>NC_090052.1:9202597-11685144 GCF_038355195.1 Osmerus mordax
TTCTCTAATCTCGATAATTTTTTTTTACAACTGGCGCGAGACAATAAAGTGAAGATGGCAGCAAAGTAGAGCTATGAGCTCAAACGGAAGCAACGTTTTTTATGGAATGAAAATGCACTGTGTCGTCTGTCGTATGTTCCCGTCTAAAGCAGACAAAAGTGGATATTTTTACATTTTACAGAGGCACCGAAAACAATACCTGACCAGCCCTGCTAGCAGCCAGCACCTGGTTTTCGTGACAGCTAAGCGGATGGTTGACAATCCATCTTCCAGGCCGTTGACCATGCTGGTATATATATAACAACGGCATATCACGTAATTAAGACGGGCCAGCCGTTCGCCTCGTTCCCCCAGGCTATTGAACTGCAGCAGAAGAATGGTGTTGACTTGGGTACTTAGTATCATACTGATGAAATGCTATGGAAGCTTTTATATATTAGCATTGAGGGACCAGAAGTTTCAGTTTCAGCCAGAGTTGTGCAGAGATGGCTGTCAGCAGGGAAGAGAGCACGTCACGTTTGAGGTTAAAAGTCAATTGTTTTGCTGACTATTACCTTTTTATTTTTTATCACTAGAAAAGTGATTTCACTTTTGTTCTTTTTATATCCAGGATGTGTTTAATAAATGGTTAAACATGTTAACAGAATAACACAACTTATAAGTCTTTGGTTTTGTTGTAACAATGATAAATTACAACTTTTGGAGGGGGGGCCAGTAAATATTGTCTTGGGGCCAGTAAGTTTCAAACCCACTGGCCCGATGGGGCCAGTGCCAAAAAATTTTTATGTTGAGCCCTGATCAGTGGACCAGAAGTAGTAGTAGTGTGCAGTATTGAAGCATGTCAAGCCTACTTCCTTTTATAAGTGTATCTGGAGCTGCCTCCGCCATTTTTCAAATCGAATCTCCGCCAAGAGACACGCCCTTCTCTGACTCTGATTGGCAGTGAACCTGAAAAAAAACGATCAAACCAACAATGGCAGCCAGTATAATCCAATCAGGGGCAGAATAGGACGAGTCTTCACAGAATTCGGGTGGGATTATTTGCATGGGATGCTGCATTGAAGACAACTCAGAAAATACGGGACAAAACCCGTCCCGTATTGATTCAAAAGGGGACGCGCTATTTTACCCTCAAATAAGGGATGATTCCGTATTTTAAGGGACGGATGGCAACCCTAATCTGGGCCCTTAAGCCACTCTCCCTGGTATTATTAGGAAACACAACACAACTATTACTGTAAACTAAATATTAAGGATTTATAGATTAATTTAACACAATCAATTATCTTTGATAGAACGTGCCTGTTCTTACATTTACATTTAGTCATTTAGCAGACGCTCTTATCCAGAGCGACTGACAGTAAGTACAGGGACATTCCCCCCGGAGCAAGTAGGGTGAAGTGCCTTGCCCAACACAACGTCATTTGACATGGCCAGGAATCGAACCAGCGACCTTCTGATTACTAGCCCGATTCCCTAACCGCTCAGCCACCTGACTCCCGTCACCTGTTCTTATCCACTTCTTCGTTGTGTTTCCTCACCCCAATCCGGTGACCTTCATCCAGTTGCATAGCAATATTGTCTCTGCCTAGCATGGCTAACTTGATTGTATTCTCCATGTGTGCCCTTTGTGCACTTGTTTTTTTTTCTCAGATAAATGTTTAATGTCTTTAACTCCTGTAACAGTCCATGCTGTATATGTTCCGAATGTTATAAAAAGCAAGCACGGGAAGCAAAATAAGGCATTGACATGACTGCATCTAGCTAGCCAGGCCTTTCTGTTGTAGCTTACCAATCGTGGGAGAAACCTCTCCTGTATGATTTATCTTTACCCTTTTCACTCGCCTGTTGTGTAATTTTGATGTCAAGTTGATCTGGGCCAAACTCTTGTTTTTATTTTCTCCACTAAAGTTCTCCTCTCTAAAGGACTTTGGAGAGGAAAAACGGACAGAATTTGAGAATGGCTGAAGTCCGGTCCGGAGTCATTCATTGTCAATAACGTAAAGTAGGCCCTACAGTTGCAAAATCACTTATATACTGTAACGGTGCGTTTACACTGCAGCGACACGAATCACACGCCAGTCAACACTGTGGAGTCCCTCTGCTTCCTGGGTACTATCCCCTTCCAGGACCTCAAATGGGAACTGAACATCAGCTCCCTCATCAAGAAAGCACAACAGAGGATGTACTTCCTGCGGCAGCTGAAGAAATTCAACCTGCCAAGGACAATGATGGTGCACTTCTACAAAGCCATCATTGAGTCCATCCTCACCTCCATCACAATCTGGTACGCTGCTGCCACTGCCAAGGACAAGAGCAGACTGCAACGTATCATTCGTACTGCTGAGAAGGTGATCGGCTGCAATCTGCCTTCCCTCGAGGACCTGCACACCTCGAGAAACCCTGAGGCATGCGAGGAAGATTGTGGCCGACTCCTCCCACCCTGGACACACTCTGTTTAAAGCCACTCCCCTCCGGCAGAAGGCTGCGGTCCATCAGGTCCAATACCACACGCCACAAAAAGTTTCTTCCCAGCCGCTGTTGGCCTCTTCAACAAGGCCAAGAGCTCGCATTGACTTAATTCACAATCTGCACAATGACACCTTGCCACATTGCAATTGTACTATATTACACTATTTGTATCTTCTGTACTATTTGTACTTTTTTTATTGTAAATGATTTGGCTACTTTATATTTTATTTTATATTTTTGATTAGTATCAGGTAGACTTGTACCTTTAGTATAGTTTGACCACATATTTGTCACGGCCACAGCCGTGCCCCCCTGTTGTTTTTGCCCTGCCCTAGTGTTTCCCTGTCATTGTCTTCACCTGTGTCTCGTTCTCGTTAGCGTCATTGTGTCCACCTGTGTGTCGTTTGGTTCTGTATTTAGGTTCCTGTTTTGTGTCCAGTCTTTGTCTTGTCTTTACTACCCGTGTCCCTGTGAGTACCCGATCTGTTTCCCGTTTTTGATAATAAACCCTTTGTTTTCGACATGGCTGCATATTCCCTTGCATCCGGGTCCTACACCTCCACTCAGCATGACAATATTTAAGTTTTAGGATTCCTATATGTTTAATGTATGCACCTTTCTGCCAAAGTAAATTCCTTGTCTGTGAAAACTTTCATGGCAAATAAAACCCTTTCTGATTCTGATCAAGATTTTCACTAGCAAAATAATCGGCCATGTGTTGCCTACAGTACTGTCGTGTTGGCCGCAGACTGGCTAAAGTAGATTGACTAGCGATGTGAATAGCGAATGGGATGTGAGATGTGTAACACTGACACAGTAAATTCAGAAAACAATTAAAATTCTACAAATGGGTTCAAAGAAATGTCACTCGTTGGAATAAGATGTTAGCTTGTTAAAGTGTTTCAATAAATTGTAAACAGAGGCTTTGACTGCATTACTTTTGCTATGTTTACTTATTTAGACAGGCTCTTAATATGTAGCCAGCGCAATCATTTAGAATGGTGAGCTGGAACTACTTAGTAGGTATACATTATCACATGCTAATATACATCCCTGCAACCAATCAGAATGAAGTATTCACCCAGACCATGGTATAACATTAAATAAACATTCTACATTCTACTCATGGTCTAGCCACTGTTTTAGGTATGTAGCAAAGGCTTCCAACAATTTCTCCCTCAGTGGGTAATGGAGATGCTCCATGCCAGACTTTTTCAGACAAGTTGCCTTGCCTTGGTGTATGAAGGAGCGTACGAGCAGAGAATGGAAGTTTTGTGTGACCATGACTTTTAAGTACTTTCATCTGTTGGTCCACAGCAGATAGTTTAACTTGACACTGAGTTGTCCAAGTAGCCAAATCTGTGGCCAGAGATGTGTCCTCTTGGTTTTGTTCCTGATACATGTTTTCTTCTTGTCCCATGTGGAGCGGATAGCGGTCAAATGACCCCTGAGTTTTCAGACAGGGATGTTGTTACTGACAAGTAATGACCGCTAGATGATGCTTCTTACACGGTGCTAAAGGTAAGGTCGGAAGACTAACTTACTTTTGTCAATCCTTTCTGTTGTTAGTCTGTTATTATTTCATTTGAATGTTTGTTGTCTAGCCCTTCAATCATTCAACAAAATGTAATTTATTGGCTAAAGGATGTCACACGTTAGTAGCATAAATGATGCGTAGTTCGACATTATCAACATTTTATAGTCGGCTGACTGAACGCGTTATTGTCCCCAGTCAAAAGTATAAACATGCAGGGACATCATACACTTTCATTGGTCGAATTGGATTCAGTTATCCTATCAAAACATGTAATGTTCTTCATTTACTGTCAGAACATGGTCCAGGTATTGCAAAAATGAGAGCCAAGTGTAATTTGTTTTGAAATTACAGGCCATAAGCTTACTTGGTGTTACATGTTTATGCTTAGCCTATTTAATTTAACACATTTTGGAAGGACAAGACAGGCAGTGGATAATACTGGTTGAGAATGTCTAATGTGGTTTTATGTAAGCTATTACTGTAACATTGGGACTAGTTACAAGTATGAATGGTGGGTTCAGGCAGGAGGACTCAGTAGTAGTATTTTCTTGATACTTGAATGCACACGATACATTACATGATTGTAATACATGATTTGGCATAATGGTTCTGCTTGCATCGGCTCCCTGCCGCATCCAACGGAGACACCGTCTCGACATTGAGCAGAGAGCAGCGACGCATTCCCCAACACAAAACCACATGCCAGCCGAGACAAATGTATGAGACTGCTGCGTGTATGCGGAGCCCCTGTGTACTAAATGTGACTGAGATGAGCATTGTGTAAGCCATACTTACCCTCATCATTGTATCTCAGCGCAGCCGGTGCCCGAGCTGCATCTATAGTCAGGGCCAGGTTAAGGTCATCTGGGGCCCGGGGCAGAAGCCTCCCCGAGGCCCCCACCCCACGCAAAATACTTTTAAATATATATATATTATTATTACTATGATTTTTATCAATATATATTAGAGAGACAGAGAGGGATTGGTAATTAAATTGACAGACAAAAATATCAGTATGTGATACATTGTAATCAGTGGCGGCTGCTGGTCTTTCAAAGAGGGGAAGCTTATTTTCGGTCTACATCCTAATTATTATTATTTTTTGGGGCTAGTTCACTGGCTAGTTCACCCCTACGACACTAGCCTAGCCTACTGAATTTATGAACGAACGATCTAACAAAACAATATTAATCAAGGAGGAAATGTGGAAATTAGGTTAAACTGAAACAAGGAACGTGGTGTATAATTGTATGAATATTATGAAAATTGGTTAGCAATTTCGCCAAGCAAATACCAATAAATAGGTTGCTGCAGTTTGTCTTGCTACTACAGTTGCAAAATCTGTGATGGGACTGAGCTTGAATAGCTTCGGTGACTTTTTGTAGTACAAAATTACTGTCAATCAAAAGGAGATGCAGTCTTTCGACAGACCCTCCAATCATCACGCGGAAGCCCAGCGTCCAGGCCAGCCCACTCCTCCATTCACCCCCAGAGACGCTGAGCGTCCCGAGGCGGGACATAATCTCAGCATTCATCCAATGACCGTATAGTTTCGAAGCACTGAAAAAAACTGTTAAAAGCAGCCCCATTGAAGTCCATGGAAGCTGAGCTTCAACAGGGAAATGCACTGTGACGCTACGGGAATGTATGAGAAGGAAATCAGTCAGTCGACCTGCTAATATATGTAGCTGATTCTGAAATAACTCGTCTTCGATATGAACGTGTTTAAAGAATATATTGTGCTTATTAAAGTTATGCATTGTGCTTATTAAAGTTATGAACTTAGAAGTGTGCTCAGGCTTAAACATTGGGTCTCACACTGAGTGTGGGAAGCAGGCTGTTCTTTGTGTCTCTATCTCTTCATTTTCAGAAACAACCTTGAAACTGGGTGGAGACGGCACCCGAGCAGGTGGGACGCGCGTAGGCAATAACAACTCCCTGACGCACGAGAGAACAAGCTCAACCCTTTTTTGATACTTGTGTTTTCAATTGCATTGTATATGATATGCTGGGGCAGGGAAAGATAGCCAGTTGGACTTCGTGAACCAGCCCAAACTCTGTTGCGGGTAGGGAAACGTAGACAACCCCAGAGCTCTGTACTTGATTTCCAACTGCTGCATTAAAGCTGATATTAATCAGCTTTAATGCAGCAGTCGGACCTCTGCGACTCCAGACCACTCTTTCTAGAACACAGATTTGTGTCATTGAATACCATCATTACATATTGGAATAGACACATAGACTTTAAATCCTTCATGTTCTAACGCATTTAAAATGTTAACACAATAGTAAATATTTGACGATTAATTTTTGGAAATTTTAGGGGACGCTTCCCTTGCAGTCTTAATGAAATCGCCACTGATTGTAATACATTGTAACACGCACCCCTAGCCAGCCACGATGTCAAATAAATTGGAACATGCAGTCTAGCGTGCACACACACAGCCCAGCGAACACATATATACAAACAACTCGATTGAAAAGAACATAGGCTAGATAATCAGTGTGGGACTAGTTTAAGTCCACTAGTCTACTTTTTTGAAGGCAAAGTCACAAATCAAATCGTTGAAGTCAATTTGGCGAAGCAGGTCAAACTCGTTTGACATCACCTTCATGCAAAGCTATTGTTGTCTTGCATGCTTTGATACCGGCAACGACATGTGACGCTAAGAGAACGTGGACTTCACTACGGGTGGGTAAATGCATTAGAAATATGTATTATTTATTTTTATTTTATCTCCCGTGCTGGGACCCCCTAGTGGCCGGGGCCCGGGGCAGCAGCCCATCCTGCCCATTGCACAAACGCGGCCCTGATAATGGGGAGTCGACTGTCATTGCCTTGCGGCCGCTCTTTCCGCAGGCCGTTGGATAGCAGCCAAATTGGCGGGTTCCCCAACAAGCTATGCACAGACGGGTCCAGACATTGGAGATTAAACTGAATCCCGGCTACAGCTGCCTTGATCGTCGACAGCTGAAGCTTCCGGGAGGTGAAGCAGTGAACGACGTATGCGCATACGACAGGCACGCTCACTGAATGATGGGTTGTATTGAATGGGCGGCAGAAGGAACAGTAATACACCCAGAGATGGGCAGTATTTCTTGTATTTGAAATACACATTGAAGGATTAAAATATTGTGTCTATTCCAATAAGTAATGATGGTATTCTATGACACAAATCTGTGTTCTAGAAAGAGTGGTCTGGAGTCGCAGAGGTCCGATAATATCAGCTTTAATGCAGCAGTTGGAAATCAACAAGTACAGAGCTCTGGGGCTGTCTACGTTTCCCTACCCGCAACAGAGTTTGGGCTGGTTCACGAAGTCCAACTGGCTATCTTTCCCTCCCCAGCATATAATATACAGTGCAATTAAAACAGAAAGATGAAAAGAGGGTTGAGCTTGTTCTCTCGTGCATCAGGGAGTTGTTCTTGCCTCCGCGTCCCATCTGCTCGGGTGCCATCTCCACCCAGATTCAAGGTTGTTTCTGAAGATGAAAAGATAGAGACACAAAGAACAGCCTGCTTCCCACACTCAGTGGGAGACCCAATGTTTAAGCCTGAGCACACTTCTAAGTTTCATAACTTTAATAAGCACAATACATAACTTTAAGACATGCCTCCTTCATAAATCCTGTTGTTATATTCACTCGTGCACAGTGCCCGTGATGCATTCAGTGATTAAAATGCCACACATATTAATAACTGGGATCATAGTTAGTGCCGTGCCTGATATGCAGCTGGTGATTACAGTTCTAGAATATGTGTTGTAATGTATTATACATTCTTTAACATTTCAAGACTTTTGAGTATTTTGTGACTTGTATTTGATAGGGCCGATAAAAAATCTAATGTAATTTGTAACAAAATACTTTAGAGTGGAGTAATTTTGTATTTAAAATACTCAAAATACTTTCTCGATGAATCAAAAAACAGTTCACGAGTTCAGTCTTCAGATCAAAGCTGAGTTAGAGACCCTTGGTTTTGTGGAGGACACCAGAAATGACCTGCTTTCGCTTCAGCAGTACCCACTTTTCAAGCTCCTTTTTGTTCGATTTAACACAACCCTCCCCTCTTCAGCTCCGGTTGAGAGACTGTTCTCGTTTGCAGAAATAATATTCAATCCGCACAGGAGGCGGTTAACCCCAGAAATATTGGAAAAGTTAGTTGTTCTTAAAGGTATCTAAACTGGCTACTCAGTGGTAGCCTGGTCCTAACCAGACCCTCGTACATTTCATTTGTACAGAGGGTCTGGGATCTCTCCATTGACAAGCCTTAACTTCCTTGAAGGCGGGTACTCTGTTGCGGGTACTCTGTTGAACTATTGGATCTGCCCAGAGCCACTCTGATCTGCCATAACCAATCGCTAGCGTTCGCCTTAGCCAACTCCTTCACCACGGAGCTAACTGCCGTAGCTGGAAAATCAAACTTTTCCCGAACCCCGTGGGGAGGAGGGCCACAACATCATGACCACCAACAAAACTCAGCAAGGATTGTTCTTGCTCCGGCTTTAACTTATGGATATTCAGCAGCGTTGCCACAACCGCAGAATAGCTTCCCTCGCATCTTTCTCCGCCGCGGTTACTGAACTACAACTCAAACTAGTGCACAACATCCAAGTCATCGTTCTCAGCCACTCCCTCTGTTCGCTGATTGGACCTACAAAAAATGTGTTTCTGAAAACCGACGGATGCACTGAAATCCCAGACCTAGTACAGAAGCAAAATCCAAATGGGCCGGAAGTACGTAGGAGGGCAGAGCCAGGCTAACTCAGTGGTTGGGTCTCAACTCACTTGTTAAGTTACCAGTTCACTGACTGAGTGAGTGAGTGTGTGAGAGTGAGTGAGTGCCTACTCATCCTCTGATGCCTCAGTGTGTGTGTTTGTGTGTGTGTGTATGAGGGAGAGTCTGTGTGACTCGTCCAGGTGCAGTAGTGGACTTTATCAAGGACTTATGCAACACTGCTATTGTGTTAGCATCCCTGTGGAGGGGCAGGTAGTGTGGATTACACACACACACACACTCCCCTATGCCTATGCGAAAACACACATGGATTTGTCAAAGCGTCACGAAAGCTTGACAGAGAGAGAGAATTTTGAATTTTCAACAACTGTTTATTATAAGCTTTAAGAAATCACACAAGAACATTATCAGATCATTTTGAGACAATATTGAATGAATAAATATCAACGTTTGTAAGTTTATGGGCTGTTAAGTCCCATTAATACAAAATTAAAATATATACATAAATTGTGTATGTATTGATTATGTAACATAATCAATCAAGTTGTTGTCTTTTAATAGCTTGGCTTAGTTACACTGACATTCTGTGACTGTTCTTTCTTTTTGTGGGGTTCACCAGAGCTTTGTGTACATTATATAGCCCAAACCTGAATGCTCTGCTATACCAAATTGTTAGAAAAAGGAAAATCCAGAAAAAGTATTTCCTATATTTTAAATACAAAATACATGTATTGTATTTTGTTACATTTTCTGGCACCAGTATTTTGTAGTTTATTTTAATACATTTATTTGAGGGGTATTTTGTATCAAAATACATTTTGATGTATTTTTGCCCATCTCTGAATACACCCAAGCACAATCATATGATTTTAATGTACACCTTGCCCATGCCTGCTCGCACGTACTGAGCGACAACCTTCATGTAGCCCTCTAGCATCTCGTCTAGTCTAACAGAGCCTCCTGAAAGGCTGGGCACACCAAGCCGTCCGGCTTTGCCTCCGGACACAATGCTCGGCAGTCCTGAAATTGGAATTGGACAGCGCATCAGCCACATTATTGACCAACCCAGGCCCGCAACACGAAGTTGCCTGTGATGCATGTCCAGGGGCCTGTACTACGAATCAAGATCAACATGTTTTGGATTACTTTCAGTTACCCGGCTTCATGAACCCTAACAACCGCAATCATGATAAGCGGTATCACGACGGTGGTTATCAACTCTCTAACTCAACCCAGATCTTTCCAATCTAGAGATGTGCGCGTTCACATAAAAGGGGCGGTGTTTGCACCGTATGTCCAATCGCAAACATGGACAAAACAAGAGCCACATATTTCACGCAGGAGGAGCAGACAATACTCTTACAAACGTTGTCTGCTCCTCCTGCGTGAAATATTGTAATACAAACATATAGGGAATACAGAAATATAATACAGGCAAAAAGCAACACAGTCGCTGCTGCCAAATCAAGGAGGGGAAGCTGGCAGAAAATAGCAGACGCTATAAATGCGTAAGCTACATTTCTTATTGATATCACTGCCCCAAGCACAAGATGTGACCATAATTACACTTGTGCATTCCATAACGTCAAACTTTTGTTTCTGTATTCTTTTTGTTGCAACCCTGGCAATGGCAAACGATCGTGGGAGCAAATAAAAAATAAATATAAAAACATAATTCAAACCGGTAAATATCAGTAAGCAATACTTGCACATATTTTAAGGCAAACCAGCAGGGTTTTTCCTGGGTAAAAATGGGTATTTGGTGCAAAAAAAAAAAAAAAAAACTGTGTTACCGTGTCACCTTATTACATTTACATTTAGTCATTTAGCAGACGCTCTTATCAGGGACATTCCCCCGAGGGACGTAGGGTGAAGTGCCTTGCCCAAGGACACAACGTCATCGGTCTGGCGGGGAATCGAACCGGCAACCTTCTGTTTGTTTTTTTCGGAAGTCATGTCTGGGGCTCCGTAAATTACAAACCCGAAGACTCGACATAAAAAGCGTTCGTGTCATGATGACATTGGATATCCCCTCCCCCCCCCAAAAAAAAAAAAAAACTAGCACTTCTGTCAAAAGCCACAAACAGGGGTGCTAAATCGTTACCTTTCGGCGAAATTCGCCGTTGTTTTATCCAAAATAGGTCATTTTTGTGATTCGTGTAGATCTGCAATAAAAATATATAGACCGAGTCTTCCCTTTGATTATTAGCCGTAGCATTGCAAAGTGCGGAAATAACTCCAAGAACTTCAATAAGTTCCTCTGCTTTACTCGCTTCATGCAGGGGGGTATTCATCGTAGCTCGCTAAGCGGTTTAGAGCAAGTTTTCAGGCTAACGCTTGGGACACAATGTTATCAAATGTTATCAAATGGGACCAACCACACTGGCTGCGAAGCGCCGCGATCGCCTGTAATCTGCAGCGATCGTTTCGGCAGCTGGTCGAATTTGTTCGCGAGACGCTTGCGAAATCGGCTGCAGGATGATGAAATACACCATATTAGTTGATATATTTGAATAAAAAACATGTTATTAAGATTTTACTCCATTAATTGTAGACTACGGTGAACATTTGTAAAGTTGTATACTTTATAATTACACAATGTTGGTAACGAACGTCCTTTGTGGTTACCCTGATGAAAACTAATGAAAATAAACGGATTGATCCGTTGAGCTAGCATGCCCGTAGTTGTTTTGTTTGTTTGAGAGAAACGAGTTGTCACGCGTTGCACATAACACACACGCAGACATAGCCTACCGAGAGAGAACCCCCAAGTCGATTTCTAAAATCGACTTGGAAATCAAATGAATTCTCTAAGTTGAAAAGCACAGGGAGTTGTTGTATGTCAGCAACAATTTTACAAGGACAACGTAGATAAGGATCAATGCTGGGATATAGCCAATGCCATGTTTATGTACCATGTCAGCGTAAAGGAAAGCTCAGAGTAGCTGAAAGGCTTGGTGACCGGCGCAGAGAAATGCGTGTCTGGTGTGAACTAGTGATGGGCATTCCGGCTCTTTTTTGTGAGCCGGCTCGTATGGCTCAGCTCACTAAAGAGAGCCGGCTCTTTTGGCTCCCTAACGGCTCTTTAAAAAATACATGTTTTAACTATGAATTTGACTATGATAGGTGTGAAAACAATTTGATTAAATTATGAAATGAAATATTACTCGACCGTAACCACATATCTTTAAAAATGCATTGATTTGTCATGGCTCTCCTCCGAGTTTTGACTACTCTGACTGTGTGAGTTGGCTCGGCCCTCCCTCATGCAGGATTGACAGGAACAGACGATGATCGTGTGCGCCTGTAAGCCTACAAGTATTTTTCCGTTGTTCTTTGAATTAGTCAATTATTTTAAATACAATTAAAATTCATTATTTCATAATCATTTAGTTTTTATAGGCTGTATTAATCTATTAAAAATAGAGTCGGCTCTTCAGATATGCGAGCCAGCTTCCAACGTTCACCTTCAAGAGCCGGCTCTTAAAGCCGGATCGTTCGCGAACGACCCATCACTAGTGTGAACAGCTTTTGCTCAGTCGTAGCCGATCGTGGCGCTGCGCGGTGCGTCCAGGTAGTAGCTGGATAAGCTTGCCACACCCCCGGAAAATAACATGGCAGCTCCCTTTTTGAGAGACCCAGTTGACCAAGGAGCTATATTTTAGTTCGATTAGCTTTCCATACCATATTCTATCGAGTAACTCGCAACTATAGTATAGCCTATACCCAGTGCCTACATTTGAATGATTTAGAATGTTTAGGCCTAATGTTTAAATTAAATATTATTTTATTGAAAGTGTCCCATTGTTGTTATTTTAAAGGCAACTTTTATAAAATGAGCATTGAGAATGAAT
Organism: Osmerus mordax; assembly: GCF_038355195.1. Taxonomy (NCBI): domain Eukaryota; kingdom Metazoa; phylum Chordata; class Actinopteri; order Osmeriformes; family Osmeridae; genus Osmerus; species Osmerus mordax. The sequence goes on from NC_090052.1 coordinate 9,215,198, forward strand.
GAGATGATGCGAGATCTAGCTGGGCTAACAAATGTGAAGTTCACAATGCTGTTTGTCCGTTGCATAGCAACAGCCACACGTACTGGACTATTTTCTCTCGGCTACTGAAATGGATACACAACGTTTGTTACATTATCGTACTGTATTATAGTACAGTACTAACAACACCCTGGAACACGTACTTTATTGACGATAATGTACTGCCTCGAGTACCTTATTGCTGAATTAAGCCTATACCAGCAGGCACATTTAAAGAAATGTGATCTGATTGATTGGGGTAATGAGGCACTTAAGATGAGCCTATACATTTCCCCAAAACTTTCGCATTTAGCTTATTGGCAATTTTTTGCCAAGCTGCTTGTCTTGCTCTGGCAGCGGTGGCGGTGTTGACTTAGCCATGATAATATGCTTATTGTCTTCGTAGAGACTCATTATAATAGTTTGCTCGGATGGCGAGAATAGCTTATCACCGCTCTTTCTTTCGTCTTTTCCGCCATCATACCGTTAGAAAATCACGGTTTTGGTGATCGACCTTTCCTGCCTTCTGAAGTAGGACGTGCACGTGCAATTTCCCTGATAAGTTTAGCCTGATTGAAATTAACCACATGATTTGGATCAGCCGTTGACGAACCGATATTTGCTGTTCTCACTCATCTCCAGTGGCGGCTGGGAAGCCCCTGCAGCCCCCGCAAGGCGGGGGGCCCCCACGCCCTAAGGGCCCCGCCCTGCATATCAAAAAACAGACTAGGCCTATATAAAAAAAAATATATATAAAAAAAACAAGGAAAACACTTTGAGGGCGCTCATTTAGAGCCCCAAGTTTCAACTGCCAGGTAAAGGAATTCCGTAATGTAGGCAACGTAACAGACCTAAATAGGCTAAATAGTCTCAAAATCCCTGAATCTGGCAACAATGGCTTTTGCGTATCTTACGTGCCTTTTGGGCCATTACGCCTATTGAACGCGCACATTTAAAAATGCTAATCATTAGGCTACGTTCTGCTAGATGACGGTAGAGACATGAGTAAAAGAAAATATGCACGCGGTGCTCAAAAGCGCAGCAATAAACTGTTGTCTGAATAAGCTCGAGCAAAACACCCGAAGATTACACACTTATTTAGACCAGCCAGAGAGGAATATTATCAACATCTCCAGACGAAACACAACCGCAGCCGCAGGTAGCTAGCAGCAGCACGTCTTCACCAGCAACCAACAATAAATATACTTGCTTAGCCTACTTATTGGCAAGAATAAATGTTTTCCTTTCCTCCATTGATTGTGTGTTATTTCGACGATGCTATCCTTGGTGCTGAACTATCAGAAGGCTAGTGCTGTCTTTGGTTTTGAACAATGACAAATGTGTGGCGGCCTGCGGAAACTCTTCACATCGTGAACATTTGGGTCTTTCTGGGTATTATACATATTTGGAAACTACAAACTATCCTGAATACAAATATGTTTAAATCACTCAGATATCTTTATCACAACTGAAGTTACATAATTTTAAAGTTGACCTGTGTCAATAAAGTGATAACCGAGAAAATTGCATTCCACTCCACTTTCATTCTAATTCTGTGGCGAATATGGAAAGTAAATCCTTTTGTTCGTAATCACGTTGTGAATGTAAATGTCAGTTTAAGTATAGGCTACATTAATAACTTCTCAGCAAGTTATTTTTAAGTTTAACAGCCTGACTTCATTGATCAGTTGTTTGGGGCTGCTGCAGCCCTCAAAAGAGCAAGCAAACTGAGCATTTGATTTGAAATGGCTTGGAAATCTTGCTAGCTGACATGTCCAAAAAACGTTGAAATGAACAGTTTTTCAGAAGCTATACTTTTTGTACATTACAATGAAGTTTAGGGTGTTAACTATAGAAAACATCAAAAATCTAAATTTTGACAGAAAACAATTTTCGATCTTTTATGGCTTATGGCCAGCAATGACCGCGCGGCCGCGACATCCGATGGGTTTCCGCAGAATGCCACACAAATAGGCTGCTATTGTGCTTTTGTTATTTTTTTACTTTTTTATTTCTCTCACATTGGTGAATATAGGCTATATTTAAAGGTAGACAGCAATGTATAAGATAGGATGGAGATACACAACCTAGAATCCATTTTTGGATTTAGGGGAGGGGCCTCGAGCTCCAACTTTGCGGGGGGGCCTCTGCAAAGTCCCGGCCGCCACTGCTCATCTCGCTAATGTTAACGGGCTAAAGGGACAATTGATTAAAGATCCTGTAAAGTAAATTCCATGTTTTGCTTCTAAGTACATTATATATGTGTGAAATTAGTTCCCGAAAGCATGTGCAAAGCGCTAAAACCACATTATTTGGTGGCCGTTGGATCACCAATAAAAAAAAAAACTGTGCGAGTGGCGTCAACTGTGCCAGTGATACCGCAAATCGAGATACAATTTGAAAACAAAAGTGTTTTGTTATGAACAAGTAGTCTATTGAAGTCTGGACTGATAACGAGGACGTAGAGTGTAGCGATTGCGCGGGATATTAACGACTGTATTGCCAGTTTTTGACATATGATGATATATGCACAGTATTAAAGAAATATATTTAGTAATACAATGTGTTCTGCAGTTATCTAAAGGTAGGATATGTGATGTTATCCTGTATTCCATGCTGTCAGGCTCGGGCATCTCCCCCTCCTACATCCCGTAGTGGACAATCTGATGGTGAGACATACAGCGCTGAATTCTGATTTAAAATTTGAGTTGGATTGTACAAGGTGTTTATGGAACAATTATCAGTCAGTACAAGCGCAAATAACACTGCTGGATTTAATCTTCATGATAATTATGAAATCGAGTGAAAAAAACGTGTGTAAGGAAAACAAAATATATAAATATTACGAGTAATGTTCTTCCCACATTCACTTTCTTCAGTCTGACTACAGTACGGTCATCTGCGTCGCCAATTCCAACTGCTTCCAAAATGTGCGTAGGCCTACGGGAGGGTCAGAGTTGGCGTACGCCAGCTTTATAATTGAGACCCCAGGGTCTCATTTATTGCAGAAAGTAAATGTGGGAAGAACGATTACTCGTAATATTTATATATTTTGTTTTCCTCACACACTTTTTTCACTCGATTTCATCATTATCATGAAGATTTAATCCAGCAGTATTATTTTAGCTTGTACTGAGTGATAATTGTTCCATAAACACCTTGTACAATCAACTCAAATTTTAAACCAAAATTCAGCGCTGTCTCACCATCATATTGTCCACTACCGGAGTGCAGGAGGGGGAAATGCCCGACTGCATGGAATGCAGATAACATCACATATCCTACCTTTAAATAACTGCAGAATACAGTGTATAACTAAACATATTTATTTAATACTGTGCATATATCATCATATGTCAAAAACTGATTCACGTACGCACACTTGTGGGTAATCTGTGATTTATAAAGGGAACATTGCGTACAGGTGTGCGTACGCACGGTTTTATAAATCTGAATTTTTGTGAGCGCCATTTTAGGCTTTTGGGCGTACGTACACTTTTAGTAAGAATCCTACGCACAGTTTTATAAATGAGACCCCAGGTCTGTTAAATTATCTGACTTGCGCAGGAATAATTTGGCGTGGAAGTATGAGCGGAGCGTCTGTTTTATAATTCTTTATTCTGTGCACCGGCTATGTCCAACCGTCTCTGTGCATCATACAAGAGAACTCAACGACATACACGTCATACGCGTCATGTACGCAGGTATGAGAAACGTAACACCTCAAATATAACAGACAATGCTATTACCGTAATATAAGAGCGTCATCCATAATGATAGTTTAACACCCCCACTCGCTCTTATCTCATTAGGTTGCATGAAAACAAAAGTAACATAATTTGATAACCTCGTTATCTTAAAGGAACAAAATACTCTTTGCACTCTTAAGTACCAAACATGTTTCTTGTAAATCTTTGTAACTTTAGCTTTGTAGGTGGCTTTGTCAGGACATCAGCAATCATTTGCTCAGTAGGACAATATTCCAAAATAAACTTTCCATTGTTCACATTTTCCCTAATAAAATGATATTTAATGTCAATGTGCTTGCACCGTTGTCTATTGACTGGATTTTTGGCTAGTGCTATGGCACCTTGGTTGTCTTCATACACCTTTGTTTGTGCATATTGGTATGTGTCTACACCCCTGAGTAGCTGTTCTACTCAGGGGTGTAGATGCATTCCTGTATGGCTGATGCTAAGGACATGTACTCAGCCTCACAGGTGGATAAAGCTACTGTTGGTTGTTTTCTTGTTTTCCAGGATATCAAAGAGCTTCCCTCATTTAGACTGACACAATATCCTGATGTACTACGCCTATCCGCTGGATCTGCTGCCCAGTCAGCATCACTGTAGACTCTTAGGCCTAGTTTTTACATTCACATTTAGTCATTTAGCAGACGCTCTTATCCAGAGCGACTTACAGTAAGTACAGGGACATTCCCCCCCGAGGCAAGTAGGGTGAAGTGCCTTGCCCAAGGACACATCGTCATTTTGCACGGCCGGGAATCGAACTGGCAACCTTCTGATTACTAGCCCGCTTCCCTAACCGCTCAGCCACCTGACTTTTTCTGTGTCATTTCTCCTGAAACATAATCCTTGTTCTGTTGTACCTTTGAGGTACCTGAACAATTGTTTTAATGTGTTCCAGTGTTCTACTGTAGGTTCAGCAAAGTGTTGGGAGAGTTTACTGACCACAAAAGTTATGTCTGGTCCGGTACAGTTAGGTCCATAAGTATTTGGACATTGACACAATTTTCATCATTTTGGCTCTGTATACCACCACAATGGATTTGAAATGAAACAATCAAGATGTGCTTTAAGTGCAGACTTTCAGCTTTAATTTCAGGGTATTTACATCCAAATCAGGTGAACGGTGTAGGAATTACAACACATTTTATATGTGCCCCCCCCCTTTTTAAGGGACCAAAAATAATTGGACAAACTAACATAATCATAAATCTAATTGTCACTTTTAATACTTGGTTGCAAATCCTTTGCAGTCAATGACAGCCTGAAGTCTGGAACCCATAGACATCACCAGACGCTGGGTTTCGTCCCTGGTGATGCTCTGCCAGGCCTCTACTGCAACTGTCTTCAGTTCCTGCTTGTTCTTGGGGCATTTTCCCTTCAGTTTTGTCTTTAGCAAGTGAAATGCATGCTCAATTGGATTAAGGGCAGGTGATTGACTTGGCCATTGCAGAACATTGCACTTCTTTGCCTTAAAAAACTCTGGTTGCTTTCGCAGTATGCTTCGGGTCATTGTCCATCTGCACTGTGAAGCGCCGTCCTATGAGTTCTGAAGCATTTGGCTGAATCTGAGCAGATAATATTGCCCGAAACACTTCAGAATTCATCCTACTGCTTTTGTCAGCAGTCACATCATCGATAAATACAAGGGAACCAGTTCCATTGGCAGCCATACATGCCCACGCCATAACACTACCTCCACCATGCTTCACTGATGAGGTGGTATGCTTTGGATCATGAGCAGTTCCTTCCCTTCTCCATACTCTTCTCTTCCCATCATTCTGGTACAAGTTGATCTTGGTCTCATCTGTCCATAGGATGTTGTTCCAGAACTGTAAAGGCTCTTTTAGATGTTTTTTGGCAAACTCTAATCTGGTCTTCCTGTTTTTGAGACTCACCAATGGTTTACATCTTGTGGTGAACCCTCTGTATTTACTCTGGTGAAGTCTTCTCTTAATTGTTGACTTTGACACAGATACGCCTACCTCCTGGAGAGTGTTCTTGATCTGGCCAACTGTTGTGAAGGGGTTTTTCCTCACCAGGGAAAGAATTCTTCTGTCATCCACCACAGTTGTTTTCCGTGGTCTTCCGGGTCTTTTGGTGTTGCTGAGCTCACCAGTGCGTTCTTTCTTTTTAAGAATGTCCAAACAGTTGATTTGGCCACACCTAATGTTTTTGCTATCTCTCTGATAGGTTTGTTTTGATTTTTCAGCCTAACGATGGCTTGCTTCACTGATGGTGACAGCTCTTTGGACTTCATATTGAGAGTTGACAGCAACAGATTCCAAACACAAATATCATACTTGAAATGAACTCTAGACCTTTTATCTGCTCCTTGTCAATGAAATAACGAACTCCCATGAGGGAATAACATACACCTGGCCATGGAACAGCTGAGCAGCCAATTGTCCAATTACTTTTGGTCCCTTAAAAAGGGGGGGGGGGGGCACATAATTCCTACACCGTTCACCTGATTTGGATGTAAATACCCTGAAATTAAAGCTGAAAGTCTGCACTTAAAGCACATTTTCATTTCAAATCCATTGTGGTGGTATACAGAGCCAAAATGATGAAAATTGTGTCAATGTCCAAATATTTATGGACATAACTGTATATACACACACATCTTTTGGATTACTGATTTACTTAGTTTTATAGTCTGTTTTATAATCCCCCCAGGGATTAATAAAGTACTATCTAAATAGTGCTGGCAAGAAATGCTGGAAATAGAAGCAGTCTAGTTTAGATTTAACTTCTTCCCACTTTTTGACATCGAAGTGTAGTCGCTCCAAGTGGAAGTCATTGTGAGACATCACAAAGAAGTCACACCACTTTGCTCCACTAACACCCATCTGTCCGAGTATCTGAAATTGATATTCATGGTCAACTTTTAATGCTAAATCACCATCTGCCTGTCGGATAAGATACGGACACACTGCACATGTGCTTTTGTCTGGGCACTTAATTTCTAAGAGGCCGTAGGGAGAATCTTCGGATTGGTCAATCACTCTTCCGTCTGGGGATGCTCCTAAGTGGGGAGTGTTCGGGTTTACCACAAAACCACATGGTAGAACAACGGTTCCTGTTAATGCAGTGTACTTTGCTGCAGCCACTGGTTCCATTTCAATTCCCCTCCGCATAGCTTTGGTATGCACTGTTTTTTTATCCCTCGTGAGCTCTGCAGCAAGACTGTCAAAGTCAGCTCGTCTTGAGCACACCCTTTTAAAATTAGACGAGGTAATGCGCTGAGACCGCACGCGATGCCAGACCTTGTTCATGCTTTGGCCTCTTGTCTCGTTCTCCAGGAGTTCAGAGTCAGTCTGAGTCATACATATACCACTGTAGTAGTCCATCTCCTCTTCACCAAGAACAGTGGCATAGTCTCTTGGCTGTGGGGGCAAAGGGAAGGGGGGGTAGTCATCAGACTGGATAACTGCAGGGCGAGTCTGATAACTCAGGATGGAGCCCAGAGGAACATCACCATACGGTGAGGGCACATACTGTGGCTGATATGAGGGCAAGTTCATTAGTGTGGCCAACTGACATGTACTACCTATGTCATTAAGATTTGACTTCGGCCTCTGTGCAAAATCCTTACAAGGGAGTGGGAGTGGCACTGGACAGTACAGATTGCTGACTATTCCTTCACTTCGCATCTGTTTGGCAGGGGGAAAGTCATTTTGCTGGGGTTTTATTTAATTTATTTGTACCTCAGTAATGGGTTTTGGACTTAACCCCTTTGAGCGTCGGGGGATGTGCCAGGTTTGTGGTAAAGATGAATTGCTCTCCACAGGAGGGACAGACTTGCAGCCTAATTTCATATAGTGTGCTACAGTGTAGAGCAACCCAATAACATGTGCACAATGTCCTTGGCCTGCTTTGCAGTTGCATTCTGCCTTTTCAATAAAGGGACTCTCCAGTGAAAGGTCCACCTGAAAGGTGTAAATGACAAAAATAAATGTTAAGTGACAATCCTTGTGTTTAATCTGATTATCTATACTGTTTTGTGAGTATGATAATTGATCATAATATTATGAAATGCACCATACATACCATGGAATGTGTGTGCCAGAATACTCTAAAAGCTCAGAACGTGAGCAACCTTTGAACAGCCTCTGAACGTGAGGAACTATTTTGCCTTAACATCTAACTTAGCTACCTGGACCATGTAGGGGGGCTCATTCTTTCTCATAGAGGGAAATGCCCTCGCTCTCACACTTGCCCTGTCGCTCTCTCTCTTTCTGACTGCAAAAGCATTGTTATTCACAAGATCATCCCGGTTAGAGAAGAAAAGATGCTATGAATCACCTGTCATTGTACACATTTTTGACTTATCGTGCTAGCAATTCTGACAGTATAACTTAGCTGCCAATTGCAAGCAAGCAAAGTAAATAACCATGATGCTGACGGTGAGTTGCAAAAAACTGTTTAACCTTAACGTATATGAACTAGCTAAACACATAAATAGCAGAGTTGGTCAAAATGTTCTTCAATTTATTTAATAGCTAATGTTAGCTAACGTTAGCTAACGTAAGACAGTGATTAACTTACCTTCAACATCATGGACATATCCCTCGATCCAGTTGCTGTACCCTTTGGTCTGGACAAGTTTGGGGATCCGGTGTTTCTCGTCCGCCCATTTATCGATTAATGCCGCAGTTATAGGGGGCAAGAGCAGAAGATTTGTGGTCCATTTTCCGTCCATCATTACTCTTCGTATAGTAGAGAATTACTTCCGCTCGACCAAGCCTCGTTTTCGTTTTCAATATGGCCGCGACGTGACTAACGAGAATGGATCAGACTAGATTCGCGCTAGCCCCACCCACTGACTTTGATGGGCGAGTTTGACAGATAACACAATTAATGAAGCACTGCAACACGACTATGGAGGACTAAAAGTGCCACAATGAATTAAATAAATACACCATTAAATAAATAAATACACCATTAAATAATTACTTAAATGTGTCATTAATTAATTAAAATAGACATTAAATACATAAATGTGTTCTTCAATGTGTCATGAATTAATTAAAATACCAATTAATTTAATGTAAAATACATATATAATTATTTCACTATTTAAGTATTTCATGCTACATTTCATGCTACATTTCATGCTACATTTCATGCTACATTTCATGCTACATTTCATGCTACATTTCATGCTACATTTCACAACGAGTTGTGTTGCAGTGCTTCATTAATTGTGTTATCTGTCAAGAAGTTCCTCTGAGTAAAGCAGAGGAACTTCTTGAAGTTTGGAGTTATTTCCGCACTTTCCGACCAAGATAGTGACCACAGTGACTGCAAATTTAGACTCTGGTACCAGGGTGCATCAGCATCTTCCTCCATCAAATTCGCTGCTTCTCTCAGCAGCTCCGGGCAAGTTTTAGACATTTGGTCCTGCACCTCGCACGCTGTCTCAACATGGGGGCTAGCAGGACCGAGTCTTCCCCTCGATTAATATTAGCCGTAGCATTGCAAAGTGCGGAAATAACTCCAACTAGAGAGGGTACAATTTCTGGGGAAATTGTAGGGTGTGCTCGCTTGCGTCGGTTGCAGGTGGGTCCGTCCCCTTAAGTTTTTCCCATCTAGTGATATTTTCAAGCATTTAGCCTACTCAAGAACCCCCTTTGAAACAAACAAACCCCCTTTGAAACAAGCTACTGTAACAACGTTGTCACTAGTGATGGGTCGTTCGCGAACTGTTCATTTCATAATTTAATCAAATTGTTTTCACACCTATCATAGTCAAATTCATAGTTAAAACATGTATTTTTTAAAGAGCCGTTAGGGAGCCAAAAGAGCCGGCTCTTTTTAGTGAGCTGAGCCATACGAGCCGGCTCACGAAAAAGAGCCGGAATGCCAATCACTAATTCCGGCTCTTTTTCGTGAGCCGGCTCTTCAGATATGCGAGCCAGCTCCCGACGTTCACCTTCAAGAGCCGGCTCTTAAAGCCGGATCGTTCGCGAACAACCCATCACTAGCCGGAATGCCCATCACTAGTGGGAAGGCAAGCGATGCAGAGCGTTAAAAAACGCTGCAGTGTGAACGCAGCGTTTTTTAACGCTCTGCATAGTCATGGCCAAGCGTGCAGATTTGGGTTCATGTATTGGAAGCCGACGCCGCGCGCCGCCCGCTCCGCTGCAGTGTGAACGCACTGTTAGGAGCAATTTTATGGAGAATGCGGAAAAAGTTGTGCAGGACCCTGAGCAGGTGAGTTTAACGAGCGGTCCCTTTAATTACGAAAATCCCTCCCTGTTTTGCCACGTCACGAAGAACAATAATGGCGGATTCATCCATGCCTTTACTAACAGGTTCATGGATAGTTGCAGGATTGGTGACAGGATATTATTTTATTAGATCGAGTGCAATATGGTTACTACTCTTGGTTAGTGTAACTGTGGTACTCATATTCTGGCTGATACAAACGTTACGGAAGGGCAATGGACTCTCGGAACGGCGCGTATGTGTTTTGGTATTGGGAGATATTGGACGCAGCCCTCGCATGCAATATCATGCTATTTCACTCAGTAAACACGGCTACAGTGTTACTTTTGTTGGATTCCTTGGTAAACCCATAATCTATATTTAATGCACTTGATTACAGTAAATTGTAATATAGATATTTACTAGCAGACGGTCTTGGTTTCAAAATAAGATCCATACATCCTTTTCAGGTACCAAGCCACACCAGGACATTCTTAGAGATGACAACATTCAAATTATCGCCATTGACGACGTGAAAGGTCTCAAAGGTATTTTAAATAAACATTAGGCCTACCTATAGGTACATTGGGTTGTGCTTGTCAGTTTAATGTTTATCTCTCTGGTCGTCTTTCCGTCTTTGGTCAGTCGGTCCGAGGATCCTGACATATGCTACCAAAGTGATTAGGCAGTCTCTGCAACTGCTATTTGTTCTTATGAAGATGGATGTCCAGTCTTATGTTCTTATGCAGGTATGGATAAACACAATTCTGTGTCTGTTTGAATATGTTTGTGTGTGTGTCAGGGGCGTAGCCAGAATAATATTTTAGGGTAGGCCTAGAAAAATATGGATATACATCTTTTAAGTTTTTTTTTACTTATTTACTTTGCAATGGCACCCGGTGCATAATTTTTCGGAGATATTTTCGTTTTTGGGTAGGCCTTAGAACAAACTAGGTAGGCCTGTGCCTACCCGTGGCTACGCCCCTGGTGTGTGTGTTAGAGAGAGAACATGCTGCCGACATTCAAGCATTGTTTTTCATTCCCCTAATTTCCATGTGTGGAATCAGAACCCCCCCGGCCTACCCAGCATAGCAGTGACCAGTCTAGTGTGCAGTTTGCGCAGCACAAAGTTCATCATCGACTGGCACAACTATGGCTACACCATCATGGCCATCACCCATGGCCAGGAGCACCCAATTGTCAGGGTGGCAAAGTGGTCAGTCAAATCAAATGTACCATGTCATAGCGAGACATAACTAATATTTTCTTTGTTTGATTTGAACCTCTGCTGCTCTCTTTGCCTCAGGTATGAGCGGTTCTTTGGACGCTTCGCCTGTCACAACTTGTGTGTTACCAATGCTATGAAGAAGGACCTGGAGAAGAACTGGGGCATCAAGTAATGTCTCATTAAGTGCCTTCTATCAGTAGTAGAATCTGGAACTTTCAGTTGATAAGTAGCCCCATTGCAGTATTGTATGTCAGTGTGTAGATCTTGCTATTTTAAACAAATTCTTCACACAGTGAATTCCACCAGATTCACATTTCAGTTTCTAAGAAATTTAGAGTGAGACGGTAAAACAGAAAGAATGCTACAGCACATCACTGCATTGTCATCATCCTCTCTAATATGCAGGGCAACTACGTTGTATGACAAGCCTCCTTTAATATTCAAAGAGACGCCAGTGAAACTCCAGCATGAGCTGTTTATGAGACTGGCCAAGATGTACCCTCAGTTCCAGTCAGGGTGAGTGGGCTCTCCCATTCAAACTGTAGAACAAAGCATTATCTCTGTAAGACAAAAAATGTGCCTAGTCATTTTGGCAAAAACATGTCCTCAAGGATGGAAGAAACCTTGTGAAGAAAAATAATCTGGATTATAATTAAATTGAACATCACCATTTATAGACTTGCTAGGTCGTTTATACTTTCTAATGAACCTGACTCAGGATTTTGTTACATGGCAATGAATAACAGTTTTTTCTATCTCTTCAGGAACAGTGTGACTGTTCAGTTGAGTTCTGGGTTTATAAGTATTAAACAATCTGCAGATTGGAGAGAGAGTTTAACAAACACCTCGATGTAAAAATGACAATTTTAGACACACAGCGAAACTAGTCTCTCTGAGGCTTGAAACTCAGAAGACGGTGTTTATAGTGAATAGAGAAAAACAACGATAACACATTTTATTATAGGCAGGCGGATACTACATCCTACACCTGTGACTGTCATCAGGACACTATAGGTTAATGTAGGAACACATGCATGAATGGATAAGAAAATATGAAAGGATGATAAGGCAACATCTGATCTACTGATTGTGATGAACATATGCACATAGGAAATCTCATATATTCCACAAGGGTCAGTGATGGCACTTTTGGATGTGATGTCACTCACTGGATGTGTGTCTCCTGGAAGGGATGGGAACGTCTGGTGTGAGACGGAGAGGACGGCTTACACAGGTCACAACCCCACAGACGGCACCGTGACCCGGACCCCGGGGCGACCGGTCCTGCTACTTAGCAGTACCAGCTGGACTGGTCAGTACACCCATAGATAGGTAGAACCTACAAAGCCTGTCGAGAGACTGCAGTCTTATGACACGGACACTCAGTAGCCTTTGCTTTTCTTCTTTTTTTTTTACCACCTTTTAGTTCTGTTCAAATATCTGAAATGTGTCTGTTTTTACAGAGGATGAAGATTTCTCCATTCTTTTGAAGGCACTTGAAGGTAAGGCACAGATATTTTGCACTTTATTGTTGTACCTTTAATTTGATTATATTAAGACCATTTTACCAACTCTCCATTGAGCTTGTACTTCCTGTTGACCTAAACAGTTGAAATATGGACAATGGATCATGCTGACCTTAAACTTCTATACCTTCTCTCGGCATTATAGAATATGAAGGATTTATAAAAAGAGGAGAGTCTCTGCCAACTTTGGTCTGTGTCATTACAGGTAACTGGATCCAAAATACTCTCACCACTTAGCAAAACAGCACTGCAATTGCTAACGACCTAGCAGAAGTGTACAGACTGTTACATATATGAATAACATCTAAGTTACATCAGTTAATAAACCTCCTATTGTGAAACTCTAGTATACAACTCAACATAGAACAAATTCAGTGTTCAATGTCATAGTTCCTATAGAACAAATGTTACACAAGTCTACACCTCAAATAGACTGAATCGAGTATATAACCTGACACTTACAGTTTTAAATATGGTTCCAATCCTCTGGTTCCAGGTAAGGGTCCCCAGAAGGACCATTACAGGAAGCTGATAGACACACTGCACTTTGAACATGTGAAGATCTGCACCCCTTGGCTTGATGCAGAGGACTACCCGGTTTTGCTGGGTACGTATGTTGACCTTTTCCCGGAAAGTTTCTGGATTGAGTGCTATGTAATTCAGTAAGTGTTGTTCATCCATTTAAGTGCAGTTGTGTGCGTCAATGCCAAGGTTCCCACTCTAATGACATCATGAAATCCCTTTCTTAAAACGATTCAAAATGACATGTATTCTAGAAAATTCCCTGATCCATGGGAACCCTGCAGTGTGTATTACCTCCTCCCCATAGTTACGTAGCGGTGATGGGGTCTACCTCTCTCCTCAGGCTCCGCTGACCTAGGTGTGTGTCTCCACAAGTCCTCCAGCGGTCTGGATTTGCCCATGAAGGTGGTGGACATGTTTGGCTGCTGCCTGCCTGTCTGTGCCATCCACTTCAGCTGGTAAGTCGCTAATAGTAAGAGGAACTCGCTCAAACGTAAGCCTCGTATTCGGAGTCAGGTGGCTGAATGGTTAGGGAAGCGGGCTAGTAATCTGAAGGTTGCCAGTTCGATTCCTGGCCGTGCAAAATGACGTTGTGTCCTTGGGCAAGGCACTTCACCCTACTTGCCTCGGCGGGAATGTCCTTGTACTTACTGTAAGTCGCTCTGGATAAGAGCGTCTGCTAAATGACTAAATGTATTCCCACATCATAGTGTTCAATATTGTGATACCCTATTATCCAATTAGTTGGGTGTTCCCTGTGTATGCTTGCAGGCCCTTTGTGTAGTTTCCTAATAGTGAATGGAATTCACTGAATTAATGGAAATTGTCAAATTTAGCATCCCAAATAACACATAGTATTCCAAGACCCCTGTTGTTAGTGAGACTACATACACACCAGAAATCAAATTGTAATATAATTCATGTGTGTAATAGCAGTGCCAATCTTTTATCATCTCCAACCTTTAGTTTACACGAGCTGATAAAGCATGAAGAGAATGGCCTGATCTTCAAAGATTCCTGGGAACTGGCTCAACAGCTCAAGGTAAGATATTCAAATAAGCTACATTGAATACTGTCATAGAACTAACTGAGGGTAGAACAGTGAACAGTACTTACAGTTCACTGCTCTAAACCTCACTTTAGGCACTAGAAAATGTCCTGTAAAGTTCACCAACAACCTGTGTCCTTGTCCTTTCCTGTAACCTCATCAATACAATGTGTGTCCTTGTTTTTTCTTGTAAACCTCATCTACATAAGCCTGTGTGTCTTTGTCAGTCTCTGCTGTCAGACTTCCCCGGTACCGAGAGCAGGCTGGGCTTTTTCAGGAAGAACTTGCGGGCCAGCGGAGGGACTCGTTGGGATGAAAACTGGGACAAGAACGTCCTCCCCTTGCTCACAGCACCCTGGTAGCACTGTGGACTGCTTGATCAATGGTGGAGTGATTTTAGAAGGACCAAAAGTGGTTGAGCAAGCACATGTCTAGATGTTTCGGTTGTAGGTGTCAGATGGGTTAGTGGTTGGAAATATACAACCCTTGACTTCCCAGAGTGACCAAAACAAATGTTCAGGATTACTTAACAAGATGGAACTTTTGTAAACCTGGCATTTTTTTGGTATCAAATACATGTTATAAGATGACTTTTTGTCATGGTATCAGCTTTCAAATGAAACCACACAAGCATCTAGTTTGGGTTTTTGTATTGCTTCCAACATATCTCCTGAAAATGACTTTTTACAATGTACACTTCATGTAAATAAAACTTATCATACAGTTTTAAAAGGCAGTAGATTTGTCATGTGTACAGTTTAATCAATTCAATGGTGGAGAGTCTGTTGTATTGAAAAACAGGGGTCACAGGTCCTGTGATGACCTCATGTTGGATTCCAGCAGATTCTACATGGAGAAAAAGAAAGTTTGGCAGTTAACTGGACTAGTGCATAGTGCCTGTGATGCAGTTGGTGATGTTGGTGAGACACATTCCTGAGGACTGTTCCATGACGCGAGACAGATTTGTCAGTCTGACTCATTTCCAGTTGATTCGGTTCCATAAAGCCAGTTCCATTAGTTCAAGCTCAGTCACTGTGGCAACTTATGCTGCAAAACTAACCTGGGGTCTCATTTATAAAGCTTGCGTACGCATAAAACGGGGTTGAAAATGTGCATACGCCACTTTCCACTCATAGGTTGTGATTTATAAAAAACAAACTTGACGGGAGAATGTGCGGTCCTCCACGCAAACTCTGACCCTCCCGTAGGCCTACGCACATTTTGGAAACAGTTGGAATTGGAGACGCAGATGACCGTACTGTAGTCAGACTGCAGAAAGTAAATGTGGGAAGAACGATTACTCGTAATATTTATATATTTTGTTTTCCTCACACACTTTTCTCACTCGATTTCATCATTATCATGAAGATTTAATCCAGCAGTATTATTTTAGCTTGTACTGAGTGATAATTGTTCCATAAACACCTTGTACAATCAACTCAAATTTTAAATCAAAATTCAGCGCTGTCTCACCATCATATTGTCCACTACCGGAGTGCAGGAGGGGGAAATGCCCGACTACATGGAATGCAGAAAACATCACATATCCTACCTTTAAATAACTGCAGAATACAGTGTATAACTAAACATATTTATTTAATACTGTGCATATATCATCATATGTCAAAAACTGGAAATACAGTCGTTAAGCTCCCGTGCAATCGCTACACTCCACGTCATCAGTCCAGACTTTAATAGATTACTGTTCATAACAAAACACTTTTGTTTTCAAATTGTATCTCGACTCGCGGTATCACTGGCACAGTTGACGCCACTCGCACAGTTTTTGTAATTGGTGATCTACCGGCCACCACGTTTTCGGGCTCCACCAATAGGCTAACAGTGTCTGAGAAGTTGTCATGCGCTATGATTCACCGTAAAGAACAATCGCATGCCAGGGTCATGATGAGATACTAGATTAGCATTCATGAGGTGCTTTGCATTGACTATTTATGGTTAAAAATGGGCGTGTTCAGGGCGGGGTACAATGCTGATTCACGTACGCACACTTGTGGGTAATCTGTGATTTATAAAGGGAACATTGCGTACAGGTGTGCGTAGGCACGGTTTTATAAATCTGAATTTTTGTGTGCGTATGCCATTTTAGGCTTTTGGGCGTACGTACACTTTTTTTAGTTTTATAAATGAGACCCCTGGGGTCTCATTTATAAAACTGTGCGTATGATTCTTACTAAAAGTGTGGCAACGCTGCCGAATATCCATAAGCTAAAGCCAGAGCAAGAACAAGTTTTGCTGAGTTTTGTTGGTGGCCATGATGTTGTGGCCCTCCTCCCCAAGGGGTTCGGGAACAGTTTGATTTTCCAGCTACGGCAGCTAGCTCTGTTACAGTAGTGGTGAAGGAATTGGCTAAGGCGAACGCTAGCGATTGGTTATGGCAGATCAGAGTGGCTCTGGGCAGATCCAATAGTTTTAAACTTCAACAGAGTACCCGCCTACAAGGAAGTCAACGCTTGTCAATGGAGCGAGGCCAGACTCTCTGTACAAATGAAATACGAGAGTCTGGTTAGGACCAGGCTAGCACCGCATGTCTTTGGGTCCTGAAACGTACACCTGCAAAATTACAACTTTGCACAGTTCTCGAGATAATCGTCGGACACTCTCTGCCCTAAAACCCCTCTATAAAACCACAGACACACAGAGATTCCTTGCATTATTGTATTGATGCACTATTGGGGACATAACTATAATCTGTTTATTATCAATGCAATGTGTATGTTAATCTGATGTTTTTTTTTTCTAAAACCTATAAATTCAGCTAGGTCAGCATAGGGTCAGTTGAAAAAATGAAATAAATGAGAACATAACAGCTTACCAAGTTTATGCTTGAAGCACTTGTATGTGTCTGGGTTTCTGATGGTTGAGGAGATGATGACCTCTGGAGGGGTAACAGGGGACATGCACCTCAAGACCCGGGTAAGGAGCTTCACCAGGCAAGAAATTATATCAGGGTCGTAAACCACATCTGTTCCACAGTGTGTGGTAGATATAGAAAGAAACAGAATTGGGTTGTACATTTTTGGGTTGTAAATTTAAAAAAAATATATAAATAATATGAAACTTTACAGTAGGTATGGCGTATCACAAGGCAATTTTTATAATTTACATTTACATTTAGTTATTTAGCAGACGCTCTTATCCAGAGCGACTTACAGTAAGTACAGGGACATTCCCCCGAGGCAAGTAGGGCGAAGTGCCTTGCCCAAGGACACAACGTCAGTTTGAACGGCCGGGAATCGAACTGGCAACCTTCGGACTACTAGCCCGATTCCCTCACCGCTCAGCCACCTGACTCCCATAATGTACTACAGAATGCTATGATTGCCAGATTAGGCCACAATCTTTAATTGTATGACGTATGCCATTTTGTTTACAGGATAATACTTTGAGTAAAATCATCACAAGTTCTCAACCCACATTAAATCCTATTAGTTTGTATTAATTACCTGTAGCAATGACAGTGTTGGCACCTATCTCCCTCAGCTGCTCCATTGTCACTGCCGCCCAGTCCAATTCTTCCACAGAAACTCTGGGAGGATTTTTCTTAGACAGTCCATTTAGCTGAACATTTTCCTGCAATTTCTGCAGTACACTGCTGTGACAGTCACTGAACACATATTTGGAGGGCCTACAGGAGCGACACACTGCAATTCCTGTCAACCCCACTCCACTGCCAAGTTCAAGGATAGTCCTAGACAGAGGGAATTAACGGATAACAAACCAACAAATGCATAGGCCATGAATACACATATTTCTGCCTCCATGTGAACACAAGGAACATGTTCATTCACACAGAGGCACACACACCATTACCTGCCCATAAAGATGTGGGGGTTGTCCAGTGCCCACTCTGCCAGGAAGAGGGCAGCCTCCCATGTGACCAGCCCAGTGGTGCCTTCTGAGATCACCGCCACACTCTCTGACAGGCTCAGAGCATCACCACATGGCTGGTAAGATAAAGATTAGTGAATCTTTCTGGCTTGTATTCCCATGATGGGGGTTAATTTCTTTGAATGACTGGAAGGTCTGAGGTTAATTGTACCAGTAAATAGCTTTTGAAGCACTCATGTCTCTCCTCAGCACCAAGGACTTCACCCAAGGCGTCGTAGAGCTCATCCAAACGTTCTGACTCAGTAGCTTCATGCTTTAGAACAGAGGAAGGTGGTTTAGTATGGTATACATCTACAGTAGAGCAATTTAAAACACAAGTATTCACTAATGGGATTCCTTTAGAAAATGCAGATCAAATCAGATCCCCAGGTAACATTTTAAAACTGATTATGTACGCCATATAACTATGTCCAATAATGTACCAATAACACTGAACATGATGGAACACGACTTGAATATACTTGACAGTTATGACAGGTTTGAACATTTTGGATACCTACCCTTTTGATCAGTTCGATAAGGAATAGTCTTCTGTATTTGACTGATGGTGGGTGTTTGGTACACAGCGAATGAAGGCATGTCTATGAGACAGATATTTATGACAGGTGTCCAGTGTAAGAAGTCGAATGCTTCAGAAATTATGAATAAATAGGCATTTAGGCGTAGGCTACCTGCTTTAAAATATCCGAAATCAACTCGGATGATTTGTCCTTCTCAAGTTCGGTTTGAAGGAGCTGTTGATGAAAAATAATTATTATTTATGAATTAGCCTACATTGGAAGTGGAATTCCGCAACAAAGTGATTTCGTGTTACTCACATTCCAAGGGAAAGTAGGAAAACGGCTCATGGCAAAAAACGATAATTTAAAGGCTTGTAATAGATCTGTCCTGTTCCGTGCAGAAACTATACAGTCATTTTCAAAGTAATCTTTTGAAGGGTGCATATCATTCATTTCAAATAAAGTAAGATAAAGAGAAATAGTAGGCCAAAAGCGTTTCACGGAAATATTGTCAGACCTCATGCGACGGCTATTCTTTTTTACTTCCGTATTACCGATTTAGTGTGTGTATGCCGAGGCTGATGGTCAATGTAGTTCCGAAAGAAAAATCCATATCGACAATTAAAAATTCACTGTCTAAGTTATAAGCAACCACATTTATGTAATCTTATGTGTCGATCTCCCACAACTGTCAGCCAAAAGTAATTGAACAATTAACCATTCAAAACATATGCTTTGAAATAGCCGACATTTGTTCATTTTTTATTTGATATTACGTTGTTATCATTATTAATATTCGGATAAGTAGGCCTATCTTCGGCCTAGTCTCCAATATCAGGTGAATATAGCTATACCCTACAAATCCCGGGTAGGCCTAGGCCTAGGCCTATCAATTGGCCGCTCATTTCTTGCTGTGTCATTGCGTGAAGAAGATAACCCAAATTACCGTTGGTTTAAGTTCATTCAGTTGAAAAACTCCTACAGCAACAATACAGTGTTTAACGTTTTAGGTGAGTGTTTAATTATATTCCATGGCTATTATTTAAAACCTGTATTCACATTGTCTACGTTGATAGGCTATGTAGCCTAATTTAGATTATAAACAGGTGTGTGGAAAAGTTAGCTTTTTTGACTGGGTCGAAGCACGTTTCCGCTACACTCTACACACCAGCTCGTGAAACACTGTGATTATAGTTTAATTCTCCTTTACGTGTGTATTTACCCGGATGATTTTAGGCGACGGACTGATAAAGCTCTAACAACAAAGATGGCAGCTTTCTAAAGCTTGCACAAACTGGAAAAGTGGACTGTATTACCATATGGCCAGGATGATCCTTCACTGTTGAATTGTTTCGATGTGCAATCAATGCTGTGTGAAAGTACAAGCAACGGTAATATATTAAGGCTATTCTTTTTTTAATCGAATGATCATTTAATTCAGCGTGTTCTGCGTATTTGCCAGACTAGTATCTGCGGTGGACCTCAGAGTAAACTATCGGCAAATTAGCTTGCTCTAGCTCTAACTGTTCGTATGTGCTTTTGATATTACATCTAAATAACAGATTAGTCTACGACAAGGCTATTTTTAATACGTGTTAAAGTTGGTAATGTCGCTAGCGTGCACATTGTGGTAACCCCCAGTCTAATCAATGACAGTTATGCCTCAGGCTTGGTTGCCTTAGAAACTTGTACAAGGCTCAATATTTGAAGGACAAAAGAGGGCAGTGTACTGTAGTAGTCGATACAAATGTAAACGAAAAACTTTCCTGGACTAAAATGCATTTAAAAGTAACCACCATTTCATTTTTCTGTCCAACAACCTCTCTTATGCAAGAAATAGTGTCTGATTCACACTTGTTTTACACAAATCTGTACCATTTACCAAAAAACATCTCCATTCTCTATCCCACTGCAGAAATCTGACCTCCAAGCCATTCCCTCGAGGAGAGTCCAGTCCCTCAGGGAGTATTGGTCTTTAGCTGACTACACTGACCTGTTGCCATGGTGCTGAAAATATTCTTCCCTCAGTGCTGTAACCGGGCAGACAGTGGGCTGCTGGTGGGGCAATGGATCCCGGGCCACAATTCAGCTGTGGTCCTAGCAGTCATCCACTACCCCTTCATCCCCTGGCAGGTGAAGCAGTACATCAACGAGGTCAGTAGATCCAAGTGTAACCGAGTTACTCTGTAACTTTCTCCTCAGTATAGATACCCTCCACCCATGCCAGTGAAGCTAGCTTTTCTGTGGCATAGCTGACTAAAGTGGTGTTAATGAAAGATGATTGTTGTGTACATGAGTCTGGACTACCCCGAGTTCAAACCCTGGTGTGGGTAGGGATGGGTATCGAGAACCGGTTCCCAGTAAATCGATTCCTTGGAATCGTCAGCCAAATTCTTTAACGATTCTGTAAACGATTCTCTGTGCCGTTGCGCATGCGCAAACTATATAGTTTTACTATTACTATTATAGTTTATTCAGACTGCAGCAAACATGGCATCTAGGCAGAAGCGTTCTAAAGTGTGTGTGTGTGTGTGTGCGTGCGTGCGTGCAAGTAATACTATACTTGTGAGGACCACAACCTGACATCAGACCTTTAAAGTGAGGACATTTTTCTTTGTGAGGACATTTTTGCTGGTCCTCACAAGCAAATCACTTCACACTCTTACACTGACACCCTATGACCATAGGCATCCATCTCTGCAAATTTCACCAAAAGTCCTCACCTATGTGGTAGTCTGTCAAAAACTGTGTTTTGGCTCTATGCTCTAGTGCACCCCTGTAGGCCAGGCTTGGTGTTGCATTCGGATTTTCCCATTGAGTTGCAGACCTTTTTTGATTGGTTTCTGAATCTGGGCCATTTTTCTGATTGGCTCGAATTCTTACCACATGACCAAGAGAGAGGAAGGATGTGGCCACCTGCTTTTGCTTCATTTGGGAAACCCAAATGCAATACATAGACCTGGATTAACGTTTAAATCAGTTACTAAATGTCTCACATATTATATTTGAGCTTGGGCAAAAAAAGTAAAAGGGCTGCTAGTTCAATGTTAATACAATCTAGGCCAAACATAAAGTTTATAAAAATCAATGGCGATTTGGCTTGACATTTTGGAAAAAAAAAATCCTGGACAAAAAAACGAGATGCCAAGATGTGGTTGTGAAGTGGCAGTTTAAAAACGATACATTTAGTCAATTAGCAGACGCTCTTATCCAGATACCCCTCCCCCACTGCTCTGCACTCACTGAATGCGATCTGAAATCTTGACAGACTTATCAAGCTTACTCAGATTTATTTTACATATGTAAAAAAAAAATCTATATAGGATTTAAAAAAATAATAATAATACTTTTAGCTTGTTCATGAGATTTTCCAGACTTATGATGATTTTTTTTTTTAATCTTATATTCAGCCAAACGTTGCATTGCATAGTCTATGAAATGATGTACTTGCATGAAATCTATTTGGTATGGATTAATTAATTGCCCACTTTCAATAGTCTCCTAACATAAACAGAAACAGTTGTGTGCCAGTCATAAAAGTTGGGAGACATAAGGCTGCATATTGTGTTGATTTTGGAGAGTGGTTGTGAAGTGGCAGTTTGAAAACGATACATTTAGTCAATTAGCAGACGCGCTTATCCAGATACCCCTCCCCCACTGCTCTGCACTCACTGAATGCGATCTGAAATTTTGACAGAGACTAATCAAGCTTACTTTGATTTTTTTTACATATGTAAATAAATTCTATTTAGGATTAAAAATATATATATAACTACTTTTAGCTTGTTTGTGAGATTTTCCAGACTTATGACAAAACTTTTTATCTGATATTCAGCCAAACTTTGCATTGCATAGTCTATGCAATGATGTAATTGCGTGCAATGTATTTGGTATAGATTAATTAACCACTTTGAATAGTCTCCTAACATAACCAGATAAATATTTGTGCCAGTCATAAAAGTTGGGAGATCTAAGGCTGCATATTGTGTGGCCTTAGGAGAGGTTGGTAAGTGGCAGTTTGATACATTTGATTTGGCTTCCAGCACAGCACAACTCACTCACCCCTCCCCCACTAGGTTCTGAGTTGCATAGCTGGTTCAAGTGATGTTTATGACAGGTGGTCAGTGGTGTGTGTAAGTCAGAGGACTCAAATCAGAGAGGGCAATTTAGGGAGGAAAACTGTTTTAAGGATTGTTGATGGAAAACGCGTCTTGGTCACTTTAAGATATATTATTATTTTGTTTTAATTACTTTATAGTTAAGTGAATCAGCCCATGCAACATACTAAGATTGTAATAGTCAGTTACTTGTGATCCTGTGCTCTCCTGGTCAAACCTGTGTGCCCGGTTTGGGAGTAGCAGATAGTGATCCATTGTTGTTTTGATGGAGGTCCACACCAGCAGTCAGCCACACAGGCCAGAACAAAACCATGTAGGGTAGTACAGTCAGCCACACAGGCCAGAACAGAACCATACAGGCCAGAACAGAACCACGCAGGTCAGTACAGTCAGCCACACAGGCCAGAACAGAACCATACAGGCCAGAACAGAACCACGCAGGGCAGTACAGTCAGCCACACAGGCCAGAGCAGAACCACCAGGCCAGAACAGAACCACACAGGCCAGAACAGAACCACACAGGCCAGAACAGAACCACACAGGCCAGGACAGTCAGCCACACAGGCCAGAGCAGAACCACCAGGCCAGAGCAGAACCACACAGGCCAGAACAGAACCACACAGGCCAGAACAGAACCACACAGGCCAGAACAGAACCACACAGGCCAGAACAGTCAGCCACACAGGCCAGGACAGTCAGCCACACAGGCCAGAACAGAACCACACAGGACAGGACAGAACCACACAGGCCAGGACAGTCAGCCACACAGGCCAGCATAGAACCACACAGGCAGTGCCGGTCCTAGCACATTTGGCAACCTAGGCAAGATTTATCACCAGGTGTGTAGGTCCTCGAGGGTAGGCACATTGCAGCCGATCACCTTCTCAGCAGCTCGGTTGGTACGCTGCAGTCTGCTCTTGTCATTCCTGCGGCAGCTGAAGAAATTCAACCTGCCAAAGACAATGGCCGGGTTTCCCAGATTCGTTAAGAAGCTCTTAACGCTAAGAGCTTCTTAGGAGCGTTCCCGGCCAATGATGGTGCGCTTCTACACAGCCATCATTGAGTCCATCTTCACCTCCTCCATCACCATCTGGTACGCTGCTGCCACTGCCAAGGACAAGAGCAGACTGCAGCGTATCATCTGCACTGCTGAGAAGGTGATTGGCTGCAATCTGCCCACCCTCGAGGACCTACACACCTCGAGGACATGACAGATTTCTTATTATTCTATCAAGTGCGGAAGCCTGACCGTCATTGTACTAGCTATACAAGGCTTGCTGTCCCCTCACCTCCCAGGTCAGATATGACCACCTGACTGCTCTGGACTCTTGATTAGCTGAATGTCTGACTACCTAACTGCCTGTCTGATTGCTCCCTCAGTCACCTAATATCTGTGACATATTAATTGAATGAAGACAGGCGTTTTAAGGATATTGTATTACACCAAACTCCTTATCTACTGTATTTACTGTATCCTCTTTTCTATCTAACATTTCTCTTGACTAATGGACATCGGTTTCATTTCATATTAACTGCAAATGGTAATTGGGAAACACACCAACATACACACAAAAAGGCAGTTGAGAACCACTCATTTATCCACTAACAATTTTTATCTTTATATAACTACTGTTTGTCTGCACCAACAGCACCATATATAATTTATTGTACGTGAAAACGTAGGCAACTTGGAAATGAACCGGTTTCTGATTCAGATTATAATGAATGCTTTTGCGTTATCAACCCCTCTGCTAATTTACTAATATGGCCAACATTCTTATAGTCTATGGATTTCATTCATACTTCATTGATTGGTCGTGGCCAGGATTGCTGTAAGCTAAATAATTAAACAGTTTCCTTGTGCTAGCTAACTCGTGTCAACTGACGTCAGGAGTTATGAATACTGTATATCTTTTTTTTAAAGCGGTTACCGCTCTAAAAGACTGCAAGATCTTAAAGAAGTTTGCCAACATGTGTCAGCCGTATTGGTAAGTCAATATATTTTTTAGCAGGTAATAGTTATTTTGTGAGTGACTTTACGGTATTAAACTGCTTAATTACATAGGTAGTTAAATAGATTTGCATTCGGCGTTGTTGAAATAATCTTTGTGCTTGTGTGCGTACGTGACCTAAATGCGAAAATTGCTAACGCATCTGTAATAGTTCGGTAGTTACAATACATAATCAAAATAAGTCCATTAAAACCCATACACCACAATCTGCTTTTACATTAAATTGTTTAATTTAAACTCGTGCAAATTGGTTTGTCGACAACTAAAGTGAAAGCCATAGTCAGTATATGAGCGGCATATACCAAAAATGGCGATCCGGTGGTGGACAAAAGAAAAGTCATGTGATCTAAAGTCTACCTAGTAACAGAGTAGTAACCAGTGGTCCTCACACCCGCGGGTCTGTACACATATTTTTTCTTACGAGTGTATCGTGATTTTGAGGTGACTTCTGGCCTCGTGAGAGCCACCTAGTGCTAAAATATATTTTTGCAGGCTCCCTTCTCCTCCAGATAGGGTGGCCCTCACTTCGTGGGGTCTGAGTCAAGGTCCTCACATGGGTACAATAACCAGTGTGTGTGTGTGTGTGTGTGTGTGACGCACAGACCTAGTTGGCTGTAGAGGGGAGAATCGATAACTCGATAAAGAATCGAATCGATAAGCAGGAATTGATAAGGAATCTGAATTTTTTAAAATCTTATCAATACTCATCCCTAGGTGTGGGTAAGTGATTAAGAAAGTGTTTTGTCCGTCTCTTCATTAACGGAGTGACTAAGTTAGAGTTCTGGATTTTTATAAGTATTATCAATCTGCAGATTGGGAGAGAACCAGACCTGTGACAATAAATTACAAAACCAGGCTTAGGTTTCAATCAGGTCCTCCTTCAAAGGAAGGCTGGAGGACAATATTTTATAGGGCACAAGAATGTAAACATAGATAGTGACAGTCAGGCAGTAATGGTGTTACAAGAGTCACAGAGAAAGAGATTCACAGCTCCCAACCCATGACCACTTTCAGGGCAGAGAGATATCATGGGTGGAGCTCTCCTCTCTGCCTGCAAGCCCCTATACTTAGTTTTCACTTGATGTCATGTTCCAAGGGGCCCTTGGAGGGCAAAAAAGACTTCTGCTGACCACCAACCAGGAAGCAAGTCATACATTTACTTTGAGTCTGTTGCTTTTGTGTTGCCAAAATGCCATATAGTTGTTGTGCTATCGGATGCACTAATCGAACAGGAGACGAGCCTGGGCTGTGTTACTATACACGCATGAATTATCTTACAATTTAATTTTCTGGTGTGTATGTAGTCTCACTAACAACAGGGGTCTTGGAATACTATGTGGTATTTGGGATGCTAAATTTGACAATTTCCATTAATTCAGTGAATTCCATTCACTATTAGGAAACTACACAAAGGGCCTGCAAGCATACACAGGGAACACCCAACTAATTGGATAATAGGGTATCACAATATTCCACACTTTATGATGTGGGAATACATTTACATTTAGTCATTTAGCTGTCCGATAAAGAAAACCCAGAGAGGAGTTTGATCCAAGATGGCGCCGATAATGGCTGCCTCGGTTGCTAGGTGCGCTCTGTTTTGTCTGTTAATTCAGTGTTCTGC
The DNA here is from genome assembly GCF_038355195.1 of Osmerus mordax. Classification (NCBI taxonomy): domain Eukaryota; kingdom Metazoa; phylum Chordata; class Actinopteri; order Osmeriformes; family Osmeridae; genus Osmerus; species Osmerus mordax. Next base: position 9,241,662 of record NC_090052.1, read on the forward strand.
CAAGATTTCCGGGGTTCTCTAACAAGAGAAGTACTTCCAGGGCTCCAGACTAACTTGTTGCCTTGGTTGCACTGGTGCGCCTAACTTTTTTTATTTAGGTGCACCAGCACAAAATTTAGGTGCACCCAAATCTTTCCTTGCATCGCCACAATTTCAAGGTCACCTTTTTATCACGCTCCATATACATTCATATATATTATATAAATGATCTTAAACAAGAATAAGGTGTAGGTAAATATATTTTTTATTTGAAGCACAATCATACTGTGTATATATATAAAAAAATATATTTTAAGTGCTTCACTGAGCTACCAAACTAAAACATTTTAAGCAAAATAAAACATTTAAAAATAGAAAGTGCTACAGTTTAAAAGTGCTTCCCTGAACTGAGACCTAACATTTCATGGCTCAAAGTCTTATAGCGGGTCCCACCTTGCTGTCCCATGCCCTTCAGATGGCCAACACCTGTAATTTGGTCTTCTTGCCCTATGGCCTTGGCTAAATCATCTTGCCACACTCTCCCTAGCATCAAAATCCTAGCTCCATGGGTTAGCTCCATGGCCCAGCTTCGTAACTCAGGGGTCCGCAATTCATTTTTACAAGGGGCCACATGAGAAACCTGAAATGTGTTGGAGGGCCTCATCAATTTGCTCACTATTCATTTTCTCCCATTGTAAAAAGCAGTAAAGTATATATTTTGATTAGCTGCTACTGGTTATCAGAAGAATAAGGATATTCTGTAAATATTTATATAAATATTTTAGATTTTGGTGTAGGTCAAATAGGAAAGATTATAGAAGTAATAAACAGTATAAACAGCAACAACAGTGTTTCATTTTATTTGTAACCAGTTAATCTTCACAAACACTGAAAAGTTTGATCAACTTTATGCAAAAAGCGTTTTTACAGTTCATTTTGTTCTGTGAGAGAAATCCAGTGGGCTTGAACAAGTGCATCGAAATCTGTCTGAATGCGAAGGACAGCTGACAGGTAATGATCAGGGTCTGCAGTTCAACTAGCAAACCATCAGCCCGCGCCCACTGAATCAGTCAAGTTCTTATTATGTCCGCGTTAGTTTTTTTTCTTCACAGCTTTCACTTTGACCTCAGTAAACAGATACTTAGAAGTCCATGTCTTGTTAAAAGTTCATTTTCGAGTGCTAACCAACAGCTAACTCTCCTGTCGGTGAGGTTGCGCAAGCGCACATATGTAAATCGCCTGATCACTGTAGTCTTTCAGGACTACATATTTACTACCGCTCAACACATTTATTTATCAGAGGCAAAGACCCACCCCATCTCTGTCTCTGATTGGTTTAGACCACGATATGATCCAACCATGAGTGTCAGTTCCGTCTTAGGATAACAAACGCTTCGTTTGTGGAGAGACAGCGGATGCGAGGAGGTTAGGTGCACCGGTGCGACCTAGGAAAAAATTTAGTCGCACCCGTACAGATTTTGGTCGCATAGTGCGACCAAATTGGTCGCACTCTAGAGCCCTGACTTCTAAACATCAGGACTACAACTCCTGTGGATTTGCTTCCCACTTTTCTGCTTCCAGCGGCAGATTTAGTGGGAATTATAGCCAGTGCCGCGCTAGGCTTTGCTCATGCAGTGAAACGCCGAAGAAGGGGAAAGCGAGCGGGAGCGCTAGTTCGGCTTCGCAGACGTGGAATCCGAACAGTGCTTCCAAGTTTTTTCCTCTCCAACGTACGTTCACTGTGCAATAAAATGGACGAACTTCAGTTACTGATGGTGAAAAACAGGGACTTTCTTTAATCTTCGGTTTTGTGCTTGACGGAGACATGGCTGTGCGATTTGATCCCGGACACTGCATTACATCTGGCAGGCTTTCAACTCGTGAGAGCTGACCGGGACACTGCACTCTCCGGCAAAACCAAAGGCGGTGGTATTTGTTTCTACATCAACAGTGGCTGGTGTGTAGATGTGACAGTGATTCTGCAACATTGTTCTCCGGATCTGGAATCATTTTTTATAAACTGTAAACCTTTTTGCTCGCCACGAGAATTTGCGTCACTCATTTTGGTCGGAGTTTACATGGCACCGGGTCCACAGGTTAGAGGCCCAACGCATGCTCGCCGACCAGATTCTGAGTGTGGAGCGAGCAAACCCGGATTCCCTTGTTATCGTACTCGGCGACTTTAACATAGGTAATCTCAGCCACGAACTCCCTAAATACAGACAATTCATCAAATGCCCAACCAGAGAAGAGAACACTGGATCACTGCTACACTACAGTCAGTAGAGCCTACCACGCCGTCCCTCGTGCAGCACTGGGTCACTCTGACCATGCCATGGTCCATCTGATTCCTGCATACAGGCAGAAATTAAAGCTCTGTAAACCTGTTGTGAGGACATCAAAACAGTGGACCAGTGAGGCTATGGAGGATCTGCGGGCGTGCTTGGACTGTACTGACTGGGATATGTTCACGACTGCTACCAATAGTCTGGATGAACACAGAGGCTGTGACATCATACATCAGCTTCTGTGAGGACTGCTGTATTCCAACACGCACCAGGGTGAACTTCAACAACGACAAGCCCTGGTTCTCAGCAGAGCTCAGAAGGTTGAGGTCAGAGAAGGAGGAAGCATTTCGGAGTGGGGATAGAGACAGATTCAAGTCGAAGAACAGGTTTAGCAAGGCGGTGAGAGAGGCTAAACGACTGTACTCAGAGAGACTGAAGCGTCAGTTCTTTGCTAACGACTCTGCTTCTGTCTGGAGAGGGCTCAGGCAGATTACCATCTACAAGCCCAGAGCCCCCCACTCCACTAACAACTCCCGCCTGGCCAACGACCTGAATGAGTTCTACTGTAGATTTGAAAGACAATTGGACTGTCCTGAACTACCCCTTCCCACCCACGAGGCCTCCTCCCTCACCCCCTCTACAGTGACAACTCTCTCCATTCAGGAGGGTGAAGTTAACAGACTTTTCAAGAGCCAGAACCCCCGCAAAGCATCTGGGCCGGACTGTGTCTCTCCTGCCACCCTCAAGCACTGCGCTGACCAGCTGTCCCCGGTGTTCACCTACATCTTTAACACCTCCCTGGAGACATGCCATGTGCCGGCCTGTCTCAAGTCCTCCACCATCATCCCTGTGCCCAAAAAGCCAAGGCCAACAGGACTCAATGACTACAGACCCGTCGCCCTGACCTCTGTGGTAATGAAGTCTTTTGAGCGCCTTGTGCTGGCACACCTCAAAGCCATCACAGACCCTTTCCTGGACCCACTGCAGTTTGCCTACAGAGCCAACAGATCTGTGGATGACGCCGTTAACATGGCCCTCCACTTCACCCTACAGCACCTGGACTCCCAGCATCATATGCCAGGATCCTGTTTGTGGACTTCAGCTCTGCCTTCAACACCATCATCCCTGCCCTGCTTCAGGACAAGCTCTCCCAGCTGAACGTGCCTGACTCCACCTGCAGATGGATCACAGACTTCCTGTCTGACAGGAAGCAGTGCGTTAAGCTGGGAACACAAGTCTCTGACTCCCGGTCCATCAGCACCGGATCTCCTCAGGGCTGCGTCCTTTCCCCTCTGCTCTTCTCCCTGTACACCAACAGCTGCACCTCCAGTCATCCGTCTGTCAAACTTCTGAAGTTTGCGGACGACACTACCCTCATTGGGCTCATCTCTGACGGGGATGAGTCTGACTATAGGTGGGAAGCTGACAACCTGGTGACCTGGTGTAGCCAGAACAACTTAGAGCTCAATGCTCTTAAGACAGTGGAGATGGTTGTGGACTTCAGGAAAAATACAGCCCCACTCACCCCCATCACCCTGTGCGACTCCCCAGTCAACACTGTGGAGTCCTTCCGCTTCCTGGGCACCATCCTCTCCCAGGACCTCAAGTGGGAACTGAACATCAGCTCCCTCACCAAAAAAGCACAACAGAGGATATACTTCCTACGGCAGCTGAAGAAATTCAACCTGCCAAAGACAATGATGGTGCACTTCTACACAGCCATCATTGAGTCCATCCTCACCTCTTCCATCACCATCTGGTACGCTGCTGCCACTGCCAAGGACAAGAGCAGACTGCAGCGTATCATCCGCACTGCTGAGAAGGTGATCGGCTGCAATCTGCCTACCCTCGAGGACCTGCACACCTCGAGGACCCTGAGGCGTGCGAGGAAGATCGTGGCCGACCCCTCCCACCCTGGTCACTCCCTGTTCCAGCTACTCCCCTCTGGCAGAAGGCTGCGGTCCATCAGGACCAAAACCTCACGCCATAAGAACAGTTTCTTTCCATCTGCTACTGGCCTCTTCAACAAGGCCAAGGACTCCCATTGACATTCATTCACTTATTTAACTATAAGTCCATCTAATTGCAATTCAGTATGCATAAGCCACTTTATCTCAGTATCCGATTGCACTATGTTGACCATTCACACTGCTCATTCTATTCTTATTTTTATATATATTTTATATTTAAATTGTTGTATTCTTAGATTGTTTAGTTCTTAGAAATAGTTAAACTTTTGTAGTTTTACTTAATTTAAGATCTGTATATGTTTAGTGTTTTGCACCTCCCTGCCACAGTAAATTCTGTGTTTGTATAACATACATGGCGAATAAACCTGATTCTGATTCTGAGGCGATTGTGGATTTGTGCCATTAAACATAACGTTACCTCTGTCTCCGGGGAGGGCAAACAATGGCAGCCGTCCAAATATACACATATTTGCAGCGAACACTTCATCAAAGGTAAGCTCAAGTAAAGTTAAACACAAGTATATACAGGTCTATTAATTATCGTATTTTTAGCCCTAAAACACATCTTTATGTAATCGGTTTGACATAGTTTGTTGTGTATCGAGGCAACCAACTGCAGGGGTAGTTTTTTTTATTATTAGGATTCCTCCGTCAGGAGGAACCCTATTGCAATTGTTGGTATTATTGGTGGCCAAGCCGTGAAGCGGCGAGGCACCTATTGTATTTGTTAGTATTATTATTAGAGGCCAAGCAGCGAAGCTGCGAACACATTTGTTCAGAGCCCCACGATAGCGAGACATTTACATTTAGTCATTTAGCAGAAGCTCTTATCCAGAGCGACTTACAGTAAGTACAGGGACATTCCCCCGAGGCAAGTAGGGTGAAGTGCCTTGCCCAAGGACACAACGTCAGTTGGCATGACCGGGAATCGAACTGGCAACCTTCGGATTACTAGCCCGACTCCCTCACCGCTCAGCCATCTGACTCCCAAAGTCCAACTCTCGCCCCATAGAGACCAATGCAAATCTGGTGACAAAATCGTCAGAGAAAGCAAAAATAACAAGATTTTGAAACTGCCGGTAGAGTCGTATTTCTGACCGCACAGAAATATAAAGGACATCTCTGGTTTCGGCAGAGTCTTGGGTCTCGGAAAATATCCTTATTTTTTGCATTGGACGTATAGTTTTGCGTCTAGGTCAACTTGTTTGAGGTGTGGATGCTAGGTAAATGTTCGTTTTTCTCTCTGCCCAGCTCGTTAGCGATCACAGCTGCTCCATAGCTCTGGCAACCTAACAAACATGCACCAGGAAAGCAGAAGGAACACGTTTTTGAAACTGCAGGTAGAGTCGTATTTCTGACTGCACAGACATATAAAGAATATCTCTGGTTTCGGCAGAGTCTTGGGTCTCGGAAAATATCCTTATTTTTGGGATTGGACGTACAGTTTTGCGTCTAGGTTAACTTGTTTGAGGTGTGGATTGTAGCTACATTTCTGTTATTCTCTGCCCTCAGCGCGTTAGCAATCATAGCTACACCATCACCGTGGCAACGACAGACACGCACCACTCAGTGCAGACCATGAGAAACCCGATTACTAGCAATTGTCGGTTTATGGGTGAATGACGGATAAGGATTTTAAAATTGGAGAAAAAAAAAACTGACAATATCAAATTTAAGGACTTTCAAAACTGTTTACAGTGTTGCGTATATAATGCAATTGCATGTTTTAATTTTAAGAATGTAATAAACCTTTTTGTTGGAATATACAAATGTACTAATATTTATAATTGGAGCTCAACAAACAATTAGTGCTTAGAAAACGACATTTTACTCCCAACTAATATAATCAATTTGGAATTTCATATAGACATGGGCTCATTTCTGGCTGGCGCTAACTCATAATTCAAAATCAAATTGTAATTTTGGGGGGAATTAAAATAAAAAAGTTTTCCAGTAAAGAAAACAAGACTATTGATGTATCCTTAACTCAACAAATAACAGATTTGTGTAATTTAACACAAAAATATGGGTTAAATTACTTGGCTGTGTCATTGTTAGCCGGAATGATATACTGTTAGACGGAAGGACATTTTGCAAACATTTTCAGGATTACCATTTAAAAACAATTTTTCTTACCAACACTCAAACTTGAAACTAAATAAGAGAAATTGACAAGTTTGTAATGATTTTAAAATGTTTTAATAAAAATGTTAATTGATTAATTTCACTTAACATTACATAACATTTTTATAAAACACTTAGGAATTAACATATTTCATATATTTTACATAGAGAATACATTTAAAGAGTAACATACTGTTTTAGTGACATTTACATTTATAACCTCATCTAACCATTTGAGTTGCCAACATTTAATCAGACGAGTTTAAATCAGTTTATGAAGAGAAGATAGGAACTTTTGAACATTTACAAATGAACTTAAAAAGACATGTTTGTGACAATATCATGAGTGTGGGCATGTGACTACCACATGTTTTGGAATGTTTCCCAGTCAGGGATACATAGTTGTGATGAGCGGTTTGTTAATGGCTCAGGCTCCGATAGGATGGCTTGCATGTCAGACACGTAATAAAATATTACATCTGGGGTTGTTGGCCACACAAAGGCATTTCTGCCCATTGTCTGTCACATGCAGCTCGCTTCAAGTTCATCACCAACCAGATTTAGGACTTGGCCGACAAATGGCTGTGCATCATATTTAACTATGACAAACCTTCCAACAAGATCTGTTGTCATAGTATGATGTGGTGTTGTTGCTGGAGCACTGGTGGGTAATTCACACACATTCATGTCCACTTCATTGGGACTGAAGCAGTCACAAATGTTACCCTTCCCTCGGCTGCAGAAGCAGGACAGCTCTCTGTGACTAAACTGTCCAGGGGTAAGAGACACAATCTGGTGAATTTTCATTGTGCCCTTCACAACAGGTAGCTTCTCTGGTACAGCTTCATCATGTTTCAGGATGTCCACTTCTGACACCCAAAAGTACTTGATAGAAGAGGCTGAGGTCTGTAAAGTATTATAGAGCTCTTTTGGTGTCTGAATATCTGCTCCCATTTTCACCCTCTGATCAGCCATGCGCTTTACAGCACCACCCACCCCATCAGGTGCACCTTTACCATCGGCTCTCTCAGAGAAATTCCAGGTCACCTCCTTGAACCCCCAAATAAATGGCAGCGTTGTCAGGAGATAGAAGTTGCGCTTATTTCTATATTGTGTAACAGGCCCATCACTCATGAAGTGGATGGATGTAAGAGTGGGCTTCTGCTCCTTCAACTTCTTTAAAATTGGCTCAATGTGTGCCCACACTGCTCTTTTATCATGGCGAAGGCTGTCCGAGATTGTGGCATATGATTGGCTCCCATCGGATGTGTAGACCACACTGGTGTGAATTGTGGCCTGTTTACGACTTCCACCAAAATGGAAAGCTTGAATCTCGGTGTGGAGCTTGCAAGCATAGTTTTCCGAGAAATCCATGTGGACCACGACCTCTGTGTCACTGATTGTTTCTTTCACTTGTCTGCACTGCTCAACCTGGTGTATCCAGTTGTAGTGATGTTTGGCAAGCAGATCACGTTTTTCATTCAGTATTCTTTGTAGGTCCTGCCATGTTCCACATTCAGCTTTTTTCACAAAGTTTGTGAATTCCTTCTCACCAGAGGTGGTCTTGACCCTTTCCCACTGTAGCCATGGGGTGGTGGTGTTCTGTTCTTGAGGAGCTATTTCCACATCTTTGTAACAGCACTTAACGCAAACACAATACATACAATCTTTTCTAAGAGGATCACACACAATAGATGCCAACAACTGTGAAACACTTGCCACTTTTACAAAGCCACTTTGAAATAGTTTCTCCACAAGCATCTGGACGTTTTCGTGGTCAATGCAGGCGCAAGTGTTGCGATCACTTGTTTTAGGTTCCGTGATGTAGAATGGGCGCAAGCGCACAAACTGTCTATATGACAGTGTCAGTTCCTTTTGTGTTTCCTTATTGTAGTGTAAATGTAGTTCTTTCATGTTTTTTTGTAAGACTCTTCTTTGAACTTTCTCTTGTTTTTTTGTTACTGTGTCTATTTTTCCTGGTAAAAGTCTACTATTTACATCCCTACACAGGAAGCGAGTAACCTCTGCCTTCTTTACTGCAGAGAGTTTCTTGGCTCCACGTGGCTTGTGTTTCTCACTGACGCATGTAGCACTTGTTTTGTTAACCCTTTGCTGACGTTTTCTTAGTTTCTCCGATTTTTTTGGGGACAGAGCAAGTTGCCTTTTAAGTTTGACTTTCATTCTTTAGTTTATTGTTGTTTGGGCTTTTTATTGCGATGTTGCCATCATTTCATTCTGGGGTAGACGAAGCAAGTGGCTGGACATCCTCTTGTGGCTCTCTGGGTGGTTGTAGCTGAGGTACATCTGGCTCTCTGGGTGAGTGTGGCTGAGGGTCATCCGGTGGTCTGGTTGGGGTTCTCCATTCATTGAGACTGGAGTGTCGTTCATTAGTTCATTGACTTGCTTTAATCTCTCCCTCCGATTCCTCTGGTTTACCCTCCACTGCTCCCTTTTCCTCTTTGCAGCTGAAAGGCTCATCAGCCGTACAGGTGTTTTGGGGACTGGCCTTGATTTGTAGTAGCTACAAACAGTAATAATAATAAAAGTATTAGATTGTAATCAATTTCACTACAATCTTATTTTCAAAATATGACAGTAAATCTGTAAAACGATATGGCTTCATAAACAATGGCCACGGGTATAGTCTGAAACATTAAACTAGTAAACTAATTAGTGTGAACCTATTTTTAAGAATATTTCAAGTTTTCTTGTTACATACAATCACTTCACTTGTTTATGACTATAATACCTTGCTCTCTTTTTCTCAAGATACTCAGCTCTAGCTTCTGCATCTGCATTTTTCCTGGCTCTGAACCGTCTCTGCCTCTCTTTATTAGACAGAGGCATCTGGAAGGACAGAATTGACCTTAAAATGTCAGAATCTATACTAAGGCTTTAATCAAATGTTGCTACATTAATAAATGATTAAATTATTCATGTTTGACTAATAACATTACAACATTCAAATAAATGATGATGACCCATGTGACCCATGGAATCATATGAAATCAAGATTAAGGAAAGAATATGGGGTGAAAACATACAAATATGTAGATTATGTTAATATAACTATGCATAAAAGTTTACAAATAATAATAAAAAACTAGATTGTTATACATGTCATTCTAGATAACGAATGACATGTCCTGGTTAACAGAGGTTTTTTGTTATCCAAGAAAGACAAGCTGTTATCCAGGAATGACAAAGCTAAATTTTTTTCTTTATAATCAGGCACTAACTTAACCTATGGAAAACATGACACATGACATTTCAGATTGCATTATGGTCCAAAATGGTCATCGATGTCTGTTATCCAGGACTGACATTTAAGAAATCACAGTTTGGAGACAGAAGTCTTTCTGTCATAAAATTGTTTATAAGCTTAGTATTATCACTATATGTTTAGGTATCATTGAAAACATCAGTACTATTATGCCCAAGTATATTTGAAATACTTTTATTCATATATTTGACATTTTTGTTATATTTTTCTGTTCAGATTTTAAGCCGGGACAGTTACCCAGAATGATGTAAATGTTTTATATCATGAATATGGTTTGGACACCAGAATTGACATGCCATGTCATGGCGATTACTCAATAAACGCGTCTACATGATTCTTTTTATTAATCCTTGTATGCTCCACGGACAAAACTTGCACCATCATCCTTCTGCAACAAAGTGTTGCCGTGTCATCCTGTATCGGCCCTACTACTGTATGTTTCATTCAATCAACACATTGAATCCTACTAAGAAAGCCGAGTAAACGCACTCAATGATAGGCTACAGCTATTACTACCCCAACTATAATTTCAGCTGTTAAAACTATAATATTCTTGTTATGACTAGCTAGCCTACTTCTTCTGTTTAACAGTTCAGCTTTCAGCTGCTCCCGCATTGTAGGCTATTTAAGCTCTTAGCTTTGTTAGATGATGCAGTTCAGCTTCCACACGCCCTCTTTTGTGTGAATCACACATTTTTTTAATAAATTTCAGCTTTCAGCTTGCGGGTATTTTCTCATTTCTGTATTTTCAGACATTTAAAAATAATAATTTCAGATTTCAGCATTCCAACGCATTTTCTGCAGGAAATGCCTTTTATAGTTCCTTATTCTGTTTTGTACAGTTTTATATATCATATTTCATATTTTTAATTACGATTGTTTTTATGGTTGATCAGTGTTTTCATTTGTGGAAGAATGAATGAATGAATGTTACAACAACAACATAAGTCTGTCTGTCCCCCCCCAGGTTAATGTAATAGCCTAGTTTAATAACTAATGTAATATTGCACATATTTTCATACTATTTCCCCTAAAGCAATAAGGTTAGGCTACTTAGAGACCTTCCACTCATAAAGTATGTTCTAAATGGCATAAATGCTGCCAATTATTAATTGACGTATTAATAATTGACGTTGGTCAGTAGCCTAGCCTATCCATTAAGGTACTCGAAAGCATGTACACTGTCTGCTTCATTTGAGCTTGATAGGCTAAGCATTCTGTAGCAAATAATAACAATAAACCCACTATTTATTAATTAAAACTACTTCTGCATAGTAATGCACCGATAATGCAAAGGCAGCAATCGCTATCGAATCAACAGACGTGCAATTTAGCTAGCAGGGGAATAATACAAACAACGAAGATCACCAGTTAACTTAATTTAAATTAGCAAGAATATAGACTAATACAATAACAGGCTTAAATTAACTGACAAGTTAGCTATACGACTTCTCAAAGACGCACAATCTCAACTGGTGTGAAGCGCGTATCCATGCTATTCTCCAACATGCACTCTAACAATCACATAGACGTCCTAAAACTTTGTGCAGCCCTATTTCTGATACCATGGCGGCAGAAATGTAGTCGTGGCGGGCCGCCACGGCAAAATAAACAGAGGAAACACTGTAACGTGCAAGGTCCCATCCTCTATTTGACAACCATATCCATCCATGTTGACAAAAAGCAAGCTACCTTATTGGTGTAGAAGGATCACGTGTCGAACCGTGCCACCAAAATCCTATTACGCTCTGAAGAAACTAGTTCTGCATAAAACAGACGCATCGACAATGTACTGGAATTTCAGCGACAAACTTTTTTTGGGTAGCTTAGCAGGACTCGTTCTTTTTTATGAGTTAAAGATTGTGTAGATGCCAGACTGTGGAGCGGGTTGAAACGATAACAGGGTTCACCTTACGGCCTATTAGTTTTGTTAGATGATGCAGTTCAGCTTCCACACTGCCTCTTGAAATTCTACTATTTCTTCGATTGCTTCACAACGTTCAAACTTATTCTCCCGCATTGTATTTAAGCACTTAGCTTTGTTAGATGATGCAGTTTAGCTTCCACACTGCCTCTTTTGTGTGACTCACACATTTTTTTAATTCATTTCAGCTTTCAGCTTGCGGGTATTTTCTAATTCTGTAGCCTATTTTCAGCAATTTAAAAACAAATAATTCATCTTTCAGCATTTCAACGCATTTTCTGGAGGAAATGCACTTTCTAGTTGTCGGACTGCTGCTTCAGCATTCCAAGTATTGTTCTTTGAATCTTTATTCAACTTCTTCATATTGTTCTTATTCTATTTCTTCCGTGGCACGTTTCAGCGCCTTCAGATCTTCAGCTATTAAAACCGTTCAGCTATCAAAAAATTCAGCAGTTTCATGCCATTCCTGCTATGACTTTTCAGCTTTGTACCTCTTATGCTTGAATTAATATAAATCAATATTCATAATATTTTTTACATGGTTTTCCAATGGAGTTTTCTTTCAAATCCTCTCAAACTTCTTTAAACTTATTCAACTTCCAAAACCTTCGTCTTCCGCAATCTTTCAGCTAGAGCCACCATTTAAACGTTAAAATGTTGTTGATGTATTTTTATAATTCAGCTTTTTGATATCTATTCAACTTTTTTTCAATATTACTGATTGTTTCATGACTTTTTCAAACCGTTTCTGAGATTTACATGGGTGTGTATGTGAAAGCCTAGAGTGCAGACTGAAACGCTTAGAGTGGAGGCCTGAGCCTCGGATGTTGTTTAAAGAATATTTCTAGTTTGCCAGCATTGCCACAATTTTCGCTCTTCATGCTTCGTTTTTGGATCAATAGATAGCTAATTTTGTGCTGGTCGCAGACAGTTGTCTGTTGAATCCAACAGACGTACACATTTGTTCAGAGCCCCACGAAAGCGAGACAAAGTCCAACTCTCGCCCCATAGAGACCAATGCAAATCTGGTGACAAAATCGTCAGAGAAAGCAAAAAGAACAAGATTTTGAAACTGCCGGTAGAGTCGTATTTCTGACCGCACAGACATATAAAGGACATCTCTGGTTTCGGCAGAGTCTTGGGTCTCTTTTTTGGATTGGACGTATAGTTTTGCGTCTAGCTTAACTTGTTTGAGGTGTGGATTTTAGCTACATTTCTGTTATTCTCTGCCCTCAGTGCGTTAGCAATCATAGCTGCACCATCACCGTGGCAACGACAGACATGCACCACTCAAAAGCACTTTGAGCTGCAATTCTTGTATGAAAAGTGCTATATAAATAAAGTCTTACTTACTTACTTACTCAGTCTCTCACACAGGCGATTGGTATTAGCTGATTAGTGGAGTCACAAGACAGAGTTTGATAGTATTTAAACCTAATACAATTTACAAGAAGTGACTGCAGGTGCTGCTAATATCTCTTTTACCACCATTGCTAATGGAACTGTTTTATTCTACTACGCCACTGAGTGCGTTTACTTACTAACCATGAGAAACCTGATTACTAGCAATTGTCGGTTTATGCCAATAATACGATTACTCCGTTTACATGTGTAATTAGTTATGCGATTACTCAATAAACGCGTCTACATGATTATTTTTATTAATCGTTGTATGCTCCACGGATAACTTGCACCATCATCCTTCTGCAACAAAGTGTTGCCGTGTCTTCCTGTATTGGCCCTACTGCTGTATGTTTCATTCAATCAACACATTGAATCCTACTAAGAAAGCTGAGTAAACGCACTCAATGATAGGCTACAGCTATTACTACCCCAACTATAATTTCAGCTGTTAAAACTATAATATTCTTGTTATGACTAGCTAGCCTACTTCTTCTTCTGTTTAACAGTTCAGCTTTCAGCTTCTCCCGCATTGTAGGCTATTTAAGCTCTTAGCTTTGTTAGATGATGCAGTTTAGCTTCCACACTCTTGTGTGAATCACACATTTTTTAAATAAATTTCAGCTGTCAGCTTGCGGATATTTTCTAATTTCTGTATTTTCAGCCATTTAAAAAGAAAAATTCAGATTTTAGCATTTCAACGCATTTTCAGCTGGAAATGCATTTTCTAGTTCAACTTCTTAGTTCTTCCGCTGTTTTTTTGTCCATTAACTAGTCCTGCATACTTTCACCGATTCCTACAATTTTTGTATCAAAACGTTCAGCTCTTTCAGGAGATGTGTGCTATGACTTTTTTAATTTCTCACTTTTATACTTTTTAATACATTAAGGTTTTTGTGCAAATGATTCTCCCTTTAAAAGTAATGGTAAATCCTTTCAAATCATTAAAAAAGCTTCCTCCTCTTTCAAACTTAACTATTTCAGCATACTTTCAGCTAGAGACACCATTCAACCTTTTAAATGTTCACAAGACATTCAGCAACGGACCCCCCTGTGCAACCGACGCAAGCAAGCACACCCTACAATTTCCCCAGAAATTGTACCCTCTCTAGTTAGGATTCTTCCATAAGGAGGAAACCTATTGTTATTGTTAGTTTTATTAGGATTTCCTCCATAAGGAGGAAACCTATTGTTATTGTTAGTTTTATTACGGAGGAATCCTAATAAAACTTTCCTACTTTCGGAAACGGTAGTCTACTATTTCACTGAAGCATTAACATGACATTAGCCTCTGTTGCCCAGGCAACACATACTACAGTGGACTATGATGTTTTCAATCGTTAAAATAAACATTCTTCACAAATACATTTTCGTTGTAGGATTTATTATGACATTACATTACAAGTAAACGATTTGTTGGTGAAATTATCATTACCTGTGGTTTCAAACCAGTGTTGCTCACTGCAGCCTACACGAGACACACTACAAAAACATCTATAGAGCTGTTTAGGAAGTCAAACGGTGACAGAACATGTTCGGCACTCCCCTTACTTAAATCAAAAGTCTTTCAATAGATGAAACTCTGACTACTAACCTGAACTTCATTGGCACAGCCTAAACTTGGTCAATCTGTTCATGAAAATAGTTAATAGCAGAAAAAAAAAATGCTTTTAAATCTATGTAATCTTTATAAATAAGTATGCATTTTTATATAAAATACAGAAATATCAGTTGTAAAAATGTCATTCAAAAACAGACCCCTGTGCAACCGACGCAAGCAAGCACACCCTACAATTTCCCCAGAAATGGTACCCTCTCAAGTTATTATTATTCTAGTTCCATGGGAGTCAATGGCAGCCCCTAGAACCCTTCGATAACTTTTTGTGAAATTTGGCACAAATTACGGACAGTTCATTCTATACCTACACCAAGTTTCATGTATCCCATTAGACCATTCCAGCGCCACCAATGTTTCAAAGTTGGACTTGTGTTTACACACGCAACTTTTGAACCGTATGACTGATTTTAAAAAATGAGGTACCATTGGATTCCCTGGATCAAGTCGAGTTCAACACACCCTATGACGTGAATTTCCGGTTATTGATTTTCCGCCATTTCCGGTTTTATCAAAAACCTTTGAAAGCCTTCTCCTCCTACAATTTTTTTCCAATCTTCCCCAGAATTGGCAACCATCATCGTCAGAGCAACCCTCAGTCAGGTATTACTTTTCTATTTGATTTTCAAAACCGTTTGTCCGGTACAGCCATTTTGAATGACTGAATTTTTTTTTTCTTTACTCCTCCTACAAATGTTTTCCAATCTTCACCAAATTTGGTAGAGATCATCTTCAGACCAAGCCTCACAAAAGCCATAATTTTTCGTTTATTGGGATTTTCAAAACCGTTTGCCCGGTACGGCCAATCAAAATGTGCCGTTAAGCCAGCAAAAAGGAAGTTGGGTCGTATCTCAGAAAATCTTTGACGGATTCACACCAAACTTGTTGCGTGTACTCGTAACCCTCTTCTGAGGATGTCTAACCTGTTTTATGGGTCATTAGACTGCTTGGCCACCTCATTGCTGCTTGCAGCTATATTTATTATTACACTTCTTCTCCCATTGGAGTCTATGGCTGCCCCTAGAACCGTATGGTAAAAAGTTGTGAGATTTGGCACACTCGAGGACAGTCCCCTCTTTACTTTCACCAAGTTTCATGTCTCCCATTCGAGCACTCTAGCGCCACCAATGTGTCAAAGTTGGACTTGTGTTTACACACGTAACTTTTGAACCGTATGACCGATTTTCAAAAATTAGGTACCGTTGGATTCCCTGGATCAAGACGAGTTCAACACATCCTTTGACTTCAATTTCCAGTGATATAGATTTTCCGCCATTGAATCCTCCTCCTTCAATCTGTCAAATCTTGTCACAGCAGCTATATTTATAATTTTTTTATCCTAAATTCTTACTTTTACATTTAGCAGACGCTAAATGAATCTAAAACTGTAAAAGACGCTCTTAACTTATCCAGAAGTCTACATCCACGCGTTTTCTAAAAGGGCCTTTTGGAGACTCCAAAATGACCCTTTGTAACCAAGGTCAAATACTTACGATAAAAGGTATTATTTTTCTTAATTGTTATCTCTAATGAAAGGTGGTACTTAGAACTATCATATATAATAGCTAAATCCCCCATTAGTATTGCTGAAACACAAAAACTGAAGCATGAACACATTGGAGTGCTTTATCTGATTCCCAGGATTGACGCACAAGAAACACAGCTTGTGTCTATCTGTATTACTCCCGGGACTTTTATTTTGAAGGCTCCACAGATACCTAGCATGTTGGGTATTAGCATTTTCAGCATCTTCTTAGCTACAATGATAACAAGCTCATTTCAGAGCCAGTGAAATAGGCCATAAGGTGAACCCTATTATCGTTTCATCCCGTTCCACAGTCTGGCATCTACACAATCTTTAGCTCATAAAAAAAGACCGAGTCGTGCTTAGCTACCAAAAAAAGGTTTGGCGCAAAAATTCCAGTCCATTGTCGATGTGTCTGTTTTATGCAGAACTAGTTTCTTCAGAGCGTAATAGGATTTTGGTGGCACGGTTCGACACGTGATCGTTCTACACCAATAAGGTAGCTGCTTTTTGTCAACATGGATGGATATGGTTGGCAAATAGAGGATGGGACCTTGCACGTCACCTGGATGACCAGAAATTCGGCCCCTGACAGTGTTTTGCATGTGATACACTGCGACTGCAAAAGTGCCTGTGAGACAGGCAGATGTTCCTGTTTTTTGCTAGGACTGTGTTGCACAGACTTATATATTTGTTAAAAGTGAGTGCGCAGTAGGGCTGTCCCCACTCAGTCGACTTTCTGGTCGATATGCTCTTGGTCGACTAAGATTTTTTTAGTCGAGCTGCCCGTATGGCAGTGTGAGATCTGATTCCCGCTTGTGTCACCATTGCTGAATTAAAGAAATTTTATACATAAATTGTATATTATTATTTAAGACAAGTAAAGCAACTCAAAAAATATATAGCATTTAAAAGAAAAGGTGTTACTGTTTTCCCTTTCGTTAATCTGCGCTTTGTTAGGGTTCCTCCGGTAGGAGGGAACCTATTGTTATTGTTGGTATTCTTATTATTTTTCTTCTCCTTGTGCCTCAATATCTCTAAATCAAAATTTTCTAATTTGGCACATTGATACTACATCCGAGTGGGTACCCCCACACCAAATATGGGACACCTTCGACTGTAGGGGGCGCACCCTAAAGTCCGATTTTCAAAATGATGGCATTTCCACCCCATTGCTCCAATTCTTCTGAAACTTGGTGTACGTGCCTCATTTCCCATGGGGAACAAAAAAGCCTCAAGGACCCATAAGGTCCGCCATGATGGATTTTCCTGTACAGTGATAATTTGGGAAAACCTTCAAAATTCCTCTTCTCTTGAACCAAAGCTCCAATTGACTTGACATTTTGAACAGATATGTATCATGGATGTATCTAATAACGTTATGTAAGACAGTTGAATCAAATACAAAGTGGCTGAAAGGGGTGTACTTATGTAAATGTCCACATTGCCTCAATATGTTTGTGTCACTAAATCAAATGTCATTTTGAATGATGGTTTTTCAAACCTAATAGGGTTCAAGATGACATCACTCTGAAGTACCATAAACAATTTCACCTTGGTATGTCAAAATATGATTGAATTAGAGCTGTTTCAACCTTGGCTGAATCTAACAATGCTTACCACAGGAGAAACGGCTTACTTTTTCAGACAGTAACTGAACATGACAATATTCAACACTGAGAATAGCTCAATGGGCTGGGACGGTGACCTCCAAAGTAGAAGGTCGTAGGTTTGAATCCAGCCACAGGATGATGTTTGAGCCTGTCTTAAATTTGAGCCTGTCTTAAATTTGAATATCTGTTTAGTTAAACAGGATGACATCGTTCTGAAGAACCATGCGCAATTTCACCTTGATATGTCAAAAGATTATTGAATTACAGATGTTTAAACTTTGGCCGAATCGAACAATCCATGCTACAGGAGAAACGGCTTCCTTTTTTTTGTACAGTAACTGACCATGTATTGTCGTTCTTGAGGGTAGCTCAATGGGTTGAAACGGTGTCCTACAAAGTGCAAGGTCACAGGTTCGAATCCAGGCACAGTCTATTGGCCTGTCATCATTTTGATTACATTTACATTTACATTTAGTCATTTAGCAGACGCTCTTATCCAGAGCGACTTACAGTAAGTACAGGGACATTCCCCCAGAGGCAAGTAGGGTGAAGTGCCTTGCCCAAGGACACAACATCATTTTGTCACAGCCTGGAATCGATCTGGCAACCTTCTGATTACTAGCCTGATTCCCTAACCGTTCAGCCACCTGACTCCCACCTGATTACTTGTTTAATTAAACAGGCAGACATCATTCTGAAATACCATGCGCAATTTCATGCAATTTCACCTTTAAATATCAACTGTTTCTTAACCTTTGTCCGAAGCTGACCAAAAACTAATACTCATATCACGCAGTCGGAGCACAGCTAGATAATCAGCGTCAGCACCCTTGGGTTCCCAGCATGCAGTGCGGCATGTCAAAAAACGCAAAGACTTGTGGAAAATAGTTTGGTTACAACAGCCGTGTGAGGGATTTCAGTTGTTGTGTTCATTCAGATAGATGTTTGTAATGTTATTGTTTGTTAGTTAATATAATGTTGTTGGTCACCCTGATTGTGCATGTTGTGTAGTTTAATGGGACCAGAGAGTCGGCTGCTGTACTGTCACAGGCTATTCTCGCAAGGAGCTGAATATGAGCTCTGCCCAAGCCCAGTTGCCCACATGACTATTGTTAGTTGTGCATTGACTGAGAGTCTGGAAAGAGATCAACTCAAGAAGAGTTTCAATATCCTATACAAAGTTAATACTCAGCCCTTACTAATCCTAAAATCTCAGCAGTTGGTGTGTAGCAGAGAGGCTAGAGAGACTGACTTGTAACCTTATGCTCATGAGTTCAAATCCCCGTTCAGCCTGTTGTTGTTGGCCAAACATGAAGTAGTTTTGCTCTCTTGTTGTCCAAGTCTTGTTTTTCTACAGTGTACATGTTAATAATATTTTGCCATTTTGCGGAGGAACCCGCATCGCTGCTTGCAGCTATATTTTTGTTTTGTTTTTTTTGCACACGGCACAAGCAGAATTGGCTGCCGAACTACAAACTCTGCCATAGCCTACTTTGTCGGTGTTATTAGTCCAAATGGCAAAGAAATCTGTGGTATGGCAGCATTTCATTAAAGTAAATTTACAAAGTCGGGTGACTCGAAAAACTTTGAATGCAAACTCTGCCGACAATGGTTTATTTTTCATAGTTCAACTTCGAATATGATACCACCTGAAAAAACGTAAGTTGGCTTAGGCCTACTTCGCTAATGATAACACACTGGGTTGAAAAATGAATATGCCTATTATAAGAATCACATCCAGCATTTTGTATTATATCGGAATTCGGTAACAACAGGACTCAAGACAGGACACGAGACTTATTATTAGTAATTGGGTGTGCTTTACCTTCGGCAAGGGCACAACCTTTGTTCTCTCACATATATATTTATTATTGGGTGTGCTCAAGCCTTCGGCGAGAGCACAACCTTTGTTCTCTCACATATATATTATTATTATTATTATTTATTTTTTTGCCCCCCTAAAACTCAGTCAATACTTGGCCTACATAGACAACGTAGGTGTCAAAAGTTTCGTCTTGGTAGCGATTGAGTTGCTTCTATTGGAATTTACGTTCCGTTGCATGGTTTAAGCTTAAGTTAAGTTTTTGTGGCGAAAAGTGAAGCTAACGGTGGCTAATTTGCTAGCCACAGTCACTGACGTTACTAACGTCACTGCATCACTAACGTCACGAAAACACGCGTGACTACCTTTGCCAGAACATTCGTTTAGCATCTGTTAACTTGGGGGATAGCTAGGCTAACTATAGCTTTACTGCAAGGCAGCTGCAGAAACGCCACAAGAAAAGAGGCCAGGGTGATAACTATTTACTTATTTTACTTTGTGATATGACACACAATTGTGATGTGTAATGTACAATATAAGCTGATATTATTAAGGAAGTACATCTACTTTCGGAAACAGTAGTCTACTATTTCACTGAAGTATTAGCATCATGACATTAGCCTGTGTTGCCCGGGCAACACATACTACAGTGGTCTATGATGTAGCGTTATCTGTTTTCAATCGTTAAAATAAACATTCCTCACATATACATTTTCGTTGTAGGATTTATTCTGACATTAGAAAACGATTTGTTGGTGAAATTACCATTACCTGTGGTTTCAAACCAGTGTAGCTCACTGCAATGCTGTAGCTTACGCGAGACACACTACTGTACAAAAACATCTACACTAAACAGCTGTTTAGGAAGTCAAACGGCGACAGAACATGTTCGGTACTCCCCTTACTTAAATCAAAAGTCTATCTAACTACTAACCTGAACTTCATTGCCACAGCCTAAACGTTGTCAATCTGTTCATGAAAATAATTAATTTCAGCTTAAACCGTACAACGGAACGTTAAATCCAATTCAACCAACGCAATCGCTACCAAGACGAACACAGCAGTAGTCTAGTACTGTACCGTAGTAGTACAATTTACCGGGGCAGCTTCTCCACACAGGGCTATATCGCATTTTGCGTTGTTACTGACAATGATCGCTACCACTGAGCTTTTTATGAATGAGCGATTTTCCACTAAATAAATGTCAAGCTTATTTACGTTTTGGGGGACATATTTTCAGTTAGCAGATGGTACTGTTTGAATCACGATTCCATCTTCTACTGCCGGTAACGTCGTAAAATAATCTTCAAAGGGGGTTCTTTATTAATGAATGAATGCAATATGAGTAGGCTAAATGCCTGAAAATATCACGAGAAGGGAAAAACTTAAAAGGACGTTTAAGTCATAGAGATTAGGTCAATTTTTACACCGTTCTGCCAAATGTATTCGTTTTGATTCAGCTATGAGGCTGCCTC
Source organism: Osmerus mordax (assembly GCF_038355195.1). NCBI lineage: Eukaryota > Metazoa > Chordata > Actinopteri > Osmeriformes > Osmeridae > Osmerus > Osmerus mordax. Next base: position 9,262,681 of record NC_090052.1, read on the forward strand.
TTGCAGGGGAAATGAAAAGACATCTATTTCATTCTACACTTCACTCGTATTTTGAGTTGTAATTGAGCAGCAAAAAAAAGATGCTTTTAAATCTATGTTATCTTTATAAATAATAAGTATGCCTTTTTATATAAATTATACAGAAATATCAGTTGTAAAAATGTCATTAAAAAACGGACCCCTGTGCAACCGACGCAAGCAAGCACACCCTACAATTTCCTCAGAAATTGTACCCTCTCTAGTTGGGTGTGCTTTGCCTTCGGCAAGGGCACAACCTTTGTTCTCTCACATATATATTATTTATTTATTGTTTATTTTTGCCCCCCTAAGGATCAGTCAATATTTGGACTACATAGACGACGCCTGTGTCAAAATGTTTGTCTTGGTCTCGATTGCGTTGCTTGTATTTTTATTTACGTTCCGTTGCACGGTTTAGGAGGTTACAATGTTTTTGTGGCAAAAAAGTGCCTTTAGTCGACGAAGGGTACTCAGTGCTAGCTACATCACCACGTTAGCAACGACGCATGGATTGATGTGCTGTTGCACAGCGAGTATTGTATCGTGCCGTGGTGTCCTACTACCAAAGAACTTATATTGACTCTTTTCTACTACTAGCAGCATCATACATGTACATTTAAGCAAATCAAGACTTGCATGTACAGTAAGTAATGTCACATTAAAGAATGTATGTAAAGTTTAAACTCAAGCTTGTGTAGTGCGTCGCTGGCTTCAGTGCCACAGCCTAAACTTTGTCAAAACAAACATTCTCATTTCCGGTGCTTAAAAACAATCCCCTCACTCAGTGAAGTTTGGCTAGCCACCGCAACTAGCTTGCTCGTAGCAAACTTATTTTGAATTAGCCATTTCACCCTAAATAGATGTAAAGCTTATTTACGTTTTTGGGGGCATATTTTCAGTTAGCAGATGGTACTGTTTGAATCGCGATTCCATCTAAAATACTGCCGGTGACAACGTTGTTACAGTAGCTTGTTTCAAAGGGGGTTCGCTTGTTTCAAAGGGGGTTCTTGAGTAGGCTAAATGCTTGAAAATATCACTAGATGGGAAAAAACTTAAGGGGACGGACCCACCTCCAACCGACGCAAGCGAGCACACCCTACAATTTCCACAGAAATTGTACCCTCTAGTTAGCTTATTTTATAGCGGCTGAATCTGGAATGTCCAGCAGCTACATTGAGTCAGATCGGGAAAATGTTTGTACATTTATGTTTGTCTAGTTGTCAATATCCCTTCTTACGTATGTATTTCTTTCATATTATCTCTTAAAACAGTGAGGCAAAACATCACACAAAAGGGTTTGATGAAAAACATTGTGACATTTCTAGAAAAAAAAAAAAGTTTCAAATTTCGATTAGTCGATTTTCAGAAGTGTTTAGTCGAGTCTTGGTGGACCAAAGAAAATCTTAGTCGGGGACAGCCCTAGTGCGCAGTAACTGGGGGAGGAGGGGGCAGCGTTTTGGGGCCGCAGGCGGGCCCGGACCATAGTCAGGTTAATATATTCCACTCGCTTTCTTAGAGACGCAACATAAACCATAGCAGCCTATGCTGGGTTATTGATAACTGCTTATAAATAAACTAATTGAACTATCCTGCCGAATAATAAATTACAAAAACAGAATAAACTGTGTCTTTATACATTTTAACTTTGGCCTTTTATGTTGCATATTTTTTTTATCTAAAGTCAAAATATTGTTTCACATTTTTCTCTGCATTTAGGTAGGAGATAAAGGACCATGGGCAATAGAGTGCACAGCAAAACAAATTAAAATAAAAATTGGCTCTTTTGATCGGCCTTTATAGTGAGTACCGATCTGAGTATTTAAAATGGTTATCGGCCGAAAATGATCGGCGACCAAACGATCGGCGCACCCTTACTTAAAACTATGAATTGTTTACCCTGCTCCACCTTCTCTCCCGGCTCCAGATACAGGGCCAGAGCCACGTGGAGCTTGCGGTGTTGGGTTCCTGGAGCATGCCAAAGGAGGGCCAGGAGGGCATGGAGAGCTTCCTCAGGGACCTGAGCACCATCTTCCCCCAGCAACACTGGCTCCAGCTCAGCCGGCAGATAGGCGAGATAGGTTTCAGGTGTCAGGTGCTCCACCGAGACCAGAGTAAGTCTGACGATCCTTTTAAAATGTGTCAACTTCAATGTGAGTGAATTGTAAAGCCCAGTTTAATCGGATACCCTCTCCAACAGCTTTATGGTGATAGTGAAGCCAAAGCCATGGTTGCAAAGTATTGTAGAGGATACTAGACAGTAATTATTTTAAAGATTATTGGCTGTATTCATAGAACATTGTATCTTACCAATAAGAGTTCTCTTAAATAGCAGGGAGTCAGGTGGCTGAGCGGTGAGGGAGTCGGACTAGTAATCCGAAGGTTGCCGGTTCGATTCCCGGTCATGCTAACTGACGTTGTGTCCTTGGGCAAGGCACTTCACCCTACTTGCCTGGGGGGAATGTCCCTGTACTTACTGTAAGTCGCTCTGGATAAGAGCGTCTGCTAAATGACTAAATGTAAATAGCAGTAAAAGTTCTGAGCTAAACCTTTCCTTCTTAAACATATTCAAAAAAAAGCTGCTGAGACCAACTTTTGCTAAGGATAAGAGAGAAATCTTAAGCTAAGAGAAAAGGCGGGATTTATCTTGTTGCTATGGATGATGTCAACAAGTTTTCTAACTATGCCCACAGTGAATGGCTTAAAGGGGATGGGGTTCTGTCTGTGATTTTGTCATAGAAATATTGTAGAACAAGGTATCACGTTGCCATATTCAAATACAGATTTTCAATTGTAGGTCAGTGTCCTACCACAAGTGTCACCAATTAAACAAGTATATATACTTACATCATATAACATACCGTATTTTCCGGACTATAATGGAATCGGGCTAGTAATCCGAAGGTTGCCAGTTCGATTCCCGGTCATGCCAACTGACGTTGTGTCCTTGGGCAAGGCACTTCACCCTACTTGCCTAGGGGGAATGTCCTTGTACTTACTGTAAATCGATCTGGATTAGAGCGTCTGCTAAATGACTAAATGTAAATGTATAAGTCACACCTTTTTTTCATAGTTTGGCTGGTCCTGCACCTGACTTATAATCAGGTGCAACTTGTATATCAAAATATATATAACTTAACATGTTTTTAAATGTTAATTCCTACTGACTGACACAAACCAACAAGTTCAACGGATTCAGTGATGTGGAATGAGATTGTGAGCTTGGTGAACTAGCTTACCGGTAACTTGCTTGTTGGACTCGCTAGCTTGTTATGTTAATTTAGCCTATTCAGCCTCCCAGGTATGTTCTTTATGCTATTGTGTAGCTGAATAACTTGCCTTTCCAGATTAAATGTCTGTTCTTGGTCGTGGATTTTGTGAAATACATTTCTAGATAAATGCGACATATATGTTTTTTTCCTCTTCATGACGCATTTTTTGACTGATGCGACTTATAGTCCAAAAAATACGGTACATGTTCAGTTACTAATTGTCAGCATCTTATATATGCATAAAGGCAGCCGTGTGAATTGTTGATATGGGGTCTGGAGAGGGCATTTGTTGTTGGATGCATTGTTTTACTGATGGATGGTTATACCTAGTTCGTCTGAACTGCATAGCTGTATTTTCCCTGTGGCTAAGTAGTGTAGAGTTTTCAAAACCTTAATCTCCGATGGTTTGGGGTTGTTTCTATAAGTGATTGCATTCCTGATAACTACTACAATCATAATACCCTTGGGATTAAGGCAATACCTTTTTAAAAGCTCATTATCAGAAATGTTGAACTAAAATGTTCCAAGGTGGATCAGCAGCAACATACATTGTAGGACTGTTTGTGATTTCGTCTTAGTGACTTACGAGTCCTATTGACTACCCCTACATTTTCACAGATGTAGGAGCTAGTTTTTGCGCTAAAACTCATGTTGAAATACTCTAAGAGCAAAATATTGTGAAGAAAATGTTTCACTACAATTACCTGTGATCTATCTCCCTACAACAGTTGGTGAGGAGCATATGGAACTGACAGAGGAGGGTGATGGTGAGGTAGGGGACGGAGACAAGGGAAGGGTTATCTTTGTCCACTATGAGCAGAGGAAGGTCATGCTGTCCCAGCTGCATCCTGTAGAGAATGGCCATTGTGACCCAAAGGCCAACCGCACCTCAGAACTCCGCCTGGTAACAAACTAAAGAACATCTTGAGGCCATTTGATCTGTTCCAGGCCCCCCTACTTAAAAAATACAATACTTAGTAGTTAGGGTTAGCAACCTTTTTAGTTATTTGTATAGTTTTTCATAAATCTTTATTTTATTAATTATTATTGTATTTATTTTGGTTCTGAATTACAGTATGCCATGTGATTATACACATCTAGTCTAGTAAAATATATTTAGATTCTAGCCCAACCAAATATGAGTGCTCCATATGGCTGTTTATGGCTCTGCCTCAATCTTAATGTTGAAGATTGTAAATGATTCTGACTATTTTATTGCAAATAGATGTATGTGGTGCTGTCTGGCTTTATAATAGATACATGAGAAAAATAAAGACGATAAAGAATATCAGTGCTGTGTCTCGTCATGAGGATCATGCGAGTAAGGACCTGAAGCCTGGTTCTGTCCAACCCCCGCCCCCCTCCTGTGGCAGGTGTTCCAGACGGTGGCCCAGGGGGAGCTGCTGTTCTCCCAGGACAAATACGACGACGGGCCACTAAAGCTGACCCACTGGCAGTCGGAGGGCCGCGAAGCCAGCATCATTGTGGAGCTGATGAAACAAGCGTCAGTGCCCCTCTGTGTGCTTCTCACCAAGCTGCTGGTCTTCTGGGCCTGGCTCTGCAGCCTGAGGTGAGGCACACATACACAAATACGCACACAAGCATGCAGATAGAATAGAATAGAAAAGCCTTTATTGTCCTTGTATTTGCATACAACGAAATTGAGTGCTTCTCCTGTTGGTGCAACGAGGGACAACATAAAACACAACAACAACATATAACAAAACAATATTACAACTATCTAAAAACGGTATGAATAGCTTAAAAAAAAAATATATATATATATATATATATATATATATTGAGTTCAACAAGTGTGGTGGTCTAGATTAAAGTACTTCCCTGAGGAACAATAAATACATCAACAGTACTTCCCTGAGGTTCTTCACAATAAATATAGAAACAGTTATGTTCATACACGTGTAAGGTGACAGAGATGGTATGTGTGACTTGTAGTCAATAAAGTGATTAGTGTTTAGTGCATGTCTATATTTAGTGTTCTGATGGCCGTCGGGGAAAACAATGTTCTTAAGACGAGTGGTCCTTGCTCTAAAGGATCTGTACCGTCTGCCTGAGGGCAGGAGAGTAAACAGGTGTTGGCCTGGGTGAGAGGAGTCTTTCAAGATGTTATTGGCCCTGCTAAGGTAGCAGGAGCGGGCAATGGAATCCAGGGAGGGCAGTGAGACGGCAGTGATTTTTTGGGCTGTGTCGATGACCCTTTGGAGGGCTCTCTTGTCTGCTGCAGTGCAACCGGAGTACCATGCCGATATGCAGTAGGTTAGTATACTTTCGATAGTGGTCAGGGTTTTTCCTGGGTCAAAATGGGTTTTCGGTGCTCCAAAAAAGAAAAAATTCCCAGGTGTTTTGCACCCCCCCCCCCCCCTGTAATAGTCTAATAGCTAATGTAATTTACATTTAGTCATTTAGCAGACGCTCTTATCCAGAGCGACTTACAGTATTTACAGGGACATTCCCCCGAGGCAAGTAGGGTGAAGTGCCTTGCCCAAGGACACAACGTCAGTTTGCATGACCGGGAATCGAACTGGCAACCTTCGGATTACTAGTCCGATTCCCTCACCGCTCAACCACATGACTCCCTTAATATTGCACATATTTTCGTCCTATTTCCCCTAAAGCAATAAAGTTAGGCTACTTAAAGACACCTTACACTCATAAAGTATGCTCTAAATGGCATAAATGCTGCCAATTAATAATTGACGTAAAAACGTATTCTAAATGGTCAGTAGCCTAGCCTATCGATTAAGGTAGGCCACTCTGAAGAATGTACACTGCCTGCTTCATTTGATCTTGATAGGCTAAGCATTCTGTAGCAAATAATAACAATAAACACACTTTTTATTAATTAAAACTACTTCAGCATAATAATGCACCTAAAATACAAACCTGAGCAAGGGCAGCTATCGAATCAACAGACAATTTAGTTAACAGGGGAAGAATACAATCACCAGTTAACTTGATTTAAATTTGCAAGAATTATAGACTTGTACAATAATAGGCTTAAATGAACTGACAACATAAGTTATACGACTTACAGTTCTCAAGGACGCACACACCTTTTTAGTAATTCAGCTTAATGTCACAGTGGAAAGAATGAGAACAATCCAACATTTATTTTGTGAAAACCAAAATCTGGCATTAAGAAATAATTATTTTTAATGAAACCCTGTGTGCCACAATTATTGGCACCCCTAAACATTCTTATGAACAAACTGCTGAATAATTTTTCCATTTATATTAGACTTTTTAAAGTTGATCAGAGTGTTTAGGAACTTACAAACAATAATCTATGAATTTCTGTTTCACATGTAAAAATAGATGAGGTGACAATGTGGACATATTCATACATCTACATGGGAAAGATAGCGGGGGAAATAAGTTGCGTATATTTTCTTTATATATATATATATATATATATAATATACATTTCCAATGAGGTTATTCACATGAGATTTTCACCAGACTTTGGTATAAACTCAAATCCACACATAAAGAAATCCAAACATTAGTTTGTCCATAAAGTCCAAAAATGAAGTTATCTGTAATTCTGTATTGAACAAGCTAACTGAAATGTATTTAATACTTAGCGGAGAACCCTTTGTTTGTAATGACAGCTTCAGGACACTTCCTGTATGAAGAATTTAAATCGGCCACAGTGTTAAGGTGTGATTTTGGCCTATTCTTCTGAACATATTGTCTTAAAATCTTAAATCTTCTGTTGGGCCCTTTTGTGAACCTTGATCTTTAGCTCATTTCCACAAATGTTCAATTGGATTCAAGTCAGGTGATTGACTGGGCCATTCTTGCTGTATACTTTGGATTGTTGTTCTGCTGGAAGGTCCACCCACATCTCATCTTCATCATCCTGGTGGATGGAAGCAGATTCTTCTGAAGAAGCTCCCGCTAAGGGGGGCCGTTTTTTATTTTATTTATTTCACCTTTATTTAGCCAGGTAAGCTAGTTCATCGTTCCTTCAACTATATATAGTCTACCATGCAATGAAAAACAGCCCCACACCATGACGCTTCCACCTCCAAACTTCACTGTTGGTATAGCGTCACTGTGTCCAATCCCGACCGTATCACGTTTTCAGCTGATTTACTGACTTCACGTTAAGCTTTAACTTCTTACCTTTCGAGATAAATATTGTTAAAAAAAATTTGGTCGGTAAAATGACGCTGGCGCTGGTAAATTAGCCGTGCGCTACTCTTGTCCAAACCCAACCGCACTTCTAAACACTGGCTGCTGCTATTTTCCGGGGATATTAACTTGATCCAGGGTCACCAAACTGACCATCAATGCTGTCAACATATCCGGGGACGTAGTTATGTCCTCCACAATAAGATATCACGCTTCTACATCTCCAAACTATGCGATGAAATCTCAATTTGACTGTATACCACCACCTGCTGGATGTTTTGTTGAACTCTTCTCAAAGTTTGTTAGCCCCCATCCCTTCCTCCTCTCGACTACAGATCACGTCACACATGATCGTGTATTTTCATTGGCAAGACAAAGTAGTGTTAAGCTAGCGTTGAAATACACTCATATGCTAACCCATAGTAGCAGTACGATGACAATACAGACACACTTGTCAGAGTAATGATCGTCGCCCAAGCGAATTCAGTAGTCGGTGCCAATACCAGTAAAATAACACGATTCTCAATGCCGATTTCGATACCACGTTAAAGTTTTTTCTAAGATTCCATGTACTTTAACTTCTTTATTAACCCGTACAGGAGTAGCGTCGCACATATGTGATCGTTCGAATGCGGGTCTCACATATGCGATTTCAAACATTCCAACTGAATATTTTTTAACAATGCGACAAACGCTTTAGTATGGCTTCAAAATGTACTGTTTCACTATGTTTCTTGTGTGACATCATGGTAACAAAGCCTTTTTACAATTTTATTTTTTAAGCGATACTTATTTTGCCCACTGTAAGAGAACACACAAATCAAATGAGGAAAAGGTGTACGTGGACCAAACTATGAATCATTCAGACTTCACCACCTGCAAAACACAGTATATTTTCAACACATTTTTCAAATGCTAACGCTCTGTTTCCAAAACTGTTAAAAACACATTAAAAACTGAATGATGGCAAATTATGAGATATGGGCCCCAATTATGGCCAAATGCAGGAGAGAGGGAGAACTAGAATCCTCACAGTACCATAAGCATGTGTGATTACACTATACATGTTGTTGTTTTTTGTAATTAACCTATTGCTTAGTCCTACCCCTCTTAGTTACTGTTGCTACGTCGGACAAGCGTTCACTGACATCATATTGAAAGTAGTGGCAGAAATACACATCTGAATAGCCACAGCAGGTAATAGACCTGTTTATTTTTTGTTATATCCACAAGCAGCAGGCAGAAGGTTTTACTGTATGCCAATGAGTGGTATGTTCATGGGGTAAAATTATCCAAAAAGAAAAATATAAGAATTGAGGCCAATGTCTAGCTACCGTTCGCAATGGAAAAATGAGAAACATCACAAGCTCAGCATCGATGTTGCTGATGACAATATCATCAAAGACCAGTGTTGATTGTGCACTGCAGGGTAAATCATTATTCTGCTACATTACAACATGAAATCCCCAAAGAGAGTGATGCGACGTGATAAGCAGCTGTCCAGATGCCAGCCTTGAACTAGCCAACAGAGTATTTAACTAGCTTGCAATAATTGAGTTGGTTGAACTAGGATAGGATCACATCATATATATTGTCATATATATGACATCTTTGAGGAAAAAGTTCAATCTATCTACCAAGCTGGCATATGGCATATACTGTTACAATGGATGAAACTACATCCATTGATAGACAAATTAATTAATTACTGTAGCTAATAGTAGTAGGCTAACACACGTATACATGTAAAAATGCATAATTTATTTACAAATCAGGAATTAACTTATCTTTGAGCAAACATAAATGTCCTTGGTAATAGTCTGGACGTTCAGTTGGACCACAGAGCCTTGTCCATCGCTTACATTGATCTAGTTTTGTTTTCGGCTTTGGAAAATAACAAAAACGACTCCTCCCTCCAATCTTTTAGGGTACCTGGTGCCTGTATTACAGGTACCTCATGCACAGTGTTTCTCCATCCTGTATTACAAATTGTTTTACTTTTATAAAGATTTTAATTTAGTATCTCCTGCAACTTTTACAATGCGTTTCAATGCGTCTGACAATTGCTTGTCTGAGGTCTCTGAATCAGAATCAGAATTCGGTTTATTCGCCATGTATGTTATACAAACACAGAATTTACTGTGGCACGGAGGTGCAAACACTAAAAATATACGAATCTTAAATTAAGTAAAGGTTCAGAAGTTTAACTATTCCTAAGAACTAAACCATCTAAGAATAAAACAATTTAAATATAAAATATATATAAGAATAAGAATGAGCAGCATGAGTGGTCAACATAGTGCAATCAGATACTTAGTTAAATAATGAATGAATGTCAATGGGAGTCCTTGGCCTTGTTTAAGAGGCCAGTTGCAGATGGAAAGAAACTGTTCTTATGGCGTGAGGTTTTGTTCCTGATGGACCACAGCCTTCTGCCGAAGGGGAGTAGCTGGAACAGGGAGTGGCCAGGGTGGGAGGGGTCGGCCACAATCTTCCTCGCTCGCCTCAAGGTCCTCGACGTGTGAAGGTCCTCGAGGGTATGCAGATTGCAGCAGATCACCTTCTCAGCAGTGCGGATGATACGCTGCAGTCTGCTCTTGTCCTTGGCAGTGGCAGCAGCATACCAGATGGTGATGGAAGAGGTGAGGATGGACTCAATGATGGCTGTGTAGAAGTGCACCAATTTCTTCAGCTGCCCTAGGAAGTACATCCTGTGTTGTTCTTTCTTGGTGAGGGAGCTGATGTTCAATTCCCACTTGAGGTCCTGGGAGAGGATGGTGCCCAGGAAGCGGAAGGACTCCACACTGTTGACTGGGGAGTCGCACAGGGTGATGGGGGTGAGTGGGGCTGTATACATCCTGAAGTCCACAACCATCTCCACTGTCTTAAGAGCATTGAGCTCCAAGTTGTTCTGGCTGCACCAGGTCACCAGGTTGTCAGCTTCCCACCTATAATCAGACTCGTCCCCGTCAGAGATGAGCCCAATGAGGGTGGTGTCGTCCGCAAACTTTGACAGACGGATGACTGGAGGTGCAACTGTTGGTGTACAGGGAGAAGAGCAGAGGGGAAAGGACGCAGCCCTGAGGAGATCCGGTGCTGATGGACCGGGAGTCAGAGACTTGTGTTCCCAGCTTAACGCACTGCTTCCTGTCAGACAGGAAGTCTGTGATCCACCTGCAGGTGGAGTCGGGCACGTTCGTTGGGAAAGCTTGTCCTGAAGCAGGACGGGGATGATGGTGTTGAAGGCAGAGCTGAAATCGACAAACAGGATCCTGGCGTAGGATGCTGGGGAGTCCAGGTGCTGTAGGGTGAAGTGGAGGGCCATGTTATCCACCGTCCAGCGTCATCCACCGACCTGTTGGCTCTGTAGGCAAACTGCAGTGGGTCCAGGAAAAGGGCGTTATGGATTTGAGGTGTGCCAGCACAAGGGGCTCAAAAGACTTCATTACCACAGAGGTCAGGGCGACGGGTCTGTAATCATTGAGTCCTGTTGGCCTTGGCTTTTTGGGCACAGGGATGATGGTGGAGGACTTGAGACAGGCTGGCACATGGCATGTCTCTAGGGAGGTGTTAAAGATGTTGGTAAACACCGGAGACAGCTGGTCAGCGCAGTGCTTGAGGGTGGCAGGAGAGACACAGTCCGGCCCAGCTGCTTTGCGGGAGTTCTGCCTCTTGAAAAGTCTGTTAACTTCACCCTCCTGAATGGAGAGAGTCGTCACTGTAGAGGGGGGGAGGGGGGAGGAATACAGCAGTCCTCACAGTTCATCCAGACTATTGGTAGCAGTCGTGAACATATCCCAGTCAGTACAGTCCAAGCACGCCCACAGATCCTCCATAGCCTCACTGGTCCACTGTTTCGATGTCCTCACAACAGGTTTACAGAGCTTTAATTTCTGCCTGTATGCAGGAATCAGATGGACCATGGCATGGTCAGAGTGACCCAGTGCTGCACGAGGGACGGCGTGGTAGGCTTTACTGACTGTAGTGTAGCAGTGATCAGACTCGGCTCTCCCACTGGCAGTGTATTGTAGTACTATCTTCTATGCCACCATTTGGCTAAACTTTATTATGTCAAAAGAAATGTTCTAATTTCCAGCGCTTTCAAACAATCCGTGAAGTGTGGCTAGCAACAGCAGCTAGCTTGCCTCTAGCAAACTTCTTTTGAATTAGCCATGTCCCCCTAAATTAATTTCAAACTTATTTACGTTTTGGGGGGCATATTTTCAGTTAGCAGACGGTACTGTATGAATCGCAATTCCATCTGAAATACTGCCAGTGACAACGTTGTTACAGTAGCTTGTTTCAAAGGGTGTTCGCTTGTTTCAAAGGGTGTTCTTAATGAATTATGCAATATCAGTAGGCTAAATGCTTGAAAATATCACTAGAAGGGAAAATGGACCCACCTGCAACCGACGCAAGCAAGCACACCCTACAATTTTCCCAGAAATTGTACCCTCTCTAGTTAGTGTTGTTTTTGGCGGCTTGTTTTAATTTTAGTTTTAGTCTAGTCTTTGTGTCAAGCTGTCATTTGAGTTTTTATTAGTTTTAGTCACGTTCATACTCTTTTTAGTCTAGTCAAGTTTCAGTTGACTAAAAGTCTGAGCATTTGTCTTATTTTAGTCAGACTTATCCATGACTATTTTCATCTAGTTTTAGTTAAAAAAACTGATGACATTTAGTCTAGTTTAAGTCAATGAAAATTGTATTTTAGTCTCTTTTTAATCAAAACAGTAGTCTAAGCAGTAGTCTCGGGAGGCATTTTAATGCCAAAACCATTTGTTAAATTGTATGTCTTAGATTAGGTATACAAAGTCATGTTATTGATGCCAAATTCAGTTCAGTGTGATTTCTATGTGAATGACAAAACTAGCTACAGTATTTGGCAAACAAGGGGATGCTTAGTACACATGCAGTCAGTCAGGTAGAAACTAAGAACCCACTTTACAGTCTCTCATACAAACAAAAACACACACACAGTACACACACTAGTCACACATGTTAACCCCCTTTACACTGTCACAAACAAATATACACACACACGCTAGTCACACACGTTTGTCTCAGTCGTTTCCAGCTCCAGTTTAACGTTTAAAGCTAACGACATTCGTCTTATATATTTTCCCAATTATTTTTATGAGGTTCTGCCATTGGTACAATACGTGTTGGTCACAGAATACATTATGATTGTAGGTGTCTTTTTACATAGAAAACTCCCCAATTTTTGGGCCTACTCTGGCCTTGAAGACCAGCTGCTAGGTTCTGGGCATGGGGCCATGACTATGCCTGCTGATAGCTGGGCCTTGTAGTTTTTTATGAAAGAAGCATATACACCTCTCGCACTCAGACCTTAATTATCCAGATCTTTACATTTTGGGCTTAATATCTTCTACGTTTAAGTGGCAATAAAAAAATCAGTCAACAGCTTTGCATCTGGTTTTCAGTAATATAGCATGTGCTGAAAAGGTGATTAAAAGGTTCATTTTCAATCATATAAATCCATAATCATTACCCATCTTAATAATTACACCAGTGTGATGTTTTTTCCACAACACATACAGTTAGGTCCATAAGTATTTGGACATTGACACAATTTTCATCATTTTGGCTCTGTATACCACCACAATGGATTTGAAATGAAACAATCAAGATGTGCTTTAAGTGCAGACTTTCAGCTTTAATTTCAGGGTATTTACATCCAAATCAGGTGAACGGTGTAGGAATTACAACACATTTTATATGTGCCCCCCCCCTTTTTAAGGGACCAAAAATAATTGGACAAACTAACATAATCATAAATCTAATTGTCACTTTTAATACTTGGTTGCAAATCCTTTGCAGTCAATGACAGCCTGAAGTCTGGAACCCATAGACATCACCAGACGCTGGGTTTCGTCCCTGGTGATGCTCTGCCAGGCCTCTACTGCAACTGTCTTCAGTTCCTGCTTGTTCTTGGGGCATTTTCCCTTCAGTTTTGTCTTTAGCAAGTGAAATGCATGCTCAATTGGATTAAGGGCAGGTGATTGACTTGGCCATTGCAGAACATTGCACTTCTTTGCCTTAAAAAACTCTGGTTGCTTTCGCAGTATGCTTCGGGTCATTGTCCATCTGCACTGTGAAGCGCCGTCCTATGAGTTCTGAAGCATTTGGCTGAATCTGAGCAGATAATATTGCCCGAAACACTTCAGAATTCATCCTACTGCTTTTGTCAGCAGTCACATCATCGATAAATACAAGGGAACCAGTTCCATTGGCAGCCATACATGCCCACGCCATAACACTACCTCCACCATGCTTCACTGATGAGGTGGTATGCTTTGGATCATGAGCAGTTCCTTCCCTTCTCCATATTCTTCTCTTCCCATCATTCTGGTACAAGTTGATCTTGGTCTCATCTGTCCATAGGATGTTGTTCCAGAACTGTACAGGCTCTTTTAGATGTTTTTTGGCAAACTCTAATCTGGTCTTCCTGTTTGAGACTCACCAATGGTTTACATCTTGTGGTGAACCCTCTGTATTTACTCTGGTGAAGTCTTCTCTTAATTGTTGACTTTGACACAGATACGCCTACCTCCTGGAGAGTGTTCTTGATCTGGCCAACTGTTGTGAAGGGGTTTTTCTTCACCAGGGAAAGAATTCTTCTGTCATCCACCACAGTTGTTTTCCGTGGTCTTCCGGGTCTTTTGGTGTGCTGAGCTCACCAGTGCATTCTTTTTTTTTAAAGAATGTACCAAACAGTTGATTTGGCCACACCTAATGTTTTTGCTATCTCGCTGAAAAATCAAAACAAACCTAACGATGGCTTTCTTCACTGATGGTGACAGCTCTTTGGACTTCATATTGAGAGTTGACAGCAACAGATTCCAAACACAAATACCATACTTGAAATGAACTCTAGACCTTTTATCTGCTCCTTGTCAATGAAATAACGAACTCCCTTTATGAGGGAATAACATACACCTGGCCATGGAACAGCTGAGCAGCCAATTGTCCAATTACTTTTGGTCCCTTAAAAAGGGGGGGGGCACATATAAAATGTATTGTAATTCCTACACCGTTCACCTGATTTGGATGTAAATAAAACTGAAAAACTGAAAGTCTGCACTTAAAGCACATCTTGATTGTTTTATTTCAAATCCATTGTGGTGGTATACAGAGCCAAAATGATGAAAATAGTGTCAATGTCCAAATACTTATGGACCTAACTGTGCTTATTTAAATTATACAGAAATATTAGTTGTCAAATGTAAGTAACCCCCCCCCCCCCCCAAAAAAAAAAAACAAATATATGTTTAGACTGCCATACACATGCCATTTATTGTTGGAAAGCTGCGAGTCTTGTGAGATTCTATTTATGTAAACCATTTCAAGATCAAGTCGTAACAGCAGGCACAATCAACGTCTTTGTCCAACCACGAACGTGTCAACAATGTGAAAGTAAACCGAGACTACTCACCTAACAAGGCTCAGAGTTGTCCAGTTATGCAAAACATCCCAACAAAAACCACGTAAAGTATTTCGTCGAAAACCATGTATTACTACATCCATAAGTAGACATGAACTCTTGTTGCATCATTCTGACTTTGCAGACTGAAGAGACCAGTCACCTACGTACAATTGGTCATAACTCCGGTTCGTTTTTGAATATCTACGATATCTTGTTGTCAAAATGACCACTGCACTCTGACCTTTCGATTGACACCTCATTTGACCCAATAGGAGCTGCCCTGTTCATAGCCTTCTAAAGCCAACCAGGTGGCTCCCAAAATCTGTTCCAACTCTTTCTTTGGTACAAAATTGAAATTGCCTTTAGCTAGCTCACAACTAAGCTTGTTAGCCCATGAAAGTCTGCAGACGCCAATAGGCAATATTAGGGGTAACTTTGGAAGCTTCAAAGTTAAAGTCCAGGTGCAAAAATGGCTCACAGAAGCAGGGCTTTTTCTGAGTAAATACCATGAGTCAGATAAAGCAGTCTAATGTGTTTATGCTTCAGTTTCTGTGTTTCAGCAATACTAATGGGGGATTTATCTATGATATATGATAGTTCTAAGTACCACCTTTCATTAGAGACAACAATTATGAAAAGTAATACCTTTTTATCCTAAGTATTTGACCTTGGTTACCAAGGGTCCTTTTGGTCTCTACAAGGCCCTTTTAGAAAACGCCTGGATGTACTCTTAAAAAAACATGTCAAATATGAACAATGTATTGTATTAGACTTTTGACCTAGATTAGGTAAGGCTTCATGCTATGGTCCCATTGTGTCTTCCAGCTAATATCTCCCACCTATAGGCCTCTTCAAGCATCTGTTTACAAAAAGAAATCTAGGCGGAAATGAAATCTTTCAATTTCAAGCTTCTATTACAGGGTCTTTCCTGCATAGAGAAAATGTTGGCGCGCGCCAAAACTGTTTTCCCGAGCACCAATGACATATCCCGAGCACCAAAGGCAAAAAAAAAGTCTGTGTTCATCACGCGTGCAATGCATGTCAGCGAATATGTTCTCAATAGTATGTTTCAAGTAGGCTACAGCCGAACCCTCGTTCTGTTTTGATCAATAGTAATCGAGTTGATAAGCGTGTCTTCTTGTCTGATCAATACGCAACTGTGAGGTGCGCGAATGGACAGAGTGGCCACTAAACTGTCGTTCCGCTGCAAGGGCCAGCCCGACGTGCACGAATACACCTGTACAAATGCAAAGGAAATTTCTACTCAAAATGCTGACAAAAGTTTGATTTACTATTTCCAACGCAGCCTCCATTGGTATTCTTAACCTGGAATGATAATATATAGTGCAGTGTTTACTCTATGGCTAAATTTCTGCCGCCACGGTATCAGAAATCAGGCTGTAAAAAAATGTAGGCCGTCTATCAGCAGTGATTGTTAGAGTGCATGTCGGAGAATTGCACGGACACGCGCTTCACACCGCAGTTGAGATTGCGTGTGTGTCCTTGAGAACTGTAAATTGTATAACTTATACAATAACAGGCTTAAATGAACTGACAACATAAGTCTATAGTTCTTGCAAATTTAAATCAAGTTAACTGGTGATTTTCGTTGTTTGAGGGAGATGCAAAACACCTGGGAATAAATACATTTATTAGAAAAAAAGAAAAAAAAGGATATATATATATTCTTTTTTTCTGGAGCACTGAAAAACCCTGCTATTACTCAAAACCAATAGGACTTATCCTGACAACAGGGGAAGAAACTTCAGTGTCACCTTTCAAAGAGACCATGCATGTACTCCAAATTGTTCAAGAACAGCTTTCAATTTACTTTGGGTATGCCTTGTTTAGACGTTTTAGGCGAATTTGACATGATTCTTAGTTAAGAAAAACCTTTTTTCGCTACTCCTACAAACAAGCTTCACATTAATCATCAATATATGCAAATCTTTGATTATTCACACAAAACCTTTATGTACTCAGAATTTTGTTCTGAGGAGGTAAAACAAATATTGGGGGTAATTTAAGCTGCTTGGCCCCCTCATTGCTGCTTACACTTATCAATGATCATTTGTTTTTGTGTTTCAACTTAGTATTTTGTATCAAAAGTAAATTACTATATGCAAATATATGGAAAACATAAAGGTTAGATATACTTAATCTATAATTGAGTTATCGGGGCACCACCTATTGGATATTGGTTTTAGAAGACCAAGGAAACGTAGCCTATAGTCAATATGTAATAACCAGTATTCTGAAGGATTTAATTTCTACTAAGAGAAGAGCAGATCAGATTTATTGAAGAACATGGAAATATAATGAACAGGACTGGATATGTTATTGGGTGAGTATTAAAGATGGATAGCAAAATGTACAATTGGAACAATGGAAAGGTGAAAAGAGCAGGAAGAGGGGGAAAGAATCAGGCTTTGCCTGGTAACTAGAAGAGTCTAGCGATAACACCAACGATAGTTAGCTTTACTTGTAGTCTAATCAAACACAACAATATGAATCTCTTCATACCGATGTCACTCGTAAAAATTATAGCTAGTCGCATTTACTTTTGTTGATGTGTTTTGTGGGTCAAAGCTGTCTCAGTTTAAATTCTAATCCCTAGGAATCCGTATAGTTCAATAAAAGGTCCTTTCGTCAAAAGTATTTATTTTAATCTAGTGAGACAGATTTTTGTTATATCAGTCAGGTTGAGATTAGTGGTTTGCGGTTTGGGTACTTATTTTGGAGAACTTGTTTGGTAGCGTTGCAATCACTAGCCAAATAAATTCTTAGGAGAAGCTTGTCGAGATCCTTTTGAATGCCTATTCGTTATCACTCTGGGTATCCTTGGATCCTTAAAGATCCTGTAAAGTCAATTCCATGATTTGCTTGTCAGTACATTACATATGTGTGAAATGAGTTCCTGAAAGCATGAGCAAAGCGCTAAAACTTTGTTCCGTTTTCAGATCAGGTTTTAATGGGCGGGGCCAAAAAGTTACCCATCTACGTCATTTCGACCCATCTACGTCAGATCACTGACTGCTGTACTGTTATTGTAGCCAACATCAGCTAGCTACCTAGCTAGCTTCAGGATGTCTCCCTCCACCTGCAACTGCATCTTCCCTGGATGCAAAAACTTCAGCTGCGCTGCAACACTATTTAATTTCCCTATTGATGAGGAAAGGAAAAATAGGTGGATTGATTTTGTGAAGAGCCACGCTGATGGAAAGCTTCGGATAAACTCCAACAGCCGCCTCTGCAGTGTATAAGAGAGTCTGCTAAATGACTAAATGCAGTGACCATTTCACGGCGGATAGTTTTAACATGGACCAGAGACAGACGGGGTTCGCGGACACACGGCTTCTCTTGCAGCGCGGAGTCGTACCGAGCATCGTCCTCCCGGCGTTCCTCCTCCGGTCGCACCTGGACAATCCACCGCCGCCAGCAGTTCATCACTCTGTTCTGTGTGCTTGTTATAATTATACTAGATAACTTTTCCAGAGGTATCTCTGCTTTGAGTTAGTGCAAACCGCTAAATTGATATTAGGATACTCGGTGTAGAATGATAGTATTTTGGTGAAATGGTAGCTAATGTGTTAGAAGTAGCCTAGTTGGAGAGCTCACTGTCTGCTGTCTCTGGTGTCCATTTTTACTGTTACAGCTCAGGGGAACATATAATTTATATGCATCTTTATGTTTCACTCATTGAACAAATAAATTCTAATTCTATACGGTTTTGTTCGGCTTGACGTAGCGTCCATTATCTGAGTCGGAGGTAGCCTACTTGAGAGAGCTAGCGCCTTCCAGCAAGGGGGCGGAGCTTCAGCTCCTTCAGGCAACACGCCCCCCCAGTCTCAAGCAGAGAAGACTGCTGATTTTTTCACGATTTCAAAGCCTAATTTAACATACTTGTCTGTGTTATTTTTTCATTTAAATTTGGATGGGTAGTTCATAACACATTATTCTGTGGTTTGGCAAACTTAAAACTCGTTTTCAGGTCCACTTTACAGGATCTTTAAGTCTTGAGAAGTCTTAAATTCCATAATGTCAAAATAAGGCCTTGATTAGAATTAAAATTCCTTAAATTCAAGTTTAAAAGTTCTTAAAAATGCAACTGAGCTGATACCGTAACAAATATTATTTCATTTTCACTTGTTTCTTTTTGAAATCGTGTTACAAAAATATGTTCCTCTGTTTATAAAACAAAAAGCGGAACCAACAACAGTTAGATGATTGTGGGGGGTCGTTAGGTGCGCAAACCAAATATTAGTATGGCCAATCCCAATGTCTACCCCTCAGACTCTGAGGCGTGTTCTCGCTAAGTCTGTAAGGGCTTAGGGCGGATCCACTGTCATATCGTCAAGTGTGTGAGGGCTCTTTCGCAGACATTTATAGCCTTTTATACACCCTTTTTCCAAGTCGGCATTTTTTACTTTGCCTAAGGGAATTGCCCACAATTCACAGAGTTGTAACGTGAAATATGAGGGTTACCAGGGGAAGCCCAGAAGCGAGAGAAAAATCCTGGCAAACCTGCCTCATAAGACAAGAAAGAAGAAGAATGGTAAACAAACAAGAATGGAAGGAGCAACCAATCCTGACAAACATAGAAATAAAAGTTCACTTTAAGCACAAAGCTCATTGATGGTTAATATAGCCAGAACTGTGTGTAGTTTGTCCTTTGATACATTCCAAATATGCTTTCATCAGATTTGATCCAACAACATTACAATTTTGCGGATATTGCAGAAAAGTGCTGTCCTTCTCCAATTTATAGCATTTTGAGCCCTTAAAGCCTCTTGCACTCAATAAATTACGAGGTGACGTCAAGTTAAGGGCTTAGGGTTTAGGGGGGACATTGGGATTGGGCCCTACATGGAGAAAAGTTTGCACTTTAACCATGGGGGAAGTGCAAATTTAATGAAAACTGGTGACATAGGCCTAACCCTAGTTTTGCACCGTGGTTATATCAAGTTAGTGGCAGTGTGTACAAGTTCAGGTGTACATTTTATAAGAACATTATACAACTGAACAAAAGTGATCAAAGCTTTCAGTGCAGTCACTGCCTAATGTTTAGTCAGTTGCTCAAAGACTTAAGTTGCAATATATTTTTTATATAACAATAAACAATGTTCCATAAGGAAGGTCATTGGTGGTATTGTGTGCTCTTTACAAAATTGTTCAAATGAAACTAGTCTTAAATTTCATTCGGCGTGGTACTAAAAAGGTCTTAAATCCAACTGTCCTAAACCTGCAGATACCCTGATCACTGGACTTGCGGTATCAATGGACTCAACGAGTGATTGTTCTTGTTGTTTTTTTATAGTCCAAGAGGGAGTGTCTTTGAGTAGGTGAGAGTTTATTGGTCAGTTCCTCGGCTTGGGTGTTGTCCAAGCTGATTCACAGAGAGGTGTGAGTGGAATGTAACTTTAGGATTGTGGCCTTAAAATGTTCATACCTGTATATACTTCATAATGTATCTACACAACATTGGTTGTGGTTTTGTTAGTAGATTACAATACATTGGATACCAATACTTATCGTAACTTGAAAGGAAGTTAAATTAAAACATCAAGTTAAATAAACACAATTTAAAAGGGAAAAGCACACATTATCACACATCAATTCCTATCATCCTTGTAGGGCCCATGAACAGTGTGGTCCTTGAGAAATGTTTATACATCCATAAAGGTCAGTTCTTGTTAAATACATTTGTCCTGAGTTTACTCTGGGCTAGAGGGGACAGGCTGATGTTAGTTTGCCATTTGGCTCCCCTTCTCCCCCAGAGACAGAGGGTATCAACCCTTTGAAGCTCTCTAATCTGTTTGTGTCTCTAATTATTATACATTTTAAAGGGGTGTTAGGATAATTTCTTTATCAAGTAATGCACAGAGTTGTTGGATTCAAAAAAAGTACAATGGTTTAATGCTTGCCAGCAAGGAGACAAAGTCTGATCGCCTGGTTCACAAGTCGTCATGTAAGACATTTAAACATATTGGTAAGAAGTCCCCTCCCCTGAATATCAGCTGTCAATGTGATCGATCCCAGAGGTAGAGTGCATGTGGAAACTTAGTTCCCTAATGACTAGCTGACTAGCCTTCACTAGTCATCCTAGATCAAGAATGCTAGCAACGCCACCAGTGTAATTTTACATCAATAATTTTACAGCACGAGATATAAAACTTGAACAACAAATCGAATTGGTTACCTGCAGAATGGGTCACCAAATATATAATTAATTAGCATCGGCATGAATGTGGTCCGCTTAGACAAAATACACTCCGTTCCAACGCAAATGTGCTTCAAGGTCAGACGAAAATAGCAAATCAAATAAAAGTTAACTACAATTCTAAATATCACAAGAATGCGATTTACATGATGGCTTATATACAATACAACAACCAGACATTTAATTGACATGTGTAATACAAAAATATAGTATAAAAGTATACCACGGTTGAAACGGTATAGCCAAATCTCTCCCGGTAGACACATTTGTACCGTCGCATGGTATATACCGTCATACCGCCCAGCCATAGTTACGTTACGAGAAACAAGGAACACTGCGATTGGCCATTGCTAGCGAAAATCACTCCTCATTTGCATAAAGTTGAGAAAATCTCAACTCGATCGCGTCGCTACCCACAATGCACCACGCAAGCGAGTCGCCTGGCTCCATTGAAAATTAATGGAAAACATGTTGTCGCTCGCATCGCGTCGCTGCAGTGTAAACGCACCGTTAGAGCTTGAGTTTTTGATGAGCATACGGTCGTAACAGCACCTCTTTTCAGGAACAGCGGCTGAGCAAATCCTTCTTTAAATTGTCCATTGTGTTTAAATCCTTCTTTTAAACCTCCAAACTTTCTTTGTAATTCCCGTGGAAGTACACAGAGCAGCGCGCAGCTAAAGCTCTAGACAAGGTAAACTCGGTTTTGCAGTCAATGACTCCTTCAAGCTTTCAAGAACGATCGGTTACACTATTGGGAATCCAATTATCATAACAGCCCCTGCCCATGCCGTCGTCTCCTTTTATTAGACCTACCTTATTATATTCTTAAATAGTTTAGCCTACCATTTGCAAAATAGTTGCAAACTGTAAAAGTCATATCATATGATTTGTTTCGATCATGTGTAAATATGCTAAATGCATTTATTAGTTATGTTAATCTGCATTTTACGATTAGAATTATTGTTCCCGCTATGTCATGACATGAGAAATGCACTTACCACACACACACGCCCATATGAAGCTAATGCACCTCATACCATACACTTCCATTCCATCTCATGTCACCAATTTGCACATAATTATAGACTTTAAATAAACTTTACATATTTTCTAGACATCTTATTTAAGCTATATAGGCTAACCTTTGTCTGTATGAGACTTGTGCAAGGGAACCCTTGTAATATCTGCTGATATTATTAAGGCCTTGAAAGGCAGGGGGAAAAGTTGCCAAATGCACAATTAAACCAAAACATGAGCAAAATAGCCTTAAATTCCTCTGTGTGATTTTGAGGTATTTTGTTGGTATGTCCTTAATAGTTATTAAGGACATTTACATTTAGTCATTTAGCAGACAGTCTTATCCAGAGCGACTTACAGTAAGTACAGGGACATTCCCCCCAGGCAAGTAGGGTGAAGTGCCTTGCCCAAGGACACAACGTCAGTTGGCATGACCGGGAATCGAACTGGCAACCTTCGGATTACTAACCCGACTCCCTCACCGCTCAGCCAACTGACTCCCGACATAAACATAGACGTTAAGGAAAGAACCTGCCATTGTTGCCTACTTTGTCAATTCTCTATTGTAAGTTTGTAAGTTTCCAACTTTTGTGACTGCCATTGTTACTAATAGAGCCCGACCGATAAAGGATAGAGCCCGACCGATAAAGGATTTTTAAGGCCCATAGCGATACAAATATTTGGTGATTTAAAAATCTGATATTCCGATACATCGGCCGATATAAATAAAAAATTGGGGCGTCAGGTGGCTGAGCGGTGAGGGAATCGGGCTAATAATCCGAAGGTTGCCAGTTCGATTCCTGGCCGTGCCAGCTGACGTTGTGTCCTTGGGCAAGGCACTTCACCCTACTTGCCTCGGGGAGAATGTCCCTGTACTTACTGTAAGTCACTCTGGATAAGAGCGTCTGCTAAATGACCAAATGTAAATGTAAAAAATAAATAATGAAATATAGCTGCAAGCAGCGATGCGGGTTCCTCCGCAAAATGGCAAAATATTATAAAAATGTACATTGTAGAAGGTCAAGAGTTGGACAACAAGAGCAAAACTACTTCATGTTTGGCCACCAACAATAGGCTGGATGGGGATTTGAATTTATGAACATTAGGTTAGAAGTCATTCTCTCTATCCTCTCTGCTACACACCAACTGTTGAGATTTTAAGAATAGAAAGGGCAGAGTATTAGCTTTGGTCAGCTTTGGGACAAAGGTTAAGAAACCGTTGACATTTCAATGTAAAATTGGATGAAATTGTGCATGGTACTTCAGAATGATGTCATCTTGAAGCCAATAAGGTTTGAAAAACCATAAGTCAAAATTATATTTGATTTACTGACACAAAGATATTGAGGCAATGTGTACATTTACATAAATACACCCCTTTCAGCCATTTTGTATTGCATTTCTTATTCCATGTCACCCTATATAAAGACATGTATTCTACACATATATTACAAATAACAAGTCGATTGGATCTATGGTTTATGAGGAGAAGGGTTCTGAAGGTTGTACCAAATTGGGACAGTACAGCAAAATCTATTATGACAGACCTTATGGGTCCTTGAGGCTTATTTGTTCCCCATGAGAAATAAGGCATGTACACCAATTTTCAGGCATTTTGGAATAATGGGCGCTGGGGAAATCACATAGACTTTGGGCGTGGCTTATAGCGCCACCTATGGGCGTGCGTGGGCCACTAGCCGTCTGGGAATAGTGAGTGACCTGTTGTATCATTGGGCCAAATTTAAAAAAATCGGGTCGAGGACTTTTTGAGCTATTGAGCCATTTAGCGGAGAAGAGGAAAACTAATAATAATAGGAATACTAACAAAAACAATAGGTTCCCTCCTACCGGAGGAACCCTAATAATAGGAATACTAACAAAAACAATAGGTTCCCTCCTACCGGAGGAACCCTAATAAGAATACTAACAAAAACAATAGGTTTCCTCCAACCAGAGTAACCCTAATAATAAGAATACTAACAAAAACAATAGAAACCAGAATCCAGAAACATGTAACAAAACACAAACAGATTTCCCTAACACTCTGCCCGACTCAGGCTGGATCAGTTGGTTGTAGGGTTTGTGGCATTATAAACATGTGTTGCCAACAGGGAAGTTGTAGAGTGCACTCTGGTGGACAAACTATGCAACGCCAACGCTCATAACATGATTGAAGGGTCTTTCACCCGTTTTTTATATTCATTTATCGGCCATTATGATCCTTGATTTTGTACCGCGTTTGTTTGTTTGTATTGTGAAGGCATAATAAAAAATACAAATTATAATTATTAAAAAAAATATCGGCCATTATAAATGCCGATATTGATAGTTTGGAAAATGCCTAAAATCGGCCAATGATATCGTCCCGCCGATAAATCGTCCGGGCTCTACTGTATAACCAAAGTTATATAAATACACACATTGTTTTCAAAATTCACATACACAAACAACTCTAACGTGTCACAGGAAAAAAAGATACAAGCGATGAGTGTGCATGCTTTTTCCTACCTCATGGAAACACGTTGGCTCTAAACCAACATGTTTCTGCAGGCTCCTGAACACGCGTCCGGTGATCTTTGTCTCCAGTAAGCTGTCCACCTGCGTCCAGCTGAGCTACAGGACCGAGCACCTGCAGATGCTCAGCTCCACAAAGAGAGCCGACACGCACGCACACTTCATGAGGTGTGTGTGTGTGTAGAGGGCCAAGGAATGGAGAATGTGTTATCATACATTGCATGTTACTGTAGCAGGTGTACACAAACTGAACCTGGATTGCTCTTGTATGTATTCCCACTGTGTCTAACACACTCTCATACACCCTCACATTCCCTATAGGTCCCTCTCTTGTTCTGTGTCTCTCCAACTCACCTGCATGGACACACTCGCTTTCTCACACTGACAAACACACACTTACTATATTCATATTCATATCCACTCTCTCACACACACACTTCTAACTCACTCCCCTTCTCTAGGAAAGCCAACACGTTTGTGTCGTTCCTGGTGGACGTCGCCCTGGGCATGCTGCTCGTGTCCTGGCTCTACAGAGAAAACCGAATCGGCCAACTGGCCAACGCGCTGGTGCCAGCTGCAGATGTGAGTATAGTTGAGTATATCTCAAACTGTCCAATAAAGCATAAAACACCAATATTATATGTTTAAAAAAAACTGCATAAAAAACATTCTCTTTGTATTTATAACTTTCTTCAATACTCTCCAACCCTATTTTTGAGAGCTATGTACCATCCTGTAGGTTTACTCTCCAGCCCTAGTTGTAACTAACCAGGTACCCTTTTTTCAACCACTTTTTTAATTGAGGGGTGTTCAATGTAAAGGTTGGATCAGAAAACCTACCGGACGAAGGTTATCTCTCCAGTGACATGAAGGACAGCCCTGTTGTAACGCATGACGTCTCCCTCATCAAGCAAAATACGTAGTCCAGACGTTATAACACTATGTAAACATCATTTGAAGACACTGCACATGTCTGACACATCTTGTTAATGTAAAACCGCTGGATGTAACTAATTGGATGTAAGATATTATGTAAACTCTCTCTGACAATAAGGGATCCCTTTGAGTAAACTTAGTTGGTCTTAAAAAGAAAAATACAACAGTATTCAGGCTATACTGTATGTATCAAAGATGATAAAACAACTGCTGTTATGCTTAAATTCGAACTTGGAACCTCTCCGGTTTACCTTGAATGTTGTGTACATTTGTGATCTGTCATGTCGTGCTGTACTCACCAGTTCTAAAGTCCTGATTTGCTATGAACATAATTGTGCATCACAGAACCACACACAGGTGTTGAGCAACACCTGTGTGTTTTCTTTAAAGCGTTTCTTGTCTGTTACGTGTGTGAAAGTGTGTTCTGCGCTTCTTTTGTCATTTAAATACCGTCCGATGGCCTTTTATTATAGCCTCTTGTACTAGCCATATTGGTGTTTAAAAATGGGCTTTGTGAAGGACAGTGACTGACGTGATGTTCCGCCCCCACGCTCTAGCACGTAGCTGAAGAACTGGAACAGCTGCTGCAGTGGCTGATGGGAGCGCCGGCTGGCCTGAAGATGAACCGGGCTCTGGACCAGGTCCTGGGGCGTTTCTTCCTCTACCACATCCACCTGTGGATCAGTGAGTAGGATTGACACACACACTATGCACAAACACACACCCTTTTGCCATACAGTATCTACCTTGGATTAAAGGCCGAATTATACTTCTCCGACTCCGTTACGGACAGACGGACGGACGGAGTCGGACGTATTGGTTGAATTTATAGTTCTCCGAAGGCTGTGGGTGCTGAAAAGAATTCACCGCCAGAAGAGTAGGTGGCGCAACGGTTTTTTGTAAGTCGTCGTCAAGTGTTTATTTACCTAGGTTATCGAGAAGTCGGAGCAAATGTACAAATTAGCTGTTTCATCAATAAAATACGCACATTTTCAGCAACTACACTGCCCATTTCTCGTCACATTTTATTTCAGATGCTGATTTACATGTACTATTTAGCTGAAATATGAATTGTAAAAACTTACAGCAATGGCGCCCCTGACACAAGCGGTTCTTAATACGGACCAATCACAGCCAAGGGGTATCCGTAAAATGACGGACGGATAGTCAGGAAAATCAGGAGGTGCACGTAGAGCTCTCCGAGGGGCTCGGAGAGGGCACGGAGAGGGAATTCCTCATCGGTGAGGGCGTTCCCTGTGTCCGTCTCCGTAAAAACGGAGAAGTATAAATCGGCCTTAATGAGGACACACTTGTGTACGCACACACAGACAGACACGCACACAGATTACAGACTTCTTCTAGTGGCAAATGCACACACACATGATGTTTCCTTTTTGTACTTTTTATACTACACACACACCCCAGGCTACATCCATCTGATGTCTCCGTTCATTGAGATGATTCTGTGGTACGTGGGCCTGTCTGCCTGCCTGGGCCTGACCTTCGCCATCTCCCTGCTGTCTGACATGGTGGCGCTGCTCACCTTCCATATCTACTGCTTTTACGTCTACGGGGCAAGGTGAGAGGAGGGGGGGTGGTTGTGTCCTCAATGTGCTACCAAGTTTAATCCACTTTCTTCCTGTCTTCCTCTCACTTTATTTAGTTTCCCCGTCTCTTTATCCCACTCCCAATTCCCGTTGTGCCTGTTGCTAAAGGCAATTTGGTGTCCTACCTGTAGATGACAGTAAATAATGGAAAATACAGCAGTGTTTTTTATGAACCTATTTTCAAACAAATTTGTGTACTGTACAGATAATAGACTCCTCAGTCTCGTACTCAGACAGACAGTTTGGGATCCAATTCGTCACACATCATCCAATGTAATTTGGATGCAATTTTTGGATGAACATTTGTGGATGCATTATAAAAAATATCGATGGTCCATTATAATGTTATTGTAAAGGGCCTACTTGCTATATTCTAAAAGTACAAAAAGAAGAGTTTTTTTTTTTCTTCCCCTTCACTGAATGGATGAGATATCCTAAGTTCCCCATACTGTGATAACCCATTGGCCTTATTATCATAGTGTATTGGGGGGAAAAAACTTTGTCTTCAACCAATTTGCCAAGTTAAGAACAGCACTGGAACTCAGCAAAGTTTGATGCAAAATGTGTATTGAGCTTCAAGGTGACACAAGCTCCAACAAACGCGTGTGCAAGTTCCCGGGATCAGACAAATTATTCTCCGGACATTTCACTTATATATTTTCTCCCTTATTTCATGA
Organism: Osmerus mordax; assembly: GCF_038355195.1. Lineage (NCBI taxonomy): Eukaryota > Metazoa > Chordata > Actinopteri > Osmeriformes > Osmeridae > Osmerus > Osmerus mordax. Next base: position 9,290,541 of record NC_090052.1, read on the forward strand.
TAGTCTGCCATTGGTACAATACTTGTTGGTCACAGATGCATTATGCATTCTTACTCAGCTGGTCCCTCGTCATAGGGGACTCAGATTACAGGAGCTTTTTTTGCATAGAAAACTAACCATTTTTAGGCCTGCTCTGACCTTGAAGGCCAGCTGCACTAGGTTTCTGGGCATAGGGCCATTCATATGCCTCATGAGATATAGCTGGGCTTTCTTGTTTTCTCTATGAAAGAAGCATAAACACAGTCATCTCTCGCACTCAGCCCCTAATAATCCAGATCTTCACCTTTTGGGCTCAATATCTTCTACGTTTTAGTGGCAATAATAATCAGTCAACAGCTTTGCATCTGGTTTCAGTAATATAGCAGATGCTAAAAAAGGTGATTAAGAGTTTCATTTAAAATCATTTAAATCCATAATCATTACCCATCTTCATAATTACAACAGTGTGATGTTTTTCCCACAACAGTAGCAGCCATATGACTGTTATTGCGAGCCCCCGCACCCCCCTCCTCCTCCCCACACATACATACACCACCATACTTATTCTTCGGAAATACGACTTCACTCGGTTAGTGATTATTACACAAATGCTCCAGAAAGAGCCTGCCCTGTTTCAGTCAGGGTTCAGGTAATTATGAATGTATTGGTCAAAAGATAGCTATCCTCCCTCACACTTTCAGCAGAACTAATAACCCTATATGAAGGTGTTTGTGTACGTGTGAGAGACTACTCTATGAAGGTGAGTATCTCTGTGTCAAGTTGTACTGGATGATGGTGTGTATCTGTGAGGTTGTAATGAATGATGTGTATCTCTGTGTCAGGTTGTACTGTATGAAGGTCTACGGCTTGTCTTCTCTCTGGAGACTGTTCAGAGGCAAGAAGTGGAACGTGCTACGACAGAGAGTCGACTCCTGCTGCTACGACCTGGACCAGGTACGATACATAGCTCTCACAAACACTCACGCATACTTATGTGCCTATGGGGCGGTATCCGTGCCAGCGCAACTGCACATAGTGCATTCACCGCGTACCTGCTACGGGTGAAGTATGTGTACTTTGGTGAGTTTTAGCAAAAGCCATATGAACACTACACCTTAAGGCCGATTTATACTTCTCTGTTTTTTCGGAGACGGACACAGGGAACGTCCTCTCCGACGAGGAACTCCCTCTCTGTGCCCTCTCCGACCCCCTCGGAGAGCTCTACGTGCACCTCCTGATTTTCCTGACTATCCGTCCGTCCTTCATTTTACTGATGCCCCTTGGCTGTGATTGGTCCATATTAAGAACCGCTTGCGTCAGGGGCGGGGTTGCCGTGACCAACAAGACGAACAGAATCCTTTGTTGTAAGTTTACAACTCATATTTCAGATAAACAGTACATGTAAATCAGCATCTGAATTAAAATGTGACGAGAAGTAGTGTAGTTGCTAAAAATGTGCTTATTTTATTGATGAAACGGCTAATTTGTAAATTTGCTCTGACTTTTCGATAACCTAGCTAGCATCGCAGTGCAGCGCCACCTACTCTTCTGGCAGTGAATTTTTTCAGCACCCACAGCCTTCGGAGTACTATAAATTCAACCAATCCGTCCGAGTCCGTCTGTCCGTAACGGAGTCGGAGAAGTATAATTCGGCCTTTACAGTTTGATAGATAACTAGGCGTGCATATAGGCGTTAGTTGTTTCCACTTCTGTTGTTGAAGTGTGGTGGCTAGCTTTTTAGCCGAACAGGTGCGAAAGGACGAACGCAGGGGGTCTGTCCAAGTTTTCAGATGCAATGGCAAGTTTATTGATCAAGTCAGAAAGGCAACATACGTTAGGTCTCTCCGAGCACAAGATAGAGAGCCCACTTAACAATTGAATACAGACAGCATTTATAGTGCACAGAACGCCCCTGATCTACATGGCAGTTTAGCCTGCCATGGTGTGATTATCTTCTAAACCCCTAAAATGTCAGTTTGCCCTGCCCTCTGTTCTTCGTACAAGGTCTGAGCTCTCGTGGGTGCCTCTCGTTATCTCTTGTGAGCGTTTTAGTAAATATGTGATGTTCTCTCAGTTTCACTGAGAGGCAAAATGTCAAGACAACCCTATATCGTGGTGTTTTCCACTCAGCTTAACCTGAGGTGTCTTATATCCAGTTTTCGGCCTACGACAGAAGCAAATGGGATCGACTTAGGTGGGTAACGTTAGCACTAAAGCTTAGCAAACAAACTATTGTGATTCAACTCAGCTTCAGTTAGCTCTAGCTATCTTGATGAAAAATATATCTGGACAAACATGCATCTTGAATTGTAGAGTTACATGACAACACAGGTTATTTATTTGAATGAAACACAGTCAGGAACATGAAATAACGTTAGCCCCATTGCCAATAAACTAAATCATCACACATTCTACCGATGCTAGATACAGGCAGGGATCTTCTCATAGACAAACATCACAGCCCGTCGAGTGTTTGGTTCCTTAGGAAGACTCAAAGTGTCAGCATTCCCTGTAAAGCCTGGAACACTGCATTTACCACCGTAGTCCATTTTCAATATCCCGTTCTTCTTTGTAATTCTGTGGAGGTGCGCACAGCAAATTTTTGGGCGTGACAAAGGTACAGACCAGAGCCAAAAAAGGTTGTGCTACATTTGTGACGTCACAAATGTAGCTTTTTGGAAACCGATCTTTTTACAGTTGCAGTTTCAAATTGTTAGATTTAGATAGGAAAGAGGTGTCAATGGACTTTGACACCTGTTCTACTTTTTTATAAAGTAATCAAATTAATATTGAGCAGAATTAAGTTCAGCCTATTGCTTCAGCACGCCACAACGGCCCCAATTTCTCATGTGGCTCTTCGGGAAAATTAACTGCCCACCCCTGGTCTATAGGGACTGTGAGTTCGAGTCTCAGCTGAGGTGGCTTTTGCTAAACTGCATTTTGTTGTCTCAGTACTTGAATGACAATAAAGTTTAATCTAATATGATTCTTAGTAGTGCCCAATTATAATTATATTGTTGATAGCAGATTCACTGGCATAGCTATGTTGCCGAACATAATAGCAGTAGACCCGAATTAAAGATGTTAATACCCATGTAAAGAAAGAATGCGTTAGTTATCTTTCTTGGGATCAGTGATCCCTTGATGCAGCCTAAAGAGCTAACAGTCTAGGCGTGCTGGCGTTTGAAGGCGTTGATGTGCTGCGCTGACACATTCGCTACAAACTGTGCACAGCACTAACAACGTCTGTACGCACGCCTAGTTATCTATCAAACTGTAAGGTGTAGTGTTCATGTGACATAGGTGACGCGTATTTGTACATATGTCTGGGGTAGTGTTCATTAGATGCACGTGCTGTGCACACGTCTTCGCAATACGCGTGCACATAGCCAGCGTGACGTGTGCATCACGCCTGTGTGTCCATTGGGAGTCTATTTAAATTCCTGGCGTGCGTTCAGATCACGTTCAGAGTTATGATCGTGAGATCGTAAGTAGGCGCTAGTAAGGCGCTTTCATATAATTCAGTGGCAGTGTCACAGACGCCCCTCACACACATAACCACATATTAAGCACTCACACTGACCTGAATGAATAATAACAACCACCTTCACACACTCTCACATACACCACAAAATAATGCACATGCAATGCAAACCACACACTCCTGGGCCAGGTACCGGACCCTCATCATACACACATCCTGTGCTTACACTTGCTACCTGTTTTCAATCTCTCGTCCGTACGTCATCCTGTGTTTCAGCTGTTCATTGGGACACTACTCTTCACCATCCTGCTGTTCCTCCTACCCACCACCGCTCTCTACTACCTGGTCTTCACTCTGGTGAGTCTCAGCCCACATCCCAACCCGTAACTAGTAACCCCCCCCCCCGGTTACTCATCCATTAAGTACATTTACCATCTAGACTTCCCACAGCCATGCATACAATATATCATGCTAATCTCTCTAATGCGATGGCTGGAACAGCTTCTCTTTTACTTTGGAGAGGCATCTGATGTCAGATGGTAGATTTGATGAGGCTACTCGCAGCTGGCTTTCCTTGAGTCCCCACAAATAAGGCACACTGGCTTTTTACTTCAACAAAAATTATAAATTTGAAATGTTGAAATTTGTCAATTTCCCTTGGAAAGCACAAAATCCACCATCTGCATTTCTTAACAGTCGCCATAATGCTACGTGTTTGTTGCGATCACACTGACCGTGACCTAAACACCTGATTCTCCAGTTTTATATTAATTCCTTTTATCGTAGCAAAAACTTTATTGCTGTCCAGATTAATTAATTAATTGCCTCGCGGGCCAGATCAAGCTGTCTTGGGGGCCCACATACAGCCCGGAGGCCGGACATACCCCACCCCTGGTCTAGCCTAAGGCCTTACCGCACCACAGGGACCCTGGTTTGATTCCTGCATGCTCTTCCCTCTCTCAATTCCTCTTTCGATTCCTGCTCTCCCCGCTAACATGAACTCTACCCAACGCTGTCTCTCAGCTCCGCCTGGTGGTGGTGTTGTTCCAGGGCATTCTCCACCTCAGTATGGAGTTCATCAACTCATTCCCTCTCTTCGCCATTGGCCTGAAGGTAGCCAGGCCCTACCATTTAGCAGGTGAGGGAGCGAGGATGGGTGGATGGATGAGAGTGATGGGACGGACGGGTGGATGCATGGGAGTAGACCAATAGATGAAGAAATAAGAAAGATTTTATGGAACAGCAGAATTAAATGAGGAAGGAACACCTAGCAATATGTTTGGATGAAAATATAATGTTGGTGAAAGATACACACTTATCTGTGTGTGTGCGCGCAAGTGTGACCGACTCTGACACTATGTCTTGCAGCGGGGGTAAAGTTCCGGGTGCTCTGTGAGGAACCAGGCACACCACTTCATCTGATGATGGAGGTACGACTTCTCTCTTTTTATTCCTCTAATCCCCCCTCTTTTCCTCTGTCTCTTTCTCACACACACACACACACACACACAAAGACACACTGTGAACCACAGTATCCACAGTTTTTCTTTGGATGTCCCTACTCTTACATACTTGACATGCTTTCTCTCGTTTCTCTATCTCTTATCTTTTTCTGTTGCTTTTTTTTTTCCTTTATCTTACTCTCTCTGTGTCTCTCTCACTCCTTGTCCTGCTCTCCTTATTTCCCTTTTTCTTTATCTGTCACTTTCTAATCCCCGCCCATTCCATCTCTCTCTCCAACCTCCCCATCCAGATAAACCCTATCAGCTGTAGCACTGTGGTGCAGACCTACCGGATGCCCACCTACAGCTGTTACCCCAAAGACTCCTGGGGAGCACTGGTTAAGAAGCTCTTTCTAGGGGAGCTTGTCTACCCGTGGAGACACAAGGGAACCAAGACTGACTGAAGAACACTAGTGAGGAGATGAATACGATGCAGAGGGGAGAGGGTGAGGAAGTAGATGTGGGAGATAAATAAATGGACTAGAGAAGTAATACTCAGGTTAGTTGAAGACTCATGAGCAGGAGAGAGGGAGTGTAGGAGCGCCATAGAGAGCAGAGGGAGGTGTGTGGGGGGGGGGGGGGGGGGGGAGTGCGTGGACAGGGTTTCGTTTTACAAATGAACAAACGTGTGTCGATGTTACAGAAAAGGGGGACGATGATCCCTGACTAACAATCAGGTATTTGAAGCATTCACTGCACAGATGAAGTAGTCTTATTTAACCCTAGATTTCTTTTTCTTACATTTCAAAATTAGACAAAACCAGTTTAATGTTATTCCATTCCGAATGTGTAGAGAAAGGGTTTAATGTTAGAGACTTTGTCAACAAAAGTTTATTGAATAAATATTTGTGTGTTCATTTTTTTGCGTTTTCCTATGCATTTGACAGTTGTCATGACTTCCTGTTGTGTTCATCAGTAGGAATCAACCTTCCAATTGTTCCATGTGAAATGCATAGAAGATGACTATGAAATGCATAGAAGATGATCCTCGTTCTATCTCTCCTAACTTTCTAGGGGTAAGCCCTCCTGGACCATTCCCTAGGTGTTCTATATATAATACTTTCACCAACACTCCAATTGGTAGCTAGCGCTATCCCTAGGAGAACTTTATGGTTGTGATTCACCTCTGTGTTATAAACCCATAGATCATGGTACTTGGCATGGGCAGGGCAGATTGTACAGGTTTGTCCAATCAGGTGGCTGCTCACTTTGTCCTGGCCTCAGTGTGTGTCAAGTTGCCCTGGAATCCAATCATAATAATAGCTAACCTTAAGTGATAGTACACTTGTATGGTATGTATTTCCATTTTTACATCTAATTTGTCCTTTCCATTAAAATTTAGTTTTCTCCTGTGCCAAAGTGTGTTTACTTATCTTATTTTTAAAACAGGTTTTCAATCATTTCGACTTGAAACAGAGACATTATTAATTTTTTGTTGGCATTGTTGTTTGATTTCATTTGATATTGTATTGTTGAATATCAGTCTTATCAGTGTTTGTGTTCCACTACCATTTGAATAAACTATGGATTATTTACAAAACTACGTTGTTTTTCCTTATGTCCTTATAATCTGACAACATGGATCATAAAGGCTACTGTGCCGTTAGTGTTGGTATATGATATTATTATCAGTTTGCTTTTGCATTGTAAGTATCATTAACTATTGGTATACTAATATCAGTCTTTCACTATCTCATGCTCTCATGTATGTATATATTTCAGTACTCAAACCCAAAAAATACAGGGCTATGTCAAAGTACTTACAGTAGTCTAGAGTTTTCAGTAGTAGTAGAATTGTGAAGCTGAGGTATGGTTATGGTAAGAGCTGGTGAGCAAAACTGGATGATTGATGATATGGAGCAACATACTAAGACACTCATGCCCAGGTATCAATGAATAAGCCAGCAGGGATTTCGCAGTATGGCTCTAAAATAGTTTATAGACTGCCTTTATTATATGAACAAACCATTGGTTTGGGGTGGTGCAAGGACTGGGGTCTATTTCCACCTGATCCTGTTTGCTCAGCTTTTTGAAGAAGTCTGCTATCTTACCCTTTCTTTTAATGTTTGAAGTGAACCCTAAGCAAAAATAACATGTAGGCCTACACATCCAATTACCCACATTTGAGTCCAATCTCAATCTTAAGCATATCCCCATTATTATCTTCAATCAACTACCAGCCTTTAAGTTACTAGATCATGGCTTGCCCGACTCTGAAATACGTATTTCAAACAGGCATTATACACAGGGGCGTTGCGTCCCATTGGGCAAGTCGGACAGTTCGGCCACCACAACATGCTCTGGATCACTTTCAGTTACCCGGCTACGCGAAGCGTAACAATCGCAATCACGATAAGTGGTATCACGACGGCGGTTATCAACTCTCTAACAGTGCGTTTACGGTGCGTTTACACTGCAGCGATGCGAGCGACAACATGTTTTCCATTCATTTTCAATGGAGCCAGGCGAATCGCTTGCGTGGTGCATTGTGGGTAGCGACGCAACGCGATCGAGTTGAGATTTTCTCAACTTTATGCAAATGAGGAGCGATTTTCGCTAGCGATGGCCAATGGCAGTGTTTTCTTGTTTCTCGTAACGTAGCAACCATGGTAAACATTTCTAGCTTTCAGTTTTTAAGATGGAGGAGAAACTAATCGCCTGTGTGGCTGCATATCCAGTCCTGTACGATACGTCTCTGTATTTGTACAAAGACATTAATAAAAAGAATGAGGCCAGGCGCAGGTTTGCCGACGTTGTCGGTGCTCCTGGTGTTTTTTTTGTACTTTGTACTCTCGAACAAAGTTACGTTCCAGGGAGTTCCAGCTGGGCTACTACTGTAAGCCCGGGTGGAACTCCCTGGTCGTATCGACAGATTAGCAGAGACTGAGTACTATAATAAAACGTTTTTACACATGTCAACGTGTATGTCTATTAAACAGTTTTGTATTTTGTATACAAGTTGTATTTTGATCGATGTTGCGAGTATGTAAACCCAAGTCTGCACACTTGGCCATGACAACTACAACAGTGACTTGGCAAGCGATTTGCATCGCTGCAGTGCAGGGTTCTTTTATACAGGGCCCTCCCATTGTCTGCTCCAACCTGAAACAAAGAACATTGTCCCTTTGCAAGGCACACTTGGAGAAAATTGAAGGTGTCCATTTGACTACTGTGTTTCAAGGTTCATTGCTTATAATTTGTGTCTTTGTCTTGGCCTTGAAGTGGAGGCCTATAGGCTCAGGGTGAGGAAGACGTTCCTTTAACACCGCAATTTAATCAATTGAGTCATATTTGAAATGAGCACTGTAAGGACTTGTGTCTCATGTTCAGACCACCACCATTAGCAAGTCATTACAGACACTTCAATCACAGCCACACGTTCACACACTCTCTGTGTTGCAAGTGGTAAATAAAACTCAAAAGTGTACCCCCAAAATGCTCTCTGAGCAGGCAGACACAGTTTCCTGATCATCTCGGACCTCCACTTGAGAAAGTAAATGGTATATTTGATCAATATTCAGCAACCACATATGGCATACATACTGGCGTATGACTATTAGTTTCACTGTTACCTCTGTATGGCACAGTGGGACAACAGTGGGTGGTGGCAGCAACACCACTGTATATCCTGTCACTGCAAAGAACAGTAATACATTTCACTCCTACAATATTCATAAATAATTGTTGAATGAACATGGTCACATAGACCACATAGATAGTCACATACTTGAAACATACATATGCTTGGGTTTCCGAGCTGCTGCCACCAGGGTCTGAAGAAATGCCCCCTTCCACTCCTTCCATCATGGGGCGACCCTGATAGCTGGAGAGGGCCAGCTCCTCAGCAGGAGTGAAGTCCTGTGGAGGAGGGCCCCCCCAGTTTTCATGCCTTATTTTTCTTCCTGTTGGCTGCAAGCAATTTCATTGTTCTATAGGCCCTTTGTAGCTATACCAATATCCTACAAAAGGGACTGACTAAGGCAATTCAGCCTTGTACTTGTTGGCCTTAAAATATGTGCAAGTATTGCCTACTGCTACTTACCGTTTTGAATTATGGTTTTATATTTATTTTTTATTTGCTCCCACGATCGTTTGCCACTGCCAGGGTTGCAACTAAAATAATACAGCAACAAAAGGTTAACGTTATGGAATGCACACGTGTAATTATGGTCACATCTTGTGCCTGCACAAGATATCAGTAAGTCATGTAGCTTACGCATTTACAGCGTCTGCTATTTTCTGCCAGCTTGGCAGCAGCGACTTTGTTGATTTTTGTCTGTATTATATGTCTGTATTCCTGATATGTTTGTATTACAATATTTCACGCAGGAGGAGTAGACAAAGTTTGGAAGATTATTGTCGGCTCCTCCTGCGTGAAATGTGCGGCTCTTGTTTTGTCCATGTTTGCGATTGGACATAGGGTGCAAACACCGCCCCTTTATGTGAACGTGCACGTGTCTAGATTGGAAAGATCTGGGTTGAGTTAGAGAGTTGATAACCGCCGTTGTGATACCACTTATCGTGATTGCGATTGTTACGCTTCGCGTAGCCGGGTAACTGAAAGTGATCCAGAGCATGTTGATCTTGATTCGTAGTACAGGCCCCAGGTTAGCCGTTCAGCATGTGTTACCATGGCGACTTACCCCGGTAACAAGTGATCCACCGTCATAGTACAGAAAACCCTGGGTTGAACCTGAAGTTACCTCGCTAACGGCAAATCTTGATTCGTAGTACAGGCCACAGGACCGGAGATCCTGTTGTGTTTCAATCAGGGTTGATGTCGTAAACACGCACACATGTAAACACGCGCGCCAGGTCTATGCAAGGGAGCCAATGAAGAAGAGCCATGGGACATTTGCATGCCTTTGTCTTAACCAATGACTGTAAAGAGTGGGGTTGCTTAAATTGGTAGCTAGCGCAACATGCTAGCAGACAAACTTTGTAGCACAATGGCGTGTGATGTTTTTGTCTCCTTGTGGGCCGGCCGCAAGCAATAAAGCTTTCTTAAACTTGTTGAATGAAAGAATGAAAAACAGAAAAAAGTTTGAAGTTAGAAAAATGAGCAAATATAGTGATGAAGAGTATATTGCATAACAGTTATCAATATCATAGCAGACAAAAGTATGTCAGCAGTATGAAGGTGAAAAAAAGTGTTGCTTTGAAACCAAAATGGTGAGACGGTTTTAAAAGTATATCTGTCATTGTTATGCATTGCAATATTTTCTCACAGTTGAAAAAGGAGAAAAAAGAGTGATGAAAAGGGTATCTTATTTAATTTCATAAATGTTAAAGCGTTATGTTAGAGCTCAATGCTCTTAAGACAGTCACCCCCATCACCCTGTGTGACTCCCCAGTCAACACTGGAGTCCTTGTGCTTCCTGGGCACTATCCTCTCCCAGGACCTCAAGTGGGAACTGAACATCAGCTCCCTCACCAAGAAAGCACAACAGAGGATGTACTTCCTACGGCAGCTGAAGAAATTAAACCTGCCAAAGACAATGATGGTGCACTTCTACACAGCCATCATTGAGTCCATCCTCACCTCTATCACCATCTGGTACAATTTTGCCACTGCCAAGGACAAGAGCAGACTGCAGCGTATCATCCACGCTGCTGAGAAGGTGATCGGCTGCAATCTGCCTACCCTCCAGGGCCTGCACACCTCGAGGACTCTGAGGCGAGCAAGGAAGATTGTGGCCGACTCCTCCCAGCCTGGACACACTGTTTCAGCCACTCCCCTCCGGCAGAAGGCTGCGGTCCATCGGGATCAAAACCTCACGCCACACAAACAGTTTTTTCCCATCCGCTGCTGGCCTCTTCAACAAGGCCAAGGACCCACACTGACTTTACCACTTATTCACATTTAGTCATTTAGCAGACGCTCTAATCCAGAGCGACTTACAGTAAGTACAAGGACATTCTCCCAGAGGAAAGTAGGGTGAAGTGCCTTACCCAACGACACAACTTAATTTGGCACGAAGGGGAATCGAGCGAACAACCTACTGATTAATAGCCCGACTCCCTAACCGCTCAGCCATCTGACCCCCCCTTATCACTTTATCTGCACAAGACACCTTGCCATATTGCAGTATTTACATTTAGTCATTTAGCAGATGCTCTTATCCAGAGAGACTTACAGTAAGTACAGGGACATTCCCCCCAAGGCAAGTAGGGTGAAGTGCCTTGCCCAAGGACACAACGTCATTTGCATAGCCAGGAATCAAACCGGCAACCTTCTGATTACTCGCCTGAATCCCTAACCGCTCAGCCACCTGACTTCCCATATATGTTTGTTATGTATGTTGCCCTATTTGTACTATAGCCATTTTATATATTTTTTTCATTCTAAATCTTTTTACATTTTTAGCCCCTTAGTATTAGTTAGTCTTGTACACTTCTTATTTAACATTCTTATGTTTAATGTGTGCACCTTCCTGCCACAGTAAATTCCTTGTCTGTGTGATGTTTCTTGGCAAATTAAACCCATTCTGAAAAGTATTAATAATTGAAAGATGTAGAAACAGAAAAAAAGTTTGAACAGTGCAACAGTGAGGAGCGTTGGCCAATCGGATTGGTTCCTTGTAACGTAGCAACCGTTGGTCATTGTCATTGTCAACATTTAACCCTAACATATAACCCTAACCCGGCTACCGATAGCTGGGACGGGCGGCCCTACCGTAACTACGTGTCAGGGAGGATGGATGGGAGCAGGGCCGGAGTGATGGCATCACTAGACAAGGTTTTACCAATTGAAAAACGTCTGTTTATTTTACATCAAGCTCAAAAAACTTTTTTGCGGTCAAATAATGGCCAAAACACTACACTTACACCAAAACACTACACGCACGCTCGCATTAAGTGTAGAAGTCCCTATCTTGCATCACATCAAACCCATACGTCCTAGGTTGGGGCAAAGCTCCTAATGTTTACAACGTCTGGCTCCGTGCCTGATTAACACTCGGATCGTTGAGCAACTCTCAAAAATTGTATCAATATAAAAAATAATACGATCCCTTTCTGTATCATGATACCCCCAGAAACGTTCACTGCACCCCCCAGTCAAAGCAGGCTGCATCCGACCCTGTTTGCTATACAAAAAAAAGGGCCGGTCTTGGGCCTGAAACTCCCGGGCTGAAAAGTGGCCCCACTCCGGCCCTGAACAACTCCCTGTGCTTTTCAACTTCGACAATTCATTTGATGCTGATTTTAGAAATCGACTTGGGGGTTCTCTCTCGGTAGGCTATGTCTGCGTGTGTGTTGTGTGCAACGCGTGACAACTCGTTCTCTCAAACAAACAAAACAACTACGGGCATGCTAGCTCAATGGATCAATCCGTTTATTTTCATTCGTTTTCATCAGGGTAAACTCATGTAAAGGACGTTTGTTACCAACATTGTGTAATTATAAAGTCTACAACTTTACAAATGTTCACCGTAGTCTACAAGTACTACGAGTAAAATCTTAATAACATGTTTTTTTATTCAAATATATCAACTAATATGGTGTATTTCATATCCTGCAGCCGATTTCGCAAGCGTCTCGCGCAAAAATTCGACCAGCTGCCGAAACGCTCGCAGGCGATCGCAGGCTTCGCAGCCAGTGTGGTCGGTCCCATTTGATAACATGGGCGCCGAGAGAGAAAAGAAGGCGCTTCCAGGCGCATCGCAGCCGATCGCAGGCAGTGTGTCCCAGGCGTAACAGTGCGTGTCCACTGCAGCGATGCGAATCGCTTGCCATCGCTCGCCTTCCCACAGTTCACCACGCTCGGGGGCGTTTCAAACAGATTCATGTCAAATGTAGTTCTCTAAAGTCACTGTTGTAGTTGTCATGGCCAAGTGTGCAGACTTGGGTTTACGTACTCGCAACATCGATCAAAATACAACTTGTATACAAAATACAAAACTGTTTAATAGACATAAACGTTGACATGTGTAAAAAACGTTTTATTATATTACTCAAAGTCTGCTAATCTGATACAATAGGGAGTTCCAGCCGGGCTAGCTAGCTAGTTACCACAGAACGAAGTTACGTAATGTGACTAGACTGAATTTTTGACCGTTTTTTATTAACATCTCTGTACGAATACAGCTATGTATTGTACAGGACTGGGTAAGCAGCCACACAAACAATTAGTTTCTCCTCCACCTAGAAAGCTAGAAATGTTCACCATGGTTGCTACGTTACGAGAAACAAGAAAACACTCCGATTGGCCATCGCTAGCGAAAATCGCTCCTCATTTGCATAAAGTTGAGAAAATCTCAACTCGGTCACGTCGCGTCGCTACCCACAATACACCACGCAAGCGATTCGCCTGGCTCCATTGAAAATGAATGGAAAACATGTTGTCGCTCGCATCGCGTTGCTGCAGTGGAAATGCTGCTGCAAAAAAAGCTGAACTATTGTGGGTAGTAAATAAAATCATGCTACATCTACCAGCGGATCATTTCTTGCAAGTGTGTCCACGTGGTATTTTTACAGACTGTATTAATACGGTAGACGTGAATAATGCATGCATGTCCATCTTTAGCCGAAGCGAAGCTGGAGAGAGCTGGGAGATTTCCTACAGTAAACTAGATACTGCTTTAAATTGAAAACGGAGACGATCTTTTGATTAAAGACAAGTTCCTTAACCTCTGTTGTCAATGTCACCAATAAAAAGTAAATACACTTCAGTTACGAAGCATTTGTTTGTAGATAACGAACGATAGTTATTGCAGGAAGAACGTAGCTAGCAATGTTACCTGGGGGGTGTTCCATCCATAGATATATATATAAAGACTAGATGTCTTACGGCGGAGTCTAGAACGTCCGCACATGGCGGCCATCTTGCTACAGTCAACTCGCTCACCCATAACATTGTGTTGATGCTGCATGTACTTCCATCCTATTTAAATATTATTCATAAGTATGCAGTGGCATAACGACATCTCTGACGTTGATAACAAACCAAACCGTTTAAAAATCGGTAGAAAATTGAGCAAGTTATGGTCATTTAAAAAGTACATGTAGCATCAACACAATGTTATGGGTGAGTGAGAAAATGTAACACCCAGCAGTGTGTATTTGTTTTGCTTCCCCTTTCGAATTCAAAATTCAAATTACTAGAAAAATAAAAATATCCTGAGAAAAGTGGATTTTGAGGGGTATTGACCTTATTCCGCCCCGCCCACTTTTTTCATCTTTTCGCACTTCCGTTGTATTGGCACTTCCTGTTTACCGGGGATATCATTCAATTCAATGGAGAACTGCCGAGAAGTCCCGCTGCTAAAATTTTAAATAGTTAGGTCGATTTGTGCCAGATGTGTTATGTTCGTGTGCTACAACAAGTCAGCAATAGACCCTTTCATTGGATGGCTTGAAAACGACTTTTAAGTGTTTATATAATTCGTTTGCCAGTCAGATCGCTGCCCTGCGCTCTGCTGTGCTGCGATAAGTTACATTAGCCACAAACATAAGATGTTCTAACGATTTCACTGCAGGGCATATGCATTTGCTATACTTTGTTTGAAAGCTTAGGTCCTCTAGAATTCAGTCGTTTGATGAATTTTACAGTCAGTACATGTATTTGAGATTCCCCCGCAAAACCGACCAGCTAACATTGTTAGCAGTAGAACGTTAGCTTCTTGTTTATCTACTTGAGGCTCTAGTTTTTACATCAGGTCTCTGCTATTAGCCATGAACTGCAAATGTATGAGTGACAAATTACACAAATTATGCTGTAATAATAAATAGTAACAACTTTTTCATCGAGGGTCTTTGGTACAAGCTTTATGCAATGTGTCAAAACTTACATGATATAGGGTGTGCACTTAGGGTTGCCACCTCCAATGTGGTCAAATAATGGACACCTTGGCAGTGGGGAAATATTTAAGCGGGGTTGTCCCCCAGAAGATTGTGGGTGTGGTTTTTATGCATCAACTTAAATTCCTCTGCCACTCTAAACATAAAATTAATGCAGAGCTGCATCTATTATATTTAAGATGCCCTAAATGGAAAATGTTTTTCTTACATTTATGTGCCTTAAAATGTTTGATCTTGACTACATTTAGCAGACGCTCTTATCCAGAGCGACTTACAGTAAGTACAGGGACATTCCCCCCGAGTAAGTAGGGTGAAGTGCTTTGCCTAAGGCCACAAGTACAATTTGCACGGCCTGGAATCGAACCAACGACCTTCTGATTAATAGCCCAACGCCCTAACCGCTCAGCCATCTGACCCCCAGTTTAGTTATGACTAAACATAACTAAACTGGCATCTGTGCAGTTTGAAGAGTTTTCTTTCACAATCCTATACTGAATCCTATACTGGAAGTCTACTGTTGAACAAAATATGAATCACAGTAAAGTATTTTTTTGATTTTTTGTGGGGGCTTTAAGGATTAAAACATCAGATCCTGGACATGTGCAGTATGTTTGGTCTGTCAAAATTAACTATTTAGTTTGGAAGAAGCAAGAAACCATTGATAAACTCAGAAATAGCAAATGACCTGGTAGACCACCAAAGACCACTATGATGGATATTTAATTTATTTGTGAAATTAAATTAACAACACAATTAGTTGTGAAGATAAATGCATTAAGTTCAGAATATGTTTTGCTGTCAAGCCGATCAGAACAACTGTTAAAAGAGCAGAGCTCCTTTAAGAGATCGAGGCAGGAACTTGATTATTAGAATGCTAAGTCATTACAATCATCATCGACAGTGCTACACGTGGGACTTCTTATTTTGGTTTACCGTATTCAAATGTGTCCGTTTAGTTTGCATGCATCCAATCAGTAAGTTAAATGTTATGTATTAAGTGTTCTTAGTAGCTATATGCCACATTGAGTTTTAAAAATACTGTGTTGCACACTGTTGGAATTAATGGTTAGCTAGTTATCTAATTCATCATACTGGGTTTGTAACTGCACTGGACGTTTACGGTCGCGTTAAATATGGCTTGATATAATAATGCCAAGTTGTAATCGTGCAAGTATGTTTCGTTTTTTGTACAGAAACACAACAATTTTGTACATTACATATCAGTATATAAGTATTGTAGCGTGCGGGGGAAACAGACAGAACTCAGGACAAAAGAGGCAGGGATCACATTGTCAGTTTGATAGCTCAAGATCCCAGATATATTTCCTCGTGCGGACACGACAGCTACCCCGGGGTTGAGATGTCCGCCAAAACAAATAACCAGGTTGGTGAGACCCGTTCAGAACCAAACCCAACTGTCTGCCTACTCGTCAGGTTCAAAAGCCCGCATAGTTTAACCCTCCCCTCCCTTTCCTATCCCTTGGTCCCGCCCCTTTCAATCTTTCCACCTATTCCCAAACCAGGCTAGACATCTCCCCCAATTAACCAATAACACTCGAACTTGTGTAAATCATTCCCGTTCTTCCCCCAGCATTACTGTATCCACCGAGCACCGGTTCCGTGCGTCACTCAACTTGCTGTTCATCTTGGAGAATATTCTTTACACAAACCCTGTGGAGGCTGGTATGCTCAGAACATATGAGACTATGTTGAGCATATTTAGGAGATCAGCTGCTTGAAATCCAGCCATCCACTTGCCTACCAAACATTTATTGTTCCATTGATCCCCCTCAAGGAACTTCTCCACAACAATGTTCAGTGTGGTGCACTCATCGTAGAGGTCGTCCATGTTCACTCTGGCCATGAGGTGAAGCTTCTCACAGATCTTCTCCAGGTCATTAAAGGTGAGCTTGCCATGGAGAGAGAGGGGTAGAAGACAGTGAAGCCAATTTCTGTCAGAGAAGTCGAACCATTTTCTCGATGTAGCTGAGGGCAGTGTTGATGAATGCAGTGAACTCTTCCCTTGCCTGCATCAACTGGAGAGAGACGTTGCAGCTTTGTTTTTGTGAGGTAACCGTAGAACTGGTCAACCCGCCTCTGCCTTAATTTGGCATTGAATGAATGCATGATTGGATACAGCTTTACACATGTAGTAGCACTGGTCTCAAGCTTTATGACAACCTCTTCAAAGAGAGAGAGAATGTTGTTGCAGAAGAGGAGATATACCTCCACAACATCGCCAACATTCTCTTGTCCGGACTCAGTGGTGAGCTTCAACAAAGTCCTGATTGTTTGGGGCCACTCATCTCCAAGGCTTATGAAGAAGGACTTCAATGCCGACCAGCTTTGCAGGAGTCGTGAGATGGCAGGGTTGAGGGACAGCCATCTGGTAGTGACATGTCGCAGGACTTCACAGAACTCACAAAACTCCTTTAAAGCCTCTCTTTTTTTTTGCAGATATGGAGAAGAAGCTGTAAACTTTAATAACCACATTTTCTACATCTACACTTAGGTTGTCAAGAGCATGCTTGAGCGTATTGTGGACAATGTGTGCATGGCAGTTACCCTGAAGTAAGTGGTTATTTTGTTGTTTCAACATTGTATAGACAGAGTTGTGGACCCCAAAGTTCACATTTGCGTTGTCTGCGTTGAAAGCAGAAACTTGCTCTATTTTCAAGCCAACAGCTTCCAACGAGTCCAGCAGACACCCCACGATCCCCACTGCTGATTCATCTGGATTTTCGACAAAGTCGATCATCTTATTCACCACACCACATTCTGGTGTGAAGAATTGGACTGCCACTGGGAACATCTTTCTGTTGCCTTTGTTGGAGGCATCTGTCTGGATGGAGAAAGGTAGAGGTGTTTCATCCTTCTTCAACATCCTGACTACGTCTTCCACTGCCTTTGGTGCCAGCACATCTAATCTATTTACTAATGACTCTGCCTTGGTTTTCCCACAGGAGATTTTTTTCGCAACCTTTGAGTCTGGCAAAATCTTTGAGGTGAGATTCTGTGCACAATCACTACTATTGTAGCTCAGGTTGTGCTTTACAGTGTGGTAAACCTGAGTCAGCTCTGCAGCTGTTACATGGGAGGAAGGAAGTATGAAAGAAACAATTAAATATAAAATATATATTTTTAAATAATTGTTGGTACTTATATATGATCATATTTAGGCACATTAGGCATATTTAGGCACATCATATTTAAAATCCTCAAAGTTGACAGTATTAAAAAGTGAATGTACAAAAAAATGTATGCTCATAATATTCTGAGATGTATGGCTATTGTTGTAACAATATAGGCTTTATTCTAAGACTTAAGTATACAGCCAGTTTTAATAAATAGCTAATAATAACTGTTTGTGACTCCTCTCTCGTTTGACAGGCGGACATGGGCCGAAGGTAGGGTTATTAGCCGACATTTGTAAAAGCCCTGCGTTTTGTCTACGTAACCATGGTAACAATGACGTTGCTTGACTGACTGCCTGTCATTCTGATATTCAAGAGTTTCACGAGACAGACGTATCAGAATGACAGGCAGTCACTCAATGTCATTGTTACCATGTCTCGTGAAACTCTTGATTTTATTATATTATTTCTCATGTAGGAGTATGTGAAAACGTAACGTAAGCATTAGAGTAGGTTTAGCACGAAAATACGGAACATATTGCGTCCCGTATTGACGGTAAATTTTATTGTTCAATACGGGACGGGTGACAACCCTATGTGCACTAGTAATCTTCCCTCCTATAGTACCGTTATAAAGCGGAACGTATCTAAACCGGAAATGAGAATACGCGGATGGCCGCGCCCATTGTGACTTCCGGAATAAGGTGACTAGCTCCATAGATCATCATTCATTCTGCACTCGACCGTTAGCGCCCTCATATGGAACTAGAGTGGAACTGCAACCAGTTCAGAACCCGGAGGTTTCCCGAGAGTGGCAGTTCTCTCTATATTAGACATTCTCTGCTATTAATATATAAGTCTTTGGCTAAAAGTCAAGTTAAACTAAAATGTGTTGCAAATAATTTCAAACAGGCGGAAACAGAATCTCAAAAGACAGTTCCGTCGAGTAAATTCCTGCGCGCAAAGCACTTTAGTCCGTGTTCGGAAACGTAAATTCAGACTTTTTGAAGTGCAGACATGAATGACTAGGTGTGTTCGACATGGACTGCAACTGCATGAAACGACCGGCGAGAGTAGCCGCTTGCAGTCGGGGAAGAGTTGAAAACGGCTCTGTAAAGTCGGACATTCCAGCTTCTCGTGGTTTGCTGCGTTGACGTCATTCATGGCCGATCAAGCGCTGTTTGCTTACTTTACTTTATTTATAATTAAACTTAGTCTTTCCGTTAGTGAAGAGGCGGACTAAAACCCTTTCTTCAACACATTTTTTATTCAATTAAACTGTTTGGTTCGGATTTGAGCGTTGGCGAGACTGAAGGTGTCAGAATAATTACAAAACACGAGTCAAAGTTGTCGTGTGTGAGTCTGGCCAATCATGAAATAGCTGTGTTGTCATTAGAACCCTTGCAGTTGTTCTTGAGAAAATGCGCTCGGCTACACAGCCGGCAGTTCTCGAATCGATCTCACGGTACTTTGATGGCTACGTCACAGTGACCTTGCCTCGGCGCCGTCCCAAGTCGGACAAAAAGTCTAACCAGAATTCACTGTTTCAAGTCATCCGCCTGCAGCCGGCTGCAGCGCTGCATGAAGTCAGTCCATGTCGAACGCACCTATTTACATGTTTACTTCATCTCCCAAAAATATATTAATTTAAATAAACAGTTAAGAAATAGGGGTTCTGGAGGGTGCATGGGAGTTCGCCCAACCAGTCTACACATGTTTTGTGGATTTGGAAAAGGCGTTCGACCGTGTCCCTCGGGGGCTCATGTGGGGGGTGCTCCGGGAGTACGGGGTACCGGACTCCCTGATCGGGGCTGTTCGGTCCCTGTACGACCGGTGCCAGAGTTTGGTCCACATTGCCGGTAGTAAGTCGAACTTGTTCCCGGTGAGGGTTGGACTCCGCCAGGGCTGCCCTTTGTCACCGATTCTGTTCATAACTTATATGGACAGAATTTCTAGGCGCAGCCAGGGCGTTGAGGGGGTCCGGTTTGGGGACCTCAGGATCGGGTCGTTGCTTTTTGCGGATGATGTGGTCCTGTTGGCTTCATCGGGCCGTGACCTCCAGCTCTCACTGGAGCGGTTCGCAACCGAATGCGAAGCGGCTGGGATGGGAATCAGCACCTCCAAACCTGAGGCCATGGTTATCGACCGGAAAAAGGTGGAGTGCAATCTCCGGGTCGGGGAGGAGATCTTGTCCCAAGCGGAGGAGTTCAAGTATCTCGGGGTCTTGTTCACGAGTGAGGGAAGGATGGAGCGCGAGATCGACAGGCGGATCGGTGCGGCGTCCGCAGTGATGCGGGCTCTGCATCGGTCCGTTGTGGTGAAGAAGGAGCTGAGTCGAAAGGCGAAGCTCTCTATTTACCAGTCGATCTACGTTCCTACCCTCACCTATGGTCACGAACTGTGGGTAGTGACCGAAAGAACGAGATCGCGAATACAAGCGGCCGAAATGAGTTTTCTCCGCAGGGTGTCCGGGCTCTCCCTTAGAGATAGGGTGAGAAGCTCGGTCATCCGGGAGGGGCTCAGAGTAGAACCGCTGCTCCTCCGCGTCGAAAGGGGCCAGTTGAGGTGGCTCGGGCATCTGATAAGGATGCCTCCTGGACGCCTCCCTGGTGAGGTGTTCTGGGCACGTCCCACTGGGAAGAGGCCCCGGGAAAGACCCAGGACACGCTGGAGGGACTATGTCTCTCGGCTGGCCTGGGAACGCCTCGGGGTCCCCCAGGAAGAGCTGGTGGAAGTGGCCGGGAGAGGAAAGTCTGGGCCTCCCTGCTTAGGTTGCTGCCCCCGCGACCCGACCCCCGGACAAGCGGAAGATGATGGATGGATGGATGGAATTTAAACCAATTAAATAACCGTTTTCTGATTTTTGGGGGGAGGCGTTTAATCGAGGGTGCCATTTATTACACAATGTTCATTTTTGGTGCAGCGTTTATTCCAGGGCAACGTATAATCAAATAAAAACTGTAGTTTTCTTCCCAGCATTGCAAACACTAACAGGCAAAAGCAGTGGTGCCCAGATACGTTTCATAGACTGGCGAAAAAGTACAAAGGTACAACATCCTCCCACTACCATTATCTCAAATTCACTCTCCTGAGTTTCCTCTATGTATATCCGTAACTGCTATAGTATGGGCCTACATGAAAGTTTCAAAGAAAAAGTGTAATAATGCAGAATACAGGAAATGGGAAAAGTGTGCTGGTTTGGAAAGTCCCCACAAACTGCAGAATGGCCAGAAAATATTAGATTTTACATTAGATTGTATCAAGGCCCAATTGCAAAAGAGGTCCAAATGATATTTACAATTGTAGTAGGCCATTAATATGTTTAGGGGTGTAATTTAGGGAGTCAGGTGGCTGAGCGGTGAGGGAGTCGGACTAGTAATCCGAAGGTTGCCAGTTCGATTCCCGGTCATGCCAACTGACGTTGTGTCCTTGGGCAAGGCACTTCACCCTACTTGCCTCGGGGGAATGTCCCTGTACTTACTGTAAGTCGCTCTGGATAAGAGCGTCTGCTAAATGACTAAATGTAAATGTAAATGTAAATGTAATTTGTTGGATAAGAAGGCCCCACTCCCAACTCCAGAGTTGATGTTATCTTTACATATAGATAGACATTAGCTCTACCGTGGTCCAGTTGCCCGCATGACTCTTGTCAGTTGTGTTTAACTGAGATTCTAGAGAGAGGTCAATTCAGGATGAGTTCCAATATCCATGGTTTTTAAACCAGTCCCGGGGAACTTTGACAACAGTATTGCCACGTGTGGTATGTTTTTTGTAAAGTGTATCCTCACTTTCATTAAGTTATTGTTGTAGTCAAAGCTTTTAAAGGATGGATCTCTGCATGGTGTGCCTGACCAGAGCACAGAACACACTTGGTGGCATTTTGACCCTGTTAGGCCAACATGTCTGAAAGTTGGTACGCATGCCTTATTGCTCATGGGGAACAAAAAAGTCTCAAGAACCCATAATGTCAACAGCATGGATTTTTCTCTACAGTGAGAATTTGTGAAAGTTTCATGTATCCCATTAGACCACTCTAGCGCCACCAATGGGTCAAAGTTGGACTTGTGTTTACACATGCAACTTTTGAACCGTGTGACTGATTTTTAAAAGCGACCATTGGATTCCCTGGATCAAGACGAGTTCCATTTCCGGTTATATAGATTTTCCGCCATTTCCGGTTGTATCAAAAACCTTTGAAAGCCTACTCCTCCTACAATTGTTTTCCAAACTTCCCCAGAATTGACACACATCATCGTCACAGCAGCCCTCACTCAGGTATTACTTTTATATTGGATTTTCAAAACCGTTTGTCCGGTACAGGAAATCAAAATCGGCAACAAAGCAACCAAACAGGAAGTTGGATCAAATCTCAGTACATCTTTTGAGATGTCAACACCAAACTTGGAATGATGACTCGGAACCCTCTTCTGAGGATGTCCTCACAATTTGGTGTCATGTGATCACTGGGCGTGGCCGCAGCAAGCAAAAATTTGTTTTGGCCAATAACTATTGATTTGTTTGCCTTTTATTAAGTGATTCCTTTGTCTCATGATATCTTGGGACATCCCGTGTGTGACTCATAATAATTTGTTAATAATTGGTAAGTCTGCAGCATGGATTTTTCTATACAGTGACAATTTGTGAAGAATATAAATTTTTCAATGGTCGCAATGTTTTGGAGGAATCCGCCATTGCTGCTTGCAGCTATATTTTTTACTAATGTTTTGTTAGCAATTGAATGGTAATGCAAGCTAGCTAAAAACAATGTTAGTTAGCTTGGCTAAACTGGTTTTCATAGCAACAGAAATCAACAAATCAGATCAGTCGAACTTTATTCAGAAATGGGGGGATGGCGGGAACATTAAAGGTGTAGGTACAGTAAAAGTGAAATGGAACGCGTCTTTCTGCCTTGAAGCTGCGTGTGCATCAACAAGACCCCATCTATATGTAAAGATAACATCCAAGCTAACAATTTCGCCAAATCTGACTGCAGCTTTGTATACCATATGTACTGTGTTATGGTTGTTTGAGTTAAACAACTTGCTAAATGAATTAAATGTCTGTTAAATGTCAAATCCAACTATAAATGTATAAAAGAGAGTTCCAATCAAATCTGAATTTGTTTTAAACCTAGAGGTTTAAAAGGTTACCTTTGCCTAAACTGACATGCACCAACTCAGAGAACTGAGTTTCAACAGCCATTTACACATTTAGTCTCTATTTGTTACTCTACTCTTAAGGCATGTTTAACTTAATGTCTGCACCTCTCTGTCACCAACTGTCTCTGGAGTGGGGGGTGGGGGCTTCACAGGGTGTCTACAGGTATAATCAAGTTAAATGTAAGACCTTTTAATACCACTTCCAAATGAAATTAAAGACCAAACTTACGACGGAAATACAAATCAAAAGTGGAAATATACAGTAATCTCTCCAAGTAAACACTGATGTCTGTTCAATATGAACAGTATGGTAAAATGACAATAATCGGTTGAGTTTAAGAACATTGACTAAATGTGTGTAATGCGGAAGGATAACACAAAAATGTAATTGCTGTCCTAAATTATACTTATTATTACACTAGGGTGGAAATGGTGGAGCAGAAACTAACAATTCCATGAATCCCATGGAAACAAAGGCAAATGTGTGAGATGTACTGATGTGGAGCAAAAATGATCCAAGAAGCAGTACTTCTCTTGAGTGGTTTTTATTCAGATGAATAATCATTGGATTCAGGTCAAAAGTCTATCACTTGAACTAGTTTCATCACTTAAGACACAAAGTCAGCAGCTTGGCATACTGGCACATGGAAAGGATTAAACATTTAGACTTTCATCAAAGTAATGCTGGCTTGTCCTTTTTCATCAATGTCCTCAAAAAAGCAGGCTGCAGAGCTATTGTGTCTGTGGGGTGACTGTCTCTGGAGGGCTGGCAGGCAGGGGCAAGCAGGGCCTGCAGGCAGGCAGGAAGGCAGGCAGGCAGGCAGGCCAGCTGGATGAAGTTGTCCTGGGGTCAGGGCTGAAGAGAAGCTGTCCAGCTAGAGAGGGGTAGTCCAGCAAGGGGTCTGTGTGGATCTCACCATCCTCGAGTCTGTTGCATCCTCTGTTGAACTCTGTTGAGCAGGCCTCTGCATGACCCTCCAGACCTGTCAAAGTGAAGAAAGGGTCCATGTCAGTTGTGAAAAATGAAGCTTTTCCCATCTACACTTGATACAGACTTCAGTTTTGACTGTGAAATGCAGTGTCATTACTTGAACTTGAATCCAAATGTGTTGACCTCATGGAGACCCATGCAAAGTCACTCAAAACACGGGTTCGATTCCAGGCTCTGGCAAGAGTATTTACCTCTAAACTGGTCAATATATACACATCTGACAAAAGACCAGCTCGACCTTTGCCTGTAAACAGTGATTCTGACTGTCAGAGACCTTTAAATAGCCTGACTTACTGAAATTGGCAAAACTAGCCTGGCTAACGTAGGTCGCTTTCTCAGGGCATATGACGAATGAAACAGGCTCGCCTTGAAAAATCAGATATACTGGCTATCTTTAGCAGGCCCTTGTCTACAAAAAGCAGTCCTCCCTGACGTTTTTGGAGTAGAATTGAGTGAAATACAAAATTGTTTACACACTGCCAGTGGGCGAGCCGAGCCTGACTCTGAGGCTAACGTCAAAACAATGTAAGCGCCTATGCGGTCTCCCTGCCGCATAGGCTTATTACAAAGACTTTCACGCCCCAAATCACAATTATGAGCCGACAGGTCTGTTGGGGAAGTGCTTTTTCTCCTAAAGGCTCCTCTCCTCGACCTTTTTGATGAACAATTCGCCGAGATGCAAAATGACTCACTAATTAAAAACAGAGAGGAAAAAAGCTAGAGCTACAGTAGCTACTTTTCGAGTTCGGTTTTCCGTCACTTCAGAATCACGATCTAAAAGGTCTAAAAGTGCTAAACCTTCACCATAATTCAAGAGTAGTGTACTTTCACAAACCCAATCATTAATTCTAGCTTAAAATGTGTAAAAACAGGACTTACCGAAAGTGGCTGCCTCAAACACGGCTATTACGGGACTCCAGTTGAAAACAACAATGGCCGCCGAAAAAGAATTTATATTCGTAACGGCGAGCTGCGATTGGAAGCGAAATGAAACAGGGGCTAAAAAACGAGGGTGGGGGCTTGGTCAGCACACAATTTCAAGAAAGCGTGTGTGTCAAGGGAAGGCTGAGTGTGTGAGAATTTGGAGCAGGCGAGGGGAACAATTAGCCAAGCATGCATGTTTCAAATATTCACTAAAAATCGACTTTTCATCTTACAGTCAACTTTTTCTCAGATTTGTATACTAAACATTCTCAAGAGTCTTCATATGACCTTGTGATTGGATCAGAGTATAAGTTTTTGGCCGGCGGATGTGTAATGCATTATTTTAGCGTTAGCGATAAATTCGATTTGCTTTATATCAATCATTTTTAGAGGTATGAAGTTGCCTTTGCACATGGTAACATGTTGTAGTGTCTTCCACGTGACATACCAAGTTTGGTGTTGATATCTCAAAGATTTGCTTAGATTTGACCAAACATCCTGTTTGGTTGCTTTGTTGCAGATTTTGATTGGCTCTACCGGACAAACGGTTTTGAAAATCAGAAATCCCTATGATAACGTTTGTGAGGCTCAGTCTGGATATCATCTATGGAAATTTTGAAGAAAATTCGACCAAAAATGTAGGAGGAGTAGGGAAAAAACATGTTTCCTTAATCTTTATTGTACAGAAAAATCCAATATGGCTGCCGTTATAGCTTCCAGAGGCTTTTTTGTTCCTCATGAGAAATAAGGCATATGTAATGAATTTCAGAATTTTGGGACTTATGGCCTGCAAATGGCATCAATTTGAAAATTGACATATTGGGGCGTGGCCTGTAGCGCCACCTATTGTCTCACATGGCCCATGTTTGGTATGGTAGTTAGTAATGGTCTGCAGTTTCAACATGCCAAATTTCACAACTTTTTACGGTACTGGTCTAGGGGCTGCCATTGACTCCCATGGGTAAAACATAATAATAATAATAATACCACCAATAACAATAGGGTTCTCCTACCGGAGGAACCCTAAATATAGCTGCAAGCAGCGATGCAGGTTCCTCCGCAAAATGGCAAAATATTATAAACATGTACACTGTATAAGATCGGGAGTTGGACAACAAGGGAGCAAAACTACTTCATGTTTGGCCAACAACAGGCTGAATGGGGATTTGAACTCATGAGCATAAGGTCACAAGTCAGTCTCTCTATCCTCTCTGCTACACACCAATTGTTGAGATTGTATGAAGTAAAAGGGCAGAGTATTAGCTTTGGTCAGCTTTGGGACAAAGGTTAAGAAACGGTTGACATTTCAAGGTGAAATTGCATGAAATTGTGCATGGTATTTCAGAATGATGTCATCCTGTTGAACTAAACAGATAATCAAAACTATGACAGGCCAAACGACTATGGCTGGATTCCAACCTACGACCTTATACATTTACAGGTCAACATCCCAGCCCATTGAGCTATTCTCAGTGTTAAATATTTTCATGTTCAGTTACTGTATAAAAAAGTACGCTGTTTCTTCTGTGTTAAGCGTTGTTAGATTCAGCCTAAGTTGAAACTGCTTGTACATTTCCTATAAAAACGGACAACGGGATGACTGGTTGCTGCTGTAAAGAATAACTTTCTCATCGTTTTTTTAAACAGGTTGTTTGGAGTGCCATAACTTGTCATGGAAGGGAATTTTAAATCATGCCTAGCATTAGTGGGAATGTGTCCTGGCTTAGGTTACTGAAATGAATTTGTGCAACAGGCAAGGGATCTACCTGAACAATCAATTTACTTCATTAGAGTTATCTCTACCATGCGTAGACTACAAGTAGTTAGATACTGTGGTGAACCTGGCTTGTTTTGCAGTGGTTTACACAGTCTCGCTAAACAGATGATCAGAGTGTTGTGATGGGCTCAAATAAACACGCATTGCTATGTTTTTACAACCGGAGGATTGATCGGAAGACTAGAAACCATTTTGTCAGAATAAAAAATTAAAAACTATGCCTCTGACTGGTTTTGAACCTACAACCCTTTGCTTACCAGCACAACATCTCAGCCAATTGAGACATTCCCAGACAGGGATTACACAAAACTGGATAATAAAAAAAGCTGTTTCTGCAATGGCGAGCATTGTCAGATTTGGTCGAAGTTCAAACAGCTGTAATTCAGTCATATTTCAACATATCAAGGTGAAACTTTGCATGGGACTTCAGGGGCATGTCACCTTAAAGCCTATTAGGTTTGAACCATCCTTCAAAAATACATTTGATTTAGTGACACAAACATACTGAGGCAATGTGGACATTTACATATATACACCCATTTCAGCCATTTTGTACTTGATTCAATTGCCTTAAGTAACGTTTTTAAATACGTCAATGATAAATATCTGTACCAAATTTCAAGTCAATTTCAACTTTGGTTCAAGAGAAGAGGAATTTTGAAGGTTTTCCCAAATTATCACAGTACAGGAAAATACATCATGGCGGACCTTATGGGTCCTTGGGGCTTTTTTGTTCCTCATGAAAAATTAGGCATGCACACCAAGTTTCAGAAGAATTGGAGCAATGGGGTGGAAATGCCATCCCTTTGAAAATCGGACTTTTGGGCGTGGCCTGTGGCGCCCCCTATGGTCCGATGTGGCCCATATTTGGTGTGGGGGTACCCACTTGGATGTAGTATCAATGTGCCAAATTAGAAAATTTATGACCAAGGACTTTTTGAGATATTGGGGCGCAAGGAGAAGAAAAATAATAAGAATAAGAATACCAACAATAACAATAGGTTCCCTCCTACCGGAGGAACCTAATAAGAATACCAACAATAACAATAGGTTCCCTCCTACCGGAGGAACCTAAATATAACTGCAAGCAGCAATGGCGGATTCCTCCAAACATTGCAAACCACTGAAAAATGTATATTCTTTACAAATTGTCACTGTAAAATTCCATGCTGCAGACTTACCAATGGGATACCAAATCTGAAATGCAATACCATCAAGATCCACAAGGGCTTTTATTTCAAGCCAAGGAGTGAAGGGAGGGGGCTTGGTGAGCCTACCCATTCCAGAAAGCCTTGTATCTTTGTGTATCAGGGCGTGGCCTGTAGCGTCACTTATGGGTGATATTGGGCCATTTGTGGTGTGGTAGTTACTCTTGGCCTATACTATCAATGTTTCAGGATTTTGAGAACTTTTTACCATTGCATACAAAATCGGAAATGCAATACCATCAAGATCCACATGGGCCTTTGCTAAAGACCAAGCAATGAGTGGGGGCTTGGTCAGCCCACAATTGCCTGAAATGTTGTGTATGCGTCTCGCCAAGCTTGCGCGTGTGTCAAGGGAAAGGCTGAGTGTGTGAGAATGTGGAGCGTGGGCGCTGAGGAGCAGGGGAGACATTTCATTGGAAATTTCCTTAACAATTAGCCAAGCATGCATTTTTCAAACATTCACCAAAATTCAACTTTTCATCTTACAGTCAACTTTTTCTGAGATTTGTGTACTAAACAATCTCAAGAGTATTCATGAACTAAAGGCAAACAAATCAACAGTTATTGGCCAAAACACATTTTTGGTTCCTGCGGCCACTTTGATCACATGACACGATTACATGACACCAAATTGATTGGACATCCTCAGAAGAGGGTTCTGAGTCATCCTACCAAGATTGGTGTTGATATTTCAAAGATTTGATGAGATTTGATCCAACTTCCTGTTTGGTTGCTTTGTTGACGATTTTGATTGGCTGTACCGGACAAACGGTTTTGAAATTCAAAAATCTGTTGAAGAATTCAGTGAGGGTTGCTCTGACGATGATACCTGCCAATTCTGGGGAAGATTGGACAAAAATTGTAGGAGAAGTAGCGAAAAAACTTGTTTCGTAAATCTTTATTGTACAAAAAAATCCAATATGGCGGCCGTTATAGGTTATTGAGGCTTTTTTGTTCCTCATGAGAAATAAGGCATATCTAATGAATTTCAGAATTTTGGGACAAAAGGGATGCGAATGGTATCACTTTGTAAATGGACAATTGGGGCTTGGCCGTAGCGCCACCTATGGATAATGGTGTGTCATTTGTGGTGTGGTAGTTACTCCTGGCCTATACTATCAATGTTTCAGGATTTTGAGAACTTTTTCTAAAATGCATTACCATCAAGATCCACAAGGGCCTTCACTTCAAGCCAAGGAATGAGTGGGGGCTTGGTCAGCCCACAATTGCCTGAAATGTTGTGTATGCGTCTCGCCAAGCCCGCGCGTGTGTCAAGGGAAAGGCTGAGTGTGTGAGAATGTGGAGCACGCGCGCGCTGAAGAGCAGGGGAGACATTTCATTGAAAATTTCGTTAGCAATTAGCCAAGCATGCATGTTTCAAATATTCACATAAAATCGACTTTTCATGTTACAGTCAACTTTTCCTCAGATTTGTGTACTAAACATTCTCAAGAGTCTTCATATGAACTTGTGATTGAATCAAAGTATCAGTTTTTGACCGGCGGATGTGTAAAGCATTATTTTAGCGTTAGCGATAAATTCAATTTGCTTTATATCAATAATTTTTTGAGATATGAAGTTGCCTTTGCACATGGTAACATGTTGTAGTGTCGTCCACCGATATACCAAGTTTAGTGTTGATATCTCAAAGATTTGCTGAGATTTGACCCAAGTTCTTGTTTGGTTACTTTTTTGCTGATTTTGATTGGCTGTGCCGGACAAACGGTTTAGAAAATCAAAACGCCATGGGATAACTTTTGTGAGGCTTGGTCTGAAGATCATCTCTGGTCATTTTGAAGAAGATATGACAAAAATTGTAGGAGGAGTAGGCTTTCAAAGGTTTTTGATACAACCGGAAATAGCGGAAAATCTATATAACCGGAAATTGACGTCATAGGGTGCGTTGAACTCGTCTTGATCCAGGGAATCCAATGGTACCTCATTTTTGAAAATCAGTCATACGGTTCAAAAGTTGCGTGTGTAAACACAAGTCCAACTTTGACCCATTGGTGGCGCTAGAGTGGTCTGATGGGATACATGAAACTTGGTGTAGGTATAGAAGGAACTGTCCTTAATGAGTGTGCCAAATTTAACAAAAAGTTATCCAAGGGTTCTAGGGGCTGCCATTGACTCCCATGGAACTAGAATAATAATAATAAATATAACTGCAAGCAGCAATGGCGGATTCCTCCAAACATTGCAAACCACTGAAAAATGTATATTCTTTACAAATAGTCACTGTAAAATTCCATGCCGCAGACTTACCAATGGGATACCAAATATGAAATGCAATACCATCAAGATCCACAAGGGCTTTTATTTAAAGCCAAGGAGTGAAGGGAGGGGGCTTGGTTGAGCCTACCCATTCCAGAAAGCCTTGTATCTTTGTGTATCAGGGCGTGGCCTGTAGCGTCACTTATGGGTGATATTGGGCCATTTGTGGTGTGGTAGTTACTCTTGGCCTATACTATAAATGTTTCAGGATTTTGAGAACTTTTACCATTGCATACAAAATCGGAAATGCAATACCATCAAGATCCACATGGGCCTTTGCTAAAGACCAAGCAATGAGTGGGGGCTTGGTCAGCCCACAATTGCCTGAAATGTTGTGTATGCGTCTCGTCAAGCTTGCGCGTGTGTCAAGGGAAAGGCTGAGTGTGTGAGAATGTGTAGCGCGCGCGCTGAGGAGCAGAGGGAGACGTTTCATTGGAAATTTCCTTAACAATTAGCCAAGCATGCATTTTTCAAATATTCACCAAAATTCAACTTTTCATCTTACAGTCAACTTTTTCTGAGATTTGTGTACTAAACATTCTCAAGAGTTTTCATGAACTAAAGGCAAACAAATCAACAGTTATTGGCCAAAAAACATTTTTGGTTCCTGCGGCCACGCCGATCACATGACACGATCACATGACACCAAATTGATTGGACATCCTCAGAAGACGGTTCCGAGTCATCTTACCAAGTTTGGTGTTGATATTTCAAAGATTTGCTGAGATTTGATCCAACTTCCTGTTTGGTTGCTTTGTTGACGATTTTGATTGGCTGTACCGGACAAACGGTTTTGAAATTCAAAAATCTGTTAAAGAATTCAGTGAGGGTTGCTCTGACGATGATACCTGCCAATTCTGGGGAAGATTGGACAAGAATTGTAGGAGAAGTAGCAAAAAAACGTGTTTCCTAAATCTTTATTGTACAAAAACATCCAATATGGCGGCCGTTATAGGTTATTGAGGC
Organism: Osmerus mordax; assembly: GCF_038355195.1. Lineage (NCBI taxonomy): Eukaryota > Metazoa > Chordata > Actinopteri > Osmeriformes > Osmeridae > Osmerus > Osmerus mordax. Next base: position 9,321,740 of record NC_090052.1, read on the forward strand.
TTTTTTGTTCCTCATGAGAAATAAGGCATATCTAATGAATTTCAGAATTTTGGGACAAATGGGATGCGAATGGCATCACTTTGTAAATGGAAAATTGGGGCTTGGCCGTAGCGCCACCTATGGATAATGGTGCGTCATTTGTGGTGTGGTAGTTACTCCTGGCCTATACTATCAATGTTTCAGGATTTTGAGAACTTTTTCTAAAATGCATTACCATCAAGATCCACAAGGGCCTTCACTTCAAGCCAAGGAATGAGTGGGGGCTTGGTCAGCCCACAATTGCCTGAAATGTTGTGTATGCGTCTCGCCAAGCCCGCGCGTGTGTCAAGGGAAAGGCTGAGTGTGTGAGAATGTGGAGCACGCGCGCGCTGAAGAGCAGGGGAGACATTTCATTGAAAATTTCGTTAGCAATTAGCCAAGCATGCATGTTTCAAATATTCACATAAAATCGACTTTTCATGTTACAGTCAACTTTTCCTCAGATTTGTGTACTAAACATTCTCAAGAGTCTTCATATGAACTTGTGATTGAATCAAAGTATCAGTTTTTGACCGGCGGATGTGTAAAGCATTATTTTAGCGTTAGCGATAAATTCGATTTGCTTTATATCAATCATCTTTTGAGATATGAAGTTGCCTTTGCACATGGTAACATGTTGTAGTGTCGTCCACCGATATACCAAGTTTAGTGTTGATATCTCAAAGATTTGCTGAGATTTGACCCAAGTTCCTGTTTGGTTACTTTTTTGCTGATTTTGATTGGTTGTGCCGGACAAACGGTTTAGAAAATCAAAACGCCATGGGATAACTATTGTGAGGCTTGGTCTGAAGATCATCTATGGTCATTTTGAAGAAGATATGACAATAATTGTAGGAGGAGTAGGCTTTCAAAGGTTTTTGATACAACCGGAAATAGCGGAAAATCTATACAACCGGAAATTGACGTCATAGGGTGCGTTGAACTCGTCTTCATCCAGGGAATCCAATGGTACCTCATTTTTGTAAATCAGTCATACGGTTCAAAAGTTGCGTGTGTAAACACAAGTCCAACTTTGACCCATTGGTGGCGCTAGAGTGGTCTGATGGGATACATGAAACTTGGTGTAGGTATAGAAGGAACTGTCCTTAATGAGTGTGCCAAATTTAACAAAAAGTTATCCAAGGGTTCTAGGGGCTGCCATTGACTCCCATGGAACTAGAATAATAATAATAATAATAATAATAATAATAATAATAATAAAACTAACAATAACAATAGGTTTCCTCCTTACGGAGGAATCCTAAATATAACTGCAAGCAGCAATGGCGGATTCCTCCAAACATTGCAAACCACTGAAAAATGTATATTCTTTACAAATAGTCACTGTAAAATTCCATGCCGCAGACTTACCAATGGGATACCAAATATGAAATGCAATACCATCAAGATCCACAAGGGCTTTTATTTCAAGCCAAGGAGTGAAGGGAGGGGGCTTGGTTGAGCCTACCCATTCCAGAAAGCCTTGTATCTTTGTGTATCAGGGTGTGGCCTGTAGCGTCACTTATGGGTGATATTGGGCCATTTGTGGTGTGGTAGTTACTCTTGGCCTATACTATCAATGTTTCAGGATTTTGAGAACTTTTTACCGTTGCATACAAAATCGGAAATGCAATACCATCAAGATCCACATGGGCCTTTGCTAAAGACCAAGCAATGAGTGGGGGCTTGGTCAGCCCACAATTGCCTGAAATGTTGTGTATGCGTCTCGTCAAGCTTGCGCGTGTGTCAAGGGAAAGGCTGAGTGTGTGAGAATGTGGAGCGCGCGCGCTGAGGAGCAGGGGAGACATTTCATTGGAAATTTCCTTAACAAGCCAAGCATGCATTTTTCAAATATTCACCAAATTTCAACTTTTCATGTTACAGTCAACTTTTTCTGAGATTTGTGTACTAAACATTCTCAAGAGTCTTTATGAACATGTGATTGAATCAGAGTTTTTTGACTGGTGGATGTGTAAAGCATTATTTTAGCGTTAGATAGAAATAAATTAGATTTCCTTTATTTCAATCATTTTTTAAGATATTAATTTGCCTTCTCACATGGGAACATGATGTAGTGTCTTTCACGTGACACACCAAGTTTGGTGGTGATATTTCAAAGATTTGCTGAGATTTGATCCAACTTCCTGTTTGGTTGCTTTGTTGACGATTTTGATTGGCTGTACCGGACAAACGGTTTTGAAATTCAAAAATCTGTTGAAGAATTCAGTGAGGGTTGCTCTGACGATGATACCTGCCAATTCTGGGGAAGATTGGACAAAAATTGTAGGAGAAGTAGCGAAAAAACGTGTTTCCTAAATCTTTATTGTACAAAAAAATCCAATATGGCGGCCGTTATAGGTTATTGAGGATTTTTTGTTCCTCATGAGAAATAAGGCATATCTAATGAATTTCAGAATTTTGGGACAAAATGGATGCGAATGGCATCACTTTGTAAATGGACAATTGGGGCTTGGCCGTAGCGCCACCTATGGATAATGGTGTGTCATTTGTGGTGTGGTAGTTACTCCTGGCCTATACTATCAATGTTTCAGGATTTTGAGAACTTTTTCTAAAATGCATTACCATCAAGATCCACAAGGGCCTTCACTTCAAGCCAAGGAATGAGTGGGGGCTTGGTCAGCCCACAATTGCCTGAAATGTTGTGTATGCGTCTCGCCAAGCCCGCGCGTGTGTCAAGGGAAAGACTGAGTGTGTGAGAATGTGGAGCTCGCGCGCGCTGAAGAGCAGGGGAGACATTTCATTGAAAATTTCGTTAGCAATTAGCCAAGCATGCATGTTTCAAATATTCACATAAAATCGACTTTTCATGTTACAGTCAACTTTTCCTCAGATTTGTGTACTAAACATTCTCAAGAGTCTTCATATGAACTTGTGATTGAATCAAAGTATCAGTTTTTGACCGGCGGATGTGTAAAGCATTATTTTAGCGTTAGCGATAAATTCGATTTGCTTTATATCAATCATTTTTTGAGATATGAAGTTGCCTTTGCACATGGTAACATGTTGTAGTGTCTTTCTTGTGACATATCAAGTTACGTGTTGATATCTCAAAGATTTGCTGAGATTTGACCCAAGTTCCTGTTTGGTTGCTTTTTTGCTGAATTTGATTGGCTGTGCCGGACAAACGGTTTAGAAAATCAAAACGCCATGGGATAACTTTTGTGAGGCTTGGTCTGAAGATCATCTATGGTCATTTTGAAGAAGATATGACAAAAATTGTAGGAGGAGTAGGCTTTCAAAGGTTTTTGATAAAACCGGAAATGGTGGAAAATCTATATAACCGGAAATTGACGTCATAGGGTGCGTTGAACTCGTCTTGATCCAGGGAATCCAACGGTACCTCATTTTTGAAAATAAGTCATACGGTTCAAAAGTTGCGTGTGTAAACACAAGTCCAACTTTGACCCATTGGTGGCGCTAGAGTGGTCTGATGGGATACATGAAACTTGGTGTAGGTATAGAAGGAACTGTCCTTAATGAGTGTGCCAAATTTAACAAAAAGTTATCCAAGGGTTCTAGGGGCTGCCATTGACTCCCATGGAACTAGAATAATAATAATAAATATAACTGCAAGCAGCAATGGCGGATTCCTCCAAACATTGCAAACCACTGAAAAATGTATATTCTTTACAAATAGTCACTGTAAAATTCCATGCCGCAGACTTACCAATGGGATACCAAATATGAAATGCAATACCATCAAGATCCACAAGGGCTTTTATTTCAAGCCAAGGAGTGAAGGGAGGGGGCTTGGTTGAGCCTACCCATTCCAGAAAGCCTTGTATCTTTGTGTATCAGGGTGTGGCCTGTAGCGTCACTTATGGGTGATATTGGGCCATTTGTGGTGTGGTAGTTACTCTTGGCCTATACTATCAATGTTTCAGGATTTTGAGAACTTTTTACCGTTGCATACAAAATCGGAAATGCAATACCATCAAGATCCACATGGGCCTTTGCTAAAGACCAAGCAATGAGTGGGGGCTTGGTCAGCCCACAATTGCCTGAAATGTTGTGTATGCGTCTCGTCAAGCTTGCGCGTGTGTCAAGGGAAAGGCTGAGTGTGTGAGAATGTGGAGCGCGCGCGCTGAGGAGCAGGGGAGACATTTCATTGGAAATTTCCTTAACAAGCCAAGCATGCATTTTTCAAATATTCACCAAATTTCAACTTTTCATGTTACAGTCAACTTTTTCTGAGATTTGTGTACTAAACATTCTCAAGAGTCTTTATGAACATGTGATTGAATCAGAGTTTTTTGACTGGTGGATGTGTAAAGCATTATTTTAGCGTTAGATAGAAATAAATTAGATTTCCTTTATTTCAATCATTTTTTAAGATATTAATTTGCCTTCTCACATGGGAACATGATGTAGTGTCTTTCACGTGACACACCAAGTTTGGTGGTGATATTTCAAAGATTTGCTGAGATTTGATCCAACTTCCTGTTTGGTTGCTTTGTTGACGATTTTGATTGGCTGTACCGGACAAACGGTTTTGAAATTCAAAAATCTGTTGAAGAATTCAGTGAGGGTTGCTCTGACGATGATACCTGCCAATTCTGGGGAAGATTGGACAAAAATTGTAGGAGAAGTAGCGAAAAAACGTGTTTCCTAAATCTTTATTGTACAAAAAAATCCAATATGGCGGCCGTTATAGGTTATTGAGGATTTTTTGTTCCTCATGAGAAATAAGGCATATCTAATGAATTTCAGAATTTTGGGACAAAATGGATGCGAATGGCATCACTTTGTAAATGGACAATTGGGGCTTGGCCGTAGCGCCACCTATGGATAATGGTGTGTCATTTGTGGTGTGGTAGTTACTCCTGGCCTATACTATCAATGTTTCAGGATTTTGAGAACTTTTTCTAAAATGCATTACCATCAAGATCCACAAGGGCCTTCACTTCAAGCCAAGGAATGAGTGGGGGCTTGGTCAGCCCACAATTGCCTGAAATGTTGTGTATGCGTCTCGCCAAGCCCGCGCGTGTGTCAAGGGAAAGACTGAGTGTGTGAGAATGTGGAGCTCGCGCGCGCTGAAGAGCAGGGGAGACATTTCATTGAAAATTTCGTTAGCAATTAGCCAAGCATGCATGTTTCAAATATTCACATAAAATCGACTTTTCATGTTACAGTCAACTTTTCCTCAGATTTGTGTACTAAACATTCTCAAGAGTCTTCATATGAACTTGTGATTGAATCAAAGTATCAGTTTTTGACCGGCGGATGTGTAAAGCATTATTTTAGCGTTAGCGATAAATTCGATTTGCTTTATATCAATCATTTTTTGAGATATGAAGTTGCCTTTGCACATGGTAACATGTTGTAGTGTCTTTCTTGTGACATATCAAGTTACGTGTTGATATCTCAAAGATTTGCTGAGATTTGACCCAAGTTCCTGTTTGGTTGCTTTTTTGCTGAATTTGATTGGCTGTGCCGGACAAACGGTTTAGAAAATCAAAACGCCATGGGATAACTTTTGTGAGGCTTGGTCTGAAGATCATCTATGGTCATTTTGAAGAAGATATGACAAAAATTGTAGGAGGAGTAGGCTTTCAAAGGTTTTTGATAAAACCGGAAATGGTGGAAAATCTATATAACCGGAAATTGACGTCATAGGGTGCGTTGAACTCGTCTTGATCCAGGGAATCCAACGGTACCTCATTTTTGAAAATAAGTCATACGGTTCAAAAGTTGCGTGTGTAAACACAAGTCCAACTTTGACCCATTGGTGGCGCTAGAGTGGTCTGATGGGATACATGAAACTTGGTGTAGGTATAGAAGGAACTGTCCTTAATGAGTGTGCCAAATTTAACAAAAAGTTATCCAAGGGTTCTAGGGGCTGCCATTGACTCCCATGGAACTAGAATAATAATAATAATAATAATAATAATAATAATAATAATAAAACTAACAATAACAATAGGTTTCCTCCTTACGGAGGAATCCTAATAAATATAACTGCAAGCAGCAATGGCGGATTCCTCCAAACATTGCAAACCACTGAAAAATTTATATTCTTCACAAATTGTCACTGTAAAAATCCATGCTGCAGACTTACCAATGGGATACCAAATCTGAAATGCAATACCATCAAGATCCACAAGGGCTTTTATTTCAAGCCAAGGAGTGAAGGGAGGGGGCTTGGTGAGCCTACCCATTCCAGAAAGCCTTGTATCTTTGTGTACCAGGGCGTGGCCTGTAGCGTCACTTATGGGTGATATTGGGCCATTTGTGGTGTGGTAGTTACTCTTGGCCTATACTATCAATGTTTCAGGATTTTGAGAACTTTTTACCATTGCATACAAAATCGGAAATGCAATACCATCAAGATCCACATGGTCCTTTGCTAAAGACCAAGCAATGAGTGGGGCTTGGTCAGCCCACAATTGCCTGAAATGTTGTGTATGCGTCTCGCCAAGCTTGTGCGTGTGTCAAGGGAAAGGCTGAGTGTGTGAGAATGTGGAGCGCGCGTGCTGAGGAGCAGGGGAGACATTTCATTGGAAATTTCCTTAACAATTAGCCAAGCATGCATTTTTCAAATATTCACCTAAATTCAACTTTTCATCTTACAGTCAACTTTTTCTGAGATTTGTGTACTAAACATTCTCAAAAGTCTTCATGAACTTGTGATTGAATCAGAGTTTTTTGACTGGCGGATGTGTAAAGCATTATTTTAGCGTTAGAAATAAATTTGATTTCCTTCATTTCAATCATTTTTGAAGATATTAATTTGCCTTCCTACATGGGAACATGACGTAGTGTCTTTCACGTGACACACCAAGTTTGGTGTTGATATTTCAAAGATTTGCTGAGATTTGATCCAACTTCCTGTTTGGTTGCTTTGTTGACGATTTTGATTGGCTGTACCGGACAAACGGTTTTGAAATTCAAAAATCTGTTAAAGAATTCAGTGAGGGTTGCTCTGACGATGATACCTCCCAATTCTGGGGAAGATTGGACAAGAATTGTAGGAGAAGTAGCAAAAAAACGTGTTTCCTAAATCTTTATTGTACAAAAACATCCAATATGGCGGCCGTTATAGGTTATTGAGGCTTTTTTGTTCCTCATGAGAAATAAGGCATATCTAATGAATTTCAGAATTTTGGGACAAATGGGATGCGAATGGCATCACTTTGTAAATGGAAAATTGGGGCTTGGCCGTAGCGCCACCTATGGATAATGGTGCGTCATTTGTGGTGTGGTAGTTACTCCTGGCCTATACTATCAATGTTTCAGGATTTTGAGAACTTTTTCTAAAATGCATTACCATCAAGATCCACAAGGGCCTTCACTTCAAGCCAAGGAATGAGTGGGGGCTTGGTCAGCCCACAATTGCCTGAAATGTTGTGTATGCGTCTCGCCAAGCCCGCGCGTGTGTCAAGGGAAAGGCTGAGTGTGTGAGAATGTGGAGCACGCGCGCGCTGAAGAGCAGGGGAGACATTTCATTGAAAATTTCGTTAGCAATTAGCCAAGCATGCATGTTTCAAATATTCACATAAAATCGACTTTTCATGTTACAGTCAACTTTTCCTCAGATTTGTGTACTAAACATTCTCAAGAGTCTTCATATGAACTTGTGATTGAATCAAAGTATCAGTTTTTGACCGGCGGATGTGTAAAGCATTATTTTAGCGTTAGCGATAAATTCGATTTGCTTTATATCAATCATCTTTTGAGATATGAAGTTGCCTTTGCACATGGTAACATGTTGTAGTGTCGTCCACCGATATACCAAGTTTAGTGTTGATATCTCAAAGATTTGCTGAGATTTGACCCAAGTTCCTGTTTGGTTACTTTTTTGCTGATTTTGATTGGTTGTGCCGGACAAACGGTTTAGAAAATCAAAACGCCATGGGATAACTTTTGTGAGGCTTGGTCTGAAGATCATCTATGGTCATTTTGAAGAAGATATGACAATAATTGTAGGAGGAGTAGGCTTTCAAAGGTTTTTGATACAACCGGAAATAGCGGAAAATCTATACAACCGGAAATTGACGTCATAGGGTGCGTTGAACTCGTCTTCATCCAGGGAATCCAATGGTACCTCATTTTTGTAAATCAGTCATACGGTTCAAAAGTTGCGTGTGTAAACACAAGTCCAACTTTGACCCATTGGTGGCGCTAGAGTGGTCTGATGGGATACATTAAACTTGGTGTAGGTATAGAAGGAACTGTCCTTAATGAGTTTGCCAAATTTAACAAAAAGTTATCCAAGGGTTCTAGGGGCTGCCATTGACTCCCATGGAACTAGAATAATAATAATAATAATAAAACTAACAATAACAATAGGTTTCCTCCTTACGGAGGAATCCTAAATATAGCTGCAAGCAGCAATGGCGGATTCCTCCAAACATTGCAAACCACTGAAAAATTTATATTCTTCACAAATTGTCACTGTAAAAATCCATGCTGCAGACTTACCAATGGGATACCAAATCTGAAATGCAATACCATCAAGATCCACAAGGGCTTTTATTTCAAGCCAAGGAGTGAAGGGAGGGGGCTTGGTGAGCCTACCCATTCCAGAAAGCCTTGTATCTTTGTGTACCAGGGCGTGGCCTGTAGCGTCACTTATGGGTGATATTGGGCCATTTGTGGTGTGGTAGTTACTCTTGGCCTATACTATCAATGTTTCAGGATTTTGAGAACTTTTTACCATTGCATACAAAATCGGAAATGCAATACCATCAAGATCCACATGGTCCTTTGCTAAAGACCAAGCAATGAGTGGGGCTTGGTCAGCCCACAATTGCCTGAAATGTTGTGTATGCGTCTCGCCAAGCTTGTGCGTGTGTCAAGGGAAAGGCTGAGTGTGTGAGAATGTGGAGCGCGCGTGCTGAGGAGCAGGGGAGACATTTCATTGGAAATTTCCTTAACAATTAGCCAAGCATGCATTTTTCAAATATTCACCTAAATTCAACTTTTCATCTTACAGTCAACTTTTTCTGAGATTTGTGTACTAAACATTCTCAAAAGTCTTCATGAACTTGTGATTGAATCAGAGTTTTTTGACTGGCGGATGTGTAAAGCATTATTTTAGCGTTAGAAATAAATTTGATTTCCTTCATTTCAATCATTTTTGAAGATATTAATTTGCCTTCCTACATGGGAACATGACGTAGTGTCTTTCACGTGACACACCAAGTTTGGTGTTGATATTTCAAAGATTTGCTGAGATTTGATCCAACTTCCTGTTTGGTTGCTTTGTTGACGATTTTGATTGGCTGTACCGGACAAACGGTTTTGAAATTCAAAAATCTGTTAAAGAATTCAGTGAGGGTTGCTCTGACGATGATACCTGCCAATTCTGGGGAAGATTGGACAAGAATTGTAGGAGAAGTAGCAAAAAAACGTGTTTCCTAAATCTTTATTGTACAAAAACATCCAATATGGCGGCCGTTATAGGTTATTGAGGCTTTTTTGTTCCTCATGAGAAATAAGGCATATCTAATGAATTTCAGAATTTTGGGACAAATGGGATGCGAATGGCATCACTTTGTAAATGGAAAATTCGGGCTTGGCCGTAGCGCCACCTATGGATAATGGTGCGTCATTTGTGGTGTGGTAGTTACTCCTGGCCTATACTATCAATGTTTCAGGATTTTGAGAACTTTTTCTAAAATGCATTACCATCAAGATCCACAAGGGCCTTCACTTCAAGCCAAGGAATGAGTGGGGGCTTGGTCAGCCCACAATTGCCTGAAATGTTGTGTATGCGTCTCGCCAAGCCCGCGCGTGTGTCAAGGGAAAGGCTGAGTGTGTGAGAATGTGGAGCACGCGCGCGCTGAAGAGCAGGGGAGACATTTCATTGAAAATTTCGTTAGCAATTAGCCAAGCATGCATGTTTCAAATATTCACATAAAATCGACTTTTCATGTTACAGTCAACTTTTCCTCAGATTTGTGTACTAAACATTCTCAAGAGTCTTCATATGAACTTGTGATTGAATCAAAGTATCAGTTTTTGACCGGCGGATGTGTAAAGCATTATTTTAGCGTTAGCGATAAATTCGATTTGCTTTATATCAATCATCTTTTGAGATATGAAGTTGCCTTTGCACATGGTAACATGTTGTAGTGTCGTCCACCGATATACCAAGTTTAGTGTTGATATCTCAAAGATTTGCTGAGATTTGACCCAAGTTCCTGTTTGGTTACTTTTTTGCTGATTTTGATTGGTTGTGCCGGACAAACGGTTTAGAAAATCAAAACGCCATGGGATAACTTTTGTGAGGCTTGGTCTGAAGATCATCTATGGTCATTTTGAAGAAGATATGACAATAATTGTAGGAGGAGTAGGCTTTCAAAGGTTTTTGATACAACCGGAAATAGCGGAAAATCTATACAACCGGAAATTGACGTCATAGGGTGCGTTGAACTCGTCTTCATCCAGGGAATCCAATGGTACCTCATTTTTGTAAATCAGTCATACGGTTCAAAAGTTGCGTGTGTAAACACAAGTCCAACTTTGACCCATTGGTGGCGCTAGAGTGGTCTGATGGGATACATGAAACTTGGTGTAGGTATAGAAGGAACTGTCCTTAATGAGTGTGCCAAATTTAACAAAAAGTTATCCAAGGGTTCTAGGGGCTGCCATTGACTCCCATGGAACTAGAATAATAATAATAATAATAATAATAATAAAACTAACAATAACAATAGGTTTCCTCCTTACGGAGGAATCCTAAATATAACTGCAAGCAGCAATGGCGGATTCCTCCAAACATTGCAAACCACTGAAAAATTTATATTCTTCACAAATTGTCACTGTAAAAATCCATGCTGCAGACTTACCAATGGGATACCAAATCTGAAATGCAATACCATCAAGATCCACAAGGGCTTTTATTTCAAGCCAAGGAGTGAAGGGAGGGGGCTTGGTGAGCCTACCCATTCCAGAAAGCCTTGTATCTTTGTGTACCAGGGCGTGGCCTGTAGCGTCACTTATGGGTGATATTGGGCCATTTGTGGTGTGGTAGTTACTCTTGGCCTATACTATCAATGTTTCAGGATTTTGAGAACTTTTTACCATTGCATACAAAATCGGAAATGCAATACCATCAAGATCCACATGGTCCTTTGCTAAAGACCAAGCAATGAGTGGGGCTTGGTCAGCCCACAATTGCCTGAAATGTTGTGTATGCGTCTCGCCAAGCTTGTGCGTGTGTCAAGGGAAAGGCTGAGTGTGTGAGAATGTGGAGCGCGCGTGCTGAGGAGCAGGGGAGACATTTCATTGGAAATTTCCTTAACAATTAGCCAAGCATGCATTTTTCAAATATTCACCTAAATTCAACTTTTCATCTTACAGTCAACTTTTTCTGAGATTTGTGTACTAAACATTCTCAAAAGTCTTCATGAACTTGTGATTGAATCAGAGTTTTTTGACTGGCGGATGTGTAAAGCATTATTTTAGCGTTAGAAATAAATTTGATTTCCTTCATTTCAATCATTTTTGAAGATATTAATTTGCCTTCCTACATGGGAACATGACGTAGTGTCTTTCACGTGACACACCAAGTTTGGTGTTGATATTTCAAAGATTTGCTGAGATTTGATCCAACTTCCTGTTTGGTTGCTTTGTTGACGATTTTGATTGGCTGTACCGGACAAACGGTTTTGAAATTCAAAAATCTGTTAAAGAATTCAGTGAGGGTTGCTCTGACGATGATACCTGCCAATTCTGGGGAAGATTGGACAAGAATTGTAGGAGAAGTAGCAAAAAAACGTGTTTCCTAAATCTTTATTGTACAAAAACATCCAATATGGCGGCCGTTATAGGTTATTGAGGCTTTTTTGTTCCTCATGAGAAATAAGGCATATCTAATGAATTTCAGAATTTTGGGACAAATGGGATGCGAATGGCATCACTTTGTAAATGGAAAATTGGGGCTTGGCCGTAGCGCCACCTATGGATAATGGTGCGTCATTTGTGGTGTGGTAGTTACTCCTGGCCTATACTATCAATGTTTCAGGATTTTGAGAACTTTTTCTAAAATGCATTACCATCAAGATCCACAAGGGCCTTCACTTCAAGCCAAGGAATGAGTGGGGGCTTGGTCAGCCCACAATTGCCTGAAATGTTGTGTATGCGTCTCGCCAAGCCCGCGCGTGTGTCAAGGGAAAGGCTGAGTGTGTGAGAATGTGGAGCACACGCGCGCTGAAGAGCAGGGGAGACATTTCATTGAAAATTTCGTTAGCAATTAGCCAAGCATGCATGTTTCAAATATTCACATAAAATCGACTTTTCATGTTACAGTCAACTTTTCCTCAGATTTGTGTACTAAACATTCTCAAGAGTCTTCATATGAACTTGTGATTGAATCAAAGTATCAGTTTTTGACCGGCGGATGTGTAAAGCATTATTTTAGCGTTAGCGATAAATTCGATTTGCTTTATATCAATCATCTTTTGAGATATGAAGTTGCCTTTGCACATGGTAACATGTTGTAGTGTCGTCCACCGATATACCAAGTTTAGTGTTGATATCTCAAAGATTTGCTGAGATTTGACCCAAGTTCCTGTTTGGTTACTTTTTTGCTGATTTTGATTGGTTGTGCCGGACAAACGGTTTAGAAAATCAAAACGCCATGGGATAACTTTTGTGAGGCTTGGTCTGAAGATCATCTATGGTCATTTTGAAGAAGATATGACAATAATTGTAGGAGGAGTAGGCTTTCAAAGGTTTTTGATACAACCGGAAATAGCGGAAAATCTATACAACCGGAAATTGACGTCATAGGGTGCGTTGAACTCGTCTTCATCCAGGGAATCCAATGGTACCTCATTTTTGTAAATCAGTCATACGGTTCAAAAGTTGCGTGTGTAAACACAAGTCCAACTTTGACCCATTGGTGGCGCTAGAGTGGTCTGATGGGATACATGAAACTTGGTGTAGGTATAGAAGGAACTGTCCTTAATGAGTGTGCCAAATTTAACAAAAAGTTATCCAAGGGTTCTAGGGGCTGCCATTGACTCCCATGGAACTAGAATAATAATAATAAATATAACTGCAAGCAGCAATGGCGGATTCCTCCAAACATTGCAAACCACTGAAAAATGTATATTCTTTACAAATAGTCACTGTAAAATTCCATGCCGCAGACTTACCAATGGGATACCAAATATGAAATGCAATACCATCAAGATCCACAAGGGCTTTTATTTAAAGCCAAGGAGTGAAGGGAGGGGGCTTGGTTGAGCCTACCCATTCCAGAAAGCCTTGTATCTTTGTGTATCAGGGCGTGGCCTGTAGCGTCACTTATGGGTGATATTGGGCCATTTGTGGTGTGGTAGTTACTCTTGGCCTATACTATAAATGTTTCAGGATTTTGAGAACTTTTACCATTGCATACAAAATCGGAAATGCAATACCATCAAGATCCACATGGGCCTTTGCTAAAGACCAAGCAATGAGTGGGGGCTTGGTCAGCCCACAATTGCCTGAAATGTTGTGTATGCGTCTCGTCAAGCTTGCGCGTGTGTCAAGGGAAAGGCTGAGTGTGTGAGAATGTGTAGCGCGCGCGCTGAGGAGCAGAGGGAGACGTTTCATTGGAAATTTCCTTAACAATTAGCCAAGCATGCATTTTTCAAATATTCACCAAAATTCAACTTTTCATCTTACAGTCAACTTTTTCTGAGATTTGTGTACTAAACATTCTCAAGAGTTTTCATGAACTAAAGGCAAACAAATCAACAGTTATTGGCCAAAAAACATTTTGGGTTCCTGCGGCCACGCCGATCACATGACACGATCACATGACACCAAATTGATTGGACATCCTCAGAAGACGGTTCCGAGTCATCTTACCAAGTTTGGTGTTGATATTTCAAAGATTTGCTGAGATTTGATCCAACTTCCTGTTTGGTTGCTTTGTTGACGATTTTGATTGGCTGTACCGGACAAACGGTTTTGAAATTCAAAAATCTGTTAAAGAATTCAGTGAGGGTTGCTCTGACGATGATACCTGCCAATTCTGGGGAAGATTGGACAAGAATTGTAGGAGAAGTAGCAAAAAAACGTGTTTCCTAAATCTTTATTGTACAAAAACATCCAATATGGCGGCCGTTATAGGTTATTGAGGCTTTTTTGTTCCTCATGAGAAATAAGGCATATCTAATGAATTTCAGAATTTTGGGACAAATGGGATGCGAATGGCATCACTTTGTAAATGGAAAATTGGGGCTTGGCCGTAGCGCCACCTATGGATAATGGTGCGTCATTTGTGGTGTGGTAGTTACTCCTGGCCTATACTATCAATGTTTCAGGATTTTGAGAACTTTTTCTAAAATGCATTACCATCAAGATCCACAAGGGCCTTCACTTCAAGCCAAGGAATGAGTGGGGGCTTGGTCAGCCTACAATTGCCTGAAATGTTGTGTATGCGTCTCGCCAAGCCCGCGCGTGTGTCAAGGGAAAGGCTGAGTGTGTGAGAATGTGGAGCACGCGCGCGCTGAAGAGCAGGGGAGACATTTCATTGAAAATTTCGTTAGCAATTAGCCAAGCATGCATGTTTCAAATATTCACATAAAATCGACTTTTCATGTTACAGTCAACTTTTCCTCAGATTTGTGTACTAAACATTCTCAAGAGTCTTCATATGAACTTGTGATTGAATCAAAGTATCAGTTTTTGACCGGCGGATGTGTAAAGCATTATTTTAGCGTTAGCGATAAATTCGATTTGCTTTATATCAATCATCTTTTGAGATATGAAGTTGCCTTTGCACATGGTAACATGTTGTAGTGTCGTCCACCGATATACCAAGTTTAGTGTTGATATCTCAAAGATTTGCTGAGATTTGACCCAAGTTCCTGTTTGGTTACTTTTTTGCTGATTTTGATTGGTTGTGCCGGACAAACGGTTTAGACAATCAAAACGCCATGGGATAACTTTTGTGAGGCTTGGTCTGAAGATCATCTATGGTCATTTTGAAGAAGATATGACAATAATTGTAGGAGGAGTAGGCTTTCAAAGGTTTTTGATACAACCGGAAATAGCGGAAAATCTATACAACCGGAAATTGACGTCATAGGGTGCGTTGAACTCGTCTTCATCCAGGGAATCCAATGGTACCTCATTTTTGTAAATCAGTCATACGGTTCAAAAGTTGCGTGTGTAAACACAAGTCCAACTTTGACCCATTGGTGGCGCTAGAGTGGTCTGATGGGATACATGAAACTTGGTGTAGGTATAGAAGGAACTGTCCTTAATGAGTGTGCCAAATTTAACAAAAAGTTATCCAAGGGTTCTAGGGGCTGCCATTGACTCCCATGGAACTAGAATAATAATAATAATAATAATAATAATAATAATAATAAAACTAACAATAACAATAGGTTTCCTCCTTACGGAGGAATCCTAAATATAGCTGCAAGCAGCAATGGCGGATTCCTCCTAAGATTGCGAACCATTGAAAAATGTATATTCTTCACAAATTGTCACTGTATAGAAAAATCCATGCTGTAGACTTACCAATGGGATACCAAATCTGAAATGCAATACCATCAAGATCCACAAGGGCTTTTATTTCAAGCCAAGGAGTGAAGGGAGGGGGCTTGGTGAGCTAGACCCCGAAGCCATTTGTTTTGAGAATAATGGCTGGCTGATGAAGTTATTGGCTGGCTAGCCAGCTCAGCCAAAACCTAAATGGCTGCTGCAGCCGCCAAAATGTTAATAGCTACAAATGCCTGAAGCTGCCACTTCATGTCTACAGATGTTTATGTTATACTGATTTACTAGATCTCAATATTTCCAAGTTTTAAAAGAGTACAAAAATATCGACAAAACCCTAGTCCTGACAAAACGGCATTCTTACTTCCAAAAACGGAAGATCTAACAAACGTCTGAGTATGCAACATAGAAATTAAGAAAGTATGTGAGAACAACACAATTACCTTTTCTAGTTGTTTCCGCCATTTCAGCTCAGCGTGAGAGAAAAACGCATTGCTTCTTTTACTGTCTATGTCTATGATCATCACTATCGGAAAACGCACAATTTTAATTGGTCATCAATTCACTGTGAGTCCTGTGTATCATAGCAACGAGCACAAGACTGTGGCGAATCCGGTGTGCAAAATTGATTTAGTTTATCATTGATTTTTTGTGTGTGTATGTCTCTATGTGATAGATATAATTATTGTTTGACGCAAATAATTTCATCTTGCTAAGCCAAAAAATATCAGATGGTGGCTCAATTTGGCTTACAAAATATTAGCTGGCTTTGGCTGAAACTCAAATGGCACCGCTTGGTGGCACTTGGCGTCGGCTTCAGGGTCTATGGTGAGCCTACCCATTCCAGAAAGCCTTGTATCTTTGTGCATCAGGGTGTGGCCTGTAGCGTCAACTATTGGTGATATTGGGCCATTTGTGGTGTGGTAGTTACTCTTGGCCTATACTATCAATGTTTTAGGGTTTTGAGAACTTTTTACCATTGCATACAAAATCGGAAATGCAATACCATCAAGATCCACATGGGCCTTTGCTAAAGACCAAGCAATGAGTGGGGGCTTGGTCAGCCCACAATTGCCTGAAATGTTGTGTATGCGTCTCGCTAAGCTTGCGCGTGTGTCAAGGGAAAGGCTGAGTGTGTGAGAATGTGGAGCGCGCGCACTGAGGAGCAGGGGAGACATTTAATTAGAAATTTTCTTAACGATTAGCCAAGCATGCATTTTTCAGATATTCACCAAAATTCAACTTTTCACCTTACAGTCAACTTTTTCTGAGATTTGTGTACTAAACATTCTCAAGAGTCTTCATGAACTTGTGATTGTATCAGAGTATCAGTTTTGCACCGGGGAATGTGTAAAGCATTATTTTAGCGTTAGAAATAAATTAGATTTCCTTTATTTCAATCATTTTTGAAGATATTAATTTGCCTTCTCACATGGGAACATGATGTAGTGTCTTTCACGTGACACACCAAGTTTGGTGGTGATATTTCAAAGATTTGCTGAGATTTGATCCAACTTCCTGTTTGGTTGCTTTGTTGACGATTTTGATTGGCTGTACCGGACAAACGGTTTTGAAATTCAAAAATCTGTTGAAGAATTCAGTGAGGGTTGCTCTGACGATGATACCTGCCAATTCTGGGGAAGATTGGACAAAAATTGTAGGAGAAGTAGCAAAAAAACGTGTTTCCTAAATCTTTATTGTACAAAAAAATCCAATATGGCGGCCGTTATAGGTTATTGAGGCTTTTTTGTTCCTCATGAGACACAAGGTATATCTAATGAATTTCAGAATTTTGGGACAAATGGGATGCGAATGGCATCACTTTGTAAATGGAAAATTGGGGCTTGGCCGTAGCGCCACCTATGGATAATGGTGCGTCATTTGTGGTGTGGTAGTTACTCCTGGCCTATACTATCAATGTTTCAGGATTTTGAGAACTTTTTCTAAAATGCATTACTATCAAGATCCACAAGGGCCTTCACTTCAAGCCAAGGAATGAGTGGGGGCTTGGTCAGTCCACAATTTCCTGAAATGTTGTGTATGCGTCTCGCCAAGCCCGCGCGTGTGTCAAGGGAAAGGCTGAGTGTGTGAGAATGTGGAGCACGCGCGCGCTGAAGAGCAGGGGAGACATTTCATTGAAAATTTCGTTAGCAATTTGAAAAGCATGCATGTTTCAAATATTCACCACAAATCGACTTTTCATGTTACAGTCAACTTTTCCTCAGATTTGTGTACTAAACATTCTCAAGAGTCTTCATATGAACTTGTGATTGAATCAAAGTATCAGTTTTTGACCGGCGGATGTGTAAAGCATTATTTTAGCGTTAGCGATAAATTCGATTTGCTTTATATCAATCATTTTTTGAGATATGAAGTTGCCTTTGCACATGGTAACATGTTGTAGTGTCGTCCACCGATATACCAAGTTTAGTGTTGATATCTCAAAGATTTGCTGAGATTTGACCCAAGTTCCTGTTTGGTTACTTTTTTGCTGATTTTGATTGGCTGTGCCGGACAAACGGTTTAGAAAATCAAAACGCCATGGGATAACTTTTGTGAGGCTTGGTCTGAAGATCATCTCTGGTCATTTTGAAGAAGATATGACAAAAATTGTAGGAGGAGTAGGCTTTCAAAGGTTTTTGATACAACCGGAAATAGCGGAAAATCTATATAACCGGAAATTTACGTCATAGGGTGCGTTGAACTCGTCTTGATCCAGGGAATCCAATGGTACCTAATTTTTGAAAATAAGGCATACGGTTCAAAAGTTGCGTGTGTAAACACAAGTCCAACTTTGACCCATTGGTGGCGCTAGAGTGGTCTGATGGGATACATGAAACTTGGTGTAGGTATAGAAGGAACTGTCCTTAATGAGTGTGCCAAATTTCACAAAAAGTTATCCAAGGGTTCTAGGGGCTGCCATTGACTCCCATGGAACTAGAATAATAATAATAATAATAATAATAATAAATATAACTGCAAGCAGCAATGGCGGATTCCTCCAAACATTGCAAACCACTGAAAAATGTATATTCTTTACAAATTGTCAATGTAAAATTCCATGCTGCAGACTTACCAATGGGATACCAAATCTGAAATGCAATACCATCAAGATCCACAAGGGCTTTTATTTCAAGCCAAGGAGTGAAGGGAGGGGGCTTGGTGAGCCTACCCATTCCAGAAAGCCTTGTATCTTTGTGTATCAGGGCGTGGCCTGTAGCGTCACTTATGGGTGATATTGGGCCATTTGTGGTGTGGTAGTTACTCTTGGCCTATACTATCAATGTTTCAGGATTTTGAGAACTTTTTACCATTGCATACAAAATCGGAAATGCAATACCACCAAGATCCACATGGGCCTTTGCTAAAGACCAAGCAATGAGTGGGGGCTTGGTCAGCCCACAATTGCCTGAAAGGTTGTGTATGCGTCTCGCCAAGCTTGCGCATGTGTCAAGGGAAAGGCTGAGTGTGTGAGAATGTGGAGCGCGCGCGCTGAGAAGCAGAGGGAGACATGACATTGGAAATTTCATTAGCAATTAGTCAAGCATGCATGTTTCAAATATTCACCAAAATTAAACTTTTCATGTTACAGTCAACTTTTTCTGAGATTTGTGTACTAAACATTCTCAAGAGTCTTTATGAACATGTGATTGAATCAGAGTTTTTTGACTGGCGGATGTTATAAGCATTATTTTAGCGTTAGATAGAAATAAATTAGATTTCCTTTATTTCAATCATTTTTTAAGATATTAACTTGCCTTCTCACATGGGAACATGATGTAGTGTCTTTCACGTGACACACCAAGTTTGGTGGTGATATTTCAAAGATTTGCTGAGATTTGATCCAACTTCCTGTTTGGTTGCTTTGTTGACGATTTTGATTGGCTGTACCGGACAAACGGTTTTTAAATTCAAAAATCTGTTGAAGAATTCAGTGAGGGTTGCTCTGACGATGATACCTGCCAATTCTGGGGAAGATTGGACAAAAATTGTAGGAGAAGTAAAGAAAAAACGTGCTTCCTAAATCTTTATTGTACAAAAAAATCCAATATGGCGGCCGTTATAGGTTATTGAGGCTTTTTTGTTCCTCATGAGAAATAAGGCATATCTAATGAATTTCAGAATTTTGGGACAAATGGGATGCGAATGGCATCACTTTGTAAATGGAAAATTGGGGCTTGGCCGTAGCGCCACCTATGGATAATGGTGCGTCATTTGTGGTGTGGTAGTTACTCCTGGCCTATACTATCAATGTTTCAGGATTTTGAGAACTTTTTCTAAAATGCATTACCATCAAGATCCACAAGGGCCTTCACTTCAAGCCAAGGAATGAGTGGGGGCTTGGTCAGCCCACAATTGCCTGAAATGTTGTGTATGCGTCTCGCCAAGCCCGCGCGTGTGTCAAGGGAAAGGCTGAGTGTGTGAGAATGTGGAGCAAGCGCGCGCTGAAGAGCAGGGGAGACATTTCATTGAAAATTTCGTTAGCAATTAGCCAAGCATGCATGTTTCAAATATTCACCACAAATCGACTTTTCATGTTACAGTCAACTTTTCCTCAGATTTGTGTACTAAACATTCTCAAGAGTCTTCATATGAACTTGTGATTGAATCAAAGTATCAGTTTTTGACCGGCGGATGTGTAAAGCATTATTTTAGCGTTAGCGATAAATTCGATTTGCTTTATATCAATCATTTTTTGAGATATGAAGTTGCCTTTGCACATGGTAACATGTTGTAGTGTCGTCCACCGATATACCAAGTTTAGTGTTGATATCTCAAAGATTTGCTGAGATTTGACCCAAGTTCCTGTTTGGTTACTTTTTTGCTGATTTTGATTGGCTGTGCCGGACAAACGGTTTAGAAAATCAAAACGCCATGGGATAACTTTTGTGAGGCTTGGTCTGAAGATCATCTCTGGTCATTTTGAAGAAGATATGACAAAAATTGTAGGAGGAGTAGGCTTTCAAAGGTTTTTGATACAACCGGAAATAGCGGAAAATCTATATAACCGGAAATTGACGTCATAGGGTGCGTTGAACTCGTCTTGATCCAGGGAATCCAATGGTACCTCATTTTTGAAAATCAGTCATACGGTTCAAAAGTTGCGTGTGTAAACACAAGTCCAACTTTGACCCATTGGTGGCGCTAGAGTGGTCTGATGGGATACATGAAACTTGGTGTAGGTATAGAAGGAACTGTCCTTAATGAGTGTGCCAAATTTAACAAAAAGTTATCCAAGGGTTCTAGGGGCTGCCATTGACTCCCATGGAACTAGAATAATAATAATAATAATAATAAAACTAACAATAACAATAGGTTTCCTCCTTACGGAGGAATCCTAATAAAACTAACAATAACAATAGGTTTCCTCCTTACGGAGGAATCCTAAATATAACTGCAAGCAGCAATGGCGGATTCCTCCAAACATTGCAAACCACTGAAAAATGTATATTCTTTACAAATTGTCACTGTAAAATTCCATGCTGCAGACTTACCAATGGGATACCAAATCTGAAATGCAATACCATCAAGATCCACAAGGGCTTTTATTTCAAGCCAAGGAGTGAAGGGAGGGGGCTTGGTGAGCCTACCCATTCCAGAAAGCCTTGTATCTTTGTGTATCAGGGTGTGGCCTGTAGCGTCACTTATGGGTGATATTGGGCCATTTGTGGTGTGGTAGTTACTCTTGGCCTATACTATCAATGTTTCAGGATTTTGAGAACTTTTTACCATTGCATACAAAATCGGAAATGCAATACCATCAAGATCCACATGGGCCTTTGCTAAAGACCAAGCAATGAGTGGGGGCTTGGTCAGCCCACAATTGCCTGAAATGTTGTGTATGCGTCTCGCCAAGCTTGCGCGTGTGTCAAGGGAAAGGCTGAGTGTGTGAGAATGTGGAGCGTGGGCGCTGAGGAGCAGGGGAGACATTTCATTGGAAATTTCCTTAACAATTAGCCAAGCATGCATTTTTCAAATATTCACCAAAATTCAACTTTTCATCTTACAGTCAACTTTTTCTGAGATTTGTGTACTAAACATTCTCAAGAGTTTTCATGAACTAAAGGCAAACAAATCAACAGTTATTGGCCAAAACACATTTTTGGTTCCTGCGGCCACGCCGATCACATGACACCAAATTGATTGGACATCCTCAGAAGAGGGTTCCGAGTCATCCTACCAAGTTTGGTGTTGATATTTCAAAGATTTGCTGAGATTTGATCCAACTTCCTGTTTGGTTGCTTTGTTGACGATTTTGATTGGCTGTACCAGACAAACGGTTTCGAAATTCAAAAATCTGTTGAAGAATTCAGTGAGGGTTGCTCTGACGATGATACCTGCCAATTCTTGGGAAGAATGGACAAAAATTTTCGGAGAAGTAGCGAAAAAACGTGTTTCCTAAATCTTTATTGTACAAAAAAATCCAATATGGCGGCCGTTATAGGTTATTGAGGCTTTTTTGTTCTTCATGAGAAATAAGGCATATCTAATGAATTTCAGAATTTTGGGACAAATGGGATGCGAATGGCATCACTTTGTAAATGAACAATTGGGGCTTGGCCGTAGCGCCACCTATGGATAATGGTGCGTCATTTGTGGTGTGGTAGTTACTCCTGGCCTATACTATCAATGTTTCAGGATTTTTAGAACTTTTTACCATTGCATACAAAATCGGAAATGCAATACCATCAAGATCCACATGGGCCTTTGCTAAAGACCAAGCAATGAGTGGGGGCTTGATCAGCCCACAATTGCCTGAAATGTTGTGTATGCGTCTCGTCAAGCTTGCGCGTGTGTCAAGGGAAAGGCTGTGTGAGAATGTGGAGCGCGCGCGCTGAGGAGCAGAGGGAGACATTACATTGGAAATGTCATTAGCAATTAGCCAAGCATGCATTTTTCAAATATTCACCAAAATTCAACTTTTCATGTTACAGTCAACTTTTTCTGAGATTTGTGTACTAAACATTCTCAAGAGTCTTTATGAACATGTGATTGAATCAGAGTTTTTTGACTGGCGGATGTGTAAAGCATTATTTTAGCGTTAGATAGAAATAAATTAGATTTCCTTTATTTCAATCATTTTTTAAGATATTAATTTGCCTTCTCACATGGGAACATGATGTAGTGTCTTTCACGTGACACACCAAGTTTGGTGGTGATATTTCAAAGATTTGCTGAGATTTGATCCAACTTCCTGTTTGGTTGCTTTGTTGACGATTTTGATTGGCTGTACCGGACAAACGGTTTTGAAATTCAAAAATCTGTTGAAGAATTCAGTGAGGGTTGCTCTGACGATGATACCTGCCAATTCTGGGGAAGATTTGACAAAAATTGTAGGAGAAGTAGCAAAAAAACGTGTTTCCTAAATCTTTATTGTACCAAAAAATCCAATATGGCGGCCGTTATAGGTTATTGAGGCTTTTTTGTTCCTCATGAGAAATAAGGCATATCTAATGAATTTCAGAATTTTGGGACAAATGGGATGCGAATGGCATCACTTTGTAAATGGAAAATTGGGGCTTGGCCGTAGCGCCACCTATGGATAATGGTGCGTCATTTGTGGTGTGGTAGTTACTCCTGGCCTATACTATCAATGTTTCAGGATTTTGAGAACTTTTTCTAAAATGCATTACCATCAAGATCCACAAGGGCCTTCACTTCAAGCCAAGGAATGAGTGGGGGCTTGGTCAGCCCACAATTGCCTGAAATGTTGTGTATGCGTCTCGCCAAGCCCGCGCGTGTGTCAAGGGAAAGGCTGAGTGTGTGAGAATGTGGAGCACGCGCGCGCTGAAGAGCAGGGGAGACATTTCATTGAAAATTTCGTTAGCAATTAGCCAAGCATGCATGTTTCAAATATTCACATAAAATCGACTTTTCATGTTACAGTCAACTTTTCCTCAGATTTGTGTACTAAACATTCTCAAGAGTCTTCATATGAACTTGTGATTGAATCAAAGTATCAGTTTTTGACCGGCGGATGTGTAAAGCATTATTTTAGCGTTAGCGATAAATTCGATTTGCTTTATATCAATCATTTTTTGAGATATGAAGTTGCCTTTGCACATGGTAACATGTTGTAGTGTCGTCCACCGATATACCAAGTTTAGTGTTGATATCTCAAAGATTTGCTGAGATTTGACCCAAGTTCCTGTTTGGTTACTTTTTTGCTGATTTTGATTGGCTGTGCCGGACAAACGGTTTAGAAAATCAAAACGCCATGGGATAACTTTTGTGAGGCTTGGTCTGAAGATCATCTCTGGTCATTTTGAAGAAGATATGACAAAAATTGTAGGAGGAGTAGGCTTTCAAAGGTTTTTGATACAACCGGAAATAGCGGAAAATCTATATAACCGGAAATTTACGTCATAGGGTGCGTTGAACTCGTCTTGATCCAGGGAATCCAATGGTACCTAATTTTTGAAAATAAGGCATACGGTTCAAAAGTTGCGTGTGTAAACACAAGTCCAACTTTGACCCATTGGTGGCGCTAGAGTGGTCTGATGGGATACATGAAACTTGGTGTAGGTATAGAAGGAACTGTCCTTAATGAGTGTGCCAAATTTCACAAAAAGTTATCCAAGGGTTCTAGGGGCTGCCATTGACTCCCATGGAACTAGAATAATAATAATAATAATAATAATAATAATAAAACTAACAATAACAATAGGTTTCCTCCTTACGGAGGAATCCTAAATATAACTGCAAGCAGCAATGGCGGATTCCTCCAAACATTGCAAACCACTGAAAAATGTATATTCTTTACAAATTGTCACTGTAAAATTCCATGCTGCAGACTTACCAATGGGATACCAAATCTGAAATGCAATACCATCAAGATCCACAAGGGCTTTTATTTCAAGCCAAGGAGTGAAGGGAGGGGGCTTGGTGAGCCTACCCATTCCAGAAAGCCTTGTATCTTTGTGTATCAGGGTGTGGCCTGTAGCGTCACTTATGGGTGATATTGGGCCATTTGTGGTGTGGTAGTTACTCTTGGCCTATACTATCAATGTTTCAGGATTTTGAGAACTTTTTACCATTGCATACAAAATCGGAAATGCAATACCATCAAGATCCACATGGGCCTTTGCTAAAGACCAAGCAATGAGTGGGGGCTTGGTCAGCCCACAATTGCCTGAAATGTTGTGTATGCGTCTCGCCAAGCTTGCGCGTGTGTCAAGGGAAAGGCTGAGTGTGTGAGAATGTGGAGCGTGGGCGCTGAGGAGCAGGGGAGACATTTCATTGGAAATTTCCTTAACAATTAGCCAAGCATGCATTTTTCAAATATTCACCAAAATTCAACTTTTCATCTTACAGTCAACTTTTTCTGAGATTTGTGTACTAAACATTCTCAAGAGTTTTCATGAACTAAAGGCAAACAAATCAACAGTTATTGGCCAAAACACATTTTTGGTTCCTGCGGCCACGCCGATCACATGACACCAAATTGATTGGACATCCTCAGAAGAGGGTTCCGAGTCATCCTACCAAGTTTGGTGTTGATATTTCAAAGATTTGCTGAGATTTGATCCAACTTCCTGTTTGGTTGCTTTGTTGACGATTTTGATTGGCTGTACCAGACAAACGGTTTCGAAATTCAAAAATCTGTTGAAGAATTCAGTGAGGGTTGCTCTGACGATGATACCTGCCAATTCTTGGGAAGAATGGACAAAAATTTTCGGAGAAGTAGCGAAAAAACGTGTTTCCTAAATCTTTATTGTACAAAAAAATCCAATATGGCGGCCGTTATAGGTTATTGAGGCTTTTTTGTTCTTCATGAGAAATAAGGCATATCTAATGAATTTCAGAATTTTGGGACAAATGGGATGCGAATGGCATCACTTTGTAAATGAACAATTGGGGCTTGGCCGTAGCGCCACCTATGGATAATGGTGCGTCATTTGTGGTGTGGTAGTTACTCCTGGCCTATACTATCAATGTTTCAGGATTTTTAGAACTTTTTACCATTGCATACAAAATCGGAAATGCAATACCATCAAGATCCACATGGGCCTTTGCTAAAGACCAAGCAATGAGTGGGGGCTTGATCAGCCCACAATTGCCTGAAATGTTGTGTATGCGTCTCGTCAAGCTTGCGCGTGTGTCAAGGGAAAGGCTGTGTGAGAATGTGGAGCGCGCGCGCTGAGGAGCAGAGGGAGACATTACATTGGAAATGTCATTAGCAATTAGCCAAGCATGCATTTTTCAAATATTCACCAAAATTCAACTTTTCATGTTACAGTCAACTTTTTCTGAGATTTGTGTACTAAACATTCTCAAGAGTCTTTATGAACATGTGATTGAATCAGAGTTTTTTGACTGGCGGATGTGTAAAGCATTATTTTAGCGTTAGATAGAAATAAATTAGATTTCCTTTATTTCAATCATTTTTTAAGATATTAATTTGCCTTCTCACATGGGAACATGATGTAGTGTCTTTCACGTGACACACCAAGTTTGGTGGTGATATTTCAAAGATTTGCTGAGATTTGATCCAACTTCCTGTTTGGTTGCTTTGTTGACGATTTTGATTGGCTGTACCGGACAAACGGTTTTGAAATTCAAAAATCTGTTGAAGAATTCAGTGAGGGTTGCTCTGACGATGATACCTGCCAATTCTGGGGAAGATTTGACAAAAATTGTAGGAGAAGTAGCAAAAAAACGTGTTTCCTAAATCTTTATTGTACCAAAAAATCCAATATGGCGGCCGTTATAGGTTATTGAGGCTTTTTTGTTCCTCATGAGAAATAAGGCATATCTAATGAATTTCAGAATTTTGGGACAAATGGGATGCGAATGGCATCACTTTGTAAATGGAAAATTGGGGCTTGGCCGTAGCGCCACCTATGGATAATGGTGCGTCATTTGTGGTGTGGTAGTTACTCCTGGCCTATACTATCAATGTTTCAGGATTTTGAGAACTTTTTCTAAAATGCATTACCATCAAGATCCACAAGGGCCTTCACTTCAAGCCAAGGAATGAGTGGGGGCTTGGTCAGCCCACAATTGCCTGAAATGTTGTGTATGCGTCTCGCCAAGCCCGCGCGTGTGTCAAGGGAAAGGCTGAGTGTGTGAGAATGTGGAGCACGCGCGCGCTGAAGAGCAGGGGAGACATTTCATTGAAAATTTCGTTAGCAATTAGCCAAGCATGCATGTTTCAAATATTCACATAAAATCGACTTTTCATGTTACAGTCAACTTTTCCTCAGATTTGTGTACTAAACATTCTCAAGAGTCTTCATATGAACTTGTGATTGAATCAAAGTATCAGTTTTTGACCGGCGGATGTGTAAAGCATTATTTTAGCGTTAGCGATAAATTCGATTTGCTTTATATCAATCATTTTTTTTATATGAAGTTGCCTTTGCACATGGTAACATGTTGTAGTGTCGTCCACCGATATACCAAGTTTAGTGTTGATATCTCAAAGATTTGCTGAGATTTGACCCAAGTTCCTGTTTGGTTACTTTTTTGCTGATTTTGATTGGTTGTGCCGGACAAACGGTTTAGAAAATCAAAACGCCATGGGATAACTTTTGTGAGGCTTGGTCTGAAGATCATCTATGGTCATTTTGAAGAAGATATGACAAAAATTGTAGGAGGAGTAGGCTTTCAAAGGTTTTTGATACAACCGGAAATAGCGGAAAATCTATACAACCGGAAATTGACGTCATAGGGTGCGTTGAACTCGTCTTGCTCAAGGGAATCCAATGGTACCTCATTTTTGAAAATCAGTCATACGGTTCAAAGGTTGCGTGTGTAAACACAAGTCCAACTTTGACCCATTGGTGGCGCTAGAGTGGTCTGATGGGATACATGAAACTTGGTGTAGGTATAGAAGGAACTGTCCTTAATGAGTGTGCCAAATTTAACAAAAAGTTATCCAAGGGTTCTAGGGGCTGCCATTGACTCCCATGGAACTAGAATAATAATAATAATAATAATAAAACTAACAATAACAATAGGTTTCCTCCTTACGGAGGAATCCTAATAATAAATATAACTGCAAGCAGCAATGGCGGATTCCTCCAAACATTGCAAACCATTGAAAAATGTATATTCTTTACAAATTGTCACTGTAAAAATCCATGCTGCAGACTTACCGATGGGACACCAAATCTGAAATGCAATACCATCAAGATCCACAAGAGCTTTTATTCCGAGCCAAGGAGTGAAGGGAGGGGGCTTGGTGAGCCTACCCATTCCAGAAAGCCTTGTATCTTTGTGCATCAGGGCGTGGCCAGTAGCGTCACCTATGGGTGATGTTGGGCCATTTGTGGTGTGGTAGTTACTGTTAACCTATACTATCAATGTCTCAGGATTTGTAGAACTTTTTACCATTGCATACAAAATCGGAAATGCAATACCATCAAGATCCACATGGGCCTTTGCTAAAGACCAAGCAATGAGTGGGGGCTTGGTCAGCCCACAATTGTCTGAAATGTTGTGTATGCGTCTCGCCAAGCTTGCGCGTGTCAAGGGAAAGGCTGAGTGTGTGAGAATGTGGAGCGCGCGCGCTGAGGGTCAGGGGAGACATTTCATTGGAAATTTCCTTAACAATTAGCAGAGCATGCATTTTTCAAATATTCACCAAAAATCAACTTTTCATCTTAGAGTCAACTTTTTCTGAGATTTGTGTACTAAACATTCTCAAGAGTCTTTATGAACATGTGATTGAATCAGAGGTTTTTGACTGGCGGGTGTGTAAAGCATTATTTTAGCGTTAGATAGAAATAAATTAGATTTCCTTTATTTCAATCATTTTTTAAGATATTAATTTGCCTTCTCACATGGGAACATGATGTAATGTCTTTGAAATTCAAAAATCTGTTGAAGAATTCAGTGAGGGTTGCTCTGACGATGATACCTGCCAATTCTGGGGACGATTGGACAAAAATTGTAGGAGAAGTAAAGAAAAAACGTGTTTCCTAAATCTTTATTGTACAAAAAAATCCAATATGGCGGCCGTTATAGGTTATTGAGGCTTTTTTGTTCCTCATGAGAAATAAGGCATATCTAATGAATTTCAGAATTTTGGGACAAATGGGATGCGAATGGCATCACTTTGTAAATGGAAAATTGGGGCTTGGCCGTAGCGCCACCTATGGATAATGGTGCGTCATTTGTGGTGTGGTAGTTACTCCTGGCCTATACTATCAATGTTTCAGGATTTTGAGAACTTTTTCTAAAATGCATTACCATCAAGATCCACAAGGGCCTTCACTTCAAGCCAAGGAATGAGTGGGGGCTTTGTCAGCCCACAATTGCCTGAAATGTTGTGTATGCGTCTCGCCAAGCCCGCGTGTGTGTCAAGGGAAAGGCTGAGTGTGTGAGAATGTGGAGCACGCGCGCGCTGAAGAGCAGGGGAGACATTTCATTGAAAATTTCGTTAGCAATTAGCCAAGCATGCATTTTTCAAATATTCACCACAAATCGACTTTTCATGTTACAGTCAACTTTTCCTCAGATTTGTGTACTAAACATTCTCAAGAGTCTTCATATGAACTTGTGATTGAATCAAAGTATCAGTTTTTGACCGGCGGATGTGTAAAGCATTATTTTTGCGTTAGCGATAAATTCAATTTGCTTTAAATCAACCATTTCTGGAGATATGAAATAGCCTTTGCACATGGTAACATGTTGTAGTGTCTTCCTTGTGACATACCAAGTTACGTGTTGATATCTCAAAGATTTGCTGAGATTTGACCCAAGTTCCTGTTTGGTTACTTTTTTGCTGATTTTGATTGGCTGTGCCGGACAAACGGTTTAGAAAATCAAAACGCCATGGGATAACTTTTGTGAGGCTTGGTCTGAAGATCATCTCTGGTCATTTTGAAGAAGATATGACAAAAATTGTAGGAGGAGTAGGCTTTCAAAGGTTTTTGATACAACCGGAAATAGCGGAAAATCTATATAACCGGAAATTGACGTCATATGGTGCGTTGAACTCGTCTTGATCCAAGGAATCCAATGGTACCTCATTTTTGAAAATCAGTTATACGGTTCAAAAGTTGCGTGTGTAAACACAAGTCCAACTTTGACCCATTGGTGGCGCTAGAGTGGTCTGATGGGATACATGAAACTTGGTGTAGGTATAGAAGGAACTGTCCTTAATGAGTGTGCCAAATTTAACAAAAAGTTATCCAAGGGTTCTAGGGGCTGCCATTGACTCCCATGGAACTAGAATAATAATAATAATAATAATAATAAAAATATAACTGCAAGCAGCAATGGCGGATTCCTCCAAACATTGCAAACCATTGAAAAATGTATATTCTTTACAAATTGTCACTGTAAAAATCCATGCTGCAGACTTACCGATGGGACACCAAATCTGAAATGCAATACCATCAAGATCCACAAGAGCTTTTATTCCGAGCCAAGGAGTGAAGGGAGGGGGCTTGGTGAGCCTACCCATTCCAGAAAGCCTTGTATCTTTGTGCATCAGGGCGTGGCCAGTAGCGTCACCTATGGGTGATGTTGGGCCATTTGTGGTGTGGTAGTTACTGTTAACCTATACTATCAATGTCTCAGGATTTTTAGAACTTTTTACCATTGCATACAAAATCGGAAATGCAATACCATCAAGATCCACATGGGCCTTTGCTAAAGACCAAGCAATGAGTGGGGGCTTGGTCAGCCCACAATTGTCTGAAATGTTGTGTATGCGTCTCGCCAAGCTTGCGCGTGTCAAGGGAAAGGCTGAGTGTGTGAGAATGTGGAGCGCGCGCGCTGAGGGTCAGGGGAGACATTTCATTGGAAATTTCCTTAACAATTAGCAGAGCATGCATTTTTCAAATATTCACCAAAAATCAACTTTTCATCTTAGAGTCAACTTTTTCTGAGATTTGTGTACTAAACATTCTCAAGAGTCTTTATGAACATGTGATTGAATCAGAGGTTTTTGACTGGCGGGTGTGTAAAGCATTATTTTAGCGTTAGATAGAAATAAATTAGATTTCCTTTATTTCAATCATTTTTTAAGATATTAATTTGCCTTCTCACATGGGAACATGATGTAATGTCTTTGAAATTCAAAAATCTGTTGAAGAATTCAGTGAGGGTTGCTCTGACGATGATACCTGCCAATTCTGGGGACGATTGGACAAAAATTGTAGGAGAAGTAAAGAAAAAACGTGTTTCCTAAATCTTTATTGTACAAAAAAATCCAATATGGCGGCCGTTATAGGTTATTGAGGCTTTTTTGTTCCTCATGAGAAATAAGGCATATCTAATGAATTTCAGAATTTTGGGACAAATGGGATGCGAATGGCATCACTTTGTAAATGGAAAATTGGGGCTTGGCCGTAGCGCCACCTATGGATAATGGTGCGTCATTTGTGGTGTGGTAGTTACTCCTGGCCTATACTATCAATGTTTCAGGATTTTGAGAACTTTTTCTAAAATGCATTACCATCAAGATCCACAAGGGCCTTCACTTCAAGCCAAGGAATGAGTGGGGGCTTTGTCAGCCCACAATTGCCTGAAATGTTGTGTATGCGTCTCGCCAAGCCCGCGTGTGTGTCAAGGGAAAGGCTGAGTGTGTGAGAATGTGGAGCACGCGTGCGCTGAAGAGCAGGGGAGACATTTCATTGAAAATTTCGTTAGCAATTAGCCAAGCATGCATTTTTCAAATATTCACCACAAATCGACTTTTCATGTTACAGTCAACTTTTCCTCAGATTTGTGTACTAAACATTCTCAAGAGTCTTCATATGAACTTGTGATTGAATCAAAGTATCAGTTTTTGACCGGCGGATGTGTAAAGCATTATTTTTGCGTTAGCGATAAATTCAATTTGCTTTAAATCAACCATTTCTGGAGATATGAAATAGCCTTTGCACATGGTAACATGTTGTAGTGTCTTCCTTGTGACATACCAAGTTACGTGTTGATATCTCAAAGATTTGCTGAGATTTGACCCAAGTTCCTGTTTGGTTACTTTTTTGCTGATTTTGATTGGCTGTGCCGGACAAACGGTTTAGAAAATCAAAACGCCATGGGATAACTTTTGTGAGGCTTGGTCTGAAGATCATCTCTGGTCATTTTGAAGAAGATATGACAAAAATTGTAGGAGGAGTAGGCTTTCAAAGGTTTTTGATACAACCGGAAATAGCGGAAAATCTATATAACCGGAAATTGACGTCATATGGTGCGTTGAACTCGTCTTGATCCAGGGAATCCAATGGTACCTCATTTTTGAAAATCAGTCATACGGTTCAAAAGTTGCGTGTGTAAACACAAGTCCAACTTTGACCCATTGGTGGCGCTAGAGTGGTCTGATGGGATACATGAAACTTGGTGTAGGTATAGAAGGAACTGTCCTTAATGAGTGTGCCAAATTTGTCAAAAAGTTATCCAAGGGGTCTAGGGGCTGCCATTGACTCCCATGGAACTAGAATAATAATAATAATAATAAAACTAACAATAACAATAGGTTTCTTCCTTACGGAGGAATCCTAACTAACAACTTACTGTAAGTCGCTCTGGATAAGAGCGTCTGCTAAATGACTAAATGTAATGTAAACAATAACAATAGGTTTCCTCCTTACGGAGGAATCCTAATAATAATAATAATAAAACTAACAATAACAATAGGTTTCCTCCTTACGGAGGAATCCTAAATATAGCTGCAAGCAGCAATGGCGGATTCCTCCTAAGATTGCGAACCATTGAAAAATGTATATTCTTCACAAATTGTCACTGTATAGAAAAATCCATGCTGTAGACTTACCAATGGGATACCAAATCTGAAATGCAATACCATCAAGATCCACAAGGGCTTTTATTTCAAGCCAAGGAGTGAAGGGAGGGGGCTTGGTGAGCTAGACCCCGAAGCCATTTGTTTTGAGAATAATGGCTGGCTGATGAAGTTATTGGCTGGCTAGCCAGCTCAGCCAAAACCTAAATGGCTGCTGCAGCCGCCAAAATGTTAATAGCTACAAATGCCTGAAGCTGCCACTTCATGTCTACAGATGTTTATGTTATACTGATTTACTAGATCTCAATATTTCCAAGTTTTAAAAGAGTACAAAAATATCGACAAAACCCTAGTCCTGACAAAACGGCATTCTTACTTCCAAAAACGGAAGATCTAACAAACGTCTGAGTATGCAACATAGAAATTAAGAAAGTATGTGAGAACAACACAATTACCTTTTCTAGTTGTTTCCGCCATTTCAGCTCAGCGTGAGAGAAAAACGCATTGCTTCTTTTACTGTCTATGTCTATGATCATCACTATCGGAAAACGCACAATTTTAATTGGTCATCAATTCACTGTGAGTCCTGTGTATCATAGCAACGAGCACAAGACTGTGGCGAATCCGGTGTGCAAAATTGATTTAGTTTATCATTGATTTTTTGTGTGTGTATGTCTCTATGTGATAGATATAATTATTGTTTGACGCAAATAATTTCATCTTGCTAAGCCAAAAAATATCAGATGGTGGCTCAATTTGGCTTACAAAATATTAGCTGGCTTTGGCTGAAACTCAAATGGCACCGCTTGGTGGCACTTGGCGTCGGCTTCAGGGTCTATGGTGAGCCTACCCATTCCAGAAAGCCTTGTATCTTTGTGCATCAGGGTGTGGCCTGTAGCGTCAACTATTGGTGATATTGGGCCATTTGTGGTGTGGTAGTTACTCTTGGCCTATACTATCAATGTTTTAGGGTTTTGAGAACTTTTTACCATTGCATACAAAATCGGAAATGCAATACCATCAAGATCCACATGGGCCTTTGCTAAAGACCAAGCAATGAGTGGGGGCTTGGTCAGCCCACAATTGCCTGAAATGTTGTGTATGCGTCTCGCTAAGCTTGCGCGTGTGTCAAGGGAAAGGCTGAGTGTGTGAGAATGTGGAGCGCGCGCACTGAGGAGCAGGGGAGACATTTAATTAGAAATTTCCTTAACAATTAGCCAAGCATGCATTTTTCAAATATTCACCAAAATTCAACTTTTCACCTTACAGTCAACTTTTTCTGAGATTTGTGTACTAAACATTCTCAAGAGTCTTCATGAACTTGTGATTGTATCAGAGTATCAGTTTTGCACCGGGGAATGTGTAAAGCATTATTTTAGCGTTAGAAATAAATTAGATTTCCTTTATTTCAATCATTTTTGAAGATATTAATTTGCCTTCTCACATGGGAACATGATGTAGTGTCTTTCACGTGACACACCAAGTTTGGTGGTGATATTTCAAAGATTTGCTGAGATTTGATCCAACTTCCTGTTTGGTTGCTTTGTTGACGATTTTGATTGGCTGTACCGGACAAACGGTTTTGAAATTCAAAAATCTGTTGAAGAATTCAGTGAGGGTTGCTCTGACGATGATACCTGCCAATTCTGGGGAAGATTGGACAAAAATTGTAGGAGAAGTAGCAAAAAAACGTGTTTCCTAAATCTTTATTGTACAAAAAAATCCAATATGGCGGCCGTTATAGGTTATTGAGGCTTTTTTGTTCCTCATGAGACACAAGGTATATCTAATGAATTTCAGAATTTTGGGACAAATGGGATGCGAATGGCATCACTTTGTAAATGGAAAATTGGGGCTTGGCCGTAGCGCCACCTATGGATAATGGTGCGTCATTTGTGGTGTGGTAGTTACTCCTGGCCTATACTATCAATGTTTCAGGATTTTGAGAACTTTTTCTAAAATGCATTACTATCAAGATCCACAAGGGCCTTCACTTCAAGCCAAGGAATGAGTGGGGGCTTGGTCAGTCCACAATTTCCTGAAATGTTGTGTATGCGTCTCGCCAAGCCCGCGCGTGTGTCAAGGGAAAGGCTGAGTGTGTGAGAATGTGGAGCACGCGCGCGCTGAAGAGCAGGGGAGACATTTCATTGAAAATTTCGTTAGCAATTTGAAAAGCATGCATGTTTCAAATATTCACCACAAATCGACTTTTCATGTTACAGTCAACTTTTCCTCAGATTTGTGTACTAAACATTCTCAAGAGTCTTCATATGAACTTGTGATTGAATCAAAGTATCAGTTTTTGACCGGCGGATGTGTAAAGCATTATTTTAGCGTTAGCGATAAATTCGATTTGCTTTATATCAATCATTTTTTGAGATATGAAGTTGCCTTTGCACATGGTAACATGTTGTAGTGTCGTCCACCGATATACCAAGTTTAGTGTTGATATCTCAAAGATTTGCTGAGATTTGACCCAAGTTCCTGTTTGGTTACTTTTTTGCTGATTTTGATTGGCTGTGCCGGACAAACGGTTTAGAAAATCAAAACGCCATGGGATAACTTTTGTGAGGCTTGGTCTGAAGATCATCTCTGGTCATTTTGAAGAAGATATGACAAAAATTGTAGGAGGAGTAGGCTTTCAAAGGTTTTTGATACAACCGGAAATAGCGGAAAATCTATATAACCGGAAATTTACGTCATAGGGTGCGTTGAACTCGTCTTGATCCAGGGAATCCAATGGTACCTAATTTTTGAAAATAAGGCATACGGTTCAAAAGTTGCGTGTGTAAACACAAGTCCAACTTTGACCCATTGGTGGCGCTAGAGTGGTCTGATGGGATACATGAAACTTGGTGTAGGTATAGAAGGAACTGTCCTTAATGAGTGTGCCAAATTTCACAAAAAGTTATCCAAGGGTTCTAGGGGCTGCCATTGACTCCCATGGAACTAGAATAATAATAATAATAAATATAACTGCAAGCAGCAATGGCGGATTCCTCCAAACATTGCAAACCACTGAAAAATTTATATTCTTCACAAATTGTCACTGTAAAAATCCATGCTGCAGACTTACCAATGGGATACCAAATCTGAAATGCAATACCATCAAGATCCACAAGGGCTTTTATTTCAAGCCAAGGAGTGAAGGGAGGGGGCTTGGTGAGCCTACCCATTCCAGAAAGCCTTGTATCTTTGTGTACCAGGGCGTGGCCTGTAGCGTCACTTATGGGTGATATTGGGCCATTTGTGGTGTGGTAGTTACTCTTGGCCTATACTATCAATGTTTCAGGATTTTGAGAACTTTTTACCATTGCATACAAAATCGGAAATGCAATACCATCAAGATCCACATGGTCCTTTGCTAAAGACCAAGCAATGAGTGGGGCTTGGTCAGCCCACAATTGCCTGAAATGTTGTGTATGCGTCTCGCCAAGCTTGTGCGTGTGTCAAGGGAAAGGCTGAGTGTGTGAGAATGTGGAGCGCGCGTGCTGAGGAGCAGGGGAGACATTTCATTGGAAATTTCCTTAACAATTAGCCAAGCATGCATTTTTCAAATATTCACCTAAATTCAACTTTTCATCTTACAGTCAACTTTTTCTGAGATTTGTGTACTAAACATTCTCAAAAGTCTTCATGAACTTGTGATTGAATCAGAGTTTTTTGACTGGCGGATGTGTAAAGCATTATTTTAGCGTTAGAAATAAATTTGATTTCCTTCATTTCAATCATTTTTGAAGATATTAATTTGCCTTCCTACATGGGAACATGACGTAGTGTCTTTCACGTGACACACCAAGTTTGGTGTTGATATTTCAAAGATTTGCTGAGATTTGATCCAACTTCCTGTTTGGTTGCTTTGTTGACGATTTTGATTGGCTGTACCGGACAAACGGTTTTGAAATTCAAAAATCTGTTAAAGAATTCAGTGAGGGTTGCTCTGACGATGATACCTGCCAATTCTGGGGAAGATTGGACAAGAATTGTAGGAGAAGTAGCAAAAAAACGTGTTTCCTAAATCTTTATTGTACAAAAACATCCAATATGGCGGCCGTTATAGGTTATTGAGGCTTTTTTGTTCCTCATGAGAAATAAGGCATATCTAATGAATTTCAGAATTTTGGGAC
This sequence comes from Osmerus mordax, assembly GCF_038355195.1. Lineage (NCBI taxonomy): Eukaryota > Metazoa > Chordata > Actinopteri > Osmeriformes > Osmeridae > Osmerus > Osmerus mordax. Next base: position 9,358,055 of record NC_090052.1, read on the forward strand.
AAATGGGATGCGAATGGCATCACTTTGTAAATGGAAAATTGGGGCTTGGCCGTAGCGCCACCTATGGATAATGGTGCGTCATTTGTGGTGTGGTAGTTACTCCTGGCCTATACTATCAATGTTTCAGGATTTTGAGAACTTTTTCTAAAATGCATTACCATCAAGATCCACAAGGGCCTTCACTTCAAGCCAAGGAATGAGTGGGGGCTTGGTCAGCCCACAATTGCCTGAAATGTTGTGTATGCGTCTCGCCAAGCCCGCGCGTGTGTCAAGGGAAAGGCTGAGTGTGTGAGAATGTGGAGCACGCGCGCGCTGAAGAGCAGGGGAGACATTTCATTGAAAATTTCGTTAGCAATTAGCCAAGCATGCATGTTTCAAATATTCACATAAAATCGACTTTTCATGTTACAGTCAACTTTTCCTCAGATTTGTGTACTAAACATTCTCAAGAGTCTTCATATGAACTTGTGATTGAATCAAAGTATCAGTTTTTGACCGGCGGATGTGTAAAGCATTATTTTAGCGTTAGCGATAAATTCGATTTGCTTTATATCAATCATCTTTTGAGATATGAAGTTGCCTTTGCACATGGTAACATGTTGTAGTGTCGTCCACCGATATACCAAGTTTAGTGTTGATATCTCAAAGATTTGCTGAGATTTGACCCAAGTTCCTGTTTGGTTACTTTTTTGCTGATTTTGATTGGTTGTGCCGGACAAACGGTTTAGAAAATCAAAACGCCATGGGATAACTTTTGTGAGGCTTGGTCTGAAGATCATCTATGGTCATTTTGAAGAAGATATGACAATAATTGTAGGAGGAGTAGGCTTTCAAAGGTTTTTGATACAACCGGAAATAGCGGAAAATCTATACAACCGGAAATTGACGTCATAGGGTGCGTTGAACTCGTCTTCATCCAGGGAATCCAATGGTACCTCATTTTTGTAAATCAGTCATACGGTTCAAAAGTTGCGTGTGTAAACACAAGTCCAACTTTGACCCATTGGTGGCGCTAGAGTGGTCTGATGGGATACATGAAACTTGGTGTAGGTATAGAAGGAACTGTCCTTAATGAGTGTGCCAAATTTAACAAAAAGTTATCCAAGGGTTCTAGGGGCTGCCATTGACTCCCATGGAACTAGAATAATAATAATAATAATAATAATAATAAAACTAACAATAACAATAGGTTTCCTCCTTACGGAGGAATCCTAATAATAATAATAAAACTAACAATAACAATAGGTTTCCTCCTTACGGAGGAATCCTAATAATAATAAAACTAACAATAACAATAGGTTTCCTCCTTACGGAGGAATCCTAAATATAACTGCAAGCAGCAATGGCGGATTCCTCCAAACATTGCAAACCACTGAAAAATGTATATTCTTTACAAATTGTCACTGTAAAATTCCATGCAGTAGACTTACCAATGGGATACCAAATCTTAAATGCAATACCATCAAGATCCACAAGGGCTTTTATTTCAAGCCAAGGAGTGAAGGGAGGGGGCTTGGTGAGCCTACCCATTCCAGAAAGCCTTGTATCTTTGTGTATCAGGGCGTGGCCTGTAGCGTCACTTATGGGTGATATTGGGCCATTTGTGGTGTGGTAGTTACTCTTGGCCTATACTATCAATGTTTCAGGATTTTGAGAACTTTTTACCATTGCATACAAAATCGGAAATGCAATACCACCAAGATCCACATGGGCCTTTGCTAAAGACCAAGCAATGAGTGGGGGCTTGGTCAGCCCACAATTGCCTGAAATGTTGTGTATGCGTCTCGCCAAGCTTGCGCGTGTGTCAAGAGAAAGGCTGAGTGTGTGAGAATGTGGAGCGCGCGCGCTGAGGGTCAGGGGAGACATTTAGTTGGAAATTTCCTTAATAATTAGCCAAGCATGCATTTTTCAAATATTCACCAAAAATCAGCTTTTCATCTTACAGTCAACTTTTTCTGAGATTTGTGTACTAAACATTCTCAAGAGTCTTCATGAACTTGTGATTGAATTAGAGTTTTTTGACTGGCGGAAGTGTAAAGCATTATTTTAGCGTTAGATAGAAATAAATTAGATTTCCTTTATTTCAATCATTTTTTAAGATATTAATTTGCCTTCTCACATGGGAACATGATGTAGTGTCTTTCACGTGACACACCAAGTTTGGTGGTGATATTTCAAAGATTTGCTGAGATTTGATCCAACTGCCTGTTTGGTTGCTTTGTTGACGATTTTGATTGGCTGTACCGGACAAACGGTTATGAAATTCAAAAATCTGTTGAAGATTTCAGTGAGGGTTGCTCTGACGATGATACCTGCCAATTCTGGGGAAGATTGGACAAAAATTGTAGGAGAAGTAGCAAAAAAACGTGTTTCCTAAATCTTTATTGTACAAAAAAATCCAATATGGCGGCCGTTATAGGTTATTGAGGCTTTTTTGTTCCTCATGAGAAATAAGGCATATCTAATGAATTTCAGAATTTTGGGACAAATGGGATGCGAATGGCATCACTTTGTAAATGGAAAATTGGGGCTTGGCCGTAGCGCCACCTATGGATAATGGTGCGTCATTTGTGGTGTGGTAGTTACTCCTGGCCTATACTATCGGAAACACACTAGATCTAGTGATAACAACTGGACTAAATATCAATAATATTTCAATAACTGATCTACCCCTCTCAGACCATCATTATATACTTTTTAATGTGGAAATTATCCTAACAAAAACCAAAAAAGAATTTTTGGTCCATAGAAGATATTTAGACGATACAGCTATGATGACATTTTCTGAACAATTTGCTCTACATGAGCCGACTTACCATGATTGCTCTCTGAATGAAATGGTAGAGAACCTCAATTATGCACTATTATCTGTGTTAGACTCTGTTGCACCACTGAAAACCAAAAAGAAGTGCACAAGCAGAACCTCCCCATGGCTGAGAAATAAAAATGTTAGTGAAACGAAAAGAAAATGCCGTGCAGCAGAGAGAAAATGGAGGAAAACAAAGATCACTATCCACTACAATATCTACAAAGATACACTAACCACCTTTAACAAAACCATCCGTCTAGCAAGGAGAGAATATTTCTCCAACATTATTACAGAAAATGCCAGAAATTCCAGAGTTCTTTTCTCCACCATTGACCAGCTGCTAAACACTGTCCCTGCCCCACCTCCATCCTCAGCAGTTAAATGTGAAGAGCTTGCTTTGTTCTTCAAGAACAAAATAACTTTGATTAGAGCGAGTATTATTAATAGTGGGGTCGAAACTGACATCAGTAGATTCTGCAACATAACCATGAGCACATTTACCTGTATCACACTTAGTGAACTTTCCAAAATTGTCAGCGAATCTAACTCCACAACCTCAGATATTGATCCTATACCCACAACATTCTTTAAGCGAGTGTTTGATAGTGTCTCAGGTCCGGTGCTAGAGATTATAAACACATCCCTTAGAACTGGCGTCTTCCCAGATGCCTTCAAAACAGCTGTTGTAAAGCCCCTATTAAAGAAACCCAAATTGGATAACAGTCTACTTGCAAATTACAGACCAATATCAAACCTCCCATTTATTAGTAAAGTACTGGAAAAGATAGTTTTAGTCCAATTAAATTATTTTCTTGAAGAAAATAACATCCTGGAAGTCTCGCAGTCAGGTTTCAGGAAATATCACAGTACTGAAACTGCTCTCACCAAAATAATTAGCGACCTCAGACTAAACTCTGATGCAAATAAAGTCTCTATCCTTATCCTGTTAGATCTCAGTGCAGCATTTGATACAATTGATCACGACATCCTAATCAATAGACTGGAAAAGCTTATTGGGTTCACGGATAGTGTATTGAACTGGCTGAAATCATATATCACAGGAAGGAAGTTTTATGTTAGTTTAGGTGACCATAGGTCCAAGAAACATCAGAACTGCTACGGGGTTGCTCAAGGAAGCTGCTTAGGTCCATTACTTTTTTCTCTTTATATGTTACCACTCGGCGACATAATCAGAGAACATAACATAGATTTCCATAGCTATGCGGATGACACACAACTATATATATCCACTGAACCCAACGATGCAACGGCCATCAATTCCATTACAAACTGCCTGTTGGCAATAAACAAATGGATGAATGATAACTTTCTTAAATTAAATGAAGACAAAACCGAAGTCCTACTATGTGGCCCCAAATCCAAAAGAGAGATGCTTATTAAGAATCTTGGAGGCTTAACCCCCTGTCTTAAACCAGAGGTGACGAGTCTCTGCGTAATCCTGGACTCAGATTTGAATTTCAACTCTCACATTAATAAAGTGACCAAAACAGCTTTCTTTCACCTGAGGAATATAGCAAAGGTACGACCATTCATAAACCAAAATGATGCAGAGAAGTTAATTCATGCTTTTATATCCAGCCGGCTGGACTACTGTAACGCACTTTTCACTGGTCTTCCCAAGAAAACCACTGAAAGACTACAGCTCATTCAAAATTCTGCAGCTAGATTATTAACCAAAACTAAAAGGAGAAAACACATTAGTCCTGTCCTAGCTACTTTACACTGGCTCCCTGTTACCTTCAGAATTGACTTTAAGGTCCTTTTTCTCACATACAAAGCTCTACACGGACAAGGACCTAGCTACATTGCTAACTCCTTTATAAACTACACACCAGCTAGAACACTGCGATCATCAAATGCAGGCCTATTAGAGGTCACCAGAAGCAGTCATAAGAAGATTGATGATTCGGCCTTTGTCAATTACGCCCCAAAACTATGGAACAAATTACTCATAAATATTAGGGAAGCTAACACTCTAGACATTTTTAAAAGACAGCTTAAAACCTACCTTTTTACCGAAGCATTTAAGTAATTTTATCTCAAAAGGGTTTTCCTACTTTTTAAAGTTGTTTTCTCTCTTGAACAGAGATCTTATTGGGATTTTTATTATTGTTTGAATTATTTATCACTTGTATTATTGTTTTTATTGATTTTATGTAAAGCACCTTGAGCTACAATTCTTGTATGAAATGTGCTATATAAATAAAGTCTTACTTACTTACTTACTTACTATCAATGTTTCAGGATTTTGAGAACATTTTCTAAAATGCATTACCATCAAGATCCACAAGGGCCTTCACTTCAAGCCAAGGAATGAGTGGGGGCTTGGTCAGCCCACAATTGCCTGAAATGTTGTGTATGCGTCTCGCCAAGCCCGCGCGTGTGTCAAGGGAAAGGCTGAGTGTGTGAGAATGTGGAGCACGCGCGCGCTGAAGAGCAGGGGAGACATTTCATTGAAAATTTCGTTAGCAATTAGCCAAGCATGCATGTTTCAAATATTCACATAAAATCGACTTTTCATGTTACAGTCAACTTTTCCTCAGATTTGTGTACTAAACATTCTCAAGAGTCTTCATATGAACTTGTGATTGAATCAAAGTATCAGTTTTTGACCGGCGGATGTGTAAAGCATTATTTTAGCGTTAGCGATAAATTCGATTTGCTTTAAATCAATCATTTTTTGAGATATGAAGTTGCCTTTGCACATGGTATCATGTTGTAGTGTCGTCCACCGATGTATCAAGTTTAGTGTTGATATCTCAAAGATTTGCTGAGATTTGACCCAAGTTCCTGTTTGGTTACTTTTTTGCTGATTTTGATTGGCTGTGCCGGACAAACGGTTTATAAAATCAAAACGCCATGGGATAACTTTTGTGAGGCTTGGTCTGAAGATCATCTCTGTTCATTTTGAAGAAGATATGACAAAAATTGTAGGAGGAGTAGGCTTTCAAAGGTTTTTGATACAACCGGAAATAGCGGAAAATCTATATAACCGGAAATTTACGTCATAGGGTGCGTTGAACTCGTCTTGATCCAGGGAATCCAATGGTACCTAATTTTTGAAAATAAGGCATACGGTTCAAAAGTTGCGTGTGTAAACACAAGTCCAACTTTGACCCATTGGTGGCGCTAGAGTGGTCTGATGGGATACATGAAACTTGGTGTAGGTATAGAAGGAACTGTCCTTAATGAGTGTGCCAAATTTCACAAAAAGTTATCCAAGGGTTCTAGGGGCTGCCATTGACTCCCATGGAACTAGAATAATAATAATAATAAATATAACTGCAAGCAGCAATGGCGGATTCCTCCAAACATTGCAAACCACTGAAAAATTTATATTCTTCACAAATTGTCACTGTAAAAATCCATGCTGCAGACTTACCAATGGGATACCAAATCTGAAATGCAATACCATCAAGATCCACAAGGGCTTTTATTTCAAGCCAAGGAGTGAAGGGAGGGGGCTTGGTGAGCCTACCCATTCCAGAAAGCCTTGTATCTTTGTGTACCAGGGCGTGGCCTGTAGCGTCACTTATGGGTGATATTGGGCCATTTGTGGTGTGGTAGTTACTCTTGGCCTATACTATCAATGTTTCAGGATTTTGAGAACTTTTTACCATTGCATACAAAATCGGAAATGCAATACCATCAAGATCCACATGGTCCTTTGCTAAAGACCAAGCAATGAGTGGGGCTTGGTCAGCCCACAATTGCCTGAAATGTTGTGTATGCGTCTCGCCAAGCTTGTGCGTGTGTCAAGGGAAAGGCTGAGTGTGTGAGAATGTGGAGCGCGCGTGCTGAGGAGCAGGGGAGACATTTCATTGGAAATTTCCTTAACAATTAGCCAAGCATGCATTTTTCAAATATTCACCTAAATTCAACTTTTCATCTTACAGTCAACTTTTTCTGAGATTTGTGTACTAAACATTCTCAAAAGTCTTCATGAACTTGTGATTGAATCAGAGTTTTTTGACTGGCGGATGTGTAAAGCATTATTTTAGCGTTAGAAATAAATTTGATTTCCTTCATTTCAATCATTTTTGAAGATATTAATTTGCCTTCCTACATGGGAACATGACGTAGTGTCTTTCACGTGACACACCAAGTTTGGTGTTGATATTTCAAAGATTTGCTGAGATTTGATCCAACTTCCTGTTTGGTTGCTTTGTTGACGATTTTGATTGGCTGTACCGGACAAACGGTTTTGAAATTCAAAAATCTGTTAAAGAATTCAGTGAGGGTTGCTCTGACGATGATACCTGCCAATTCTGGGGAAGATTGGACAAGAATTGTAGGAGAAGTAGCAAAAAAACGTGTTTCCTAAATCTTTATTGTACAAAAACATCCAATATGGCGGCCGTTATAGGTTATTGAGGCTTTTTTGTTCCTCATGAGAAATAAGGCATATCTAATGAATTTCAGAATTTTGGGACAAATGGGATGCGAATGGCATCACTTTGTAAATGGAAAATTGGGGCTTGGCCGTAGCGCCACCTATGGATAATGGTGCGTCATTTGTGGTGTGGTAGTTACTCCTGGCCTATACTATCAATGTTTCAGGATTTTGAGAACTTTTTCTAAAATGCATTACCATCAAGATCCACAAGGGCCTTCACTTCAAGCCAAGGAATGAGTGGGGGCTTGGTCAGCCCACAATTGCCTGAAATGTTGTGTATGCGTCTCGCCAAGCCCGCGCGTGTGTCAAGGGAAAGGCTGAGTGTGTGAGAATGTGGAGCACGCGCGCGCTGAAGAGCAGGGGAGACATTTCATTGAAAATTTCGTTAGCAATTAGCCAAGCATGCATGTTTCAAATATTCACATAAAATCGACTTTTCATGTTACAGTCAACTTTTCCTCAGATTTGTGTACTAAACATTCTCAAGAGTCTTCATATGAACTTGTGATTGAATCAAAGTATCAGTTTTTGACCGGCGGATGTGTAAAGCATTATTTTAGCGTTAGCGATAAATTCGATTTGCTTTATATCAATCATCTTTTGAGATATGAAGTTGCCTTTGCACATGGTAACATGTTGTAGTGTCGTCCACCGATATACCAAGTTTAGTGTTGATATCTCAAAGATTTGCTGAGATTTGACCCAAGTTCCTGTTTGGTTACTTTTTTGCTGATTTTGATTGGTTGTGCCGGACAAACGGTTTAGAAAATCAAAACGCCATGGGATAACTTTTGTGAGGCTTGGTCTGAAGATCATCTATGGTCATTTTGAAGAAGATATGACAATAATTGTAGGAGGAGTAGGCTTTCAAAGGTTTTTGATACAACCGGAAATAGCGGAAAATCTATACAACCGGAAATTGACGTCATAGGGTGCGTTGAACTCGTCTTCATCCAGGGAATCCAATGGTACCTCATTTTTGTAAATCAGTCATACGGTTCAAAAGTTGCGTGTGTAAACACAAGTCCAACTTTGACCCATTGGTGGCGCTAGAGTGGTCTGATGGGATACATGAAACTTGGTGTAGGTATAGAAGGAACTGTCCTTAATGAGTGTGCCAAATTTAACAAAAAGTTATCCAAGGGTTCTAGGGGCTGCCATTGACTCCCATGGAACTAGAATAATAATAATAAATATAACTGCAAGCAGCAATGGCGGATTCCTCCAAACATTGCAAACCACTGAAAAATGTATATTCTTTACAAATAGTCACTGTAAAATTCCATGCCGCAGACTTACCAATGGGATACCAAATATGAAATGCAATACCATCAAGATCCACAAGGGCTTTTATTTAAAGCCAAGGAGTGAAGGGAGGGGGCTTGGTTGAGCCTACCCATTCCAGAAAGCCTTGTATCTTTGTGTATCAGGGCGTGGCCTGTAGCGTCACTTATGGGTGATATTGGGCCATTTGTGGTGTGGTAGTTACTCTTGGCCTATACTATAAATGTTTCAGGATTTTGAGAACTTTTACCATTGCATACAAAATCGGAAATGCAATACCATCAAGATCCACATGGGCCTTTGCTAAAGACCAAGCAATGAGTGGGGGCTTGGTCAGCCCACAATTGCCTGAAATGTTGTGTATGCGTCTCGTCAAGCTTGCGCGTGTGTCAAGGGAAAGGCTGAGTGTGTGAGAATGTGTAGCGCGCGCGCTGAGGAGCAGAGGGAGACGTTTCATTGGAAATTTCCTTAACAATTAGCCAAGCATGCATTTTTCAAATATTCACCAAAATTCAACTTTTCATCTTACAGTCAACTTTTTCTGAGATTTGTGTACTAAACATTCTCAAGAGTTTTCATGAACTAAAGGCAAACAAATCAACAGTTATTGGCCAAAAAACATTTTGGGTTCCTGCGGCCACGCCGATCACATGACACGATCACATGACACCAAATTGATTGGACATCCTCAGAAGACGGTTCCGAGTCATCTTACCAAGTTTGGTGTTGATATTTCAAAGATTTGCTGAGATTTGATCCAACTTCCTGTTTGGTTGCTTTGTTGACGATTTTGATTGGCTGTACCGGACAAACGGTTTTGAAATTCAAAAATCTGTTAAAGAATTCAGTGAGGGTTGCTCTGACGATGATACCTGCCAATTCTGGGGAAGATTGGACAAGAATTGTAGGAGAAGTAGCAAAAAAACGTGTTTCCTAAATCTTTATTGTACAAAAACATCCAATATGGCGGCCGTTATAGGTTATTGAGGCTTTTTTGTTCCTCATGAGAAATAAGGCATATCTAATGAATTTCAGAATTTTGGGACAAATGGGATGCGAATGGCATCACTTTGTAAATGGAAAATTGGGGCTTGGCCGTAGCGCCACCTATGGATAATGGTGCGTCATTTGTGGTGTGGTAGTTACTCCTGGCCTATACTATCAATGTTTCAGGATTTTGAGAACTTTTTCTAAAATGCATTACCATCAAGATCCACAAGGGCCTTCACTTCAAGCCAAGGAATGAGTGGGGGCTTGGTCAGCCTACAATTGCCTGAAATGTTGTGTATGCGTCTCGCCAAGCCCGCGCGTGTGTCAAGGGAAAGGCTGAGTGTGTGAGAATGTGGAGCACGCGCGCGCTGAAGAGCAGGGGAGACATTTCATTGAAAATTTCGTTAGCAATTAGCCAAGCATGCATGTTTCAAATATTCACATAAAATCGACTTTTCATGTTACAGTCAACTTTTCCTCAGATTTGTGTACTAAACATTCTCAAGAGTCTTCATATGAACTTGTGATTGAATCAAAGTATCAGTTTTTGACCGGCGGATGTGTAAAGCATTATTTTAGCGTTAGCGATAAATTCGATTTGCTTTATATCAATCATCTTTTGAGATATGAAGTTGCCTTTGCACATGGTAACATGTTGTAGTGTCGTCCACCGATATACCAAGTTTAGTGTTGATATCTCAAAGATTTGCTGAGATTTGACCCAAGTTCCTGTTTGGTTACTTTTTTGCTGATTTTGATTGGTTGTGCCGGACAAACGGTTTAGACAATCAAAACGCCATGGGATAACTTTTGTGAGGCTTGGTCTGAAGATCATCTATGGTCATTTTGAAGAAGATATGACAATAATTGTAGGAGGAGTAGGCTTTCAAAGGTTTTTGATACAACCGGAAATAGCGGAAAATCTATACAACCGGAAATTGACGTCATAGGGTGCGTTGAACTCGTCTTCATCCAGGGAATCCAATGGTACCTCATTTTTGTAAATCAGTCATACGGTTCAAAAGTTGCGTGTGTAAACACAAGTCCAACTTTGACCCATTGGTGGCGCTAGAGTGGTCTGATGGGATACATGAAACTTGGTGTAGGTATAGAAGGAACTGTCCTTAATGAGTGTGCCAAATTTAACAAAAAGTTATCCAAGGGTTCTAGGGGCTGCCATTGACTCCCATGGAACTAGAATAATAATAATAATAATAATAATAATAATAAAACTAACAATAACAATAGGTTTCCTCCTTACGGAGGAATCCTAATAATAATAATAATAAAACTAACAATAACAATAGGTTTCCTCCTTACGGAGGAATCCTAAATATAACTGCAAGCAGCAATGGCGGATTCCTCCAAACATTGCAAACCACTGAAAATTGTATATTCTTTACAAATTGTCACTGTAAAATTCCATGCTGCAGACTTACCAATGGGATACCAAATCTGAAATGCAATACCATCGAGATCCACAAGGGCTTTTATTTCAAGCCAAGGAGTGAAGGGATGGGGCTTGGTGAGCCTACCCATTCCAGAAAGCCTTGTATCTTTGAGTATCAGGGCGTGGCCTGTAGCGTCACTTATGGGTGATATTGGGCCATTTGTGGTGTGGTAGTTACTCTTGGCCTATACTATCAATGTTTCAGGATTTTGAGAACTTTTTACCATTGCATACAAAATCGGAAATGCAATACCATCAAGATCCACATGGGCCTTTGCTAAAGACCAAGCAATGAGTGGGGGCTTGGTCAGCCCACAATTGCCTGAAATGTGTATGCGTCTCGTGAAACTTGCGCGTGTGTCAAGGGAAAGGCTGAATGTGTGAGAATGTGGAGCGCGCGCGCTGAGGAGCAGAGGGAGACATTACATTGGAAATTTCATTAGCAATTAGCCAAGCATGCATGTTTCAAATATTCACCAAAAATCTACTTTTCATCTCACAGTCAACCTTTTCTCAGATTTGTGTACTAATCATTCTCAAGAGTCTTCATATGAACTTGTGATTGAATCAGAGTATCAGTTTTTTACTGGCGGATGTGTAAAGTATTATTTTAGCGTGAGCGATAAATTCGATTTGCTTTATATAAATCATTTTTGGAGATATGAAGTTGCCTTTGCACATGGTAACATGTTGTAGTGTCGTCCACCGATATACCAAGTTTAGTGTTGATATCTCAAAGATTTGCTGAGATTTGACCCAAGTTCCTGTTTGGTTACTTTTTTGCTGATTTTGATTGGCTGTGCCGGACAAACGGTTTAGAAAATCAAAACGCCATGGGATAACTTTTGTGAGGCTTGGTCTAAAGATCATCTCTGGTCATTTTGAAGAAGATATGACAAAAATTGTAGGAGGAGTAGGCTTTCAAAGGTTTTTGATACAACCGGAAATAGCGGAAAATCTATATAACTGGAAATTGACGTCATAGGGTGCGTTGAACTCGTCTTGATCCAGGGAATCCAATGGTACCTCATTTTTTGAAAATCAGTCATACGGTTCAAAAGTTGCGTGTGTAAACACAAGTCCAACTTTGACCCATTGGTGGCGCTAGAGTGGTCTGATGGGATACATTAAACTTGGTGTAGGTATAGAAGGAACTGTCCTTAATGAGTTTGCCAAATTTAACAAAAAGTTATCCAAGGGTTCTAGGGGCTGCCATTGACTCCCATGGAACTAGAATAATAATAATAATAATAAAACTAACAATAACAATAGGTTTCCTCCTTACGGAGGAATCCTAAATATAGCTGCAAGCAGCAATGGCGGATTCCTCCTAAGATTGCGAACCATTGAAAAATGTATATTCTTCACAAATTGTCACTGTATAGAAAAATCCATGCTGTAGACTTACCAATGGGATACCAAATCTGAAATGCAATACCATCAAGATCCACAAGGGCTTTTATTTCAAGCCAAGGAGTGAAGGGAGGGGGCTTGGTGAGCTAGACCCCGAAGCCATTTGTTTTGAGAATAATGGCTGGCTGATGAAGTTATTGGCTGGCTAGCCAGCTCAGCCAAAACCTAAATGGCTGCTGCAGCCGCCAAAATGTTAATAGCTACAAATGCCTGAAGCTGCCACTTCATGTCTACAGATGTTTATGTTATACTGATTTACTAGATCTCAATATTTCCAAGTTTTAAAAGAGTACAAAAATATCGACAAAACCCTAGTCCTGACAAAACGGCATTCTTACTTCCAAAAACGGAAGATCTAACAAACGTCTGAGTATGCAACATAGAAATTAAGAAAGTATGTGAGAACAACACAATTACCTTTTCTAGTTGTTTCCGCCATTTCAGCTCAGCGTGAGAGAAAAACGCATTGCTTCTTTTACTGTCTATGTCTATGATCATCACTATCGGAAAACGCACAATTTTAATTGGTCATCAATTCACTGTGAGTCCTGTGTATCATAGCAACGAGCACAAGACTGTGGCGAATCCGGTGTGCAAAATTGATTTAGTTTATCATTGATTTTTTGTGTGTGTATGTCTCTATGTGATAGATATAATTATTGTTTGACGCAAATAATTTCATCTTGCTAAGCCAAAAAATATCAGATGGTGGCTCAATTTGGCTTACAAAATATTAGCTGGCTTTGGCTGAAACTCAAATGGCACCGCTTGGTGGCACTTGGCGTCGGCTTCAGGGTCTATGGTGAGCCTACCCATTCCAGAAAGCCTTGTATCTTTGTGCATCAGGGTGTGGCCTGTAGCGTCAACTATTGGTGATATTGGGCCATTTGTGGTGTGGTAGTTACTCTTGGCCTATACTATCAATGTTTTAGGGTTTTGAGAACTTTTTACCATTGCATACAAAATCGGAAATGCAATACCATCAAGATCCACATGGGCCTTTGCTAAAGACCAAGCAATGAGTGGGGGCTTGGTCAGCCCACAATTGCCTGAAATGTTGTGTATGCGTCTCGCTAAGCTTGCGCGTGTGTCAAGGGAAAGGCTGAGTGTGTGAGAATGTGGAGCGCGCGCACTGAGGAGCAGGGGAGACATTTAATTAGAAATTTCCTTAACAATTAGCCAAGCATGCATTTTTCAAATATTCACCAAAATTCAACTTTTCACCTTACAGTCAACTTTTTCTGAGATTTGTGTACTAAACATTCTCAAGAGTCTTCATGAACTTGTGATTGTATCAGAGTATCAGTTTTGCACCGGGGAATGTGTAAAGCATTATTTTAGCGTTAGAAATAAATTAGATTTCCTTTATTTCAATCATTTTTGAAGATATTAATTTGCCTTCTCACATGGGAACATGATGTAGTGTCTTTCACGTGACACACCAAGTTTGGTGGTGATATTTCAAAGATTTGCTGAGATTTGATCCAACTTCCTGTTTGGTTGCTTTGTTGACGATTTTGATTGGCTGTACCGGACAAACGGTTTTGAAATTCAAAAATCTGTTGAAGAATTCAGTGAGGGTTGCTCTGACGATGATACCTGCCAAATCTGGGGAAGATTGGACAAAAATTGTAGGAGAAGTAGCAAAAAAACGTGTTTCCTAAATCTTTATTGTACAAAAAAATCCAATATGGCGGCCGTTATAGGTTATTGAGGCTTTTTTGTTCCTCATGAGACACAAGGTATATCTAATGAATTTCAGAATTTTGGGACAAATGGGATGCGAATGGCATCACTTTGTAAATGGAAAATTGGGGCTTGGCCGTAGCGCCACCTATGGATAATGGTGCGTAATTTGTGGTGTGGTAGTTACTCCTGGCCTATACTATCAATGTTTCAGGATTTTGAGAACTTTTTCTAAAATGCATTACTATCAAGATCCACAAGGGCCTTCACTTCAAGCCAAGGAATGAGTGGGGGCTTGGTCAGTCCACAATTTCCTGAAATGTTGTGTATGCGTCTCGCCAAGCCCGCGCGTGTGTCAAGGGACAGGCTGAGTGTGTGAGAATGTGGAGCACGCGCGCGCTGAAGAGCAGGGGAGACATTTCATTGAAAATTTCGTTAGCAATTTGAAAAGCATGCATGTTTCAAATATTCACCACAAATCGACTTTTCATGTTACAGTCAACTTTTCCTCAGATTTGTGTACTAAACATTCTCAAGAGTCTTCATATGAACTTGTGATTGAATCAAAGTATCAGTTTTTGACCGGCGGATGTGTAAAGCATTATTTTAGCGTTAGCGATAAATTCGATTTGCTTTATATCAATCATTTTTTGAGATATGAAGTTGCCTTTGCACATGGTAACATGTTGTAGTGTCGTCCACCGATATACCAAGTTTAGTGTTGATATCTCAAAGATTTGCTGAGATTTGACCCAAGTTCCTGTTTGGTTACTTTTTTGCTGATTTTGATTGGCTGTGCCGGACAAACGGTTTAGAAAATCAAAACGCCATGGGATAACTTTTGTGAGGCTTGGTCTGAAGATCATCTCTGGTCATTTTGAAGAAGATATGACAAAAATTGTAGGAGGAGTAGGCTTTCAAAGGTTTTTGATACAACCGGAAATAGCGGAAAATCTATATAACCGGAAATTTACGTCATAGGGTGCGTTGAACTCGTCTTGATCCAGGGAATCCAATGGTACCTAATTTTTGAAAATAAGGCATACGGTTCAAAAGTTGCGTGTGTAAACACAAGTCCAACTTTGACCCATTGGTGGCGCTAGAGTGGTCTGATGGGATACATGAAACTTGGTGTAGGTATAGAAGGAACTGTCCTTAATGAGTGTGCCAAATTTCACAAAAAGTTATCCAAGGGTTCTAGGGGCTGCCATTGACTCCCATGGAACTAGAATAATAATAATAAATATAACTGCAAGCAGCAATGGCGGATTCCTCCTAACATTGCGAACCATTGAAAAATGTATATTCTTCACAAATTGTCACTGTATAGAAACATCCATGCTGTAGACTTACCAATGGGATACCAAATCTTAAATGCAATACCATCAAGATCCACAAGGGCTTTTATTTCAAGCCAATGAGTGAAGGGAGGGGGCTTGGTGAGCCTACCCATTCCAGAAAGCCTTGTATCTTTGTGTATCAGGGCGTGGCCTGTAGCGTCACTTATGGGTGATATTGGGCCATTTGTG
The DNA here is from genome assembly GCF_038355195.1 of Osmerus mordax. Classification (NCBI taxonomy): domain Eukaryota; kingdom Metazoa; phylum Chordata; class Actinopteri; order Osmeriformes; family Osmeridae; genus Osmerus; species Osmerus mordax. The sequence goes on from NC_090052.1 coordinate 9,373,633, forward strand.
GTGTGGTAGTTACTCTTGGCCTATACTATCAATATTTCAGGATTTTGAGAACTTTTTACCATTGCATACAAAATCGGAAATGCAATACCATCAAGATCCACATGGGCCTTTGCTAAAGACCAAGCAATGAGTGGGGGCTTGGTCAGCCCACAATTGCCTGAAATGTTGTGTATGCGTCTCGCCAAGCTTGCGCGTGTGTCAAGGGAAAGGCTGAGTGTGTGAGAATGTGGAGCGCGCGCGTTGAGGAGCAGGGGAGACATTTCATTGGAAATTTCCTTAACAATTAGCCAAGCATGCATTTTTGAAATATTCACCAAATTTCAACTTTTCATCTTACAGTCAACATTCTCAAGAGTCTTCAAGAACTTGTGATTGAATCAGAGTTTTTTGACTGGCGGATGTGTAAAGCATTATTTTAGCATTAGAAATAAATTAGATTTCCTTTATTTCAATCATTTTTTAAGATATTAATTTGCCTTCTCACATGGGAACATGATGTAGTGTCTTTCACGTGACACACCAAGTTTGGTGGTGATATTTCAAAGATTTGCTGAGATTTGATCCAACTTCCTGTTTGGTTGCTGTGTTGACGAATTTGATTGGCTGTACCGGACAAACGGTTTTGAAATTCAAAAATCTGTTGAAGAATTCAGTGAGGGTTGCTCTGACGATGATACCTGCCAATTCTGGGGAATCTTTATTGTACAAAAAAATCCAATATGGCGGCCGTTATAGGTTATTGAGGCTTTTTTGTTCCTCATGAGAAATAAGGCATATCTAATGAATTTCAGAATTTTGGGACAAATGGGATGCGAATGGCCTCACTTTGTAAATGGACAATTGGGGCTTGGCCGTTGCGACACCTATGGATAATGGTGCGTCATTTGTGGTGTGGTAGTTACTCCTGGCCTATACTATCAATGTTTCAGGATTTTGAGAACTTTTTCTAAAATGCATTACCATCAAGATCCACAAGGGCCTTCACTTCAAGCCAAGGAATGAGTGGGGGCTTGGTCAGCCCACAATTGCCTGAAATGTTGTGTGTGCGTCTCGCCAAGCCCGCGCGTGTGTCAAGGGAAAGGCTGAGTGTGTGAGAATGTGGAGCACGCGCGCGCTGAAGAGCAGGGGAGACATTTCATTGAAAATTTCGTTAGCAATTAGCCAAGCATGCATGTTTCAAATATTCACATAAAATCGACTTTTCATGTTACAGTCAACTTTTCCTCAGATTTGTGTACTAAACATTCTCAAGAGTCTTCATATGAACTTGTGATTGAATCAAAGTATCAGTTTTTGACCGGCGGATGTGTAAAGCATTATTTTAGCGTTAGCGATAAATTCGATTTGCTTTATATCAATCATTTTTTGAGATATGAAGTTGCCTTTGCACATGGTAACATGTTGTAGTGTCTTTCTTGTGACATATCAAGTTACGTGTTGATATCTCAAAGATTTGCTGAGATTTGACCCAAGTTCCTGTTTGGTTGCTTTTTTGCTGAATTTGATTGGCTGTGCCGGACAAACGGTTTAGAAAATCAAAACGCCATGGGATAACTTTTGTGAGGCTTGGTCTGAAGATCATCTATGGTCATTTTGAAGAAGATATGACAAAAATTGTAGGAGGAGTAGGCTTTCAAAGGTTTTTGATAAAACCGGAAATGGTGGAAAATCTATATAACCGGAAATTGACGTCATAGGGTGCGTTGAACTCGTCTTGATCCAGGGAATCCAACGGTACCTCATTTTTGAAAATAAGTCATACGGTTCAAAAGTTGCGTGTGTAAACACAAGTCCAACTTTGACCCATTGGTGGCGCTAGAGTGGTCTGATGGGATACATGAAACTTGGTGTAGGTATAGAAGGAACTGTCCTTAATGAGTGTGCCAAATTTAACAAAAAGTTATCCAAGGGTTCTAGGGGCTGCCATTGACTCCCATGGAACTAGAATAATAATAATAATAATAATAATAATAATAATAAAACTAACAATAACAATAGGTTTCCTCCTTAAGGAGGAATAATAATAATAATAATAATAAAACTAACAATAACAATAGGTTTCCTCCTTACGGAGGAATCCTAATAATATAACTGCAAGCAGCAATGGCGGATTCCTCCAAACATTGCAAACCACTGAAAAATTTATATTCTTCACAAATTGTCACTGTAAAAATCCATGCTGCAGACTTACCAATGGGATACCAAATCTGAAATGCAATACCATCAAGATCCACAAGGGCTTTTATTTCAAGCCAAGGAGTGAAGGGAGGGGGCTTGGTGAGCCTACCCATTCCAGAAAGCCTTGTATCTTTGTGTACCAGGGCGTGGCCTGTAGCGTCACTTATGGGTGATATTGGGCCATTTGTGGTGTGGTAGTTACTCTTGGCCTATACTATCAATGTTTCAGGATTTTGAGAACTTTTTACCATTGCATACAAAATCGGAAATGCAATACCATCAAGATCCACATGGTCCTTTGCTAAAGACCAAGCAATGAGTGGGGCTTGGTCAGCCCACAATTGCCTGAAATGTTGTGTATGCGTCTCGCCAAGCTTGTGCGTGTGTCAAGGGAAAGGCTGAGTGTGTGAGAATGTGGAGCGCGCGTGCTGAGGAGCAGGGGAGACATTTCATTGGAAATTTCCTTAACAATTAGCCAAGCATGCATTTTTCAAATATTCACCTAAATTCAACTTTTCATCTTACAGTCAACTTTTTCTGAGATTTGTGTACTAAACATTCTCAAAAGTCTTCATGAACTTGTGATTGAATCAGAGTTTTTTGACTGGCGGATGTGTAAAGCATTATTTTAGCGTTAGAAATAAATTTGATTTCCTTCATTTCAATCATTTTTGAAGATATTAATTTGCCTTCCTACATGGGAACATGACGTAGTGTCTTTCACGTGACACACCAAGTTTGGTGTTGATATTTCAAAGATTTGCTGAGATTTGATCCAACTTCCTGTTTGGTTGCTTTGTTGACGATTTTGATTGGCTGTACCGGACAAACGGTTTTGAAATTCAAAAATCTGTTAAAGAATTCAGTGAGGGTTGCTCTGACGATGATACCTGCCAATTCTGGGGAAGATTGGACAAGAATTGTAGGAGAAGTAGCAAAAAAACGTGTTTCCTAAATCTTTATTGTACAAAAACATCCAATATGGCGGCCGTTATAGGTTATTGAGGCTTTTTTGTTCCTCATGAGAAATAAGGCATATCTAATGAATTTCAGAATTTTGGGACAAATGGGATGCGAATGGCATCACTTTGTAAATGGAAAATTGGGGCTTGGCCGTAGCGCCACCTATGGATAATGGTGCGTCATTTGTGGTGTGGTAGTTACTCCTGGCCTATACTATCAATGTTTCAGGATTTTGAGAACTTTTTCTAAAATGCATTACCATCAAGATCCACAAGGGCCTTCACTTCAAGCCAAGGAATGAGTGGGGGCTTGGTCAGCCCACAATTGCCTGAAATGTTGTGTATGCGTCTCGCCAAGCCCGCGCGTGTGTCAAGGGAAAGGCTGAGTGTGTGAGAATGTGGAGCACGCGCGCGCTGAAGAGCAGGGGAGACATTTCATTGAAAATTTCGTTAGCAATTAGCCAAGCATGCATGTTTCAAATATTCACATAAAATCGACTTTTCATGTTACAGTCAACTTTTCCTCAGATTTGTGTACTAAACATTCTCAAGAGTCTTCATATGAACTTGTGATTGAATCAAAGTATCAGTTTTTGACCGGCGGATGTGTAAAGCATTATTTTAGCGTTAGCGATAAATTCGATTTGCTTTATATCAATCATCTTTTGAGATATGAAGTTGCCTTTGCACATGGTAACATGTTGTAGTGTCGTCCACCGATATACCAAGTTTAGTGTTGATATCTCAAAGATTTGCTGAGATTTGACCCAAGTTCCTGTTTGGTTACTTTTTTGCTGATTTTGATTGGTTGTGCCGGACAAACGGTTTAGAAAATCAAAACGCCATGGGATAACTTTTGTGAGGCTTGGTCTGAAGATCATCTATGGTCATTTTGAAGAAGATATGACAATAATTGTAGGAGGAGTAGGCTTTCAAAGGTTTTTGATACAACCGGAAATAGCGGAAAATCTATACAACCGGAAATTGACGTCATAGGGTGCGTTGAACTCGTCTTCATCCAGGGAATCCAATGGTACCTCATTTTTGTAAATCAGTCATACGGTTCAAAAGTTGCGTGTGTAAACACAAGTCCAACTTTGACCCATTGGTGGCGCTAGAGTGGTCTGATGGGATACATGAAACTTGGTGTAGGTATAGAAGGAACTGTCCTTAATGAGTGTGCCAAATTTAACAAAAAGTTATCCAAGGGTTCTAGGGGCTGCCATTGACTCCCATGGAACTAGAATAATAATAATAAATATAACTGCAAGCAGCAATGGCGGATTCCTCCAAACATTGCAAACCACTGAAAAATGTATATTCTTTACAAATAGTCACTGTAAAATTCCATGCCGCAGACTTACCAATGGGATACCAAATATGAAATGCAATACCATCAAGATCCACAAGGGCTTTTATTTAAAGCCAAGGAGTGAAGGGAGGGGGCTTGGTTGAGCCTACCCATTCCAGAAAGCCTTGTATCTTTGTGTATCAGGGCGTGGCCTGTAGCGTCACTTATGGGTGATATTGGGCCATTTGTGGTGTGGTAGTTACTCTTGGCCTATACTATCAATGTTTCAGGATTTTGAGAACTTTTTACCATTGCATACAAAATCGGAAATGCAATACCATCAAGATCCACATGGGCCTTTGCTAAAGACCAAGCAATGAGTGGGGGCTTGGTCAGCCCACAATTGCCTGAAATGTTGTGTATGCGTCTCGCCAAGCTTGCGCGTGTGTAAGTGTATAATTGAAAACTAATAACAGTTGGTTTAGAATTAGCTCAGTGCACAAGCGTAGTGACAAACTTTTGGTGTAGCCAGAAATTGGCAAATCAGTTTTTGGTTACTGTCTCAATCTGGGAACAAACAACAAGATGAGTGGTGCTGTTGTATGGAAAAAATTAAGTAAAAAGAAATATAATGTACGTGACTCATTTAAGTTTCAAGCTACTGTGGGTTGGTCGTTATAACAGCCATTTGCCCTTCCATTGTTTCTCAAAAGACACCTGCCTTTGTTCACTGTGGCTGCACAAAATAAGGAGGGTGGAATTCTGGTGACCCCACACATCAAGGTATGGAGTTGACATTTCCAAGACCATGAAATCATCACTACTGCTAAGGGTAGACGGGTTTTTGCAGCAGGCTCTGTTCCTTTGTTATTTAAGTGGAATACCAATAAGTACCAATACCAATAAGTCACATGCTGGTGTTTGGGAGCGTTGATCTTGACCACAAAGTCCAGAACCTGACCCAGCAGAGTCAGAGGAGGACATTGAGCAACATTTTATGGTCTTGATTGTTGTTGACCACGACTCTGGGGTCAGCGGTACTGTATGTCTGGATTGGGAGCAGTATGAAGATATGTTGAGGGAATTAGAGTCGCTAAGACAGCAGCTTTAAATGTATCATTTTACTAACTTCTTTGGACTAAAATTGTTTGCTTTGTCTCCCGAAGACATCAGAGTGTTCTTTTGTGTGGAACATAGAACTTCCATGAGTGGAATCAGAAACAAGTGTCTTGAGCCTTTTCTTGAAGGTGGTGAGACAGTCAGTGTCTCTGATGGAGGTGGGGAGTTGATTTCACCACTGGGGGCCAGACAGGAGAAGAGCTTGTGTTGGGACCAAGACGGTCTTGAGCGGTGGGACCACCAGGTGGTTGTCAGAAGAAGACTGTAGGTGGCAGGTGGGGGTGTAAGGCTGGAGGAGAGACTTGATGTAGTCAAGTGCAGTCCCGTTCAGCACTCGGAAGGTCAGTACCAGGGTCTTGAATCTGATACGGGCTGTGATGGGTAGCCAGTGGAGAAAGATGAGGAGCCGGGTAACATGGGAGCGTCTGGGTAGATTGAAGACCAGGCGGGCTGCTGCGTTCTGAATTCTCTAGAGAGGGCGTGTTGCGCATGCTGGGAGAGTGGCGAGCAGTGAGTTGCAGTAGTTCAACTTGGAGAGAACAAGTGCTTGGACTAGCAGCTGGGTGGAATGCTCAGACAGGTATCCCCTGATCTTACAGAAGTTGTAGAGGGTGAATCTACACGACCAGGGGAGACTGCAGCATTGTAAACTGTGAGGGAGAGCTCGTCATCCATGGGAACCCTGAGGTTCCTGGCAGAGGATGAACATATCAGGGTTATTGACATATTGTGGAAGATGGAGGGTTTGGCCGGGATGATGAGAAGTTCTGTTTTGGCTAGGTTCAGCTGGAGGTGGTGCTTGGTCATCCAGGTGGAGATGTCTGTGAGGCAGGCCTTGATCCTAGCTGAGATTCCCGGATCAGTTGGGGGGAACAACAGGTACAGCTGCGTGTCGTTATCAATCCTAACTTCACCATACACTCAAACAGTGAGGTTTCTCAGCTTTTTTATGGAGCTGTAGCACAATGCCCTGACCACGACTCGTCCTGATTTTTATTAGAAACTGAGAATGACAGAAATACAGATGATAATACATATAAACGGATAGTTTGCGTGTAAAATGAAGAAAAACAAGCTTCTATATTACACTAAAAATAAACACGTCAGTAACTAGCTTATTTGCTAGCTGGCCGGCACATCACATTAAACTACTTAATTTCATAGTTGTGCAGATAACTCAATATGTAGAGTTTGAATCCCTTGTTTTGCTTGCTTTCTGGAGCAGGGACCAGGCATTTACAATTCAATGGACATCACTGATGCTTATTTTAAGCAGGTCTTGGAGACATCAACTAAAACTGGACATTTTTGGCGACGCGGGTGATTGCCTCAAGGAAACCGGAAACTGATTTGCCAACATTTTATTGGCATATTTTTGCCATCACTGGCTACAGCAGATGTTCGTTACTACACTTGTGCACAGAGCTAGTAACTTTGCAAATCTATATTTCACTGATAACTAAAAAGAGAAAAAATACAATAAGAAACTGTTAAGCCTGTGTTTTACCAGTTTATCAATAAGGGAACTGGTTAGTGGAATTGAGTTGTTTAGTTGGAAAATCTGACATATACAAAAAAAAACATACTGTTAAGCAGAGTGAAGGGCTTTCCCTTGCCTCATGTCTAGTAATTGAATTAGTTTTTGAAATAGGGGGCAAGAGGCAGTTGTGTAAGAATACAAGTATTTTATTTGGTAAAGGTATAAATTTGACATATTAACAAAGAAAATTGCATTGAAAACTGTTATCAATATTAAGTAAGGGAAGTGGTGTTAAAAATGTTTAAGTGGGAATTCAGAAATAGAAACATTTCATATGTCATTTCTTTTAAGGTAGCTTGTTGTATATATAGCTACGGTAACAAGAAACGAAATATGCACAAATGCAGAAACACATGTATTATAGTAAAATGTAAATGAGAACAAAAGTGGGGAAAAATTGTGCAATGATTGTGGAATGTATTTGCAGTGTTAAATTTGTGTAATGTGTGTCTTTCTACATATTCTATGCTGACACAATATAATACAAAATGTGATGTACTGTATGCTGCAATCGTGTAATGTGTAATATTGAGTGCAATACAATTCTCATGTGTGACTTTGGATTGTTATGAATTAGAAGGTTGTTAAGTAGGGTGGATTTAAAACACATGGTCCATTGTGAAATTTCAGGCAGCCACAGACTTCTTTGATATCTGTACATCCAGTTGTTGATGTTGTATCCAGTGGTCCAGAGTTTTCATTGAGTTATGCTTCACATTTTAGATAATTGTAGTTAGCCTGTGTGGAAACACAAAATAGACAAACATGTATATGTATATAAACAAAATATTGAATAAATGAAACATTAAAAGGTGCATTTGTGACATTTGCATGTGTTACAAATATGTTATTGACAGTAAGCAGTGTATAGGTGAATTATTTTAAGCAAATATGTGATTGTGTTTGTTGAAATATATATGTTGTACTGTACAATATTTTGTGTATAGGATTACTAGGTACTATTATGCTGTAACTACGTGTTTTGTCTTCATGTTAATATGTTTACAGTGTATGGATTGTGAAATCCAAAGAAAAATAAATTATAAATATATTTACCACAAGGTAGGAAGGAGTAGGGTCTTATCAGCCAGCGTTCAGGAGACATCTTAGTTGTCAGTTTAGTAATAGTAGTTTCTCAGGGTATTCAGCGAGAATATCTCAATGCTTGGTTGAAATCTGGACTAGGCTCCTGTAATTATACATAAATATTTAGTTGATGCAGTAAAACAATTTAGGTAGAACAGACATTTTGCCCCAAGAGAGACTAATTGTTAATTGTAAGTAGGTAGGTATAAAAGCATACTTTTTAGTGCAGGTGTTTTAGTGTTTCCAGACTGAAATTGCTGAATGATGAAACCATTGGTACTTCCACAAGGTTTAAAGGCCTGAAGTGGGTAGCTGAAAAGCATAACATTAAGATTTTAAGAGAATCATGTTTACAATGTGACCTTTATTACAATAAAAACTTGGTAAATGTATAATATACTTTACTTGATGTAGTAGTGGTGGTGGGAGAGTTTTCAGTAGTTGGCTGGTTTAATGAAATCCACCATTTCAAAGCATAAGGATTCAGCAAGAAGATTTCAATGCTGTGTTTGGTATCTGGACAAGGCTCCTTTAGTGATACGTAAATATATATTTTAATGCAGTGAAACAATATAGAAAGAAAATAAATGTTTGCCCCAGAAAGAATACGATTGTAAGTAAGTAATTACCTACCTTGTAATTGAAGTTGCTTTAGTCTTGCCAAATCAAGGTTGATGAATGATGGAAGCAGTGATAGGTCCACATGGCTTGAAGGTTTGAGGTGATTGCTGAAAAGCAAACATGAAAATTGTATGAGTGTGGTGTGTAACGTAAGCTTTATTACAGTAAAAACATATGAAATGTGTCATTTACATTACCTGATGTGGTACTTGAGGTTTCAGATGTTGGGTGGTTGAATGTAGTCCAACATTTTAAAGCACAAGGATTAGTGTGCTGATGAGAAAAGTATTGCACAGCATTGTGTGTGTGTGTGTGTGTGTGTGTGTGTGTGTGTGTGTGTGTGTGTGTGTGTGTGTGTGTGCTGCCAGAAGGCTGGGAGAGAAAATTACAGAATGATATTTAAATATCAACACGACTACAAAACATGTTGTTATAGCACTTTAACATTTAGTAATTTCATACAAATAAGTGTCATAACATTGTACAATACATGAAGCTTATAATATACAAAGCACAAGTTACCTGTTACATGTTGACATGTTAATGTCATATAAGTCCTTGAAGTGTTTTTTCATAAATTAACAGAAAAATATGGAAATTCATTATTTAATATGATATAATTTATTTCTCACCTGCTGTACAAATAGTGTGTTTGAAAATATATTAGTTAATGTGTATACTACGTTGATTTACTTAAGCTATGACTTTTGTTTTAACATTCATTAAAGTGTAGTTAATTTATGTGAATTAGTACAGCATTATGATGACTGTAATATGTTGACAACAATTCAAGCGATATTTGAAATTGGACATCTTTTGTGTATACATGATCTATTATTGTGTTAGCATCAGTGGTTGAAAAGTCAACTAATTGAATGTAATGGTGTTGTTCAAAAACAGTTTGTATTGTTTTAGAAGTAAGCAGATTTTCATTAAAGTCTCCCATGATCATTTTAGCTCCTGGAAAGGTGTTAATTTCAGCAATAAGATGTAATAGATTTTCTTTAAATATGTCAACTTGGTATGTTTGGGGCCTGTATAGAACTGCAGCGATTAATTGAAACTGTGGAACGTGGAAGACTAATGATTCCAGATTTGTATTACATGGTGTGTTGACTTCAATGTTTTGATCTGTTTGACAATATATTCCAACACCACCATTTGCCTGAAGTTTTAAAGTCTTGGTGAAACTGTTTATTGGACTGTAACAATTGAAACGTGTGTTGTTGTAAAACGTGAAGTTAGGTAAAAGTAAATGTTCAGTTGGAAAGTTTGGTTGAAGCCATGTTTCAGCAACACAAATGCATTGTGATTTCAAAATACTGTTGTTTGCTTGCATGTTTTTAAAATGTGCATTGAGACTTTGAATGTTATGAAAAGCAATTGTGAATAATGGAGTGGTTGAAGGTGAGTTTTTGGAGATGAATGTTGGCATTGTTGCAAGAACATCTTTGATATTACTGTTGCAATAAATCTTTGACTCTTTCAAGTCTTCAATTACTAAGCCTGACAGAGAAGAGACACGACTTAAAGCGACGTAAGCTTGTCCTGGTGAAAATATTTTTTTCAAGTTTACCACTGCACTGTTAACTGTTAAACCTTGAACTTTGTGTACGGTACAAGCCCAGGCTAATTGTAATGGGTACTGCCGCCGTATTCCACCATTGTTTGAGACTCTGTCTTCTACGGGTTTAATGATTGTGATGTTTCGATGAGTATTGTTTGGTGTAGTTATTTTAGCTCTTTGCAGTTGTCCAATTTTGCCATCATCAAATTCAACATGTATTAAAGAGGGAAAGTATTTGTCTGTATCAAACATGATTTGGAAAACTGTCCCGAAAGCACCATTAACAAGTCCATCTAAAACATCAATGTTTTTAGTCAGCATGATGCGAGCTTGTATTCCCACATTGACACTTGGCTTAAGACAGGTATTAAAAACTTTGCTGTGGTGGCCATTCTTTCTTTCCATACGTCCTGTTTTTGGATTTCGCTCAAAGTCTTGTGCTTCAATAGTTATAGCATTTGGGCAAATTGAATTGAGCATTTCAGAGTTATAATAGCAAACCTGTTTATTTGTTGCAAAAATGTGCAATACATTCAAGACTCCTCCTGTTTCGCATTGTTTCAATATCTCAACGTCTGCAGGCAACATAGGAGTTGATTTTTCATGGACACGTATGCGATTCAGCAGCTCAGCAAAAGTAGAATCTTTTTGTCTCACAACTTGTGTCAAATTTGCAATTTGAAAGTGATCGTTCCAAATGTTTAGTCCTGGCATATCACTGTACAGAGGTTTCCCTTTAACAGGTGGTAACTGGTAAAAATCTCCAACCGCAACAATGCTAACTTTTCCAAACAAAGAATGATCTCCGCACTGTTTTATTTGTCTTAGTCTTCCGTGAATGTATGCAAACAGTCTGGTGTCTACCATTGATATTTCATCGATGATCAGTAATTGCAAATTGGAAAGTTTTGCTCGTAAAGAGTTGATCTTTTCCTCACCTAACGGCTGGTAAGGTAATCGCACATCTGTGCCAATACAAAAAGTATTGTGTATTGTAGCAGCATTAATGTTATATGCGGCAACGCCTGTAGGAGCTGTTAATAGCACTGTAGTGTCATCAGGGTTTGTGCATAGTTGCACTAGAATTTGTGACAACTCATAATGTATGGCTTTTATCAAATGGCTTTTTCCTGTACCTGCTCCACCAGTGACAAAAAGGTGTATTGGTTGTGGTTTTTGTCCCCATACTGTTTCTAAACTCCACTGACGTAGTTTGTAAAATATGCGCGCTTGCTCATCATTTAAAGATCTCATTATGTCCCATGCTGCTTCTTTAGTCATAAATGTTTTTCTAACTTCTATGTTACCCGTCATAGGCACAGTTTCTGTCAAGTCTGGAATATTTTCAGAAATGGGCTGTAAATCATTTTCATCATGAATTATGTCCTGTGATTGTAAACACTGAAGCCGTTCCATTTCAGATTGCGGACAAATATGTGCCCATGCATCATCCAAATCACCCTGTTGTTCCATGACAAGTTGAGCATCATCTAGTTTGTCAGAATTTTGTTCATACAAAGACCTATTATTCTCAATAATTTCTTTAACTGTGTCTATGTTATCACTGAAATCACGTACAATTCCAACATTGTAAAACTCTTCGAATGATACAAAAGGATGTGGTTTCAATTGACAGTCTTCATAGTGGGGCAAAAACAATTGGAGCTGGCTATGATGGTATTTTTCTGGATCTTTTGTGGGTGACAGTCTTGCATATCTAATAACAGCTGGTTCTGTGCGCAACCTTTTTTTAATGTAACCATATTTGTCCTGAAGTTGAATGACAGATTCGCTTGGATTAGCTGGGACTTCACTTTGACTCAAGACTCGATATTCTGAGCAAAACGTGGCAAGGCACATATTTTGGAACGGTGGTGATTGTGGTCTATGTTTATACCTCTCTATTACACTTGTCATCCATATAGTGTTTTGTTCATTGTTGTCATTTAGTTTTCTGTCTTGCAATACACTCAAAGGTAAACTCATGCGCATAGGGTGTTCTCCTGTTGGTATGAAAGTTACTTTGCGTGAGCATTCCTTTAAATGCATTCCAGTCAGTCTGTATACTGCTTCTTGTGCAGACACTTCTCTATTATGAAGGTAAACACTGCCAAGTGATTTGAATGCAGCTTTGGCATCCAGATTGCCTTTAGTTCCTTCTTTTTGTGCACAATCTAGTAACAATCCCATTTCTCTCTCTGCTTTGGATATATAAGAAATAATGTACACTACACAAGAATATGCATCCACAATGTACTGAATATCCATATTGGCATTCCAAGCTCGTAACAGGTCTTTGTTAAATTGGTTAATCCAAATGTCACCGGGCTTTCTTTTTAAAACAACGTTGGTTTTATTGGTTAGTTGTGAATTTGCAATTTCAAAAAGCAATTGTGAAATTCCGATGCTTTCAAAGAGTTCCTCTGGCGATTCAAATGTTTGATCACTATTTAGTAAAGTTGTTCTGACCATTTTCAAAATCTTTTCAGCCATGTCTGGTGTCATCAGTTTTCTCAATTCATCTTCCTCAGTCATTGGTTGATGTGATTGTTCTGTATTGCATTGATTTTGTGCAGGTTTGACAATACGATCAATAAATGTTCGACAAGATGGGGGTCGTGGGAAGTTAAACCGACATTCAGTTTTCTTTTTCCTACAGGTTTTTGAGTGCTTAGTGCTATGCTTTTGCACTGTGTTGACAATCTCACACATTTCTTCATCGTCGGATGATGGCAGTTCACAAGATACATATTTGTCAATAAAGTCTACAACCTTATCATCAGGGTCTTTGTCAATTTGAGGGGCTGATTCCACCCAGAACAAGCAATGACAATGAGGGGAGCCTCTGTTTTGAAATTCTACACGGTAAAAGTAGTCCGATATTTTTCCAATAGGAGCAGCTGGAGACATGATCACATCTTTCAAGAAACTGTGCCATCTGTGGTCAAACATTCTTGCAGCTGTAACTGGGTTTTGTTTCAACAAGGCACATTTCTCTGACCAAGTCAGTTCATCTGTAGGAACATTTTTATTTTGTTCATGACTGAGTGTTGTTATCATTTCAGGCCAGCGCATGTCAGCTGAGGAAAACGAACAAAACCATGTGGGGATTCCGAGTTGGCGTATCATAGCAAACAGATCTTTTTGTGCAGATTGCCAAAAGGGGGGTGTTCCACGTATAGGTCGTAAAAACTTGTAACCTTCGTCATTTTTTAACACTCGTTTTAAAGATTCTGCATCAGTTAGAAAATTGGGTTGCTCTTTGTACGGCAATTCAGTGCCTAAACCTTTGCGCATGGCAATTGATACATTTGACAAAACTTGTTGCACCTCTGATATGTACTGCGCATAGAATATAAAGTCCGTGTTTTTAGCAAATCTGCCATCAGCATTTAGTAGACGCGTGTTTAAATATTTTGCCAGGGTTATTTTTTCTTTGCGATGGTCATGAAAAGTAGGAGCTCCCGTTGGATATAACATAGGAAAACATTTTCCTTCATTTGTAGCATCTTCTAACAGTTTAATGGGGTGATTATTCTCAGCAGGGGCAACTGATAACACAGAGTCAAAATGTTGATCCAACACTTCTTGAGCAATATCTACTGGTTGTAAACATGTGTCTAGAAACATTCCATGTGTTTGTTCAGTGTATGTCAACTCTTCTTCAGGATCATCACTTTCTGAATCATTTTCCGTTGTGTTCTTTTTTCTTTCATTAGCAACGCTTGTTGTTTGCATTGGTTCACTAACCATGTCATTTGGCACAGCAGTAATACATATTTCACTGTTTTTATTTACATCTCCAACAGTTGTGTCAACTTGAGATGTTGTGTTATTATTATTGCAAATTTCCATATGTGTATGATCAGTATTTTCCGCATTTTGGAGTGTGTCACTGATGACATTTTGTTGATGATGACTGACTTGCACATCGTCTATTTTGTCCAGAGGGTTAACCCATTCTTTATTGATGCTAATGTCATGATACCATTTGTTATTTAACTTTAAGTACTCTAAGGCATTATAGACATGGTTTGTATGTACATGTTTATATTCATAATGCCCCTTGTATGTTAATTTGCGTTTCAGTTTAATTCGTAACATTAAATCATTTCCATCATTTCTTGGAAGCATGTTTGTTACTTGATTGACATTAGATGGAACACAAACGACAGGTCCATGACAACCATTTTGTCCACCTTTTGGTAATGCCAAAAGTTTCATAAAAGGAATATGTTTCGCTATTAAGTGTTGCTCAAGAGAATTTAAGCACTGTAGCTGAGAAGGAATGGCTTCCAAATGCAAATTATTGGCTACACTTTGTTCAGGCATTCTACCAGCACATATTTTACGGTGACATGTGTGACATATCCACAACTTAGATGATTGAATATGAGCAGTGCAGTTATCATCACATTCTTCATTACATGTCTGTAAATATGTTTCTGTAATGCATTTTTTAGCCAAAGCAACAACAGTTAGACTGGTTGTGTACGTATCATGTTTACATTCAATGACTTGCTTTCGAAAAAGCTGGCGATGACAAACTGAGCAAACAAATTGAGGGCCTGTTTTGACATTCTTTCTAAAAGATTCGATGACAAAATCCATGGAATATGTCTGATTTTTCTTAGAAATATATGTTTGCATGCCTTGTGTTTTTACACTGCTTTGAAAGTCTGCATCACATTTGTATTTATTCTTGCTAAATTCTTTAACTTTATTTTTAAAATCTGCATCACACTTGTATTTCCTTTGACTGTATTCTTTAACTTTAGTTTGAAAGTCTTCATCACATTTGTATTTCCTTTGACTGTATTCTTTAACTTTAGTTTGAAAGTCTTCATCACATTTGTATTTCCTTTGACTGTATTCTTTAACTTTAGTTTGAAAGTCTTCATCACATTTGTATTTCCTTTGACTGTATTCCTTAACTTTAGTTTGAAAGTCTTCATCACATTTGTATTTCCTTTGACTGTATTCTTTAACTTTAGTTTGAAAGTCCTCATCTGTTCTGTACTGATCTTGGCTGGACTGCAATTTTGTTTTTCTGAATTGATCATCCGTTGCATATAATTTTTGTTGCAACATTTTGCAATTTTGTCGGAATTGAATATCATTCTGATATTTTTGCTTCTTAATGGCAGCTTTATCTTGACTTTGTTGTATTTTACCAGTTGTTGATAACCTTTTCCTCAAATTTACATTACACTTTGGCATTGCTTTTTTTGCTTGGCACAATGATGCGCATGCACCTTCACAATGTGTATCCGTTACACAAGTTACCAATTCATAATGATTCCCATTGACATGATTCAAATATATGGCATTGTCACTTGTTCTTGAAAGACTTTTGTAGATGTTCCAGCGATCAGAATTAAATGTGTAAATGTCAGTACGGAACAGATCTGCTGCACCTATAATTTCCAATTCAGTGCCCCATGTGTTTGCATACATCATTCGTGAAGACTTTATGTAGTGTTCTACAGAAGTGTATTCAGTTGTCAAATACTTTTGAAATGTTTCCTCATTTTTCATTAAGTGTCTTACCACATTTTTTCGTATTTTCATGTGAGGGCTTTCATTGCCGCAAATTGCCATAGCCAGTGACCGGAACAAGCAGTTTCCATCTTTTCTGATAGCTTTTGATTCACATGGACAACTTAATACTGTGCATTGTTGAATTATGGTTGAATCATGGTTATCATTTACATTCTGCAAATCGAACTGTGAACATAACGCAGTTTGATGCATAAATGTTAAGGGAGAAAACGTCCACGTTGGCAGTGTCACATCACCAACTACAACATCATCAGTATTTTTACACACTTCATCAACATCGTCCAAAGTTGTGACATTCAAGTCAAATTTTTTTATTCTGTCTGTACACATATTTTCTGTTTCTGTTGTTGCACTAGCCCTACAGTCTATAACATTCAGTGTGTTATCAACACACTCATTGTATTTGTCTACAGTTAGATCAATACTTTTTGTTGTCGAAAGTTTTTCATCACTGGTAGCATTGATAGGCCTTTTGTTTTTACACAACTCATTCTCATTTTGTGATGGCAATGAATGACCACACTCTGTTTGTGTTTCAAAAGTGCTCTCGGCAACATGAATATTCACATCAACAAATACCTCTGTTGTTACTTGTGGTTTCAAGGCATTGACTTTGCGTTTCCGTCTACTAGACCTGTGTACTGGTTTAGTGTTGACGTTGGGTCCGTCTTCACATTTCATTATTACGCTGATTCCAGTTACCTCAAAAGGTTTTCCAAAGGCATTCATTGAACTTGCAAGCCTTTTAATGAGCTGACTGTACATATCCTCAAAGGTTTGAAAGAAACACACAACACTTTTTCCTGTTGGATGAACAAGGCCATCATAGCTGCGTGCGTGGGAATCAAACACTGCGTAACCACTGGTGTGTTTAATAATGGCACATGTACTTTTATTCATTGTCAAAAAACAGCTGTCATCTCCTAGTAATACTCTCTGCAGTGCTTCATAAAGGCTTATTGACATATCTGCCAACTCTGGATCATAATCATGTAGTCCTACTATGCCACTAAATGCTTGCCCAAGATTTATTGTAAAATCAACATGATGAAGCACAAGAGACTTTGGCAAATCACTTACCAATAGATGAGTATCATTTACCTGATTGCAGTTCTGCACTGATGTGTAAAGCTTGTTTCCATTCACAAGAATATTATCAACGTCACTACATTGCCATGTGCACACATCTTTTAATTCATTCATCAAAATTGCTGTTAAACTGTTTGTCAGACATTGTACACCTGCATTTTCTCCAAACATCACATGTCCTTGATGAAAAGTTCCTTGTAGAAACCTGTTATTACAGCTTGGATACATGGTGCTCAGTAACACTGCAGAAGGTATTAGTTCAAGATTTTCAAAGTTTTGTTCAGAGTTTTGTTCAGAGTTTTGTTCAGAGTTTTGTTCAGAGTTTTGTTCAGAGTTTATTACATGGTGAGAGTCACCATCAGAACGGTGTGGTAGTGGAGCACACCTTGCAGATTTAAGAGGAACAGTTTGGTTATCACTGGCCTGTGAATGAGAATGTGAGGTCTCTGTCTCACATCTCGACAGAGGCACAGACTGTGAAAGAGAATCACAGGGCCTAAAGACAGATGACTGAGAGGTCGGAAGAGGAGGAAAATCAGAGTAGGTGAAGCTTGGGGTGGGGGATGAAGAAGGAGGTGGGATATCACAAGGGGTAGAAGGGGGATCAGTGGATAGAGAAAAATCAGACTGTAATGCTGCAACAGCATCACCTTTCCGCCTGCTCTCCCTTCGCATCTGAAAAACAGGAAAACAATATTAAAGAAGAATAATAACTACACATCTGCAGGACTAGTCTTCATAAAGCTATATTGGTATATTTCTCAAGTGTACATTACTGCTATTAGCAGTAACAAACACGTTTTTATATTGGGCATCAAAAGTACATGGCTATTTAATTATGGGGCAGAAAAAAGGTAAAGACTTCTCAAACACATGGTAGTGCATAAATAAGTGACAGCAACCTAAGACAATTACATTTTATACAATACAAAACAGGAAAACATTTGGAAGGCCATGTAATGTCATGGTCTGTATTTTGTCAATACAGGAACACAGTCCTTCAAGTATATCATTAAATGACAATAGCATGACATGAAATTAGTGACATATGTATTAATAAATGATTCAGACAGTGTCTATAGCCATCAACATTAAAATTGTTTCACTATCAATTAGCATTTAAACATTCGCAAAAACAAGCATTAAGGAAATCACATGAGGTCTCTGCTCATTGTTAAATGATAAACTAGTTTGTTTACTTTGATTGACCCTACAGTTCACTTCAGAAAATACATCTTTAACCCCAACCCTTAATGCAAACATTAGTCAGTACCTGTTATGACCCTCTTTGCCTAACACAAGAGGGAATGTCAATGCGTGAAACATTAATTGATAATTGTGTGACTAAAAGTGATGTTTGTCACAATTGTCACAACAGAAAAACAATAAATGCTTAACAATGCCTAAGAAAAGCAAATGCCAAAAAAGTATCTGATCTAGTAAACACCTAGAGCCTAGACTAAACATACATGAGGTGGCACCCGTTCCTTCCCTCCTGTGTTACCAGAGGTTCGCTGTGTGTGATGGAGAATATGCCCATGTTAAACAGTTTACCAATTTTAAAGCCCCCATGTGCAAGTCCATGGGAGTCAGGTGGCTGAGCGGTTAGGGAAGCGGCTAGTAATCTAAAGGTTGCCAGTTTGATAGGGTTAGGGTATATTAGCAATGATTTCAACTAGAAGTCTGTCTGAAAAACTGTAAAGAAGCAACTGTGTTGCCAAACAACAGACGACTCCGGTAATTTCATGTGAAACTAAACAGCTGGTTGGAAGTGGGCAGCTGATTGCCGGTCACAGGATTGGGAAACACCAACTACACCGTACCTGCATGCAGTGAATAGGAAGAAAGAGGGGAGAATAGAAAATAAAAAACACACAACCACAACTATACAAACACTGACTAAATTAGGAAAATTACAAACATAGGTCTGTAACAATGAGGTTCTTAAGAATGCTCATTCACATTCATTTTTCTACATTAATCTTATCACTTAACCCTTGTGTTATCTTCGGGTCGTTCTGACCCATCAGTCATTGTGACCCACCGTCGTATTGCGACAACTTTACCGCATACAAAAACAAAGTGAAGCATTTTCTTTTAACCGTTGGGCTGTCTCAGACCCCCCACATTGCGAAGGTTAAAAGAAAATTATTTTTATTTGTTTTTGTATTGGGTAAAATTGGGTAAACACAACAATGGTTCGTTATGAACCTTTGGGTCATGTGACCCGAAGGCAGCACGAGGGTAAAAAAAGCTGGTTTTGCTTTGTTCACAAGGAAGTCAAACCTCAACAGTGGCCTCTGCAGCTGTCCTTTTCTTGGCTGCTGTCGATTTCTTGCTGGATCGTGGCATCTAAAAGCACATCAAAAAAACATTACAAACACTATACAATGTAACATACCACATGTTGGGAAGTTTGGGTGTTGTTGACTCAAGGTTGGGGTTTAGTTGTCACCATAGAATGTTGATAAGAACACTAAACAAGGCACAGGCATTCTTCATTTATTTTACTAAAATAACTTTGGGTTTGTATATGTTTGTTTGTCTGTGTGGTCTAAAACAAAATAAATATGCAAACTATTAAAGTCTATATAAAAATAGGAATTATTTACTGTGTCTTCTTAGTTAACCTATGAAAGCTTGAAAATACTGTGACTTGCTAAACTAAGGAAATGGCTAATAGAACATTACATAATTATTTCAGTAAATCAAACAGCTGCAAGACCCAGTGAAATGTTACATACAACTAGCAAACTGACATTAGTTAGCTAAAACATTGGCTAACTCTACTTCGGTGGGCTATCCTCAACATTTGCACGCTGGCCAGTGCAAGTAACATGGCATTTTATTTAGTTTGAGTTTTACCTTGTCCAGTGGGGCAAGAACATTTATTTTCCACTTGCCCTACCAAAAAAAACACTTGTCCCAAACAAGCAGACAAACCATAATCATGTCAATCCCTGCAAGACTATGCTAACATTAGAAGCCTACACAATCACCTGTGCAGACACATGTAAAGTTACATCTGTAAGACCGTTCTCCCAGAACAATGATCAAGACACTTCACCACCTATCACCAAGTGAAAACAATAATTACCACGAACATTACTAACTATAAGATCCCACATCAATTTACACACAACTGTCGCTGCCAATTTAACCCAACTATACCGCAAGTACATTTACTTATAGTATTAACCGCATGTCGAAGGGCCATCTCTGCTTTTCTCGACATTAACATTAGGCCAACATATCTACAACACAGTACAGAGTCACAAAGTGATACTGGAACAAGTCAATGAAACATTGACTATGTATTCATCAACGCACACGAACTAAGTTAAACTTCTATCGTTTGGTTTCATCACTGTCTGAACACAATTAACTACTCAAACATCTAGCGATCGCTCCTATCGCCTCTCTTTATTGCCTTCTGCCTAATGCTAGGTAACTATGCAGCTAACTAAGCTAGTTAGCTACCATTTCGACCAAAACATTTGGGTTGTAAGTACAGTCACCAAAACTTGGAAGGCACACATTAAAACAACACAATTACATGACGAAATATAGAATAACCCAACCGTACAGGCACGTACAGAACATTAATTCCATACGCCGTCTCACACAAGCAGAAAGGTTATATATAGCTTGCTATGCTGAAATACATAGCCTACTGTTTACTAGCAAAGACGAATCCCTACCTCAACTAAACAAGAACAAAAACAGAATAAAATGATGTTGAAGTTATCATACGAATTAAACACTATAATACATGTTGTTTACCGCTGTAATAGGTATGCTTTTATTACTTACGATCAAATGTAAACGAAAATCTTCTGCACACAAAAAAATGGTGTTCTTCTCTTGATGTCAACAAGGTACTATCCTTCTGTTCACCTTCCAACGTATACTTATTTCAAACCGTATATCTGGTTCCATTATCCAAAACAAATCATACAAAATACATGATCAAACTAGTAAATACAATTAAACAAAAGTTATTGACACCTTTAATCCAATTATAAAAAATCTGACAGCAAATTCCATAGGAATATGAATTTGCCAGACATGTTTCCTACACATACATTTCCTTACAAAAGTATTCAGACCCCTTGAAAATGTCTTCTAAATTACAAATGATCCTCAGATACATTTTTCCAAACTATATATTTTTTGCACACTATTCTCCTCTTACAGCACATTTTCAAAGCTAAACTATTGCATTTGTGAGTAAATATTTTGAAGAAAATAGAATGAATAGTGTCAAGGGGCCAGCATGTGTGTGAGAGAATTTGGAACACAAACATGGAAAAGCAAAGGGTGACTTTTCATTTGTGAGTAAATATTTCCAAGAAAATAGAAATATGCTACTAGCCTAACTAGCCACAGAATAGCTACTAAGACACATTGCTTCAAGCCAAGGTCGACCCACTTTTTCAAAAAATGTTGTGTGTGTGTGTGTCTCGCCAAGCTCGCGTGTGTCAAGGGAAAGGCTGAGTGTGTGAGAATGTGGAGCGCGCGCGCTGAGGAGCAGAGAGAGACATTAAATTGAAAATTTCATTAGCAATTAGCCAAGCATGCATGTTTCAAATATTCACCAAAAATCTACTTTTCATCTCACAGTCAACCTTTTCTCAGATTTGTGTACTAAACATTCTCAAGAGTCTTCATATGAACTTGTGATTGAATCAGAGTATCAGTTTTTTACTGGCGGATGTGTAAAGTATTATTTTAGCGTGAGCGATAAATTCGATTAGCTTTTTATCAATCATTTTTTGAGATATGAAGTTGCCTTTGCACATGGTAACATGTTGTAGTGTCGTCCACCGATACACCAAGTTTAGTGTTGATATCTCAAAGATTTGCTGAGATTTGACTCAACTTCCTGTTTGGTTGCTTTTTTGCTGATTTTGATTGGCTGTGCCGGACAAACGGTTTAGAAAATCAAAACGCCATGGGATAACTTTTGTGAGGCTTGGTCTGAAGATCATCTCTGGTCATTTTGAAGAAGATATGACAAAAATTGTAGGAGGAGTAGGCTTTCAAAGGTTTTTGATACAACCGGAAATAGCGGAAAATCTATATAACCGGAAATTGACGTCATAGGGTGCGTTGAACTCGTCTTGATCCAGGGAATCCAATGGTACCTCATATTAGAAAATCGGTCATACGGTTCAAAAGTTGCGTGTGTAAACACAAGTCCAACTTTGACCCATTGGTGGCGCTAGAGTGGTCTGATGGGATACATGAAACTTGGTGTAGGTATAGAAGGAACTGTCCTTAATGAGTGTGCCAAATTTCACAAAAAGTTATCCAAGGGTTCTAGGGGCTGCCATTGACTCCCATGGAACTAGAATAATAATAATAATAATAATAAAACTAACAATAACAATAGGTTTCCTCCTTACGGAGGAATCCTAAATATAACTGCAAGCAGCAATGGCGGATTCCTCCAAACATTGCAAACCATTGAAAAATTTATATTCTTTACAAATTGTCACTGTAAAAATCCATGCTGCAGACTTACCGATGGGACACCAAATCTGAAATGCAATACCATCAAGATCCACAAGAGCTTTTATTCCGAGCCAAGGAGTGAAGGGAGGGGGCTTGGTGAGCCTACCCATTCCAGAAAGCCTTGTATCTTTGTGCATCAGGGCGTGGCCAGTAGCGTCACCTATGGGTGATGTTGGGCCATTTGTGGTGTGGTAGTTACTGTTAACCTATACTATCAATGTCTCAGGATTTTTAGAACTTTTTACCATTGCATACAAAATCGGAAATGCAATACCATCAAGATCCACATGGGCCTTTGCTAAAGACCAAGCAATGAGTGGGGGCTTGGTCAGCCCACAATTGTCTGAAATGTTGTGTATGCGTCTCGCCAAGCTTGCGCGTGTCAAGGGAAAGGCTGAGTGTGTGAGAATGTGGAGCGCGCGCGCTGAGGGTCAGGGGAGACATTTCATTGGAAATTTCCTTAACAATTAGCAGAGCATGCATTTTTCAAATATTCACCAAAAATCAACTTTTCATCTTAGAGTCAACTTTTTCTGAGATTTGTGTACTAAACATTCTCAAGAGTCTTTATGAACATGTGATTGAATCAGAGGTTTTTGACTGGCGGGTGTGTAAAGCATTATTTTAGCGTTAGATAGAAATAAATTAGATTTCCTTTATTTCAATCATTTTTTAAGATATTAATTTGCCTTCTCACATGGGAACATGATGTAATGTCTTTGAAATTCAAAAATCTGTTGAAGAATTCAGTGAGGGTTGCTCTGACGATGATACCTGCCAATTCTGGGGACGATTGGACAAAAATTGTAGGAGAAGTAAAGAAAAAACGTGTTTCCTAAATCTTTATTGTACAAAAAAATCCAATATGGCGGCCATTATAGGTTATTGAGGCTTTTTTGTTCCTCATGAGAAATAAGGCATATCTAATGAATTTCAGAATTTTGGGACAAATGGGATGCGAATGGCATCACTTTGTAAATGGAAAATTGGGGCTTGGCCGTAGCGCCACCTATGGATAATGGTGCGTCATTTGTGGTGTGGTAGTTACTCCTGGCCTATACTATCAATGTTTCAGGATTTTGAGAACTTTTTCTAAAATGCATTACCATCAAGATCCACAAGGGCCTTCACTTCAAGCCAAGGAGTGAAGGGAGGGGGCTTGGTGAGCCTACCCATTCCAGAAAGCCTTGTATCTTTGTGTATCAGGTCGTGGCCTGTAGCGTCACTTATGGGTGATATTGGGCCATTTGTGGTGTGGTAGTTACTCTTGGCCTATACTATCAATGTTTCAGGATTTTGAGAACTTTTTACCATTGCATACAAAATCGGAAATGCAATACCATCAAGATCCACATGGGCCTTTGCTAAAGACCAAGCAATGAGTGGGGCTTGGTCAGCCCACAATTGCCTGAAATGTTGTGTATGCGTCTCGTCAAGCTTGCGCGTGTGTCAGGGAAAGGCTGAGTGTGTGAGAATGTGGAGCGCGCGCGCTGAGGAGCAGGGGAGACATTTCATTGGAAATTTCCTTAACAATTAGCCAAGCAAGCATTTTTCAAATATTCACCTAAATTCAACTTTTCATCTTACAGTCAACTTTTTCTGAGATTTGTGTACTAAACATTCTCAAGAGTCTTCATGAACTTGTGATTGAATCAGAGTTTTTTGACTGCCGTATGTGTAAAGCATTATTTTAGCGTTAGAAATAAATTAGATTTCCTTTATTTCAATCATTTTTTAAGATATTAATTTGCCTTCTCACATGGGAACATGACGTAGTGTCTTTCACGTGACACACCAAGTTTGGTGTTGATATTTCAAAGATTTGCTGAGATTTGATCCAACTTCCTGTTTGGTTGCTCTGTTGACGATTTTGATTGGCTGTACCGGACAAACGGTTTTGAAATTCAAAAATCTGTTGAAGATTTCAGTGAGGGTTAATCTGACGATGATACCTGGCAATTCTGGGGAAGATTGGACAAAAATTGTAATAGAAGTAGCGAAAAAACGTGTTTCCTAAATCTTTATTGTACAAAAAAATCCAATATGGCGGCCGTTATAGGTTATTGAGGCTTTTTTGTTCCTCGTGAGAAATAAGGCATATCTAATTGAATTTCAGAATTTTGGGACAAATGGGATGAGAATGGCATCACTTTGTAAATAGACAATTGGGGCTTGGCCGTAGCGCCACCTATGGATAATGGTGCGTCATTTGTGGTGTGGTAGTTACTCCTGGCCAATACTATCAATGTTTCAGGATTTTGAGAACTTTTTCTAAAATGCATTACCATCAAGATCCACAAGGGCCTTCACTTCAAGCCAAGGAATGAGTGGGGGCTTTGTCAGCCCACAATTGCCTGAAATGTTGTGTATGCGTCTCGCCAAGCCCGCGTGTGTGTCAAGGGAAAGGCTGAGTGTGTGAGAATGTGGAGCACGCGCGCGCTGAAGAGCAGGGGAGACATTTCATTGAAAATTTCGTTAGCAATTAGCCAAGCATGCATTTTTCAAATATTCACCACAAATCGACTTTTCATGTTACAGTCAACTTTTCCTCAGATTTGTGTACTAAACATTCTCAAGAGTCTTCATATGAACTTGTGATTGAATCAAAGTATCAGTTTTTGACCGGCGGATGTGTAAAGCATTATTTTTGCGTTAGCGATAAATTCAATTTGCTTTAAATCAACCATTTCTGGAGATATGAAATAGCCTTTGCACATGGTAACATGTTGTAGTGTCTTCCTTGTGACATACCAAGTTACGTGTTGATATCTCAAAGATTTGCTGAGATTTGACCCAAGTTCCTGTTTGGTTACTTTTTTGCTGATTTTGATTGGCTGTGCCGGACAAACGGTTTAGAAAATCAAAACGCCATGGGATAACTTTTGTGAGGCTTGGTCTGAAGATCATCTCTGGTCATTTTGAAGAAGATATGACAAAAATTGTAGGAGGAGTAGGCTTTCAAAGGTTTTTGATACAACCGGAAATAGCGGAAAATCTATATAACCGGAAATTGACGTCATATGGTGCGTTGAACTCGTCTTGATCCAGGGAATCCAATGGTACCTCATTTTTGAAAATCAGTCATACGGTTCAAAAGTTGCGTGTGTAAACACAAGTCCAACTTTGACCCATTGGTGGCGCTAGAGTGGTCTGATGGGATACATGAAACTTGGTGTAGGTATAGAAGGAACTGTCCTTAATGAGTGTGCCAAATTTGTCAAAAAGTTATCCAAGGGGTCTAGGGGCTGCCATTGACTCCCATGGAACTAGAATAATAATAATAATAATAATAATAATAAAACTAACAATAACAATAGGTTTCCTCCTTACGGAGGAATCCTAAATATAACTGCAAGCAGCAATGGCGGATTCCTCCAAACATTGCAAACCACTGAAAAATTTATATTCTTCACAAATTGTCACTGTAAAAATCCATGCTGCAGACTTACCAATGGGATACCAAATCTGAAATGCAATACCATCAAGATCCACAAGGGCTTTTATTTCAAGCCAAGGAGTGAAGGGAGGGGGCTTGGTGAGCCTACCCATTCCAGAAAGCCTTGTATCTTTGTGTACCAGGGCGTGGCCTGTAGCGTCACTTATGGGTGATATTGGGCCATTTGTGGTGTGGTAGTTACTCTTGGCCTATACTATCAATGTTTCAGGATTTTGAGAACTTTTTACCATTGCATACAAAATCGGAAATGCAATACCATCAAGATCCACATGGTCCTTTGCTAAAGACCAAGCAATGAGTGGGGCTTGGTCAGCCCACAATTGCCTGAAATGTTGTGTATGCGTCTCGCCAAGCTTGTGCGTGTGTCAAGGGAAAGGCTGAGTGTGTGAGAATGTGGAGCGCGCGTGCTGAGGAGCAGGGGAGACATTTCATTGGAAATTTCCTTAACAATTAGCCAAGCATGCATTTTTCAAATATTCACCTAAATTCAACTTTTCATCTTACAGTCAACTTTTTCTGAGATTTGTGTACTAAACATTCTCAAAAGTCTTCATGAACTTGTGATTGAATCAGAGTTTTTTGACTGGCGGATGTGTAAAGCATTATTTTAGCGTTAGAAATAAATTTGATTTCCTTCATTTCAATCATTTTTGAAGATATTAATTTGCCTTCCTACATGGGAACATGACGTAGTGTCTTTCACGTGACACACCAAGTTTGGTGTTGATATTTCAAAGATTTGCTGAGATTTGATCCAACTTCCTGTTTGGTTGCTTTGTTGACGATTTTGATTGGCTGTACCGGACAAACGGTTTTGAAATTCAAAAATCTGTTAAAGAATTCAGTGAGGGTTGCTCTGACGATGATACCTGCCAATTCTGGGGAAGATTGGACAAGAATTGTAGGAGAAGTAGCAAAAAAACGTGTTTCCTAAATCTTTATTGTACAAAAAAATCCAATATGGCGGCCGTTATAGGTTATTGAGGCTTTTTTGTTCTTCATGAGAAATAAGGCATATCTAATGAATTTCACAATTTTGGGACAAATGGGATGCGAATGGCATCACTTTGTAAATGGAAAATTGGGGCTTGGCCGTAGCGCCACCTATGGATAATGGTGCGTCATTTGTGGTGTGGTAGTTACTCCTGGCCTATACTATCAATGTTTCAGGATTTTGAGAACTTTTTCTAAAATGCATTACCATCAAGATCCACAAGGGCCTTCACTTCAAGCCAAGGAATGAGTGGGGGCTTGGTCAGCCCACAATTGCCTGAAATGTTGTGTATGCGTCTCGCCAAGCCCGCGCGCGTGTCAAGGGAAAGGCTGAGTGTGTGAGAATGTGGAGCACGCGCGCGCTGAAGAGCAGGGGAGACATTTCATTGAGATTTTCGTTAGCAATTAGCCAAGCATGCATGTTTCAAATATTCACATAAAATCGACTTTTCATGTTACAGTCAACTTTTCCTCAGATTTGTGTACTAAACATTCTCAAGAGTCTTCATATGAACTTGTGATTGAATCAAAGTATCAGTTTTTGACCGGCGGATGTGTAAAGCATTATTTTAGCGTTAGCGATAAATTCGATTTGCTTTATATCAATCATTTTTTGAGATATGAAGTTGCCTTTGCACATGGTAACATGTTGTAGTGTCGTCCACCGATATACCAAGTTTAGTGTTGATATCTCAAAGATTTGCTGAGATTTGACCCAAGTTCCTGTTTGGTTTCTTTTTTGCTGATTTTGATTGGCTGTGCCGGACAAACGGTTTAGAAAATCAAAACGCCATGGGATAACTTTTGTGAGGCTTGGTCTGAAGATCATCTCTGGTCATTTTGAAGAAGATATGACAAATATTGTAGGAGGAGTAGGCTTTCAAAGGTTTTTGATACAACCGGAAATAGCGGAAAATCTATATGACCGGAAATTGACGTCATAGGTGCGTTGAACTCGTCTTGATCCAGGGAATCCAATGGTACCTCATTTTTGAAAATCAGTCATACGGTTCAAAAGTTGCATGTGTAAACACAAGTCCAACTTTGACCCATTGGTGGCGCTAGAGTGGTCTGATGGGATACATGAAACTTGGTGTAGGTATAGAAGGAACTGTCCTTAATGAGTGTGCCAAATTTAACAAAAAGTTATCCAAGGGTTCTAGGGGCTGCCATTGACTCCCATGGAACTAGAATAATAATAATAATAATAAATATAACTGCAAGCAGCAATGGCGGATTCCTCCAAACATTGCAAACCACTGAAAAATTTATATTCTTCACAAATTGTCACTGTAAAAATCCATGCTGCAGACTTACCAATGGGATACCAAATCTGAAATGCAATACCATCAAGATCCACAAGGGCTTTTATTTCAAGCCAAGGAGTGAAGGGAGGGGGCTTGGTGAGCCTACCCATTCCAGAAAGCCTTGTATCTTTGTGTACCAGGGCGTGGCCTGTAGCGTCACTTATGGGTGATATTGGGCCATTTGTGGTGTGGTAGTTACTCTTGGCCTATACTATCAATGTTTCAGGATTTTGAGAACTTTTTACCATTGCATACAAAATCGGAAATGCAATACCATCAAGATCCACATGGTCCTTTGCTAAAGACCAAGCAATGAGTGGGGCTTGGTCAGCCCACAATTGCCTGAAATGTTGTGTATGCGTCTCGCCAAGCTTGTGCGTGTGTCAAGGGAAAGGCTGAGTGTGTGAGAATGTGGAGCGCGCGTGCTGAGGAGCAGGGGAGACATTTCATTGGAAATTTCCTTAACAATTAGCCAAGCATGCATTTTTCAAATATTCACCTAAATTCAACTTTTCATCTTACAGTCAACTTTTTCTGAGATTTGTGTACTAAACATTCTCAAAAGTCTTCATGAACTTGTGATTGAATCAGAGTTTTTTGACTGGCGGATGTGTAAAGCATTATTTTAGCGTTAGAAATAAATTTGATTTCCTTCATTTCAATCATTTTTGAAGATATTAATTTGCCTTCCTACATGGGAACATGACGTAGTGTCTTTCACGTGACACACCAAGTTTGGTGTTGATATTTCAAAGATTTGCTGAGATTTGATCCAACTTCCTGTTTGGTTGCTTTGTTGACGATTTTGATTGGCTGTACCGGACAAACGGTTTTGAAATTCAAAAATCTGTTAAAGAATTCAGTGAGGGTTGCTCTGACGATGATACCTGCCAATTCTGGGGAAGATTGGACAAGAATTGTAGGAGAAGTAGCAAAAAAACGTGTTTCCTAAATCTTTATTGTACAAAAACATCCAATATGGCGGCCGTTATAGGTTATTGAGGCTTTTTTGTTCCTCATGAGAAATAAGGCATATCTAATGAATTTCAGAATTTTGGGACAAATGGGATGCGAATGGCATCACTTTGTAAATGGAAAATTGGGGCTTGGCCGTAGCGCCACCTATGGATAATGGTGCGTCATTTGTGGTGTGGTAGTTACTCCTGGCCTATACTATCAATGTTTCAGGATTTTGAGAACTTTTTCTAAAATGCATTACCATCAAGATCCACAAGGGCCTTCACTTCAAGCCAAGGAATGAGTGGGGGCTTGGTCAGCCCACAATTGCCTGAAATGTTGTGTATGCGTCTCGCCAAGCCCGCGCGTGTGTCAAGGGAAAGGCTGAGTGTGTGAGAATGTGGAGCACGCGCGCGCTGAAGAGCAGGGGAGACATTTCATTGAAAATTTCGTTAGCAATTAGCCAAGCATGCATGTTTCAAATATTCACATAAAATCGACTTTTCATGTTACAGTCAACTTTTCCTCAGATTTGTGTACTAAACATTCTCAAGAGTCTTCATATGAACTTGTGATTGAATCAAAGTATCAGTTTTTGACCGGCGGATGTGTAAAGCATTATTTTAGCGTTAGCGATAAATTCGATTTGCTTTATATCAATCATCTTTTGAGATATGAAGTTGCCTTTGCACATGGTAACATGTTGTAGTGTCGTCCACCGATATACCAAGTTTAGTGTTGATATCTCAAAGATTTGCTGAGATTTGACCCAAGTTCCTGTTTGGTTACTTTTTTGCTGATTTTGATTGGTTGTGCCGGACAAACGGTTTAGAAAATCAAAACGCCATGGGATAACTTTTGTGAGGCTTGGTCTGAAGATCATCTATGGTCATTTTGAAGAAGATATGACAATAATTGTAGGAGGAGTAGGCTTTCAAAGGTTTTTGATACAACCGGAAATAGCGGAAAATCTATACAACCGGAAATTGACGTCATAGGGTGCGTTGAACTCGTCTTCATCCAGGGAATCCAATGGTACCTCATTTTTGTAAATCAGTCATACGGTTCAAAAGTTGCGTGTGTAAACACAAGTCCAACTTTGACCCATTGGTGGCGCTAGAGTGGTCTGATGGGATACATGAAACTTGGTGTAGGTATAGAAGGAACTGTCCTTAATGAGTGTGCCAAATTTAACAAAAAGTTATCCAAGGGTTCTAGGGGCTGCCATTGACTCCCATGGAACTAGAATAATAATAATAAATATAACTGCAAGCAGCAATGGCGGATTCCTCCAAACATTGCAAACCACTGAAAAATTTATATTCTTCACAAATTGTCACTGTAAAAATCCATGCTGCAGACTTACCAATGGGATACCAAATCTGAAATGCAATACCATCAAGATCCACAAGGGCTTTTATTTCAAGCCAAGGAGTGAAGGGAGGGGGCTTGGTGAGCCTACCCATTCCAGAAAGCCTTGTATCTTTGTGTACCAGGGCGTGGCCTGTAGCGTCACTTATGGGTGATATTGGGCCATTTGTGGTGTGGTAGTTACTCTTGGCCTATACTATCAATGTTTCAGGATTTTGAGAACTTTTTACCATTGCATACAAAATCGGAAATGCAATACCATCAAGATCCACATGGTCCTTTGCTAAAGACCAAGCAATGAGTGGGGCTTGGTCAGCCCACAATTGCCTGAAATGTTGTGTATGTGTCTCGCCAAGCTTGTGCGTGTGTCAAGGGAAAGGCTGAGTGTGTGAGAATGTGGAGCGCGCGTGCTGAGGAGCAGGGGAGACATTTCATTGGAAATTTCCTTAACAATTAGCCAAGCATGCATTTTTCAAATATTCACCTAAATTCAACTTTTCATCTTACAGTCAACTTTTTCTGAGATTTGTGTACTAAACATTCTCAAAAGTCTTCATGAACTTGTGATTGAATCAGAGTTTTTTGACTGGCGGATGTGTAAAGCATTATTTTAGCGTTAGAAATAAATTTGATTTCCTTCATTTCAATCATTTTTGAAGATATTAATTTGCCTTCCTACATGGGAACATGACGTAGTGTCTTTCACGTGACACACCAAGTTTGGTGTTGATATTTCAAAGATTTGCTGAGATTTGATCCAACTTCCTGTTTGGTTGCTTTGTTGACGATTTTGATTGGCTGTACCGGACAAACGGTTTTGAAATTCA
Source organism: Osmerus mordax (assembly GCF_038355195.1). Lineage (NCBI taxonomy): Eukaryota > Metazoa > Chordata > Actinopteri > Osmeriformes > Osmeridae > Osmerus > Osmerus mordax. The sequence continues at coordinate 9,405,077 of NC_090052.1, forward strand.
AAAATCTGTTAAAGAATTCAGTGAGGGTTGCTCTGACGATGATACCTGCCAATTCTGGGGAAGATTGGACAAGAATTGTAGGAGAAGTAGCAAAAAAACGTGTTTCCTAAATCTTTATTGTACAAAAAAATCCAATATGGCGGCCGTTATAGGTTATTGAGGCTTTTTTGTTCCTCATGAGAAATAAGGCATATCTAATGAATTTCAGAATTTTGGGACAAATGGGATGCGAATGGCATCACTTTGTAAATGGACAATTGGGGCTTGGCCGTAGCGCCACCTATGGATAATGGTGCGTCATTTGTGGTGTGGTAGTTACTCCTGGCCTATACTATCAATGTTTCAGGATTTTGAGAACTTTTTCTAAAATGCATTACCATCAAGATCCACAAGGGCCTTCACTTCAAGCCAAGGAATGAGTGGGGGCTTGGTCAGCCCACAATTGCCTGAAATGTTGTGTATGCATCTCGCCAAGCCCGCGCGTGTGTCAAGGGAAAGGCTGAGTGTGTGAGAATGTGGAGCACGCGCGCGCTGAAGAGCAGGGGAGACATTTCATTGAAAATTTCGTTAGCAATTAGCCAAGCATGCATGTTTCAAATATTCACATAAAATCGACTTTTCATGTTACAGTCAACTTTTCCTCAGATTTGTGTACTAAACATTCTCAAGAGTCTTCATATGAACTTGTGATTGAATCAAAGTATCAGTTTTTGACCGGCGGATGTGTAAAGCATTATTTTAGCGTTAGCGATAAATTCGATTTGCTTTATATCAATCATCTTTTGAGATATGAAGTTGCCTTTGCACATGGTAACATGTTGTAGTGTCGTCCACCGATATACCAAGTTTAGTGTTGATATCTCAAAGATTTGCTGAGATTTGACCCAAGTTCCTGTTTGGTTACTTTTTTGCTGATTTTGATTGGTTGTGCCGGACAAACGGTTTAGAAAATCAAAACGCCATGGGATAACTTTTGTGAGGCTTGGTCTGAAGATCATCTATGGTCATTTTGAAGAAGATATGACAATAATTGTAGGAGGAGTAGGCTTTCAAAGGTTTTTGATACAACCGGAAATAGCGGAAAATCTATACAACCGGAAATTGACGTCATAGGGTGCGTTGAACTCGTCTTCATCCAGGGAATCCAATGGTACCTCATTTTTGTAAATCAGTCATACGGTTCAAAAGTTGCGTGTGTAAACACAAGTCCAACTTTGACCCATTGGTGGCGCTAGAGTGGTCTGATGGGATACATGAAACTTGGTGTAGGTATAGAAGGAACTGTCCTTAATGAGTGTGCCAAATTTAACAAAAAGTTATCCAAGGGTTCTAGGGGCTGCCATTGACTCCCATGGAACTAGAATAATAATAATAATAATAATAATAATAATAATAAAACTAACAATAACAATAGGTTTCCTCCTTACGGAGGAATCCTAATAAATATAACTGCAAGCAGCAATGGCGGATTCCTCCAAACATTGCAAACCATTGAAAAATTTATATTCTTTACAAATTGTCACTGTAAAAATCCATGCTGCAGACTTACCAGTGGGATACCAAATCTGAAATGCAATACCATCAAGATCCACAAGGGCTTTTATTTCAAGCCAAGGAGTGAAGCAAGGGGGCTTGGTGAGCCTACCCATTCCAGAAAGCCTTGTATCTTTGTGTATCAGGGCGTGGCCTGTAGCGTCACTTATGGGTGATATTGGGCCATTTGTGGTGTGGTACTTACTCTTGGCCTATACTATCAATGTTTCAGGATTTTTAGAACTTTTTACCATTGCATACAAAATCGGAAATGCAATACCATCAAGATCCACATGGGCCTTTGCTAAAGACCAAGCAATGAGTGGGGGCTTGGTCAGCCCACAATTGCCTGAAATGTTATGTATGCGTCTCGTCAAGCTTGCGCGTGTGTCAAGGGAAAGGCTGAGTGTGTGAGAATGTGGAGCGCGCGCGCTGAGGAGCAGAGGGAGACATTACATTGGAAATTTCATTAGCAATTAGCCAAGCATGCATGTTTCAAATATTCACCAAAAATCTATTTTTCATCTCACAGTCAACCTTTTCTCAGATTTGTGTACTAATCATTCTCAAGAGTCTTCATATGAACTTGTGATTGAATCAGAGTTTTTTGACTGGCGGATGTGTAAAGCATTATTTTAGCGTTAGATAGAAATAAATTAGATTTCCTTTATTTCAATCATTTTTTAAGATATTAATTTGCCTTCTCACATGGGAACATGATGTAGTGTCTTTCACGTGACACACCAAGTTTGGTGGTGATATTTAAAAGATTTGCTGAGATTTGATACAACTTCCTGTTTGGTTGCTTTGTTGACGATTTTGATTGGCTGTACCGGACAAACGGTTTTGAAATTCAAAAATCTGTTGAAGAATTCAGTGAGGGTTGCTCTGACGATGATACCTGCCAATTCTGGGGAAGATTGGACAAAAATTGTAGGAGAAGTAGCAAAAAAACGTGTTTCCTAAATCTTTATTGTACAAAAAAATCCAATATGGCGGCCGTTATAGGTTATTGAGGCTTTTTTGTTCCTCATGAGAAATAAGGCATATCTAATGAATTTCAGAATTTTGGGACAAATGGGATGCGAATGGCATCACTTTGTAAATGGAAAATTGGGGCTTGGCCGTAGCGCCACCTATGGATAATGGTGCGTCATTTGTGGTGTGGTAGTTACTCCTGGCCTTTACTATCAATGTTTCAGGATTTTGAGAACTTTTTCTAAAATGCATTACCATCAAGATCCACAAGGGCCTTCACTTCAAGCCAAGGAATGAGTGGGGGCTTGGTCAGCCCACAATTGCCTGAAATGTTGTGTATGCGTCTCGTCAAGCTTGCGCGTGTGTCAAGGGAAAGGCTGAGTGTGTGAGAATGTGGAGCGCGCGCGCGCTGAGGAGCAGGGGAGACATTTCATTGGAAATTTCCTTAACAATTAGCCAAGTATGCATGTTTCAAATATTCACATAAAATCGACTTTTCATGTTACAGTCAACTTTTCCTCAGATTTGTGTACTAAACATTCTCAAGAGTCTTCATAAGAACTTGTGATTGAATCAAAGTATCAGTTTTTGACCGGCGGATGTGTAAAGCATTATTTTAGCGTGAGCAATAAATTCGATTTGCTTTATATCAATCATTTTTTGAGATATGAAGTTGCCTTTGCAAATGGTAACATGTTGTAGTGTCGTCCACCGATATACCAAGTTTAGTGTTGATATCTCAAAGATTTGCAGAGATTTGACCCAAGTTCCTGTTTGGTTACTTTTTTGCTGATTTTGATTGGCTGTGCCGGACAAACGGTTTAGAAAATCAAAACGCCATGGGATAACTTTTGTGAGGCTTGGTCTGAAGATCATATCTGGTCATTTTGAAGAAGATATGACAAACATTGTAGGAGGAGTAGGCTTTCAAAGGTTTTTGATACAACCGGAAATAGCGGAAAATCTATATAACCGGAAATTGACGTCATAGGGTGCGTTGAACTCGGCTTGATCCAGGGAATCCAATGGTACCTCATTTTTGAAAATCAGTCATACGGTTCAAAAGTTGCGTGTGTAAACACAAGTCCAACTTTGACCCATTGGTGGCGCTAGAGTGGTCTGATGGGATACATGAAACTTGGTGTAGGTATAGAAGGAACTGTCCTTAATGAGTGTGCCAAATTTAACAAAAAGTTATCCAAGGGTTCTAGGGGCTGCCATTGACTCCCATGGAACTAGAATAATAATAATAATAATAATAATAAAACTAACAATAACAATAGGTTTCCTCCTTACGGAGGAATCCTAATAATAATAATAAAACTAACAATAACAATAGGTTTCCTCCTTACGGAGGAATCCTAATAATAATAAAACTAACAATAACAATAGGTTTCCTCCTTACGGAGGAATCCTAATAATAAAACTAACAATAACAATAGGTTTCCTCCTTACGGAGGAATCCTAAATATAACTGCAAGCAGCAATGGCGGATTCCTCCAAACATTGCAAACCACTGAAAAATGTATATTCTTTACAAATTGTCACTGTAAATTTCCATGCTGCAGACTTACCAATGGGATACCAAATCTGAAATGCAATACCATCAAGATCCACAAGGGCTTTTATTTCAAGCCAAGGAGTGAAGGGAGGGGGCTTGGTGAGCCTACCCATTCCAGAAAGCCTTGTATCTTTGTGTATCAGGGCGTGGCCTGTAGCGTCACTTATGGGTGATATTGGGCCATTTGTGGTGTGGTAGTTACTCTTGGCCTATACTATCAATGTTTTAGGATTTGGAGAACTTTTTACATTGCATCCAAAATCGGAAATGCAATACCATGAAGATCCACATGGGCCTTTGCTAAAGACCAAGGAATGAGTGGGGGCTTGGTCAGCCCACAATAGGCTCTGTGCACAATCGTACTGACGAACTTCCGCCGTAGCCCAAATTCGGCAAATCAGTTTCCGGTTTACTTCCTGTCCTCATCCGAATTAGTGAACGAACAACAAGATGAGTGGTGCAGTTGTACGGAAAAAAGAAAGTAAAAAGAAATATAATGTACGTGATACATTCAAGTTCCAAGGTACTGTGCGTGGGTCTAAGGAACACTGTTGTGTGCCACTTTGCTCGGCTTCAGGCCGTTATAACAACCATTTGAGCTTCCACTGCTTCCCGAAGGACACCTGCCTTCGTGCGCGGTGGCTGCACAAAATAAGGAGGGTGGAATATTCGGTGACCCAACACACCAAGGTTTGCAGTCGACTTTTCGAAGACCATGAAATCGTCACTACTGCTAAGGGTAGACGGGTTTTGGCAGCAGGCTCTGTTCCTTCTTTATTTGAGTGGAACAAATACACCAGTAAGTCACGGGCTGGTGTTTGGGAGCGCCGATCTCGACCACCAAGTCCGGAACCTGACCCGGCAGAGCCAGAGGAGGACAGCGAGCAACCCGCCATGGTCCCGATGGTCGTGGACCACGACTATGGGGCCAGCGGTACCGTATGTGTGGACAGGGAGCAGTATGGAGATATGTTGAGGGAACTCGAGGCGCTGAGAGAGCAGGTCCAAACGTATCATCTTTCCAACTTTGGACTGAAACGGTTTGCTTCGTCTCCTGAAGACATCAGATTTTACACCAGGTAAGCTAGTTATTAGATCAACATCTTCTCTTAACTTGATTATTTCCTCTTTTTTTCTTAAAGGTCTCATGACATGAAATGTTCATTTTAGGAGGTTATTGAACATTAATGAGTTCCAAGGCTGAATTTCGGGAAAGAGACTTCAGATATTAGGGGACCATTAAGGCCTATATAAAAGCATACAAAAACAGCATGTCATGGGATATTTAATGTTATTCTTAAGCTTGTATGACAAGACAACTGATTTCAATTGTAATGCTGTATTTTAGATTCCCCTCATACGAGCATCTGATGGCGTTTTGGAACCTGATCGAACAGCCAAAATAATTAGGGTCACCAGAGCAAAGAAAACCTACGCCACTAGCACAACAACTGAAAGCCCTTTAACCAGACCAACTGTAAGTACCCATTCACCCAAAAAACACACAGACACAGATCCCTAAGCATTAAAAGGGTGGTTTTGAACTAACACTCATTAAACACTTCTCCCCACAGAAACTGCTGCCAATAGATGAGCTCTTCCTGACATACCTGTCCACTGGCTGTACCCAGAGGGAGTTGGGTCATAGATTTAACATCCACCGAGCAACCGTCAGCCGAATCATCGTGACCTGGGCCAACTTCCTCTACAGCTTACTGGGCTCAGTCTGTATATGGATGTCTCCAGCAGCTGTGAAGGCCCATCTTCCACGCGACTTTGATGGCAGCTACAGTGACACACAGGTGGTCCTCGACTGTACAGAGCTACGGTGTCAAACACCGTCATCCATGCTCCTTCAGAGCGAAGTTTTCTCGACCTACAAGTCCCACTGCACCTTTAAGGCCATGGTGGGCATGTCCCCTCACGGAGCCCTGAGTTTTGTTTCAGCACTCTTTGAGGGTTCCATGAGTGACAAGGAGGTGTTTCGTCAGTCAGGGATTGCACCACTCTTAACGCCTGACATGGCCATCATGGTTGACAAGGGATTCTTGGTGGATGACCTTGTACCTGGGACTGTTCATCGTCCTGCCTTCCTCTCCAAGAGGGCCCAAATGCCAGAGGTGGATGTTCTGAAGACGCAGTCCATCGCCCGTTTGAGGGTGCATGTCGAGAGGATGATCAGAAGAGTTAAAGAAAATAAACTCTTTGATACCACCATCCCTCTCTCCATTGCAGGGAGCATAAACCAACTCTTCACTGTCGCTTGTCTCCTCTCAAATTACCAAAATGGACCTCTTGTCAAGAAATGGAGATATGAAGTTTGATATTGTAGCTTAATCTTTTTCTGAGGAATTTGATAACTATTGTTCTGTTAAACATACAGAATTCATGAAATGAAATCATTTTAATTGCCTTTAATATCAAGATAATAAATATTTCTTGGCGTGCTCACAGCACACACACATTTTATTGTGTTTACTTTTTGGGAAGGCAAGGTTAATCATGGAAAACATCTGCCATTGAAAGTTAAAGATGCACAAACATTAACATAAAATAATCTCAATCATAAAACGTACCATTAAAAGTGAAAATTAAAGAACATATCTTAGAATATTTTATCTCAATCCTGAAGCATTACACATTTCTGCAAGTAGACATAAAACCTGTCTACTTTCTCTCTGATTATATCCAAAACATCATTGTCTCTGTAAATTCTTTGGATGAGTACATCTTCCTCAGCTGAGACTACAAAATCACACCAACTCATTCCCATTATTAGCATCTGCCCCTGTACTTGCCAGTAGTAAGCATGCTTTTCTTTTAGCTCCAATTTGCCTGACTTCATTTTGAGATACGGGCAGTCCACATAGCTTTTAACATTTGGGCACTTCATCTCAATCAGCCCAAACTGACATGGCTCTGAAGGGTCAAAGATTAACCCGTCTGGAGACGCCCCCAGCCAAGGAGCGTCAGGGTGAATTACCAATCCACAGGGGTAGTGGTTGACCCTTTTCATTTGGCAATATTCCCAAATAGCATCTGCCTCTAATTCGAGCCCCCTCTTCATAGCTGCCGTCTGACGTGTCCCTTGCAGTATCCGGTTAGCCAGACCTTCTTCAGAGTTCTCTCCAACCTGGCAAATCTCCCTGAAACGTGACGCCGTCAATCTATGCCTCCTTAGCTGATGCCATTCAGTACATGAACTTTGTGCTCTGGTAGCACATTCAAATTTGTGCACCATGTCCCAGGTGACCTCCAGACTCCTATGGTGTAGCTGTTGTGGTTCAGTACAGACAAACATGCAACTTGATGGCTGTAGGCAGTAATTCTGAAGAGGCATAGATGGACGTGGTGGGGCAGCATGGAAGGACAGATCTCTCTTTGCTGTTGCTGGTTGTTGGTAGGACAATGGACTTCCGGCTTGAACCTTGCCAAGGGCAGAGTCAACCAGGGGAATTTCACAGCTAATGCCCATGCTGCAGATCATCGGCGCCTCCGCTGTAGAAAAATCTTTATACGCCTCTGTCACCTAGGGATGTAATAATATAATGATTAGCAATATCAAACAAAATGATTATACCATACATTTTCATGGCCACAATATGTTGCGCATCATGCACAACGCCAGACACCATTACAAATAAGTTCATAATAAAGAACCCTTGTGTAAACATTTATTTTGTTTCAGTTCAATCAATTCTTTCTTCAAAAGCAGAATACTTGTTTGTATAATTGATGGGTCATAGTACATTTAATCAAAAGGAGAGGAAAAAGAAAATCATGAAATACTAGTATATTGTTTGATATGAAATCCCTACTAACCCGAAGGACAGTAAGATCAGGCAATTCCCCACTGAGGCCTTTGTAGAGTGTGCTCATGTGTGGAACATAACACTTTCATGAGTGGAAAGTGGCATATCCACACAGGTATTTTAATTCAAACAGGCAACATATTGGAATACATCGACAACATCGAGGGAGTCAGTTGGCTGAGCGGTGAGGGAGTCGGGTTAGTAATCCGAAGGTTGCCAGTTCGATTCCCGGTCATGCCAACTGACGTTGTGTCCTTGGGCAAGGCACTTCACCCTACTTGCCTGGGGGGAATGTCCCTGTACTTACTGTAAGTCGCTCTGGATAAGAGCGTCTGCTAAATGTAAATGTAAAATGCAATATTCAGGTTTTACCTTACACCATCTTTGGTTGCTCTACACTTTGGTTTAGCAGAAAGCACAGCCATCTTATCCACAGGGCCTGGCTTTACACCCTATCAAGTTAAGCACAATACAGTTAGAAGTTAAATATAGTTAGAAAATATATCCAACAGCTCTGTAATTACAGTGCAAACTTACCAACGTTCTGGGCTTGTGCCACTGCTGTTCTCCTTCAGTACAGCTTAGCACAGGGGGACCACTGGCACCTTCAGCTGAGAGTAATGTGCTGACTGGAACAGCAAAGCGACACAGTGGTTGCATGAAGCTGCTCCAGCAACACATGTGCAGCTGTGATGAAGCAGCTCCACAGGACTGGAATCTTTCAGTACCACCTGCATAAGTAAAATGTCATAGTAAATACTTATCTTAGCTTGGTCACTGTTTAACCATACTTTTAGGACACAATCTTGTTTTTACAATATTTTCTATATCTAATATTCTAGAATCAGAGATCAAATGTCATGTATTTCTATATGTTGGATTAGAGTATGTTGTATAATATGCCAACTGCATTAAATCAACATCCATAATCGTTTTTCTTTGAAACATGATAGCCTAATACCTTAAACACAAGATTGCATCTTAAATGAATGACAGTTGGGGGAAACTTGAATAAGAACACATTTAACAGTTAACCTTTTCTGAGATTTGTGTACTAAACATTCTCAAGAGTCTTCATGATTTTGTGATTGAATTAGAGTATCAGTTTTTGACTGGCGGATGTGTAAAGCATTATTTTAGCATTAGAAATAAATTTGATTTCCTTTATTTCAATCATTTTTTAAGACATTAATTTGCCTTCTCACATGGGAACATGATGTAGTGTCTTTCACGTGACACACCAAGTTTGGTGGTGATATTTCAAAGATTTGCTGAGATTTGATCCAACTTCCTGTTTGGTTGCTTTGTTGCAGATTTTGATTGGCTCTACCGGACAAACGGTTTTGAAATTCAAAAATCTGTTGAAGAATTCAGTGAGGGTTGCTCTGACGATGATACCTGCCAATTCTGGGGAAGATTGGACAAAAATTGTATGAGAAGTAGCGAAAAAACGTGTTTCCTAAATCTTTATTGTACAAAAAAATCCAATATGGCGGCCGTTATAGGTTATTGAGGCTTTTTTGTTCCTCATGAGAAATAAGGCATATCTAATGAATTTCAGAATTTTGGGACAAATGGGATGCGAATGGCATCACTTTGTAAATGGACAATTGGGGCTTGGCCGTAGCGCCACCTATGGATAATGGTGCGTCATTTGTGGTGTGGTAGTTACTCCTGGCCTATACTATCAATGTTTCAGGATTTTGAGAACTTTTTCTAAAATGCATTAGCATCAAGATCCACAAGGGCCTTCACTTCAAGCCAAGGAATGAGTGGGGGCTTGGTCAGCCCACAATTGCCTGAAATGTTGTGTATGCGTCTTGCCAAGCCCGCGCGTGTGTCAAGGGAAAGGCTGAGTGTGTGAGAATGTGGAGCACGCGCGCGCTGAAGAGCAGGGGAGACATTTCATTGAAAATTTCGTTAGCAATTAGCCAAGCATGCATGTTTCAAATATTCACATAAAATCGACTTTTCATGTTACAGTCAACTTTTCCTCAGATTTGTGTACTAAACATTCTCAAGAGTCTTCATATGAACTTGTGATTGAATCAAAGTATCAGTTTTTGACCGGCGGATGTGTAAAACATTATTTTAGCGTTAGCGATAAATTCGATTTGCTTTATATCAATCATTTTTGGAGATATGAAGTTGCCTTTGCACATGGTAACATGTTGTAGTGTCGTCCACCGATATACCAAGTTACGTGTTGATATCTCAAAGATTTGCTGAGATTTGACCCAAGTTCCTGTTTGGTTACATTTTTGCTGATTTTGATTGGCTGTGCCGGACAAACGGTTTAGAAAATCAAAACGCCATGGGATAACTTTAGTGAGGCTTGGTCTGAAGATCATCTCTGGTCATTTTGAAGAAGATATGACAAAAATTGTAGGAGGAGTAGGCTTTCAAAGGTTTTTGATACAACCGGAAATAGCGGAAAATCTATATAACCGGAAATTGACGTCATAGGTTGCGTTGAACTCGTCTTGATCCAGGGAATCCAATAGTACCTCATTTTTGAAAATCAGTCATACGGTTCAAAAGTTTCGTGTGTAAACACAAGTCCAACTTTGACCCATTGGTGGCGCTAGAGTGGTCTGATGGGATACATGAAACTTTGTGTAGGTATAGAAGGAACTGTCCTTAATGAGTGTGCCAAATTTAACAAAAAGTTATCCAAGGGTTCTAGGGGCTGCCATTGACTCCCATGGAACTAGAATAATAATAATAAAACTAACAATAACAATAGGTTTCCTCCTTACGGAGGAATCCTAAATATAACTGCAAGCAGCAATGGCGGATTCCTCCAAACATTGCAAACCACTGAAAAATGTATATTCTTTAAAAATTATCACTGTAAGATTCCATGCTGCAGACTTACCAATGGGATACCAAATCTGAAATGCAATACCATCAAGATCCACAAGGGCCTTCACTGCAAGCCAAGGAGTGAAGGGAGGGGGCTTGGTGAGCCTACCCATTCCAGAAAGCCTTGTATCTTTGTGTATCAGGGCGTGGCCTGTAGCGTCACTTATGGGTGATATTGGGCCATTTGTGATGTGGTAGTTACTCTTGGCCTATACTATCAATGTTTCAGGATTTTGAGAACTTTTTACCATTGTATACAAAATCGGAAATGCAATACCATCAAGATCCACATGGGCCTTTGCTAAAGACCAAGCAATGAGTGGGGGCTTGGTCAACCCACAATTGCCTGAAATGTTGTGTATGCGTCTCGCCAAGCTTGCGCGTGTGTCAAGGGAAAGGCTGAGTGTGTGAGAATGTGGAGCGCGCGCGCTGAGGAGCAGGGGAGACATTTCATTGGAAATTTCCTTAACAATTAGCCAAGCATGCATTTTTCAAATATTCACCAAAATTCAACTTTTCATGTGACAGTCAACTTTTTCTGAGATTTGTGTAATAAACATTCTCAAGAGTCTTTATGAACATGTGATTGAATCAGTTTTTTGACTGGCGGATGTGTAAAGCATTATTTTAGCGTTAGATAGAAATACATTTGATTTCCTTTATTTCAATCATTTTTGAAGATATTAATTTGCCTTCTTACATGGGAACATGATGTAGTGTCTTTCACGTGACACACCAAGTTTGGTGGTGATATTTCAAAGATTTGCTGAGATTTGATCCAACTTCCTGTTTGGTTGCTTTGTTGACGATTTTGATTGGCTGTACCGGACAAACGGTTTTGAAATTCAAAAATCTGTTGAAGAATTCAGTGAGGGTTGCTCTGACGATGATACCTGCCAATTCTGGGGAAGATTGGACAAAAATTGTAGGAGAAGTAGCAAAAGAACGTGTTTCCTAAATCTTTATTGTACAAAAAAATCCAATATGGCGGCCGTTAAAGGTTATTGAGGCTTTTTTGTTCCTCATGAGAAATAAGGTATATCTAATGAATTTCAGAATTTTGGGACAAATGGGATGCGAATGGCATCACTTTGTAAATGGAAAAATGGGGCTTGGCCGTAGCGCCACCTATGGATAATGGTGCGTCATTTGTGGTGTGGTAGTTACTCCTGGCCTATACTATCAATGTTTCAGGATTTTGAGAACTTTTTCTAAAATGCATTACCATCAAGATCCACAAGGGCCTGTGCTAAAGACCAAGCAATGAGTGGGGGCTTGGTCAGCCCACAATTGCCTGAAATGTTGTGTATGCGTCTCGTCAAGCTTGCGCGTGTGTCAAGGGAAAGGCTGAGTGTGTGAGAATGTGGAGCGCGCGCGCTGAGGAGCAGGGGAGACATTTCATTGGAAATTTCCTTAACAATTAGCCAAGCATGCATTTTTCAAATATTCACCAAATTTCAACTTTTCATGTTACAGTCAACTTTTCCTGAGATTTGTGTACTAAACATTCTCAAAAGTCTTCATGAACTTGTGATTGAATCAGAGTTTTTTGACTGGCGGATGTGTAAAGCATTATTTTAGCGTTAGAAATAAATTTGATTTCCTTCATTTCAATCATTTTTGAAGATATTAATTTGCCTTCCTACATGGGAACATGACGTAGTGTCTTTCACGTGACACACCAAGTTTGGTGTTGATATTTCAAAGATTTGCTGAGATTTGATCCAACTTCCTGTTTGGTTGCTTTGTTGACGATTTTGATTGGCTGTACCGGACAAACGGTTTTGAAATTCAAAAATCTGTTGAAGATTTCAGTGAGGGTTGCTCTGACGATGATACCTGCCAATTCTGGGGAAGATTGGACAAAAATTGTAGGAGAAGTAGCAAAAAAACGTGTTTCCTAAATCTTTATTGTACAAAAAAATCCAATATGGCGGCCGTTATAGGTTATTGAGGCTTTTTTGTTCCTCATGAGAAATAAGGCATATCTAATGAATTTCAGAATTTTGGGACAAATGGGATGCAAATGGCATCACTTTGTAAATGGAAAATTGGGGCTTGGCCGTAGCGCCACCTATGGATAATGGTGTGTCATTTGTGGTGTGGTAGTTACTCCTGGCCTATACTATCAATGTTTCAGGATTTTAAGAACTTTTTCTAAAATGCATTACCATCAAAATCCACAAGGGCCTTCACTTCAAGCCAAGGAATGAGTGGGGGCTTGGTCAGCCCACAATTTCCTGAAATGTTGTGTATGCGTCTCGCCAAGCCCGCGCGTGTGTCAAGGGAAAGGCTGAGTGTGTGAGAATGTGGAGCATGCGCGCGCTGAAGAGTAGGGGAGACATTTCATTGGAAATTTCGTTAACAATTAGCCAAGCATGCATGTTTCAAATATTCACCACAAATCGACTTTTCATGTTACAGTCAACTTTTCCTCAGATTTGTGTACTAAACATTCTCAAGAGTCTTCATATGAACTTGTGATTGAATCAAAGTATCAGTTTTTGACCGGCGGATGTGTAAAGCATTATTTTAGCGTTAGCGATAAATTCGATTTGCTTTATATCAACCATTTTTGGAGATATGAAATAGCCTTTGCATATGGTAACATGTTGTAGTGTCTTCCTTGTGACATACCAAGTTACGTGTTGATATCTCAAAGATTTGCTGAGATTTGACCCAACTTCCTGTTTGGTTTCTTTTATTGCTAATTTTGATTGGCTGTGCCGGACAAACGGTTTATAAAATCAAAACGCCATGAGATAACTTTTGTGAGGCTTGGTCTGAAGATCATCTCTGGTCATTTTGAAGAAGATATGACAAAAATTGTAGGAGGAGTAGGCTTTCAAAGGTTTTTGATACAACCGGAAATAGCGGAAAATATATATAACCGGAAATTGACGTCATAGGGTGCGTTGAACTCGTCTTGATCCAGGGAATCCAATGGTACCTCATTTTTGAAAATAAGGCATACGGTTCAAAAGTTGCGTGTGTAAACACAAGTCCAACTTTGATCCATTGGTGGCGCTAGAGTGGTCTGATGGGATACATGAAACTTGGTGTAGGTATAGAAGGAACTGTCCTTAATGAGTGTGCCAAATTTCACAAAAAGTTATCCAAGGGTTCTAGGGGCTGCCATTGACTCCCATGGAACTAGAATAATAATAATAAATATAACTGCAAGCAGCAATGGCGGATTCCTCCAAACATTGCAAACCATTGAAAAATTTATATTCTTTACAAATTGTCACTGTAAAAATCCATGCTGCAGACTTACCGATGGGACACCAAATCTGAAATGCAATACCATCAAGATCCACAAGAGCTTTTATTCCGAGCCAAGGAGTGAAGGGAGGGGGCTTGGTGAGCCTACCCATTCCAGAAAGCCTTGTATCTTTGTGCATCAGGGCGTGGCCAGTAGCGTCACCTATGGGTGATGTTGGGCCATTTGTGGTGTGGTAGTTACTGTTAACCTATACTATCAATGTCTCAGGATTTTTAGAACTTTTTACCATTGCATACAAAATCGGAAATGCAATACCATCAAGATCCACATGGGCCTTTGCTAAAGACCAAGCAATGAGTGGGGGCTTGGTCAGCCCACAATTGTCTGAAATGTTGTGTATGCGTCTCGCCAAGCTTGCGCGTGTCAAGGGAAAGGCTGAGTGTGTGAGAATGTGGAGCGCGCGCGCTGAGGGTCAGGGGAGACATTTCATTGGAAATTTCCTTAACAATTAGCAGAGCATGCATTTTTCAAATATTCACCAAAAATCAACTTTTCATCTTAGAGTCAACTTTTTCTGAGATTTGTGTACTAAACATTCTCAAGAGTCTTTATGAACATGTGATTGAATCAGAGGTTTTTGACTGGCGGGTGTGTAAAGCATTATTTTAGCGTTAGATAGAAATAAATTAGATTTCCTTTATTTCAATCATTTTTTAAGATATTAATTTGCCTTCTCACATGGGAACATGATGTAATGTCTTTGAAATTCAAAAATCTGTTGAAGAATTCAGTGAGGGTTGCTCTGACGATGATACCTGCCAATTCTGGGGACGATTGGACAAAAATTGTAGGAGAAGTAAAGAAAAAACGTGTTTCCTAAATCTTTATTGTACAAAAAAATCCAATATGGCGGCCATTATAGGTTATTGAGGCTTTTTTGTTCCTCATGAGAAATAAGGCATATCTAATGAATTTCAGAATTTTGGGACAAATGGGATGCGAATGGCATCACTTTGTAAATGGAAAATTGGGGCTTGGCCGTAGCGCCACCTATGGATAATGGTGCGTCATTTGTGGTGTGGTAGTTACTCCTGGCCTATACTATCAATGTTTCAGGATTTTGAGAACTTTTTCTAAAATGCATTACCATCAAGATCCACAAGGGCCTTCACTTCAAGCCAAGGAGTGAAGGGAGGGGGCTTGGTGAGCCTACCCATTCCAGAAAGCCTTGTATCTTTGTGTATCAGGGCGTGGCCTGTAGCGTCACTTATGGGTGATATTGGGCCATTTGTGGTGTGGTAGTTACTCTTGGCCTATACTATCAATGTTTCAGGATTTTGAGAACTTTTTACCATTGCATACAAAATCGGAAATGCAATACCATCAAGATCCACATGGGCCTTTGCTAAAGACCAAGCAATGAGTGGGGCTTGGTCAGCCCACAATTGCCTGAAATGTTGTGTATGCGTCTCGTCAAGCTTGCGCGTGTGTCAGGGAAAGGCTGAGTGTGTGAGAATGTGGAGCGCGCGCGCTGAGGAGCAGGGGAGACATTTCATTGGAAATTTCCTTAACAATTAGCCAAGCAAGCATTTTTCAAATATTCACCTAAATTCAACTTTTCATCTTACAGTCAACTTTTTCTGAGATTTGTGTACTAAACATTCTCAAGAGTCTTCATGAACTTGTGATTGAATCAGAGTTTTTTGACTGCCGTATGTGTAAAGCATTATTTTAGCGTTAGAAATAAATTAGATTTCCTTTATTTCAATCATTTTTTAAGATATTAATTTGCCTTCTCACATGGGAACATGACGTAGTGTCTTTCACGTGACACACCAAGTTTGGTGTTGATATTTCAAAGATTTGCTGAGATTTGATCCAACTTCCTGTTTGGTTGCTCTGTTGACGATTTTGATTGGCTGTACCGGACAAACGGTTTTGAAATTCAAAAATCTGTTGAAGATTTCAGTGAGGGTTAATCTGACGATGATACCTGGCAATTCTGGGGAAGATTGGACAAAAATTGTAATAGAAGTAGCGAAAAAACGTGTTTCCTAAATCTTTATTGTACAAAAAAATACAATATGGCGGCCGTTATAGGTTATTGAGGCTTTTTTGTTCCTCGTGAGAAATAAGGCATATCTAATTGAATTTCAGAATTTTGGGACAAATGGGATGAGAATGGCATCACTTTGTAAATAGACAATTGGGGCTTGGCCGTAGCGCCACCTATGGATAATGGTGCGTCATTTGTGGTGTGGTAGTTACTCCTGGCCAATACTATCAATGTTTCAGGATTTTGAGAACTTTTTCTAAAATGCATTACCATCAAGATCCACAAGGGCCTTCACTTCAAGCCAAGGAATGAGTGGGGGCTTTGTCAGCCCACAATTGCCTGAAATGTTGTGTATGCGTCTCGCCAAGCCCGCGTGTGTGTCAAGGGAAAGGCTGAGTGTGTGAGAATGTGGAGCACGCGCGCGCTGAAGAGCAGGGGAGACATTTCATTGAAAATTTCGTTAGCAATTAGCCAAGCATGCATTTTTCAAATATTCACCACAAATCGACTTTTCATGTTACAGTCAACTTTTCCTCAGATTTGTGTACTAAACATTCTCAAGAGTCTTCATATGAACTTGTGATTGAATCAAAGTATCAGTTTTTGACCGGCGGATGTGTAAAGCATTATTTTTGCGTTAGCGATAAATTCAATTTGCTTTAAATCAACCATTTCTGGAGATATGAAATAGCCTTTGCACATGGTAACATGTTGTAGTGTCTTCCTTGTGACATACCAAGTTACGTGTTGATATCTCAAAGATTTGCTGAGATTTGACCCAAGTTCCTGTTTGGTTACTTTTTTGCTGATTTTGATTGGCTGTGCCGGACAAACGGTTTAGAAAATCAAAACGCCATGGGATAACTTTTGTGAGGCTTGGTCTGAAGATCATCTCTGGTCATTTTGAAGAAGATATGACAAAAATTGTAGGAGGAGTAGGCTTTCAAAGGTTTTTGATACAACCGGAAATAGCGGAAAATCTATATAACCGGAAATTGACGTCATATGGTGCGTTGAACTCGTCTTGATCCAGGGAATCCAATGGTACCTCATTTTTGAAAATCAGTCATACGGTTCAAAAGTTGCGTGTGTAAACACAAGTCCAACTTTGACCCATTGGTGGCGCTAGAGTGGTCTGATGGGATACATGAAACTTGGTGTAGGTATAGAAGGAACTGTCCTTAATGAGTGTGCCAAATTTGTCAAAAAGTTATCCAAGGGGTCTAGGGGCTGCCATTGACTCCCATGGAACTAGAATAATAATAATAATAATAAATATAACTGCAAGCAGCAATGGCGGATTCCTCCAAACATTGCAAACCACTGAAAAATGTATATTCTTTACAAATAGTCACTGTAAAATTCCATGCCGCAGACTTACCAATGGGATACCAAATATGAAATGCAATACCATCAAGATCCACAAGGGCTTTTATTTCAAGCCAAGGAGTGAAGGGAGGGGGCTTGGTTGAGCCTACCCATTCCAGAAAGCCTTGTATCTTTGTGTATCAGGGTGTGGCCTGTAGCGTCACTTATGGGTGATATTGGGCCATTTGTGGTGTGGTAGTTACTCTTGGCCTATACTATCAATGTTTCAGGATTTTGAGAACTTTTTACCGTTGCATACAAAATCGGAAATGCAATACCATCAAGATCCACATGGGCCTTTGCTAAAGACCAAGCAATGAGTGGGGGCTTGGTCAGCCCACAATTGCCTGAAATGTTGTGTATGCATCTCGTCAAGCTTGCGCGTGTGTCAAGGGAAAGGCTGAGTGTGTGAGAATGTGGAGCGCGCGCGCTGAGGAGCAGGGGAGACATTTCATTGGAAATTTCCTTAACAAGCCAAGCATGCATTTTTCAAATATTCACCAAATTTCAACTTTTCATGTTACAGTCAACTTTTTCTGAGATTTGTGTACTAAACATTCTCAAGAGTCTTTATGAACATGTGATTGAATCAGAGTTTTTTGACTGGTGGATGTGTAAAGCATTATTTTAGCGTTAGATAGAAATAAATTAGATTTCCTTTATTTCAATCATTTTTTAAGATATTAATTTGCCTTCTCACATGGGAACATGATGTAGTGTCTTTCACGTGACACACCAAGTTTGGTGGTGATATTTCAAAGATTTGCTGAGATTTGATCCAACTTCCTGTTTGGTTGCTTTGTTGACGATTTTGATTGGCTGTACCGGACAAACGGTTTTGAAATTCAAAACTCTGTTGAAGAATTCAGTGAGGGTTGCTCTGACGATGATACCTGCCAATTCTGGGGAAGATTGGACAAAAATTGTAGGAGAAGTAGCGAAAAAACGTGTTTCCTAAATCTTTATTGTACAAAAAAATCCAATATGGCGGCCGTTATAGGTTATTGAGGATTTTTTGTTCCTCATGAGAAATAAGGCATATCTAATGAATTTCAGAATTTTGGGACAAAAGGGATGCGAATGGCATCACTTTGTAAATGGACAATTGGGGCTTGGCCGTAGCGCCACCTATGGATAATGGTGTGTCATTTGTGGTGTGGTAGTTACTCCTGGCCTATACTATCAATGTTTCAGGATTTTGAGAACTTTTTCTAAAATGCATTACCATCAAGATCCACAAGGGCCTTCACTTCAAGCCAAGGAATGAGTGGGGGCTTGGTCAGCCCACAATTGCCTGAAATGTTGTGTATGCGTCTCGCCAAGCCCGCGCGTGTGTCAAGGGAAAGACTGAGTGTGTGAGAATGTGGAGCTCGCGCGCGCTGAAGAGCAGGGGAGACATTTCATTGAAAATTTCGTTAGCAATTAGCCAAGCATGCATGTTTCAAATATTCACATAAAATCGACTTTTCATGTTACAGTCAACTTTTCCTCAGATTTGTGTACTAAACATTCTCAAGAGTCTTCATATGAACTTGTGATTGAATCAAAGTATCAGTTTTTGACCGGCGGATGTGTAAAGCATTATTTTAGCGTTAGCGATAAATTCGATTTGCTTTATATCAATCATTTTTTGAGATATGAAGTTGCCTTTGCACATGGTAACATGTTGTAGTGTCTTTCTTGTGACATATCAAGTTACGTGTTGATATCTCAAAGATTTGCTGAGATTTGACCCAAGTTCCTGTTTGGTTGCTTTTTTGCTGAATTTGATTGGCTGTGCCGGACAAACGGTTTAGAAAATCAAAACGCCATGGGATAACTTTTGTGAGGCTTGGTCTGAAGATCATCTATGGTCATTTTGAAGAAGATATGACAAAAATTGTAGGAGGAGTAGGCTTTCAAAGGTTTTTGATAAAACCGGAAATGGTGGAAAATCTATATAACCGGAAATTGACGTCATAGGGTGCGTTGAACTCGTCTTGATCCAGGGAATCCAACGGTACCTCATTTTTGAAAATAAGTCATACGGTTCAAAAGTTGCGTGTGTAAACACAAGTCCAACTTTGACCCATTGGTGGCGCTAGAGTGGTCTGATGGGATACATGAAACTTGGTGTAGGTATAGAAGGAACTGTCCTTAATGAGTGTGCCAAATTTAACAAAAAGTTATCCAAGGGTTCTAGGGGCTGCCATTGACTCCCATGGAACTAGAATAATAATAATAATAATAAAACTAACAATAACAATAGGTTTCCTCCTTACGGAGGAATCCTAAATATAACTGCAAGCAGCAATGGCGGATTCCTCCAAACATTGCAAACCACTGAAAAATGTATATTCTTTACAAATTGTCACTGTAAAATTCCATGCTGCAGACTTACCAATGGGATACCAAATCTGAAATGCAATACCATCAAGATCCACAAGGGCTTTTATTTCAAGCCAAGGAGTGAAGGGAGGGGGCTTGGTGAGCCTACCCATTCCAGAAAGCCTTGTATCTTTGTGTATCAGGGCGTGGCCTGTAGCGTCACTTATGGGTGATATTGGGCCATTTGTGGTGTGGTACTTACTCTTGGCCTATACTATCAATGTTTCAGGATTTTGAGAACTTTTTACCATTGCATACAAAATCGGAAATGCAATACCACCAAGATCCACATGGGCCTTTGCTAAAGACCAAGCAATGAGTGGGGGCTTGGTCAGCCCACAATTGCCTGAAATGTTGTGTATGCGTCTCGCCAAGCTTGCGCGTGTGTCAAGGGAAAGGCTGAGTGTGTGAGAATGTGGAGCGCGTGCGCTGAGGGTCAGGGGAGACATTTAGTTGGAAATTTCCTTAATAATTAGCCAAGCATGCATTTTTCAAATATTCACCAAAAATCAGCTTTTCATCTTAGAGTCAACTTTTTCTGAGATTTGTGTACTAAACATTCGCAAGAGTCTTCATGAACTTGTGATTGAATTAGAGTTTTTTGACTGGCGGAAGTGTAAAGCATTATTTTAGCGTTAGATAGAAATAAATTAGATTTCCTTTATTTCAATCATTTTTTAAGATATTAATTTGCCTTCTCACATGGGAACATGATGTAGTGTCTTTCACGTGACACACCAAGTTTGGTGGTGATATTTCAATGATTTGCTGAGATTTGATCCAACTGCCTGTTTGGTTGCTTTGTTGACGATTTTGATTGGCTGTACCGGACAAACGGTTATGAAATTCAAAAATCTGTTGAAGATTTCAGTGAGGGTTGCTCTGACGATGATACCTGCCAATTCTGGGGAAGATTGGACAAAAATTGTAGGAGAAGTAGCAAAAAAACGTGTTTCCTAAATCTTTATTATACAAAAAAATCCAATATGGCGGCCGTTATAGGTTATTGAGGCTTTTTTGTTCCTCATGAGAAATAAGGCATATATAATGAATTTCAGAATTTTGGGACAAATGGGATGCGAATGGCATCACTTTGTAAATGGAAAATTGGGGCTTGGCCGTAGCGCCACCTATGGATAATGGTGCGTCATTTGTGGTGTGGTAGTTACTCCTGGCCTATACTATCGGAAACACACTAGATCTAGTGATAACAACTGGACTAAATATCAATAATATTTCAATAACTGATCTACCCCTCTCAGACCATCATTATATACTTTTTAATGTGGAAATTATCCTAACAAAAACCAAAAAAGAATTCTTAGTCCATAGAAGATATTTAGACGATACAGCTATGATGACATTTTCTGAACAATTTGCTCTACATGAGCCGACTTACCATGATTGCTCTCTGAATGAAATGGTAGAGAACCTCAATTATGCACTATTATCTGTGTTAGACTCTGTTGCACCACTGAAAACCAAAAAGAAGTGCACAAGCAGAACCTCCCCATGGCTGAGAAATAAAAATGTTAGTGAAACGAAAAGAAAATGCCGTGCAGCAGAGAGAAAATGGAGGAAAACAAAGATCACTATCCACTACAATATCTACAAAGATACACTAACCACCTTTAACAAAACCATCCGTCTAGCAAGGAGAGAATATTTCTCCAACATTATTACAGAAAATGCCAGAAATTCCAGAGTTCTTTTCTCCACCATTGACCAGCTGCTAAACACTGTCCCTGCCCCACCTCCATCCTCAGCAGTTAAATGTGAAGAGCTTGCTTTGTTCTTCAAGAACAAAATAACTTTGATTAGAGCGAGTATTATTAATAGTGGGGTCGAAACTGACATCAGTAGATTCTGCAACATAACCATGAGCACATTTACCTGTATCACACTTAGTGAACTTTCCAAAATTGTCAGCGAATCTAACTCCACAACCTCAGATATTGATCCTATACCCACAACATTCTTTAAGCGAGTGTTTGATAGTGTCTCAGGTCCGGTGCTAGAGATTATAAACACATCCCTTAGAACTGGCGTCTTCCCAGATGCCTTCAAAACAGCTGTTGTAAAGCCCCTATTAAAGAAACCCAAATTGGATAACAGTCTACTTGCAAATTACAGACCAATATCAAACCTCCCATTTATTAGTAAAGTACTGGAAAAGATAGTTTTAGTCCAATTAAATTATTTTCTTGACGAAAATAACATCCTGGAAGTCTCGCAGTCAGGTTTCAGGAAATATCACAGTACTGAAACTGCTCTCACCAAAATAATTAGCGACCTCAGACTAAACTCTGATGCAAATAAAGTCTCTATCCTTATCCTGTTAGATCTCAGTGCAGCATTTGATACAATTGATCACGACATCCTAATCAATAGACTGGAAAAGCTTATTGGGTTCACGGATAGTGTATTGAACTGGCTGAAATCATATATCACAGGAAGGAAGTTTTATGTTAGTTTAGGTGACCATAGGTCCAAGAAACATCAGAACTGCTACGGGGTTGCTCAAGGAAGCTGCTTAGGTCCATTACTTTTTTCTCTTTATATGTTACCACTCGGCGACATAATCAGAAAACATAACATAGATTTCCATAGCTATGCGGATGACACACAACTATATATATCCACTGAACCCAACGATGCAACGGCCATCAATTCCATTACAAACTGCCTGTTGGCAATAAACAAATGGATGAATGATAACTTTCTTAAATTAAATGAAGACAAAACCGAAGTCCTACTATGTGGCCCCAAATCCAAAAGAGAGATGCTTATTAAGAATCTTGGAGGCTTAACCCCCTGTCTTAAACCAGAGGTGACGAGTCTCTGCGTAATCCTGGACTCAGATTTGAATTTCAACTCTCACATTAATAAAGTGACCAAAACAGCTTTCTTTCACCTGAGGAATATAGCAAAGGTACGACCATTCATAAACCAAAATGATGCAGAGAAGTTAATTCATGCTTTTATATCCAGCCGGCTGGACTACTGTAACGCACTTTTCACTGGTCTTCCCAAGAAAACCACTGAAAGACTACAGCTCATTCAAAATTCTGCAGCTAGATTATTAACCAAAACTAAAAGGAGAAAACACATTAGTCCTGTCCTAGCTACTTTACACTGGCTCCCTGTTACCTTCAGAATTGACTTTAAGGTCCTTTTTCTCACATACAAAGCTCTACACGGACAAGGACCTAGCTACATTGCTAACTCCTTTATAAACTACACACCAGCTAGAACACTGCGATCATCAAATGCAGGCCTATTAGAGGTCACCAGAAGCAGTCATAAGAAGATTGGTGATTCGGCCTTTGTCAATTACGCCCCAAAACTATGGAACAAATTACCCATAAATATTAGGGAAGCTAACACTCTAGACATTTTTAAAAGACAGCTTAAAACCTACCTTTTTACCGAAGCATTTAAGTAATTTTATCTCAAAAGGGTTTTCCTACTTTTTAAAGTTGTTTTCTCTCTTGAACAGAGATCTTATTGGGATTTTTATTATTGTTTGAATTATTTATCACTTGCATTATTGTTTTTATTGATTTTATGTAAAGCACCTTGAGCTACAATTCTTGTATGAAATGTGCTATATAAATAAAGTCTTACTTACTTACTTACTTACTATCAATGTTTCAGGATTTTGAGAACATTTTCTAAAATGCATTACCATCAAGATCCACAAGGGCCTTCACTTCAAGCCAAGGAATGAGTGGGGGCTTGGTCAGCCCACAATTGCCTGAAATGTTGTGTATGCGTCTCGCCAAGCCCGCGCGTGTGTCAAGGGAAAGGCTGAGTGTGTGAGAATGTGGAGCACGCGCGCGCTGAAGAGCAGGGGAGACATTTCATTGAAAATTTCGTTAGCAATTAGCCAAGCATGCATGTTTCAAATATTCACATAAAATCGACTTTTCATGTTACAGTCAACTTTTCCTCAGATTTGTGTACTAAACATTCTCAAGAGTCTTCATATGAACTTGTGATTGAATCAAAGTATCAGTTTTTGACCGGCGGATGTGTAAAGCATTATTTTAGCGTTAGCGATAAATTCGATTTGCTTTATATCAACCATTTTTGGAGATATGAAATAGCCTTTGCATATGGTAACTTGTTGTAGTGTCTTCCTTGTGACATACCAAGTTACGTGTTGATATCTCAAAGATTTGCTGAGATTTGACCCAACTTCCTGTTTGGTTTCTTTTATTGCTGATTTTGATTGGCTGTGCCGGACAAACGGTTTAGAAAATCAAAACGCCATGGGATAACTTTTGTGAGGCTTGGTCTGAAGATCATCTCTGGTCATTTTGAAGAAGATATGACAAAAATTGTAGGAGGAGTAGGCTTTCAAAGGTTTTCTATACAACCGGAAATAGCGGAAAATCTATATAACCGGAAATTGACGTCATAGGGTGCGTTGAACTCGTCTTGATCCAGGGAATCCAATGGTACCTCATTTTTGAAAATCAGTCATACGGTTCAAAAGTTGCGTGTGTAAACACAAGTCCAACTTTGACCCATTGGTGGCGCTAGAGTGGTCTGATGGGATACATGAAACTAGGTGTAGGTATAGAAGGAACTGTCCTTAATGAGTGTGCCAAATTTAACAAAAAGTTATCCAAGGGTTCTAGGGGCTGCCATTGACTCCCATGGAACTAGAATAATAATAATAATAATAAAACTAACAATAACAATAGGTTTCCTCCTTACGGAGGAATCCTAATAATAATAAAACTAACAATAACAATAGGTTTCCTCCTTACGGAGGAATCCTAATAAAACTAACAATAACAATAGGTTTCCTCCTTACGGAGGAATCCTAAATATAACTGCAAGCAGCAATGGCGGATTCCTCCAAACATTGCAAACCACTGAAAAATGTATATTCTTTACAAATTGTCATTGTAAAATTCCATGCTGCAGACTTACCAATGGGATACCAAATCTGAAATGCAATACCATCAAGATCCACAAGGGCTTTTATTTCAAGCCAAGGAGTGAAGGGAGGGGGCTTGGTGAGCCTACCCAATCCAGAAAGCCTTGTATATTTGTGTATCAGGGCGTGGCCTGTAGCGTCACTTATGGGTGATATTGGGCCATTTGTGGTGTAGTAGTTAATCTTGGCCTACACTATCAATGTTTCAGGATTTTGAGAACTTTTTACCATTGCATACAAAATCGGAAATGCAATACCACCAAGATCCACATGGGCCTTTGCTAAAGACCAAGCAATGAGTGGGGGCTTGGTCAGCCCACAATTGCCTGAAATGTTGTGTATGCGTCTCGCCAAGCTTGCGCGTGTGTCAAGGGAAAGGCTGAGTGTGTGAGAATGTGGAGCGCGCGCGCTGAGGAGCAGGGGAGACATTTCATTGGAAATTTCCTTAACAATTAGCCAAGCATGCATTTTTTTAATATTCACCAAAAATCAACTTTTTATTTTACGGTCAACTTTTTCTGAGATTTGTGTACTAAACATTCTCAAGAGTCTTCATGAACTTGTGATTGAATCAGAGTATCAGTTTTTGACTGGCGGATGTGTAAAGCATTATTTTAGCGTTAGAAATAAAAAAGATTTCCTTTATTTCAATCATTTTTTAAGATATTAATTTGCCTTCTCACATGGGAACATGACGTAGTGTCTTTCACGTGACACACCAAGTTTGGTGTTGATATTTCAAAGATTTGCTGAGATTTGATCCAACTTCCTGTTTGGTTGCTCTGTTGACGATTTTGATTGGCTGTACCGGACAAACGGTTTTGAAATTCAAAAATCTGTTGAAGATTTCAGTGAGGGTTAATCTGACGATGATACCTGGCAATTCTGGGGAAGATTGGACAAAAATTGTAATAGAAGTAGCGAAAAAACGTGTTTCCTAAATCTTTATTGTACAAAAAAATCCAATATGGCGGCCGTTATAGGTTATTGAGGCTTTTTTGTTCCTCGTGAGAAATAAGGCATATCTAATTGAATTTCAGAATTTTGGGACAAATGGGATGAGAATGGCATCACTTTGTAAATAGACAATTGGGGCTTGGCCGTAGCGCCACCTATGGATAATGGTGCGTCATTTGTGGTGTGGTAGTTACTCCTGGCCAATACTATCAATGTTTCAGGATTTTGAGAACTTTTTCTAAAATGCATTACCATCAAGATCCACAAGGGCCTTCACTTCAAGCCAAGGAATGAGTGGGGGCTTTGTCAGCCCACAATTGCCTGAAATGTTGTGTATGCGTCTCGCCAAGCCCGCGTGTGTGTCAAGGGAAAGGCTGAGTGTGTGAGAATGTGGAGCACGCGCGCGCTGAAGAGCAGGGGAGACATTTCATTGAAAATTTCGTTAGCAATTAGCCAAGCATGCATTTTTCAAATATTCACCACAAATCGACTTTTCATGTTACAGTCAACTTTTCCTCAGATTTGTGTACTAAACATTCTCAAGAGTCTTCATATGAACTTGTGATTGAATCAAAGTATCAGTTTTTGACCGGCGGATGTGTAAAGCATTATTTTTGCGTTAGCGATAAATTCAATTTTCTTTAAATCAACCATTTCTGGAGATATGAAATAGCCTTTGCACATGGTAACATGTTGTAGTGTCTTCCTTGTGACATACCAAGTTACGTGTTGATATCTCAAAGATTTGCTGAGATTTGACCCAAGTTCCTGTTTGGTTACTTTTTTGCTGATTTTGATTGGCTGTGCCGGACAAACGGTTTAGAAAATCAAAACGCCATGGGATAACTTTTGTGAGGCTTGGTCTGAAGATCATCTATGGTCATTTTGAAGAAGATATGACAATAATTGTAGGAGGAGTAGGCTTTCAAAGGTTTTTGATACAACCGGAAATAGCGGAAAATCTATACAACCGGAAATTGACGTCATAGGGTGCGTTGAACTCGTCTTCATCCAGGGAATCCAATGGTACCTCATTTTTGTAAATCAGTCATACGGTTCAAAAGTTGCGTGTGTAAACACAAGTCCAACTTTGACCCATTGGTGGCGCTAGAGTGGTCTGATGGGATACATGAAACTTGGTGTAGGTATAGAAGGAACTGTCCTTAATGAGTGTGCCAAATTTAACAAAAAGTTATCCAAGGGTTCTAGGGGCTGCCATTGACTCCCATGGAACTAGAATAATAATAATAAATATAACTGCAAGCAGCAATGGCGGATTCCTCCAAACATTGCAAACCACTGAAAAATGTATATTCTTTACAAATTGTCACTGTAAAATTCCATGCTGCAGACTTACCAATGGGATACCAAATCTGAAATGCAATACCATCAAGATCCACAAGGGCTTTTATTTCAAGCCAAGGAGTGAAGGGAGGGGGCTTGGTGAGCCTACCCATTCCAGAAAGCCTTGTATCTTTGTGTATCAGGGTGTGGCCTGTAGCGTCACTTATGGGTGATATTGGGCCATTTGTGGTGTGGTAGTTACTCTTGGCCTATACTATCAATGTTTCAGGATTTTGAGAACTTTTTACCATTGCATACAAAATCGGAAATGCAATACCATCAAGATCCACATGGGCCTTTGCTAAAGACCAAGCAATGAGTGGGGGCTTGGTCAGCCCACAATTGCCTGAAATGTTGTGTATGCGTCTCGCCAAGCTTGCGCGTGTGTCAAGGGAAAGGCTGAGTGTGTGAGAATGTGGAGCGTGGGCGCTGAGGAGCAGGGGAGACATTTCATTGGAAATTTCCTTAACAATTAGCCAAGCATGCATTTTTCAAATATTCACCAAAATTCAACTTTTCATCTTACAGTCAACTTTTTCTGAGATTTGTGTACTAAACATTCTCAAGAGTTTTCATGAACTAAAGGCAAACAAATCAACAGTTATTGGCCAAAACACATTTTTGGTTCCTGCGGCCACGCCGATCACATGACACCAAATTGATTGGACATCCTCAGAAGAGGGTTCCGAGTCATCCTACCAAGTTTGGTGTTGATATTTCAAAGATTTGCTGAGATTTGATCCAACTTCCTGTTTGGTTGCTTTGTTGACGATTTTGATTGGCTGTACCAGACAAACGGTTTCGAAATTCAAAAATCTGTTGAAGAATTCAGTGAGGGTTGCTCTGACGATGATACCTGCCAATTCTTGGGAAGAATGGACAAAAATTTTCGGAGAAGTAGCGAAAAAACGTGTTTCCTAAATCTTTATTGTACAAAAAAATCCAATATGGCGGCCGTTATAGGTTATTGAGGCTTTTTTGTTCTTCATGAGAAATAAGGCATATCTAATGAATTTCAGAATTTTGGGACAAATGGGATGCGAATGGCATCACTTTGTAAATGAACAATTGGGGCTTGGCCGTAGCGCCACCTATGGATAATGGTGCGTCATTTGTGGTGTGGTAGTTACTCCTGGCCTATACTATCAATGTTTCAGGATTTTGAGAACTTTTTACCATTGCATACAAAATCGGAAATGCAATACCATCAAGATCCACATGGGCCTTTGCTAAAGACCAAGCAATGAGTGGGGGCTTGATCAGCCCACAATTGCCTGAAATGTTGTGTATGCGTCTCGTCAAGCTTGCGCGTGTGTCAAGGGAAAGGCTGTGTGAGAATGTGGAGCGCGCGCGCTGAGGAGCAGAGGGAGACATTACATTGGAAATGTCATTAGCAATTAGCCAAGCATGCATTTTTCAAATATTCACCAAAATTCAACTTTTCATGTTACAGTCAACTTTTTCTGAGATTTGTGTACTAAACATTCTCAAGAGTCTTTATGAACATGTGATTGAATCAGAGTTTTTTGACTGGCGGATGTGTAAAGCATTATTTTAGCGTTAGATAGAAATAAATTAGATTTCCTTTATTTCAATCATTTTTTAAGATATTAATTTGCCTTCTCACATGGGAACATGATGTAGTGTCTTTCACGTGACACACCAAGTTTGGTGGTGATATTTCAAAGATTTGCTGAGATTTGATCCAACTTCCTGTTTGGTTGCTTTGTTGACGATTTTGATTGGCTGTACCGGACAAACGGTTTTGAAATTCAAAAATCTGTTGAAGAATTCAGTGAGGGTTGCTCTGACGATGATACCTGCCAATTCTGGGGAAGATTTGACAAAAATTGTAGGAGAAGTAGCAAAAAAACGTGTTTCCTAAATCTTTATTGTACCAAAAAATCCAATATGGCGGCCGTTATAGGTTATTGAGGCTTTTTTGTTCCTCATGAGAAATAAGGCATATCTAATGAATTTCAGAATTTTGGGACAAATGGGATGCGAATGGCATCACTTTGTAAATGGAAAATTGGGGCTTGGCCGTAGCGCCACCTATGGATAATGGTGCGTCATTTGTGGTGTGGTAGTTACTCCTGGCCTATACTATCAATGTTTCAGGATTTTGAGAACTTTTTCTAAAATGCATTACCATCAAGATCCACAAGGGCCTTCACTTCAAGCCAAGGAATGAGTGGGGGCTTGGTCAGCCCACAATTGCCTGAAATGTTGTGTATGCGTCTCGCCAAGCCCGCGCGTGTGTCAAGGGAAAGGCTGAGTGTGTGAGAATGTGGAGCACGCGCGCGCTGAAGAGCAGGGGAGACATTTCATTGAAAATTTCGTTAGCAATTAGCCAAGCATGCATGTTTCAAATATTCACATAAAATCGACTTTTCATGTTACAGTCAACTTTTCCTCAGATTTGTGTACTAAACATTCTCAAGAGTCTTCATATGAACTTGTGATTGAATCAAAGTATCAGTTTTTGACCGGCGGATGTGTAAAGCATTATTTTAGCGTTAGCGATAAATTCGATTTGCTTTATATCAATCATTTTTTTTATATGAAGTTGCCTTTGCACATGGTAACATGTTGTAGTGTCGTCCACCGATATACCAAGTTTAGTGTTGATATCTCAAAGATTTGCTGAGATTTGACCCAAGTTCCTGTTTGGTTACTTTTTTGCTGATTTTGATTGGTTGTGCCGGACAAACGGTTTAGAAAATCAAAACGCCATGGGATAACTTTTGTGAGGCTTGGTCTGAAGATCATCTATGGTCATTTTGAAGAAGATATGACAAAAATTGTAGGAGGAGTAGGCTTTCAAAGGTTTTTGATACAACCGGAAATGGTGGAAAATCTATACAACCGGAAATTGACGTCATAGGGTGCGTTGAACTCGTCTTGCTCAAGGGAATCCAATGGTACCTCATTTTTGAAAATCAGTCATACGGTTCAAAGGTTGCGTGTGTAAACACAAGTCCAACTTTGACCCATTGGTGGCGCTAGAGTGGTCTGATGGGATACATGAAACTTGGTGTAGGTATAGAAGGAACTGTCCTTAATGAGTGTGCCAAATTTAACAAAAAGTTATCCAAGGGTTCTAGGGGCTGCCATTGACTCCCATGGAACTAGAATAATAATAATAATAATAATAAAACTAACAATAACAATAGGTTTCCTCCTTACGGAGGAATCCTAATAATAAATATAACTGCAAGCAGCAATGGCGGATTCCTCCAAACATTGCAAACCATTGAAAAATTTATATTCTTTACAAATTGTCACTGTAAAAATCCATGCTGCAGACTTACCGATGGGACACCAAATCTGAAATGCAATACCATCAAGATCCACAAGAGCTTTTATTCCGAGCCAAGGAGTGAAGGGAGGGGGCTTGGTGAGCCTACCCATTCCAGAAAGCCTTGTATCTTTGTGCATCAGGGCGTGGCCAGTAGCGTCACCTATGGGTGATGTTGGGCCATTTGTGGTGTGGTAGTTACTGTTAACCTATACTATCAATGTCTCAGGATTTTTAGAACTTTTTACCATTGCATACAAAATCGGAAATGCAATACCATCAAGATCCACATGGGCCTTTGCTAAAGACCAAGCAATGAGTGGGGGCTTGGTCAGCCCACAATTGTCTGAAATGTTGTGTATGCGTCTCGCCAAGCTTGCGCGTGTCAAGGGAAAGGCTGAGTGTGTGAGAATGTGGAGCGCGCGCGCTGAGGGTCAGGGGAGACATTTCATTGGAAATTTCCTTAACAATTAGCAGAGCATGCATTTTTCAAATATTCACCAAAAATCAACTTTTCATCTTAGAGTCAACTTTTTCTGAGATTTGTGTACTAAACATTCTCAAGAGTCTTTATGAACATGTGATTGAATCAGAGGTTTTTGACTGGCGGGTGTGTAAAGCATTATTTTAGCGTTAGATAGAAATAAATTAGATTTCCTTTATTTCAATCATTTTTTAAGATATTAATTTGCCTTCTCACATGGGAACATGATGTAATGTCTTTGAAATTCAAAAATCTGTTGAAGAATTCAGTGAGGGTTGCTCTGACGATGATACCTGCCAATTCTGGGGACGATTGGACAAAAATTGTAGGAGAAGTAAAGAAAAAACGTGTTTCCTAAATCTTTATTGTACAAAAAAATCCAATATGGCGGCCATTATAGGTTATTGAGGCTTTTTTGTTCCTCATGAGAAATAAGGCATATCTAATGAATTTCAGAATTTTGGGACAAATGGGATGCGAATGGCATCACTTTGTAAATGGAAAATTGGGGCTTGGCCGTAGCGCCACCTATGGATAATGGTGCGTCATTTGTGGTGTGGTAGTTACTCCTGGCCTATACTATCAATGTTTCAGGATTTTGAGAACTTTTTCTAAAATGCATTACCATCAAGATCCACAAGGGCCTTCACTTCAAGCCAAGGAGTGAAGGGAGGGGGCTTGGTGAGCCTACCCATTCCAGAAAGCCTTGTATCTTTGTGTATCAGGTCGTGGCCTGTAGCGTCACTTATGGGTGATATTGGGCCATTTGTGGTGTGGTAGTTACTCTTGGCCTATACTATCAATGTTTCAGGATTTTGAGAACTTTTTACCATTGCATACAAAATCGGAAATGCAATACCATCAAGATCCACATGGGCCTTTGCTAAAGACCAAGCAATGAGTGGGGCTTGGTCAGCCCACAATTGCCTGAAATGTTGTGTATGCGTCTCGTCAAGCTTGCGCGTGTGTCAGGGAAAGGCTGAGTGTGTGAGAATGTGGAGCGCGCGCGCTGAGGAGCAGGGGAGACATTTCATTGGAAATTTCCTTAACAATTAGCCAAGCAAGCATTTTTCAAATATTCACCTAAATTCAACTTTTCATCTTACAGTCAACTTTTTCTGAGATTTGTGTACTAAACATTCTCAAGAGTCTTCATGAACTTGTGATTGAATCAGAGTTTTTTGACTGCCGTATGTGTAAAGCATTATTTTAGCGTTAGAAATAAATTAGATTTCCTTTATTTCAATCATTTTTTAAGATATTAATTTGCCTTCTCACATGGGAACATGACGTAGTGTCTTTCACGTGACACACCAAGTTTGGTGTTGATATTTCAAAGATTTGCTGAGATTTGATCCAACTTCCTGTTTGGTTGCTCTGTTGACGATTTTGATTGGCTGTACCGGACAAACGGTTTTGAAATTCAAAAATCTGTTGAAGATTTCAGTGAGGGTTAATCTGACGATGATACCTGGCAATTCTGGGGAAGATTGGACAAAAATTGTAATAGAAGTAGCGAAAAAACGTGTTTCCTAAATCTTTATTGTACAAAAAAATCCAATATGGCGGCCGTTATAGGTTATTGAGGCTTTTTTGTTCCTCGTGAGAAATAAGGCATATCTAATTGAATTTCAGAATTTTGGGACAAATGGGATGAGAATGGCATCACTTTGTAAATAGACAATTGGGGCTTGGCCGTAGCGCCACCTATGGATAATGGTGCGTCATTTGTGGTGTGGTAGTTACTCCTGGCCAATACTATCAATGTTTCAGGATTTTGAGAACTTTTTCTAAAATGCATTACCATCAAGATCCACAAGGGCCTTCACTTCAAGCCAAGGAATGAGTGGGGGCTTTGTCAGCCCACAATTGCCTGAAATGTTGTGTATGCGTCTCGCCAAGCCCGCGTGTGTGTCAAGGGAAAGGCTGAGTGTGTGAGAATGTGGAGCACGCGCGCGCTGAAGAGCAGGGGAGACATTTCATTGAAAATTTCGTTAGCAATTAGCCAAGCATGCATTTTTCAAATATTCACCACAAATCGACTTTTCATGTTACAGTCAACTTTTCCTCAGATTTGTGTACTAAACATTCTCAAGAGTCTTCATATGAACTTGTGATTGAATCAAAGTATCAGTTTTTGACCGGCGGATGTGTAAAGCATTATTTTTGCGTTAGCGATAAATTCAATTTGCTTTAAATCAACCATTTCTGGAGATATGAAATAGCCTTTGCACATGGTAACATGTTGTAGTGTCTTCCTTGTGACATACCAAGTTACGTGTTGATATCTCAAAGATTTGCTGAGATTTGACCCAAGTTCCTGTTTGGTTACTTTTTTGCTGATTTTGATTGGCTGTGCCGGACAAACGGTTTAGAAAATCAAAACGCCATGGGATAACTTTTGTGAGGCTTGGTCTGAAGATCATCTCTGGTCATTTTGAAGAAGATATGACAAAAATTGTAGGAGGAGTAGGCTTTCAAAGGTTTTTGATACAACCGGAAATAGCGGAAAATCTATATAACCGGAAATTGACGTCATATGGTGCGTTGAACTCGTCTTGATCCAGGGAATCCAATGGTACCTCATTTTTGAAAATCAGTCATACGGTTCAAAAGTTGCGTGTGTAAACACAAGTCCAACTTTGACCCATTGGTGGCGCTAGAGTGGTCTGATGGGATACATGAAACTTGGTGTAGGTATAGAAGGAACTGTCCTTAATGAGTGTGCCAAATTTGTCAAAAAGTTATCCAAGGGGTCTAGGGGCTGCCATTGACTCCCATGGAACTAGAATAATAATAATAAATATAACTGCAAGCAGCAATGGCGGATTCCTCCAAACATTGCAAACCACTGAAAAATGTATATTCTTTACAAATAGTCACTGTAAAATTCCATGCCGCAGACTTACCAATGGGATACCAAATATGAAATGCAATACCATCAAGATCCACAAGGGCTTTTATTTAAAGCCAAGGAGTGAAGGGAGGGGGCTTGGTTGAGCCTACCCATTCCAGAAAGCCTTGTATCTTTGTGTATCAGGGCGTGGCCTGTAGCGTCACTTATGGGTGATATTGGGCCATTTGTGGTGTGGTAGTTACTCTTGGCCTATACTATAAATGTTTCAGGATTTTGAGAACTTTTACCATTGCATACAAAATCGGAAATGCAATACCATCAAGATCCACATGGGCCTTTGCTAAAGACCAAGCAATGAGTGGGGGCTTGGTCAGCCCACAATTGCCTGAAATGTTGTGTATGCGTCTCGTCAAGCTTGCGCGTGTGTCAAGGGAAAGGCTGAGTGTGTGAGAATGTGTAGCGCGCGCGCTGAGGAGCAGAGGGAGACGTTTCATTGGAAATTTCCTTAACAATTAGCCAAGCATGCATTTTTCAAATATTCACCAAAATTCAACTTTTCATCTTACAGTCAACTTTTTCTGAGATTTGTGTACTAAACATTCTCAAGAGTTTTCATGAACTAAAGGCAAACAAATCAACAGTTATTGGCCAAAAAACATTTTTGGTTCCTGCGGCCACGCCGATCACATGACACGATCACATGACACCAAATTGATTGGACATCCTCAGAAGACGGTTCCGAGTCATCTTACCAAGTTTGGTGTTGATATTTCAAAGATTTGCTGAGATTTGATCCAACTTCCTGTTTGGTTGCTTTGTTGACGATTTTGATTGGCTGTACCGGACAAACGGTTTTGAAATTCAAAAATCTGTTAAAGAATTCAGTGAGGGTTGCTCTGACGATGATACCTGCCAATTCTGGGGAAGATTGGACAAGAATTGTAGGAGAAGTAGCAAAAAAACGTGTTTCCTAAATCTTTATTGTACAAAAACATCCAATATGGCGGCCGTTATAGGTTATTGAGGCTTTTTTGTTCCTCATGAGAAATAAGGCATATCTAATGAATTTCAGAATTTTGGGACAAATGGGATGCGAATGGCATCACTTTGTAAATGGAAAATTGGGGCTTGGCCGTAGCGCCACCTATGGATAATGGTGCGTCATTTGTGGTGTGGTAGTTACTCCTGGCCTATACTATCAATGTTTCAGGATTTTGAGAACTTTTTCTAAAATGCATTACCATCAAGATCCACAAGGGCCTTCACTTCAAGCCAAGGAATGAGTGGGGGCTTGGTCAGCCCACAATTGCCTGAAATGTTGTGTATGCGTCTCGCCAAGCCCGCGCGTGTGTCAAGGGAAAGGCTGAGTGTGTGAGAATGTGGAGCACGCGCGCGCTGAAGAGCAGGGGAGACATTTCATTGAAAATTTCGTTAGCAATTAGCCAAGCATGCATGTTTCAAATATTCACATAAAATCGACTTTTCATGTTACAGTCAACTTTTCCTCAGATTTGTGTACTAAACATTCTCAAGAGTCTTCATATGAACTTGTGATTGAATCAAAGTATCAGTTTTTGACCGGCGGATGTGTAAAGCATTATTTTAGCGTTAGCGATAAATTCGATTTGCTTTATATCAATCATCTTTTGAGATATGAAGTTGCCTTTGCACATGGTAACATGTTGTAGTGTCGTCCACCGATATACCAAGTTTAGTGTTGATATCTCAAAGATTTGCTGAGATTTGACCCAAGTTCCTGTTTGGTTACTTTTTTGCTGATTTTGATTGGTTGTGCCGGACAAACGGTTTAGAAAATCAAAACGCCATGGGATAACTTTTGTGAGGCTTGGTCTGAAGATCATCTATGGTCATTTTGAAGAAGATATGACAATAATTGTAGGAGGAGTAGGCTTTCAAAGGTTTTTGATACAACCGGAAATAGCGGAAAATCTATACAACCGGAAATTGACGTCATAGGGTGCGTTGAACTCGTCTTCATCCAGGGAATCCAATGGTACCTCATTTTTGTAAATCAGTCATACGGTTCAAAAGTTGCGTGTGTAAACACAAGTCCAACTTTGACCCATTGGTGGCGCTAGAGTGGTCTGATGGGATACATGAAACTTGGTGTAGGTATAGAAGGAACTGTCCTTAATGAGTGTGCCAAATTTAACAAAAAGTTATCCAAGGGTTCTAGGGGCTGCCATTGACTCCCATGGAACTAGAATAATAATAATAATAATAATAATAATAATAATAATAATAAAACTAACAATAACAATAGGTTTCCTCCTTACGGAGGAATCCTAAATATAACTGCAAGCAGCAATGGCGGATTCCTCCAAACATTGAAAACCACTGAAAAATGTATATTCTTTACAAATAGTCACTGTAAAATTCCATGCTGCAGACTTACCAATGGGATACCAAATATGAAATGCAATACCATCAAGATCCACAAGGGCTTTTATTTCAACCCAAGGAGAGAAGGGAGGGGGCTTGGTTGAGCCTACCCATTCCAGAAAGCCTTGTATCTTTGTGTATCAGGGCGTGGCCTGTAGCGTCACTTATGGGTGATATTGGGCCATTTGTGGTGTGGTAGTTACTCTTGGCCTATACTATAAATGTTTCAGGATTTTGAGAACCTTTTACCATTGCATACAAAATCGGAAATGCAATACCATCAAGATCCACATGGGCCTTTGCTAAAGACCAAGCAATGAGTGGGGGCTTGGTCAGCCCACAATTGCCTGAAATGTTGTGTATGCGTCTCGTCAAGCTTGCGCGTGTGTCAAGGGAAAGGCTGAGTGTGTGAGAATGTGGAGCGCGCGCGCTGAGGAGCAGGGGAGACATTTCATTGGAAATTTCCTTAACAATTAGCCAAGCATGCATTTTTCAAATATTCACCAAATTTCAACTTTTCATGTAACAGTCAACTTTTTCTGAGATTTGTGTACTAAACATTCTCAAGAGTCTTTATGAACATGTGATTTAATCAGAGTTTTTTGACTGGCGGATGTGTAAAGCATTATTTTAGCGTTAGATAGAAATAAATTAGATTTCCTTTATTTCAATCATTTTTTAAGATATTAATTTGCCTTTTCACATGGGAACATGATGTAGTGTCTTTCACGTGACACACCAAGTTTGGTGGTGATATTTCAAAGATTTGCTGAGATTTGATACAACTTCCTGTTTGGTTGCTTTGTTGACGATTTTGATTGGCTGTACCGGACAAACGGTTTTGAAATTCAAAAATCTGTTGAAGAATTCAGTGAGGGTTGCTCTGACGATGATACCTGCCAATTCTGGGGAAGATTGGACAAAAATTGTAGGAGAAGTAGCGAAAAAACGTGTTTCCTAAATCTTTATTGTACAAAAAAATCCAATATGGCGGCCGTTATAGGTTATTGAGGCTTTTTTGTTCCTCATGAGAAATAAGGCATATCTAATGAATTTCAGAATTTTGGGACAAATGGGATGCGAATGGCATCACTTTGTAAATGGAAAATTGGGGCTTGGCCGTAGCGCCACCTATGGATAATGGTGCGTCATTTGTGGTGTGGTAGTTACTCCTGGCCTATACTATCAATGTTTCAGGATTTTGAGAACTTTTTCTAAAATGCATTACCATCAAGATCCACAAGGGCCTTCACTTCAAGCCAAGGAATGAGTGGGGGCTTGGTCAGCCCACAATTGCCTGAAATGTTGTGTATGCGTCTCGCCAAGCCCGCGCGTGTGTCAAGGGAAAGGCTGAGTGTGTGAGAATGTGGAGCACGCGCGCGCTGAAGAGCAGGGGAGACATTTCATTGAAAATTTCGTTAGCAATTAGCCAAGCATACATGTTTCAAATATTCACATAAAATCGACTTTTCATGTTACAGTCAACTTTTCCTCAGATTTGTGTACTAAACATTCTCAAGAGTCTTCATATGAACTTGTGATTGAATCAAAGTATCAGTTTTTGACCGGCGGATGTGTAAAGCATTATTTTAGCGTGAGCAATAAATTCGATTTGCTTTATATCAATCATTTTTTGAGATATGAAGTTGCCTTTGCACATGGTAACATGTTGTAGTGTCGTCCACCGATATACCAAGTTTAGTGTTGATATCTCAAAGATTTGCTGAGATTTGACCCAAGTTCCTGTTTGGTTACTTTTTTGCTGATTTTGATTGGCTGTGCCGGACAAACGGTTTAGAAAATCAAAACGCCATGGGATAACTTTTGTGAGGCTTGGTCTGAAGATCATCTCTGGTCATTTTGAAGAAGATATGACAAAAATTGTAGGAGGAGTAGGCTTTCAAAGGTTTTTGATACAACCGGAAATAGCGGAAAATCTATATAACCGGAAATTGACGTCATAGGGTGCGTTGAACTCGTCTTGATCCAGGGAATCCAATGGTACCTCATTTTTGAAAATCAGTCATACGGTTCAAAAGTTGCGTGTGTAAACACAAGTCCAACTTTGACCCATTGGTGGCGCTAGAGTGGTCTGATGGGATACATGAAACTTGGTGTAGGTATAGAAGGAACTGTCCTTAATGAGTGTGCCAAATTTCACAAAAAGTTATCCAAGGGTTCTAGGGGCTGCCATTGACTCCCATGGAACTAGAATAATAATAATAATAATAATAATAATAAAACTAACAATAACAATAGGTTTCCTCCTTACGGAGGAATCCTAATAATAATAAAACTAACAATAACAATAGGTTTCCTCCTTACGGAGGAATCCTAAATATAACTGCAAGCAGCAATGGCGGATTCCTCCAAACATTGCAAACCACTGAAAAATGTATATTCTTTACAAATTGTCACTGTAAAATTCCATGCTGCAGACTTACCAATGGGATACCAAATCTGAAATGCAATACCATCAAGATCCACAAGGGCTTTTATTTCAAGCCAAGGAGTGAAGGGAGAGGGCTTGGTGAGCCTACCCATTCCAGAAAGCCTTGTATCTTTGTGTATCAGGGCGTGGCCTGTAGCGTCACTTATGGGTGATATTGGGCCATTT
This sequence comes from Osmerus mordax, assembly GCF_038355195.1. Taxonomy (NCBI): domain Eukaryota; kingdom Metazoa; phylum Chordata; class Actinopteri; order Osmeriformes; family Osmeridae; genus Osmerus; species Osmerus mordax. The sequence goes on from NC_090052.1 coordinate 9,443,757, forward strand.
GTGGTGTGGTAGTTACTCTTGGCCTATACTATCAATGTTTCAGGATTTTGAGAACTTTTTACCATTGTCTACAAAATCGGAAATGCAATACCATCAAGATCCACATGGGCCTTTGCTAAAGACCAAGCAATGAGTGGGGGCTTGGTCAGCCCACAATTGCCTGAAATGTTGTGTATGCGTCTCGTCAAGCTTGCGAGTGTGTCAAGGGAAAGGCTGAGTGTGTGAGAATGTGGAGCGCGCGCGCTGAGGAGCAGAGGGAGACATTACATTGGAAATTTCATTAGCAATTAGCCAAGCATGCATTTTTCAAATATTCACCAAAATTCAACTTTTCACCTTACAGTCAACTTTTTCTGAGATTTGTGTACTAAACATTCTCAAGAGTCTTCATGAACTTGTGATTGTATCAGAGTATCAGTTTTGCACCGGCGAATGTGTAAAGCATTATTTTAGCGTTAGAAATAAATTTGATTTACTTTATTTCAATCATTTTTGAAGATATTAATTTGCCTTCTCACATGGGAACATGATGTAGTGTCTTTCACGTGACACACCAAGTTTGATGGTGATATTTCAAAGATTTGCTGAGATTTGATCCAACTTCCTGTTTGGTTGCTTTGTTGACAATTTTGATTGGCTGTACCGGACAAACGGTTTTGAAATTCAAACATCTGTTGAAGAATTCAGTGAGGGTTGCTATGACGATGATACCTGCCAATTCTGGGGAAGATTGGACAAAAATTGTAGGAGAAGTAGCAACAAAACGTGTTTCCTAAATCTTTATTGTCCAAAAAAATCCAATATGGCGGCCGTTATAGGTTATTTAGGCTTTTTTGTTCCTCATGAGAAATAAGGCATATCTAATGAATTTCAGAATTTGGGGACAAATGGGATGCGAATGGCATCACTTTGTAAATGGAAAATTGGGGCTTGGCCGTAGCGCCACCTATGGATAATGGTGCGTCATTTGTGGTGTGGTAGTTACTCCTGGCCTATACTATCAATCTTTCAGGATTTTGAGAACTTTTTCTAAAATGCATTACCATCAAGATCCACAAGGGCCTTCACTTCAAGCCAAGGAATGAGTGGGGGCTTGGTCAGCCCACAATTGCCTGAAATGTTGTGTATGCGTCTCGCCAAGCCCGCGCGTGTGTCAAGGGAAAGGCTGAGTGTGTGAGAATGTGGAGCGCGCGCGCGCTGAAGAGCAGGGGAGACATTTCATTGAAAATTTCGTTAGCAATTAGCCAAGCATGCATGTTTCAAATATTCACATAAAATCGACTTTTCATGTTACAGTCAACTTTTCCTCAGATTTTTGTACTAAACATTCTCAAGAGTCTTCATATGAACTTGTGATTGAATCAAAGTATCAGTTTTTGACCGGCGGATGTGTAAAGCATTATTTTAGCGTTAGCGATAAATTCGATTTGCTTTATATCAATAATTTTTTGAGATATGAAGTTGCCTTTGCACATGGTAACATGTTGTAGTGTCGTCCACCGATATACCAAGTTTAGTGTTGATATCTCAAAGATTTGCTGAGATTTGACCCAAGTTCCTGTTTGGTTACTTTTTTGCTGATTTTGATTGGCTGTGCCGGACAAACGGTTTAGAAAATCAAAACGCCATGGGATAACTTTTGTGAGGCTTGGTCTGAAGATCATCTTTGGTCATTTTGAAGAAGATATGACAAAAATTGTAGGAGGAGTAGGCTTTCAAAGGTTTTTGATACAACCGGAAATAGCGGGAAAATCTATATAACCGGAAATTGACGTCATAGGGTGCGTTGAACTCGTCTTGATCCAGGGAATCCAATGGTACCTCATTTTTGAAAATCAGTCATACGGTTCAAAAGTTGCGTGTGTAAACACAAGTCCAACTTTGACCCATTGGTGGCGCTAGAGTGGTCTAATGGGATACATGAAACTTGGTGTAGGTATAGAAGGAACTGTCCTTAATGAGTGTGCCAAATTTAACAAAAAGTTATGCAAGGGTTCTAGGGGCTGCCATTGACTCCCATGGAACTAGAATAATAATAATAATAAAACTAACAATAACAATAGGTTTCCTCCTTACGGAGGAATCCTAAATATAACTGCAAGCAGCAATGGCGGATTCCTCCAAACATTGCAAACCACTGAAAAATGTATATTCTTTACAAATTGTCACTGTAAAATTCCATGCTGCAGACTTACCAATGGGATAGCAAATCTGAAATGCAATACCATCAAGATCCACAAGGGCTTTTATTTCAAGCCAAGGATTGAAGGGAGGGGGCTTGGTGAGCCTACCCATTCCAGAAAGCCTTGTATCTTTTGTGTATCAGGGCGTGGCCTGTAGCGTCACTTATGGGTGATATTGGGCCATTTGTGGTGTGGTAGTTACTCTTGGCCTATACTATCAATGTTTCAGGATTTTGAGAACTTTTTACCATTGCATACAAAATCGGAAATGCAATACCACCAAGATCCACACGGGCCTTTGCTAAAGACCAAGCAATGAGTGGGGGCTTGGTCAACCCACAATTGCCTGAAATGTTGTGTATGCGTCTCGCCAAGCTTGCGCGTGTGTCAAGGGAAAAGCTGAGTGTGTGAGAATGTGGAGCGCGCGCGCTTAGGAGCAGGGGAGACATTACATTTACATTTATTCATTTAGCAGACGCTTTTATCCAAAGCGACTTCCAAGAGAGAGCTTTACAAAGTGCATAGGTCACTGATCATAACAACAAGATAGCCAAAAAACATCGCGAGTAGCCAAAACATGAAGCACACATTGTGAACAACCAAAGTAAGTGCCAAAGGGAAGAACCATAAGAGCATGTAGTTAAACAAGTTACAATTAAACAACATGAACCGCTATAAGTGCAAGTGTACCTGTGGAAAATAGCAAGCAACAGTAATAAAAACAATATATCACAGCGAGAATTTTTTTTTAAAACAGTTACCACTAACCACAAGAGCAACAAGTCTCTAAGCAAGAGTCATTGTGATCCTTGAGGAACCTAACATCGGGTCAAGCGAACAATTCCTAAGTACCGTTGTACTCCCGGAACAAGTGCGTCTTGAGCCTTTTCTTGAAGGTGGAGAGACAGTCAGTATCTCTGATGGAGGTGGGGAGTTGATTCCACCACTGGGGGGCCAGACAGGAGAAGAGAATATCTAATGAATTTCAGAATTTTGGGACAAATGGGATGCGAATGGCATCACTTTGTAAATGGACAATTGGGGCTTGGCCGTAGCGCCACCTATGGATAATGGTGCGTCATTTGTGTTGTGGTAGTTACTCCTGGCCTATACTATCAATGTTTCAGGATTTTGAAAACTTTTTCTAAAATGCATTACCATCAAGATCCAAAAGGGCCTTCACTTCAAGCCAAGGAATGAGTGGGGGCTTGGTCAGCCCACAATTGCCTGAAATGTTGTGTATGCGTCTCGCCAAGCCCGCGCGTGTGTCAAGGGAAAGGCTGAGTGTGTGAGAATGTGTAGCGCGCGAACTGAGGAGCATGGGAGACGTTTCATTGGAAATTTCCTTAACAATTAGCCAAGCATGCATTTTTCAAATATTCACCAAAATTCAACTTTTCATCTTACAGTCAACTTTGTGTAAAGCATTATTTTAGCGTTAGAAATAAATTAGATTTACTTTATTTCAATCATTTTTTAAGATATTAATTTGCCTTCTCACATGGGAACATGATGTAGTGTCTTTCACGTGACACACCAAGTTTGGTTGTGATATTTCAAAGATTTGCTGAGATTTGATCCAACTTCCTGTTTGGTTGCTTTGTTGACGATTTTGATTGGCTGTACCGGACAAACGGTTTTGAAATTCAAAAATCTGTTGAAGAATTCAGTGAGGGTTGCTCTGACGATGATACCTGCCAATTCTGGGGAAGATTGGACAAAAATTGTAGGAGAAGTAGCAACAAAATGTGTTTCCTAAATCTTTATTGTACAAAAAAATCCAATATGGCGGCCGTTATAGGTTATTGAGGCTTTTTTGTTCCTCATGAGAAATAAGGCATATCTAATGAATTTCAGAATTTTGGGACAAATGGGATGCAAATGGCATCACTTTGTAAATGGACAATTGGGGCCTGGCCGTAGCGCCACCTATGGATAATGGTGCGTCATTTGTGGTGTGGTAGTTACTCCTGGCCTATACTATCAATGTTTCAGGATTTTGAGAACTTTTTCTAAAATGCATTACCATCAAGATCCACAAGGGCCTTCACTTCAAGCCAAGGAATGAGTGGGGGCTTGGTCAGCCCACAATTGCCTGAAATGTTGTGTATGCATCTCGCCAAGCCCGCGCGTGTGTCAAGGGAAAGGCTGAGTGTGTGAGAATGTGGAGCGCGCGCGCTGAGGAGCAGAGGGAGACATTTCATTGAAAATTTCGTTAGAAATTAGCCAAGCATGCATGTTTCAAATATTCACATAAAATCGACTTTTCATGTTACAGTCAACTTTTACTCAGATTTGTGTACTAAACATTCTCAAGAGTCTTCATATGAACTTGTGATTGAATCAGAGTATCAGTTTTTTACTGGCGGATGTGTAAAGCATTATTTAAGCGTTAGCGATAAATTTGATTTGCTTTATATCAACCATTTTTGGAGATATGAAATAGCCTTTGCATATGGTAACATGTTGTAGTGTCGTCCACCGATATACCAAGTTTAGTGTTGATATCTCAAAGATTTGCTGAGATTTGACCCAAGTTCCTGTTTGGTTTATTTTATTGCTGATTTTGATTGGCTGTGCCGGACAAACGGTTTATAAAATCAAAACGCCATGGGATAACTTTTGTGAGGCTTGGTCTGAAGCTCATCTCGGGTCATTTTGAAGAAGATATGACAAAAATTGTAGGAGGAGTAGGCTTTCAAAGGTTTTTGATACAACCGGAAATAGCGGAAGATCTATATAACCGGAAATTGACGTCATAGGGTGCGTTGAACTCGTCTTGATCCAAGGAATCCAATGGTACCTCATTTTTGAAAATCAGTTATACGGTTCAAAAGTTGCGTGTGTAAACACAAGTCCAACTTTGACCCATTGGTGGCGCTAGAGTGGTCTGATGGGATACATGAAACTTGGTGTAGGTATAGAAGGAACTGTCCTTAATGAGTGTGCCAAATTTAACAAAAAGTTATCCAAGGGTTCTAGGGGCTGCCATTGACTCCCATGGAACTAGAATAATAATAATAATAATAATAATAAAACTAACAATAACAATAGGTTTCCTCCTTACGGAGGAATCCTAAATATAACTGCAAGCAGCAATGGCGGATTCCTCCAAACATTGCAAACCACTGAAAAATGTATATTCTTTACAAATAGTCACTGTAAAATTCCATGCCGCAGACTTACCAATTGGATACCAAATATGAAATGCAATACCATCAAGATCCACAAGGGCTTTTATTTCAAGCCAAGGAGTGAAGGGAGGGGGCTTGGTTGAGCCTACCCATTCCAGAAAGCCTTGTATCTTTGTGTATCAGGGCGTGGCCTGTAGCGTCACTTATGGGTGATATTGGGCCATTTGTGGTGTGGTAGTTACTCTTGGCCTATACTATCAATGTTTCAGGATTTTGAGAACTTTTTACCGTTGCATACAAAATCGGAAATGCAATACCATCAAGATCCACATGGGCCTTTGCTAAAGACCAAGCAATGAGTGGGGGCTTGGTCAGCCCACAATTGCCTGAAATGTTGTGTATGCGTCTCGTCAAGCTTGCGCGTGTGTCAAGGGAAAGGCTGAGTGTGTGAGAATGTGGAGCGCGCGCGCTGAGGAGCAGGGGAGACATTTCATTGGAAATTTCCTTAACAAGCCAAGCATGCATTTTTCAAATATTCACCAAATTTCAACTTTTCATGTTACAGTCAACTTTTTCTGAGATTTGTGTACTAAACATTCTCAAGAGTCTTTATGAACATGTGATTGAATCAGAGTTTTTTGACTGGTGGATGTGTAAAGCATTATTTTAGCGTTAGATAGAAATAAATTAGATTTCCTTTATTTCAATCATTTTTTAAGATATTAATTTGCCTTCTCACATGGGAACATGATGTAGTGTCTTTCACGTGACACACCAAGTTTGGTGGTGATATTTCAAAGATTTGCTGAGATTTGATCCAACTTCCTGTTTGGTTGCTTTGTTGACGATTTTGATTGGCTGTACCGGACAAACGGTTTTGAAATTCAAAACTCTGTTGAAGAATTCAGTGAGGGTTGCTCTGACGATGATACCTGCCAATTCTGGGGAAGATTGGACAAAAATTGTAGGAGAAGTAGCGAAAAAACGTGTTTCCTAAATCTTTATTGTACAAAAAAATCCAATATGGCGGCCGTTATAGGTTATTGAGGATTTTTTGTTCCTCATGAGAAATAAGGCATATCTAATGAATTTCAGAATTTTGGGACAAAATGGATGCGAATGGCATCACTTTGTAAATGGACAATTGGGGCTTGGCCGTAGCGCCACCTATGGATAATGGTGTGTCATTTGTGGTGTGGTAGTTACTCCTGGCCTATACTATCAATGTTTCAGGATTTTGAGAACTTTTTCTAAAATGCATTACCATCAAGATCCACAAGGGCCTTCACTTCAAGCCAAGGAATGAGTGGGGGCTTGGTCAGCCCACAATTGCCTGAAATGTTGTGTATGCGTCTCGCCAAGCCCGCGCGTGTGTCAAGGGAAAGACTGAGTGTGTGAGAATGTGGAGCTCGCGCGCGCTGAAGAGCAGGGGAGACATTTCATTGAAAATTTCGTTAGCAATTAGCCAAGCATGCATGTTTCAAATATTCACATAAAATCGACTTTTCATGTTACAGTCAACTTTTCCTCAGATTTGTGTACTAAACATTCTCAAGAGTCTTCATATGAACTTGTGATTGAATCAAAGTATCAGTTTTTGACCGGCGGATGTGTAAAGCATTATTTTAGCGTTAGCGATAAATTCGATTTGCTTTATATCAATCATCTTTTGAGATATGAAGTTGCCTTTGCACATGGTAACATGTTGTAGTGTCGTCCACCGATATACCAAGTTTAGTGTTGATATCTCAAAGATTTGCTGAGATTTGACCCAAGTTCCTGTTTGGTTACTTTTTTGCTGATTTTGATTGGTTGTGCCGGACAAACGGTTTAGAAAATCAAAACGCCATGGGATAACTATTGTGAGGCTTGGTCTGAAGATCATCTATGGTCATTTTGAAGAAGATATGACAAAAATTGTAGGAGGAGTAGGCTTTCAAAGGTTTTTGATAAAACCGGAAATGGTGGAAAATCTATATAACCGGAAATTGACGTCATAGGGTGCGTTGAACTCGTCTTGATCCAGGGAATCCAACGGTACCTCATTTTTGAAAATAAGTCATACGGTTCAAAAGTTGCGTGTGTAAACACAAGTCCAACTTTGACCCATTGGTGGCGCTAGAGTGGTCTGATGGGATACATGAAACTTGGTGTAGGTATAGAAGGAACTGTCCTTAATGAGTGTGCCAAATTTAACAAAAAGTTATCCAAGGGTTCTAGGGGCTGCCATTGACTCCCATGGAACTAGAATAATAATAATAAATATAACTGCAAGCAGCAATGGCGGATTCCTCCAAACATTGCAAACCACTGAAAAATGTATATTCTTTACAAATAGTCACTGTAAAATTCCATGCCGCAGACTTACCAATGGGATACCAAATATGAAATGCAATACCATCAAGATCCACAAGGGCTTTTATTTAAAGCCAAGGAGTGAAGGGAGGGGGCTTGGTTGAGCCTACCCATTCCAGAAAGCCTTGTATCTTTGTGTATCAGGGCGTGGCCTGTAGCGTCACTTATGGGTGATATTGGGCCATTTGTGGTGTGGTAGTTACTCTTGGCCTATACTATAAATGTTTCAGGATTTTGAGAACTTTTACCATTGCATACAAAATCGGAAATGCAATACCATCAAGATCCACATGGGCCTTTGCTAAAGACCAAGCAATGAGTGGGGGCTTGGTCAGCCCACAATTGCCTGAAATGTTGTGTATGCGTCTCGTCAAGCTTGCGCGTGTGTCAAGGGAAAGGCTGAGTGTGTGAGAATGTGTAGCGCGCGCGCTGAGGAGCAGAGGGAGACGTTTCATTGGAAATTTCCTTAACAATTAGCCAAGCATGCATTTTTCAAATATTCACCAAAATTCAACTTTTCATCTTACAGTCAACTTTTTCTGAGATTTGTGTACTAAACATTCTCAAGAGTTTTCATGAACTAAAGGCAAACAAATCAACAGTTATTGGCCAAAAAACATTTTTGGTTCCTGCGGCCACGCCGATCACATGACACGATCACATGACACCAAATTGATTGGACATCCTCAGAAGACGGTTCCGAGTCATCTTACCAAGTTTGGTGTTGATATTTCAAAGATTTGCTGAGATTTGATCCAACTTCCTGTTTGGTTGCTTTGTTGACGATTTTGATTGGCTGTACCGGACAAACGGTTTTGAAATTCAAAAATCTGTTAAAGAATTCAGTGAGGGTTGCTCTGACGATGATACCTGCCAATTCTGGGGAAGATTGGACAAGAATTGTAGGAGAAGTAGCAAAAAAACGTGTTTCCTAAATCTTTATTGTACAAAAACATCCAATATGGCGGCCGTTATAGGTTATTGAGGCTTTTTTGTTCCTCATGAGAAATAAGGCATATCTAATGAATTTCAGAATTTTGGGACAAATGGGATGCGAATGGCATCACTTTGTAAATGGAAAATTGGGGCTTGGCCGTAGCGCCACCTATGGATAATGGTGCGTCATTTGTGGTGTGGTAGTTACTCCTGGCCTATACTATCAATGTTTCAGGATTTTGAGAACTTTTTCTAAAATGCATTACCATCAAGATCCACAAGGGCCTTCACTTCAAGCCAAGGAATGAGTGGGGGCTTGGTCAGCCCACAATTGCCTGAAATGTTGTGTATGCGTCTCGCCAAGCCCGCGCGTGTGTCAAGGGAAAGGCTGAGTGTGTGAGAATGTGGAGCACGCGCGCGCTGAAGAGCAGGGGAGACATTTCATTGAAAATTTCGTTAGCAATTAGCCAAGCATGCATGTTTCAAATATTCACATAAAATCGACTTTTCATGTTACAGTCAACTTTTCCTCAGATTTGTGTACTAAACATTCTCAAGAGTCTTCATATGAACTTGTGATTGAATCAAAGTATCAGTTTTTGACCGGCGGATGTGTAAAGCATTATTTTAGCGTTAGCGATAAATTCGATTTGCTTTATATCAATCATCTTTTGAGATATGAAGTTGCCTTTGCACATGGTAACATGTTGTAGTGTCGTCCACCGATATACCAAGTTTAGTGTTGATATCTCAAAGATTTGCTGAGATTTGACCCAAGTTCCTGTTTGGTTACTTTTTTGCTGATTTTGATTGGTTGTGCCGGACAAACGGTTTAGAAAATCAAAACGCCATGGGATAACTTTTGTGAGGCTTGGTCTGAAGATCATCTATGGTCATTTTGAAGAAGATATGACAATAATTGTAGGAGGAGTAGGCTTTCAAAGGTTTTTGATACAACCGGAAATAGCGGAAAATCTATACAACCGGAAATTGACGTCATAGGGTGCGTTGAACTCGTCTTCATCCAGGGAATCCAATGGTACCTCATTTTTGTAAATCAGTCATACGGTTCAAAAGTTGCGTGTGTAAACACAAGTCCAACTTTGACCCATTGGTGGCGCTAGAGTGGTCTGATGGGATACATGAAACTTGGTGTAGGTATAGAAGGAACTGTCCTTAATGAGTGTGCCAAATTTAACAAAAAGTTATCCAAGGGTTCTAGGGGCTGCCATTGACTCCCATGGAACTAGAATAATAATAATAATAATAATAATAATAATAATAAAACTAACAATAACAATAGGTTTCCTCCTTACGGAGGAATCCTAATAATAATAATAATAAAACTAACAATAACAATAGGTTTCCTCCTTACGGAGGAATCCTAAATATAACTGCAAGCAGCAATGGCGGATTCCTCCAAACATTGCAAACCACTGAAAAATTTATATTCTTCACAAATTGTCACTGTAAAAATCCATGCTGCAGACTTACCAATGGGATACCAAATCTGAAATGCAATACCATCAAGATCCACAAGGGCTTTTATTTCAAGCCAAGGAGTGAAGGGAGGGGGCTTGGTGAGCCTACCCATTCCAGAAAGCCTTGTATCTTTGTGTACCAGGGCGTGGCCTGTAGCGTCACTTATGGGTGATATTGGGCCATTTGTGGTGTGGTAGTTACTCTTGGCCTATACTATCAATGTTTCAGGATTTTGAGAACTTTTTACCATTGCATACAAAATCGGAAATGCAATACCATCAAGATCCACATGGTCCTTTGCTAAAGACCAAGCAATGAGTGGGGCTTGGTCAGCCCACAATTGCCTGAAATGTTGTGTATGCGTCTCGCCAAGCTTGTGCGTGTGTCAAGGGAAAGGCTGAGTGTGTGAGAATGTGGAGCGCGCGTGCTGAGGAGCAGGGGAGACATTTCATTGGAAATTTCCTTAACAATTAGCCAAGCATGCATTTTTCAAATATTCACCTAAATTCAACTTTTCATCTTACAGTCAACTTTTTCTGAGATTTGTGTACTAAACATTCTCAAAAGTCTTCATGAACTTGTGATTGAATCAGAGTTTTTTGACTGGCGGATGTGTAAAGCATTATTTTAGCGTTAGAAATAAATTTGATTTCCTTCATTTCAATCATTTTTGAAGATATTAATTTGCCTTCCTACATGGGAACATGACGTAGTGTCTTTCACGTGACACACCAAGTTTGGTGTTGATATTTCAAAGATTTGCTGAGATTTGATCCAACTTCCTGTTTGGTTGCTTTGTTGACGATTTTGATTGGCTGTACCGGACAAACGGTTTTGAAATTCAAAAATCTGTTAAAGAATTCAGTGAGGGTTGCTCTGACGATGATACCTGCCAATTCTGGGGAAGATTGGACAAGAATTGTAGGAGAAGTAGCAAAAAAACGTGTTTCCTAAATCTTTATTGTACAAAAACATCCAATATGGCGGCCGTTATAGGTTATTGAGGCTTTTTTGTTCCTCATGAGAAATAAGGCATATCTAATGAATTTCAGAATTTTGGGACAAATGGGATGCGAATGGCATCACTTTGTAAATGGAAAATTGGGGCTTGGCCGTAGCGCCACCTATGGATAATGGTGCGTCATTTGTGGTGTGGTAGTTACTCCTGGCCTATACTATCAATGTTTCAGGATTTTGAGAACTTTTTCTAAAATGCATTACCATCAAGATCCACAAGGGCCTTCACTTCAAGCCAAGGAATGAGTGGGGGCTTGGTCAGCCCACAATTGCCTGAAATGTTGTGTATGCGTCTCGCCAAGCCCGCGCGTGTGTCAAGGGAAAGGCTGAGTGTGTGAGAATGTGGAGCACGCGCGCGCTGAAGAGCAGGGGAGACATTTCATTGAAAATTTCGTTAGCAATTAGCCAAGCATGCATGTTTCAAATATTCACATAAAATCGACTTTTCATGTTACAGTCAACTTTTCCTCAGATTTGTGTACTAAACATTCTCAAGAGTCTTCATATGAACTTGTGATTGAATCAAAGTATCAGTTTTTGACCGGCGGATGTGTAAAGCATTATTTTAGCGTTAGCGATAAATTCGATTTGCTTTATATCAATCATCTTTTGAGATATGAAGTTGCCTTTGCACATGGTAACATGTTGTAGTGTCGTCCACCGATATACCAAGTTTAGTGTTGATATCTCAAAGATTTGCTGAGATTTGACCCAAGTTCCTGTTTGGTTACTTTTTTGCTGATTTTGATTGGTTGTGCCGGACAAACGGTTTAGAAAATCAAAACGCCATGGGATAACTTTTGTGAGGCTTGGTCTGAAGATCATCTATGGTCATTTTGAAGAAGATATGACAATAATTGTAGGAGGAGTAGGCTTTCAAAGGTTTTTGATACAACCGGAAATAGCGGAAAATCTATACAACCGGAAATTGACGTCATAGGGTGCGTTGAACTCGTCTTCATCCAGGGAATCCAATGGTACCTCATTTTTGTAAATCAGTCATACGGTTCAAAAGTTGCGTGTGTAAACACAAGTCCAACTTTGACCCATTGGTGGCGCTAGAGTGGTCTGATGGGATACATGAAACTTGGTGTAGGTATAGAAGGAACTGTCCTTAATGAGTGTGCCAAATTTAACAAAAAGTTATCCAAGGGTTCTAGGGGCTGCCATTGACTCCCATGGAACTAGAATAATAATAATAATAATAATAATAATAATAATAAAACTAACAATAACAATAGGTTTCCTCCTTACGGAGGAATCCTAATAATAATAATAATAAAACTAACAATAACAATAGGTTTCCTCCTTACGGAGGAATCCTAAATATAACTGCAAGCAGCAATGGCGGATTCCTCCAAACATTGCAAACCACTGAAAAATTTATATTCTTCACAAATTGTCACTGTAAAAATCCATGCTGCAGACTTACCAATGGGATACCAAATCTGAAATGCAATACCATCAAGATCCACAAGGGCTTTTATTTCAAGCCAAGGAGTGAAGGGAGGGGGCTTGGTGAGCCTACCCATTCCAGAAAGCCTTGTATCTTTGTGTACCAGGGCGTGGCCTGTAGCGTCACTTATGGGTGATATTGGGCCATTTGTGGTGTGGTAGTTACTCTTGGCCTATACTATCAATGTTTCAGGATTTTGAGAACTTTTTACCATTGCATACAAAATCGGAAATGCAATACCATCAAGATCCACATGGTCCTTTGCTAAAGACCAAGCAATGAGTGGGGCTTGGTCAGCCCACAATTGCCTGAAATGTTGTGTATGCGTCTCGCCAAGCTTGTGCGTGTGTCAAGGGAAAGGCTGAGTGTGTGAGAATGTGGAGCGCGCGTGCTGAGGAGCAGGGGAGACATTTCATTGGAAATTTCCTTAACAATTAGCCAAGCATGCATTTTTCAAATATTCACCTAAATTCAACTTTTCATCTTACAGTCAACTTTTTCTGAGATTTGTGTACTAAACATTCTCAAAAGTCTTCATGAACTTGTGATTGAATCAGAGTTTTTTGACTGGCGGATGTGTAAAGCATTATTTTAGCGTTAGAAATAAATTTGATTTCCTTCATTTCAATCATTTTTGAAGATATTAATTTGCCTTCCTACATGGGAACATGACGTAGTGTCTTTCACGTGACACACCAAGTTTGGTGTTGATATTTCAAAGATTTGCTGAGATTTGATCCAACTTCCTGTTTGGTTGCTTTGTTGACGATTTTGATTGGCTGTACCGGACAAACGGTTTTGAAATTCAAAAATCTGTTAAAGAATTCAGTGAGGGTTGCTCTGACGATGATACCTGCCAATTCTGGGGAAGATTGGACAAGAATTGTAGGAGAAGTAGCAAAAAAACGTGTTTCCTAAATCTTTATTGTACAAAAACATCCAATATGGCGGCCGTTATAGGTTATTGAGGCTTTTTTGTTCCTCATGAGAAATAAGGCATATCTAATGAATTTCAGAATTTTGGGACAAATGGGATGCGAATGGCATCACTTTGTAAATGGAAAATTGGGGCTTGGCCGTAGCGCCACCTATGGATAATGGTGCGTCATTTGTGGTGTGGTAGTTACTCCTGGCCTATACTATCAATGTTTCAGGATTTTGAGAACTTTTTCTAAAATGCATTACCATCAAGATCCACAAGGGCCTTCACTTCAAGCCAAGGAATGAGTGGGGGCTTGGTCAGCCCACAATTGCCTGAAATGTTGTGTATGCGTCTCGCCAAGCCCGCGCGTGTGTCAAGGGAAAGGCTGAGTGTGTGAGAATGTGGAGCACGCGCGCGCTGAAGAGCAGGGGAGACATTTCATTGAAAATTTCGTTAGCAATTAGCCAAGCATGCATGTTTCAAATATTCACATAAAATCGACTTTTCATGTTACAGTCAACTTTTCCTCAGATTTGTGTACTAAACATTCTCAAGAGTCTTCATATGAACTTGTGATTGAATCAAAGTATCAGTTTTTGACCGGCGGATGTGTAAAGCATTATTTTAGCGTTAGCGATAAATTCGATTTGCTTTATATCAATCATCTTTTGAGATATGAAGTTGCCTTTGCACATGGTAACATGTTGTAGTGTCGTCCACCGATATACCAAGTTTAGTGTTGATATCTCAAAGATTTGCTGAGATTTGACCCAAGTTCCTGTTTGGTTACTTTTTTGCTGATTTTGATTGGTTGTGCCGGACAAACGGTTTAGAAAATCAAAACGCCATGGGATAACTTTTGTGAGGCTTGGTCTGAAGATCATCTATGGTCATTTTGAAGAAGATATGACAATAATTGTAGGAGGAGTAGGCTTTCAAAGGTTTTTGATACAACCGGAAATAGCGGAAAATCTATACAACCGGAAATTGACGTCATAGGGTGCGTTGAACTCGTCTTCATCCAGGGAATCCAATGGTACCTCATTTTTGTAAATCAGTCATACGGTTCAAAAGTTGCGTGTGTAAACACAAGTCCAACTTTGACCCATTGGTGGCGCTAGAGTGGTCTGATGGGATACATGAAACTTGGTGTAGGTATAGAAGGAACTGTCCTTAATGAGTGTGCCAAATTTAACAAAAAGTTATCCAAGGGTTCTAGGGGCTGCCATTGACTCCCATGGAACTAGAATAATAATAATAAATATAACTGCAAGCAGCAATGGCGGATTCCTCCAAACATTGCAAACCACTGAAAAATGTATATTCTTTACAAATAGTCACTGTAAAATTCCATGCCGCAGACTTACCAATGGGATACCAAATATGAAATGCAATACCATCAAGATCCACAAGGGCTTTTATTTAAAGCCAAGGAGTGAAGGGAGGGGGCTTGGTTGAGCCTACCCATTCCAGAAAGCCTTGTATCTTTGTGTATCAGGGCGTGGCCTGTAGCGTCACTTATGGGTGATATTGGGCCATTTGTGGTGTGGTAGTTACTCTTGGCCTATACTATCAATGTTTCAGGATTTTGAGAACTTTTTACCATTGCATACAAAATCGGAAATGCAATACCATCAAGATCCACATGGGCCTTTGCTAAAGACCAAGCAATGAGTGGGGGCTTGGTCAGCCCACAATTGCCTGAAATGTTGTGTATGCGTCTCGCCAAGCTTGCGCGTGTGTAAGTGTATAATTGAAAACTAATAACAGTTGGTTTAGAATTAGCTCAGTGCACAAGCGTAGTGACAAACTTTTGGTGTAGCCAGAAATTGGCAAATCAGTTTTTGGTTACTGTCTCAATCTGGGAACAAACAACAAGATGAGTGGTGCTGTTGTATGGAAAAAATTAAGTAAAAAGAAATATAATGTACGTGACTCATTTAAGTTTCAAGCTACTGTGGGTTGGTCGTTATAACAGCCATTTGCCCTTCCATTGTTTCTCAAAAGACACCTGCCTTTGTTCACTGTGGCTGCACAAAATAAGGAGGGTGGAATTCTGGTGACCCCACACATCAAGGTATGGAGTTGACATTTCCAAGACCATGAAATCATCACTACTGCTAAGGGTAGACGGGTTTTTGCAGCAGGCTCTGTTCCTTTGTTATTTAAGTGGAATACCAATAAGTACCAATACCAATAAGTCACATGCTGGTGTTTGGGAGCGTTGATCTTGACCACAAAGTCCAGAACCTGACCCAGCAGAGTCAGAGGAGGACATTGAGCAACATTTTATGGTCTTGATTGTTGTTGACCACGACTCTGGGGTCAGCGGTACTGTATGTCTGGATTGGGAGCAGTATGAAGATATGTTGAGGGAATTAGAGTCGCTAAGACAGCAGCTTTAAATGTATCATTTTACTAACTTCTTTGGACTAAAATTGTTTGCTTTGTCTCCCGAAGACATCAGAGTGTTCTTTTGTGTGGAACATAGAACTTCCATGAGTGGAATCAGAAACAAGTGTCTTGAGCCTTTTCTTGAAGGTGGTGAGACAGTCAGTGTCTCTGATGGAGGTGGGGAGTTGATTTCACCACTGGGGGCCAGACAGGAGAAGAGCTTGTGTTGGGACCAAGACGGTCTTGAGCGGTGGGACCACCAGGTGGTTGTCAGAAGAAGACTGTAGGTGGCAGGTGGGGGTGTAAGGCTGGAGGAGAGACTTGATGTAGTCAAGTGCAGTCCCGTTCAGCACTCGGAAGGTCAGTACCAGGGTCTTGAATCTGATACGGGCTGTGATGGGTAGCCAGTGGAGAAAGATGAGGAGCCGGGTAACATGGGAGCGTCTGGGTAGATTGAAGACCAGGCGGGCTGCTGCGTTCTGAATTCTCTAGAGAGGGCGTGTTGCGCATGCTGGGAGAGTGGCGAGCAGTGAGTTGCAGTAGTTCAACTTGGAGAGAACAAGTGCTTGGACTAGCAGCTGGGTGGAATGCTCAGACAGGTATCCCCTGATCTTACAGAAGTTGTAGAGGGTGAATCTACACGACCAGGGGAGACTGCAGCATTGTAAACTGTGAGGGAGAGCTCGTCATCCATGGGAACCCTGAGGTTCCTGGCAGAGGATGAACATATCAGGGTTATTGACATATTGTGGAAGATGGAGGGTTTGGCCGGGATGATGAGAAGTTCTGTTTTGGCTAGGTTCAGCTGGAGGTGGTGCTTGGTCATCCAGGTGGAGATGTCTGTGAGGCAGGCCTTGATCCTAGCTGAGATTCCCGGATCAGTTGGGGGGAACAACAGGTACAGCTGCGTGTCGTTATCAATCCTAACTTCACCATACACTCAAACAGTGAGGTTTCTCAGCTTTTTTATGGAGCTGTAGCACAATGCCCTGACCACGACTCGTCCTGATTTTTATTAGAAACTGAGAATGACAGAAATACAGATGATAATACATATAAACGGATAGTTTGCGTGTAAAATGAAGAAAAACAAGCTTCTATATTACACTAAAAATAAACACGTCAGTAACTAGCTTATTTGCTAGCTGGCCGGCACATCACATTAAACTACTTAATTTCATAGTTGTGCAGATAACTCAATATGTAGAGTTTGAATCCCTTGTTTTGCTTGCTTTCTGGAGCAGGGACCAGGCATTTACAATTCAATGGACATCACTGATGCTTATTTTAAGCAGGTCTTGGAGACATCAACTAAAACTGGACATTTTTGGCGACGCGGGTGATTGCCTCAAGGAAACCGGAAACTGATTTGCCAACATTTTATTGGCATATTTTTGCCATCACTGGCTACAGCAGATGTTCGTTACTACACTTGTGCACAGAGCTAGTAACTTTGCAAATCTATATTTCACTGATAACTAAAAAGAGAAAAAATACAATAAGAAACTGTTAAGCCTGTGTTTTACCAGTTTATCAATAAGGGAACTGGTTAGTGGAATTGAGTTGTTTAGTTGGAAAATCTGACATATACAAAAAAAAACATACTGTTAAGCAGAGTGAAGGGCTTTCCCTTGCCTCATGTCTAGTAATTGAATTAGTTTTTGAAATAGGGGGCAAGAGGCAGTTGTGTAAGAATACAAGTATTTTATTTGGTAAAGGTATAAATTTGACATATTAACAAAGAAAATTGCATTGAAAACTGTTATCAATATTAAGTAAGGGAAGTGGTGTTAAAAATGTTTAAGTGGGAATTCAGAAATAGAAACATTTCATATGTCATTTCTTTTAAGGTAGCTTGTTGTATATATAGCTACGGTAACAAGAAACGAAATATGCACAAATGCAGAAACACATGTATTATAGTAAAATGTAAATGAGAACAAAAGTGGGGAAAAATTGTGCAATGATTGTGGAATGTATTTGCAGTGTTAAATTTGTGTAATGTGTGTCTTTCTACATATTCTATGCTGACACAATATAATACAAAATGTGATGTACTGTATGCTGCAATCGTGTAATGTGTAATATTGAGTGCAATACAATTCTCATGTGTGACTTTGGATTGTTATGAATTAGAAGGTTGTTAAGTAGGGTGGATTTAAAACACATGGTCCATTGTGAAATTTCAGGCAGCCACAGACTTCTTTGATATCTGTACATCCAGTTGTTGATGTTGTATCCAGTGGTCCAGAGTTTTCATTGAGTTATGCTTCACATTTTAGATAATTGTAGTTAGCCTGTGTGGAAACACAAAATAGACAAACATGTATATGTATATAAACAAAATATTGAATAAATGAAACATTAAAAGGTGCATTTGTGACATTTGCATGTGTTACAAATATGTTATTGACAGTAAGCAGTGTATAGGTGAATTATTTTAAGCAAATATGTGATTGTGTTTGTTGAAATATATATGTTGTACTGTACAATATTTTGTGTATAGGATTACTAGGTACTATTATGCTGTAACTACGTGTTTTGTCTTCATGTTAATATGTTTACAGTGTATGGATTGTGAAATCCAAAGAAAAATAAATTATAAATATATTTACCACAAGGTAGGAAGGAGTAGGGTCTTATCAGCCAGCGTTCAGGAGACATCTTAGTTGTCAGTTTAGTAATAGTAGTTTCTCAGGGTATTCAGCGAGAATATCTCAATGCTTGGTTGAAATCTGGACTAGGCTCCTGTAATTATACATAAATATTTAGTTGATGCAGTAAAACAATTTAGGTAGAACAGACATTTTGCCCCAAGAGAGACTAATTGTTAATTGTAAGTAGGTAGGTATAAAAGCATACTTTTTAGTGCAGGTGTTTTAGTGTTTCCAGACTGAAATTGCTGAATGATGAAACCATTGGTACTTCCACAAGGTTTAAAGGCCTGAAGTGGGTAGCTGAAAAGCATAACATTAAGATTTTAAGAGAATCATGTTTACAATGTGACCTTTATTACAATAAAAACTTGGTAAATGTATAATATACTTTACTTGATGTAGTAGTGGTGGTGGGAGAGTTTTCAGTAGTTGGCTGGTTTAATGAAATCCACCATTTCAAAGCATAAGGATTCAGCAAGAAGATTTCAATGCTGTGTTTGGTATCTGGACAAGGCTCCTTTAGTGATACGTAAATATATATTTTAATGCAGTGAAACAATATAGAAAGAAAATAAATGTTTGCCCCAGAAAGAATACGATTGTAAGTAAGTAATTACCTACCTTGTAATTGAAGTTGCTTTAGTCTTGCCAAATCAAGGTTGATGAATGATGGAAGCAGTGATAGGTCCACATGGCTTGAAGGTTTGAGGTGATTGCTGAAAAGCAAACATGAAAATTGTATGAGTGTGGTGTGTAACGTAAGCTTTATTACAGTAAAAACATATGAAATGTGTCATTTACATTACCTGATGTGGTACTTGAGGTTTCAGATGTTGGGTGGTTGAATGTAGTCCAACATTTTAAAGCACAAGGATTAGTGTGCTGATGAGAAAAGTATTGCACAGCATTGTGTGTGTGTGTGTGTGTGTGTGTGTGTGTGTGTGTGTGTGTGTGTGTGTGTGTGTGTGTGCTGCCAGAAGGCTGGGAGAGAAAATTACAGAATGATATTTAAATATCAACACGACTACAAAACATGTTGTTATAGCACTTTAACATTTAGTAATTTCATACAAATAAGTGTCATAACATTGTACAATACATGAAGCTTATAATATACAAAGCACAAGTTACCTGTTACATGTTGACATGTTAATGTCATATAAGTCCTTGAAGTGTTTTTTCATAAATTAACAGAAAAATATGGAAATTCATTATTTAATATGATATAATTTATTTCTCACCTGCTGTACAAATAGTGTGTTTGAAAATATATTAGTTAATGTGTATACTACGTTGATTTACTTAAGCTATGACTTTTGTTTTAACATTCATTAAAGTGTAGTTAATTTATGTGAATTAGTACAGCATTATGATGACTGTAATATGTTGACAACAATTCAAGCGATATTTGAAATTGGACATCTTTTGTGTATACATGATCTATTATTGTGTTAGCATCAGTGGTTGAAAAGTCAACTAATTGAATGTAATGGTGTTGTTCAAAAACAGTTTGTATTGTTTTAGAAGTAAGCAGATTTTCATTAAAGTCTCCCATGATCATTTTAGCTCCTGGAAAGGTGTTAATTTCAGCAATAAGATGTAATAGATTTTCTTTAAATATGTCAACTTGGTATGTTTGGGGCCTGTATAGAACTGCAGCGATTAATTGAAACTGTGGAACGTGGAAGACTAATGATTCCAGATTTGTATTACATGGTGTGTTGACTTCAATGTTTTGATCTGTTTGACAATATATTCCAACACCACCATTTGCCTGAAGTTTTAAAGTCTTGGTGAAACTGTTTATTGGACTGTAACAATTGAAACGTGTGTTGTTGTAAAACGTGAAGTTAGGTAAAAGTAAATGTTCAGTTGGAAAGTTTGGTTGAAGCCATGTTTCAGCAACACAAATGCATTGTGATTTCAAAATACTGTTGTTTGCTTGCATGTTTTTAAAATGTGCATTGAGACTTTGAATGTTATGAAAAGCAATTGTGAATAATGGAGTGGTTGAAGGTGAGTTTTTGGAGATGAATGTTGGCATTGTTGCAAGAACATCTTTGATATTACTGTTGCAATAAATCTTTGACTCTTTCAAGTCTTCAATTACTAAGCCTGACAGAGAAGAGACACGACTTAAAGCGACGTAAGCTTGTCCTGGTGAAAATATTTTTTTCAAGTTTACCACTGCACTGTTAACTGTTAAACCTTGAACTTTGTGTACGGTACAAGCCCAGGCTAATTGTAATGGGTACTGCCGCCGTATTCCACCATTGTTTGAGACTCTGTCTTCTACGGGTTTAATGATTGTGATGTTTCGATGAGTATTGTTTGGTGTAGTTATTTTAGCTCTTTGCAGTTGTCCAATTTTGCCATCATCAAATTCAACATGTATTAAAGAGGGAAAGTATTTGTCTGTATCAAACATGATTTGGAAAACTGTCCCGAAAGCACCATTAACAAGTCCATCTAAAACATCAATGTTTTTAGTCAGCATGATGCGAGCTTGTATTCCCACATTGACACTTGGCTTAAGACAGGTATTAAAAACTTTGCTGTGGTGGCCATTCTTTCTTTCCATACGTCCTGTTTTTGGATTTCGCTCAAAGTCTTGTGCTTCAATAGTTATAGCATTTGGGCAAATTGAATTGAGCATTTCAGAGTTATAATAGCAAACCTGTTTATTTGTTGCAAAAATGTGCAATACATTCAAGACTCCTCCTGTTTCGCATTGTTTCAATATCTCAACGTCTGCAGGCAACATAGGAGTTGATTTTTCATGGACACGTATGCGATTCAGCAGCTCAGCAAAAGTAGAATCTTTTTGTCTCACAACTTGTGTCAAATTTGCAATTTGAAAGTGATCGTTCCAAATGTTTAGTCCTGGCATATCACTGTACAGAGGTTTCCCTTTAACAGGTGGTAACTGGTAAAAATCTCCAACCGCAACAATGCTAACTTTTCCAAACAAAGAATGATCTCCGCACTGTTTTATTTGTCTTAGTCTTCCGTGAATGTATGCAAACAGTCTGGTGTCTACCATTGATATTTCATCGATGATCAGTAATTGCAAATTGGAAAGTTTTGCTCGTAAAGAGTTGATCTTTTCCTCACCTAACGGCTGGTAAGGTAATCGCACATCTGTGCCAATACAAAAAGTATTGTGTATTGTAGCAGCATTAATGTTATATGCGGCAACGCCTGTAGGAGCTGTTAATAGCACTGTAGTGTCATCAGGGTTTGTGCATAGTTGCACTAGAATTTGTGACAACTCATAATGTATGGCTTTTATCAAATGGCTTTTTCCTGTACCTGCTCCACCAGTGACAAAAAGGTGTATTGGTTGTGGTTTTTGTCCCCATACTGTTTCTAAACTCCACTGACGTAGTTTGTAAAATATGCGCGCTTGCTCATCATTTAAAGATCTCATTATGTCCCATGCTGCTTCTTTAGTCATAAATGTTTTTCTAACTTCTATGTTACCCGTCATAGGCACAGTTTCTGTCAAGTCTGGAATATTTTCAGAAATGGGCTGTAAATCATTTTCATCATGAATTATGTCCTGTGATTGTAAACACTGAAGCCGTTCCATTTCAGATTGCGGACAAATATGTGCCCATGCATCATCCAAATCACCCTGTTGTTCCATGACAAGTTGAGCATCATCTAGTTTGTCAGAATTTTGTTCATACAAAGACCTATTATTCTCAATAATTTCTTTAACTGTGTCTATGTTATCACTGAAATCACGTACAATTCCAACATTGTAAAACTCTTCGAATGATACAAAAGGATGTGGTTTCAATTGACAGTCTTCATAGTGGGGCAAAAACAATTGGAGCTGGCTATGATGGTATTTTTCTGGATCTTTTGTGGGTGACAGTCTTGCATATCTAATAACAGCTGGTTCTGTGCGCAACCTTTTTTTAATGTAACCATATTTGTCCTGAAGTTGAATGACAGATTCGCTTGGATTAGCTGGGACTTCACTTTGACTCAAGACTCGATATTCTGAGCAAAACGTGGCAAGGCACATATTTTGGAACGGTGGTGATTGTGGTCTATGTTTATACCTCTCTATTACACTTGTCATCCATATAGTGTTTTGTTCATTGTTGTCATTTAGTTTTCTGTCTTGCAATACACTCAAAGGTAAACTCATGCGCATAGGGTGTTCTCCTGTTGGTATGAAAGTTACTTTGCGTGAGCATTCCTTTAAATGCATTCCAGTCAGTCTGTATACTGCTTCTTGTGCAGACACTTCTCTATTATGAAGGTAAACACTGCCAAGTGATTTGAATGCAGCTTTGGCATCCAGATTGCCTTTAGTTCCTTCTTTTTGTGCACAATCTAGTAACAATCCCATTTCTCTCTCTGCTTTGGATATATAAGAAATAATGTACACTACACAAGAATATGCATCCACAATGTACTGAATATCCATATTGGCATTCCAAGCTCGTAACAGGTCTTTGTTAAATTGGTTAATCCAAATGTCACCGGGCTTTCTTTTTAAAACAACGTTGGTTTTATTGGTTAGTTGTGAATTTGCAATTTCAAAAAGCAATTGTGAAATTCCGATGCTTTCAAAGAGTTCCTCTGGCGATTCAAATGTTTGATCACTATTTAGTAAAGTTGTTCTGACCATTTTCAAAATCTTTTCAGCCATGTCTGGTGTCATCAGTTTTCTCAATTCATCTTCCTCAGTCATTGGTTGATGTGATTGTTCTGTATTGCATTGATTTTGTGCAGGTTTGACAATACGATCAATAAATGTTCGACAAGATGGGGGTCGTGGGAAGTTAAACCGACATTCAGTTTTCTTTTTCCTACAGGTTTTTGAGTGCTTAGTGCTATGCTTTTGCACTGTGTTGACAATCTCACACATTTCTTCATCGTCGGATGATGGCAGTTCACAAGATACATATTTGTCAATAAAGTCTACAACCTTATCATCAGGGTCTTTGTCAATTTGAGGGGCTGATTCCACCCAGAACAAGCAATGACAATGAGGGGAGCCTCTGTTTTGAAATTCTACACGGTAAAAGTAGTCCGATATTTTTCCAATAGGAGCAGCTGGAGACATGATCACATCTTTCAAGAAACTGTGCCATCTGTGGTCAAACATTCTTGCAGCTGTAACTGGGTTTTGTTTCAACAAGGCACATTTCTCTGACCAAGTCAGTTCATCTGTAGGAACATTTTTATTTTGTTCATGACTGAGTGTTGTTATCATTTCAGGCCAGCGCATGTCAGCTGAGGAAAACGAACAAAACCATGTGGGGATTCCGAGTTGGCGTATCATAGCAAACAGATCTTTTTGTGCAGATTGCCAAAAGGGGGGTGTTCCACGTATAGGTCGTAAAAACTTGTAACCTTCGTCATTTTTTAACACTCGTTTTAAAGATTCTGCATCAGTTAGAAAATTGGGTTGCTCTTTGTACGGCAATTCAGTGCCTAAACCTTTGCGCATGGCAATTGATACATTTGACAAAACTTGTTGCACCTCTGATATGTACTGCGCATAGAATATAAAGTCCGTGTTTTTAGCAAATCTGCCATCAGCATTTAGTAGACGCGTGTTTAAATATTTTGCCAGGGTTATTTTTTCTTTGCGATGGTCATGAAAAGTAGGAGCTCCCGTTGGATATAACATAGGAAAACATTTTCCTTCATTTGTAGCATCTTCTAACAGTTTAATGGGGTGATTATTCTCAGCAGGGGCAACTGATAACACAGAGTCAAAATGTTGATCCAACACTTCTTGAGCAATATCTACTGGTTGTAAACATGTGTCTAGAAACATTCCATGTGTTTGTTCAGTGTATGTCAACTCTTCTTCAGGATCATCACTTTCTGAATCATTTTCCGTTGTGTTCTTTTTTCTTTCATTAGCAACGCTTGTTGTTTGCATTGGTTCACTAACCATGTCATTTGGCACAGCAGTAATACATATTTCACTGTTTTTATTTACATCTCCAACAGTTGTGTCAACTTGAGATGTTGTGTTATTATTATTGCAAATTTCCATATGTGTATGATCAGTATTTTCCGCATTTTGGAGTGTGTCACTGATGACATTTTGTTGATGATGACTGACTTGCACATCGTCTATTTTGTCCAGAGGGTTAACCCATTCTTTATTGATGCTAATGTCATGATACCATTTGTTATTTAACTTTAAGTACTCTAAGGCATTATAGACATGGTTTGTATGTACATGTTTATATTCATAATGCCCCTTGTATGTTAATTTGCGTTTCAGTTTAATTCGTAACATTAAATCATTTCCATCATTTCTTGGAAGCATGTTTGTTACTTGATTGACATTAGATGGAACACAAACGACAGGTCCATGACAACCATTTTGTCCACCTTTTGGTAATGCCAAAAGTTTCATAAAAGGAATATGTTTCGCTATTAAGTGTTGCTCAAGAGAATTTAAGCACTGTAGCTGAGAAGGAATGGCTTCCAAATGCAAATTATTGGCTACACTTTGTTCAGGCATTCTACCAGCACATATTTTACGGTGACATGTGTGACATATCCACAACTTAGATGATTGAATATGAGCAGTGCAGTTATCATCACATTCTTCATTACATGTCTGTAAATATGTTTCTGTAATGCATTTTTTAGCCAAAGCAACAACAGTTAGACTGGTTGTGTACGTATCATGTTTACATTCAATGACTTGCTTTCGAAAAAGCTGGCGATGACAAACTGAGCAAACAAATTGAGGGCCTGTTTTGACATTCTTTCTAAAAGATTCGATGACAAAATCCATGGAATATGTCTGATTTTTCTTAGAAATATATGTTTGCATGCCTTGTGTTTTTACACTGCTTTGAAAGTCTGCATCACATTTGTATTTATTCTTGCTAAATTCTTTAACTTTATTTTTAAAATCTGCATCACACTTGTATTTCCTTTGACTGTATTCTTTAACTTTAGTTTGAAAGTCTTCATCACATTTGTATTTCCTTTGACTGTATTCTTTAACTTTAGTTTGAAAGTCTTCATCACATTTGTATTTCCTTTGACTGTATTCTTTAACTTTAGTTTGAAAGTCTTCATCACATTTGTATTTCCTTTGACTGTATTCCTTAACTTTAGTTTGAAAGTCTTCATCACATTTGTATTTCCTTTGACTGTATTCTTTAACTTTAGTTTGAAAGTCCTCATCTGTTCTGTACTGATCTTGGCTGGACTGCAATTTTGTTTTTCTGAATTGATCATCCGTTGCATATAATTTTTGTTGCAACATTTTGCAATTTTGTCGGAATTGAATATCATTCTGATATTTTTGCTTCTTAATGGCAGCTTTATCTTGACTTTGTTGTATTTTACCAGTTGTTGATAACCTTTTCCTCAAATTTACATTACACTTTGGCATTGCTTTTTTTGCTTGGCACAATGATGCGCATGCACCTTCACAATGTGTATCCGTTACACAAGTTACCAATTCATAATGATTCCCATTGACATGATTCAAATATATGGCATTGTCACTTGTTCTTGAAAGACTTTTGTAGATGTTCCAGCGATCAGAATTAAATGTGTAAATGTCAGTACGGAACAGATCTGCTGCACCTATAATTTCCAATTCAGTGCCCCATGTGTTTGCATACATCATTCGTGAAGACTTTATGTAGTGTTCTACAGAAGTGTATTCAGTTGTCAAATACTTTTGAAATGTTTCCTCATTTTTCATTAAGTGTCTTACCACATTTTTTCGTATTTTCATGTGAGGGCTTTCATTGCCGCAAATTGCCATAGCCAGTGACCGGAACAAGCAGTTTCCATCTTTTCTGATAGCTTTTGATTCACATGGACAACTTAATACTGTGCATTGTTGAATTATGGTTGAATCATGGTTATCATTTACATTCTGCAAATCGAACTGTGAACATAACGCAGTTTGATGCATAAATGTTAAGGGAGAAAACGTCCACGTTGGCAGTGTCACATCACCAACTACAACATCATCAGTATTTTTACACACTTCATCAACATCGTCCAAAGTTGTGACATTCAAGTCAAATTTTTTTATTCTGTCTGTACACATATTTTCTGTTTCTGTTGTTGCACTAGCCCTACAGTCTATAACATTCAGTGTGTTATCAACACACTCATTGTATTTGTCTACAGTTAGATCAATACTTTTTGTTGTCGAAAGTTTTTCATCACTGGTAGCATTGATAGGCCTTTTGTTTTTACACAACTCATTCTCATTTTGTGATGGCAATGAATGACCACACTCTGTTTGTGTTTCAAAAGTGCTCTCGGCAACATGAATATTCACATCAACAAATACCTCTGTTGTTACTTGTGGTTTCAAGGCATTGACTTTGCGTTTCCGTCTACTAGACCTGTGTACTGGTTTAGTGTTGACGTTGGGTCCGTCTTCACATTTCATTATTACGCTGATTCCAGTTACCTCAAAAGGTTTTCCAAAGGCATTCATTGAACTTGCAAGCCTTTTAATGAGCTGACTGTACATATCCTCAAAGGTTTGAAAGAAACACACAACACTTTTTCCTGTTGGATGAACAAGGCCATCATAGCTGCGTGCGTGGGAATCAAACACTGCGTAACCACTGGTGTGTTTAATAATGGCACATGTACTTTTATTCATTGTCAAAAAACAGCTGTCATCTCCTAGTAATACTCTCTGCAGTGCTTCATAAAGGCTTATTGACATATCTGCCAACTCTGGATCATAATCATGTAGTCCTACTATGCCACTAAATGCTTGCCCAAGATTTATTGTAAAATCAACATGATGAAGCACAAGAGACTTTGGCAAATCACTTACCAATAGATGAGTATCATTTACCTGATTGCAGTTCTGCACTGATGTGTAAAGCTTGTTTCCATTCACAAGAATATTATCAACGTCACTACATTGCCATGTGCACACATCTTTTAATTCATTCATCAAAATTGCTGTTAAACTGTTTGTCAGACATTGTACACCTGCATTTTCTCCAAACATCACATGTCCTTGATGAAAAGTTCCTTGTAGAAACCTGTTATTACAGCTTGGATACATGGTGCTCAGTAACACTGCAGAAGGTATTAGTTCAAGATTTTCAAAGTTTTGTTCAGAGTTTTGTTCAGAGTTTTGTTCAGAGTTTTGTTCAGAGTTTTGTTCAGAGTTTATTACATGGTGAGAGTCACCATCAGAACGGTGTGGTAGTGGAGCACACCTTGCAGATTTAAGAGGAACAGTTTGGTTATCACTGGCCTGTGAATGAGAATGTGAGGTCTCTGTCTCACATCTCGACAGAGGCACAGACTGTGAAAGAGAATCACAGGGCCTAAAGACAGATGACTGAGAGGTCGGAAGAGGAGGAAAATCAGAGTAGGTGAAGCTTGGGGTGGGGGATGAAGAAGGAGGTGGGATATCACAAGGGGTAGAAGGGGGATCAGTGGATAGAGAAAAATCAGACTGTAATGCTGCAACAGCATCACCTTTCCGCCTGCTCTCCCTTCGCATCTGAAAAACAGGAAAACAATATTAAAGAAGAATAATAACTACACATCTGCAGGACTAGTCTTCATAAAGCTATATTGGTATATTTCTCAAGTGTACATTACTGCTATTAGCAGTAACAAACACGTTTTTATATTGGGCATCAAAAGTACATGGCTATTTAATTATGGGGCAGAAAAAAGGTAAAGACTTCTCAAACACATGGTAGTGCATAAATAAGTGACAGCAACCTAAGACAATTACATTTTATACAATACAAAACAGGAAAACATTTGGAAGGCCATGTAATGTCATGGTCTGTATTTTGTCAATACAGGAACACAGTCCTTCAAGTATATCATTAAATGACAATAGCATGACATGAAATTAGTGACATATGTATTAATAAATGATTCAGACAGTGTCTATAGCCATCAACATTAAAATTGTTTCACTATCAATTAGCATTTAAACATTCGCAAAAACAAGCATTAAGGAAATCACATGAGGTCTCTGCTCATTGTTAAATGATAAACTAGTTTGTTTACTTTGATTGACCCTACAGTTCACTTCAGAAAATACATCTTTAACCCCAACCCTTAATGCAAACATTAGTCAGTACCTGTTATGACCCTCTTTGCCTAACACAAGAGGGAATGTCAATGCGTGAAACATTAATTGATAATTGTGTGACTAAAAGTGATGTTTGTCACAATTGTCACAACAGAAAAACAATAAATGCTTAACAATGCCTAAGAAAAGCAAATGCCAAAAAAGTATCTGATCTAGTAAACACCTAGAGCCTAGACTAAACATACATGAGGTGGCACCCGTTCCTTCCCTCCTGTGTTACCAGAGGTTCGCTGTGTGTGATGGAGAATATGCCCATGTTAAACAGTTTACCAATTTTAAAGCCCCCATGTGCAAGTCCATGGGAGTCAGGTGGCTGAGCGGTTAGGGAAGCGGCTAGTAATCTAAAGGTTGCCAGTTTGATAGGGTTAGGGTATATTAGCAATGATTTCAACTAGAAGTCTGTCTGAAAAACTGTAAAGAAGCAACTGTGTTGCCAAACAACAGACGACTCCGGTAATTTCATGTGAAACTAAACAGCTGGTTGGAAGTGGGCAGCTGATTGCCGGTCACAGGATTGGGAAACACCAACTACACCGTACCTGCATGCAGTGAATAGGAAGAAAGAGGGGAGAATAGAAAATAAAAAACACACAACCACAACTATACAAACACTGACTAAATTAGGAAAATTACAAACATAGGTCTGTAACAATGAGGTTCTTAAGAATGCTCATTCACATTCATTTTTCTACATTAATCTTATCACTTAACCCTTGTGTTATCTTCGGGTCGTTCTGACCCATCAGTCATTGTGACCCACCGTCGTATTGCGACAACTTTACCGCATACAAAAACAAAGTGAAGCATTTTCTTTTAACCGTTGGGCTGTCTCAGACCCCCCACATTGCGAAGGTTAAAAGAAAATTATTTTTATTTGTTTTTGTATTGGGTAAAATTGGGTAAACACAACAATGGTTCGTTATGAACCTTTGGGTCATGTGACCCGAAGGCAGCACGAGGGTAAAAAAAGCTGGTTTTGCTTTGTTCACAAGGAAGTCAAACCTCAACAGTGGCCTCTGCAGCTGTCCTTTTCTTGGCTGCTGTCGATTTCTTGCTGGATCGTGGCATCTAAAAGCACATCAAAAAAACATTACAAACACTATACAATGTAACATACCACATGTTGGGAAGTTTGGGTGTTGTTGACTCAAGGTTGGGGTTTAGTTGTCACCATAGAATGTTGATAAGAACACTAAACAAGGCACAGGCATTCTTCATTTATTTTACTAAAATAACTTTGGGTTTGTATATGTTTGTTTGTCTGTGTGGTCTAAAACAAAATAAATATGCAAACTATTAAAGTCTATATAAAAATAGGAATTATTTACTGTGTCTTCTTAGTTAACCTATGAAAGCTTGAAAATACTGTGACTTGCTAAACTAAGGAAATGGCTAATAGAACATTACATAATTATTTCAGTAAATCAAACAGCTGCAAGACCCAGTGAAATGTTACATACAACTAGCAAACTGACATTAGTTAGCTAAAACATTGGCTAACTCTACTTCGGTGGGCTATCCTCAACATTTGCACGCTGGCCAGTGCAAGTAACATGGCATTTTATTTAGTTTGAGTTTTACCTTGTCCAGTGGGGCAAGAACATTTATTTTCCACTTGCCCTACCAAAAAAAACACTTGTCCCAAACAAGCAGACAAACCATAATCATGTCAATCCCTGCAAGACTATGCTAACATTAGAAGCCTACACAATCACCTGTGCAGACACATGTAAAGTTACATCTGTAAGACCGTTCTCCCAGAACAATGATCAAGACACTTCACCACCTATCACCAAGTGAAAACAATAATTACCACGAACATTACTAACTATAAGATCCCACATCAATTTACACACAACTGTCGCTGCCAATTTAACCCAACTATACCGCAAGTACATTTACTTATAGTATTAACCGCATGTCGAAGGGCCATCTCTGCTTTTCTCGACATTAACATTAGGCCAACATATCTACAACACAGTACAGAGTCACAAAGTGATACTGGAACAAGTCAATGAAACATTGACTATGTATTCATCAACGCACACGAACTAAGTTAAACTTCTATCGTTTGGTTTCATCACTGTCTGAACACAATTAACTACTCAAACATCTAGCGATCGCTCCTATCGCCTCTCTTTATTGCCTTCTGCCTAATGCTAGGTAACTATGCAGCTAACTAAGCTAGTTAGCTACCATTTCGACCAAAACATTTGGGTTGTAAGTACAGTCACCAAAACTTGGAAGGCACACATTAAAACAACACAATTACATGACGAAATATAGAATAACCCAACCGTACAGGCACGTACAGAACATTAATTCCATACGCCGTCTCACACAAGCAGAAAGGTTATATATAGCTTGCTATGCTGAAATACATAGCCTACTGTTTACTAGCAAAGACGAATCCCTACCTCAACTAAACAAGAACAAAAACAGAATAAAATGATGTTGAAGTTATCATACGAATTAAACACTATAATACATGTTGTTTACCGCTGTAATAGGTATGCTTTTATTACTTACGATCAAATGTAAACGAAAATCTTCTGCACACAAAAAAATGGTGTTCTTCTCTTGATGTCAACAAGGTACTATCCTTCTGTTCACCTTCCAACGTATACTTATTTCAAACCGTATATCTGGTTCCATTATCCAAAACAAATCATACAAAATACATGATCAAACTAGTAAATACAATTAAACAAAAGTTATTGACACCTTTAATCCAATTATAAAAAATCTGACAGCAAATTCCATAGGAATATGAATTTGCCAGACATGTTTCCTACACATACATTTCCTTACAAAAGTATTCAGACCCCTTGAAAATGTCTTCTAAATTACAAATGATCCTCAGATACATTTTTCCAAACTATATATTTTTTGCACACTATTCTCCTCTTACAGCACATTTTCAAAGCTAAACTATTGCATTTGTGAGTAAATATTTTGAAGAAAATAGAATGAATAGTGTCAAGGGGCCAGCATGTGTGTGAGAGAATTTGGAACACAAACATGGAAAAGCAAAGGGTGACTTTTCATTTGTGAGTAAATATTTCCAAGAAAATAGAAATATGCTACTAGCCTAACTAGCCACAGAATAGCTACTAAGACACATTGCTTCAAGCCAAGGTCGACCCACTTTTTCAAAAAATGTTGTGTGTGTGTGTGTCTCGCCAAGCTCGCGTGTGTCAAGGGAAAGGCTGAGTGTGTGAGAATGTGGAGCGCGCGCGCTGAGGAGCAGAGAGAGACATTAAATTGAAAATTTCATTAGCAATTAGCCAAGCATGCATGTTTCAAATATTCACCAAAAATCTACTTTTCATCTCACAGTCAACCTTTTCTCAGATTTGTGTACTAAACATTCTCAAGAGTCTTCATATGAACTTGTGATTGAATCAGAGTATCAGTTTTTTACTGGCGGATGTGTAAAGTATTATTTTAGCGTGAGCGATAAATTCGATTAGCTTTTTATCAATCATTTTTTGAGATATGAAGTTGCCTTTGCACATGGTAACATGTTGTAGTGTCGTCCACCGATACACCAAGTTTAGTGTTGATATCTCAAAGATTTGCTGAGATTTGACTCAACTTCCTGTTTGGTTGCTTTTTTGCTGATTTTGATTGGCTGTGCCGGACAAACGGTTTAGAAAATCAAAACGCCATGGGATAACTTTTGTGAGGCTTGGTCTGAAGATCATCTCTGGTCATTTTGAAGAAGATATGACAAAAATTGTAGGAGGAGTAGGCTTTCAAAGGTTTTTGATACAACCGGAAATAGCGGAAAATCTATATAACCGGAAATTGACGTCATAGGGTGCGTTGAACTCGTCTTGATCCAGGGAATCCAATGGTACCTCATATTAGAAAATCGGTCATACGGTTCAAAAGTTGCGTGTGTAAACACAAGTCCAACTTTGACCCATTGGTGGCGCTAGAGTGGTCTGATGGGATACATGAAACTTGGTGTAGGTATAGAAGGAACTGTCCTTAATGAGTGTGCCAAATTTCACAAAAAGTTATCCAAGGGTTCTAGGGGCTGCCATTGACTCCCATGGAACTAGAATAATAATAATAATAATAATAAAACTAACAATAACAATAGGTTTCCTCCTTACGGAGGAATCCTAAATATAACTGCAAGCAGCAATGGCGGATTCCTCCAAACATTGCAAACCATTGAAAAATTTATATTCTTTACAAATTGTCACTGTAAAAATCCATGCTGCAGACTTACCGATGGGACACCAAATCTGAAATGCAATACCATCAAGATCCACAAGAGCTTTTATTCCGAGCCAAGGAGTGAAGGGAGGGGGCTTGGTGAGCCTACCCATTCCAGAAAGCCTTGTATCTTTGTGCATCAGGGCGTGGCCAGTAGCGTCACCTATGGGTGATGTTGGGCCATTTGTGGTGTGGTAGTTACTGTTAACCTATACTATCAATGTCTCAGGATTTTTAGAACTTTTTACCATTGCATACAAAATCGGAAATGCAATACCATCAAGATCCACATGGGCCTTTGCTAAAGACCAAGCAATGAGTGGGGGCTTGGTCAGCCCACAATTGTCTGAAATGTTGTGTATGCGTCTCGCCAAGCTTGCGCGTGTCAAGGGAAAGGCTGAGTGTGTGAGAATGTGGAGCGCGCGCGCTGAGGGTCAGGGGAGACATTTCATTGGAAATTTCCTTAACAATTAGCAGAGCATGCATTTTTCAAATATTCACCAAAAATCAACTTTTCATCTTAGAGTCAACTTTTTCTGAGATTTGTGTACTAAACATTCTCAAGAGTCTTTATGAACATGTGATTGAATCAGAGGTTTTTGACTGGCGGGTGTGTAAAGCATTATTTTAGCGTTAGATAGAAATAAATTAGATTTCCTTTATTTCAATCATTTTTTAAGATATTAATTTGCCTTCTCACATGGGAACATGATGTAATGTCTTTGAAATTCAAAAATCTGTTGAAGAATTCAGTGAGGGTTGCTCTGACGATGATACCTGCCAATTCTGGGGACGATTGGACAAAAATTGTAGGAGAAGTAAAGAAAAAACGTGTTTCCTAAATCTTTATTGTACAAAAAAATCCAATATGGCGGCCATTATAGGTTATTGAGGCTTTTTTGTTCCTCATGAGAAATAAGGCATATCTAATGAATTTCAGAATTTTGGGACAAATGGGATGCGAATGGCATCACTTTGTAAATGGAAAATTGGGGCTTGGCCGTAGCGCCACCTATGGATAATGGTGCGTCATTTGTGGTGTGGTAGTTACTCCTGGCCTATACTATCAATGTTTCAGGATTTTGAGAACTTTTTCTAAAATGCATTACCATCAAGATCCACAAGGGCCTTCACTTCAAGCCAAGGAGTGAAGGGAGGGGGCTTGGTGAGCCTACCCATTCCAGAAAGCCTTGTATCTTTGTGTATCAGGTCGTGGCCTGTAGCGTCACTTATGGGTGATATTGGGCCATTTGTGGTGTGGTAGTTACTCTTGGCCTATACTATCAATGTTTCAGGATTTTTAGAACTTTTTACCATTGCATACAAAATCGGAAATGCAATACCATCAAGATCCACATGGGCCTTTGCTAAAGACCAAGCAATGAGTGGGGCTTGGTCAGCCCACAATTGCCTGAAATGTTGTGTATGCGTCTCGTCAAGCTTGCGCGTGTGTCAGGGAAAGGCTGAGTGTGTGAGAATGTGGAGCGCGCGCGCTGAGGAGCAGGGGAGACATTTCATTGGAAATTTCCTTAACAATTAGCCAAGCAAGCATTTTTCAAATATTCACCTAAATTCAACTTTTCATCTTACAGTCAACTTTTTCTGAGATTTGTGTACTAAACATTCTCAAGAGTCTTCATGAACTTGTGATTGAATCAGAGTTTTTTGACTGCCGTATGTGTAAAGCATTATTTTAGCGTTAGAAATAAATTAGATTTCCTTTATTTCAATCATTTTTTAAGATATTAATTTGCCTTCTCACATGGGAACATGACGTAGTGTCTTTCACGTGACACACCAAGTTTGGTGTTGATATTTCAAAGATTTGCTGAGATTTGATCCAACTTCCTGTTTGGTTGCTCTGTTGACGATTTTGATTGGCTGTACCGGACAAACGGTTTTGAAATTCAAAAATCTGTTGAAGATTTCAGTGAGGGTTAATCTGACGATGATACCTGGCAATTCTGGGGAAGATTGGACAAAAATTGTAATAGAAGTAGCGAAAAAACGTGTTTCCTAAATCTTTATTGTACAAAAAAATCCAATATGGCGGCCGTTATAGGTTATTGAGGCTTTTTTGTTCCTCGTGAGAAATAAGGCATATCTAATTGAATTTCAGAATTTTGGGACAAATGGGATGAGAATGGCATCACTTTGTAAATAGACAATTGGGGCTTGGCCGTAGCGCCACCTATGGATAATGGTGCGTCATTTGTGGTGTGGTAGTTACTCCTGGCCAATACTATCAATGTTTCAGGATTTTGAGAACTTTTTCTAAAATGCATTACCATCAAGATCCACAAGGGCCTTCACTTCAAGCCAAGGAATGAGTGGGGGCTTTGTCAGCCCACAATTGCCTGAAATGTTGTGTATGCGTCTCGCCAAGCCCGCGTGTGTGTCAAGGGAAAGGCTGAGTGTGTGAGAATGTGGAGCACGCGCGCGCTGAAGAGCAGGGGAGACATTTCATTGAAAATTTCGTTAGCAATTAGCCAAGCATGCATTTTTCAAATATTCACCACAAATCGACTTTTCATGTTACAGTCAACTTTTCCTCAGATTTGTGTACTAAACATTCTCAAGAGTCTTCATATGAACTTGTGATTGAATCAAAGTATCAGTTTTTGACCGGCGGATGTGTAAAGCATTATTTTTGCGTTAGCGATAAATTCAATTTGCTTTAAATCAACCATTTCTGGAGATATGAAATAGCCTTTGCACATGGTAACATGTTGTAGTGTCTTCCTTGTGACATACCAAGTTACGTGTTGATATCTCAAAGATTTGCTGAGATTTGACCCAAGTTCCTGTTTGGTTACTTTTTTGCTGATTTTGATTGGCTGTGCCGGACAAACGGTTTAGAAAATCAAAACGCCATGGGATAACTTTTGTGAGGCTTGGTCTGAAGATCATCTCTGGTCATTTTGAAGAAGATATGACAAAAATTGTAGGAGGAGTAGGCTTTCAAAGGTTTTTGATACAACCGGAAATAGCGGAAAATCTATATAACCGGAAATTGACGTCATATGGTGCGTTGAACTCGTCTTGATCCAGGGAATCCAATGGTACCTCATTTTTGAAAATCAGTCATACGGTTCAAAAGTTGCGTGTGTAAACACAAGTCCAACTTTGACCCATTGGTGGCGCTAGAGTGGTCTGATGGGATACATGAAACTTGGTGTAGGTATAGAAGGAACTGTCCTTAATGAGTGTGCCAAATTTGTCAAAAAGTTATCCAAGGGGTCTAGGGGCTGCCATTGACTCCCATGGAACTAGAATAATAATAATAATAATAATAATAATAAAACTAACAATAACAATAGGTTTCCTCCTTACGGAGGAATCCTAAATATAACTGCAAGCAGCAATGGCGGATTCCTCCAAACATTGCAAACCACTGAAAAATTTATATTCTTCACAAATTGTCACTGTAAAAATCCATGCTGCAGACTTACCAATGGGATACCAAATCTGAAATGCAATACCATCAAGATCCACAAGGGCTTTTATTTCAAGCCAAGGAGTGAAGGGAGGGGGCTTGGTGAGCCTACCCATTCCAGAAAGCCTTGTATCTTTGTGTACCAGGGCGTGGCCTGTAGCGTCACTTATGGGTGATATTGGGCCATTTGTGGTGTGGTAGTTACTCTTGGCCTATACTATCAATGTTTCAGGATTTTGAGAACTTTTTACCATTGCATACAAAATCGGAAATGCAATACCATCAAGATCCACATGGTCCTTTGCTAAAGACCAAGCAATGAGTGGGGCTTGGTCAGCCCACAATTGCCTGAAATGTTGTGTATGCGTCTCGCCAAGCTTGTGCGTGTGTCAAGGGAAAGGCTGAGTGTGTGAGAATGTGGAGCGCGCGTGCTGAGGAGCAGGGGAGACATTTCATTGGAAATTTCCTTAACAATTAGCCAAGCATGCATTTTTCAAATATTCACCTAAATTCAACTTTTCATCTTACAGTCAACTTTTTCTGAGATTTGTGTACTAAACATTCTCAAAAGTCTTCATGAACTTGTGATTGAATCAGAGTTTTTTGACTGGCGGATGTGTAAAGCATTATTTTAGCGTTAGAAATAAATTTGATTTCCTTCATTTCAATCATTTTTGAAGATATTAATTTGCCTTCCTACATGGGAACATGACGTAGTGTCTTTCACGTGACACACCAAGTTTGGTGTTGATATTTCAAAGATTTGCTGAGATTTGATCCAACTTCCTGTTTGGTTGCTTTGTTGACGATTTTGATTGGCTGTACCGGACAAACGGTTTTGAAATTCAAAAATCTGTTAAAGAATTCAGTGAGGGTTGCTCTGACGATGATACCTGCCAATTCTGGGGAAGATTGGACAAGAATTGTAGGAGAAGTAGCAAAAAAACGTGTTTCCTAAATCTTTATTGTACAAAAAAATCCAATATGGCGGCCGTTATAGGTTATTGAGGCTTTTTTGTTCTTCATGAGAAATAAGGCATATCTAATGAATTTCACAATTTTGGGACAAATGGGATGCGAATGGCATCACTTTGTAAATGGAAAATTGGGGCTTGGCCGTAGCGCCACCTATGGATAATGGTGCGTCATTTGTGGTGTGGTAGTTACTCCTGGCCTATACTATCAATGTTTCAGGATTTTGAGAACTTTTTCTAAAATGCATTACCATCAAGATCCACAAGGGCCTTCACTTCAAGCCAAGGAATGAGTGGGGGCTTGGTCAGCCCACAATTGCCTGAAATGTTGTGTATGCGTCTCGCCAAGCCCGCGCGCGTGTCAAGGGAAAGGCTGAGTGTGTGAGAATGTGGAGCACGCGCGCGCTGAAGAGCAGGGGAGACATTTCATTGAGATTTTCGTTAGCAATTAGCCAAGCATGCATGTTTCAAATATTCACATAAAATCGACTTTTCATGTTACAGTCAACTTTTCCTCAGATTTGTGTACTAAACATTCTCAAGAGTCTTCATATGAACTTGTGATTGAATCAAAGTATCAGTTTTTGACCGGCGGATGTGTAAAGCATTATTTTAGCGTTAGCGATAAATTCGATTTGCTTTATATCAATCATTTTTTGAGATATGAAGTTGCCTTTGCACATGGTAACATGTTGTAGTGTCGTCCACCGATATACCAAGTTTAGTGTTGATATCTCAAAGATTTGCTGAGATTTGACCCAAGTTCCTGTTTGGTTTCTTTTTTGCTGATTTTGATTGGCTGTGCCGGACAAACGGTTTAGAAAATCAAAACGCCATGGGATAACTTTTGTGAGGCTTGGTCTGAAGATCATCTCTGGTCATTTTGAAGAAGATATGACAAATATTGTAGGAGGAGTAGGCTTTCAAAGGTTTTTGATACAACCGGAAATAGCGGAAAATCTATATGACCGGAAATTGACGTCATAGGTGCGTTGAACTCGTCTTGATCCAGGGAATCCAATGGTACCTCATTTTTGAAAATCAGTCATACGGTTCAAAAGTTGCATGTGTAAACACAAGTCCAACTTTGACCCATTGGTGGCGCTAGAGTGGTCTGATGGGATACATGAAACTTGGTGTAGGTATAGAAGGAACTGTCCTTAATGAGTGTGCCAAATTTAACAAAAAGTTATCCAAGGGTTCTAGGGGCTGCCATTGACTCCCATGGAACTAGAATAATAATAATAATAATAAATATAACTGCAAGCAGCAATGGCGGATTCCTCCAAACATTGCAAACCACTGAAAAATTTATATTCTTCACAAATTGTCACTGTAAAAATCCATGCTGCAGACTTACCAATGGGATACCAAATCTGAAATGCAATACCATCAAGATCCACAAGGGCTTTTATTTCAAGCCAAGGAGTGAAGGGAGGGGGCTTGGTGAGCCTACCCATTCCAGAAAGCCTTGTATCTTTGTGTACCAGGGCGTGGCCTGTAGCGTCACTTATGGGTGATATTGGGCCATTTGTGGTGTGGTAGTTACTCTTGGCCTATACTATCAATGTTTCAGGATTTTGAGAACTTTTTACCATTGCATACAAAATCGGAAATGCAATACCATCAAGATCCACATGGTCCTTTGCTAAAGACCAAGCAATGAGTGGGGCTTGGTCAGCCCACAATTGCCTGAAATGTTGTGTATGCGTCTCGCCAAGCTTGTGCGTGTGTCAAGGGAAAGGCTGAGTGTGTGAGAATGTGGAGCGCGCGTGCTGAGGAGCAGGGGAGACATTTCATTGGAAATTTCCTTAACAATTAGCCAAGCATGCATTTTTCAAATATTCACCTAAATTCAACTTTTCATCTTACAGTCAACTTTTTCTGAGATTTGTGTACTAAACATTCTCAAAAGTCTTCATGAACTTGTGATTGAATCAGAGTTTTTTGACTGGCGGATGTGTAAAGCATTATTTTAGCGTTAGAAATAAATTTGATTTCCTTCATTTCAATCATTTTTGAAGATATTAATTTGCCTTCCTACATGGGAACATGACGTAGTGTCTTTCACGTGACACACCAAGTTTGGTGTTGATATTTCAAAGATTTGCTGAGATTTGATCCAACTTCCTGTTTGGTTGCTTTGTTGACGATTTTGATTGGCTGTACCGGACAAACGGTTTTGAAATTCAAAAATCTGTTAAAGAATTCAGTGAGGGTTGCTCTGACGATGATACCTGCCAATTCTGGGGAAGATTGGACAAGAATTGTAGGAGAAGTAGCAAAAAAACGTGTTTCCTAAATCTTTATTGTACAAAAACATCCAATATGGCGGCCGTTATAGGTTATTGAGGCTTTTTTGTTCCTCATGAGAAATAAGGCATATCTAATGAATTTCAGAATTTTGGGACAAATGGGATGCGAATGGCATCACTTTGTAAATGGAAAATTGGGGCTTGGCCGTAGCGCCACCTATGGATAATGGTGCGTCATTTGTGGTGTGGTAGTTACTCCTGGCCTATACTATCAATGTTTCAGGATTTTGAGAACTTTTTCTAAAATGCATTACCATCAAGATCCACAAGGGCCTTCACTTCAAGCCAAGGAATGAGTGGGGGCTTGGTCAGCCCACAATTGCCTGAAATGTTGTGTATGCGTCTCGCCAAGCCCGCGCGTGTGTCAAGGGAAAGGCTGAGTGTGTGAGAATGTGGAGCACGCGCGCGCTGAAGAGCAGGGGAGACATTTCATTGAAAATTTCGTTAGCAATTAGCCAAGCATGCATGTTTCAAATATTCACATAAAATCGACTTTTCATGTTACAGTCAACTTTTCCTCAGATTTGTGTACTAAACATTCTCAAGAGTCTTCATATGAACTTGTGATTGAATCAAAGTATCAGTTTTTGACCGGCGGATGTGTAAAGCATTATTTTAGCGTTAGCGATAAATTCGATTTGCTTTATATCAATCATCTTTTGAGATATGAAGTTGCCTTTGCACATGGTAACATGTTGTAGTGTCGTCCACCGATATACCAAGTTTAGTGTTGATATCTCAAAGATTTGCTGAGATTTGACCCAAGTTCCTGTTTGGTTACTTTTTTGCTGATTTTGATTGGTTGTGCCGGACAAACGGTTTAGAAAATCAAAACGCCATGGGATAACTTTTGTGAGGCTTGGTCTGAAGATCATCTATGGTCATTTTGAAGAAGATATGACAATAATTGTAGGAGGAGTAGGCTTTCAAAGGTTTTTGATACAACCGGAAATAGCGGAAAATCTATACAACCGGAAATTGACGTCATAGGGTGCGTTGAACTCGTCTTCATCCAGGGAATCCAATGGTACCTCATTTTTGTAAATCAGTATGAAACTTGGTGTAGGTATAGAAGGAACTGTCCTTAATGAGTGTGCCAAATTTAACAAAAAGTTATCCAAGGGTTCTAGGGGCTGCCATTGACTCCCATGGAACTAGAATAATAATAATAATAATAATAATAATAATAATAAAACTAACAATAACAATAGGTTTCCTCCTTACGGAGGAATCCTAATAATAATAATAATAAAACTAACAATAACAATAGGTTTCCTCCTTACGGAGGAATCCTAATAAAACTAACAATAACAATAGGTTTCCTCCTTACGGAGGAATCCTAATAATAAAACTAACAATAACAATAGGTTTCCGCCTTACGGAGGAATCCTAATAATAAAACTAACAATAACAATAGGTTTCCTCCTTACGGAAGAATCCTAAATATAGCTGCAGGCAGCAATGGCGGGTTCCTCCTCAGCATTGCAAACCATTACAAAATTGACATGACACAGACATGTATTTCATACATGTACACAACATTTCAAGACAATTGGATCAATGGCTGATTTGAAGTCATTTTTTGAAATTCTTCACAAATTGTCACTGTAGAGAAATATCCATGCTGCCAACATTATGGTTTCTTGAGACTTCTTTGTTCCCCATTGGCAATAAGGCATGCGTATCAACTTTTAGACATTTTGGACTGACAGGGTTAAAATGCCACCCTTTTGAAAGTGTCAACTTTGAAGCGTGTTCTGTCAGGCCACCTGTGCTCTAGTCAGGCCCATCATGCAGAGATCCATTCTTTAAAAGCTTTGATTACAACAATAACTTTATGAAAGTCAGAATACACTTTAGTAAAGGACGTATGTAGTTTATGTACTACTACTGCTTGCTCTGCCCACACACTTTCCCCATCCATGCTGTTTCCCTCTTTCCCAGTGCAGGTGGTGCGGTGGCCGCATGAGGTTTAGGTGTAGTCCAAAAGTTGCCTCCCACAATCAAAACATATTAACCGCAACATTGTTTTCAAACTTTCTCAAAGATGGCTTGAAAACCACAGATATTGACTCTCTTCTTGAGTAGATCTCTTTCCAGAATCTCAGTCAATCCAGAATCAAGATTAGCCTCATAGGCAATTGGTCTGGTCTAGGGCACAGCCCACGTTCAGCTCCTTGCAAGTATAGCCTGTGATAGTAAAATGGCCGACTCTCTGTTCCCATTAAACTACACAGCATGCACACTCAAGGTGACCAACAAGATTATATTAACTAACAAACAATAACATTACAAACATCTAACTGAACGAACACAACAACTGAAATCCCTTGCGTAGCTGTTGTTTTTGTACATGCCGCACTGCATGCTGGGTACTGATGAAGAAAGTGTTTGTCCGTCTCTTCATAAATGGAGTGACTAAGTTCAGTTGAGTTCTGGATTTTAATACGTATTTATCAATCTGCAGATTGGGAGAGAAAGCCAGTCTTCTGAGAATAAATGACAACACAACACCAAGCTTAGGTCTCAAACAGGGGGGTGTTCCATCAACGTCGATTAAGGAAAAGCTAGACTTATCTCGCCAAGTCTCACTTACTTTAGCGAGAGTTCCGTTCCATTAAGGTGGCTTATTTTAGTTCTAGCTACGTTACCAAGGTAACTTATACTTCGGAACTAGCCTGATCCGTGTCAGGCTAAAAGTCAAGCTAAACTAAAATGTGTTGCAAATCATTTCAAACAGGCGGAAACAGAATCTCAAAAGACAGTTCCGTAGAGTAAATTCCTGCGCGCAAACCACTTTTGTCCGTGTTCGGAAACGTAAATTCAGACTTTTTGAAGTGCAGACATTAATGATTTAGCTACATGTTTACTTAATCTCCCAAAAATATATTAATTTAAATAAACAAGTTAAGAAATAATGTCACTTTTGTTTTCAAAAGCCATTGGTTAATTGACATAAAATAAGGACTTAGAAACTAAGCAGAGCGTCTAGACAAGTTACAATCAATTATGGCGTATCCGTTCTTTGACAACCCTGTGGTGGATGAAGGTGCTCAGATTATACAAAGAGCGTTTATCCCACCAGCCCCAAGGGTCTTCAGAGACAGAAGTAATGGTTCCCTGACCAGTATCTGTGGAAGAAGTATAGGTTCAGCAGGCCCAGCATAGTTTATCTAGATAAATGTAATTGTCATTCTTAAAAAAAAAAAATACAGAAATATATATATATGAAATAACACTTTAGCAACTCTTAAGGATGGCAATGAACACATAAGAGCAGCCTACCATCCTTTGTAAAAAGTAATAGAAAGGAGAGTAGACTATAATAGTAGAAAGGAGGGTAGTAGACTGCAGTCTATGTAGGTAGGCCTAGACTATGTAGTCTGCTGGAATGACACACAAGGAAGCAAACCCACTGTAGCCAAGCCTTGACACTGTTCAGTCTGTCTGCATCTGTCTATGTCTTTGCATGTGGGACATTCTTGAACGGGCAACTATGCCAGGAAATATGAAGGGTATACCTTGCTTCAAAGCAGTACCTGAATATTATCATCAGTTTTTCAGGTAATCTTGAAACACAAAGAATCAAGGAGGACTTTTTATTCAATTGTATAAAGTATTTTCATTGTTTAAAGTAGCCTATATGTTGACAAGCCTGTATATTACCTCTCCTCTGGCTTCCCCAATATTATAGGTGCAATATACTGTCCCCATGGGTATATCCAGGCCCATTGGAAGACTCAGGGGGTGACTGCCTGGTGCCCCCATGGTTGAAAGCGTTTCTAAAATGCCCAGAGTGGCAAAAATTAGACCAAGTGCCCTACTGTCTGCCATTCACATTGTGAAATATGCTTGAGTGCACAGGATGCCCCACGCAATAAATGACAGTGTGCCCTCTATAAATGTAAAAAGAGTTCCTTTATAGTATAGAAAATGTGATGCAGTACCCTATAAGGTGCCCTTACAATGGCCTAAATTGGACTGTTCCCATACCCTTACTTCCAATGGAAAAAGGTGCTGTTATGAAGTGCCCTTTATGCTGCCCCTACATGACAGTGTCCCAAATGTTGCCCTTTCCAAATAAGACAATTAGATTCTGTGCCCAACAGTCTCCCCTAATGTTCCCAGTAGGGCATGCTTTCCCAAAGTGAGGCTGTGACAACACTTGGCACAGCCACAGTCTGTCACTGTCCAAGCCCCCTCTGGATCTGTGGAGGCAGACTATGTTAATTGGAAATACTCGTAATATAATAATGATAGTCATGCTGAGCAATTTTAAATGACTGTTCTGCCAAACAAAGTGTGCAGTTTGGGTCACCTTCTGATCTAAAAAGTCAGTGCTGGATCTGTGCAATACTAGTCATTTCAGTGAATCCCCATTTAAGTCATGGTTATCTTTCCCTTTTATCTTAAAGCTCAGCATTTAGCCTATCAGTTAATAAATGTGTGTGGCAAAGTTATTTTGAAGTAATTTTTGATTTTGTTCAAGATGTGAAGACAAAAACATTATTAGCCCACATCAAGTGCAATTAACCATGGCCTTCTTCAGTGTTTTGAATTTTATCCTACAATTTTCAATTGCTGCCACGTTCTTTTTTGGGCTATTATTCTCAATCTCCTGTTGAGAATATCGACCATAGGCTAGCCTGCCAGAACGGTTTCAGACAGCTCATCAAATTACGCTAATTATCAGTAGGCCTAAATACATATATATATATATATATATGTTAAGTAGATTTGGTAGGTCTACAATTTACGCATTTTAACGGTCGTAATGGTTTGACAAATTGTCTCCCTTGCCATGTTAATTGCGGCAACATTGCCCTTTTAGGGAACAAAAAAACTCAAATCAATTTACGCTGCTGAAACAACACACCTCTGCTGCTTTACACTATACTTTTTGCGACATAACTCCTCTTTTCGACGATCGCCTGATCTGGGCTGCACAGTCTAAGCTTATTGAGGTCTAGCTTGAAT
This sequence comes from Osmerus mordax, assembly GCF_038355195.1. Classification (NCBI taxonomy): domain Eukaryota; kingdom Metazoa; phylum Chordata; class Actinopteri; order Osmeriformes; family Osmeridae; genus Osmerus; species Osmerus mordax. The sequence continues at coordinate 9,488,336 of NC_090052.1, forward strand.
TAGCGTTGCCTGTTAGTGGAACGGGACGTTAGTGGAACGGCTTGAGGCTTAAGTCTAAGTTGACGTTTACCCAAGTGAGACTTATTCGTGTTAGCGCGACTTGCGTTAGCGACGTTGATGGAACACCCCCCAGGTCTCTCCCCCGCTCCGAAAGCCGGAGGACCATCTTTTATAGGGCACAAGAATGTAAACATAGATTGTGACAGTCAGGCAGGAATGACGTTACAACAGTCTCAGAGAAAAAGATTCACTGCTCCCAACACATAACAGCTCTCACACTAGAGAGTTCATAGTTGGAGCTCTCCTTGTAGTCATGACAAGGACCGTTTAGCCAGTACTTTCTCCTGACCCCGAACATCTATTAACCTGACACATAGACACAATATACTGTTATTAATAGCAAGCTTACATGATAAACGTACTAACTAGTATCCAATGACTAGTTCTATTGATTAGTGATTAATGTAAGCACACAGGAAATCCCAATTTCTTCCACAGTACCCAAGAGCGCTGACGCTGATTATCTAGCTGTGCTCCGACTGCGTGATATGACGAGATGCTAGTGGCGCGCTGAGGTCTCAGAGTCTCCTGCCCGAGTTCAAGTTCTGCCCGATTAGCAAGCTATTTTTACTAATGTTTTGTTAGCAATTGAATGGTAATGCAAGCTAGCTAAAAACAATGTTAGTTAGCTTGGCTAAACTGGTTTTCATAGCAACAGAAATCAACAAATCAGATCAGTCGAACTTTATTCAGAAATGGGGGGATGGCGGGAAAGGTGTAGGTACAGTAAAAGTGAAATGGAACGCATCTTTCTGCCTTGAAGCTGCGTGCGCATCAACAAGACCCCATCTATAGACAAGTTTACGCGCCAAATCCCAGGGGGCCGCCATAACTCTACACAAATGCATGTCATTTCCGCCGGAAGTGGTTTGCAAAGCGTCTGCCGGTGTAAACACAGCGATGTTGATGCTAGCTTGGGATCACGGTTCTACTACTTTGACATACTTGTCGTTTGACATTTACTACTGGATAAGTTGCCAATGTCGTCGCCATACTTTTAAGTACATTTTAGAGTAGATTTATAGTTATAAAGCTTTTGCCAGTCCATCATTTTGTAGCTTTTAACATGGAGAAAAGGCAATGTCAGAAGATGACTTTAGTCGGTGATTCATTAGAACATTTGTTGTCTAGCCCTTCAATCTCTCAGCAAAATGTAGGCTAATTATTTGGCTAAAGGATGCCACACGTATCAGACAGAAGTTGTTCTATAAATTCGTAGCCCGGCATTAAAAACATTTATGGTCGGTTGACTGATCGCGTTGTTGTACCCAGTCAAAGGAATAAACACACAGGAACATCATGAACATTCAATGGTCTTGCCAGTTATCCTGGCAAAACATGTAGCATAATGTTCTTTATTTATTGCCAGGACACGGTCCAAGTAGCCTAGGTATACATAACATTGAAAGCTAATTCGTTTGGAATTTCTAGGCTATTGATGTTACATGTTGATGTTCAGCCTATTAACAACTTCAGAAGGACAAGACAGGCAGTACACTGTTATCCTTATTTAAGTGGCTTGTCACTGCCTGAAGTGCCTACTTATCTATCTATTCTTCCTATGAACCCGGTTATGACTGCTTTAAACAAGCACCGGTTGGCTACACACCTCATGCCGGGCTTTTACAGATGTGTGTATTGGCATTTTGAAAGGTTTGAATTATTATATCCACATATCAATGTATAATTATTAAATCCACTACAAAGGAACACCAACAAAATGTGAATAGCCTACAAACAATAACCATACTACTGTAGTCAGAATCAGAATCAGAAAGGGATTTATTCGCCATGAAAGTTTGCACAGACAAGGAATTTGCTTTGGCAGGAAGGTGCATACAATAAACATATACCAAAAATTTAAATATGTGGACTAACTATACTAAGGGTACATAAACTAGCAGTACTAAGTGGGATAAATATAAATATAAGTTGCCGTAAATTACAATATAAAAATACAAAAATACAAATATTACAAAAAATACAAATGTACAAGATACCATGTTGTGGTGCAGTGCAAAAGCAGAGTGTTTTAAGCAATAAGTCATTTGAGTCAGTGTGGTCCCTTGGCCTTGTTGAAGAGGCCAACAGCGGAAGGGAAGAAACTGTTTATGTGGCGTGAGGTATTGGTCCTGATAGACCGCAGCCTTCTGCCGGAGGGGAGTGACTGAAACAGGGAGTGTCCAGGGTGGGAGGAGTCGGCCACAATCTTCCTCGCTCGCCTCAGGGTCCTCGAGGTGTGCAGGTCCTCGAGGGTAGGCAGATTGCAGCCAATCACCTTCTCAGCAGTACGGATGATACGCTGCAGTCTGCTCTTGTCCTTGGCAGTGGCAGCAGCGTACCAGACGGTGATGGAGGAGGTGAGGATGGACTCAATGATGGCTGAGTAGAAGTGCACCATCATTGTCTTTGGCAGGTTGAACTTCTTCAGCTGCCGAAGGAAGTACATCCTCTGTTGTGCTTTCTTGATGAGGGAGCTGATGTTCAGTTCCCACTTGAGGTCCTGGGAGAGGATAGTGCCCAGGAAGCGGAAGGACTCCACAGTGTTGACTGGGGAGTCACACAGGGTGATGGGGGTGAGTGGGGCTGTGTTCCTCCTGAAGTCCACAACCATCTCCACTGTCTTAAGAGCATTGAGCTCTAAGTTGTTCTGGCTGCACCAGGTCACCAGGTTGGCCGCTTCCCACCTATAATCAGACTCGTCTCCACCAGAGATGAGCCCAATAAGGGTGGTGTCGTCCGCAAACTTCAGGAGTTTGACGGACGGATGACTGGAGGTGCAACTGTTGGTGTACAGGGAGAAGAGCAGAGGAGAAAGGACGCAGCCCTGAGGTGATCCGGTGCTGATGGACCGGGAGTCAGAGACTTGTGTTCCCAGCTTAACGCACTGCTTCCTGTCAGACAGGAAGTCTGTGATCCACCTGCAGGTGGAATCAGGCACGTTCAGCTGGGAGAGCTTGTCCTGAAGCAGGGCGGGGATGATGGTGTTGAAGGCAGAGCTGAAGTCCACAAACAGGATCCTGGCATAGGATGCTGGGGAGTCCAGGTGCTGTAGGGTGAAGTGGAGGGCCATGTTAACTGCATCGTCCACAGACCTGTTGGCTCTGTAGGCAAACTGCAGGGGGTCCAGTAGAGGGTCAGTGATGGATTTAAGGTGTGCCAGCACCAGGCGCTCGAAAGACTTCATTACCACAGAGGTCAGGGCGACGGGTCTGTAGTCATTATGTCCTGTTGGCCTTGGCTTTTTGGGCACAGGGATGATGGTGGAGGACTTGAGACAGGCTGGCACATGGCATGTCTCAAGGGAGGTGTTAAAGATGTGGGTAAACACCGGAGACAGCTGGTCAGCGCAGTGCTTGAGGGTGGCTGGAGAGGGGGTTCTGCCTCTTGAAAAGTCTGTTAACTTCACCCTCCTGAATGGAGAGAGTCGTCACTGTAGAGGGGGGAGGTGGGAGGCCTCCTGGGTGGGAAGGGGTAGTTCAAGACTGTCCAATTGTCTTTCAAATCTGCAGTAGAACTCATTCAGGTCATTGGCCAGGCGGGAGTCGTTAGTGGAGTGGGGGGCTCTGGGCTTGTAGTTGGTAATCTGCCTGAGCCCTCTCCAGACAGAAGCAGAGTCGTTTGCAGAGAATTGGTGTTTTAGCCTCTCTGAGTACAGTCGTTTAGCCTCCCTCACCGCCTTGCTAAACCTGTTCTTCGACTCCTTGAAACTGTCTTTGTCCCCACTCTTGAACGTGGCCTCTTTCTCTGACCTCAACCTTCTGAGTTTAGCTGTAAACCAAGGTTTGTCGTTGTTGTAGCTTACCCTGGTGCGTGTTGGTATACAGCAGTCCTCACAGAAGCTGATGTATGATGTCACAGCCTCTGTGAGCTCATCCAGACTATTGGTAGCAGTCGTGAACATGTCCCAGTCAGTGCAGTCCAAGCACGCCCGCAGATCCTCCATAGCTTCACTGGTCCACTGTTTTGATGTCCTCACAGCAGGCTTACAGCGCTTTAGCTTCTGCCTGTATGCAGGAATCAGGTGGACCATGGCGTGGTCAGAGTGACCCAGTGCTGCTCGGGGGACCGCATGGTATGCTTTGCTAATTGTAGAGTAGCAGTGATCCAGGGTGTTTCCTTCTCTGGTAGGGCATTTGATGAATTGTCTATATTTTGGGAGTTCTTGAGTGAGATTGCCTTTGTTAAAGTCGCCTAGCACAATAACCAAGGAATCCGGATTTTCATGCTCCACACTCAGTATCTGGCTGGCGAGCACACGTTGAGCCTCGTTGACGCTAGCCTGCGGAGGCATGTAGACGCCAACCAGAATGAATGATGCAAACTCGTGGCGAGTAAAAAGATCTACAGTTAATAAAAAATGATTCCAGATCAGGAGAACAGTGCTGCAGAATCACTGTCACATCTTCACACCAGCCACTGTTAATGTAAAAACAAATACCACCGCCTTTCGTTTTGCCAGAGAGCACAGGGTTACGATCCGCTCTCAGCAGTTTGAAACCTGCTAGCTGTAGCGCAGAGTCTGGGATCAGTTCACTCAGCCATGTCTCCCTAAAGCACAAAACGGAAGATGAATGAAAGTCTCTGTTTTTCCACACCAGTAGCTGAAGTTCATCCAGTTTGTTGCTCAGTGAACGCACGTTGGAGAGAAATATCCCCGGTAACGCTGTGCGTGCCCCACGCCGACGGAGTCGCACCAGAGCACCGGCTCGTTTGCCTCTCCTACGGCGCTTCGCTGCTAGGACAAAGCCGAGGGTGGCTTTGACTATAATTCCCACTAATTCCGCCGCTGGAAGCAGAAAAGTGGGAAATAAATCCACAGGAGTTGTAGTCCTGATGTTTAGAAGTACTTCTCTAGTTAGAGAACCCCGGAAATCTTGGCAGAACACTGAATTAACAGACAAAACAAGACAAAAAAGAGCGCACCTAACGACCGAGGCAGCCATCATCGGCGCCATCTTGGATCTATCTCTAGTATAACTGTAACAGGCTAGAGGCGATTCTAGGTTTTAAAACTGGTGGTCGTAGCACTCTATCTAACCACTTATTCAGGTGCTTTCTCGAGTGTTTGCAACCAACTACCACACACGTCGTTCCTGAACCACTTTTCTTCATGTTGTAAATTGTATATCCTCTTTGTCACTGCGATATCAGTGCTTTGTCGGCACAACGGAGCTAGCTAGCAAAACAAACCCAGCTCGCCAGAACGGAAGTGAATTGCATCGAAGGGAGGAGTTTAGGAAGTAGAGCGGAAACGGCTCATAAACTTGTCTATATGTAAAGATAACATCCAAGCTAACAATTTCGCCAAATCTGACTGCAGCTTTGTATACCATATGTACCGTGTTATGGTTGTTTGAGTTAAACAACTCGCTAAATGAATTAAATGTCTATTAAATGTCAAATCCAACTATAAATGTATAAAAGAGAGAGTTCCAATCAAATCTGAATTTGTTTTAAACCTAGAGGTTTAAAAGGCTACCTTTGCCTAAACTGACATGCACCAACTCAGAGAACTGAGTTTCAACAGCCATTTACACATTTAGTCTCTATTTGTTACTCTACTCTTAAGGCATGTTTAACTTAATATCTGCACCTCTCTGTCACCAACTGTCTCTGGAGTGGGGGGTGGGGGATTCACAGGGTGTCTACAGGTATAAACAAGTTAAATGTAAGACCTTTTAATACCACTTCCAAATGAAATTAAAGACCAAACTTACGATGGAAATACAAATCAAAAGTGGAAATATACAGTCATCTTTCCAAGTAAACACTGATGTCTGTTCAATATGAACAGTATGGTAAAATGACAATAATCGGTTGAGTTTAAGAACATTGACTAAATGTGTGTAATGCGGAAGGATAACACAAAAATTTAATTGCTGTCCTAAATTATACTTATTATTACACTAGGGTGGAAATGGTGGAGCAGAAACTAACAATTCCATGAATCCCATGGAAACAAAGGCAAATGTGTGAGAGGTACTGATGTGGAGCACAAATGATCCAAGAAGCAGTACTTCTCTTGAGTGGTTTTTATTCAGATGAATAATCATTGGATTCAGGTCAAAAGTCTATCACTTGAACTAGTTTCATCACTTAAGACACAAAGTCAGCAGCTTGGCATACTGGCACATGGAAAGGATTAAACATTTAGACTTTCATCAAAGTAATGCTGGCTTGTCCTTTTTCATCAATGTCCTCAAAAAAGCAGGCTGCAGAGCTACTGTGTCTGTGGGGTGACTGTCTCTGGAGGGCTGGCAGGCAGGGGCAAGCAGGGCCTGCAGGCAGGCAGGCAGGCAGGCCAGCTGGATGAAGCTGTCCTGGGGTCAGGGCTGAAGAGAAGCTGTCCAGCTAGAGAGGGGTAGTCCAGCAAGGGGTCTGTGTGGATCTCACCATCCTCGAGTCTGTTGCATCCTCTGTTGAACTCTGTTGAGCAGGCCTCTGCATGACCCTCCAGACCTGTCAAAGTGAAGAAAGGGTCCATGTCAGTTGTGAAAAATTAAGCTTTTCCCATCTACACTTGATACAGACTTCAGTTTTGACTGTGAAATGCAGTGTCATTACTTGAACTTGAATCCAAATGTGTTGACCTCATGGAGACCCATGCAGTCACTCAAAACACGGGTTCGATTCCAGGCTCTGGCAAGAGTATTTACCTCTAAACTGGTCAATTTATACACATCTGACAAAAGACCAGCTCGACCTTTGCTTGTAAACAGTGATTCTGACTGTCAGAGACCTTTAAATAGCCTGACTTACCGAAATTGGCAAAACTAGCCTGGCTAACGTAGGTCGCTTTCTCAGGGCATATGACGAATGAAACAGGCTCGCCTTGAAAAATCAGATATACTGACTATCTTTAGCAGGCCCTTGTCTACAAAAAGCAGTCCTCCCTGACGTTTTTGGAGTACAATTGAGTGAAATACAAAATTGTTTACACACTGCCAGTGGGCGAGCCAAGCCTGACTCTGAGGCTAACGTCAAAACAATGTACCCCCGGGACGCAGTATCACTCCAATTGCAAGTCCACAAAACACAAAAATAATCGGAGCATCTGGCTAAAAGCACAATTCCCACATCTCCTAAAGGCTTCCCTCCTCGACCTTTTTTGTGTAGACGTAACTGTAAAATGGTGAACTTATGAACATGACGCGACGAAAGCAAGGCTGCCGCCTAAGCGCCTATGCGGTCTCCCTGCCGCACAGGCTTATTACAAAGACTTTCACGCCCCAAATCACAATTATGAGCCGACAGGTCTATGGGGAATTGCTTTTTCTCCTAAAGGCTGCTCTCCTCGACCTTTTTGATGAACAATTCGCCGAGATTCAAAATGACTCACTAATTAAAAACAGAGAGGAAAAAAGCTAGAGCTACAGTAGCTACTTTTCAAGTTCGGTTTTCCGTCACTTCAGAATCACGATCTAAAAGGTCTAAAAGTGCTAAACCTTCACCATAATTCAAGAGTAGTGTACTTTCACAAACCCAATCATTAATTCTAGCTTAATGTGTAAAAACAGGACTTACCGAAAGTGGCTGCCTCCAACACGGCTATTAAGGGACTACAGTTGAAAACAACAATGGCCGCCGAAAAAGAATTGATATTCGTAACGGCGAGCTGCGATTGGAAGCGAAATGAAACAGGGGCTAAAAAACGAGGGTGGGGGCTTGGTCAGCACACAATTTCAAGAAAGCATGTGTGTGTCAAGGGAAGGCTGAGTGTGTGAGAATTTGGAGCAGGCGAGGGGAGCAATTAGCCAAGCATGCATGTTTCAAATATTCACTAAAAATCGACTTTTCATCTTACAGTCAACTTTTTCTCAGATTTGTATACTAAACATTCTCAAGAGTCTTCATATGAACTTGTGATTGGATCAGAGTATAAGTTTTTGGCCGGCGGATGTGTAATGCATTATTTTAGCGTTAGCGATAAATTCGATTTGCTTTATATCAATCATTTTTAGAGGTATGAAGTTGCCTTTGCACATGGTAAGATGTTGTAGTGTCTTCCACGTGACATACCAAGTTTGGTGTTGATATCTCAAAGATTTGCTTAGATTTGACCAAACGTCCTGTTTGGTTGCTTTGTTGCAGATTTTGATTGGCTCTACCGGACAAACGGTTTTGAAAATCAGAAATCCCTACGATAACTTTTGTGAGGCTCAGTCTGGAGATCATCTATGGCAATTTTGACCAAAAATGACCAAAAATGTAGGAGGAGTAGCAAAAAAACGTGTTTCCTTAATCTTTATTGTACAGAAAAATCCAATATGGCGGCCGTTATAGCTTCCATAGGCTTTTTTGTTCCTCATGAGAAATAAGGCAAATGTAATGAATTTCAGAATTGTGGGACTTTTGGCCTGCAAATGGCATCAATTTGAAAATTGACATATTGGGGCGTGGCCTGTAGCGCCACCTATTGTCTCACATGGCCCATGTTTGGTATGGTAGTTACTAATGGTCTGCAGTTTCAACATGCCAAATTTCACAACTTTTTACGGTACTGGTCTAGGGGCTGCCATTGACTCCCATGGGTAAAAAATAATAATAATAACAATAGGTTTCCTCCTACCGGAGGAACCCTAATAATAACTAGAGAGGGTACAATTTCTGGGGAAATTGTAGGGTGTGCTTGCTTGCGTCGGTTGCACAGGGGCCCGTTTTTGAATGACATTTTTACAACTGATATTTCTGTATATTTTATATAAAAATGCATACTTATTATTTATAAAGATTACATATATTTAAAAGCATTTTTTTTGCTGCTCCTTTACAACTGAAAATACGAGTGAAGTGTAGAATGAAATAGATGTCTTCTCATTTCCCCTAAAAGAGGCAGCCTCATCGTTGAATCAAAACGAATAAATTTGGCAGACCGGTGTAAAAATTGACCTAATCTCTATGACTTAAACGTCATTTTAAGTTTTTCCCTTCTCATGATATTTTCAGGCATTTAGCCTACTCATTGCATTCATTTATTCATTATTAAAGAACCCCCTTTGAAAATTATTCTACGACGTCACCCGGCAGTAGAAGATGGAATCGCGATTCAAACAGTACCATCTGCTAACTGAAAATATGCCCCCCAAAACGTAAATAAGCTTGACATTTATTTAGTGGAAAATCGCTCATTCATAAAAAGCTCACTGGTAGCGATCATTGTCAGTAACAACGCAAAATGCGATATAGCCCTGTGTGGAGAAGCTGCCCTGGTAAATTGTACTACTACGGTACAGTACTAGACTACTGCTGTGTTCGTCTTGGTAGCGATTGCGTTGGTTGAATTGGATTTAACGTTCCGTTGTACGGTTTAGGCTGAAATTAATTATTTTCATGAACAGATTGACAACGTTTGTGGCAATAAAGTTTAGGTTAGTAGTTAGATAGACTTTTGATTTAAGTAAGGAGAGTGCCGAACATGTTCTGTCGCTGTTTGACTTCCTAAACAGCTGTGTAGTGTAGATGTTTTTGTAGTGTGTCTCGCGTAAGCTACAGCGTTGCAGTGAGCTACACTGGTTTGAAACGACAGGTAATGGTAATTTCACCAACAAATCGTTTACTAATGTCAGAATAAATCCTACAACGAAAATGTATATGTGAGGAATGTTTATTTTAACGATTGAAAACAGATAACGCTACATCATAGACCACTGTAGTATGTGTTGCCCGGGCAACACAGGCTAATGTCATGATGCTAATACTTCAGTGAAATAGTAGACTACTGTTTCCGAAAGTAGATGTACTTCCTTAATAATATCAGCTTATATTGTACATTACACATCACAATTGTGTGTCATATCACAAAGTAAAATGAGTAAATAGTTATCACCCTGGCCACTTTTCTTGTGGCGTTTCTGCAGCTGCCTTGCAGTAAAGCTATAGTTAGCCTAGCTATCCCCCAAGTTAACAGATGTGAAACGAATGTTCTGCCAAAGGTAGTCACGCGTGTTTTCGTGACGTTAGTGACGCAGTGACTGTGGCTAGCAAATTAGCCACCGTTAGCTTCACTTTTCACCACAAAAACTTAACTTAAGCCTAAACCATGCAACGGAACGTAAATTCCAATAAAAGCAACTCAATCGCTACCAAGACGAAACTTTTGACACCTACGTTGTCTATGTAGGCAAAATATTGACAGAGTTTTAGGGGGGCAAAAAAAATAATAATATATATATATATATGTGAGAGAACAAAGGTTGTGCCCTTGCCGAAGGCAAAGCACACCCAATAAATATAGCTGCAAGCAGCAATGGAGGGGCCAAGCAGTCCAGAGCAGGACATGGCCTCCATAGCACTTGTGCAACAATTAAGTCACAACAACCTTTTGCACTCATGCAACACACCACGTTTGGTTGAAATATATGTTTGCGTTCAAGAGTACTGAGAGTTCAAAGTTATTTTTCTGGTATAACACTGCAGGCCTCCTCTGCTCCTCATGGGAACGATGGAACCCAAGTTTGGTGACAATCACGCAAATGGTTGCTGAGATATGCTCTTGCGCCTCTTTTGGCGGCTTCGCCACCGCTTTTGATCGTCTCTACCGAACAAACGTTGTTGTTGTCTTTTCACTTCAGTCCGGTCTTCTGTTGATAGCAACCCTGTTCCTGTCAACAGGAACTTCATTAATGAGCTAATGGTGGAACCTCATCAAATGCAGCTGAATCATGGCCAGCACCCCTTGAGGCCTGCCAGTCATGTGTGAATTAGGATGCACAGTCTGACACCCATTGTCACTCTTAACAAGGCTCACTGCTGCCTGTTCTCAACCACACATTTGGTCCTCATTGTAGACTGGCTAAGAGGGAGGCCTGGGTGCTGAAGAGACCATCCGTATTCTGTCCTGTCTTACTGTCGGGTTAGGTGAATTGGAGACAATAAAAACTGTATGACAAGGAGGTTGTTTGTGTGTTTGTTTGTGTGTTTGTTTCTGTGTATGTGCATGTATGTCATTAGATTCTCATTATGATCCAGTAGCCTTCAATGGAAACTCTGCGCCCATGCTAAGCATTGCGCCCTGAACTGTGCTCTCTTATGTAAAGAGTAGTGAGCCAGCCAACTGAGAGATGTCGTCTGGGGTAGTAGTTACTCCCTTTTGTTAAGTCTTGAAGAGACGTCTGATTGATTTTGGCAGACAACACCCTACTTTGACATTTTACAAAGTGCTGATCATGATGGGGATGCTTTAAGTTATTGATCTACCAGTTTGGAATGGATGGTAGAAGAGAATATAGGGAGGAGAGATGAGAGGGAGAAAAGAAGATGACTGTCTATTCTATAGTTATAAGTCAAAAGTTATCCCCCTCTTTCCGTCGATCCTGCTTCAATCCACTCTTCTTCATCCACTTTTCTTCCTCCACTCCTCCTCTTCCAATCCTCCTCCACTCCTTCTCCACTCCTCCACACCTCCACTCCTCCCACTACTCCTCCCAATACTCCTCCACTCCTCCTCCATGCCTCCTCCACTCCTTCACTTCTCCTCCTCTCCTCCATTTCTCATCCTCCTCTACTCCTCCTCCACTCCTGTTGAGACTTTTGTTTCGAGAAATGTACTGTAGCCTACAATATTTTTGTTATCATTTTATTTGGAATTAGTTTAGAATTGCATCATTGTTTGTTTTTGTTCTGACTGCCGATTGGCCTGAGGGTGCATTCCTAAGAGCCGGGCGCATTCCTCAGAGCCACGCTCAAAGTGGATCAGGGCCGATTGGTTAGCTAATGAGAGGGAGTGTGCACCTGATGGCAAATGTCCATATGCATGAGTTTGGTTTCGCTGTTCTGTGCCATGTCTTTAATAACAATAAAAGAAAGCAAGTGAAAATTTAAACTGACTCCTGAGACTTCTTTATCTCACACTAACAACTCCTACTCCACTCTTCTCCAAGCCTCCTCCACTCCAGTCCTCCTACTCTCCTCCACTCTTCCTCCTCTTCTGCTCTTCCACTACTACTTCCATCTAGTCAACTTCTCTCTTCTCATCTCGCCAGCAGTAGCGGAAAGCAGCACTTCGAAACTGGGCAAAACAACCACCACTACTTTATTTAAACAACTATGTATTTAAGAAGAGCAAGACAATACGATACAAAATTCAAGTTACAAACATAACAAGATAGTGAGGATATATATATATTTTTTTTACTATATCCTCCCATCCACTACCAAAAAGCATGTTAACTAGCTTATTGAACATCCAGCCAGCCAACTCCGTTTTGCATAAAGAGCAGGGGCCTCATGTATAAAGGATTGCGCAGCTTTCATACCAGAAGATGGCGTACGGCCAAAACTCGAAAAGTACCTACGCACAGAAATATTCACATGTATAAAACCGGTCGTACGCCAGGTCCTGCGCACCTTTCCTTTATAAATCACAATCAACGTGAGATTGACCGCACGTGAACGAGCCCATAAATTACTATGCAGATGGACTATAAATGCGCTCCTGAGGTCATTTCTTTGTCTGAATTACCATATTTCTTCGAATAAACGCCGCCCTCGAATAAACGCTGCACGTTATCTGCAACGTTATTTAATAAACGCTGCAGTGTTTATTCTAAGAAATACGGTGACTGTGAGATCGAGGTTCTGACAACAGAGGTGGAGGCGAGAAAATGTGTCCTGTTTGGCGGCCTGTCATCAGGTATTAGCGACAAAAGAAAGTCGGCGGAGTGGAAAACTGTCACTATTTGCGCCCTTTCTTGTTTTTAACATGTAGCACTTTGAGATTTAGCTAAAAGTGCATTACAAATAAAATCATTATTATTATTATAGGGCCATAAATGATGTGGGTTCAGAGAACCGGACAATGGCAGAAATTAAGAAGAAATGGTCCAATGTAAAACTTAAAATGAAGAAAGAGTGGTGGCGCATCGTAACAGCATGGCAGCTATAGGGTTAGCGTGACATGCATTTCCTGAGTGATTTTGTCGTTTGTTTGACACCCTCAAATTTAACATAAGTTATTAAGTGGTGGCTGATTAAACAGAAGCATTTGCCGTTTTGGGTTTTGGCATTTTGATGTGATCATCCACATTAATGAACAAACTTTTATTTTTATGTTTTTTGACGTGACGGCCCGCATATTCTCACGTCAAGTACATCTTTATACATCACAAATTGTGCGTGAAAACCAGCGTACGCAAGCTTTTCGTACGTACGCAACGTTTATACATGAGGCCCCAGGTGAGAAGCCCTGGTTGTACTGGTAGCTTCGTCCCCGGTCACTAGCCTGTTGCTTCGTCCTCGGTCACTGGCCTGCTGCTGGATTTGTAAATTGTGTTGGTCCGAGATCCTTTATCCTCTTTTTTTCTTCCAGTGAACGTCTTGTGAAAGTTTTTTTTTGGAAATCAATGACAGAATTTGTTTTGACGCACCGCCACTGATTCACAAAACCAAAGTTTCTGCTAGCTATGCTGCTCTCGTAGATGCTTGTTCTGGTAACTAAGGGAATTTTAAAGGTCGCTGATTCACCGAATCAGACCAATCTTTTTGAAGTAAGAACGATAGGAAACCATGTAATTGACCTATCGCTAAGCCCCGCCCCCCTTAGTTACTGTTGCTAACTCGGACAAGCTATCGCAGCTGACTAGAGTTTTAGCCGTTAAAAGGGACTTCATTATGCAATGAATGTAGGGATACTTACATAATTTAAAAGTAGATATGGTGGATGACAAACTTAAATTGGAGGCGAGAATTTACAGATCTCAATGCAAGAGGGAGAAGCTTCATCTCACGGTCATTCACGATATCCTGAATCATGTATATCCAATGCTTGGCAATACCATTAATTTACCTTCAGTTAATTGAACTAATCTGGATAGGCTAGTGAATAGCTAGCCAAACGTTATACGTAGCTAATAACGTTAACGTTAGCTAGTTTTAACCAGAGATAACTTGCCTAAGCCTAGCATAACACCAGTGGTGAAAGTAAGCCGGTACTGTCAATAACAATAATGATATGACATACTTGTTTATCTTTGTTACGTTGAGTTGACTGTGTGGTCTGCCACACAGCTTTGTCCACCGGAGACATTTGGCCCTCTTGTTTTGGTTTGGGAAATGGGATCAAATATCCCATTGCCCATCCTCTCATTATACCTCGTATCAGTGTTGCATCTACCCAATGCACATCGTTTGACCATTGTTTTACACTTAAATTACAACAAACCCGATAAAACAAGAGAAGAATCCCTTTTCCTAATGCTACTCTATGGAGTTGTAAACTGAAGATGTCCGAGTGCAGCTGTTACTAAACTGCCATTGGCCCATTCGCGTTCGAGGGGCGGGGCTTAGGGATAGGTCAATTGGTATGGGCGCAAAGATTTGCGCCCCAGAATCGAACTTTCAATCCGCCAATGAAAAGCTGTCCCTGCTGAAATGACAGCGAAAAGTTAACTAACTTCCATAGACTTTGCTGTTACCGGCGCCCTTCACCTAGCCTGACATTGTCATACTCATAATTCTAGTCAGAATATGAGTCTGAAACCGCTCCGTTGGGCTGTGAGTATGGGGCGTGTTTCAACCGAACCCGGAAAAAAATGCCTCTTCGCTAAATTGGATAGACCTACAACCAATCAGAGCAACGTAATATGTTGTTTGTTGAAAACGAATTCAACCCAAGCGCTCTTTGGTGACGTGGTTGGTTACGTTACTGTTGATCATCTGTCCATCATCGTATAAAGCCCGCCCTGACAATTTGATTGGTCCGAACAGCTCCTGTTCGGACATACTTTTTCCCAAAGCTAGCGATCCCAGACCCAACTTCCCAACCAAATTTCTTTTGTGGGCGGGGCTAAATTGGGCTGGCAGCCAGGCTACCCTTCACCTGAAGGAGGGGCTTTTCTCATTAATGACGAATGGCAATATATTATGTTTGGTCACATTTAAGTGGTTGTTGTCAGGGGCTTACGGTCTCCCACACACATTTAAAGCGTAAACACGGTACATTTCTTATTTTTATTATTTGATATATAATGTTTTTTGACATGCCTTTTGACATATGTTCATCTAAAAATTTTAAGGGGGGCGGCGCACTTGCGCCCACTATTGACGCACCGCCACTGCTCACCAGTACTTTGTCTCTTTAATTTTGCTCTATCAGTAACTGTCAGATGTGAGTTCTTGCTTCTTTACATATCAACCTCATAACAGCTATCTAAAGTTAGCTAACGCGTCCTCCACTGGGTGTGAATGCAGATGAAGACTGTCTCTGTTGGTGAGAAGACACTGATGACTGCAGTATGAATATTTCCAAGACAAGTCACAGAAATAGGTTGTTAATGTCTAGGTTGCAATGAATTTAACAAGTTCCACAAAATAACAAGTTTCAAATTACAGACAAATCCACACATTGGGCGACCATTATTACATACAGTAGTAACATAATTAGAAAGGGTATTTGTGGGGTCGACCCATAGTCAATTGTGGGATACATAGTTAAGACAATATTATTAATTCTCATCAGATTAGCCTCCAACACCTCAAAATCTCTACTATTTTCTAGGAAGTGATTGTACTGTCTCAAAGCTGTCATAGCCCAGTCGTCAATCCATGCTGTCAATCAGCTGCGTCCCTCAAACATTCTCCCTATCAGTCCGTCTCAACCCCCTCTACCACCTACCACCCAGTCTGTCAAGCACAGGCTACCATTCTAGTTCCAACTAGACACATTGCATAATCTGGCAAATTCAACTGAGGAATTTAACAGCTCATATGATGTGACCTAAAAAAGCTATCAGCTCTTGTAAGTATCTTGTACATTTGTATTTTTTGTAATATTTGTATTTTTATATTGTAATTTACGGCAACTTATATTTTATTGTATATTTAATTATATTCTAATCCCACTTAGTACTGCTAGTTTATGTACCCTTAGTATAGTTAGTCCACATATTGAAATTTTAGGTATATGTTTATTGTATGCACCTTCCTGCCAAAGCAAATTCCTACTGTGAGTAGGCTCATCCCTGTCCTAGTAAAGAATGAGCAAGATCGAATTTAGACATCACACCACGGGGTCCAAATCCACAGTCAGAAGTCCCATACACCGAGGGAGCATCGTCATTAGAAGCCACACAGAACAGCTGACGCCAGAATGCCTGCGTCTTCTCTTTCTCCATTGCCTGAATAGATGTTCCATCAGCACAGTAATCGCAAGCTTGTGTATAGGCAGCAGTAATGCCATCTCCTACTGTGTGCATCTGTGTTTCTGTGTGGAAGAAGCCATGGAGTGGATAAGGGAAGGATGGTGTTGGTGGATGTGGCTCTAATTCTCCTTAATAGCAGGGAATAGCCGCATGATGGTTGACTTCCTAAGTAGAGGGATTGAGAGATGTGAATGGTTGCTGTTTGTGCCCCCTTCGTGAGAATCACACTGTGAAGCCATGCTAAGTTCCCTTTCTGGCATCATAATGAAGCTTGTTCTGTTGCCTACACATCTCTGTAATCTGGGTGCGTGCATGCGTGTTGAAGGGTTATGTTTTCAAAAAGAGAAGAGAAATATTTATTGTGGAGGGTCTTTGTCTTTCTCTGTCACCCTTTGTAGGTTACCTTCCTTCCTAGGTTATTTCCTCGTTGATAGAAGGCCTACCTATCCAAGCCCCCCCCCCACCCCCCAGATCTCCTCACTGACAACTCCTGATTCACCGCCGGTGATGAGCGTGTGCGGCAGGAAGGCGCTGACGTTGCTCAGCAGCGTGTTTGCAGTCAGCGGCCTGGGACTTCTGGGAGTTGCAGTCAGCACGGACTACTGGCTGTACCTGGAAGAGGGAGTGATACTGCCTCTCAACCAGAGCACCGACATAAAGACTTCCCTGCACTCTGGCCTGTGGAAGGTCTGCTTCCTGGCAGGTGAGAGCACACACTCCAACAACTCTCCAAGGTACAGCTGTAGAAGGTACATCTGTCCAATTCTGTTGATCACAGACTGGTAAAATGAGTTTTTAAGGTGTTCGGTGTACAGTGTATGAATAAGGAAATCTATGAACAAACACTGCAGTTGGATTTCAAGATCTCAAGGTGTCAGAGAGCTTTATACTGTATAACACTGGCTCCCATATTGAATAGTTGAGTACAGCACATCAATGCCTTCCTTACATTTTACATTTACATTTATGCATTTAGCAGACGCTTTTATCCAAAGCGACTTCCAAGAGAGAGCTTTACAAAAGTGCATAGGTCACTGATCATAACAACGAGATAGCCCCAAACATTGCGGTTAGCCAAAACATGAGCATACATTGTGAAAAAAACAAATAAGTGCCAAAGGGAAGAACTATAAGAGCATGTAGTTAAACAAGTTACAATTAAACAACATGAACCTCAAAAAGTGCAAGAGTGTACCTGTAGAAAAGCAATCAACAGTAAAATATTTCACAGCGAGTACAAGAATTTTCAGTTACAACTAACCAACAAGAGCAAGAAGTCTCTCAATAAGAGTCATTGTGATCCTGGAGGAAACTAGCATCAGGTCCAGCAAATCATTCGTAAGTACCATTGTAATCCCGGAACAAGTGCGTCTTAAGCCTTTTCTTGAAGGTGGTGAGACAGTCAGTGTCTCTGATGGAGGTGGGGAGTTGATTCCACTAGGGCTGCAACAACGAATTGATAAAAATCGATTATTAAAAGAGTTGGCAACGAATTTCATTATCGATTTCTTGTGTCGCGCGATTATTACGGCACTCATTAAGTCGCGGACAGGGCCGGTCCTAGGCATAGGCGACATAGGCAGCCGCCTAGGGCGGCATGAAGAGGGGGGCGGCAAATTCCCAAGTGCATCCATTATTTGGAAGACACTACTTTGCAGCGTTGCGTTAGGGACCGGGTGAAAACTACTCATACAGTTTTGAAAAAATATTACTTGTATAATATTGTTATGAATATAAAACCTCAAACGGACACCAGAGTTTTGAAGGGTGTCCGTCTGAAAATAGCATTAAATCCTCGCTAATCTTAATAACTTTTTCAAAATTGTGTGCCTGTTTGTGCATATTCTGAAGACTTTTTGCACTGTGAATTTGCACTGTCAGTTCTGTTTTTGAATAAAGGGTTGGAAATTAATGCTTTTTTGTTTTCTTATCCAATTCATCGATTAATAGAAAAAAGAATCGACAGATTAATCGATTATTAAAATAATTGTTAGTTGCAGCCCTAGATTCCACCATTGGGGGGCCAGACAGGAGCAGTGCAGGACTTATCTTCAATGGCTTTTATGATTTTTGTTGAGTTTTCACTCACTCCCAGCCCCTTCACCCTGTGTGACTTCCCAGTCAACACTGTGGAGTCCTTCCATTTCCAGGGCGCTACCATCTCCAAACATCAGACTCGGCTCTGCCACCAGCCTCTTCATCCACTGGGCTTGGCCAGCCCTATAATTCTAATAAACATCTTCAATGTTCAATTGTTGTTGTGTAATTGCACTCGTAAAAGCGTTTAGTTAATGCATTTCTAGTTACTATTGCACAATACAACAGCCATATTTCAATGTAATAGTATTCTGAATAAAACTGACATTTGTTAAATCTAGCGTCGTTTATTGCACCAAACCCACCAAATGAAATTATTTTGTGTAACTTAAATGTACTTGAGAATACACCGGATTCTGATATTTTTTCGGCACTTAAACATTCACTAACAAATATCCCAGTTCCAGCGTAACTGGTGTAAAGAGAGAACCAAAATAATCTAATACTACTCCGACTCCGATACGGACAGACAGACAAACGGACTCGGACGGAGTCGATTTACTCTTTTGAATTTATAGTACTTCGAAGGCTGTGGGTGCTGAAAACAATTCACCGCCAGAACAGTAGGTGGAGCAACGTTTTTGAACCTTAGAGAAGCCTGCCCCATGACGTCTTTGGAAGTTGTTGATTGTTTATTGACCCCAGACAATGTCTAATTTAGATAATAATTAAATAGGCTCTGATGAAACAGGAAATGTGAGGTCCGGAGATGTGAGATTCCGGAAATGATGTCGTTCGGAAATGATGTCATTAGCGGACCAATCACGGCCAAGGGGTATCCGTAAAATTCGGACAATAGTCAGAAAATCAGGAGGTGCACGACAAGCTCTCCGGGGCTCGGAGAGGGCTCTCTGGGCTCGGAGAGGGCTCGGAGGGTGTTCCACATCGGATCCGTTGAATTTATAGTACTCCGAAGGCTCTGGGTGCTGAAAACAATTCACTGCCAGAAGAGTAGGTGGCGCTGCACTGAGATGCTAGCTAGGTTATCGAAAAGTCGGAGCAAATTTACAAATTAGCCATTTCATCAATAAAATAAGCACATTTTCAGCAACTACACTGCCCATTTCTCGTCACATTTTAATTCAGATGCTGATTTACATGTACTGTTTAGCTGAAATATGAATTGTAAAAACTTACAGCAATGACGGTCAAAGAATTCTGTTCGTCTTGTTGGTCACGGCAACCCTGTGGAGTAGTATATTTCGGCCTTTAGGCTTACGATGCTTTCAGGAAACGCACGCCTGGACATTACGTAGCTACGTTATTTGTGTACTATTCACAGGGCATTTGTCATTATCTCCATTACTTCAAAAAGTCTCTCCTTCACTTGCAGTGCACCAGCGTGAGAATACAATGTCATGTGATTGGGGGCAGAGGGCAACGCTGACGTTATGGTGGCAAAATAAATCAACACAGAATGGATGATATCGCAATTTAATTGGGTGTGCTTTGCCTTCGGCAAGGGCACAACCTTTGTTCTCTCACATATATATTATTATTATTTTTTTCTTCTTTTTGCCCCCCTAAAACTCAGTCAATATTTGGCCTACATAGACAACGTAGGTGTCAAAAGTTTCGTCTTGGTAGCGATTGAGTTGCTAGTATTGGAATTTATGTTCCGTTGCATGGTTTAGGCTTAAGTTAAGTTTTTGTGGCGAAAAGTGAAGCTAACGGTGGCTAATTTGCTAGCCACAGTCACTGACGTTACTAACGTCACTGCGTCACTAACGTCACGAAAACACGCGTGACTACCTTTGGCAGAACATTCGTTTCGCATCTGTTAACTTCGGGGATAGCTAGGCTAACTATAGCTTTACTGCAAGGCAGCTGCAGAAACGCCACAAGAAAAGAGGCCATTACTCATTTTACTTTGTGATATGACACACAATTGTGATGTGTAATGTACAATATAAGCTGATATTATTAAGGAAGTACATCTACTTTCGGAAACAGTAGTCTACTATTTCACTGAAGTATTAGCATCATGACATTAGCCTGTGTTGCCCGGGCAACACATATTACAGTGGTCTATGATGTAGCGTTATCTGTTTTCAATCGTTAAAATAAACATTCCTCACATATACATTTTCGTTGTAGGATTTATTCTGACATTAGAAAAAACGATTTGTTGGTGAAATTACCATTACCTCTGGTTTCAAACCAGTGTAGCTCACTGCAACGCTGTAGTTTACGCGAGACACAATACAAAAACATCTACACTACACAGCTGTTTAGGAAGTCAAACGGCGACAGAACATGTTCAGCACTCCCCTTACTTAAATCAAAAGTCTATCTAACTACTAACCTGAACTTCATTGCCACAGCCTAAACGTTGTCAATCTGTTCATGAAAATAATTAATTTCAGTTTAAACCGTACAACGGAACGTTAAATCCAATTCAACCAACGCAATCGCTACCAAGACGAACACAGCAGTAGTCTAGTACTGTACCGTAGTAGTACAATTTAACGGGGCAGCTTCTCCACACAGGGCTATATCGCATTTTGCGTTGTTACTGACAATGATTGCTACCAGTGAGCTTTTTATGAATGAGCGATTTTCCACTAAATAAATGTCAAGCTTATTTACGTTTTGGGGGGCATATTTTCAGTTAGCAGATGGTACTGTTTGAATCGCGATTCCATCTTCTACTACCGGGTAACGTCGTAGAATAATCTTCAAAGGGGGTTCTTTATTAATGAATGAATGCAATGAGTAGGCTAAATGCCTGAAAATATCATGAGAAGGGAAAAACTTAAAATGACGTTTAAGTCATAGAGATTAGGTCAATTTTTACACCGGTCTGCCAAATTTATTCGTTTTTATTCAACGATGAGGCTGCCTCTTGCAGGGGAAATGAGAAGACATCTATTTCATTCTACACTTCACTCGTATTTTCAGTTGTAAATGAGCAGCAAAAAAAATGCTTTAAAATCTATGTCATCTTTATAAATAATAAGTATGCATTTTTATATAAAATATACAGAAATATCAGTTGTAAAAATGTCATTCAAAAACGGACCCCTGTGCAACCGACGCAAGCAAGCACACCCTACAATTTCCCCAGAAATTGTACCCTCTCTAGTTGTATTTAACTATACTAATAATGGGCTTATCGTATTGATGCAACCAAAAAAAAAAAAACGTCCCTGCCTGGGAGGCTGAATAGGTTAAATTAAAATAACAAGCTAGCGAGTCCAACCAGCAAGTTACCGGTAAGCTAGTTCACCAAGCTCCCGATCTCATTCCACAATGTGGACCACATCACTGAATCCGTTGAACTCGTTGGTTCATGTCAGTCAGTATGAATTAACATTTAAAAACATGTTACATTTTATATATATTTTGATATATGTCACACCTGGCTATAAGTTGCAGGACCAGCCAAAACTATGAAAAAAGTGCGACTTATAGTCCGGAACATACGGTAGTTTCGTAACATTTTCTTAGCCTACCTCAATTCTGACTGTGCAAACATGGAATTCTATGGGCACGCATCCGTTTGTGTTTTCGGTTAAACTGCGTTGATTTTACAAGCGTTGATTGGTATACTGCGTTTTTTTCTTTCCGGGACTATCAATCTAAACGAATGCACTGACTAAAAGTGTAAATTGTTAAAACTCAAACTTACGATTTTACTGGGGCACAGCAGATTTATACTGGGGCACAGAAGATTTATACTGGGGCACGTGCCCCATGTAAAAGGGTCTAGCAATGCCCCTGCTGCTCACTGTCGATACAATTACAGAAACACCCAAAAAAGATATATCTTAAAAGAAAATAATACTTCTGACATCATAGATGATGATCCTGGTGTTCTGTCAATTCTTTTTAAGAAGTGGGAGTATTATTAATTTGTTAACACAAATCCTAAATTCATGGAATGCATAACACTAAAAGAAAACAAGGTTCTTCTGGATCATTAGCACATCATATGTAATATGGAACGACCTACCTAAAAAAGGAGAGCGAGAGAGGAAGTTAGGGTGTGAGAGAGAGGATGCAATTGTGTTGTGAGATGACAAGAGTATGTTACACTGTGTTACAATGTGAGTCGGTCTCTCTATCTATCTATCTATCTATCTATCTATCTATCTATCTCTCTCTCTCTCTCTCTGTTACTCCCACCCTCTTTCTGTGTCATCAGTGTGCATGCAAGCCCTTTCCCCTGGCCTAGTGTCAGTACTGGATGACAGTTTGTGACTCAGCTTCTGATGTCAGCAGTAAGCCACATTAGTAGAAAATAATCTGTCAAAGCATAAGCTTAGCCAGACACAAACCAGCCTGTCTTTAGGAAACAGACGGTATGTTCTGTCTGTCCAATACAGGATGTGTCCTTTTTTTTTTATCCAGAAGAGAGCTCTGGCTAAGAAGGTCTCAACACCTCTATGAATCTTATAGTCCAAATTGTAGATAACTCTCTTCTAATGTCTATAACAACAGTATTTGAATTTAAAACTATATAAATTCAGTATATGGCTAAAGCTCAATATACAGTAACTTTTTGTAATTCTAAAACTATGTATTTAACTATACAGGTGTAACTGATCCCCGTATGTATAGTGGCATGAAACTTACTGCTGGTGAAATTACTCTTTTATTTTCTTCCTTTGCATAGAAGTACATTCCATAAACTGGCAAACTATCACCACCGTAACAGCTTTAGCCTCATACGGGTCCATTAAACCATTAAACTTTAGAAATGTATACATGTGCATCTGTCCGTAACAACATCTGTAGCCGTACTGACAAGTTCATATTAAACACATAACCAAATCTGCAATACCTTTTACCTTGTCAAAATAAAAGTCCAAATTATCTATAAGAGAGAAGGTGGCATAAAACCTCAATAAGTTCTTCAAACAATACATTATCATTTAGGCACACATCAAAGATCAATAAGGCAAATGCAAAGCAGGCAATTAACCCAAAATAATAATCCTTCTATGGGGTTATTTACAACAGGTTAGCTACCTGTCCACATCTCTCTCTAATTCAGTACACAATAACTTTCTGTAACTCTATGGGCCCTATCTTGCACCCAGCGCAATTGACTTTGTCAACAACGCAAGTATCATTCCTAGTTTTCACTCGACGCAAAGCGGACTTTTCCCTCCACAGACGCACGTCGGTAAGTTAGGGAATGACCTTGCGCTGCCGGGGGCGGTTCAGTGAAAAAAGGAGGCGTGTTCCGGCACAAACGTTCCCTGGTGCTATTTTGCAGTTTCAGAAAAACAATTCCGCCACAGACCAGGAAAAACGTAGTCTAAAGTCAACGGTGCGTTATTCAGATGCTATTTTAAAGGCGCATGCGGCATGCTTGGCCCGTGCGCACTGCTGGCTTGGCCAGGGTCTTCTTTTAGCAAAGCGTTACATTGTTTTTATTTATTGTATGGCTGTGTTACATTTCTTTCAGGTCAATGGATCAAAGATTTTCATGAGAAATGTCTATGTATGTCAACTTGATTTGTAACAATTGTGGCAATTTCCTCCCACGCCTGTTTAACCGAAGCTAATTTGGGGGGGTTTCTTCTCCCATCCCAATCAGGATCAGAATCAGAATTCAGTTTAGTTGCCATGTATGTTACACAAACACGGAATCTACTGTGGCAGGAAGGTGCAAACAATAAACATATACAGGTCTTAAATTAAGTTAAAAAGTACAATGGTTAAACTAATTCTAAGAACTAAACAATAAAAAAATATAACAATAAAAAAATAAAAATAAGACTAAGAATTTGAATGAGCAACATGTGTGCAACTTAGTGCAATGAGAAAACTGCTCTGCCTTTCCAATACAATGTAACTTCTCTATCTTTTACAGCCCTGACGATAACGAGGACGAGGTCTCCTCGGCTGTGAACCGCTCCTGGCGTGCGCCTGGCAAATCCGCCGTTATAATAGCAATCCGCCATGGAACAAGCGCTGCTCTTAAAGGGAATGTGAGATCACGCTCTGATTGGTTTATTGCACGTTACACCCAAACCACACCCATTAGTAATGTAGCTACTTCAGACCAACCCATTTTAGATTTGCACCAGGCGCAAAGTCATTTATCCCGCCGGTATAATAGCAACAGCGCCGGAGTCCCGCCCACAAAGTTACTTGCGCTTTGCGTTTTGATACTTGCGTTTCAGATCGTTAAAATAGGGCCCTATATCTAACTCTACAGTTGTATATCTGTCTACACCTCTCTCTATAACTAACTTTGGCCCACGTGTTTCCTAGGTGAGGAGACAGGACGATGCTTCACCATAGAGTACATCATGCCTATGAATGTGCAACTGACATATGAATGTGCAACTGACATAGATGAGGATCCTGGTGTTCTGTCAATTATTTTTAAGAAGTGGGAGTATTATTAATTTGTTAACACAAATCCTAAATTCATGGATGCATAACACTGTCAACGTACTTTTGACAGTCAACGTACTGCCACTGTCAACGTACTTAGTAAGTTCCCCCCTCTCTCTCTCTCTCTCTCTCTCTCTCTCTCTCTCTCTCTCTTTGTCTTTCTTTCCCTTTCTATATCTGTCTTACCATCTCTCTCTCTCTTTGTCTGACTCCTTTTTCTCACTCTCTTCCTCCTATCCCTGTCCCTATCTCTTACGCACACTCACAAACACGCACACACAATTAATTCCGTAACCATATTGCACCCCCTTGTGGTTTGTTAACTACACAACATGTCTGTTGACAAGTTTGAAAGGAGAAAATGAAAAGGGATTCTGAAACACGTAATTCAGTAATAAAGAGATACATCAAGCGGCTCTCCAACTGCTCCATAAGAGTGACTTAATATGTCATCCATTTTCATCTGTGGATTCGTCCCTGCATGTGCCGTGTCTGAGCCCAGCCCCATTAAAATGACTAATCTCTGTAATGTTTCCGTCAGTCAGCACAGAGTTTAACAGGAGCTTACAGCTTCAGTCACTACTGGGTTTCTCCCCCTGCTGACACCCAGCCCAGAAACAAGCTGAAGATTGTCCATCTGTTTATTGTTCTCTCTGTCTCTCCCTTTCTCTCTTTTTACAGAGATGATTCGTACAGCCACTCCCTTCCCCCTGGTAAGTTTGTTCTTCATGTTCATTGGCTTTGTACTCAACAACATCGGACATGTACGGCCACACCGGACCATACTGGCCTTCGTCTCCGGAATATTCTTCATCCTCTCAGGTATTCTTTTTCTTGCTCCCCTTCTTCCACTTCCTTTTCCGCCTCCCCTTCTTCTACCTCCTTTTTATAATCTATCGCTCCAGGTGCAGGAATTTTTCATGTCAGGGGTGTCTTAGTTTTACAACCATGTTTTTCAACTCTTTGTCTCTCTTTCTCTGTCTTTTTTTTAAACTCTTACTCTTTCTCTCCCTCTCCCTCAGGTCTGGCTCTTGTGGTTGGTCTTGTGCTGTACATCTCCAGTATTAATGATGAGATGTTGAACAGAACCAAGAGCAGTGAGGCCTACTTCAGTTATAAGTATGGCTGGTCCTTTGCCTTTGCTGCCATCTCCTTCCTGCTCACTGAGGTAAACACCTTTCCACCCAGTTTCCAACAAGTAAAGTGTACGACTGCAAGCAATGTAAGTGAAGTTACCAAAGTATGTCTAGTGTGAACCTAGTGTGTCCCTTCCCTCTTCCTCTCTTCCTACCCCCCCTCCTTCTCTCCCCACTCCCACCCTTCTCTCCAGAGCGCAGGCGTCATGTCCGTCTACTTGTTCATGAAACGCTACACGGCCGAGGAGCCCTACCAACCTCGTCACCCCAGCTTCTACCATCCGCGCCTCAGCAACTGCTCCAACCACTCGGGCCAGTTCCTTCACCTGGAGGCGTGGGCACGTGGTCGCAGCCCCTCCGACATCTCCTCAGAGGCCTCGTTCCAGATGAGTGCCAGCTACCCCGCCCTGCTCAAATGCCCTGACTACGACCAGGTGTCCTCCTCACCCTGCTAAAAAATCAACCTGGGGTCAGGGGTTTGTTTACGGGGGTCAGTCTTGGGTTAAATACGTAGATATTGCTTGAAAGCTTGGCTGTAATATTTGACCCAAGCCTGCAAAAGGGATCAGGAAGTCACGATGAGGAGGATATTGATCTAGCCTCAAATCTTTTTATCAGAGAGATAAAGACAAGATTGTGATGTCTAAAAGTATTCTCATTTTTACGGCTGGATTACATTTTGTGCAGTATCTGAGACATTCCAAACTATCTTAAAGGGTTTTAGGCATTTGGATGAATGCAATGGGTGAGAGTCATCCCTATTATACTACTGACGAGAGAGTGTGAGACTATGGGTTGCCTGATAAACTAGTTCAATACTTTATATTTGAAATGTGACTTGCTATACCACCCATCACCTGCAGGTGGCAGAAATGTATTGTAACTTTTCAGCGGGACTCAAGTTGTCTTTGCAAGACACAATTCATTTTTGAGCAACAAAGTAATTAAGTGGAGTAACGTCTGCTTGATTACAACAAAAGAGAAGACTGTCTTATTCTCATGATGTAGAAATGTTTGAACAAGAGCAATGTCTGTACTGTATATTCTATATTTTAGCTCAAAGTACTTCATGTTGGAGTTTCTCAATAGTGTCTTTGTTAATTCATTCACAATGAATATAGTGTACCAATGTTTTTTTGTCATAATGGAAAAGTACAAAACCTGTGTTTATCGATCGTGGATTATGGAGTGTCGGAGAGTTAATGTTTATCTATTTGTATTGAAACAAAACACAGACATTTTGTACGTGCTTTATTTATAATTGATGTATATTGTACTGCAGAATCATGCCTACCACAGTAGAGCATAATGCCAAAAAATGTAATAGCTTTGCCCGTAAATGCTTTTACTATAAGTGTCAGCTTAGCTGAATTGGCCTTGCTACTTTTCTGTAAAAAAAAACATATTGTATTTCTGCAGAATAATTTATTGATTTGAGAAATAAATAACATGGCTTGAGAAATGAAGTGGAGTAGTGTCCAAGACCTTTATGTTTATAATGTCTGAAATTGCTTAATTACTATACATTTTCAAATAGTGAATAAAATAGTTGTTTAGACCCAAAAGTAATGAAATAATGATAAGGTTTAAAAATAAATTTTATTTGATTTCAGGTAGAAGTTGCTGGTGTCAAACTGATGCTTTGCTTCGTCCACATTTTAATTGATCTCATACTTAGTTTTACTGTGTGATTGTTGTACTCACCATATGACACTGTTACCTAAAGGTACCTAACATTAAACATGCTATATCCCAAAATATTGTGTTGAAATGAATGTTAAATTATTATTATTATTAATTCATTCCTTTTAAATAAGTTAATAATAATAATAGGTTTCAGTGATAGGAGCTACATACATATGCAAAAATGTTGGTCAAGTACAATGAATAATGAATTAGACCAGTGTGGGCTTCATGTATACTTTATAGTAGTTACAAGTAATGTACAACATGACTGATAGCTCTTACAGATATATAAAAGTTAATGTGGCTATAGCCTTCCACAAGGTGGCAGTATGTCATATACTGCCCTTGTGTCAGGACAGGTATTTTACAATCACTTATGATCCTTATGTTCATCTTAGTTGTCGTCAAATACTGATTCACCAACCAGATCAGCGGTTCTTATCTGACTATAATTAAATATCATCATCATAATAATTATTTGTATCATTGTCATCATTACATCATCAATTTTCTGACATCTCACTGTTTTTGCTTATGATTATTTAAGGCTTTTGTATTGTACACCCCAAACTTAACTGTTGCAAGTACTGCCAGAAGGTTCACAGAGTGTGCATCCAACAACAAAAAAAGATCAAAAACCTATACAGTATATACACATACATAACTTAAGTCTACAGTTTTCAAATGTTACGGATAGAATTAAACCATTTCACAAAATAAATAAATACAAACAGGTAGTTGATTATAGTTTTTTTAAAAGGGGAATACAAAAGCAAGCAAGGATCTTCAGATTACAAATCAAATTCCTACGGGAACACATCAAAACATCAAACCCTCACATCTCATCATCAACACAGTCCAGTAGCTTTGGACCTTGAGAGATTTTAAAAAGAAAAGCTTAAACTGACTAGTGCCCATAGATGGTTTCTGCATGCCCATAAAAAGCTTAAAGGCAAGTTACTCTGTTAAAAAGGGCTTCTGAGTTCACAAGTTGGCTTCATCTGGGCATTGTACAACTGCAACTTTAATTCACAACCAAAATCATAAGTATGCACTTTTCATTGTCATGTGGTGCACACATAATATGAAATCAGTCCAGCTGACTTATAACTTCAACACTGGGTCTACATTTGACCTAATTCTAACCTAGCTCTGGATACTGAGGTACTCATACTGAGGCAGAACCCCTGCAAATGGCACTATTGAGATGTATTCAGCACCAGTTATATGATGACCGTTCATGTTAGGGTACTGCAATATTAAGGTTCAACCCACCCCACAAACTCACTAACCCCCTCCTCTTCCGATCTCTCCCTCCCCCCCCCCTCTCCTTCTCTTTCCCGCTCAGACATTGTCACAATGTCACTAAGAGGAGCTGGTTTGATATCCCCTTATGAATCATTCCCAACCAACTGTATAAAACACACAAACCTCTGTATGTTCGCTAGCAGAGACACCACTCTGTCACTTTGTTTACCTCTCAGTCCAAGGACCTTCCACAAGATGGCCTTAACTTCCCTCTGTTGGCACACTTTAGATACATACACAGTTGCTGCAAACAGTATGCACACACACACAAATACAAAGGGGGGGGGTGAAGGGCTCAAGGAAGGGGGGGGGGCTGCTTACAGAAAGACCGAGGGAGGCGGAGGGGTAGAAAACAGCAAGCCTGCATCACACTGCCAGCCTCTGGCGTTTGGGACCTGATGATCATAAACTGATGGTGTCCATCAGTGGATCCATGATACGTGACAGTCTTCTCCTGTGTCGCCTGCCCCGGGGTTCTCCAGCTGTAAGGCAGCCTTGGAGATTGTTCAGGAGGTGTAACAGGTGTAGTTGCGCTACTCGTCAGTGTAGCTTCCTCCTGATCTTCCCCACACCAGGATTTGAACTCTTACAAGCTCTGCTTTAACCAGGTACGCAAACCGAAAAGCTAGCTCTTCGATAGCACGGATGGGCGGTATTTCTACTGAGGAGTGAGTTTAACCAGTTCCACTCGGTTACAGAAGGATAGAATGGACGGAGGAGTGATGGAGGAGGGGAATGTTGGAGGAGTGCTGATAGTTCCCTCTTCATTTCTTGTTGGCGATCCTCCTCTTCCTTGTGGCCAGCATATCGTAGAAAGGATCTCTGCTGATGCTGGCCCTGGAGAAACCAATTGGAGCAGAGCACCATGAAATAAATAAGACACAAGGGGAGACTGGAACATCTTTGATATGGAAATGCAGGCAGATTTAGACAAACCCCAGATCAAACTAGATCAGAAAAAAGAAAAAAGTTTGTACGATGACCTACTTTGGTTTCCATGGTTTCTGAAGAGAACCCACCCCCTTGTCCTATCTCCTCTCTTTTTTCCCCGGTTCTCTAGCTCCATCTCTGTGAGTTTCCCTGGAACATTCTCCATGATTCCTCCTGATCTAGAACCCTCCCTCCCTCCCTCCCTCCCTCCCTCCCTCCCTCCCTCCCTCCCTCCCTCCCTCCCTCCCTCCCTCCCTCCCTCCCTCCCTCCCTATCTCTTTCTTCCCCCATCTCTCTCTCTCTTTCTTATTCTTTTCTCACAATTTTTATCTCAGAGAAAAGGCAATGTGTATATTGACATCCAGTGAGTTCTAGCGCAGAGCACAGTTTCATGGTTGCTAAATCCCGTTAGCAGCCATACAAAGCCAAACCCATCTCAACCCCCACTGCAGTTGTATCTGTCTGTCTCTCACTTCACATTGAGGCTCAAAGAACACCCGCGCCATATGAAAGATTCATTCTCATAAGTTTTTGTTTTATTGTCCATTTCTGCAACCAAATTTGACAAAACAAAGACAAGCGACGTGGTGTCGCTCTGAAGATTCATTGGAGAGTGAAGTGGGAAGCCACTCAAGGCATGGAGGTGACTCACTGCAATGGACCGTTGGTACATAAGTAAATTATGAAATTATGACGTAGATTGCATCTGATGCTGTAGTGGCCTACTTTAGCATGACATAATTACTATTTTCTTGACAAACGGGCCTTAGAAAATGTGTTTCTAGTGTTTGTTTTCAAACTCTTAACAGTGATTTAAAGATTATAGGATAAACAACAAAGATTATGTCAATCTCTAATTTAGGGAAGTGCTTGCTGTTAGCCTGCGCTACTGGGGGCGGGGAGGATGGAAGGGGGAGGATGGAGGAGGGTGGTGGGTGATGGGGCTTCAGCCCAGTTTGAAGCCTTCTTTCCTGGCTGCTATAGCTGGACTTGCCTGCTCACTGCCTGGAATGCCATAAGTGGTAGCTAACTAATCCCTCTCCCCCATACCCCCATCAATTTCCCCTTTGAATACATGAATGGAACACAGGGAGTATTGCTCTAAATATTGTATGCTATTGCCTGACTCTGCTGAGCCAACGACTGTATGACATTGCACCATCTCCAGTGCAGGCAATACAAATTACCCAGGGTGAACATCACTGATGCTTGCTTGGATCTGTTTCTTTTAAACGTCTACTAATTTTCCATTTCATATGGTCTCTGCTATGCATTTTGTCACAAATAGCTTTCCTGCTTCTTGACATCATCAAATCCCTGTCCTAGTCTGACATCATGGGTGACAAATGACTTCCCTTCCTGTTAGGGGTCTCAGTAAGCAGTGAGTCTTACTTGATTGACTTGATCCACTCTTCCTTCTCCTCGGGTGTGGGCGCCGATATCCTATACACTACGTGGTTGCCCTCGACAACACGTCCGTCTGCCTCTGTCTTGCAGGCTTTTATCACCTGACCCTTGTGGTTAGGGTTGAAGAGCTCAAAACAGTTCTGGAAGAATGGAGAGGAACTGTCATGTTAACTATAACATAGTTAGGAGCACCTTCAATATTTGTTGACTCCTAAGGACTATGAGCGTAGATTTAGGGTTATGACTATAGTCTGTTAATGTTGGTTGAAGGTTGGAATGTGTATATTGAGGTATATAATGTGTATGTTGTGGTATATTGAGATAAATACTGTGTATGTTGAGGTGTATTGAGGTATATAATGTGTATTTCAAGGTATTTTGAAGTATTGAGGTATATAATGAGGTGTATATTGAGATATACTGTATAATGTGTACGTTGAGGTATTTAATGTGTATATGAGATATGCAGTGTTGTGCACGTTCATACCTCTCATGAACTCGTTCAAAGTTCAGTTTATACAAGTAAACATTAATAGTTAACGTTCATAGTTCACCATTTAAATTCTGAAATAGTTCATAGTTCAGTTCATTTCATAGTTTTAAGGTGTGTGTTTACTTTGTGTAAAAATCCTGCAAAAAATAATAAGGTGCATCAGATGTAGTCGCTGAGCCCTGAGTCTGCGTCTCTGCTTTCACATTTTTATGAGACCAAGAGCTGTTGTCTTGGAATACGTTGCTTGTTTGGTCAACATGTGTGTGCGATGAATCATGGGTAACATAGTGCGAAGTCGAGTTAGTTGGTTTAGGTTAGGCTACATAGAGAAAATGTTACGGGCACTGAGCAACGACATGGTGCAAGCATTCGATTTAGACAGCGTCTCTCCTCAGGAGAAGGAAAACATTCCGTAACGTTTTAGCTAGACCTCAGATAATATGGTAACACCCCTAGCCGGGATGCTAATCGAGGAGTCGGGAATCAACCGGTGGCAGTACTGAGTGTTTATTATCGATACACACAGTTGTGGGCCACTGTCTACGCCATAACCTGTAACAGAACAATTCTAATACCGATGCTTAATCGGTCGAACAAAGACAGGGAGTCTACCTGCGGGAGTCCACCGAGGATGGCCGACGAGGCTGGATCACCTCTTCTGATAAGTATCACCCTATTTGTATTCTAATCCACATAGAACATATTCATAGCTAGCATGTGTTTCTTCAGCATTCCCGTTCATTACACCACTCGCAGATGCAGATGTCACAAAGTATATACGGTCCACTTCTAACCTTAGCTACCTATCCAGATCTTCACCACCTGCCCTCTCTCTTTCTATAGGGCTCTGGAACTGCCAGTCTGCCGTGAACAAGGCAGACTTCATCCCGGTGTTTTCATCCCATGCTTCTCTTCATGCCCTTGCGCTGACAGAGACATGGATCCGCCCAGAAAACACTGCAACTCCAGCTGCTCTCTCCGTCAACCACTCGTTCTCTCACTCACTCCGCTCAACCGGGCGAGGTGTTGGGACAGGTTTGCTTCTTTCCCCACATATCAAATACACATCCACCCCACTCTCTGTTACCGCCAAATCATTTGAACACCATTATGTGATGCTAACTGATCCTGATCCTAACTGATGGGAGTCAGATGGCTGAGCGGTTAGGGAGTCGGGCTATTAATCAGAAGGTTGTTGGTTCGAATCCTGGCTGTGCCAAATGACCTTGTGTCCTTGGGCAAGGCACTTCACCCTACTTGCCTCGGGGGAATGTCCCTGTACTCACTGTAAGTCGCTCTGGATAAGAGCGTCTGCTAAATGACTAAATGTAAATGTAATGTAATGATCAAAGCATTCTTAGTTGTCCTCTATCGCCCACCAGGGCCGCTAGCCGACTTTGTGGAGGAGCTGGACATGCTTCTCAGCATCCTCCCGGATGATGGAACCCCGCTGATAATCCTTG
The DNA here is from genome assembly GCF_038355195.1 of Osmerus mordax. NCBI lineage: Eukaryota > Metazoa > Chordata > Actinopteri > Osmeriformes > Osmeridae > Osmerus > Osmerus mordax. The sequence continues at coordinate 9,521,409 of NC_090052.1, forward strand.
GGCACTTCAACATCCACCTCGAAGGAAGGCAGGCCGTCGACTTCATGTCTCTTCTGACTTCCTTCGACCTGATGCTGCTGAACACACCGGCGACCCACAAGGCAGGCAAACAGCTCGACCTCATCCTGACACTTAACTGTATCACTGACTTAACCTCTGTAACCCCACTACACATTTCCGATCACTCCATTATCCAATTGTCTGTATCTCTCCCTCCAACTCCTCCTACCTCCCCTCCTCTCGTAACTTTCCGGCGCAACCTTCGCTCCCTATCCCCCTCCCATTTCTCCTCCATTGTATCATCCTCCCTCCCATTGACGAGTTCACTTCACACCCCACTGACACTGCCACCAACTCCCTGTTATCCACATTGACTGCATCACTTGACACTCTCTGTCCCCTGTCAACCAGGCCTGCACGATCTTCTCCCTCCTGCCCGTGGCTCACAGACGTTATTCGTGAAGAATGGTCCATCTTTCGGGCAGCTGAGAGGAGATGGCACAAGTCCAAAGACGGTCTGGACCTTGATAAGTACCACTCCCTCCTTAAATCCTTATCTGCCCGCATAACTGATGCTAAAACACACTACTTCCTGAACAACATTAACTCTGCCTCAAACCCCCACAAACTTTTCTCTACCTTCTCCACCCTTCTTAACCCCCCCCCCCCCTCCACCCTAACAGCAGACTACTTCTCCTCCTTCTTTGAGAAAAAAGTCGCCGACATTAGCAGTCGGTTCCCTAAACCCACATTTCCCACCCTCTCACCCTGTATGACTGACCCAACTAAATGTCTAAACTCTTTCTCTCCCCGGTCCAAGGCAGATGTCTCTGACCTCATTCTCTCCCATCGCCCCACCTCCTGTCCCCTTGATCCAGTCCCCTACCCTCTCTTTCAAACCATCTCTCCCTCCATCATAACTTATATTCTCCATGTCCTCAACTCTTCTCTTGCTTCCGGCACTTTCCGCTCTGCCTTCAAACAGGCCAGAGTTGGCCCTCTACTCAAAAAACCCTCCCTTAACCCAGCCGTCCTCCAGAACTACAGACCAGTATCACTGCTACCCTTCCTTTCAAAAACAATTGAACGCGCTGTATCTAACCAACAGTCAAACTTTCTCTCTCAGAACAACCTGCTGGACCCCAACCAATCGGGCTTCAAGACTGGCCACTCCACAGAAACTGCCCTCCTGTCAGTCACCACTGCCCTCCAGTCTGCCAGAGCGGCTTCGAGGTAATCCGTCATCATTCTGCTGGACCTTTCTGCAGCGTTTGATACAGTTAACCATCAGATCCTGCTCGCCAGACTGTCTGAGATGGGCATCACTGGCACTGCACTTCAGTGGATCTCATCCTACCTGTCGGGAAGATCATACCAGATCTCCTGGGGAGGCAAAGTGTCAGGACCCCGCCAGCTCTCCACTGGTGTCCCACAGGGCTCCGTCCTTGGACCCCTCTTCTTCTCCCTCTACACCACCTCACTTGGACCAATCATCACCTCCCATGGCTTCTCCTACCACTGCTACGCTGACGACACGCAGCTGTACCTGTTGTTCCCCCCAACTGATCCGGTGATCTCAGCTAGGATCGAGGCCTGCCTCACAGACATCTCTGCCTGGATGACCAAGCACCACCTCCAGCTGAACCTCGCAAAAACAGAACTTCTCATCATCCTGGCCAAGCCCTCCATCTCCCACGATCTCTCAATCACCCTGGGATCTGCGACGGTGACCCCTTCATCCTCTGCCAGGAACCTCGGGGTTACCATGGATGACAAGCTTTCCATCATGGCCCACATTGCTGCAGTCTCACGGTCGTGTAGATTCACCCTCTACAACATCCGGAAGATCAGGAGATACCTCTCTGAGCATTCCACCCAGCTGCTAGTCCAAGCACTTGTTCTCTCAAAGTTGGACTACTGCAACTCGCTGCTCGCCGGTCTCCCAGCATGCGCAACCCGTCCTCTCCAGAGGATTCAAAACGCGCCAGCCCGCAAGGTCTTCAACCTACCCAGACGCTCCCATGTTACCCCGCTCCTCATCTTCACTGGCTACCCATCACAGCCCGTATCAGATTCAAGATCCTGGTACTGACCTTTCGAGCGGTGAACGGGACTGCAACCGACTACATCAAGTCTCTCCTCCAGCCTTACACCCCCACCCACCACCTACGGTCTTCTTCTAACAACCGTCTGGTTGCATGATCTGCATGATCTTATGGTTCTTCCCTTTGGCACTTATTTGGTTTTTCACAATGTATGCTTCATGTTTTGTCTGCTCGCAATGTTTGGGGCTATCTCGTTGTTATGATCAGTGACCTATGCACTTTTGTAAAGCTCTCTCTTGGAAGTCGCTTTGGATAAAAGCGTCTGCTAAATGCATAAATGTAAATGTACCGTATTTTACGGAAAATAAGCCGCGACTTGTACTCCGATTTTACAGTTTTCTTGTGCTTGTGCGGCTTATATTTCGAAGCGGCTTATAGTCCGGTTTCAGAACACAAAAGTGGCTTCTCTCAAGATCTCTACCGACCGTGCAGCTAATTTTAAGCTCAACAATTGAACGGGGGCTTATTACTTGAAAGAGGAATTATTTACTGTTTTCTCAGTTACACTATCAGGGCTTGGAAATACAGTGACTTGCTAAAGTAGGAAAATGGCTAGTAGAACACAACATTTTATAATAATTTCAGTTAATCAAACAGCTGCAAACCCAGTGAAATGTTATAGGCTAGGCTGGCTAGCAAAATAACCCTAGCATCGCTAACAACATTACTAAGTCAACTTTGGTAGTCTAACCAAGCTCTTTGTAAGTTCGTTTTAGATATAATTGTATTTTTTCATAACTTGTATTTTATCACTGCTCTTCTTGACATCGCCATCGAACAGCCCTCACTTATTTCACGTAATGCTTTCAGAATTAAGCCTACGGCAACTCCCGAGGGACAAAACACCCTTGTCCGTTGTCACATAGAAAGGTCTGCTACAGTAGGCTATCCTCAGGATTTGCAAGCTAGCTAAACTTATAATATATCTAAATAATTTTGTAGACATAACAATGGATTCTGCCACTAAATGAGTGACTTGGATTTATTTCTGGACATACTATCCACAACCGAAGTGTGTTACACAATGCTGTAAGATCGCCTATACTCGTGCATTGCTCTTGGTACTCAGAATGCCCTGCGGCAAGCTGAAAAGCTACTAAGTTAAAGGCATTAGCTTAGTTAAATAAGCATTGTTTGGAGTTCTCCAAACAATGCTATCCAAGCTGTCCGCAGCCATAGCATGAACGTGTAAGTGATTATTTGACAGCATTGGGCCACGCAACGGTAATATTGTTTGCTTATAAAGTGCGGCTTGTACTCCAGTGCGGCTTATACTCTGCAAACACACTACTTTGCAAACACAAAGAAAAAACGCACTACTACTCTACTTTGCAAACACAAAGTGCTCATTCTGGGGGGGGGGTGGCTGATACACGATGCGGCTTATTTACCGTGAAATGCGGTAATTGCTCTTGACCTGCTGCTTTCTCAACGACATGTATTGTTGCACTCGAGCATGAAGTAATATGGGAGTCAGGTGGCTGAGCGATTAGGGATTCGGGCTAGTAATCTGAAGGTTACCGGTTCGATTCATGGCTGTGCAAATTACGTCCTCGACAGGTCTGCAAACGCCTTTGTAAACCGAGATTTGTTCAAACGTAACAAACGTTTTAACAAATCGACCTACGGTCTCGGTTAACAAACGTTTGAACATATCTCGGTTTACAAAGGCGTTTGCAGACCTGTCGAGGAGTAAACATTTGCAGTTTATATTGAGATATACTGTATACTGCGTACGTTGAGGTGTATTGAGGTATATAATGTGTATGTTGAGGTGTATTGAGGTATATAATGTGTATTTCGAGGTATTTTGAAGTATTGAGGTATATAATGAGGTGTACAGTTAGGTCCATAAGTATTTGGACATTGACACAATTTTCATCATTTTGGCTCTGTATACCACCACAATGGATTTGAAATTAAACAATCAAGATGTGCTTTAAGTGCAGACTTTCAGCTTTAATTTCAGGGTATTTACATCCAAATCAGGTGAACGGTGTAGGAATTACAACACATTTTATATGTGGCCCCCCCCTTTTTAAGGGACCAAAAGTAATTGGACAATTGGCTGCTCAGCTGTTCCATGGCCAGGTGTATGTTATTCCCTCATAAAGGGAGTTTGTTATTTCATTGACAAGGAGCAGATAAAAGGTCTAGAGTTCATTTCAAGTATGGTATTTGTGTTTGGAATCTGTTGCTGTCAACTCTCAATATGAAGTCCAAAGAGCTGTCACCATCAGTGAAGCAAGCCATCGTTAGGCTGAAAAATCAAAACAAACCTATCAGAGAGATAGCAAAAACATTAGGTGTGGCCAAATCAACTGTTTGGTACATTCTTAAAAAGAAAGAACGCACTGGTGAGCTCAGCAACACCAAAAGACCCGGAAGACCACGGAAAACAACTGTGGTGGATGACAGAAGAATTCTTTCCCTGGTGAAGAAAAACCCCTTCACAACAGTTGGCCAGATCAAGAACACTCTCCAGGAGTTAGGCGTATCTGTGTCAAAGTCAACAATTAAGAGAAGACTTCACCAGAGTAAATACAGAGGGTTCACCACAAGATGTAAACCATTGGTGAGTCTCAAAAACAGGAAGACCAGATTAGAGTTTGCCAAAAAACAAGAGCCTGTACAGTTCTGGAACAACATCCTATGGACAGATGAGACCAAGATCAACTTGTACCAGAATAATGGGAAGAGAAGAGTATGGAAAAGGGAAGGAACTGCTCATGATCCAAAGCATACCACCTCATCAGTGAAGCATGGTGGAGGTAGTGTTATGGCGAGGGCATGTATGGCTGCCAATGGAACTGGTTCCCTTGTATTTATCGATGATGTGACTGCTGACAAAAGCAGTAGGATGAATTCTGAAGTGTTTCGGGCAATATTATCTGCTCAGATTCAGCCAAATGCTTCAGAACTCATAGGACGGCGCTTCACAGTGCAGATGGACAATGACCCGAAGCATACTGCGAAAGCAACCAAAGAGTTTTTTAAGGCAAAGAAGTGGAATGTTCTGCAATGGCCAAGTCAATCACCTGACCTAAATCCAATTGAGCATGCATTTCACTTGCTAAAGACAAAACTGAAGGGAAAATGCCCCAAGAACAAGCAGGAACTGAAGACAGTTGCAGTAGAGGCCTGGCAGAGCATCACCAGGGACGAAACCCAGCGTCTGGTGATGTCTATGGGTTCCAGACTTCAGGCTGTCATTGACTGCAAAGGATTTGCAACCAAGTATTAAAAGTGACAATTAGATTTATGATTGTTAGTTTGTCCAATTATTTTTGGTCCCTTAAAAAGGGTGGGGCCACATATAAAATGTGTTGTAATTCCTACACCGTTCACCTGATTTGGATGTAAATACCCTGAAATTAAAGCTGAAAGTCTGCACTTAAAGCACATCTTGATTGTTTAATTTCAAATCCATTGTGGTGGTATACAGAGCCAAAATGATGAAAATTGTGTCAATGTCCAAATACTTATGGACCTAACTGTATATTGAGATATACTGTATAATGCGTATGTTGAGGTGTATTGAGGTATATAATGTGTATATTGAGGTCAGGGTTAAGGCGTTGACCAATGTGGACAAACACTCACTGGTTTCCTGGGTTCCTCCACCTCTCTGATGCTGAGGTTTTCCAGAGGAATGATGCCTCGAGGCTCCTTATCCTGGTGAAGAGAGGAAGAGAGAGAGAGAGAGACGCAAGCACCAAGGCCAGGTCAGGGGAGGGGGAGAAAGGGAGATGAAGAGAGAAGGAGAGGGAGAGAAGGAAATATGAAGCGAGGCAGATAGAGAGAGAATGAGACAGAGGGAGAGAGGATGAGGGAGAGATAGAGATAGAGGTGGATGAAGAGAGAACGAGAGGGAGAGAGGGAGGGAAGGAGAGAGAAATAAAGAGAACAAAAGTGGACAAAATGTGCTGGTACATGGTTTCCTAGTCTGGAAAACAACCTTCACTACCCTCTGGTCTGTTCTCTGTAATGTAGGAAATAATGCGCGTGCCAGTGTCTAGGGGACAGGACATCATGACAGCATCCACAAGGATAATACCAGGGCAGAGGAGACCAAAGTGCTGATGATGCTTTTATCTAGGACAGACAGCCACTCATACACACACACACAATAATGTGATTGTTGTGATTATGATAACTATGATTGTTTGTACTGTGCCATATATTATCTCAACCCTGGTAGACTTACTGTGGTGTACTCAAAGTAGTAGAGGCAGTTATCAGTTAGGATGAACCACCTTCTCTTCCAAGTCTTTACCCGCCCTCCTGACAGGAAGTGAAAGAGGAAACAGGAAATGACACACTGGCATTAGTGACAGACTGGTAGCCTTCATAGGAAAACTTTATTTAAAAACAACAGGATGGTTAAGAGAAGAATACATTTTAGCAGTAATAGCACAATGATTGTGCGGTACTACCGGATAGTGGTAACAGTATTAAATAATCTGTCCATAGGCAGCGACATTGACAATCATTATTAGTCTGGTTGAGAACTAACATACGTCCTTGTATTCCTTCAGCAATGTTCCATTAAACACACCAACTATACAGTAACTGGCTCCACACTTCCTGCCAAGAGTATATGGGAAGGATGATGACTCTGATGATGACTGATTTAGCAAGAGAAGCGAGGCATTTTGTGTGTGCAATTGTTGGATTTGTGTGTTAGAGGACAAGTAAAAAAAAATTGTGTAAGCATTTGAAAAAAACTGTAATAACTGTGTATATGATATACTATACAAAAATGTAATATTATTGCAAAGGTGTTTGCAATGTAAGACAAATGTTTGCTTTTGAAACGTGTTTGTGATATTTTGAATGCAGTGCTTCATTTTGCAAGAGATGTGAGGCATTTTACATTTTGTGTGTGCAATTCTTGGATTTGTGTGTAAGGTTTTGAGAAAAAATAAAAGTAATGTGTGTAAGCAGTTGAAAAAAACTGTAATACAACCTAACATGTTTATGTATGTCCCATGTCATGTCACTCCATTCTGAAGGCACACTGGCTCTATTTAGTGTAAGTTTCTATAGAGTTTGACAAGACTACAAAGACATTACCAAGAACTTTTGGAATGTGCAGGTTTGAACCAGGTGTGTGTTTGTGCAGGTGTGTGCGCATTTATGTGCACAAACCTGTGCGTTTGTGTGAAAAACTGAAGCCCCCTGCAGTGAGTGGCCTTCAACTTTTGACAGGCAGTAACAAGGCTGCTATGATGACACAGTTATGGCAGTTTACTGTGAGAGTGTTGTGCTAAGGCACATGAGGGACCAAGAGAGATAGTGAAGGAGGCTATAAAAGAGGGGAGGATGGAGGGGAGAGAGATGAGAGGTTAGGGTTAATGGGCTCAATAGGAAGAAACTTGAAACAATTGTAGTATCCAGACTAAATTAAAAACACACCATTATTAAAAGACACACACACACACTTACAACCCTAATGTTATGTGACGTTAAGAGGAAGGGGGAGAAAATTAGGAACATGTGTACACACAGACAACAAACTCATGTTAATGAAATTGAGAGAGCCACTGATACATTTTTATCACCACACTGATAAAGATTTCCTCAAAGGTTATTTTTGACATTGTCAGCTTCCCAGCCTCTTACTGTGTTTGTGCAATGTATTCTGGGAAGGTTGCTGATCACTGCAGTCTACGAGCTGCCATGGTAACATGGCCATGGTAACACGTCAGCCAGCATGACAGCACTGAGACACACTCTGATCCGTACGCACCAGCTAAAATCATACTGGAAGTTCACTGCCCTCTCAAATGTGACATGTTAATACTATACAACACGCTTGTCTGTGAATGACCTGAAAGCCATTATTATCGGTATTCTACATTGAATCCAGAATAAGTATTAATGTGATAAACACGTTCTCTGATTTCCTCAGACATCCTCTCAAGGCTGTTGCTAAACATAACTCAACCAGGAGACACTTCAAGCAGGACCAGACACTGATCGCAGGTGACTTCCTGTTGCACAGCCACACGCATTTAATACTGTGAGTTTTAACCCCTGGTAATACGGTATGAAAGCCAACCTGGTTAAGGTTAATCCTGATCAAGAGATCATCCTGAGAAGTCATGCATTCCTATTGCAGGGAAAATTGTATCCTTTCCTATTAACCTAATTTGAGCAGCCAGCCCTCTCTGTCTGGGTTGAAGAACGTGTGTGTCAGGTCGTTCCCATCATCCTCCGGGATCTTGAAAGGTTCGCTCTTGATGCTCTCGTACAGATTCTGGGGATAGAGAGAATACAGAAAGGGAAACAAAGAGAGATGGAGGAGGGGACACAGAGTAAGGGAAGAAAGAAGGGTGAGAGAGAGAGGATTAGCCAGAGATAGATGAGATAGAGGAGGGTGGCATTAGTGTCTCTTAACACTTGCAAATGAACACACGCACAAATATTCACTGTAGCTCCTCAGCTTACCGGTGCATAAAACCTAAACAGCTAGATCCTTCTAGGAAAGGAGAGGTGTGACCTCTGCACCTTAAATCTGGGTTTAGTCTGTGTGCTAGTTTGGGAAAAACATGAGACTGAAGAAGAGACTAGGAGAAAAACTAAGTACATTTCCTGACAGCGTGCCCTTTTAAACTTGAGGTGAGCCTAGGGGCACACTGGTGTTGGCCACAGGCTGTGGGTTTAACATTCCAAATGTGATATTATTAATACTGCTCATCTGCTTAAACACACAAACACACACACACACACACACACCCACACATACACTCGCACACACACACAAGCAGACACACACACACCCTGAGCAGCTCCTCGGGCAGGTCGCCCCCCTCGTTAATGCCTCTGTTCATGGAGATGAAGCGCTCCACAGGGGGCTTGTCCCTCACGTTGGGGTTGTGCAGGCTGGTGTTCAGCATGATGATGGCAAAAGACAACACGTAACACGTGTCTGAGGTAAAAACAAACAGAATAATACTGAATATTAGGGGAACCCAGCATCATGCCTTCAAACTTGAAATACTGTTTTGAAGTATTCAGTTGTGTTTGGGACTGTTTACTGTACACAAACTCAAACTGAGAGGACATTGTGATCTTTCTAATATAAAAAATCTGGAACAACCTCAGGGATATCCGGTTACAGTCATTCTAGTTAGTTACTGACATAAAATACGTTTATGTTATGTAAACAAATCCCATTATAATTAGTGGTGGGCTGTTATCGGCGTTAACGTGCTGCGTTATCGGACTTATCGGGCGATAAAAAAAATATCGCCGCTAATCTATTCTCAAAGTTGGGTTGGGAGCTGGGTCTTTACTACGCAAGCTGTGATGACTTTCACCTTGATATTTTAGCGCGGATGTATGCCTAGCCGAATTGCACTGTAGGGGGCGAGAACGAGTCTTCGAACCTGTGTGTATGCCTTGTGTATGAAATTATCACATCAAACGTGACGTGCTAACATGGATGCAGCTATGAAGCCATCTGGTTTGCTTCAGGGAAAATGTATTTTTAAGAAGCTTCCCAATGGAAACCTCGACAAGACTAAGGTTGTTTGCACCTTGTGCTATGCGGAATTAGTTTACTGTAGGAGTTCTTCCAGTCTGAAATACCACCTAAACGCAAAGCATCCCTTAGCTAATGCGGAAGATGCCGGGCCAAGCACTGATGTAGCGCAGGGGAAGAGTCGTCGTCAAACTACTATGTTTGAGTGCAACCGAGGCAAGCCCGTCAGCACAGCTCTATCAGCCAAGCTAACTAATCTAATAAACAGTTAATAAACACAAGTACATCTTATTGAACATAATTTATTTTCATCACCAATTATCATAGTAGAACAGCTTTCTCAAGCAATTTGTGATGCATTTTGGAAACAGGAGATGAGCCCCTGGTCTAATGCGCCACCTGGCTTGAGAAACTCGTTCTCAAAGACTTACTTTTAGTAATTATTTGGGTAGCACAAATATTCTGAATGCCTTCAGCGGAATTCAAATGAGCCATTTTAATCTAGATTAATCTAGATTAACGCCAAGATTACAGTGAGATTAATCTAGATTTAAAACAATAATCTATGCCCACCACTAATTATAATATACCATCTAGTAGAGATCAGAGAGTAGGGATGAACCAACCAGTAGCAGCATCTCCTACTTAGTCTGGGTGTGTCACCACTGCACTACATACATATTCATCACCTTCCCTGTCACCACCTCACTGGACCAACCGTCACCCTCGGTGACCTTAGGGGACAGGGGACAACGTGTGGCATGTGCACGCAGCACTAACGACCCTCTCCTATTGACCAGCGATCACTATAGTTATCGTCATGGTGATTACACAGCAACTAGCAGTCTGTCGGTCGACACTGAGTCATGAAAGATTACAGTAATTAGACAGAGTTATTTTCAAATCGGTAGTGAACTTTCTAGAAAGGTTGTCATTTCCAGATATCATTCTTCTGCTTGTTTTGTTAATTATTAGGATATCAGTCTTGACTGATAATCTAGGTATTTACGTGTATGTGTGTGTGTGTGTTTGTATGTGTGCATGTTTGTATATGTGTAGCATTGTACCTGTGGACTGGAAGACGCCTGAGTTGCATTGGCAATACCTGGAGGCAAAGGCCTCCATCATGCGGTCAATCTTCTGGGCCTCGCCTGGGAGTCTGAAGCTCCACAGAAATTGCCTACACCAGCAGAGAGAGAGAGAAAAAGATAAATAGAGAGTTACAGAGAGAGGAGAGAGGGAGATAGATATAATTACAGAGGAGAGAGAAAGAGAAAGAGAGAGGGAGGAAGAGTGAGAACTGGCGAGGGAAAGAGGAGAGGCTCTCAACGATGTAAAAAGGAGACGTCATTATAATGTCCATAATGAACTATAATGCATACATCCATGAAAGTGTAAAACCAATTTCAACTGAACACAAAGACTGAATAACAGGAGGGTCCACGCCTACAGCTTTTGAATTTCTAGATGATGCAGCCTGGTATCATTACATAGCAGGCTTGTTTCCGATGTTCAATCAATTATTTGTTTGTCCTCTCCTCAAGTGTGTCCTCCACTGACACAAGAGGAACATGAGAAGACAGACACACATTCAAGCCCCCCCTCCCCCCCCACACACACACATAAACACAAACTGCTCACCTTAAAGCTTGTACAAGGTTAAGGTCTGAGAACTCATGAAGCTCCACAAAAGCGTGCAGGACTTTGATGTTGAAGTCATCACTGTAAGAGAAACGTGTCACATCAAACACTAAACACGGCCAGGTTCATTCTGCCATGCTGTTATTGAATTATCCTCACGTCTCCTCAATAGACACAAAAACAAGATTATTAAAGTAATTTGCACTTTTAAGTTTTTTGACCTTTAAAAATGCATTTTCAGGTGAGGTTGGAGGCCTCAAACACTGCAAAGCTATTGATGTCAGTACCAGGACCAAGATCCAACTATGGAAACATTATTTTGACATTCTCACAGAATTGGTTGGAGATAAGAATCACATGTAGCCAGAGCTGTTCCACTGTCTCACCACAGAAACATCCAGACACTCCATTTCCTGAGGATTAATGCCCAGGTCTGAGCAGTCCAAGAGAGAATGATGGAAGAAAGGAAAGAAAAGGAAGAGGAAACATGGAGGAGTAAATGAAGCCAAAACTGACCGTTCTCCTAGGTAGTCTCCAATGACTGTTTTGTTGAGGCCCTCACCCTTGTAAAGGAACTGTGCTATGTCCTCGGGCGTGTGCTGTAGAAGGTCGTTCTCCAGGAGGAACTGTATCCCCTGGAAAACAAACACACACACATGCGCAGAGTGTGTTATCAGTTATCTGTTTCGATGCAGGAGGTGTCAGAGCCCTCATCTCGCCCCCTAAGGTGGTCTTGCAGGACATTACAAGAACTTACTCTGAGATAAGACCAGATAGAATCTAGGATGTGTGGATGTGGTGCAATTTTAATATTGGCCTGAAGTTGCTTGAAGTACATCTTAGTTCTTTATGGACTCATTGAGATAGTTATTTAGGCTTACATGAGAAAAACAAATGTATGTTTAATCCCTAGGAGGACATCACAGTTTTATATTTTAGAAGTTGTGGCTTGAGGATTATAATACCGTATTTCTTCGATTAAACGTTTAATTAGCAAGAGAGATTTAGTTAATTGTAACTACAGTGCGGCCATAGACAAAGAATAGACAAGGAGGGCAAACACAAAGCCTAGTGTAAAATTTAAGCTGCGCTTGTCTACATTGTGTAGAAATCTGAAGCAGCATGCCGAAACGTTCTTACACTTTAGTTTTCAAACAGAAAGCTGTGCAGAAAGCACTCACCAGCACCAATATTTAAAAAGAATTCGAGTCATTCGTTCATTTCAACGGGCAAGCATCATGACACTTTGTATGATTTGAAATTAATCATGATCACAATAGCATTTCATTATCACGCCACACAATTACACTGTACTGAACTGTAAGTAAAGTTAAACAAAAATTGCTAAAATTACCAAAATAACAAAACCTGTAATCAAATCAAAGATTGATGCAACCTGTAATCAAAGAACAAATATCATTCAGAATCAGAATCAGAATGGGATTTATTCGCCATGAAAGTTTGCACAGACAAGGAATTTGCTTTGGCAGGAAGGTGCATACAATAAACATATACCTAAAATTTAAATATGTGGACTATCTATACTAAGGGTACATAAACTAGCAGTACTAAGTGGGATTAGAATAGAATTAAATATACAATAAAATAAAATATAAGTTGCCGTAAATTACAATATAAAAATACAAATATTACAAAAAATACAAATGTACAAGATACCATTATTGTAATGCAGTGCAAAAAGCAGTGTGTTTTAAGCAAGAAGTCATTAGAGTCAGTGTGGTCCCTTGGCCTTGTTGAAGAGGCCAACAGCGGAAGGGAAGAAACTGTTTTTGTGGCGTGAGGTATTGGTCCTGATGGACCGCAGCCTTCTGCCGGAGGGGAGTGACAAACAGGGAGTGTCCAGGGTGGGAGGAGTCGGCCACAATCTTCCTCGCTCGCCTCAGGGTCCTCGAGGTGTGCAGGTCCTCGAGGGTAGGCAGATTGCAACCAATCACCTTCTCAGCAGTGCGGATGATACGCTGCAGTCTGCTCTTGTCCTTGGCAGTGGCAGCAGCGTACCAGACGGTGATGGAGGAGGTGAGGATGGACTCAATGATGGCTGAGTAGAAGTGCACCATCATTGTCTTTGGCAGGTTGAACTTCTTCAGCTGCCGAAGGAAGTACATCCTCTGTTGTGCTTTCTTGATGAGGGAGCTGATGTTCAGTTCCCACTTGAGGTCCTGGGAGAGGATAGTGCCCAGGAAGCGGAAGGACTCCACAGTGTTGACTGGGGAGTCACACAGGGTGATGGGGGTGAGTGGGGCTGTGTTCCTCCTGAAGTCCACAACCATCTCCACTGTCTTAAGAGCATTGAGCTCTAAGTTGTTCTGGCTGCACCAGGTCACCAGGTTGGCCGCTTCCCACCTATAATCAGACTCGTCTCCACCAGAGATGAGCCCAATAAGGGTGGTGTCGTCCACAAACTTCAGGAGTTTGACGGACGGATCGGGACAGTCTTACTGCTAAACCTAGCAATCACGCGAAAGTGTATGACAAAAATAAATCCTTTCTGTTTTCTTTTCGGAGCGTGTGTATTCAGATCACGTGAAAAATAATCAAGACTCGGATCCGAAGACACAGTCGTGGTTGCTTAGGTTTCGGTTTCCTCTACAAGGGGTGAGCCTATGCAGGTCACGTGAAAAATGATCCAAAGACACGGATCCGAAGACACAGTCGTGGTTTCTTAGGTTTCGGTTTCCTCTACCAGGGGTGAGCCTATGCAGGTCACGTGAAAAATGATCCAAAGACTCGTACCCGAACGAAGGAATCGTTCCCCTTCCGACCGTGTCTTCGGGTTAAAGATTCGTTCCTCTGCCTACCGTGAGTCCGGGTTAAAGATTCGTTCATCTGCCGACCGTGAATCCAGGTACAAGTCTTTCGATCGTTTTTCACGTGCATAGGCTCAGTACTTAGCCTGGGTGCCAGCCAAACTTAGCCCGCCCACAAAAAAATGTGGTCGCTCGGTTGGGTCTGGGGTCGCTCGGTTGGGGAAAAACTATGTCCGAACAAGAGCTGTTCGGACCGATCAAATTGTCAGGGCGGGCTTTATATGATGATGGACAGATGATCAACAGTAACGTAATCAACCACATCACCAAAGAGCGCTTGGGTTGAATTTTTTTTCAACAAACCACATACTACGTTGCTCTAATTGGTTGTAGGTCTATCCAATTGAGTGAAGAGGCATTTTTTTCCGGGTTCGGTTGAAACACGCCCCATACTCACAGCCCAACGCAGCGGTATCAGAGTCATATTCTGACTAGAATTATGAGTATGACAACGTCAGGCTACTCAGTACTGGTAGAGGATGTCGAAAGGATTCGTTCATTTCCCGACCGTGTCGTCCTTTCCTCTACTAAACCTATGCAGGTCATGTGAAAAAGTATCCGATGACTCGTACCCGAAGACTCAGTCGGGAAATAAACTAATAATTTCTGTTTAATCGACTGAGCCTATGCAACTGTCCCGATGCGCGGCCATGAGAAAAAGGAACGAATCACTCTTTGAGAGGACTCGTTACTCCCGAGTCCTTGTAAGGATTCGTTCAAAATGAACGACTCGTTTACGAACGACACATCACTATTCGGCGAGAGCACAAACTTTGTTCTCTCACATATATATTTTCATTCTTTGTTTTCCCACCCCTAACGCCTGGGACACACTGGCTGAGAAGCGCCTGGAAGCGCCACGATCGGCTACGACTGAGCAAAAGCTGTTCACACCAGACGCGCATTTCTCCGTGCCGGTCACCAAGCCTTTCAGCTACTCTGAGCTTTCCTTTTTCACTGACATGGTACATAAACATGGCATAGGCTATATTTAGTAAACATGTTATTCCAACAGCCGCCCCAACAGCATCCCAACATTGATCCTTCTCCACGTTGTCTTTGTAAAAAAAAAATTACACCGGTCTGCCAAATTTATTCGTTTTGATTCAGCTATGAGGCTGCCTCTTGCAGGGGAAATGAGAAGACATCTATTTCATTCTACCCCTTACAAAAAAGAAGTATATTAAAGTATACTAAAATATGGATAGTACACTTATTTCACTTTTGATGTACTTTTAAGTATGCTTTGAAAATAGTTCACTTTTGATATACTTTTAAGAAGTAGGTTTAGAAACAGACAATTTTATAAATTTCTTCTGGAGTAGGATGTACGTTTTCTATTATTATACAGCAAAAACTGTCAAAATAATTTTAAAGTACATTACAGGTTACATTTTTTACATCCATCTCATTCTTATTATTTATGTCTATGAAAATCTATTATGCATTGCACATTGAATCTTTTTTGGTACTGAAGCTGTAACCTTAATTACTGACAAAAAATCTGAAGCCCTATAATCTTTGTTCTCTCACATATATATTATTATTATTGTGAGAATGCTGTTAAGCATTCTCACTATTGTTTTCCTGTTTCTCTTTATTATTATTATATCAACTTCTTAGTTCTTCCGCCGTTTTTTGGCCTTTAACTAGTTCTGCATACTTTCACCAATTCCTACAACTTTTGTATCAAAACGTTCAGCTCCTTCAGGAGATGTTGGCTATGACTTTTGGTATTTCTCACTTTTATACTTTTTAAGACATTAAGGTTTTTGTGCAAATTATTCTCCCATTAAAAGTAATGGTAAATCCTTTCAAATCATTAAAAAGCTTCCTCCTCTTTCAAACGTAACTACTTCAGCATACTTTCAGCTATAGACACCATTCAACCTTTAAAATGTTCACAAGACATTCAGCTATTCCCAAATGATTCAGCTTTTTCAAATATTCAGCCAATTTTGAATTATGACAGTTTGAAATACATTAAAATGTTTGCTCTTTCTTGATTTTTATGAATGTGTGCCAGCAGAGTGGCACACTCTGCTGGATGCTCTTTTTCTGATATTCAACTAAATTGTCAAACAAATTCCTCTAACGTTCATATAGTTTAACTTACAGAAACAAGTTAGACCTTAAAATGTAGGGACAATTGACCTCTTTCAGCCAATGTAACTACTAAAGAGCTCACATTTACAGATTTCCAGCTATGAGCCTTGAAGCGAGAGCAGCCTTTCAAATTCTCTCACTAACTTCAATGGAGAGGTGGGTAAAATTCGTCAGAGAAAGCGAAAGAAACAAGATTTTGAAACTGCCGGTAGAGTCGTATTTCTGACCGCACAGACATATAAAGGACATCTCTGGTTTCGGCAGAGTCTTGGGTCTCGAAAATATCCTTATTTTTTGGATTGGACGTATAGTTTTGCGTCTAGGTTAATTTAATGCCCAGTACACCCAGGTTTCCCTCACTAAAGAGGCACTGAGAATTACTATAAAAATATTGATTTTATTATAAGGCTCAGTAGTAGATCGGGTATTTAACAACAGCGTTTAACCGCCCCAGGAAACAGTGACATAGACCACATCTGGGAAACAAACAATTTTAAATAAGACAAGGCAACAATACAGCACACATAGCAACCATACATAATTAAAATCATTATAGGCAAACACATACCAAAAACACAGAAAGCCGATAAGACGACACAATCAGCTTCCCAACACTCGCTGCAATCAGCCCCGGCTACAAACAAACCCACGCACCAGGGCCTTGTGGCCTCACCGTCACACCCTTTGGAGCCACACCCATATCACAGTCACCCCCCTCTTAAGTTATCATCGTCCCGATGATAAGACCCAATACCTAAATCACCCCACACAACAAAAGTCCTATTCTATAATTAAACCTGACACTATCTCCTTTAATGCTATCAAGCAAACCTGGTTAGTATGCGCAATAGGCCTACTCCAAAGTCCCCCTCATCCTCAACCCCTGGTCTCTGCACTGCGGACCTCGGCAGACGAAATGGGTTTGTATGCCTCCCGGCCAGCTGCCTCCGGGACCGCCGAGGTTGCGTCGGGGATATTGGTGATTCCTCTTCCGTTCGCTCAGATTCTGACACACCCGACGTTTCAGCGTCGGACGACTCGCTTCCCGCCACATCCAAGCCATTGTCCAGTGAATGATGACTCGAGGCAGGCCGGGTCCTTGGGGCCCGCTGCAGCACCACCACTGCTTCCCCCTCTGAGTGTTCCTGGGCCTCCTCTGTGACCGGTTCAGCAAGCTCCTCCAGGCCCAGATCTTCAGATTCCCCTGGTCCACATGGTCGCAGCTCCATCCTGTGAATATTCTTTGGGGCCTGAGACGCATCCACAGGGACAACAGTATAAACAGGTTTGTTAGTGTCTGGGTGACCTACCACCCGGAAAGGCACTGCCATCCATAGATCCTGAATCTTGTGTCTTCCCTTGAAGTTGTGGTTCCGCCGGTATACCAACTGGCCCACTTCCAAAGCACAATGACTGGTTGCAGGGCCACGATATCTTTTGCGAGCCTCCGCGGCCTGTTCCATCTGCCGTAGCGCTGCCTGATGGGCTGCTTGCAGGCGCCTCTGATGCTCTTCGACCCAGTCATCCACTGTCCCTGAAAAATCGTTGTCCTCCACTCCAAGCAGAATATCAATGGGCAGATTGGGAGACTGCCCAAACATAAAAAAATATGGCGTAAAACCTGTACTGGCATGCTCTGTGGTATTATAGGCGAATATTACCTCTGGCAGATGCTCTACCCATCTCCTTTTCTTGTTTGGAGGGAGGGTCCTCAGTAGGTCATGGAGAGTACGGTTAAATCTCTCACATTGCCCATTACCCTGAGGATGATAGGGAGTGGTGCGACTGTTTGATTCCATAGAGCTTGCACAGTTGGTGAACGACATCCGCCTCGAAGCACTTGCCCTGGTCTGAATGGATACGCTGTGGCACGCCGTACCTCTGAATCCACTACCACACCAGGGATTTAGCAACTGTCCCCGCATTCTGATCTTTTGTCGGAATTGCCACTGTAAATTTTGTAAAAATATCAGTGAAGATCAGGACATTTTCACGACCATCACTGGACGGCTCCAAGACTGTGAAGTCCATGGCCACCACCTCAAAGGGTCTGGATGCCAGTAGACTTCCTAGCTCCGTCACCACCTTTGGCACTGGTGCCTTCGAAACCATGCACCTTCTGCACTGCTTACAATAGGCCTCAATGTCTTGGTACATACCTGACCAGTAACATCGAGCTCTTATCAGCCTGAATGTCCTCTCAACCCCCTGGTGTCCGTGTTCCTCATGCATCCTTCGTAGGACCTCCCCTTGCAGACTGCATGGCAAGACCACCTGCTTTATGGGACCCCGCCGAGTGTCGTGGAACTGCCGAAATAAGACGCCACCTTCCTCCATCACCCTCTCCCATTGGCGCAACAGTTCCTGTGTTCGGCCATCTTCTCTGGCTCTCTCTCCAGGCCCCGGCTTCTGGCCCTGGGACCAGTACTTCAAGAAGGCCATAAAAACAGGATCTGCTTGTTGTTGGGATGACAGGACCTCATCGGAGTACACTGGAAAACTAGATGAAGAACTCACTTCATTAACTGTAACGGAACAGCCCACCTCACCTGGTGCTGACTGGGCCGCAGGGGTCTCTTCTGCTACTTGCTCAGGTGAAGGTGCCAATCTCCTTTCAGGGGCCCTGGACTGTCTGGAGAGAGCGTCCGCATTCCCATTCTGCTTCCCTGGCCGGTACTGGATGTCAAAATCGAATCTGGGCAGGTCAGAGGCCCACCTCTGCTCAATGGCTCCCAGCTTGGCAGTCCGCAGATGGCTAAGGGGATTGTTATCTGTAAAGATGGTAAACTTGCGCCCCAACAAGTACTCACGGAATTTAACTGTTACCGCCCATTTTAATGCCAGCAGTTCTAACTTCATTGCGCTGTAGTTTTCCATATTTCTCTCTGAAGATCGCAGACCTCGACTTCCAGGCGATTGGTCTTCTCCCCTTTTCCCCATCCTGCGACAAGACGGCTCCCAGGCCCTGATGGCTAGCGTCAACCTCCAAATAAAACTTTTTAGAAAAGTCTGCATATACGAGCACAGGAGCCGAAATTAACTTCCGTTTTAAATGCTGGAATGCTAACTCGCACTGGGGACTCCATAATTCCAAAAATTGAGACACCCTCAACTTTGACCCCTGTCCCTTTGGAGAGGCAAGAGTGGACAAACCATGTAATGGACTAGCCAGTTGAGAGAAGTTCTTCACAAAGCGCCTATAATAGCCAGCAAATCCAAGGAACAACTTGAGCTCTGTGTAGTTTTGCGGATGTTGCCACTCTGCTACGGCCTTAATCTTTACCGGGTTGGTAGACACCCCATCTTGAGAGATGACATGACCCAAGTAGTGCACTTCCCGCTGGAATAAGCTGCACTTGCTCCACTTCACCTTCAATCCGTGCTTTCTAAACCGGGACAATACCACCTGTAGACGAGCTAGGTGTTGCTCAAAGCAGGGTGAGAAGATGACCACATCATCTACATATAGCAAGAGGGACTGAAAATGCTGATCTCCTAAAATCCTTTCCATGAGCCTTTGAAATGTCCCCGGAGCATTACATAGACCAAATGGCATACGATTACATTCATACAGGCCAAACGGAGTACAAAAAGCAGTCTTATGTCGGTCCTTCTCTACCACTGATTGTATCCGCTGGCCAGATCTAAAGTTGAGAACCACTTGGCTCCGTGCAAGGCATCCAGGGACTCCTCTATTCTTGGTAGGGGGTATGCATCCTTCCTGGTCTTCCAATTTAATGGTCGGTAATCCACACACATCCTTATGCTGCCATCTTTCTTCTTTACAATGACCAGGGGTGAGGAATATGGGCTACTACTCTCCCTTATCACTCCCATCTCCAACAGCTGTTTAATGTGTGCCTTCACTTCCTCATACTGACTAGGGGGTAATCTCCGATACCTCTGACGCACTGGTGTCTCATCCGTCACTGGAATCTCATGTTGTATGACTTCCGTACACCCCAAATCATTGTCACTAAACGCAAAGACATCTGCATACTCAGACAGTAAAGCCCTGGCCTGCCCTACCTGCTGCTCAGACAGACCAGGACACGTAAACTGCTGCAGATTAGAGTTTTCTGCTCCCTGCATGCTTACTGAAGCCTCACAGAAAACCAACTGAGACCTGCACTTCCTGTAGACCCACGTCTTGAACATGTACTGTCCCTGCTCCTACTACAACCTCAGCTGCATAAATATGAGCTATGCGTGTGTGTGGCCGTAAACAAGTGTCCATAGTTCCAACATTTAGGACTGGAATCAGAATCTGACCCCCCTGCATCTTTACATATGCTGTGGAAACCAATAAGTTACCTGGTAGTACCCCTTCATCCAACTCCAATGCCTCAACCAAAACTGCCTGCCCACAAGCAGTGTTACATTGGGGCCCTGTGGCTGGTACTAACCCTTCTTTTAGTTCTACAGGTTGGTTTGTTGCCCACAGCCCCGAATAACATGATAAAATTTCTCTGCAATCTTTCAGTATGTTCATGCCAACTAGGCCAGGGATTTTTGCTCTCTCCAGTTTAGTCACCGGGTCAGAGGGGTCTTTAATCACCAGAATACCACATTGGGGGAGTGCTTTCCCCATGATCTCCACATTCAGTTGCATATAACCCAAATAAGGCATAGAAACACCATTAACAGCCTTAAGAGTAAGCCACCCACATTCCTTCAAAGCACCCTCCCCCTTACTTTCAGAGTGTTTAAAAAAAAAAACTTTCTGTGATCAAGGTGACAGTTGAACCTGTGTCCACTAGCCATGGTACTTGCACCCCTCCCATACAGACCTGAATGATAGGAGTGGGCCCTATTAAACTGCTGACTGCTTCGTTAACAACATCCCTTGAACCTAGCAGCCTCCCACCTGTAGTTTGGTCCCTTACTACAGGGGGAGAAAGTTTCCCTGCTGATCTTGCCCAGCTACTGCCGTAACAGGGGAATAGGATGCTGAGTTGGTACTCGGATTAGTTCTTTGAAACGCCCCTGTACAAAACCTAGAAATATGGCCAACCTGCTGGCATCTAAAGCATATTGGTCTACCAGACGGATCATACCTGGGTTCTTGCCTGGGTCTGCGCTGACCTCTCTCTCCCTGTATCTGCTCAAGCCTCTTGGTTAGGCTATCAAGCTTCTCCTCCTGTTTCCGCATAGCCTCCCTAAGCTCGCATAGGAGAGGATCTGGGTTAGAAACAACATGGGCACTCTCTGCCCCCACTGCGTTTGCTGCACATGTGTAAGCTGCTTTACCTCTAAAGACATCCTCCTCACTGAACAAAATGGCCTCCTGACGCAGGGCTAAAAACTTGATTGTAGGATCCTGTCTAATATTTTTTTTATTCTCTACGGAGGGCCGGGTCCCTAACATTTTCAGCAAATTGACTCCCCACTGCTTGTTCCCCACAAAGTTCAATGCCATGATTACAACGGTTTATTAGTTCCGCTAATGACAACAAAGCATGGGAATATTCTCTCAAACTCTCCCCTTCTCTCTGCCTCCTGTCAAAAAAACGTTTCTGGGCCTGAGTTAAAGAGCAAGGGTGTCCATATGCTTCCTTCAAAGTTTCTAAGAGCCTCTCTGGATCCTTCCTCACCTCTTCTGAACAGTGCTTTATTTCTTGCTGTGCTTCCCCGTCTAGATGGTCATAAAGATAGGCTGCCTGTTCCCTAGACTTATACCTGCAAAAGTTCACAGAATTCTGTACATCATCTACCCATTCATAATATGTCATAGTACCCGCATGCCCAGAAAACCTATCACCCTTCTTGTCTTTGGGTATATACACAAGTTCAATGGTAGGGACCACTGGTGTAGAAACTGACGACCTAGTTGGAGATGGGCGTTGTGGTTGCGGAGACGTTTGCGGTGGCATCTGTGTAGCCGCATATCATTTGGATGCCAGGTCTTCATTTTGGTCTTTAAGGAAAGCCATCTGTGTCTTTTCAGACGCCAACCTTTCCTTTAAAACTTGCAAGTCCATTTCCAACTCCTGGACTGTCATGGTGAGTCCGAAGATTTACCACTTCCCCGCTGAGGTCTTCAGCCTATGTCACTGTTTCCTTTCCGAATTGCCCTAATCCCGATCTACTGTTTGACCCTACTCGCAGCGCCAAACTGTAATGCCCAGTACACCCAGGTTTCCCTCACTAAAGAGGCACTGAGAATTACTATAAAAATATTGATTTTATTATAAGGCTCAGTAGTAGATCGGGTATTTAACAACAGCGTTTGACCGCCCCAGGAAACAGTGACATAGACCACATCTGGGAAACAAACCATTTGAAATAAGACAAGGCAACAATACAGCACACATAGCAACCATACATAATTAAAATCATTATAGGCAAACACATACCAAAAACACAGAAAGCCGATAAGACGACACAATCAGCTTCCCGACACTCACTGCAATCAGCCCCGGCTACAAACAAACCCATGCACCAGTATACAACATTTACTTGCGCAGTCTTGCATGCATTTGATGATTAACATTCAACATCTTTAAGACACGTTAAAAAGACTCAAACTTACATGACAAACACTGCTGCCGGCGTGCACCTCAAGTAGGGATGTGACCCTACAAGCTCACACCCCGTTATATTGGCACAAGCCTTAGGTGTGGCCTCACCGTCACACCCTCTGGAGCCACACCCATATCACATTAACTTGTTTGAGGTGTGGATTCTAGCTACATTAGTTATTCTCTCTGCCCAGCTCGTTAGCGATCACAGCTGCTCCATCGCCGTGGCAACCAAACAAACACGCAGAAGGAACATGTTTTTGAAACTGCAGGTAGAGTCGTATTTCTGACTGCACAGACATATAAAGAATATCTCTGGTTTCGGCAGAGTCTTGGGTCTCGGAAAATATCCTTATTTTTTGGATTGGACGTACAGTTTTGCGTCTAGGTTAACTTGTTTGAGGTGTGGATTCTAGCTACATTTCTGTTATTCTCTACCCTCAGCGCGTTAGCAATCATAGCTGCATCATCACTGTGGCAACGACACGCACCACTCAGTCTCTCACACAGGTGATTGGTGCATTTACTTGACCATGAGAAACCCGATTACTAGCAATTGTCGGTTTATGCCAATTATAGATTACTCTGTTTAGATGTGTAATTGGGTGTGCTCAAGCCTTCGGCGAGAGCACAACCTTTTTTCTCTCACATATATATTTATTATTATTATTTATTTTCGCCCCCCTAAGGATCAGTCAATATTTGGACTACATACACAACGCCGGTGTCAAAAGGTTCGTCTTGGTAGCGATTGCGTTGGTTGTATTTTTATTTACGTTCCGTTGCATGGTTTAAGTAGAAATTGCGTTTTTGTGGTGAAAAGTTAAGCTAACGGTGGCTAATTTGCTAGCCACAGTCACTGACGTTACTAACGTCACTACGTCACTAATGTCACGAAAACACGCGAAAACACGCGTGCTAATACTGCTACGCCTGTAGCAGTATTAGCATCATGACATTAGCCTGTGTTGCCCGGGCAACACATACTACAGTGGTCTATGATGTATCTGTTTTCAATCGTTAAAATAAACATTCCTCACATATACATTTTCGTTGTATGATTTATTCTGACATTAGTAAACGATTTGTTGGTGAAATTACCATTACCTGTGGTTTCAAACCAGTGTAGCTCACTGCAACGCTGTAGCTTACGTGAGACACACTACAAAAACATCTACACTACACAGCTGTTTAGGAAGTCAAACGGCGACAGAACATGTTCGGCACTCCCCTTACTTAAATTAAAAGTCTAACTACTAACCTGAACTTCATTGCCACTGCCTAAACGTTGTCAATCTGTTCATGAAAATAATTAATTTAATCTTAAACCGTACAACGGAACGTTAAATCCAATTCAACCAACGCAATCGCTACCAAGACGAACACAGCAGTAGTCTAGTACTGTACCGTAGTAGTACAATTTACCGGGGCAGCTTCTCCACACAGGGCTATATCGGATTTTGCGTTGTTACTGACAATGATCGCTACCACTGAGCTTTTTATGAATGAGTGATTTTCCACTAAATAAATGTCAATCTTATTTACGTTTTGGGGGGCATATTTTCAGTTAGCAGATGGTACTGTTTGAATCGCGATTCCATCTTCTACTGCCGGGTAACGTCGTAGAATAATCTTCAAAGGGGGTTCTTTATTAATGAATGAATGCAATGAGTAGGCTAAATGCCTGAAAATATCATGAGAAGGGAAAAACTTAAAAGGACGTTTAAGTCATAGAGATTAGGTCAATTTTTACACCGGTCTGCCAAATGTATTCGTTTTGATTCAACGATGAGGCTGCCTCTTGCAGGGGAAATGAGAAGACATCTATTTCATTCTACACTTCACTCGTATTTTCAGTTGTAAATGAGCAGCAAAAAAAAAATGCTTTTAAATCTATGTAATCTTTATAAATAATAAGTATGCATTTTTATATAAAATACAGAAATATCAGTTGTAAAAATGTCATTAAAAAACGGACCCCTGTGCAACCGACGCAAGCAAGCACACCCTACAATTTCCCCAGAAATTGTACCCTCTCTAGTTATCAATTGGAGTATTAATGGAAAAAACTAAAAAGCTACTTGAGAAAGAAGCAGACAGAAGGGTTGCATTATGCATTTGAAGGTTATACTGTCAAACTGACCGAAGAACGAAATAACGACGTGTAAAAATGAAGATAGCATGGCTCATTGGCTTGTCAATTCCCATGATGCAAGACGGTAAATAGTGTTAAAATTTTCTGACAATTTTGCCGTTTGTTCGAAATACAAATGTAACTTCATGAATTTCGTTTTTTAAATGTGTCTGCTTAGAATTCAGTGTTTTGTTGCATGGTCATTGTTGTGGTGGTTTACCATTGTAACCATGAGTTAAATTACGTTTCATAAGAAGAGCTGGATTCTTTCATCTTAGAAACTGCAGTGTAACTTTGCAAGGGCAAAAGTGTTTACTATTCTCGCTAAGTGATTAATAATCGGAGGCATTTTAGGGGCTTCTAAACATTATAATATATTAGAAAGTAATAGTAAAATGTAATGTATTACGTTTATTTCTTGAAGTACTTACATTAATTGAAAGTGCACTTAAAAGTATTGTAAAGTATACTTTGAGGCTCTTTAGGAAGTATACTTGATGAACTGAAAGTGCACTACACAGGCTACTTTACAGTATTCAAAAGTAAACCTTGAAATACACTATAAGTGTACTTTAAAGTGTACTAAGTGACCTAAAAAGTGGGCCAATTCAGTTTACTTAGTACAAAAATAGTATATAAATAAGTAAACTGCTAGTATACTTTAAGTAACATGATAATAGTATACTTTTTATACTAAGTATACTTACAAAATAAACTTGAAGTATACTTCTTTTTTGTAAGGGGTGGTGTACTAGCATTATCATACAAATCAAGACTTGCATGTACAGTAGTAACTAATGTCACATTAAATAATGTATTTAAACTCAAGCTTGTGTGGTGCGTCGCTGGCTTCAGTGCCACTAAACTTTATGTCAAAAGAAACGTTCTCATTTTCGGCGCTTTCAAACAATTCCCTCACTCAGTGAAGTTTGGCTAGCCACCGCAACTGAACTAGCTTGCTCATAGCAAACTTCTTTTGAATTAGCCATTTCTCCCTAGATGAAAAGCTTATTTACGTTTTTGGGGGCATATTTTCAGTTAGCAGATGGTACTGTTTGAATCGCTATTCCATCTGAAATACTGCCGGTGACAACGTTGTTACAATAGCTTGTTTCAAAGGGGGTTAATGAATTATGCAATATGAGTAGGCTAAAAACTTGAAAAATGTCACTAGAAGAGAAAAACGTAAAGATCCTGTAAAGTGGAATTGAAAACGAGTTTTAAGTTCATCACACCACAGAAGAATGTGTTGTTAACTACCCATCCAAATTCGAATGAAAAAAAGTATGTTAAATTAGGTTTTGAAATCGTGAGAAAATCAGCTGTCTTCTCTGCTTGAGACTGGGGGGGCGTGTTGCCTGAAGGAGCTGATGTTTCGCCCCCTCGCTAGAAGGCGCCGCCTGTCTCAAGTACCTACGACCCAGATAATTTATTTGCTCAATGAGTGAAACATACAGATGCATATAAATGAAGCTTGTACCCCTGAGCTGTAACACAGGAGTAAAAATGAACATCAGAGACAGCAGACAGTGAGCTCTCCAACTAGGCTACTTCTAGCACATAGCTACCATTTCACCAAAATACCATCATTCTACACAGATTAATATCAAGTTAGCGGTGTGCACTAACTCATAGCAGAGATACCTCTGGAAAGGTTATCTAGTATAATTATAACAAGCACACAGAACTGAGTGATGAACTGCTGGCGGCGGAGGATGGTCCAGGAGCGACTGGAGGAGGAACAGCCGGGAGGGCGATGCTCGGTACTGCTCCGCGCTGCAAGAGAAGCCGTGTGTCCGTGAAACCCTTCCGTCTCTGGTCCATGTTAAAACTATCCGCCGTGAAATGGTCACTGCAGACGTGGCTGTTGGAGTTGATGCGAAGCTTTCCATCAGCGTGGCTCTTCACAAAATCCATCCACCATTCCTCATCAGTATGGAAATTAAATTGCGTTGCAGTGCAGCTGAAGTTCTTGCATCCAGGTAAGATGCAGTTGCGGGTGGAGGGAGACATCCTGAAGCTAGCTAGCTAGCTGATGTAAGCTACAATAACAATACAGCAGGAGTCGTAACTGAAGTGGAGTTGGAGTACCTCTACCGTTTCACCGGGTGAGAGGAGGAGCCATGCAGTGATCTGATGTAGATCGGTCAAAATGAGCAAATCTTTGCTGCATCGACACCAAAGTTAATACAGGGTTTCGGAACTGTGTTCTAAAGAGGTCCACAAAAGGTCATATAATTTAACCTCTAGGGGGCACTGCAATAGGCAAAGATCTGTTTTAGCCAATAACTGTTGGTTTGTTTGTCTTAAAGGTCCCATGGCATGAACATTTCACTTTATGAGGTTATTTGACATTAATGTGAATTCCCCTAGCCTGCCTTTGGTCTCCCAGTGGCTAGAAACGTTGATAAGTGTAAACCAAGCCCTGGGTATTCTTCTCCGCCTTTGAGAAAATGAAAGCTCAAATGGTCCAATCTGGAATATTCCCCTTATGTCGTCATAAGGGGAATGGTTACCTCCCCTTTCTCTGCTTTGCCTGCCCATAGAATTTGGCCCGCCAATGAGAAAATGAGCTACGACGTGCGATCGTGATATTGGTTTTTCGTCGAGAGACATCATGGCTTGCGAACGACCGAAGCATGGCAGTTCACCCCGCCTCTCTCCTCCTCATAGCATTTAAAGCTACAGACACAGAAATGGCACGTCCTAAGGAAAGCTCATTGTGGGACTGCTCGTAGTGGCTGTAATTCTGCACAAAGGCTGAATTTCGCAAAAGAGACTTCAGATACAGTATTAGGGGACCACTAAGGCCTATATAAAAGCATCCAAAAACAGCATGTCATGGGATCTTTAAGTGATTGCTTGGTCTGGTGACATCTTGGGAGATCCCATCGGTGACACATGTCAACTTGCGACACTAGCCGAATTGTTGCAACTGCCAATTTAAATTCATGAATAAAATGTTTTTTTTTTTTGTGAGACTAAGGCCGAATCCCAATACTCTGTCTTACCCCTAACCCTTAGTTTACCCCTAGCCCTTGTGTCTCGAAACTGAGGGGTAAGGGCTACATAGCCCTATGAAATGAGACACCACTTGGTTACAGTTATGTATATCGATGTCTCCAAAGCAAGTAGAGTTATGCACTGATATCAAACGAAATTCGTTTGAAATTCGCTGCTAATGGAGTTTCATTAAACTGTAGACATGCATGGAGTCCATTCAAGGCTAATCACAGAAATGCGGGACTGTTGTGCAAATCAGCAATGTAACGTTAGCGTAGCAAACTAGCGATTTAAAAAAACGTTTCAATTAAGAACATGGTTGCAAATACATATGTATAGGGCTGTGTAGAGCACAAAACAAGACTTTTTTATCAATTATTTAAGCCGAAAATATTATATATATGGGATTCTCTGGATGATATGTCCGCCATTGTTGCAGGTAGCGCAGAATTCACATACCCCTAGGTTTCAAGTAAGCTCCCGAGCTTATTTGGTTTTAAGGGGTGTATAGCCCTTCGTCTTAGCCCTAGCCCTTGATCAAAAAGAGTATTGGGACACCACTTAATCTCACGGGAACGAGCAAAACTAGGGGCTAGGGGTAAGGGGTAGGGGTAAGACAGAGTATTGGGATTCGGCGTAAGCCTTACAAAAGTTATCACATGGTTTTTAGATTTTCTAAACCGTTTGTATGGTACAGCCAAATCAAAGCCGTCAACGAAGCCTCCAAAAAGGAAGCAAGCTAGTTTCTCATCAGATCTTTGCTGCATTGACCCCATCCTTGGTAAATGGACTCGGGACCCTGTTCTAAAGATGACCAAAAAAGTATGTGCATTTGACCTCTAAGGTGCTGCAATAAACAAAGATTTGGCACGCGTCATCTACAGACCAACCATCACAAATGTTATCGCACGGTTTAAAACATTTTTTAACCGTTGGTCCGGTACAGCCAATCAAAATTGCCAGCAGTGCCGCCAAACAGGAAGTTGGGTCGTATCTCAGCAAATCTTTGATGGATTCACAGCAAACTTGATACGTGTATTCGGAACCCTGTTCTGTGGATGTCTAAACAGTTTTTACGTCATTTAAACTGCTTGGCCCCCTCATTATTGCTTGCAGATATATTGTACACTTGTGATTTACACATAGTAATAAATAATGTGTTTTAATTTAACCAATTAAATAACCTTTTTTCTTTTTTTGGGGTGCAGCGTTTAATCAAGGGCAGCGTTTATTACACAATGTTCATTTTTGGTGCATCGTTTATTTGCGGGCGGCGTTTATTTGCGGGCGGCGTTTAATCGAAGAAATACGGTAATAAGACTTTATTTATATAGCACATTTCATACAAGAATTGCAGCTCAAAGTGCTTTACAGTACATAAAATCAATAAAAACAACATTAAATTAATAAAAACAAAATTAAAAGTAATAAAACCCTTCTGAACACAGGACGCAGTCTTTGCGGTAATCCAGAACAATCTCAGACCTTTTGCAGAGCAGTCCAGAACCTATGTTGCTCAAGCCTTTTGATTCAAATCCTAAAAACGCAATCTCAGACCTTTAGCAGAGCGGTCCAGAAAGACAAGTTGCTCAAGCCTATTGATTCAAGTCCAAACCACACAATCTCAGACCTTTTGCAGAGTCCAGAACATGGTTATTATGACAAATAACCATGACTAACCTTCTTGGGGTCCATATTAAACTTCTTTCTCCCCATAGCAATCTGTTTGTTTCTCTGAGTTGTTTTGCTGCAGTTGGACAAACAAGAGAGAAAGACAGCCATGAGGTCTCTAGTAAAGGTGCGGTTTTATAAACACTTGATGTTATTTGTTCAGCAGGTCAACCGTTTGTCCAGGATACAACTCTGGACATTGTGATTGGTTTACAGTCTCAGTTTGAATAAGATTAAGTTGAAGGTGAGAGATTGAGTCAATTGTTTTGCAGACATTTAAGGACATTATTCAAACTGCTGGAGGACTCCAACTGTATATGCTTGAGTGTGTCAGTGTTGTGAGGGAGTGTGTGCGTGTGTGTGTGTATGCTCTGTACCTCTGTGCTCAAACTAAATAGGTTATTTTCAGGTATACCTGTCAGATGGCTGAACGGTTAGGGAATCTGGCTATTACTCAGAAGGTTGCCGGTTCGATTCCTGGCCATTGAAAAATGATGTTGTGTCCAAGGCACTTCACCCTACTTGCCTCGAGCGGGAATGTCCCTGTACTTACTGTAAGTCGCTCTGGATAAGAGCGTCTACTAAATGTAAATGATACACAAGCTATAGCACACTCTACCTCTACCTCATTACCAACAAGCTCAAACTGCCAATAAGGTGAGAGACCCTGAATAGGGAACATTTAGCAAATGTTTTGCTGAGAGATTGCACAGCTTCGCTTTGCAAACAGAAGGGATTAACACACACACTCCAGGCAGGTGTGTGACTAGGGGGTAGCTCAGGCATGGCTGAAAGGATTAGCAGAGGTAGTGGAGGGAAACAATGTAGTGTGTTGGTCTTTGCATTTAACCGGGGTGAAAAGAGGAAGGAAAAAGAGAGAAAAATTTGAAATAAAAAGAGAATAGAGGTGTTGAACTCACCTCTCCCCCACACAGGTTAGCTGCTCAATTTCAGTCATCACCTCAGCAATCTCGAACTTCAAC
The DNA here is from genome assembly GCF_038355195.1 of Osmerus mordax. Classification (NCBI taxonomy): domain Eukaryota; kingdom Metazoa; phylum Chordata; class Actinopteri; order Osmeriformes; family Osmeridae; genus Osmerus; species Osmerus mordax. Next base: position 9,551,890 of record NC_090052.1, read on the forward strand.
CTCTGCAAATCCATAGACAGGAAATTAGTTGAGTATAGATCACTCTATTTGCTGTTGCCCGGGCAACACATACTACAGTGGTCTATGATGCATCTGTTTTCAATCGTTAAAATAAACATTCCTCACAAATACATTTTCGTTGTAGGATTTATTATGACATTAGTAAACTATTTGCTAGTAAAATTACCATTACCTGTGGTTTCAAACCAGTCTAGCTCACTACAACGCTGTAGCCTACCCGAGACACGAGTGAGTAGGTTAGCTAACAAAAACAACTCCACAGCTGTTTAGGAAGTCATACGGCGACAGAACATGTTCGGCACTCCCCTTACTCAAAAGTCTTTCAATAGGGGAAACTATCTGACTACTATCAATCTGTTCATGAAAATAATTAATTTCAGCCTAAACCGTACAACGGAACGTTAAATCCAATTCAACCAACGCAATCGCTACCAAGACGAACACAGCAGTAGTCTAGTACTGTACTGTAGCAGTACAATTTACCGGGGCAGCTTCTCCACACAGGGCTATATCGCATTTTGCGTTGTTACTGACAATGATCGCTACCAGTGAGCTTTTTATGAATGAGCGATTTTCCACTAAATAAATGTCAAGCTTATTTACGTTTTTGGGGGCATATTTTCAGTTAGCAGATGGTTCTGTTTGAATCGCGATTCCATCTTCTACTGCCGGTAACGTCGTAGAATAATCTTCAAAGGGGGTTCTTTATTAATGAATGAATGCAATGAGTAGGCTAAATGCCTGAAAATATCACGAGAAGGGAAAACTTAAAAGGACGTTTAAGTCATAGAGATTAGGTCAATTTTTACACCGGTCTGCCAAATTTATTCGTTTTGATTCAACGATGAGGCTGCCTCTTGCAGGGGAAATGAGAAGACATCTATTTCATTCTACACTTCACTCGTATTTTCAGTTGTAAATGAGCAGCAAAAAAAAATGCTTTAAAATCTATGTAATCTTTATAAATAATAAGTATGCATTTTTATATAAAATATACAGAAATATCAGTTGTAAAAATGTCATTCAAAAACGGACCCCTGTGCAACCGACGCAAGCAAGCACACCCTACAATTTCCCCAGAAATTGTACCCTCTCTAGTTATTATTATTTATTTATTTTTTCCTCCCACTTTTTTCCGTCGCCTACTCCTTTCACACCGTTTAAGCTAGAAACACCGTTCAAACTTCATTTGATAAAGTCTGAACTGCTCTAGTGTGCTATTACTTTTCTCATTGATAACTTTTAAAGTTTTTAAGGTATTAAAGTTTAAAGTGCTAAAAAAATGAATGGGTTTCAATGGTTCAGAATGTTCAAGTCAAATTCAATTGTGACGTCATGCACTGACAGAACTGTTTCTCACCGCATCAATTTTTGACACTGTTTAACACTTTCCTGCCTGAATATGCAGACTTTTTCAGATAATATACCTGAACTGTTTATACCATTTTGAAGACAAGATTTAGGGCTTTCTAATGATGTAAATATTTATATGATCATGTTAGGCAAATCATCCTTTATCAAGACGATTTCACGGAGCCATTCTGACAAATCTTCTCTGTCTGCATTACATTTTTAGAAAACCTCATTTTTAACCACTTTCACTACAAGATAGAGGATAAGTTAGAGCGGATGAAATGTGCGTACTTTTGTCGTGAATTCAGAACAGCAGACAGATTTAAGATAGACTATTTTGTTTAAAAGTTATGACCACTGAAGTGATGAGTGGGATAACGCAATTCCAAGTTAGCGCGATGGCTCTCCATAACTAAAAACGGTTCTACTTTTTTACACAATCGACCAAATTGGCCAAACAAGGTATGTACATTGAATTTAAAGTGTACATAATCTAGCTAGATTATTTTTCTTTAAGAAAGTTTCACAGAAATCTGCAAAAATCGAGGCTCAACACTGTCATATCCGACTGTCACGAACAGCCAAACCGGGGTCACGAAAGGTTTACTGCAGCTGGCGTTACTACGAACAAAAGCTTCGTAGCTGAAAGGTTTTTACTTTTAGTTGACGATATTGAACACAGACGTTAAAAAACTTCTCTTTACTCTAAATTTCCTCTCCGTTTTCAATTTGAAGCAGTAAATCTAACACAGTAGGAATTCTCCCACGACATCCGCTCGCTCCGCTTTGACAAATATGTTTTGTCAGTCCACCATACATTAGACAAGCTAATTTTCGAGCACTTTCAATACAAGATACAGGCCATGTTAGAGTTGATATATATATATATATATATATATATATATATATATATATATATATATATAAATAATTGTGTGGGCAATGTAGAACAGCAGACAGATTTGAAATATGATCTTTTGTTTTTAAGTTATGGCCATTCTAGTGACGAGTGCTTACAACGCTAGCTACGACTGTCATCATACAGTACTGTAGCTGCCATAGAACTGCGAGAACTGGCTACGTCTATCGTTCGTTACCTACAAACAAATGCTTTGTAACAGTATTTACTTTTTATCGGCGATATTGACAACAGAGGTTAAGGAACTTGTCTTTAATCAAAAGATCGTCTCCGTTTTCAATTTGAAGCAGTATCTAGCTTACTGTAAGAAATCTCACATTGCATCCTCTCTCTAGCTTCTTCGGCTAAAGATGACGACAATGACGATGCATGCATTATTCACGCCTACGGTGTTAATACAGTCTGTAAAAATACCACTTTGACACACTTGCAAGAAATGATCCGCTGGCTAGATGTAGCATGATCTTATTTACCACCCACAATAGTTCTGCTTTTTTTGCAGCAGCATTCTGAGTTAGAGTAGCTAGCTTTTCCAGTTGCACAACAAAGTCACATAATGTGACGAGATTGAATTTTAAAAAACTCACCAGGGACATCGACAACATCGGCAACCCTGCACTATGGATTATTATTTTGATGTCATCTTTAAATTAAGTGTCTGAACAGGACTGGTTGTGCAGGCACACATGATTAGTTTCTCCTTCATCTTGAACCTAAAACCTAGATTCTAGGTTAGAAATGTTGACAATGACCAACAGTTGCTACGTTACAAGAAACAAGGAACCAATCCGATTGGCCAACGCTCTTCACTGTTCAAACTTCTTTCAATTATTAATACTTTTCAGAATGGGTTTTATTCGCCAAGAAACATCACACAGACAAGGAATTTACTGTGGCAGGAAGGTCCACACATTAAACATATAAGAATCTTAAATAAGAAGTGTACAAGTCTAACTAATACTAAGGGTTTAAAAATGTAAAAGGTTTAGAATGAAATAAAATATAAAATGGCTCTAACATAACGCTTTAACATTTATGAAATTAAATAAGATACCCTTTTCATCACTCTTTTTTCTCCTTTTTCAACCGTGAGAAAATATAGCAATGCATAACAATGACAGATATACTTTTAACACTGTCTCACCATTTTGGTTTCAAAGCAACACTTTTTTTCACCTTCATACTGCTGACATACTTTTGTCTGCTATGATATTGATAACTGTTATGCAATATACTCTTCATCACTATATTTGCTCATTTTTCTAACTTCAAACTTTTTTCTGTTTCTCAGTCTTTCATTCTTTCATACTTTTAACGCTTAAAAATGTATGAAAGTCAGTAAGATACTCTTTTCATCACTGTTTTTTCTCCATTTTCAACAGTAAGAAAATATCGCAATGCATAACAATGACAGATATACTTTTAACACTTTTCCTCACCATTTTGTTTTTAAAGCACATACCTCTTTTAACATTTTTGTAAAACCTTCTTCACTATTCACGCCATCAAAACAATCGTTTCAACTGCTTTCAGCAAACACACACATTTTCTTCAGGAAATGTACCTTTATAGTTATTATTCTAGTTCCATGGGAGTCAATGGCAGCCCCTAGAACCCTTCGATAACTTTTTGTTAAATTTGGCACACTCATTAAGGACAGTTCCTTCTATACCTACACCAAGTTTCATGTATCCCATTAGACCACTCTAGCGCCACCAATGGGTCAAAGTTGGACTTGTGTTTACACCTGCAACTTTTGAACCGTAGGACTTATTTCCAAAAATGAGGTACCATTGGATTCCCTGGATCTAGACGAGTTCAAGACGTCAATTTCCGGTTATATAGATTTTCCGCCATTTCCGGTTTTATCAAAAACCTTTGAAAGCCTACTCCTCCTACAATTTTTTTCCAATCTTCCCCAGAATTGGCATACATCATGGTCAGAGCAACCCTCACTCAGGTATTACTTTTCTATTTGATTTTCAAAACCGTTTGTCCGGTACAGCCAATCAAAATCGGCAACAAAGCAACCAAACAGGAATTTGGATCAAATCTCAGCAAATCTTTGAGATGTCAACACCAAACTTGGTATGATGACTCGGAACCCTCTTCTGAGGATGTCCACACAATTTGGTGTCATGCGATAACTGGGCGTGGCCGCAGGAAGCTAAAATGTGTTTTGGCCAATAACTATTGATTTGTTTGCCTTTATTAAGTGATTCCTTTGTCTCATGATATCTTGGGACATCCCGTGTGTGACTCATAATAATTTGTGATAATAGCCGAATTGATGCGGCCGCCATTTTGATTGAATTGAAAAACGTTTATTTCTGTACTCCTCCTACACATGTTGTCCGATCTTCACCAAATTCAGCAAAGATTATCTGCAGACCAAGCCTCACAAAAGCTATCCCATGTTTTTTTTATTTTTGAAACCGTTTGCCCGGTACAGGCAATCAAAATGTGCCGTTAAGCCAGCAAACAGGAAGTTGGGTCGTATTTCAGCAAATCTTTGATGGATTCACACCAAACTTGCTGCGTGTACTCGTTGCTCTCTTCTGAGGATGTCTAAAATGTTTTCTGGGTCATTTGACTGCTTGGCCACCTCATTGCTGCTTGCAGCTATATTTGGATTAGGTCAGATTTGATATCCCATTGGTAAGTCTGCAGCATGGATTTTTCTATACAGTGACAATTTGTGAAGAATAAAAAATTTTCAATGGTTCGCAATGTTTTGGAGGAATCCGCCATTGCTGCTTGCAGCTATATTTATTGGGTGTGCTTTGCCTTCGGCAAGGGCACAACCTTTGCTCTCACATATATATTATTATTAATTTTATTTTTATTATTCTTTTTGCCCCCCTATTTGGCCTACATAGACAACGTAGGTGTCAACAGTTTCGTCTTGGTAGCGATTGAGTTGCTTCTATTGGAATTTACGTTCCGTTGCATGGTTTGGGCTTAAGTTAAGTTTTTGTGGCGAAAAGTGAAGCTAACGGTGGCTAATTTGCTAGCCACAGTCACTGACGTTACTAACGTCACTAACGTCACGAAAACAGGCGTGACTACCTGTAGCAGAACATTAGTTTCACATCTGTTAACTTGGGGGATAGCTAGGCTAACTATAGCTTTACTGCAAGGCAGCTGCAGAAACGCCACAAGCAAAGAGGCCAGGGTGATAACTATTTAATCATTTTACTTTGTGATGTGAAACACAATTGTGAATGTAATGTACAATATTAGCTGATATTATTAAGGAAGTAGGCCCACATCTACTTTCGGAAACGGTAGTCTACTATTTCACTGAAGCATTAGCATGACATTAGCCTCTGTTGCCCGGGCAACACATACTACAGTGGTCTATGATGCATCTGTTTTCAATCGTTAAAATAAACATTCCTCACAAATACATTTTCGTTGTAGGATTTATTATGACATTACATTACAAGTAAACGATTTGTTGGTGACATTATCATTACCTGTGGTTTCAAACCAGTGTTGCTCACTGCAATGCTGTAGCCTACGCGAGACACACTACAAAAACATCTACACAGCTGTGTAGGAAGTCAAACGGCGACAGAACATGTTCGGCACTCCCCTTACTTAAATCAAAAGTCTTTCAATAGGTGAAACTATCTGACTACTAACCTGAACTTCATTGCCACAGCCTAAACTTTGTCAATCTGTTCATGAAAATAATTAATAATTAATTTCAGCCTAAACCGTACAACGGAACGTTAAATCGAATTCAACCAACGCAAATCGCTACCAAGACGAACACAGCAGTAGTCTAGTACTGTACTGTAGTAAAATTTACCGGGCAGCTTCTCCACACAGGGCTATATCGCATTTTGCGTTGTTACTGACAATGATCGCTACCAGCGAGCTTTTTATGAATGAGCGATTTTCCACTAAATAAATGTCAAGCTTATTTACGTTTTTGGGGGCATATTTTCAGTTAGACGATGGTACTGTTTGAATCGCGATTCCATCTTCTACTGCCGGTAACGTCGTAGAATAATCTTCAAAGGGGGTTCTTTATTCATGAATGAATGCAATATGAGTAGGCTAAATGCCTGAAAATATCACTAGAAGGGAAAACTTAAAAGGACTTTTAAGTCATAGAGATTAGGTCAATTTTTACACCGGTCTGCCAAATTCATTCGTTTTGATTCAGCTATGAGGCTGCCTCTTGCAGGGGAAATGAGAAGACATCATATTTCATTCTACACTTCACTCGTATTTTGAGTTGTAAATGAGCAGAAAAAAAAAGATGCTTTTAAATCTATGTAATCTTTATAAATAATAAGTAGGCCCTATGCATTTTTATATAAAATATACAGACCCCTGTGCAACCGACGCAAGCAAGCACACCCTACAATTTCCCCAGAAATTGTACCCTCTCTAGTTATTATTATTATACATCTTCTTCTGCCATGGGAGTCTAAGGCAGGCCCTAGAACCGTATTGTCAGAAGTTGTGAAATTTGGCACACTCTTTGGGGCCAGTCCCCTCATCAATTTCACCAAGTTTCATGTCTCCATTTCAAACCCTCTGGCGCCACCAATGGGTCAAATTTGAAGGTGTGTTTACACACTTTACTTTTGAACCACGTCTCATTTTCGAAAATGAGGTATCGTTGTATTCCCTGGATCAAGACGAGTCCAACTATGACGTCATAGCCAGTTATATAGATTCTCCACAATTTTGAATGTTAAGGAAAATAGTTTTTCGTATCTCCTCCTACAATTTTTGTCGAATCTTCTTCAAAATTGCCACAAATGATCTTCAGACCAAGCCTCACAAAAGTTATTGTATGGATTTTTGATTTTCGAAATCGTTTGTTAGTTACAGCCAATCAAATTAATCTGGCCGAATTGATGTGGCCGCCATTTTGAATATAACGTTTTTTCGCTAACTCTCCTATAAAGTTTGTCCAATCGTCACCAAATTTGGCACAGATCAACTTCAGACCAAGCCCCACAAAAGTTATTGTATGGATTTTTGATTTTTGAAATCGTTTGTTCGTTGCAGCCAATCAAATTGAGCAACTGATCTGGAAAAAGGGAAGTGAGGTCATATCTTAGTCAATCTTTGATGCATTGACTCCAAACTTGGTGTATGGACTCAGGACCCTCTTATGAAGAGGTCTGAGACAGGTAGTGACATTTGACCTCTAGGGGGCACTACAATAGGCAGGATTGTGTGTTGACCAATAACTGTTGATTTGTTTGTCTTATTTAAGTGATTCCTTTGTCTCGTGATATCTTAGTAGATCCCGTGTCTGACACGTTAACTTGTGATACCAGCCAAATTGATGTGGCCGCCATTTTGAATGAATATAACGTATTTTCGCTACCCCTCCTATAAAGTTGTCCAATCTTCACCAAATTTGGCACAGATCCTCTTCAGACCAAGCCTCACAAAAGACATCACGTTTTTTTGATTTTCTAAACCTTTTGACTGGAACAGCCAATCAAAGTCGTCAACCAAGCCACCATAAAAGAAGTGAGGTCATATCTCAGCACCTCTTTACTGCATTGACACCAAATTTGGTATACGGACTAGGGACCCTGTTCTAAAAAGGTCCAATAGGTCATGCCATTTCAACTCTAGGTGGCGCTGCAATAAGCAAAAATCTGGCACCAATTATCTTCAGATCAAGCATCACAAACGTTTTCACATGGTTTTTGATTTTCAAAACTGTTTTTCCGGTAAAGCTGATCAAACTCGGCGATGAAGCTGCCAAAACAGGAAGTGAGATCATATCTCAGGAAATATTTGCTGAATTGACATCAAACTTGGTACAGGTGCTCGGGACCCTGTTCCAAAGAGGACCACAAAAGGTTGTGTCATCTAACCGCTAGGGGGCGATCCCTTGTCTGACACATGTTAACTTGTGATACCAGATGAATTGATGCGGCCGCCATTTTACGTTTTATAAAAGGTTTTCCCTATTCCTCCAACAAAATGTTCCAATATTCACCAAATTTGGCACAGATCATCTTCAGACCACAATCACATTCACATGTCAAAATAGGACTGAATTACAGCTGTTTAAACTTGGGCCAAATCTAACTGCTTATATTTTTAGACAGTAACTGAACACAGTAATTTCCAGCACTGAGAATAGCTCACTAGGATAAATTGGTGTCCTGGCAAGGGCAACGTAAGAAGTTCAAATCCAGCCAAAGCCAACGAGCCTGCCATGTCACTGGTTTTCTGTTTAGCGAGACTGTAATCCACTGCAAAGGAAACCAGGTACAACTAGGGATGGGTATTGAGAACCGGTTCTTGTTTAGAACCGGTTCCCAGTGAACCGATTCCTTGGAATCATCAGCCAAATTCTAACGATTCTGCTAACGGTCCTCTGTGCCGTTGCGCATGCGCAAACTTTTATAGTTTATTCTGACTGCAGCAAACATGGCAACTAGGCAGAAGCGTTCTAAAGTTTGGTTGTATTTCACACAACAAAATGACAACAACGCCACTTGTAACGCGTGTAAAAATTCTATTTCGTCGAAGGGAGGAAATGCCACAAATATGAAGAAGCATTTGAACACACAGCATGGAATGAAGTTACTGGAATGTCATGTGTTCAATGCACGCAGAAGCAATTTGCCTTTATTGTGTGTAGTCGATCAAGTTATCTTCTGTCCCGTCGTTTGAAGCATACATTTTTGCTCCGACATTCGTCTCCCATTATTGATCACTTCACGTTAATTATCGGAGGGCGTGTGTTATCAGCAAACGTTCGCGTTGTCGTGTTAACCCAATATTAGCTAAACTGAGCGACACTGTCATATTATATGATTTGACCTTGGCTGAAAATGGAAGATTCTATAGCTAAGCTAGCGTAGCTATAACTGACATAGCTTAGCTATAGAATCTTCCATTTTCAGCCAAGGTCAAATAGAAGTGTAGAAGAAGAGCAACGACAAAATGTAAATGTGTATGTATACATACTGTATATGGTGTGTATCATTATAGAAAATTTTATAACAGAATTTATGTAAATTAAGCCGTTTGTGCTCTTTTTTCCTCCCCTTGCCCAATAAGAATCAATAAGAGAATCAATAAGAGAATTGAATCGATAAGCAGGAATTGATGGAATCAGAATTGTAAAAATCTTATCAATCAGCTGTATATAGTCATGGCAATCCTCACACAAACTATCAAAATTATTTTAGATTTTTGAAACGGTTTGATCGGTACAGCCAATCAAAATCTGCAGCAAAGCTGGCAAACAGGAAGTTCGGTCGTATCTCAGCAAATCTTTGATGGATTAAAAGCTGCATTTACTCAGAACCCTGTTTTCTGAGAATGTCAAAAATGTTTTTTGTTCATTTTACCTGCTTTACCGGTTTGGCCACCTCATTGCTGCTTGCAGCTATATTTACAAATGGTGTTTTATTGAACTCAAACCCTAAATACAAGATAAACATAATCAAATAAAGCTGCTCTATGAAGTCAGGAATAATTATTGATTCTGTATATGGAGGTAGTTTTTGTGGCTGTCCATTTTATATAGACATGTTACAGGAGACTAAATAAAAACATCAGTCATAGAAACTACACATCATATACAAAGGGAGAGATGTAGGAAACAATTTTTTGTTTGCTCACCTCAATGTCGTCCATTAACTCTTTTTTCCTCCTCCGTATGTTGGACAACTCATCCCTTTCTTCCAAGGAGAGGTCCTCAGGTACTGGAGAAGGTAAGATGGAGAGAAAGTGTGGTATTTTGAGAATGAGAGATATAGAGAGACACAGATTAAGCATAAGATGAAACTAAACTAAATTGACTCACTGACCAGTATGACACATTAACACATAAGAGGGAGTCAGTTGGCTGAGCGGTGAGGGAGTCGGGCTAGTAATCCGAAGGTTGCCAGTTCGATTCCCGGTCATGCCAACTGACGTTGTGTCCTTGGGCAAGGCACTTCACCCTACTTGCCTCGGGGGAATGTCCCTGTACTTACTGTAAGTCGCTCAGGATAAGAGCGTCTGCTAAATGACTAAATGTAAATGTAAATTTAACAAGGAAGACCTCTGCATTCCTACTTGGTATTCCTACTAACTATGAATCCCAACCAACTGTCACATGACTGAAATGGTCAGTGTATGTTTCCTTAAGGCACAAGATGTTTGGTCTGGAAGACATGTACCTGATGCTGAATTAGCATTCCATGACCTTGTACGTGCAACTAAACCACCTCACACTCCATATAACATTCATATCATTTCACATTATTCTCCTGGAAAATACTAACAAGGAACATGAAACGGACTTCCTGATTAGTCAAATGAAAGCTGTCGCACAAATTACAACCGTTGTGGACTATGAACGCACATCAGGTCTCTGAACATCAGGTGAACATACGTAGTTCCTCAGTTGAAGTAATTAGTACCTAGGAGATACATAGGCCATGCTAAGACGAACAGAGTATCATATAACATACATGATTAACCACATGTGGACACACACACTATACTCACATAAACAGTTTTCACATGCCTAATCTACAGGAGCACACACACACACACACACAAAAGTGTAATGCCTACAGTTGACCCGCACACCTACACAGACACTGCACACTTGCTCTGCACACATCACATACACATTTTATCCTCGCACTGTGTACACAACATGACTCAAAATGACACACTGTAGCGATTAACTTATTCAACAAGAGGTCCCTAGTTCTCCCTGCTTAGCCCTGTTTAACAGAGGAATGTCAGCCTCTCCTCCAGACTCTCAGAGGACTGCCTCTTCACACCAGTGCTCAGAGCGCCATCACAACCATGTCGGCAAGCCGCCTGGCAGGAAGTAGGTCATTTTCACACCTAGCCGTAGCTAATTGTCCTTTCTATGCCATGCTTTCCAGATTCCCAGCATCCTCCTACCCAGAGCTGTGTGTGTTTGTGTGTATTTGGAGTGTCAATTCAAATCCCAGTAGAATCCCAAACAAGCTAAGCAGCTGTTCCTCCTTTGTCAATAACGAGGGCAGAGCTTTTGAATTATCTATTTTTTCCCTGTTTCTGGCTCAGATAAAGTGACAGAGATAGCATATGGGACATTAAGTCAGAGTGGGGGAGGATTCACACACGCACACAACTGGTTCCTAATTACACACAAGCAAGCGAGCAACCAATCACAGCCGGGGACACAGATGGGTGACAGAGAGACTCTCATAAATACGTGACCATGTGACCACCAGTCGATGGGACTTCTGACTGGCTTCCACTAAATGAAACAAGGAGAGAATGAGTGGTGTGTGTAGTGGGTGGAAGTGTGTGTGGGTGTGTGAACAAGTAGGATAAAGTATTGAAAAACACAAAACAGACAATGATAGAAATAGAATTAAACAAAACAAATCTGTTCAGCTCTACTTCCCTCTCTAGCCCCTCACTTCTCCTCTTCACTCCTCTTCACTCCTCTTCTCCCCTCCCCTCCCGTCCATATAAACAGGCCTATAAAGTGGTGATTGTGCTGCACGTACAGAGTCTCTGCAGGCATCCTACATCTCTAATATGCAAACCAGGCGCTGCAGTCCTCTCTCTCAGCTTCACAGACTCACCCTGAAGAAAGGGACAAATTGTCTGGGATGGACAGTTGCTACGTTGGGTGACAGTACTCCCCCTGCAGTGTGTTAGCAGCCAGGCAGGCATGTGGAGATGCTGGGTGATCTGGTATCATTCTGTGGATGAACTGCTACAGAGGAGCAGTCCAGCAGCTTGGAATCTGATGCATAAAGCATTTGGTCTGTTTGTGTGAGTTTTTGTGTCTTTTAGTGACTGAGTGTTTCCATTACAGAAATAGAAAAGGGCAGCTCCACTGTTCACCACTGGGGAAGGTAAACCTGAGAAATCTATATAATAATAGATTGAGTTGCGTTGCGCCTTGTATTTGGTTTCCAACACTTCACATTGAAATGGAACGCAACTACTCAAGTTTCTTTTTAAAGAGGCTTGGGACACTCTTGATTTAGTTTGTTCTCCTCTCCTTCCTATCCCTTGTTCTCCTCCCCCACTCCTTCCTCTTTTCCTCTCCTCCCTACTGTGACCGGCTAGGTCAGCATTAACTACAGGGGGGTCAGCAGCAACTCACAGAGGTCAGACACGGAGGTCTCTGTCTGGGCAAGGTCAAAGTGCTACCGGTACGGTTAGGTAGTCAGTTAATGCACTTACTAAGGTGCTGTGATCCATTACTGAACATGCACACAATATGGGAAACATCCTCTCACTCCAGAGAAAGGTTTGGGAATTGTTTATGTTTTATTTGACAGTTTTAAGTGTAGAGTGACAGGAAAGGCAGGGAGATAGAGGGCAAAGGGCCAAGGCTGGATTCAAACACAGGCCGCTGCAGCAAGGCCTCAGCCTACATGATACGTGTACTTATCCAGTGAGCTACTGGGGTGCCTCATTAGGATGCATGTAATGTAAAATGTGCCAATGACCCACATGATTCATATGCTTTCAAATGTCTATGGGGAATATTTTCGCCTCCAGTTGAGCTGTGTGCTTCCTAAAACGTGCTAACCAGCATTCTGTGGTCAGAAGAACCATATGTGTTGATGGTTGTCATAATGCCACACACAAACCTTTATGGCAACATAATAATGATGATAATCTATTATGAAAGGCAAAATGTTCAATCTCATGACTAAACCATTATCTGCAACCGCTATCTCTCTTCCCCAGTCATTCATAGGGGTCAGTAAAGTACAGACTACATGTAAATTATACAGAACCATGATAACAGCAGATATTTTCAGAACCCATGTGACATCTATGATGCATTTTAGTACAGATAAAATCAGCGCACCCTCAGGAGGTAGACTCAATAATCCAGTCAAGGTCCAGTGTCCAAAATGCTAAAATACTTCTGATTTGGTGGCGCTAGGGTAGATACGTTATGCTTACCAAAGCAGAGGAATTAACTCATTTTACTCCCAGAAAATATTGACTAGCTCTGGGGAAAATAATTGACCACCATGTAGCTGTTTGAAAGGTGAGTATTGCTGCATATAATAGGCTGTAGTTTCAGCCAGCTAGCTATCCAAGACACCTTCCTCATACAACCCCAACTTCCCCAGATTAGACTTTAGCCCCAAGCCAATGACTGCTAAGGCTGGGCCTTGCATAATGTATGGCTGTCTCTGACAGACAAGAGCAGATTCCAAGTATAGTCTGGAAACCCCTAAATTTTGTCTTTTTAACAGCGTGGACAATTGAGGACGATCTGAGAAAACGACAGGGGTTAACTGATTTTAAAAAGGACATGCTCTTTAGATAGATGTATAATTGGCCATGCTAGAATGGATGCAGATGTGGGGCTTTCTTCTAACAAATTCTTATTCACACTATCAGCATTTGCTTCAGGCCTGGTCGTAACCCCATTACTGAGGTGAAACGCAACTTAAACATCTCTATAATGAATAGTATCCTTTTAAGAGAGACCATCTAGTAAGCACTGTGACAACAGACAAGGAATCAATGATTAAAGAGCTAGGGAAACACTTCCTGGTGTTCTCCAAGACTGCACTGTCACCTTGAAGAGGATGTCTGCACTGATTAGAACCATCAGCTCTTGTCCACCCATAACAAAGTCTCCCAGTCGTGTAGATTCAGCCTCTACAACATCTGGAAAATCAGGAGATACCTGTCTGAGCATTCCACCCAGCTGCTAGTTCAAGCACTTGTCCTCTCCAAGTTGGACCACTGCAACTCACTGCTCACCGGTCTCCCAGCATGCGCAACCTGCCCTCTCCAGATGATTCAGAACGCAGCAGCCTGCCTGGTCTTCAATCTACCCAGACGCTCCCATGTTACCCTGCTCCTCATCTCCCTCCACTGGCTCCCCATCACGGCCCGTATCAGATTTAAGACCCTGGTACTGACCTTCCGAGCGATGAACGGGACTGCACCCGACTACATCAAGTCTCTCCTCCAGCCTTACACCCCCACCCGCCACCTACGGTTTTCTTCTGACAACCTGGTGGTCCCACCTTTCAAGAGTGCCCGCTCCCAACCCAAGCTCTTCACCTGTCTGCCCCCCAATGGTGGAATCACCTCCCCACCTCCATTAGAGACACTGACTGTCTGCCCACCTTCAAGAAAAGGCTAAAGATGCACTTGTTCCGGGAGTACAACGGTACTTAGGAATGATTTGCTGGACCTGATGTTAGTTTCCTCCAGGAAAACAATGACTCTTATTGAGGGATTTGCTGCTCTTGTTGGTTAGTTGTAACTGATTTAACTTCTTGTACTCGCTTTGAATTTTATTATTGTTGCTTGCTTTCCTACAGGTACACTCTTGCACTTTTGAAGTTCATGTTGTTTAATTGTAACTTGTTTAACTACAGGCTCTTATGTTTCTTCCCATTTGCATTTATTTGCTTTTCACAATGTATGCTTCATGTTTTGGCTACCCACAATGTTTTTGGGGCAATCTCGTTGTTTATGATCATTGACCTATGCACTTTTGTAAAGCTCTGGCTTGGAAGTCGCTTTGAATAAAAGTGTCTGCTAAATGAATACATGTACATGTCACCAGACAAACACAAGCTAGGCAAAACAGTTCCCATCTCTCTAAGACAGGAATGCCATCTTAGAGAAAAATGCCAGGAATCGGTGTGTGTATGAGAGTGTAAAAAAATTTGAATGGGTTTTGTTTCCCACGATCAGTTCAAGAACTGGGCACTCTGCAAAGTTCATATTCGGCATGTGTCTTCTTTAACCCAACAGAGTGCAGTGCCGCGTTTGACGTTGTTTGTCATGACAAGCATTTCAACATCAAATAATGAAAAAAAGATTTGCCGCCAGTTTGGCTTGCTCTCTTCACGTCCCAGCCCCTTCACTGTAATTGGTCCTCTGCAAAGTTAGTATTTTGCAGGTGTCCTTTTTATAATTGAAACTGTGAATTTTGTTACTTATATGTATGTGTTTACTGATGTCAAAACTGCCAGCACATTGCAAATATACAAGCGCTTTATGGTGAATTAGGCCTACAATTATGACAACTGGCTCAACCATTGTACATGTAATGACTTCTGTTATGAACTGAATGTTTAGATGTTTGTGGTGGTAAGACCATTTTACAGAGAACCAATATAATACATTTTGATCAACATAACATAAGCAATTTCAAATGTAGGAAACAGCAGACAAATGAAGGCTACATAATCATTTGCATGAATGTAGGCTACCACAGCATTGGCAATTTGACTATCCAATGTGGAGGTTGATCATGTACTTCAGAGATGACAGAGAATTAAAATTGTGATCTGAGAAATATAGGTAGGCTACCAAAACCACTTAGAAGAACTGTCCCCACCAGCTGCATCACAGGCACTATCTATCTAAAATTCCAGAAATCTGTGTGTGTCTTTTTGTAGATTACAATGAAGGTTAGGGTGTTAACTATAGAAAACATCAAAAATCTCAATGTTGACAGAAAACAATTTTCGATCTTTTATGGCTTATAGCCAACAATGAGCGGCCGCGACATCCGACAGGTTTCCGCAGGACGCCACACAAATAGGCTGCTATTGTGCTTTTGTTATTTTTAAACTTTTTTATTTCTCTCTCACATTGGATATAGGCTATGTTTAAAGGTAGACAGCAATGTATAAGATAGGATGGACATACATTTTGAGTGGATTTAGGGGAGGGGCCTCAAGCTCCAACTTTGCGGGGGTCTCTGCAAAGTCCCTGTGTTGTATCACCCGATGCATGACTCTCTGGATTGGCACCCCCTCGCGGGAGCGCTCGCGAATCAAAGAGTGAAGGATTTCGTCTTGATATCGCAACCAAACGAAGGGGAGACAGAAGTCTCACATTATACTTTCTTTGTTATAAAATTAAAGAGAAGAATGTTGGTTATCTTTGTAAATATCAGATGCTATTTTCAACACAAAATCCTTAAAATTCGTCATTCAAACCGTATAGTAACTAACGCGAACCAACATTCTTGCTCCACGACATCGCATTCTGAGGAAATATACCCCAGTATGATTACCAAAGGAAATGTATTTTGTGTAGCAGTTTCAAAGTATTTCACATGGCTCTTCATAATAATGTGTACGTTCAAAGGCATGCGATTTTAATGCAGTTAGGCTGCGCGTAGGGTGGGTTACTCAGACAGGTCGAAAACAACAGCATTCTGATCCAGAATAGGCCACAGCTGTCCTGAAAAGGGACCAAAGGTTCACATGCCTATAGCCTACAAAAGACAAGTACTAAAAACGATGTATCAACTATGTATCAACATCAAAAGAAATGTTCTCACCATCAAATCCTTTTTTAAGATAGGAAATATTACTATTATTGTTTAAGTCAATGAAATACAGTGCCCTCCACAATTATTGGCACCCCTGTTTAAGATGTGGTCGTGGACTTCTAAACATTCTCCTTTTTTTTAAAACAACATATAACCCAAATGCAAAAAAAGAGAAAAATCCAACCTTTCATACAAGTACATTACTTTGGTGGTAAAAAAAATCACACATTTAGAAAAAACAACAACACTTGAAATCATGTGTCCCACAAGTATTGGCACCCCTAACAATTCCTCTGAAAAATGTAATTGATTTTTTTCTGTAGTTGCTAAAGTTGGTCAGGGTATCTATGAACTTTTAATTAGTAATTCATGACTTCCTGTTTTCCTGGGGTATAAATATGACGTGACACAGAGGCCTAATTCTCTTACCCATTTGTCAACATGGCAAAGACAAGAGAACACACCATTCAAGTAAGGCAGATGTGTGTCGACCTTCATAAGTCAGGCAATGGCTACAAGAAAATAGCCACTCGCCTTAACTTCCCCGTATCTACAGTCGGAGGAATCATTAAGAAGTTTTAAACAACTGGAACAGTGACAAACAAGGCTGGAAGAGGTCCCAAGTTTATCTTGCCACAACGCACAGTGAGGAGGATGGTAAGAGAAGTTAAAAAAAGTCCTAAGCTCACTGTCACAGAATTGCATCAAATGTGGCATCTTGGGGTCACAAAGTCTCCAAAACAACCATCAGACGCTCTCTACATGCCAACAAGCTGTTTGGGAGGCATGCAAGGAAAAAGCCTTTTTTCATTAACCCTCACAAACGTAAACGTCTGGAGTTTGCGAAAGCAGCACTGGGACTTCAACTGGGATCGTGTGCTTTGGTCAGATGAGACTAAGATTGAGCTTTTTGGCAACAAACACTCTTAAGTGGGTCTGGCGTAAAACAAAAGATGAGTATGCCGAAAAGCACCTCATGCCCACCGTGAAGTATGGTGGAAGATCTGTGATGCTGTGGGCCTGTTTCTCTTCCAAAGGCCCTGGGAACCTTGTTAGGGTGCGTGGCATTATGAACGCTTTGAACTACCAGGACATTTTAAATAAAAACCTGATGGCCTCTGCCAGAAAGATGAAGATGGGTCATCATTGGGTCTTTCAGCAGGATCCATGCATCCTGCATCCAGACCTCAACCCAATCAAAAACCTGTGGGGCGAACTAAAGAGGAGAGTGCATAAGAGAGGACCCAGGACACTGGATGATCTAGAAAGATTGTGCAAAGAAGAATGGTCAAAGATCCCTCTCTCTGTGTTCTCCAATCTTGTGACATGTTATAGGAGGAGATTAAGTGCTGTCTTGTTGGCAAAAGGGGGTTGTACAAAGTATTAACATCAGGGGTGCCAATAATTGTGGGACACATGATTGCAAGTGTTTTTTTTCACCACCAAAGTAATGTACTTAAATGAAAGGTTGGATTTTTCCCTTTTTTTGCATTTGGGTTCTATGTTGTTTAAAGAAAAAGGAGAATTTTTAGAAGTCCACAACCACATCTTAAACAAGGGTGCCAATAATTGTGAAGGGCACTGTAAATGAAAAAATAAAACATAATAATCCCACACCTACCATGGACTATTCTGATTTCAGACCTTTCCACCCTATACATACACATGTATTGGTATTACATTTATGCTATTAAATGTACATAATGCTGGAGTAGAAGGGAAGAAACGTATGCAGGGGGAGAGCATTTCATGGCAGGCCTTGTTTTCAATTTGATGTACAGTAAGTGCAATGCACTCCCTGCTAACAATAACTAGGAAAGTGTTACATGCCTGAAACTTACTGTGGTTACTCATACTACGGCCCTCAGTGTACAGTAAGAATCATTTGATGCTGGGATATACAGAACATACAATAGAGGGGGGTGCATTTCACGACAGGCTTAATGCACCCCCTGCTAACCCTGACTAGGAAAGTGTCACATGCCTGAAACTTACTTGGGTTACTCATACTAGTGCCCTCAGTGTACAGTAAGAATCATTTGATGCTGGGATATACAGAACAGACCATAGAGGGGGGTGCATTTCACAACAGGCTTAATGCACCCCCTGCTAGCGAAGAGGCGAATGAAGTTTTCATAGACTTTCATGCCAGCTCAACAGGGGCTCACACTGGACAAAAGAAAACCTGGGATGCCATACGCAAAAGGTTTTTCTGGCCCGGAATGGCTCTAGATATTGAGAAATGGGTAAGTACAGTAGGCTTCACAACTAATTTACTTCTGCCAGTGTACTTACACAACAACTGATCTGGCCCACTTAGATTTGTATGGTGGGCTTTAGCACACTACACATGAACATGTAAACTTAAGATGTAAAAAGATAAACACCTGTACTCTTTTTACCTGTTCTTCAATATGTTGATTTATGAATGTATGAATTGTCATTCGCCAAACATTTGTCAGCCGATGGCTAACCTTTTCATGTACGTGTTATACAGGTGTCAGAATGTGTGGTTTGCCAGGCCAGTCAACACATGATTAAGCAGGAGGTTGTATATACCCCTATAAAGGTATAGATATGGTTGGTTGACATACGCTGTATACCATGCTACTTAAACTTAATTTCTCCCACAAAATATGTACTATACAACCACCTCACCATAGCTTAGTTCACAGTGTTAGGGCAAGGAAGGGAGCTTTGACAACTTTAAACTGCAAATTTTTGTTCCTCTATCTAGAAAATGTGAACAAAAATTCATATTCACAATGAAAGTAGTAGTAATTTTTATCAACACAAAAACACAAATGAATGAAACATAAGACCATAGGGCAGGGGTCGGCAAGTAACTTGGGCCGCGGGCCAGTATTTTTCCTCGCCACTAAATGGCGGGCCAGAGTCTGGGTTACTTCCTATTTAGACGCTGCGATAGGTGCCCTTGCGATACGTGCACTCACAACAACTAGGCCTACATGGAGAATGGGTAGGTCTACTACAAATAACTAATGATAATAAACCATGTGAATGAGCCCATTGGTGGTCTGTTTGAATCATTTCATTATTTTAACGAACTCTCTCTTATCCCCTTCTGTCAATATAGCCTCGCCTATTATTGTGAATAGTAGCAATGATGGACTTTTTTCAACATTGAGCTATTGTCTATCTTAGGGTACTTTTATTTCAAAGTAATTGATTGACACACCTCCTTATAGACCAATTATTTGTTTGTAAACAATCGGGATGTGCGCAAAATGTGGTTGCAGAAAAACGGGAAAGGATAGAATTTAAAACGGCAAAAGGACCACACGGATCATACAAATAGTTAGATTTAAAAAGGCCATAAAGGTCGAGGGAGGACAGCCTTTAAGAGAGAAAGCGATTCCCCATTGATCTGTCACATTAGAATTTTGATTTGGGTCACGAAAGTCTTGAAATTTGGCGGCAGCCATGTCTTCACGTCATGTCACAAAGTTAATAATTTTACAGTTTTACAGTCAATTATACATCTAAAAAGTGGAGCAGGGCAGCTTTCAAGAGATATGGGAATTCTGCTTTTAGCCAGCTGGTCCGATTATTTTTGTGATTTGTTTAAAACTGGCAATCTGAGTGAGACTGCGTCCCCGTTACTGTTTTGACGTTAGCATCAGTCAGACTCGGGTCGCTCACTGGCAGTGTGCAATGCATGTTGTATTTCACTCCATTCTACACCAGAAACGTCAGGGAGGACTGCCTAATGTAGATACGAGCCTGCTGAAGATACCCAGCTAACAAGGGACGTCCTGGGGACGTTCGGTGACGTTCCTATTTGGTCCCCTATAGGTTATACCGTGACGTTATCCTTAGGACGTCCTAAGGACGTCCTTAGGACGTTATTAAAGTTCCTAAAAGGTCACAATTTAGTCAGTTATAGACATTTATTTTTAAACTTTCAGGGGACGTTCCAGGAACGTCCCTGGTTGGTTATGATACCACGTTATGTAAAAAAATTTCGGGGGACATTCGGGACGTTCCAGGAACGTCCCTGGTTGGTTATGATATGACATTATTTAAAAAACTTTCGGGGGACATTCGGGACGTTCCAGGAACGTCCCTGGTTGGTTATGATATGACATTATGTTAATAACTTTCGGGGGTTCCACAAACGTCATTCATTGGTCATAACGTAACCACCAAACGGATATTTTCGTTTGTGTCATTCTGTGATGTGACTTGCTTGAGCTATCCTACTGTCACTATGGATACTGTACATTTGGCGGTGTTATTACGTTGTGTTTATTAAATATACATTTAATTTGATTGTTTCATTCAAGCAATGGTACCAATAACTTGCATTTGAGCTAAGTAATAAAATAATTTTAGTGGGCTGCTATTAGCTATTGGATATGCATTCGCCTCTAGTCTAACCCTAACGAGGTTGAGGGGGACGCGGAAGTAACGTTAAAAACAATGCCGCCGATCACTCCTGCGTTCCCAAATGTAATTCTTCAAAAAGAAACAAATCTTGTTGAGGTCAATCGTTTCCTTTAAGATCTTGTACTCTGTAGTGAATCTGAGAGTGCATTTGCGAAATAAGAAGATCCTGGTCACCATTTTAAGGTAAGTAATTTGACGGCAAAGCTGTACTGACAGGCGGGCTTTAGCATAGAATAGCTAGCCTAGCTAAAACGTACAGTCTGAACTTAAATGGATTAATGGCTTGATTAGTCCAGTAACCTGTTGTTCTCTCGTTTTAACTTTAAAACGAGGCTGATTCGGGGTTAACGTTAAACAAGTCGTACTGTAGCTCTTTACACTAGCCTGGCTACAGTAGCTCATGTCCAGGCAGTAGCTAGCCTGGTCTAACAGAATGAAAAAGAGGATTACCCGTTTGTGATTGACCCATCGCAACAGTAAGCAAGATAAGTTAATCACATAACTATAAAACTGTCAAATCTGTTTTATATCTAACGTTACAGATCACCCTGGACACAAGTGTGTTCAGAACACCTTAAAAAATTGTTTCTTAAGACCCAAGTTTGTATGCAAGAGTTGAAGGAGGGCCCTGTGCCAACTTGTCTGAATTGATATGCTGTGAGGCCTGGCAGAAGAGCTGTTGTTAGAGAAACTACAAGGTACTTTTCTGTGCAGTTAAAATCCAAGTCTGTAAAACATTTAGAATTGGCTTATTTTCATGTGAAGAGGAGTCTACTCCAATTCCCTACTCCTTTTACCATCAATATTGTTTGAATGCTTTAGATGAGTGTAATTTATTTGCTGGTACTTTTTAGTTCCTATTAATATTTTTTATTTTGTCTGCCATTCCTTCAGCCACTTCATGGAAGAGGACATCCAACCAGGCACATCATGAATGTTGGTGGTGGTCGGAGGGGCCGTAGGCGCTTATTGGCAGCCACGTTTCTGTCAGTCTGCCCCAGGGCAGCTGCCTACAGTTGTAGCTTACCACCGCTGGTTTGACTGTGTCTGAATGAATACTGGACTTTGTAAAGCGACCTTTGAGTAGTAGAAAGCGCTATATAAGATCAATTATAATAACACATCAAGGTACTATATTTATACTATATTTTCATGCATTGGAACCTATATTGACCACTATGGAGATTTATAGTCACCGCTCTTAAAAATAAATGAAATCATAAGATTAATCTTTTTTTTTATTTATCTGAATGACCTCAGATTAGAGATCGACCACTAGTTTAAATTGTGCTCTCCTAAAAATGAGTCTCTTAATATTTTCTTACCCTTGCACTTCAGTGTAGAGATGGAAACTCCCAGATTATGCTGAAATGCCCCAGCCACTGAAGGATCAACTTGAGGAAGTCCACAAGACCATCAATGATCAAGAATTAACAGAGCTTCAAGAGAACCAGTTCCTCCTTTCAAGATTCCAGGGTATCAATAAGAACATGTTTTACACAGGATTTCCAAAGCAGTGTTTACAGCCCACTGCAGAAAAACTTTAGAGTAGAGTCAGGCACAGTAAAAAGGGATGATGACATTAAAAGGCAAGGGTTTCGCATTCCTAAACTGGCAACCATTGACCAATTTTTCCCTTTTCTTAATTGTTTGATGCTGGACCAGACCTTACAGTGTGCCTCAATGTGTCAGTCAACTGTAAGCAGGGTCTGTATAACTTGGACAAACTTACTATTTTTCATGTTGGGTTCACTTTCAATTTTGATTTCAAGAGAAACTATAAACTAGCTTATGCCTCCTTGTTTCCAAAGTACTTTCCCACTTACACAAGTTGTATTGGGCTCACTGTATGGAGGCCTAGCTCAAAAGTTATTAACATTGAAATACTTACATGTATTCTCACCACAAAGGTAATAGCCTACCACCTTTACGGGCCTAATTGGCATCAGGCAAAGTGAAATTTGTTAGTGACCTGTATACAGGTCAGTCTGACAAAAGCTTTGTCATCAAGGACCGTCTATCTGAAATAAATGCCTGAAAATATCACGAGAAGGGAAAAACTTAAAAGGGCGTTTAAGTCATTGAGATTAGGTCAATTTTTACACCGGTCTGCCAAATTTATTCGTTTTGATTCAACTATGAGGCTGCTGATCATCATTCCCTCTTGCAGGGGAAATGAGAAGACAACTATTTCATTCTACACTTCACTCCTAGTATTTTGAGTTGTAAATGAGCAGCAAAAAAATTATGCTTTTAAATCTATGTAATCTTTATAAATAATAAGTATGCATTTTTATATAAAATATACAGAGATATCAGTTGTAAAAATGTCATTAAAAAACGGACCCCTCTACAACCGACGCAAGTAAGTAAGTAAGACTTTATTTATATAGCACTTTTCATACAAGAATTGCAGCTCAAAGTGCTTTACATAAAATCAACAAAAACAATAATACAAGTGTTGATCTAAAACGTTTAACAAACCAAACTAGCCGCACTCTCTCTTCGGTCTCTCGAATCCATCTTAGATCCGAGCTGCCACTTGCAGTTTCTAATACACAAACATGACAAGGGGGTAGACAGGACAAGTTACAGCATAACATGAGGAGAGAGGAGGAGAGAAAAAGGCAACACCCAGACAATGCTCCTAGAGGAGTACAGTGTGGGAACAGACAAAAACCTCAGCACATAAGCACAACAACATTTACAAAAACACGTGGAGGGGGGTAGACAAGCAGCATCTGGACCTGCAGCCATGGTAGGCGCTGGACACAGACCCGCCAGCCACCCTGGGGAAACAAGCAGGCGAAGGCGTTGGATGGGGGTGGGGGGGGTGGTGATATCTGTAGTAGGTGAAAGTTAATGTGTGAGTAGGTCTGGGTTGGCGCCCTCGACCTAGGCCACAATCAGTCCGATTCTCCCTATGCAGATTGTGTTGGCCAGGAGACATCCTTGGTCATGACCCGGGCAGAGACCAAACCACAGATGTCGGTGGGGGGGGGGGGGGGGGGGGGAAGGGAGGAGCAAGATAGTCTCGCTTCAGCGCTCTCCAGGGGAGTTGTTTTCCAGCGACGGCCTTGGCCAAGGCCTGTGCTGGTTACGGGGCCGAAAGTGGATAAGATTGGGGTAGTTGTTTTGACGAGTAGCCGCAACAAAATTTTTACGTCCACCCTTCAGGAAGGTCTCCATGTCCTCCATCTTCCTTTGCAGAGCCGCAAACTTATCCCTGTTGTAATCAATGCTGCGTTGTAAGTTCACAGTCTGAGCTCCAACAACTCTGCCCACCGCATCAATCATCATCATCAAGCAAGCACACCCTACAATTTCCACAGAAATTGTACCCTCTCTAGTTTAATTTGTTTCGGCATTAATCATTGTTAGACTGGTTTATTTACATTAAAATAATACTTTTGTGGAACAAAGGCTTCCTTTATATTTGGGGATTACCTACATGAGTGAGTTTGGTGAGTGTGTGCATTGCACAAGATGGGGCTAGTATGAGTAACCACAGTAGGTTTCAGGCATGTGACACTTTCCTAGTCAGGGTTAGCAGGGGGTGCATTAAGCCTGTCGTGAAATGCACCCCCCTCTATTGTCTGTTCTGTATATCCCAGCATCAAATGATTCTTACTGTACACTGAGGGCATTAGTATGAGTAACCCCAGTAAGTTTCAGGCATGTGACAGGCATGTGACATGTGCCCCCTCTATTGCCTGTTCTGGTGCTATGGAGCAGGCCCAGACACCTGCTCCTCTTCCACCACCTCAAGCAGAGGATGAGGATGAACTTTTTTTAAAAGCCTTCTCTTTGAGTGGTGGCACTCAAAAGACTGCCACCAGCTACGTGGTCCGAATTAAAGTTTAACATTCACCGCATGTTTTTTGAGGCAAAGAGGCAGGCGTGACACAGAGTTACATGTAATAAAAAAAAATTCACTGACAAAACTTTGTGTTCCTTTTATTGAATGGGCTGTTAGGTATTTACTAGGAATTGTTGGTTGTAAAAATTAATAATGATAAGAAAAACAATGATTTAAGCTCATATTTTATGAAAAGAACATTCTGGAACTGTATGCTTTTTTGTGATTAATGTGGGTGGCTCTTAAAAGTGCCTTTGTTTCTTAATGAGATGGGCTATACAACCGATTGCTGCCAGGGCACTGCACCTTCTGCATTGAAATATGCAGTGAATGCATCCCTCACGCGAATTGCTGCACGTGCAGCGTTGTTGCTGCCCACTCGTGGAGCCTCCTGGAGACCTGCTGACCCCTCCTGGCCAGGACTGGCTGCTGGAGATCCCCTGGCACCTCTCCTGGACCTCCGGATGTAGTTGTGGAGGATGCAGGTGGCCTTCACACATGCCTCCGCTTTTGCCGGGTTGACACCAATGACACGCCGATATATTCTCCACTGACTGGAGAGTATGCCAAAGGCACACTCTACTGTCAACCTGGCACGGCTAAGGCGGTAATTGAACATCCTCTTCTCCCTGGCGAGGTTTGTCCCAGGGAAGGGGCGCATGAGGTTGCTCCGCAGAGGAAAGGCCTCATCACCCACAAAGACGTGTGACAGTGGTCCACGTGGCTCTGCTCCAGGGAGGATGCAGTTCTCTGGGAGGTCCAGGGTCCCATACTTCAGGGCCTCACCAAATGCAGAGTTCCCCAGGGTCCCGCCGTCACTGTTCCGTCCATAGCCACCGACATCGATGACCCGGAACATGTTGTCAGCGTCCACAACCGCAAGGAGAACGATGGAGAATGTCCCCTTGTAGTTGTGGTACAGTGACCCTGAATTTTGAGGGGCCTGGATGACTACATGCCTTCCATCAATGGAACCCAGGCAGTTTGGGAAGTTCCACCTCTGAAGGAAGCTTGATGAAATGTCCCTCCAGTCCTGCTTGGTCGGCACAGGCATGAACTCCTCCACCAGGCAGTCCCAAATGGCTTTAGACACAGCCCCAACAATACGTGCCAAAGTGCATGAGCACACACGATAGTTGAAACTGATTGACATGAACGAATCCCCCGTGGCAAGGTATCTACAAAGACAGAAAATAATGCATAGAAAATAAGTACACTATATTTATGTCCGAGAACACTGATATATTAACTGTTTACTATAAATGCTATTAAAGCTTACCGTAGACAAATACATTTACATTTAGTCATTTAGCAGACGCTCTTATCCAGAGCGACTTACAGTAAGTACAGGGACATTCTCCCCGAGGCAAATAGGGTGAAGTGCCTTGCCCAAGGACACAACGTCATTTTTGCACAGCCGGGAATCGAACCAACAACCTTCTAATTAATACCAGCCGGTATCACCAGCCGATGATAAGCTCCGTTGTTTGTCCGCAAATGGCGAATGGGATGAACCCAGAGGAGTCGGCGGCGTCTTTTCCGGCAGTAGTGCAGGGCGATGAAAGCAATCCTCTGAATGTTATTCATGATAAATGATAGAGTATCAGACTGCGTCTATATTTATACCAATGTATTCCCTCCAAAAATATATGAAAGAGCGGGAGGGAATGTAATTTGTTCGTTCTGAATACAGGGTGTGGTTATCAAAATCCAGCTAGGCCTATGCATACAACTATTTACAATCTTACTGGGAAAAAATGATATCGGTATTGTGTGCAGTAGACAAAATCGTGCAACATCTAGCCAGTGTATCTGATTTTTGATTAACGTGTGTAAAAGTTGTATTTTGATCGATATTGCGAGTACGTAAACCCAAGTCTGCACACTTTGCCATGACGTTATACGAACTACAACAGTGACTCTAGAGAACTACAACTCTATATTCATCTATCTGACATGCCCCCTAGCGTGGTGCACTGTCTGAACTGGTTGCAGTTCCATGTGAGGGCGCTAACGAGCGAGTGCAGAATGAATGGAGATCTATGGAGCTATACCCCTCAAAATCCACTTTTCTCAGGATATAATTTTTTGTCTAGTAATTTGAATTCTGAATTCGAAAGGGGAGACCAAAAAAACACACTGCTGGCTGTTAGATTTTTTTAAAGTCGCGTTTCTGTTCTAAAAAGCCTTTGAAAATGTCATTGACGTCATACACATCGTACGACCAGAGCTACTGCTTTACGGCAAGCTCTGGTCACTTCCTTTTTTCTGTCAAGGCATCGACAACACAGCTGACAAGTTAGGCTCTCCCTGTCAATACAATGCTAGAAAGAGTTTTGGCTTGCTAATGTTATTGCTAATGTTGCTAATGCTCTGACATTCGGATTCCGCTTTGGATGCCATCAAGTGGGAGCTCTGGTCGTATCAGTCCTTCACTAACCAATAAGCATTCATTAGCAGAATGCTAGCGTGTTATGGGCAACAACGACTCACCCTGTAAGAAATCAAAAGGACATAAGTACTCGTTCATTCAACTTTCGACCTGTAATCCATGTTGAACATGCAAAAACTGCAATCATATCGGAGATTTCTCAACGACAATCAGGCAAAAGAGACAAATGTAGCCGTTTAGCTCCATAGACTCCCATTCAACATGCATTCACTCGCGATCACCCCCAGTGGAACTCTGGTGGAACTGCAGCCAAATTCGGTATAATGGGGCTTAATAGGGAGTGGCAAGGCTCTCCTTTAACAGGCTCTGATATTACCGAGCGAACGCTGCTGCTGCTACCGCTAACGCTGCTGCTAGCTGTGTGCTTTGCTTGCATGTTTGTGATAGTTTAGGCTGAATGTACTCCGGTGATAACTAAACTCAATCAGTACACACAGCCTTAGTTTTGTCGACCGAGCCGTCTCGCAACTTTTTGAAATGGAACTTCCCATCTAAAAGCCCTCTCTCCATCATTCTATGGAACGCCGATTGGTCCATACTCGTTGTTTAAACGCGTATTTTTTGATTGGACACCCGTTTAGGAAGCGCCTGCAGCCGTTTCATAAGCGGCTGCAGTGCGTTCACACTGCAGCGTTTTTTAACGCTCTGCACCGCTTGCCTTCCCACAGTACACCACGCTCGGGGGCGTGTTAGAAAGTTAATACAGAGTATTAGTTCTCTAAGGCCACTGTTGTAGTCATGACCAAGCGTGCAGACTTAGGTTCATGTACTCACAATATCGATCAAAATACCACTTCTACACAACATTTGTGTAAAAATACAGAATTTTTACTAGTGCAAGATTACAGTAGAATACACATTACGCCACCAGTCACTCAACCAGTCCTTTGTAGGCTGGGCTAGCAAGCTAGCAGTGGTACAGAACAGTCACGTAATGTGACCAGACTGAATGTAAAAGTATAAAAACACACTAGGGACACCGACAACGTCGGCAACCCTGCACCATGCATTATTAGTTTAATGTCTTCTTTAAATTCAGGCTCGTCTTTGTTCTGAACAGAACTAGGTGTGAAGACACATACGATAAGTTTCTCCTCCATCTTGAAATTGTAAAACCTAGAAATGTTTACCATGACCAACAGTTGCTACGTTACAAGAAACAAGAAACAAATCCGATTGGCCAACACTAGCGTTTTCACGCTTCTCATTTACATAAAGTTGAGAAAATCCAACTTGCAACGCTCCGCTCGCCTTCCCACAATGCCCTAAGCTCTGGATAAGAGTGTCTGCTAAATGACTAAATGTAAATGTAAGCGAGCGTCAATGGCTGGTTTCATTGAAAATGAATTGGAAGACGACGCGCCGCCTGCTCCGCTGCAGTGTGAACGCACCGTAACGGTGCGTGTCCACTACAGCGTTTTTTAACGCGCTGCACCGCTCGCCTTCCCACAGTACACCACGCTCGGGGCGTGTTAGACAAGTTGTAGTTCTCTAAGGTCACTGTTGTAGTTTGTGTATATGGCCAGGGCCCCGTTCGTCGTAAGGGTTGAAGCTAAGTTAATCAATTGTCCCTTTAGCCCGTTAACATTAGCGAGATGAGTGAGAACAGCAAATATCGGTTCGTCAACGGTTGATCCGCATCCAAATCATGTGGTTAATTTCAATCAGGCTAAACTTATCAGGGAAATTGCACGTGCACGTCCTACTTCAAAAGGCAGGAAAGGTCGATCACCAAAACCGTGATTTTTTAACGGTATGATGGCGGAAAAGACGAAAGAGAGAGCGGTGATAGGCTATTGTTGCCATCCGAGCAAACTATTATAATGAGTCTCTAAGAAGACAATAAGCATATTATCATGGCTAAGTCAAACACCGCCACCGCTGCCAGAGCAAAACAAGCAGCTTGGGAAACAATTGCCGATAAGCTAAATGCGAAAGTTTTGGGGAAATGTATAGGCTCATCTTAAGTGCCTCATTACCCCAATCAATCAGATCACATTTCTTTAATTGTGCCTGCTGGTATAGGCTTAATGGAAATTAATAATCGAATGAGATCTTGCTAGCGAAAATAATGATCTCAACTCTTTCAGAATAAGTAGGCTAAATAAAAACAAGGCCAAGGAGTATCTAATTGATAGGAATTCATAGACAATTATGAGGATATATGTAAGCTACTGCGCTTATATCATGTACTATATATGTGTATATGCATGTAGGCATATGTGTAAATCCCTCTTTGATGTCATTGACTGGGACATGGCCAGGGAATATGATGAATTGATTCATCAGCTGGTTAAGCGCCAAGTACACTTTTCTTACAGCAACGCATGCTGCGGCTTTGCCAATGTTTTCTGCATCGCCTATACTGTATAAAAATGTAGCCTTATAGCCTACCTGACGCAAAAAACCTCAAGGCTATGCAGTCTGAAGCACAGTTAAAGTTTCAAGTAGCTTTATTGTCAATTCTTCACATGTCAAGACATAAAAAGGAATCGATATGACGTTTCCCACTCTCCCACAGTGAAACATATAAAAAGCACAGGCACAACAGATAAGACAAGACATTTCGTAAAACATAGCGTTACATATTCACATACAGCAGCATAAGCTCATAATAAAGCATAAAGCTTGCTGCGGCGTGTGATATATTTGCAATGTACGGCCCGAGAAGGTCTTGCAAATAAATGAGTCCTTGTCGGCTGAATTGATATCGCTCAAACAAGAACTCATCCGTGTGAAATAAAGGATCTTGGCAATCGCGAAGAACTCTATTGGTATGGAAAGCTAATCGAACTAAAATATAGCTCCTTGGTCAACTGGGTCTCTCAAAAAGGGAGCTGCCATGTTATTTTCCGGGGGTGTGGCAAGCTTATCCAGCTACACTTACGTTAGCCTGCTCTGGAGCAGGTTAGTGCTAATTGATATGTTACTATGGTGATTTATCGAAAGTTGCTTCCACGAACCAAAAAGAGGGGCGTTTTTTATCTTAGCCTGAAAATTAGCTCGCTAAACCGCTTAGCGAGCTACGACGAATACCACCCAGGTGTGCAGACTTGGGTTTATGTAGGCCTACTCACAATATCGATCAAAATATTGCTTTTACACACATGATGCAATTAATCAAATACGATGACAGATGTAGCATGATCTATACAGCCCTTCGTAATTTTTTTCCAGTAACATTCGCTAGATTTTGATAGATGACCACACCCGTATCAACCCTTACCAAGTTAGTCTAAATTGCCTCCCGCTCGTGATATTTTAGGGAATAGGTATAAATAGGTGCTCCCGTCGTTATTATATCACCACCAGCATCATGAATAACGGTCGCACTCAGAGGATCACACTCATCACCCTGCTCTACTACCGCCGGAGAAGACAACGTCGATTCTGTGTTCATCCCATTCGCCGCTCTCGCAAATACAACGGGGCATATTACTGGTTGGTTCAGGAGCTGCGGCTTGATGACGACTTGTTCCAGCGGTACTTCAGGCTGAACCGGGCCGAGTTTGATGACCTGCTGACCAGAGTGGGACCCCGGATAGCGAGGCGAAACACCACGTTCCGCGAGGCGATCAGCCCACAGAACGCCTCGCTATTTGTATACGGTAAGCAGTAATAGCTTTTATAGTGAATAGTTGTATGTCTTCTCAAACTAAAATTGTGTAGATATTATCTAAATCTCATAAATAGGCCTACCTATGTAGCGATCAAATAAGGCTCATTATTGTTCATTTTGCTAGGCCAGATTTCATCCAATTGTCTTCATTGTTCATAGATTAATTCACAGCAAATGCATAATTTTTTTTGAAGTGTATGATATGTGTTTCTTCTGCGGAGCAACCTCATGCGCCCCTTCCTTGGGACAAACCTCTCCAGGGAGAAGAGGATGTTCAATTATCGCCTCAGCCGTGCCAGGTTGACAGTTGAGTGTGCCTTTGGCATACTCTCCAGCCAGTGGAGAATGTATTGGCGCGTCATTGGTATCAACCCAGCAAAGGCGGAGGCGTGTGTGAAGGCCACCTGCATCCTCCACAACTTCATCCAGAGGTCCAAGAGAGGTGCCAGGGGATGTCCAGAAGCCAGTCCTGGTCAGGAGGGGTCTGCTGCTCTTCAGGAGGCTACACGAGTGTGCAGCAACAATGCTGCGCGTGCAGCCATTCGTGTGAGACATGCATTCACTGCATACTTCAATGCTGAGGGTGCAGTGCCCTGGCAGGAAAATGTCATATAGCTTGTGGCATTGAAAACTAAAGGCTCTTTTAAGAGCCACACATACTAATCACAAAAAAAGCAAACAGTTCCTAAATGTTCTTTTCATAAAATCAGTGTGTGATCGTGTAGTTTGTTATATTTTCTAATTTGCACTTTTAAAACACTTTTAAAGAAAGTTACAAAAGCAGTAGCAAACATGTGACCCTAAATAGTTAAATACTGAAAAACAATACTAAACACCCTCCATTTACATTTATGCATTTAGCAGACGCTTTTATCCAAAGCGACTTCCTCCAGATTGTGAAAGTGATAAGTCCAAACATTACAGATCCTTTGTGTATGTTTAAACTAAAATTATACCAACGATTCATAGTACCAATTACATAAAATGGACACAAGGTTCTGTAAGTGACACATTTTTATTTAGTAGGCCTGTCACTCTGTGGCCCGCAACTCAGCCTCTGCCTCATAAAACAAGCGGTGTATATTAAACTTTAGCTCTGACCACTTGGCTGGTGGCATTCTTTTCAGAGAAGGCAGGACGCTTTAAAAAAAAAGCTCATCTTCGTCTTCCAGTGGTGGTGGTGGCGGTTGAGGTGCAGGTGCTTTAACCCTTGCGTTATCTTCGGGTCATTCTGACCCATCAGTCATTGTGACCCACCGTCGTATTGCGACAAATTTACCTCATACAAAAACAAAGTGAAGCATTTTCTTTTAACTGTCGGGCTGTCTCAGACCCCCCCCCCCACATTGGAATGGTTAAAAGAAAATTATTTTTATTTGTTTTTGTATTAGGTAAAATTGGGTAAACACAACGATGGTTCGTTATGAACCTTTGGGTCATGTGACCCGAAGGCAGCAGGAGGGTTAAGAGCATCAAGCATCCTCTCCTCAAAGGTAGTGAGCCTCTCCTTCCGCACCCTCTTCTTAGCCTGACTCGGAGTGCCAGAGGATGCTTGAGGCTGGCTTCTTGCGACAAGGGCTCTAAACTGATCACTAGCCTGGGTACCTTGCTCATACTCGCTGACTGGGGGCTCTGACTGGCTGGCTGTGGGCACTGGCTGGCTGGCTGGGGGCTCTGACTGGCTGGCTGGGGGCACTGGCTGTGGGCACTGGCTGGCTGGCTGGGGGCTCTGTCTTGCTAGGGAAGTTGCTACTGGTCTCCCTGAACTCCAGGAATGGAGCTAGGAAGTTTATGACAGTAGCGTATCTCCATGGTCTACCACTCCCTAGACCTGCTCCACTCCTGCTAGCTCTTTCTCCCTATCCTTACCTTCTTGAAGCTGTCCCTCAAGGTCTTCCATTTCTTTTTGCAAACCTCAACTAGAAAGAAGTATTTATCAGACATAAACGTTGACATGTATACTAACCTTTTAGCATTTCAAAGTTGTATGTCAATCGTGTGCCGGGTGAGCTAGCTACACTTTGCAGCTAGCACAGAAGAAAGTTACGTAATGTAACGAGAATGAATTTAAAAGTACAAAAAACACACCAGAGACGCCGACAACATCGGCAACCCGGCGCCAGGCATCATTTTTTTTGTTTACGTCTCTATAATACACCGTTAAAGAAATATGTAGCTGGCCAGCTAGTTTTAAGACCATGTCAAATTTGCGATAGAGCTACAAAACGACGGTCGAAAGATAGTCTAGTTAGCCTAGCGGGTAGTTAGCCTAGCGGGTAGTTAAACTGTCAGTTGTCAACCTCGATCTAATTTTATATAATATCATCTACTGGGTATCTGACAACTTCCCACTTCAATAAGAGATCCAGATGATCAATTTTCTTACCTATTTTGTAGACTATCTTGCTCTAGTGAATATGATGCCATGACAACATTTGGATTGGCGTTTTTCTCGCAGCTGTCTGCGACTGAAAGTTTTAACAAGGCTAGAGCTAGGTTACAATGTATCCGATACATTCAGTCACAAGGATTTCAACCAGGTTACAGCTGGTGTGTTCTGATTACAGGCATTACTAATAGATTTGGTTTTAAAAGACGAGAATATCAATAAAATAACAACTGATACATGCCATTTTCTGTCAAGCACATGACAATGTTGGTTAAGCGTGTGATATATGCTACAAACCTATCATTTAAATTGTGTTTTGTGTAATATATATATTAAAGAGGTAGCCTATAGACAGTATAGTAATAATAAGTATACATTTTCTTCGAATTAGAAAGCAAGCATTTTGTTTTAGACATCAACTATTATTGAAGCTTATCATAGATACCTCTTCATATGACTGTTATGAACTCTAGATAACAGAAATAACATAGTAGTTTCTTAATTTATGGTAGTAACAGATATCAACAATTTATTTAGATGAGCCAGATTAGCAAAAGGAAGCTGTGGAGAGAGGAAGATATGCTCAGGGCAGTGGAGGAGGAGGGTGTATCAGTGAGGCAGGCAGCCAAGATCAACAATGTGCCACGGATGACACTGGCGGATAGGGTGAAGGGCCGGGTAACCCATGGCCACAAGTCTGGGCAAGGGCTCCTGTTAACTTACCAGGATGAACAAGCCCTTGTCCAGTACTGCCTCTACAGCGCAGGCCATGGGTTCCCACTCACCAAGGCCCAACTCCTGGCATTTGCCACCGCCATTAGGTATGTTCAATATTACATATGCACCCCCCAAAATACTTATTGTAAATCAAATTCATATATTTATATTCTGTTAAAGGAGGAAGAGAGACCCTACCGCCACCAAGCTCCTCTGCAGGAGCTTTACATTTAGCAGACGCTCTTATCCAGAGCGACTTACAGTAAGTACAGGGACATTCCCCCCAAGGCAAGTAGGGTGAAGTGCCTTGCCCAAGGACACAACGTCAGTTGGCATGACCGGGAGTCGAACTGGCAACCTTTGGACTACTAGCCCGATTCCCTCACCGCTCAGACACCTGACTCCCTTGGAGATGGTGGCGGAACTTCCGCCAGCGTCACCTTGGCATTCTCACCATGAGGGCGCCGGACAACATCGACCAAGGTCGAGCCTCGTGTGCCAGAGAGAAAAATGTGGGGCAGTTCTACGAACTACTTGGAAGGACACTGGAAGAGAATGGGCTGAGGGAGAAACCCCGACAGATATATAACTGTGACGAGTCAGGGTTTCAGATGGACAAGAGCAGGGACAGGGTGCTGGTCAAGAAGAGGTGCAAGTGTAATGGTGATAGTGATAGACGCTGAAATTAATGTTAGGATTTGAGTGGTAATCAATTGCTTTGACCTTCAGCTAAAATAAATAAGAGCAAAATGTAAATATGTTAAAGGAAGATAATGTGTGTTCAAAAAGCTAAAGGTAATTTACCTATAAGATTTGATGCATTTGAAATTACATTTTTGCAATCTTTCTTAATTTCTTAAGGTTTCCACTTGTTTTCATTTTGTATCTGTTTGATTGCTAATGCCTCGTTCTGCCTGTAGGATAGTCAACGTGTAGCTTACGTTTGTCCATTGCGACATTGGACTTGACCAAGCTACATCGTGTCCGTTGTCTCTTTTCTATAATTCCCATTTACAGGTATGAACGGAGGTTGTGATGTGTTTTGACTTGTGTGTTTGATACTGAAATGAATATGTACCGTGAATTGTTGATTGGTGTCACGGTTTAAGTATTTTAATTTGTCAGACATGAAAAGTTCAGTTGTATTTTAGCCTACTTGCTAGCTAAGTCGCGTGAAGCTGTGTTGAACTGAGGTAGCTTACAGTTACATGCCAAATGTTTGAGATGCATAAAAATCCATTGCGACATTGGACTTGACCAAGCTACATCGTGTCCGTTGTCTCTTTTCTATAATTCCCCTTTACAGGGGCACCACATTTGGAGGCACCGCTGAGATTGTGTGCAGCATGGTCCAGCATCTACCAGAGATGTCCCCAGCCGTCACACATCTCTTTTAAACAACTCAGACCAGATCAGGAGCAGGTGGATCAGAGGCAGTGGATTTCGACTGTTTTAGGGGCAGATTGCATGTGATCTGAGGTATTTCTAAATAATAGGAGCTGCTACTACTACCCAAATAGTAAAAGATACCACTGCTAGTACCCACACTCTGCTGGAAAGATGGAGTCGACAGAGTTAGAGAAACTACAGCTCGAAGTAATAAGAGAATTGTGTCTGCTGCCCAGAGAAGATTTGGTTGAGCTATGTGACTATCTAATCATTTCTGGAGCAAAATTTGAACATGTAACTGACAAGGGCCGAACGGCTCTCATCACACTAATTTCAAACCACATCCAGAGAGGAGAGTTAGAAGAGCTTGAGGATGAAGGAATGTCTGAATTACTCCACCTTCAAGACAACATTTCTGAACTCCAGGTAGCTTGTAAAGCTGGCACACTAGAACAAGTAGACGAGCAACAGGAAAAACAGAATAAAGAGGAGGAAAGATTTGTGGAAGAAATCGAAGCATTGAAGCTTCGGTTGGAAAACACACAAAAACAGAATAGAGAAATGAAAAGTGTAGCCTCCACAAGGCAGCCACAGCAGAGCACAGTGTACAGTGCGGCACCTCACCCATGGCACAAGGACTTTAAAATCGCTGGCCAAATTGGTGAGCCTGGTCAGAAAGACAAACTGACTTTTTCAAGCCTAGCACGACAAATTGAACATGGCTTAACCCTTGTGTTATCTTCGGGTCATTCTGACCCATCAGTCATTGTGACCCACCTTCGTATTGCGACAAATTTACCTCATACAAAAAAACAAAGTGAAGCATTTTCTTTTAACTGTTGGGCTGTCTCAGACCCCCCACATTGGAATGGTTAAAAGAAAATTATTTTAATTTGTTTTTGTATTGGGTAAACACAACGATGGTTCGTTATGAACCTTTGGGTCATGTGACCCGAAGGCAGCATGAGGGTTAAGCAAGGGTTTTCCTGAACTTGAGATTATAGATGCAGTGATCAGAGCGATATCCCCTGGCATGCAGCTTCGAAGTTATTTAGAGGGCAAAACCAACTTGACCTTACCCACATTGAGGCGAATACTCCGTTGTCACTATCAAGAGAAAAGTGCGACCGAACTTTATAAGCAGCTGACTTCAGAGGTGCAGGGCATTAAAGAAACACCACAGAACTTCCTTATTCGCACTTTTGACCTGAGACAAAAGATCTTGTTCGCTTCACAGGAATCTGAGTCGGGTCTCCAATATGACCCTGGATTAGTACAGAAAATGTTTCTTCACACTGTTTTAACTGGCCTGCAGAATGACAATATCAGGCAATATCTTCAGCCTTATTTGGAGCAAGCGGACGTTTCTGATGAACTGTTGCTTGAGCGGATGACTACAGCATGTGCCTATGAGACAGAAAGGCAGAATAAGAAAAAGTTGTCGAGACAACAAAAGACGGTGACCACACACTCAGTCCAGTCGAGCGATGCTCCTGCTGAAAAGAAGGAAAACTGTCAACTCAACATAGTCCTAAAGTTTCCCCAGTTGTTCTTTCCCAGCTTGAGGAAATTAAAGCGGAGAAGGCTCTGTTGAAATATCTTAAAGTTGGTGTCTCAAATTAGGGAGTCCATGCAACAGCCATGGCTCATGGCTAGACAGCCACCATCAGCAGGAGGGGCAGATGGTACATCAGGACCACAATTCTCAGGTCAGCAGATGCAGGATTCATCACAGGGATACTGGTTCACTCCAGACCCCAGATACCAAGGAGGAACTGTGCAGTATCAGCAAAGGTTTGCCCCACAGCGCAGCTTTCCCCCAGCAAATCGTGGACAAAGGAGAAAATGTTTTGGCTGTCAACAGAGTGGGGCTGGAGATTATTGCACACACTGTTACAGGTGTGGTAGCAGTGAGCACTTCTTGGCGGGCTGTCGAGCAAGGGAACAGAGACAGTTTGGAAGTGAGCATTTAAATGGGGAAAGGTCACTCGCACGGGACAGGGAGTGACTGATAAAGAAGCAAGGTCCCATCAATGTACATATTGTGGACTAAAGGGGGAAGAAGCAATCTTGAAGCAATGTGCATCTTGTAAGGAAGTACTTTACTGTTCGAGGTCAAGTCAAGTTGATAACTGGGCTGAACACAAAATCAAGTGTGAACCTTCCTCATGTATGACCACGAATACCACCCTTAAAAGAGGAAGAATGTCTAACAGGGCACCATTGGTAGGGGAAAAGCACATTGTTGACTGCTTCATCCAAGAACAAAGGGTTCAGGCTTTGTGGGACTCAGGCTCCCAAGTCACCATAATTGATGAGCTGTGGAAAGAAACACACCTCCCAGATGCAAGACTAAGAGACATTTTAGAAATTCTAGACATTACCCCAGATTTTGACATAAAGGCAGCAAATGGGGAAAGCATGCCATATATAGGTTGGGTTGAGGCAACTTTCCGATTGGGTTCAGGGGCTGCATCCAATACAGAAGTTATTGTCCCCATACTTGTAATGAAGGGTGGCCAGCTTATTCAACCAATCATTGGGTCTAATGTAATTAAGATCATTATAGACAGTGAACTGAAACAATTCAACGATACTGACCAAGGACAGCTGAGTAGAACAGTAAGGGCAGCCTTCCCAGGCCAAGCAAGGGCTTTTGTAGCGCAAGTACAGTTAGGTCCATAAGTATTTGGACATTGACACAATTTTCAGCATTTTGGCTCTGTATACCACCACAATGGATTTGAAATGAAACAATCAAGATGTGCTTTAAGTGCAGACTTTCAGCTTTAATTTCAGGGTATTTACATCCAAATCAGGTGAACGGTGTAGGAATTACAACACATTTTATATGTGGCCCCCCCCCCTTTTAAGGGACCAAAAATAATTGGACAAACTAACATAATCATAAATCTAATTGTCACTTTTAATACTTGGTTGCAAATCCTTTGCAGTCAATGACAGCCTGAAGTCTGGAACCCATAGACATCACCAGACGCTGGGTTTCGTCCCTGGTGATGCTCTGCCAGGCCTCTACTGCAACTGTCTTCAGTTCCTGTTTGTTCTTGGGGCATTTTCCCTTCAGTTTTGTCTTTAGCAAGTGAAATGCATGCTCAATTGGATTTAGGTCAGGTGATTGACTTGGCCATTGCAGAACATGCCACTTCTTTGCCTTAAAAAAGTCTGGTTGCTTCGGGTTGCTTCAGTATGCTTCGGGTCATTGTCCATCTGCACTGTGAAGCGCCGTCCTATGAGTTCTGAAGCATTTGGCTGAATCTGAGCAGATAAAATTGCCCGAAACACTTCAGAATTCATCCTACTGCTTTTGTCAGCAGTCACATCATCGATAAATACAAGGGAACCAGTTCCATTGGCAGCAATACATGCCCACGCCATAACACTACCTCCACCATGCTTCACTGATGAGGTGGTATGCTTTGGATCATGAGCAGTTCCTTCCCTTCTCCATACTCTTCTCTTCCCATCATTCTGGTACAAGTTGATCTTGGTCTCATCTGTCCATAGGATGTTGTTCCAGAACTGTACAGGCTCTTTTAGATGTTTTTTGGCAAACTCTAATCTGGTCTTCCTGTTTTTGAGACTCACCAATGGTTTACATCTTGTGGTGAACCCTCTGTATTTACTCTGGTGAAGTCTTCTCTTAATTGTTGACTTTGACACAGATACGCCTACCTCCTGGAGAGTGTTCTTGATCTGGCCAACTGTTGTGAACGGGTTTTTCTTCACCAGGGAAAGAATTCTTCTGTCATCCACCACAGTTGTTTTCCGTGGTCTTCCGGGTCTTTTGGTGTTGCTGAGCTCACCAGTGCGTTCTTTCTTTTTAAGAATGTACCAAACAGTTGATTTGGCCACACCTAATGTTTTTGCTATCTCTCTGATAGGTTTGTTTTGATTTTTCAGCCTAACGATGGCTTGCTTCACTGATGGTGACAGCTCTTTGGACTTCATATTGAGAGTTGACAGCAACAGATTCCAAACACAAATTCCATACTTGAAATGAACTCTAGACCTTTTATCTGCTCCTTGTCAATGAAATAACGAACTCCCTTTATGAGAGAATAACATACACCTGGCCATGGAACAGCTGAGCAGCCAATTGTCCAATTACTTTTGGTCCCTTAAAAAGGGGGGGGCCACATATAAAATGTATTGTAATTCCTACACCGTTCATCTGATTTGAATGTAAATACCCTGAAATTAAAGCTGAAAGTCTGCACTTAAAGCACATCTTGATTGTTTCATTTCAAATCCATTGTGGTGCTATACAGTGCCAAAATGATGAAAAGTGTGTCAATGTCCAAATACTTATGGACCTAACTGTAACTGCTGTTGTAGAGCAAGTCAGTACCAATCAAGTGGATGAGTATGTTGTCAAGACAAAAAGGGAGAGGATCATCATACCTAAACACACGTCTGTCAGGGTTGAGTGTCATAAATATGGACTTCCCACATGAAGATAAAACACTTATCTTCGAGCCTGATGTGAACCCCAGCTGGACGGAGGGACTTGAACTGTGTGACATGCTCGTAAGAGTAAGGGTAGCAAAAAACCCTCTATTACTGTTAGTGTGCAGAATCCTACAGCTCATGAGATAGTGCTAACAGGGAGAAGTGTAATCGGGACTGTCCAGCAGGTTCAGGCAATCTACCCGGCCACCACACTGGAGGGGTCCCGCCCTTTATCACCAGTTACAACAAATCACATCAGAACTGAAAAAGATAAAGCTACTGGTAAGAATCCACCTGTGGATCTGAGCCACCTCAACGAGTCAGAACGGGAGATCGTTTCCAAGATGTTAAGAGAGGAGTGTACCTCCTTTTCGAGGACAGATGACGATATTGGCTGCATAGAAAATCTACAACTCAGCATCTCCCTGAAAGGCACAGAGCCTGTAGCCAAATCATATCTCTCTGTGCCTAGGCCTCTTTATCAGGAAATGAAGGATTACTTGAGTGACCTTATCGCTCAGGGTTGGGTGGAGAAGTCTCACTCACCATACGCATCACCAGTCGTGTGTGTACGGAAAAAAGATGGGAGTATGCGGCTTTGTATTGATTTCCGCGAAGTAAACAAAAGGACTCTCCCTGATCGCCAGCCTATACCCAGAGTGCAAGAGATAATGGATGGCCTAGGAGGAAATTTGTGGTTCTCTCTTCTGGATCAAGGGAAGGCCTACCATCAGGGCTTCATGGCAAAGGAGAGTAGACCCATAACCGCTTTTGTGACACCATGGGGTCTCTATGAATGGATCAGAATCCCCTTCGGCCTGATGAACGCTCCAGCTGCCTTTCAGCGCTGCATGGAAGAATGTTTCGAGGGGCTAAGACATGAAATCTGTATTCCATACTTGGATGACACCCTGGTCTTCAGTAGGACCTTCGAGGATCACGTTGAGCATGTGAGGACAGTGCTACAGCGGCTACGACAGCACGGGATAAAATTAAAACCAAGTAAGTGTGGAGTGTTTAAGCGCGAGGTCCGCTACTTGGGGCGCATCGTGTCAGCTGAGGGCAGTAAAATGGACCCTGCTGATACTACGGCTGTGAGAGCTTTAAAGGAGAAGAGGCCACGGACTGTGGGAGAATTGAGGACAGTTATGGGGCTCCTGAGCTACTACCGACAGTACATCAAGGACTTCTCCCGGATCGCCGGCCCTCTTTATGCCCTGTTGGAATTGGACCCTGGAGCGGACAAGCAGAGGGATCGCAGCTCAATGACAAGGAAATTGAAAGGAAAGTCCAAAGGAACACCTTCACACAAGCCGATCACATGGACTGACAAACATCAACACATACTGGAGAGATTGATTGACTGTCTGATTGAGCCACCGATACTTGGATTTCCAGACTTCAACAAATCATTCATTTTACACACAGACGCTTCACAGCAAGGCTTAGGTGCAGTACTGTACCAGGAGCAGGAGGGTAGGCTTCGTGTAATAGCCTACGCATCTCGCACACTGACCAAAGCAGAGAAACACTACAATTTTCATTCAGGAAAACTTGAATATCTGGCTTTGAAGTGGTCAGTTGCTGAGCGCTTCAGAGATTACCTAATCAGCTCATCATGCACTGTATATACAGACAACAACCCACTCACCTATGTGTTATCGACTGCTAAGCTCAATGCCACAGGACATAGGTGGGTTGCCGAGTTAGCAGACTTTGACCTGACAATCAAATATCGTCCAGGTAGAGAGAATGGTGATGCTGATGGTCTTTCGAGAATGCCCTGTGATATAGTAACGATGATTGGATTATGCTCAGAGGAAATGTCCTCCCCTTCGGTGCAAACCACGGTACAAGCTGCGGAATTGAATGTTTCACACACAGTGTGGTCTGTGCGGGCTACTGGGTGGGCGGTAACAGATGGAGACCTGCCTATACCCCTTTCGAGAACAGCTATCTGTCAAGCTCAGAGAAATTATCAAGATATTGGCCCAATTATCGCCTGCAAACAGTCAAATGAGAAACCTGTGGGACAGCAGCTTAAATCATTTGGGGCACGGAGTAAGTGTCTCCTCCGTGACTGGGAGAAGCTCAGCTTTGATGAGGATGGAGTACTTCACCGAAAGACTGTACCTAGGACACAGCTTGTTT
Organism: Osmerus mordax; assembly: GCF_038355195.1. Taxonomy (NCBI): domain Eukaryota; kingdom Metazoa; phylum Chordata; class Actinopteri; order Osmeriformes; family Osmeridae; genus Osmerus; species Osmerus mordax. Next base: position 9,593,926 of record NC_090052.1, read on the forward strand.
TACCTGAAATATACAAATCAACAGTTTTGAGACAGCTCCACGACGAAATGGGACACCAAGGAGTGGAACGCACAACATCACTGGTTCGGGATCGCTTCTTCTGGCCACACATGCAAAGGGAGATAATGCATTATGTCACTCAAAGCTGTAACTGCCTTAAGCAGAAAAAGCCCTGTCGAGAAACCAAAACTCCACTTACATCAATTGTCACCACTCAGCCATTCGAGTTAGTATCCATAGACTTCTTGCATCTCGACAAGTGTAAAGGTGGATATGAATACATATTGGTAATAGTAGATCATTATACATGCTTTGCCCAAGCCTATCCCACCACATCGAAATCAGCCAAAACTGTTGCTGATAAGATATTTAATGATTATGCGCTGAAGTTTGGGTTCCCCCTGAGGATTCATCATGACCAGGGAGGGGAATTTGAGAACCAGTTGTTTGCACAGTTGAAGAAGAACTGTGGGGTGATGGGCTCAAGAACAACGCCGTACCATCCTCAAGGCAACGGTCAGACAGAGCGCCTAAATCGAACAATACTGCAAATGCTGACAACGCTTACTGAGAGGCAGAAGTCAAATTGGCGAGAGTCGTTGCCCAAACTCATTTATGCGTATAACAGCACTCGGTGTGAAGTCACAGGTTTCTCACCCTTCTACCTCCTCTTTGGAAGGTCACCAAGATTACCTGTGGACTTACTGTTTGGATTGACCCCTGAGACGGGAACTACTGATCACAAGGAGTACATGAGAAAGTGGAAAGAGCAGATGCAAGAGGCATACGAGATCACAACAGCCAATGCAAAAAAATGTGCTGAGAGGAGCAAGAGAAATCATGACAGCAAAGTAAGGAGTTCAGTATTGCATGAGGATGACCCATGTTCTCGTCAGGAATATGACACCCAGAGGGGGAACAGGGAAGCTCAGAAACCACTGGGAAGATTGCATTCATAAAGTCCTCCATCAGGTGGAAAAAGACATGCCCATATATGAGGTAATACCAGAGCAAGGCAAGGCAAGAGGACGCAGGATCCTGCACCGTAACCTTCTGTTGCCATGTGACCACCTGCCTCTCGAAATTCAACTGAAACCAGCTAAAGCACAGAGACAGACCACAGCTCGGACTTACAAAGACAGGGAGCAACCAAACCCTGAAGCAGAAGATGATAGCGATGATGATGATGATGATGGTTATGGATACTATCAGCTCAGAGATCAGCCTCTCCCTGGGGTGCGGCCGCAGGGGAGCACAGATCGGGAAGATGCTGACAGGGGAGTCACACAACTCTCACAAGATGTTCACCCTCAGCAAAAGGACATTCCCCAGCAGGAGCAGGATAGGGGAGAAACACAGATTGAGGAAGATACCTCGGAACAACAGGAGATGATTGCTCAAGAGGAAACTCTTTTGGAGAGAACGCCAGTAGCACCGTCACCTGTTCAGAGTGGAAACAACAGTAGAGAAGAACGATACCATCGACCTGTAAGAGAGAGACGACCTCCAAGAGTCTTCACATATGACCAGCTGGGCAATCCTGGCTGTTGCAGCACAGTATTTTCCAGTGACACCATGCACTGGTGCCCCCCAGCACCCTATGGAGCCATGCTAGCAACAAGTGCATGGATGACTCGGGCACAGCACTTTGACTACCAGCCTGTTGTTGTTCCAGGATACTGACTGTGGTCATCACTTGCATACACACACGTACTTCACACAATCACATTTATGACACTCACAACTGGACTGTTGACCAAACTGAGTGTACACACACATTATACACCCACATGAATGGACTGTTGGACATGTTGAGTGTGAAAACACACGTACATTCATGATACACTCATTGATGGACAGTCCGAGTACTGACATGCACGCTATACAAACTCCTGGACTCTTATATAAGTTGAGTGTTTGTGTCAGAACTGTTGCGGTTGTGATGTGATGACATATCCACTATTGAACTGCTTTGACCATTACCTACCTGATAGTTGGGATGTCGGGGACGACATCTGTGATGAGGGGGAGTGTGTAATGGTGATAGTGATAGACGCTGAAATTAATGTTAGGATTTGAGTGGTAATCAATTGCTTTGACCTTCAGCTAAAATAAATAAGAGCAAAATGTAAATATGTTAAAGGAAGATAATGTGTGTTCAAAAAGCTAAAGGTAATTTACCTATAAGATTTGATGCATTTGAAATTACATTTTTGCAATCTTTCTTAATTTCTTAAGGTTTCCACTTGTTTTCTGTTTTGTATCTGTTTGATTGCTGATGCCTCGTTCTGCCTGTAGGATAGTCAACGTGTAGCTTACGTTTGTCCATTGCGACATTGGACTTGACCAAGCTACATCGTGTCCGTTGTCTCTTTTCTATAATTCCCATTTACAGGTATGAACGGAGGTTGTGATGTGTTTTGACTTGTGTGTTTGATACTGAAATGAATATGTACCGTGAATTGTTGATTGGTGTCACGGTTTAAGTATTTTAATTTGTCAGACATGAAAAGTTCAGTTGTATTTTAGCCTACTTGCAAGCTAAGTCGCGTGAAGCTGTGTTGAACGGAGGTAGCTTACAGTTGTCACGTTTCCGAAGCATCTGTGTTTCACTCATTTCTTGTTGGTATGTTGGTATGCTTATGTTGGTATGTTTATTACATAATGCTTTCATTAGATGTCATATTTCAAGTTGAAATGCCAAATGTTTGAGATGCATAAAAATACATTGCGACATTGGACTTGACCAAGCTACATCGTGTCAGTTGTCTCTTTTCTATAATTTCCCTTTACAGGGGCACAACACAAGCACCCCTACAAATAGGCACCGGCACTAGGGACCACATCACGGTGCTGGCGTGCCTGAACGCGGCTGGAGGCGACATCCCCCCCCTTTATTATCTATGGGAATGGTTTCCCGGGGGGGGGGGGCTACACCACAGGAGCACCCCGAGGGACCTTATTTGGCAAGAGTCCCTCGTGGTACATAGACTCAGAACTGTTCCGGCGTTGGTTCCAGGACCACTTCATAAAACATGCTGTGAGGGAGCGCCCCCTACTCCTGAGCTTCGATGGACACAAGAGCCACCTGGACCTGGAGGTGATCAACACAGCCAGAAGGGAAGGTGTCATGCTCCTGTGCCTGCCACCACATCTCTCCCATGTCCATCAACCGCTCGACGTGGGATGTTTTCCCCCCCTAAAGGCAGATTTTGCTAAGGCTGCCAGCAATCTCTGCCTCTACAACAATTCATTTATATTAAATAAGGCCAATTTTTCTTTAGCCCTAGGCAGCCCGTACGGGCGGTGCAGAGACCGGAGATTTGTGGATGCAGGTTTCAGGAAGTGCGGCATCTTCCCCTTCAACCCCGCCGCAGTGGACACCAGCCGCCTCCTCCTGCTGACATCACCTCCAGGTCCCACCAGAGCCCTGGATGACGCCGCTGGACCATCTGAAGCCAACACTCCTACCCTTGCAGCCACCCCCTGCTGTCACCTCCTCTCCCCTGGACCTCACCACCTACCGTCCCACCTCCTCTCCCCTGGACCTCACCACCTACCCTCCCACCTCCTCTCCCCTGGACCTCGCCACCAGCGCTTGACATTAACATTTTTGCTCACCAGCCACTGTGGCTAGTGGTTTTTAAGTTACTATCCACTCAGTAATTTCATTAGCCACAATTTTGTTGTTGGGAAATTAAGTTTTATTTGATTAAAGTTGACTACGGTTTGCTACAATTGACTTGAATAACTAGTTTTACAATCCTTTCACATGTAAATGACCATTGTCAACACCCAAATAAAGATTATAAAATGTGTACAAAATATATGAACTAAACTGAAAAAACCCACAAGCAAAACTTCGACAACTTAAATATTTATAAACAACATTATTTTTGTCTAATCAATTCTGATTCCCAAATGTCCTACAAACAAATGTTTATCTTATATTGTATGTTTGTGTATGTGTGAAAGCGAGAATGAATATTGAAATGCGTGTGTCTCACGGTCAATGCGTGAGGCTTGAGAACCCTGCAATGAGTTTATTATTGGGTGTGCTTTGCCTTCGGCAAGGGCACAACCTTTGTTCTCTCACATATATATTATTATTATTATTTTTATTTCTTTTTGCCCCCCTAAAACTCAGTCAATATTTGGCCTACATACACAACCTAGGTGTCAAAAGTTTCGTCTTGGTAGCCATTGAGTTGCTTCTATTGGGATTTACGTTCCGTTGCATGGTTTAGGCTCAAGTTAAGTTTTTGTGGCGAAAAGTGAAGCTAACGGTGGCTAATTTGCTAGCCACAGTCACTGACGTTACTAACGTCACTACGTCACTAACGTCACGAAAACAAGCGTGACTACCTTTGGCAGAACATTCGTTTTCGCATCTGTTAACTTGGGGGATAGCTAGGCTAACTATAGCTTTACTGCAAGGCAGCTTCAGAAACGCCACAAGCAAAGAGGCCAGGGTGATAACTATTTACTAATTTTACTTTGTGATATGACACACAATTGTGATGTGTAATGTACAATATAAGCTGATATTATTAAGGAAGTACATCTACTTTCGGAAACAGTAGTCTACTATTTCACTGAAGTATTAGCATCATGACATTAGCCTGTGTTGCCCGGGCAACACATACTACGGTGGTCTATGATGTATCTGTTTTCAATCGTTAAAATAAATATTCCTCACATATACATTTTCGTTGTAGGATTTATTATGACATTAGATTACAAGTAAACGATTTGTGGGTGAAATGATCATTACCTGTGGTTTCAATCCAGTGTATCACTGCAACGCTGTAGCCTACGCGAGACACTACAAAAACATCTACACAGCTGTTCAGGAAGTCAAACGGCGACAGAACATGTTCGGCACTCCCCTTACTTAAATCAAAAGTCTATCTAACTACTAACCTGAACTTCATTGCCACAGCCTAAACTTTGTCAATCTGTTCATGAAAATAGTTAATTTCAGCCTAAACCGTACAACGGAACGTTAAATCCAATTCAACCAACGCAATCGCTACCAAGACGAACACAGCAGTAGTGTACCGTAGTAGTACAATTTACCGGGGCAGCTTCTCCACACAGGGCTATATCGCATTTTGCGTTGTTACTGACAATGATTGCTACCAGCGAGCTTTTTATGAATGAGCGATTTTCCACTAAATAAATGTCAAGCTTATTTACGTTTTGGGGGGCATATTTTCAGTTAGCAGATGGTACTGTTTGAATCGCGATTCCATCTTTTACCTACCGGTAACGTCGTAGAATAATCTTCAAAGGGGGTTCTTTGTTAATGACTGAATGCAACGAGTAGGCTAAATGCTTGAAAATATCACGAGAAGGGAAAAACTTAAAAGGACGTTTAAGTCATAGAGATTAGGTCCATTTTTACACCGGTCTGCCAAATTTATTCGTTTTGATTCAACGATGAGGCTGCCTCTTGCAGGGGAAATGAGAAGACATCTATTTCATTCTACACTTCACTCGTATTTTCAGTTGTAAATGAGCAGCAAAAAAAAAATGCTTTTAAATCTATGTAATCTTTATAAATAATAAGTATGCATTTTTATATAAAGTATACAGGAATATCAGTTGTAAAAATGTCATTCAAAAACGGACCCCTGTGCAACGGACGCAAGCAAGCACACCCTACAATTTCCCCAGAAATTGTACCCTCTCTAGTTTTAGATGTGTTTTGAGAAGACTATCCTACAACAGGGTTGCAAACTTAAAAAAAAAACCTTGGAGTGAGATTTGGTGGGGCTGATAAGCAACCGGTGCATCGAAACCCTCCCTCTCACGTTCCACCCCGCGAAAGGGCCAACAACATTTTTGCTGCGCAACCCAGCCCGAGACGAGATTTCACGGGTGTTCCGTGTTCGCGCGTCGTGAGCTGGAGTGTTGCTTCACTCAGTGTATCTGCGCCTCGTCCATTACTGGTTACAACGTTAGCAGAACTACTTGGTCGTTTCCTTCTCAGCGTGAGAAATACAATGTGTGGCTTGAGAGCGTGTGAATTGGTTGAAATGCGAGAGAGTTGGCAGCCCTGCTACAATAAAAAAAAAATATAGAGATATAGAATTCCACCCGCCAAAGTTGCTAGTAAGACTGACTGCTTTACCTGCCACAGACAAATTCTACCCGCATTTGGCGGGTGGGCGGGTGCTAATGTCATGCCCTGCTCACCACCTACCCTCCCACCTTCCCTCCCCTGGACCTCACCACCTACCCTCCCACCTCCCCTCCCCTGGATGTGTCTGACACCCCTGGACTTCCACCTCCCGAAGCTCCCCGTCCCTTTGTTCATCCCCTGGTGGCAGCAGGGCTCATCCCACCGGACCTGGCAGAGATCCTGGCACCCAGAAACTTTCTTTAAAAAAAACAGCGGCGGCTGACTGTGGCTGCAAGAGTCATCACCGGAGATGACTACCAGAGGCTCCTCCGGGAGCGTGAAGAGAAGGAGCAGGCGGCAGCTACCCTCAGGGCGCAAAAGGCAGAGGAGAGGAGCGAGAGGGCCCGGTTAAAGGGGGCCTGCCCCACCATCCGCCAAATGACCGCCACCGGTAGGAGGAACACCCCCGCAACCTCCTCCAGCGGCTCCTCCGGGAGCGTGAAGAGAAGGAGCAGGAGGCAGCTACCCTCAGGGCGCAAAAGGCAGAGGAGAGGAGCGAGAAGGCCCGGTTAAAGGCGGCCCGCCCCACCATCCGCCAACGGACCGCCACTAGTAGGAGGAACACCCCCGCAACCTCCTCCACCACCATCACTGGTCCTGGAACCACCGCCGGCAGGAAGAGGCCCCCCCCAGCCTCCAGCCGCCGTGCCTCTGCACCCCCCAGCACCTCTGTCCATCTCTGGCAACACCATCGCCAGCCCCTCAGCCCACTGCCCCACTCCTGGCCACAAGGCTCCCCCAACAACAACAAGGGTCCGGCGCCCTTCCACTCGACTGCCTGCCTCTACCTTCCAACTGCCCTCCTCCACTGTAAAAAGGAAAAGATCATCGGGTAATATATTATTGTAATGTAATTATTATGTTTTGTATTAGCACAGTCTAGATTTTTTACTTAGAATAAAAACAAAAATGATTTCACGTCTTGAAACTTATAGGATCTCTAAATCTTCCCCCTTTAGCCAGTACACCCCTAACCCATCCTCCCTCCACAGCTTCAACCCATTCGGACCATCACTCGTCTGGTAAAAAGTAAGTAAGTAAGTACGACTTTATTTATATAGCACATTTCATACAGGAATTGTAGCTCAAGGTGCTTTACATAAAATCAATAAAAACAATAATACAAGTGATAAATAATTCAAACAATAATAAAAATCCGAATAAGATCTCTGTTCAAGAGAGAAAACAACTTTAAAAAGTAGGAAAACCCTTTTGAGATAAAATTACTTAAATGCTTCGGTAAAAAGGTAGGTTTTAAGCTGTCTTTTAAAAATGTCTAGAGTGTTAGCTTCCCTAATATTTATGGGTAATTTGTTCCATAGTTTTGGGGCGTAATTGACAAAGGCCGAATCACCAATCTTCTTATGACTGCTTCTGGTGACCTCTAATAGGCCTGCATTTGATGATCGCAGTGTTCTAGCTGGTGTGTAGTTTATAAAGGAGTTAGCAATGTAGCTAGGTCCTTGTCCGTGTAGAGCTTTGCATGTGAGGAAAAGGACCTTAAAGTCAATTCTGAAGGTAACAGGGAGCCAGTGTAAAGTAGCTAGGACAGAACTAATGTGTTCTCTCCTTTTAGTTTTGGTTAATAATCTAGCTGCAGAATTTGGAATGAGCTGTAGTCTTTCAGTGGTTTTCTTGGGAAGACCAGTGAAAAGTGCGTTACAGTAGTCCAGCCGGCTGGATATAAAAGCATGAATTAACTTCTCTGCATAATTTTGGTTTATGAATGGTCGTACCTTTGCTATATTCCTCAGGTGAAAGAAAGCTGTTTTGGTCGCTTTATTAATGTGAGAGTTGAAATTCAAGTCTGAGTCCAGGATTACGCCGAGACTCGTCACCTCTGGTTTAAGACAGGGGGTTAAGCCTCCAAGATTCTTAATAAGCATCTCTCTTTTGGATTTGGGGCCACATAGTAGGACTTCGGTTTTGTCTTCATTTAATTTAAGAAAGTTATCATTCATCCATTTGTTTATTGCCAACAGGCAGTTTGTAATGGAATTGATGGCCGTTGCATCGTTGGGTTCAGTGGATATATATAGTTGTGTGTCATCCGCATAGCTATGGAAATCTATGTTATGTTCTCTGATTATGTCGCCGAGTGGTAACATATAAAGAGAAAAAAGTAATGGACCTAAGCAGCTTCCTTGAGCAACCCCGTAGCAGTTCTCATGTTTCTTGGACCTATGGTCACCTAAACTAACATAAAACTTCCTTCCTGTGATATATGATTTCAGCCAGTTCAATACACTATCCGTGAACCCAATAAGCTTTTCCAGTCTATTGATTAGGATGTCGTGATCAATTGTATCAAATGCTGCACTGAGATCTAACAGGATAAGGATAGAGACTTTATTTGCATCAGAGTTTAGTCTGAGGTCGCTAATTATTTTGGTGAGAGCAGTTTCAGTACTGTGATATTTCCTGAAACCTGACTGCGAGACTTCCAGGATGTTATTTTCTTCAAGAAAAGAATTTAATTGAACTAAAACTATCTTTTCCAGTACTTTACTAATAAATGGGAGGTTTGATATTGGTCTGTAATTTGCAAGTAGACTGTTATCCAATTTGGGTTTCTTTAATAGGGGCTTTACAACAGCTGTTTTGAAGGTATCTGGGAAGACGCCAGTTCTAAGGGATGTGTTTATAATCTCTAGCACCGGACCTGAGACACTATCAAACACTCGCTTAAAGAATGTTGTGGGTATAGGATCAATATCTGAGGTTGTGGAGTTAGATTCGCTGACAATTTTGGAAAGTTCACTAAGTGTGATACAGGTAAATGTGCTCATGGTTATGTTGCAGAATCTACTGATGTCAGTTTCGACCCCACTATTAATAATACTCGCTCTAATCAAAGTTATTTTGTTCTTGAAGAACAAAGCAAGCTCTTCACATTTAACTGCTGAGGATGGAGGTGGGGCAGGGACAGTGTTTAGCAGCCGGTCAATGGTGGAGAAAAGAACTCTGGAATTTCTGGCATTTTCTGTAATAATGTTGGAGAAATATTCTCTCCTTGCTAGACGGATGGTTTTGTTAAAGGTGGTTAGTGTATCTTTGTAGATATTGTAGTGGATAGTGATCTTTGTTTTCCTCCATTTTCTCTCTGCTGCATGGCATTTTCTTTTCGTTTCACTAACATTTTTATTTCTCAGCCATGGGGAGGTTCTGCTTGTGCACTTCTTTTTGGTTTTCAGTGGTGCAACAGAGTCTAACACAGATAATAGTGCATCATTGAGGTTCTCTACCATTTCATTCAGAGAGCAATCATGGTAAGTCGGCTCATATAGAGCAAATTGTTCAGAAAATGTCATCATAGCTGTATCGTCTAAATATCTTCTATGGACTAAGAATTCTTTTTTGGTTTTTGTTAGGATAATTTCCACATTAAAAAGTATATAATGATGGTCTGAGAGGGGTAGATCAGTTATTGAAATATTATTGATATTTAGTCCAGTTGTTATCACTAGATCTAGTGTGTTTCCGTGCCGGTGTGTTGGGTCTGTTATGTGTTGAGTTAGATTGAAACTGTCAAGGAGATTTAAGAGCTCAATAGTTCTTGGGTCTGCTTTTTTATTTAAGTCTCCGTTTAAAACTACTTTGTCATATCTAGTGACACATAGTGATAATAGTTCAGAGAATTCTTGTATGAATATTGGCGAGTGCTTGGGTGGCCGATATATAATAACAAAAAGTATTGATTCGGTTTTGAGCTCTATAGCAAGATATTCATATGATGTGAATTCACCTAGCTCAGTGATTTTGAACAACAGTTTAGAGGAGAAAATAGCTGCGACTCCTCCACCTTTTTTTGATGTCCTTGAAACTTGGTGAAAGCTGTAATCAGGCGGACACGCTTCTATCAAAGTTGCTGTTGCCGTGTCATTGTTTAGCCAGGTTTCTGTTAGACAGATGCAGTCTAAGTTGTTTTCTTTGACCAGATCATTAACTAGGAATGTTTTGTTATTTAGTGATCTAACATTTAGAAGGGCCAGTTTCATCTGTGGGGTATTAACAGATAAAACATGGGTAGATAAATCTGTTGGAAGAATATGGATAGTTCTGTGACTTCTAACACTAGTTTCAGGTTTGTAACCATGCATTTTACCATGCCATTTTCTGTTTGTGATGATGACCGGTATGTCCAATGAAATAGCATGGTGGCTGTCCTAGCGTAGCTTTTCTTTGGGAAAGTCTCTGTCACTGAGCTGTTCCATCACAAGGGAATTCATCCGGGGGGTGCAGATCTGTGCAGGGCCCATGTCCTTGCAGGAGGCTGTTTGAATGTTCTGTTCTGTTCCATGGGAGGTTGTTTGGGATGCGTCAGTCAGCTTAGACAGAACAGGGATAGGGAGAGAAGCTTGATTTGTGGTCAGGAGCACGTGATTGATGTTTGCTGTTAGTAGTCGAGATCCTCTACGGTTTGGGTGGAGTCCGTCAGCTTGAAAACGGTCTGCACAGTTCCAGAACACATTGAGGTTATCGATAAATCTCAGTTTGTGTGTCAGACAGACAGATGCCAACCATGTGTTGAAGGATAGTTGTCGACTGAAGGCTTCTTTTCCTCTGCGAAAGCATGCAATCGGTCCACTGATGAATACATCTTGATATCTGTTAAGTGTGTTCAGTAGCTGGGTGAAATGTTTTTTAAGTATCTCAGTGCCAGTTTTCTTGTGTAGGATATGAAACGAGCCAGTGTGGATGATAATCTTAGGGTTGTTTGGTTTATTGTTGAGGATTGTTTGTACCTCTGAGGACAGTTCCTCGACAGATGTGTTGCTAAGACAAATATTTTCTGTCTTTGCCAGTTTAACATGTGCTGTCATGGCATCTCCAATCAAGATAGTGGCCATATGTGGTGTTGTGTTTGCATTTCTAACGTTTGCCTTATCAGTAGCTGCGGGGCCAGTTCTTATCTTATTTGGGTTAGCAATGATAGGACCTTGTGCTAGACCAAGGTTAGACACTGCGTTAGTGCTAGCAGTAGATTCTATAGTGCTAGCAGTGTTAGCTCCTCTAAGTGTTGATGGGCTGTGGGTAGTCTTAGCATACCTTGGATCTTGATAATCCTGTGATATTGTTGTCTGATTAGGCTTGATAGGGGGTCGAACAGCGCCCCGAGTGGTCCGAGAGGGGCTTGGAGTGAAATGGGGGACTCCCGGTTGCAGCAGACGATGATGTGTTGGATTTGCATGTGTGTAGTAGCTACCATCATGGTGTGTCGGCGATCTGGGCCTAAAGTCTAAATCATTAATTCTTTCTTAGTGCAAAAAAAAAAAAAAAAGATTGTTTATTGAAGACCTTTCACAGTCAACATGATAACACTAGAGGAGGGGGTGTTTTTAAATCCACTATTGGAATTCACACAGGCTGTAACCCTAGTACCTAGTCCGTCCTCGTAAAAAACACACCACCCACAACCCAGGAATTAATATTTTCACTTTGAATCACAGTGTATCACTGATCACCATAAAGAGGAGCCATTAAGAAACAATGTCTTCTTGGCTCTGTCTTGTGTGACAGAGCCAAGAACCCGTTCCGCACCCTCCTTGTCTTCCCAGGAACCAGCGCTCACCAGGCCCATGACACCACCAACAGGTAAGCATGTGAACCCAGTGTAGCCAATCATGTGTATTGATCTGTCACAGCTGGTGTGTATTGAAGAGAATGCAATGAATATAGAATTGTGTAGCAAAGTGTACTCCCTCTGGTTTTTCTTCTTAGCTGGACCATCAACAGTGGTAGAGGATGGGGTCAGTCTCTGTCGGTCGTGTTTGGAGACTGACCCCCCTCAAGAAAATGTAGAGGTGGTGTCATGGGTCCAGTGTGAATACTGTGAGCGCTTGTTCCACTCCTCCTGTGTGGATTGAGAGGACGAGGAGGATGGGGACTTCTACTGTACATATTGTATTGAATGAATGAATGTGTAATTAAATTAATTTATTTGATTTGCTGTGTCTTATCATGCTTGGTTTCATGTAAACAAACAACCAACATTATAAATGTATAAACTTAACCTAATATAAATAATGTGTAAATGTAGGACACCAAACACTACTTTTAATAGTTAGAGGCTAAGAGACCAAGTTTAAACAAAGAGGGTATCGATACACTCAAATTTGGGAATGATGTCCTCAGCCGAAGATGACAGAGAAATAAAGGAAGCGTAAACCGGACGATCGATTTTTACTTCGCATTTTCGTTGAACACCATGGACCAGGACCACCATGACTAGGTTAGTTGACGTTAGTTAACCTTCGTCGACGTTAGTTAACGTTCGTCGATGTTTATCACTTTGACAAAGCTAGCCTAGTGTAGCTAGCTAGCAATGGGGAATCTCTTCCGTCTGTTCAATCACTGTTCAACGAAAATGCGAAGTTTTTACATTTATTCATTTAGCAGACGCTTTTATCCAAAGCGACTTCCAAGAGAGAGCTTTACAAAGTGCATAGGTCACTGATCATAACAACAAGAGAGACAAAAAACATCGCGAGTAGCCAAAACATGAAGCACACATTGTGAACAACCAAAGTAAGTGCCAAAGGGAAGAACCATAAGAGCATGTAGTTAAACAAGTTACAATTAAACAACATGAACAGCTATAAGTGCAAGTGTACCTGTGGAAAAAAGCAAGCAACAGTAATAAAAACAATATATCACAGCGAGAACAAAAATTTAAAACAGTTACCACTAACCACAAGAGCAACAAGTCTCTAAGCAAGAGTCATTGTGATCCTTGAGGAAACTAACATCGGGTCAAGCGAACCATTCCTAAGTACCGTTGTACTCCCGGAACAAGTGCGTCTTGAGCCTTTTGTAGAGCTAGGCTAGAGCTAGGCTAGCTCTGGACGTTCTGCACTGGACATAAGCCAGCATTTTTTTATATAAAAATAACAAAGTAGGAGGCTGTAATTTGGTATACATGCAATATAAGGTGTATACACATCGTATACTTACTTTATTTTGTTGCTGTGGCAACTATTCCGTAACAAACTAGCTGAAAAAACGGTCTTGGCCGATAATCGGGTCTAGAAAGTTAGGGTGGACGATAATGGGACCCCCTGGCTAACCAAAATTAGGATGATTTTTTTTTTGGCATATCCTTATTGGTTTTTGTAACCGGAATGTTGTAATATACGTGTGTGAGTATATATTAAAGTACAATGCTTTGACTTGACGTTTTTAATTAGTATTTTATCGAAGTTTTCGTGACATTTCTATCAAGCGTCGAGAGCTAGGTGGACGATAATGGGGCCCCTTACAGTGCATTGTGGGTAGCGACGCGACCGAGTTGAGATTTTCAACTTTATGCAAATGAGGAGCGATTTTCGCTAGCGAGGGCCAATCGGAGTGTTTTCTTGTTTCTCGTAATGTAGCAACCATGGTGAACATTTCTAGCTTTCTAGGTTTCAAGGTGGAGGAGAAACAAATCGTTTGTGTAGCTGCTTACCCAGTCCTGTACGATACATATAGCTGTATTCGTACAGAGATGTTAATTTAAAAAAACGATGCATGGCGCAAGGTTGCCGAAGTTGTTGGTGCATGTACTTTCAAATTCTGTCTAGTCACATTACGTAACTTCGTTCTGTGGTAACTAGCTAGCTAGCCCGGCTGGAACTCCCTATCGTATCGACAGATTAGCAGAGACTTTGAGTAATATAATAAAACGTTTTTTACACATGTCAACGTGTATATCTATTAAACAGTTTTGTATTTTGTATACACGTTCTATTTTGATCGATGTTGCAAGTATGTAAACCCAAGTCTGCACACTTGGCCATGACAACTACAACAGTGACTTTAGAGAACTACATTCTACATTAATCTGTTTGAAACGCCCCCGAGCGTGGTGAACTGTGGGAAGGCGAGCGATGGCAAGCGATTTGCGTCGCTGCAGTGTGAACGCACTGTTACGCTACAAAAAGTTGAGAAAATCCAACTTGCAACGCTCCGCTCAGCTTGCCTTCCCACAATGCCATACGCGAGCGTCAACGCCCGATTTCGTTGAAAATGAATTGGAAGGCGCCGCTCCGCGCCGCTGTAGTGGACACACACCGTTACGCTTGCATGCGTTAAATAAACGCGTAATGCAGGCGTTAAATAAACACGTGAACGCCACATGCAAATCACTGCCCACAATTTCCCTAGCTCCTCCTGCAGTTAGCTGGGCTTGTGTGATTTGATTCCTCCCTGTATTTTCAAGTACCAGCTCTTCCCCACTGTAGAAGCGGAAGATTTCAAAACAAGTTAAGCCCAGCGCAGTTTGAAGGAAGAGAAGATGGCAAGAAGGAATTTCCTAAAACAGTGTAAGCAGACTCTAAATGACTGCACTCAGCTTTTGCTGTCGGATAATCCTGGACACGACGACTTTCAGTCCACGTTGACAAGGTACAGTTTTTTCGAAATCATTATTTGTGACAATCGTAATCTTCACCGGCTAGCTAGGCTAATAGGGGTTTAACTTGGTCACTGGCTGTGCGGATAGCTTTTGTTTGTTTTATAGCATTGGATTGCTACTATGTGATACTTCTGCATTGCTAGCTAGCCAGTAAATGACTAGTCTAGACTGTTGGATAAAGACTAGCTATTTGCGTTTCGTTTTTATCCGTGAAAGCTGCCATGTTAAGGCTGGACAGTCCATATCCAACTATCTGTCCCCTAGTTATGTAACGCTAGCTAGCTAAACAAGTTAGCCTCAACCCCCAGCCATCTGCTATCCTCAGTACAGGAGGCTCTACTGCTGCAAACTCGTGAGATTCGTTTTTTGTTGTTTCCTATGTCGATTAGTCTAGCTAGCTGGTATTTTGAGGCAAACCCACTGCTGAAGGCAAGCAAGCTCAACCTTCAACTTGGCTGGCGTTAGTTTTTTCTTTTATCTTAAAACGAAACTTTTCCTATTTCATTCAAGCCTATGATGTTACCGGGCCACCACAGGCTACACTACCATATGCTACCACAACTTTTAGCTTCTAATATTACTGGTATTTCTCCCTTAACGGTGCGTTTACACTGCAGCGACGCGATGCGAGCGACAACATGTTTTCCATTCATTTTCAATGGAGCCAGGCGAATCGCTCGCGTGGTGCAATGTGGGTAGCGACGCGATCGAGTTGAGATTTTCTCAACTTTATGCAAATGAGAAGCAATTTTCACCAGCGATGGCCAATCGCAGTGTTTTCTTGTTTCTCGTAACATAGCAACCATGGTAAACATTTGTAGCTTTCAGTTTTTAAGATGGAGGAGAAACTAATCGCCTGTGTGGCTGCATATCCAGTCCTGTACGCTACGTCTCTGTATTTGTACAAAGACATTAATAAAAAGAATGAGGCCAGGCACAGGTTTGCCGACGTTGTCGGTGCTCCTAAGGTTGTGCTGAAACTGTAGGTTGTATCATCTCAAACGCTATCAGGTAGCTCACTTGTTTATCAACTAGAGCAAGAACTGACATGGATATGTGGATAAGAATAGTTTTATGATGTTGCTGCTACTTCGGTTATTGATACAGTAGTAGCACCTTGAAATATACATTCTTATATTGACAAAGTCCAATGTTATGTTTTTTGTGATTTCAGGTGGAGTATAGTCCTCCATGGTGGCATTGATGGTTACAGCTGCCTTGTGTTTCTCCACCTTCCAGCAACAAGTGCAGCATTACTAAATGCTGAGGCCAGACAGTCAGTCCAGGCTTAGAACAGGATCTGGTAGAAGCTAGATTTCTACAGCTTTCTACATGATTGTCCGGGACAAGTGGATTTCTTTTGTCGGGCAGAGAAATGTACCTGCCCCACTGGACAAGTTTAAACTCAAACAAAATAAAATGCCATGTTACTGTACTTGCACTGGCCAGCTTGCAAATACTGAGGATAGCCTACCGAAGTTGAGTTAGCCAATGTCGTTAGCGATGCTAGCTAACGTTAGTTTGCTACTAAAACTATAGAAACAATATCTCACATAGTAGTCCATTTATTTTAGATAAGAAATACAAATATTTACATTACATTTAGTCATTTAGCAGACGCTCTTATCCAGAGCGACTTACATTAAGTACAGGGACATTCTCCCCGAGGCAAGTAGGGTGAAGTGCCTTGCCCAAGGACACAACGTCATTTTTCACAGCCGGGGAATCGAACCGGCAACCTTCAGATTACTAGCCCGCTTCCCTGAAATTTCCTGAAATGTTATGTTCTACTAGCCATTTGCCTACTTTTGCAAGTCACAGTATTTCCAAGCCCTGATAGTGTAACTGAGAAGACGCAGTAATTACTCTTTCAAGTAATAAGCCCCCGTTCAAGTGTTGAGCATTAAATTAGCTGCACGGTCTGTAGAGATATTGGGACGAAGCTGCAATACAGTACATAACAGAAAGTGTTTCATTCTGCAGAAATTGTGTAAATGTTTAATGTAACAAATAAATTTTTTATAACACCTCAATTGTTATCATTTGTATAATATTACAGCTCATCTTCGTTGGTCAAAGGCACAATCTTTACCCGGACGTGAATTTTGTGCATGGAAAAGTGGAACGGAAATGTAGGGTGCCTCAAAAATTTAATGTCAGGCCCTGAATGATCACTGTCACTAGATATAAAGAAAACGTTGACTTTCACTCGGTGCTATTCACTGACAGTAAAACAAAATTGTATATGTGCACTGCTGTTCGTAGACACTCGCCACTCATTCTCCTCGGACCATCCATTTAATTCGGATTTGACGGCCATCAGGTCTCGGCAATTCCTTATTTGCCCTCATGTCTACTTGGTTCGAAATTATAAGGCTGCGGGCCATCATACACGTTAGTGGTTTTTGCCACCTCGTCTTCATCCCAGTCAGTCGCCATAGTTCTAGTACTAGGCTGAGGCTTCTCTCCTTCACGATTCCCCAACGTGACATCATCACCGATTTGCGCTAATATGCTAATGCTAACACCAAAAACGACAAAAACTGGTCTTTAAAGGGGTGATTGACTGGGTTTTTTGGGTATTTCACACTGTTCCTTAAGGTCTCCAAACAGAAACTGCCGGTAGAGTCGTATTTCTGACCGCACAGAAATATAAAGGACATCTTTGGTTTCGGCAGAGTCTTTTGCGTCTAGGTTAACTTGTTTGAGGTGTGGATTCTAGCTACATTTCTGTTATTCTCTACCCTCAGCGCGTTAGCAATCATAGCTGCACCATCACCGTGGCAACGACAGACACGCACCACTCAGTCTCACGCAGGTGATTGGTATTAGCTGATTAGTGGAGTCACAAGTCAGATCTATTCAGTCAACTCGTCTCATTAAAAGACTAAGAGCACTATAATTTCAGCTACTAAAACGAATATACTACTTCTACTACTTCTACAGTTTAACAGTTCAGCTTTCAGCTTCTCCTGCATTGTAGGCTATTTAAGCTCTTAGCTTTGTTAGATGATGCAGTTCAGCTTCCACACTGCCTCTTGAAATTCTATTTCTTCGATTGCTTCACAATGTTCAAACTTATTCTCCCGCATTGTATTTAACCCTCGTGCTGCCTTCGGGTCACATGACCCAAAGGTTCATAACGAACCATCGTTGTGTTTACCCAATTTTACCCAATACAAAAACAAATAAAAATAATTTTCTTTTAACCTTCGCAATGTGGGGGGTCTGAGACAGCCCAACGGTTAAAAGAAAATGCTTCACTTTGTTTTTGTATGCGGTAAAGTTGTCGCAATATGACGGTGGGTCACAATGACTGATGGGTCAGAACGACCCGAAGATAACACAAGGGTTAAGCACTTAGCTTTGTTAGATGATGCAGTTTATCTTCCACACTGCCTCTTTTGTGTGACTCACACATTTTTGAAATTAATTTCAGCTTTCAGCTTGCGGGTATTTTCTAATTCTGTAGCCTATTTTCAGCAATTTAAAAACAAATAATTCATCTTTCAGCATTCCAACGCATTTTCTACAGGAAATGCACTTTCTAGTTTATTTATTTTTTCCTCACACTTTTTTCCGTCGCCTACTCCTTTCACACCGTTTAAGCTAGAAACACCGTTCAAACTTCATTTGATAAAGTCTGAACTGCTCTAGTGTGCTATTACTTTTCTCATTGATAACTTTTAAAGTTTTTAAGGTATTAAAGTTTAAAGTGCTAAAAAAAATGAATGGGTTTCAAAGGTCCAGAAGGTTCAAGTCAAATTCAATTGTGACGTCATGCACTGACAGAACTGTTTCTCACAGCGTACATTTTTGACACTGTTTAACACTTTCCTGCCTGAATATGCATAGTTTTTCAAATAATAGACCTGAACTGTTTATAGCATTTTGAAGACAAGAAGTAGTGCTTTCTAATGATATAAATATTTGTATGATTATGTTCGGCAAATCATCCTCTATCAAGACGATTTCACGGAGCCATTCTGACAAATCTTCTCCGTCGTCAATACTTTTTTAGAAAACCTCATTTTTAACCACTTTAAATACAAGCTAGAGGACAGGTTATTTTGTAGTGAATTCAGAACAGCAGACAGATTTAAGATAGACTATTTTGTTTAAAAGTTATGATCACTGAAGTGATGAGTGGGATAACGCAATTCCAATCTAGTGCGATGGGTCTCCATAACTAAAAACGGTTCTACTTTTTTCTACAATCGACCAAACAAGGTATGTACATTGAGCTTAAAGTGTACATAATCTAGCTAGATAATTTTTCTTTAAGCAAGTTTCACAAAAATCTGCAAAAATCGAGGCTCAACACTGTCATTGCCGACCGTCACAAACAGCCAAACCGGGGTCACGAAAGGTTTACTGCAGCTGGCGTTACTACAAACAAAGGCTTCGTAACTGAAAAGTTTTTACTTTTAGTTGACGATATTGAACACATATGTTAAGAAACTTGTCTTTACTCTAAATATATTCTCCGTTTTCAATTTGAAGCAGTAAATTTAACACAGTAGGAATTCTCCCACAACATCCGCTCGCTCCACTTTGACAAATATGTTTTCACAGTCCACCATACATTAGACGAGCTAATTTTCGAGCACGTTCAATACAAGATACAGGCCATGTTAGAGTTGATATATATATATATACATAATTGTGTGGGCAATGTAGAACAGCAGACAGATTTGAAATATGATCGTTTGTTTTAAGGTTATGGCCATTCTAGTGATGAGTGCTTACAACGCTGTCATCATAACGTTAGCTGCCATAGAACGGCAAAACAAGGTCACATAGCTAGCTACGTCTATCGTTCGTTACCTACAAACAAATGCTTCGTAACAGTATTTACTTTTTATCGGTGACTACAGAGGTTAAGGAACTTGTCTGTAATCAAAATATCGTCTCAGTTTTCAATTTGAAGCAGTAGATCTAGCTTACTGTAGGAAATCTCCCATTGAATCCTGATACTGAAACCTAGATTCTAGGTTAGAAATGTTGATAATGACCAACGGTTGCTACGTTACAAGAAACAAGGAACCAATCCGATTGGCCAACGCTCTTCACTGTTCCACTGTTCAAACTTTTTTCTGTTTCTACATCTTTCAATTATTAATACTTTTCAGAATGGGTTTTATTCGCCAAGAAAAATCACACAGACAAGGAATTTACTGTCGCAGGAAGGTGCACACATTAAACATATAAGAATCTTAAATAAGAAGTGTACAAGTCTAACTAATATTAAGGGGCTAAAAATGTAAAAGGGTTAGAATGAAATAAAATATAAAAAGGCACTAACATAACGCTTTAACATTTATGAAATTAAATAAGATACCCTTTTCACCACTCTTTTTTTCTCCTTTTTCAACCGTGAGAAAATATAGCATGACAGATATACTTTTAACACTGTCTCACCATTTTGGTTTCAAAGCAACACTTTTTTTCACCTTCATACTGCTGACATACTTTTGTCTGTTATGATATTGATAACTGTTATGCAATATACTCTTCATGACTATATTTGCTCATTTTTCTTCAAACTTTTTTCTGTTTCTCAGTCTTTCATTCTTTAATACTTTTAATGCTTAAAAATGTATGAAAGTCAATAAGATACTCTTTTCATCACTGTTTTTTCTCAATTTTCAACAGTAAGAAAATATCGCAATGCATAACGGATATACTTTTAACACTTTCTCACCATTTTGTTTTTAAAGCACATACCTCTTTTAAAAATGTTGTAAAACCTTTTTCACTATTCAAGCCATCAAAACAATCGTTTCAACTGCTTTCAGCAAACACACACATTTTCTTCAGGAAATGTACCTTTCTAGTTCTTATTGTTTCTTTTCGCCCCACTAAGGATCAGTCAATATTTGGACGACATAGACAACCTAGGTGTCAAAAGTTTCGTCTTGGTAGCGATTGAGTTGCTTTTATTTTTATTTGGGTTCCGTTGCACGGTTTAAGTAGAAATTGGGTTTTTGTGCCAAAAAGTGCCTTCTGTCAACGAAGGGTACTAGCCTACGTCACTACGTCAGCACACGTTAGCAACGACACATGGATACAACGTGATAGAGACGTTCTAGCACGCAAATTGGAGCTTGGATTATCAGTGAAAAATGCCAACCCCCAAAATTACCAACCATTGGGCTTTGTTGAGACAGCAATTTCGAGTGGAACTGCCATCTCGGATTTTTGATTTAGGTCGTGAAAGTCTTTGTAATTTGAGCGAGTGCGGGTCGCCCGTGAGACTGCCTAGGCGGCAGCCATGCAAGCGTCATAGTAGTCTAGTATTTTTGTAGTTTTATAACTCAGTCAATTCTACACCAAAAAACTGAAGGAGGGCAATGTTATGATGACATGACTATTGTGAAGACAGCCAGATGGAAAGATTTTAATATAGGTTGCTGTAAAAACTTTGATTGGTTTGCTACGTGAGAGCCCCGTGAGCCTCCGTTGACGTTTGAGTCAGCTGTCGTCAATACACCATGTCTACCAAAACACTAACACACATTATCTTTCAAAAGAAACATTTAGTCAATCATAGCACAATGTCATAAAGAACACTAACATCTGATGGAATTACACAAACTGCATTCTTTTGTATGCGTCAGGTCTCACAGTATATGGATCATAGATTGTGTTTTGCAATGCAGTTTCTTTTGAAGCCTCATTAAATTTTTGTTTTGTTGGGTTTAGTAAATGCATACATTTTGTTTCGTTTGCTGCAGAAATAGAGAACAAAAAATTTACACATTAACATGTGTAAACGTTACACATTTTATTAGCTATCTGGCTTGCTATCTCACAGCAGGCGATCCTTCTTGTCCACCCATAGCTTGATAGCGCCCTAATGGAGCGAAATCCCTGAATGCACTACACAGCCATCAATGCAGAGAACAACACTGCCCCCTATCGAATGTCACTGTCTAAAGGGGGGGGGGGGGCTTGTATTTGTGGATCAAAAAGCTATATGCGTGTGGATCGCAAAAGACCAAAAAGAATGTCTCAAAATTAAGTCATTGGAAGAAGGATTGCACGTGTGTATTGGGCGATCCACAAATGCAGATTCAACACTTTACACGCGAATTGTAGATTTACAAGTGACAGACCGTGAGAAATGCACACATGAAATGTTAAGTATTTTAAGAAATTACAAACGATATATTTCTGAATTGACATCTGTGTACAAATCATAGCACATTTATGTAAATTTACAAATCACAAGTAAGAATTTTGTTTTTGTGGATCTCAAAACAAATTTGTAAATCGTGAAACTTTTTTTGGATCATGGTACTTGTATTTACAAATACTTTTGAGACATATCTCTCTCCATACACTGAACGCTGCAGAACAGCACTTAGAAGCCAAAGTGTTGTGGATTTGATCTAAAAACCAGCCCCAGGCCACATGATCCTCACTGCTGCTCAGGAGATATGGGTTGTTAATATCCGATTGTGTGTTCAAAAAGAACATGGCCCTGGTTTGACTTTTTCATCAAGGGTTCCATTCTAACTTAGCTGAACATTTGCCAAGTAAAAGGTGGAAATTAAGAGAGGGCAGAAGAGAGAGTGAGGGAATGAGGGAAGAGAGAACAATAAAAGTGAGTAACAGAAAGGGAGACAAAGCAGGTATGAAAGAGAAAGAAGGGGAGAACTGGGGTAGGCTGCTGCCAGAGGAATGTTTTAAAAGTAGGGCTGTCAATGTTTATGCGTTAATAACGCGTTAACGCAATCTCACTTTAACGCGACAAAAAATTGTTTTGCAATTAACCTAGGTTTCCTTTTGACCCTGAGAATCACCTGTCGTCACATGACTTCGACTGCCGACAGTAGCTGAATTATATGGAAGGCCGACTGGGTCACAAATACTCCTAGTTTAAACGTGTATTTTTGATTGGACACCAGTTTAGTAAGCGCCTGCAGCTGTTTCATAAGCGGCTGCAGCCGTAAATGTGCAGGCAAAAGTTACACATGAACCCAGATAGCAGACATGTCTTGCCAACGTCGGCTTAAGATCAAAACTTTGTGTTCTATTCATAACGTCGGATAAGCATCGCCAAATGATCGGATTTCTTCTCATCTCTGTGCTCTATTTCAAACGTCGGAGATTCGTCGGCTCATCACTGACTGTTTCAGAACTATTTTAGAAAACAACCAAATTACGAATAACCTTTAGGAACAGTTCAAATGAATACCTTTATATTTCAGATTCCCTTTTTATTTTTCCTGTATTTAAATTCACAAAATCAAATCTCTCTTTTTCCAAGACATGTAGAAAACTAGCATCACTACCCTAAACCAGAATTTAATCTGTATGATTCCAAAATGAAACATAGACCATAAAATGTTCTTAATGTAACCATTAGCCAAACTTATACCCCATCTATATTTCTATATAGGTTAGATAGGTAGAACTTCATAACTTACTTTGGCTGCAGTCCAGAACAAGCTACTTAGTTCCAACCATCACAACAACAATTTATCAGACTTAATGAGTCTTCCCAAATTATTTCAAAACCAAGTTATAATAACCCTCTTTATGAACCAATACCATAACAAAACAACCTCATCACAGCCTAACTGTTTATCCCAAAACATTGTACCATGCCCTGATAAAACTCAAAGAAAACTTAAAATCAAATTACAGTCAAACTCCAAACAAAAGTACATTGTAATCATTTTCTCTTATTTCACAACCACATTGCATCTAATACCTTTATCAAAACTCTTAAAAACCTCTAGATTTTACTATTTTGATTTAAAATGTTTGCCCATGTACCTCTTCAAAGCATATGCATAGTTCCCTTTTCAGAACATCAAAGTGTTTAAACCAATCATCTCTTCACATCCACAAAACGTTCTCTTGTTTCATTAAATCCATGTTCGCACACTTAAAACTGCTCTTAGAACAAGTCAGTCATGCTAGAATTACGCTACGACTCGCAATCATATCAATCAAAAAATGCCCTTAAGACAAAAGAAAATATAAACTCTCCCTTTTTCTTTTTAAACCTTTAAATTCACAATTTAACATAAACCCGTAAAACAAAACCTTATTCTTTAACTCCTCAAAAGTCTCATCAAAGCATGTAATGTATACACCTTTGAATATTCCCATATTTACCAGCCATCTCAATTACTCTTTGTTAGTACTCAATGAATCAACTCAAATAAACAATGTCTACCAGCGCGCATTTCAAACTCGAATCAATCAAACAGCGCGCTCTGGAACAAAGCAAAAACTCTCAACCTTTTTTCTCTCTTTTTTTTTTCCTCTGAACAACACAGATGGTTGGCGTTTACCGTCTATTCACTTAATTTTGCTAAAGTATAACTTTTCCAATCCAATTAGAACAAACTTATGAACCAGGGGTCTAATTTCTGCATTTTTATGGATACCATCACACACCACAGATTTTCCGCTCGTAAATACAAGTTATGGTCTGAAAGGCTTTACCTCCCTGTTTGGCTAGGAATTAGAACAAATGTTAATCATACATTCGTCAACCACCAAACTTCGAATTCATCTAAACGGACACATCTTTCACCATTAATACTCACATAATTATGCCGAATTACACCCTCTGGGATCACCTTTGTAAAACTCAACGTAACGGGACTCTTTTTTTTTTTGCCACCACCTTTCCTCGGAATTTCTGAAACTCATTTAAAATGTCCTCAAACAAACAAAAACCTTGTTAGCAAATGTCTCAAAATACTCATCACCCAACATATTTCAAAAATAACCAAATTAATATGTAAAATTCGCTCCAAATGTATCTATTTCTCTAAATTTGCGTCTTAGTCAATTTCTCAATTTCCGTCTGCGCATGCGTCGTTACTCATCCTGGATCTCAAATGTCAAGCTGCAATTCCTTTACTAGCCTGTTACCCGCCGCCATTGCTGTTGAGTCTGTTAGTTTGTTAGCTAATGTCGTTGCCATAGTTGCAAATTCAACTTCCTGGACTCTCCTTTGTCTCAGGACAGAGCAGAATGCACTTCCTCCACATTTTCACCATTAGCCATTAGCCAACAAAGTCACAGCCTGGATTTTTCCTCAGATCCCAGCAATCCTAGCAATTTGTAAATGACTTGGTTCAACAGACAGCGGACTGGCAAATTCGCTAGAATCATGTCAGCCTTTTGGATTTCTTTCTAGGGACAATTCTACCCTCTTACAACATGTAAAACAATTACCCATAGTTATATTTACAACAGAACCTCGATATTTACAATTATATAAACTATTAGTACTATTTTAATTTCAACATAAAAATTAGGCTCCGAAATCTACATATGCACCTAATATCACTCGTCAGAGAATGACAGTTTACACATGTATTAGCATTCTGGTTGGACAAAGCTTCAACTTCAAGTCCATTTAAATAGGTAAATATGAATACCACCAAACCCAACACATTTCAACAAATCATCTCAGCAGCAATAAACACACATATGTAGCACCTTTGCCCTTAACAACAATCGCGATTCAGTCTCTCGAACTAGTTCCCCTTGTAGTCCCTCGGTCCCTCGGACTGGCTCAATCTTTCTAATCACTTCTTCATAACCCTTTACATATTTCTTTAAACAACAGTAACATCTGTGAACTCCCACAAAATTAAAATAAAAACCATCGAACATTTCCAGATAAATTCAATACATAAACAAAAATATTCCTTAATCAACATAACATTTCCGTTTGAACACATAACTTTCTATAAAAGTTTCAATAACCCCGGGATTGTAATTCTTCAAATGAATACCACTTTTGTTGCCAAAACTGGCCTTTTACCAATTATTCTACCCAAAAAACGAAATTTCCAGCGCATTATTCAATATCGAATCAAGCTCATAATATAGAAAATCGGTCTGTACATAATTTCCAAATCAAGAGTATGGCAACTCACAATATTTTCTTAAGTTTGACAAAGAAACAGAAACACACATCTGTTTTCCAACCAATATATTTCTCAACTCAACGTCAAATTCTCTCTAAAATTAGTGTTTTTTGATTATTATTTTTTGCACTTATGACGGGTGTGGGCCACTGCACGCAGAATGAGCTTCAATGAAAGAATCAACTTCCGCTAGGCTCAAGCGCATGCGCCTCTTTTCAAGTGGAGAATTCAGTCAAAGAATTAACATTAGCATTTTCAAATGCTAATGTCTCCGTCTTCAAAAACAAATGCCTTCTGGCGGTAATCAGACCGATGTAAAGTCTAACATCAAATATATAACGGTTAACACAAAGTTGTAAAAGAATATAACAAGTCAATCGTCTCTCCTCTACCAACAGTGTCATAACCGATAAACATTGTACGTCACCAGTTCGGAACTCAACTTCCGGTCACGAACCCCTCTGATTTGCGAGAGTTCGCCCCCAATTTCCAGAAAACTTTCAACAGTGATGACACATCTCCAGACATTCACGTACATTTTCACGTACAGCTCAAATTCCCACAATTAAAGCACGCATTTTGGATTGACCATACCTAGCAATTCGTGCTGGCCTACATGTTTTTCAACAGCATGTCAACACGCTCTGCATTAGCTTCGACTAACTCAGTGCAACCAAGCCCATAACATTCTTTATTCCAAACACAACAGGGACTCAAACGCTTTGTACCGGAGAGGACTTTAACCTCTCCTTCTTTGAAACGCAAAATAATAAGTATAGGCAATTGCAAGTCAAAGCACAAGCCGCAATTCTTGCGGGAATCCAAAGCAAATCGGTTCTCGCATTCCCGCAAAACCTCATGCGCCTGCGCATCCTGCCGCAAAACCCCTGGCTGCGGATGAACCACGGCAAAATTTGTTTTGCGGAACAGCCAGAAAAATCTCAATCGTGAATCTGTGGGGAAATTGTTGAAAAATTCCCCACACTATTCTGTCCTAATATTTCTTTATCTGTAACTCTACCTGCCTCCATCCAATCAGAAAAGCTCTCCAATCAGGCTAAAATCCATTCTTTTCTCCACTTAAACTTATTTCGCAATTCAATTAGGTCCTTAAAACAAAACAACCCCACACTCGAAAATCCACATTTATCAATCCATATTTGCATTTGCAATAAACTATCGTTACCATACTTTTGTTTCATGTAATCAATGAAAATATACCCCAACTGCAAAATCATAAATTACAAATATTCAAACCGAAAAATAATTAATTCTTTTATTTTTGTAATTTGTATATAGCTTGAATAGTAGACACCATTAGTTACTCATACTTCTTTTAACCTCAAAAAACATAACTTGCAATTAAAACAAAAAAATGAACACGCTCGTTGCAAACTCAAAAC
Source organism: Osmerus mordax (assembly GCF_038355195.1). Lineage (NCBI taxonomy): Eukaryota > Metazoa > Chordata > Actinopteri > Osmeriformes > Osmeridae > Osmerus > Osmerus mordax. The sequence goes on from NC_090052.1 coordinate 9,620,818, forward strand.
CTCTACTTTGAAATTTCACAGGCCTATACTTCCTAACCTTTTTTTTTTTCTTAAACACTCAGCTGATTACCAATTACCAATTTTTTCTTTACCAATTTACTCTTTACCAATCCTCTAAAGTATACTTTTTTACCATTTTACTCTTGGGACTTAGAATCATGTTAGGCCACTCTAATAAATAAGAACTGTTATGACCACCAAAGCTCAAACTATCACAAACCCAACATATTCAAATCCTAGGGTCTCAAACAGACACATAGCACGATATAATATGTGAATTTATCACCCTTTTGTGCGCTCGTCAGCACACTTTCCCTGCATGCTTTTTTACGACTTCCACGTAAAGGATAAGTTTTCCTCCGACCTTACCCGATTAATTTCGTACGACTTGCACGTACAGGACACAGCTCTCCTCCGGTCTCTGCCCTATTCATTTTGTACGACTTGCACGTACAGGACACAGCTCTCCTCCGGTCTCTGCCCGATTACTAACTAAACCGAATTATTGACAATAGTCTAAACAACACACATTTAAACAACTCAAATCACACAGCGACCAAAAGAATATCTCACCTGTTCTTTCAGGATCCCGCGTCAGCCACAAAACGTCCAACGGGCGCCCCCCCTGGCCCTGCTGTCTCACGCATGGCGGAAGGAAAGGCGGCTTTTTGCCGGAAGATCAATTCGCAGAGGGGAGCCGCCTGCTGAACGCCGTAGACTAACCGAGGATCCCGGATTTGGGCACCAAGATGTTGTGGAAAAATTCTAGTGGCACTGTGTAGATTTGAATAGTCAAGAGATGGCGGTTTCAATACATTTATTTAGCTTGTACAAATTAAGAATTAACAAAGTACTTTGTGATCAGTCATAACGAAGGGGGTGCTAGCCACAGATCGTTCGCAAGAGTGATGAAGAACAACCCTAAAACCCTGCCTTATATAAACGTTAGATCAAATGGTTCTTCTGATGGTCAATCTATCAATGTAGCAAACTCTGTGATTGGTCAGCACTGCTCAGTGACAGTTTGACTCCATACCAAGTGTCCCACAGTTCTTTGATGTGGCATCTCTCCCCAAACCAGTAGATACTAAAGCCACAGGAGTTCACCAGTCAAATGGTCAACTGTCCTTTGTGTGGACATCTTCAAACAAGTATTTAATTAACACCACCCATGCAACAGGAAGGGTCAGAGCAGCTTGATCAGTTCATCTATCTTAAACTACTCCCTCAGGTCACAATACAATTGAATCCACATTGTCTCCAGACCAGCTGTCTCATCCTCCCCAGGTGTCATAAACTGCAAATGGCATCTCTACCAAATGGGGTTGATTCAACATTCATTGTATCAAGCTTCTTAACCAACTTTAGACAAATTAAAACACATTCCTCATATATAAAACACACACATTATAACTGTATTCCAAATTTCCACCACACCACCAGTGGAAAAGGATAGTGTACAGCCATGTACAGAAACATGTAAATACATATTTTGAAATTGTATTTTTGTATTCGATTTTTTTTTATTTAAACAAGACAAGTAAAAAGCACATTGAGGCTAGTGAATTTATCCAAAACAATCTGTGAAAAAAGTGTTCGATATTGGTGTGTTTCATTGTGTTTCATTTTGTTCGGATGCAGTTTCAATCAAGACTTTTCCTTTTCGGTGCATCTCTAAAACTAATACATCCATACAGAGGAACAGGTAGAGGTGTAGCAGGTCTGTCCTGTGTACAACAGTACTCAGTGATGTAGTGAGAGATTTAGATCTAGACTGTACTTCACAGGATGAGAAAGGGTCTGGACAGTGGGAGAATGTATTGTACTGGAGGAAAGAGGGTCTGGGAGTGCGTAAGCTGCAGTGTCCTGTCTGAGTGAGAAGGTAAGACGTTAAGAGTGGGATTCTGCTTGTCGCAACTAGTGGAGCCATATGCAAATCAAAATGCAGCGCTTGACTGTGACGTACATGCAAATGCCACTGTTCTGAGGGCCTGAACACAGGGAAGAAGTCACCAGCAGTTCTGGATAGAAAGTCCAAGCTACTATTTCAATGGAAAATTATCAGCAGATAGATGAGGCCTTGGCTGGTTTTATGGGGGGCCACTGAAAGGTAGAGGACACTAGGGGCTGGAGGAGTCGGTGTTAAAAAGCAGAGTGACTTGATAGACCAGTGATTAACAAGCGGATAAACCCTTTTCCTGCATCTTCAACAACCTACAATCCCTTACACAATAGCTCTAACTCTGCCCTTTCCTGCACACTCTCTCTAGGAAACCTGCTCTTTACGCTGTAAAAAGCACTAACACAACACACAACCACCTACATACAGACTAGGGCTGAATGATTTCAGAAAATAAGCTAATTGCGATTATTTTGACTAATATTGCAATTGCGATTTAATATGCATGCAATATTATATGATTTATTATTAATAAATATATATATATATATATATACTACTGGTCTCCAGTCAGCAACATAACACACAAAGTTCAGAAAAATTAAGGAAAACATACCGCCTGTACCCCTTACCTAATATTTAGGTAAATCAAAGCTAAACGTAGGCTAATAACATGCGCATGAATATGGAGTTAGGCTTTGAAACATTTAGATTCAGTGATCCTGTCGGGTGTTATTTGGCTTATTTGACACACTGGTGTTCAGCATTTTAGCTATGCATCGTACATGGCTTTGTAGTGTTTTTTAAGGCCGAATTAGGTTGGTGGTGTTGCCCCGTGAGGTAGCAACGTTAGCCAGGCAGGTTTTGCACAATACTTGACACTGCGCAGCATCTTTTTTAAAGGCAAAAAGTGTCTGTAGTTAGGTTCTGTCGAGCCTGACATCGTACAGATCAAGGTACAGTGTGACGTGCAAAGTTGATCCTTCGTCTGCAAACTGCATTACTCTTGTGTGTCACGTGACCAAAGTAAAATCGCAGCCTTTGCGATTACAAAATCTTGTTTTGATATTATCGCAAATGCAATTAATCGTTCAGCCCTAATACAGACACACACAGGAACACAAATGCACACTTGAACACATCAAAAACATTCTTAACGTCACAAAAGCACATGCATGCACACAGACGGCAAACACAAAACTTGAGGGGCGACAATGAGGCAAAAACGTCTTTGGTAGAAATTCCTTACAGCATATTATCCAACACTCCTGGGAGCTCTAGCACTCTCACTTTTCAATCCAGAGAGGGGAAAATAAGCTCTTCTCAATGAACCTGCCCTTCCAACAGGCCCCCCTCCTTTCCAAAAAAACAGTATGGTTGACCCAAGTCTGTTTTTAATTGACCAGATTCTCAGCCATAACCATTTATTAGGCTGTTAGTACTCCTGCCTCCAGCTGAAAAGATAACTAAACCTGAGAGGTATCGAGTCCTTTATGGAAATGTTTTTCTTCTCTCAAAAACTATAAGTCTTCCGCGAGACACAAGCGTTCAGCCTGGCCACAGACGTCTCAGTTAAGTTAGAAAGGTTGCGCAGAGCCGTTTTAAGACTTGAGAAAACAGTGATGGGGTCCAAATGAAAGCCATGTGGTCCTCATCACGCACCAGAACACAGCTATTATTTATGAAGCCAGATCAAATCCCCGACCCTCTCTGATTCAGCAACGGTCACACTTAGTGCCGCTGCTAGCCATTTTGGTGCCCTAAGCATAATTCCTTTATGATGCCCCCCCCCCCTAAAAAAAATTGTTCGATTGTTTCTGCCAGTTTAACTTTTTATTACCAAACATATAACTCAATACAAATAGCCTAACACAACAGCAGCATCACAATGTAACACCTATTCAGAGGTGGTGGTTCTCTGCTGTGTATCTGTCCCTAAACAGCTGGTTGAGGGTGGTTGATCAGGGCTTGGCAGGGACGGACTGGGAGTAAAAATAGGCCCTGGACTTTGATCCAGACCGGCCCACCAGAACCGGCCCACCAGAACCGGCCCCCGTATACGCCACCAAAGCTGCCCTGCCAATGCATCCACATTCTGTGTTTGATGTGATGCTAGTTACGGAGTTCCCAATGTAATGCGAGCGCGCAACACGTGCAAGCGAAACATTTTGGCCTTTATTTGAGCACAAAATAGTTTTGGAGCTTCATGTAAAATAAACAGCCGTTTTTCAATTGGTAAAATCTTGTCTAGTGAAGGTGATGTATTTTTGTCTCTTAATGCTTCAGCCCCACCCTTACGTTTCTTAGCCTGGTTTTCCAAATTATAAACATTTAAAACTGAAAGCATGCAGCCAAGGAGCTCTCCACCTTTATTACTCATTTAAAAACTATTTGATAAATCGAATATAAAAGCATCATAGAATGTAAAGTAAAGTAACAGCTAGCTGGCATCAGTTACTTGTAAGATGCATAGATAATGTTTAACAGTAAAATCTCAATTTTGCTTGCACCTAACATATTTGAGTGTGCTAACATTAGCAATAACGTCAGCTAGTTCGAGGTGTATGCATAGGCTAACCATTAAATTAGCATCATATTTCCCGTATTTAACAATGATTAAACATGGACTTACCTGAAAGTGATGCACGGGCATCATTTCGCAGTTTGTTTCTCTTTCTAATTTCTGCCCCTGACCCTGTTGTCTTTTTGAGGCCATTTTCGAAAAGTTGACCCTACTGTCAAAGTTCGTCAGGCCACTGAGATAGGACAGGGCACCCACGCGAGCTTGGGAAGTTGAGTGTGTATTTGTTTTGGGGGGGGGGGGGGGGGGGGAACCATCGTAACTTTTTTTGAGCAATTAAATATATCTCTTGTTCTGGCTGTTTTGTGATATACATGCCTAAAAGGTGCCTAATATTTATATACTGATATAATATCGGCATTATAATTATTAGTACTATGATGATTTTTGAGTTGGCAATTTTTTGGTGCCCCCTCAGGACTTGGTGCCCTACGCACAGCGCGTAGTGCGCGTTATGGGAGCGGCGGTACTGGTCACACTGATTTAACTCCTATGTGAGTTAGCTGTCTGGTAAGCAAACAGCTCCAACTTCAAGCACGGATAGGATATTACATGACCAGATATTTCGTATTTTCTGTTGTTTTTGGAGTACTACTTAACTTGTAGCGTTTAAACTTTTTGATCTGGCTTTTAAGTGTGTCCCAAAGGAAACATCCTGCTGGGTTTGCCTTGGATGAGGGCTTCTCATTACTGAGTGTTCCTCTCTCGTAGGACTGAACAATGACTCCTTTTTGGACTTGACACCTACACATCTTTTTTACCCATACAAATGCCAGCACACACCCACAAAGAAACACACATGCCCACACACACACAAACAAATACACATACCAACATACAGAGAAATGGGGCCGCACATGTACAATAGTGATGGGAAGTTTGGATCATTATACTGATTCATTTCTTTGAATCTCGTTCAGTAAAATGAACGAATCTTTTTTTTGAGTCATTCGTTCATTTCAACAGGGGGGGGTGGCTATCCGTCCACTGCAAACACGTATCATATTCTCATGTAGGTTAGTGCATGACATGTGCACAAGCAGATACTATTTTTAAAGAAATTCCTGCATTAAAAATAATTTATCATGACAGTTTGTATGATTTGGTCATTTATTATCACACTAGCATTTAATTATCACGGCAAACAATTACACTGCACTAAACTGTAAGTGTAAAGTGAAAATAACAAAACCAGTCAGTATGATGACTTGAGCGAATATCATTCACGTCTTACTAAAACAGCGGACACGCGAAAGGGAATGAGGAAACTGTTTCCTCTACTAAAAAATACAATGCGGGCACGTGAAAAAAGGATCCAAAGACTCGTAGAAAGACTGAGTCGGGAAATTAACAAATTGTTCGTTTCCTCGAGCTACCACTACAGAGCCTATGCAGGTCACGTGAAAAATGATCCAAAGACTCGTAGAAAGACCGAGTCGGGAAATGATCGAATCGTTCCCTCTAGTGTTTCCTCTAGCTACCACTACAGAGCCTATGCAGGTCACATGAAAAATGATCCAAAGACTCGTAGAAAGACCGAGTTGGCAAATGAACGAATCATTTCTGTTTACTTGGACGAGCCTATGCAACAGTCCCGATGCGCGGCAACGAGAAAATGAACGAATCACTCTTTGAGAGGACTCGTTACTCCCGAGTCCTTGTAAGGATTCGTTCAAAATGAACGAATCGTTCACAAACGACACATCACTAATGTACAATAACTAGGTCTATGATCACACATTAAGCCATACAAAGCAGGCCCTGGCGGTGTTGACTGAGGACACAGCAGACACAGACCACAGCTAGCCCTGACAGAGTGACTCACAATGGTTGGGGATGGGGGGTAGTTTATTGACCAGTCTGGTTGGGTGGTGGTGAGCCTCAGGCTAAGATTAAGAAGCTACTGATTGCTACTGGAGCATATTGATGCTATCTATGCACTCACTAGCAGACACGCACCCCCCAGCCTCCAGTGACCTCTAAATAGAGACACTGATATCCAACCAGTGATATTGGATTAAAAGAGGATGGGCATCGCAAGCGTCTAATCAAATTGGGCAAAAGAACCTTGGCGGGAGGATATAAGTGTAGGAGGTCTGTATTGAACATCACTCTTCAACCATACTTTATAGAAGTATATAAATGTGATATAGGTGTGATCAGGCCCGTAGAGATTACCCCCGCAGCCCCTGCACCGCGGGAGGGCCTCGCAGGGACGGGGGGCCTCGCAGGGACGGGGGACCTCGCGTTTGTTATTTTTTTATCCAATTTGAATTACATGGGATGCACACTATGGTCTTATTGTGTTGTCTGTGTTTCCAGAGTTGATATAAAAATAAAGAAAAGTATATTTAATTGTGCTTTCTTTGTTAGCAAGGTAAGTGACGTGACGAAATAGGTCAGATGGTCACACAGACCGGCGAGCCCGCAGCAAATAGGTAGCTAACTGTAGCGCAGCTCGGATCCTGCTACGTGGACTGGTGTTATTGTTGGGCCGTCAAGGTCATTTTCCAAGCTAAAACTGATCAAAACATATCTCAGAAGCTCCATGTCACAAGAGAGGCTGTCAGGTCTGGCCATCCTTAGCATAGAGAATAAACGTACGCGCAGTTTAGATGTAAAGAGCGTGGTTAAAGACTTTGCACAAATATTTGCTAAAAGTGTATTCACCTGCAAACCTGTAGAAAGTAGCCTACCGGTGTATCGACTATATGTAGGCATATTTATGTTGTTGTAACATATGTTCTTGTCAGGGTGTGAGGAGGGGTAGGACCCAAATGCAAGGGAGTACACAGCCATACTGAAACAAAGGGTTTATTACCGAAAAAAGCCAGGGACACGGATAGGGTACTCACATAGACAGGTATGGTAATGACAAGACAAAGACTGGACACAAAACAGAAACCTAAATACACAGAACCAAACGACACACAGGTGGACACAATGACGCTAACGAAAACGAGACACAGGTGAAGACAATGATAGGGAAACACTAGGACAGGGCAAAAAACTGAAACTGGGGGGGCACGGCTGTGGCCGTGACAGTTCTGTTTGAGCTGTTTGATAGGCCCTAGCCTGTTTTTTTCTGTTGGAATACATTTGTTCTCTGTTTGAGCAGTTTTTTCTGATTGAATACATTTCGCTCAAAAGAAAAGCTTGAGTTTCGATATCTTGCATTTATTATACGGCTCTTCAGAATGTTCCTAAAAGCTCAGTTGATCGCGTCAGGCTCCTGTTCGTCCCGTCGGGATTTATCGTGGGGGGGGGGGGGGGGGGGGCTCTCAGGGTTATTCTGCGGGGAGGCCTCATGTGTTTCCGTTACGGTACTGGGTGTGATATACTTACATGCAGAATTAACACAAAGTGAGTTCTATATGTTGAGACCCAGCTGGGGGAGGGGGGTGTTAGCAGCTGAGTGGGACTCTAAATTGAGGGGTACTTTTCTATCAAGCATTCCCCTCTCCACTCAGAGCTGGACTTCTGTGTACCAAGTCACAGTCACAGTGGGTGGTCAATGGAAGAGCAAGGCGATGCATGCCGCCGTTTGAATCTAGCCTAGAGACTACGAATGTCAACAAAACTCCTCAATAGGTGCATGAACGGGATGAACGGTTTGAAGTATTCCACTACAGAGTTTGTGTGTATCTTCTCTTCGCTCAGCCTGGGTTGATGAATGGGACAACCACATTGACACACGCTCATATACATTTTACTCTCTCTCTCCTGCCCTGACACAAATACACACACACTGCCAAGTAAAATGGCTGGTTTTCACACTGCATAATCAGGGTGGTCTGTCGCCCAACACCAAGGCCCTCAGGAGCGTGCTGTGAATGAGCTATCGAGGATAAATGTTCTGATTGATCCCATCTGGGTTTCTAGCAGGCTCCCCGTGGACACGCTGCAGAGACAGGACCATGCTGGGCTGGAACAGACTTCAGGAGTGTAGAAAACGCAATGAAACATAAACCAAATGTCAAAATGAATAATTTCGGCCAATATAAGTATGAAAAATGCTCAAAATATTATTCTTATTTTTAGAACAAATGTACGTTTCTCTTTCCTTAAAGTTATGTTTACTTTTAACAGTACATTTTTTTCTTTACAGAGCAGCCAGAGTTAGTAACAGTTTTGGTATTTCACAAAAATAATGTATCGCTCTCCTCATTTCTTTAGTCATATAAAATGTCACAGTGACAAACAGCTGCTTCTGGTGGACCAATCACAACTGTCTGTTCTGAATGCTCTTCCTGCTCCATTATCCAATGAACACCCTTTGTTGCCCTATAAAAGGAAATTGCACTGGTCAGTCTCATGCATGTCATATAGATTTTGCTCCCACGTTTTTACAGCATTACAGAGCTTGAACTGCACTGTAAGCGCTCAGGGGGACTGTTGTTTCTTAGAACAGAACTGAAATTATTTGTAAAGATGGACAGCTTGGCATGACAACATTTGGTTGTCATTTGGTTTCTCTGGACAGGACCGAGGGCACACTTTGAGTGAAAGTAACTCTGCTAATGACTGAAGAATTGATTTAAGAGGAGAATGTGGTCCAACTCTCCCTCTCTCACTGGCATTACTCCATATCTCTCTGGACAGTCTTCAATTCTCTTTGTCTCTCTAACTCCTTGCAACCTCTCTCGCTCCCTTTCACTCTCTTAGACACATACAGTACATGTCTTGCTCTATCACCATTTTCCACCACTCTGGTCTTTCTTTCTCTCTCATCCACTCTTACTCAATGTCCTTCTCTCTTTTTTTTCCTACCTCCCTTTCTTTCATTGGCTCTGTCTGTCTATCTAGCACTTTCGCTTTCAGTCTAATTTCCTTTCACACTGTATTTTACTCCATGTCTCTCTCTCCCTCCCCTCCTCCCCACCCCTCCCTCACTCTATCTCCATATCTTCTCCCTGTATCCTCTTCTCCCAGTTTAATCTCCATCATCTCGTGCCTGGCAGCAAATGTGTGTATGTGTTTGCATGTGTGTCTCCAAGCGTGGGAGTGTATGTTGGACAGAGCACAGGCGGCAGTGATCACTGGGCACAGCAGGGATGGTGTCGACCACCACAGACCCGCCGTGTCTCAGACAGGATCCCACAGCGAAGACCCGGCCTGCTTGGCCGCTTCCTCTCCACAGACTGTTTCTCACCCACGCATCCCTGCGATTCTGCCCAGCCACGGCAGGTTTGCCCAGCACGGAAGTGCTGGGCAAACCTGAATAAGAGGCTCCGGTGAGTCCTGGTTCTGATGGAGCTTTGGTATGTTGGGGATGATGATAAGACAATAACTGAAAAAGTCCATGAACAATCACACACCTACACACACGTACAGTACGGTGCAGCTTGTGAGGTACTTCTGACATGTGAAAGTATGCATCCACTGCCAGTCCAGGACACACGTTATTCCAGATGAACAGAAGCTCCGTGATATGAAACACACAGAACTTTTGTTTCTAGATCATGATCCATCAGCCCATCCGCTTAGGCTGCCCAATCAGACAGTGCCGCAAGGAAAGTGTGTGTGTGTGTCTGTCTGCCTGCGTGTGGTGCTCTGGCAGCCCTCATAGCTGTTGTCAGTTATCTCTGGATGGCATCAGTGAGGGGGATGCTTTCCAGCTCCCTAACAGAATGTAAGGTTTTGATGGTGGTGAACCCTTACAACATCACACAACTGTATGTCTGTCTGTGTGTGTGTGTGTGTTGCTGTTGACGTTGGAGGAGAGGTCTGTTTCATGGGGCACAATGAGCACTCTGTGCCCACACTCTCCCCACCACAGTCAAACATACACATCCTGTGGTGGTGCCAGCAGTCATTTTGTGTTTTGAACAAGTCTGTTTTAGAAAGTTTCCTTATTTACATTTGTTATTTATATATCCTTAACTTTTAAATCTGTGGACTGACTGTAAGATTTCTTAAATAATTCCTAATATCTAGAACTGTGTGTTACAAAGATGTATTCTTTGGAACATTGGATATGGAACTTTTCTGCATACACAATTTGCCACTGAACTTTACCTGAGACTGAGTACATTTGTTTAAGGTGATACCTGGCAACAGTATTGGACGACCTGTTGAGATAGCTTTGTAAGTGCCTAAACAGAACCAGCTAAAATATAAATAAAGCCATTTATAAACCCTTATAAGCCACGTTATAGCCTAGTTCAGCTTTCTGCAACTTGGGGTGACAACCTTTTCTATACTGACACCGAATATAGGTCAATCCATACATTCTGCATTAGCATAAACACCTTCAGAGAAGCATACACTCACTGAATGGGGTTTTCATGAAATCATGCGTGCAATGGGGTCACCAGCACAGCTCCGAAAGGCTAAAACTAACCTGCGATCTTTAGCATGGTATTTATTTATGTGTGTGTGCGTGCATGCGCGCCATAGTACGTCTGGTTACATGTGCAATATGCTAGTGTGATGTAGGTTACAGTTGACCAAAATGATGGAGCCGGAGCGCTGTAAAAAGCCTGGCTAAATCTATTCTCAATAATCAGCTGCAAAGTGTAGGCTATGCTACAGTGTTGTATATGTCTGTGTGGTCATATTAAATTAATCCTACATGATGAGTAACCTTTATAGAATTCTCTTGTGTTCAATTTGATGGGCATAACCTGCAAAATAACGGTCGCCTTATGTGATGACATGGAAGGAAGAAAATAGCCTACCTTGATTGTCCTCGTCCATGATAGCAGATGAAAATCCAACGTCCGAAATGGGATTATGGTCGCAGAACTTCAGTTGTAGCCTATGTATGTGATAATTAATGGCAATGCGCGATCATTTTTTTAAATATACATTTGCCGACAGGTTGTCACATAGGTAGCGTCTTGTAATTGGGGATATTGTGCTACCAACGCTTAAAACACGACGCTGTGTTCCTGGTTATCAGTCATCTAGCAGATGTTACAGTATGAACGACGTCCTTCTGCCAGAGCGAACGGGTTTTATCATGCAAATACGCCTCCACTCCACTATAGGAGAGTAGGCCTATAGGCTATCTCAGTTTGTAGTGCACGTCACCATTCTCCGTCCCGCCCTGCTAACGACAACGACTGAAAAGCTGCCCTCGCGTGACGCCAACAACAACTAAACATTTTAAACCCTGTAGTAATTCATAATGTGTGTATGTGTGCAGTCGTGCAAAGTTTCAGTTCCTAACATAATGTAATAAGCATAAGTAGCCTACAAATATGAGCATTTCTTCATTCATTTCCTAATGTGTTTTTTTTTATATTAGAGAATATATACATATCGCATTTTAACACGAGAGAAAAACGCTTATAGGAAAATTGGTTTCACATTCAAATAAAACTCTGAAAGGCCAGGGAGAGCTTGACAGTCACTTTAAACAGTGACACAAAAAGAAGACCTCCTCCTGAGCTCTCTCTCTCTCTCACTGTCTATCTGTCTCTCATTGTCTCTCTCCCTCTCTCTGTCTATCTGTCTCTCACTGTCTCTCTCCCTCTCATTGAGTTTGTGTGTCTACAAACGTCAACACACACGGTTTCAATTATAGCATTCCTGGCTCCACAGAAACTGAGGGGGTCTCACTTCCTGTGCACAATACTGCAGTGGTCAAGAATGAACACATGTTTTAAAATGTATTCATTCATTTCTTTACTCACTGACAACTCTTGAACAAATGTTTCTATGTCAGTGTTATTTTTGCACAAAGGAAATATGTGCTGTCTCTACAATTCAAAATCAAGCGGCCCTGTTCAGTGTGATCTGGTACATCACAGTCTGGGTCCTTGAAGACTGTAACGGTGGAAACCCCAGGTAGTGAAAGTTCGGGCCAGGTAGGCCCAAAATCCTGCCAATTAACTAGGGTGTGATACCGTCAGCAATTAAGGAAAATATAACAAATGCAAATAAGGAGAACAGCTCAGAAGCTTGATGCAAGTGTACGTAGTACTCTTTACTAAACAATAAACACACAATCAAAAACCAACAATTCCCCCTTGGACCCACGTCAAGGCAAACAAAACAAAAAAAAACATTAGCAACTTAAATGCCTGTATCCACGACACTCAAAACACGAAATAAACAAAACGATGCAGCGAAGCAGTCTGTGGTGTGTAAGGGTGCGTGTATGTAGGTGTGGGTGAGTTTATGTGGTGGTGGAGCGGCTTGAGAGTCGCACAGCTTAGTCTACGAGACGAGCAAGGTGTTCTCCAGTCTGGACTCACGGACACGTTAGACGCCACGGATCTGCCCTGGTCCCCATGAAGAGTGGCTACGTCTTTTACATACCCGTCACATTGGTGCCGTGACCCGGATTCACTAGGTTAGCGTCAGCTAACCGCCGGAGTGAGTTTCAGAGGGGTGAGTGTAACGGTGTGAAAAGCATGAAACTCACTCCTCAGGTATGTAGCAGGCCACCCGCGTCAACGAAGAGCTAGCTTTTCTTTGGCGTAGTTGGTAGTGGTCGCGCTTGGCAAATCGGAGGTCGAGCGTTCGAATCCCGCAAGTGGCGAACGATACCTTGTTGTGACGGAGCGTGGCTACGTCTGTTACATACCCGTCACACAAACAGTCATGATTAAAATATTAGCTGCGCTACAGGCAGAAAATAGGTCATATGTATAATCGTAGCGGTAAGGCCTGAGCAACTGACTAGCTGTCCATTAGCTGCCGTATTGCTTAGCCAGAATAAGAGCTTTATTACCAAGTATGCTTACATATACAAGGAATTTGTCTTGGTGACAGGAGCTTCCAGTTCACAATACAAAAACAATACAAGAACAGCAGGAAGATATAGATAAATATAGCTGCAAGCAGCAATGAGGTGGCCAATCAGGTAAAATGAATATAATTTTAATAGTTTGTGTGAGGATTGCCATGACTATATACAGCTAGACTACAGGTAGCTATCGACTGCGTAGTACCTGGCTTCCTTTGCAGATGCTTACAGTCTCGCTAAACAGAAAACCAGTGACATGGCAGGTGCGTTGGCTTTGGCTGGGTTCGAACCTCTGACGTTGCCCATGCCAGGACACCAATTTATCCTAGTGAGCTATTCCCAGTGCTGGAAGATACTGTGTTCAGTTACATTGTAAAAATATAAGCAGTTTTTCAACTGGCAAGCGGTTGTCAGATTTGGCAATTTTAAACAGCTGTAATTCAATCCTATTTTGACATGTCAAGGTGTTTGTGGTGTGAAGATTATCTGTGCCAAATTTGGTGAATATTGGATACATTTTGTTGGAGGAATAGGGAAAAAAAAGTTTGATAAAACGTAAAATGGCGGCCGCATCAATTCGACTGTTATAACAAGTTAACATGTGTCAGACACGGGATCGCCCCCTAGAGGTTAGATGACACAACCTTTTGTGTACCTTTTTGGAACAGAGGCACCTGTACCAAGTTTGATGTCAATTCAGAAAATATGTCCTGAGATATGATCTCACTTTTTGTTTTGGCGGCTTTATCGCTGACTTTGATCGGCTTTACCGGTAAAATGGGAGTCAGATGGCTGAGTGGTGAGGGAGTCGGGCTAGTAATCTGAAGGTTGCCAGTTCGATTCCCAGCCATGCCAAATTACATTGTGTCCTTGGGCAAGGCACTTCACCCTAAATCAAATCAAAAACCATGTGAAAACTTTATCTGAAGACAAATGGTGCCAATTATTTTGCTTATCAGAATCAGAAAAAATCCCTTTCTGATTCTGATAAGCAAAAAAATTGGCACCATTTATCTGTTAGGTTATGAATGTAAATTGACTTGGAATTTCTTAATTTGATACCTATTTATTAACCATGGTTTTCCTAGTTTAGAATAATATTAAACCTTATACTTTGAGTTTACTTATCAGTTATTAATTAAATAACTTTATTTTAAACTTAGATATACCATTTATTTTTTAAATCTTAATTCAAGTTAAGGTTGTTTGGTTTAGCTTTGTTATTCAATTGAACCTTGTATATGTTTAAACCACACTACTGTACCTTTTCCCTTAAAGGTACACAAAAGAATATACAATATTCAAAAGGAAAATAAGAAAAGATTACATTAACTAACCAGTCTTCAAAACCATCAATGTCCATTCAATTACAAAAGATTCGAAATGTAAACAAAATAAAATAAATGATCAATCACTTCTTTCTCTGTATGATTTGCTCTAGCATACAGTTCACTTATCGTCAAGAGTTTGCACTCTCGCTCCAGAAGATTTCACTCGCATGGGTGGCTCGCCATCTCAGGTTCAAAGAAACCGTTGGTTTCTAGAAAGTTCTTCAATTCGATGTTTCCAGAAGGATTTTCTTCAATTTCGATCCCAGATCAAAAACCTGGCCTGTTATTTATTTAAACAACAGGACCATAAGAATTTATTAAACTATCTTATCTTCTCGAAATAATAAGTTTCTGGTTTCAGAAAATCCAGCCGCTAGCTTATGTTAGAACACATGGAATTAGCTGCATAGCTAAACTTCACATGTCCACATCTTTACATTTCAAGAAACAATTGAACTGTTATTTCTAACAATATGATTACAATATTATCAACCAAAACAAAGTACATTACTTTTAGAAATAAAATACATATGTATGTTGACTCACCAAGTTGGATGATTTAGGCTACACACTAAAAGTCTGCATGGCAATGCTTTCTGCAATCTGCTTCCATCCACATCAATATAAGTAACAAACGTGGATTGTAACGCCTGGGACACACTGCCTGCGATCGTCTGCGACGCGCCTGGAAGCGCCTCCTTTTTTCTTTCGGCGCCCATGTTATCAATTGGGACCGACCACACTGGCTGCGAAGCACCGCGCTTGCCTGCGATTGCCTGCGATCTGCAGCGATTGTTTCGGCAGCTGGTCAAATTTTTTCGCGAAGCGCTTGCGAAATCTGCTGCAGGATGATGAAATACACCATATTAGTTGATATATTTGAATACAAAAACATGTTATTAAGATTTGACTCCATTAATTGTAGACTACGGTGAACATTTGTAAAGTTGTAGACTTTATAATTAAACAATGTTGGTAACGAACGTCCTTTACATGTGGTTGCTCTGATGAAAACGAATGAAAATAAACGGATTGATCCGTTGAGCTAGCATGCCCGTAGTTGTTTTGTTTGTTTGAGAGAAACGAGTTGTCACGCGTTGCACACAACACACAGGCAGACATAGCCTACTGAGAGAGAACCCCCAAGTCGATTTCTAAAATCAGCATCAAATGAATTCTCAAAGTTGAAAAGCACAGGGAGTTGTTGTATGTCAGCAACAATTTTACAAGGACAACGTAGATAAGGATCAATGCTGGGATATAGGGAGTCAGGTGGCTGAGCGGTTAGGGAATCGGGCTCGTAATCTGAAGGTTGCTAGTTCGACGTTGTGTCCTTGGGCAAGGCACTTCACCCTACTTGCCTCGGGGGGAATGTCCCTGTACTTACTGTAAGTCGCTCTGGATAAGAGCGTCTGCTTCATGACTAAATGTAAATGTAATGTAAATGGATATAGCCAATGCCATGTTTATGTACCATGTCAGCGTAAAGGAAAGCTCAGAGTAGCTGAAAGGCTTGGTGACCGGCGCGGAGAAATGCGCGTCTGGTGTGAACAGCTTTTGCTCAGTCGTAGCCGATCGTGGCGCTGCGCGGCACGTCCAGGCGCTTCGCAGCCAGTGTGTCCCAGGCGTCACTCTACGATTGATATGTCTTTTTAACTGAATTGTTCTTTAATGTTAAACAATTTAATCAATTTATTTGTTAATATATCCAAATGTTTCAGAGATCACCGTCTTGCATGCTTCTCTTGATTCTCTCCATCAATTTCTGACAGGTGTTTGCACGTTAGTTTTGATACGTCACAGATTAGTCACATGACTTCCGGTGAATATGGCTATTTTCAATATCTTATTCGAATTTAATATCCCTAATTAGGAATTTATCCTAAGTTTAGTTTTGGACAAATGTACAATATTTTTACCCATTATATACATATTAAACTTTTATATAGTTAGGTTCCTCCGGTAGGAGGGAACCTATTGTTATTATTGGTATTCTTATTATTATTAGGTTCCTCCGGTAGGAGGGAACCTATTGTTATTGTTGGTATTCTTATTATTATTAGGTTCCTCCAGTAGGAGGGAACCTATTGTTATTGTTGGTATTCTTATTAGGTTCCTCCGGTAGGAGGGAACCTATTGTTATTATTGGTATTCTTATTATTTTTCTTCTCCTTGCGCCCCAATATCTCAAAAAGTCCCTGGTCATACATTTTCTAATTTGGCACATTGATACTACATCCAAGTGGGTACCCCCACACCAAATATGGGCCACATCGGACGGTGTGTCCTTGGGCAAGGCACTTCACCCTACTTGCCTCAGGGGGAATGTCCCTGTACTTACTGTAAGTCGCTCTGGATAAGAGCGTCTGCTAAATGTAAATGTAAAATGTAACCTAAGCCAGGACACATTCCCACTGAATGCACCATGCTAGGCATGATTTAAAATTCCCTTCCAGGACAAGTTATGGCACTCCAAACAACCTGTTTAAAAAACCATGAGAAAGTTATTCTTTACAGCAGCAACCCAGTCATCGCCGTTGTCCCGTTTTTATAGGAAATGTACAAGCAGTTTCAACTTAGGCTGAATCTAACAACGCTTACCAAAGGAGAAACAGCTTACTTTTTTATACAGTAGCTGAACATGACAATATTCAACACTGAGAATAGCTCAATGGGCTGGGGTGGTGACTTGTAAAGTATCAGGTTGTAGGTTGGAATCCAGCCATAGTCTTTTGGCCTGTCATAATTTTGTTTATCTGTTTAGTTCAACAGGATGACATCTTTCTGAAGTACCACAAACAATTTCACCTTGGTATGTCAAAATATGATTGAATTAAAGCTGTTTCAATGTTGGCTGAATCTAACAACGCTTAACACAGGAGAAACACCTTACTTCTTTATACAGTAACTGAACATGACAATATTCAACACTGAGAATAGCTCAATGGGCTGGCATGGTGACCTGTAAAGTATAAGGTAGTTGGTTGGAATCCAGCCATTATCTTTTGGCCTGTCATAATTTTGATCTGTTTAGTTAAACAGGATGACATCATTCTGAAATACCATGCACAATTTCATGCAATTTCACCTTGAAATGTCAACCATTTCTTAACCTTTGTCCCAAAGCTGACCAAAGCTAATACTCTGCCCTTTTACGTCATACAATCTCAACAGTTGGTGTGTAGCAGCGAGGATAGAGGGACTGACTTTTGTAACCTTATGCTCATGAGTTCAAATCCCCATTCAGCCTGTTGTTGGCCAAACATTAAGTAGTTTTGCTCCCTTGTTGTCCAACTCTCAATCTTCTACAGTGTACATGTTTATAATATTTTGCCATTTTGCGGAGGAACCCGCATTGCTGCTTGCAGCTATATTTATTTTTCTTCTCCTTGCGCCCCAATATCTCAAAAAGTCTCTGGTCATAAATTTTCTAATTTGGCACATTGATACTACATCCAAGTGGGTACCCCCACACCAAATATGGGCCACATCGGACCATAGGGGGCGCCACAGGCCACGCCCAAAAGTCCGGTTTTCAAAGTGATGGCATTTCCACCCCATTGCTCCAATTCTTCTGAAACTTGGTGTGCATGCCTCATTTTTCATGAGGAACAAAAAAGCCTCAAGGACCCATAAGGTCCGCCATGATGGATTTTCCTATACTGTGATAATTTGGGAAAACCTTCAAAATTCCTCTTCTCTTGAACCAAAGGTGAAATTGACTTGAAATTTGGTACAGATATGTATCATTGACGTATTTAAAAACATTACTTAAGGCAATTTAATTAAGTACAAAATGGCTGAAATGGGTGTATTTATGTAAATGTCCACATTGCCTCAATATGTTTGTGTCACTAAATCAAATGTATTTTTGAAGGATGGTTCAAACCTAATAAGCTTTAAGGTGACATGCCTCTGAAGTACCATGCAAAGTTTCACCTTGATATGTCGAAATATGACTGAATTACAGCTGTTTGAACTTGGACCAAATCTGACAATGCTCGCCATTGGAGAAACAGCTTTTTTTAATTATCCAGTTATTGAACTTTGTGTATTCCATGCCTGGGAATGGCTCAATTGGCTGAGATGTTGTGCTGGTAATCAAGGTTCAATACCAGTCAGAGGCATAGTTTTTAATTTTTTATTCTGACCAAACGGTTTCTAGTCTCCCGATAAATCCTCCGGTTGTAAAACATAGCAATGCGTGTTTATTTGAGCCCATCACAACACATCTGTTTAGCGAGACTGTGTAAACCACTGCAACACAAGCCAGGTTCACCACAGTAGCTAGCTACACATGGTAGTGTTAGATTCACAACTGAGTTAGCTCTAATGAAGTATATTGATTATTGAGGTGGACTCCTTGCCTGTTGCGCAAATTATTTCAGTGACCTAAGCTAGGACACACAGCCACTGATGCTAGGCATGATTTGAAATTCTCTTCTATGACTTATGTTGAGTTATGGCACCCCAAACAACCTAATCTAAGCAATATGAGTAATATATTCTTTACAGCAACAACCAGGTCTAGCCTGACGTTGTCATACTCAGAATATGAGTCTGAAAACTCTCCGTTGGGCTGTGACTACGGGGCCTGTTTCAACCGAACTCGTAAAACAAATGCCTCTTCGCTCAATTGGATAGACCTACAACCAATCAGAGCAACGTAATATGTTGTTTGTTGAAAACGAATTCAACCCAAGGGCTCTTTCGTGACGTTGTTGATTACGTTACTGTTGATCATCTGTCCATCATCGTATAAAGCCCGCCCTGGCAATTTCATTGGTCCGTCCAGATCCTGGTTTTATGTAGTTGTTCCCAATACGAGACCCTCCAGACCCAACTTCCCGACCAAATTCTTTTGTGGGCGGGGAGAAGTTGGGCTGGCAGCCAGGCTAAACCAGGTCATCCCCATGTCTTGTTTTTATAGGAAATTTACATATCTTGATTGTGGACAACTTTTTGTTCCCCAATCTCAATGAACAGCCAAATACAGCAACAGTATTGACATTGTTTAACAATTACCACAGTCATTTTCTCACTTGTTCTACTTCTAAAGTCGCAGAATGAAATCAAAACAACCACTAGCGCGGTGGTTTCATTCCACCTTAGATTTAATGAATGGTGACATTTATAATCTTTGAAATAATTTGATCAGTCTTCAAAATATTATAATTATATATGCATATGGAAAACGTTTCAACAACAATGATATGGTATGCAATGCCATAGATTAATTATACATTACATGTTTATAATATTTTGCCATTTTGCGGAGGAACCCGCATCGCTGCTTGCAGCTATATTTAGTTATATTATTGTAGAATCTTGGTTTAGTAAATTTGGGTCATTATTTGACTTGCTATTTTTACTTTGTCTAGGTCAGAGTTGGCAAACTCTGATAGCGTACAAGAACTCTGGTCGCGTGAAGTATTTAAACAAATATGTAAAACAATCTGTATTCTTGATCTGAGGCAAAGGATCTGTTAACAGAGAATACGGCCCATACTCTTGACCTGCACTGTAAACCCAAATAAGTTAGCAGAACTCAAAAAAACTAAGGCAACTGATTGCGTAAATTCTTTTAAGTTAATAAACTTAAATGTTATGTTTTCAGAGTTAAAATATTTGGATTTGATGCTACATGTACCTTTTGATTACAGTTAAATTAAAGTGTTTATTTAGTCAACTCAAATATATCTGTTCTTGTGACACAAAGTTTTCATTCACCTCTCCAAAGGGATTAGTTAACAGAACTTATAAAAAATAAGTACACAAATTCACTCTGTTATGTAAACTTGACTCAATTTTTATTAGTTTCCATTGCATTTTTTTTTGTACACAAAAGTCAAACACTTTGACTTAGTAAACTCAAAAAGATGAAACTTAAAAGCTTTGTGGCAACTTATTGCCTCACTTAAATTGAGTACAATCAACTCAAATGTCTTATTTTCTTGCCCTTGCCCATTTTCTTCATCGCTAATATTTAAAAGACAGAAGAGAAATAATCACTAAAATGTACAAAAAAATGCAAAAGGAATGGGAATGTATACTTTTGGCTCAAATGCACCGCAAATCTAAACAAAATCTTGTTAAACAATTATCAAAAAAGCTCTACACTGCAGAGGCATTATTTTTCACAAAGGAAATCCCTTTGAACTCCTCTCTCCCCTCACCCAACTTTCTCCATTTCTAATCCTCCCCTCAATCTCTCCTCCCCTCACTTTCTCCTCACTCCTCTTCTCCCCTCCCCCCCTCCTCACCCTCTCCCAAAGTTTTGGGGCAACTTAATACCTCACTTAAATTGAGTACAATAACTCACTTTGGTAATTGTCTTTTTCTTGCCCATGCCCATTTTCCTACATTGCTAAAAGACAGAATAAAGAGATAATCACAAAAATTTACATGGAATGTATACTAATTGGCTCAAATGCACCGCAACTATAAACAAAATCTTGTGTAATTGATTAACAAACCAGCTGAAAACCTGCAGAGGCATTACTTTTCACAAACGAAAGCCCTTTGAACTAGACTCTCTCCCTTCCCCTCACTCTCCCCAACCCTCACTCTTCCTCTCCCCACGCTCTCTTTCTCTCCCCACGCTCTCTTCCTCTCCCCACGCTCTCTTCCTCTCCCCTCGCTCTCTTCCTCTCCCCACGCTCCCCACGCTCTCTTCCTCTCCCCACGCTCTCTTCCTCTCCCCACGCTCTCTTCCTCTCCCCTCGCTCTCTTCCTCTCTCCACGCTCTCTTCCTCTCCCCTCGCTCTCTTCCTCTCCCCTCACTCTCTCCCCCTCCCCCTCTCAATTTCTCTTCCCTCCCCTAACTCTCTCCCAAGGTTTTTGTGGTCAAGCTACTTTTCTACATCAACAAGTCATTCTTGAGAGTCTGCAGCTTGGGCGACAGTTTACCATCTTACAGACCAAGTAAAATCTTCTGAATGAAGTCAAAAGTGTTGGTCAATCCCATGGGATAGCTGAGGTGTAGTGCATATATCAGTCCAAACATTACCAGGAAGGCATCAGCAAGTCTGGGGAGGCTGACCACAATGTCATTTTCAATGACGACAGATATTTTCACAGGCTGGTAGTGAACTGGGCTTGTGTCATTGTCACTGATGACTAAGGAGGGCCAACGCAACACCTCCAAACTCTGGCTCAACGGACTCTTCCTGTATGAATGAGAGATACATTCTAAACTAATCCATTCTTTTTTTTGGTTGACAAATTATCTCCTGCACTAAAGTATGCTAGTCATGAACTAGATTCAATGTTCTACAAAGCCAATATTATACTGTTATGTAGTCATATTAACAGAAAGTGCAAAAACATTTGTATTTTGATGAATGTTCACCATATAAGTGCTACTGTTAATTATTCAGAGACTCACTGTGCAGGTTCTGAAAAATCCAGACACTTCCTCACGCAGATACACAGGGAGGGCATGGAGAACAGTGGTACGCGTGGTGTGGATGTCATGCAATTCCTTTAAGAATAAAAATAGAAGTTGAAGATGTTGACCTGCTTTTAAACCGTCCAATCAGAACATGTCCACAATATTCACATCACATGTTCACATCTTTAATGCAATCACACAAATAGCTAAAACAATGTGAATTGTGAGTGCTAATTGACTGTAGACCAATTGTAGAACTGAAAAGATAATTTGAATAATTTAAAATGTACAACATTAGAGCTTCAATCTATGAAATCTCTTCACCTGGGCATCATGGACTTTGAACATTTCAGCCAAAGCATCTGCCGTCTTCCCAGTCTTGGATGCCTTCTGTCTGAATAAGGTCATCAGTCGAGGAAGATGGCGATCAAGCTCAGTGTAGAATGTGTTGGGCAGGTTCTGGTTTGTAATCCGTTGGAATTCTGCATACACCTACATTTAAAAACAGAGCAAAAGGACAATACAGCTATATCAATTAGTCAGTTCAAAATTACTCAAAAGTGAGTTTCTTCCCCACAAATTGTTATTTGCTCCTCCATACATTCCATAAGGAGCTGATGAGTCCATTAATAGCCACAATATGAAAGAACCACAACTATCACTTTAAACTACACAGAATATGCCATACTTTATCATCAAATGAAAAACTGGAAAAAGAGGAGTAATCCATATTACCTCAGACTCCATTTTGAGAGCAGGCCAAAGGTCCATGAGCTCATTTACTGGTGGGCCTGTATTCACTATGTTCTGTCGCCGCAGGGCAAGCGTGGTCTGCATCATCTTTCTAATGAGGGGTAGGTTATTCTCAGTCTTCTTTACTTCGTCATCAATTTTCTGCCTCAAGTGCTCAAGACTTGAGGGATCTTCACCTTGCGGAAAGTTGGGTAGAAAGTTGACCTCTGCTCGTTTGGGTCTTTTTATGTTGGAGTGTGGAGGTTCTTTGCCAGGATTTCCTCTACTTCTTTTTCCAGCATTTACAGTGACCTCCTGACATCCAGCCCGTCTCATCTTGGTCCTGTAGTTGCCCATTTTAAACTTGATGCTGTTCTTCCATCCATTGCATCCAGTTTCCGATCCTACTTCCTGAAGGCAAGAATGCTTGGCCACAAGAGCCTAAGCTGCCATTGTGATGTCTCTATCACTTGGATAAGCCTTGAAGCCATACATGGAAGCTGCAAGCTTTTCCAATATATCATGCTTTAAGTCTCTAGTCAACTTCAGGTGTTTGTTGTTTTTCTCAAATTTGTTATTTCCTTCTCTACATTTAAGCTCGACGTCAAATGAAAATAGGGGAATTGGAAAAGGACCTGAAAGCCATCTGCTAAGACGTTCTGGAGATGACAGACTTGAAAGTATTTCAGTGGATGCAAGAGAGCTGGTATCTTCATCAACAGAGATATGCACAACAGCCTTTAGTGGCAACTCTTCAATATCGGAGAGGGATGTAAGATTTCCATCAAAGTCTGGATCTTCATATTGTAAACTAAAATCTAAGTCTATTTGCAACTGTTCTTTTATAATCCTTATCAATGCATCAACAGAGGCTGGTCGTGTACTCAGTTTAATCTTTCTTGCTTGATCTGGCTGGACAACCCGAAGGACCATGGGTTGTGGGGACGCATCTGCCATTGTGCTATCAAAACAAGACAATTAAGATATGATAATGAACTGCTCGATTAGAGTAATAAATAAAGATACAATGATTTATTAATAAAGAACTACTCACCATTGGCTAGTCTGAGTTCACTTTCACTTGTATGAAGCGCTTGGGAGTCAACAGCAGCAAGCCATCTATCTTATATCCTGAGAGTGGAAAAGTATCATTGAGATCAGATTGAAGATGGATTGACAAGTCTTGTACGAGTGGCTGACAGCTCATAGGACCTAAGATGTTCTACATACCAGGACTCATAATCAGAACAAAGAAAAGAAACATTGTGATTCACAAGGTAGATCTGTTCTATTTTGCTAAATTTGGATAGTCCACTACTGACTCCAACAGACAGAAACATTCCACAGACATAGTCTGTGCCATCAACGGTCACCTTTGATGTTTGGTAGATTGTGTCACTAGTTGTTTGTGTTTTAATGTGTGCCATAGCTACTTCTGGTAGAGCTGAAACCAGAACAGAGTCAACTCTGTATGCTTGTGTTCTTGGCTTGAAAAATTATGGTGCAGCAAGATGATATGCCATCATGTGTTGGTGTCTAACTGCCATTGTCTTTAAAATATTTTTGAAGTTTTGAGTGTCATGCACTACTCTTTTGAAAAAGCGGTGTTTGGCCTCAAACCGCATGGTCCAAACATGCAGCAGGGGGCCAAAGCACTTGACTAAGGTGGGATAATGCTCAACATAATGATGTTTAGGACGAAGCTTAACCTCAGGGAAGACCTCTAATAGTACCCGCCTATGATCACTGATTTTGCACTCAAAATAGTCTAAGGTTGCATTCGTATACGATGGACGCAGAGCTAACTCCACCAACTCTTTCAATTCCATCAAAACTGCCCATGCACCTTCACCCTCTGGTACTACACCACCTACAAGCAATGGAAGCACACGGAGCAGTGTGGCATTTTCATGCCCATTGCCACCTATTGTTCCTCGAGACGTAAATGTCTTTGGAATTGGGTGAGGTTTATCCACTTTATCAGTGTGCTCATATGGGAATGATACAATCTTTTGGTTCAAAGACTCCAGAGTTAAGTACTTGAGCCGGATCAGCTCCTTAACCGTTGTGTTATCTTCGGGTCATTCTGACCCATCAGTCATTGTGACCCACCGTCGTATTGCAACAACTTTACCGCATACAAAAACAAAGTGAAGCATTTTCTTTTAACCGTTGGGCTGTCTCAGACCCCCCACATTGCAAAGGTTAAAATAAAATTATTTTTATTTGTTTTTGTATTGGGTAAAATTGGGTTAACACAACGATGGTTCGTTATGAACCTTTGGGTCATGTGACCCGAAGGCAGCACAAGGGTTAACAAAGAGAAAGCTCCACAGGAACGATGCCTTCCAGAAGATCATGCAAGATATCTGGAGGAAATCCTGTGATTGGATGGAAGTAATTCAGGGATTTGTCTTGCAAGACACATCCACGCTTAACACCAAAGTGACTGCTCAAAGTTTCACTTTCTTGAACATGATGTACATGAAGGTTATGGTTGGCTTTGGTTCTCTGAGAAAACATTTTCTTTCTGACTTCAGTTGCTTGAAACTGTTCTCTTGTGGCCATAAAGAATCTGCAAACATAGCCAGCTCTAAATGACTCCACAAAGCCACTCAATCCATGGGCCCCCAGATTATCCGCAGAAACACAAAAGATGGTGCCTTTGACATTCTGACCAACCTTTTCAATGAACACACCATCCTGTTCAAGAGTACGAACAACACGCAACAATGGCGCGAATACAGATGCATATCCATACTTATGGAGGTCTGTCACTTTTACTAGCATTGCTAGCTGTATAGTGTGTAATGCTGATCTGTATTTTGGTGGCACATTGGCAAGGACCCAGTAAACAGCACAGAGTTTGTGAATTTTACGTGATGTGCCAAGCGGGTTCGCAATTTCAAGGTCATCAATGTATATTTGGAGTGGTAGGATGAGATCCCCTGCTGACAGTAACTCATTTTCTAGAAAATGAGAGCCATTAGAGCATGACACATATTGGCCAGGCTCAGTATTCTGTTCAGTTATCTTGTTGAGAATGTCTGTGTTCTTAAACAACTCCTGAATCATTTGAAGGATAGGAACATACATGATGGTATGTCCAGGTTGCTCCAACAGATACTCTACTGGCATTACACATGGATAGTTGCGCTCAATAAAGTTTTTTCTGCGCTTGGATGAAGACAACTCTGCACCTTTAGAGGTAGCAGTAAACAGAACATTGGAGTCTATGACAGCACTAACAATTTCATCCAGTGTAGGTTCTTCTATATTGTGACCATTTCTCTGCAATGCAGCATGCTGCACAAAACACAATACACGCTGCTGAGAAGGTGATTGGCTGCAATCTGCCTACCCTCGAGGGCCTGCACACCTCGAGGACCCTGAGGCGAGCAAGGAAGATTGTGGCTGACTCCTCCCAGCCTGGACACACTGTTTCAGCCACTCCCCTCCGGCAGAAGGCTGCGGTCCTTCAGGACCAAAACCTCACGCCACACAAACAGTTTCTTCCCATCCGCTGCTAGCCTCTTCAACAAGGCCAAGGACTCACACTGACTTGACTACTAATCACTTTATCTGCACAAGACACCTTGCCATATTGTTGCCCTATTTGTACTATAGCAATTTTATTTCATTCTAAATCTTTTACATTTTTATCCCCTTAGTATGAGTTAGACTTGTACACTTCTTATTTAAGATTCTTATATGTTTAATGTGTGCACCTTCCTGCCAGAGTAAATTCCTTGTCTGTGTGAAGTTTCTTGGCGAATAAAACCCATTCTGAATAATAATTAAAAGACGTAGAAACAGAAACAAGTTGGAACAGTGAAGAGCGTTGGCCAATCGGATTGATTCCTTGTTTCTTGTAACGTAGCAACCGTTGGTCATTGTCAACATTTGCCAACAGTTTTATACAAATCACTTACGTATATACAATTTGTATATGTATGCATGTAAACAGAAAACAAAACATAACGTAAAAAAAATAAAAATAAGTAAAAATATATCCAAACAGGCATTAGGAGGACCAACCAAATTTACTTGTTATAATAATTAATAAAAGGTTGCCAAATTGAGTAAAATGTTCGTTCTTCATTCCTTAAAGAATATTAAAATAATTCCAATAGTAAATTTTTCATTACATCTCTAAGAAGGTTTTGATGAGTAGGAGGAATTTTGTTTTTCCAGTTTAGTAAAATTAGACGTCTGGCTAGCAACATTACAAAACACAATACATTAATTTGTGAGCTGTTCAAATTTATATCTGCAGGTATAACACCAAATAATGACATTACTGGATCTGCTGGGAGTCTAACTTAAAAAATTGCTGACAAAGTCTCAATTATTTTAGACCAATAGAGGGTGATGCAGGGACAGTTCCAAAATGTATGTGACAATGAAGCAGGAGCATATCCACAACGATCGCAAGAGGTGTCCACTCCCGGAAACATCCTGGACAGTCTTTGTTTGGAAAGGTGCAATCGGTGCAGGATTTTAAACTGCAGCAGACCGTGTCTGAGGTCTTCACTCCAAGCATCTTTTATATGGTCAAGTGTAGTTGTACAATCTATCTGCGAAAGGTAATTATACATTCTAGAAATAGATCCTTTTTTGAGCGGGTTGTTCAATAATACAGTGTTCATAGGACATATTTCAGGTTGATTGGGAAAAGAGGGAAATGTCGTTTTAGTAAAGTTGCATATTTGCAAGTATTTAAAAAAGTCCTTGTTATCAATATTACATTTTTGTATTAACTGTGCAAATGTTGGAAATATTTTGTCAATGAAGAGGTCCATAATTGTATGCACTCCTTTAAGGTCCCAATGTTGAAATGTTTGACCTGCAAATAGCTTATGCGCTTGATTACCAGTTATTGGTGTAAGGACTGAACATTGATTCCACTGAAAATGTCTTCTTATTTGAGACCACATTTTAAGTGAGTGAGATACAAGAGGATTCTGAGCCTTAAATTTTGAAAGATCAGAGGAATAATGCATCAACGATCTCAGTGTATTAGGAGAAACAGCTTGATTTTCCATCTGTTCCCAATCAGGTGTAAGAGATCCATTCCAGAATGACATACATCGAATGTTACAGGCCCAATAATAGTCTTGCTCTTGCTCTTGACGAAGGCGGTCGCATTTTTCTATCCTCCCCTCCCTGACCTTCCCTGCTTGGCTGTGTATGTGTCTTGTCTTGTCTCAAGATACTCTCTCATCATCACTCTCCGAAACTAGAAGCATGGAATTAATTAGCTGGTCTCTTAATGCTATTGACACCATCTTCTCGAAGAGAAGCTCGGGTGCGGGGGAACCCAACTGTCCGGACGGGACGTTCGCAGCTGGCTACACGATGGACGCGTGGGAGAATTGGCGTGTCGTGTGTCTAACGGCGCTTTCCGTGGAGGACGTTGAAGACATCTTCATATTCGGAACCATGATTACAGGCTTTCTGCTGTTTGGAATAGGCGCTGGCTTTGTATATCGTAAAATCAAGGAAACGGCTGCAGCTGTCAAAAGCCCCGTTAGGCTGCCCGATATGATTGATGCGGTGGGCAGAGTTGCTGGAGCTCAGTCTGTGAACTTACAACGCAGCATTGATTACAACAGGGATAAGTTTGCGGCTCTGCAGAGGAAGATGGAGGACTTGGAGACCTTCCTGAAGGGTGGACGCGAAAATTGAGTTGCGGCTACTCGTCAAAACAACTACCCCAATCTTATCCTCTTTCGGCCCCGTAACCAGCACAAGGCCTGGCCAAGGTCGTTGCTGGAAAACAACTCCCCTGGAGAGCGCTGAAGCGAGACTATCTTGCTCCTCCCTTCCCCCCCCCCACCGACATCTGTGGTTTGGTCTCTTCCCGGGTCATGACCAAGGATGTCTCCTGGCCAACACAATCTGCATAGGGAGAATCGGACTGATTGTGGCCTAGGTCGAGGGCGCCAACCCAGACTTACTCACACATTAACTTTCACCTACTACAGATATCACCACCCCCCCACCCCCATCCAACGCCTTCGCCTGCTTGTTTCCCCAGGGTGGCTGGCGGTTCTGTGTCCAGCGCCTACATGGCTGCAGGTCCAGATGCTGCTTGTCTACCCCCCCCCCCCCCCCCCCACTCGTTGCAAGTATCGTGTTTTTGTAAATGTTGTTGTGCTTATGTGCTGAGGTTTTTGTCTGTTCCCACACTGTACTCCTCTAGGAGCATTGTCTGGGTGTTGCCTTTTTCTCTCCTCCTCTCTCCTCATGTTATGCTGTAACTTTCTAGTGGCGCCGAAATTGGCTGCCTAGGTAGGCTCTCCTACCGAAGTAAATTCCTTGTCTGTGCAAACTTTCATGGCAAATAAAAACCCATTCTGATTCTGATTCTGATTCTGATAGAGTCAGATGGCTGAGCGGTTAGGGAGTTGGGCTATTAATCAGAAGGTTGTTGGTTCGATTCCTGGCCGTGCCAAATGACGTGTGTCCTTGGGCAAGACACTTCACCCTACTTGCCTCGGGGAGAATGTCCCTGTACTTACTGTAAGTCGCTCTGGATAAGAGCGTCTGCTAAATGTAATGTAAATGTAAATAGAGCCGGAAGCTGGGCAATCTCATTCCTCCTATGTGTTTGGGTCTTTGTAAAAAGGATTTTTTAATTCTTGGCGTCTTTTTATTCCAAATAAAGGACGCAACTAAAGAATCTATTTTGGTAAAAAAATTATTATTAATCAAAATTGGAACACACAAAAATAAAAATAAATACTTCGGCAAGACATTCATTCTGATAATATTAATTCTACCAGCGAGAGAGATCGGGAGACTAGACCACCTCTCGACCTGTTGCTCCGTTTGTTTATATAGATTTACTAAGTTTTTGCTAAAGAGGCCAGATATTTCCTGCGTGATATTTATTCCAAGATATTTAAAACAGTCTGAAACAGCGAAGGGAAAAGGGGTGAGTGCGTGTACTTGATCTTTTGCTTTAGGGCTGATCGGAAACAATATGCTTTTTGACAGATCAATTTTATATCCTGATACTCTACCGAAGTCCGATAGCATGGTCATAATTTTTGGTAGAGAAAGAGATGGATCTGAAATATATAGAAGTAGATTGTCCGCATATAAGGACACTTTATGCTCCTTATCTCCTCTTACAATCCCCTTATAATCCCCTGAAGAGCGTAGCAAAATAGCAAGAGGTTCTATGACCAGTGCGAACAACAATGGAGATAAAGGGCAGCCTTGTCGTGTTGAACGGTGAAGAGGAAAAGAGCAAGAGTCCATATTATTTGTGTGAACACATGCCTTAGGCTGAGCGTAAAGCAACTGAATTAAAGAAATATAGTAGGGACCAAATCCAAACCTTGACAGGGCCGAGAAGAGAAAATCCCATTCGACCCTGTCGAAGGCCTTCTCGGCGTCTAGCGAGACCAATATTTCGGATACTACTTTGTTTGGATTCTGAGTGTAAATAATGTTGAACAGTCGCCTGTTAAAAAACAACTGCCTGTCTTTAACAAATCCAGTTTGGTCTGGTGACACAACAGTTGGAAGAACCTTTTCCAAACGTATGTCTAAGATCTTTGCCAAAATGTTGTTATCTACATTCAAAAGACTTATGGGTCTGTATGAACCTGGTTCTAGAGGGTCTTTGCCAGATTTATGGATTAGAGAAATGCATGCATCGTATAATGTTGGAGGTAAAGAACCTATAGTCAGTGCTTCATTATAAACACTTAAAAGAAGTGTTGAGATTTGATCTATAAAGGCCTTGTAAAATTCAACACTGTATCCATCAGGGCCAGGGCACTTTGTGTTTTGCATACACAGTATCGCTTGTTTTATTTCTAAGTTTGAAATAGGTTGTTCCAACAATTTTTTGTTATCTAGATTTATGGTGGGTATCTAAAGGTTATCAAAAAAAAAATCTATTAAGTTTGGTTCATTTTTGGATTCTGAAGAGTACAATGTAGAATAAAAATTATTGAACGTGTCATTTATTAATTTGGGATCGGTTGTTGTCTGACCAGAATCTGTATGTATCTCCG
Source organism: Osmerus mordax (assembly GCF_038355195.1). Lineage (NCBI taxonomy): Eukaryota > Metazoa > Chordata > Actinopteri > Osmeriformes > Osmeridae > Osmerus > Osmerus mordax. Next base: position 9,651,486 of record NC_090052.1, read on the forward strand.
TAATTAACCTTGACGCTGCTTCTTCTTTAATTTGCCGGGCTAATAGTTTACCCGTTTTTTCCCCATATTCATAATTTGTGTGTCTTAATTGTGTCAAGAATTTAGTTGTTTCTGCTGTGTACAGTAAATTGAGTTCAGTCTGCAAGGACTGCTTTCTTTTATAAACGTCGGGTGTGGGGGAATTAGCATAAACTCTGTCAATTTCTTTAAGTTCTTGGGTCATTTTTAACTCTTTTTCCCTTCGCCGTTTATTTTTCAAGCTATTCAAGCAAATAATCTGGCCCCTCATATATGCTTTAAATGTTTCCCACAAGGTGGATCTTTTGATCTCTGGATCATCATTTGTATGCAAGAATATCTCAATTTGTTTTTGCAGGTCTTCTATTACTTTATCATCCGATAAAAGAGCATTGTTAAACCGCCATTTTTTGGTTGCCCCATCTCTATGTGGAATGATACTGGACTATGATCAGATAACATAATTGCTTCGTAATCACAACGTTTGGTGTTTGTTAAGTATGCATAATCAATTAAGAAATCTATTCTAGAAAACGAATGATGAACCGGAGAGAAATAAGAATATTTCCTTGTATTGGGAGATAAAACTCTAAATGGATCAAATAATTTATAGGTATTCATGAGCGTATCAATGGCTTTAGCAGACTTTGATATGTTGGATGGTTTTTGTGATGACCTATCCAATATTGGGTCTAACACCAGATTAAAGTCCCCTCCAATAATCAATTTATGAGAGTCCATATTAGGTAATGCTGTAAACAAAGATGTAATAAAAGCCTCATCATCAACATTGGGGGCATATACACTGACTACAGTAACTGGTTTATTGTACAATTGTCCTGTAACAATAACATATCGTCCTCGAGGATCAGATATTGTTTTTGATACCAAGAAGGGAATTGTCTTTCTAATAATTATAGCTGCATCCTCTGTTTTTCACTGGGAAATTAGAATGAAATACTTGTCCAATCCAAGTAGCTCTTAACCGTTTATGATCCTGATCTCTCAAGTGAGTTTCTTGTAAAAACCCAATATCCATTTCTAATTTTTTTAAGTGGGTCAATACATTTCCTCGTTTAGTAGGTTCATTGAGTCCTTTACAATTCCAGGAAATAAGTTTGACCAAGTTTTTGTGACTAGTCAAGTCTAAAATATTGTTTTTAGCTATAACTGTTTAGATGGAAAAATATTTAAAAAAATACTCTGTTTCGTTTTTTGGGCGATCTCCAATAAAAACTTGTTAGCGTGAATAATGCATGCATGGTCATCATTAGTGACGGGCAAATCGAGGCTTTTCGAAACACCGATACAATAGGGGTTATGCGGAGCGCCCAGCGTTCGAACCGGAAAACAGATGTAATCGTTTCCGCTTCTCACTTCCGTACACATCTGCAGCGCTTGGTGATGCAAAGAACTTATATTGACAGAGAAGTTCAAGCATTTTATAAATTATATTACTCTCTACATTAGGCTAAGGGTGACAGGTAAGAATAAAGTGATGAGTTTATATAACGTTATAATAGCCTAACGTTATACCGTTTCCCAGGAGGTAACGTTAACGCTAGCTCTACAGTATACACAAATAAGTTATCAATGAAATATATGAATTCAGCAAATTAATTTAAGAAGCTCATTTTAATTTACTGTCATATCCATATAAATCAATATTCTGGTTTCTATGGCTAGGACCTGCAGTTCCTAGAAGGAATTAAGTTCACTAGCCTACTACTAGACAAAAAAACGTTAAAGTTAGCAGGTGCATAAGATTACGCTACCGACAAAATTAGCGAGGTGAAGTTAGTTTCATATTCGACATTCGTCTCACATTCGGAAAACGCTACTTTGCAGCGTCGAGTTAGGGACCGGGTGAAAATTACCCATGCAATTTTTAAAAATGATTACTTTTATAATATTTTTATGGATATTTAAACCAAACTGTCACCAGATTATTCTAATAATGTCTGGCCTACTTCCACACCCTTTATTTTTTCAATAACGTTTTGAATAGAATTCCTATTAATCGTTAATCTATGAAAATAGCATGAAATCCTCGCTAATCTCAATATCTTTTTCAAACTTGTATCAAAAAATCTCAAATATACACCATATTATTCTAATAATGTCTGGCCTACTTCCACACCCTTTACTTTTTAAATAAAACTTTTTTTTTTATTATAGAAAATTGCTAATCTCTGGAAATAGCATGAAATCCTTGCTAATCTCAATATCTTTTTCAAACTTGTTTAAAAAAATATCAAATACACACCAGATTATTGTAATTATGTCTGGCCTACTTCCACAACCTTTACTTTTCCAATAAAGTTTTGAATAAAATTCCAATTAATCGTTAATCTATGAAAATAGCATGAAATCCTCGCTAATCTCAATATCTTTTTCAAACTTGTTTCAAAAAATCTCAAATACACACCAGATTATTCTAATAATGTCTGGCCTACTTTCGCAGCCTTTAATTTTTCAATAATGTTTTAAAAAAATGATAGAAAATCGCTAATCTCTGAAAATAGCATGAAATCCTTGCTAATCTCAATATCTTTTTCAAACTTGTTTCAAAAAATCTCAAATACACACCATATTATTCTAATAATGTCTGGCCTACATCCACAACCTTTACTTTTCCAATAAAGTTTTGAATAAAATTCCAATGAATCGCTAATCTCTGAAAATAGCATGAAATCCTCGCTAATCTCAATATCTTTTTCAAACTTGTTTCAAAAAATCTGAAATACACACCAGATTATTCTAATAATGTCTGGCCTACTTCCACACTCTTTACTTTTTCAATAATGTTTTTTAGAAAATGATAGAAAAACGCTAATCTCTGAAAATAGCATGAAATCCTCGCTAATCTCAATATCTTTTTCAAACTTGTTTCAAAAAATCTCAAATATACACCAGATTATTCTAATAATGTCTGGCCTATTTCCACATCCTTTACTTTTTCAATTATGTTTTTAAAAGAATGATAGAAAATCGCTAATCTCTGAAAATAGCATGAAATCTTCACTAATCTCAATAACTTTTCCAGACTTGTGTCTAACAATCTCAAATATACACCAGATTATTCTAATAATGTCTGGCCTACTTCCACACGCTTTACTTTTTAAATTATGTTTTTAAAAGAATGATAGAAAATCGCTAATCTCTGAAAATAGCATGAAATCCTCGCTAATCTCAATATCTTTTTCAAACTTGTGTGAAAAAATCTCAAATACATTTACATTACATTTATTCATTTAGCAGACGCTTTTATCCAAAGCGACTTCCAAGAGAGAGCTTTACAAAGTGCATAGGTCACTGATCATAACAACGAGATAGCCACAAAACATTGCGAGTAGCCAAAACATGAAGCACACATTGTGAACAACCAAAGTAAGTGCCAAAGGGAAGAACCATAAGAGCATGTAGTTAAACAAGTTACAATTAAACAACATGAACTGCTATAAGTGCAAGTGTACCTGTGGAAAAAAAAACAAAACAAGCAACAATAATAAAAACAATATATCACAGCGAGTACAAACCATTTTAAATCAGTTACCACTAACCACAAGAGCAACAAGTCTCTGAGCAAGAGTCATTGTGATCCTTGAGGAAACTAACATCAAGCGGTCAAGCGAACCATTCCTAAGTACCGTTGTACTCCCGGAACAGGTGCGTCTTGGGCCTTTTCTTTGAAACATTGGAGTCGGGGCCTTTGAAACGCTCGAAACCTTTACTCAACAGCGACATCTGCTGGCAGCTACGAGTATACCAACTAACAGTCTTATAGCTAATTCCAGAGCCATAGAAAAAGAGAGTTGACACGCTTTGATCTCGCCGACACGTGATCACGTGGTTCATGTAGCTCGCTGTAGTTCCAAAAAACCCCATTGCTGTCAACCGGTTTGAATGGTTTTCAATGAAGCTGGCCAACGGAAGTCGCTTTCTCAGGCAAATGATGAATGAAACAGGCTCGGTTAAAGAAATCCGATATTCTGGCTATCTTCAGCAGACTCGTATCTGCAAAAGGCAGTCCTCCCTGACGTGTTTGGTGTAGAATGGAGTGAAATACAACATTGTGAACACTCACTGCCAGTGAAACACATGAAAAAAGCTAGAGCTTTTTTTGTCACGTGGTTCCGGTAGCTCCCTGTAGTTAAACAAAACCCCCACTGCTGTCAACCTGTTTGAATGGTTTTCGGCGGGACAGACAGCAGCACCATCTCGATTCACGGACATTTTCGGTATATTAACACATAATGTCAGTTGGTTACTGGTGTGTTGTATCATGTATGTCTGATACTTTATTAACATGTATGTATTACATGAACATAACGCAATATTGTGAAGCAGAGCTAGAAATGGCTATGCTAGCTACCATACTGTACATACCAAACAGTAGCCTAATGAGGACTATATTGTTCCACTTAACGTTTAACCTTAGACGGTTGAAGTAAATGGGTCTTGTTAAAAGTTTTTGTATTCATCAGCCCACTTACAATTTAGCCTACCACATTAACAACACTTATATTTGTAGTACTTGATGCAAGTTGAATCTAACCATTATCACCAGCAACTGCTCAATTTAAGACAAGAAAGGAGTTTGGTAAATAGAACAGAATAAACAAGGCAACCAACTGCATTCAATAAAACATTTTATTGTACAATATGTCCTGTGTTCTTCCACTCCTTTTGTTTGTAGTGATCCGGTGATCTTCTGGCTATGATACATGTACAGCTAGCTACAGTAAAAGTGTTGCTTACGTAGACCTACAGTCTAGCTCCAACTGCATTTAGAATCTAACAAGCTTAAGATAAACTTTATCTAAAGCTATCTATATGAAATGCTACTCATAACAATTGATATGGTGGTAAAAATATGAAAAAATTAAGGATTTTCATCAATTTACCAGCTAACTTGCTTCAGAGACACTGAAAATGAATGGGGTTGAACGGTGGAAAATGCAATGTTTGGAACTACAGGTCGTATGTGACACGCTTTACTTCCGCATTTCTCGATAACAATGGGAGTCTATGGAAGTGTCGCAACTCTCTTTTTCTATGGCTCTGGCTAATTCCACATTGCAAAACCGAACTAAAATTCATAGTTGAATAACGACAGTTCGGTGGGTAAAATGAACATACAGTGAACCTCAAAGTCCATTGACACCTCTTTCCTATGCAAATCTCAAAATGAAAAGATTTGGCTGTAAAACGGACTGGCGTCAGTCCGGTGGCCTTCATTTTTTGGCTCTGGTCTGTATCTTTGTCACACCTCAAAATTTACATCCAGACCAGCCCACTAACTGGTGTTCTTGCCCAGTCCGAGGTAGCGTAGATCTCCGATACTAGTTTAGCTGCGTGCTGCTCTGTGTAGGCTACTTCTAAGGAATTACAAAGAAGAACGTTTTGAACTAGAAAGTGCATTTCCTGCAGAAAATGCGTTGGAATGCTGAAAGATGAATTTATTTATTTTTAATTGCTGAAAATACAGAAATTAGAAAATACCCCCAAGCTGAAAGCTGAAATGAATTTTAAAAATGTGTGAGTCACACAAAAGAGGCAGTGTGGAAGCTGAACTGCATCATCTAACAAAGCTAAGAACTTAAATAGCCTACAATGCGGGAGAAGCTGAAAGCTGAACTGTTAAACAGAAGAAGAAGTAGGCTAGCTAGTCGTAACAAGAAAATTATAGTTTTAACAGCTGAAATTATAGGATCGTAATAGCAGTAGCAGATGTAGCCTATCATTGAGTGCGTTTACTCGGCTTTCTCAGTAGGATTCAATGTGTTGATTGAATAAAACATACAGCAGTAGGGCCGATACAGGAAGACACGGCGACACTTTGTTGCAGAAGGATGATGGTGCAAGTTTTGTCCGTGGAGCATACAACGATTAATAAAAAGACACATGTAAACGGAGTAAGTAAGTAAGTAAGACATCCTCAACAGAGGATGTACTTCCTTCGGCAGCTGAAGAAGTTCAACCTGCCAAAGACAATGATGGTGCACTTCTACTCAGCCATCATTGAGTCCATCCTCACCTCCTCCATCACCGTCTGGTACGCTGCTGCCACTGCCAAGGACAAGAGCAGACTGCAGCGTATCATCCGTACTGCTGAGAAGGTGATTGGCTGCAATCTGCCTACCCTCGAGGACCTGCACACCTCGAGGACCCTGAGGCGAGCGAGGAAGATTGTGGCCAACTCCTCCCACCCTGGACACTCCCTGTTTCAGTCACTCCCCTCCGGCAGAAGGCTGCGGTCTATCAGGACCAATACCTCACGCCACAAAAACAGTTTCTTCCCTTCCGCTGTTGGCCTCTTCAACAAGGCCAAGGGACCACACTGACTCAAATGACTTATTGCTTAAAAAACTCTGCTTTTGCTCTGCACCACAACATGGTATCTTGTACATTTGTATTCATTGTAATATTTGTATTTTTGTATTTTTATATTGTAATTTACGGCAACTTATATTTTATTGTATATTTAATTCTATTCTAATCCCACTTAGTACTGCTAGTTTATGTACCCTTAGTATAGTTAGTCCACATATTTAAATTTTAGGTATATGTTTATTGTATGCACCTTCCTGCCAAAGCAAATTCCTTGTCTGTGCAAACTTTCATGGCGAATAAATCCCATTCTGATTCTGATTTATATAGCACATTTCATACAAGAATTGTAGCTCAAGGTGCTTTACATAAAATCAATAAAAACAATAATACAAGTGATAAACAATTCAAACAAAAATAAAAATCCCATTAAGATCTCTGTTCAAGAGAGAGAACAACTTTAAACATGCATCTTAAAAGTAACATATACATTTGGTTCACCCATGGTCTGTATATATAAAACCATACACTGTTAACAGATCCTTTGCCTCAGATCAAGAATACAGATTGTTTTACATATTTGTTTAAATACTTCACGCGACCAGGGGGGTGTTCCATCAACGTCGCTAACGCAAGTCGCGCTAACAAGAATAAGTCTCACTTGGGTAAACGTCAACTTAGACTTAAGCCTCAAGCCGTTCCACTAACGTTCCGTTCCACTAACAGGCAACGCTAATTCAAGCTAGACCTCAATAAGCTTAGACTGTGCAGCCCAGATCAGGCGATCGTCGAAAAGAGGAGTTATGTCGCAAAAAGTATAGCGTAAAGCAGCAGAGGTGTGTTGTTTCAGCAGTTGTTTTTTTGTTCCCAAAAAGGGCAATGTTGCCGCAATTAACATGGCAAGGGAGACAACTTGTCAAACCATTACGACCATTAAAATGCGTAAATTGTAGACCTACCAAATCTACTTAACATATATATATATATATATATGCATTTAGGCCTACTGATAATTAGCGTAATTTGATGAGCTGTCTGAAACCGTTCTGACAGGCTAGCCTATGGTCGATATTCTCAACAGGAGATTGAGAATAATAGCCCAAAAAAGAACGTGGCAGCAATTGAAAATTGTAGGATACAATTCAAAACACTGAAGAAGGCCATGGTTAATTGCACTTGATGTGGGCTAATAATGTTTTTGTCTTCACATCTTGAACAAAATCAAAAATTACTTCAAAATAACTTTGCCACACACATTTATTAACTGATAGGCTAAATGCTGAGTTTTAAGATAAAAGGGAAAGATAACCATGACTTAAATGGGGATTCACTGAAATGACTAGTATTGCACAGATCCAGCACTGACTTTTTAGATCAGAAGGTGACCCAAACTGCACACTTTGTTTGGCAGAACAGTCATTTAAAATTGCTCAGCATGACTATCATTATTATATTACGAGTATTTCCAATGGATGAACTTCAGCTACTGGTGTGGAAAAACAGAGACTTTCATTCATCTTCCGTTTTGTGCTTTACGGAGACATGGCTGAGTGAACTGATCCCAGACTCTGCGCTACAGCTAGCAGGTTTCAAACTGCTGAGAGCGGATCGTAACCCTGTGCTCTCTGGCAAAACGAAAGGCGGTGGTATTTGTTTTTACATTAACAGTGGCTGGTGTGAAGATGTGACAGTGATTCTGCAGCACTGTTCTCCTGATCTGGAATCATTTTTTATTAACTGTAGATCTTTTTACTCGCCACGAGAGTTTGCATCATTCATTCTGGTTGGCGTCTACATGCCTCCGCAGGCTAGCGTTAACGAGGCTCAACGTGTGCTCGCCAGCCAGATACTGAGTGTGGAGCATGAAAATCCGGATTCCTTGGTTATTGTGCTAGGCGACTTTAACAAAGGCAATCTCACTCAAGAACTCCCAAAATATAGACAATTCATCAAATGCCCTACCAGAGAAGGAAACACCCTGGATCACTGCTACTCTACAATCAGCAAAGCATACCATGCGGTCCCCCGAGCAGCACTGGGTCACTCTGACCACGCCATGGTCCACCTGATTCCTGCATACAGGCAGAAGCTAAAGCGCTGTAAGCCTGCTGTGAGGACATCAAAACAGTGGACCAGTGAAGCTATGGAGGATCTGCGGGCGTGCTTGGACTGCACTGACTGGGACATGTTCACGACTGCTACCAATAGTCTGGATGAGCTCACAGAGGCTGTGACATCATACATCAGCTTCTGTGAGGACTGCTGTATACCAACACGCACCAGGGTAAGCTACAACAACGACAAACCCTGGTTTACAGCTAAACTCAGAAGGTTGAGGTCAGAGAAAGAGGCCGCGTTTAGGAGTGGGGACAAAGACAGTTTCAAGGAGTCAAAGAACAGGTTTAGCAAGGCGGTGAGGGAGGCTAAACGACTGTACTCAGAGAGGCTAAAACACCAATTCTCTGCAAACGACTCTGCTTCTGTCTGGAGAGGGCTCAGGCAAATTACCAACTACAAGCCCAGAGCCCCCCACTCCACTAACGACTCCCGCCTGGCCAACGACCTGAATGAGTTCTACTGCAGATTTGAAAGACAATTGGACAGTCTTGAACTACCCCTTCCCACCCAGGAGGCCTCCCACCTCCCCCCCTCTACAGTGACGACTCTCTCCATTCAGGAGGGTGAAGTTAACAGACTTTTCAAGAGGCAGAACCCCGGCAAAGCAGCTGGGCCGGACTCTGTCTCTCCAGCCACCCTCAAGCACTGCGCTGACCAGCTGTCTCCGGTGTTTACCCACATCTTTAACACCTCCCTTGAGACATGCCATGTGCCAGCCTGTCTCAAGTCCTCCACCATCATCCCTGTGCCCAAAAAGCCAAGGCCAACAGGACATAATGACTACAGACCCGTCGCCCTGACCTCTGTGGTAATGAAGTCTTTCGAGCGCCTGGTGCTGGCACACCTTAAATCCATCACTGACCCTCTACTGGACCCCCTGCAGTTTGCCTACAGAGCCAACAGGTCTGTGGACGATGCAGTTAACATGGCCCTCCACTTCACCCTACAGCACCTGGACTCCCCAGCATCCTATGCCAGGATCCTGTTTGTGGACTTCAGCTCTGCCTTCAACACCATCATCCCCGCCCTGCTTCAGGACAAGCTCTCCCAGCTGAACGTGCCTGATTCCACCTGCAGGTGGATCACAGACTTCCTGTCTGACAGGAAGCAGTGCGTTAAGCTGGGAACACAAGTCTCTGACTCCCGGTCCATCAGCACCGGATCACCTCAGGGCTGCGTCCTTTCTCCTCTGCTCTTCTCCCTGTACACCAACAGTTGCACCTCCAGTCATCCGTCCGTCAAACTCCTGAAGTTTGCGGACGACACCACCCTTATTGGGCTCATCTCTGGTGGAGACGAGTCTGATTATAGGTGGGAAGCGGCCAACCTGGTGACCTGGTGCAGCCAGAACAACTTAGAGCTCAATGCTCTTAAGACAGTGGAGATGGTTGTGGACTTCAGGAGGAACACAGCCCCACTCACCCCCATCACCCTGTGTGACTCCCCAGTCAACACTGTGGAGTCCTTCCGCTTCCTGGGCACTATCCTCTCCCAGGACCTCAAGTGGGAACTGAACATCAGCTCCCTCATCAAGAAAGCACAACAGAGGATGTACTTCCTTCGGCAGCTGAAGAAATTCAACCTGCCAAAGACAATGATGGTGCACTTCTACTCAGCCATCATTGAGTCCATCCTCACCTCCTCCATCACCGTCTGGTACGCTGCTGCCACTGCCAAGGACAAGAGCAGACTGCAGCGTATCATCCGTACTGCTGAGAAGGTGATTGGCTGCAATCTGCCTACCCTCGAGGACCTGCACACCTCGAGGACCCTGAGGCGAGCGAGGAAGATTGTGGCCGACTCCTCCCACCCTGGACACTCCCTGTTTCAGTCACTCCCCTCCGGCAGAAGGCTGCGGTCCATCAGGACCAATACCTCACGCCACAAAAACAGTTTCTTCCCTTCCGCTGTTGGCCTCTTCAACAAGGCCAAGGGACCACACTGACTCAAATGACTTATTGCTTAAAACACACTGCTTTTGCACTGCACCACAACATGGTATCTTGTACATTTGTATTTTTTGTAATATTTGTATTTTTGTATTTTTATATTGTAATTTACGGCAACTTATATTTATCCCACTTAGTACTGCTAGTTTATGTACCCTTAGTATAGTTAGTCCACATATTTAAATTTTAGGTATATGTTTATTGTATGCACCTTCCTGCCAAAGCAAATTCCTTGTCTGTGCAAACTTTCATGGCGAATAAATCCCTTTCTGATTCTGATCTGATTCTTTCTGATTAACGTAGTCTGCCTCCACAGATCCAGAGGGGGCTTGGACAGTGACAGACTGTGGCTGTGCCAAGTGTTGACACAGCCTCACTTTGGGAAAGCATGCCCTACTGGGAACATTAGGGGAGACTGTTGGGCACAGAATCTAATTGTCTTATTTGGAAAGGGCAACATTTGGGACACTGTCATGTAGGGGCAGCATAAAGGGCACTTCATAACAGCACCTTTTTCCATTGGAAGTAAGGGCATGGGAACAGTCCAATTTAGGCCATTGTAAGGGCACCTTATAGGGTACTGCATCACATTTTCTATACTATAAAGGAACTATTTTTACATTTATAGAGGGCACACTGTCATTTATTGCATGGGGCATCCTGTGCACTCAAGCATATTTCACAATGTGAATGGCAGACAGTAGGGCACTTGGTCTAATTTTTGCCACTCTGGGCATTTTAGAAACGCTTTCAACCATGGGGGCACCAGGCAGTCACCCCCTGAGTCTTCCAATGGGCCTGGATACACCCATGGGGACAGTATATTGCACTTATAATATTGGGGAAGCCAGAGGAGAGGTAATATACAGGCTTGTCAACATATAGGCTACTTTACATTTACATTTACATTTAGTCATTTAGCAGACGCTCTTATCCAGAGCGACTTACAGTAAGTACAGGGACATTCCCCCCTGAGGCAAGTATGGTGAAGTGCCTTGCCCAAGGACACAACGCCAATTGACACGGCCGGGAATCGAACTGGCAACCTTCAGATTACTAGCCCGACTCCCTCACCGCTCAGCCATCTGACTTTAAACAATGAAAATACTTTATACAATTGAATAAAAAGTCCTCCTTGATTCTTTGTGTTTCAAGATTACCTGAAAAACTGATGATAATATTCAGGTACTGCTTTGGAGCAAGGTATACCCTTCATATTTCCTGGCATAGTTGCCCGTTCAAGAATGTCCCACATGCAAAGACATAGACAGATGCAGACAGACTGAACAGTGTCAAGGCTTGGCTACAGTGGGTTTGCTTCCTTTTGTGTGATTCCAGCAGACTACATAGTCTAGGCCTACCTACATAGACTGCAGTCTACTACCCTCCTTTCTACTATTATAGTCTACTCTCCTTTCTATTACTTTTTACAAAGGATGGTAGGCTGCTCTTATGTGTTCATTGCCATCCTTAAGAGTTGCTAAAGTGTTATTTCATATATATATATTTATGTTTTTTATTTTTTAAGAATGACAATTACATGTATCTAGATAAACTATGCTGGGCCTGCTGAACCTATACTTCTTCAACAGATACTAGTCAGGGAACCATTACTTCTGTCTCTGAAGACCCTTGGGGCTGGTGGGATAAACGCTCTTTGTATAATCTGAGCACCTTCATCCACCACAGGGTTGTCAAAGAACGGATACGCCATAATTGATTGTAACTTGTCTAGACGCTCTGCTTAGTTTCTAAGTCTTTATTTTATGTCAATTAACCAATGGCTTTTGAAAACAAAAGTGACATTATTTCTTAACTTGTATATTTAAATTAATATATTTTTTGGAGATGAAGTAAACATGTAGCTAAATCATTAATGTCTGCACTTCAAAAAGTCTGAATTTACGTTTCCGAACACGGACTAAAGTGGTTTGCGTGCAGGAATTTACTCGACAGAACTGTCTTTTGAGATTCTGTTTCCGCCTGTTTGAAATTATTTGCAACACATATTAGTTTAGCTTGACTTTTAGCCTGACACGGATCAGGCTAGTTCCGAAGTATAAGTTACCTTGGTTACGTAGCTAGAACTAAAATAAGCCACCTTAATGGAATGGAACTCTCGCTAAAGTAAGTGACACTTGGCGAGATAAGTCTAGTTTCTCCTTAATCGACGTTGATGGTACACCCCCCAGAGTTCTTGTACGCTATCAGAGTTCACCAACTCTGACCTAGACAAGTAAAAATAGCAAGTCAAATAATGACCCAAATTTACTAAACCAAGATTCTACAATCAAATAACTAATAAAAGTAGGATTACAAGTAACACACATACATTTGGTTCTCCCCTGGTCTGTATATATAAAACCATACACTCTGTTAACAGATCCTTTCCCCAGGTCAAGAGTATGGGCCGTATTCTCTGTTAACAAATCCTTTGCCTCAGATCAAGAATACAGATTGTTTTACATATTTGTTTAAATACTTCACGCGACCAGAGTTCTTGTATGCTATCAGAGTTTGCCAAGTCTGACCTAGACAAAGTAAAATTAGCAAATCAAATAATGACTCAAATTTACTAAACCAAGATTCCACAATAATATAACTAATAAAAGTTGGAAAACCCTTTTGAGATCAAATTACTTAAATGCTATGGTAAAAAGGTAGGTTTTAGGCTGTCTTTTAAAAATGTCTAGAGTGTTTGCTTCCCTAATATTTATGGGTAATTTGTTCCATAGTTTTGGGGCGTAATTGACAAAGGCCGAATCGCCAATCTTCTTATGACTGCTTCTGGTGACCTCTAATAGGCCTGCACTTGATTATCGCAGTGTTCTAGCTGGTGTGTTGTTTATAAAGGAGTTCGCAATGTAACTAGGTCCTTGTCCGTGTAGAGCTTTGTATGTGAGGAAAAGGACCTTAAAGTCAATTCTGAAGGTAACAGGGAGCCAGTGTAAAGTAGCTAGGACAGGACTAATGTGTTCTCTCCTTTTAGTTTTGGTTAATAATCTAGCTGCAGAATTTTGAATGAGCGGTAGTCTTTCAGTGGTTTTCTTGGGAAGACCAGTGAAAAGTGCGTTACAGTAGTCCAGCCGGCTGGATATAAAAGCATGAATTAACTTCTCTGCGTAATTTTGGTTTATGAATGGTCGTACCTTTGCTATATTCCTCAGGTGAAAGAAAGCTGTTTTGGTCACTTTATTAATTTGAGAGTTGAAATTCAAATCTGAGTCCAGGATTACACCGAGACTCGTCACCTCTGGTTTAAGACGGGGTTAATTCTCCAAGATTCTTAATAAGCATCTCTCTTTTGGATTTGGGGCCACATAGCAGGACTTCGGTTTTGTCTTCATTTAATTTAAGAAAGTTATCATTCATCCATTTGTTTATTGCCAACAGGCAGTTGGTAATGGAATTGATGGCCGTTGCATCGTTGGGTTCAGTGGATATATATAGTTGTGTGTCATCCGCATAGCTATGGAAATCTATGTTATGTTCTCTGATTATGTCGCCGAGTGGTAACATATAAAGAGAAAAAAGTAATGGACCTAAGCAGCTTCCTTGAGCAACCCCGTAGCAGTTCTCATGTTTCTTGGACCTATGGTCACCTAAACTAACATAAAACTTCCTTCCTGTGATATATGATTTCATCCAGTTCAATACACTATCTGTGAACCCAATAAGCTTTTCCAGTCTATTGATTAGGATGTCGTGATCAATTGTATCAAATGCTGCACTGAGATCTAACAGGATAAGGATAGAGACTTTATTTGCATCAGAGTTTAGTCTGAGGTCGCTAATTATTTTGGTGAGAGCAGTTTCAGTACTGTGATATTTCCTGAAACCTGACTGCGAGACTTCCAGGATGTTATTTTCTTCAAGAAAATAATTTAATTGGACTAAAACTATCTTTTCCAGTACTTTACTAATAAATGGAAGGTTTGATATTGGTCTGTAATTTGCAAGTAGACTGTTATCCAATTTGGGTTTCTTTAATAGGGGCTTTACAACAGCTGTTTTGAAGGCATCTGGGAAGACGCCAGTTCTAAGGGATGTGTTTATAATCTCTAGCACCGGACCTGAGACACTATCAAACACTCGCTTAAAGAATGTTGTGGGTATAGGATCAATATCTGAGGTTGTGGAGTTAGATTCGCTGACAATTTTGGAAAGTTCACGTGAAAGTTCAAAGTGTGATACAGGTAAATGTGCTCTTGGTTATGTTGCAGAATCTACTGATGTCAGTTTCGACCCCACTATTAATAATACTAGCTCTGATCAAAGTTATTTTGTTCTTGAAGAACAAAGCAAGCTCTTCACATTTAACTGCTGAGGATGGAGGTGGGGCAGGGACAGTGTTTAGCAGCTGGTCAATGGTGGAGAAAAGAACTCTGGAATTTCTGGCATTTTCTGTAATAATGTTGGAGAAATATTCTCTCCTTGCTAGACGGATGGTTTTGTTATAGGTGGTTAGTGTATCTTTGTAGATATTGTAGTGGATAGTGATCTTTGTTTTCCTCCATTTTCTCTCTGCTGCACGGCATTTTCTTTTCGTTTCACTAACATTTTTATTTCTCAGCCATGGGGAGGTTATGCGTGTGCACTTCTTTTTGGTTTTCAGTGGTGCAACAGAGTCTAACACAGATAATAGTGCATCATTGAGGTTCTCTACCATTTCACTCAGAGAGCAATCATGGTTAGTTGGCTCATATAGAGCAAATTGATCAGAAAATGTCATCATAGCTGTATCGTCTAAATATCTTCTATGGACTAAGAATTCTTTTTTGGTTTTTCTTAGGATAATTTCCACATTAAAAAGTATATAATGATGGTCTGAGAGGGGTAGATCAGTTATTGAAATATTATTGATATTTAGTCCAGTTGTTATCACTAGATCTAGTGTGTTTCCGTGCCGGTGTGTTGGGTCTGTTATGTGTTGAGTTAGATTGAAACTGTCAAGGAGATTTAAGAGCTCAATAGTTCTTGGGTCTGCTTTTTTATTTACTTGGATATTTAAGTCTCCATTTAAAACTACTTTGTCATATCTAGTGACACATAGTGATAATAGTTCAGAGAATTCTTGTATGAATATTGGCGAGTGCTTGGGTGGCCGATATATAATAACAAAAAGTATTGATTCGGTTTTGAGCTCTATAGCAAGATATTCATATGATGTGAATTCACCTAGCTCAGTGATTTTGAACAACAGTTTAGAGGAGAAAATAGCTGCGACTCCTCCACCTTTTTTTATGTCCTAGAAACTTGGTGAAAGCTGTAATCGGGCGGACACGCTTCTATCAAAGTTGCTGTTGCCGTGTCATTGTTTAGCCAGGTTTCTGTTAGACAGATGCAGTCTAAGTTGTTTTCTTTGACCAGATCATTAACTAGAAATGTTTTGTTATTTAGTGATCTAACATTTAGAAGGGCCAGTTTCATCTGTGGGCTATTAACAGATAAAACATGGGTAGATAAATCTGTTGGAAGAATATGGATAGTTCTGTGACTTCTAACACTAGTTTCAGGTTTGTAACCATGCATTTTACCATGCCATTTTCTGTTTGTGATGATGACCGGTATGTCTAATGAAATAGCATGGTGGCTGTCCTAGCGTAGCTTTTCTTTGGGAAGGTCTATGTCACTGAGCTGTTCCATCACAAGGGAATCATAAAAGAGGTGCTGTTCTGACCGTATGCTCATCGCAAGCTGTAGTACAGTATGATTTAGTCGCTAAAAGTTGCTAACGTCTCCTGTATGTAGCATAGGTAGAATGCTAAATACGTTTCTAAACACATCAACATACTTTACTTACCAAATGACTCTATAGACTAGCTGTAGTCGGCATTAGAAGGGAAGCTTACGAAAAGATTGCCAGAAAACGAATAGCAGTGTGGCCTATTGCTAACGCCTGTATAGATTATCTATTTGAAAGAACTGGAGAAAGGCAGGTGCTAGATACAGGATACGTTAGCATTGCTAATAACTGTTACCGACAAAATCATACTACAGCTTGCGGTTGTGATGAACGTAAGGTCGGAAATGCACCTGTTTTCAGCAACAGCTTCATAGCAAATCCTGCTTTACATTGTCCCAGGTTTTCAAAACCGTCCTTGGTGAAATGGTTCGCGCAAATGTGTTGAGGGTCGAACTGCACAGGGATCTCCTACGCTACGGTATAGACAAACATCAGCCATGCCCGTCTAGTCAGATGGGAGTCAGATGGCTGAGCGGTGAGGGAGTCGGGCTAGTAATCTGAAGGTTGCCAGTTTGATTCCCGGCCGTGTCAATTGACGTTGTGTCCTTGGGTAAGGCACTTCACCCTACTTGCTTCGGGGGGAATGTCGCTCTGGATAAGAGCGTCTGCTAAATGACTAAATGTAAATATAGTCAATGTTAGCTAGACTCTAGCTCATCTGCTTTTTATTAAAGCTGATTTGCAAGGAATGCAAGAACAGCTAGATAGCGAAAATACCTAGACTGTAGGCATGTGAACTAGTTTAGCTTGCTAATGCAAGAGCATAGGTAGAATGTGTGATGATTTAGCCTAGTTTATTGGCAATGGGGCTAACGTTGTTTCATGTTCCTGACTGTGTTTCATTCAAATAAATAACCTGTGTTGTTATGTAAATCTACATTTCACGATGCATGTTTGTCCAGATCTCTGTCAGGTTATTTTTCAGCAAGATATCTAGAGCTAGCTAACTGAAGCTGAGTTGAATCACGATATAGTTTGGTTGCTAAGCTGTAACGTTCTACCCACCTAGCTAAGTCAATCCAGTTTCCAACAGAAGTGGGAACAACTAACGTTATCATTTCAAATGATATCTAGTCAATCTGTTGAAAACAGTGTTGTGTAGACACAATAGATTTATTTGCACGTTTTTATTTCAAGTCTCCACCTTCGGTGTTTCAGTGAGTGCTGTTGGCCGTTTTGCGTTTTTGCTCCCCAGCTTCACTCGTTGAAAACCAACCAATCAGCGCGCAGCTCATCTAAATATTGATGAGCATACCATAAAAGTAGAAAAGCTAGTGTTTTTTCCCGGGAAAATTTCAGAGGATCTATCAGGGGGCATAGAACAGCACCCAGGCCATTTTCAACCCAACCAATGTTACATACCCTATTCGGAGACCTTAAGGAACAGTGTGAAATACCCCAAAAATCCAGTCAATCACCCCTTTAAGGATCCTTGTGGTTGAACGGAATTATTGCCGTCCTGCAATGCAGATGGCGTGGTATCGAATAAGAGAGCGATGGCTTTCATCTAACAATACAATTAAGCCCATATATGATTTTTGAACTGTATGAGACAATAAACTCAGTATAAAGTTGTTTCATATTCATATATATATATATATATATTTTTTATACACACAACAGCACACAAACAGACAAATAAACAAACAGGATTTCGCTAATGGCACACAAGTATCTAACTTTCTCTAACGTTCTCTAACTGTCTCTGACGTTCCCCAACTGTCTCTGAAGTTCTCTAACTGTCTCAAACTCTCTCAAACTCTCACAAACTCTCACAAATCTCTCAACCAAGGTCTCATGCATTCAAAACCTTGGCTTCGCCACCTCATTTAATACCCCGACACGTCAGAGTCTTTTGGCAAATACGAGACGGGTTTCGTTCAAGATCACGTCACAAAACGTTTCGAAACACTTTGACACGTGACCGGAAGTGTGTTTAAAACCCGTCTCGAAACGTTGTTCCGATGCAGTGAGTGTTGAATGTGTCGGGACAGTATCGACACCGCAGTACCGAGCGGACCATCACTAGTCATCATCGTCGTCCATCTTTAGCCGAAGCGAAGCTAGAGAGAGGATTCAATGGGAGATTTCCTACAGTAAGCTAGATCTACTGCTTCAAATTGAAAACGGAGACAAAAATTTTTTTTTGGAGGACTTACCGAACGTGGCTGCCTCCAACACTATCAGGCGATTCCACTTGAAAACAACAACGGCCGCCGAAAAATAATTTAGACCAATTATTTGTTTGTAAACATTCGGGATGCGCGCGCAATGTGGCTGCAGAAAACCGGGAAAGGATAGCCTTTATAATGGCTAGAGAAGTACACGGATTATACAAATAGTTCGATTTAAAAAGACCAAAAAGGTCGAGGAGGACAGCCTTTAAGAGAAAAAGCGATTCCCCATTGATCTGTCACATCAGAATTTTGATTTTGGTTACGAAAGTCTTGAAATTTGAGTGAGAATGTCGCCTGGTAGACCGCATAGTCTTTTGCGGCAGCCATGTCTTCACGTCATGTCACAAAGTTCATAATTTTACAGTTTTACAGTCAATTCTACACCTAAAACGTTGAGCAGGGCAGCTTTAAAGAGATATGGGAATTCTGCTTTTAGCCAGCTGGTCCCATTATTTTTGTGATTTGTGTAAAACTGGCAATCTGAGTGAGACTGCGTCCCCGTTACACTGTTTTGACTTTGTTAGCGTCAGTCAGACTCGGGTCGCTCACTGGCAGTGTGCACAATGTTGTATTTCACTCAATTCTACTCCAAAAACGTCAGGGAGGACTGCTTTTTGTAGACAATGGCCTGCTAAAAATAGCCAGGATATCTGATTTTTCAATGCGAGCCTGTTTCATTCGTCATATGCCCTGCGAAAGCGACCTACGTTAGCCAGGCTAGTTTTGCCAATTTCAGTAAGTCAGGCTATTTAAAGGTCTCTGACAGTCAGAATCACTGTTTACAGGCAAAGGTCGAGCTGGTGTTTTATCAGATGTGTATATATTGACCAGTTTACAGCTAAATACTCTTGCCAGAGCCTGGAATCGAACCCGTGTTTTGAGTGACTTTGCATGGGTCTCCATCAGGTCAACACATTTGGATTCAAGTTCAAGTAATGCCACTGCATTTCACAGTCAAAACTGTAATTTATTTACATTTACATTTACATTTACATTTAGTCATTTAGCAGACGCTCTTATCCAGAGCGACTTACAGTAAGTACAGGGACATTCCCCCGAGGCAAGTAGGGTGAAGTGCCTTGCCCAAGAACACAACGTCAGTTGGCATGACCGGGATTCGAACTGGCAACCTTCGGATTACTAGCCCGACTTCCTCACCGCTCAGCCAACTGACTCCCTATTTATGTCAAGTGTAGATGGAAAAAGCTTTGTTTTTCACAACTGAACTGACATGGATCCTTTCTTCACTTTTACAGGTCTGGAGGGTCATGCAGAGGCCTGCTCAACAGAGTTCAATAGAGGATGCTGAGAGCAACAACAGAGAATGCTGAGAGCATCACAGACCCCTTGCTGAACTATCCCTCTCTAGCTGGACAGCTTCATTCAGCTGGCATGACCTGCCTGCCTGCCTGCAGGCCCTGCTTGCCCCTGCCTGCCAGCCCTCCAGAGACAGACAGTCAGCCCACAGACACAGTAGCTCTGCAGACTGCTTTTTTGAGGACATTGATGAAAAAGGACAAACCAGCATTTTTTACTTTGATTAAAGTCTAAATGTTTAATCCTTTCCATGTCCCAGTATTCCAAGCTGCTGACTTAGAATGTCTTAAGTGATGAAACCAGTTCAAGTGATAGACTTTTGACCTGAATCCAATGATTATTCATCTGAATAAAAACCACTCAAGAGAAGTACTGCTTCTTTATTAATAGTATTTATGCATATATAATTGCGCAGCTCCCCCCGTCAATGATCTACCACCTCCTCAGCACCTGTATTAAAAATGCTCTGGTGCCGTCCCTGCCCAGGGTTGATTGTAACTGGTGTTGGGAAACACATGTAGTAGGGCAGAATAGAGGGACTGGACAAAGGGTGCTGGTGGGGAAAGTCCCCAAAAACTGTGAAGAATGGGCAGAAAATATTAGATGACATTGTATCGAGGCCCAATTGGAGAAGAAGCCATAGGATATTTACAATTGTAGTAGGCCATTAGATCTAAAAGTTCAGGGGTGTAATTTGTTGGATATGAAGCCTCCACGCTACACTCCAGAGACAGTTGGTGACAGAGAGGTGCAGACATTAAGTTAAACATAGTCATACGTTAAGAGTAGAGTAAAAAATACAGATCCCCCCTTTCTGAATAAAGTTCGACTGATCTGATTTGTTGATTTCTGCTTGCATTACCATTCAATAGCTAACAAAACATTTGTAAAAATAGCTTGCTAATATGGAAGCAAATCGTGACCTAAATTTAAATGCATTTGCAGAAATGCTTTTTCATTTTAAGAATGTGTATGCATTATTTGACTCATAAATGAAATTAGTAATCAATCATCCTATTTGCATTTTAATTTTCTTCTTCAAGAGTGCTCAATCTTTCACTTAATTAAAATGAAAAAGAACTATACATTTGAGATTTAATTTTCAAAACATGCCCCAGCCAATAGATACCAAAATTCAATTTGAAATGTAAAATTTGAAAATTAAAACGCATTTTCAGAAATGCAAAATGAACATACCAAAATTCAATTTGAAATGTACAATTTGAAAATTAAAATGCATTTGCAGAAATGCAAAATGAACGAAAAAGCATTCTGAGCGGCGCAGCAGAGTGACGTCAGTAGCCGCTCTTCTTCCTGCTGACCGAGCTACCCATCTTGTTCGGTAGGGAGCGGTATGCACATCTGCATTGCATTACATTGCAAATGTGCCAGGAAATTGATTGAATTGCCGGGTCTTTAGAGCAGCGTTCCCCAACTGGTGCCCACCGGTCCGCGGACCGGTACCGGTCCGTGGGTCATTTCGTACCGGGCCGCACAAAAAATAATTAATAACATTATTTCCTTTTAATTGATTATCAGAGTCTGAAAGACGTTTTATTCTGAAAAATGACCGGATTCTCTCCTTCTCCGCGGACCTTTCCCCTGAGCAAAAAAGCTCTGCAAAGACCTTGTTTACTCACTTTTTAGCAAGTTTGTGGGCTTTATTGAGCAGTGATAGTTACCACTCAATGAAGCCTGTTTGAGACAACAACTCTATCAGTGTTTTGGATGAAGGCTATCCTGAGATCGCCACTAAAGCACTGAAAACCCTGCTTCCATTTCCAACATCAAGCGGGATTTTCTGCCGTGACAGCAATCAAACTGCAAATGTTTACTCCTCGACAGGTCTGCAAACGCCTTTGTAAACCGAGATTGGTTAAAACGTTTGCACCATCCAAAACAAACGTTGCACCGAACGTTGCACCAACGTTTTGATAACAAACGTTTTGATAACAAAGGTTGCACCAAAACTTGCACCATCATATGATGGTGCAAGTTTTGTCCGTGAAGCATACAACGATTAATAAAAAGAATCATGTAGACGTGTTTGAGTAATCACATAACTAACTAGAGAGGGTACAATTTCTGGGGAAATTGTAGGGTGTGCTTGCTTGCGTCGGTTGCACAGGGGTCCGTTTTTGAATGACATTTTTACAACTGATATTCCTGTATACTTTATATAAAAATGCATACTTATTATTTATAAAGATTACATAGATTTAAAAGCATTTTTTTTTTGCTACTCATTTACAACTGAAAATACGAGTGAAGTGTAGAATAAAATAGATGTCTTATTTCACCTGCAAGAGGCAGCCTCATCGTTGAATCAAAACGAATACATTTGTCAGACCGGTGTAAAAATTGACCTAATCTCTATGACTTAAACGTCCTTTTAAGTTTTTCCCTTCTCGTGATATTTTAAGGAATTTAGCCTACTCATATTGCATTCATTCATGAATAAAGAACCCCCTTTGAAGATTATTCTACGACGTTACCGGCAGTATAAGATGGAATCGCGATTCAAACAGTACCATCTGCTAACTGAAAATTTGCCCCCAAAAACGTAAATAAGCTTGACATTTATTTAGAAGAAAATCGCTTTCATAAAAAGCTCACTGGTAGCGATCATTGTCAGTAACAACGCCAAGTGCGATATAGCCCTGTGTGGAGAAGCTGCCCCGGTAAATTGTACTACCGTAGTACAATAGTACTACTAGACTACTGCTGTGTTCGTCTTGGTAGCGATTGCGTTGGTTGAATTGGATTTAACGTTCCGTTGTACGGTTTAGGCTGAAATTAATTATTTTCATGAACAGATTGACAAAGTTTAGGCTGTGGCAATGAAGTTAAGGTTAGTAGTTAGATAGATTTTTGATTTAAGTAAGGGGAGTGCCGAACATGTTCTGTCGCCGTTTGACTTCCTACAGCTGTGTAGATGTTTTTGTAGTGTCTCGTAGGCTACAGCGTTTCAGTGAGCAACACTGGTTTGAAACCACAGGTAATGATAATTTCACCCACAAATCGTTTACTTGTAATGTAATGTCATAATAAATCCTACAACGAAAATGTATTTGTGAGGAATGTTTATTTTAACGATTGAAAACAGATGCATCATAGACCACTGTAGTATGTGTTGCCCGGGCAACAGAGGCTAATGTCATGATGCTAATGCTTCAGTGAAATAGTAGACTACTGTTTCCGAAAGTAGATGTACTTCCTTAATAAAATCAGCTTATATTGTACATTACACGTCACAATTGTGTGTCATATCACAAAGTAAAATTAGTAAATAGTTATCACCCTGGCCTCTTTGCTTGTGGCGTTTCTGCAGCTGCCTTGCAGTAAAGCAGTTAGCTTAGCTATCTCCCAGAAGTTTACGAGCTGCTAAACTAATGTTCTGCTAGAGGTAGTCACGCGAGTTTTCGTGACGTTAGTGACGTAAGTAGCGTCATTGACTGTGGCTAGCAAGTTAGCCACCGTTAGCTTCACTTTTCGCCACAAAAACTTAATTTCCACTTAAACCATGCAACGGAACGTAAATCCCAATAGAAGCAACTCAATCGCTACCAAGAAGAAACTTTTGACACCTAGGTTGTCTATGTAGGCCAAATATTGACTGAGTTTTAGGGGGGCAAAAAGAATAATAAAAATAATAATAATAATATATATGTGAGAGAACAAAGGTTGTGCCCTTGCCGAAGGCAAAGCACACCCAATTACACATGTAAACGGAGTCATCGTATTATTGGCATAAACCGACAATTGTTATCGGGTTTCTCATGGTCAAGTGAACGCACTCAGTGGCGTAGTAGAACAAAACAGTGCCATTAGCATAGTAGTTAGTAAAATAGATATTAGCAGCATCTGCAGAATTAGTAGTTGTAGTAGTGGCATAAGATATAGCGGTATCAGTAGTGGTAGTAGTTGTGTTATGGTGCTCTAGTCTTTTAATGAGACGAGTTGACTGAATAGCTTGTCTTGTGTCTCCACTAATCAGCTAATACCAATCACCTGTGTTAGAGACTGAGTGGCGCGTGTTTGTGTCGTTGCCACGGTGATGGTACAGCTATGATTGCTAACGCGCTGAGGGCAGAGTATAACAGAAATGTAGCTAGAATCCACACCTCAAACAAGTTAACCTAGACGCAAAAGTATACGTCCAATCCGACTCAAAATCCGACAACAATTCTGGTGTCTTGAATTGGACAATAAAGTTAACGTTAGCTAGCTAACGTCAACTTTGCTGTCGAAATCATTTCAAAACACCGGAGTGGTTTTATACATAACCACACGTGATTCACATTAGCTACTTTTACCTATGAGCTACACTGATTGCCAAACATACAGCTGTTAACAACCAAGTTAATTTCAACAGAAATTACTGTTTGTGGGGAATACTGCTTTGGTCGCACTCTTTTTTTTGGTGGTCGCGAAAATCTAGAAATCCTTCAAAATGTTGCTGGTTGAAGGGGTGGAGGGAATTATGAAGAGTTGGATGGAGCGATGCAGGTGTATTTGGTGGAGGGGTGGATGGATGTGATACTGCGATTGTTATTGTTTATTATTGTATATATATTTTAAATATATCCATATCTGAATAATCAAATTCCGCAGTTTTCTTTGTTTCTTGCCTCTTTCAAACCATTCAAATAGCCTATCTTGTTGTGATCTAGTGACACATACTCAATAGTATATTTCGTCATCCAATTCGCTAGGTGGCGCTGTCAGATAAAACGAGGGTCCTGAAACTGCGGTCCTGAAACTGCAGCTCTCCGGCTCTGCAGGTTCATACTATTGGGATAATCAGCTGTCAACGCTCTTGAGTACCCAGCATGCAGTGCGGCATGTCAAAAAACGCAAAGACTTGTGGAAAATAGTTTGGTTACAACGGCCATGCAAGGGATTTCAGTTGTTGTGTTCGTTCAGTTAGATGTTTGTAATGTTATTGTTCGTTAGTTAATATAATCTTGTTGGTCACCTTGAGTGTGCATGTCGTGTAGTTTAATGGGAAAAGAGAGTCGGCAATGTTGCCAACAGAGGCGACACTTGCCAATGAGCTAGGAATGGGCTCTACCCTAGCCAGTTACCTATGAGGCTGTTCTTGAGATCTACTCAAGAAGAAAGTGAATATCCATGATTATCAAGCCATCTTTGAGAAAGTTTGAAAACAATGTTGCGGTTGATATGTATTGATTGTGGGAGGTAATTTTTGGACTAGATCTAAACCTCATGCGGCTGCTGCAGCATCTCTGTTTTGGCATGACCTGCGCTGGGAGAGAGAGAAACAGCATGGATGGGGATAGTGTGTGGCAGATGTGTCTTTATATAGGGTGAAATGGAATGATAAATGCAATACAAAATGTCTGAAAGGGGTGTATTTATGTAAGTGTCCACATTGCCTCAATATCTTTGTTTCAATAAATCAAATATAATTTTGACGGATGGTTTTTCAAACCTTATTGGCTTCAAGCTGACATCATTCTGATGTACCATGCGCAATTTTATGCAATTTTACCTTGAAATGTCAACTGTTTCTTAACCTTTGTCCCAAAGCTGACCATAGCTCATACTGTGCCCTTTCTACTCATACAATCTCAACAGTTGGTGTGTGGCAGAGAGGATAGAGAGACTGACTTGTGACCTTATGCTCATGAGTTCAAATCCCCATTCAGCCTATTGTTGTTGGCCAAACATGAAGTAGTTTTGCTCTCTTGTTGTCCAACTCTCCATCTTCAACCGTTTACATGTTTATAATATTTAGCCATTTTGCGGAGGAATCCGCATCGCTGCTTGCAGCTATATTTTCTATTTTGTCTGAACCATTTCTCAAGTTTCTCCATTTCTCATTATTCTCCTAAAATTCACTAGGAGCAATAGGTGAGACAGAGCAACATTAGCAGGAGTCATAGTTGAGACTTGATGGAGATAACTTGTTAGTCTCATTAATGGCTCATTTTGTTCTCATTAGGAAAGAAAATTAGCAGTACCAGAGCTAATATTGAGCAATATATGAGTCATATATCCATTTCTCATATGTTGCTCCTAAAATTCACTAGGAGCAATAGCTGAGACAGAGCAACATTAGCAGGAGTCATAGTTGAGACTTGATGGAGATAACTTGTTCAGTCTCATTAATGGCTCACTTTGTTCTCATTGGGAAACAATCAAATCTGAGATTTCTCAACGACCGGTGAATCAGGTGAAAGAGACAAATTTGGGGGGGGGGGGAGAAGCCACCTCCCGGAAATGAGTCTCTGCAGGTTGGGATGTCTGTAGTATTAGGTCAAATATTGTTTTCATTTGTAGTTAAATTCTAGTGATAGAATTTGCATACATTTCCAGAACGTAAATCAGAACATTGTATGAAGACAGAATTAAAATCCTTGTTTCATTTTGTCAACATATTAGAGTCCAAAGTTTTTACAAAGGGCACTTTGGATATCTATTTTTCATCACTCCATTGATCAGAATATGGTGGCAACAGCCATTAAAGAAAATCCTTTGCAAATTGCGCGGCAGACCGTGTTCTTGCTCAGGTTCTCCACATCACCCACACTATAAAAGTACCCATAGCGAAATAACGAAACTCTATGCATATACTCTGTGGGACTGTCAGCGCACGGCTTCGATGTGTCGCATTGGCAACATACGGCTCAAGATGCTGGCAAAGACACGTAATTCCC
Source organism: Osmerus mordax (assembly GCF_038355195.1). Lineage (NCBI taxonomy): Eukaryota > Metazoa > Chordata > Actinopteri > Osmeriformes > Osmeridae > Osmerus > Osmerus mordax. Next base: position 9,677,827 of record NC_090052.1, read on the forward strand.
TCTTCTGAGAATCTATATCTTGCATAAAGATACTCATGAGGGAATGCGAAAGGGTTTTGTCGGTCTCTAAATGTTCTGGCTCTTCTAAACGCGCCTCTCACTATCCGCGCACAAAGCTCCACAGGATTTTCTATGAACAGTGACAGCATTATCCTCAAGAAGACTATCCTCAAGATAGTCTCGCTTCAGCGAGACTATCTTACTCTTCCCCCCCCCCACCGACATCTGTGGTTTGGTCTCTGCCCGGGTCATGACCAAGGATGTCTCCTTGCCAACACAATCTGTATAGGGAGAATCGGACTGATTGTGGCCTAGGTCGAGGGCGCCAACCCAGACCTACTCACACATTAACTTTCACCTACTACAGATATCACCACCCCCCCACCCCCATCCAACGCCTTCGCCTGCTTGTTTCCCCAGGGTGGCTGGCAGGTCTGTGTCCAGCGCCTACCATGGCTGCAGGTCCAGATGCTGCTTGTCTACCCCCCCCCCCCCCCCCCCACTCCCCGTTGCAAGTCACGTGTTTTTGTAAATGTTGTTGGGCTTATGTGCTGAGGTTTTTGCCTGTTCCCACATTGTACTCCTCTAGGAGCATTGTCTGGGGGTTGTCTTTTTCTCTCCTCCCCTCTCCTCATGTTATGCTGTAACTTTCTAGTTGGCGCCGAAAATGGCTGCCTAGGTAGGCTCTCCTGCCAAAGTAAATTCCTTGTTTGTGCAAACTTTCATGGCGAATAAACACCAATTCTGATTCTGAAGAATGAGTTAGTGGGCGGGGCTTTTATACCGGTTGATCTCTGATCTCCAACTTAACCTGCTCCCGACCAGGTTAGCCGTTCAGCATGTGTTACCATGGCGATCTACCCCAGTAACAAGTGATCCTCCGTCGTAGTACAGAAAACCCTGGGTTGAACCCAGGGGCGATTCTATGATCAGAACTTTAGGGGTGCTCAGACCCCAATGAGAATGTGACATGAATACAGTGCCTTGCAAAAGTGCTAAACCCCCTTGCTATAAATCCTTAATTTCACTGGATAACAATTAATACATTTATGTATTATTATGCAAAATATTGAATGAAAAAACGAAGGATATCCCTTTCTTCATGAACTACCAGCATCAAATGATAATGAACAATAATAATTGTAATTTTTTATTTTTGTTTTATTATTTTTAGGGGTGCTCAGATGAAATTTAGGGGTGCTTGACCACCCCTAAAAAGGGTCTAAAATCGCCAATGGTTGAACCTGAAGTTACCTTGCTAACGCCAAATTTTGATTCGTAGTACAGGCCCCAGGTGTCAACAAGAGCACAAACATCTCAGGCATTTCCATTTCCTGCCTGTAATGCATTCTCCAACTGACCACCACTGGTGTTGTTGTGGGAAAAACATCATACTGTTGTAATTATGAAGATGGGTAATGATTATGGATTTAATGAAACTTGTAATCACTTTTGTAGTACATGCTATATTATTGGAAACCAGATGCAAAGCTGTTGACTGATTATTGTTATCCCTTGACAATGGTAGACGAAATAAAGCCCAAAAATATTAAGATCTGGATAATTAAGGGCTGAGTGGAGGAGAAGAATATGTGTGTGCTTCCATAAAGAACCAGGAAGCCCAGCTATAACTTATGAGACATATTTGTGGCCTTACGCCCAGGAGCCTAGTGCAGATGGCTGTTCAAGGTCAGAGTGGGCCTAAATTGGGAGAATTGTCTATGAAGGAAAGTACCTGGATTTTGAATCCCCTAGAACAAGGGACTAGTTGGGTAAGAATGCATAATGTATATGTAACCAACAAGTATTGTACCATATTACCATACAATGGGGAGAAGACTATAAAAGTGAAATGTCCAGAGAAAACTTCAGTCTGATCCCAGGGATCTTTCTCACGTTTGTTGGAATCTCTGTCACTCTGAATTCCAATAAACACTTTGCGTCAAACTTTGCTGAGTTCCAGTGCTGTTTTTTTAAATTTTTATATTGATTGAAGACCAGGGTTCTAAATTAACACCCGCCAACCCGCCAAATGCAGGTTAAGATTCATTTTGGCGGGTGTTAATAAAAACTCACTAGCCAGTTTAGCCGGTGATACATTACATGAATGATACAAAAGGCTCTGTTCTCGGCATGGTTGTCGGTCATTTATCCCCCTGGCAGTACTTCCTAAGTTTCCCATGAACACTGTGCCGTAATGCTACGTGATATCGTTTTATACGCCCATTGGCTGCGCGCAGTTGAAGTGAAACCGGCGCGAGAAACCTTGTGTCCTTACTTAGTCACGTGTTGGTGATTTCACATACCCTTGCATCATACTTCTGTGCTTCATTTTACTTCATTTTCTGTGTTTTTCATGCCAACAATGTTAATAAAATGATCAAATGCATTCAGTAAAACTCATAATTGTTCTTATTTTCACCGGAAAGAATTTGGCTAGTGGAAATTCTGATTGGCTGGTAACTTTAGGCTGGTGATCAAAAAAAGTTAATTTAGAACCCTGTTGAAGACGTAGAAGATTATTCACGACAATGTAATGCCTCTTCACTAGAAACGTTAGTGGGCTCATGCACAAATTGACTCCAATGAAGAAATTGATTAAAGTTTGATCACTTTTTGTTTGCGTCCTGTCTCTAACAGTGTTTCTGTGGAGCTTTGATTCGTAAGACATTGAAATGACTGAAGAATCAAGTCCTTACACAGGTAAACTGGACTGTCCATGTTTGTCTTTGATTTATTAACAAACATCAGTCAATCAATAAAACTGTGCTCTTTGTCTCTACAGTGTGCATTCACAGCTGTCAGGGAAGCAAAGGTTAATGGTAAAAGCAGAATACAGCACAGATATTGGGTATTTGAATGATCTCTTAAAAGCCAATGTGGTACACCTATTTGGGGTTAAGCAAAGAGTTGAAAGGTTTGGTCATTTTACGAATGAGGAAAAACTGCATTTAATATGTAAAAATGTCACTCAGTTTTCCAATATGCTGCGGCAGAATTCTCAAATACAATAAATATATTTGCATAATCACCAAGAGGAGCAAAACTGCTTGAGGCCTTTCCACAGATCATCCACACCTACTCTGTAACTGTAGCATTTAAGCTCAAAGAGTGCACATCATTGAATCCAAAGAGATCATGCCCCAATCAAATTTTTAAGACCAACATTTATTCCAGTTAGAGGATTCACATTTGTTTTCATTTAGTGTTTCTGTGACAGCTAATCCATTCCCCTTGCACTGAGGAGTATGGGAGAACATGAATGCATGTGACCACTGGAGATGTCACTCATGTTGACTGATGGGTGTCCCTTTGAGGGCAAACCACCCCAGAGTGTTTGATACACAAAGAGCAAACTGTCTGATTCTGACTTCTATTCTGATTAACTATCCCTTTAACTGAAGATGAACTGTCAGGTGAATTCTTTCATCACAGCCTTTGATCAGAAAGGCCTTTTACAAGAATTCTTCGAATTATAATAAAGTCTCATCAAGTCTGGGAGCCTACTTTTCGAATATATGAAATTACAATACACTTATGAATCAATTTGAAACAACATGATGTGCAGACAGAAATCCAATTGTAGGCGCACCAATACTCAAAATGCATGAAAAGTCATTTTTCCATATTGAGGTTAATTATCATACTGTGTTACACACATTCAAAGCAACATATGGATACAACACACACACACACCTGGGTGGCCTAATAATCAACACAAGCCCCTTCAGTGAAATGTATGTCAAAGGTTCACACACTAACAGTCCCAACATGCAAGTTAAACACAACCACAAATGCCTAAAGCTAAAACATTGCCACCTAATCTTCATTCCCATTTTGTTGATGTACACATGCTTTTACGTTGAATTTAGAGAAAGTATAGCCCGGTTTATCCATAATCTATCTCTCACTCTTGCTCTCTCTCTTTCCTTTTTTAAATGTTAAACCTATTAAAACGTTTTCCTGTGTCAAATCCCAGAGAAATAAATCTTTTTTTTCCCAGGGGGAGGAGGCTGAATAGAATTCCGTGGAGAATTAAGAGTGCAGTTGCCTTGACAACCCTGGTTGATTTTACACACTATTATATAGGAATATATAACTGTAATAGCCTGGCTTTGAAATTACTGTGCGAGACGTTTTTGCAGGGCACTGTTCATATAGTGAGACGTGTAAAATAAGAATAGTGGGAAAGGCCAACTTGGCCATTTTATATAATACCCAATCACACACCCACATTTAGCAATACGCAGAGAACAGCAACATAGCTCTTTAAACTAATTTAGCGGCAACTAATAACAGACCACCCAATCATTGTGTTAGAACATTAGTATAACATCCTGGTTGCTTTGATTACAATATAAATTCCCATTCACTGTAACTGCGAACAACAGACAAATAAATTCATGATCTTCCCAAATAGACATCATTCGCTCTTTCATCTTCATAAAATGTGACAGCTGTTCAATGAAGGAGAGTGATTAAATGTTTTGTAGAAATGCTCTGCATATCTTTACATTTGTTTGCTTTTTGAAAAAACTCTGTATTCTGTGCAAAAATATCTTTACTGTGCAAAAACATTACACACCAATATCTGTCTCAGAATAATCATTTAATGCATTTGGTCTAAACACATTGTGTAAGATAACCAATGGAATATGGAAGGTTTAAATTTAGCAGAGGCTCTACTTTTTGCATATTTGTATGCAAAATCTTTATAATCTTTGAAAGTATAAAACATACACATTTTAACGTACCCAGGTTTTGCATTGACGTCAATAATGTCCATCCAAAACTATAATACTCTGAGGGCTACAATACTGTAATCCACGTCAAATAGATTAATGATTGACCTAAAAATCAAACAGTCTCATGGGAGTTCATCTGCTTTAATGACATGATGCCCTGAACTAGCAAGCATTACCTTCCGTTATTTTTTGCTAAGTAAAAGATATGTGAACTGGACTGGGTTCACAAATCATTTTGCAACCTGAAAATTGTGAACCTGAAAAAGTGGAGAATTGGAGCTCTGTTTAAAGAGTATATGAATATTTTAAGAACTTTAATTATAGTTAATTGGCCAGAAGTTAAATTATTTTTTCATAATTTAATTAGGTAAAATCCTACAACAATATTTACCTTTTTAATACAGACTATAAGAATTTACAAATTCATTACAGAGAAAACAGACATACAAATCAAAGCACATCCAACACAATTATATAAATGATTTTGAAAGTATCACTATTGAAATGCCATAAAATCTAGTTCCACAAGACCTTGACAGAATTCTGTGATGTGTGTGGAAGCCTGTATGAGTGCATGACCAGGTCTGCACATCTTTTTCTTACACTGAAAAATCAATGACTCAAAAGTCATTGTGTAGATTATGTGATGAGATAGCTTGATACTGTAACATACACGCCCCCTACTTCTTGATGGACAGAAAACCATTTTAGAATTGTCCCAAGTGTAACAATGCCCTGCTGCTTCTTTACACCTCCCTAACACTCAGTAAGTCGAAGTTGCTACAACCCCTGTGAACAAAGAGCATGCTCTGGTTTGTGTCATGCTGTGTGAGATGCTACATTTAATTTTAAACTATAGGACCTCTGATGACATAATTCCAGTTTCCCCTTCTAAAAGTGTTTGCAGGTGACTAAACTTTCTGATGATTTTCTTCATAACAGCACTCTGACAATTAAGGAAGGAATGAGAGAAAGTCCCAAAGATGTTTGTTCCATTGTCGGCATCATTTCCATTCTTAGGTCCTTCTGTCTGTGACAGATAAGGCAGTATAAAATTCCACCAGTAATTTTTCCCTTTTTCTTCAGACTGGAGAACTGACTCCAGAGCATCAGGTGGTAAGATGGCTGTGAATCAATACAAACTCACATATCCCTTCCTGCCCCTGCTATGGATGATAGCATCATGGTGACCTTCCACAGCAAAGGTACTGGGTTCCTATGACAAGGGCTGAGCGAGACAATGTGTCTCACTGCGTATCGTCATAGCCATCCCTGACATTAGTGCCCCCCTTATCCACCTTGCGGAGTTAGCTATTCAGCTGAGTCTTTGAGAAGTGCAAGATGACCATGCACATTACTGCACAAAGGCCCTCTTGGTATGACTGATAGCAATGTAAACTCAATGAATTTCGATATGGACCTGTAAGTGAAAAGAAGAAAAAAAAGTCAAAGTCATGCCAAACTGAACAGTTGAGTGAATGTTGCTGCAGACGGCATTCCTAATGTAAGCACGACAAATCGTGTCAACATCCAACGTTCAGATTCTGTGCTATCGTGGCGTTTTGGGGTAACATGCTAAACAATTGTAACCCAGTAGCCTATGACATTGAATGGGCGTATGCTTTGCAAATTGCATTTATTGATCTTGCCAAGTTAGCTGAGCCAATATTAAATGACACTACAAATAACTACAAAATAGATGCAGCACAGATTGTTTTATTTAATTCCCCACCTGCAATCGCACGTTGAACATCATCGAAGCAATAAGGTAAAGATACGGAAATCTGATTCGAAGTCGCCATGCCAAATCAAAAAATATCAACAAAGTCCTCGTCAAACCTTTTGAAAACACTCCGTAAGTCCGACCAGCAGACCCCGAAAAACGGAACACTAAATACGACAGACCCGCCATAAGACGATGTCTATCACGGCAATCACAGCTAAATTATTAAAACTAGCTTGCTAGTCAATAACATGTAACAAATGCATCTTGATCAATCTCCATGATTGCCTGAGACCTGAAAAACTCATGTCTTGAGATCCAACCCAGCCGCTCGTATCGCGTTTTGGTTACACGGAAGATAAACAGTGTGACCCACGGAAGTAGGCTATAAACTATTTTGGTGTTACATAATAAAATAACCGTGTCCGCAACATGGGCTTTAGTTGTGCGTTAGGGTTAGGGTACACATACGTACACATACGTAATGAATAACACTTTACACATGAGAATATTGTGTTCTCATGTCATTTGTATAAATTATTATGGGCGCATACGTATTCTCTCAGGAAACGGTCTACTACGTGTTCTAATTTAAGATTACTTTTACTAGGCTTTCTTTCATTACATATACATTTACTTTTTAGTTTAGTTCAATTTCCCGAATCGTCTTCATTTAGATCTATCACGATATAGGTCCCAGTGGGGCAACTGTCAGTGGAACTGTTTTTGTTAGTAGGCCTACATATCATCAAATAAAGTGTGTGCCAAATTATATGGCAAATTCGGCCTTGTGCCTAGGCTAATGGTTAAACACGTTTTGTGCGTTTAACTACCTAGTTTAATCAAAACAGTGAATGTGAGGGATACATTATGTGGGAATGGGCTATTCCATTTGCCCCGTAGGGTGAGTGCGTGGGCGTCTGTAGTTGAGCAGGAAGTTGTTTGCCTTTACCGCTATCCAGATTACACCGTTGTGATTTTTTTTCAGCAGGGGTGGTGGCTGCTGTTTTCTCCAAAACTTCCAGTCCGATAAAGCATGGGAATGTAGCAAAGTAACTTCAAAATAACTTAAATTAGACTAACGGAACACATTCGATAATAGTCGAACAAGTCAGAGTCAGACACGTTATTCAAAGACTTTCTACTGAGTTTTGTAGCTACTGAGATTAAGTTCGGACAAAGACAGACTGAATAGCTAGCTACTAGCTAGCCAGTTAGCCACAACGCTAGTAAACGAAAGGGTCAGACAGACTCCTCTGCGACGCAATGCAGGCCATAAAGTGTGTCGTCGTCGGGGACGGGTAAGTTGATAAAAAGTTCAACTTTAGCTACTTACTCATAGTCATGGGTATGTAATTAAACTATTTATTGTCCTTATTCAACTTCACGCTAACTGATCATGATATGATGAGCTAGGAAGCAGGTGTGTGCGTGTGAGTAAATCATGAATGAGCATAGGCTCAGAATATTCCCTGGAATGCAAAACTATCACCGAAAGTTATATATGCGTAGTTAAACTTCGTTTGCGACGTGCTTCTTAATTGTGCATAAATTACTCGTTATAATGATCGCACACTAGCAAGCACTAAACTGCTAAATTATGGAATTGTTTGCCGTCGCTATTTTTAGGGTTGGATGCAGTTTAAATCCTTTAATTCCAGCGAATAGGCTGAGCCCGGGTCGACTCATACCACCATATAGCAACGCCTGACTGTCCCGCGTTGCAGTTAACACACATACCCAATGTTTAATACATGCTAGCAAAGTCAGTTATGAGTGATATCGTTTTCTTGTCCATGGTGTTTTGGTATACCATGCCAGAGCAAGTCTGCCATGGCCACTCTTTTGGATACCCATGTTATGCAGCGGTTACTATTTTATTTTAAGTAGATCGGGCAAATCTGTGCTTGGGCTACAGGACGATTTATGTTGTTACCACCCCTATCGTTTTCAGTTTCAACACCTAAAATATTGCCTGTCGATTTTGTTGACATAGCTCAACTCCACCTGGTTGTGTATTTAAAGGGGTCATTGATTGCAGAACCGAATTTACCTTGTCACAGTTGAATAACGACAGTTCAGTGGGTAAAATGGACATACAGTGAACCTCAAAGTCCATTGACACCTCTTTCCTATGCGAATCTCACAATTAAAAAATGTAGCTGTGAAACGGTAGGTTTTGAAAAAAGCCACCTTTTTGGCTCTGGTCTGTACCTTGGTCACACCCCAAAATTTGCTGTGCGCTGCTCTGTGTACTTCCACGGAATTACAAAGAAGAATGTTTTTCTAGAATATTGAAAATGGACTACGGTGATAAATGCAGTGTTCCAGGCTGTACAGGGAATGCTGACACTTTTCAGAGTCTTCCTAAGGAACCAAACACTCAACGGGCTGTGATGTTTGTCTATGAGAAGATCCCTGTGCAGTTCGACCCTCAATTACACATTTGCTCAAACCATTTCACCAAGAACAGTTTTGAAAACCTGGGACAATGTAAAGCAGGATTTGCTAAGAAGCTGTTGCTGAAAAGAGGTGCTGTTCCTCCCTTATGTTCATCACAACCGCAAGCTGTAGTATGAAGTTGTCGCAAACAGTTATTAGCAATGTATCGTATCCTGCCTGATGATTTAGTTTATTGGCAACGGGGCTAACGTTATTTCATGTTCCTGACTGTTTCATTCAAATAAATAACCCGTGTTGTCATGTAAATCTACAATTCAAGATGCATGTTTGTCCAGATCAATTTTTCAGCAAGATAGCTAGAGCTAACTCAAGCTGAGTTGAATCACGATAGTTTGTTTGCTAAGCTGTAGTGCTAACGTTACCCACCTAAGTTGATCCTGTTTGCTTCGACAACAGAAGTGGAAACAACTAACGTAAACATTTCAAATGTTATCTAGTCAATCTGTTGAAAACAGTGTTGTGTAGACACAATAGATTTATTTGTATGTTTTTATTTAAAGTCTCCACCTTGTTTCAGTGAGTGCTGAAACAAAGTATTTGCGCCGCAGCTTCACTCGTTGTAAACCATCCAATCAGCGCGCCGCTCATCTATATATATTCATGAGCATATCGTAAAAGTAGAAAACCTAGCGTTTTTTCCCGGGACAAATTCACAAGAAGCATGAGCGGGCATATAACAGTACCCGGGCCATTTTCAGCCCAACCAATGTTACATACCCTATTCTGAGACCTTAAGGAACAGTGTGAAATAAACAAAAAAAAACACTCAATCACCCCTTTAATATATATATATTTTTTATCCTTTCCTATTTATTTTCTCCGTTGACACATCTGGGCTTCAGGAAGGTTCTGTGTCTTATTGTTAGGCAGTAATAAATACCCCAATGTCCTCACAAGCCATGTCATTCCACTATTCCAGGGGCATTAAGGCGTGCCTTACAAGACATCATTTGTCATCTTACTTTCCATCCAGAGTTTAACAACCTTGTAAATACAATCTCTATATTGTTTGATGCCTGGTTACCCGATTAAGCATTATGTAGCTTTTAATGATCAGCAAGGGTTTGTTTGTTTCTTGTCCACAAAACTTGATTGTTTACTGTCATGAGTTTTACACCTCAAGAGATAAGGTTTTATTCTATGGTCTGTTTTGCCCAATACTTAAACTACTTTTTTTGAATGGCAGGGATGTGCTTGACCTCCATAACATTCCAGCTGTTTAAGCACTGACTCCACTTCTTGTCAGTTTAACCCTTGTGTTATCTTCGGGTCATTCTGACCCATCAGTCATTGTGACCCACCGTCATATTGCGACAAATTTACCTCATACAAAAACAAAGTGAAGCCTTTTCTTTTAACTGTCGGGCTGTCTCAGACCCCCCACATTGGAGTGGTTAAAATAATTATTTTTTAATTTGTTTTTGTATTGGGTAAAATTGGGTAAACACAACGATGGTTCGTTATGAACCTTTGGGTCATGTGACCCGAAGGCAGTACGAGGGTTAAGGACACACACACACACACAGGTGGGTGGGGGATCAAACACTGCACTCTCCGGCAAAACCAAAGGCGGTGGTATTTGTTTCTACATCAACAGTGGCTGGTGTGTAGATGTGACAGTGATTCTGCAACATTGTTCTCCGGATCTGGAATCATTTTTTTATAAACTAGACCTTTTTACTCGCCACGAGAATTTGCGTCACTCATTTTGGTCGGAGTTTACATGGCACCGGGTCCACAGGTTAAAGAGGCCCAACGCATGCTCGCCGACCAGATTCTGAGTGTGGAGCGAGCAAACCCGGATTCCCTTGTTATCGTACTCAGCGACTTTAACAAAGGTAATCTCAGCCACAAACTCCCTAAATACAGACAATTCATCAAATGCCCAACCAGAGAAGAGAACACTCTGGATCACTGCTACACTACAGTCAGTAGAGCCTACCACGCCGTCCCTCGTGCAGCACTGGGTCACTCTGACCATACCATGGTCCATTTGATTCCTGCATACAGGCATAAATTAAAGCTCTGTAAACCTGTTGTGAGGACATCAAAACAGTGGACCAGTGAGGCTATGGAGGATCTGCAGGCATGCTTGGACTGTACTGACTGTGATATGTTCATGACTGCTACCAATAGTCTGGATGAACTCACAGAGGCTGTGACATCATACATCAGCTTCTGTGAGGACTGATGTATTCCAACACGCACCAGGGTGAACTTCAACAACGAAGCCCTGGTTCTCAGCAGAGCTCAGAAGGTTGAGGTCAGAGAAGGAGGAAGCATTTAGGAGTGGGGATAGAGACAGATTCAAGGAGTTGAAGAACAGGTTTAGCAAGGCGGTGAGAGAGGCTAAACAACTGTACTCAGAGAGACTGAAGTGCCAGTTCTCTGCTAACGACACTGCTTCTGTCTGGAGAGGGCTCAAGGCCGAATTATACTTCTCCGACTCCGTTACGGACGGAGTCGGACGGATTGATTGAATTTATAGTACTCCGAAGGCTGTGGGTGCTGAAAACAATTCACCGCCAGAAGAGTAGGTGGCGCAACGGTTTTTTGTAAGTCGTCATCGAGTGTTCATTTACCTAGGTTATCAAGAAGTCGGAGCAAATGTACAAATTAGCTGTTTCATCAATAAAATACGCACATTTTCAGCAACTACACTGCCCATTTCTCGTCACATTTTAATTCAGATGCTGATTTACATGTACTGTTTAGCTGAAATATGAATTGTAAAAACTTACAGCAATGGCGGTCAAAGGATTCTGTTTGTCCTGTTTATCTCGGCAACCCCGCCCCTGACGCAAGCGGTTCTTAATACGGACCAATCACAGCCAAGGGGTATCCGTAAAATGACGGACGGACGGATAGTCAGGAAAATCAGGAGGTACACGTAGAGCTCTCCGAGGAGCTCGGAGAGGGCGTTCCTTGACGGAGAGGGCGTTCTCCGTCTCCATAAAAACGTATAAATCGGCCTTCAGGCAGATTACCAACTACAAGCCCAGAGCCCCCCACTCCACTAACGACTCCTGCCTGGCCAACGACCTGAACGAGTTCTACTGTAGATTTGAAAGACAATTGGACTGTCCTGATCTACCCCCTCCCACCCATGTGGCGTCCTCCCATCTACAGTGACGACTCTCCATTCAGGAGGGTGAAGTTAACAGACTTTTCAAGAGGCAGAACCCCTGCAAAGCAGCTGGGCCGGACTCTGTCTCTCCTGCCACCCTCAAGCACTGCGCTGACCAGCTGTCTCCGGTGTTTACCAACATCTTTAACACCTCCCTAGAGACATGCCATGTGCCAGTCTCAAGTCCTCCACCATCATCCCTGTGCCCAAAAAGCCAAGGCCAACAGGACTTAATGACTACGCCCTGACCTCTGTGGTAATTAAGTCTTTTGAGCGCCTTGTGCTGGCACACCTCAAATCCATCACCGACCCTTTCCTGGACCCACTGCTGTTTGCCTACAGAGCCAACAGGTCGGTGGATGACGCCGTTAACATAGCCCTCCACTTCACCCTACAGCACCTGGACTCCCCAGCATCCTACGCCAGGATCCTGTTTGTGGATTTCAGCTCTGCCTTCAACACCATCATCCCTGACCTGCTTCAGGACAAGCTCTCCCAGCTGAACGTGCCCGACTCCACCTGCAGGTGGATCACAGACTTCCTGTCTGACAGGAAGCAGTGCGTTAAGCTGGGAACACAAGTCTCTGACTCCCGGTCTATCAGCACCGGATCTCCTCAGGGCTGCGTCCTTTCCCCTCTGCTCTTCTCCCTGTACACCAACAGTTCCACATCCAGTCATCCGTCTGTTACACTTCTGAAGTTTGCGGACAACACCACCCTCATTGGGCTCATCTCTGATGGGTACGAGTCTGATTATAGGTGGGAAGCTGACAACCTGGTGACCTGGTGCAGCCAGAACAACTTAGAGCTCAATGCTCTTAAGACAGTGGAGATGGTTGAGGACTTCAGGAAGAATACAGCCCCACTCACCCCCATCACCCTGTGCGACTCCCCAGTCAACACTGTGGAGTCCTTCCGCTTCCTGGGCACCATCCTCTCCCAGGACCTCAAGTGGGAACTGAACATCAGCTCCCTCACCAAGAAAGCACAACAGAGGATGTACTTCCTACGGCAGCTGAAGAAATTCAACCTGCCAAAGACAATGATGGTGCACTTCTACCATCGCCATCATCGAGTCCATCCTCACCTCCTCCATCACCATCTGGTACACTGCTGCCACTGCAAAGGACAAGAGCAGACTGCAGCGTATAATCCGCACTGCTGAGAAGGTGATCGGCTGCTATATGCCTAGGACATGCACACCTCGAGGACCCTGAGGCGAGCGAGGAAGATTGTGGCCGACCGCTCCCACTCTGGCCACTCCCTGTTCCAGCTACTCCCCTCCGGCAGAAGGCTGTGGTCCATCAGGACCTAAACCGCACACCATAAGAACAGTTTCGTTCCATCTGCTACTGGCCTCTTCAACAAGGCCATTTTACCCAATACAAAAACAAATTAAAATAATTTTCTTTTAACCTTTGCAATGTGGGGGGTCTGAGACAGCCTAGCTGTTAAAAGAAAATGCTTCACTTTGTCTTTGTATGCGGTAAATCTGTCGCAATACGACGGTGGGTCACAATGACTGATGGGTCAGAATTACCCGAAGATAACACAAGGGTTAAGCGATGTCTGTTGAGCCAAATATGGTTCAATTGTCTTTATACTTTCACACACCATGTATAGGACTACAATCATTTAGCTCCATAAGCCTGTGTCTTGTTGACACTGATGTGATTTTACTTTTCTCGCCTCCTGTCCAGAGCGGTGGGTAAGACATGCCTGCTTATTAGCTACACCACCAATGCCTTCCCAGGAGAGTACATCCCCACAGTGTGAGTAGTCCTACCACCACGGTGCACCACACCTCTCCCCACCCTTTCCCATAAACAGTGTTTCCTCATGCAGTTATATTACGCAAGGCATGGGGGGGAGTGTATCACATGTGTGAATAGAGAATTTAGGATCCTGGAATTTAGACCCTAGTTTGACAGTATGTGCCTTGCTTAAGGTAATATTGGGGGGTAATCCAGATAGAGACTTTTAGCAGATCTTAATCAGACCTGGGAGTGTCTGTTTACATCAGTATGAACTGGTTCAGAAACTGGTTTTGATAAGCCTCTAGATCTGTTTCATGAAGGGTCATTTACAATTTGAAAAAACAAAACAATTGCAAGAGGTGAATACTTATATAAACTTTTGTTAACATTCAATGGAAATGGCAGAAACACTCTGCTATTTGCTTGTACATGTACTTGTGGAATTATCTGTACTCCTCAAATTCAATGGTTTATAAAAAATGTTCATGCTCAAACTCATTGCCACTGACTCGCTTACAGGTTTGACAACTACTCTGCCAATGTGATGGTGGATGGTAAGCCGGTCAACCTTGGTCTCTGGGATACAGCAGGACAGGAAGATTATGACAGACTTCGTCCTTTGTCCTACCCACAGACTGTGAGATGACAATTTTTGTAAACTCTTTCATGAAATGTGTATGTCATAAAAATTACTTTTAATGATTGGCTGAAAAAACACTGGAGTTTCAAATGAGAACCCCCGATACCGTGTAATGATGAGAAGAAAGTGGTTTTCTGGGCTTTGGTGGTGAGATGTTCCCTCTTTGACTCAACAGGATGTCTTCCTGATCTGTTTTTCTCTGGTGAGCCCTGCCTCATTTGAGAACGTCCGTGCCAAGGTATAGGCAATTTTTTAGTTGCATGAAAATTCCTCTCCTTATTGTCACGCCAGTCAGACCTGTGCTTCAGTACCATATGATTTTGAATGATATTACAGCTTTGCACTCTCTGTAGCAGTAAATGGGCCGTTAAAGTAAACATAGAAGAATGCCCTTTGAAGTGAATGACTTTTATTTAATCATGTAGATTATTACGATTATGTATTGCGCGTGTAGTGTATTGTACATTGTCAGTCAAGAGTCATAAACAAACTATGCGAGCAATTCGAGGGAGTGGCCTATTTGACTGATTTGTAACATGGTTTTACTGCAGTGGTACCCAGAGGTTCGCCACCACTGTCCCAACACACCCATCATCCTGGTGGGCACCAAGCTGGACCTGAGGGATGACAAGGACACCATTGAGAAGCTCAAGGAGAAGAAGCTCACCCCCATCACCTACCCACAAGGCCTGGCTATGGCCAAGGAGATTGGTTAGTGTCACCGTAACGATTACTTAGTAATGTTTCAATGGTCATATGTGACCTTTTGAATCAACTGTATGAAGTGAAAATGTATAGATATAAAGAATTGGTTCCATGTAATTGGTAAATTTGTGTAATCTCTGTCTTGAAAAGTATTACTCCTCCCAGTGGGACAGTGATAGTAATGTTTTGTGGACAGTAACGACACCTTGGTTAAATCTGTAAATTTCTCTCTGGTTCCTTAGGGGCAGTCAAGTATCTGGAGTGTTCAGCCCTGACCCAGCGAGGCCTGAAAACGGTGTTTGACGAGGCGATACGGGCCGTCCTCTGCCCCCCGCCCGTGAAGAAGAGGAGGAGGAAGTGCTCCCTGCTCTAAGACTCCCCTTAAGAGGAAGTATCAGGACTGGGGGTCTAGCTCAGTGGGGTGGGTGAGCGTGAAGGGGGAGATACAGGAAACACAGACACAAAAACAATTTACTTCAAATTATTTCTTAGCTACATGCTCTAACACATAATGCTTTATTTTGTAATGTTGGGTTTTCGAAAAGGGATGAATGTGACTCCCCAGTCCCTTCATTTAACACACAGTGGACAAACACACAGACATACATTAATGAATTCCTGAGGCCTTCAAGGATTTGAACTTTTGTGAACATGATCATGGAAAGTTTTTAGATTCTTGTTCTTCCACTGGTAGTTACTATTGTTTGTTTACAGTCTTGAGTTTTGTTTTGAGTGGAGAGCCTTGTTGCCAAAATTAATTCTGCAGATATTAAAAGTTGTACAGTTTTACAATTACATAGCAGACAGCAGTGGCACTTGCTGTGTCTTCTTGAAGTTTACACCTTAAACGTACAGCAAAAGTTTGGCACAATGCACAGTAGCCTGTGGTTAAAATGTCCTAGTATTCATTTAGTTTGTAGGAGACAGTATGAAAAACACTTCATTAATGAGGAACCTGAAAGACGACAGCAACATGTTGAAGAGGCTGTCTTTCGTCTCAGTAATCCTGATTATCCTTACAATGATATTTGATGTTAGGACTGTTTGGGTATGAAGAGACTAAATGAGGACACCTTTAAATGGTGTTTGGGCATTTATTTGAAACAGTATATTTTTTTCATTTTCATAAGTATCTTCTTTTTATTTTTTATAATTATGTACAATTTGCATTAGCATCTCTACTGCATAACAAACTTCAGGAAGGAAGGCACCTATATCACAAGTTCTAAATGGTTACAAAGCTACTCTCAAAAATGAAATCTATAATCATCCTTGGTTATAACCATGTGAATTAGCTATTTGCTTCATTATTCTCAGAAGTTACACATCACTCACTGTATTTTAAAACTAACACTTCGAATATTACTGTTCAATACCTCCTATAAATGATTAACACTACCTTAATCTCACTTCAAGTCTAGATATCTTTGTAATTAATGCTTTTAGCATGCAACAGATTAAAGTAGGATTGCTACATTGATATATTTTTGCATATTTACATAGTTGAACTGTTAGACGAGGGTTAAAAGTAAATGAGGTTAACTGTTGTATTCAGGCATCGGGCTGTACTTCCACTTCAAGCCAATGTGACCTTTTAGTTTTATGGATAACGCTATTGTCACTTTTTTTGAGGAAGCCAATAAATTTGAATAAAACTGATTGTTTTTTTTATTGACTAAATCCATCACTTCAAAAAGAAAGAAAACAGTCTTATTTCACAATTACATTTTATAAACCCATAATATTTTACAACGGGCAAATTAAACAATACAAATATGGCAAATATAAACAAACCACAGCCCACTAGGAGTAAAATACGCGATGCCCACTTCGTATCTGAAGTGCAGTTGTTCAGTTGTGTTATTGGTGGCCATGATGCAAAAGTACGGATTTTCAGGCAACAATAAATCGTAAGAGCTTTCCTGAAGTTGTGGGTATACTAAAAAAAAGAACAAATGATGAGTTAATCACACAAAAACCAACATTAAATATACATTTAATTATATATCCCAGACAATAACTACAAGTACACTTTTCTAATTCATATTAATAATCTATAGAAATATTAACACAGTATCCTGTCTCACCATTCTACGAGCTCTGCACCAATGATGTCATGGATGTGGTATTTCATTTGGAATTTGACCTGTGAGTTTGTGCGTCGTTCCTCTAGGTCTGACTTTAAGATTTCGCTATATTTGGATTTCTTGACCATTCCAAGTACAGATTTACGGCCTGAGGAGGGAGGGGGGGGGATTGAAAGAGAGTAGGAAACAATGCTCAATTAGCCAAGAACTACCAATGACAATTTTTGGGGGGGAGTCACACAGTATATTAAAGGGTATTTATTGGGGTGCTCTTTCTATGAACAATGGTAATCATATAGTCAAGGGTTCATAACTAGTGTTTTCACCACACACCCTGTATTAAGTACTTGGTAAATCTGCCGGAGTTTGGAATGGAGAGCCACCAGCTGCCTGCATCTCTCACAGTCAAAACCCCTGACTTCACTAGTTGCCTGCATGGTAAGAAAGATGAGAGATGTGTTAGAAGTGGAAGCACACAAATAGAAGTCAGACATTCTCTGATGGAAACTTTTAAAAGTAACTTTTGAATAGTGTGTGCCAATGGTACACCTCTACTTATTTTAAATGTTTTAAAACCCATTTAAGACAGACAAAAAGATAATATCCCAGTAATAACGAGTGTCCCAAGTAAAGGGCACATTTTTGTTATTGTTTTCATACGTTATCTCTGAATCTGTGAAAAGAAACTCCTTCAGCATCTTGTCTTTGTTGAAGCTAAGGTCTGAGCAGGCGGGCAAAACTTTCTCTAGAAACTTTTCCACTGTCCCTTGGGTCACTCTTCCCTCCTCGCCTGTCAAGACCTTGGCCTTGTAGTCTGTCCTGAACACCAGTCCAAATGCATCCGAGTCAAAGCCTAGCTGGAACATCAGAAGCTCCCCCTGTTCCCTCAATTCACTCTGTAAAGGAGAGGCAAAAAATTATGAGAAGAAAGTGGTTTTCTTGAGTTGTAATAAAACCTAAATTGACAAATCAATTTAGGTTTTGTGACTTTAAACCAAATGTGAACTCCTCTAAGAGAAATCGTCTGTTGCTTGCCAACTGTCGGTCCACCAAAGTCTTGTCATTGTGCATGCTGTAGAGTTGGTGTTTGAGGACAATTTGAGGCAGGCTGTCATTGAAGAGCTTCCGAGGGAAGAGAGTCATTAGGTACTGCAATGAGGCTCTGACGTCAAGAGGTCCATCTGGACAATACAAATACACAGAAGAATAGAGAAGAAAAAAATTTATACACAAAAGAATAGATTACAACTGTCTTCTAGAGTGGAAAAAAAACTCAGATCAAGATGATCAAATACATACCATCTTCATTAATGACAGCTCCAAACGTCGCATTGCCAATTCTTCGTTTCTTGACTTTGAAAGTGTCCGATATAAGTACTCTTTTTCTATTCATAACTGAACGAATGATAGAAGTGGGTTCAGAACCTTCTAGTCAGTAACGCTTTGAAAGAGCGCAATGCAAGATGAGCTAAATTAGTAGCCTATCTATATAAAAAAAAAAAGACATACATATCTGATATGATCGTACGATTGCTTTGGAAGTTTAGCTAGTGTAGTCTTGTGTCCAACAGTTTCTCTTCTTCTGCCTTTAAGTTTGGAACGCTGCAACTGAGTGCCACCGTGTGGCCAGGATGAAGTATGACACTCGGGAATTACTGCTAACTACGAGCTGAACTGTTCGAGGTAAGTAGTGAGTCCAGTCTTGTACATGTCACAATGCACAGACACATACAGGACGATATTTACTACCATCTATTTCACAAGGAGATCGTTTTCACTACGTTTTCAGTAGGAGCTCGAGGCTGTGTGTTAGCTAGCTAACCAGCTAACACACAATAATACACAGCACAGCTCGAGCCAGTTTAGCTAGCTAGCACTACGCCTAGAAAGAAAAGATGAGCTGTAGATGTAGTTATAACGTTGCTATCTAGCAACCTTGCCTGGTGTGGGGGCAAGTTCTTTTGTTTTCCAACAAACATTACTTTACTAATATTACAAGCTAGGCTGAGTACAGTATTATACTAGTCAGGGCCGGTCCTAGGCATACTACGTAGGGAGGACAAACGTTCTGCTCTCAATGTAATCACAACGGAGTTCCAAGCGTCAACAAATGCTAAACTGAACTTATTGCTCATTTAAAATTGTCATAAAAAACACACTTGTGAGATTTAATGTACAATACGATGTACGATGATATTATTAGTACATTTACTTTCGAAAACAGCAGTCAATTTTCGCTTGTTGACTGAGACGTTAGCATAATTAGCCTCTGTTGGACGACATATACGATAGCGGTCTGTGATACATCCGTTTTCAATCGTTAAAATAATAAACATGGCTCACATATCAATGAACGTTTTATGATTTATTATGAGATATTACTAGTAAACAATTAATGGGTACAATTATCATTATATACCTGTAGTTTTAAGCCAGTGTAGCTCACTGTTATGCTGTACGCGACGCGGTTTAGAGAAACTTCTAATTCTATTACTGTTTAGGAAGCCAAACGGCGACAGTAAAATCTCGGCCCTCCCCTTACAAAAATCAAAATTCCCAGATGGGTTTTTCAATTGGTGAATCAACCTGTCACTCAAATTAGAGCCAATCCCTGTGCGAATACCATCCCGTATGTGGCACAGAGGTTTTCCCATTTTAAGACGTTTGTAATGGGCTGAGAGTACTTTGAGCCATTGGCTACTAACCTGAACTTCAATGCCACAGCCTCAATTTGATGTTATTCTGTTCATGAAGGTCTCCTCTACAGGACTGAAAACCGCTAACATTTCCCAGCTGGGTTTTTTTTAATAATCGAGCTTAAGTCCGAGGAGTGCCTGTGATTTCCTGAATTCTGACAGTAGCTACCTACAGTAGCTTGGAATGCCCACGACAGACTGATGTTATACTGGCTTTGTTTTAGTTTTACAGTGCCTAAGTGGCATGACATGGTTGCGTTTTGACGTTTTTGGTACATTGGGCTTCATATAACATTTCTATTTTGAGTATACTTGTATCTTGCAAGGTTTGCTATAAAAATCACAAAAAAAGTATGTTCATACTCGGAAAAAGGCGCGTTTTTATATTTCCCTCAACTCCGCCATCTAGTGACTTTTTTTGTGAACTGATCTGCATTATCTTCAATCACCAGCACATAATGAGACAATTATATATCACATAGATTAAACAACAAATTTAGCCAATCCCAAATTTAAGTAGGCTATTGTGTGAAAGGTTCTGGAGGACATTTGGATTTGAATGAGTGACAGTGATCAGCTCAACGTGACTTTCACTGAGCGCATTAGTGAAAGTATATTTTGGGGTTATTTAGGTGGCTCTTAAAAGAGCCTTTGTTGCTTTTAGGCGGGAGTCTTCACAATATCTTGCTCAGACCTGAGTGGAAATTCAACAGAAACATTTAGTTTCCCCTGAAATTTAGGTGAACGCCGTCCCTAAAATAACAATCATCCTTATGATGGATGTTGCTGTTTCGGATGCCAGACATGCCCCTATCTGCCAGAAAGGCGGCTATGCCGGCATTCACACGCCTTCGGGCCCGTTCAATCCTATACACACTGGTACCAGGTACATGGTTCCGATAGACCCGTTGCTGGATGATATCAGAAAATATGATCTTGGTACTGGGGTACTTTTGCAGTAACCATCCAAGATCGTTCCTCATTTGGATCATCAGAGAACACGACGTTTGAGAGGCCAGGTTGTTTCCGCCTAGATGTACGATCATTACGTTGGGACCTGGACCCGGTGTTCTCTGGAGAAGAGGCAGGAGCTACTCCCATCTCATACCCCTCTTCCCCATCCACTCAATCTGGCACATCAAGCCGAGGGTGGCTGTGTCCCGTGGCCGTGTGGCAGTCAGGTGGCGTTCAAGCCAGTAAATCAGCGAGCTGCCGATTATCCACACGCGTGGCTTTCGAAGGAGTTGGAGTTTGTTTTCCATAATTGTTGGTAAGTAAAGTCTAAAGACAAATGCACTTATATTTAAACCCCCTTCTATTTTTTTAAAGGGACAAATAACTGCTTACTATTGGTCTATCATAAAATGGCGGGAACATGTTACAATTTACCACAGTGACAGGGGGGAGGGGCACAAGTGAGTGACAGGGGATATGATCTTATTGGGTATTAATCAGAGTAAACAAACCAATTATATCCAGCTAAGCAGCCTCCCCCCCAGCAACACACACAAACACCCCAGCAACACATTGTAACTCATACAAAGATTAAGCCAATCAATTGTTACTGTCCACCCCTCCCCCCCTGTCAGTGAGGAGTTACTAGTTCAAATCTAATAATTCATTACTGACAGACGACAAGCAAGACAACATGAGCTGCAGCAAAGAGACAAAGAGTGAAGGTAGTATGGTGTTCAGGGAATGTGAGAGATTAGGTGTAGAGTTGCATAATTTATCAGGAGAGAAAGATAAGATCGATATCAAGTTGTTGACCAATAGGGTCTTGTTTGAGATTCACAGGTTTGTATCTTTGATGGATGTAGGTACAGTGATTCAAAGTGTAGTTGACATTTTGTGTTACAACTTTGTTTTAAATGTAGATGATCGCAGGGCCCTTGAGAGGTGGGTAAGTACATATATCAAGAGAGCGTTGTCAAGGAATCGTAGATTTGTACATAGAGAAATGGTCGCTTTTGAAGAGAAATCTGTTAATTTTGGTCAATGTACACAGGCTGAGAGCCAGGAGCTAGAACCTAGTATCGAACTGGAATGTGTCAGGGACGTAGACAAGGTTGTTGTGGATTTAGAAAGGGAACTGAAGGAAAGGGATCAATTAGTGCAGGACTTTGAGGTTCTGCTTAAAGAGAAAGATAGGATAGACAATGATAGGAAAGAGAGAGGTTTGAAGCTGTATGAGGCTGAGGTTAAGATCAGCAGCTTGCAGTGTAAGCTAGACAAGTGTAGTCAGAGATTCTCAGATAACCATAGCTCCAGATCCCTGGTTAGAAGAAGTTGAAGAGGAGGGAAGATAGGCGAGAGCCTTAGGCTTCAGAACAGTGTGTTGGAAGTGGCCAAGGAAGAGTTAGAAGAAAGGTTAGTAGGCCTGAGTCAGGGACTATCACAAATGAAAATTGAGAAAAGGAGGGAGTCTGCGTTCTAATTATTTAAAAAGAAAGGCCGATCAGGTAAGTGGTAGAGCGTCTAGTTTAGTAGAGCAGGTTCAGAGTTTAAATGAGCAAGTGCAGTTTTGGAAAGGGGAACATGCTGCCGCACAGGAGGAACTAGACAGGTTTATACAAGGGCAGGTCCCCACTTTTGAGCATGGTAGGTATTCAGATGTTGTTAGGGAGGTGTACATGGATTTGATCACAACTATGGGGGTGAGTTCCACCAAAGCATCTGAAGTTGTGAAAGTTGTGTTGCAGAAGCTTGGCAGGTCCAAGATAGGAAGGCTTCCTAGCCAGTCCTTTTGTAAATATATGGTGTTGGAAGCAAGACAGGTGTCGTTACAGCATCTGCAAAGTACTCTGTTGTCAGAGAATAACTTGACCCTTTGCACAGATGCAACAAGTAAGTTTGGACACAAATATGGCACTGCAGGCATCTTTTTAAAGGATGGTACTAGACTCCATTTAGGTGTGAGAGAACAGGCATCCGGTTCTGCCCAGTGCATGTTTGATACTGTGCGGGAGATGATTCATGATGTTGTTAGCAGTGGTGGTGAAGAAGTTAGTGATTTTTGTGAGAAAGACATTTTCTCCAAAATTAAGAACCTGATGAGTGACAGGGCTAGCACAGAGAAGAGGTTCAATGAAATACTAGCTCAGTACAGAGCCAGTATCCTGCCTGACATAGTTGAGGACTTTGATCAGTGCAGTGAGGTAGAGAAAGCAAGACTCTGTGTGGTGAATGAGCTGTTCTGTGGTTTGCATCTCATTGATGGTCTGGCCCATCAAGCAAACACTGCCTTGTCTACCTGGGAAGACATGGTTTTTGGCAGTGCAGAGATTGGAAGCTCTAGGCACCCTGGTTTCCAGAAGAGTTGTGGTGAAAGCGGAGCTGTACACCTTTTGAGAATAGTGTGTAAGCTCATTCAAGAGCGTGGCTGTGAAAAGAGTGGCAAGCCGGTTCAATTTCGAACATTTTTGATGGACAGGAACGGAACGGATTTTGTTCCCCTTGCTCCTTTTAAGGGAAACAGAGAAAATGTCACCTTTTACAACTCAGCAGGTTTGTATTTTTTGAGTAGGGATATTTTGGATTTCTCTTGTGCCAATAGAAGTGACAATAGGTTAGTAGAGGCTGTGTATGAGGATCTTAATGTTCTTCATTTCCTTGCAGGTTGTCGGGCCTTGGGGCTTGTAGGGAAGTTAGTTGTTGATCCTGTGTGGGAGGCACTTTCTAGGAAGGAAAATGTGCTGGTAATGAATGGCAGGTATCAGGAGCTTGTCAGAAAGCTTAGAGAGTGGCAGGTGGATGGAGCTTCACTTCTTACAGGGGAAGTGACTCTCTTTGAGGACATAGCTGTCCATGATAGTCCTGTTTTAAAGTGTTTGACTAGAAAGACTGACATAGATTTTGATGGTTTGACAGTGCAGGCTGTCGAGATAGTTTTAGCCAGCCTGGTTAAGGTGTGTAGCAGCATGCTAGCGGACCACTTAGTGCATGGACGCTATGCAGATGTGTCTGAGGAATTGGTTGACCAACTTGCCTCAGCACCTAAAACCAATGTCAGTTGTGAGCGCGACTTTGGGGTGTTTGATAGGCTTCTTCGAGAGAAAGCTAGGGCAAAGGTCAACACACTAGAGGGCATGATGCTTTTCAAGCAGAATCGGTCTTGGGAATGGCTGTCAGGGTTAGATAGAGACAGGAAAGCACAGGTGTTATCTGTAGCTAGAGCATCAGTGCAAGAACAGAGAGCCGTTTTCTGTGAGCGTGCTCAAGCCATTAGGGATGAGAGACTTAGAATTTTGCAGGCGTCTAGGGTCAAAGAGAGAGAGAGGGAAGTTAGGGATGTTGCCACAAAGCAAAAGCTGACATTGGAGATCGGTAAGTATGGGGGCTTGTGGACAACTTTAGATGAAATAGATGAGCAACTAGAGAGTTTAGGTGAGAGATCCAAACTGTTAGCTGTATCAGCACAGTTGAGGTTTAGACGGGTGGTACTAGGGATGAAAAATGAGAATGGTGTCTTCAATCTAAGTAAGGACAGGAGAAGATTGCCTTTAGAGACTCTCACTAGGAATCTTAGGAGTGTAGTTCAGGCACCTCTAGAGTTGGAGGACACTGAGGATAGGCAGTATGGGTGTGCATCAGCACATGTTTTTGCAGAGGCAAAGGCTGAATTTATACGCCTTGCTGAGAAGCAGCAGGCACTTGTTCAGGATTCAGGTAGGAAGAGGGGGGGGCTCTCAAAGGTCATAGTACCTGATGTGCAGTCGGCAGACCAGCTCCTTGGTAAAATCATCAGACATGGGTTTGATGAGGATGGGACTAAAGTCTGGTACAGAGCCACAGTTATAGGGGAAAAGGAGGTCAATGGTAAGACCATTTCCCATGTAAGATACGATGGGGAAAAGAGACTGTGGTGGTTTGATTTATGGTCCGATTTTCAGGAGGGGTATGTGGAGTTGTTGTCTGTCAGTGCTGCAGACATGATAGGCAGGAAAATAAAGCACATGTACATAGATAGTGATGATGGGTTGGAGTGCTGGTATCCAGGTAGAGTAGTGGGCTGTAGCACAGGTAGTTTACTTGTTGTAGAGTACGACGGTGAGGACGAAGAGGAGGGGGTTTACGAATGTCCTCTTTTAGATGATTATTTAAATCATGAAGTCAGATTTACATAGGTTGTAAAGCAAGGCTGTTGAGCGGGCTTTAAAAGCCAACAGTATAGAGTAGGGCATTGGCAGTTAGACTGTTGAGCGGGCTTTAAAAGCCAACAGTATAGAGTAGGGCATTGGCTATAATTTGTAGTTATGTGTATCTTCTAATATTAATCTTTTCTTTTAGGTTGAAGATAGCTGTATAATTATTTGTAACTATTGTGTATCTAATATAATCTTTTTCTTTCAGGTAAGATTTCTGATGTAAATAGTTCCCTCTGCATATATTCTTATCTCTTATAGGATGTTTATATAGCTAAATATTGGCAGTTTGACTCTAGTAAGGCTGTTGATCTGGTTTGATATTAATATTTAATAATTTATGTATTTCTAATTTCAGGTATGAAGAGAAAATGAAACAGCAGCAGCACATTCCGTTTGCAGTGAGGTTGTATAGTAAAATGAAGTTTTCATAAATATGTTTATAAGTAACTTATTGTCAATAAGTATTTGTAACAAATGTGCACTTTTTTCTCTCTCTTTCTCAGATTAACTTGCCTTCAATTAGCTACACATTTTCCAGGAGCTTGCTCGATCGCCTTTTTGCTAGGGGTCGGGGAATAATTTTCCAGTATCCCATATTGGCTAAAATGGATTAACTGTTTTTTTGATTCCCTCTGGAAAATGAGTTAGGTTTCCTATTAAATATGCATATTAAACATTGTTGTTCTTGAACAAATTTAAGTCGCGTAATTATTATATTACATGTATTATGTTTCAATGGAATAACTTAATTAAAATTACATTCATTTAAATAAAGACAACGAAAAGTAATTTAGAGGTCCACTTTGATAACATGTTATTATAAATCGACTGGACAATATAAGAGTACAGACAAGAGAAGAAACGCTTCTCCACCCCATTCACTGCAATGAAAAGCTTCATGGAACTCCGACTCGGAATTTGAGCTTCAGGGACGCTTGACAAAAAATGACACCATTTGGCGTGTCGGACTTTTAGAGTTGTTTATGTGATGTGTTCCCATCGTATTTAAGACTACATATTTTACAAACAAGAGGTTTGTTAATGTAGCTGTTTACATATCTCACTCGTACTGGCTAATCAGCTAGCATGTTAAAGTAGGCTACATCCAAAGTCACTGTCGTAAAACTAGCCTCTTTTTCACAAACAGCTGATTAACGGAAGTAGCTTCGAGGTAAAATTAAAAACCTTTAAAAACGTCTAAATTGAGCAAATATTGTTGATATTATTGTGCACACGTATTTCAGTATAGTTAATATGTAATTTAATTCCATAATTTCCCCAGGAATAACTATTAAAACGTATTTCAGGAAAAACGCTCAAACGGGTTTGTCCTCCCTACT
The DNA here is from genome assembly GCF_038355195.1 of Osmerus mordax. Taxonomy (NCBI): domain Eukaryota; kingdom Metazoa; phylum Chordata; class Actinopteri; order Osmeriformes; family Osmeridae; genus Osmerus; species Osmerus mordax. Next base: position 9,704,257 of record NC_090052.1, read on the forward strand.
AACAGAATGAAAAAGAGGATTACCCGTTTGTGATTGACCCATCGCAACAGTAAGCAAGATAAGTTAATCACATAACTATAAAACTGTCAAATCTGTTTTATATCTAACGTTACAGATCACCCTGGACACAAGTGTGTTCAGAACACCTTAAAAAATTGTTTCTTAAGACCCAAGTTTGTATGCAAGAGTTGAAGGAGGGCCCTGTGCCAACTTGTCTGAATTGATATGCTGTGAGGCCTGGCAGAAGAGCTGTTGTTAGAGAAACTACAAGGTACTTTTCTGTGCAGTTAAAATCCAAGTCTGTAAAACATTTAGAATTGGCTTATTTTCATGTGAAGAGGAGTCTACTCCAATTCCCTACTCCTTTTACCATCAATATTGTTTGAATGCTTTAGATGAGTGTAATTTATTTGCTGGTACTTTTTAGTTCCTATTAATATTTTTTCTTGCATTATTCATTCTCACTGAGGAGACCCGAGGAGAGGCTTCGAATTGGTCCCCAAGATGGCGGCCGCAACAAAAAAGTCACGTGACTGAAACCCATAAATACCCCTCAAAATCCACTTTTCTCAGGATATAATTCTTTGTCTAGTAATTTGAATAGTGAATTTGAAAGGGAAGGCAAAAAAAATACACACTGCTGGGTGTAAGATTTTTTTTTTAAGTCGCCTGTTGTTCTACAAAGCCTTTTAAAATGTGAATGACGTCATAAACATTGTACGGCCAGTTATACTGCATTACGGCAAGCTCTGGTCACTTCCTTTTTTTCTCTCGAGGCATCGACAACACAGCTGACAGGTTAGGCTCTCCCTGTTAATACACATGCTAGAAAGAGTTTGGGCTTGCTAATGTTGTTGCTAATTAGAAAATTTATGACCAGGGACTTGAGATATTAGATACATTTTCTATTTTGGCACATTGATACTACATCCGAGTGGGTACCCCCACACCAAATATGGGACAGTTTCGACTGTAGGGGGCGCCACAGGCCACGCCCTAAAGTCCGATTTTCAAAGCGATGGCATTTCCAACTCATTGCTCCAATTCTTCTGAAACTTGGTGTACATGCCTCATTTCCCATGGGGAACAAAAAATCCTCAAGGACCCATAAGGTCCGCCATGATGGATTTTCCTGTACAGTGATAATTTGGGAAAACCTTCAAAATTCCTCTTCTCTTGAACCAAAGCTCCAATTGACTTGAAATTTTGAACAGATATGTATCATGGATGTATCTAAAAACGTTACTTAAGACAGTTGAATCAAATACAAAATGTCTGAAAGGGGTGTACTTATGTAAATGTCCTCATTGCCTCAATATGTTTGTGTCACTAAATCACATGTCATTTTGAATGATGGTTTTTCAAACCTAATAGGGTTCAAGATGACATCACTCTGAAGTACCATAAACAATTTCACCTTGGTATGTCAAAATATGATTGAATTAGAGCTGTTTCAACCTTGACTGAATCTAACAACGCTTACCACAGGAGAAACAGCTTACTTTTTCAGACAGTAACTGAACATGACAATATTCCACACTGAGAATAGCTCAATGGGCTGGGACGGTGACCTGGAAAGTATAAGGTCGTAGGTTCGAATTCAGCCACAGTGTTTGAGCCTGTCTAAAATTTGAATATCTGTTTAGTTAAACAGGACTACATTGTTCTGAAGAACCAGGCGCAATTTCACCTTGATATGTCAAAAGATCATTGAATTACAGATGTTTAAACTTTGGCCGAATCAAACAATCCATGCTACAGGAGAAACGGCTTCCTTTTTTTGTACAGTAACTGACCATGTATTGTCGTCCTTGAGGATAGCTCAATGGGTTGAAACGGTGTCCTACAAAATGCAAGGTCACAGGTTCGAATCCAGGCACAGTCTATTGGCCTGTCATCATTTTGATTACTTGTTTAGTTAAACAAGCAGACATCATTCTGAAATACCATGCGCAATTTCATGCAATTTCACCTTGAAATCTCAGCAGTTGGTGTGTAGCAGAGAGGCTAGAGAGACTGACTTGTAACCTTATGCTCGAGTTCAAATCCCCGTTCAGCCTATTGTTGTTGGCCAAACATGAAGTAGTTTTGCTCTCTTGTTGTCCAAGTCTTGATCTTCTACAGTGTACATGTTTATAATATTTTGCCATTTTGCGGAGGAATCGCTGCTTGCAGCTATATTTAGGATTCCTCCGTAAAGAGGAAACCTATTGTTATTGTTAGTTTTATTATTAGGATTCCTCCGTAAGGAGGGAACCTATTGTTATTGTTAGTTTTATTATTAGGATTCCTCCGTAAGGACGTCAATTTCCGGTTATATAGATTTTCCGCCATTTCCGGTTTTATCAAAAACCTTTGAAAGCCTACTCCTCCTACAAATATTTTTCCAATATTCCCCAGAATTGGCACACATCATCTTCAGAGCAACCCTCACTGTAGTTATCAAAAGGTTTTTGATTTTCAAAACCGTTTGTCCGGTACAGCCAATCAAAATTGGCAACAAAGCAACCAAACAGGAAGTTTGGTCATATCTCAGCAAATCCTTGAGAAATCAACACCAAACTTGGTAGGATGACTCGAAACCCTCTTCTGAGGATGTCCAATCAATTTGGTGTCATGTGACCACTGGGCGTGGCCGCAGGAACCAAAAATGTGTTTTGGCCAATAACTGTTGATTTGTTTGCCTTTATTAAGTGATGTCTTTGTCTCATGATATATTGGGACATCCCGTGTGTGACACATGATAATTTGTGATAACAGCCGAATTGATGCGGCCGCCATTTAGAATGACTGAAAAAACACGTTTTCTCCACTCCTCCTACAAATGTTGTCCAATCTTCACCAAATTCGGCAGATATTATCTTCAGACCAAGCCTCACAAAGCCCATTACATGTTTTTTTGATTTTCGAAACCATTTTCCCGTTACAGCAAATCAAAATGTGCAGTTAAGCCTTCAAACAGGAAGTTGGGTCGTATCTCAGCAAATCTTTGATGGATTCACACCAAACTTGGTATAGGGACTCGGAACCCTGTTCTAATGATGTCTAAAATGTTTTCTGGGTCATATGACTGCTTGGCCACCTCATTGCTGCTTGCAGCTATATTTGCCAATGTCTTTCTTAATTGTATTAGTGCAGTGGTTCCCAAACTGGGGTGCGCGCACCCCTAGTGGTGCGCATACTGACCACCGGGGGTGCGCGAGAGAATGTAATGGCGGGGGAAAGAAAATTGTCTCAATTTTTTTAAACGTTTTTAACAGAGGTAAACTTCACATGCCAAAGTTTTATTGAGAAATAAAATAAAATGTTACAAGCTGTAAATTACTCATGATTTAATTTCATTTTACAAGCACGTCTGTGTCACAATAGCCCCGCCCTGTTCGTATTAGGCGCTAAAACGGCTAGCTAATTTATTCATACATATTCTTTGCTTACTACGTTCATCAAAATGGACACCTGGTTGAAAACGGGCACTTTGAAGAAATCAAGGAACAGTAGCAGTGAGCCATCTACGTCCTCGGCATCTTCTGTGGAGATGTGCACCGACCACGGCGCTGAATATATGGAGAAACCCGACCAAACAGCCTCAGAGGATCATGAACGGGGTGAAGAGGCGGGAACAGAAAAACCGATGTGCTGAACAGAGAAACCTAGCGTTACCAGATGTGCTGGTCAAGAGAAATAGGCCTACATTGGAGAGTCTGAAAATGTCAAGTAAGAAACGCAAATACAGTGACAGTTACTTTGGTTTCGGGTTTACATGGATTGGTGACGCAGACAGTCCAAACCCGCAATGTGTAGTCTGTGGTGAAGTTTTAGCCAATAGCAAGCCCTCATATATGGTCCAGCACTTACAAACCAGACATAGTCACTACAAGACATGCCTGCAAGTTTTTGTCCAAGGAAAATTGGAGGAACTGCAGAAGAAGAAAAACCCATCCAGGCTTAGGGACTTCGAAAAATGCACAGAAAGCTTCATATCTGGCGAGCTACCGCATAGCTAAAAAAGGTATGCCCCACCCAATTGGAGAAAATCTGTGCTTACCCGTTGCCAAAGACATGGTGAACTGTATGCTCGGGGAGAAAGCAGCAAAGACGTTGGACAAATTCCCTTTCTCTGACAATACTGTGGCTCATCGCATTGATTCGATATCTACTGACATCCTCAGCCAGCTAATAAGCAGAATAAAAAACAGTGAATTCTGCTCACTGCAAGTCGACGAGTCTACTGACGTAGCGAACCTAGCTAATCTTCTGGTGTATGTCCGTTATTTATTTGAGAACACAGTTCATGAAGATTTTTTGTTTTGCTGTCCCCTTGTCACACGTTCAACAGGGCTAGATATTTTTTATTTGATGGATAGCTTTTTCAGAGTACACGAAATTGACTGGGCGCGCTGCGTTGGAGTTTGTACAGACAGGGCGAAATCAATGACAGGGAGACACAAAGGAGCAGTAGCTCTCATCCGAAAAGTTGCACCATCAGTTTTCTGGGTGCACTGCAGCATCCACCGAGAAGCCCTAGCGACGAAAAACATGCCAGGTGAACTTTTGTCTGTTCCTCATGACGTCGTGAAAATCGTCAACTTCATCAAGGCTCGTCACAAATTCACAGATTTTTCGCACTATATGCAACGAAATGGGCAGTGAGCATGAAACACTTCTACTACACATGGAAGTGTGCTGGTTATCACGCGGAAAGGTATTAGCGAGGATTTTTGAGCTCAGATGTGAAGTTCAGGAATTTTTTGTTCACAACCCGTTTCACCTGTCTTCATGCTTACAAGATGACATCTGGCTTCAGAAACTGGCATATCTGGCAGACATATTTTCTACTCTTAATGAACTTAATTCAAGTCTGCAGGGTCTTAGTACCACCGTTTTCAACACCCAGGACAAAGTTGAAGCACTTATTAAAAAGCTTGTTTTCTTGGCCAACTGGATAAATACAAACTCAACTGAGTGCTTTCCTCTTCTATCTGAATTTTTGCAATCCCGGGAATCTGTGCTAAGTGATAGCGTCAAAGGCCTCATAACTGAACATCTCAACCAGCTCAGCCAAAATCTGCAGACTTACTTCCCCCCAATGGACCAAACTCAGACATGGATTTGGAATCCTTTTCATGTCACTCCTCCAATCCCACATCTCTCATTTCAAGAGCAAGAAAAGTTACTCGAGTTATCATCTGATGGGAGACACAACATACTTTAAAAAAAGAAGTCACTGGTGGATTTCTGGGCTTCAGAAATGGTGGAGTATCCAGGATTGTCAAAGCAAGCACTTAAAGTGTTGATGCCCTTTGCAACCACGTACTTATGCGAGGCAGGCTTTTCTGCACTGACATTGTTGAAAACAAAACATCGACAAAGACTAGATGCCGAGAATGATATGAGAGTAAAACTGTCATCCATTACCCCGAATTTTGATGATCTGTGTGTAAACATTCAGGCCCATCCATCTCACTAAAAAGGGTAATAGAATATTTTTTTAATTATAGCTGAATTTTTTTTGTTTTCTAATCTACAGTCAAATCATGTCAAAATGTATTTTTATTCAATTTTTTATTATTACAGTGAATATTTGTATTTAGTTGCAATCAAAAATTGAAGTTTAACCAGAGTAAGGTGTTGGGGGGTGCTTGACAGGTGTCAAACACTAGAAAGGGGTGCATGCTGCAAAAAGTTTGGGAACCACTGCATTAGTGCTATCGCGGTATCCTACTTCACTCTGTTGGATTATAAAATGACACATGGAAAATATTAACTGTGTGCCCGGTTCTCGAGTTGAGATATTCGTAGGAAACTCGCTGCAGACCAGATGACCAATCAGAGTGAAGGGGCTGTGACGCGAAAAGAGCAAGCCAAGCTGCAGCAAATTATTTTTTCATTATTTGATATCGAAATGCTTATCCAAACAACGTCAGTCGCGGCACTGCACTCTGTTGGGTTATAAAGAGGACACATGCCAAATATGAACTTTGCAGAGTGCCCGGTTCTTGAGTTGATCATGATAAACTAAACCCATTCTAATTTACACACACAGAGATTCCTGGCATTATTAGAGAAATGTATTAGTCCATTTTTAAGTATGTTTCTCTCTCTTAGGTAGCTACAGTATGGACCAACATCAGCACAGACCCCCAAATCCAAACTTCAGTCACCATCAGTCGACCACATACAGGCGAAACAGGGATGAGAGTCATGGAGGTCACTTTCAACCTAAACGTTTCAAATGCGAGAACCAACACCACCAAGCTGGTTCTTCTGCTGGACCACCCCCAACAGCCCCCCAGACACTCGGCACCAGACGACAACTATATGAAAGAGACTTCCCCTTATACAAACAACCTGTGGAGCTCGGTCACTTCTCCTTGGACTCTCAACGTCGTTTTTTCAACGATGCAAGGCAGCTGAGATATTACGTAGAGCCAGAGAAGAGTCCCAATTTTGACCTGAGAGATGGCTACAAAGACCGCTTTGTAAAAAGAGATGATGGGGTGAAGGAGAAACTTGATCACATCCTGAAATGGATCCTGTTAAACAGAGCCAAAGTTCAGTCAAAAGGAACAGCAGCCTCATCCCCATGGTAAGCTGTTGCAGTCCAAACCGTGATTATAACTACAGCGTCATCTGTTTATAATAATAATAAATGTTATTTGTATTGCACTTTACATTACAGCAATCTCAAAGTGCTACAGAGCACTTTGCACATCATAATGCAAATCATGTTCAACACAGCCTTTGATCCACCTTCCCTTTCCCAGTGATTTGGAGGTAGACTTTGTGACTTGGCGGGGTCATCTGACAAAGCTTCTGACCACACCGTATGAGACGCGTGAGGGCTGGCTGCTGGCCATTTCCAGGCTGGGGGGCACTCTGTATATCAGCGAGGTGGAAACTGAGGCAGCTCGCACAGACCGGGAGAACCGTACTGAGAGTCATGAGGAGATGATGTACTGGGGATACAAGTTTGAACAGTATACCTGTGCAGGTAAGGATTTGTCTTTTCAGGAACAAGGAATTCACAGTACATTATTAGTATTAGTATTATTAGTATATTATTGAGGTGAACAGTATATTGATGAGTTGATTTTTTTTATTATTGTTTTGGGAGAGGTTGCTCAAAGGAGATACTCAGCCAGGCCTTTTGCTTAGCAGAAATGTCCATTGTCCACCCTGATTTATGCACAGTATTTGCTTATAACAATACTAAACATTGTGACAACATTGTGGTTTCAGATGACATCCACAGCCTCCCAGACCCAGCTGGGGTAGTAAACACTAATGAGGCTTTTTGCACTGTGGTCCAGACCCGACTGGCCAAGCATAGACTCCTCTTCTCCGGTGAGGTGGATTGTCGAGACAAGGACCCCAAGGCTCAGACCGCCCCAGCATGCTACATCGAGCTGAAGACCTCAGCGGAGATCTGCACCCCCAAACAACGCAGCAACTTCCACAGGTACCCGTGGAAGAAATTATATGGCAGATGCTGTCTTCTCCCAGTAGAACCTGGTACTTCGAAGAAGAAGAAGATTAATTCCACGATCGAAGAATCCCAAATCCTCCATTCCACTCCATTCCTTTTTCACTGGGTTCCAGTTCCAAACAGGATGAAATTCCTGCAGCAGACAGGAGGGCGAGGAATAAAGACCATGACAGATCAACCTTAAATCAACCTTAATAATCAATATCAAGGTTAATCAACCTTAAATCCAATCATAGTCTTGTTTGGATGGTGAGGGTGCAAACTAGCACTGAGGTCAGAAGCTCTAGACAACATTGATGTTTCCTCTCTGTAAACTTCTTATAGGTTCAAACTGCTGAAGTGGTGGGCCCAGTCTTTTCTCCCCGGCGTCCCGAGGATCGCAGCTGGTTTCCGTGATCAGGAAGGAGTGGTTGTGTCAGTAGAGACTTACCACATCTCTAAGATATCCCAGCTAATCAAGGTTGGAGTTTGGGGGGGGTCACTTTGGAAGATATGTTTGTAGTTGTGGTTGTATTTGTAGGTCATGCATCTGCTGTATGTGTTTGCATGTGTATGCAAACACATGGGAGTCAGGTGGCTGAGCGGTGAGGGAATTGGGCTAGTAATCCGAAGGTTGCCAGTTCGATTCCCGGTCATGCCAACTGACGTTGTGTCCTTGGGCAAGGCACTTCACCCTACTTGCCTCAGGGGAATGTCCCTGTACTTACTGTAAGTCGCTCTGGATAAGAGCGTCTGCTAAATGACTAAATGTAAATGTAAATGTATGCATGCTTGAGTGTCACTCCGGCACATAGTTTATTCCTATGAATTACAGTTTAAAGTGCTCATTTGTTCGTCCCCATACAGAATGAATACAACTGCTGGAAGCCTACAGTCTGCATGAATTTCTGCTCTGATTTCCTGTCCTTTGTGAAGAGTGTTGTCAGAGAAGACAATCCCAGGTGAGAGTATTGAGTGTTATAACCATGGCATGAATGGTGTGAATTTAGGTGAACATACCCATGATACTAACACTGAGTTCCCTTGTCTTGTTTTACATGCAAATGTATTCTTTTAGGGTGGTGTACCTGTTTTCATGGGATCCCCATAAAGATGTGACATTCACCATCCACAGAGACTCTCACTATTCCTTTCTGCCTGACTGGTATGTGAGGGACCTGAACAAGACACACCACCATGCCCAACCTCAGTCTTGATTCACTTCTAAGCTTTGGCAATTGAGGTAAAAGAGAAAGACAAGAACTGTAGACTCCCTAACTCCCGGGTAAAGACTTGATGAACTTCCATTTTCTTTGGGTGGATGGCTGTTTCTATTCTAGTGCAGACCAATTCGGAGTTAGCGCCTCGATCTTTGTATTTTTAACACTTTTTTTTATTTTTCTTAAAAGTGTATGCCTTTCCTGTATGAAGTATGTTCATCGAGTTGAATATGTATAATGTTTTATATTACAAAAAGCACCATTAGACAAATGTTATTTCCAATAGAAACCCTTTACTGTTCCCAGGATATATTAATAAAGTACAGGTTACCCTATAAATCTCTGGGTAAAACATTCATTAAATGTAATCAAACAAAACTACATTTAAAAACGTTAAACTGTGCAGTGAAAATCTAAATAAAGGCATGACTTCAAGTTAGTGTTAGTATTGCATCAGACTTTTTTCATGTAAAGTCAGTATTGTGTGTTTGAGTAACCAAACCACATAAACTAGTGTAGTTTATGTGAGTAGGCCAACCGAAATACATTATTGTACTATGATGTACAGGCGTACGCCCAGCTGGTGAATATTACACATCAAAGGCACTGAAGGCAGTAAATTAGCTTTTCTACATAAAAGGTCCAGAGGATAGGAGGTGGTCTCTCTAAATGAGATCTATGTAACATCTATGGTGGTACATGCTGAAGTGCAAAAGTTGAAGTCTCACAAACCATGTTTTTTCCATTTGGAGGCACTCCACACAAACATTGCTGAAAACAGCTTTGACTATAATGTTTTGTGTAGTAATGTTAATGTGCAGTAATACCTTCTAAAATGATTAATGCCCCTACAGTTATTGTAGATTTGGTTTGCAGATTTACATTTACATTTATTCATTTAGCAGACGCTTTTATCCAAAGCGACTTCCAAGAGAGAGCTTTACAAAGTGCATAGGTCACTGATCATAACAACAAGATAGCCAAAAAACATCGCGAGTAGCCAAAACATGAAGCACACATTGTGAACAACCAAAGTAAGTGCCAAAGGGAAGAACCATAAGAGCATGTAGTTAAACAAGTCACAACCAAACAACATGAACAGCTATAAGTGCAAGTGTACCTGTGGGAAAAAGCAAGCAACAGTAATAAAACAATATATCACAGCGAGAACCAAAAATTTTAATCAGTTACCACTAACCACAAGAGCAACAAGTCTCTAAGCAAGAGTCATTGTGATCCTTGAGGAAACTAACATCGGGTCAAGCGAACCGTTCCTAAGTACCGTTGTACTCCCGGAACAAGTGCGTCTTGAGCCTTTTCTTGAAGGTGGAGAGACAGTCAGTGTCTCTGATGGAGGTGGGGAGTTGATTCCACCACTGGGGGGCCAGACAGGAGAAGAGCTTGTGTTGGGACCGGGCGGTCTTGAGCGGTGGGACCACCAGGCGGTTGTCTGAAGAAGACCGTAGGTGGCGGGTGGGGGTGTAAGGCTGCAGGAGAGACTTGATGTAGACGGGTGCAGTCCCGTTCACTGCTCGGAAGGTCAATACCAGGGTCTTGAATCTGATACGGGCCATGATAGGTAGCCAGTGGAGAGAGATGAGGAGCGGGGTAACATGGGAGCGTCTGGGTAGATTGTAGACCAGGCGGGCCGCCGCGTTCTGAATCCTCTGAAGAGGGCGGGTTGCACATGCTGGGAGACCAGCGAGCAGAGAGCAGATTGCAGTCAACTGTCTCGGTAATGCATCTGCTTGCAAACTGAATACATTTGAATGATTTTTTCATTTAAAAAAAGTCGGCTGTCATTGTACCAATATTGAAACATAGAATTAGCTTCATGATATCCATGTTTAAGTTAAAACTGGAAAACTGACATCAAAAGTGTAAATTGCATTGTTAAATGTGCAAATAGGAATGGGTTCAAAACACAAAAGGCAACACAAAGTTAAAGAGGAGAGCACCTATAGCATCTTATTGGTCCTTCACTGCAGCTTGCATGTCTCATTTCCCATCTCCTGTGTCAATAGGAGAGAAACTATTGTTTGATCTAGCTGTCTAGCACATAGGCACCAAATTTGTCACGGCTGGTTGATAAATTGGAACTTCCTTCTAAATAGGGTTGCAATCATCTGGAGGGGGCTGACAGTGATCTGTACTGCTGTGCATGGCTGCAGGAACTAGGGGTGCTGCAGCACCCCCTGCTGACAGCACGAAAATTTACAATTCTTGAAAATCCACCACCGCGGCACTGCCCTGCAACATTAACCCTCGTGCTGCCTTCGGGTCACATGACCCAAAGGTTCATAACGAACCATCGTTGTGTTTACCCAATTTTACCCAATACAAAAACAAATTAAAATAATTTTCTTTTAACCTTTGCAATGTGGGGGGTCTGAGACAGCCTAGCTGTTAAAAGAAAATGCTTCACTTTGTCTTTGTATGCGGTAAATCTGTCGCAATACGACGGTGGGTCACAATGACTGATGGGTCAGAATGACCCGAAGATAACACAAGGGTTAAGCCTCCCCAGCACCCCCCTGATAAAATATGTTCCCGCGGCTATGCCGCTGTGCGATGTACCAAGGTATACAGTGCTTAAGATGCAATGCTGCGGATGGTTGAAATGAACATGAAACTGCCTCTATCACTCCCATCCACCTCCTTGGCTCTGTACATTTAAAACAAGGTCATAAGTGCACGTTCAAGTTAAATCTAATGTTAGACAACCAACATCAATGACAGGTTATGCCACATAAATAAGCTTATGAGGTTTAAAGTGCAGCCAGCACGTTTCAAGTATAATGTAACAAATCTATCTTCAAAGAAATGCTTGTTAGCAATACTTGCTTACTTAATGCATACTGGCACACTATTCATCTAACTTGAGGATTCCCACCACCCAGCCACCAACAATGTTATTTTAATCTAGATAATATTAATCTGATTTGATGAGGGCAGAGTAGTGAAAACCAATGCAGTCAGAAAAGCTGTGAGTCAGAGAGAGAGGTAGTGGGAGTGGAAACCGTCGGGCTGAATCTTGTTGTGAAGGTTGGGCTGAAGATTGTTCCTCAAGCCTTTCCCCCCCTCAGCCCTTTCCCATTAAGCACCTGTCACATTCCACAAAAGGAAAAGATGTGAGGAATCACGCAAAGACTTTTGAGACCCACCGCATCTGATAGATTCTGTCTGATGATTTATGATGATTTATGAAAGACTTCAACGGTAAAAAATGCCAGTCCTGAATCAAAACACCTGAAAATAACCTGTCAGATAAAAGTCTCAGTGCTTCAGTTTCTTGTTCAGGCCCATGACTTTGAAGGTGACAGCTGTAATCTTCTCATACACTACGAACATTAGAGCAGCCGTTAGTACCGTCTGAAGGAGCTTGGCCTCCAGGCCTTTGTACAGGCCCAGCACTCCATGTCTCCTGCAAAGACAGAACAGACATCCTCAACACCCAGCAGTGATATACCATGCCACTCAAGACCATGACAAAAGGTCTATTCACAATCACTGATTCTTTGTGATCATAACCATGTCAGATTGCTGCCACTTTGAAAGGTAGGCAAGAGTTCAGTGAGCATTACTCACTTGATTCTGTCCATTAGGAGGAAGATAACATTTCTGAGACTTCCAAATACACCACCCTTGCCTTCAGCTTTGAACTGGCCAAACTGAGGTGGAAAAGTGTCTCTGAGTATGTTAATGACTGATTAATCATTATTAAATTAGCGTGTGTGTATATAGATAGATATAAGAATAAAACTTGACACCATTGAATGGAGACTGGACTGTATGTTTTGTGAATGCATGTCTGTTTACCCTTAGAATAGCCTGGACTGTCTGCAGGGGATATGTTGCTGTTGTAGCAATAGCCTTGGCAAGTGCTCCAATGAGAAAGATCTCGACAGAGGAAATCTGTATGTAGACCAAACAATGGTGTTGTTATCTTTAAGCCTGACATTGACTGAATTACTTTCTACAAAACTTTGAGAATTTTTTAGGGCTGGGGATCCTTAATTTTTGGAGATATCGATACCATTTTCGAGACTGCTTAACGATCCGAGTCTTTATCGATACCACTATCAATACTTTACTGGGGTGAGCTTGAGCTAACCACCATCTAAATAAATGAATTTGGCAAATGTTAAACATATAGAGCTCCGGGAGTTGACGTCATGCACTCCCAGCAACCACCGGTCAACGCCATTTTGGCAGGAAAGTGGAAAGCCCAGACCCCCACCCCTCGCCCCTCGACTTGAGGCAACGGCCCCGGTGGATATAGGTGGTATTGCATTTCCGATTTGCTACCTGACTCGTCCGGTCGTTTTTATTCTATTAACTCCAGTCAACATATCTAAAACTATCTCCCCCAATAATTATTTTTGATTCTTGAACCTGGCTTATAATACTAGCTTTTTCGTAGAATAATTTCGAAACCAATCCGAAATGGGTAAACTAGCACCCCATTTATTTGCTTACGTCAAGAAAAGTTGCCTGTAAACGTGCTCGCGGATACAAACAGGGGACAAGCACATAAGGGAACATCAGCAAATTGCTGGTTTACCTGAACTGAATGAGAACAAGGAGAAAGTGCTTGATAATCTACAGTTGCCTGCCTTTATAGCAAGTTTAACAAATGGTTGCACACATACATGACGGTTGTTTGTAGAGTTTATTTCCGTTATTTTAAAGCAGATTTAACCCTTTTGTAATGAACGCTATTATGCTCATGGCATGACGAAAGTAATTATAGCCCAATATAATTAGTTATAATATCGTGGCATGTTACGGCGTCATTATAGATTGTTGACATGTTATTCTGGAGCAAAGACAAAGATGTATAAATCATGTCTGATAACCACAATATTGTTATGGTCGTTATATTCTTAGAACTTTATGTCAGTTAACACCACAACGATGGCATTCACAATAAGCTAGTAATAGTAAGCAACACTCATCATCATTATAATAGTAACAGGCTCAGGGCCGGAGTGGGGCCACTTTTCAGCCCGGGAGTTTCAGTCCCAAGACCGGCCCTTTTTTTTTGTATACCAAACAGGGACGGATGCAGCCTGCTTTGACTGGGGGTGCAGTGAACCTTTCTGGGGGGTATCATGATTGTATTATTTTTTATATTGATACCATTTTTGAGACTGCTTAACGATCCGAGTGTTAATCAGGCACGGAGCCAGACGTTGTAAACATTCGGAGCTTTGCCCCAACCTAGGACGTATGGGTTTGATGTGAGTTTGATGTGTGCAAGATAGGCACTTCTACACTTAATGCGAGCATGCAAAGAGCGCGAGCGAAATGTTGGCCATTATTTGAGCGCAAAATAGTTTTTTGAGCTTTATGTAAAATAAACAGACTCCGGCCCTGCTCCCATCCATCCTCCCTGACGCGTATCGTTACGGTACGGCCGCCCGTCCCAGCTATCGGTAGCCGATCTGAGAAAACATTTTGGAAAAGACGCGCTATGGACCCAACCAACTCTATTTGGGAGGGGATAACTCCCTCACATGGTACAACCCATGCAGAGGCTGAGGGGTCAGAATGCGGAACGTGTGTAGCCTACTTTAAGAGAAGATAGACTAACCTGCCAAATGTCAAAAAATAAATAAAAATCCTCGACCGGCCCAAAAGTGAAGCGGCCCACCGGCCCAAAAGTGAAGCGGCCTACCGTAAAGTTCACATCTATCTGCTTCTTGATCGGACTTGTACCACATTCTGACATTTTTTTGGCAATGCCTTAGCTCCAGCTCACAAGCTCGCGACTGGTTGTCGCAAAGTATGACGTGTACAGCTAGTTGCAAGCATGCACGAGTTTCGGAGCTAGGAACAAGCTTCTGCGCAAGACCGGACGAGTCAGACTGGAAAGATGGCGCAGTCCATTTCGCGCTCTCGCTTGCCTCACTGCGCCACTGAGCACTTTTCATAGAAATGAATGGGGACGCCATCTTGGAAGAAAAATCTAGCTGTGTCTATTAATATATACGTCTATGGGAGCGCCAGAGTGTACATACATATATACTTACATACATATTATACATAGTTTAATAGGGGTTATGCGCAACATTCTTCCGGGTTCTACAAAACAGATGTAACTACTTCCGGCCGTCCGCTTCTGAGGTAAACACAGCGTAGTAATGGCCACCTTCGGTGTTTACAGGAGCTACCCTTAATTACAATTTCCGATGTACACCGTATTGCCAAACGGACGTCCAGAGCCCCGAGTACTCTGTTAGACAAGGTATTTAAGTTTTACGCCTCCTCATTTATTCATAATTATAAAGGCATGTAATATATGTAGCTTTTGCTAATGGCATCGGATATAGCGATAGTGGTAGCCTAGCTAACTATCAGTAGTTAGTTTAGACTTGTATGCTATCAGTAGTTTAGTCTTTTATTTTTGCTCGCAGACGATTAAAACAGTCAAACGAAGACTGCATTTTAGCGATGGGGTTATAGTACCAACAGTATAATTACTACGATGTCCTGTGTGTTTATGCTGGTCAACCGTTATGTAATCCATCTGACTGTAGGTCTAATGTGTCTAATGTAGACTGCTGTTCTGGCAGGTGTTTCAGATTTCTAAAATATTGTTAGAATAATGATAAAAGTACTGAATGGATGAATGCTGTATCTTCTTGTCCACCAGCTTTCATTTGACCATGAACATGTTCTTGACTATGTAAGCATTCTTCTGAGACACTTGATGAATGGCTATAGTCTACCTGTTAGTGGAGAAGTAAGGTAATTGGGGCAAAGTTGATTGACAGTAAATCTTTCTATTGCAACATATTCGGTATGGTATACCTCACCTCGTATTGTAATAGACTTGTAGGAAACCCCTTGTCAACAAACTTACCCCAGCAACTTTACTAGGCCAATTCTTAATTCAGCGGTATCTGAATAGTAGCAAAATTCACTTCAAAAGCACTTGAAAGGATACATCAGTATCAATGTTTGTCTAATTGTCTCTTTGTGTACTTTACACAGATAGTGCTACGTGATTCAGAACCTGTCGTCATGACCTCCAGTCAGTGTTTGTGCAAAGCTGGCACAGCAGTGTGTAATGACACTGCTCTTTCAGACAGCTCATTACTCAGAGCTCAATATCCAGGTTGTCCCCCCTGTTCATGCCTGCACAGAAACTGAAAAACAATAGCACAAGCCCAGAACTACAGTAAGGGTTGAGGCAAATGTACTGTATATGTAAGAGTTAGGCTATGTATGCAGCAATAAAAATTGTAAATTGCTAAAAGAAAGTATTGTGATCTAAGGTCAGAAGCATTTTGAGGTGCAGCGTAATATAGTGGAGACTCAGTTTGTTTTCCGAGCGGTAAATGGGACTGCACCCGACTACATCAAGTCTCTCCTCCAGCCTTACACCCCCACCCGCCAACTACGGTCTTCTTCTGACAACTGTCTGGTGGTCCCACCGCTCAGGAATGCCCGGTCCCAACACAAGCTCTTCTCCTGTCTGGCCCCCCAATGATGGAATCAATTCCCCACCTCCATCAGAGACACTGACTGTCTCCCCACGTTCAAGAAAAGGCTCAAGACGCACTTGTTCCGGTACTTAGGAATGATTGGCTGGACCTGATGTTAGTTTCCTCCAGGATCACAATGACTCTTATTGAGAGACTTGTTACTCTTGTTGGTTAGTTGTAACTGACAAAGTTATTGTACTCGCTGTGAATTATATTATTGTTGCTTGCTTTTTATACAGGTACACTCTTGCACTTCTGAAGTTCATGTTGTTTAATAGTAACTTGTCTAAACATGCTCTTATGGTTCTTCCCTTTGGGACTTATTTGGTTTTTCACAATGTATGCTTCATGTTTTGGCTATCCGCAATGTTTGGGGCTATCTCGTTGTTATGATCAGTTACCTATGCACTTTTGTAAAGCTGTCTTGGAAGTCGCTTTGGATAAAAGCGTCTGCTAAATGCATAAATGTAACTATCCCTCCAACGTCAACACCTGCAAAGTTTTTACCAAATGATGGAGTGGAAAGGGGGAAGTGAACATATGGACCAAAAGACTGGGGGTGGCATGTTTTGGATGGGAGATTGATGCCAATAATGACCATCAGGTCATTGGCAGAAGGATGATTGGATGAAGATTGGGATATGTATTTGTCATATAAATGGTGTTTCTGCCTATTCAAATTAGAGCATATTCAATAAGTGTGGAGCTCATGTGAATATTCAAATTAATTTCGAAAGAAACTTGTAATACAAAAAAAGTTACTTTTCATGTATACTTTTACTATGTTAAGTTTTATTGTGGTAGGAGTAAAGGAAAAAATTTAGCCTATTTGGGTGTATTTTGGGCATATTCGATTCGTGTATAGCTCATTTGCATATTAACATTCATTTTTAAAGAACTTGTAATACAAACAATGTTACTTGTCATGGGTAGTTTCATTGTGTAAAGTTTCATTTTGATAGTAGTAAAGGAAAAAAATAGCCCCATTGGGGTGTAATGTTGCCTGGCCTTATTGGCACACATCTCGGATTGATGATAATTTAACATATTTCCTCAACTAGGATTTCTTAGGACTTTTAGTATGTTGTTCTGGACACCTCATAGAATTAATCTAAGCTGCAAAAAAAAAATTACATTTAGTCTGTCGTAAAACGCTACTTTGCCTGGACTAATAGTAACAAAGTTACATACTAGCTAGTTATAACAGTTACACAGAAAGAGACACTATGACAACGAAGTCCAAGTGGACTCAAAGAACGCAGTGTTCGGCAATCAACTGCAACAACTACCAATGTGACAGTATTTATGCCTTTCATCGCTTTCCCAAAGACCCTGACAGGTAAATTTTGGCGGTAGCGTAATCTTATGCACCTGCTAACTTTAAAGTTTTTTTGTCTAGTAGTAGGCTAGTAAACTTAATTCCTTCTAGGAACTGCAGGTCCTATCCATATAAACCAGAATAATGATTTATATGGATATGACAGTAAATTAAAATGAGCTTCTTAAATCAATTTTCTGAATTCATATATTTCATTGATAACTTGTGTACTGTAGGCTAACGTTGTAATGTGTAGAGCTAGCGTTAGGTTACCTCCTGGGAAACGGTCTAACGTTAGGCTATTATAACGTTATATAAACTCATCACTTTATTCTTACCTGTCACACTTAGCCTAATGTAGAGAGTAATATAATTTATAAAATGCTTGAACTTCTCTGTCAATATAAGTTCTTTGCATCACCTAGCGCTGCAGATGTGTACGGAAGTGAGAAGCGGAAACGATTACATCTGTTTTCCGGTTCGAATGCTGGGCGCTCCGCATAACCCCTATTTGCTGCCTATTTCAATAAACGTCGATTCAACATGGTGGGTAGCTGCTGTGCGCCAGGATGCCTGAACCATCGGGGAAAAGATAAAGGGAGAGCATTTTATAGGATTCCTAAGATCCAGAGAAGAACCCCATAATTCCTGACAACCACCCATGGCTTCAACTGAGGATCATTCAGTCTCTTGGAATGACTTATCTGTAATAAATATGTAATGGCATTTTTGTGATGAAAAGTGCACTGATATAATATACGTTAGCTAACGTTAGTAGCTAACCGTTGACGAACGTTACAGACTAGCTAACGCTAGCTAGCTATACAAGTTATAAAACTGACTGCATTAACATTACACATAGCAATTTGTAGCAGGTAGACTTCAAAGTTGAATATTCATCACTAATCCAACTGATTGCATCCATTTATATCCCTCCAGGCTTTTGCAGGCTTTCAAAGACTCTAGATTAGGACGAATGAAAGTTGATAGTTGTAGCTAAATAACTGGATACAGACTGTCAGGGAAGCCTTCCGTTTCACTCCTAAAGGTCGTAAAAATAACTCCGGGAGCATTATATGGATCACTAATGTTTAATCGATCAAGTTTAGCTTTATATGTCTTTTGAATGAAAGTGCGCAGTGAACTCGGACAGGTTGAAATCCGTGCTGGCGGCGTTCATTTTAGCCACTACTTTCCTGCCAAAATGGCGACTTAAACAGCAAAGTCACGTGATGGGTTTCATGTGACCTCACACAATGGTCGCGGCGCCATCTTGGGGACCGAATTGCAAGATGCCGTCTATCTGCTGTGCTGTGGGCTGTGATAACAGCAAATCTCAAATACATAAATTACCTTTTACAATGTCCCAAAAAACCCTAAGCGTCATGAGAAATGAATTGCTGCTATCAAGAAGGATCACCGGACTCCTACAGAACATAATTTAAAATGTGAGCATGTATTCTGGACAGCCATCATTGTGCTAGCTGTCCAGAACAACGTTGATATAAATTTACATTAGTGACGTTAGTTATGTAAGGTATTTTATTATGAGCTTTCATTGTGACAAGGAGTCATTGTTCTGACAGTCTGGCGGAGTGAGTTAAATAAAGTGAGACGTGCAGTGCCGTCTTGGAAGCCTGTATCCTTCTTTTAAAGCCCAAACCTAAGTTTAGTTTAGCATAGCATATAAAACCCTTGGCTACAGTTATATGGTTGAATTATGTTATGTTGCTACTTGTTGGAGTGGCGTTAGTATGCTAAACTACTTTTCATTTGATGCCCTGATGTGACTGATATTACAACGTAATCTGATGGCAATTCAGTTCAGTGATATAAAAGCTATTTGTGTAATGTTAATATCGCTTGATTAACAGACTGTCACTGATCCTTCCTATGATAAAGAACATTTTCTTCATCTCCAGAATGATACATTCATTCATTAACCCATCCTGATGAGAAGTAGGGGTAGGCTTCGGTGCTTTTAAATGCCTTAATGGCTTCCCCGGTGTATGGAGAGGGATTGTGGACGAGGTAAATATAGATGTCAGCAAACGTCAAATTTGGCTGGTTTTTACTATACTTTAGTGGAGTAAGCAGTTCACTTGTCAGTATATAAGGATCAAAACCTAAAGTATCTGTCTAAATATTGTTTCTTTTTGTCGGTGGTAAGGTGTGCTATTTTCGTGTGCGACATCATTCATTCTCACTGAGGAGACCCGAGGAGAGGCTTCGAATTGGTCACCAAGATGCCGGCCGCAACAAAAAAGTCACGTGACTGAAACCCATGAATAGCAGCAACCACACAACACCATGTAAACAAGATTACTGAACAACATTTACAACAATAACTTAAGTAAAACAGATGTCAAATAGAACAAGGGGAACGTTTTGCTCTCAGGAGGAGGGTGGCTAAAAGGAGCACATATTGGCACAATGGATCCTGGCTCTGGCTAAATCTACAATTGTCCACTACAGATGTACTATCCAAAACCTAGATGAGTAACTAGTATAAATGACTGTGATTGGTTGGTTGACAAAAAGTGACATTGACAAGACGTTATGAAAACGGCGATGGACCTGCCCGGCTATCAACTCTTTAGAGCAGACCGCGATGCAACAGTCACCGGGAAAACAAAAGGCAGAGGTTACTGCTTTTATGTGAGTAACAAGTGGTGCAGCAATTTAACAGTCATCGCTGGATTATACTCCCCCGACCTGGAATTATTGGTGATACACTGCAAACCCTTGTACTCACCTAGAGAAATATTATCCATTATCCTTGCGTGTGTCTACGTCCAGCCCCAGGCGCACGCTGACACTGCACAGCAAAGTTTACCAGATCAGATCACGGAGGTGGAAAACAAGTTCCCTAACTCCACTTTATTTGTCATGGGTGACTTTAACCACACTGATCTGAGATCTGAACTTCCAAAATACCATCAACTGGCGCGCTGCGCCACCAGGGGAGAACGGACTCTTGATCATTGCTATTCTACCATCAAAGAGGCATATCGCGCGTGCACTCCATTAGGCAATGGCGATCATGCTGTGATTAACCCTTGTGTTATCTTTACCGCATACAAAACACTCAAATTATCTAAACTATCGACCATAGCATTACATATCAAAACAGAACGAACACAACAATAGAACTCCAAACAACCTCCAAACAATGCTTATTTAACTAAGCTAATGCCCTTAACTCAGTAGCTTTTCAGCTTGCCGCAGGGCATTCTGGGTACCAAGTGCAATGCACGAGTATAGGCGATCTTACAGCATTGTGTAACACACTTCGGTTGTGGATAGTATGTCCAGAAATAAATCAAGGTCACTCATTTAGTGGCAGAATTCATTGTTATGTCTACAAAATTATTTAGATATATTATAAGTTCAGCTAGCTTGCAAATCCTGAGGATAGCCTACTGTAGCAGACCTTTCTATGTGACAACGGACAAGGGTGTTTTGTCCCTCGGGAGTTGCCGTAGGCTTGATGCTGAAAGCATTACGTGAAATCAGTGAAGGCTGTTCGAATGGCGATGTCAAGAAGAGCAGTGGTGAAATACAAGTTATGAAAAGAGACCGCGTCCGTGTCTTATTGTCCACACTATCATATACAATTATATCTAAAACGAATTTACAAAGAGCTGGTTTGACTACTAAAGTTGAATTAGTAATGTTGCTAGCGATGCTAGCGTTATTTTGCTAGCTAGCCTAGCCTATAATATTTCACTGGGTTTGCAGCTGTTTGATTAACTGAAATTATTATGAAATGTTATGTTCTACTAGCCATTTGCCTACTTTAGCAAGTCACTGTATTTCCAAGCCCTGATAGTGTAACTGAGAAAACAGTAAATAATTTCTCTTTCAAGTAATAAGCCCCCGTTCAAGTGTTGAGCATAAAATAAGCTGCACGGTCAGTAGAGATCTTGAGAGAAGCCACTTTTTTGTTGTATAACCGGAGTGTAAACCGCTTCGAAATATAAGCCGCACAAGCACAAGAAAACTGTAAAATCGTAGTACAAGTCTTATTTTCCTACTTATTTTCCGTAAAATACGATAAGAGATCTGTCCAGAAACGAACACCTGTTGCAACTGAATCACTACAAACCTGTTTTGACATTACAGACTGGGCAGCTATTATGCTGGCATGCAATAACATTGATGAGTATGCAGACACATGCTCATCTTACGTCTACTTTTGTGAGGAACTCTGCATCCCCAGACAATCCATTGTAATTTATGGAAATAATAAATCGTGGTTCAATAAGGTGAGGCTACTGAGGAGAGAAGGAGGTGGCCCACAGGAGCGGAGACAAGGACGCGTACACCAAAGCCAAATATGCCCTCAGCAAAGCCATCCAGCATGCTAAAGGGGTGTATAAGGCAAGAATTGAACAACAGGTCGGGGATAAGAACATCAGTGCTGTCTGGAAGGGCCTACAATCTGCCACGGGCTACAAGAAGAAGCCCCCCCCCCCCCACCTCTAACAACCCAAATCTACTAGACCAGTTCAATGTGTTCTGCACAAGGTTTGAAGCACTGCGTGGGTCCCCCCCCTCCATCCCCGCCGCTTCCCCTCCTCCTGCCACCACCTCCCCTGCCCATGCCACCACCTCACCTACTCCACTGGTCATCACTGAGCATGAGGTTCGGAAGGCTCTTCAAAGGTCAGAACACCAGGAAAGCGTGTGGGCCGGACATGGTGTCACCTGTTACCCTCAAGCACTGTGCCAGCGAGCTGGCTCCAGTGTTTACGGACATTTTTAACCAGTCTCTTAATTTATGCCGTGTTCCTGTATGCTTCAAATCTGCTGTCTTCATTCCAGTGCCGAAAAAGCCAAAGGTCACCTGCTTGAATGACTACAGACCGGTCGCCCTCACCTCTGTAGTCATGAAGGTATTTGAACGCTTGGTCCTCTCCTATCTCAAAGCATTCACTGACCACCTCATGGACCCCCTCCAATTTGCATACAGACCTAAATGCTTATATATGCTTCTGCGTTTTTCAAAAACGGACACATGGGAACACCCTCTTCTCCGAGGAACGCCCTCTACGAGCTCTCCCTCAGCCCTCGGAGAGCCCCGGAGAGCTCGACGTGCACCTCCTGAATTTTCTAACTATCCGTCGTGAGCGACGGAGAGCTACGGAGACCCCCCTTGGCTGTGATTGGTCAGTATTAAGAATCGCTTGCGTCAGGGGCGGGGGCGGGGTTGCCGGGATAAACAGGACGAACAGAATCCTTTGACCGCCATTGCTGTAAGTTTTCACAATTCATATTTCAGCTAAACAGTACATACAGTTAGGTCCATAAGTATTTGGACATTGACACCATTTTCATCATTTTGGCTCTGTATACCACCACAATGGATTTGAAATGAAACAATCAAGATGTGCTTTAAGTGCAGACTTTCAGCTTTAATTTCAGGGTATTTACATCCAAATCAGGTGAACGGTGTAGGAATTACAATACATTTTATATGTGCCCCCCCCCCTTTTTAAGGGACCAAAAGTAATTGACAATTGGCTGCTCAGCTGTTCCATGGCCAGGTCTGTTATTCCCTCATAAAGGGAGTTCGTTATTTCATTGACAAGGAGCAGATAAAAGGTCTAGAGTTCATTTCAAGTATGGTATTTGTGTTTGGAATCTGTTGCTGTCAACTCTCAATATGAAGTCCAAAGAGCTGTCACCATCAGTGAAGCAAGCCATCGTTAGGCTGAAAAATCAAAACAAACCTATCAGACAGATAGCAAAAACATTAGGTGTGGCCAAATCAACTGTTTGGTACATTCTTAAAAAGAAAGAACGCACTGGTGAGCTCAGCAACACCAAAAGACCCGGAAGACCACGGAAAACAACTGTGGTGGATGACAGAAGAATTATTTCCCTGGTGAAGAAAAACCCCTTCACAACAGTTGGCCAGATCAAGAACACTCTCCAGGAGGTAGGCGTATCTGTGTCAAAGTCAACAATTAAGAGAAGACTTTACCAGAGTAAATACAGAGGGTTCACCACAAGATGTAAACCATTGGTGAGTCTCAAAAACAGGAAGACCAGATTAGAGTTTGCCAAAAAACATCTAAAAGAGCCTGTACAGTTCTGGAACAACATCCTATGGACAGATGAGACCAAGATCAACTTGTACCAGAATGATGGGAAGAGAAGAGTATGGAGAAAGGAAGGAACTGCTCATGATACAAAGCATACCACCAAATCAGGTGAACGGTGTAGGAATTACAACACATTTTATATGTGGCCCCCCCTTTTTAAGGGACCAAAAATAATTGGACAAACTAACAATCATAAATCTAATTGTCACTTTAATACTTGGTTGCAAATCCTTTGCAATCAATGACAGCCTGAAGTCTGGAACCCATAGACATCACCAGACGCTGGGTTTCGTCCCTGGTGATGTTCTGCCAGGCCTCTACTGCAACTGTCTTCAGTTCCTGCTTGTTCTTGGGGCATTTTCCCTTCAGTTTTGTCTTTAGCAAGTGAAATGCATGCTCAACTGGATTTAGGTCAGGTGATTGACTTGGCCATTGCAGAACATTCCACTTCTTTGCCTTAAAAAACTCTTTGGTTGCTTTCGCAGTATGCTTCGGGTCATTGTCCATCTGCACTGTGAAGCGCCGTCCTATGAGTTCTGAAGCATTTGGCTGAATCTGAGCAGATAATATTGTCCGAAACACTTCAGAATTCATCCTACTGCTTTTGTCAGCAGTCACATCATCGATAAATACAAGGGAACCAGTTCCATTGGCAGCCATACATGCCCGCGCCATAACACTACCTCCACCATGCTTCACTGATGAGGTGGTATGCTTTGTATCATGAGCAGGTCCTTCCTTTCTCCATACTCTTCTCTTCCCATCATTCTGGTACAAGTTGATCTTGGTCTCATCTGTCCATAGGATGTTGTTCCAGAACTGTACAGGCTCTTTTAGATGTTTTTTGGCAAACTCTAATCTGGTCTTCCTGTTTTTGAGACTCACCAATGGTTTACATCTTGTGGTGAACCCTCTGTATTTACTCTGGTAAAGTCTTCTCTTAATTGTTGACTTTGACACAGATACGCCTACCTCCTGGAGAGTGTTCTTGATCTGGCCAACTGTTGTGAAGGGGTTTTTCTTCACCAGGGAAATAATTCTTCTGTCATCCACCACAGTTGTTTTCCGTGGTCTTCCGGGTCTTTTGGTGTTGCTGAGCTCACCAGTGCGTTCTTTCTTTTTAAGAATGTACCAAACAGTTGATTTGGCCACACCTAATGTTTTTGCTATCTGTCTGATAGGTTTGTTTTGATTTTTCAGCCTAACGATGGCTTGCTTCACTGATGGTGACAGCTCTTTGGACTTCATATTGAGAGTTGACAGCAACAGATTCCAAACACAAATACCATACTTGAAATGAACTCTAGACCTTTTATCTGCTCCTTGTCAATGAAATAACGAACTCCCTTTATGAGGGAATAACATAGACCTGGCCATGGAACAGCTGAGCAGCCAATTGTCCAATTACTTTTGGTCCCTTAAAAAGGGGGGGGGCACATATAAAATGTATTGTAATTCCTACACCGTTCACCTGATTTGGATGTAAATACCCTGAAATTAAAGCTGAAAGTCTGCACTTAAAGCACATCTTGATTGTTTCATTTCAAATCCATTGTGGTGGTATACAGAGCCAAAATGATGAAAATGGTGTCAATGTCCAAATACTTATGGACCTAACTGTATAAATCAGCATCTGAATTAAAATGTGACGAGAAATGGGCAGTGTAGTTGCTGAAAATGTGTGTATTTTATTGATGAAACCGCTCATTTGTAAATTTGCTCCGACTTCTCGATAACCTAGGTAAATAAACACTCCACGACGATTTACAAAAAAAAGTTGCGCCACCTACTCTTCTGGCGGTGAATTGTTTTCAGCACCCACAGCCTACGGAGAACCATAAACGCAGTCTATCCGTCTGTATCCGTGCGTATCCGTGCGCCCGCCCATCCGTAAACGGAGACGCAGAAGCATATTGCGGCCTTAACCGCTCAGTAGACGAGGCAATCAACATAGCCCTTCACTATATTCTACAACACCTGGACAATCGGAACACCTTTGCAAGGGTCCCGTTTGTGGATTATAGTTCTGCCTTTAACACCATCATTCCCGACCTCCTCCATAGCAAACTGACCCATCTGAACATCCACCCCCTCACCTGCTCATGGATTACAGATTTTCTCACCAACAGGTTGTCAGGCTGGGCCCGCATCTGTCACAGCCCCGCACAGTTAACACCGGTGCACCTCAGGGTTGTGTGCTGTACCCCATGCCGTTCTCCCTGTACACCAACGACTGCTCCTCTGGTGACCCGTCTGTCAAGACCATCAAGTATGCAGACGACACCACCATGATAGGTCTCATCAGTAAAGGCCGAATTATACTTCTACGACTCCGTTACGGACAGACGGACGGATTGATTTAATTTATAGTACTCCGAAGGCTGTGGGTGCTGAAAACAATTCACCGCCAGAAGAGTAGGTGGCGCAACGGTTTTTTGTAAGTCGTCATCGAGTGTTTATTTACCTAGGATATCGAGAAGTCGGAGCAAATGTACAAATTAGCCGTTTCATCAATAAAATACACACATTTTCAGCAACTACACTGCCAATTTCTCATTTTTTTAATTCAGATGCTGATTTACATGTACTGTTTAGCTGAAATATGAATTGTAAAAACTTACAGCAATGGTGGTCAAAGGATTCTGTTCGTCCTGTTTATCACAGCCATCACGGCAACCCCGCCCCCGCCCCAGACGCAAGCGGTTCTTAATACGGACCAATAACAGCCAAGGGGTATCCGTAAAATGACGGACAGACGGATAGTCAGGAAAATCAGGAGGTGCACGTAGTGTTCTCCGAGGGGCTCGGAGAGGGCACGGAGAGGGAATTCCTCGTCGGAGAGGGCTTTCCCTGTGTCCGTCTCCGAAAAAACAGAGAAGTATAAATCGGCCTTAACAACAATGAGTCTGCCTACCGGAGGGAGGTCGGCCATCTAGAGTCCTGGGCCCCGTTTGTCGTAAGGGTTGAAGCTAAGTTAATCAATTGTCCCTTTAGCCAGTTAACATTAGCGAGATGAGTGAGAACAGCAAATATCGGTTCGTCAACGGCTGATCCGCATCCAAATCATGTGGTTAATTTCAATCAGGCTAAACTTATCAGGGAAATTGCACGTGCACGTCCTACTTCAAAAGGCAGGAAAGGTCGATAACCAAAACCGTGATTTTCTAACGGTATGATGGCGGAAAAGACGAAAGAGAGAGCGGTGATAGGCTATCTCGCCATCCGAGCAAACTATTATAATGAGTCTCTACGAAGACAATAAGCATATTATCATGGCTAAGTCAAACACTGCCACCGCTGCCAGAGCAAGGCAAGCAGCTTGGCAAAAAATTGCCGATAAGCTAAATGCGAAAGTTTTGGGGAAATGTATAGGCTCATCTTAAGTGCCTCATTACCCCAATCAATCAGATCACATTTCTTTAAATGTGCCTGCTGGCAGTAGGCTTAATGGAAATTAATAATCGAATGAGATCTTGCTAGCGAAAATAATGATCTCAACTCTTTCAGAATAAGTAGGGGGCTTGGACAGTGACAGACTGTGGCTGTGCCAAGTGTTGTCACAGCCTCACTTTGGGAAAGCATGCCCTACTGGGAACATTAGGGGAGACTGTTGGGCACAGAATCTAATTGTCTTCTTTGGAAAGGGCAACATTTGGGACACTCATGTAGGGGCAGCATAAAGGGCACTTCATAACAGCACCTTTTTCCGTTGGAAGTAAGGGCATGGGAACAGTCCAATTTAGGCCATTGTAAGGGCACCTTATAGGGTACTGCATCACATTTTCTATACTATAAAGGAACTCTTTTTACATTTATAGAGGGCACACTGTCATTTATTGCGTGGGGCATCCTGTGCACTCAAGCATATTTCACAATGTGAATGGCAGACAGTAGGGCTCTTGGTCTAATATTTGCCACTCTGGGCATTTTAGAAACGCTTTCAACCATGGGGGCACCAGGCAGTCACCCCCTGAGTCTTCCAATGGGCCTGGATATACCCATGGGGACAGTATATTGCACCTATAATATTGGGGAAGCCAGAGGAGAGGTAATATACAGGCTTGTCAACATATAGGCTACTTTAAACAATGAAAATACTTTATACAATTGAATAAAAAGTCCTCCTTGATTCTTTGTGTTTCAAGATTACCTGAAAAACTGATGATAATATTCAGGTACTGCTTTGAAGCAAGGTATACCCTTCATATTTCCTGGCATAGTTGCCCGTTCAAGAATGTCCCACATGCAAAGACATAGACAGATGCAGACAGACTGAACAGTGTCAAGGCTTGGCTACAGTGGGTTTGCTTCCTTGTGTGTGATTCCAGCAGACTACATAGTCTAGGCCTACCTACATAGACTGCAGTCTACTACCCTCCTTTCTACTATTATAGTCTACTCTCCTTTCTATTACTTTTTACAAAGGATGGTAGGCTGCTCTTATGTGTTCATTGCCATCCTTAAGAGTTGCTAAAGTGTTATTTCATATATATATTTATGTTTTTTTTTTTTTTTAAGAATGACAATTAAATTTATCTAGATAAACTATGCTGGGCCTGCTGAACCTATACTTCTTCCACAGATACTGGTCAGGGAACCATTACTTCTGTCTCTGAAGACCCTTGGGGCTGGTGGGATAAACGCTCTTTGTATAATCTGAGCACCTTCATCCACCACAGGGTTGTCAAAGAACGGATACGCCATAATTGATTGTAACTTGTCTAGACGCTCTGCTTAGTTTCTAAGTCCTTATTTTATGTCAATTAACCAATGGCTTTTGAAAACAAAAGTGACATTATTTCTTAACTTGTTTATTTAAATTAATATCTTTTTTGGAGATTAAGTAAACATGTAGCTAAATCATTAATGTCTGTACTTCAAAAAGTCTGAATTTACGTTTCCGAACACGGACCAAAGTGGTTTGCGCGCAGGAATTTACTCGACGGAACTGTCTTTTGAGATTCTGTTTCCGCCTGTTTGAAATTATTTGCAACACATTTTAGTTTAGCTTGACTTTTAGCCTGACACGGATCAGGCTAGTTCCGAAGTATAAGTTACCTTGGTTACGTAGCTAGAACTAAAATAAGCCACCTTAATGGAACGGAACTCTCGCTAAAGTAAGTGAGACTTGGCGAGATAAGTCTAGCTTTTCCTTAATCGACGTTGATGGAACACCCCCCTGGTGTGCAGTCAACAACCTAGAGCTCAATGTCAACAAGACAGTGGAGGTGATTGTGGACTTTCAGAAAAAGGTTCCGACATATCCTCCACTTGTCATCAACAACTCATCTGTCACTGTAAAAGGGCATTTCAAGTTCCTAGGCACAACCATCACCAACACACTAAAATGGGACAATAACATCACTCAATTAGTGAAGAAAGGTCAACAGCGCCTGTTCTTCCTCCAGCAGCTGAGAGGACTACAGGTCAGCCCCCCCCATCATGGTGCAGTTTTACAGGGCTATCATTGAGTGTGCTTACATCCTCTCACTCGGTCTGGTATGACTGTCTCTGCCCGCTCTAAGGCCAGGGTCCAAAGAGTCGTAAGGGCAGCAGAGCGCATCATCGGCTGCCCCCTTCCCTCCATCAAGGACCTTCACAGTTCCAGATCCCTCAGGAAAGCAATAAAGATCACGGCAGACCCCTCACATCCTGCCAACTGTCTCTTTAACCATCTCCCCTCTAGACGGCGATACAGGGCCATCATGACCAAAACATCACCTCAACAGTTTTTTCCCCCAAGCAATAGCCCTCCTAAATAGCTCTTACACATGAACTTTATGCCACTTTATTTAACATTACTATTGTTGCACTACCTCCACTCTTTTATTTATTTTTTGCTCATACTGGTACTATCTGTCCTTGTATTGTTTTTCTGTTTTGTCTTGTTGTTATATTTGTGATGTTATAGCCTGCATGGAGAATACCAAATCAAATTCCTAGTATTGTATACATGTAGAAATAAAGTTGAATTGAAAAGTTTAACACGTTTCAACAAAAGGCACCTGATATAGCTAAATGACCAGCAAACCAAACAACCCTTCCTTATCTCATCCCTATGTTGTTCTGTCTCTGTTATTGTTTAACAAGATGCTTAAGCAGCCCACAGAGCCATGCTCCCTGTGACTATGTTTTGAATGATCAGCAGCAGGGCGGGGGAGGCTAGTCTTTACTCACACAATGACTGTGTTCGTAAATAATTTTTCCGGTTCGATTGAATTTAGCACTTTTATTAGACAATCGATGTGTTTGTGCACCAGTGATTTGATTTAAATGACCTGACTTATCTCTTGAGACATAAGTTACATTATATTACCTAGTCTCGATAACGGTATCGATAAGCTCGGACCTTATTGATCTTCGGGTTTTGAGAAATTTGGAACCGGGTCCTTACAGAACCGGGTATCGATCCCCATCCCTAGAACATTTCTCTATGTCCCCCTCTCTCCATTCTTTCCTCTTGCTATTTGTGCGTTCTAAGCAACCTAATTTGACAGATGAAGGAACAGTATGAAACCATCTTATCAATTCAACAGAAACAAGGTCAAAGAAGCAGACAGGTAATGCGACAAAGCTCTCCTAGTATTAGAACACAGCCACTCTCTCCCATTCTCTCACCCGCCTCCCTCCTTGGCCAGCCCTCCTCTTCATGGTCTCATAGAACATGAACTGCATGGCAGGATTCAACACCAGAACCAGAGAAGGCAGGATACCATTCCAAAGCGTCCCCACTCCCTCTTTGGCTATGATCTGGGAAAAAGCATCTGGAGAGATGTTTCAGTTATTTTCTCTCTGGGACAGAAAACAACACATATTATCTGTATTATGAACTAGACCAATAGGAGACCAATAGTGTTGGCCACAGACACACACCAAATATGCCCTTGTAGTGGGTTTGATGCAGGTCTTCATTCCTAAACTTTGCCCCCTGTAGCTTCAGCCGAGTGTTGACCACCCACATGGGTGTGGTCAGGATCACGTTCACAGCACCTAAGGAGGTAGCTGTAATTAGGCGACATCTATTTTCAAATGCTAATTGCCTCATTTAACCACAACTCTAAAGAAATTAGATAACTGATAACTTCAGGGTGTTCTCACCTGATATAAAGCCCATAAGCAGGTCTTTGCTCGGTCTGGACTTGCCTGACACCATCAGTTTCTTAAGTGTGTTGAAGGTGTAGAAGTAGACAAAGTTTGAGCAGCACAGGCTGGAGATAACAGGGAACCAGCCTCTGTACAAAGACAACCTGATGCAGAAAAGAGGATATAGAGTCATATCTGATCAATCTTAGTTTAGCCTTATAAACATGAATTGACTTGTTTAAACTCCAAAGCTTATAGAAAAAAAATTCTAAACACAGCAGCACAATCAAGGCCATGTACACGTTTGTAAAAAGCAATATTACTGTTGATAGATCAAATCAAACTATGGTAATTGGATTATGGTGGCGTGGTGTGAAGATTAACTCAGTGAACGGAATTATTGTGCTCCATGTTTACTACTTCAGTAGGCAACTTACACGCCTTCTTCCTTTGCTATTTCAACCAGAATGACGGGGGTAGTTTGGGCCTTCCGACTTTCATCCACTGAAAGAAGAGAAAGGGGAGCATGGCTTCCTATTTAATTTCACCTATGGAATATTCTAATACATTCGAACCTGCTGCATATCGGCCGTCCAGCAAAAATAGATAATCTAGAATAGATTGTTCTTTGAGACCTTTGTTCAGAGTCCAATTCGCAAGCAGTCAAGCCAGGCCTATGCTCAATGTACCCACCCTGCAGTCTGATCCTGGCTGTGTCCAAAGGAAAGAAGACGGTCATCGCCGTCATGCTACCCTAGAAACAAATGCATTCTGCAGTGTGAGTTAATGTGTTGTCTTTGACAGGGGCAGTCATAAGACGATACAACGCCACTTCCTCTCCGACACCGGTTCCCTGTGTTCGGCTTGGCCTTGGGTGAGAACATGTAGCCTAACGTAAATAAACATAAAATAAGACATAAAATGTGTTATGTTGAACTATTTCTTACCACTGCACCAGCCAAGGCATGCACCAACGTCTCATAAGACAAAAGGCCGATAGCCGAGTCACCGTTGTTGGACATTTCTTGTTGTACGATCGTGGACTGTCAAATGAAATCAAACACCGGAACAACGACTGCCAAAGCTGCCCGTTAAATAAAGGGTTGTCCTGCGTGCGACTGATGGTATTGGTTGAACTGCTTTCCAAACTATCTAAGCCGACATTGCAAAAGAGGTGGGCTTTGACACAGCAATCAATAAGTACAGTTGTGTGTGCGCACTACCTCAGACTCGGCACACTGTTCCGTCTATGGTTCCGTCCCCTTTTGCTACGCAGTTTGTGAGATGCACGCACCCAACGAGTGATACTGCCATCTACTGTGAAGGATGGATAATTAGTGTGTTTGCTGAAAGCAAAAACACTATTGTTATTCTGCATACTTATTATTTTTGTGTGTTTGCTGAAAGCAAAAACATCATTGTTATTTTGCATACTTCTAATTATTAATTTTCCTCACCCTTTTTTTTGCTCGCTAACTAGTTTCACACCGTTTAAGCTAGAAACACCGTTCAAACTTCATTTGATAAAGTCTGAACTGAGTGTGCTTTCACTTTTCTCACTGATAACACTTAGTTTTTAAGATATTAAAGTTGAACACTTTCCTGCCTGAATATGCACTTTTTCAAACAATATACCTGAACTGAAGTAGGGCTTTCTAATTATGTAAATATTTATATGATGTAAGGCAAATCATCCTTTATCAAGACGATTTCACGGAGCCATTTTGACAAAAATCTTCTCCATCTGCAATACTTTTTTACAAAACGTAATTTTTAACCACTTTAAATACAAGATAGAGGACAAGTTAGAGTTTATGATACCTACGTCATGTTGTGATGAATTCAGATCAGTAGACAGATTTAAGATAGACTGTTTTGTTTAAAAGTTATAACCACTGAAGTGGTGAGTGGGAAAACGCAATTCTTTCATAATCGAGCTAGCGCGATGGCTCACCAACGGTTCAACTTTTTTCCACAATCAACCAAATTGGCCAAAGAAGGTATGTACATTGATCTTAAAGTGTACATAATCTAGCTAGATCATTTTTCTTTTAGCAAGTTTCACAGAAATCTGCAAAAATCAAGGCTCAACACTGATAGCTGACAGTCATGAACAGCCAAACCGGGGTCACGTAAGAGTTTGCTGCAGCTGGCTTTAATCCTACGAACAAATGCTTCGTAACTGAAAATGTTTAACTTTTAATTAAGCAATTAGGTACGAGAGGCAGTACATTATCGTCAATAAAGTACGTGTTCCAGGGTGTTTCGGAGGGCCGGCAAACCCTATAAATAGTAAGCTGTCTTTTAGCACAAAATAGTTATAGCCAACAAACGTTCTGTATCCATTTCAGTAGCCGAGAGAAAATAGTCCCGTACGTGTGGCTGTTGCTATGCAACGGACAAACAGCATTGTGAATTTAAAGTTTGTTAGCCTAGCTAGATCTCGCACCATCTCATTCATTCTCAATGCTCATTTTATAAAAGTTGCCTTTAAAATAACAACAATGACAATGGGACACCTTCAATAAAATAATATTTAATTTAAACATTAGGCCTAAACATTCTAAATCATTCAAATGTAGGCACTGGGTATAGGCTATACTATAGTTACGAGTTGCTCGATAGATTAAAGCCTAATTTACACTTATGTCGCTGACACTTTTGAAATGGTCGCCGACGAAAAAAAAAGTGTCGCTCAGGCTGCTGCATTTATACTTCGGCAAACAGTCGCCTGTGCTCAAGGTTCGCTTGACTTAAACAGAATCATTTTACCGTTACATTCATAGCTATGGTTACATTGTTAACGCTTTGTAGCCTAGGTGATCAATCGAAGAAAATGGCTACAGCTAATTTTGAGAGAGAGGGAGAGAGATGGGTTGGAGGAATAATAGAGACCATGTCAGTGGAGGAGGAATTTGATTTATTAGAGGAGGAGGAATTACTAACAGAATTGCATCGGTTGCATTAACGGGAAGCATGTGCAGATCAAAGCCCCTCCATCCGCCGGCAGCGAATATGTCAATTATAAGGGAACACACTCCGTGGTGTTGATGGCAGTTTGCAATGCCCAGTACCGATTCACCATGCTGGACGTTGGAGCCTACGGGAGGCAGAGCGATGGGGGGATTTTTCAAGCCAGTCGGTTTGGGCACGGGCTTCTCCAGGGGACACTCGATCTTCCTCCGCCAGCCGATCTTCCTGGAAGTACAGTGCCCATCCCACACACCTTTTTGGGAGATGCTGCTTTCCCCCTACACACAAATCTGATGCGTCCCTACGGTAAGATTCCTGTTGTTACTGGCCTCACGTTGAAGGCACACAACACAGCACCTCGTGAGGCTCTTCTGATTGTGCACCGGTAAAACTATCCTGACGGCAACAATTAAATAAATCCCAATAAGTCGCAAGCGGAACGAAAAATTGGTTCCTCCTTTTCCTATGGTTTAGGCTAAATAATAGGAAATTACTTGACAGGAAATGTATTACTTATTTATTCAAATGATTATGCTGAACATTTACCTATTTATTGACCCTTAAACCCAAATATGGACTGAAATATTCTCTAATAAATCTCTAAATATGAGAGTTGCCTCTGACGAAAATCACACAAAGCATTGTGTCTCTTGTCTAATACTTCTATATGCAGGTACCAATCTTGATGAAGGTAAAAAAATCTATAACTACAGGCACTCAAGAGCCAGGAGGGTGATCGAAAACACATTTGGAATAATGTCTGCGCGATGGAGGGTCCTAGGTCGGCCCATCGAGTTCCATCCAAAGAAGGTGGTTGATGTGGTCAATGCCTGTGCGGCTCTCCACAACTACCTGTGTTACACAGACGCTGCAAACTCCTTGGCCACTAGGTATTATTATAAATTCAGGTGTAATAGCAGCAACAGGAATCAAATAGGAATCAAAGATCTTTAAAAGTCTAGCCTTGTTATACTTATATAATCCAACTCATCACCCTGTATAATGTGTGTTTGTACATATTTCATCTGTCAGGTATATCCCACCAAACTTTACTGACACAGTGTCAGCAGCTCAGGAGATCCAGCCAGGGGAGTGGAGACGGGTGGTTGCCGGGGACAATAACCTCATGGATATTGGGCGTCTGTCAAACGCAAGGGCATCCCAAGCTGCTGTTGCCACCAGGGATGACCTCAAGATGTTTTTTCAATCAACACAGGGTCAGGTACCCTGGCAGCTTGACTACATCAGAAGAGGTCTCCTCAATCCCCACCCGCCACAACAA
Source organism: Osmerus mordax (assembly GCF_038355195.1). Taxonomy (NCBI): domain Eukaryota; kingdom Metazoa; phylum Chordata; class Actinopteri; order Osmeriformes; family Osmeridae; genus Osmerus; species Osmerus mordax. Next base: position 9,739,201 of record NC_090052.1, read on the forward strand.
TAACTGCAATAATAAATAATAATATACTGCAATAATAAATTATAATATACATCTCATCAAAATCTTTGATTTATTTTTTTATTGTGAGACTACTCCTCTGTATTTTGCCCTGCTTGCTCCATCTCAAATAAGAGTTTGTGTATGGCAAACTTTGCTTAGCTCTTCTTCTGTGGAGGCAGTTTTTGGAGCATGCTGGCCACCATGTTGCCAAAAACACTGTCCTCATTCTCTGCTCTGGCCTGTCTCTCCTCCCGGATCCTCCGTAGCTCCTCCAGCCTCTCCAGGATTGCCTCTTCTGAGCCTTTCCTCTTTCGGCGCTGAGATGGCTGTGAAGGAGCTGGCCGTGTAGAAGCTGGCTGTGTAGAAGCTGGCTGTGTAAAAGCTGGCTGTGTAGAAGCTGGCTGTGATGAAGCTGGTTCTGCTGTGCTGGTCCCAGAGAAGATTGCATCCAAGTCTTCCCTGTTAATAGTTTATTCATTCTCTGACTAGGAGGCAATGGAAAATATTGTAAAATGTCAAGCCTTAATTCATAAGCATTGTACAGGCTATTGAATACCACATTGAGAGGAAATGTAATTTTGGTATGATTTCAATCATTTCGAGCATTGTGCCTCATTTCAGATTGCTGAGATGTGTATTTAAAGGGTAAACAAACTAGTAGCTTCAATGTTGCTGCCCCTGCCATATGTAATGTTTGACTGCAGCATAATGACACAATCATAATACTCACTGTCACCGCCTCTGTCTCCGGAAAGTTTGTCATGGTGTTGTTGGTGAGCCTGACAAAGTCATGCATCCATGAGAGGCTTATATAAATGTCGGGGACACACTTTCCTCCGGCATCGCCGCTTCTACCCGCCATCCTCTTTTTTGCCTTGTTATACCTGTACACGTACATGCTACTATTATGAGTGACCTTTATTAAAATAACAACACTATCTATAATAGCTATTTTATTTGTATTCTGACTGTTGTTAGCTTCATTAGCCACCACCAGGAGGATTTTAACGTTAGCTCTACCTGTCACGCAGTTTCTTCCACCGGGCCTTGCACTCCACTACTGTCAAGCCAATCGTTTGCGAAATCTCCCCCATGAATTTACTAGCACTTGATGATCTTTATAAAATGGCAGAGAGGCATTATAAAGGTGTGGATATTTTCTAACTTGCTCCGTCAATCTCTCCTCTATTCTTTCCATCATAAACAGCTGTTAGAAAACAGCTGTTGGAAAACAGCTGTTGAGCACTTGCTGAAAATTCAAAACAATGAAGTCAACGACGCGTGCCGTCTATCTAGCCAATCACACTTGCGCGACACTATGTGACGACATCAGCGCCAGTAGAAATTTCTCCTGGTAGGCGACACTTCCAAGCGACGGTTAAAAGTGTCGACCGTGACGTAATTTCTGTCGGCGACTTTTTCAAAAGTGTCTGCGACCTAAGTATAAATTAGGCTTAAGGGCAAACAGTGTTTCTTTCATTGCGCAACATTTCAAAGACCTAAATTTCTTTTTTGTCTATAAGAGCATGACGCCCACCTGAATCATCCTCTTCGGCTAACCATTGATCAAACGTCATCCCCCCCAAAAGATCGAAGTTAACAAGAAACATGTTGTTGATGTGATTACTGTCAGGGGCGGTTTTAGGCACGGGCGGACCGGGCAACCGCCCGGGGCGGAATTTTTTCATGTCACGTGGGGGGCGCACGAGCATAAAATAAATAAATACAAATCTCTGTGCCGCGAAGCGGTTTTCTCTTTTCTATCATTTCACTGTGTGGGGAATTGGCAAATTGGCGCCCCCTTCAGGCAGCTGCAGGCACCCCTGCTTGCTGAGAAGGTGCCGTGCACAGAAGCTGTGTGAAAAAAGGGGAGGGGGACAGACAGCTCACCTGACTGGGTCTCCCAAATGGAACGGACAAGGGGGGGGGGAGGGGGGGGTCCACTGTATAGTGCAATACTCTAAATTAGTGGGCTAAAGTCAGTTGCACCTCGACTTTCTTACAAATAACGCACATTTCATTCATAATATTATAAATATAGGCCTAAAGTTCCTGCACATTTTTGTTTTTTTTAATTGTGTGAAAAAAAAGAAAAGAAGAAGAGGAGAAACGAGAAAAAGATAAAGGTATGCAAATATGTCTCTGTATGATTATTACGGTATCCATGTCATGAATGAAGGGCTAATGTTAATTGGTGGGTATAGGCTAACTCTTACGTTTGTTAGCCTTTTTGCTATGATGCTTGCTATGCAACAACAATATTTCGGTTTTAACTCAACAAACACAAGATAACATTTCACCATAATAGTGTGCTTTTAAGTTCAGTTATTATTTATTTTCATTATTTAGGTTAGGCCCTGTAATTAGCCAACGGAATTTTCAAATCTGTAGGTAGTTTCAAAGATGAACAATTGCTATTTGCTACAACTATATTTTGTGACAAAGTATAGTTCATAACGTCATAACTAAAAGTGTTCCTCCCTAAAAGTTATATTAATATAGCATGTAATAACAGACATTTAGCGTGTAAGTGCATGTTTATGTAACCCTCCTATTATGTTTGGTGTCAATTTGACCCCAGGCTGTTGTAGCTGTATAGAACATAATCGGTCTTACCATAACAGCCTTTTGATTTCAATGGGTGAAGGCGAAGGGCGTCTCGCCCTGGGTGTAATTCAATGTAGAACCGCCACTGATTACTGTCAAGCTTGAAATGAATAACGGTCGCGTACAATCTAACCGTTATTTTGATAACGCACCAATATGGAAAGCTCCTCAGCTTAACTGTAAACAGGTGTACAGTTACTTTTTGAGTGCGCAGATGTTAACACAGATGTTAAGAAACTTGTCTTTACTCTAAATATCTTCTCTGTTTACAATTTGAAGCAGTAAATCTAACACGATCACGTGTGACGCTACTCCTTAACGGGTTAAAAATCCTGTAAAGTAAATTCCATGTTTTGCTTCTAAGAACATTATATATGTGTGAAATGAGTTCCTGAAAGCATGTGCAAAGCGCTAAAATTTTGTCGCACTGAAATGTGGAGTTAAACGGAAGAACATTTTCTCTTCTGTTTACAGATCAGGTTTTAATGGGCGGAGCCAAAAAATGCCCTATCTACGTCATTTCGCCCCATCTACGTCAGATCACTGAATGGCTCCTCCTGCTGTACTGTTATTGTAGCTTACATCAGCTAGCTAGCTAGCTTCAGGATGTCTCCCACCACCCGCAACTGCATCTTCCCTGGATGCAAGAACTCCAGCTGCGCTGCAACGCCATTTAAGTTCCCTGTTGATAATGAAAGGAAAAATAGGTGGATAGATTTTGTGAAGAGCCACGCTCGTGTAAAGTTTCGGATAAACTCGAACAGCCGCCTCTGCGCCACTGACCCTTTCACGGCGGACAGTTTTAACATGGACCAGAGACAGACGGGGTTCACCAACACACGGCTTCTCTTGCAGCGCGGAGCCGTACCGAGCATCGCCCCCCCGGCCGTTCATCCTCCGGTCGCACCTGGACCATCCACCTCCGCCAGCAGTTCATCACTCAGTTCTGTGTGTTTGTTATAATTATACTAGATAACTTTTCCAGAGGTATCTCTGCTATAATTAGTGCAAACCGCTAACTTGATATTAGGCTACTCGGTGTAGAATGATGGTATTTTGGTGAAATGGTAGCTAATGTGCTAGAAGTAGTTGGAGAGCTCACTGTCTGCTGTCTCTGCTGTAAATGTTTACTCCTGTGTTACAGCTCGGGGGAATATTTCATTTATATGCATCTGTATGTTTCACTCATTGAACAAATACATTCTAATTCTATACTGTTTTGTTCGGCTTGACGTAGCGTCTATTATCTGGGTCGTAGGTAGCTTACTTGAGAGAGGCGGTGCCTTCCAGCGAGGGGGCCGAGCTTCAGTTCCTTCAGGCGACACGCCCCCCCAGTCTCGAACAGAGAAGACTGATGATTTTCTTACAATTTCAAAGCCTAATTTAACATACTTGTCGTTGTTGTTTTTTCCATTCGAATTTGGATGGGTAGTTAATAATACATTATTCTGTGGTGTGGTGAGCTTGAAACTAGTTTTTAATTCCACTTTGCAGGATCTTTAATTTCTCTGCTAAACAGATTGCGGAGATCTTGGGTGTCTCAAGAAGAACAGTGAACAGACGGTTACGGTATGTGTCAATTGAAGGACTAGTTCAGGACAGATCTGAATAATGTAACCCCTTTCTCACTGAGCCATACACAATTTTATTTTTCTTTACAAAGACAAAAACACTGCAGAATTACCCTTTCTATACATTTCATAAAGAAATCGATATACTTTGATAGAACTCTTTCATATCCCATATCTTTGGAGAAAATGTCATGCGCCTGTACGCATTGTTTTTTTTTTGGAGTTACTACTAGGGATGAGTGTTATTTTTTTTAGCTAAGTTCTAATATGTATACATTGTCTTGCATAGACAGTACAAATTTCTCTTTTAGAGGTCGCTACACGGATCTAACAGATGATGCTCTTGATCTGAAGGTGCTGCTATTCGGACTATGTCCCACAGGCTTCGGAGGAGAATATATCGAGTGGCAGAGTCAATTTTGCTGTGGCATCTTGATGGCAACCACAAGCTCATAAAGTAAGTGGCTTGTTTTACTGTGATTTGTTCATTTACCCTAACTGTGTCCCTAACTGTGTCCCTAGCCAATGACAAGCTGATTATATTATGAGTTTTGAATTGAAAATGAGATTTTCTGCTTCACATGAATGCAATAGAGGTTAGGACTTTTCTTTCTATTAAACGCCCAACATGTTGCACAGAAATGTATACAAATCATTTTAGCTGCATTCAAGCCATTTATATATTTTTTGTTATTTATAAAATAAGATGTGCAAGTGAAATCTTTTATTTTCCCTTCCTTCATCTCTTAGGTGGAGGATTGTAATCCATGGAGAAATCGATGGGTTCAGCCGACTGGTGGTTTTCCTGAAGGCTTCTAACAACAACAGAAGTGACTTTGTAATGGACCTGTTTTCGGAAGCAGTCGCCCAGTTTGGTGTCCCATCCAGAGTCAGATGTGACTATGGAGGGGAAAACAACGCCATTTGTCTCTTCATGGATGTCTTCCGAGGATCAACCCGAGGGAGTGCTTTAAGAGGGATGAGCACTCATAATCAACGCATTGAAAGACTGTGGGGCGATGTCTGGAGAGGCATGACAAAAAAAACACAAGGTCCTATGTAGTGTGGTCAGGTCTGCTGAGTTTATCATCGGCAGGCCACCACTAGCCACTTTACATTGATGCAGTCACTTTACACACTGTCACTTTCAGCTACTGGTTTCACTATCAGCAATATTGCAGTAACTGTACCCCACTTGTCTTAGGTTAGTATAGGTCTAAAGTTAGTATAGGTCATTATCTGTATTAGAGGTCTAATATATTGTATACTATTTTGTATATTTAGGAGGTTTATAATTGGTTATTATCATTTTTCTTTTAGCTTATCATAGATGTAATCTAAGTACTTATTATGTTATGCCAGGTTGCTTTGCATTGTCTTGTCCCAAAAATGTCAGTGCCCAGTCTGACTTTGTGGTGTTCTGTGTACCTGACAATAAGACTTGAAACAGATGTGTACCACTCCTTGTTTACATATCTATAGAGACAATGAAGGAATCATTATTGCCAACAACGAAAGGAATCTTTGGGCTCTTCACTTCGTTTACCTGCCTCGTATAAAACGTGACCTTGGATTGTTTTGCAATCAATGGAATCACCACTTACTGAGGACTGCCAGATACATGTCCCCATATCAGATTTTTGTGCAAGGTAGTCTTGACACAACAGTTGCAACATCAGACTGGTATCCAAGGTATATTTGGAGCAGCCAGTTCTAGGGGGTGGCCGACCAGGGGGCGGCTGCACTTGCCTTTGACTGGCTACAAAGAGTTGTGGTTCCCCTAAACCAATTTCAACCTAGTGGTGAACAGTTGGAACACCTCAGGCAACACACAATCCTTTGGGTGGAGATAGAGACAGTTTGGCAACTGATCAGGTCCTCAATGTCCTGTGTTAAATACAGTGCAAACACACATCATTTAACTGTTGTAATCACATTGTCAATAGGCCTTGGAATGAGTAAGCAGTCTCAATCACGTCAATGTAATAAAGATGAGCTGACGAAATACAATTTTGTGTGTGTTTAATGTTATTGCATTATGTAACTATGAAAATAGGATACATGTAGGACTAACAATATTCAGCCCTCCCAACGGGTCAGCAGATCACATACATAACAAATTCAAAGATGAGTATCATGCCTTTGAAATCCATACATTTAAACTAGTGGTGGGCATAGATTTTTTTTTAAATCTAGATTAATCTCACTGTCATCTTGGCGTTAATCTAGATTAATCTAGATTAAAATGGCTCATTTGAATTCCGCCGAAGGCATTCAGAATATGTGTGCTACCCAAATAATGACTAAAAGTAAGTCTTTGAGAACGGGTTTCTCAAGCCAGGTGGCGCATTAGACCAGGGGCTCATCTCCTGTTTCCAAAATGCATCACAAACTGCTTGAGAAAGCTGTTCTAGTATGATAATTGGTGATGAAAATAAATTATGTTCAATAAGATGTACTTGTGTTTATTAACTGTTTATTAGATTAGTTAGCTTGGCTGATAGAGCTGTGCTGACGGGCTTGCCTCGGTTGCACTCAAACATTGTAGTTTGACGACGACTCTTCCCCTGCGCTACATCAGTGCTTGGCCCGGCATCTTCCGCATTAGCTAAGGGATGCTTTGCGGTTAGGTGGTATTTCAGACTGGAAGAACACCTACAGCAAACTAATTCCGCATAGAACAAGGTGCAAACAACCTTAGTCTTGTCGAGGTTTCCATTGGGAAGCTTCTTAAAAATACATTTTCCCTGAAGCAAACCGTCGACGGTGGGTCACAATGACTGATGGGTCAGAATGACCCGAAGATAACACAAGGGTTAAAAATACATTTTCCCTGAAGCCAACCAGGTGGCTTCATAACTGCATCCATGTTAGCACGTCACGTTTGATGTGATAATTTCATACACAAGGCATACACACAGGCTCGAAGACTCGTTCTCGCCCCCTACAGTGCAATTCGGCTAGGTATACATCCGCGCTAAAATATCAAGGTGAAAGTCATCATAGCTTGCGTAGTATAGACGCAGCTCCCAACCCAACTTTGAGAATAGATTAACGGCAATATATTTTTTATCGTCGATAACAGTCGAAGCGCGTTAACGCGCGTTAACGCCGATAACGGCCCACCACTAATTTAAACAGAACAAAATACATTCATGTGTTCATGTAAAATAAAATTAATTTACGTCTACATTTAGCCCTCCCCAAACTGATCCGCAGAACCTATTCTAACCTATTCCAAGCTCCACCTTTCTTTTAAAGTTGTCATAAGTCTGGCCCACATGTAAGTATAGCACCAGCGCGCACGTGTTTGCCTTTGGGAACGTGGCCAGTCCATCTTCTGGGTAGAGAAAGGCGAGCTCTGGCTGTACCGGAAATATGCATTATATACATGTTATAATAATAATAATAATTAAGCCTCTATAGTGCATAGGAGAATTAATTCCTAGTCAAGTCAATAGCCTATATTTTGCTGTAGCCTTGTTTTGTGGTGTGTTTGGCCTCCGACAGTTCAGAAAAAAGCAGAGAACTGATTTTAAATGTACAGTGCATTATATACACTGCATAATATACTAACCCCCTTGGTTTAGAATATTAAGCTAGGCCTACATAATCTAAATTGACCAACTTTAGGCATTTCATAAACAACGTGTTCAACTTTATGCATAAATGTATGTGTACCCGAGTGGGTACCCCCACACCAAATATGGGACACCTTCGACAGTAGGGGGCGCCACTGGCCACGCCCTAAAGTCCGATTTTCAAAGTGATGGCATTTACACCCCATTGCTCCAATTCTTCTGAAACTTGGTGTACATGCCTCATTTCTCACGGGGAACAAAAAAGCCTCAAGGACCCATAAGGTCCGCCATGATGGATTTTCCTGTACAGTGATAATTTGGGAAAACCTTCAAAATTCTTCTTCTCTTAAACCAAAGATATAATTGACTTGAAATTTTGTACAAATAAGTATCATTGACGTATTTAAAAAGTTTACTTAAGGCAATTGAATCAAATACAAAATGGCTGAAAGAGGTGTATTTATGTAAATGTACACATTGCCTCAATTTCTTTGTGTCAATAAATCAAATATAATTTTGACTGATGGTTTTCAAACCTAATAGGGTTCAAGATGACATCACTCTGAAGTACCATAAACAATTTCACCTTGGTATGTCAAAATATGATTGAATTAGAGCTGTTTCAACCTTGACTGAATCTAACAATGCTTACCACAGGAGAAACAGCTTACTTTTTCATACAGTAACTGAACATGACAATATTCAACACTGAGAATAGCTCAATGGGCTTGGATGGTGACCTGCAAAGTATAAGGTTGTAGGTTCGAATCCAGCCACAGTGTTTGAGCCTGTCTTAAATTTGAATATCTGTTTAGTTAAACTGGATGACATTGTTCTGAAGTACCATGCACAATTTCACCTTGATATGTCAAAAGAGATGTTTAAACAGAATCGAACAATCCATGCTACAGGAGGAACGGCTTCCTTTTTTTGTACAGTAACTGACAATGTATTGTCATCCTTGAGGGTAGCTCAATGGGTTGAAACGGTGTCGTGCAAGGTCACAGGTTCGAATCCAGGCACAGTCTATTGGCCTGTCATAATTTTTATTACTTGTTTAGTTACACAGGCAGACATCGTTCTGAAATACCTGCGCAATTTCATGTCACCTTGAAATGTCAACCGTTTCTTAACCTTTGTCCCAAAGCTGACCAAAAACTAATACTCATATCATGCAGTCAGAGCACAGCTAGATAATCAGCGTCAGCACCCTTGGTGTACCCAGAATGCAGTGCGGCATGTCAAAAAAACGCAAAGACTTGTGGAAAATTGTTTGGTTACAACAGCCGTGCGAGGGATTTCAGTTGATGTGTTCATTCAGTTAGATGTTTGTAATGTAATTGTTGGTTAGTTAATATAATGTTGTTGGTCACCCTGATTGTGCATGTTGTGTAGTTTAATCGCACGAGAGAGTCGGCTGCTATACAATCACATGCTATTCTCGCATAAGGAGCTGGACATGAGCTCTGCCCTAGCACTGTTGCCCACATGACTATAGTTAGTTGTGCATTGATTGAGAGTCTGGAAAGAGATCAACCCAAGAAGAGTTTCAATATCCTATAAAAAGTTAATACTCAGACCTTACTATTCATAAAATCTCAGCAGTTGGTGTGTAGCAGAGAGGCTAGAGAGACTGACTTGTAACCTTATGCTCATAAATTCAAATCCCCGTTCAGCCTATTGTTGTTGGCCAAACATGAAGTAGTTTTGCTCTCTTGTTGTCCAAGTCTCGATCTTCTACAGTGTACATGTTTATAATATTTTGCCATTTTGCGGAGGAAAATGTGAGGTGTGTTAAGAGTGACCGAACTTGCTTGGAAGAACGTCGGAGCCGCTCCGAAATCCTGATGTGAGGGGGGAACCCCGAGGACAAACACCACACACTATAGGATCAAAAAGGTTAAATCTAGGATTTTCTTGTCCACCATGTTTGTGGTCTCTCACATTTTAAAAATATTAAAATATTAAAAAAATATTTTTGTGTGTACCCAGCATAACACAGGTCTCTATCCTATAGACCTGTCCTGCATGTTTGAGATGTTTCCCAGCTCCAACACACCTGACTGAAATGAATGGGTCGTTATCCAGGTGGCTGAGCGGTTAGGGAAGCGGGCTAGTAATCAGAAGGTTGCCTGTTCGATTCCTGGCCGTGCGAAATGCGAAATGTTGTGTCCTTGGGCAAGGCACTTCACCCTACTTGCCTCGGGGGGTATGTCCCTGTACTTACTGTAAGTCGCTCTGGATAAGAGCGTCTGCTAAATGACTAAATGTAAATGTAATGTAAAATGTTATCCAGCTCTGCAGAAGCCTGCTTATAACCATTCATTTGAACCAGGTGTGTCGGAGCAGGGAAACATCTCAAACACGCAGGACAGGGGTGCCCTGAGGACCAGGGTTGGGAACCACTACCAATACTGATAGGTTCCCATTCCTATCCAGGGGGAAAAAAACAGACCCTGTACATTTTCATTTACTCTCAATTACATTAAAAGTATTTTGTACATTCTCTGTGCTGTGTTGGATATTACTTGTATATTGCCATGGGTATTACGTGTTTTATTTCTTGAATAAGGCTACTCTGTGTACTGTCCAGCTGTCTTCAACCCTGTGTATTCCTAACCTGTTTATTGTATTGTTATTTTTCTTGCTGTTGCGCCACAATTTAGCCTTGGGTATACCCATCAAATTGACCAGAGGCTCTGCCCTTACTATTTGTGCTCTCACACTGCCATCTAGTGGGCACTTTAGCGAACTTAAATGTATACCTTTTTCAAAATGTGAATATGATATAGTATACAAACATGGTTATTTTTTCAGTAGCTTACAATAGCCTACAGTTGTTGATAATGTCGGTTGAGTGTGGACAGGTTTTCTCTGTTGCAATGATCGTTATCTGGTTTCCCCTCAGAAACAAATGAAGTTGTAACACCCAATTTTAAACGTGTACAGACGTTAAAAACGGCCGTGTACAGACGTCAAAACGTGTACAGACGTTAAACGTTTTAACGTTAAAATGTAACGTCTGTACACGAACGAGAATTCAGACGTTTTGGCACAGTTGGCGTTCCATAGCAGGCAATCGCGGCGCTTCGCAGCCAGTGTGGTCGGTCCCATTTGATAACATGGGTGCCGAAAGAAAAAAGGAGGCGCTTCCAGGCGCGTCGCAGCAGATCGCAGCAGAATCAGAATTCGGTTTATTCGCCATGTATGTTATACAAACACGGAATTTACTGTGGCAGGGAGGTGCAAAACACTAAACATATACAGATCTTAAATTAAGTAAATGTACAAAAGTTTAACTGTTTCTAAGAACTAAACAATCAAAGAATACAACAATTTAAATATAAAATAAAATATATATAAAAATAAGAATAATGAGCAGCGTGAATGGTCAACATAGTGCAATCGGATACTGAGATAAAGTGGCTTATGCATACTGAATTGCCATTAGATGGACTTATAATAGTTAAATAAGTGAATGAATGTCAATGGGAGTCCTTGGCCTTGTTGAAGAGGCCAGTAGCAGATGGAAAGAAACTGTTCTTATGGCGTGAGGAAATCTTCCTCGCACGCCTCAGGGTCCTCGAGGTGTGCAGGTCCTTGAGGGTAGGCAGATTGCAGCCGATCACCTTCTCAGCAGTGCGGATGATACGCTGCAGTCTGCTCTTGTCCTTGGCAGTGGCAGCAGCGTACCAGACGGTCTTATCTTATAGCCACAAGATAACTTTTACATTTTACATTTTTGCAACAAGTATCAAAAGCTTTTTATGGCACACTTTACAGGGCACGAGGAGCCACCAAAATAATGTTGGGGTGTGTCAGATCTTATAGACCCAAGATATGAGGAGGGAAGGATTTCAGCAGGTATAAAAACAGTGTTGCCAAAATCCTACTCCCCTTCTAACTTTTACATGGTTGGAACTAGTATCAAAAGCCTTTTACGACACACTCTACAGGGCATGAGGAGCGACCAAAATAATGTTGGGGTGTGTCAGATCTTATAGTCCCAAGATATGAGGAGGGAAGGATTTCAGCAGGTATAAAAACAGTGTTGCCAAAATCCTACTCCCCTTCTAACTTTGACATTTTTGCAACTAGTATCAACATCTTTTTATGGCACACATTTTACAGGGCATGAGGAGCCACCAAAATAATGTTGGGGTGTGGCAAATCTTATAGCCCCAAGATACGGGGGGGGGGGGGATTTCGGAAGGTATGATGAACAGTGTTGCCAAAATCCTACTCCTCCCAGTAAGTTAAAAAGAAATACTAAATTGCTGCATCATTAAATAGTTGATTCAAGTAGCAGTTAGTTTTTAGGATTGTTAAATTCGTGAGGTAGCGTGCGAGATAAAGAGAACTCATACACAGTAGCCTACTGCAATGCATACAAGGTGAAAATAATGGGTCATTTAGTTGTATTAAACATAGATAAACACAACTCTATTTGAACATTTCAGGGAATTCAGTTGTATTATACTGTTTCTAAAATGCATTGTGAAATGCATTGTACAAATGCGACGTTTCACATAACTGATTACGTAGGATAATGTCTGCGGATTGAAAAACATCTGATCGCTGTTCTGCTATAGGGCAAACTGTTAACTCCTTAATGGAGAAAGTGTTTGTCATTTCACTAACGGAGTTACAAAATTAAGCTGAGTTGTGGGTTTTATAAGAAGCCTATTATCAATCTGCAGATTGGAGAGAATGTTTAAATAACACAACGACTTAAAATGAAGTCTCAGAAGATAGGATGGTGTTGATAGTGAATAGAGAAAACAAATATTACATGATTTACAGTCAAATAGGGTTTGTCAGGAATCAGAGTGTCAGAATCAATCCTCTTTACAGAATCTCTCCAGATAATCCAGGATCCTACTCTCTTGTGCACTCATCTTCAGCTCAGCCCACAGGTTTGCAATAGGGTTAAATGAATATTGCCTTTGTGTCACCTTATCTATATAGGCTACAATATTTTACTGCTGGTAAATTCCTAAATATTGCTGTGTATTTTAATTTTTTATTTTTTACAGATCTTTCACTTATATTTGCCAATGTATTGCCAGTAATTCTGGAGTTGGCTGTATGAACAGGTGATAAGGATTATTATTACTATTGTGATCAGCATAAGCACATAGGAAATGTATTTTCTTCCACCCCCCTGAAATGTTCAAATAGAGCAGTGTTCATCTATGTTTAATACAACTTAATGCCCCATTATTTTCACCTTGTATGCATTGCAGTAGGCTACTGTGTATGAGTTGTCTTTATCGCACACGCTACCTCACCAATTTAACAATCCTAAAAAACAACTGCTGCTTGAATCAACTATTTTATGATGCAGCAATTCAGTATTTATTTTTAATTTACTGGGGGAGTAGGATTTTGGCAACACTGTTTTTCATACTTGCCGAAATCCCCCCCCCCCCCCCCCCCCCCCCTACTAGTTGCAAAAATGTAAAATGTAAAAGTTATCTTGTGGCTATAAGATCTGACACACCCCAACTATGCGGGGATGTGGACAATCTGGATGGCGACACTAACTGGGTAATAGCTTGTAAACCGGTATTGAATACAATACTTTTTCACTACACTGTAACAAATTTCTGTAATTTCTACAGCAAAATTTTACAGTAACTTCTTGTTCTGTCATTTTACAAAGTTTACCTGTATATTGCAATGCATTGTGGGTCGAAAAACGATTACAGTAGCCAACAGTTTTTTTCTACAATAATTATTGTGAAATTACAGGCATATTTGCGCTTGACTGTAAATGATGCAGTAATACAGTTATTTACTGTTGAATGCGTTGCACAAGGCGGTTAGCTTGACGAAAGACCATTTGATGGCAGATTGCAGAGGAGCAGCCACATTTCCACTCCCCTCATCTACAATATGTAAGTATACATAGCTATAAATAATAGCTATACATAGCTATAAATAGCTTACATAATTAAATTGTGGTTTAACTTGTTTATGTTGGTTGAAATAACCTACATTGACCGTGTATCAGTCTAGTGCAGGCCCCAATATAAAGTTCACTTATAGCTAAGTAACTAACTAAGTTAGCTAAGTTAGCTGGAGAAATGTCAGAAGACATTTTGAACAAGCAATCCAGGCGAAGCAGTTTAGCTTATGGTAATAGTACTGAAGTAAAAGTATAGTGGGTATTATGTTACCGTTAATCCTTTTCATATTTATTTCATTTTGAACTGAGCGTAGTAGTGGAAGTAGAAGTACTAATCATGTTTTTCAACTGCTGCATTGTTTAGCATAGATAGCTAGAGGTCGAGGAAAAAAATCCGAAAGGGAGCGCCATCGCTGCACAGTGATCAACCAAAGGCTACATGGCTGAAGACGATTTTCAGGTAAAAACGTTTGTCAGTTATGCAATTATGTTCTGTGGCTTTTATAAATGTTACAGTTTGGGTGTGGGTAGGGAAGCATTAGTAATCTTCAGGGTTGGTTATATGTGGCGGTCAGCTAGCAAGATCTTCAAGCCATGTCGAATCAAATGCTCCGTTTGCCTTCTATTTTGAGTGCTGCAGCAGCCCAAACAATTGATCAATGAAGTCAGGCTGTTAAACTTAAAAAAAACTTGTTGGATGCTGAGCATTGAGGGTCAGGTGGTTGTGCCTCCACATCCCAACTTTGTGGCTGGAATGGCAGCTTTGTTTTCTAGCTACTACAACTTTAATCTGGTGTACCAGGAGCAAGCATCTTGCACACTGGAATTCATTCAAAGGTAACTATGTGCTTGAAGTAGAAGACGGTTGATCATTATGTTGTAAAGTTTTCTATTATGATTAACAGATTTTATTTAGCTTTAAGTGTACTTAAACCCCTTTAACATTTTGAGTAAAAAAAAGGGTAAGTTAGCAGTTATTGTAAAGCAGTTAAGGCACTTTTTAATGAAGTTTATTTTCATTGTCATATTACACCTACAAAAGATTTCATGAAATTTGTGATTTCAGATGCTTCATCGGACTTAACCCCTCCAGTGGGACCAAGGCAACCAAGATGGTGACCCAAAAAAGTGGGAAGGTACAGGAGAAGAAGAGAAACTCCATTAACCCTCACGTCTCTTCTTTACTAAAGCGGCTAATGGACTTTGAATGGCTTATATTGTAATACGACTTCCTCTGTGAATATAGTTTTAATGTTTTATTTTTGTCGAGGTGATGTTTTGAACAGTTTTTCTAATCCAGGTCATTATTTTAAATTGGGTCTTCAAGTAATGTATATGGTAACTTTGAATATAGCTGGACCTCGTTACATCTCTTAATTTAATTGAATGTTTATTGTTTAATGAGTTGTTAAGAAACTGAAAAGTTAAAACGTACAGTATTGTAATACTGTATTGCGTTCAAAAATAAAGTGTCATGATTTTGTATCTCGGACTGGTTTTATTTAACAGTTAAAGAAAAATTAATGAAATGATTTGTGGATTAAAAGCAAACCTGGTCTTATTTAAAACACTTTACAATAAGCATCAGCAAAGCTGCAAATGTAAAAAAAACATATTGTATTGTGAAATATTTACAGCTTTTAGCTGGCAACTCGAGTTGCCAGGTAACATCTGTAATTTGAAAAGAATACAAGATAATGTTGTAAACTAAATTACAATAAAGTTTTGTTTTTTTAAGAAAAAAACAATACATTGCTGTAATATATTTACACCAATAACCTGTAAAAGAAATCCTGTATTATACTGTAATTATATTCACAGTTATTAACAGCAATTTTACAAGACTTTACTGGCAACTTTTTTGCCAGGTATTTACTGTAAAATCTACAGTCAAATTTGTTACAGTGTACTAGACACATTTATAATGAAGCAGTGGTATTTCTTTGTATAAGAGGTCATGTTATTATAGGTGACAGTTTTTGCCATTCCTAATGTTTGATCATTCATTATCATTCCACCAGTTCATCTTAATGTTTATCCAAAATCTCGGGTTGGCTGTGACAGCTGCCTCAGATGGTTCTTTCAGTGTTGTACTCAAATCCAACTGACAGGAATATGTCTGTGCTGCCTGCCGTAAACAGCCCTGACCTGTTTTCATGATCAAGCCTCAAACTTGTTAAAACTCTTATTTAAATTATCACAATGTCTTTCTTTTTTTCTACCTTTTGTTAAATATATCATTTTAGTTTTTTGTTAAAAATAAATGTGATGGAACCAATCAAAATGTCATCGTTTATTAGATGTTTTTCACTAGCCATTCACAAAGGGAAGGTCCAGGCTCGGCTTATCAGGTACTAAAACCAAGCACTGTACATTGCAAGTTAGAAGATACTAATTAGGCTGTGGGAAGCAGGATCTATAAAATGGATATGATTGTAACACAAAACAGTTGTGTGGCAAGTTTACTGAGGGAAATAAAAGTTGAATTCTGGTAGGAGGGACCTGTGAGCAGGGGCCTTTTTATATACATTTGTAAAATAATGTAGCTATACTCATTTTTCAGACGATTCCATTACAATTGCCATATAGTGCATTTAGTAAGTAGCCTATAACGTCTAGTACAACGTAATCAAGAATCGGAAGTGAATAGTTCTACTAAAAGAAGTGATTTGTACAAATGAATACAAAGAAGGATGCTTGCTTTTACCAGACAGTGATATCGTTATCATTATCATCGTCCTATTATCATTCCGATAATAGGACAGTGTAGCACAACATCGACATCAACATCATTTTTAAAGTGCAGCTCCACATTACGTCTATTTTCGTGAGACAATCATTCAAAATTTACATGTAGCACGACTTACAAATCATATAGGCTCTCATGTGCAGCGCAACATAACTTATATTTTAATGAAACATGAATTAAATAGCCTACTGACAGTTTCCTGAAAGCCTAAAACGAGGGAACCTAGGCTTAACATTGTAAAAATCGCCTTGGTTCACCAATCTACACATGGCAATACACTAGGAAGGCAGTGCGCGTTCACGCGTAGGGGAGTGGATTTCTGCGGGGGAGTGAGAATTCGGTCCAACACCGGCATGAGGCAATGAGTGCAAAATGAATGGGACTCTATGGAGCTAGACGGCTAAATTTGTCTCTTTCGCCTGATAGTCATTGAGAAATCTCAGATTTGATTTAAGTTTTTGCAATTTCAATATGGATTATAGGCAGGGGCGTAGCAAGGGTTGAGCAAGGGGGCAGAAACTGATTGGGGGCCCCCTTGTTATTAATATTTTGCAGTGCAATAAAATATAACAATAAAAAGTAACCAATGGCAACCTCTATTGTGAACAGCACATATTAGCCTATATAATAAATGTGTTCAGTCATCATAGCCCCTAATGTGCGAACAAAATGTAGGCCTAGGCCACTAGCCTCGCATTCAGCATTCATTAGAATCTTTCACACACAGTAGGCCTACACAAACCCATGCATAACATGGGTTTAATGATCTGTCCATTTACCAAATACACTATATTCAAATTCAACGATAAGAGGTCCCCCCCCCCATTGAATCAAAAGGCTGTTATGGTAAGACCGATTATGTTCTATTCAGCTAAAACAGCCTGGGGTCAAATTGACACCAAACATAATAGGAGGGTTACATAAACATGCCCTTACACGCTAAATGTCTGTTATTACATGCTATATTAATATAACTTTTAGGGAGGAACACTTTTAGTTATGACGTTAAACTATACTTTGTCACGAAATATAGTTGTAGCAAATAGCAAATGTTCGTCTTTGAAACTACCTACAGATTTGAAAATTCCGTTGGATAATTACAGGGCCTAACCTAAATAATGAAAATAAATAATAACTGAACTTGTAACAGTTTTGTTGCAAAGCACACTATTATGGTGAAATGTTATCTTGTGTTTGTTGAGTTAAAACCAAAATATTGTTGTTGCATAGCAAGCATCAAATCAAAAAGGCTAACAAACGTAAGAGTTAGCCTATACCCACCAATTAACATTAGTCCTTCATTCATGACATGGATACCATAATAATCATACAGAGACATATTTGCATACCTTTATCTTTTTCTCGTTTCTCCTCTTCTTCTTTTCTTTTTTTTCACACAATTAAAAAAAACAAAAATGTGCAGGGACTTTAGACCTATATTTATAATATTATGAATGAAATGTGCGTTATTTGTAAGAAAGTCGAGGTGGAACTGACTTTAGCCCACTAATTTAGAGTATTGCACTATACAGTGGACCCCCCCTCCCCCCCCTTGTCCGTTCCATTTGGGAGACCCAGTCAGGTGAGCTGTCTGTCCCCCTCCCCTTTTTTCACACAGCTTCTGTGCACGGCACCTTCTCAGCAAGCAGGGGTGCCTGCAGCTGCCTGAAGGGGGCGCCAATTTGCCAATTCCCCACACAGTGAAATGATAGAAAAGAGAAAACCGCTTCGCGGCACAGAGATTTGTATTTATTTATTTTATGCTCGTGCGCCCCCCACGTGACATGAAAAAATGCCGCCCCGGGCGGCTGCCCGGTCCGCCCGTGCCTAAAACCGCCCCTGCTCAGCTCACGGTACATAGTACGAAGTGTAACAAATTCATCAACCACATAATCGGCCTTAGACAGATATTCCGAATAGAACTCCGCAAGCGCTCTAACTTTCCGAGCAGCATCAGGGTGACAAAAATGTTTCGGGTTCATCACAGCAAATTTCTCAGCCATTCTCCTGAAATCAGCAAAGCGATGCTCAAACTGCAAAAGTTTACTCAACGTCTATCCTACTGTACGTCTACTACGTCTCTACGTCATGTAAACAAATTGAAAATGTATATATATTTAGTAAAATTGTCTTTTAGTTAATCCCCATGCTTGATGGAGTAACAGGAATGAATGAGACACTAAAATACTGATGATCACGATAATCCTTGTTCATACAACTAGCCCAGGAACACTGCGCCACAAAAATAATTTCACCTACAAAGAAGGAATCTGATATATTTGCGAAGAGATTGCACACAACTATATGGAAAAACTATATTTAGTAAAATTGTCTACCATGGATACAATCAACGTTTTGTTGCCAAAGAGAAATTATGAAGAAAGAAAAACAAAATCATGGATCGCGGGGCCCCCTCGGGTGCGGGGCCCTGCGGGAGGGAACCTAGGCTTAACATTGTAAGAATCGCCTCGGTTCGCCAATCTACACATGGCAATACACTAGGAAGGCAGTGTGCGTTCACGCGTAGGGGAGTGGAATTCTGCGGGGGAGTGAGAATTTGGTCCAACAACTGCTCTCACCTAGCCTGGTCCTAACCAGACTCTCGTACATTTCATTTGTACAGAGTCTGGGCTCGCTCCATTGACAAGCGTTAACTTCCTTGAAGGCGGGTACTCTTTGAAGTTTAAAACTATTGGATCTTCCCAGAGACACTCTGGATCTGCCAAAACTAATCGCTAGCGTTCGCCTTAGCTAACTCCTTCACGACTAACGAAGCTAGCTGGAAAATCAAACAAACCCTGTGGGGATCAAAGATTGTTCTTGCTCCAGCTTTAACCTCTGGATATTCGGCAGCGTTGCCACAACGGACCGAATGGCTTCGCTCGCATCTTTCTCCGCGGCGGTTACGGAACTACAACACAAACTAGCGCATTACATCATCGTCATCGTTCTCAGCCACTCCCTCTGTTCGCTGATTGTACAGGTAGAAAATTAACCGGAGACATCTGACTTACGTACCTCATGCCCAGACCTAATACAGAAGAAAAATCTAAATTGAGCGGAAGTACGTAGGAGGGCAGAGCCAGGCTAGCGATCACCCCCAGTGGAACTGCAACCATATTCGGTACAATGGGGCTTACTGTAATAGGGAGTGTACAGGCTCTCCCTTGACGGCTCTGGTCCTGGGTCCTGAGGAGAAAGCAGGGACGGACTGGCCATTGGGGATACCGGGGGAATTCCCGGTGGGCCGACGGGGTTGGGATGGTCCAAAATACCAGCACACTTCCATCACCAATCGGCCTTACCTCTTATATCCCCAGCACTTCCAACTATTTACAATTTTACACAGCTTGAACACATATAATTTGCTCTAAGACCATCTAAAATCACTGACTGACTTTATACTCCTCCTCGCGATCTGTATTTACACTCATGGTGCCTATTTTTAAAAACATTTCTGAAGTGTCTTTTGAAATGTGTTCTTACGGACTTCGGACGTTCAACGTAAGAAAATATATATATGATGTCATTTCTTTGTAATCATCCAAAATAATGTTAAGTGTATGGGTACTTTTCCAAGTAGGCCACTGATTGGTCGATACATAAGATGCATTGAGTGGGCAACTCGCCGTGTACTGAATGGGCCACGCGCCGTGTATTGAGTGGGCCGGTCTGACAGTAACTCCTGGGCCACTTTTTTCCCCCAGTCCGCCCCTGGGAGAGAGGTCTGGTCTGAGGAACCTGAGGAGAGAGGTCTGCAGGTTATGACCCTTCTCAGACCAACATTTACATTACATTTACATTTATTCATTTAGCAGACGCTTTTATCCAAAGCGACTTCCAAGAGAGAGCTTTACAAAGTGCATAGGTCACTGATCATAACAACAAGATAGCCAAAAAACATCGCGAGTAGCCAAAACATGAAGCACACATTGTGAACAACCAAAGTAAGTGCCAAAGGGAAGAACCATAAGAGCATGTAGTTAAACAAGTCACAACCAAACAACATGAACAGCTATAAGTGCAAGTGTACCTGTGGGAAAAAGCAAGCAACAGTAATAAAACAATATATCACAGCGAGAACCAAAAATTTTAATCAGTTACCACTAACCACAAGAGCAACAAGTCTCTAAGCAAGAGTCATTGTGATCCTTGAGGAAACTAACATCGGGTCAAGCGAACCGTTCCTAAGTACCGTTGTACTCCCGGAACAAGTGCGTCTTGAGCCTTTTCTTGAAGGTGGAGAGACAGTCAGTGTCTCTGATGGAGGTGGGGAGTTGATTCCACCACTGGGGGGCCAGACAGGAGAAGAGCTTGTGTTGGGACCGGGCGGTCTTGAGCGGTGGGACCACCAGGCGGTTGTCTGAAGAAGACCGTAGGTGGCGGGTGGGGGTGTAAGGCTGCAGGAGAGACTTGATGTAGACGGGTGCAGTCCCGTTCACTGCTCGGAAGGTCAATACCAGGGTCTTGAATCTGATACGGGCCATGATAGGTAGCCAGTGGAGAGAGATGAGGAGCGGGGTAACATGGGAGCGTCTGGGTAGATTGTAGACCAGGCGGGCCGCTGCGTTCTGAATCCTCTGAAGAGGGCGGGTTGCACATGCTGGGAGACCAGCGAGCAGAGAGTTGCAATAGTCCAACTTGGAGAGGACGAGTGCTTGGACTAGCAGCTGGGTGGAGTGCTCAGACAGGTATCTCCTGATCTTCCGGATGTTGTAGAGGGTGAATCTACACGACCGGGAGACCGCAGCAATGTGGGCCGTGAGGGAGAGCTCGTCGTCCATGGTAACCCCAAGGTTCCTGGCAGAGGATGAAGGGGTCACCGTCGCAGATCCCAGGGTGATTGAGAGATCGTGGGAGATGGAGGGTTTAGCCGGGATGATGAGAAGTTCTGTTTTGGCGAGGTTCAGCTGGAGGTGGTGCTCGGTCATCCAGGCGGAGATGTCTGTGAGGCAGGCCTCAATCCAACACGTGACAAAAAAAAATATGGGGAGAAGTTTTGCTTATTATTTCTGGATAGATACACCTATACTCCTTTTCAGAAAATTGTGGTGCTACTTTTTCATCAGAACGAACGAATTGTTTAATATGGTGGAAATGAATCTGTGGTTGTGATAATATGGAAATGAGAATAGTTTAAATCTCCTACATTTACATTTTACATGTAGTCATTTAGCAGACGTTCTTATCCAGAGCGACTTACAGTAAGTACAGGGACATTCTCCCCGAGGCAAGTAGGGTGAAGTGCCTTGCCCTCGGACACAACGTCAATTGGCAGAGCCGGGGATCGAACCAGCAACCTTCTGATTACTAGCCTGATTCCTTAACCGCTCAGCCACCTGACTCCCTCTAAAACTTCAACTCCATTTAGCCAGAAATGGACATATGAACAATAAACCAACAATAAATGGTTCATTCTATTCTGACCAAAATTCTTATTTTACACGGGGCAACAAAAAAGAGATAGCAACGGCTTGTCTACATTACATTCCCATCCAGGCAGAAACTGACAAATATTTTAATTAATCTGTGCATAAATAAATGCACCTTGCCCAATACTATGACCTAAAGTCATAGGTATAATATAGGACTACGTGACAAAATAATTTGCCCCACTGATTGATTGAAGCGTTCATCACCCGAACGAAGTTTTTCACTTGAACTTTTTGACCATTTTGCCAATCGCCTACTTTAAATGTTTAAACGTTGTAAAAGATATGAGATGACGAAACAGCTGCGAACTTTGTGCTTTTGTTTTATGGTTTTGCCACTGATATGAAGACGCCCAGTGCACTGACCATTTCATTCGGATGTCCAATGCGCCATTAACGCGCTCCAACGTGTGTGAAGGAACATGCTAAAATATTACAGTCTTTGCTATTAATGGCTCTGATCTTTTAACTGCTAAAGTGTGTAGCATTCTACAGTCAGTCATGTCTAGGTATCACAAAGCGGCGATTGATGGCTACTTGGACCTCTTGAAAGAGGCCACAAGGAAAGACCTCAACACTCCGGACGAAGATGGAATGACGCCAACGTTATGGGCTGCTTTTCATGGACATATTGATGCCCTCCAACTCATATGTAGTAGAGGGTAAGCACCATTTATATTCGGTCTTTATATTTCACATTTACATTAAGACACAGTCAAATTTCATCTTATTCATTGAGGTGTTTCTTTCACAAAGTTATAGCCAATTAAATGAAGTAATTTGCAGTTTCGCCCACGACTGTATTTCGACGATTCGTCATTTTATGACCTAGTCATAACAACGGATCGTGCCATTGTACTGAATAAAGTCCCTAGGTTGAAATAAACGTGGCTACGTAGTGGTGGCTACGAATGTTTAACACAGGTTTAACACAGAAATATAGAAGAGACAAGTAGATTATGTGTAGCTTCTACTTAACACACTGTTGTGAGTCTGTAATTAACTTGGCAAACTTACTTGGAAAGTTACACTATATGAGGAAACTCTGAAAGATACACTATGAGGAAACTTCAATTGGTGATACAAAGGGCCACTTTATTGTCCATTAAAATGTCAAACACTCCATTAGTATTTATTATACCCTTAAACATAACTCAGATTTTTGGACTAGACATTCTTTCCAATGAGTTGAGCTAGATATTAAATGAGGCAAGGAAATTATTTCAATGAGGCACAATGGGTCCTTTCACTCTCTCAGATGGGGGAGGGGGGAGGGTAATTCTTCTACCTCTTGTGAATATTTGAGGAAGAATTATACACATTTCTCTATACAATGTTTGTAGTTAAAGAATACAGCATTGAGCAACCTTGAATTCTGTAACCCAAATCTTGGGCGTTAGCAGCACAGTGATGTGATATGCTACAGCAAACCTGGTTTTATGATAAACTGTTGCTAAGATACTGCAATTCAGAGTTTTATGGCTGGAGGAATGGGGCATATATGTACGAGGACTTTCATTCTTAATGGCTTACCAAGTAACTCCCATAAGGGCTGGGTTTCCACACCCTTAGTACAGCCTTAGTGAAGAGAACATTCTGATTAACCTTATAGTATTTTAATATAAATTGAATAATGTCACACGGCTCAATTAATCATATACAACTTTAAGGTTCTTTGTTGTTTCAGGATTAAGGTTTTATAAGCAAATTTTGTGTATTTTACTAATATGTTATGAGTGGTGTTTATCTTTATTTGACAGAGGGGATCCTAACAGGAGTGACATCTGGGGCAACACTCCTCTGCACCATGCTGCCACCAACGGCCACATGCATATCCTCAGCTTCCTGGTCAACTTTGGTGCAAATCTCTTCTCCTTGGACAATGATTTCCACACGGCCATGGACGTGGCTGCATCACGTGACCGCATGGACTGCGTGCGCTTCCTGGACTCAGCTGCCTCACAGCAGACCAGTCAGAACGCCAAGAAAGTGGCCCGACTGAAGCAGGAGGCCACCAAAGAGGCTGAGAGACGAGTGAAAGTCTGCGAGAAGGTCAAGAAGAAGCACCAGATCAAGATGGATAAGATGTACCGTGGAGTGGGCAGTGGAGGGTCTGTCTCTGAAGCCGGCGTAGCTTCATTCTCCAACACGGGAACCATTAACAGCGTCAACGAGCAGTTCTCCAAGCTCATTGCTGCAGACACCTCAGGGTCCCTCACAGCCAGAGTAAGGGGGACCCTCCAACGGAAGTTTGGTAAGAAAGAGAAAGGGGGAACAGAGAGGGCTGGAGGAGACGGGAACGTAATCTTCGTCAAGCAGGAGAACGGTACTGCAGGGAAGCCAGAGTTCATGGGTGTCTTCAGTGAGCAAGACGAGATTGAGGCAAATGACGACACAAGAGAAAGTATGGGAGGCTTTGAAGATGATGATGTCGAAGATGGAGACTGGTCTAGCCAAACCAAGGAGTCTATCTTTAAACGTCCAGGTCTGGGCAACATGGTCTTCAGGAAAAACTTCTCCATGGAAATGGGGTTGGAACCTGACGACTTCCCTAGCAGAGACACAGAGGACCTGGGCTACCTCATCCGCGAGGAGGTGTTTGAGTCGGAAGTAGTTGACAGCAGTTTGGGGGATGATGCTGAAGATGCCGATCTGCCCTGGAACCAGGAGGAACTGGGTTTGGATGATGAGGAGGATGAGGACACTTTTCCTCTAGATGCCTTTCTGTCTGCCCTTTCCCTGCCAGACTTTGCCCCTGCATTCACCAGGGAGCAGCTAGATCTGGAGGCCCTCATGCTCTGCACTGATGATGACCTCAAGGGCATCCGCATCCAGCTGGGACCCAGGAAGAAGATTCTGGAAGCTGCTACTCGAAGGAAGAATGCTCTGCAGAAGCCTGGCATCATGAAGGACAGTTTCCTGTAATGAGTGCCTATGCTTGTGAAATGAAAAGTTAAAAGTTTATGTAATACAGAGATAATATAGTATAACGTTTCTTTGGTGTTTAAAGGGAATGCTCACTCCATTTTTAGAATATATTTATTTTCCAACTCAGAGAATGTGTGTGCCAATTATGTGCCGTTATGGACAGATAGACGGACGGAGTTGGACAGATTCGTTGAATTTATAGTACTCCGAAGGCTGTGGGTGCTGAAAACAATTCACGGCCAGAAGAGTTATGTTAGGTTATCGAAAAGTCGGAGCAAATTTACAAATTAGCCGTTTCATCAATAAAATAAGCAAATTTTCAGCAACTACCCATTTCTTGTCACATTTTAATTCAGATGCTGATTTACATGTACTGTTTAGCTGAAATATGAAAACTCACAGCAATGGCGGTCAAAGGATTCTGTTCATATTGTTGGTCACGGCAACCCCGCCCCTGACGTAAGCGGTTCTTAACACGGACCAATCACAGCCAAGGGGTATCCGTAAAATGACGGACGGACGGATAGTCAGGAAAATCTGGACGTGCACGTAGAGCTCTCCGAGGGGCTCGGAGAGGATATGGAGAGGGCGTTCCACATCGGAGAGGTCGTTCCCTGTGTCCGTCTCCGTGAAAAGGGAGTAGTAAAATTCGGCCTTAAGGCTTTGAGAATATACACAATTACTGATATGAGCACTGAAAAAGATGCTTTCCTATTAAATACTTTCGCTAATCTTTCCTAAATATTAGATTTTCATAATAAGCTTTCATAATTGACATTCATAAGCTAAATTAGTTTGTGCCGGCTGTATTATGTTGATTTGTATTGTATGTCCTATTTTCATCACAACCAAAATAAAATGTATCGTATTTTCAATCGAAATATAGTGTCGTTCATTTGAAGTAGTTAGGTTCATACTTTTAGAATTAAGTCTACTCTGTGATTCCAAATAAGCTTTTTAGAAATATAGACTTGACAACCTGACAGCAGACTGGCACCATGAAATCTTCCTTCGGAACCAGATATCTTGCAAATTGGGAGGAGTTAAATTAGACTTTAAGTAAGACTTTATTTATATAGCATATTTCACACAAGAATTGTAGCTCAAGGTGCTTTACATAAAATCAATATAAACAATAATACAAGTGATAAAAGTAATAACTAAAATAGCAAATCTATAAAAAAAATAATATAACTAATAAAAGTAGTAAAACCTTTCTGAGATAAAATTACTTAAATGCTTCGGTAAAAAGATAGGTTTTAAGCTGTCTTTTAAAAATGTCTAGCGTGTTATTCTCAGGCGGGGCGTTTACGGGGAGTTACCTATAAAAGCTGCTGGATAAAAGGAATGCTACATCAGTTGTGCTTAGGACATGGTTTTCATCCAATGTGTAAAGTATTCTTGGAATGTTAAGCATGTTTATCTTCAGCTATCACCAAAAGCATTTTGAACACTCAGGTGTCTGGGAAAACAAGAGAGCAGACAATATAGCAAAATAAGCTGTCAAAATAATTATTGTTCTAATAATATTAAATTATCAAAGACTGGGGAAAGGCATTGTGTTGAGAAAGGCAGGCCTAAATCAGCAGTGGCAGCAGCTTTGGGAAAACGCATTAAAATAACTAACACCGGACAAGTCTACGGAGTGTTATGGTCACTTCAACACAGTGTAAAACACCATGTGCAGCTAGCCACGCCCCTATTGTTTTCTGGATTTTTCTGGAAACCACGTGATTTTTCACATGGCGGTCTTTCAAAATGGCAAGTCCTGAAGATTTAACGGTGTTCATTGAAAGAGCTGTTGCAGCTGGTGTTCGGACGGCTCTTCTTGACCGACCTACACCAAGCACATCTTCCGAAACAACAACCACCACATCATTGCCATCGGTAAGTACTGAAATAGCGGTTATGCGGAGTGCCCAGGAAACGAACCGGAAAACAGATGTAATCATTTCCGCTGCTGTGCTAACCAAACGGAAAACCCAGCTAGTTCACACAATCAATAACATTATTATCATTATGAGCATTTTGGGCGTTTAAAATATTTCACTTTGAGGACCATGTATTTATCCAAACCGTTTAAGTACCAGATGCGGGAACATCCGAAACAGTGATTTTTACTGCGTATCTCAGTGTGAAATGTCCGGATGACCTGATGTCGTACCGCCTGGCTAAATGCAGAATTCCCATATATCTTGAAAGCTGCCCTCCTCGACCTTTTTGGTGTAAAATTGATCGACATGTAAAATTATTTGCTTTGTGACGAGACGTGGCTGCCGCCTACAGTAGCCTAAGACTATGCAGTCCAACAGGCGAGCCGTTCTCACTCAAATAAGACTATCACGACCCAAATCAAAATTCAGAGTCGACAGATCAATGGAGAATCGCTTTTTCTTTTTCGCTTCTAAAGGCTGCCATCCTCGACCTTTTTGGCACAGAATTCCCCAAGATATAAAATTGGAAACTGGAGGTATCTTGTGTAAAACAGCACCATGTCAGCATAGAGCGTACAGATCCGGAAGTGATGATGTCTGTTTTACCGAATACGGAAGTGTTTTCCGCATAACCCCTATTATGTGTTTTATAAAACGGAGGGGTCTTACAGTTAGAGCTAACCTAGCTATCGTAGCTAGCATCATGTCACCTGTTAACTAGCCTACCATTTGCTAGCTAATGCCTTACACATTTAGCACTTCGTTTAGTTTGGAAAGGGTGGGGGTCTTGATCATAATGCGAGTCAAACGTCTCTTAGGTGAGTGTACTGTATAGTAGGGATGGGCGAACGATGCCTTGTGAAGCTTTGGTGGTTTCTTCCGGATTGTGCCGGTGTTACGTCCCTACTGGTTCCCAATTTAACTGGTTCCCCAGATGTGCGTGCACCTATCAGTCTGTATGGGGCTATTATTGTAGCAAAAGTATTCACAAATGCACAGCACGATCCACAAACGCACAGCACGATCCACAAATGCACAGCAAGATCCACAAATGCACAGCAAGATCCACAAATGCACAGCAAGATCCACAAATGCACAGCAAGATCCACAAATGTGTACGATCCGCGATCCACAAATGCGTACCACGATCCACAAATGCGCACTGAGATTTGTGTATGTGTAAAACAATGTCCAGATCTGTAGTCACAAAGTCTGGCCTCTCACTTGGCGGGGTTTTTACACGTGACTTTTGCTACAATTCTGCCGTGGTACAAATCCACAACCTGTGTGCGTGTGTGACAATATGTGCCTCAGTAGCTGTAAAGCCTCCATACCACCAGTCGGCGGTATAGCGGTCCAGTGATTTTTAAGGCAACGTGACATTGCTGGGTGGGTCAAGCGGTTCCTTAGACTCGTCGGGATGCAAGCAAGGCAGACACCAATGGAGCCTCAAGAGCTTTCTGTAAGTACATTTTTATGTTTAGTAGTAACCGTCATAAGTAGCCTTATATTGCCCAGTAAAATACAATAGTATCAGTTACACTTATCTGTTAAGAAGTAACTTATAACTTATATAATGTTACGACCCTATAGGCCTAACACCGAGGGAAGGGTGGTGCGGAGAAAACGAAGCGCAGCGGTAACAGAAACAGTAATGTTTATTTCGTCACAGGGAGACACAATGGAACAACAAACGGTGCCAAAGAAAAAAACAGAAAGGAGCCCAGTCTAAATAAACCATAATAGTCCCTAAACTAAACATACATGGGGTGGCACCCGTTCCTTACCTAGGGTATAAAACAGGAGGTTACTGCGTGATTGTATGTAAGCCCATGGGCAGCTTTCCTATTCCAAAGCCCCCCCCTGTGCGAGTGAACAAATAACAAATCAAACATAAAGCACGATACCGTGTATCGGCCTGAACAAAAACAGAAAGAAACAGGCTTTAGCGCTTACTCCGTAACAGTACAAACAGTACAAACAAAACCGTAGCCAAAGGCCTCACAGACCATATAACCTATCCTCGCTAACAACAATCCACCAAAAACAATCAAACATTAGCTGTCGTTCCACACTGCCCTCTTGAACAGCGAACCGCGCCGGTCTTTCATATGGACTGCTGGACGGCAGATTGGAGGTGGACCGATTGGGGGGGCTGGCCGCCGATTACGCGGATATCCAATCACCGACACACCCTGCAAGCAGCTGAGAGGGAAAACAGGGGGGTATTCGTCGTAGCTCGCTAAGCGGTTTAGCTAGCTAATTTTCAGGCTAAGATAAAAAATGCCCCTCTTTTTGGTTCGTGGAAGCAACTTTCGATAAATCACCATAGTAACATATCAATTAGCACTAACCTGCTCCAGAGCAGGCTAACGTAAGTGTAGCTGGATAAGCTTGCCACACCCCCAGAAAATAACATGGCAGCTCCCTTTTTGAGAGACCCAGTTGACCAAGGAGCTATAATTTAGTTCGATTAGCTTTCCATACCAATAGAGTTCTTCGCAATTGCCAAGATCCTTTATTTCACACGGATGAGTTCTTGTTTGAGCGATATCGATCAGCCAACATGGACTCATTTATTTGCAAGACCTTCTCGGGCCGTACATTGCAAATATCACACGCCGCAGCAAGCTTTATGCTTTATTATGAGCTTATGCTGCTGTATGTGAATATGTAACGCTATGTTTTACGAAATGTCTTGTCTTATCTGTTGTTCCTGTGCTTTTTATATGTTTCACTGTGGGAGAGTGGAAAAGTCATATCGATTCCTTTTTATGTCTTGACATGTGAAGAAATTGACAATAAAGCTACTTGAAACTTTAACTGTGCTTCAGACTGCATAGCCTTGAGGTTTTTTTGCGTCAGGTAGGCTATAGGCTACATTTTTATACAGTATAGGCGATGCAGAAAACATTGGCAAAGCTGCAGCATACGTTGCTGTAAGAAAAGTGTACTTGGCGCTTAACCAGCTGATGAATCAATTCATCATATTCCCTGGCCATGTCCCAGTCAATGACATCAAAGAGGGATTTACACATATGCCTACATGCATATACACATATATAGTACATGATATAAGCGCAGTAGCCTACATATATCCTCATAATTGTCTATGAATTCGTATCAATTAGATACTCTTTGGCCTTGTTTTTATTTAGCCTACTTATTCTGAAAGAGTTGAGATCATTATTTTCGCTAGCAAGATCTCATTCGATTATTAATTTCCATTAAGCCTATACCAGCAGGCACAATTAAAGAAATGTGATCTGATTGATTGGGGTAATGAGGCACTTGAGCCTATACATTTCCCCAAAACTTTCGCATTTAGCTTATCGGCAATTCTTTCCCAAGCTGCTTGTTTTGCTCTGGCAGCGGTGGCGGTGTTTGACTTAGCCATGATAATATGCTTATTGTTTAGAGACTCATTATAATAGTTTGCTCGGATGGCGAGAATAGCCTATCACCGCTCTCTCTTTCGTCTTTTCCGCCATCATACCGTTAGAAAATCACGGTTTTGGTGATCGACCTTTCCTGCCTTTTGAAGTAGGACGTGCAATTTCCCTGATAAGTTTAGCCTGATTGAAATTAACCACATGATTTGGATGCGGATCGATGCGGACAATTGATTAACTTAGCTTCAACCCTTAAGACGAACGGGGCCCAGAACGAAACACAAACACAACTACACGCACGGAACACAAACCGGACACAATTAAGGGAAGGACACGGGTCCGTAACACCCCCACCCATAAAAAAAACAAGCCGACCGTGGCTTGTTGCACAATTCAACTGAAACAGAACATACGAACCAGGCCTAAGCACGAGACAGGGCATCAGCCAACACATTTTCGGACCCCTTCTTGTGGCGTATCTCCAGGTTGTACCCTTGAACCATCAGGGCCCACCGCATCAGACGGTGGTTCAGATTGTACATGCGGAGTAAAAAAAACAACGGATTGTGATCCGTGAACACAACAACAGGCAACACACTCGAACCAACATACACATCGAAATGCTGCAGTGCGAGCAACAAAGAAAGGGTCTCCTGTTCTATGGTCGAATACTGTGACTGACATTTATTAAACTTACGGGAGAAATAACATACAGGATGGTCAATCCCCTCCACGTCCTCCTGTAAGAGGACAGCTCCAGCCCCAACCATACTGGCATCGACCACCAACTTGAATGGTTTCGAGAAGTCAGGTGCTACAAGCACCGGGGAAGAACAGAGTAAGGTCTTCACCGTTTCGAACGCCCTTTTACAGTCAGTGGACCACTCGAACTTGACGGCAGGGCTTAACAGATTTGTCAGTGGGGCCACTACGCTAGAGAAGTTCCTGCAGAAACCCCTGTAGTAGCCTGTCATGCCCAAGAACCGTCGCAGCTCACGCCTAGTGGTCGGCGGAGGGAACCCCTTCACAGCAGTGACTTTGGCTGTGAGAGGACGAACGGTGCCTTGACCGAATTCCTTCCCCAGATAGGTTACGGTTGCTTTCCCGAACTTACACTTAGCCAGATTCAAGGTCAGGGACGCCTTGGCTAAACAGTTGAACACGGCTCTCAAAGAGGCCAGGTGGTCAGGCCATGTACCCGAATACACCACCAGATCATCGAGATAAGCCGTGCAGTTAGGGACGTCACGAAGCACTATGTTTACCAGACGTTGGAATGTAGCCGGTGCATTCCTCATCCCAAATGCCATGACGGTATACTGCAAGAAGTCGTCAGGTGTGACAAACGCTGAAACCTCAGAGGCACAAGGAGTTAGAGGGACCTGCCAGTAGCCCTTTAACAGGTCTAACTTGCTCACGTACCTTGCTGATCCGATGGTGTCGATGCAATCATCGATCCGTGGTAACGGAAAGGAATCGGGAACGGTCAGCGAGTTAACCTTCTGGTAGTCAGTACAAAAACGGGAGGTGCCATCAGGTTTAGGGATCAGAATGCAGGGTGAGCTCCATGGGCTGCTACTTGGTACTGCCAACGTTTCGCTGTCACCCGGTAGGCGTGCTGCTTAACAGGACGAGCACTACCTACGTCCACATCATGCTCTAAAAGGCTAGTGCAACTGGGCACATCACTAAAAAGACTAGGAAACTCGTGTACCAGAGATACCACGTCCGCAGCCTTTTGGGCATCCAGATACGCCAGGCTTGTGGGGAGAGCCACCAGCATCTCCGTGTTGCACAGCCGAGCGCTCTCCTGAGGCGCGTACCGCAGGCGCTGCCCATCCTCATCCACGTCCCTCAACAGGTCTGGAGAGTATGAGGCCACAGAGGCAACAGAGGTAGTCTGGGGCACGGTATCACTGCCGTTCTCGGACACATCACGAACATAATACCTCTTTAGACGGTTTATGTGACAGACACGCGATTGACGTTTCCTGTCTGGAGTCAGCACCACATAATCAGTTTCGCTCAACTTTTGTTTTATCGGGTAGGGACCCGAAAAACGGGCCGAGAGGGCAGAGCCAGCGATAGGCATTAACACCAATACCATATCACCTGGCGTAAACGAACGCGGAGAAGCCTTCCTGTCGAAACGCTGCTTCATGCGTTCCTGGGTGAGAGACAGAGAACCTTTGGCTATCTCGCATTTCTTCGAGAGTCAAAGACGAAACAACTTCCTGAGCTTTTCCTAGCAATTTACACTGTAGTAACACGGGCCACACCTCCTTGGGCCAACGCAGAGACGTTGCCACACGCTCAAAGGCGCTAAAATAGGAAGCCACCTCCGCCTCCCTAAAAGGTGGAACTAAGGCAATGTTCCTACTCACGTCAAAAGACCCTGCTGCAACAGGCGGTGGCTCTTTTCTCCCAGCCTGTAACTCCAGTTCTCAGATCCGAACTGCTTTGTCAGCCTCTATCTCTAGCCGCTTGACTTCTAGGTGAAAGTCAAAGTCCATCCGTCTCTCTTTCGCCTCCCTTTTCAGCTGGAGACGGGCTAGCCTTACCCGAGTACGTGCAGTCTCACCTGAACCACCAATAGACACCGAACCAGAACCGGGGTCATACCGCGGTAAGGTAGGAGGAGGCCCTACCCCCTCTCCCTTGTCAGACACAGATCTGGGGGGACTACCCGGCGCACTAGGGGTGGAAGTACCTAGCTTTACCGGCGCCTCCAGTACCTGGGCTGCGACCAACTCAGTCCACACCAGCTGCCGCAGCTCCGCTTTAACGATGGCCTTAGGCGCTGAAATACCGTAATGAGCCGCTATAGCAAACAGGTCTGCCTTACGACACAGGTCCAGTAGGTTCAAAGACGGACTGTCCAGAAAGCTCTGCACGAAAGAGGTAGCCATACCAACGGCGGCACCGCACTACACCAATCCCGTTGTCCGACCAAATATCAAATATACCACAAAGGACTCAAATGAATCCCGGACGAGCCCCCATTGATGTTACGACCCTACCGGCCTAACACCGAGGGAAGGGTGGTGCGGAGAAAACAAAGCGCAGCGGTAACAGAAACAGTAATGTTTATTTCGTCACAGGGAGACACAATGGAACAACAAACGGTGCCAAATAAAAAAACAGAAAGGAGCCCTGTCTAAATAAACCATAATAATCCCTAAACTAAACATACATGGGGTGACACCCGTTCCTTACCTAGGGTATAAAACAGGAGGTTACTGCGTGATGGTATGTAAGCCCATGGGCAGCTTTCCTATTCCAAAGCCCCCCCCTGTGCAAGTGAACAAATAACAAATCGAACATAAAGCACAATACCGTGTATCGGCCTGAACAAAAACAGAAAGAAACAGGCTTTAGGCTTCGAGATAGCTAGCTACTGTAGTTAGATAGTTTGAAGGATTTAACTAACATGATTTATTGTACATAAGAGAATGTAGAGACAGGCTGAAAAAATTATAAATGTGGTATTTTTTGTCGAAGTACCAGTTTTGCTATGATTGGGCCAAAATTAGAGAGTCAGGTGGCTGAGCGGTGAGGGAATCGGGCTAGTAATCCGAAGGTTGCCAGTTCGATTCCCGGTCATGCCAACTGACGTTGTGTCCTTGGGCAAGGCACTTCACCCTACTTGCCTCGGGGGAATGTCCCTGTACTTACTGTAAGTCGCTCTGGATAAGAGCGTCTGCTAAATGACTAAATGTAAATGTAAAATTAGAGAAGAACTGTGTGACTTCTGATTTACCACTTGTAGAGGTATGGCGTTGTCTTGCGGTTCATCAGCTAGCAAGCTAGGCTAGCTGTTCCTAACCTCACGTGGTAATCCAACGTGCATTGAGCTACTTTGAGATAGCTACTTTAAAGTTAGTAAGTATATGTATTGACGTGGCCGAGTATATTATTGAACTTAAAATAAGATTAAATCGATCCTCCCCATTTAATAGCGAGTAGAACATAGTTAGCTGGAGGATAAAATACTTTAAAATTGGTAAACTTCTTTTCATGGATTAGTAAGTGTCCGGACCTGACCGTGGGCTTTAATTACGTTGATAGTATACTGTAACATGCCTCAGTACATTTGGAGTCGGACAAAGTTTGATTTCAGAACTATGTAATGAAAAAAGTGGACTAGTAAACTAATGCCAAATCATTTCGACAGGTTCTGCTACGCCGCAATATTCTGGAGAGGCTTCATTCTCGGCTGCTACATGTTTTAGACCACAGGCCATTGGATTTTGACCGCATGGAGTTTGTGTGTACTCAAGAGTTAGTTTTCTGCAGTGCCATTTCAAGTACCCTTGACATTTGTTGGGGAAATCAAGACGTCCGTAGAAGGTAGTAGAAAAAGGAGTCGAAGACAATATCTTTCAACAGCTCAAGGCAGCTTGATGGTTTATTTCGGAAAGGCAATAGCGCATTCACAAGACATACAGAAAAGACAAAGACCAATGCCCCAAAACTCATGTTTTAGGCTAAATGAAAATAATCCCCGCCCTAGATGATATGACGGGACTATCTCCGAAAGTCCCTAGATTTCCTAGTATTCTAACTTCCTCCCCCCATCTTTACCTTTTAGGCACTGTTTTGGCTAGTAAAGATGTTGATGAACTTCTCCACAGCTAAATCCCCCATCTTTCAAGTACTCCCCCTCCAATGTCCCAGGCCTGTCCTTGGATCCCATCATAACAGACTCTGCTCTTCTCCTCTATCACTCCTAATTCGGGCCTGGTTCAACAACTGATCACTATTGGCAATGAAAGTGGTCCCATGAGATAAAGCTCCCAGTAATTTCACCCCTACTCTTTACCCCCTGTCTCATCCTCTCATCCTTTCTTGACAGGCTCTCTTGAGCCTGATGACCTCACCATAGGCTGTTGTGCAATAACAGCCTATTTTCCTCAGACTATCATTTTCTTTCTTACACTTAGTTTTGTCAATTCAAGTCCCCCACCAGACATTCCCTTTGGTTTGGAGAAAACCAGTTTCAAGCGGAGTTTATCAACTGCGCAGTGATTTTCACCTACGCAGTTAGGAGTCAGCCATTTTAGGCCCCAGAATCTAGCCTGGGGGTAACCTTCTCTAGTTTGCCTTGCCACCCCATAATTAATCTCCAACGACACATTCCAGTCTGCATCATGGACACCCTATCTGAACTATGTAGGTTAATCAGGGATGAAAGGTAGCATGTCCAAGATTTGTAATCAAATCTTCAGGTCCAAATAGTTTCTGGTCATTCAGGTCGTCCAAAGCTTTATTTTAGCCCCGAGTACCTTCAGCATCTCCTACAGCTAACTTCTTCTGTCACAAACGTCGCAAGATTGTTTGGAGTGTCAAGACATACAATCCACAGAAGACTGTCAAAAAATAACATGTCAGCGACTTTACTGTATAGTCAAATGACAGATGAAGAGTTGGATGCCATGGTTGCAGACATCAAGTTGACAATGCTACACTGTGGGTATTGAATGATGAAAGGAGCCCTTAAATCCAGGGGGTGCCTGGTTCAGTGGGAGTGTGTAAGGGCTTCAATGCATAGAGTGGACACTATAGGTGTGCTGACAAGACTGACCTCAATGGGGTGGATTGTGAGACGCACATATTCAGTGCCTTGCCCAAGGTCTCTTGTCCATATCGACACTAACCACAAGCTGATAAGGTAAGATTTTGTGTGAAACTAAAACTGGACAGTTTATATTTGCATGGCCGTGACACTATTTCTCCATCTTGGCCAAAAATTAACAAAGGCCAAGATGGAGAAGTACCGGTATATATATATATGTGTATATGTATTCTCTCATTTCCTCAACAGATACAACATAGTTATCTTCAGCGGAGTAGACGGGTATTCCAGGAAGGGTTTGTGGATCTTTTGTGGCTATTCTGATTGTATGGCTGTCATAATTTACTACAGTATAGTGAACTACTGTAGATGGTACATAACATAACATTTGTGTCCAAAATCGCTGCCCCACTCATTTACTATTCCCTATATAGAATACACTAAATAGTTTATTCAATATAAACACAAACAAATATTTTCAGTGGAAGTCTTAAAAATATATTTCAAACCGTTGAGTTCATGGGGAGTTGTGAATGTGGGAGTTAATTCGGACACAGCTATGGAAAAAATGTTTTTTTTAATAATTGCAAATTTATTTTCCTCAGATACATTTTTATTCCCCCCCCCCCCCCCCCCCCGAGACGAGCTTTCACGTCTGTTTCAAACCCCCCCCCCCCCACACACACACACGCATTGACCGGACCGTGAGACACACGCATTTCAGCCCCTTCACAGAGGCTTGACAACCCTGTTTATTTATTCATTTTTACGTTTCATTAGGCCTATTTAGATGGAACTGTTAAAGTTGGCTTGTATCTGCATCATCATAATTAAAAGAACGTTATTAATAGTAGGCTAGCCGTTTGTCCCTGTCTTAATGCAATGTTGTGCAAACCAAAACAACGTTTACAAACGTGAAATGATCACTCTGTACTTGAGGCCTTTTGCGGGCATCTGTGGGAGTGGGAGCACTCGATGGTCTCTTCAAAATCCATTAATCCAATTAATCCATTCCGAACAGGAAAACTAATCCGCAACGTGTGTGTAGGCCTACATAGCCTACTTCGTGGATCCTGATTGGTGTCGCCGCCGCAACGCATTGATTGGAGGGTCACAGACCCTACAGCGCAGATGAAATGATTCAGACTACATCGTTTATATGTTAAACAATATGAAATTTAGTCTTTGGTGTTTTAAAATGACACCAAATTTATTTCGGATTATTCCAACGGCAGAATACGAGGCGCAGGGAACTTAGATGTGCGTAAACGCGCATTAACGCTATTTAGAGGTGGATAAACAGCAAATGTTTACTCCTCGACAGGTCTGCAAACGCCTTTCTAACGGTCTCGGTTAACAAACAAATCGTTTTAACAAATCGAGGCAACAAAGCGTTTGCAGACCTGTCGAGGAGTAAACATTTGGTTTCTTATATACTACAACAATACGTGGGAAGATCACAAATCAAACAGGTCGAATCTGGAGCAGACGCCATATTGTCAGAGCAATCAGCTGCACTTGCACTGGTGACGTCACTACACCTCCAAGGTAACATCAATTCGTCTTCTGTCTGCTTCAGATACTTTTTTAAAACGCGAAGCGATTTCGGGGCGTTTGCGGACCTGTGCAGAAACCATATTTGGTTGTTTGAGTTTTTTTTTAGGCAACTTAGGCTACTTTGTTGCCGAGCAGATGCTACGTTGTTAAGGTCAATGGCTACATCTCCAAGGCAACCGCTTCCCAGCTAACACAGTTACGTTTCCCTTACATTGCCGCAACGTCACTTGATGACCAAACATACGTTGCCGCAACGTCTTTTTGGCGACGTTGCGGGACCTTGCATCTGTGGGACGCCAGAACGTAACCGCAACGTAATCTTGTGACGTTGCCAGTCCGTAACCACGACGTCGTGGCAACGTTATTTTCCGACGTTGCCAGTCTGTAACCGCGACCTCCTAGCAACGTCATTTTCCGACGTTGCCAGTCCGTAACCGCGACCTCCTAGCAACGTAATTTTGTGACGTTGCCAGTCCGTAACTGCAACGTTAACTAAGTAACCTATATTTCTCAATTCTACTGCTTATATTGGGGCGGTTCATATGCAGACCTCATTTGCCCAAAATGCTACTTGTTCTTGTATAATAGGCTACATGGTAGCCAACTTTAGGAGGACTATGTTTGTGTGATGTGTAGCCTAACTCCAGCTAATCATAAATAAGGCAGCATTTCCATGTAACATTGTCATTTTATTTAAAAAAAAGTGCCAAACAGTGAATTAAAATCTTCTGCCAGTCCCCGCTACAGGTCCTGTCTGTTGGCCCTGACAATGAAGCACAAAATAAGTTAGTGTTCTATCAACATAATTGCACGTGTAAAAAGGCGCTATACAAGTCATAAAAAAATCACATCTAACATAATATACATCAGCAAAAAAATATGTGATTCTAGATTTTTGTCACATAGCCATGTGAAAGGTTGGATATGGAAGCTGCAATCATGATTCATTCACCTGGCTTGTTTTGAATGGGCTGCCGGGGTGTGTTTGAGTGTCTCCTCTATGAGGAGCTCCACAGCTTTCTCTCCCAGTCCCGTCTTCCAGCGTCAGCATCACAGTGTCTGGAATTAGAAGTCATGAACTTATTGTCAGCACCAATGTGAACGTTGAACGCTGCGTGTAAGCCATAGTTCATGGCATCTCCAAACACTTACCACTCTCTTTCGCAACTCCAGCACCTTAAGGCGCTCCTCAAGGTCTTGGAGTTCAGCCTGTGTTTGGGCCACCTGTAGGTCCATCACTGGCACCTCTTCAGTGTCTGCCCTGTAGTCGCCTGAATAGGAGAGCCTCTCGCTGGTTCTCCTCCAATGTCTCCATCTTCCGGAGCATAACCTGTAATGTGTCCAGTGTTTCCCACACATAGACTAATTCGTGGCGGTGCGCCACAGAATCAACACCGGCCGCCACATATTGTGTTTCGTCAACAACAACAAAAATTACACTATTTAGTTAAAAACACGCAGCGTATTCGTTCAGCTGCATTTGCTTTCCCTGCTCTCCCTCCGTCTCTCTCACATAAGCACAATCACAACGTCAGCACACGTTAGCAACGATGCATACCTACGCCGTTCTAGTAAGACCGACAGCTATATCAGCGAGCCTTCAGCATTAGTGCCGTAGCTAAGGTCAAGGAAAGTTGAGGCTACTTTTCGCTAGGTACCTACGGACATAATCGAAGGTTCCCCTTCGTTCTTTTGGTGAGAAGTCTCAGGAGCTAGCTACTTACCCGGCGTCATGGAGCCGACCAGTTAAATAGTTATTTAGCACTAGCGTCGCTACCTGCATATGCAGAAATTATTTGTTTGTTGTTGTTGATTTTGTGAATTATTTCGTTTTTTTAACAGTTCTGAACGTTTATTTTCCCTGATTCTTTTGTGGGTGATTTGTGAGACGCTAAACTTTGATAACATGTAGGCCTATGCATTTTCAGTATTTCAACATAACTTTCTGGAGG
The DNA here is from genome assembly GCF_038355195.1 of Osmerus mordax. NCBI lineage: Eukaryota > Metazoa > Chordata > Actinopteri > Osmeriformes > Osmeridae > Osmerus > Osmerus mordax. The sequence goes on from NC_090052.1 coordinate 9,778,390, forward strand.
GTTTAACCTCTACTGTACTGTAGCTAGCGAAATCCTAACGTAAACAATGTGAATTTGATAGCACATAAACAGGCACATAAACAGGCTAAATGGCCTAAATTTCAAACATATACGTATTAGCATGCCCCATTGTCCAGCCATTTTAGCTTTGTGCAAAAGTGTCTTGGCTGTTTTGACGGCTGATTCCGCTTTGCCATTGGTCTGAGCGTGTCCAGGTGACGAAGTCTTATGCAGGAATTCCCACCGTTCGCTGAACCTTTGGAATTCTTGCGATGAGTATTGTGGTCCGTTGTCTGAGATGAAAACATCAGGGATTCCTTGTCTGGCAAAGTGGGCTTTCAGTTTCTTTATCCCAGTTGTAGATTTTGTGTCTGAGAGATAGTCTATGTCCCATAAATTTGAATAATAATCAACAGTGATGAGATAGTTCTTGTTGTCAAAAGAAAACAAATCTGTGCCTACCTTAGCCCATGGTCTGTTTGGCATTTCATGTGAGATCATTGTTTCCCTTTGTTGCTTATAGTCCATTGACCTGCAGATGTCACACTTGGCTACATAGGTCTTGATCCGGTCATTAATGCCTGGCCAGTATACGCACTCTCTGGCTCGTCGTAGGCATCCTTCCACCCCAAAATGAGAGGAGTGTAGACGGCGCATCAGGTATGACGACCCGTTCACCCCGAAACACTATTCCATCTTGGTGACTCAGTTCATCCTGGATTGAAAAGTATGGTCTGATTTCGCATGGTGTCTTCGTCTTGTCATTTGGCCATCTTTGCTGTATGGTTTCAATGAGTTTCTGCAGTGTCGAATCCTGTGTTGTTGCAGAGCGGATTGAACTGAGGCTGTCTGCCGAGATAGGTACATGCTGCAACATATTAACAGTCTCTATTTCAGCTTCCACTGAGCCAAAGGATGAACACTCAGGGAGGTACGCTCGACTCAAGGTGTCTGCTAACACCATGTCTTTTCCTGGTAAGTACACAACATCAACATCATACTTTTGAATACGCATCATCATTCTTTGTAGTCTTTTGGGTGCACTCAATAGTGGCTTTTTCACTATGTTCTCTAAAGGTTTGTGGTCGCTTTGTACAGTTACCTTGCGTCCATATGTGTACTGATGGAATTTCTCCAAACTGAAAATCATTGCTAAGAACTCCTTCTCTATTTGGGCATAGCCCTTCTCTGTGTGTGTGAGTGCTCTGCTTGCAAATGCTACGGGCTTACACCTCTGGACCAGTGCTGCGCCCAAACCTGTGTCTGAGGCATCACACTGCACAGTCAATTCCTCCTCTGGGCTGTAGTACTTCAGCACCGGTGTGTTTGAAATAGTCTCTTTCACTTTGAGAAACGCCTGGTCCTGCTGCTCTGTCCACTTCCATTCACCGTCCTGGTGTGTCAGCTGCCTGAGTGGCTGACAGTGGTCAGACAGATGAGGACAGAACTTAGCCAGGTAGTTCACCATACCCAACAGCCTCTGAACTGCTTTCACATCTGTTGGTTTTGGCATTTGTTCAATGGCACGTACTTTTTCTGGATGTATCCTTAGACCATCCGCTGTCAGATGTCCTATGTAAGTAGCCTCTTTTTCCCTCAGCTTGAACTTGTCTGCATTCAGTTTGATGTTCTTTTGTCTGCATCTATTCAGGAACAGTCTCGGCTTCTCATCGTGGTCTTGTTGTGCCATTTCTTGTGTCTCACCTTGTCCCGTGATCAGCACATCGTCAGCATTGATGTACAGACCCGGCAGATCCTCCAGCGCCTGTGTGAGCTAACGCTGAAAGACCTCTGGTGCGGGGCTGACCCCCATTGGAAGCCTCAGCCATCTGTATCGTCCAAATGGCGTAGCAAATGTAGTCAGAAAGCTTGACTCTTCATCTTATTTCACATGCCAGAAACCACTTTTAACATCACATACTGTAAACACTTTAGCTTTGGCCAGATCTGGGAGAATGTCACTAGCACACTTTTTGTGTCTTCAATCTTTGTGTTCGGATCAAGCAGATCGATCAGAACTATATTACAAGTAGCACCACAGTCTATTTGGAATTTCACTGTCTTTTTTCCCAAAAGCATTCCAGCAAAAAGCTGTGTGTTTAGCCGTTTATCAGATTCTACTGAACTCGCTGTCTCTATCTCTGCTGCAGTTACACAGAGAATTTCATCAAACTCATCACTCTCGAGTTCTGCTACATTGTGCACTATTGTCTTTCTCTGTTCCCTTTCCCTTGGATGCTGACTTGCCTTACATTTAGCTGCAAAATGATTCTCTTTGCCACACCTTTTGCACGTCTTACCGTATGCTGGGCATTTCTGTTTGCTTCTCTCATGTGATTTGCTACAAAATTTACAGTCCACTGTATCAGCTGGCTGTTGGTAGCGCCCTGGTCTCTGTATTGCATGCACCTCCTCCACTTTAGGTCTGGAGATGGTTTTAACGTTCTCGCGCGACAACTCCGAGGCCCTGCACAACTGAATGCACGTGTCGAGCGTCATGGTCTTCTCGTGGAGCAACCGCTCCCTCATGCTGGCGTTGCTGCTTCCACACACAATCCGATCCCGAATGAGCGACTCTCTTAAAGTCCCAAAGTTACACGTTTTGCTAACACTTTCAGGTCCGTGACATAACAGTGTATAGTTTCACTCGAGCCTTGGGTTTCTCGAGAAAAAACGATAACGTTCCACAGTCTCGTTGACTCTAGGATTGCAATGCGCATCCATTTGATCTATAATGTCCGTCATCTTCCAATCGGCCTTTGCTGTCTCACCCATCAGTGTGTCCAACAACTCTCCCCCACTCTCACCGACGAGATAGCTGAAAAGTTTGACTTTTTTCTTTTCGTCGTCGCCCACGGTCAAATCGGCATACAGCATAAACTCTTCCCTCCAGGTCGTCCATGACTTTGAAAGATTACCTGAGTCCATGCACAACTGTTGGGGGGGTTTCAGTCCATCCATTTCGGGTGGTAGTATGCTAATCTCTAGCTAGACTTATGCTAATTCTTGCCGAATACTACGTTGCAGGCAGCTCTTCCCACGAAAACAATACTTTCGCTGACAACACTCAAACTCAAGGTTAGACGCTTGCAAAACTGGTCAAGTCCATGACCGCTGTCACCGTGTTTAATTCTGCTCCTTTCTGTATAAAAGGACTACAAAATTACTATAGAACAGCACAGCCGGGCAACGCTTTATTTGCTTACTGAGACGTACAGTACAACCTACGTGCATAACACGTTCAACCCTCACTTCCGGTGCCACATTCCAACAGGTTCGTGTTGACACAACTACTATTGTTACAGGTAAACGTGGATGCGGAGCTCTAACCTACGTTGCCCATTATCAACCAGCAGGCCCGGGGTGGGTAATCGGGAGAATCGGGAGAGTTCCCGGTGGGCCGCTTCACTTTTGGGCCGGTGGGCTGGTCGAGGATTTTTTTGTTGTTGACATTTGCCACGTTAGTCTATCTTTTCTTAAAATAGGCTACACACGTTCTGCATTCTGACATCGCAGCCTCTGCATGGGTTGTACCATGTGAGGGAGTTATCCCCTCTAAAATAGGAGAGGGAACCTTGGGGTTACCATGGACGACGAGCTCTCCCTCACGGCCCACATTGCTGCGGTCTCCCGGTCGTGTAGATTCACCCTCTACAACATCCGGAAGATCAGGAGATACCTGTCTGAGCATTCCACCCAGCTGCTAGTCCAAGCACTCGTCCTCTCCAAGTTGGACTATTGCAACTCGCTGCTCGCTGGTCTCCCAGCATGTGCAACCCGCCCTCTTCAGAGGATTCAGAACGCAGCGGCCCGCCTGGTCTACAATCTACCCAGACGCTCCCATGTTACCCCGCTCCTCATCTCTCTCCACTGGCTACCTATCATGGCCCGTATCAGATTCAAGACCCTGGTATTGACCTTCCGAGCAGTGAACGGGACTGCACCCGTCTACATCAAGTCTCTCCTGCAGCCTTACACCCCCACCCGCCACCTACGGTCTTCTTCAGACAACCGCCTGGTGGTCCCACCGCTCAAGACCGCCCGGTCCCAACACAAGCTTTTCTCCTGTCTGGCCAGGAGAAACAGTACTTAGGAACGGTTCGCTTGACCCGATGTTAGTTTCCTCAAGGATCACAATGACTCTTGCTTAGAGACTTGTTGCTCTTGTGGTTAGTGGTAACTGATTTAAATTTTTGTTCTCGCTGTGATATATTGTTTTATTACTGTTGCTTGCTTTTTTCCACAGGTACACTTGCACTTATAGCTGTTCATGTTGTTTAATTGTAACTTGTTTAACTACATGCTCTTATGGTTCTTCCCTTTGGCACTTACTTTGGTTGTTCACAATGTGTGCTTCATGTTTTGGCTACTCGCAATGTTTTTTGGCTATCTTGTTGTTATGATCAGTGACCTATGCACTTTGTAAAGCTCTCTCTTGGAAGTCGCTTTGGATAAAAGCGTCTGCTAAATGAATAAATGTAAATGTAAATGTAAATAGAGTTGGTTGGGTCCATAGCCCGTCTTTTCCAAAAGGTTTTCTCAGATAGCCTACCGATAGCTGGGCCGGGCAACCCTACCGTAACAATACGCGTCAGGGAGGATGGATGGGAGCAGGGCCGAAGTGATGGCATCACTAGACAAGGTTTTACCAATTGAAAAACGGCTATGTTTATTTTACATAAAGCTCAAAAAACTATTTTGCGCTCAAATAATGGCAAAAAAAAATCACTTGCGCGCCATGCGCGCTCGCATTAAGTGTGGAATTCCCTTTCTAGCATCAGATCAAACCCAGAATACGTTGTTGGTTTGGGCTGAGCCCCGAATGTTTACACCATCTGGCTCCGTGCCTGATTAACACTCGGATCGTTAATCAGTCTCAAAATTGGTATCAATATAAAAAATACGATCCCTTTCTGTAATCATGAAAAGTTCACCCCCAGTCAAAGCAGGCTGCATCCGGCCCTGTTTGATATACAAAAAAAAAAAGTGGGCCGGTCTTGGGCCTGAAACTCCCGGGCTGAAAAGTGGTCCCACTCCGGCCCTGTAAACCAGATAATCACTGGGGAATCTTTTAAAAAGATTGGTTGAAAAAAAAGCATATTACTGAAAGCACTAACAGACTTTTTCATAGCTTCAACATGTAACAATTTTGGCTGAAGTCAGAAGGAGCTTGGGGGGGGGGGAGGCGCGCCAGAAATCTGGGGGGGCGCGGCAGAAGTCTGCCCCCCCCTGGATCCGGCCCTGGTTTCCCCCATCACTACTGAAAATACAGAAATTAGAAAATATCCGCAAGCTGAAATAAATTTCAAAAATGTCACACAAAAGAGGCAGTGTGGAAACTGAACTGCATCATCTAACAATGCTAAGAGCTGAAATACAATGCGGGAGAAGCTGAAAGCTGAACTGTTAAACTGTAGAAGTAGTAGAAGTAGAATATTCGTTTTAGTAGCTAAAATTATAGTGCTCTTAGTCTTTTAATGAGACAAGTTGACAGAATAGCTCTGTCTTGTGACTCCACTAATCAGCTAATACCAATCACCTGTGTAAGAGACTGAGTGGCATGTCTGTGTGGTTGCCACGGTGATGGTGCAGCTATGATTGCTAACAGTGCGTGTCCACTGCAGCGACGCAAATCGCTTGCCATCGCTCGCCTTCCCACAGTTCACCACGCTCGGGGGCGTTTCAAACAGATTAATGTAAAATGTAGTTCTCTAAAGTCACTGTTGTAGTTGTCATGGCCAAGTGTGCAGACTTGGGTTTACGTACTCGCAACATCGATCAAAATCAACTTGTATACACAATACAAAACTGTTTAATAGACATAAACGTTGACATGTGTAAAAAACGTTTTATTATATTACTCAAAGTCTGCTAATCTGTCGATACGATAGGGAGTCCCAGCCGGGCTAGCTAGCTACTGTAGTTACCACAGAACGAAGTTACGTAATGTGACTAGACTGAATTTAAAAGTACAAGCACCAACAACTTCGGCAACCTTGCACCATGCATCGTTTTTTATTAACATCTCTGTACGAATACAGCTATGTATCGTACAGGACTGGGTAAGCAGCCACACAAACGATTAGTTTCTCCTCCACCTTGAAACCTAGAAAGCTAGAAATGTTCACCATGGTTGCTACGTTACGAGAAACAAGAAAACACTCCGATTGGCCATCGCTAACGAAAATCGCTCCTCATTTGCATAAAGTTGAGAAAATCTCAACTCGGTCGCGTCACGTCGCTACCAACAATGCACCACGCAAGCGATTCGCCTTGCTCCATTGAAAATGAATGGAAAACATGTTGTCGCTCGCATCTCGTCGCTGCAGTGGACACGCACTGTAACGCGCTGAGGGCGCGAAAATAACTGAAATTTACCTAGAATCCACACCTCAAACAAGTTAACCTAGACACAAAACTATACGCCCAATCCCAAAAATAATGATATTTTCCGAGACCCAAGACTCTGCCGCCGAACTATAGATATCCTTTATATGTCTATGCCGTCAGAAATACGACTCTACCGGCAGTTTCAAAAACGTGTTCCTTCTGCTTTCCTGGTGCATGTCTGTTTGGTTGCCACGGCGATGGCGCAGCTGTGATCGCTAACGCTGCGTTCACACTGCAGCGTTTTTTAACGCTCTGCATCGCTTGCCTTCCCACAGTACACCACGCTCGGGGGCGTGTTAGACAAGTTAATACAGAGTTGTAGTTCTCTAAGGTCACTGTTGTAGTCATGGCCAAGCGTGCAGATTTGGGTTCATGTACTCACAATATTAACATGTATTCTACTGTAATCTTGCACTAGTAAAATCTTGCACTTACATAAATGTTGTGTAAAAGTGGTATCGATCAAAATACATTTATGTAAGTGCAAGATTTTACTAGTGCAAGATTACAGTAGAATACATGTTACGCCACCGGTCACTCAACCAGTCGTTTGTAGGCTGGGCTAGCGAGCTAGCAGTGGCACAGAACAGTCAGGTAATGTGACGAGACTAAATTTAAAAGTTGGCTATAAAAACACACTAGGAACAATGACGACATCGGCAACCATGCACCATGCATTATTAGTTTAATGTATTCTTTAAATTCAGGCTCGTCACATTAGTAACTTTGTTCTGAACAGAACTGGGTGTGCAGACACATACGAAAAGTTTCTCCTCCATCTTGAAATTGTCAAACCTAGAAATGTTTACCATGACGAACAGTTGCTACGTTACAAGAAACAAGAAACCAATCCGATTGGCCAACGCTAGCGTTTTCACGCTCCTCATTTACATAAAGTTGAGAAAATACAACTTGCAACGCTCCGCTCGCCTTCCCACAATGCCCTACGCGAGCGTCAACGCCTGGTTTCATTGAAAATGAATTGGAAGCCGACGCCCCGCGCCGCCCGCTCCGCTGCAGTGTGAACGCAGCGTAACGAGCTGGGCAGAGTGAATAACATACATTTACCGGCTAGCATCCACACCTCAAACAAGTTAACCTAGACGCAAAACTATACGTCCAATCAAAAAAATAAGGATATTTTCCGAGACCCAAGACTCTGCCGAAACCACAGATATCCTTTATATGTCTTACCTTGTTTCCACCAAAGCCGTGCCGGTGTTGGACCGAATTCTCACTCCCCCGCAGAATCCCACTCCCCTATGCGTGAACGCGCACTGCCTTCCTCGCGTATTGCCAGTTGTAGTTTGACGAACCGAGGCGATTTTTACAAGCCTAGGTTCCCTCTTCTTAGGCTTTGAGGAAACTGTCAGTAGGCTATTTAATTCATGTTTCATCAAAATATAAGTTATGTTGTGCTGCACTTGAGAGCCTATACGATGTGGATGTCTCAAGAATGATTGTCTCAAGAAAATAGACGTACTTTGGAGCTGCACTTGAAAAACGATGTTGATGTCGATGTTGCTCTACACTGTCCTATTATCGTAATGAGGGCAATATGTGAATTATGTTGTAGTTGCTGTTATGACACTGTCTGGTAAAAGCGAGCATCCTTCTTTGTATTCATTTGTACGAATCACTTTTAGTAGAACTATTCACTTCTGATTCTTGATTACGTTGTAGCCTACTTGCTGTTATAGGTATACTTACTAAATGCACTATATGCCAATTAATTGGCATATAATCGTCTGGTAAATGAGTATAGCTACATTATTTTACAAATGTAGGCTATATAAAAAGGCCCCTGCTCACAGGTCCCTCCTACCAGAATTCAACTTCTATTTGCCTCTCAGTAAACTACTTGCCACACAACTGTTGTGTTTACAATCATATCCATTTTATAGATCCTGCTTCCCACAGCCTAGTTTGTGTCTTCTAACTTGCAATGTACAGTGCTTGGTTTTAGTACCTGATAAGCCAAGCCTGGACCTTCCCTTTGTGAATGGCTAGTGAAAAACATCTAATAAATGATGACATTTTGATTGGTTCCATCACATTTATTTTAAACAAAAAACTATAACGATATATTTAACAAAAGGTAGAAAAAAAGAAAGTGATCATTTAAATAAGAGTTTTAACAAGTTTGAGGCTTGATCATGAAAACAGGTCAGGGATGTTTACGGCAGGCAGCACAGACATATTCCTCTCAGTTGGATTTTAGCACAACATTGATGGAACCTTCTGAGGCAGCTGTCACAACCAACCTGAGATTTTGGATAAACATTAAGATTAATTTGTGGAATGATAATGAATGATCAAACATTAGGAATGGCAAAAACTGTCACTGTCACCTATAATAACATTACCACTTATACAAAGAAATACCAATGCTTCATTATAAATGTGTCTAGTAGTGAAAAAAGTATTGTATTCAATACCAGTTGACAAGCTATTACCCAGTTAGTGTCGCCATCAAAGATTGTCCACATCCCCGCAAAGCTTTTTATGGCACACTTTACAGGGCATGAGGAGCCACCAAAATAATTTTGGAGTGTGTCAGATATTATAGTCCCAAGATATGGGGGGAGGGGGGGGGTATTTCGGCAGGTATGGAAAACAGTGTTGCCAAAATCCTACTCCCCTTCTAACTTTTACATTTATGCAACTAGTATCAAAAGCTTTTTATGGCACACTCTACAGGGCATGAGGAGCCACCAAAATAATTTGGGGGGGGGGGGGGGGGGGGGGGGGGTGTCAGATCTTATAGTCCCAAGATATGAAGGGGGGAGGATTTCGGCAGGTATGAAAAACAGTGTTGCCAAAATCCTACTCCCCTTCTAACTTTTACATTCATGCAACTAGTATCAAAAGCTTTTTATAGCACACTCTACAGGGCATGAGGAGTCACCAAAATATTTTTTGGGGTTGTCAGATCTTATAGTCCCAAGATGGGGGGGGGGGGGGATTTCGGCAGGTATGATGAACAGTGTTGTCAAAATCCATTTAAATCCAAAATGATTTACAGTCAAATAGGGTTTGCCAAGAATCAGAGAGCAATCCTCTTTACAGAATCTCTCCAGATACGCCAGGGTCCTACTCTCTTGTGCACTCATCTTCAGCTCAGCCTACAGGTTTGCAATAGGGTTAAATAAATATTGCCTTTGTGTCACCTTATCTATATAGGCTACAATATTTTACTGCTGGTATTCCTGAATATTACTGTGTATTTGTCTTTTTTTTAACACATGCACACATGATCACTGCTTCCTGTCAGACAGGAAGTCTGTGATCCACCTGCAGGTGGAATCAGGCACGTTCAGCTGGGAGAGCTTGTCCTGAAGCAGGGCAGGGATGATGGTGTTGAAGGCAGAGCTGAAGTCCACAAACAGGATCCTGGCGTAGGATGCTGGGGAGTCCAGGTGCTGTAGGGTGAAGTGGAGGGCCATGTTAACTGCGTCGTCCACAGACCTGTTGGCTCTGTAGGCAAACTGCAGGGGGTCCAGGAGGGGGTCTGTGATGGATTTGAGGTGTGCCAGCACCAGGCGCTCAAAATACTTCATTACCACAGAGTTCAGGGCGACGGGTCTGTAGTCATAATGTCCTGTTGGTCTTGGCTTTTTGTACACCCCAACTATGCGGGGATGTGGACAATCTGGATGGCGACATTAACTGGGTAATAGCTTGTCAACTGGTATTGAATATGTAGGGGGTTAAATATTGGCCAAACAACCAAAACGAATTCCCCTATGGTTTAAAGGAAGATGGGAAACTGAAAAGTGTATTAGCATGAACCAAATAATGCCAATACAAAAAGAATTCCAGGTATTTAACTCTATGGGTTAAATCACAGCAAGAATGGTCAAAGTACGGTTAAATGAAATACGCATTTAATAACATTGCAAATGAATGAAATCAATTACAAGGCAAACATGTTACAATATGAAAGCTTTAAATCTTACCTACTCTACCATGATCATTGTAAATCAGAGAGAAAGCAAGAGGTGAGCAAGGAGTAGGACAGTAGGACAAGGGAGAACTGAGGAGAAAGTCTCAGGAGATGAAGAATCCACAGAACAATGCATTACAATTCCCTTTATACACAAGACCAACCAATCAGAACAAATCTTGAATGGGGTGTGAGGGCCATCAAGTTGAGACCGTCCAGAAACTCCAGACTTTAGCATATGAGAGGTGGGGGCAGGTTTGACACCCAGTCTAGGCCTATATATGCTTCTGCGTTTTTCGAAAAACTGACACATGGGAACGCCCTCGTCTCCGTGGAACGCCCTCTACGAGCTCTCCGTCAGCCCTCGGAGAGCCCCGGAGAGCTCGACGTGCACCTCCTGAATTTATCCGTTCAGTCTATCCGTTCAGTCTATCCCTAAACAGTACATGTAAATCAGCATCTGAATTGCTGAAAATGTGCGTATTTTATTGATGAAACGGCTAATTTGTAAATTTGCTCCGACTTCTCGATAACCTAGGTAAATAAACACTCCACGACGACTTACAAAAAACCGTTGCGCCACCTACTCTTCTGGCGGTGAATTGTTTTCAGCACCCACAGCCTACGGAGAACCATAAACGAAGTCTATCCGTCCGTATCCGTGCGTATCCGTGCATATCCGTGCGCCCGCCCATCCGTAAACGGAGACGCAGAAGCATATTGCGGCCTTTACAATCCTCCCTCTTGGACACAAAAGCACAGGCAAAAGCTGCAGTGTTCATCGTGTGATAACCTGCACCCATAGGAAAAAGGAACTTGATTGCAGACAGGTCAGCATTGAGATTCTAATGGTCATGGCTGTTTGCTCAGAGGATCACTTTTGGATCATGGCTATTGCTCAGAGACCACTTTTGGATCATGGCTATTGCTCAGAGGATCACTTGGAAGAACCTTTGTATTGGCATGCAGACGTGCCCTTGGTTAGCATATTCCTGCTACTTAAGTTCTTGTCCTGTTACAGCAGAACACAATTGGAGCACAGCACTTGGTTAACAATGAAAATTGTAAAGTTTGGAGTGACGTTTGGAGTGGTCTGGGGTCTGAGAGAGTTGGAATGGATACAAATGGAAAGTAGTGAGACAGTGTCCTAAAACTCAAATGGAAAAAATAGGTGAACAGTCCTCCCTTTTGATAGATGAGAGGTACACAAACATATCATCTAGCATAGATGAAAATGGCAATTAAAGCAAAACAGTGTTCTTGGGTCCAAAATAAACAAAACATAAATTACACAGCAATAATAAAATAAAATACAAGTTATACCAATCTACATTTACAGGTCAGGAACCATTGTGAGTTTAGCTAAAACCTAGAACATTTACCACCAACTCTATAAACACACAAAGGTACATACTGATCCACAATACCCAATACTCATCCACACAAACCAACATAGGAACTCATGGATGGACAAACCATGCACTATGCATATGCAGCTAAAGGAACTGGAGCAGCAACAAATAAACTGTCCCCAACGAATCTTTGAACTACAACAAAGACTAAACACAGGGGTAATACAGTAGGAATGAAGCAATATCACAATTTGGACCTGAATTAAGTAAATGTAAAAGATAGTTGGAATTGCATGTAATCACGTTAAAAAGTTCAAGGTTTGTTTGTCTTGATAAAGGCTCATCTTATGCTGCATGAACAATGGGGGAGGACTACCCTTTCCCAGATCCCAACATTTGGACTCAGTGTGACCACTTCTTAGACAAGCATGACAAAATCTAACTTTGTTGTTAGCATAAAACAAGCGTGTGGGTTGAATAGGCATATTTCTACAAAGATCCCAACACCGCATTTCGGTGTGTCCTTGTCTTTTACAGAAGTTACACTGTATATGAGGGGGCTGCTGGGGCTTGGGTTTTACCTCTGTGGCCATTTTTATGGCAGCAATGCGTGGCGGATCAGGAGCACGACAGTTCTTGGTAGAACGCAGTTTGGGGATTTGCGCAACAATTCCACTGTCTGTGTCTGAACACTCAGTAGAATGTGAGCCAGCATGGCTGGTCTCTTCACTGTCTTTGTTAGCGGTGTATTGCCTTGTGGCACAAAAAGGGGTCGCTGCTTTGAGGACAGAGTTGAGAAGACATTTGCCAATTAAATGTACACTAATCTTCAATGTTTGTTTCTTTTCTGCTTTCTTTTTATGGACTACTACAGTTCGCCAATGTTCAATTATTTCTGCTAGCGTAAAATCAGTTTTAAGACCATTCTTGTCTTTCTTGCTCAATTCAGATAACGTTCGGTTAACGCGAACTTCTTCCCACAGGTTAAGTAATTTGTTAACTTCAGTTTCCCATTCAATTTTTTGTTCTTTTTATGCAGGAGCTAATAGCAGAAACTGGTAATAGGCTTCTACCAACAGAACCAGGCGGAACACAATTAATGTACATTTGTAAATGCTTACTCACCGCACCATGGTTTGAAACGCCGGTATACCAAACTTTTATCTGAATTGCTCGAAACATATCACGTCGGGGTCACCAAAACTGTAGGGGGTTAAATATTGGCCAAACAACCAAAACAAATTCCCCTATGGTTTAAAGGAAGATGGGAAACTGAACAGTGTATTAGCATGAACCAAATAATGCCAATACAAAAATAATTCCAGGTATTTGACTCTATGGGTTAAATCAGAGCAAGAATGGTCAAAGTACGGTTAAATGAAATACGCATTTAATAACATTGCAAATGAATGAAATCAATTACAAGGCAAACATGTTACAATATGAAAGCTTTAAATCTTACCTACTCTACCATGATCATTGTAAATCAGAGAAATCAAGAGGTTTGCAAGGAGTAGGACAGTAGGACAAGTAAGTAAGTAAGTAAGACTTTATTTATATAGCACATTTCATACAAGAATTGTAGCTCAAGGTGCTTTACATAAAATCAATAAAACCAATAATACAAGTGATAAACAATTCAAACAAAAATAAAAATCCCAATAAGATCTCTGTTCAAGAGAGAAAACAACTTTAAACATGCATCTTAAAAGTAACATATACATTTGGTTCACCCCTGGTCTGTATATATAAAACCATACACTCTGTTAACAGATCCTTTCCCCAGGTCAAGAGTATGGGCCGTATTCTCTGTTAACAAATCCTTTGCCTCAGATCAAGAATACAGATTGTTTTACATATTTGTATAAATACTTCACGCAACCAGAGTTCTTGTACGCTATCAGAGTTCGCCAACTCTGACCTAGACAAAGTAAAAATAGCAAGTCAAATAATGACCCAAATTTACTAAACCAAGATTCTACAATAATATAACAAACTAGGCTGTGGGAGGCAGCATCTATAAAATGGATATGATTGTAAACACAAAACAGTTGTGTGGCAAGTAGTTTACTGAGAGGAAAATAGAAATTGAATTCTGGTAGGAGGGACCTGTGAGCAGGGGCCTTTTTATATAGCCTACATTTGTAAAATAATGTAGCTATACTCATTTACCAGACAATTAAATGCCAATTAATTGGCATATGGTGCATTTAGTAAGTATACCTATAACAGCAAGTACAACGTAATCAAGAATCAGAAGTGAATAGTTCTACTAAAAGTGATTCGTACAAATGAATACAAAGGATGCTCGCTTTGAATTAAATAGCCTACTGACAGTTTCCTCAAAGCCTAAGACGAGGGAACCTAGGCTTGTAAAAATCGCCTCGGTTCGTCAAACTACAACTAGCAATACGCTAGGAAGGCAGTGCGCGTTCACGCGTAGGGGAGTGGGATTCTGCGGGGGAGTGAGAATTTGGTCCAACACCTGTTCGTACCAAGTCCAACCAGAAACATCGGGTAGGCTATGAATCATGAGCTTCAAACTTGTTTAAATAAATACATACATTCATGTATGGCTGCGGGAACTAGGGGTGCTGAGGGTGCTGCAGCACCCCCTGACAGCACGAGAATTTAAAATGATATGACTTTAAAATCCACCACCGCGGAATAGCCCCGCAGTAGCGGACTGGCCATCGGGAAAACCGGGAGAAGAATAACGATGGAAAACCAGGATAAGAAACGTAAGGGTGGGGCTGAAAAATAAAGTGAAAAAAATACATCACTTTCACTAGACAAGGTTTTACCAATTACATTTTTATTTTATTTTACACAAAGCTCAAAAAACTATTTTGCGCTCAAATAAAGGCCAAAAAAGTTGGCCTTTAAGTATCGAACTGCCGAACTAGCATGACATCAAACACCGACATTTTGCATGCATTAGCAGGCAGCTGTGGTGGCGTATACCTTGGCCGGTTCTGGTGGGCTGGTCTGGATAAAAGTCCAGGGCCTACTTTTACTCCCAGTCCGTCCCTGCCGCCCCGCAACATTAAGCCACCCCCCTGATAAAATATGTTCCAGAGGCTATGCATTTATGTTGTTAATAAATAGGCTAACAATAATTTTTTGTTTTACCAGCAATATCTCCAAGTTTTGTTTTTCACTGTAGAAATCTCAAATTTCATAATGATTTGCCAATGCAAGAGAGTACCTGCACCTTTTTTTCTCCACTTCAAGCACTGGAGGCAATTGATTTTGTTTAAAAGCCTTGCCTAAACACGGTGTTAATGTAGGCCTCACGTTTCAATAATAGGCTTAAAGAAACGATGACACAAATATAAAAATTTTATGCTTCATCTTTCGTTGTTTTAGATGATATGGTACCTCAGAAGTAGCCTGGTCCTAACCAGACTCTGGTACATTTCATTTGTACAGAAAGTCTGGCCTCGCTCCATTGACAAGTGTTGACTTCCTTGTAGACAGGTACTCTGTTGAAGTTTAAAACTATTGGATCTGCCCAGAGCCACTCTGATCTGCCATAACCAATCGCTAGCGTTCGCCTTAGCCAATTCCTTCACAACTACTGTAACAGAGCTAGCTGTCGTAGCTGGAAAATCAAACTGTTCCCGAACCCCGTGGGGAGGAGGGCCACAACATCATGGCCACCAACAAAACTCAGCAAAACTTGTTCTTTCTCTGGCTTTAGCTTATGGATATTCGGCAGCGTTGCTACAACGGACCGAATGGCTTCGCTCGCATCTTTCCGCCATTACGGAACTACAACACAAACTAACGCACGACATCAACGTCATCGTTCTCAGCCACTCCCTCTGTTTGCTGATTGGCCGGTAGAAAATTAACCGGAGACATCTGACTTACGTACCTTATGGTCAGACCTAGTACAGAAGCAAAATCAAAATTGAGCGGAAGTACGTAGGTGGGCAGAGCCCAGGCTACCTCAGAAGAAGATCTCCAGTAGTTTGGAGACACCCACGAACGAGCCATTGGTGGGATACCATTGTGCCAGCATTTAGTTGTGCTCAATTCATTCAGAGCTTCAAACAGAGTTTCTCCTGAAGCCTTTGAATATGTATGTCGCCGCCTTAAAATCAGACTGGAAAGAAGGGATACTAACTATCGCATGTGTTTACAGGTGAGGAAGAGAGTTGCCATCACGCTTTGGAGGCTGGCTACCAACAGCGAGTACAGGACCGTGAGTCACCTTTTCGGCGTAGGAATTAGCACAGTCCTGCAATCAGTGAGGGAATTCTGTGACGCTGTCATTGCCGTGCTTCTTCCGCAGCACATACCAGTCCTGGATGGCAGAATGCTTGAGGAAAAGGCCAATGTTTTTAGAGACAGATGGGGTGTCCCGCAATGTGTGGGAGCCATTGATGGTAGCCACATTCCTATTATTGCACCAGAGGAGTACCCAGGTGACTACTTCAACAGAAAAGGATGGCACTCAATTATTCTACAAGTAGTTGTGAATGGTAAAAGTCTCTTTTGGGATGTGTGTGTAGGGTATGCGGGAAGTGTTCATGATGCCCGAGTACTAAAATAATCTGAGTTGTGTGAGAGATTGGGTGATGGACAGATTTTAAGCACAAACAAGGCTACTATCTCACGGCTTGAGGTTGGACACTTCCTGATTGGAGACCCTGCCTATCCACTGCAAAAATGGCTTATGAAACCATTTGCAGACACTGGAAGACTAACCCCAGAGCAGCACAAATGTAATTACAGTGTGAGTAGGGCACGGTCAGTTGTGGAGACTGCCTTTGGACGGCTTAAAGGAAGATGGCGGTGTTTTATGAAAAGAAATGACTGTAAAGTAGAAATGGTAAAACACAATGGTACTGACATGCTGTGTGTTGCACAACATTTGTGAAGAGTATGGTGACCGCTTTTCTGAAGACACAGACATACACATGAACATGCAACCTCCAGTACGAGCTCTACCTGACCAGGGCCAACAGGAAGGAGCTGATGTCCGAGCTGCTTTAATTTCAACAACCAAGACGAATGATTGAACACTAATACAATTTTCCAACTTTTATTTGCAATAGATGTTAATGGCCATATAGTATAAATAGTTAATAAATATTAATAAATATATATATTATAAATAGTAGTAAATATTTGTGTATAAGAAATAGTTTTTGTGTGTGTGTGACAGAATGTGACTGTTCCTTTTCGATTGCAGTGACAATTCTTCCCAGGAGGCTCAATAAATCATTGCTGGTGCTCTCCATTCTGTTTAAAAATGAGTCTGTTAGCCTCTGGCTGTGTTCAAGGAACTTTTCATCAGCTCGTTCCATATACTGTAGTAGGTCCTGCTGCTGGGACTTCCTTTTTCCTACAAAAACACAGAATCATACCTTTTAACTTTTGAAATGTCAATTTGACCATCATTTTTTACACATTTGCTTCTGACAAAACACAATTGGTACATTTCTTTCTTTAAAACTATTCACTGCTCCTCACACACATACACACCTCACACACACCCCTCACACACTCACTGCTTCTCAGTGGTTAAGATTATATGGGATATATGCCATAGCATGATCTGGTGTAAATGCACATAAATGTTTCCTTACCCCTTCTTCCAGCGTTTGCCTGAGCACTTGTTGATGGTGGAGGGGGTTCTGGGTCATTTTTATTTCCAGAGAGGGATGCCACTGAGTCGTTCCCGTTTCCGTTTTCAACGTCTTTTACAGTACACACAATACAAACGAGCACTACATTACGGTCTCAGTTAATGATGCAACTACGGGTTTTCTATATTCCCTCACGTACATCAAACGAGCAGCAATGCAGTTCATGACGGGACTTGACTTGCTACAAAACTGATACATGCTTGACTAGCTACAACACTGATACATAGCTACTACACTGATACATACTTACCAGTTGTTACCATAACAACTGTAGCACTAACTCACGACAGCTAGCAGCTAGGGCTAGTGCTAGAGTTACTGTTACTGTATACTAGGCAGACAAAACAACACATTTTGATGGATGAAAGCTTACCTTGTTCATATAAGGAGGTGTCACACATATCTTCCAGTATCTGGGTAGCCGTCGCTGAATTTAAAGCTCTGTTTAAACCGTTTGCTGGTCGCCGGCCCAACACATTATCCACAAGCTGTATATTTAGACCGGTCCTGATCCGTCCAGCACCACTTTAGACGACTCTGCCTTGTAGTCTCTGTAGTCTTTCTTTATTTTTTTTAAATGTATTCGTTATTTGGTATTTATTCGTTTAAAGCCCCCTATCTACAACTCTCTCCGTATTTCCTCATAAATTTTGTTTTTCTAACTGCCTTATCCAACTTATCTTGTATTTCAGACGAAGTCCATATCGCTATAAGCATATCACATTCGTCGGTGGTCCACTGCTGTATTGATTTTTCTGTTGACATGTTTTAAAACTTAATTGTATGATCTGTTATAAAGTAACGGCTTTTGACGGCTCAGCTGAAAAACAATGGCGGCGAAAATTTTTGTTGCGGGTAGGATAGCCCCGCCCATAACCTCTGTGACGTTGGTGGTGCCCGATTTTGGGCCCAGCAACTCCAGGGAGCCGTGCCAGTGCCGGATTCTCAGCACCAGCAACATTTTGGTCGAAAGGCGCAGAACTGGTGCCAGATAAGGCACCGGCCCGGCACCGGCACCAGCACCATGTCGGTGGAAACGAGGTATCTGTGCGGTCAGAAATACGACTCTACTGGCAGTTTCAAAATCTTGTTCCTTCTGCTTTCTCTGACAAATTTGTCACCAGATTTGCATTGGTCTCTATGGGGCGAGAGTTGGACTTTGTCTCGCTTTCGTGGGGCTCTGAACAAATGTGTAAGTCTGTTGGATTCCACAGACAACTGTCTACGACCAACACAAAATTAGCTATCTATTGATCCAAAAATTAATGAAAATTGTGGAAATGCTGGCAAACTAGAAATACTTTTTGAAACTGATTTCGAAGCTCCCCTCCACTCTAAGCGTTTCAGTCAGCACTCTAGGCTCTCACATTCACAACCATGTAAATCTCAGAAACGGTTTGAAAAACTCATGAAACATAATCAGTGATATTAAAAAAAGTTGAATAGATATAAAAAAGCTGAATTAAAAAAAATAGTTTAGGGTTTTGTCAACATTTTAAAGTTTAAATGGTGGCTGTAGCTGAAAGATTGAGGAAGAAGAAGGATTAGAAAGTTGAAGACGTTTAAGAGGATTTGAAAAAAACCTCAATTGGAAAACCATGTTACAAATATTATGAATATTGATTTAAATTAATTCAAGCATAAGAGGTACAAAGCTGAAAAGTCATAGCAGTCATAGCCTGAAACTGCTGAATTTGTTGATAGCTGAATGGTTTTAATAGCTGAAGATTTATAGGCGCTGAAAAGTGTCGCGGAAGAAATAGAATAATATTAATATGAAGAAGTTGAACAAAGATTCAAAGAACAATACTTATTTGGAATATTGGAACTTATTGTTGGAATGCTGAAGCAGCATTCCAACAATAAGTATGCAGAATAACAATAGTGTTTTTGCTTTCAGAAAACACACTAATTAAAACTCAACCGAGCTACCATTGTGGTGTCGAGACTTGGAGGCTTACTGGGCTAGCTACTTGACGCATGGTCACTTACGTTGTTTTTAGTATCAGCAGATCTTTTTACGAACCATTCAATTAGCTAACAAGATGATACACGAGTTCTGGTTGGTTGGAGAGTTTAGGTAGTTGAGACAATTACCTGATAAAGTTGCTAACTTTGAACTAAGCTACAGAAAAAATTTGCAAGAATTGGATGTGCCAACAAACGAAAATGTTTTAAGAAAAAAACGACGTTGATAATATCAAAAATCCAGCTCCTCCATCGACGGGGACAGGTCATTTCAAAAACTAAAGCAGATACGCGGGCTCGGCCCACCATGTAACTGTAGAGCAGAGTAATGACACCGCGAATACGGACGTTTATCATCATTATTATTTTGTATTATTATTAAGAGGCCTCTGATTGGTCGAGGCCCCGGGCTTAAGCCCAGGTAAGCCCATGCATTAAGGCGCCACTGATTGCGATCTATGCCATGAAGCTGAGACAGTTGAGCATATTCTGACATCATGTAGAAAATGTAGGCTATACAGGACAGACAACAAATTATAACATGTTTACGGTAAACATGGCGGGTATGGCAATGTGGAGACAGTGTCGGAATCAGTGGTGTAGTGGTAGAAATAGAGGTGGGTAAACTATGAATTTTAGTATTTATTTATTTACAGGGTCGTCAAGCCCCCCCCAGACGAGCTTTCACGTCTTTTTCAACAACCCCCCCCCCCCCCCCCCCCCCCCACATACACACACACGCATTGACCGGACCGTGAGACACACGCATTTCAGCCCCTTCACAGAGGCTTGACAACCCTGTTTATTCATTTTTACGTTTCATTAGGCCTATTTGGATGGAACCGGTAAGGTTGGCTTGTATCTGCATCGTCGTAATTAAAAGAACGTTATTAATAGTAGGCTAGCCGTTTGTCCCTGTCTTAATGCAATGTTGTGCAAACCAAAACAACGTTTACAAACGTGAATTGATCACTCTGTACTTGAGGCCTTTAGCGGGCATCTGTGGGAGTGGGAGGTAAACTTTAGTAAATCGAACACACATTTAAGTATAACGGCTTGTTTTTGGTTGTTTCGTTTTTTTTGGAATAATGAAATAACCATATAACACAAATGGTATAACGAGCCATTAATCGTTTTTTTGATTATTCCATATCCTTTATGCTGATATCTGCAAAAGATGAAAAATAGGCTCGTAATATCGATTTGTCCATTTCGGAAGTCAGAACCAGAGGATGGGGAAATGCGTGGTATCCGTTGTTTTGTTTTATTTTGGAATAACGGAATAACCATATAACACAAATGGTATTACGAGACATTTACTCGTTTGTTTGATTATTCCATATCCTTTATGCTGGTATCTGCAAAAAATGAAAAATAGCCTCGTAATATCGTTTTGTCCATTTTGGATTTCAGAACCAGATTATGGGGAAAGGCTTGGTTTCCGTTGTTTTGTTTCATTTTGGAATTACGGAATATCCATAAAACACAAACGGTATAACGAGCCATTTACTCATTTGTTTGATCGGCCGTATTATGCATACTGGCACAAGTGAAAAAGAGAGAGAGGGGGGAAAATGTGAAACTATTGGGGGTGTTATTACTTGCGAACACCAGAGGGCAGCAACGACTAGCTTTTAAAAAAATGTTCATGTGATCTGCAGGCCTACAATCTTGACGACATGGCAGCAGGTTCTTTAGTAGAAGACACACGCACCAAACTGAAGGCACATGTTGACCGCGTTTGCTAGTTGCTACTTAGTTAATAAATCTTTGATGAACCCAAGTTTCTTTAATATATATTAAGTTTCTTTAATATATATTAGAAACATTACAAGACGGGGCTCCAGTGTGTGTTCAAACAAGGCCAAAAGTGCCAGACGGTATCAATCACACCCGTGCAAGTAACACTCCATGCCCCAACCCTCCCTCCCCCCACCTAAATGACGCTTTCAGTTCTGTTGTACGTCTTAATGAAGTGCATTGAGGCAATCATAGTAACAAAGTTGAGGTCATGTGGGCTACCTTTGCAGTTTACATAGACACACAACTGACAGAGGCACTGTTGTGGATACTTTTTTCAAAGTTCTGATCATATTCCAAATTCAACTTCTTCAAAGTCCAAAAACAGCACGGAGCAGCAACGAGAGGGTTCCCAGGAAAATCTGATTTCCCTTTTGTCTGTGCTTCACCTTTTATATCCAACAAATTACACCCCTGAACTTTTAAAACAGATCTATTGGCCTACTACAATTGTAAATATTCTATGACTTCTGCTCCAATTGGGCCTTGATGCAATGCCATCGAATAGTTTCTGCTGTTTCTGCCACGTTTTTGGGGACTAACCAAGGACCAAACCAGTACCTTGTGCCCAGTTCCTCTATTCTGCCCTACTACATGTGTTTTCCAACACCAGTTGCAATCAACCCTGGGTTATAGCCCTTCACCATTGCATGGTGCCATTCATTCTTCACAGGTCACACCCATCAAGTCAAAGTGAAAAGTAACTGGTCCAACTCCATGTCCAAGCCCATGGTATCTGTGGAGGAATACAGTCATCACATTTGTCAAACCCTCCCCACACAAGTCCAATGACTTAATAACTTTCGTGTAGGCCCATACTATAGCAGTTTTCAGACATACAACACAGATGAGACTCAGGAGAGTGAATTAGAGATAATGGTAATGGGAGGGTGTTGCACTTTGCTGTTTCTCTTTTCTCCACTCACTTCTTTACCTTCTCACGCTTTCGAATTGTTTAAACAAGTCTCTATACTCTATTCTCTCTGTATCCTGCACAAAAGATGACTGTGTACTGTATATAAAACATTCCGGCATATAAATCCACGTATCTCCACACTCAGATCCTGTCACCCTTCCCCAGTCCGCTGCTGTTTTCAACTAACCTAAATACTACAACAGCATAATACAATTGCTGAAATTCAGTTATGACTTGTGATTTTGGAACGCCACCCCAGGATTTCAGTGGCCCCATCTGGCCACTCCTATAAAACATTTCTGGGGGTGCCACTGCATTTGCCTGTTAATGCCTGCACTGCAGTGAAGAAAACTATATGACAACAATAATGTTTAATGTAACTGGCCCCTCTAACAGAACCTCTGGCCCCAATGTAACTGCTGCCCCCCCCCCCCCCCCCCCCTAAAGCTAGTATACTAACTTTAAGCACAGAAGTGTAGGCTGATATACAAATCATCACAAGCAGAACAGAAATTTTCTTTCAAAGGACATTTTTAAATTGTGTGTCACAGGGTATGAATGCATTGATGTAGGCTAAAACGTGTTGTACATTGATGGATGTAAGGACAATTGTATGGCCTTGTACAATGGCCTTTTGCAAAATTGAATAGATTTAAATGTAATGTTTTGGGTCAAGTTAACTCTACATTTAATCCAAACTGAATAAAAGTTACATGAGAAAATAATGTTTTTTTATAAATAAAAAGGGAAGATTTGCTCAATGATTGCCTCGATGCACTTCATTAAAGTTCTTCATTAAGCTGTTTTTGGATTTTTAAGAAGTTGAATTTGGACATAGAATATGATCAGAACAGAAAAGTATCCACAACAGTGTCAGTTGTGTGTCTATGTAAACCCACATGACCTCAACTTGCTCACGATGATTGCCTCAATGCACTTCATTAAGACGTACAACAGAACTGAAAGCGTCATTTAGGTGGGGGGAGGGAGGGTTGGGGCGTGGAGTGTTACTTGCACGTGTGTGATTGATACCGTCTGGCACTTTTGGCCTTGTTTGAACACACACTGGAGCCCCGTCTTGTAATGTTTCTAATATATATTAAAGAAACTTAATATATATTAAAGAAACTTGGGTTCATCAAAGATTTATTAACTAAGTAGCAACTAGCAAACGCGGTCAACATGTGCCTTCAGTTTGGTGCGTGTGTCTTCTACTAAAGAACCTGCTGCCATGTCGTCAAGATTGTAGGCCTGCAGATCACATGAACATTTTTTTTAAAGCTAGTCGTTGCTGCCCTCTGGTGTTCGCAAGTAATAACACCCCCAATAGTTTCACATTTTCCCCCCTCTCTCTCTTTTTCACTTGTGCCAGTATGCATAATACGGCCGATCAAACAAATGAGTAAATGGCTCGTTATACCGTTTGTGTTTTATGGATATTCCGTAATTCCAAAATGAAACAAAACAACGGAAACCAAGCCTTTCCCCATAATCTGGTTCTGAAATCCAAAATGGACAAAACGATATTACGAGGCTATTTTTCATTTTTTGCAGATACCAGCATAAAGGATATGGAATAATCAAACAAACGAGTAAATGTCTCGTAATACCATTTGTGTTATATGGTTATTCCGTTATTCCAAAATAAAACAAAACAACGGATACCACGCATTTCCCCATCCTCTGGTTCTGACTTCCGAAATGGACAAATCGATATTACGAGCCTATTTTTCATCTTTTGCAGATATCAGCATAAAGGATATGGAATAATCAAAACAACGATTAATGGCTCGTTATACCATTTGTGTTATATGGTTATTTCATTATTCCAAAAAAAACGAAACAACCAAAAACAAGCCGTTATACTTAAATGTGTGTTCGATTTACTAAAGTGACAAAACGATATTACGGCCCTATTTTGCGTTTGTCAACACGGGTTGCAAATTAGAAAAACCAATGGCCACAAGGTACACAGACCGTGGGAGCACTCGATGGTCTCTTCAAAAATCGCCTGATATCCATGACTAATTAATCCAATCCGAACAGGAAAACTAATCCACAACGTGTGTGTAGGTTTACATAGCCTACTTCGTGGATCCTGATTGGTGTCGCCGCCGCAGCCGCAACGCATTGATTGGAGGGTCACAGACCCTACAGCGCAGATTAAACGATCCAGACTACATCGTTTATATCTTAAACAATATGAAATTTAGTCTTTGGTGTTTTAAAATTACACCAAATTTATTTCGGATTATTCCAACAGCAGAATACGAGGCGCAGGGAACTTAGATGTGCGTAAACGCGCATAAACGCTATTTAGAGGTGGATAAACGCAATTTCTGCAATTAAGAGGTGGATAAAGCTATTTCCGAATTTCGGGAGGTGAGTAAACGGCGTTTACGTGCGTTTAGCCCCCACTACATCCCTGGTCGGAATGGTGGGACTGGAAACAGCGTGACTGGGTCTGAAATGAATGGACACAGAGTTATAATAAAACCTGGAAGTGGGAGTAATGCAACTAGCCTACGTGGTTGCCAACTGCCGTAAAACATCTAAGAACAAGCATTTTTTTGGGGCCAAAACAGCAGGTGGCGGTAAACGCTTTTCAGGTGTGCATGAACTGCTACAGACTCAGAAGGCAGAAGAAGGAATGGCGACTAGTCACGACTCTTGACAAACATTTTTTGTTTGTTTGGGAGAAGCTGAATTTGGACTGTACATTTTCTTCAACAATGTTGAACAGGTAATGTAGTGGAACACCAAGATGCCATCATATTTTTTTTGTAATTTTATGTATATACAACTGGTTAAAATTTAATGTTGAAACATTAGCTAACAAGTAACTAGAGGCTATCATCAATAGCTAGAAAGCCAGTTGCCTGAAGTAGTAGTGCAGTAGGCTGCATTAGTACGGGACAGTGCAGCCCTAGTCGGCCCTCCCCAAAGACTTAATCAGTAATACGGACGGTGATTGATGATAATACCTCCTTTGTTATTCAGCTATTTACTTGGTTTACATATTTTCTTATGCTTATTTCTATGGCACAAACAGTTCTACTTGACAGTCTTGGAGTAGTCCGTGGTCGCTTTAAATCGAAACCACTGAACTGGTCTTTGCATTTGAAATTATCAGTGTTGTTTTATTCTGCCCTGTAAAATGTTTCTAGTGTAGGATGTCAAGTTAGAAATGAATAGGAATCTGTAAGATACCTTATCCCAAACAGTGAGTTTGTCATGCACAAATCATTCAAGTGTATTTTATTTATTTATTTATTTAGCCCAAAGGTAGACAACGTAACGACGGAACACGTGTTTCTCACATCTAGTCTTATCTAAAGTGAGAATGGCTGAAATCATCGAGGTGAACATCATCTCGCCCTCTTCTCCTCCTGTCACCGCCACCCTGCCTCCCTCACCAGTCCTGGAGGACTCTAGCCTGCCATTGGCCTCTCTGGACAGTGAAGACTATGTGTTTGTGGAAGCCAGGCACCCTAACAAGGTTCTTGAAGGCCTGAACAGTCTGCGACTCAACAATGCCTTCTGTGACGTGACTCTGTGTTGTGGGGGACAAGAGTTCCCTTGCCATCGCATTGTACTAGCATCTTTCAGCTCCTACTTTCAGGTACACAACAACCACTATTGATCTTGTATACTGGTCTTGTTTTCAATGGACTTACAACATTTTATAAATTTAGCAGATACTTTTATCCAAAGTAACATACACATATCCCACTGAATGAGTTCTTTAAACAAGACTATTCTAATCTCTGTAAATGTCTATTGTTTTATCATCAGGCCATGTTCTCCACTGACCTCATGGAGTCCAGGCAGGAGAGGGTGGCCATCAATGGGGTGGAGCCTCAGATGATTGGCATGCTGGTGAGCTATGCCTACACAGCGGAGGTGGTCATCTCCAAGGCCAATGTACAGGTGCATCCCCCCCACCCCACCTTTCCAGTTTGCAGTTACTTTAGGCCTATAGTTACCATATCCGCCTAAAATCCCACTCGTCCTGCACAGGCCCTGCTAGCGGCAGCAAACTTGCTGGATGTGATGGCTGTGCGAGAAGCCTGCTGCCGTTTCATGGAGCGTCAGATGGATGAGATGAACTGTGTGGGGATCCACTGCTTTGCCGAGGCCCACTCCTGTACGGAGCTGGAGAAACGCAGCATGGACTTCATCCTCCAGCACTTCTGCACTGTCTGTCAGCAGGTGAGAGAGGGAATACAGATGGATGGAGAGAGGGGTGATGGATGGATGATGGGATGGAAAGAATGTAGGGGGGAAAAGGGGATGAGTTGATTTATTGAAATGTGGAGGAAACGTATGGATGAGCAAAAGGAAGGGATGAAATAAAGGAGGAACTTTTAAAAGGGAGCGAGTGAGTATTTTATTGTTGTAGTTCCTCAACCTTTTCTGTGTGGTTGGATCCTAGCCACTGTCAATGTTTGTGTACGGTAACTTTCGCCATTTACACCCAGTCAGCTCAGTGGCGTTAAGGAACGAGTTAAAAGGAGTAAAATAAAGGAATGGGCCCACATCCTCACTGCATTTTCCATTGTAGGAGGAATTCCTGTCTCTGTGTGTAGACAAACTGACAGAGATCATCGCCAGCGACCATCTCAATGTACTCCAAGAGGAGGCTGTGTTTGAGGCGGCCATGTTGTGGCTGGACAAGTGTGCCACCCGAAGGCAGAGCTTTGAGAAGGTTTGAGTATTTGAATGACCTGTGTCTTCTATGGTACAGTAGAAAGACTTATTGAGCTGTGTTTAATCCCATCTGTCTGCCAGCTTGTGTTGCCTATGCACGTGTCTGTGTGCGCGCAGGGGCGGACTTACCCATTAGGCAAAGTAGGCAACCACCTGGGGCCCCCAGCTGCCAGGAGGCACCTTGAAAGACTCCATAAAAATACTATATGATCAATAATAACTATAATAATAATACAAATCAATTAAAAGTCATAACCTTCCCCAAAAGTATCAACAAAGATGCCAACAGAGCGTTTATTCTATTTGTGTCAACGCAGGCTTCCCCTCCGACCCGATACTACTGTGGACTATTCCATCGATTGCAGCAACTGCGCAGCAAAGCACGTCATTTCAGTTGGTTAATATGAGACAGTAGAAGAGTTAAGTGAATGCAAAAACCAATTTGCTAAATGAAATGCAACTCCCCGAGCAGATCACAAAAAAGGAAGACAAAAGACGAGAGAAAACAAGTAGTTGCCAAACTGAAACTACTGAATGAAACGTCATTTTCCTCCACTGGTATCCTATGATGCGGCAGCTAGCACAAGTGCTGCTCAGTGAAGTTTGGCTAGCAACAGCAGCTAGGCTACTGTAGCTTGTTCGTAGCACAATTTACCGGGGTCAGCTTCTCCACGCAGGGCTCTAGACTGAGACCAAATTTGGCATCGTTACTAACAATGATCGCTTCCAACAAACCTTTTTTGAATTAGCCATGTCCCCCTAAATAAATGTCAAGCTTATTTACGTTTTGGGTGGCATATTTTCAGTCAGCAGATGGTACTGTTTGAATCGCGATTCCATCTGAAATACTGCCGGTGACAATGGTGTTACAATAGCTTGTTTCAAAGGGGGTTCTTAATGAATTAATGCAATATGAGTAGGCTAAATGCTTGGAAATATCGATAGAAGGGAAACGCTTAAGGTGTCATAGAGGTTAGGATCGTTTTGCACCGGATTGCCCAATATTTTTACAACTGAGGCTGCTATAGCTTATCAATTTTCCTTCTTGCAGGGGAAATGAGTATGGAAGCAAATCGTTACCACAATTCAAATGCATTTCCAGAAATGCATTTGCATTTCAGAAATGAAATTAGTAATCAATCATCCTATTTGCATTTTCATTTTCTTCAGGAGTGGTCAATCTTTCACTTAATTAAAATGAAAAAGAAATAGACATTTGAGATTTAATTTTCAAAACATGCCCCAGCAAATAGATACCAAAATTCAATTTGAAATGTAACATTTGAATATTCAAATGCATTTCCAGAAATGCATTTTCATTTTAAGAACGTGGCTGCAAAATCGTGACCACAATTCAAATTCAAATACATTTCCAGAAATGCATTTTCATTTTAAAAACGTGGCTGCAAAATCGTGATCACAATTCAAATTCAAATGCGGGGGGAATGTCCCTGTACTTACTGTAAGTCGCTCTGGATAAGAGCGTCTGCTAAATGACTGTAAATGTAAATACATTTGCAGAAATGCAAAATGAACGAAAAAGCATTCTGAGCGGCGCAGCAGTGACGTCAGTAGCCGCTCTTCTTCCGCTCCCTGCTGACCGAGCTACCCGTCTTGTTCGGTAGGGGGCGGTGTGCACATCTGCATTGCATTACATTGCAAATGTGCCAGGAAATTGATTGAATTGCCGGGTCTTTAGAGGACGCATCACAGACTGAGCAACTTGATGTCAAACAATGACTAAAACAGTGGCAGAGCTACTATTAATGTGTAAATCTGTGACGGCAGAGTATGCAGCCAAGCTCTCTATGACTTGTTCTACTCGGTCACGGGCATCAGCCTCAGATATATTATTAGATTCTACCTGTTCAGCTAATTCTAACAGTGTTTGCACAATTTGAGGGAGCGCCATGATCTGTGATGCGTCCTCTAAAGCAGCGGTCCCCAACCTTTTTTGCGCCACGGACCGCTTTCATGAAAGACATATTTTCAAGGACCGGCAGGGACGGACTGGGAGGAAAGATAGGCCCTGGACAGCTGCGCTGCTAATGCATGCACATTCTGGGTTTGATGTGATCCTAGTTAGTGACTTCCACACCTAATGCGAGCGCGCGGAGCTGATTAGCTGATTTAAGCGAAAAATAGTTTTTGGAGTTTTATGTAAAATAAACAGCCATTTTTTCAATTGACAAAACCATGTCTAGTGAATGTGATGTATTTTTGTCTAAATTTTTCAGCCCCATCTTTAAGTTTCTTGGTTTCCATCATTATATTGTTACTAGCTAGCTTTCGATGTGTCAGTCCCACTGTTGTGTGTGACTATAAGCTACGACAGTGACACCCGAAGTGCGTTCCTTATATCCAGTTTAGGCCTATTCCATAATTTTGTTTGATTGCTGTCACGGCAGAAAATCCCGCTTGATGTTGGAAATGGAAGAAGGTTTTTCAGTGCTTTAGTGGCGATCTCAGGATAGCCTTCATCCAAAACACCGATGGAGTTGTTGTCTCAAACAGGCTTCATTGAGTGGTAACTATCACTTGTCATGTGTCAAGAGGAAGAGACGCGCATGATACCGCTCAATAAAGCCCACAAACTTGCTAAAAAATGAGTAAACACATGTCTTTGCAGAGATTTTTTGCTCAGGGGGAAAAGGCTCGCGGAGAAGGAGAGAATCAGGTCATTTTTCAGAATAAAACGTCTTTCAGACTCTGATAATCAATTAAAAGGAAATAATGTTAATAATTCTTTTTTGTGCGGCCCTGTACGAAATGACCCACGGACCGGTACGGGCACCGGTTGGGGAACGCTGCTCTAAAGACCCGGCAAATCAATCAATTTCCCGGCACATTTGCAATGTAATGTAATGCAATTCAGATGTGCACACCGCCCCCTACCGAACAAGACGGGTAGCTCGGTCAGCAGGGAGCGGAAGAAGAGCGGCTACTGACGTCACTTTGCTTACATTTACATTTATTCATTTAGCAGACGCTTTTATCCAAAGTGACTTCCAAGAGAGAGCTTTACAAAGTGCATAGGTCACTGATCATAACAATAAGATAGCCAAAAAACATCGCGAGTAGCCAAAACATGAAGCACACATTGTGAACAACCAAAGTAAGTGCCAAAGGGAAGAACCATAAGAGCATGTAGTTAAACAAGTTACAATTAAACAACATGAACAGTTATAAGTGCAAGTGTACCTGTGGAAAAAAGCAAGCAACAGTAATAAAACAATATATCACAGCGAGATCAAAAATTTAAATCAGTTACCACTAACCACAAGAGCAACAAGTCTCTAAGCAAGAGTCATTGTGATCCTTGAGGAAACTAACATCGGGTCAAGCGAACCGTTCCTAAGTACCGTTGTACTCCCGGAACAAGTGCGTCTTGAGCCTTTTCTTGAAGGTGGAGAGACAGTCAGTGTCTCTGATGGAGGTGGGGAGTTGATTCCACCACTGGGGGGCCAGACAGGAGAAGAGCTTGTGTTGGGACCGGGCGGTCTTGAGCGGTGGGACCACCAGGCGGTTGTCTGAAGAAGACCTTAGGTGACGGGTGGGGGTGTAAGGCTGCAGGAGAGACTTGATGTAGACGGGTGCAGTCCCGTTCACTGCTCGGAAGGTCAATACCAGGGTCTTGAATCTGATACGTGCCATGATAGGTAGCCAGTGGAGAGAGATGAGGAGCGGGGTAACATGGGAGCGTCTGGGTAGATTGTAGACCAGGCGGGCCGCCGCGTTCTGAATCCTCTGAAGAGGGCGGGTTGCACATGCTGGGAGACCAGCGAGCAGCGAGTTGCAATAGTCCAACTTGGAGAGGACGAGTGCTTGGACTAGCAGCTGGGTGGAGTGCTCAGACAGGTATCTCCTGATCTTCCGGATGTTGTAGAGGGTGAATCTACACGACCGGGAGACCGCAGCAATGTGGGCCGTGAGGGAGAGCTCGTCGTCCATGGTAACCCCAAGGTTCCTGGCAGAGGATGAAGGGGTCACCGTCGCAGATCCCAGGGTGATTGAGAGATCGTGGGAGATGGAGGGTTTAGCCGGGATGATGAGAAGTTCTGTTTTGGCGAGGTTCAGCTGGAGGTGGTGCTCGGTCATCCAGGCGGAGATGTCTGTGAGGCAGGCCTCAATCCTAGCTGAGATCCCCGGAATTAAAGTAATTTAAGTAAACAACTATTTTAAGTCACTATCCACCTATACTAGAAACAAATCCTATTAGATTGGAAATCTTAAAAACAAGTTAATCACACTTGGATGTTTTGCAGTGAACTTGAAGTATTTCCCTGTGTATCTGTGTAGGTCCTAGAGCACATCCGCCTGCCTCTGATTAGCCCCTACTACCTCCATGATGTGGTTGAGTCCCTGGAGGTGGTGAGGGAGTCGCAGCGCTGTCAGAGGCTCATCTCTGAGGCCAAGGACTACCTCCTGCTGCAGGACCGCAGAGGAGAGCTGTACTGCCCCAGAGCACGCCCACGCAGGTCTACAGGTAACACACACACTATGGTCACCTAAACACATGCGCAATCCAGCTCTTAAAACGGCCAAATGCAGTAATTGAATGTGCCCTTAAGGGTAAACAAAACTCAAAAAACAAATATCTTTGGGAAGGCAAGCATGCCTGGAAGGATTGTCTTCTATTGAATCTTCTATTGTCCTCACTTTGAACTCCTAAATCCATATGGCTGATCAGATCAGTCCCTCTTCCCCTGTCTCTCTCTTATTTTCACGGTGACAGGGACAGCTGAGGTGATTGTGACGGTGGGCGGGGAGGACGACAAGGTGGTCCTGCGTAGCGTGGAGAGCTTTGACCCCCTCACCGGCCAGTGGAAGAGCCTGGCCTGTCTGCCCTTTGCTGTCAGCAAGCATGGCCTTGTGGTGTCAGGTGAGGAGGAAGTGGCTCACGATACTTCATTTGATTACAGGCAATTCAATTATAAATGTAGGGCTCGAAATTAACTTTTTTACTTGGTAGTACTTGGTGCTCCCAACAAAGCCAAAAATTAAGAGCACCCACAAAATATTAGGGCCGCATAATTTTTTTAATGTTATAGATCTATTTTGCGTGCTAGTTGGCTCCCTGTCAGGTCAAATGGAACGTTCGCGGCGATGCAAGCAACACAATTGGGACCAAGGCGAACATTTTGACACCAACATTGTCTACAGGGCTTCAAATGAAATGTTTTACTTGCTAGTACTGGTGCTCCCAACTTAAAAATGTTAGGAGCACAGCAACATTTTTGGAGAACTCACCAAAATGTTCATATTGTCTTTTCAGCTCTTCAAATTTTGAGCGTGAGTTAGCTCCCTGTCACGTGACAACGGAGCGCAGTGACAAGGAGTGATTAACTGCTAATATTAACCAATCTAAAATCTGCATTAAAGTGAAGAACGTAAAGATAAGGTTGTGTAACGTTGGATAGAATGGTGGATCAGCTGGCTCCTACTGTGCAGTAGGCAGATTAGCCAAGAAATTAAAACAGCACCATAATGATTATTTATGGATACGATTTCGAGACCATATGCGACCAAAATGGTTGTATTTTCATAGTAGAGGTGGGTTTCAATCTCAAATTTCACATTGATATTTTCCCTCTGCTGTGATGTTATTCTGTTGGATTGTATATATATATATATATATTTCCCTTTATCTCTCTCCTCCTCAGGCTCAACTCTGTACCTGGCTGGAGGAGAGTTCCCTGATGGGTCAGCCAGCAGGGAGATGTGGCGCTACGACCCCAGCTTTGACTCCTGGCTGGAGATGGCACCCATGAACGTAGCTCGTTCAGAGTTAGGTAAGTCTATCACTGTTCAATGTACATGAAGAATGTACATTTATACATTTGTACATTAATAAAGAAATTAAAACTGGTACCATAACGGTTATCTGCACACAATTTTGGGAGCATATGCAACCAAAATGGTCGCAATTTCAAACCCTATCCTTAATCAAATCATGATCAATTGCATAAAGGACAAATTTGAAATTGAGATTTTTCCACACCGCTAAAATTGTCTGCAGCTGGTGTTTCCATGCACTGAAAGCTTATTCAATGATGCCTATTTGAGAGTATGGGTTTTATTATCGGAACTGTAAAGAAAAGATATTTGTTATTGGAATTCAGATTATTATTATATTTTGTGTAAGTGCAGTATCGGACCCATCCCTAAAAATGCGATTTTCAAGAATCTACGTGGATACGATTCAACACTTACAACCTAGTAGGCCACCAATCTGTGGATGTGGATTTATGTGGAGGCATTTCAGTTAAGGTGAGGCTTACCCCCAGGTCTGGTGACGCTGGATGGGTATGTGTTTGCTGTGGGAGGCTGGGAGGGCCGCTCTCGTCTGGACTCTGTAGAGTGCTACAACCCTCACACCAACACCTGGCAGTTCATGGAGTCAGTCAAGATGGCTGTCACCAGCCCTGCAGTGGTGGCCCTAGATGGCCTGCTCTATGTTACAGGTACAGAGTGGGGTGACGTCCTCATAACATTGTGTTGTATATTGACATAAAAAGTGTAATAGTTCTGCATGCCCTATTCCAGATGGGGAGAACTTAAGACAGTTTAGTTTCACAAATATTTGACCATATTTAACCTACAAATCAGTCTTGTCTTTAATTAGTAAAAAATAATATCACATTGATATAGCACCTTTCAAAAAACCCTGTCTTTAATTAGTAAAAAATAATATCACATTGATATAGCACCTTTCAAAAAACCCAAGGACTCTTTATTCTTGAATACATTGTAGTCGTATTACAAAACCCCTACAGTAGCCTCTTCTCTTATGTATCCTATTATAGTGTTTCCCCCTTGCTTCTAGGTGGGGCTGTTCTAGAGGAAGGGGATGGCACAGAGATGGCGCAGGTGTACAATCCTAAAACCTCAGTGTGGACAGAAGTCGCCCCCATGCATATTCCTCGCTCTGGATCAGCATCCTGCTCTCTGAAGGGAAAAATCTATGTCATAGGTAGTGGATTCTTACAGGGACCAAGCTCAGGCATTACATTGAAATAAATGCTTTTTATACATTTTACTACTACACCATGACTCATTATTCTCTCCCTCTTTGACCTGCAGGTGGCTGGCATGCCTCTGTTGAGAACACAGACAAGGTGGAGTGGTACGACCCCAAGACCAACCAGTGGACCATGTGTTCCCCCATGAAGGAGAGGCGCTACCGGCCTGGGGTGGCGGTGGTGGATGGAAAGATCTACGTCCTGGGAGGGGAGGAAGGCTGGGACAGGTAAGTTACTACTAGAGCCCTACCTATTTATCGGCGTGACGATATTAGGCATTTTCACGGTATTGGCATTTATAATGGCTGATATTTTTTATTATGCCTTCACAATACAAACAAAATCAAGGCTCATAATGGCCAATAAATGAAAAAGAAAGACCCTTCAACCATGTTATGAGTGTTGGCGTTGCATAGTTTGTCCACCAGAGGGCACTCTTCAATGTCACTGTTGGCAACACTCATGTTTAGAACACCACAAACCCTATAACCAGCTGATCCAACCAGTCGGGCAGAGTGTTAGGGAAATCTGTTTGTTTTGTTACGCGTTTCTGGATTATAATTTTTTTATATATATATATATATATAGGAATATCAGATTTTTTTTATCACCAAATATTTGTATTGGTATCGGCCTTAAAAATCCTTTATTGGTTGGGCTCTAGTTACTACCTGCTGAAAGGAGTTGACTGGGCTCAACTCTTAACTGCTGAATGTACTAGATCAGTGTTTTCCAAACTTTTTTTGGCAACCCTCATTTTCAAAATGACAAACCATCGCAACCCAAATGATATGAAAAAGGGTGTTTGCAAATATACAATTTTCCTATAATTATTATTTATTTGTACGAGTTTTAACAAAATAATTCATTCTAATTGTTATCAGTAATAACACATTAATTTTCTCAATATTGACAGTATTATCATCACAGAACGGTCTTGTAAAAACATGTTTTAATCACAAAAATAACCAAGATCAGGTGATTCCCCCCCCCCAAAATAAGTATTAGACTCCTCATATAAATGTACTTACATTAGGTGCTAATGTGACGGGTGCGCCTGGTTCGTTTTCCTCAATATTACAGTCCAGTCAGGTGTGCAGGATGAGAGTTCAGTCTATTTCTGTGCTTTATTTTTGTCAGAGTGGAAAATCCAACTTCACATTTGTATGTGAAGTTGGAAGTTGCTTTACTTAGCACTGGATATTCAGATGCGATGCTCAGTCAGAATGATAACTTCATGACTGCGTGTCGTTATTTCAATGTACTGTCACTGGTCAGCTGTAGTAGCTCAGTTTTCCTCAGATGGAGTTAAGGTCAACTCATGGAGTGACAGTGGGCTTTCAAAATTAAAGTTTTTTAAAATCAATTTCTTGTCCCTCAAAGTACCATCAAACCTCTCTTCTGGAAAGTAGCGATTGAAGTTGTCTATAAGTGCTGTCAGATGTAATTGAATAAGGTCAGTCATGCTCTTGATACCGGTGTCACTAAACCCATTTTCTTTTATGTACTGTAACATAGTCGGAAACATGTAGTAGGGCCTACTGAGGCACGCATTATTGACGATT
Source organism: Osmerus mordax (assembly GCF_038355195.1). NCBI lineage: Eukaryota > Metazoa > Chordata > Actinopteri > Osmeriformes > Osmeridae > Osmerus > Osmerus mordax. The sequence continues at coordinate 9,813,719 of NC_090052.1, forward strand.
TGTCATGATCTTGGATTGTTCGGTTCTTCAACACTCATTTTGGACTTGCTGTCATAGCAACAAGGAGGACGACACGGGAGCAGGCTTATGTAAACAAGATTTGATTGCGGCTTTATGATACAGGAAGTCTGTCACAGCCATGTCTTGTCCGTTTTTATGACAACAACCTGTTGAAGAAGGTGCAAAAATAATTAGCAGAATTGAACATGAACCCGCATTAATTGCGCATTGCGTGACAGACAGTGCGATAGGCTACTATACTTTTAGCTTGTAGCTTAAATTATATAGGGAGAATATTGGTAAAGTATGTAGGCCTACAAAGTAATATTTAATAAATAATTCTAAAGTTGACAACTTTACAAATGTTCACCGCAGTCTACAATTAATGTAGTAAAATAATAACATATTTATTGTATTGAAATATATCAAATAATATGGTGTATTTTATCATAATCAGCCGATTTTGATTTTAAAAAACCAAGCCACGCAGCAGCGCCACGCAGCCTGTGTGGCCGGTCCAATTTGATAACATGGGCGCTGAAAGGCCGAACTGTGCTTTCTCATTCAATGTTATGTTTTTATCAAGAACCTTAGCAGAATAGTTAATTTCTTCTGCTTTCCTTTGAAAGAAGAATACAATCAGGATGGCTAGTCTCGCTGGTGGGAGCTTGCCTAGCAGCAGTGCTAGTAATAAGTGGTTCTGATTCTAGACCTCATTCTGACAACAAAACAATCCATGTTGATGTTTTAACTAGCGAAACTAAAGTAAAATTAATGTTAGGTTTGTGTTTGTTTTTTTGACGACTTAGTTAAGGCGGAAGGCGTGTTGCTTAGGCGGCCGTCTTAACCCTTGTGCTGCCTTCGGGAGCATCGTTGTGTTGCGACAACTTTACCCAATACAAAACAAATAAAAAGCATTTTCTTTTAACCTTCGCGATGTGGGGGGTCTGAGACAGCCCAACGGTTAAAAGAAAATGATTCACTTTGTTTTTGTATGCAGTAAAGTTGTCGCAATACGACGGTGGGTCACAATGACTGATGGGTCAGAATGACCCAAAGACAACACAAGGGTAAACTGAAAAGTGCTGCGGGAGACCCTGCATTCTCAACGTACAGTGGTTATTTTGACTTGGGTAAGCTTGACCTACATTTGTGTCTGCAGATGTACTGTCAATAATAAAAAAATAACCCTGAGAGAAAACCAATGACAAAATAATTATGAAAACATATTTTCCGACCCCAGACTTTGAAAAACACTGTACTAAATGATTAATATCGCTTTGAAATGCCAAATTAGTTTCTCGATCAGCAATTTCCCATACAGTAAGTAAATGTTAAAATATTGGAGTAACTATGCACTCCCAAATACCAATTTCAAAACTGTTTTGGCACAACAACCTAGGAATAATTTATGTAAAATGGAGGTAGTAGCAGCCATTGTCTTACCTAGCATACGTATCCTGCCTCTGCAGGTACCACGACACCATTGAGCGGTACTGTGAGGAGACGGACACTTGGGAGATCGTGGGGGAGATGCCCACCAGCCGCAGCTGGCTAAGCTGCGTCTCCCTCCAGATTAGGAAGGACGCTCACGGGGGGGGCCACCCCGGCACGGCTTCTGAGACTGAGTTCTCTGTGGACTGACAGGGGAGCTCTATTATGCCTTCTGTAGGAGAGCTCAGTGCATCTCTGCCAAACAGTCTTCAGACACCTATCCTCTTTTCAGGACATTGCAGTTCTGCATTCTAGAGAGGATCACCAGCAGGCAGCTACCTTGGCATGGTGCCCTCTTGTGCCACTCAGGACACGGCACTGTTTCTCTGAACCTTAGCTACAGGGAAGAGAAATCTTAATGCCTTGTTGACAGCTGCGGAAAAAAATAGGTTATTTTCTCAATTGCTTGTCTCTTCACAGTGGCAGCAAGAGAATAACGTCACCTTGTGCGTATCTATGGTAAGTGTCTTTATGGATGAATTTTCCATCCCTCTTGTCAAACCCTTGCTCTTGCTGTCTAGAATGTGAAAGAGTGGAGTCAGGGTGTGTCATGGTTTGGATGTCAGTTGCCTTTTCAGTGTAGATATTTTCCTCACCATAGTGTATTTTTGTACCATATTTTTGTGATGACTTGGTTAAGATATGAGAATACCCAAAAAATTAAAAAAACAACAACAAAAAAACAGTATTTTCCCAAGTCCCGCTCCCCCCAACAAGATGCTCTTTGGGCCAAAAGAATCCATTACGTGGTCTTTTGTTTTTGAGTGACAACAAAAATGCCAACAATGTGTAAGTAAGTTTGTTCTGTGATTTATAAGTCTATTAACAATTGCCTTTTGTACTGCCTTTTACACAGTTCTGTTTCAGTCGGTGTGCTTTGTTGGATCAGTGTGTCCTTATGAGGCTTTTCAATAAAGATATGTAATGAAACAAAAACAAGTTGATATGAAACTAAATACATTTTTACAAAAAATTGAATGAAAATGATTATTCATCACAGTCAACAGACTAATGGCTTCCATCATGCGTAATATTGAGTAGCTTGGTACAATGAATAAACTTAAGCATACTTGCTGTACTGACTGGATTTGGGGTTTCAGCTGAGACCCCTCCTTGATGGTGATGGAGGTGACGATATCTGGTCGGGAAACGCCACAGGCACGCGGCACGCCCCAGGGCTTGCTTGGAGCGTACAAAAACGTAGGGCACGTTCTTGTCCTCGCAGAGCAATGGAAGGTGGAGGATAATTTTCAGTGGTTCAGCATCGGCAGCCATCACAATGAACTCTGCAATTCTGTGGTTTAGGGTCTTTGTAGCTGAGGGAGAAAGAGAATGGTGCAGCGCTTAAAGCAAAGGATGCCTTCAGTGTTGGTAGCTTATCATACGATGCACAGAGATGGTGTGTAAAAGGTTCCTATAGGAGTTCAACAACACAGGTTGATATGTATTCAATCATATTAACTACCTCCATAAGTCTTTATCGGAGCTGCTTGTAGTTCGATGCTTGCTGTACAAGGTCCAAGATAAGTTTTGGTCAGTGTAGCATGAACCAGAGGGTAGGCCTTGGGATTGACTTCAGGATCAGCCTTATTTACAAAGTACGAGACACCAACATGTCTTCTGAAAACCCAGCTGTAACTGGTTCTAACTGCCTCCCCCATACTAGTTTAGTGACACTAGTGTACATAGCAGACAGACGGTACCAAGAGATGACGGTGCATGATTAGGGTGACCAGACGTCCGGATTTTGTCCGGTTTTCCAGCCCTTTGTCCGGACCGCTGTTGCGTGTCCTCCTTTCCTCCCTTTTGTCCCCCCTTTTGTCCTCCTTTTTGACCCTTCCTGCCCACCGTTGCAATTGACCACTCGTGTAGGCTTTCAGATGCCAAAAAGAAAGACCTTCAAACTTACGTGGAGTTCAGAACTCCACTTTGCCACTAAAAGCAGCAAAGATCAATATTGTGCCTCCTGTAAGCTCTGTCGCATTGATATAGACGTGAGTAGTAGGGGGAAAGGGGCTTTAGAGCGGCATGCCTGCGCTAGGCAACGGCACAAGGATAATGCTAGTTCTGCCGGGCACTCTTCCTTAACATCATTTTTTGCTCCGGACACAACAACAGCGGATGATAAAACAACTGCTGCTGGGCTGACCAAATTATATATTTTAATTTCTATTCCAATTGAAATAGTTTGGGGAATGGTACTGTCTTATTTTCTTATTTATCTTTTGACTAAACTTGTCTCACCAAAGACAACAGAAAATCAGTGCACTTGTTTTGAAGTATTGGATTTGTATTCAAATTACAAATGTTGACTTACTAAAATGACTAATGGTATTGTCTTAATTTCATCCTAATCCCCCCCCCCCCCCCCCCCCGGTGTGGCAACTGCCAAATATCCAGAAGTTAAGAAGTTATAGCCGGAGCAAGAACAATCTTTGAGTTTTCTTGGTGGCCATGATTTATTCCCCACTGTTCTGCTGCCAGCCGCAGAATTAGTGGGGGCTCTAGTCAAAGCCGCGCTAGGCTTTGCTCAAGCAGTGAAATGCCGCAGAAGGGGAAAGCAAGCGGGAGCGCTAGTTAGGTTACACAGGCGTGGGATCCGAACAGTAGTGATTCCAGATTTGATCCCGGACGCCGCGTTACCACAGGCTTTCAAATCGTGAGAGCTGATCGGGTCACGGCACTCTCCGGCAAAACGAAAGGAGGTGGTATTTGTTTTTACATCAACAGTGTAATTTGCTGCAGCAAAATAAATCTGTCGTCACCCGTCAAGTCAGGGGGCGGGTTAAAGCTTCTGATTGGTGGTTCAACTTGAATCGACTGCTTTTGACTAATTCAAGAGGGCAGCACCCAGTGCGGATTCAATGAATGAAATATTGCATGCTACAGTGGTCGAAATGTTGGCTGTAGCTGAAGAGATGGAGGCAACTGCCAATTCACAATTTTTTACATCATATTGAGAGCTTTGCTAAAATTATAGCAATGATATCGGCCCTGACTGACACAGACATCAATGAAAATGTGTTCACGATCCTTGGCGAGATGGTACAGCATAGGGGTGGGCGGATCGATCTAAAGTAGGCTATCGATAGTATCAATACCAACGTTGGTATCAGTATTGATTGATACTGACGTGATGAGATCGATACTTAAGTTTCAATTTCTCTTGTCTACATTCAGTACACAACTCCCCTTACATCATAGTGGTTGTGCAAACACCGCTCCTCTAATTTAGCTCAAGCTCACTTTGCCTCTCCCCAGCTATGCTGTGAGTTGTTGTCAGCGTGCACGTGCAGTAACACGAATCAGCAGCACACTATACTAACACTATTTTTGACAAAACTCTTTGTCCTGTGTTTTTATTATGATCATAATCACGAACAATTAATTAAAGGAAAAGTCCCAAAAACATTCAATGATCACGAAAAAATATATTGATGATGCATTCACTTCATAAATTGAGGCATTGCTTTCCCCGACACAAAAGTAGATGAACTGCTTTTCTAAGTAAAAAGTATTGGTATTGGCAATACTGGCCCTGTATTTACTTGGTATCGGATCAATACCACATTTTGCAGTATCGCACACCCCTATTGAGGCTGCCGAATGAGACGATCCCTCTGGATCGAAGAGAGCTTGATCGACTGGTTGAGCCTGCCTGGTGTGTCATACCAGAGCCCGTCTAGGGAGAGCCTGTCCACTCCCATTGTACCAAATTTGGTTGCAGTTCCACCAGAGTTCCACTGGGGGTGATCGCCGGCATGAGGCAATGACGGCTAAATTGGTCTCTTTTGCCTGATTGTCGTTGAGCAATCTCAGATTTGATTGTAGTTTTTGCAAGTTAAACATGGATTATAGGTCGAAAGAACGAGTACTTATGTCCTTTCGATTTCTTACAGGGTGAGTCGTTGCCCATAACACGCTAGCATTCTGCTAATGAATGCTGATTGTATGACGTCTTTGACATTTTAAAAGGCTTTTTAGAACAAAAAAGCAATTTTAAAAAAATCGAACACCCAGCAGTGTGTATTTTCTTTGCCTCCCCTTTCGAATGCAACATTCAAATTACTAGACAAACGTCTAGTAGAAAAGTGGATTTTGAGGGGTATAGCTCCATAGACCTCCATTCATTCTGCACTCACTGGTGAGCGCCCTTATATGGAACCAGAGTGGAAATGAAACTAGTTCAGAAGCCGGAAGTTTCCCGAGAGTGACAGTTCTCCCCATATTAGACATTCTCTGGTAATACTGTTCATTCACTAATCAGAGGCTTTAACCTGCCCCCTGACTTTTACATTTACATTTAGTCATTTAGCAGACGCTCTTATCCAGAGCGACTTCCAGTAAGTACAGGGACACTCCCCCGAGGCAAGTAGGGTGAAGTGCTTTGCCCAAGGACACGTCATTTTTGCACAGCCGGGAATCAAACCAGCAACTTTTTGATTACTGGCCCGATTCTCTAACCGCTCAGCCGCCTGACTCCCGACTTTTGAATGGGGACTACAGATTTATTTTGCTGCAACAAGTTACACCGTGGAGAAATGAAAGTATAAATAAATAAATGTGAACACATGAAATCTAAATCACGTAAATCTATTTATATACACAAATACATGTAACATTTATATATTTAGTGTCTCATTGGGTGTGCTTTGCCTTCGGCAAAGGCACAACCTTTGTTCTCTCACATATATATTACCATTCTCACTATTGTTTATCCACTTCTTAGTTCTTCCGTAGGTTTTTTGACTAGTCCTGCATACTTTGACCGATTCCTACAATTTTGCAATCAAAACGTTCAGCTCCTTCAGGAGATGTGCTATGACTATTCTCATTTCTCACTTTTATACTTTTAAATATATATTAAGGTTTTTGTGCAAATTATTCTCCCATTAAAAGTATGGTAAATCCTTTCATATCATTAAAAAGCTTCCTCCTCTTTCAAACGTAACTTCTTCAGCATACTTTCAGCTAGAGACACCATTCAACCTTTAAAATGTTCACAAGACATTCAGCTATTCCCAAATGATTCAACTTTTTCAAATATTCAGCCAATTTTGAATTATGACAGTGAAATACATTAAAATGTTTGCTACTTGATTTTTATGAATGAGCAGCAAGCAGAGTGGCACACTGCTGCCTGCTCTTTTTCTGATATTCAACTAAATTGTCAAACAAATTCCTCTACCTTTCATATAGTTTAACTTACAGAAACAAGTTATACCTTAAAATGTAGGAAAAATTGTCCTCTTTCAGACAATGTAACTACTAAAGAGCTCACATTTACAGATTTTCAGCTATGAGCCTTGAAGCGAGAGCAGCCTTTCAAATTCTCTCACTAACTTCAATGGAGAGGTGGGTAAAATTTGTCAGAGAAAGCCGAAGGAACAAGATTTTGAAACTGCCGATAGAGTCGTATTTCTGACCACACAGACAAAGGACATCTCTGGTTTTGGCAGAGTCTTGGGTCTCGGAAAATATCCTTATTTTTTGGATTGGAAGTATAGTTTTGCGTCTAGGTTAATTTGTTTGAGGTGTGGATGCTAGGTAAATTTCTGTTATTCTCTCTGCCCAGCTCGTTAGCGATCACAGCTGCGCCATCACCGTGGCAACCAAACAGACACGCACCATGAAAGCAGAATTGGGTACACGTTTTTGAAACTGCCGGTAGAGTTGTATTTCTGACCGCACAGACATATAAAGGATATATCTGGTTTCGGCAGAGTCTTGGGTCTCGGAAAATATCCTTATTTTTTGGATTGGACGTACAGTTTTGCGTCTAGGTTAACTTGTTTGAGGTGTGGATTCTAGCTACATTTCTGTTATTCTCTCTTCGAGCGAGCGCGATGGCTCTCCATAACTAAAAACGGTTAGACTTTTTTTCCACAATCGACCAAATTGGCCAAACAAGGTATGTACATTGATCTTAAAGTGTACATAATCTGGCTAGATCGTTTTTATTTTAGCAAGTTTCACAGAAATCTGCAAAAATCGAGGCTCAAGACTGTCATAGCTGACCGCCACGAACAGCCAAACCGGGGTCGCGTAACGTTGTGTTTGCTGCAGCTGGCGTTAATCCTACGAACAAACGCTTCGTAACTGGAAAGTTTTTACTTTTAATTGACAATATTGAACACAGATGTTAAGTAACTTGTCTTTACTCTAAATATCTTCTCTGTTTTCAATTTGAAGCAGTACATCTAACACAGTAGGAATTCTCCCACGACATCCGCTCGCTCCGCTTTGACTAACAAATATGTTTTCTCAGTCCACCATACATTAGACGAGCTAATTTTCTAGCACTTTCAATACAAGATACAGGCCATGTTAGAGTTGATATATATATATATATATAGTTGTGTGGTCAATGTAGAACAGCAGACAGATTTGAAATAGGATCTTTTGTTATGGCCATTCTAGTGACACTACGACTGTCATCATACGGCGAAACCAGGTCACATAACTAGCTACGTTTTTCCAGACATAATATTCGTTACCTAGCTACAAACAAATGCTTCGTAACTGAAGAGTATTTACTTTTTATTGGCGATATTGACAACAGAGGTTAAGGAACTTGTCTTTAATCAAAAGATGGTCTCCGTTTTCAATTTGAAGCAGTAGATATGGCTTACTGTAGGAAGTCTCCCATTGCATCCTCTCTCTAGCTTCACTTTGGCTACAGATGGACGACAATCACGATGCATGCATTATTTACGCCTACGGTGTTTATACAGTCTGTAAAAATACCACTTTGACACACTTGCAAGATGATCCGCTGGTTAGATGTAGCATGATCTTATTTACTACCCACAATAGTTCAGCTTTTTTTGCAGCAGCATTTTAATCAGAGTTAGCTCCAGGTCCTCTCTAAAATACATTTCAGACCTTTTGAAACCTGAGCAAATGACTTTCTACAACATTTTCAAATCCTTCTGAATTATTTATCTTTTTGCATGTTTCTGCTCTTTTCTGTAGTTTTATGCCTTCGTCCAGCTCCAGCCCCTTTCAAAAATACCTTTCGGGCGCTTTGAAGCTTCAGCTTATAACTTTCTAAAAAAAATTCACAATTTTCTGCTTTTTTAGCATGGTCAGCTATCCCCATTCAGGTTTTCAGAATTCTCACAGCTGTTTCGCAGGAACAGCCTTTTCTAGTTGTGAGAATGCTGTTAAGCATTCTCTCTTCGAGCTAGCGCGATGGCTCTCCATAACTAAAAACGGTTAGACTTTTTTTCTGAGAGTGCTGTTAAGCATTCTCACTATTGTTTTCCTGTTTTTCTTTATTATCATTATTGTGAGAATGCTGTTAAGCATTCTCACAATAACTAATTCTCACCAACTATAATTTCAGCTGTTAAAACTATAATATTCTTGTTACGACTAGCTAGCTAGCCTAGGCTACTTCTTCTTCTGTTTAACAGTTCGGCTTTTAGCTTCTCTCGCATTGTATTTAAGCTCTTAAAGCTTTGTTAGATGATGCAGTTCAGCTTCCACACTGAAATTATATTTCTTTGATTGCTTCACAACGTCCAAACTTACGCTACACGCTTTTTATTAACGCTGGTTTGCAAGGAACGTAAATGATCTTATTGTTTCGTAACTTTCCTTCTAATGCCGACTAACAGTCTAGCTAGAGTCATTTGCTCAGTAAGGTATGTTGATATCTATTTGAAATGTATTTGAGACATCCCAACCTAGCCCTATAGCCTACCTAGAAAATCTTCCACCAGACGGATAAGACACATCTACTGAAAATAAGTCACATGCAGCTTTTAAAATGAACAATTATGTTTTCATGAAACAATGCACAACATTACTAAGATTGAATATTTATTGCAACAAATAGGCCTAGGCTAACAATTCAGAGCTGTAAAAAAACAACTGAATAAATAACTATAAACATAATTACAATGAACATTGAACATGTATTTATGCCAATAAATAACTATATACACAATTACTATAACTATATACACAATTGAACATATCAATAAAAGAAATCAAAATAAAATATTTACATTTTCGCTATTTCTTGTACTGTGTTCCCTATTAATTTAATTTTGATTTTCATTCCGGGTTCCGTCATCATGAGCTCGATTGGCTCCCACAATCGCTCCTCGATGATCACGGTCCGGCCGTCTTCTAAAAGAAGATTGAGGGTCCCCGGATCTCCCTCAGTCTCCATTACCCCAAGGGAACCCACGATGTCCTCTGAGCGGACCTCCTGTCGAGGGAAAAGTAGACATTAGTTACCCCTCTATCACCCAGAACCCAACGAGCGTTCATTACCGTTTTTACACATGCAAATAAAATACCCCAGCACGGAGGCATTGCATTTTAATGTAAGATGTTCTTTACTGTTCCTTTTTTTTATCGGCACTTCACATACATCGCAACATCAATTGAGCAACCTTTGCTGTGTGTATAGATTGAAGCTGGATAGTGTAAAAAATTTAAAATGAATGTCTGCTTCAATGTAATAAAAAAAACAAGTAGGCCTACCTCCATGGTGGAGTAGTTTGTGGACTGGAGCCTGACTCCGTAGGCCGACTTTCCGGCCTTGAGGTGGGAAACTTTAATGTGAGACCCGACCTGTAGTTCCCACACCGCAGCCTCCCGCCAGAGACACAGGGACATCTGTGTTTCCCCCTGTAGAATGTAATGTGATTTTATTTTATTTTTTTAATCTCTCTCTCTTTCATTCATATATATGTAGGTGTAGGCTACTGTATATGAAGTGGATTGCCATACCTGCTGCATCGTAATATTGCGCAGGGGAACGACATCTCTCCCCATTGATATTTCTTTCAATTTCGTCATCTGATCAAAATGGATGTTTCAGTTAATGTACATTTTAAATTAATGTGCACCAACTTCTAAACCTGTTTCCTTAAATAAACCACCGTATGCTGAAACTTAAGTTACCTCGACTACCTCTCCCTCCACGGTTACCATGCCCTTCGCATCCCTGCATGATGAGAGCGGAGTCAGCGGAGAAGGGGGATGGATCAGCGCTTCAGCTGACCGTTTAAGCTCTGCGCTGAGCGCTATAGGAGCGCTGCGGAAAAACAACGTATCCTTGGATACATTGATTTGATAGGGGGGAGACTGCCCTCTCAAGGAAAGGCCCTTCACTATATAACTCCCACCCTCCTTGATTTTCTGGGAAAACTCCTCAGATAGTAACTTTGGCCACTGAATGGCCGTCAGAAATTGCGGCCACTTTGTTCAACTTTGTGCTCGCTGGTCTTGCGCCATCCTTATCAAACTCCCAGGCCACCACCCTAGGCTGCTCCACCGCCAAGACCACACACAGGTGGATTGGCGGGGGTCGAAAGTAGGGCATTGGAGGCTTGGTTTCCAAGAGTGTCTGTAAGGCCATTCTGAAATATAAAAATACACACAAAGTGTTAAGCTATGTGCATATAACGACACACAAGCAACATCTTACAAAATAAATACATAAAAGTTAGAACGTTTTAAGCTATTAATTGTAGCCTTTATCATTTATCATTTGAGAATTTCATTTATAATTTGAATTTTGACAGGAATAATCTTACATATTGGCTACTCCCTCTGATGTGAACAGAAATTGTAGTGGGCGCCTTTGACTTGAGCGCGAGTCTCCTGCTCGAGAGGACGTTCTCGAGCAGTTTTGTAACCAGCACTCAAGTCAGAGGCGGCTACTAGGCTAACTCTAACCGACTTTTATTTAAATTCTGAAAACAGATATGGCTTCTTTGATCAAACTGTTGTCACTTTCTTCTGTTTGTCTATTTATCCGCGTATTGAACGTTTCTTGGTTCCGTGTTAAAGTGGCTATATCAACAAATTATTGTAGACAATCAAGTTTTCACCCACTTCTGTAGTTAACATGTTAGACATAAATTGACCAACAAATCTATAAAATGAGGCAAAGTAATAATGTTTCAAACGTTTCAAGCTGTATAACTATTGATATCTCTAGTAAAGGATGGTGGTAGGCTGTAACAACCAAGCCCAACCTGACACATTGTAGCCTACTACAATTTGTAGCTAGCTAGCTGCAACACATCATTAGACTAACTATAGGCTATATTAATATTACTAGTAAGCTAAATATCATAAACATTATCTAACGTAAGCTAGACTTAGCAACACATAATTTTTTTATAGTAAATATCCCAAAAAGTAGTGTATTTTTCTATGGACTCACCTGGTAACGACAACTGCTCCCTCTAATGACCGTTAACTGGAATGACGGTGGAAAAATGTGAGCGCCTCTCACACACCGTTGCTGGATTGGGTTTCGCGAGTAGCCTGTGACAGCGCCTCTCACACACAGGCGCTGGATGGGTGCGCGAGTAGCCTAATATATTCCCTCGGCCAATTCAAATTGTGTTGTTTTTCCAAAGATACAAATGTTAGTACAAACTACAAATACTGCCATATCAAGAATACGATAAACACACAAATTATTTAATTTGTTTTATTGAAAGACAGAACAGAAAAAGTTCAACCCACAACCCCCAACACTCAAATAAACTGGTACAGATATCGCCATAATTTGGTCGAAATATGCACACTCGGCCGAAATCGGCCCATGTCCGCACAGCCAAAACCTAGCCAAATCTGGTAATATTCCGGTCCATAGCCGGCTCAATTTAAGCGATCCGATGCCAGAAAACAGCAGAGTGCGCCGAGACAACCGCAATCGGTCCGATTCGGCTGGCTACCTGGGGTGGGACTTGGGAGCAAGAACAAAAACTAGTTTCCGAGTGGCTGCGTCATCTTCTGAATTGAGGGAACAACCGTTACGTCCTCAACTCTACTCGATGATTTATGAGCGGTGGCTAAACTGAACTACAGTGAAAGGAGGTGAGTTCACATAATATTAAATCAAATATTTTCTATTAATTTAGGCATAGTAATCTAATAACCTTGAGAACATAATATACGTCTGCTTTTTAACGGCCTAGGCTGGAAAGCCTTTCCAGGCCTTTCCGAAAGGCTAAATTCATGGCCTTGATGTTAGCTAGAGCTAGCTAGCAAAACACTAGTGATGGGCATTCCGGCTCTTTTTCGTGAGCCGGCTCGTATGGCTCAGCTCACTAAAAAGAGCCGGCTCTTTTGGCTCCCGAACGGCTCTTTAAAAAATACATGTTTTAACTATGAATTTGACTATGATAGGTGTGAAAACAATTTGAATTAAATTATGAAATGAAGTCATACTCGACCGTAACCACATATCTTAAAAAATGCATTGATTTGTCATGGCTCTCCTCCGAGTTTTGACTACTCTCTCACTGTGTGTGAGTTGGCTCGGCCCTCCCTCATGCAGGATTGACAGGAACAGAATGTGAGGATGATCGTGTGCGCGTTTAAGCCTATGTAGTATTTTTGTAGGCTTACAAAAATCTCAGACATTCAGCCAGATTGTTCTTTGAATTAGTCAATTATTTTAAATACAATTAAAATTCATTATTTCATAATCATTTAGTTTTCATAGGCTGTATTAATCTATTAAAAATAGAGTCGGCTCTTCAGATATGTGAGCCAGCTCCCGACGTTCACCTTCAAGAGCCGGCTCTTAGAGCCGGATCATTCGCGAACGACCCATCACTACAAAACACACACAATTTCAGGCATTCTTCATCAGGTCATGCTATGGATTCAAAGTTATATCATGAACGTACAGGTAGTGCCAATTGGTTTAGTTTTTAAAACGTGACCGCAATATTTGTTTTTTATTTAAGTTACGCCACCGAAACTCGACACCACCCACCGAAGACGATGTAGGTAGTCTAGCTCAATTGGCATTAGTTATGGTCGCTACAGTAGCATTAGTTATAGCTAACTAATGCTACCATAACTAGCTAATGCTATATCGTGTTCGGTGGGTGGTGTCGAGTTTCGGTGGCGTATGAAATAAAAAACTAATATTTTATAGTATTTAATATATTTTTTTTTGTCAATGATTCATTACCTAGAAGTGGTAGAAGTTACTTAGTTTGTTATTCGAACTGTTAAGTAATGGATGCTTTTCTTTTATCTTACAGGTGTCCTGCTGTCCAGCATCTCTCCTCTATCATATTGGCTCTCTGTCTATCCTATGCCTTCTATCCCACTCTGTCTAAAATTGGATAACTCTAGCTTTCCTGTCAAATCTACCGCTCTGTCTTTGATTTTGGAAACTCTAGCTTTGTATCCCTCTTCTATCCCACTCTATCTGTATGCAGAACCCTGAAAAACCTTACTATTTTGAAACTTGAACAAATCCAATTGTTGGTTACCCATGGTTATTGCAACCTGTCTGAACAGAACTCTGAGAGTCTCTCACGCTCTCTGTCCCTCCTCTGATCACTCACTCACTCAGGTTATTGGTACCTGATCTACCTCCTCTGATCACTCACTCACTCGGGTTATCGGTACCTGATCTACCTTTTTGAATGACCTGAGAGATTCTCTTCTCTCACTCTCACCTCTTTCCATCTCCTATCAACACATACATTTATTGAATACTGTCACTGAAAAATAATACCACTACATGCATTGTATTGATTATTTAAATTAATTAAACCTTTTTTCTCCATATAAACTTACATTGTTTCAATCTTACAGTTTATATCGATGTTTTGTTTAACCTGTTAATACTGAAATAAAACACAGACGTCAACAAGGAGGAAGTGGATTCATCAGGAGTGGCTGTTTCCTGCAGATCCAACCTCCTTCAGAAGCATTCATCTGTCATCACAATCCCACAACAACTGTTCTTGATTTTGAATATAAACAATAATATTAATATAATTTTCTGCTGGCAAATTGACATCCATAACATTTGTGTCACAAGCACTAATATATTAATCCCTTTATAGTGTTACGTTTGACCTCACATCTATAGCCACTGACTTTGCTAGGATTTTCTAGATCAGCATTTGCCTGGACAAGTCTTTTGTTTTGGTACATAATTATAAATGGAATTGTTTTGAAAAGTGTAACCCAAAATTGAATGCATTTATCATTCATAAGTGCTTTTTATAAATAAAAGCAAACAGGTTTAATCCATTTTCAGATCCTGGTTCGTTAACGGTAATATTCTACTATTTGTATTTTATTTAATATCTTGGTCTTGTACAATAACATTTGTGGTTTTGACACACAACAACAATGCCAAGGAAGAGTAAGAGGTCACAAGCTCAGAGCCTGCGCTGGCAGAGGTCCAATGAGACTCACTGTGCAACAACTGAAAGAGCAGAATGTGTTGGTCCTGAGAGCAGTGGAGAGGTAAAGATGCCTACAGAGTGTAAACGTGTGAAACAGGAAGTTCAGCCTGATGCTGCTTGTGTACCACAGGTATCTTATGCAGATATTGTAAAGAGAGGACAACACAGTAAAGAGCCATGGCAGGGCCTTCTAATGCAGACTGTGTAAACCCTGGAGATCAGCCTTCTGAACAACATGTCCGTGCATCCCGCAGCCAGGCTTCTATTAAATACGGCAGATCCAGAAATCGGCAGTGCACCTGTAACTCATTGACCTTTCTTGCATTCCTTCATGAGAATGAAAACATCACCAGAGCAGACCTGGATCTTGTTTTGGATAAAGGTAACACAATGTATAGAGAGACCAGGAAACGAGTCCCTAATCACATCTATTTGACTACCGATAAGCTCACTGATGAAGTTCCTGCACGCAGGTCTACACATTACGCCAACATGACAAAACTTTCAAGGTATTGCACATTAGGAGAACCTTTACCTGGAGCTGTGGATAGCTTTCTGGACCTGGAGTCAGGACTGAGCTGCTTGTTGTCAGATGTGAAGTACGCTCTGCTGTTGATGAGACTGTTATGTATTGCAGTATTCAGAACCAAGTCAGGCCGATATGGTTTCTTTGATCCACACTCCAGAGCAGCCAGAGGCTTGCCCCTACGCCCCAGTTCATGCACACCAGGTACTGCTGTCATGGTGACATTCACACGTCTCAGTGACATGATTGACAGGCTCAAGAAGTCCCACAGAATGATGGCCACGCAGTCCTCCTGTAACTATGAGTTGAAGCCTGTGGAGTTCTACAGTGTGAACACAGTCAACCTGAACGATGCTCTCCCAAACACAGACTGCAGACCTACAGCTGTCCCTGTGGAGGAACCTCCTCTGTTGGATGAAGCTGTTGGCTCTAACTCACCTACTCTAAAGAGAAACACAGCCACTGATCAGACCATTTCACCTGAAATGACCCCTCACGCTCCAGCTGTAAAACAACCAGAGGTCCTCATCACAACATTGCCATCACATGATGCTCCTCACAATGGATCAGAATCAACTGCTCAAGTGATAAACCCTGTTCTCAAGGATCCCTCTGATAACATATTGACAGGACAGTTCAGTGACATAATCTTTACATCATCGGTGAGACAACAAGAGGTCATATTCCCTGATAACCCAAATGAACCAGAACTGTCAAGTCAAACCAGTTTCCTTCCATCACATGATGCTTCTCTCAATGAATCAAATATTTCTTCAGTAGTAAACACGGTTCCCAGTGATTTATCTGATATTCTATTACAGGGAATCTCATGTAAATTGACAAAGTGTAATAAAAACAAAAGGACAAAAATGAAAAGAAAACTAATGATCTCAGAAAAAACTCCACAAAGAAAAGAGTTTGAAAGAAAAAAGCAAAGAGAAAAGTATGCTTCAGATAAAGCATATAAAGCCAAAAGAATATCTCATGCAAGAAGGCAATATCAGAACAATCCTGAATTCAGACAAAATAAAATTAATAACACAAGAGACAATGTTGACTTACAGCAAAAACAGAAAGAGTACATGTCCTCCCGGTACAGAAACAATGCTGAATTTAGAGAGAAAGAAAACAAATCGTTGTCTCTCGTTACAGAAACAATGCTGAATTTAGAGAGAAAAAAAAACAAATCGTTGTCTCTTGTTACAGAAACAACGCTGAATTTAGAGAGAAAAAAAAACAAATCTTAGTCTCTCGTTATAGAAACAATGCTGAATTAAGAGAGAAAAAAAACAGCACTTTACTGACCGCTACAGAGACAATGCTGAGTTTAGAAAGGAAAAAAAAAATTCCTTCACTGCTTTTTATAAAGACAGAATCGATTTTAGACAAAGGAAGAGATATCATATTATTCAGCGATATGCTCATGACCAAGCATTCAAGGTAAGACACAAACAACTTATGAGACAACATTGGTTGCAGCATGCCTGACAGGAAAGTACGTCCATGTTTGTGATGATGAGTGCAGAGATGAACAACAGTGCAATGTGCCCGATGAGAGAAGGGAAGAGTGGATTTGTCACACCTGCCATAATCATCTTAAAGATGGAGTCATGCCAACACTCACTGTAGCTAACAACTTGGAGCTCGCTGACATTCCACCTGAAATGTGTGACCTCAACATATTGGAGAGACATCTCATAGCGAAGTGCATAGCGTTTGCAAAGATCATTCCTCTTCCCAAAGGAAGGCAAAGAGCAATACATGGTAACGTGGTTTGTGTCCCGTCTGAGGTGCAGGAAACAGTTGAAGCATTACCCAGACTGAGAAGTGAGTCTCAAGTGATGAGAGTAAAACTGAAGAGACGATTGTGTTACAGAGGTCATCAGCTGTTCCAGACTGTCACCTGGTCTAAACTAGTGCAGGCGCTGCATAAACTCAAACGCATTCACCCACAATATCAGGACATAACTATCAGAGATGAAGCTGAGCTGTGTGACCCAACACTTCCTGATGATGAGGAGGAGGATGAGGATGCAACTATGAATGAGAACGACTATGATGATGCCGATTTAAAGGAAATTGACATGTGTGAGAAAAGTGCAATGTGTGAGACAGAAACTGAGCTTGATGGAGAGCAGGATGTTGACATGTTGTCTTGTGATGGTGAACAACCAGAGGAGCAAAGAGATGATGAAGAACAGGAAGGTGACATGCCTAACGGTGGTTTTGCTCTAGAATCATGTCTTCAGCCATGTGATGTTTCAGAGGAGATTTTATGTTTCAGTGAAGGTATCTACTCTAAAAAGTAGTACGCTCTCAACGAAGGCAGTCGCATTTTCTTTCCCTCTCCTCCCCCTGACCTTCCCTGCTTGCTTCCCTGCTTGGCTTCTATCGTATTGTCTAGCTATTCACGGAGAAATGCTCTGAAGTTTCAATCATTTGGATAGTTTTTGAAGATATTACTCAAAATCAAATACTACAAAAAGGAACCACCTGAGAGGACTGAAGCCCAAGGAGAACAGAAGTATTTTGGGCTGCCCTCCAAGACTGACCACAGGCAAGCAAACTAAAGCTTGTTCCCTGTAGAACTATGGCTTGTAATGACTGCAAACAACTTACTCAGAGGATAGTCGAACTGGAGCTAAGAGTCAGAACCCTCTTAGATATCAGAGAGACTGAAGACTTCATAGATTCCATGCTACCTAGCCCGGAGGCTAAGCTACCTGCCAATGAGCCACCCTTGGAACCAGCTTTCTCTCCACCGGTCGTTGGACCGGATGAGTCATGGCCTGCTCTCGGCGCTAAACCAAAGAGGCCTAGCGCCGCTTCTACCTTCGTCAGAGATGGGACTGTCACCAAGGATAAACAGCAAAAAAAGCGAGGCAGAAACTCTTCCCGCATCACCTCTCCTCCTGTCACACTCAGAAACAGTTTCGAACCACTGGGAACTTTCTCTCCCTTGTGTGTGGAATCCAAGGCGAAGAGGCACAGGAGTGCTAGCCACGCAGCTAACAAACATGAAGGGCCCAGATCGCCGACACACCATGATGGTAGCTACTACACACATGCAAATCCAACACATCATCGTCTGCTGCGACCGGGAGTCCCCCATTTCACTCCAAGCCCCTCTCGGACCACTCGGGGCGCTGTTCGACCCCCTATCAAGCCTAATCAGACAACAATATCACAGGATTATCAAGATCCAAGGTATGCTAAGACTACCCACAGCCCATCAACACTTAGAGGAGCTAACACTGCTAGCACTATAGAATCTACTGCTAGCACTAACGCAGTGTCTAACCTTGGTCTAGCACAAGGTCCTATCATTGCTAACCCAAATAAGATAAGAACTGGCCCCGCAGCTACTGATAAGGCAAACGTTAGAAATGCAAACACAACACCACATATGGCCACTATCTTGATTTGAGATGCCATGACAGCACATGTTAAACTGGCAAAGACAGAAAATATTTGTTTTAGCAACACATCTGTCGAGGAACTGTCCTCAGAGGTACAAACAATCCTCAACAATAAACCAAACAACCCTAAGATTATCATCCACACTGGCTCGTTTGATATCCTACACAAGAAAACTGGCACTGAGATACTTAAAAAACATTTCACCCAGCTACTAAACACACTTAACAGATATCAAGATATATTCATCAGTGGACCGATTGCATGCTTTCGCAGAGGAAAAGAAGCCTTCAGTCGACTACTATCTTTCAACACATGGTTGGCATCTGTCTGTCTGACACACAAACTGAGATTTATCGATAACTTCAATGTGTTCTGGAACTGTGCAGACCGTTTTCAAGCTGACGGACTCCACCCAAACCGTAGAGGATCTCGACTACTAACAGCAAACATCAATCACGTGCTCCTGACCACAAATCAAGCTTCTCTCCCTATCCCTGTTGTGTCTGGGAGTCAGGTGGCTGAGCGGTGAGGGAGTCAGGCTAGTAATCCTAAGGTTGCCAGTTCGATTCCCGGTCATGCCAACTGACGTTGTGTCCTTGGGCAAGGCACTTCACCCTACTTGCCTCGGGGGAATGTCCCTGTACTTACTGTAAGTCGCTCTGGATAAGAGCGTCTGCTAAATGACTAAATGTAAATGTGTCTAAGCTGACTGACGCATCCCAAACAACCTCCCATGGAACAGAACAGAACATTCAAACAGCCTCCTGCAAGGACATGGGCCCTGCACAGATCTGCACCCCCCGGATGAATTCCCTTGTGATGGAACAGCTCAGTGACAGAGACTTTCCCAAAGAAAAGCTATGCTAGGACAGCCACCACGCTATTTCATTGGACATACCGGTCATCATCACAAACAGAAAATGGCATGGTAAAATGCATGGTTACAAACCTGAAACTAGTGTTAGAAGTCACAGAACTATCCATATTCTTCCAACAGATTTATCTACCCCTGTTTTATCTGTTAATACTCCACAGATGAAACTGGCCCTTCTAAATGTTAGATCACTAAATAACAAAACATTCCTAGTTAAAGATCTGGTCAAAGAAAACAACTTAGACTGCATCTGTCTAACATAAACCTGGCTAAACAATGACACGGCAACAGCAACTTTGATAGAAGCGTGTCCGCCTGATTACAGCTTTCACCAAGTTTCAAGGACATCAAAAAAAGGTGGAGGAGTCGCAGCTATTTTCTCCTCTAAACTGTTGTTCAAAATCACTGAGCTAGGTGAATTCACATCATATGAATATCTTGCTATAGAGCTCAAAACCGAATCAATACTTTTTGTTATTATATATCGGCCACCCAAGCACTCGCCAATATTCATACAAGAATTCTCTGAACTATTATCACTATGTGTCACTAGATATGACAAAGTAGTTTTAAACGGAGACTTAAATATCCAAGTAAATAAAAAAGCAGACCCAAGAACTATTGAGCTCTTAAATCTCCTTGACAGTTTCAATCTAACTCAACACATAACAGACCCAACACACCGGCACGGAAACACACTAGATCTAGTGATAACAACTGGACTAAATATCAATAATATTTCAATAACTGATCTACCCCTCTCAGACCATCATTATATACTTTTTAATGTGGAAATTATCCTAACAAAAAACAAAAAATAATTATTAGTCCATAGAAGATATTTAGACGATACAGCTATAATGACATTTTCTGAACAATTTGCTCTATATGAGCCGACTAACCATGATTGCTCTCTGAATGAAATGGTAGAGAACCTCAATGATGCACTATTATCTGTGTTAGACTCTGTTGCACCACTGAAAACCAAAAAGACGTGCACAAACAGAACCTCCCCATGGCTGAGAAATAAAAATGTTAGTGAAACGAAAAGAAAATGCCGTGCAGCAGAGAGAAAATGGAGGAAAACAAAGATCACTATCCACTACAATATCTACAAAGATACACTAACCACCTATAACAAAACCATCCGTCTAGCAAGGAGAGAATATTTCTCCAACATTATTACAGAAAATGCCTGAAATTCCAGAGTTCTTTTCTCCGCCATTGACCAGCTGCTAAACACTGTCCCTGCCCCACCTCCATCCTCAGCAGTTAAATGTGAAGAGCTTGCTTTGTTCTTCAAGAACAAAATAACTTTGATCAGAGCGAGTATTATTAATAGTGGGGTCGAAACTGACATCAGTAGATTCTGCAACATAACCAAGAAAATAACATCCTGGAAGTCTCGCAGTCAGGTTTCAGGAAATATCACAGTACTGAAACTGCTCTCACCAAAATAATTAGCGACCTCAGACTAAACTCTAATGCAAATAAAGTCTCTATCCTTATCCTGTTAGATCTCAGTGCAGCATTTGATACAATTGATCACGACATCCTAATCAATAGACTGGAAAAGCTTATTGGGTTCACGGATAGTGTATTGAACTGGCTGAAATCATATATCACAGGAAGGAAGTTTTATGTTAGTTTAGGTGACCATAGGTCCAAGAAACATGAGAACTGCTACGGGGTTGCTCAAGGAAGCTGCTTAGGTCCATTACTTTTTTCTCTTTATATGTTACCACTCGGCGACATAATCAGAGAACATAACATAGATTTCCATAGCTATGCGGATGACACACAACTATATATATCCACTGAACCCAACGATGCAATGGCCATCAATTCCATTACCAACTGCCTGTTGGCAATAAACAAATGGATGAATGATAACTTTCTTAAATTAAATGAAGACAAAACCGAAGTCCTACTATGTGGCCCCAAATCCAAAAGAGAGATGCTTATTAAGAATCTTGGAGGCTTAACCCCCTGTCTTAAACCAGAGGTGACGAGTCTCTGTGTAATCCTGGACTCAGATTTGAATTTCAACTCTCACATTAATAAAGTGACCAAAACAGCTTTCTTTCACCTGAGGAATATAGCAAAGGTACGACCATTCATAAACCAAAATGATGCAGAGAAGTTAATTCATGCTTTTATATCCAGCCGGCTGGACTACTATAACGCACTTTTCACTGGTCTTCCCAAGAAAACCACTGAAAGACTACAGCTCATTCAAAATTCTGCAGCTAGATTATTAACCAAAACTAAAAGGAGAGAACACATTAGTCCTGTCCTAGCTACTTTACACTGGCTCCCTGTTACCTTCAGAATTGACTTTAAGGTCCTTTTCCTCACATACAAAGCTCTACACGGACAAGGACCTAGCTACATTGCTAACTCCTTTATAAACTACACACCAGCTAGAACACTGCGATCATCAAATGCAGGCCTATTAGAGGTCACCAGAAGCAGTCATAAGAAGATTGGTGATTCGGCCTTTGTCAATTACGCCCCAAAGCTATGGAACAAATTACCCATAAATATTAGGGAAGCAAACACTCTAGACATTTTTAAAAGACAGCTTAAAACCTACCTTTTTACTGAAGCATTTAAGTAATTTTATCAAAACATTTTATCTCAAAAGGTTTTCCTACTTTTAAAGTTGTTTTCTCTCTTGAACAGAGATCTTATTGGGATTTTTATTTTTGTTTGAATTGTTTATCACTTGTATTATTGTTTTTATTGATTTTATGTAAAGCACCTTGAGCTACAATTCTTGTATGAAATGTGCTATATAAATAAAGTCTTACTTACTTACTCTGTTGCCCCTGCAGAAAGTAACAGTCCAGTTGGTTTTTTCAAAACTCCTAAACTTGAGGCGATGGCTTACCCTGTGCAGGGGGGTATTCGTCGTAGCTCGCTAAGCGGTTTAGCGAGCTAATTTTCAGGCTAAGATAAAAAAAACTCCCCTCTTTTTGGTTCGTGGAAGCAACTTTCGATAAATCACCATAGTAACATATCAATTAGCACTAACCTGCTCCAGGGGGGTATTCGTCGTAGCTCGCTAAGCAGTTTAGCGAGCTAATTTTCAGGCTAAGATAAAAAACGCCCCTCTTTTTGGTTCGTGGAAGCAACTTTCGATAAATCACCATAGTAACATATCAATTAGCACTAACCTGCTCCAGAGCAGGCTAACGTAAGTGTAGCTGGATAAGCTTGCCACACCCCCGGAAAATAACATGGCAGCTCCCTTTTTGAGAGACCCAGTTGACCAAGGAGCTATATTTTAGTTCGATTAGCTTTCCATACAAATAGAGTTCTTCGCGATTGCCAAGATCCTTTATTTCACACGGATGAGTTCTTGTTTGAGCGATATCGATTCAGCCGACAAGGACTCATTTATTTGCAAGACCTTCTCGGGCCGTACATTGCAAATATCACACGCCGCAGCAAGCTTTATGCTTTATTATGAGGTTATGCTGCTGTATGTGAATATGTAACGCTATGTTTTACGAAATGTCTTGTCTTATCTGTTGTGCCTGTGCTTTTTATATGTTTCACTGAGGGAGAGTGGGAAACGTCATATCGATTCCTTTTTATGTCTTGACATGTGAAGAAATTGACAATAAAGCTACTTGAAACTTTAACTGTTCTTCAGACTGCATAGCCTTGAGGTTTTTTGCGTCAGGTAGGCTATAGGCTACATTTTTATACAGTATAGGCGATGCAGAAAACATTGGCAAAGCCGCAGCATGCGTTGCTGTAAGAAAAGTGTCCTTGGCGCCTAACCAGCTGATGAATCAATTCATCATATTCCCTGGCCATGTCCCAGTCAATTAAATCAAAGAGGGATTTACACATAGGCCTACATGCACATATATAGTAGGCCTACATGATATAAGCGCAGTATATCCTCATAATTGTCTATGAATTCGTATCAATTAGATACTCTTTGGCCTTGTTTTTATCTAGCCTACTTATTCTGAGGAGAGTTGAGATCATTATTTTCGCTAGCAAGATCTCATTCGATTATTAATTTCCATTAAACCTATACCAGCAGTCACATTTAAAGAAATGTGATCTGATTGATTGGGGTAATGAGGCACTTAAAATGAGCCTATACATTTCCCCAAAACTTTCGCATTTAGCTTATTGGCAATTTTTTGCCAAGCTGCTTGTCTTGCTCTGGCAGCGGTGGCGGTGTTTGACTTAGCCATGATAATATATGCTTATTGTCTTATAGAGACTCATTATAATAGTTTGCTTGGATGGCGAGAATAGCCTATCACCGCTCTCTCTTTCGTATTTTCCGCCATCATACCGTTAGAAAATCACGGTTTTGGTGATCGACCTTTCCTGCCTTTTGAAGTAGGACGTGCACGTGCAATTTCCCTGATAAGCTTAGCCTGATTGAAATTAACCACATGATTTGGATGCGGATCAGCCGTTGACGAACCGATATTTGCTATTCTCACTCATCTCGCTAATGTTAACGGGCTAAAGGGACAATTGATTAACTTAGCTTCAACCCTTACGACGAACGGGGCCCAGAGCAGGCTAACGTAAGTGTAGCTGGATAAGCTTGCCACACCCCCGGAAAATAACATGGCAGCTCCCTTTTTGAGAGACCCAGTTGACCAAGGAGCTATATTTTAGTTCGATTAGCTTTCCATACCAATAGAGTTCTTCGCGATTGCCAAGATCCTTTATTTCACACGGATGAGTTCTTGTTTGAGCGATACTGTATCGATTCAGCCGACAAGGACTCATTTATTTGCAAGACCTTCTCGGGCCGTACATTGCAAATATATCACACGCCGCAGCAAGCTTTATTATGAGCTTATGCTGCTGTATGTGAATATGTAACGCTATGTTTTACGAAATGTCTTATCTGTTGTGCCTGTGCTTTTTATATGTTTCACTGTGGGAGAGTGGGAAACGTCATATCGATTCCTTTTTATGTCTTGACATGTGAAGAATTGACAATAAAGCTACTTTAACTGTGCTTCAGACTGCATAGCCTTGAGGTTTTTTTGCGTCAGGTAGGCTATAGGCTACATTTTTATACAGTATAGGCGATGCAGAAAACATTGGCAAAGCCGCAGCATGCGTTGCTGTAAGAAAAGTGTACTTGGCGCTTAACCAGCTGATGAATCAATTCATCATATTCCCTGGCCATGTCCAAGTCAATGACATCAAAGAGGGATTTACACATATGCCTACATGCATATACACATATATAGTACATGATATAAGCGCAGTAGCTTACATATATCCTCATAATTGTCTATGAATTCGTATCAATTAGATACTCTTTGGCCTTGTTTTTATTTAGCCTACTTATTCTGAAAGAGTTGAGATCATTATTTTCGCTAGCAAGATCTCATTCGATTATTAATTTCCATTAAGCCTATACCAGCAGGCACAATTAAAGAAATGTGATCTGATTGATTGGGGTAATGAGGCACTTAAGGTGAGCCTATACATTTCCCCAAAACTTTCGCATTTAGCTTATCGGCAATTGTTTCCCAAGCTGCTTGTTTTGCTCTGGCAGCGGTGGCGGTGTTTGACTTAGCCATGATAATATGCTTATTGTCTTCTTAGAGACTCATTATAATAGTTTGCTCGGATGGCGACAATAGCCTATCACCGCTCTCTCTTTCGTCTTTTCCGCCATCATATCGTTAAAAAATCACGGTTTTGGTGATCGACCTTTCCTGCCTTTTGAAGTAGGACGTGCACGTGCAATTTCCCTGATAAGTTTAGCCTGATTGAAATTAACCACATGATTTGGATGCGGATCAGCCGTTGACAAACCGATATTTGCTGTTCTCACTCATCTCGCTAATGTTAACGGGCTAAAGGGACAATTGATTAACTTAGCTTCAACCCTTACGACGAACGGGGCCCTGTTCCCTACAGGTCAAAACACACTGGATGAAGGGAGACGTATCAAAGTAACACCCAGCAGTTATTTCAAAGCAAGGCTTTTCTGTGTTGATGATCGTTTTGCCAGAGACACAAACTATTTGTTCTTTGCACAGTTTGTGACTGAAATACACTTGGCCACATCCAGCATGACAATACAGTTGAGGAAAGGAAAGCCTATGACTCGAGATGGACGAAAAATAACTTCTGGTATGTTGCAAAATAAACGAGAGGTTGAGAAGCTGGTGAGAAACAAAGACGCAGTCAGATTCATGCAGCCGCTGAGAGGGACACCAGCCTATTGGGAGAAAACCACAAGAGATCTTTTTGCCATGATCAGACAGTTGGGAACTCCCACATTCTTTTGTACGTTTTCTGCAGCTGAGATGCGTTGGCCTGAAGTGATTGAAGCAATAAAAAGACAGCAAGGTGAAGAGGTACATTTTGAAGGGCTTAACTGGTCAGCAAAGTGTGACATTCTGAGAAGCAATCCTGTGACAACAATGCGCATGTTTGATAAGCATGTTGAGGCCTTATTCAGAGATCTGCTCTTATCTCCTGCACAGCCTCTTGGCAAAGTTGTTGACTACTTTTACCGAGTTGAGTTTCAGCACAGAGGAAGCCCACACATTCACTGTCTCATATGGGTAGAAGGTGCACCTGTGTTTGAGGAGGATGATGATCAGACTGTGTCAGATTTTGTGTCCAAATACATCACAGCTCAGCTGCCTGACCCACGCACACAACCTGAACTACACAAGAAGGTCACAGAAGTGCAAATACACAGCAAAAAACACTCAAGGACATGTTTCATAAGTCCCAGCTCTGGTTGCAGATTTGGATTTCCTAAACCACCTTCCACAAAGACAATCATATCAAGACCTGGTGAGGGCGTTGATCCACTGCAAGTGCAAATAGCAAAGTCAAAGCTCCAACCACTGAACTTGTTGCTGAATGAACCTGAAACTGCCTCACTCAGTTTGCAGCAGCTCCTAGCTCAATGCAATTTAACACTCCAAGAGTATGAAGGATGCCTCAATGTTATCAACAAATCCAGTGCGGTGATCCTGAAACGTGAGCCAAAAGACTGCTGGGTAAATGGATACAATCCACATCTTCTTGAAGCCTGGGATGCCAATATTGATGTTAGTTTTATTCTCAATGCATACTCGTGCATCATGTATCTCACCAGCTACATAACCAAAAAGGAAGCTGGACTTTCTGAGTACCTCAAAGCAGTAATTGAGAACTCCACCAGAGACCACGTCAATGAATGTGATGAAATATGGGAAATCATGCAGGCTTACTCTAAAAAGAGAGAGGTCAGTGCTCAGGAGTGTGTGACTCGTGCATGTGGAATAAACATGAAGTGTTCACGTGGTGTCATATTCGTACCAACAGATGACAACGCACTGAAAATGAGTCGCCCCATGTCTTACCTGGAGAACACAACATCAGAAAGTGTAAATGTGTGGATGACATCTTTGACTGACAAATATAAAGCCAGACCAGAAACACCAGAGTTTGAGCAGATGTGTCTGGCTGATTTTGCAGCTACTTGCAGAATTGTCTATGGCCAGCAGAAAAAAGGTAGAGATGTGTTGGCCCTCCTCAATGAGATGGGATTTGTGCAAAAGCGTAAAAACGATAAGCCTGCTATCATCAGATTTTAGCCCTGCTCACAGGAAAAATATCCTGAGAAGTTCTATGGCACATTACTGAAACTGTACATTCCTTACCGATCAGACCAGGAACTGAAAAGACCGCATTTCCCCACATACGAGTCCTTCTATAATTGTTGTTGTGTTCAACTACCAGGTTCTAACCATCATGAGTATGTCAAACACATAGTGAAACGAAACAAAGACAAATATGAGAAAAACAGCGAGGAGATTGAGAATGCAGTCGAAGAATTTGAACAGAACAGAGGAGTGATTGATGAATGGTATAATCTGGCTCCAGAATCTGAAGTGGACAGGTTGGAATGTATCAAAGAACTGGAGGCAAGAGAGCCAGATCATGAAAATGTACAAGAAAATGTTCCAGAATACACTAATCAGGATAATGTTGCAACAGAAGCCAGAGCCATCAGAGAGCCTCCTGCGTTTGACCCCACACTGTTACGGCAGATGTATCAGAACCTGAACCAGAAACAAGCATGTGTATTCTATGCAGTTAGAGATTGGTGCATAAAGCGTGTCTGTGGCCTAAATCCTGAGCAGTTTTTCTTTTACATCAATGGTGGTGCCGGAACAGGAAAGTCACATCTCATTAAATGTATCTACTCAGAGGCATCTAAGATACTGTGCAAACTGCCCAGCCATTCTGAGGACGTGGACATATCAAACCCCACGGTCCTGTTGACAGCTTTTACTGGAACTGCAGCCTTTAATATATCAGGATCAACACTGCACTCTCTGCTCAAGCTTCCACGAAGTCTGAAACCTCCATTTCAACGACTTGGTAACCAACTGGATGAAATCCGATCAGAACTTTTAAATGCTGAAATCCTCGTCATTGATGAAGTGTCCATGGTGTCAAAGCCCCTGTTTGCTTATGTGGATGCGAGACTGAAACAGATCAAAGGTAGTCCCAAACCCTTTGGAGGAATGTCAGTAATAGCTGTTGGAGACTTTTATCAGCTACCACCAGTGCGGCAATCCAAGACCTTGTGTGTGTATGAGCCTTGTGAGATTGACCTATGGCAGGAACAGTTTCAGACGATTACCCTGACTGAGATTATGCGGCAGAAGGATGATGTTGCCTTTGCTGAGATGTTGAACCGGATCCATGTGAAAGGAAAGTCAGAAGCGTTGTCTCAAGCAGACAGAGCTTTGCTGTCACAGACCATCACTGAACCATCACTTTGTCCACCTGATGTCCTGCACATCTTTGCAACCAATAAACAGGTTGATTCTCACAACTCTGGGAGTCAGGTGGCTGAGTGGTGAGGGAATCGGGCTAGTAATCCGAAGGTTGCCAGTTCGATTCCCGGTCATTCCAACTGACGTTGTGTCCTTGGGCAAGGCACTTCACCCTACTTGCCTCGGGGGAATGTCCCTGTACTTACTGTAAGTCGCTCTGGATAAGAGCGTCTGCTAAATGACTAAATGTAAATGTAAACTCAGTAACATTATCTCTGCTCCATTCTAATATCACCAAGATTGATGCAGATGACTATAAGAAGGACCCACGAACTGGAAGAATGGCTCAACAAGACAAACCATACAAAGGAAACAGAAATGAGTTACCAGATACACTAAGCGTAGCCGAAGGTGCTCGAATCATGCTCACCAGAAACATAGACGTGTCTCAAGGACTGGTGAATGGATCCTTCTCTACACTAGTCAGGGTAATAACCTCAGAACAAAGTGGTGTTGCACATGTCACTATGCTTGGGCTCAAGATGGATGATGAAACCGCTGGAAGGAATTACCGTAATAGAGCACCAGGCCGCTCTGATGATGTAGTGTACATAGAGAGAGCCGAGGACAATCTGAAACAGAAAGGAGTGGTACGCAGACAGTTTCCTGTTAGACTTGCCTTTGCTTGTACGATACACAAGGTTCAGGGTATGACAAAGACATCAGCTGTAGTGTCACTAAAACACATTTTTGAACCTGGCATGGCTTATGTAGCTATCAGTAGAGTGACCTCTCTACTGGATGACATGATGCCTCTTCTTCGCATCAAACAGACATCGAGCAGACGTGACACTCTGACCATTGTTCACCATAACACAGAGGTTTGCCATCTCATGTCAATGACATCAGGAGCCATCATGAACTGTGTCTTGCAGATGTTTTGTGTTTCACAGAAACTCACCTTCAAGGCTCCTTTGTTGCAGGGAGTCTCCATTTAGATGGCTACAATATGTTTAAACGCAACAGACACCTGTCCTACACAAATGTGCCACAAATAGCCAACAGAGGTGGAGGTGGAGTTGCTGTTTATGTGAGAAGCCACATTCAAGTGCGTGAGAAACAGTACATACATAATGTAACTGATCTTGAGTTTGTGGCTCTGAAGGTAGAAGCCCCAGTGAGTGCCCTGATTGCAGCTGTGTACAGACCTCCAGACTACAGTGTGAGATCATTCCTGTTTAACCTGGGGAGCCTGCTGGACTCATTGGAGATCATGGACTGTCAGCCCATCATTGTCTGTGGTGATTTCAACGAGAATCTCTTCTCCAACAATGGTAAGCCAATCCTTGAGCTCTTCCAGTCCAGAGGATATGCACAAGTCATCACTAATGCAACCACCGATAAGAACACACTGCTGGACCTCATTTTTATCTCTCAACCACAACACTGTCTCCACTCTGGTGGGATGAGAAGCTATTACAGTTATCACAACCCTGTCTACTGTGTCATGTCCTCTAACAGTTCATAAAGGTATCAGCTGAGTTTTAAAGAAAATGTAAAGTACTTGTGACTTAAATTAAACTAATATCGTACAGTGACTGCAGTGATTTAATACAATCTTCCACAATTATCCAGAGGAGAGGGATCCTCTGTGCAGCCATTTTTATCTCTCCAGCACAGCAGGACACTCATTCTGGTACACACAAAAATATCAATTGTCATGTTTTCTGTCTACATTCCTCCAACAGGTCTCAGAATTGTCAGGTAAGAACAAAATCCACTGAGAATCATGTATTTTCTAACAATACCACATTGTTGTTAGACTGGGATTATGTAACTGTTGATATTGTTGCACTGTATTTACTTAGTAGAATGGCAATTTTTAGGGTAATTTTAAGTGTTCACAGTTATGGATAATATTATGGGTCATAAAGTTTTCCAGGTAACCATGTTCTGTTTAGCAATATTTTAACACATTTTGGCCTGTGCATTTATCAGGGTGGGTTTGGGTTAGGGTTGATAAATGCACAGGCCAAGACATTTAGTATAGCAGACATGCATCAGAAAGTATGTGTTCTAGATATAATACTTTCTGAGGACACAGGAGGATTGTGTCTCCTGTCCATCAGAAAGGAAACTTAACATTAGAGGACACAGGAGAATTAAAATGAAATGAAGGGGGATTAGGGGAAGTGTGGGGTTTCAGCTGGTAACTACCTTTCTGATGGACAGGATACAGTCCTGCTGTGTCCTCTAATGTTAAGTTTCCTTTCTGATGGACAGGAGACACAGTACTCCTGTGTCCTCTAATGTTAAGTTTCCTTTCTGATGGAAAGGAGATACAGTCCTGCTGTGTCCTCTAATGTTAAGTTTCCTTTCTGATGGACAGGAGACACAGTACTCCTGTGTCCTCTAATGTTAAGTTTCCTTTCTGATGGAAAGGAGATACAGTCCTGTAGTGTCCTCTAATGTTAAGTTTCCTTTCTGATGGACAGGAAACACAGTACTCCTGTGTCCTCTAATGTTAAGTTTCCTTTCTGATGGACAGGAGACACAGTCCTGCTGTGTCCTCTAATGTTAATTTTCCTTTCTGATGGGCAGGAGACACAATTCTCCTGTGTCCTCTGTAATGTTAAGTTTCCTTTATGATGGACAGGAGACAGTTCTCATGTGTCCTCTGTAATGTTAAGTTTCCTTTTGGATGGACGGAAGACAGTCCTCCTGTGGGTAATATGTAAGGACCTGTGCCAATCTTGGCCTGGAGCACCATCTTAACTGTTCATCAACAGTGGACACATCACTGCTGGACCACAGAGACATATGTTCTCCCTGTCAGTGTCGAGGTTTCTTCACAACAGATAATAAGGTATTGTTTTCTTATTTCATTTCATATGTGATTCCTAAGGTTTTGTTTCATTCATGTATTCATTTTATTTCAATGCAATAGTGTTAATGACATTAACTGTACATCTAATATAACATTGTAATTTATATCAACTTCTTCCTTCCTTCCGTCTTCTTCTTTGATCCATCCACTTCACAGTGGGGACACTCAGGAGTGCAGAGAGGGCTAAACACATAAAAGAAGCTAAACATCATGCAGCCGTATTCAGTTGCACTGGACAGACAGTACATGTTGATCTGCCCTTCAGTAGAAAATAAGGTATTTCATTATTGTGAATTATAAACCTTTTTAGCAAGTTTAGGTTCAGACTTAAAGTTTATAACAAAAACTTCCTGTTTTCTCTTGTCAGGACCAGCTCTGTCCTCCTACCCCCCATTTTCATACTACTAATACTACTTGTATTTATTTGTTCATGTCATCCTGCCCTTTTCAGTCAGTTTTTTAAAAGATATCTGAAAGATAAAGGATGAAAATGTTTTTGTTCTTGAAATGTGTTTTTGTTGTTGTTGAAATGTGTTTTTGTTTGTCAATTGTTCAATTGCTACGTGCATATGAACTAATTAACCTTGAAAAAATTACATATTTTTAATCATAATGAGTCATTTAGTATGGGGTTTTAGCTGGTAGGTATATTCAAGGTTTTTCACATGTGTATACCTATTCTTAGGTATTTCAAAATTGTTGATTCACAAAATTGTTTTCTAAATGTAAACAAATAAAACCTGTTTTGGATTAAGTCAACGTCTGCTTTATACTTATATCATTACTACAATTACTAATTCTGCAGATCCTACTAATATCTATTTTACTACTTTTGCTAATGGAACTGTGTTATTCTACTATGCCACTGATACTACTGTATCTGCTACATTTATTACTACATTTACATTTAGCCATTTAGCAGACGCTCTTACCCAGAGCTACTTACAGTAAGTACAGGGACATTCCCCCGAGGCAAGTAGGGTGAAGTGCCTTGCCCAAGGACACAACGTCAGTTGGCATGACCGGGAATCGAACTGGCAACCTTAGGATTACTAGCCCGACTCCCTCACCGCTCAGCCAACTGACTCCCTACTATCCCGACTATCATTTCAGCTACTAAAACTAATATTCTACTACTTCTACAGTTAAACAGTTCAGCTTTCAGCTTCTCCCGCATTGTATTTCAGTTCTTAGCATTGTTAGATGATGCAGTTTAGCTTCCACACTGCCTCTTTTGTGCGACTCACACATTTTTTAAATTAATTTCAGCTTGCAGGTATTTTTCTCATTTCTGTATTTTCAGCCATTTAAAAAATGTATTTCAGATTTCAGCATTCCAACGCATTTTCTGCAGGAAATGCTCTTTCTAGTTCAAGCATCTTCTTCTATTTCTTCCAAGACACCTTTCAGCGCCTTCAAATCTTCAGCTATTAAAACCGTTCAGCTATCAAAAAATTCAGCCGTTTCAGGCTATGACTGCTATATCTTTTCAGCTTTGTACCTCTTATGCTTGAATTAATATAAATCAATATTCATAATATTTTTAACATGGGTTTCCAATGGAGTTTTCTTTCAAATCCTCTCAAACTTCTTTAAACTTCTTCAACTGCCAAATCCTTCTTCTTCCTCAATCTTTCAGCTAGAGCCACCATTTAAACTTTAAAATGTTGACAAAACCCTAAACTATTTTTAAATGATTAAGCTTTTTGATATCTATTCAACTTTTTTTCAATATCACTGATTATGTTTCATGACTTTTTCAAGCCGTTTCTGAGATTTACATGGGTGTGTACGTGAAACCCTAGAGTGCAGACTGAAACGCTTAGAGTGGAGGGCAGCTTCGGATGTCATTGAAAAAATATTTCTAGTTTGCCAGCATTGCCACAATTTTCGCTCTTCGTGCTTCATTTTTAGATCAATAGATAGCTAATTGTGTGCTGGTCGTAGACAGTTGTCTGTTGAATCCAACAGACGTACACATTTGTTCAGAGCCCCACGAAAGCGAGACAAAGTCCAACTCTCGCCCCATAGAGACCAATGGAAATCTGGTGACAAAATCGTCAGAGAAAGCAAAAAGAACAAGATTTTGAAACTGCCGGTAGAGTCGTATTTCTTGGGTGTCGGAAAACATCCTTATTTTTTGGATTGGACGTATAGTTTTGCGTCTAGGTCAACTTGTTTGAGGTGTGGATGCTAGGTAAATGTTCGTTTTTCTCTCTGCCTAGCTCGTTAGCCATCACAGCTGCGCCATCACCGTGGCAACCAAACAAACACGCACCAGGAAAGCAGAAGGAACACGTTTTCGAAACTGCAGGTAGAGTCGTATTTCGGACTGCACAGACATATAAAGAATATCTCTGGTTTAGGCAGAGTCTTGGGTCTCGGAAAATATCCTTATTTTTGGGATTGGACGTACAGTTTTGCGTCTCGGTTAACTTGTGTGAGGTGTGGATTCTAGCTACATTTCTGTTATTCTCTCGTATAATCGAGCTAGCGCGATGGCTCTCCATAACTAAAAACGGTTCGACTTTTTTTCCACAATCGACCAAATTGGCCAAACAAGGTATGTACATTGATCTTAAAGTGTACATAATCTAGCTAGATCGTTTTTATTTTAGCAAGTTTCACAGAAATCTGCAAAAATCGAGGCTCAAGATAGCTGACCGTCACGAACAGCCAAAAACCGGGGCTGGGGCATGTGTTTGCTGCAGCTGGCGTTAATCCTACGAACAAACGCTTCATAACTGGAAAGTTTTTACTTTTAATTGACGATATTGAAAACAGATGTTAAGTAAATTGTGTTTACTCTAAATATCTTCTCCGTTTTCAATTTGAGAGAAAGCAAAAAGAACAAGATTTTGAAACTGCCGGTAGAGTCGTATTTCTGACCGCACAGAAATATAAAGGACATCTCTGGTTTCGGCAGAGTCTTGGGTCTCAAAAAATATATCCTTATTTTTTGGATTGGACGTATAGTTTTGCGTCTAGGTTAACTTGTTTGAGGTGTGGATTCTAGCTACATTTCTGTTATTCTCTGCCCTCAGCGCGTTAGCAATCATAGCTGCACCATCACCGTGGCAACGACAGACACGCACCACTCAGTCTCTCACACAGGTGATTGGTGCGTTTACTTGACCATGAGAAACCCGATTACTAGCAATTGTCGGTTTATGCCAATAATACGATTACTCCGTTTACATGTGTAATTAGTTCTGCGATTACTCAATAAACACGTCTACATGATTATTTTTTATTAATCGTTGTATGCTCCACGGACAAAACTTGCACCATCATCTTTCTGCGACAAAGTGTCGCCGTGTCTTCCTGTATCGGCCCTACTGCTGTATGTTTCATTCCATCAACACATTGAATCCTACTAAGAAAGCCGAGTAAACACACTCAATGGTAGGCTACATCTGCTACTGCTTTTACTATCCCAACTATAATTTCAGCTGTTAAAACGATAATATTCTTGTTACGACTAGCTAGCCTACTTCTTCTTCTGTTTAACAGTTCAGCTTTCAGCTTCTTCCGCATTATAGGCTATTTTAGATCTTAGCTTTGTTAGATGATGCAGTTCAGCTTCCACACTGCCTCTTTTGTGTGATTCACACATTTGTAAAATTAATTTCATCTTTCAGCTTGAGATATTTTCTCATTTCTCACTTTTATACTTTTTAAAATATTAAGGTTTTTGTGCAAATTATTCTCCCTTTAAAAGTAATGGTAAATGCTTTCAAATTGTTGGAATGCTGCTCCAACCCCTTTCAAAAATACCTTTCGGTTGCTTTGAAGCTTCAGCTTATAACTTTCTACAACATTTTCACTATTTTCAGCTTTTATAGCATGGTCAGCTATCCCCATTCAGGTTTTCAGCATTCTCACTGCTGTTTCGCAGGAACAGTCTTTTCTAGTTAATATTTCTTTTTGCCCCCCTAAAACTCAGTAAATATTTGGCCTACATAGACAACCTAGAGGCCTGTTCCATAAAGCGAGTTTACCGAATAAGCCAGACTTATGTCAGTTAGTCGGACTCATTTCTAGTTCATTCGGTTCCATAAAGCTAGCTCAACGTAGTTCGAACTCGGTTACTATGGCAACTTAGGCTTCGAAACTAGTCTGGTCCGGGGCAGGCTAACTGTCAGGTTTAGCGTGACTTGGTGCTTAACCATACCTTCCTGTAACACTGACCCAACGGGAAAACGATGATTTACCATGGATATTCTCATTTTCTTATTCTCATCAGTTCAATATGTTCAACATTGATAGAAAATCAACTACATAGGTTACAACATTAAGCCTAATGCATTAAACGATGATGAACAATGATTTGATACATGCCACGTTAAACGTAGTCTATGGCTTGCCTAGTTTGTGATTTCAAATGTTTGGGAATCAGGCATAAGCCTATCTCAATCTAAATTATCTGAGGATAATTAGCATATCTGTATAGTTGTTAACAGTAGTATACAATTGCAAAACAAACCTAAATCCATAGGCTACATCTATATCCTCCATTTTCCCGACACAACCATGTTAAAAAGTTAGGCTACGGGGTAACGTATTGATTAATAGTAGGCTATTTATTTAAAACAATGTCAAAAAAGTAAATTTACATGTGTTTAGAGGGTGTCTGTTTTTTAATCAACGAAGTAACTAAAGGTCTAAGAAAGGACCTCGACCTACGTAGCCTATCGTTCACGTCAATCATGGCGTGTCGTTTCATTTTGATGAAGCGGTGGATGAGGGAGCTGTCATAATACAAGGCTTAAAGGGAACGTTCTTTCTGGAAGAAGTCACGTGGCTGTGTGCATTGCTTTTGCAATGGTGGATTGTATGATCCATATTTTACCTCTCTGGCAGCTTAAGAATAGGGTGCACGCGCAATTAGCTTGACTACTTAAATCTGACTTGAATTAGTAGGACTGCGTGAGCTGAAATTGGCCTTTATGGAACCGCTTTAGCCCCGCTTGACTTGTTAAGCTAATTCAAGTCTGGTTTGGGACTTTAAGTCCAACTTATTTGAGCGGCCTTTATGGAACAGGCCCCATGTGTCAAAAGTTTAGTCTTGGTAGTGATTGAGTTGCTTGTATTTTTATTTACGTTCCGTTGCACGGTTTAAGTAGAAATTGGGTTTTTGTGGCGAAAAGTGAAGCTAACGGTGGCTAACTTGCTAGCCACAGTCAATGACGCTACTTACATCACTAACGTCACGAAAACTCACGTGACTACCTCTAGCAGAACATTAGTTTAGCAGCTTGTTAACTTCTGGGAG
Organism: Osmerus mordax; assembly: GCF_038355195.1. Lineage (NCBI taxonomy): Eukaryota > Metazoa > Chordata > Actinopteri > Osmeriformes > Osmeridae > Osmerus > Osmerus mordax. Next base: position 9,850,189 of record NC_090052.1, read on the forward strand.
ATGGCTAGGCTAACTGCTTTACCGCAAGGCAGCTGCAGGAACGCCACAAGCAAAGAGGCCAGGGTGATAACTATTTACTAATTTTACTTTGTGATATGACACACAATTGTGATGTGTAATATACAATATAAGCTGATATTATTAAGGAAGTACATCTACTTTCGGAAACAGTAGTCTACTATTTCACTGATGTGTAATATACAATATAAGCTGATATTATTAAGGAAGTACATCTACTTTCGGAAACAGTAGTCCACTATTTCACTGAAGTATTAGCATCATGACATTAGCCTGTGTTGCCCGGGCAACACATACTACAGTGGTCTATGATGTATCTGTTTTCAATCGTTAAAATAAACATTCCTCACAAATACATTTTCGTTGTAGGATTTATTATGACATTAGTAAACGATTTGTTGGTGAAATTACCATTACCTGTGGTTTCAAACCAGTATAGCTCACTGCAATGCTGTAGCCTACCCGAGACACTAGTGAGTAGCTAACAAAAACATCTCCACAGCTGTTCAAGTCAAACGGCGACAGAACATGTTCGGCACTCCCCTTACTCAAAAGTCTTTCAATAGGGAAACTATCTGACTACTAACCTAAACTTCTTTGCCACAGCCTAAACTTTGTCAATCTGTTCATGAAAATAATTAATTTCAGCCTAAACCGTACAACGGAACGTTAAATCCAATTCAACCAACGCAATCGCTACCAAGACGAACACAGCAGTAGTCTAGTACTGTACCGTAGTACAATTTACCGGGGCAGCTTCTCCACACAGGGCTGTATCGCATTTTGCGTTGTTACTGACAATGATCGCTACCAGTGAGCTTTTTATGAATGAGCGATTTACCACTAAATAAATGTCAAGCTTGTTTACGTTTTGGGGGGCATATTTTCAGTTAGCAGATGGTACTGTTTGAATCGCGATACCTTCTGAGATAGCTACTGCCGGTAACTTCGTTGTTAGAATAATCTTCAAAGGGGGTTCTTTATTAATGAATGAATGTAATATGAGTAGGCTAAATGCCTGAAAATATCACCAGAAGGGAAAAACTTAAAAGGACGTTTAAGTTATTAGGTCAATTTTTACACCGGTCTGCCAAATCTATTCGTTTTGATTCAACTATGCTGATCATCATTCCCTCTTGCAGGGGAAATGAGAAGACAACTATTTCATTCGACACTTCACTCTTAGTATTTTGAGTTGTAAATGAGCAGCACAAAAATTGTTTTTAAAACTATGTAATCTTTATAATTAATAAGTATGCATTTTTATATAAAATATACAGAAATATCAGTTGTAAAAAAACGGACCCCTCTGCAACTGACGCAAGCAAGCGCACCCTACAATTTCCCCAGAACTTGTACCCTCTCTAGTTTCATTTGTAATTTATACATTTTGTATGTCAATTAGGCATTACATTATATAGTCATTTATTTAAGCTTTGTATTATATAATTATTTATTTATTTTAGGGCTGGGCACGTTAACGCGTTAATCTTGCGTTAACACATCAATTAATTAACGCCGACAATTATTTTATCGCGCGTTAACGCAGGTTTTATTATTTATTTTATTATTGTAAAAGTTTGTTGCTCACAGGCTTTTATTTTGTAAAAGTCTGCTACTGATGGCTGCAGAACCGGAAAAGAAATTAATTCGCGGTTTAACAAACATGGAGAAGACAGTCATATGTAACCACTGCCAAGATGAATTGTCTTATCACCGGAGTACTTCCAGTCTTAAATATCATTTAAATGCTAAACACACTGTTGATGCCAGCAAATCATACAACCAAACACACAGTGGAGCGAGGCTTCGGCAGACTACGCTAGATGCAGGGAGGAGTATAGATAAACCAAGGCAAGAGAAGCTAACCAATGCCATAGCGAAGTGGATAGCTACAGACTGCAGGCCGATTAGTATTGTGGAAGACGTCGGTCTGAGAAACATTTTAAGAATCGCAACAAATGACGGCAGGTATGAGATGCCCTCAAGACACACCATCACACGGAGAATACACGAGTTGTATGAAAAGGAGAGGACTGCTAAAGCGACAGCTTTACAAAGTGCACCCGCTGTTGCTCTCACTGGGGACTACTGGACATCACTCGGTAACAATTACAATTACCTTTGAGTTACAGTGCATTATATTGATGAGAAGTGGGCGCTGCATTCACGTGCCCTGACTGTGATGAAAACAGAGGAGAGACATTATGCTGAAACGTGCGCGGGACACTTTACTGAAGTTGCACAGCAGTGGAATGTGTCAAATAAAGTCACCACACTTAGCACAGATAGTGCACGAAATATGATCGCTGCTGCGGGACAACTGCCTTTTTATCATGTCCCCTGCTTCGCGCACAGTGTCCAGCATTCTGTCACAGTATCTCTGCATAACAGTGCGTTTGAAAATGTCCTGGCCAAGTGCAGAAAGGTTGTGGGGCACTTTAAACACAGTCCAGCAAGTGCAGCAGAATTAGAGCAACAACAAGTTGAACATGGACAGAAGAAGGAGTCGCTTATGCAAGACGTTCAAACCAGATGGAATTCTACTCTGGACATGATAAAAAGCATCCGCAGAAACGAACAGCCACTGAGGGACGTCCTCACCACAAACACCAAGATTGTCATGCCAACTACAGCTGAAATGGACAAACTGCAGAGGTTGGAAACGCTACTGGAGCCTTGCAGGTATGTTTTACATCATAGTTCTTACTATCCTGTCTGAGTGCATGTAAGAGAGAAATAGTGTAAATGTAGCATGAATATGTAGAGGATATTTTTTGTGTATACTGTAAGTGAATGCAATTTATTTTTGACTGAAGTGGAGTTGATTTTCTGTTGCAGGTATTTGACTGAACTTTTGGGAGGAGAAAAGTATGTCTCATTCTGTGTGGCCCTGCCTGCTTTTTGCCATCTGTCCCGGGTGATGGAGAGCTCAGATGATGACCCTGCCTATGTGACCAAGTTCAAGTCTACATTCAGAAACGACATGGAGACATGGAAGGGAAATGCCAACATTGCATATCTGAAGATTGCTACTGCATTGGACCCTAGATTCAAGGACCTCAAGTGTATACCCAGAGCTGAGAGGAGTGAGGTGTGGGCCTCAGTCACCAACTTAGTCAAGGAACAGAGGGTTATTGCAGAGGAACCTAGGGTAGAAAAAAACTCACCACCAAAGAAAAAGTTAACCCTATTGGCTGTTTCATCCGAGTCTGATTCTGAACAAGAAGAAGACTCAATTGAGAACAGTGTGCATTGATGCAAAGCCCGCCATCAGTTCAGATTCCTGTCCATTAGAGTGGTGGTCCAAACATGCAGGCTCACACAGTAGGCTGGCCCCCTGTGCACAGAAGTAGCTGGCCACACCGGCAACGTCCGTCCCCTGCGAAAGGTTGTTTTCTCTTGCTGGTCATATTGTCCAGAAGAAGAGAGCTTCTTTATCATCTGAAAATGTTAATAATCTGGTGTGCTTTAGCAACTGGTTTAGTGCATAGGAGTAAAAAACATCAATTTTTTGGAATCTACAAACTGCACTGAAAGTGTTTTTTGGTTCACGTAAATGTAATCACATTTTTTGGTGCTTCACCACACTAACAGTAATGCCCTGGCAATGGCAATAAGCTTTAGTTTTGTGTTTGTTTTGATAACATTGTTAAAGTTGAGATTTGCACAAAGTATTTTATTTAACTGCTACTATATACAAATGCTGATGTTGTGTTTGTTTGCACAACAGATTTTATGGCACTTTAGTTCATATGGCAGTACATTTAAAATAAGTCAAGTTCTAGGAATTGACAAACTGCACTGAAAGTGTTTTCTGGTGTCTCACTCTAACAGGGACATTTGGTACTAGACTGGTTATGCTGCTCCATGAAGAAAGTACAATGTTTCTGCTGTTACCACAGAAATTGCATTACAAATGCACAACAGATGTTTTGGCACTTTCGTTCATATGGCAGAACATTTCAAATAAAAGTGCGCTATACACTACTTTTGAATTAATTATTGGATTTTGCGTATACAAATGTGATTAATCGTGATTAATCAGGGAAATCCTGCGATTAATCGCGATAAAAAAAATAATCGTTGCCCAGCCCTAATTTATTTAGTTTTGGCCCTATAATCCTCCATAATATACTACATGGAAAAACAAAACTTTAAAATACTTTTCACCAATAGGACGGCGCCCTCTATTGACCAGCGGCCACGGCGAGTCAAATTCACCACATAATTTATTGGTCCTAGAGGTTGACCAGGAAATTAAATGGGGCCTACCTCGAGTTGTCTGTTGAAAAGATACAGATCTGAATGCATCGTGGGATTTATGGAATGGGTTAATATATCCCGATAGAAATGGGTTGATTTTTAATATATTAACTACCTATTGAAATTAATAGAAATCACAATAAATGACGGACAATTCGAAGTTTCTGGGCAACTGGTAGGACAGGAGATGCCCTACTATTTGATTCAAATAAGATTTTCTGCGAATAAATGGACAGATTCATACTGTATCCTCTCTGAAGTGCAGTGTATTATGGGTAAGGACGTCAGGTCCGCCATATCGGTCTTTTCTCAGCGGCTGAAGGAGAGAGAAGGGAGTCATGAAAGGGATCCGAACATTGAATCATCTCTCCGTAAGTTGTTGTTGTTGACTCTTTCTTATACTGTACATGTGTTTGATTGACGTGCATATTCCACGGGCTTTGTAGATTCTTTCCAGTGAAGGAGTAGCGTTAGTCCAAGAAATACCCTTGTTCGCCGGCTAACTAGCCAAGGTTAGTTAGTTTCAGTAGCTTGCTAGCTTGTGTTAAAACAAGCATATGCCTAAGCCCCCGGCTAGCTTTAACTATCGAAGGCTGACTCGCTGAAACTGTTCAATTGGGTAACTCGTTTGCACTCAACTAGTAAAAGCAGACAGTATGTATTTTTTTGTTTGTCAGCAGGATGGTTTCTGCGAGCCAGCGAAACCACTGAAGGTCATTTAAGTTCCCGTGGCATTCAGAAGAATAGCACATTATCGTTTAACCCAGTTTAATCTACACAGGGAAAACATCTTGATTCCGATTCCATGTTTGGTCATGTACTGTATAAATGTTTTTGCTTTTCAAGGTAAATGTCTCAGCAGATGGTTGTCCAGTTGACTATTATCGATAGACAGTTTAGGGAAGGATACTTTCAAAAAAGGTATTTCGATACAGAATACATGCCCAAAAATGTATTTTGTAACGTAACGTATTCTGAATACTTGGATTCCAAGCCATCAAATCTTGTTTACTAAACTGCGTTTCCCGATAACGATGGATCTTAGTTGTTACGACGGTTCTCTACTAGCAAAATAACGAACTTTAGTCATTTCTTACGTGGGTTTCCCGAACATGCTAATAAGGAGCATCCTCTTACCTGTCTCTTAAGAACTACTTTAGAGTGGATGACGGGCATGCTTTGGCCAACTATGGTACGTAAGTTTGCATCCCCCGTGCATGCGATGGCCATGCATTGGTTTAGCCCAGTGGTTCTCAAAGTGGGAGACAACGAGGGGGGGTCGCGAGATGATTTCTAGAAATCAAGGAACATTGTAAAACAATTAAAACTAGAGAGGGTACAATTTCTGGGGAAATTGTAGGGTTTGCTTGCTTGCGTCGGTTGCACAGGGGTCCGTTTTTGAATGACATTTTTACAACTGATTTCTGTATATTTTATGAAAATGCATACTTATTATTTATAAATATTACATAGATTTAAAAGCATTTTTTTTGCGCTGCTCATTTACAACTGAAAATACGAGTGAAGTGTAGAATAAAATAGATGTCTTATTTCACCTGCAAGAGGCAGCCTCATAGTTGAATCAAAACGAATAAATTTGTCAGACCGGTGTAAAAATTGACCTAATCTCTATGACTTAAACGTCCTTTTAAGTTATTCCCTTCTCGTGATATTTTAAGGAATTTAGCCTACTCATATTGCATTCATTCATGAATAAAGAACCCCCTTTGAAGATTATTCTACAACGTTACCGGCAGTATAAGATGGAATCGCGATTCAAACAGTACCATCTGCTAACTGAAAATATGCCCCCAAAAACGTAAATAAGCTTGACATTTATTTAGTGGAAAATCGCTTTCATAAAAAGCTCACTGGTAGCGATCATTGTCAGTAACAACGCAAAGTACGATATAGCCCTGTGTGGAGAAGCTGCCCTGGTAAATTGTACTACGGTACAGTACTAGACTACTGCTGTGTTCGTCTTGGTAGCGATTGCGTTGGTTGAATTGGATTTAACGTTCCGTTGTACGGTTTAGGCTGAAATTAATTATTTTCATGAACAGATTGACAAAGTTTAGGCTGTGGCAATGAAGTTAAGGTTAGTAGTTAGATAGATTTTTGATTTAAGTAAGGGGAGTGCCGAACATGTTCTGTCGCCGTTTGACTTCCTACAGCTGTGTAGATGTTTTTGTAGTGTCTCAAGCAACACTGGTTTGAAACCACAGGTAATGATAATTTCACCCACAAATCGTTTACTTGTAATGTAATGTCATAATAAATCCTACAACGAAAATGTATTTGTGAGGAATGTTTATTTTAACGATTGAAAACAGATGCATCATAGACCACTGTAGTATGTGTTGCCCGGGCAACAGAGGCTAATGTCATGATGCTAATACTTCAGTGACATAGTAGACTACTGTTTCCGAAAGTAGATGTACTTCCTTAATAAAATCAGCTTATATTGTACATTACACGTCACAATTGTGTGTCATATCACAAAGTAAAATTAGTAAATAGTTATCACCCTGGCCTCTTTGCTTGTGGCGTTTCTGCAGCTGCCTTGCAGTAAAGCAGTTAGCTTAGCTATCTCCCAGAAGTTAATGAGCTGCTAAACTAATGTTCTGCTAGAGGTAGTCACGCGAGTTTTCGTGACGTTAGTGACGTAAGTAGCGTCATTGACTGTGGCTAGCAAGTTAGCCACCGTTAGCTTCACTTTTCGCCACAAAAACTTAATTTCCACTTAAACCATGCAACGGAACGTAAATCCCAATAGAAGCAACTCAATCGCTACCAAGACGAAACTTTTGACACCTAGGTTGTCTATGTAGGCAAATATTGACTGAGTTTTAGGGGGGCAAAAAGAAATAAAAATAATAATAATAATATATATGTGAGAGAACAAAGGTTGTGCCCTTGCCGAAGGCAAAGCACACCCAATAATATATATGTGAGAGAACAAAGGTTGTTCCCTTGCCGAACGCAAAGCACACCCAAATAGCATATTTTAGCCAAAATTTTAAGTTAAAAATAGTAGTTAAATTAATGCATGCAAATAAAAAAGCCATCAGCCTTTTGATTTTCCATTCACTGTAAGTACGACAAACCATCTGACATCCAAGCAGGAGGACGCATTAGTTGAACTGTCAAGCGACCGAACGTTAAAGACAGCGTTCTCAGCCAAGACACTGGCTGAGTTTTGGATTTCAGTGGAGAGGGAATACCCATGGCCGTGGGAATCAGGGGCGATGAGGATGCTGCAGCACCCCTTGATAGCACGAAAATGCTACGAAAATAGCACGAAAATATAAAAAATAATATGACTTGATAATCCACCACCGCGGCACAGCCCCGCAGTAGCGGACTGGCCATCGGGAGCACCGGGAGAAGAATAACGATGGAAAACCAGGCTAAGAAACGTGGGGCTGAAAAATTAAGAGACAAAAATACATCACCTTCACTAGATAAGGTTTCACCAATTGAAAAACAGCTGTTTATTTTACACTAAAGCTCAAAAAATATTTTGCGCTCAAATAAAGGCCCAAAAATTAGGCTCGCGCGCTACAAGCGCTCGCATTTACTATCGAACTCCCGAACTAGCATCACATCAAGAAATGCATGCATTAACAGGTAAGCTGTGGTGGCGTATACGGGGGCCGGTTCTGGATCAGATCCAGGGCCTATTTTTACTCCCACGTATACGTAAACCACCTCCGTGGATGCGGGGGTCGCGAGTCACTGGCACCATTATTTTAGGGGTCGTGGGCTGAAAAGTTTGAGAACCCCTGGCTTAGCCAATAGCATTGCAGAAGGAAAGAACGAGAGGCAATGACATGGGAGCGATAGATGTAGTTGTGTTCGTACAGTGTAGAAACCACAAGATAGAAGTTCTGAGAAATGCATGGAGTTAGAGTGAATACACTCGTGAAACAGATACGTATCGTAATGTAATCCATTGATTTCAACAATGTAACTGTATTCTAAATAGCAACTTTTTAAATTGTAATGCCGGTACATGTATTCCGTCACTCCCCAACACTGTCGATAGACTAGACCATTGTTTCCCAACCTTTTTTCAGTCATGTCACCCTTAGAAAAGTTTCAACATTTGGATTGATTTACAAAATAAAAAGTTTCTCTTATGCTGTCGCCATCTACGAATCGAACATTTATCACATTTCTAGTGATAAAAAATAAAAAGGTAATAGTCAGCAAAACAATTGACTTTTAACCTAAAACATGACGTGCCCTCTTCACTGCTGACAGCCATCTCTCTAACTCTGTCTGGCAGAAACTGAAACCTCTGGTCCCTCAATGCTAATATATAAAAGCTTCCATAGCATTTCATCAGTATGATACTAAGTACCCAAGTCGACACCATTCTTCTGCTGCAGTTCAATAGCCTGGGGGAACGAGGCGAATGGCTGGCCCGTCTTAATTACGTGAAATGCCGTTGTTATAAGTCGTGCAATAACACGATGGGCATCTACATTTAAATTCCTGACCAGCATGGTCAGCATGGTCAACGGCCTGGAAGATGGATTGTCAACCATCCGCTTAGCTGTCACGCAAACCAGGTGCTGTCTGTTAGCATGGCTGGTCAGGGATTGTTTTCGAAAATTGTCGGTGCCTGTGTAAAAAGATCTACTTTTGTCCGCTTTAGACGGGAACATACAACAGACGACACAGTGCACCTTCGTTCCATAAAAAAAGTTGCTTCCGTTTGAGCTCGTAGCTCGACTTTGCTGCCATCTTCACTTTGTCTCGCGCCAGTTGTTGTATCGAGATTAAAGAATTACAATTTGACAACCACTCGTCACTCAATACTCAACTCTTGATTTGCCAACTGTGCGCCCCACGAGCTGCAAAGTTATTTATGCATTTAGCAGATAGCAAAACATATGAAGGATGTTAACTTTTACAATGCTAATTTTTTTTTTCAATCAATAATTTGCAGTGTCCCGATCGGGCCAGTGAGTTGCTAGTGTAAATGTCCCAACGTTACTTTTTACTGGCCCCGGGCCATCGGGCAATCGTTATTGTCGAGCCCTGCTGTACATCTCCTATAGACTTTAAGACCACGGTTCCTAAAGCAAACAGTAATTGTCATTCATGCCTCACACTATAGCATTGCTGTATTAGGGAGTACAAAAACAAATCAAGTATTTGTATGGGAGTGCAAATGACTTGCTGTTATTTATATATTATGTTGCCCTCTCGTTCTTCAGAGACGATGCTATGCAGCCAGGAGGAGTGATACCCTGACTGAGCCCTATTCTGGCCTCAAGAAGGCCTCAGTCTCTCTCCCTCCACAGAATGTCCAGGTAGGCTATCTTTCACCTTCATAATGTCCTTTTGTCCACGTCTTTAATTAGCTGTACAATTGACCTATCGCGAAAGCCACGCCCCAACACGGCTTTGATCAATCCTACCTTAGCTACCGGTCACTATTTGAAGAACCTCCGTCAAGCTTTTGGTCGTTAAGGCGCAAAATGCCATTACGGTACATACAAATTTGATAGCAAGTACCCCAGGAGTTTAGAGGGGAGAGTCATTTTTCCCCTTTCCACTGCCCAAAATACAAGAGTAAAACAATGTGGTATGTCCCATTCTCTGCTGAATATCTTATAGATAAACAAACATACTTTAGTCTGTTTGAACATACCAATTGAAGGGTAATCTTAGCTGTTACAGAGTAGCTGGCTAATCTGTTGTCATTCATTGTGTAGCTAGAACTAACGCTATAGTAGATGTGGGATTACATTCGTAAAACTATATATTTTTAATCATAGTTACTATTTACTAGTATGATTGGGTGTAGGGCTGCAACAACGAATCGATTATTAAAAGCGTTGGCAACTAATTTCATTATCGATTTGTTGTGTCACGCGATTATTACGCCACTCAATATGTCGCGGAGATGTTTGAGTATTGAAAAAAAAATGTAGTTGAGCGCGGAGCGGAGGTAGAGGAAAGGCCATCAGAAAGACGTTGTTGAGTAACGTTGTTCTGAAACACATGGCGGAGGCAGAGAAATCAGTACGACCCAAGTCATCCAAGGTGTGGGAGCATTTCACACTAAATACATCGAAACAGTGTGTTAATTGACCGAGGTGAAGTTAGTTTCATATTCGACATTCGTCTCACATTCGGAAGACGCTACTTTGCAGCATCGCGTTAGGGACCAGGTGAAAACAACCCATACCATTTTGAAAAATTTCGACTTTTATAATATTTTTAGGAATATAAAACCTCAAACAGATACCAGAGTATCTTAACAATGTCTGATGTCAACTTCCACAGCCTTTACTTTTTCAATTAAGTTTCAAATAAAATGATAGAAAATCACAAATCTTTGAAAATAGCTTAATCTTTTTTCAAAATTGTGTAAAAGAAATCTTAAATATACACCTATACAATACATTTATTATTCTAATAAAGTCTGGCCTACTTCCACAACCTTTCAATTTTCAATAAAGTTTTAAACAAAACTCAAATAAATTGCTCATCTTGGAGAATGGCATTAAATCCACGCTAATATTAATAACTTTTTCAAAATGGTGTGCCTGTTTGTGCACATTCTGAAGGTATTTTGCACTGTCAGTTCTGCTTTTGAATAAACGGTTGGAAATAAATGCTTTTTTGTTTTAGTTTTTTTATCCGATTCATCGATTAATCGAAAAGAAAAAAAAGCGACAGATTAATCGATTATTAAAATAACCGTTAGTTGTAGCCGAAATTGTGTGTACTTCTAATATTATCTCAATAGTAGCTAGCTGTTACTATTACTAACACACTATAGGTTATTCAGAGCTAGGCTACCTAGTTTGGGTTGCATTAAAAGTGGGTCTGTGCTGGAAACTTCACATTGCCTACGTTTTGGAATCGTAGGTTATAAACTTGAACATGACGCCATAACAACCACTTCCGAATTGATTTGCTTTAATCACTGACGCAGTTTAACCTTGACCCTGTACTAGTACTGCTAGCAAGTGTAGTACAGTAGTCACTGTTGAATTATGTGTGCCTTTGCTTTTATTATTGTGTCCCCTTCCTTGTTGATTTGAATATTCGGAATAAATTCACTGCATAATGCTACCCGCTTCCCCTTGATCTGGAGGATATCGCGAGGTATTACTTCAAAAAGAATCACTTACACTGACTGGTATAGTATGCTACTTACAGAAGTGTACAGTAGGACCCGATATTAGTGATGTGTCGTTCATGAATGATTCGTTCATTTTGAACGAATCTTATGGGCTCAAAACGAGGCCAAAGTATTGCAAATGCGTGTAGGACGATCCACAAATGTAAAACGTGTTGTGCAAATGTAAAACGTGTTTCACAAATGTAAAACTGGTTCTGCAAATGTAAATCAAGATCCACAAATCAGAATGGGTTTTATTCGCCATGAAAGTTTGCACAGACAAGGAATTTGCTTTGGCAGGAAGGTGCATACATTAAACATATAGGAATCTTAAAGGGGATATTGAATGGGTTTTTTGGGTATTTCACACTGTTCCTTAAGGTCTCCGAATAGGGTATGTAACATTGGTTGGGCTGAAAATGGCCCAGGTGCTGTTCTATGCCCCCTGATACATCCTCTGAAACTTTCCCAGGAAAAAAAGCTAGGTTTTATCCTTTTATGCTATGCTCATGAATATATAGATGAGCTGTGCGCTGATTGGTTGGTTTACAACGAGTGAAGCTGTGGAGCAAAGACGCAACACGGCCAACACTCACTGAAACAACGAAGGTGGAGACTTGAAATAAAAACATACAAATAAATCTATTGTGTCTACACAACACTGTTTTCAACAGATTGACTAGATATCATTTGAAATGATTACGTTAGTTGTTTCCACTTCTGTTGTCGAAGCAAACTGGATTGACTTAGGTGGGTAGAATGTCACAGCTTTGCAACCAAACTATATCGTGATTCAACTCAGCTTCAGTGCATCGTGAATTGTAGATTTACACATGCATCGTGAATTGTAGATTTACATGTACAGGTTATTTATTCGAATGAAACACAGTCAGGAACATGAAATAACGCGTTAGCCCCATTGCCAATAAACTAAATCATCACACATTACCTATGCTCTTGCGTTAGCCCCGGTCTGATGGCCCCACCCCCACCCTACCGCCTTAACTAACACATCAATCTTTGATTTGATTACAGGTTTTGTTATTTTGGTCATTTTTGCAGCTTTTGTTTAACTTTACTTACAGTTCACTGCGGGGTAATTGTGTGGCGTGATGACTAAATGCTAGTGTGATAATGAATCATTTCAAATCATACAAAGTGTCATGATGCTTTGTATTTAATGCAGGAGTTGTTTTAAATTGTATTTTTACCCCCCCCACCTCCGTTGAAATGAATAAATGACTCGAAAAAAGATTTGTTCCTTTTAATGAACAAGATTCAAAGAACCGAGTCCGTAAAATGATCCAAACTTCCCATCACTACCCGCTATACAAAGAAGCAAAGCTTGATGGACGAACAACGGTAACTAAGGTGGGCGTGGCTTTCGCGAAAGGTCAATTGGATAGACCCTTTCCTGTACATAGAAGGCTAATTTCAGTAGTCCTCAAATATTTGCTTGCTTTTCAGGTTTCAAAGCTGCCAAATGGCCTTGTGATTGCTTCCTTGGAGAACTACTCTCCTGTGTCCAACGTGGGTGTGTTTGTAAAGGCAGGCAGTCGCTATGAGACCGTGGGGAGCCAGGGGGTCAGCCACGTGCTGCGGTTGGCAGCTAACCTTGTGAGTTACCTGTTGTGTTGACTTCATTCAGCCATGGTATCGTTGTGTTAGGTAGTGCCCTGTATTAGCTAGCGTTCTGTATTTGCTGCTACCATTTTGTACTAGTTACTTTACCTGACCGCAGGTGTGTTTCCAGAATGCTCAACAATGGATTATTTCAAATGTATGTACATTACATTCTATGACCATTAAGCTTAGTCTATCTTTTTTTAGAGATTTGACTGGATACGTTTGCCCTTACTGCCTAGTTCAAATCCCTATAAAGTGAATTTCGAGTTTTGTCTAAACACTTTTTTTTGTTTTTTGTTTACAGACTACTAAGGGTGCGTCTGCATTAAGAATATGTCGGGGCGTGGAGGCAGTGGGAGGCAGTCTGAGGTCAGTCGGTGTAGTCCCCCCCTTCAATTTCTCCACACACAGGCCACATACCCAGTGTCCCTACGTGAACCTCTATTAATAACCTTGAGGGCTCATGTTGGACTCACACTTAATCGTGTCACACCTCTGTATCCACAGTGTAACGTCATCAAGAGAGACCATGGTATACTCGGTTGAGTGCTTGAGAGACCACTTGTAAGTCACCTATTTTTGCCCTGTTCACCTGGTATTACTGTATAAGTACCCCATAAATTCCATGTTACAAAACATGCCGTTTTAAATATTGTACTGTTAATGTGAAGTGTTGTGATTTGTTTTATTGGGTGTGTCTGCCTTTTGCAAGGCACTTACCTATATTCTCTCTCCTTTATATTATATTTTCCCACGCTTAAATATCCATACATCTTTGCACTACATAGACCAGGGCTTGAAATTGCGACCATTTTGGTTGCATATGCTCTGAAATTGTATCTTTTCGACCTCAAAATTGCCGTTAGCGTCAATTAGTATCTTGTTGCGTACTAAGTGTCTTTTCTGCTAGTTTGTGCGAAAGACTAATGCGTTCTGCAGAGAAGGGAGACTGGCTATTTGGAATGGAAGGGAGAAAAACGGGATAGAGTAACACGGCGGATATCGCTATAATAATAAAAAAACGACAACGTAGTTAAGGCGGCAGGCGTGTGTTGCTTAGGCAGCCTAAGCTTCAAGCTAAATACTTTTGCCAGACATGGGGATTGAACTGATGATTCTTGTGGTCTACATAGGCATCCATCAGATAAAACAATTTGATTCATGTTGAACTACTGCAACTATACTTCAAAGCTAAAATTATCATTTGTATCATGTGTGGATGGAAAAGGCTTGTTTCAAAGGCGGTTCTTTATTAATGAATGAATGCAATTTCACAATTGTGAACGCCGCCATATTCACGACCTATCTCGCCCAGTAAATATAGCCGCCCACACTGCCCATTTGAATGAGAGAAAGGCTGGAGAAAATTTCAATTTTAGGCTCCGATCCTTATGTTACCCCCAGTTCCCTTTTGTCCCTTATTATCTGCCCCAGGCTTGCCCCAATTGGCTTTCCATGATGTATACATTTATCTTGTGCATAACCCCTCCCCATACAGTGGGGATAGGCTTTCAAGAGTACGGATGCTTATCAATGTGCTGTGGCTGGATGGGTGAAAGACGTGAAAGTGCAGCACGTGGCCACCAAGGATTTATATTTATTCATGGGAAATATAAGTATTTTATATATATATATATATATATATATATATTTTTTTTTTAAGTACGATATTGGTGGTAGTTTACTCTGACTAGGTAGCAAGTTGTTAGCTAAGTGGCTAACAGCTAGCTAGCACTCATCTTAGTGCCACTTAGCTCATGGCTAGCTGTAATTAATCTGGATAATGTTCTTTCTTGGTTACAAATAAAATGAAACACTGTTGTTGTTGTTTATACTGTTTATTACTTCTATAATCTTTCCTATTTGACCTACACCAAAATCTAAAATATTTATATAAATATTTACAGAATATCCTTATTCTTCTGATAACCAGTAGCAGCTAATCAAAATATATACTTTACTGCTTTTTACAATGGGAGAAAATGAATAGTGAGCAAATTGATGAGGCCCTCCAACACATTTCAGGTTTCTCATGTGGCCCCTTGTAAAAATGAATTGCGGACCCCTGAGTTACAAAGCTGGGCCATGGAGCTAACCCATGGAGCTAGGATTTTGATGCTAGGGAGAGTGTGGCAAGATGATTTAGCCAAGGCCATAGGGCAAGAAGACCAAATTACAGGTGTTGGCCATCTGAAGGGCATGGGACAGCAAGGTGGGACCCGCTATAAGACTTTGAGCCATGAAATGTTAGGTCTCAGTTCAGGGAAGCACTTTTAAACTGTAGCACTATCTATTTTGAAATGTTTTATTTTGCTTAAAATGTTTTAGTTTGGTAGCTCATTGAAGCACTTAAAATATATATTTTTTAATATATATATATACAGTATGATTGTGCTTCAAATAAAAAATATATTTACCTACACCTTATTCTTGTTTAAGATCATTTACATAATATATATGAATGTATATGGAGCGTGATAAAAAGGTGACCTTGAAATTGTGGCGACGCAAGGAAAAATTTGGGTGCACCTAAATTTTGTGTTGGTGCACCTAAATAAAAAAAGTTAGGCGCACCAGTGCAACCAAGGCAACAAGTTAGTCTGGAGCCCTGGTACAATTTCTGGGGAAATTGTAGGGTGTGCTTGCTTGCGTCGGTTGCAGATGGGTCAGTTTATTAACTGTAATTTGGGGCAATTCCAGCGTTATGGATGTGACATTTGTACTCAAAATGACTCAGTAAAACAAAAGTTATTACAATATTTAAATTAGTCATGCATATTCTGAAAGCACTCAATGGATAGAATAGAGGAGGAAAATAATTTTTTGAAAATAATATTTTACAGACACAAAATTATTACAAAAACACTTGCGTTATGGATGTGACGAGAAATGACAGTCATTTTCTGGAAACTATACTTTTTTCTGTAACTGTGAACCATTAAGTCTAATGTAAAAAGTTTGATATTGACATGATCATGGAGTCTTAGGTGAACATAAAAATAGCCATTCTTAAAACGTGTAGTCTTTTATGTAGAATTTTATGAGGAAAAACCAGCGTTATGGATGTGACATTATTCTGTTATGGATGTGACGTGTCTGAAATACACACAGAATCTGTTTGGAAAATCAACAATAAAACTTTCACAGCACTTTTGTCAACATCTAACATTACTCTGAATGTTAGTTTTGACATTAATAAAACCATGCAAAATGGCTCTGAAGATTTTCAAGACGGCCACCAAAATAGCAACGATTTTTTTTGTGTAACACATTATGTAAATTAAAAGACAATGGGACATTTCTCAAAATTGAAGAAAGTAATTTATTATTAAACACTGTTATACTTATCATTATACTGTATGTTGAACACATTGTTTTTAACCTTTAGCTTGTACTTTCAGGTACCTTTCGCGCTCCCTTATTCTGCCAGTACAGCGTCTTTGAAATGGTGCCTGCCCCTATTGTCTACAAAAGGATTGAGACACTGGATAACTTGTCCTGTCACTACCCATGACTTGTCCTCCTTTGTTGGCAGGATATAGACCAAGCCCAGTTCATCATTTCTTCTCAGAAACTGGACCTCCAGTCCCTCTGAATCGGTATCGGTTACAAGCCCGACAAACTCCCTGCTGGACTTCTTGCCCTTGTATGTAATGAGCAGGCAGTCCCCAGTTTTGATTTCTTCTGATGGCTCACATGGGTGGGCTTGGAGCTCATGCTCATCACTTGAGTCTGAGGAATCAGGGCTCTGGACCAATGTATGGACAGCTGACTGTTGCAGAGGAGTATGCTCTGTATTGCACCTGGCCCCATGATAGTGGAGAAAGTGGTGCATGTTTAGTGTACCTGGGAGAGAGGTGCCACCATCTCCCAGTGCTTCTCAATGGCATGTTCTCCACAGAACTTTAAGATGTCTTCTTTTTTGATGAGACACACTTCCAGTTTTGGGCAGATCCTTTTGGCTGTCTCAGCAAATTCCTTTGCATTTACTTGCACCACTTGTCTGCTAAGCACAGCAGTGCTGACAGCTCTCTTCACCGTGCCCCCCACTCCATCCAAAGACTTTGAGCCATGAAATGTTAGGTCTCAGTTCAGGGAAGCACTTTTAAACTGTAGCACTATCTATTTTGAAATGTTTTATTTTGCTTAAAATGTTTTAGTTTGGTAGCTCATTGAAGCACTTAAAATATATATTTTTTAATATATATATATACAGTATGATTGTGCTTCAAATAAAAAATATATTTACCTACACCTTATTCTTGTTTAAGATCATTTACATAATATATATGAATGTATATGGAGCGTGATAAAAAGGTGACCTTGAAATTGTGGCGACGCAAGGAAAAATTTGGGTGCACCTAAATTTTGTGTTGGTGCACCTAAATAAAAAAAGTTAGGCGCACCAGTGCAACCAAGGCAACAAGTTAGTCTGGAGCCCTGGTACAATTTCTGGGGAAATTGTAGGGTGTGCTTGCTTGCGTCGGTTGCAGATGGGTCAGTTTATTAACTGTAATTTGGGGCAATTCCAGCGTTATGGATGTGACATTTGTACTCAAAATGACTCAGTAAAACAAAAGTTATTACAATATTTAAATTAGTCATGCATATTCTGAAAGCACTCAATGGATAGAATAGAGGAGGAAAATAATTTTTTGAAAAAAATATTTTACAGACACAAAATTATTACAAAAACACTTGCGTTATGGATGTGACGAGAAATGACAGTCATTTTCTGGAAACTATACTTTTTCCATCCACTGTACCTTTGCCATGGCTGGTGGCAAAAAAATGCCATTGAACACTCTTGTATGAAATGTGCTATATAAATAAAGTCTTACTTACTCACTTCTGGAATCATCTGCTTTAGGGTAGTTGAGAGGAAGAACCAGATAAATGTATTTTTGAATTGTGATGCTGCCCCATCCCTGAAAATGTGTAGCTCGTTTAGTGCTGGATGTTTCTTCTTCACATCTTTCACAATTTCTGAGAGGAAAGTAGTGACAGCCTTTTTTCATGGTGCAGATCATCACTTATTATGACGTAGGACTGTGCTTCTTCTTTGATCCAGGATACAGCCGTGAAAATGGTTATCTGGTTCTGATTCCAGTGAGAAGCCTAGATTTCATCTTGGTAACCTGCTATGTTATTTTCAGCGAAGTCCACCTGAAGGACAGCACACCTCTCATTTCCCCCCTCTTCTTCTCCTGAAAAAAGGCACTCTGCTGTTGTTTTATAAACTCATGCAGGGCTCAACATTAACATTTTTTGGCACTGGCCCCACCGGGCCAGTGGGTTTGAAACTTACTGGCCCCCCCTCCAAAAGTTGTAATTTATCATTGTTACAACAAAACCAAAGACTTATAAGTTGTGTTATTCTGTTAACATGTTTAACCATTTATTAAACACATCCTAGATATAAAAAGAACTCAAATGAAATCACATTTCTAGTGATAAAAAATTAAAAGGTAATAGTCAACAAAACAATTGACTTTTAACCTCAAACATGACGTGCTCTCTTCCCTGCTGACAGCTATCTCTGCACAACTCTGGCTGGCTGAAACTGGTCCCTCAATGCTAATATATAAAAGCTTCCATAGCATTTCATCAGTATGATACTAGGTACCCAAGTCGACACCATTCTTCTGCTGCAGTTCAATAGCCTGGGGGAACGAGACGAACGGCTAGTCCGTCTTAATTACGTGATATGCCGTTGTTATAAGTCGTGCAATAACACGATGGGCATCTACATTAAAATTCCTGACAACTGACCAGCATGGTCAACGGCCTCGAAGATGGATTGTCAACCATCCGCTTAGCTGTCACGCAAACCAGGTGCTGTCTGCTAGCATGGCTGGTCAGGTATTTTTTTCGAAAATTGTCGGTGCCTCTGTAAAAATATCCACTTTTGTCTCTTTAGACGGGGACAGACGACACAGTGCATCTTCGTTCCATAAAAAAAGTTGCCTCCGTTTGAGCTCGTAGCTCTACTTTGCTGCCATCTTCACTTTATTGTCTCGCGCCAGTCTCG
The DNA here is from genome assembly GCF_038355195.1 of Osmerus mordax. Lineage (NCBI taxonomy): Eukaryota > Metazoa > Chordata > Actinopteri > Osmeriformes > Osmeridae > Osmerus > Osmerus mordax. The sequence continues at coordinate 9,869,277 of NC_090052.1, forward strand.
CGCCAGTTGTTAAAAAAAGTATCGACATTAGAGAATTACAATTTGACAACCAGTCGTCACTCACTACTCAACTCTTGATTCGCCAACTGTTCGCCCCACGAGCTGCAAAGTTATTTATGCATTTAGCAGATCGCAAAACATATGAAGGATGTTAACTTTTACAATGCTATTTTTTTTTTTCAATCAATAATTTGCAGTGGCCCGATCGGGCCAGTGACTTGCTAGTTTAACTGTCCCGATGTTACTTTTAACTGGCCCCGGGCCATCGGGCCATCGTTATTGTCGAGCCCTGTCATGTCGATCGAACTTGGGGGCAGTTTCGAACAGATTGGACATCACTGAGCAGTCCAGTCTTCTGGCTCTTCACCTGCACTCCTCCTGCAGTCTCCCAGGTGTACCAACTGGTGGCAATCTCTTTCTCCTCCTCTGGGATGTTGGAAGTAAGCTGCAGGAACTTGCGTCCAACACAGCACTCATCACAGTCATTCATCATACATTTTGCATTGTGGCGATTGCAGACCACAGCATCAATGTAGTTCTCCACACTTCTAAATGCCTGCCCGGGGACATGTTTGTGGGCACAGTCGAGTGTCTCCTCTTGAGAGCATGTATGGAGGGCGCAGCTCTGAAAATTTAGATTTCCCCACTATAGCCTCAGGGTACTCTTCTTTAAATAACCGTTAAGCCTCCATTAAGGACATGGTCATATGGCGCTTTTGGACTTTACTTTTTAGCCCTCCCTTCCTGATGGTGACAGCATCCTTTTTACCTGGTGCCTTCCTGGAGATGTCGTCTCTGCTGTAGAATTGGTTTATGGAAGAAGTTACCTCATCCGATAGTGCAGATTTTTTCCTTTTTTATCGCAATAAAAATCCATCTTAATTGCCAATCTGTTGACCACAGCACTCTTCTTTCTGGGACTTGTAGGAAGTGCCTTCAACACACGTGTAAGTGCTTTCCCAAAAGATTGCCTGGATTTAAAGCCGGATGATGGATGCGATGGACTGCGTGGTGTTGACTCTGAGGCTTTAAGACGGAGACGTCGCTGTCTTTGCCGCTCCCTTGCCTGTTCCCGTACCTTCTGTGCCTCCTGATTAGTTTGTCATTTTGTTTCTCAATCACCCAACCTTCTTCCTATCTCTCTCTTTGAATATCTGGTCATCCTTTCTTCTTTCACGAAAGGCGTTCTGCCTCTCAGCAGCTGTTTTTGTCATTTCCTGAAGTTAAGTTCAAAAAATACATTGACTGGGCAGTTTAATTAAACTCAGTGTAAATCACACACAGTAATGAAATGTTATTTACTTATCAATTCATTAATTAATTCATCAACTCACTTTGACAACACTATTCCACGAAATTGCGAGCAGCTAAGAAAACCTATTCATGTTAGTTATATAATACATTTTTGCTATATTGAAATGGTTATGATATATCCTTGAACAACTAGTTCTGAATTGATTGTTAATCTTTTTTTTTATAGTTGGCTGGATAGCTAGCTAGCTGGTTGGCTAAATTAAGAGCTTTCATTCATTCTTTCCTTCATTCATTTATGTTCATCCCTACACTTTTGTATTATTTACATGTATTCGTTTAGCAGACACTTTTATCCAACCTTTTATTTGGCTTACTTAAAATAATAATATTATATCCAATGATTGTTACTTACTTACCTTTTTAAATATGACATTGAGGAATCCCTGGGGATGGCACGAACTTTGACGTGACGTAGTTTCGCGCGTCACGACTGATCTCGAAGACATCGCTAGTTTTCCTCGCGGATACCCAAACAATATACTTACCGTACCAGACTATAGCCCAAATAGGTAAACAATTGGTGCATGTGGAACAGTTTCAGTGGAAACACATCAGAATGGATACATAATCCAAATGTTAGATTTCATTTCTGCGCTTTGAAAATGGGCCTACCAACGTGAAGCCGGTATTGTTGTCTTCTGCAGGATAACGAGACTGTAGCCAGTTTCTTATGTAGGATACAGTCAGGCGATTGTAGCCTGCATGCTGCTAGTTATGCTTGATGACTATCATCTACACTTCGGTAAACTGGAGTTTTTCTCTGACACATATTTCCATTGGTATTCGTGATTCTGTAGTTTAATAGTAACGTCCGTAACGCGGAAAAATGACACCAAGAAAATAGAACGACCATTCGATGATCACACTCAACCTCGGTAAAAGTTAGCTTTGTACAGAAAGTTTGGGTAATATTGCATTTCAAATGCATTTTTTATAACTACTTTTCCCGAAAATAGTTACGGACGTGACATTGGCAGTCCTATAAAAGCACACACTTTAACAAGGTTCCAACAGCTGATGGAGTAAGTCGAATGACACAAATGATGTACATATTGCTACACCTGTCCCTCCTCCTCACAAGGTAGGCAGTGGGATCGCTTGAACAAAAAATTAAGCCCTCATGTGCCCCTTCAAAAAATAATGTAATTAGGTTTATTGATAAGGTCGTTTTTTTAAGATTGTGATTCCTGTTAAAGTGTGGTAAAATATGCAATTTCTTAAATAATGTGGCCAAATTAAGTATGACCCCCAAAATATAGACCTTTCATGATATATTTAAACAGGATTTTGTTATGAAAAGTTTAACCTTTTTTTTCATAGTGAGGATGACATTTACATGGAATTGTCCACTGATATTTCTAAATATTTTATATAAAAATTTCTACTTATTATTTATGAAGATTGCATAGATTTAAAAGCATACATTTGTTGCTGCTCATGTACAATTCAAAATACAAAAAGTGAAGTGTAGAATGAAACGGTGGTCTTATTTCCCCTGCAAGAGGGAATAGTGATAGGGAGGACAAACCCGTTTAAGTGTTTTTCCTGACATTTCCTGAATTGTGGAATTAAATTACATATCAACTATACAAAAATATTTGTTACCAATAATATCAACAATATTTTCTAAATGTAGATGTTTTAAATTTGACCACGAAGCTACTTCCGTTAATCAGCATTGTGAAAGAGGCTAGTTTCACGACAGTGACTTTGGATGTATACTACTTTAACATGTTAGCTGATTAGCCAGTATGAGTGAGATATTACATTTTACATTTAGTCATTTAGCAGACGCTCTTATCCAGAGCGACTTACAGTAAGTACAGGGACATTCCCCCGAGGCAAGTAGGGTGAAGTGCCTTGCCCAAGGACACAACGTCAGTTGGCATGACCGGGAATCGAACTGGCAACCTTCGGACTACTAGTCCGACTCCCTCACCGCTCAGCTACCTGACTCCCTTTGACAAACCTCTTGTTTGTCAAATATTTCGTCTTAAATACGATGGGAACACATCACATTAACAATTCTAAAACGCCCGACACGCCAAATGTTGTCTTTTTTTGTCAAGCGTCCCTCAGATTCCGAGTCGGAGTTCCATGAAGCTATTACGTTGGAGTGAATGGGTGCAGGCACTCATCGGACATAAACGCAAATATCTCAAAAGTCCCAACTGGAAAATGTTAGCGGTTTTCCCAGTTCTTACAGTAAGTACAGGGACATTCTCCCCGAGGAAGGTAGGGTGAAGTGCCTTGCCCAAGGACACAACGTCAACGTAGGCTCGTTCCATTTGTGCACACAAGGTACTTTTTGCCATAAAAACGTAACCTCTTAAACCGTGCAACGGAACGTAAATCCCAATACAAGCAATGAAATCGCTAACAAGACAAACTTTTGAAATGTATATTTAATAACATTGCAAATGAATGAAATCAATTACAACGCAAACATGTTACAAAATGAAGGTTTTAACTCTTGAGAGAGAGAGATTCACAATTTCCTTTATACACAAAAACAACCAATCAGAACACATCATTACGCTTACTTGTCAAAATATGAATAGCAATGTAACAGTAAGTTATGCAATGAGGTGTGAGTCCCATCAAATAGAGACTCCAGCAACTCCAGATTTTTAGCATATGAGAGGTGGGGGGCGGGGTGACACACCCAGACTTACATAAATAACAAAGTGCATAAACTTACTAGGTCATGTTTACACCTAAACTGTGTTAACATTTGATCATCATAATGACAATATCCTGTGTGTGATGGTGAATGGGGGCCTTGTGTGTGTGTCCTTCTCCATCAGAGACTCTGTTATGGAGTACCTGATTAATATGATCACAGCCCCAGAGTTCAGGCCATGGGAGGTGGAAGACCTCACTTCCAGGGTGAAGATAGACAAGGCCCTGGCCCAGCAGTGCACACAGATAGGTCTGCTCCACTTCTTAACTGTGCACACCTCATTTCTGACATTTCAGATTTTTGTTTACTTATCATTAGGTTTTGTTTTAAATAACAACTGATGCTCCAGTGTAAACTATGAGAAGATTTCAAGTCAAGACGTTCACTATCTGTTTGTCGCCTCACATCCGAATGTGTTTGGCGTTCTTGCTGTTCCTTGCAGGTGTCCTTGAGAAGCTGCATGAAGCTGCGTACAAGAACGCCCTCTCCAACTCCCTATACTGTCCCGACTACATGGTCGGCCGGATCACTCCGGAAAAAGTAAGGCTCAGTGTGGTTGTTCTTTGTTCTCATAGGCAGAAATGGGTTTATAGTTCTTGAAAGCTTCTACTGGATGGGTTGCTACAGACCTCTGGGTGAGCAAGTTGTTATTGTTTTGTTTGATGCTTGGATTTCAGGTGTAGAGGACTGGTTTGCCATGATTCTGATGGCCAACTGTCAAACCTTGCTCAGTTTGTGAAAGCATTCGTATAGAATGTGGTTAAATGGTGATAGGTGTATGTGCTGTTAAAAAGTTACCTTTCATAGCCAAATACCTTTCTATGACCAACTGTAAATCCTCACAGTATTTGAAGATGGTCCAGTTTAGCAGACCCACAGTTCTACGTTGTTATTGTGAGGCCATTCAGAATAGAAAGTCGCTCTGGATAAGAGCGTCTGCTAAATGACTAAAAAATGACTAAATGTAACGTCATTGTGTCTTGTTTTATCCCCCTCTCCTATAGCTGCGGTCCTTCATTGAGAACAATTTCACCAGTGCGAGAATGGCCCTAGTAGGACTAGGTGAGTTTGTGTCTCATCTCTTTGATTATCCAAGGGCACTCTGATCTTAGTTCTCATCTGGCCCTGTCACGTGCAAGCCTAAGGGGTGCCCTGGGCTCTATTGGCTGACGGCCTGACAAGGAGGGTTATTTCAGTTTGTAAATGCCCCCTTCCTCGCCACTGTGCATTCTCTTCTTAGAATGTGTGGATCAGATTTCCTTTGGCCTCCGTCTACAGACCTAGATATGATCTGTATGGGGGAGACGTCAGCACTGTATGCAGTTTGAGCTCTACAGTGTGAGGGAATTTTTTTTTTGTCAGATGATGTTGTAAGAGTCTTCTGATGTAGATAAAGAAGGATTAATTCCAAAAATATGTTTTTGTAAGTTTTTAGGGAAACGTTGTAATAATGCAACGTTGGGCCTAGTTGGGAGCAGAATTTCAGCATTTGCTCTCAAACTGTCAGAACAAATACACAAAACAACTAATTGTTAATTTGGAGTGTAGATCGCTTACATAGCACTATAACAGTACATTTCATTAATAATAATCACCCAACAGTCATATTTTGATTAATCAGAATTTATGACAAAAAAAAAAAAAGGATAAATGGATGTTCACGTGCAATGGTAGTCCCAAAAGCAGTTCCTTTCCTCTGAAAAGCAGAGACGGAGATTGCACTTTCTGCAGAGCGTATTGGAATATCCTTTCATGCAGTGTCTGCAGCGTCCTCTCGTTGTCTTCACCGGAAATGTGCGACCATGTCCCTGCACACATCCATTGGTGGTTCACATGCCCTCTTGGCTGGGACCCCATTTGGTGGACCCCCATTACCTGAGGATGGTCTCTTCTGAGCAGTCACAGGTCTCTGAGGTGTCACAGTTATCGATGTCAAAGGGCTCCCACTGGCTGAAGATGGCCACCCTCTCCTTGATGTGTTGACAGCTGTGTTTGTCAGGATGAGAGAGGAAGCTAAAACAGTCTGAAACAGTCTCCTGTTCAACATCTTTTTCTTGGGAATATTGAGAGCCTTGCAGTCCCGTTTGTAGAGGAGACAGGCGTTGATCACAGCAATGATAGTGTGCCAGAAGATGTAACTATCAGCGGCGCAATTTCATGAGGAACTCCAAATGAGTCCAGCAAATCCACATCGCCCATGTATTTGTTGTATGCACCCACTATATGAGGTCTCTCAACTTCAATTTAAGATTTGGTGGCTTTGTTCCAGCGTTTAATCTTTTGCACAGGATCAATGCCAGCAAAGGATGACACAAGTGTGACTGCCCTGTTGTTATATCACTTGACAGCGCATATGTTGTGGTTTGGTTGGCTTGTGTTGGTTTGCTCGATGTCCTTACCATCATCATCATTAGTTGGACAATCAGTGGGTCTCTGATTCTCTTTTTCCACTTCCTCAACATTTTCAACCACCTGCTCATCACTCGAATCACTGGTGTCTGATTCCATGTCAACATCACTTTCTCCATTTTGGATAGCATCAATGACATCATGCATACTGAAGTAAACTCTCCTTGCTGGTGTAATTCTGAAATGGAAATAATAGGTAGAGAATGTTCAAGTATACCTTATTTCAATGCAAATGATTCTTATTCATGCAATACATTCCACTGAAGGCACACAATACTGTCTGGCTAGCCGAATGTGCTCTCTACTTAACATTCTAAAAGAAATATACAACCCCCCAGACCTCTTACATCCCCATATTGCAGAACATTCACACCTGTCCCTGAACAATGCAACCCCCACATTCCAAAACATTTACACTTGTCCCTGAACAACCATCCTCCAAAGCATTCCACAAACAGTATCTGCCTTGTGCAACAAGCAGATATTTGGACAAATAAGCAAAGTACAAATAAAAAAAAACAGTTGACTATATTTCACTTCTAACATAGAAATAACATTGATTTAGAAATCTTCAAATCTGGTCTAAACTGAAAATTATAACAAACTAGAAAGTGCATTTCCTGCAGAAAATGCGTTGGAATGCTGAAATCTTTTTTTAATTGCTGAAAATACAGAAATGAGAAAATACCCGCAAGCTGAAATGAATAAAAAAAATGTGTGAGTCACACAAAAGAGGCAATGTGGAAACTGAACTGCATCATCTAACAATGCTAAGAGCTGAAATATAATGCGGGAGAAGCTGAAAGCTGAACTGTTAAACTGTAGAAGTAATAGAATATTCGTTTGAGTAGCTGAAATTATAGTGCTCTTAGGCCGTGTTCACACTTGACTTCTTTTTTCAGAAAAAAGCGCTGCCTTCAGCGCCTTTTTACATGCAACCCTATGGGAAAAGGAAGAAGGCGGACGCCTTTTTTAAAAAGCGGCTGCCTTTTAAACTTCTTTAAAAAAAGCGCTGAGCCCAACGCCTTTTTGAGTTCAATTTTCTCAACTTTTCAGAAAAGCGCTGGGTGACGTCAAGCGCCTTTTTGAGAGCTGACCAATCAGGACGTGGAGAGTAGGTACGAGTGTACCTTCCCTAGTAACCTTCTACCTTAGTTAACAGGCTATGGCTCCTCAAACGCCAAAGCTAAAGCAAGTAATTGTATTTTATTGGCTTTAGTAGCTAGCTGTCGTGTAAGAGATTGAGTGGCGTGTCTGTGTGGTTGCCACGGTGATGGTGCAGCTATGATTGCTATCGCGCTGAGGGCGAGAGAATAACAGAAATTTTCCTAGAATCCACACCTCAAACAAGTTAACCTAGACGCAAAACTGTACGTCCAATCCAAAAAATAAGGATATTTTCCGAGACCCAAGACTCTGCCGAAACCAGAGATATTCTTTATATGTCTGTGCGGTCAGAAATACGACTCTACCGGCAGTTTCAAAAACGTGTTCCTTCTGCTTTCCTGGTGCGTGTCTGTTTGGTTGCCACGGTGATGGCGCAGCTGTGATTGCTAACGAGCTGGGCAGAGAGAATAACATACATTTATACACTGTCTACGACCAACACAAAATTAGCTATCTATTGATCCAAAAATTAAGCATGAAGAGTGAAAAATGTGGCAATGCTGGCAAACTAGAAATACTTTTTGAACCTGATTTCGAAGCTCCCTTCCACTCTAAGCGTTTCAGTCAGCACTCTAGGCTCTCGCATACACACCCATGTAAATCTCAGAAACGGTTTGAAAAACTCATGAAACAATCAGTGATATAAAAAAAAGTTGAATAGATATCAAAAAGCTGAATAAAAAAAAAAGTTTTGGGTTTTGTCAACATTTTAAAGTTTAAATGGTGGCTGTAGCTGAAGGATTGAGTAAGAAGAAGGATTTGAAAGTTGAAGACGTTTAAGAGGATTGAGAGTATTTGAAAAAAAACTCCATTGGAAAACCATGTTAAAAATATTATGAATATTGATTTATATTAATTCAAGCATAAGAGGTATAAAGCTGAAAAGATATAGCAGTCATAGCCTGAAACGGCTGAATTATTTGATAGCTGAACGGTTTTAATAGCTGAAGATTTAAAGGCGCTGAAAGGTGTCGCAGAAGAAATAGAATACAAATATTAAGAAGTTGAATAAAGTTACTTGGAATGCTGGAGCAGCATTCCAAAAACTAGAACGTGCATTTCCTGCTGAAAATGCGTTGGAATGCTGAAAGATGATTTTTAAATCTATTTTTATTGCTGAAAATACAGAAATTAAAAAATACCCGCAAGCTGAAAGCTGAAATTAATTGCAAAAATGTGTGAGTCACACAAGAGGCAGTGTGGAAGCTGAACTGCATCATCTAACAGAGCTAAGTGCTTAAATACAATGCGGGAGAATACGTTTGAACGTTGTGAAGCAATCGAAGAAATAGTTGAATTTCAAGAGGCAGTGTGGAAACTGAACTGAGCTTACAATGCGGGAGAAGCTGAAAGCTGAACTGTTAAACAGAATAAGTAGGCTAGCTAGTCGTAACAAGAATATTATAGTTTTAACAGCTGAAATTATAGTTGGGATAGTAATAGCAGTAGCAGATGTAGCCTATCATTGAGTGTGTTTACTCGGCTTTCTTAGTAGGATTCAATGGGTTGATTGAATGAAACATTCAGCAGTAGGGCCGATACAGGAAGACACGGTGACACTTTGTTGCAGAAGGATGATGGTGCAAGTTTTGTCCGTGGAGTTGTGTAATTCAAGCATAAGAGGTACAAAGCTGAAAAGTCATAGCACCCATGGCCTGAAACTGCTGAATTCTTTGACAGCTGAACGGTTTTAATAGCTGAAGATTTGTAGGCGCTGAAAGGTGTCGCGGAAGAAATAGAATAATAATAATATTAATATGAAGTTGAATAAAGATTGAAAGAACAATACTTGGAATGCTGAAGCAGCATGGTCTCCATGTAGAGTGCAAGGTGCAATTTCTATTTTTGCTACCATTTTGACCCAACGTTGTAAAATTACAACAAAGACAAAACAAGCTGAAAATCAAATGTGATGCATGAATTCCACAATAACTTAGTATTTACATGAACTACATATTCTAACAATCACAACAACAACAAAAATCATGGAATTTACTTACTTTAATGTTGATATATCCAGTCCAATGAAACAAGGAGATTCGCTTCCAGGAAAGTTGGCTGGTGGAATGAGTTCATGGCCTTATTGCCAGATCTATATACACATTTAGTATCCAAAGGCATTGCAAGGCAATACAATAAGACCCAATGGCTATGAAAATGTGGTCTTTCAAAAAAAGAAAGTTGTCTTTTTTTGGACAACTAAAGGTGACGTTGTAATATTACAACAAGGGGTCTTACAGGGTTAAGGAACACTGATGAACAAAAAGTGATGTGTCAACCAGACACAAAACACACACTTGAAAGGAAATAACAACAATCCATCTCTTAAATAAACAACAAAATCTATAGACACACACACATACACAGGATATGCCAACACTGGTTGACACACATCACTTTTGTACCCACACATATATTCATACTTTTGTACACACACCCATGTGTATACACACGTGCATATTCATATTGAATACCAGTAATGGTCCTGAACTTGGAGGAAAATAACATTATTGGAAATTGGACTGAGGATAGACTTAAATGTTTGTTTTAGGATTTCTGTGTTGTGACCTTCACAGGGGTGAAACACTCGGTGCTGAGGCAGGTGGGGGAACTGTTTCTTGGCGGACGCAGTGGGGCCGGAGCAACTGGTGCCAAGGCTCACTATCGCGGAGGTAAGGCGTGTGCATCACTTGTCGACCTGGGTGGTGTATTTGGGAGAGCGTCATGGAATGGCAAGGTTGCTTTCCTACTTTTTGGGTAGCTTTGTCCCAGTGAGCATTAATGGCCTGTGTGTGCTCACACGGTGGTTAATAATTTCTCTGTGTGTACCAGGCGAGTTGCGAATGCAGAACGGCGACAATCTGGTTCATGCACTGATCGCCAGCGAAGCTGGCATTGCAGGATCGTCGGAGGCCAACGCCTTCAGTGTGCTGCAGAGGGTTCTTGGAGCTGGGCCGCATGTGAAGAGAGGCTCCAACGTCACTAGCAAACTGAGCCAGGGCATTGCCAAGGCAACCACAAAACCTTTTGACGTGAGTGACCAGTCAAGCCCTAGCCATGTCTGTTGTTATGGTTTCATGAATGCTTTTCTGGTGTCAGTTTGTGATTGGTCAGTACCTAACTCTAGGTATGCACACAAGTGTTCCGCTCACATGGTGTTAAGTCAAGCAATTTTTGCAGACAATTTAATTTAGATTTTGTGACAAATGTCACCTAAATATTTCCAATTTAACTGTCAGTTAATTTAATAATTTAGAATTGTAAAGAACTTGGATTCCTTGTCCAGAGTAAAGATTACGTTTTTACACCTCTTTTACGACAGACAACTGTGAAAGTGTTAGACAAACTCACTACATTCAAGTAACTGCTTGGACTACCTATACTACCCCCAAAGACAGCATAACCGACACTGCTGCTGAGAAATGGTTGTTCGGTTGTAGCTCATCAGACACTGATTGGAAATACTCTGGCTTGCCTTACATGTTATGTGTAATGGGGGTAATTCACGAAACAAAACTTCTCAGTAGTGGCCCATTGTCTGGGGAATTCTGTTATGGCTTGATAAATTGTCTCTCGAAATATAACTGCTTTTATTTCCTGTGGAAGGAACCATTGGGCTGAGTATTTGGGAGGACCATTTATGCTAAAGTCATTACTTAGTGAGTTCTAAATATTTGGACAAGTGCTGATTCATTGTGATGGATTTTGATTGGGTTGTGTATGTCAATGAGGTACCATAATCCTTCTAACTAGGGATGCACCGATACAATTTTTTTAAGGACCGAGTACCAATATTTTTTTTCTGGTACTCGCCGATACCTGTACATTTATGAATATATATATATAAAAAAATGTTGGTGATGTAGCAGTTTTCCAAGCACAACACAGTGAGACTAATGAATGTAGGACGGCTTCTTTATTATTACTCGAATTTAAAAAGTATACTTTTGATGTGCTTATCACAAACCGAAAGCACAAATTTCATAATTACCATTAAGAAAGACTGGTGGGATCAGCCAATAGGAGACCGACTACGCTTGTCAACAGACTTTCATCAGCTAGAGTTATTAGAAATGACAGTTGGTCTTCTGCAGTAGGCCAATACCGCACTAAGTTTTCTTTTTATGCTCGCAATCTTTAATTTAGTGAAATGGTGCGTTTATGATAAAAGTTGTTTGGTTGTTGTTTTTAGTCCTCTGATTGTTTAACCTCATTTCATTCTGTAATGTTTATAAATAGTCTATGTAGCGGTCGGACCAGCGCTGTGGAATGTTTCGTTTTCGACAGTGGTCGGATTTTATTAATGTTAATAGACTGTATAATATTTGTTTAATTTTGATGGCATTGGTAACATTATTTGTTGTATATTCTGTAATATGCTGTGTCGGGAGTGTGATGTTAATTGTCTACGTTCTGTGTTGTTTCAGCACCACCACACTAGGCTAAGAAACGGAAAACTAGCTAATTTCCCAGCAATAGATCTAGAGCTACAAAAGAAAGCCGTGTCCAAGAATTGTGTTCTAACAGACACCCCGGGAGCTAAAACAATGCACCAACCAGCTATATATATATCTAGATTTCATTTCTCCCCTACACCATTGTCATAATAATTAAAATAAATTAAAAAACGTGAGGTATCGGGGGTATTTTTACGAGTACAAGTACTTCATCCCTGCCCTGCTTCAGGACAAGCTCTCCCAGCTGAATGTGCCTGACTCCACCTGCAGATGGATCACAGACTTCCTGTCTGACAGGAAGCAGTGCGTTAAGCTGGGAACACAAGTCTCTGACTCCCGGTCCATCAGCACCGGATCTCCTCAGGGCTGCATCCTTTCCCCTCTGCTCTTCTCCCTGTACACCAACAGCTGCACCTCCAGTCATCCGTCTGTCAAACTTCTGAAGTTTGCGGACGACACCACCCTCATTGGGCTCATCTCTGACGGGGATGAGTCTGACTATAGGTGGGAAGCTGGTGACCTGGTGTAGCCAGAACAACTTAGAGCTCAATGCTCTTAAGACAGTGGAGATGGTTGTGGACTTCAGGAAGAATACAGCCCCACTCACCCCCATCACCCTGTGCGACTCCCTAGTCAACACTGTGGAGTCCTTCCGCTTCCTGGGCACCATCCTCTCCCAGGACCTCAAGTGGGAACTGAACATCAGCTCCCTCACCAAAAAAGCACAACAGAGGATGTACTTCCTACGGCAGCTGAAGAAATTCAACCTGCCAAAGACAATGATGGTGCACTTCTACACAGCCATCATTGAGTCCATCCTCACCTCTTCCATCACCATCTGGTACGCTGCTGCCACTGCCAAGGACAAGAGCAGACTGCAGCGTATCATCCGCACTGCTGACAAGGTGATCGGCTGCAATCTGCCTACCCTCGAGGACCTGCACACCTGAGGCGTGCGAGGAAGATCGTGGCCGACCCCTCCCACCCTGGTCACTCCCTGTTCCAGCTACTCCCCTCTGGCAGAAGGCTGCGGTCCATCAGGACCAAAACCTCACGCCATAAGAACAGTTTCTTTCCATCTGCTACTGGCCTCTTCAACAAGGCCAAGGACTCCCATTGACATTCATTCTTATTTAACTATTACAAGTCCATCTAATGGCAATTCAGTATGCATAAGCCACTTTATCTCAGTATCCGATTGCACTATGTTGACCATTCACGCTGCTCATTCTATTCTTATTTTTATATATATATTTTATATTTAAATTTTTGTATTCTTAGATTGTTTAGTTCTTAGAAATAGTTAAACTTTTGTACTTTTATTTAATTTAAGATCTGTATATGTTTAGTGTTTTGCACCTCCCTGCCACAGTAAATTCCGTGTTTGTATAACATACATGGCGAATAAACCTGATTCTGATTCTGACTTGAGCTTGGTATCGGTGCATCCCTACTTCTAACTACACTATCATCTGCAGGCTACAGCCTTCAATGCCACATACTCTGACTCTGGCCTTTTTGGAGTCTACACCATTGCCCAAGCAGACTCTGCCGGAGAGGTACAGCACAGAATGCATTACTCAGCCTCAAATTCCTCTGTTACAGTACATCAAGGTGCAGTCAGTGTTTCATTCCCTCTATCTGAATGTCCCTACTACCCCAGGTGATCAAGGCCAGTATTGCCCAGGTGGTGGGCATAGCCCAGGGAAACCTGTCTGAAGAGGATGTGAACAGAGCAAAGTGAGTTTTGGGGGGGGGAGTCATTTATCTGATATGAACTACTAATTGTACCTGTACTGTATTCTCTGGTTTTTATACTGTATGTTGGTCAAACAGACAGTCTCTGTTTATATTAAATACATTTATGTAATCGCAATGTCTGTCAAATTATATATTTTTTAAATCCTGAATGATTGTGCATAGTAAATGGAAAATTATTCACAATTTTGTATTTGTTCAATTTACCGTAAAGGGACATTCTTACTTTCTTTAGTAAGGAAAAAATGCTTGCTTTATGGAAATGTATGTATATTGTTGTAAATCAATCAACATGTCGAGTTTTTTTTGTCTCGTCAAAGACAGTGCAGGAATCCCTCCAGGGCTCCATACTAACTTTTTTCCTTGGTTGCAATGGTGTGCCTAACATTTTTTTATTTAGGTTAATTTAAAAAAAAATTCTTGCGTCGCCACAATTATAAGGTCACCTTTTTATCACACTCCATATACATTCATATATATTATGTAAATGATCTTAAACAAGAATAAGGTGTAGGTAAATACTTTTATTTGAAGCACAATTATACTGTATATAAAAATAATATTCCCTGAACTGAGACCTAACATTTCATGGCTCAGTCTTATAGTGGGTCCCCCTTGCTGTCACATGCCCTTCAGATGGCCAACACCTGTAATTTGGCCTTCTTGCCCTTTGGCCTTGGCTAAACCAGCTTGCCACACTCTCCCTAGCATCAGCTAGCATAGCTCCATGGCCGAACTCCGTAACTCAGGGGTGGGAAATTAATTTTTACAAGGGGACACGAGATACCTGAAATGTGTAGGAGGGCCGCATCAACGATAACTTGAACTTAATTCTGCTCACTATTCATCTTCTTCCATTGTAAAAAGCAGTAAAGTATATATTTTAAATAGTTGCTACTGGTTATCAGAAGAATAAGGATATTCTGTAAATATTTATATAAATATTTTAAATGTTGGTGTAGGTCAAATAGGAAAAGACTATAGAAGTAATAAACAGTAAAAACAAAAACAATCATTACATCAGTGTTTCATTTTAATTGTAAATAACTTCACAAACACTGAAAAGTTGTTTTGCAGTATGTTAAAGATATGCAATTGATCAACTTGATCAAAAAACAATACTTTTTTTCAGTTCATTTTGTTCTGAGAAATCCAGTGGGCTTGAACAAGTGCATCGAAATCTGGCTGAATGTCTGAGTTGGATATGTGAAGGACAGCTGACAGGTGATGATCAGGGTGTGCAGCTTAACTAGCAAACCATCAGCGGCCTGCGTCCACTGAATCAGTCAAGTTCTTATTATGTCCGCGTTAGTTTTTTTTCTTTAGTCCCTTAGTGCCGATTCAAATTGTAATTCTTCAACACAGCGACCTGTTTTCCACAAACTAAGAACACAGCTTTGACTTTGACCTCAGTAAACAGATACATAGAAGTCCATGTCTTGTTAAAAACTCTACACTACATGCCGTCAAAGGAGAACAAACGCTTCACGTTCGTGGAGAGGCAGCTGATACGAGGAGGTTAGGTGCACCGGTGCAACCTAGGAAAAACTTAAGTCGCACCCGTACACATTTTGGTCCCATAGTGCGACCAATTTGGTTGCACTCTAGAGCCCTGCCCTCAGGTTTTATGCAGCGGAGAAAGTAACCCTCCGGTTTCGGCAAGCAGTCAGTCACTACCAGGTGTATAGAATAGCAGAAGGAGGTGCACACCTGGAACCTTTCCCTGCAGTATGGGAATTTTTCGGATACCGAAAACATTGACAGCCATGGATAAAATAAATACAACTTGTACGTGTTAAAGAGTGGTTGCTAGAGGAGGCAATACGTATGATATCCCATCTACGGGAGCACCACCCATCACTATTTGCCAAAATCAAGATAACGGTGTCTTGAAATGAACATTTGCAACAAGTCAAGAGAGTTAGCAAATTAAGCACTGGTGAGATAAACTTTGAACAGTACTATTGGCATGCTACCGACTGAGGCAGATAACACGGCTAGTTCTGGCACGACATGCAGCTGTACCTGTCGTTCCCCACCGACTGATCCGGGGATCTCAGCCAGAAACGAAGCCTGCCTCACAGACATCTCCGCCTGGATGACCAAGCACCACCTCCAGCCAAAACAGAACTTCTCATCATCCCAGCCAAACCCTCCATCTCCCACAATCTCTCAATCACCCTGGGATCTGCGACGGTGACCCCTTCATCCTCTGCCAGGAACCTCGGGGTTACCATGGATGACAAGATCTCCCTCACGGCCCACATTGCTGCAGTCTCCCGGTCGTGTATATTCACCCTCTATAACATCCGATCAGGAGATACCTGTCTGAGCATTCCACCCAGCTGCTAATCCAAGCACTTGTCCTCTCCAAGTTGGACTACTGCAACTCGCTTCTCGCCAGTCTCCCAGCATGCGCAACCCACCCTGTCCAGAGGATTCAGAAGGCGGCAAGCCCGCCTGGTCTTCATCCTACCCAGACGCTCCCATGTCACCCCGCTCCTCATCTCCCTTCACTGGCTACCCATAACAGCCCGTATCAGATTCAAGATCCTGGTCTCTCCTCCAGGACTTACTGCATTTGTTGGTTAGTTGTTACTTGTTGGTTAGTTGTAACTGAGTTAACTACTTGTACTCGCTGTAAATTATGTTATTGTTGCTTGCTTTCCTACAGTTACACACTTGCGCTTTTGAAGTTCATGTTGTTGTTTAATTTGTAACATATTTAACTACTTGCTCTTATGGTTCTTCCCATTGGCACTTGGTTGCTCATCACAATGTATGCTCATGTTTTGGCTTCCTGCAATGTTTTTTTGGGGGGAAACAGGTTTCTCAAATCTCACGCATTTGCTGTGAGACTCACATATTTCAACCATTTCTCACGCTGAGAAGCGCAGATTTCTGCAGAGTTGATAGTTGTCTCGAGTTATACAGAGTTAAAAAACAGATAATAAGAAACATGGTATGGTAATCGCCAATTTTTGATAACACTTCAGAGTTCTGCTACTACATTTCTGCGATTTAGTAAAAAAATTAGGGCCTACATCTAGCTGGTTTCACGTATATACTTTTATTTAAGTCTTCCACCGTCTGTGTGTGTACAAGTTAAATTAAAACAATATTTATGCATTGTTCTTTTTAGTATAAAAAAATCTAAGAATTTAACTATTTAACTTTGTTATATATTATGTTATATGTTTACTGCTGTTCAAACAATTTAATGTTGTTTAAAAATAAAATATTGTGTTAAACAAAAATATTTTAGAGATGTAATCGCGATACCATGATACCGTGGTATTTTTTCTCAAGGTTATCATACCGTCAAAATCTGATACCAGTCCATGCCTACCCCTGGCATGTGTCTCACCCCTTGCCCTTAGGAACCAGATGAAAGCAGAGTATCTGATGTCCATGGAGAGTTCAGCGTGTGTGCTGGAGGAGCTGGGGGTTCAGGTCCTGGCCAGCGGGGCCTACCAGGCACCAGAGAACATCACACTGTGCATTGACACAGTCACCCACACTGATGTGGTCAATGTGAGTAGCCACCATACCAACAGTCAGTCAAATTGTTTCACTTGAAATGGCCCCAATATCTTCACTCCTGGTCAAATTGTATCAGTCACTGGTCATGTTAAGTTAATATTTGCTTTACCGTATTTCTGGGGAATACCAGACCTGGTAATTAAACGCCGCCTTCAAATAAACGCTGCAGCGTTTATTAAATAACGTTCATTTTTGGTGCTGCGTTTATTCGAGGGCGGCGTTTAATTAGTAAGAGACATTTCGTGAATTGTAGCTGCAGTGCAGCCATAGTCAACTTCGTTGCTGGCATTGTGACAAATAAATCATGCAGCTTAAAACGCAGGTTTCATTTACTACCTACCGTGTCTATTCTTTGTCTATGAGTGCGGCAACTACCTTTCTCATTGGCTATCAATTAGGTGTGTGTTGGTAGTACAACTGTCTCAAATACAAGTTTTCTACATTGTGTAGAAATCTGAAGCAGCATGCTGAAACGTTCATACACGTTAGCTTTCAAACAGAAAGCTGTGCAGAAAGTTATGTACATGTGTAATAAATACTGGGGTTGAATTTAACCAATTAAATAACCGTTTTCAGATTTTTTTTGGTGTGGCGTTTATTCGAGGGCGGCGTTTATTACACAGCGCTCATTTTTGGTGGGCCGTTTATTCGAGGGTGGCGTTTATTCAAAGAAATACGGTATTATGGTCTTTTATGTAGATATGAGGTTAAAGTTAATTAATTTTCGTTCTTCCTTTTTCTTGTCTTCCAGGCTGCAAAAAAGTTTGTGGACAGCAATAAATCCATGGCAGCCAGTGGACACCTCTTTAACACACCCTTCATTGATGAATTATGAAACTACGATTTAACTACAACAACTAATACACCTTTATTTAACATTTGAACCTGGGAAGGTTGTGCCTAGCTGCTTACCGAAGAAGAGGAGGAGGATCCCCTAACCCATATCCTCCCTCTGCAAATGATAATCCTCTGGTGGCAATCGTTTAAAGGTTGTTCACAAATAACTGTAAATGGGGGTCTGGAGTAATAATGTTTTTCTGTCCATGTCACTGTATATCTGATGTAAATTCATTAAAAGATCTATATAAGGTAAACAAAGGTAATGGTATTTGTTCAAATTTACATTGCATGTTAGTACAGTCATGACCAACAGGAGGCGACAATGCAAAGACTAATCTATTATTATACCAAACGTTTAAGCAAAGGAGAATGTTTGCGTTATACTGGAGGAGACTTGATACATTTCAAAGCAACATACATGCAGGTATCACACTGCTGGTAGCTTAACTTCAATAATATGTAACTCCACGTGACAAATCTGTCAAATACACTAGCCGACAGCTGAATGTTTGACAAGGATTTGAAGTGTGCAAACCGTACCCTGGCATCTGCTTATGGATATTGCCATTTAATCAAACATCCCTCTGAGTTCCAAAGTAAAAAATAAATAAAAAATGCAAGATCTTGTTGATAATTACTAACACTACGAATAGTAGTCATATATGAAAAGAAACGTAATTTACATTAGGTAGCCGGATGAAAAAAGGTAATCATTCTGGTCTGTCTTCAGATGGAATAATGAGAACCACTTTACCTGAAAGCAATGTAAACAATGTGCTATTAACTTTGGAAATAAAAAGTATGCTTTAACAGTTATGTTTTTCTTAATTCAAAGATTTATTTTTGGTATAGTAATGAATTGATGCCCGAAGTGCCACCGTAGTCTGCAACCCTTGCGAATATATCTCGCGATACGAGAGCGGATGCCTCATGAACGCGAATGTGTGAGGGTTGCAATGAGGGCTGATGTATCTGTAGAACACTGCGTTGGGGTGTCAGCTTGATGTCGTTAACTGCGATGGGATGGGGGGGGGGGCAAAGCTAGCAAGCGAATGGGGGGATAGCTCGACTTGCTACATCTATCGTTATTGTTCTAGATATGTAATATTTGCATTTATAAACCGGTTTTATATTTGGCATGGAGAGCGAGTAGGCTCGCTCCGTAGTGGACTCTACAGATGCTATTTCAGCGGAGAAGGATGGGGGCATGAATAAGCAAGAGGAGGATGGTTTCTTGTTTTCCTGACTGGTGACATTAGAGCTTAATTTACAAGGATATTGTGAAGGGAATAGATCCGTTTTTTGGTTGCACGGCTGTTTGACTTTGACACATGAAATGCTTTAAAAGGGACACATTCGGGCATTAAGCTCCCCTTGGGCCGCTGTTCGGAACATCGAGTCCGAACGTGAGAAATAACCTGCTAGCTGTCTTGCTAGCCGCAGTTACCAAATGCTGCTGCTACTGAGCGGATCCGAGCGAGTACACAAGCGGCTGGAGTCTTGGGCCCTTACGTTGCGCGAGCTCCTTTTGCTCTATCTGAGGAAGATTCGGGTAAAACAGCAAGGTTTGGAGATGAAGTGATTTATTTTCGCATGACGTCTTTCAACTATATACATGAGCGGAGGGGGGAGGGGGGGGGGGGGAGGTCTGTTCTGTTGGTGGGAAAGCCTCTTTGCGGCAATGTACCGACAAAATGACAGAATCTCTTCAACAATCGCCTTTGATGGGGATGAGGTAGACTGATAACAATCTGATATCTAAACACTGAAGCTCGCGGGATTGCACCCATTTTTCCCGAATCACTTTCTCGATATATATATAACCTTTAAACACTAAGACTCAAACTAAAGAAATGGATAAGTTAACGATTATATCAGGATGTCTCTTTCTGGCTGCGGATATCTTTGCAATCGCTAGTATTGCTAACCCCGATTGGATCAACACTGGTGAATCTGCAGGTAATTGATCAAGTGTTAAATGTCTTTAGGTGTTATCTGTTTTGAATTTTAGCATCACCACTGGAAATACCAAATCTTAATTTAGAACTGCATGGTATTCTTAATCAGATCCCTAAAATTTGTAACAACCACTTAGATCCACCCCTCATGTTTACATTCTGTGATTACTTTTGAAGTGCCTAACATATCATGTACTATTCACATATTTTGAGATTAGAGCGTCATGTAACATACTGTTTGAAACCTATAGTTTGTGTGACTAGTCTTTTCATGACATTCAAAGCAAAGACGCAGAATAAGAAAGACAATAACAAGACAGGACTTCTTTCCTGTCTTGTCTAAGCATGTGTCCATGACATGATATGTTGTACAGTCTCAATCAACCCCTCTACAATCTGGTTGATGTTTAAACACGCATATTCAATTAGCTTGCCACAGCTAAGGGCACAGTTGTGTACAGGCAGGCAAACTTTTCACCTTTAGGTGAGACTCAACTTTTTGAAATCAAAATGGGTCACCTGATTTGTGCAGATCCGATGAGAAGATATTTTGGAGGGGGGGTCGTGGGTCGTGGACTTGGCCAACATAGCATTTTACCCATGCTTCGCAACTTTACAACTGGCTCTGGAACCAATTGTCACTCCTAATGTCTAAACCTCACAGCCAATCAGGGGCAGAGTGGGGAGAGGCTTTCTACATTGATCTAGCCTCTTAATTGGGTGTGCTTTGCCTTCGGCAAGGGCACAACCTTTGTTCTCTCACATATATATTATTGGGTGTGCTTTGCCTTCGGCAAGGGAACAACCTTTGTTCTCTCACATATATATTATTATTATTATTTTTATTTCTTTTTGCCCCCCTAAAACTCAGTCAATATTTGGCCTACATAGACAACGTAGGTGTCAAAAGTTTCGTCTTGGTAGCGATTGAGTTGCTTCTATTGGAATTTACGTTCCGTTGCATGGTTTAGGCTTAAGTTAAGTTTTTGTGGCGAAAAGTGAAGCTAACGGTGGCTAATTTGCTAGCCACAGTCACTGACGTTACTAACGTCACTGCGTCACTAACGTCACGAAAACACGCGTGACTACCTGTAGCAGAACATTCGTTTCACATCTGTTAACTTGGGGGATAGCTAGGCTAACAATAGCTTTACTGCAAGGCAGCTGCAGGAACGCCACAAGCAAAGAGGCCAGGGTGATAACTATTTACTCATTTTACTTTGTGATGTGAAACACAATTATGAAATGTAATGTACAATATAAGCTGATATTTTTAAGGAAGTAGGCCCACATCTACTTTTGGAAACGGTAGTCTACTATTTCACTGAAGCATTAGCATCATGACATTAGCCTCTGTTGCCTGGGCAACACATACTACAGTGGTCTATGATGCATCTGTTTTCAATCTTTAAAATAAACATTCCTCACAAATACATTTTCGTTGTAGGATTTATTATGACATTACATTACAAGTAAATGATTTGTGGGTGAAATTATCATAACCTGTGGTTTCAAACCAGTGTTGCTCACTGCAACGCTGTAGCCTACGCCAGACACTATAAAAACATCTACACAGCTGTAGGAAGTCAAACGGCGACATAACATGTTCGGCACTCCCCTTACTTAAATCAAAAGTCTATCTAACTGCTAACCTTAACTTCATTGCCACAGCCTAATCGCGATTCAATCTTCTACTGCCGGTAACGTCGTAGAATAATCTTCAAAGGGGGTTCTTTATTCATGAATGAATGCAATGAGTAGGCTAAATGCATGAAAATATCACGAGAAGGGGAAAACTTAAAAGGACGTTTACGTCATAGAGATTAGGTCAATTTTTACACCGGTCTGCCAAATGTATTTGTTTTGATTCAACGATGAGGATGCCTTTTGCAGGGGAAATGAGAAGATCTATTTCATTCTACACTTCACTCATTTTCAGTTGTAAATGAGCAGCAAAAAAAAAATGCTTTTAAATCTATGTAATCTTTATAAATAATAAGTATGCATTTTTATATAAAATATACAGAAATATCAGTTTTAAAAATGTCATTCAAAAACGGACCCCTGTGCAACCGACGCAAGCAAGCACACCCTACAATTTCCACAGAAATTGTACCCTCTCTAGTTTTGCTCTCAAAGTGCACTAGATTGATGCGTTTAACTTCAAAATTTAAGAAATGTTCTTACGGGGGAGCATACCCCCGGACCCCCCTAGAGGGTCGGTGGTTTGCCGTATCGTTCTCACCTTTTTTACCCCTGACCTGTTTGCATGCCTGTGTGTACCACACACCATAATGTTCCCATTTTAACTATAGAAAATTTAATTTTTGTTTTTACATTACAAGGTGGAAAGCATAGCTGCGCTGTCAGACCATTTGTTTTTATTTGTGAGGGAGGAAGTTGTACTCTGGGATACCCATCATTCACACCTTCCCTCTTCTAACTTGTCTTTGATGGGGGTGGGTCTTTTGTGGGACATGTGAAATAGACCAACATTTCTCCTCCCCTTGTCTTTCTCTCCTTTCTCTGAGGATGTCAGATCTTAGATGCAAGTTGTAAGAAGTAGTTATAAAAACTCAACAGTACTCTTAGGTTGTTGTTGGATTTACCTATTGTGCTTTAGGACCTAAAGCATTTAGGTTTCATTTAGCGTACCTTTACAGTTCTGCAGTTGAATCTGCATACATATTTTCTGAAGAATCAATAGTTGTATGCCCTATAACCCTCTACAGCTTTATATAGCTCTCTGCAAGCAGACAAGTGAAAGTGACCATTCTGTGGACTTGATTGACATATCTGAAATATGGTGAACCAACAACCTTCTGATTAATAGCCCGACTCCCTAACCGCTCAGCCATCTGACCCCCCCCCCCTTTACCTTGTCACAGTTGAATAACGACAGTTCAGTTGGTAAAATGGACATACAGTCAACCTCAAAGTCCATTGACACCTCTTTCCTATGCAAATCTCACAATTAAAAAATGTAGCTGTAAAACTGTAGGTTTTGAAAAAGCCAACAAACTGACATCAGTTTGGTGGCTCCACCTTTTTGGGCTCTTGTCTGTAACTTTGTCACGCCCCAAAATTTGCTGCACGCTGCTCTGTGTACTTCCACGGAAATGCAAAGAAGAAAGTTTTTCAAGGATATTGAAAATGGACTACGGTCGTAAATGCAGTGTTCCAGCCTTTACAGGGAATGCTGATACTTTTCAGAGTCTTCCCAAGGAACCAAACACTCGACGAGCTGTGATGTTTGTCTATGAGAAGATCCCTGTGCAGTTCGACCCTCAATTACACATTTGCTCGAACCATTTCCCCCGACAACAAACCAGATGGCTGAGCGGTGAGGGAGTTGGGCTAGTAATCTGAAGGTTGCCAGTTCGATTCCCAGCCGTGCCAAATGACGTTGTGTCCTTGGGCAAGTCACTTCACCCTACTTGCCTCGGGGGAATGTCCCTGTACTTACTGTAAGTCGCTCTGGATAAGAGCGTCTGCTAAATGTAAATGTAAACCTGGGACAATGTAAAGCAGGATTTGATATGAAGCTGTTGCTGAAAAGTGGTGCTGTTCCGACCTTATATTCATCACAACCGCAAGTTGTAGTATGATTTTGACGCTAACAGTTATTAGCAATGCTAACGTATCCTGTATCTATCATAGGTAGAATGTGTGATGATTTAGTTTATTGGTAATGGGGCTAACGTTATTTCATGTTCCTGACTGTGTTTAATTCGAATAAATAACCTGTGTTGTAATGTAAATTTACAATTCACAATGCATGTTTGTCCAGATCTTTGTCAGGTAATTTTTCATTAGTTAGAGCTAGCAAGATAGCTAACTGAAGCTGAGTTGAATCACGATATGCACGATATTTTGGTCGATACCTTTTGCTTCGACAACAGAAGTGGAAACAACTAATGTTATCATTTCAAATTATATCTAGTCAATCTGTTGAAAACAGTGTTGTTTAGACACAATAGATTTATTTGTACGTTTTATTTCAAGTCTCCACCTTCGATGCTTCAGTGAGTGCTGTTGGCCGTGTTGCGTCTTTGCTCCGCAGCTTCACTCGTTGTAAACCAACCAATCAGCGCGCAGCTGATGTATATTTACATTTATGCATTTAGCAGACGCTTTTATCCAAAGCGACTTCCAAGAGAGAGCTTTACAAAAGGACATAGGTCACTGATCATAACAACGAGATAGCCCCAAACATTGCGAGCAGCCAAAACATGAAGCATACATTGTGGAAAACCAAATAAGTGCCAAAGGAAAGAACCATAAGAGCATGCAGTTAAACAAGTTACAATTGAACAACATGAAACTCCCCCAAGAGTGCAAGAGTGTACCTGTAGAAAAAACAATCAACAGTAAAAATATTTCACAGCGAGTACAAGAATTTGAAACCGTTACAACTAACCAACAAGAGCAACAAGTCTCTCAAAACGAGTCATTGTGATACTGGAGGAAACTAACATCAGGTCCAGCCAAGCATTCCTAAGTGCCGTTGTACTCCCGGAACAAGTGCGTCTTGAGCCTATATATTCATGAGCATACCTTAAAAGGGAGAAAACCTCGAGTTTTTTTCCCAGGGCCATTTCACAGGGTGCATATGGGCGCATAGAACAGCACCCGGGCCATTTTCAGCCCAACTAATGTACATACCCTAAAAACCCAGTCAATGACCCCTTTAACCCTTGTGTTCTCTTCAGGTCATTCTGACCCATCAGTCATTGTTACGCACCGTCGTATTGTGACAACTTTACCGCATACAAAAACAAAGTTAAGCATTTTCTTTTAACCGTCAGGCTGTCTCAGACCCCTCCAAATTGTGAAGGTTAAAAGAAAATTATTTTTATTTGTTTTTGTATTGGGTAAACACAACGATGGTTCGTTATGAACCTTTGGGTCATGTGACCCGAAGGCAGCACAAGGGTTAAACAGTTCATGCTTGGGGCATTGTAGGTAAAGGTAAAACATCATCCAGTATAACGACTTAAAACTGACCCCTAACTCTGCTCAGCTCATACAACTTTCAATCCTAACGATGCCTGTTATTTATGAGTGGAAACATTTTTATCTGAACTGGATTCACAGCTAAGGGACCTCCTCTACCCATCTCCAACCCTCAATCTGAGAAATGACCTTGTCCTCCCAGATAAAGACTCCAAAAGAAGGATTTTTGGAGCCCTGACATTGTCCTCACCTTTGTGTGATGTCCCAAGGCAGTAACAGCTAAGTTAATTTCCTGCCGGGCTCCTAACACAAAGCAATTTTTTTGCGGAGTCAAGGAGAACCGATGAATCAGCCAGGAGCCCTACTCTGATTTCCTGTCTATATCTTTGTTACCAGAGTAACTGTGTCTCAGAATTGTGATTCACACACACACAAATGGGAGAGGGATTGTCAGGTCTATTAGAGCTTAAGGTCACAGGTGTGATCTTTCCTTACTGTAAGTAGCCTAGTTAATTGGGTATTCACACTATGCTGCTATTTACTGAGAGAACTATACACTGTCCAATCCAATCATACTTTTTTGGTATGAGTAGTACTGGAGAGAATAATGTGCTTGTTGGTGAAGGGGTAGTCGTGAGTCGTGAAATTTTCAGAATGAAGAGAGCAGCCCTCAAGGCCATCAATACACATAGAAATGTTGTGCCTGATTTATTGCTGTACAAGGAGCCAACTCTTTACCACACAGAGACTCGCTCTCCCTCCTCCGTTCTATTCATCTGTTTTTACATGGGGTCCGATTTTCTCTCTCCATGGTCGTGTCTGACATTTGAATGAGTGATTTCTGTTCTTGGCGAAATGGCTATACTGCGAAGAAGTGCCAAGGCCTCCTACTGTTGTGAAAGTGTTCTGTCCTCACAAAGGGAGGGATTATTTGTCAAAACCGTCTTTGCTGATAAAAACCGTTGTGCAAATGTTTTTATTTAAACAAAGCAATTACATCTAAAATTGGATCTTTCAACGCACGCTACTGCAGTAAACGGCTTGTAGAAATGCACCTCCACATAGCTTGCCTGCTGGACTGTTGAGACTATTTCGATTAAGACTTAAGGAGTGCTAGACCATTGGCATTGTAGTTTGTTAAACAAAATGTCACTTTTTTTTGTTGCTCTAATTTACTACAATGCAGCATCTTGCAGTCCTCCACCAGTTTTGTCAACTCTGCCTGGCCAAATCCTGTTTTAGTACATAGTAATGGGCACGGGAGAGAGAACTGGTAGGTTATTGAAAAGTGTAACAGTTTCATGGACAAAACCTTACCAAGTTGATTTATCGTTGGGCAGGTGAAACTGGATGTAAGTGTCTGCGTTCCTTTTTTTACTCAGGCCTCTAATACCACGCTTTAGTTTTTGTTTGTGACACAGGATTAAAAAAAAAAAATTTAAAGCCAAAAGGAGATGGTTTGGGAAACGTTGAACTGTAACTTTAGACATGTCTGTGGTTAAATATACTTTTTGTGATTTATTTTGTGCTTAAGTTGGTGATTGTGTTTTTTGGTTGGCGTGGCGTAGTCTGCTCACAGGTTCGGTCAGTGTGTGAGAAGTGGGCTATATCTTCAGTGATTACAGGTGGCTGTGTCTGTACTTTGTGTTTGGGCACTACACAGCTTGTGTGTCCCTCTGATGCAGCCAACTGTATTTAAGCCTGCAGCAGCAACAACGGCCACCGCTGTTACAGCTGCGTCCGCCCACACTGTTGTCCACCCACCACAGTTTAGGGGTCGGCTTGACTCATCACCTCCACCCCTCAAACGACAGCATTGCTAGACTCTGGACAAGCACACTACCTTAATTTCCTCTCATTTAGACCCAGAGCAGGAGAAAACATCAGAGGGAGAGAGGAGACTTGCCGGCACATTTTGCCGGCAAGTCTTCTGTGGATCTGGAGGGAGCGGAGTAGTGAACATGAGTCTACGAATAGATAAATGAATGGGGATTGGATAACAGACAGGGAAAGGGTCATTCTTTTAGGAGAAGAGGAGTGTTTGGGAGCCAGTGCTGTGGTGCTCTGTGTTGAATGCCCAGACTGCATGTGTGAATGGTTGTGATTGCCCTGGCAACATCAGAAGCAAACCCAACTTGTTCCTCCAAGGCCCCTCACCAGTCAAGGGGACAGGAAACGAGACATTGTGTCCTTGCAATAGTCATTTTGAGATTTGAGAGGTTTATTTATCCAGATGTGTAATTTTACTGAGCATGTCAGTCGGTGTGTTTGTTTTCCAAAGAGGTATAAACGGTTTGGGCCTGCCTGTGTGTTGCAGAACTGTCTGCAGCACAAGTCAATATGCACGTATTTCTTGGGAGCTTTCTTCTTTCTGGGAGTAGAACAAACATGTTTTGGGTGCGTACATTTGTGGTTTTTATCTCCAAGTGTGTATCTGCCTCATCCGCCTGTGAACCATGGCGTGCCAGCCTGAAGATCTAGGGGAAATTGTCATAAAACAGTGCCATTAGTGCTGCTATCAAACCCTGGCTAATGTTCTCCTCCCAGCACCCAGCCCAGACATCACAGCCCCCCCCCCCCCCCCCCCAACACCTCAACTCTCAAACCGCCTGTCCTCAAACGGGTTCAAGGTTGCACGAAAATATATGGCTCACTTTGTTAATGGGATATTTAGCTGGCTCTAGTGCTCTCGTGTGAGCTGTCATCTCTTTTGTTTCTTTTTGAGGACTGAACAGGAGAGATTTTCCGTTAGAAAGTCATTCACAGAGAACGGCAGAAATTTTGAAAAAGACACCCGGGCAAGACTCAACAGCACAAGACATGTCCCAAGCAGTACTCAGCACATCATTTCAAGTATTATAGTCCTAGGTGGCTTTCTATAATTTGAGGCAAGCCATTTTGTGGTTCTAGGTGTGCCTGTCATGCATTCCTCTCAAGCAGCAGCCATTGTTAGTGTGTGTGTTGTGTGGGAAGGGTTGAGCCCCTGATTGGTTGTTATTGCAGAGACTGTGTTTTGTGAAGTGACTCTAAAGGAGGCAGGATATCCTCTGGACAGTGTGTTGCTCGACTGTTTGACCGTGGAGGTGATCCCTATACTAGCCAGGTCTCATATCCTAGGAGAGGTCCATCTTAAACCCCAGAGACAGGGTCTTCTGACGACAAAGATTTTTACATTTACAGCCTGTCAGTCTCAGCCCAGTCTCAACCCATGGAAGCCTTAATTGCAGGTGCTAGAATGTGTGTTTTGCACACCCCTACTCCTCCCCCCTGGCAGAGTTTTGTGACTGAGTCAAGCTCCCGTCATCCCAGGCCAGTTCTCCAGCAAAACATGTGAAGTGGTACTCCATGCTTACTCAGGTAGAAATCCCCCATGAAGAGGACTCACTATTTGAAAGGCCTACCAATCTGAAGCTCAGTGGACTGACTCAAGCATGTTCCTACCCTGAGCTGGTGTCATCCTGCCAGCACTCATGTCTTGACTCACAGAAGTACATTCTCCACCATCTGAGGAGAGCCTCCTCAAAACTGATAGAGGATAAAGATCTTTCAGCGGATGATATGGGACGAGAGAGCGAGAGAGAGAGCTGGATAGGTGCATGTGACAGTGAGGCTGAGAATGGCATGAGCAGGAATAGAAAGGGAGACGAATAGAGACACACTGCAGTCACGTTGGCATCTCAATTTCACACAAGCGTCGTTTCTCGTATCACCGGCAGCCATCTCCCCTCCGTGCAAGGCATCTATAACACTAGATGCCTGAGAAAAGCACGGAACATTGTAAAGGACCACAGCCACCCAGGCTATGGAATATTCACATTGCTGCCGTCTGGTAGACGCTACCGGAGCATCCGAACACGGACTACCAGACTTACAAACAGCTTCTTCCCCCAGGCTGTAAGGCTTCTGAATCAGCAACATTGATCCACTGAACAGTTGCCATCACCATTCACTTTCTGCTCCCCCATTCATACAACCACACTTCCTACATATATTTGCACAATTTTTAACTTAATTTAATATTCCTAATTTCTCACATTTTAAACTGCTGCTCGCTCTTCTTGTGTTGTTGTTACTTGTTGTAAATGACTAAATGTACTTGTTAATCAGTCCCCCCAGGATTTCGCGGGCCTTTTTTGTGATAGTTGCGGGCAAAAATTCCTGATTTCGCAGGTGCTTTTCCAAAAAGTTGCGATGAAAGTTGCGGTGTTTTTTAGGTGTTTATTGCGATGAAATTGCGGGAGCAAGTGAAAGTTGCAAAATGAAGTCATCAAACATTCATCAAAGAATAAAACCATTGAGAAATGGTCCCCTAAATAACCTTACCAACATGCCAATTTTCATCATATCCCATTTTTAATCCTTATCCAACCAGGATTTACAGTCGCATGCATTGAAGGGAGGAATCTCCCTTTTTTAACAAAAAAGATTGAAATCTCTGTCTGCAATGCCGCTCTCGGCCTCTACGCAACTCGGTGTTCTCACGCTTGCCAGGCATAGACAGTAGAAGAAAGCACACGCAGCGATTGACTGGTTGGGCAACCCTGGATACAGGACTGTTAATTAACTGTGTTTTTCTCCTGGAAGTCTCTAGAAATCTGTCACCTTATTGAACGAAATAAAAAAGAGTGAACGTGCCGTTCACAGACACCAGAATGAATGCGTTCACAGTATTGTTCATCAGGCAGTAATACAGTACGTTCAGTTCACGTTCACCAAAATTATCAACGAGTTCATGAACTTTCGTTCAATGAACACGTTCAGGCGCAACACTGGATTTAACCCTTACTGGAGAGAGTTGTGGGAGACGACGATGATTGGTAAAAGTTGCGGGAAAATTGCGGTGATCGGTTAAAATTGCAACTTTGCGCTGAATTCGCGGGGAATCGTTGAATTTGCGTGAATTTGTGCGATCGCGAATTCCTGGAGGGTCTGGTTAATGTTATATGTTACAGTGTTATATGTTATAGTGTTAAATGTTATTTTTGGTATATGTTACATGTTATATGTTTGGTATATGTTACTATGTTACTTTGTTATTGTATCTACTGTGTACTGTAGATGTTGCTGGCCAAGTCTTAAGAATTTCGCTGCACTGAAGCAATTTGGTGTATGCGACAATAAACTTTGATTGATTGATTGATTCTTAATGAAATGGCACATTCTTCAGGGGAATGTCTGGTTTAATCAACCTTGATGCTGTGTGGGTGTTTTGTGCAAACACATGTATGTCTAGGATTGATTTGATTATTGACAGGAAGGCGTTAGCGCTGAGTGTGAGAAAGTCTCAACCTCTAACATAATTGGACCGAGTGGGCTGCAGAGTGGAGCTGCTCGCAGACTCTGAGTCACCTTTAGATCTCTTTAGTGTCAGTGGAGGCACAGTGTTTGAGGGCCAGACTCAAGGCTTTGTCAGCGACGAGTCTCTTTGCCACTTCACTATCTCTCTCTCTTAACTGGTCAAAATCCCCTGCTCTTTCCCTGCTCTCTTTATCTCTCCACTTCTTAACCCTTGTGCTGCCTTCGGGTCACATGACCCAAAGGTTCATAACGAACCATCGTTGTTTTTACCCAATTTTACCCAATACAAAAACAAATTAAAAAAAAATTATTTTAAGCTTCACAATGTGAGTGGGGGGTCTGACGCATGCTTACAAAAATACAAAATTGCTTTACTTTGTTTTTGTATGCGGTAAAGTTGTCGCAATACGACGGTGGGTCACAACGACTGATAGGTCAGAATGACCCGAAGATAACACAAGGGTTAAGCCTGCAGCCCAGCTATCTTTCTCTCCCCCCCCTTCCCCCCTCAGGCTCCACTTGTTCGTGGGTGCCTGTAAGACTGCAGTTCAGTGTGTAGGATCAAGTTGTCTGTCCCACCCTGAGTACTGTGATAAGACATCTCTCTGTGGTGACGTGGTGCTCTGGGGTGTTTTGGGGATCATCAATAGAAAGATCAGACTAGGGCAGAGAACACTGGCTCTGTTCATTAGCGGAGCTCTTCAGCTGGCTTTGACTTATATGGTCTCATGTTGTTTCATAAGTTATTGGAACTTTTAGAGCTGGTTATTTGGGGGGGTGGTCTTCTAACCTACTGAGAAGTCATATTTAGACAAGGCTTGCTTTCTGTGTGTCAGACTGACGTTTGTGTGTGTTCCAGGTATATGACAAAAACGATCAGGAAAAGTTCTGGCATTTGGCATTGTACTAATTAGTACAAGCATGTGTGGAACATGTGATACCCAACACGAATGACTTGTCTTATCGTACTTTCTTCCTCCCTCTCCTCCCCTCTCTCCAGGTGCACTGACGGTGGGCCTGGTCCGACAGTGCCAGACCATCCACGGGCGCGACCGCACATGCATCCCCCCGCGGCTGCCGCCAGAGTGGGTCACCACGCTGTTCTTCATCATCATGGGCATCATTTCCCTCACCGTCACCTGCGGCCTGCTGGTGGCATCGCACTGGCGCCGGGAGGCCACCAAGTACGCCCGCTGGATCGCCTTCACCGGCAGTAAGTGACAGTTCGTTGAGCAGTTAATGGTGAAAGAGAAGCTTGTGACTGCAAAATGACGCTTTCCAGATTTTCATGACTATGCCATTTATTCTTGTAGTCCATTGTTGTAGTTCATTCTTGCTGTTCATTCTTGTAGTTCATCACTGGGCCAGTTTTCTGCTCTCCCTCTGCCCCTCTCTCTTTCTCTCTCTCTTTGTTTTAGACTAGACCTTCGGCTAACACAGAGTTGGTGTAGCTGAGTCAGGTAGAAGCTACTAATGATGCATGGGATTGTGTCATGATCTCGCTGGTCACCGAGGCTCATTGATTCAGAATTCAGGTGCAATCTCTGCCACTCACTATCTTTGCACACTCATCCCTCCTTTCAGACAGGAATTCAGTGAAGAAAGCGCACTTCCTTCTCTCTGTGCAGATCAACAAGCAGCCTTTCTTAGCTGTGCTGCTTTCACACGTGGGCGTGTGTATTCTGATTGGTTGATTATCAATGGGAGCAGACCCCCTCACAGAGATGAAGCAGGTTGACTTACCAACATGTTAGTCATGGAGTCAACGGTCATCATTGGTGGCCAAGCAGCGAAGCTGCAAAGCCACTTAAGTGTTTCTACCTTTTCTTATTGGTGGCCAAGCAGCAAAGTTGCGGAGCCACTTAAGTGTTTCTACCTTTTTTTTAATCATTATTATTATTATTGGTGGCCAAGCAGCGCAGTGTTTCTACCTTTTCTTATTATTATTACATCTTCTTCCGCCATTGGAGTCTATGGCAGCCCCTAGAACCGTATGGTAAAAAGTTGTGAAATTTGGCACACTCATCAAGGAAAGTCCCTTCTTTATTTACACCGAGTTTCATGTCTCCCATTATACCACTCTAGCGCCACCAACGGGTCAAAGTTGGACTTGTGTTTACACACGCAACTTTTGAATCGTATGACAAAATGTTGTACCATTGGATTCCCTCAATCAAGACGAGTTCAACACACCCTATGACGTCTATTTCCGGTTATATAGATTTTCTGTTATTTTGAATTAAAAAGAAAAAACACTCCTCCTTCAATTTTGTTCCAATCTTCCCCAGAATTGGCAAACATCATTGTCAGAGCAACCCTCACTGAAGTTATCAAAGGATATTTGATTTTCAAAACCGTTTGTCCGGTACAGCCAATCAAAATCGGCAACAAAGCAACCAAACAGGAAGTTGGGTCAAATCTCAGCAAATCTTTGAGATATCAACACCAAACTTGGTATGTCACAAGGAAGACACTACAACATGTTACCATGTGCTAAGGCAACTTCATATCTCCAAAAATGAATTTATCGCTAACGCTAAAATAATGCTTTACACATCCACCGGTCAAAAACGGATTCTCTGATTCAATCACAAGTTCACATGAAGACTCTCGATAATGTTTGATAGACAAATCTGAGAAAAAGTTGACTGTAAGATGAAAAGTAGATTTTTTGTGAATATTTGAAACATGCATGCTTGGCTAATTGCTAAGGATATTTCTAATGTGGATGGAGGGAGTCAGGTGGCTGAGCGGTGAGGGAATCGGGCTAGTAATCCGAAGGTTGCCAGTTCGATTCCCGGTCAAGCCAACTGACGTTGTGTCCTTGGGCAAGGCACTTCACCCTACTTGCCTTGGGGGAATGTCCCTGTACTTACTGTAAGTCGCTCTGGATAAGAGCGTCTGCTAAATGACTAAATGTAAATGTAATGTAATATCTCCCCTTGCTCCTCAGCACGCGCGCTCCACATTCCCACACACTCAGCCTTTCCCTTGACACACACACAACATTTCAGGACATTGTGGGCTGACCAAGCCCCCACTCACTCCTTGATTTTCAGCATCGGCCCATGGGGACCTTGGTGTCATTGCATTTCCGATTTTGTATGCAATGGTAAAAAGTTCTCAAAATCCTGAAACATTGATAGTATAGGCCATGAGTAACTACCACACCACAAATGACCCACCATTAGCCATAGGTGGCGCTACGGCCACGCCCCAATTGTCCATTTTCAAAGTGATGGCATTTCCACCCCATCATGTTGGAAACTACACATTCCTTATTTATCATGGGAAACTATACAGTGGTGACCATTTTGAAAACGTACAAATATCTTCTTATGAACCATGACTCCAATTGACTAAAAATGTGGTTTGATGTGTAGGCCACATGTAGTTATGCTTGTTTGAGACCACAATAGCTATGGGAATAAAAGTGAATGCAATGAGGAGGATGTGAAACTCAATGCTCTGAGTTGGTGCATGTCAGTTTAGGCAGAGGCATGGGCGTATCTACAGGGGGGCAAGGGGGGGCAGCTGCCCCCCCCCCACTCTAGAGCCTTGCCCCCCCCAGCTGCCCCCCTAACTTTGGTGATCCAAAAACTGTAAGCAAAACATTGAACTGAACAATACATTTACTGAAATTGAACAATTAAATGTTTTATTTTAAACGTATTCTTAGCCCCCTGCCCCTCAAATAGCTACGTCCCTGCATCAAATGTGCAGAGCGGCGTTCACAAAGTCTGGCTCGCACACAGCGAGTCTGCGGTGGCATTGCAGCCCGGCAAAGACTGGAGCAACTGAATGTAATGTATGCTAAAGACGATTCAGCATCAGCAAAAACAGCGAGTCTATTACTTAGCCAAAAGTCAAATCGCTTCATTTGTAAGAGCACTCTGCCCTTTGATTTTCGTAAAGACAAGAACAGCTTAATATATAATATAAACTCTTGTTTGTATCCATAACATTTACTGATGGTTGCTGTTTTGCCAACCTTACGTTACAACACACAATAATACAGTGCCAGTTGGGAAATCGATCATTTATATGATTAGCTAAGCAGTCCTATAAAATCCACTTACTCTCACATATGGTTTGTGAAATGTTAGCTGCAAAGAATAACAACTATCGCATTAAGATTTCCTAAAAAAGATAGGTGATCATGGGTCATTTGTGGACTGTAATGATACGTTTTTAATTGTAATAAGTAGGAGAGAAAGTAACGTGGGACGAAAGTAACAAAGCGATTTTCTCAGTGCCCTGACTACATTTGCATTCCAAGCAATGACGGCATGTTTAGCACGCAACCATTGATGGAACTGCCAAATTTCACGTCATGTCGTCATCGTTTGATGCGGTTAGGTGAGGAAAGCCCTTTTCGAGTGCGCAAAGTAAATTACCGAAGCAATCCTTTTACTAATTACAAGTTGTGTTTCCCGTTTCATGTGTCACAGTAATGATCAATCTACAGGTTATTTAGTACTGTAGCACATTCTGAAGGTTGCCTTGTTAGAGTTTTTCAGTATAAAAGTAAATCTGGTTTAAATGTCAGGAGTTCCTGTCGGCACAAAAGTAACACTCGTTACTTTTGTCCCGCCGCTAATGCAATATAGTATGTGTGGTGACTTTCTGTTTGTGGAAAGCATTTATTAAAACATGTTTGTCATAGGCTATTATACCAACATAATATGCCAAGAGTGAGGATCTGAAAGACAGACAGAGGTCTGGTTCAGAAGAAATTAAATTAAATATTTGATGAAACTGAAATTGAAAATGAAAATGTAATTAATTAATTTTTGGCAAAAATAAAGGACTAAATATGTTTGCAGTTACATATTAACAAGGTCATAGTTCAGGGTTTTTCCTACATAGAGAACATTTTGGCGCGCGCCAAAGCATTTTTCCCGAGCGCCAATGACAAATCCCGAGCGCCAAAGGCAAAAAAAAGTCTGCAATGAAAAAATGCGTGCAATGCATGTCAGCGAATATGTTCTCAATAGTATTTTTCAAGTAGGCTACAGCCGAACCCTCGTTCCGTTTTTATCAATAGTAATCGAGTTGATTAGCGTGTCTTCTTGTCTGATCAATACGCAACTTTGAGGTGCGCGAATGGACAGAGCGGAGTAAACTGTTGTTCTGCTGCAAGGGCCAGCCCGACGTGCACGAATACACCTGTACAAATGCAAATTAAATTTCCACTCAAAATGCTGACAAAAGTTTGATTTACGATTTCCAACGCAGCCTCCATTGGTATTCTTAACCTGGAATGATAATATAGTATAGTGCAGTGTTTCCTCTATGGCTACATTTCTGCCGCCACGGTATCAGAAATCAGGCTGTACAAATTTTTTGGCAGTCTATCAGCAGTGATTGTTAGAGTGCATGTCGGAGAATTGCACGGACACGCGCTTCACACCGCAGTTGAGATTGCGTGTGTGCGTCCTTGAGAACTGTAAGTCGTATAACTTATGTTGTCAGTTCATTTAAGCCTATTATTGTATAAGTCTAAAGTTCTTGCAAATTTAAATCAAGTTAACTGGTGATTTTCGTTGTTTGTATTCTTCCCCTGCTAGCTAAATTGTCTGTTGATTCGATAGCTGCCCTTGCTCAGGTTTGTATTTTAGGTGCATTATTATGCTGAAGTAGTTTTAATTAATAAAACGTGGGTTTATTGTTATTATTTGCTACAGAATTCTTAGCCTATCAAGATCAAATGAAGCAGGCAGTGTACATGCTTCAGAGTGGCCTACCAGTGTTTCCCAACCAGTGTGCAACCAGTGAGATCGTCAGGTGTGCCGTGGGAAATTATCTAATATCACCTAATTAACCTATAATAAAGTGTGGCATGTGGCAGATAAAAAAAAACGTGTTTATTAAAAAACAGAAAACAAATATTTCCCCCCAAAAAAGTTCTACATGCTTTGGCTTTTGCCTACTATACACTTTGTGAGTTCTTTGGTTCGCGTAAGTTCTAAATATTACCGACGCTTCACCAGAGTGAGTTATTTTTCCAAAACGGAAGCTAGCTAGCTTTAGTTAGCTTCCGTTACCTAGCAACCTTGCATAATACTCTTACCAATGCTACTACCTGCTAGTTAGCCTCCTGATTTTAAATTTTGAAGCCATACTATAGCGTTTGTCATATAGTTTTCGTCTATCGGAAAATAGTCGGTTGGAATGTTCAGAATCACACGTGCAACGTTACTCTGTGGGGCCCGCTTTCGAACGATCACATATGTGCAACGCTACTCCTTAACGGGTTAAGGAGGGTAATCCTTGTCGCAACACGTGACAGTGGCAGTATGGGATCACAGCAAGACGAGGAAGTGACAGTGATGGAGAAGTTTTTGAGAAGAGAAAATGCTAATTCCGAACAGGGCCCTGGACAAAATTCGGACCCAGATGAAGGCCCTAGTATGAGTGGTATGATATATGTAATGTGTTAGTGTCCTTTTGTGTTATTTTGGTTGGTGGTGTGCCCCAGGATTTTGTAAATGTAAAAAATGTGCCGCGGCTCAAAAAAGGTTGGGAAACACTGGGCTAGGCTACTGACCATTTACAATAAGTTCTTACGTCAATTATTTATTGGCAGCATTTATGCCATACTTTATGAGTGTAAGATGTCTTTAAGTAGCCTAACGTTATTGCTTTAGGGGAAATAGGACGAAAATATATGCAAAGCTATTAGAATATTACAGGGGGGGGGAGATGCAAAACACCTGGGAATAAATACATTGATTAGAAAAAAGAAAAAAAAGAATATATATATATCTTTGGAGCACCGAAGACCCATTTTGACCCAGGAAAAACCCTGTCATAGTTACATATATTTAATAAAAACCAGAGTAACACAAAACATTTAGGTTTTGTGTCAGTTGGCTGAGCGGTGAGGGAGTCGGGCTAGTAATCCGAAGGTTGCCAGTTTGATTCCCGGTCATGCCAACTGACGTTGTGTCCTTGGGCAAGGCACTTCACCCTACTTGCCTCGGGGGAATGTCCCTGTACTTACTGTAAGTCGCTCTGGATAAGAGCGTCTGCTAAATGACAAAAAAAAATGTAAAATGTAAATTACTAAATGTTTATGGTTGTGTTACTTTTGACCCACCCGTGTGTTAGGCTACTTTCGTCCCAACTGACGGGGTCGAAAGTAACAATGCAACTTGTGTTCAAAATGAAATTATACTGAAGTTGTTTGACATTTGTACAAAATACCACCTGGTATTGATAGACCACACTTGTGAGTTATTGACCCAAGCAAAAATATATCTATGTCTAAAACATTGTCTTTTAAAATTACGTATTTCTGAAGAATGGTAGGCTACTTTCGCCCCTGCTCTCCCCTAGGCTACTTGAGTAGGCTTGTCTGCTGTTTTACATTTACATTTATTCATTTAGCAGACGCTTTTATCCAAAGCGACTTCCAAGAGAGAGCTTTACAAAGTGCATAGGTCACTGATCATAACAACAAGATAGCCAAAAAACATTGCGAGTAGCCAAAACATGAAGCACACATTGTGAACAACCAAAGTAAGTGCCAAAGGGAAGAACCATAAGAGCATGTAGTTAAACAAGTCACAACCAAACAACATGAACAGCTATAAGTGCAAGTGTACCTGTGGAAAAAAGCAAGCAACAGTAATAAAACAATATATCACAGCGAGAACCAAAAATTTAAATCAGTTACCACTAACCACAAGAGCAACAAGTCTCTAAGCAAGAGTCATTGTGATCCTTGAGGAAACTAACATCGGGTCAAGCGAACCGTTCCTAAGTACCGTTGTACTCCCATGTTTTATAGGCTATACTTGTAGTCCACTGCATCTTGGACACAAATATTGTACTTTGAATCTTCATTTAGCTTTTTATACTTTGACTTTTTAAAAGATGCACAGTTTTGTTTTGTTTGAACACTGGGCTCAGGCCCGGAGTGGCCATCGGTAGAATCGGGAGAATTCCCGGTGGGCCGCTCTGCCCGCTCATAAATTGGACCAGCAGATCGCCTGCGTTCTCTTTGTTTTTTCACACACCGAATAAAACTGTATGTGTCAAGTTTGTTAACTACTATGTGACTGATAAGTAAGCTAATAAGCTACACTAGGTTTTAATTTAAATAAACCCATGATCAGACCGTGCATTAAAAAGTGCCGTTTTCCGTTGTTGCGCATACTCTCTTTCTCAAACACAATGCGTGTACCAAGGTTGTTTCCATGGAGACAAACCTAAACCGTTATTTATTGTTGTGGAGGAAGTTAGCAAGATTAAGATGATGCGAAAAGAATAAAATGGATGGGAAAAAGATGCCAGGAGGAACTGAAAAAGCCAGGCAAAAAAAGAAAGATCTGTCACTTCATAAATCTAGGTTCCTGCAAGGGTGGGAAAAATATGTTTTCTCAAAAGCCCCGAATCTTTCAGGTAAAAGTTTTGGTTGTAATTTCCAGAAATATAACAATATGAGTCCAACGTAATGTTCATATTACATAAAGCTAAAAAAACTATTTAGCACTTTAAATTAATGCTAAAAATTTCGCTCACGCGCTGTGCGCGCTCGCATTAATGTGACGTTCCGATTTCAAATCACATCAAAACCTAGGTCCTAGGTTTGGGTTAAGCCCCGAATGTTCAACGTATGGCTCGGCCCATGGTGGGGATGGGCTGGTTTGGGCCATTACACTCCCGTGCTGAAAATTGGTCTTGTTTTTGTCTTGTTAAAGCCATTCACATATAGGGATTCCCACGTATTCCCCTAGATCCGCCACTGGGCAGAGGTAGCCTTTTAGGCTCAAGACGCACTTGTTCCGGAGTACAACGGTACTTAGGAATGGTTCGCTTGACCAGATGTTAGTTTCCTCAAGGATCACAATGACTCTTGCTTAGAGACTTGTTGCTCTTGTGGTTAGTGGTAACTGTTTTAAATTTTTGTTCTCGCTGTGATATATTGTTTTTATTACTGTTGCTTGCTTTTTTCCACAGGTACACTTGCACTTATAGCGGTTCATGTTGTTTAATTGTAACTTGTTTAACTACATGCTCTTATGGTTCTTCCCTTTGGCACTTACTTTGGTTGTTCACAATGTGTGCTTCATGTTTTGGCTACTCGCGATGTTTTTTGGCTATCTTGTTGTTATGATCAGTGACCTATGCACTTTGTAAAGCTCTCTCTTGGAAGTCGCTTTGGATAAAAGCGTCTGCTAAATGAATAAATGTAAATGTAAATGTTTTAAACCTCTGCAGCCACGCCCCAATTTGCCCATGAAATTGCCCCTCCATTGCTGCTTGCAGCAATGGAGGGGCCAAGCAGCGAAGCTGCGAGGCACCTATTGTAATTGGGTGTGCTTTGCCTTCGGCAAGGGCACAACCTTTGTTCTCTCACATATATATTCTTATTCTTTCTTTTCCCACCCCTAAGCCTCAGTCAATATTTGGACTACATAGACTATTTATTTATGAACACTCTGTTCTTAGTCAAGCCCAGAGAATAGCAAGGGACCCTTCTCACATTCTCCATTCAGAGTATGACCTCCTACCCTCTGGGAGGCGATATAGAGTCCCTTACTGCAAACTCAACCGTTTTAAGAACTCATTTGTTCCAACTTACATAAAATTTCTCAATGCTGCTTGAGGATGAAATCTATGTAATAATTTTTATAGTGCCTTTATTACGGTGATCTTTTAGCATATATTATTATGAGTTGTATGTATGTGTTATGTCATGGGATATGTGTAATACTGTTATGTCACTGTTGATAATGTTTGGCTGAGGATGTATTGTTTGTTGTTATTGTGACTGTCAAGGCATTTATGACGCACCACAGAGACCAAGACAAATTTCCCTGAGCGGGACAATAAAGTTCATCGTATCGTATCGTAGACAACGTAGGTGTCAAAAGTTTCGTCTTGGTAGCGATTGAGTTGCTTGTATTTTTATTTACGTTCCGTTGCATGGTTTAAGTTTAAATTACGTTTATGTGGCAAAAAAGTGCCTTATGTCAACGAAGGGTACTCAGTGCTAACCTACGTCACAACGTCGGCACACGTTAGCAACGACGTATTAGATATGATGTGCATAGAGACTGTTGCACAGCAAGTATCGTATTGTGCCGTGGTGTACTAGCAGCATTATACATTTAAGCAATTCAAGACTTGCATGTACAGTAAGTAATGTCACATTAAAGAATGCATTTTAACTTGTGTGGTGCGTTGCTGTCTTGAATGCCACAGCCTAAACTTTATGTCAAAAGAAAGTTTTTAATTTCCGTCGCATTCAAACAATCCCCTTAGTGTAGTTTGGCTAGCAACAGCAGCTAGCACTAGGCTACAGTAGCTTGCTTGTAGCGCAATTCAGCTTCTTCAGGCAGGGCTCTAGACTGAGACCAAAAAGTCACTTTTGGCTTTGTTACTGACAATAATCGCTTCCAGCAAACTTTTTTGAATTAGCCATTCCCCCTAAATAAATATCAAGCTTATTTACGTGTTTGGGGGCATATTTTCAGTCAGCAGATGGTACTAGTACTGTTTGAATCGCGATTCCATCTGAAAAATACCGCCGGTGACAACGTGGTTAGAATAGCTTGTTTCAAAGGGGGTTCAGCTTGTTTATTATATAGACCCATCTGCAACCGACGCAAGCAAGCACACCCTACAATTTCCCCAGAAATTGTATCCTCTCTAGTTGGTAGGATTATTATTATTAGGGTTCCTCCAGTAGGAGAACCCTATTGTTATTGTTAGTATTACGGTTGTTCCATGGGAGTCAATGGCAGCCCCTAGACTAGAATGGTAAAAAGTTGAGAAATTTGGCATGTTGAAACTGCAGACCATTAGGAACTACCATACCAAACATGGGCCATGTAAGACAATAGGTGGCGCTACAGGCCACGCCCCAAAACGGCAATTTTCGAAGTGATGCCATTTGCAGGCCGTAAGTCCCAAAATTCTGAAATTGAGTAAATATGCCGTACAGCTCATGAGGAACAAAAAAACCTCAAGAACCTATAACGGCCGCCATATTGGTTTTTCTGTACAATAAAGATTTATGAAACACGTTTTTTCGCTACTCATCCTACAATTTTTGTCCAATCTTCACCAGAATTGTCATGTATCATCGTCAGAGCAACCCTCACTGAAGTTATCATAGGATATTTGATTTTCAAAACCGTTTGTCCGGTACAGCCAATCAAAATCGTCAACAAAGCAACCAAACAGGAAGTTGGATCAAATCTCAGCAAATCTTTGAAATATCAACACCAAACTTGGTGTGTCACGTGGAAGACACTACATCATGTTCCCATGTGAGAAGGCAAATTAATATCTTCAAAAATGATGAAATAAAGGAAATCTAATTTATTTCTAACGCTAAAATAATGCTTTACACATTCGCCGGTGCAAAACTGATACTCTGATACAATCACAAGTTCATGAAGACTCTTGAGAATGTTTAGTACACAAATCTCAGAAAAAGTTGACTGTAAGATGAAAAATAGATTTTTTGTGAATATTTGAAACATGCATGTTTGGCTAATTGCTAGGGATATTTCCAATTAAAAGGCTCCCTTTGCTCCTCAGCGCGCGCGCTCCACATTCTCACACACTCAGCCTTTCCCTTGACACACGCGCAAGCTTGGCGAGATGCAAACACAACATTTCAGGAGAGTGTGGGCTGACCAAGCCCCCACTCATTCCTTGGCTTGAAGCGAAGGCCCTTGTGGATCTTGATGGTATTGCATTTCAGATTTGGTATCCCATTGGTAAGTCTGCAGCATGGATTTTTCTATACATTTACATTTAGTCATTTAGCAGACGCTCTTATCCAGAGCGACTTACAGTAAGTACAGGGACATTCCCCCTGAGGCAAGTAGGGTGAAGTGCCTTGCCCAAGGACACAACGTCAGTTGGCATGACCGGGAATCGAACTGGCAACCTTTGGATTACTAGCCCGATTTCCTCACCGCTCAGCCACCTGACTCCATACTATACAGTGACAATTTGTGAAGATATACATTTTTCAATGGTTCGCAATGTTTGGAGGAATCCGCCATTGCTGCTTGCAGCTATATTTGTTGGAATGCTGCTTCAGCAGTATCTTTATTCAACTTCTTCATATTCTGGCTATGACTGCTATGACTTTTCAGCTTTCTACCTCTTATGTTTGAATTAATATAAATCAATATTCATAATATTTTTAACATGGGTTTCCAATGGAGTTTTTTTTTCAAATCCTCTCAAACTTCCAAATCCTTATTCTTCCTTAATCTTTCAGCTAGAGCCACCTTTTTTTTAAGGTCCAGATCAGAATATTTCTCTAGGTTGATTAGTAAGAACAAACACAACACTAAGTTCCTATTTGATACTGTTGCAAATCTCACTAAGAAAAGTACACTCTGTGTTAGTTCAGATTTCTCTCCCAATGATTTCTTAGATTTCTTTGACCAAAGAAATCTATGCAATAAGGGACAAACTACAGACTAGTCCTGGAGGAATGGCCATCAACACTGAACTTTCCCCTATACCAAGCATGCTGCATGTTGAGGCTCTCACTCACTTTAACCCTATTTCTATGGAAGCGTTCATCGAGCTGATAGACTCCTCGAAACCCACTTGATTTGATTTGATACATTTACATTTATTCATTTCGCAGACGCTTTTATCCAAAGCGACTTCCAAGAGAGAGCTTTACAAAGTGCATAGGTCACTGATCATAACAACAAGATAGCCAAAAAACATCGCGAGTAGCCAAAACATGAAGCACACATTGTGAACAACCAAAGTAAGTGCCAAAGGGAAGAATCATAAGAGCATGTAGTTAAACAAGTTACAATTAAACAACATGAACCGCTATAAGTGCAAGTGTACCTGTGGAAAAAAGCAAGCAACAGTAAGAAAAACAATATATCACAGCGAGAACAAAAATTTAAATCAGTTACCACTAACCACAAGAGCAACAAGTCTCTAAGCAAGAGTCATTGTGATCCTTGAGGAAACTAACATCGGGTCAAGCGAACCATTCCTAAGTACCGTTGTACTCCCGGAACAAGTGCATCTTGAGCCTTTTCTTGAAAGTGGAGAGACAGTCAGTATCTCTGATGGAGGTGGGGAG
Organism: Osmerus mordax; assembly: GCF_038355195.1. Lineage (NCBI taxonomy): Eukaryota > Metazoa > Chordata > Actinopteri > Osmeriformes > Osmeridae > Osmerus > Osmerus mordax. The sequence goes on from NC_090052.1 coordinate 9,912,750, forward strand.
TTGATTCCACCACTGGGGGGCCAGACAGGAGAAGAGCTTGTGTTTGGACCGGGCGGTCTTGAGCGGTGGGACCACCAGGCGGTTGTCTGAAGAAGACCGTAGGTGACTGGTGGGGGTGAAAGGCTGCAGGAGAGACTTGATGTAGACGGGTGCAGTCCCGTTCACTGCTCGGAAGGTCAATACCAGGGTCTTGAATCTGATACGGGCCATGATGGGTAGCCAGTGGAGAGAGATGAGGAGCGGGGTAACATGGGAGCGTCTGGGTATATTGTATATACCCAGACGTTTACTATATATACGCCCGTTTACTTGACCATGAGAAACCCGATTACTATCAATTGTCGGTTTATGCCATACGATTACTCCGTTTTGTGTAATTAGTTATGCGATTGCTCAATAAGCGCGTCTACATGATTCTTTTTATTGATCGTTGTATGCTCCACGGACAAAACTTGCACCATCATCCTTCAACAAAGTGTCGCCATGTCTTCCTGTATCGGCCCTTCTGCTGTATGTTTCATTCAATCAACACATTGAATCCTACTAAGAAAGCCGAGTAAACGCACTCAATGCACACATCTGCTACTGCTATTACTATCCCAACTATAATTTCAGCTGTTAAGACTATAATATTCTTTTTATTACTAGCTAGCCTAAGCCTACTTCCTCTTCTGTTTAACAGTTCAGCTTTCAGCTTCTCCCGCATTGTATTTCAGCTCTTAGCGTTGTTAGATGATGCAGTTCAGTTTCCACACTGCCTCTTTTGTGTGACTCACACATTTTTGACATTCATTTCAGCTTGCGGGTATTTTTCTAATTTCTGTATTTTCTGCAATTTAAGAAAAATAATTTCATCTTTCAGCATTCCAACGCATTTTCAGCAGGAAATGCCTTTCTAGTTATTGGGTGTGCTCAAGCCTTCGGCGAGAGCACCACCTTTGTTCTCTCACATATTTGTGAGAATGCTGTGTACTATTGTTTTTCCAACTTCTAAGTTCTTCCGCTGTTTTTTGTCCTTTAACTAGTCCTGCATACTTTCACCAATTCCTACAATTTTTGTATCAAAACGTTCAGCTTCTTCAGGAGATGTGTGCTGTGTCTTTTGGTATTTCTCACTTTTATACTTTTTAAGATATTAGGGTTTTTGTGCAGATTATTCTCCCATTAAAAGTAATGGTAAATCCTTTCAAATCTTTAAAAAGCTTCCTCCTATTTCAAACGTAACTACTTCAGCATACTCTCAGCTAGAGACACCATTCAACCTTTAAAATGTTCACAAGACATTCAACTATTCCCAAATGATTCAGCTCTTTCAAATATTCAGCCAATTTTGAATTATGACAGTTTGAAATACATTAAAATGTTTGCTCCTTCTTGATTTTTATGAATGAGCAGCAAGCAGCGTGGCACACTGTTGCCTGCTCTTTTTCTGATATTCAACTAAATTGTCAACCAAATTCCTCTACCTTTCATATGGTTTAACTTACAGAAACAAGTTATACCTTAAAATGTAGGAAAAATTGTCCTCTTTCAGCCAATGTGTAACTACTAAAGAGTTAACATATACAGATATTCAGCTATGAGCCTTGAAGCGAGAGCAGCCTTTCAAATTCTCTCACTAACTTCAATGGAGAGGTGGGTAAAATCCTTCGGCAAAGGCACAACCTTTGTTCTCTCACATATATATTATTGGGTGTGCTTTGCCTTCGGCAAGGGCACAACCTTTGTTCTCTCACATATATATTATTATTATTATTATTCTTTTTGCCCCCCTAAAACTCAGTCAATATTTGGCCTACATAGACAACGTAGGTGTCAAAAGTTTCGTCTTGGTAGCGATTGAGTTGCTTCTATTGGAATTTACGTTCCGTTGCATGGTTTGGGCTTAAGTTAAGTTTTTGTGGCGAAAAGTGAAGCTAACAGTGGCTAATTTGCTAGCCACAGTCACTGACGTTACTAACGTCACTATGCACTAACGTCACGAAAACACACGTGACTACCTTTGGCAGAACATTCGTTTCGCATCTGTTAACTTGGGAGATAGCTAAGCTAACTATAGCTTTACTGCAAGGCAGCTGCAGAAACGCCACAAGCAAAGAGGCCAGGGTGATAAATATTTACTCATTTTACTTTGTGATATGACACACAATTGTGATGTGTAATGTACAATATAAGCTGATATTATTAAGGAAGTACATCTACTTTCGGAAACAGTAGTCTACTATTTCACTGAAATATTAGCATCATGACATTAGCCTCTGTTGCCCGGGCAACACATACTACAGTGGTCTATGATGTATCTGTTTTCAATCGTTAAAATAAACATTCCTCACATATACATTTTCGTTGTAGGATTTATTCTGACATTAGTAAACGATTTGTTGGTGAAATTACCATTACCTGTGGTTTCAAACCAGTGTAGCTCACTGCAACGCTGTAGCTTACGCGAGACACACTACAAAAACATCTAGCTACAGTACACAGCTGTTTAGGAAGTCAAACGGCGACAGAAAATGTTCGGCACTCCCCTTACTTAAATCAAAAGTCTATCTAACTACTAACCTGAACTTCATTGCCACAGCCTAAACGTTGTCAATCTGTTCATGAAAATAATTAATTTCAGCCTAAACCGTACAACGCAACGTTAAATCCAATTCAACCAACGCAATCGCTACCAAGACGAACACAGCAGTAGTCTAGTAGGTACTGTAGTAGTAGAATTTACCGGGGCAGCTTCTCCACACAGGGCTATATCGCATTTTGCGTTGTTACTGACAATGATCGCTACCAGTGAGCTTTTTATGAATGAGCGATTTTCCACTAAATAAATGTCAATCTTATTTACGTTTTGGGGGGCATATTTTCAGTTAGCAGATGGGACTGTCTGAATCGCGATTCCATCTTCTACTGCCGGTAACGTCGTAGAATAATCTTCAAAGGGGGTTCTTTATTCATGAATGAATGCAATATGAGTAGGCTAAATGCCTTAAAATATCACGAGAAGGGAAAAACTTTAAAGGACGTTTAAGTCATAGAGATTAGGTCAATTTTTACACCGGTCTGCCAAATTTATTCGTTTTGATTCAACGATGAGGCTGCCTCTTGCAGGGGAAATGAGAAGATATCTATTTCATTCTACACTTCACTCGTATTTTCAGTTGTAAATGAGCAGCAAAAAAATGCTTTTAAATCTATGTAATCTTTATGAATAATAAGTATGCATTTTTATATAAAATATAGAGAAATATCAGTTGTAAAAATATCATCCAAAATCGGACCCCTGTGCAACCGACGCAAGCAAGCACACCCTACAATTTCCCCAGAAATTGTACCCTCTCTAGTTATTATTAATTTATTTCTTTTTGCCCCCCTAAAACTCAGTCAATATTTGGCCTACATACACAACCTACGTGTCAAAAGTTTCGTCTTGGTAGCCATTGAGTTGCTTCTATTGGGATTTACGTTCCGTTGCATGGTTTAGGCTCCAGTTAAGTTTTTGTGGCGAAAAGTGAAGCTAACGGTGGCTAATTTGCTAGCCACAGTCACTGACGTTACTAACGTCACTACGTCACTAACGTCACGAAAACACGCGTGACTACCTTTGGCAGAACATTCGTTTCGCATCTGTTAACTTGGGGGATAGCTAGGCTAACTATAGCTTTACTGCAAGGCAGCTAATTTGCTAGCCACAGTCACTGACGTTACTAACGTCACGAAAACACGCGTGACTATCTTTGGCAGAACATTCGTTTCGCATCTCTTAACTTGGGGGATAGCTACGCTAACTATAGCTTTACTGCAAGGCAGCTGCAGAAACGCCACAAGCAAAGAGGCCAGGGTGATAACTATTTACTCATTTTACTTTGTGATATGACACACAATTGTGATGTGTACATTTACATTTATTCATTTAGCAGACGCTTTTATCCAAAGCGACTTCCAAGAGAGAGCTTTACAAAGTGCATAGGTCACTGATCATAACAACAAGATAGCCAAAAAACATCGCGAGTAGCCAAAACATGAAGCACACCTTGTGAACAACCAAAGTAAGTGCCAAAGGGAAGAACCATAAGAGCATGTAGTTAAACAAGTTAATGTACAATGTAGTTAAACAAGTGTGTAATGTACAATATAAGCTGATATTATTAAGGAAGTACATCTACTTTCGGAAACAGTAGTCTACTATTTCACTGAAGCATTAGCATCATGACATTAGCCTCTGTTGCCCGGGCAACACATACTAAAGTGGTCTATGATGCATCTGTTTTCAATCTTTAAAATAAACATTCCTCACAAATACATTTTCGTTGTAGGATTTATTATGACATTAGATTACAAGTAAACGATTTGAGGGTGAAATTATCATTACCTGTGGTTTCCAGTGTATCACTGCAACGCTGTAGTCTACGCGAGACACTACAATAACATCTACACAGCTGTTTAGGAAGTCAAACGGCGACAGAACATGTTCGGCACTCTCCTTACTTAAATCAAAAGTCTTTCAATAGGTGAAACTATCTGACTACTAACCTGAACTTCATTGCCACAGCCTAAACTTTGTCAAATCTGTTCATGAAAATTATTCATTTCAGCCTAAACCGTACAACGGAACGTTAAATCGAATTCAACCAACGCGATCGCTACCAAGACGAACTCAGCAGTAGTCTAGTACTGTACTGTAGTAGTACAATTTACCGGGGCAGCTTCTCCACACAGGGCTATATTGCATTTTGCGTTGTTACTGACAATGATCGCTACCAGTGAGATTTTTATGAATGAGCGATTTTCCACAAAATAAATGTCAAGCTTATTTACGTTTTTGGGGCATATTTTCAGTTAGCAGATGGTACTGTTTGAATCGCCATTCCATCTTCTACTGCCGGTAACGTCGTAGAATAATCTTCAAAGGGGGTTCTTTAGCAATGAATGAATGCAATATGAGTAGGCTATATGCCTGAAAATATCACGAGAAGGGAAAACTTAAAAGGACGTTTAAGTCATAGAGATTAGGTAAATTTTTACACCGGTCTGCCAAATTTATTCGTTTTGATTCAGCTATGAGGCTGCCTCTTGCAGGGGAAATGAGAAGACATCATATTTCATTATACACTTCACTCGTATTTTGAGTTGTAAATGAGCAGCCAAAAAAAGATGCTTTTAAATCTATGTAATCTTTATAAATAATAAGTATGCATTTTTATATAAAATATACAGAAATATCAGTTGTAAAAATGTCATTAAAAATGAATGCAATATGAGTAGGCTATATGCCTGAAAATATCACGAGAAGGGAAAACTTAAAAGGACGTTTAAGTCATAGAGATTAGGTCAATTTTTACACCGGTCTGACAAATTTATTCGTTTTGATTCAGCTATGAGGCTGCCTCTTGCAGGGGAAATGAGAAGACATCATATTTCATTCTACACTTAACTCGTATTTTGAGTTGTAAATGAGCAGCCCAAAAAAGATGCTTTTAAATCTATGTAATCTTTATAAATAATAAGTATGCATTTTTATATAAAATATACAGAAATATCAGTTGTAAAAATGTCATTAATGACAAGCAGTCAAAGGTTTTTCTGTGATTTGCATTTTAAGAAATGCCAACTTTTTCAAACTCCTCCTAGGCCGTTGCTCCGATTTTCATGAAAATTGTAAGAGATCATCTTCAGACCATGCAGACAAAAATGTATCAAAATGGCATCGATAACTCAAACCTTTCAAAGATTTTGACAAAGAGCACGCCATAGCGGACGTGAGGCCTTGTCTCTGCGACGGTTTACCGTATGGAGACGAAACTTTGGAAATGTAATCGCGAGCATGTCATCTAATCATCTTCCTACCACAATCACCTTGATATGTCAAAATATGACTGAATTACAGCTGTTTATACTTGGGTCAAGTAACCAAACACAGCATTTCCCAGCAGCGAGAATAGCTCACTGGGATAAGACGGGCTCCTTTGGAACACAAGGTCGTAGGATCGATTCCAGCCACAGTCGTCAAGCATGTCGAGATACAGGATTATCTGTTTAGCGAAGCCAGGTACGCCACAGTAGCTGTCTGGCAGTATAATCATAATGGTAATGATAAAGTTTAATCATCTTCCTACCACAATCACCTTGATATGTCAAAATATGACTGAATTACAGCTGTTTATACTTGGGTCAAATCTGACAAAGCTCGCCACGGGAGAAACGGCTTCCTTTTTTAAATAAAGTAACCGAACACAGCATTTCCCAGAAGCGAGAATAGCCCACTGGGATAAGACGGGCCCCTTTGAAACGCTAGGTCGTAGGATCGAATCCAGCCACAGTCGTCAAGCATGTCGTGTTACAGGATTATCTGTTTAGCGAAGCCAGGTACGCCACAGTAGCTGTCTGGAAGTATAATCACAATGGTAACGATAATATTTCATTGTCAGGGGATTTATAGTCAAGAAGAAGTGGATTCATTGTCCTTTGTAGATATAACGCTGCTACATCTAGCCAGCGCATTTTGTCTCAAAATGACATTTACCAAACGCTTATCGTTACAAAACTCGGTGTACGTCTTTTGCGCAATGCCGTGAAGGTAATCAAAAGTTTTGGGGTAGCGCCACCGCGTTGCAAATGTTTTTTTGGTTTTGCTTTGCTTCTTTAGCTACTGAATTTCCATATCGAATGCTGCTTGGCCCCTTCATTGCTTGCAGCTATATTTGTTGTTGTTTTTGTAAAGATATATTTTTTGCATATTGATGTTTTATTAAACAGTTAAAGTTGAGTGTCAGGAAAGGCAGGGAGAGAGAGGGCAATTCATGCAGAAAAGGGCCCAGGTTGGATTCGAACCCTGGCAGCTATGGTAAGGTCTTTACCTGGTGGTTTCACTGTTTTACACCAATGGATCATTACCATGTAATTAATGCATCATGATTCAGCTCAATGTAAATCACTCAAAAATACTAAACTCGAACCTGTGTAAAAGCTGTCGATGCATTCAGTACTCAGTCTGTCAGAGACTGAAGTGGAATGATTTAGTCATTTATAACATCTCATGCTCGCCAGCAATGTGACAAGGTTGACAAGGGGATTTTGTCACTATTGTGTGAGGCTCTGTTGACCATCTCAGGTTCCAAATAATTTCTAATTTCCTCTCTTTCTCTCTCTCCCCCTGATCCCATGTAGGATCATTATAATCAGTGTATAAGCAATTAAGTACTGACACACAAAAAAGGCCTTGTACCTTTCTGATGGAAAAGTCTCCTTTAGACTGCTAGGTGTCAGCCAGGATGTTAATGAAGTGGATAGAGTAACAAAAAAGTGGACTGTGCGACTTGAATAAAAGACAGGGAGAGAAAAATATTCCCAAAGTGTCAAGGCAGAACATCTCTCATAACCTAAGAGCCTGTTTCAGGCCTCTTTTGGCTCTCGACGAAGGCGGTCGCATTTTTCTCTCCCTCCCCTCCCCTGACCTTCCCTGCTTGGCTTCTATCGTATTGTCTTGTCTTGTATACTCGAGAGACTCTCTCCGCATCAATCTCCGAAGCAAGAAACATGGAATTGATTAGCTGGTCTCACAATTGACACCATCTTCTCGAAGAGCAGCTTGGGTTCAGGGAAACCTAACTGTCCTGGCAGGACGTTCGCAGCTGGCTACTCGATGGACGCGTGGGAGAATTGGCGTGTCGTGTGCCTAGCGGGGCTTTCCATGGAGGACGTGGAAGACATCTACCTATTCGGAACCATGATTACAGGCTTTCTGCTGATTGGATTGGGCGCTGCGCCCTGGTATATCGGAAAATTGATGAAACGGCTACAGCTGTCAAAAGCCCCTTAAGGCTGCCCGACATGATTGATGCGATGGGCAGAGCTGTTGGCGCTCAGACTGTGACTTTACAACGCAATATGGATAACATCATGGAGAAGTTAGCGGCTCTGCAAAGGAAAGTGGACCGACTTGGAGACCATAATGTGTAGACGTGGATATTGAATGTGGCTTCTCGACCAAACAATAACCCCAATGTTATCTGCTTTTGGCCCCGTAACCAGCACAGGCCTTGGCCAAGGTTGTTGCTGGAACAACAACTCCCCTGGAGAGCGCTGCAGTGAGACTCTCTTGTAGTCTTTCCCTTCCCCCCTCCCACTGACACCTGTGGATTGCGGTCTCTGTCTGGGTCACAACCAAGGATGTCTCCATGGCAATACAATCTGCGAACTGTGAATCTGACTGATTGTGGCCTAGGCGAAGGCCTCAGCCCAGGCCTACTCATACACTAATTTTCACCTACTACAGATATGCCATCACCCCCCCACCCCCATCCAACGCCTTCGCCTGCTTCGTTCCCCCAGTGTGGCATGGGGGTCTGTGACCAGTGCCTTTACGGCCGCAGGTCCAGATGCTGCTTGTTTGCGCTGGCTTCCCACCCCCTTTACATGTCATGAGTTCTGTAATGTTGTACAATGTATGTGATAATGGCTGCCTCGGTCGGTATCTTTCGGCCAAAGTAAATTCCTTGTCTGTGCAAACTTTCATGGCGAATAAAAACCCATTCTGATTCTGATTCTGAAAGGGAGGGAAGAGGTTAGATGTTTTTTCGTGACGTTGCTGAACTAAGCAGCAGTGCCTAGTCGCTACACCCGACCTCCCGAGGCTGCTGCATAATGGTTTACATAGAGGGCTGGGTGCTGGGGGGAACAGGGGTCTACTGGAGCAAGAGGGACGACGATTCAGGAGAGAAGGAGTGGTGGAGAGAGGGGGAACAGAAAGGGACTTACAAGTATTGTTGCTTTCGTCAATGAAAATGATGACAAACAAACCTTTATCAAGTGACGAAAACGAGACGAGACGCAACGTAAATGTTGGTCATGTGACGATGACTATAATTAAATGTATAATGCAATATCATTGACGAATAAAAACGAGACGAAATGTAGTTTACAAAATAAAACAAAACAAAATGTTATAACGTTATTTCATCTCATTAAGTCGCATTATTATTATTAGCTAACTCATGAGGCTATGCTTAATGTGTCTAATTTTAACGTTAGCTTTAGACGTTAGCTTTAGACGTTAGCTACTGAGCTGAAACCGACTGAGAGTCTGAGACAAACGTGTGTGACTAGCGTATGTGTGTTTGTTTGTGAGAGAGTGTAAAGTGGGTTACCATGTGTGACTAGTGTGTGTACTGTGTGTGTGCGTGTGTATTTGTATGAGACAGTGTAAAGTGGGTTCTTAGTTCCGACCTGACTGACTGCATGTGTACTAAGCATCCCTTGTTGACCAAATACTGTAGCTAGTTTTGTCATTCACATAGCAATCACACTGAACTGAATTTGGCATCAACAACATGACTTTGAATACCTTATTCTATCTAGACCAATACATTAAACAAATGGTTTTGGCATTAACATGCCTCCTAAGACTGCTCCTGACACTAAAATACAATTTTCATTGATTTAAACTTGACTAAATGTCATCAGTTTTCGTCGACTAAAACTAGACTAAAATTTCATCAGTTTTTGTCTACTAAAACTAGACGAAAATAGTCATGGATAAGTCTGACTAAAATAAGACTAAAATGCTCAGACTTTTAGTCGACTAAAACTTGACTAGACTAAAAAGAATATGAACGTGACTAAAACGAATAAAAACTAAAATGACAGCTTGACACAAAGACTAGACTAAAACTAAAATTAAAACAGGCCGCCAAAAACAACACTACTTACAAGTCGACTGTGTTGCAGGGAGACGTTGTAGCAGATAGTGGTCTACCAGGTCACGGCGGCTGGGGGATGGTTGTCTGTCGGTACCAGTAGGTGTAACTGACCCTGGGCCACTGCCACCTGAATGGGTAGCTTTTGTTTGGCAAGGTCCCCTTCTGTCTTATAATAAGACTTTATTTATATAGCACATTTCATACAAGAATTGCAGCCCAATGTGCTTTACATAAAATCAATAAAAAATATAAACAATAATAATAAAAACAATAATACAAGTGATAAAAGTAATACAAATAAATAAATACAAAATTAAAATGTAACAAAACAAAACACACATCTTCTGATACATTATCTCCTAGTCATAGATTATCAGTGGAAGCAGAAAATGAATCATTTGGTCATAAAGCCCTCAAAACCATGTATTACTGTAACATACAATACATTGGTAGACAGTTAACTTTAAAGTACTGTAGCCTATCTGACCAGCTGACATTAGAAACTCAGATAGGAGGTGTAGTATAACATGTGCACTGTGGAGGCCTTGTAAGATACAAATTCAGCTAAGGTAAGCAAGCTGACACTCAGAGTCAGAGGTACACCTCTGGGTGTACTCATACACCTATATTATGTGTCACTGTAATGGCCGCTAAGTCGGCTGTTGACTTCCCGGGGAAGTCTGGGAAGAGGAAAGACATAAATATTACCTCTGTGTCTACCCAACCCTGTGGGTTAGCCAGACAACGTTGGTTAGCTAGCTGGCAGTGGAGACATCCCACCTGTTCGGATGGAGAGAGACAGAAAATGAGCTTTTTGAGCTAATTCAGTCCTTTTTGAGTGGAAAATTATCATGTGTGGGTTTTGGTTGGTGGGCGTGATGTGTAGCTCACTGTTGGGGATTAGAGTCATTTGACATAGTTTTCTCTCTCAATGAGGCTGTGTTTTCCCCTCACAAATGAAAAATATATAAAAGTAGGAAAATTACCTCAAACAGAGACCTCCACAGAAAAGCCCCTGTCTTGATGCCCTGCTCTACACTGTGTGTGTGAGGGGCAGAGAGAGGCAGAGAGAGGCAGAGAGTGGTTTGAATGCATGTCACAGTGTTTGCTTCCTCACTGAGGCACCTCCCATTCCCTTTAGATGACTCTTTCTGTTACAGGGCCAACTCACTTATTGATCTGCATCTGCCTTGCATTTTCTCTCTCTCTATTCTACAGTTTATCTTCCTGTCGGTCCTGCCTGGTAGGATCATAGTAAACCTTTCTCTCTATCACTCCATTTCACTCGGTTTGCTCTTTTCTTGTCCTTGACTTGTGTCTCAGTGCCTAAAGGAAGGAATACTAATTGTCTCCTCCCCCCTTCCATGTCTGTCTCTCTTTCATTCTCTCCCGTCTCTCATTCTCTCACTCTCACTCTCTCTCCCCCCTCTGGCTCTCTCTCTCTCTGTCTCTGTCTCACAGTGATCCTGTTCTGCATGGCGGCGCTCATCTTTCCCATAGGCTTCTACATCAATGAGGTAGGGGGCCAGCCCTACAAACTGCCCAACAACACTGTTGTGGGCTCCTCCTACGTGCTCTTCGTCCTCTCCATCTTCTTCACCATAGTGGGACTCCTGTTTGCCGGTAAGGTGTGTCTACCAGGCTGAGTAGGCCTTCTCTGCCATCATGGGTGGAGAGACACACCCCGGAGGCTTGGGAAAACGTACAGGAATACAGGAAGAAGAAAAAAACACACACACACTCACAAGGACTGAATAACTAAACATGAAGACTGGCAGCAAGAGACCAGATAAGATGTTTGTCTTTCTGACAGTTGGACGGAGAGATGGATGGCTTTAAGGGTGGATTGGTGGACTGTTGGTCTGCAAGGTTGGGAGGGAGGGTTAAGATGTACTTAAACACTTTTTTTAAAGAACCAACGAAAAGTAAAGACACTGAGTGGAGAAGTAGGCGTGATGGAGAAGGAGGGATACATGGAGGGGCAGAAGAGAAGGGGGACTGAGGACCACAGAGTCTATCCAACTCAGCGTCTTTTAACTGAAACCTTCTTACCTGATGGTGTTGCACTGTGGAGGTTTGACATGGTGATGGAGAAAGTGAGGGAGGCTGAGAAAGAGGGAGGGAGATGAAAGCTACTCTCCCCCCCAACCGTTTCCAGGTGACTGGCACTGTGACATCATCATGTGCATTTTGCTCACTCTGACTACCCTCCCTGAAAAATCCCCTACCCATTTCTCTGCCTTCTCCTTCCTTCCCCCCACTACAAAAAAGAACTGTTGCCACCACAACCACTTATGTTGCTATCCTTGGCATCTAGCTAATTTAGTTGTGTTTTTTTTTTTATCACTCCACTTGTGTGTACATCCACCACCATACACTATCCACTGAAGAAGAAAAAGGGTCTGGATTGGACCTCATTGTGTGACCTTTCCAACCCCCACCCCACACCTCGTAGGATGCGCGCAACTGGTGGCAACCCAGCTGTCTTGGGCTGGGGTAGTGATCGCAGGTGTGCCCCCTATATCTCGCTCAACAGCCCTGATTCCAAGGAGCAAGTGATTAAGGTGGAGAGGAGGAAGAAAGAGAGAGGGAGAACTCCTCAGACTCAACCCCCCCCCCCCCCAGAGCAAGGCTCCCCTCTGTAGCTGACTGTACAGATTAGCCGAGCGGGGCAGCACCTTTGCACTGCTCCCTCAGGACAGAGTGGACAGGGAGAAGAGGACTGAGAGTAATCTGACTATGTCAAACTTGAATGAAGCAGAAGTCCAGTTTTTGTTTTGTTGTAAAATTGCAGAAGCACGAGGACCGCAGGTCAGGTCCGTTTGTGGGGCTGTGCCTCTCTGCTGCTCTTAATGCCCTTGAACACACCGACATACACTCTCTCATACTTGCAAATTAATACAAGCATTCATACTTACGCTTACTGAAACACACTCACACAGAATTGATCCAAGTAGCAACACATGCGCATACACACAAACTCATTGAGGGGAGCATTCAACCAGATGGAAATCTCAATCCAAACACGTGAGAAGTATTTGTTGTTCTTCTTTAGTTGCTACTAAGCTTTTCTTACTCTCAGTCTGTGTGATGCTCAGTAAAGATCTGCAGGCCGCTTGCGCTTTCTGCCTTGGTTTGTGATTGTGCCATGACAAGTTTGTTTCTGTGTAGATTCAAAGGGAGACTATTCTGTTGTAGGAAACACTGTGTATTGAACAGTTTAACCAATAGCCGAAGAAGCACCCAAAACATAGAGAAAAGAGAACTTCTTACCTCATTCTTTTATTTTAGTTTTTCTTATTCAACCTATTGTTATTATTTTTTGTCCAGACATGGCAACGCCTGCCCTATAAATTGTGTCTTGCCTTGGTCAGACTTTAACACAGAAAGCCCTTGATCACTGCAAATGATTTATCACTGAATAAAATCTGAAAAAAGGGTGCGTGTTTGACACGATCACTCTGTTCGCTACATATAGAGATGTAATACAGCCATTCCCAACTGCGTAGGTCACTAAGGCATAAAAACATATGATATAAAACTGTAGATGAGTGGAAAAATAAGAAATATTTACTTCCACCGGGTAGGACATTCACAGGCATGAATGAACTCTAGCTAAATCAATTGCAGATATCAGAACAGACCTACCTGCAGTCTCTTAGTGTTTTATGTATTAATTACTTTGTCTTTCTATCGTACCAGCTGAGTAACAGAATGCAACCGTCTGTGATATGACGTAGATATGTCGCTGTGACGTAGATCGGTCGGGTTTTGGCTCCACCTATACAAAACCTGAGCTGAAAACGGAAGAGAAACTGTTCAACGGTCTAACTCCACATTTCAGTGCAATAAAGTTTTCGTGCTTTGCACATGCTTTCAGGAACTTATTTCACACGTATATAATGTACTGAGAAGCAAATCATGGAATTTGCTTTACACAATCTTTAAATTAACTTTACCTCAATATTGTTCAAATGTGTTTTTTTCCCTTTTTCTTTTCCAAATCAACATATAGGGACATGTTTTCACAATAGCCTTCCCTGCTTTGTATTTCATCCACTTTTGTATCTGCAGCCAAACAGGTTGCTTTAAAAAGGGCTATTTGTGGTCAAACTGCTTGTAAATTATTATTATTTTATTTTGGGGGGGGGGGGGGAGTGGGCCCCAGAGTTGCTTGTGTAGAAAAGTGAAACCTTCCATCTTTTAACTATTTATATTTGTTTATTTATATAATTTTTCATTTGCTGCCAAAAGTTATTAACAGTATTCATGACAAATTTACAAGTTTGCACTCACCCTCCTTCAGTTTAGTGTGTGAAACCTACAAGAGACCTTGCTTTCCGTGTTTACAATGTACTGTATTTGAAATGACTGTGTCATGGTGTTCACCTGAATCAACATTGGATTTTCCCAAAATTGCTTTAGAATTTTTAGTTACAATAAAGAAATGTATGAACTTTAAAACAGTACCCTAACCTTTTTGTACAATAGTGGTATTGCTGCTCTATTGTATTGTAATATTATGGAAGAAAGTGCATCAACTACAAATATTAAACCACAATGTACATGAAGTTTCAAAATGTAGAATAGACAAAGTTCATACTTACAGTAGAACAAGCAGGCAAGTTTCTACTTGACTGCTGTACAAAGGCTCATCTTCTAGACCTGGTCAGTATGGTCTGTGTTTGCCTGAACCTGCCTAGTATCAGGAAAACTAAGGAATAGTCCCAAAGCTACACATTCATTCATCTGGCACACCAGGCCAATTTACACAAGCGCCCAGTAACATTTGACCAACCACCCCATCATGTCCAGGTCTGTGGTGGACCTGGGACGAGCCAGTGGGAGTAGTTTGGGCTTTTGGATCCAGATGACAGGACATGGGGCCAGATGTTTTGGTGTTGGTGCCAGCCAGAACTAAGTCTGCACCTGTTTTCAGTAGAGTGATAGCTTGAGAGTTTGATAACAAAGTTCAGTCGTGAAACTTTCTACTCTCTTCAGAAAGCAACAGGTGCTACCCACTTCTATCCAACCCTTAAAAATAAAATTATATCAACATATGTTGTGGATCTCCCATCTGTCTCTTTGCATACAAAGACGCAGACAGGTTCTTGCTTACGCATTACCCTAATTGGCCAGTTAATATGGATAGTTCTGACAATGTATTTTTTTATTGCAGCTTGTAATGCATCTGTCTTTCAACAGCGATGGTTGGCTAGCTAGACCTTGTACTGTCCTACACAAAGATGGGTGGATACGTTTCTCTGCCATCTGCAGAGGGTGCACACATCGTTCTCTCCTGGTGACGTCATTCTAACAATTCTATTTATATATGGCAAACAGGAAGACTGTCTACATATAGGTAGAGAACCCAGACAAATACTTTCCTACAGTAAAATATATTCGATCTACAATGATCAATTTAACACTGTTGAACAATACATTATTTATTGGTACATCTGTGTATTTCATAGTTTGACAGTAGATCTTTCTGAGCACACACATTGACTCTAGGTTTTCCCTCCCTCTTTGCATTGTTTTTTTTTCTCTCTGTCCTGTTTTTACGATTGGTACACCTTTATATTCTTGATGTAAAAAACGTCTTTATCAAGACATATCTTGATATTGTTGGAGTGCATGTGAGTTTGTACCTATGTATGTCTGGGTTCAGGTGACATGTTATGAAGTCAGCTTGGAGCCTGCACAGATAAGTGCTTGACTTGATTTAGCCGGGCTCCCCTGGGTACATTGGTAGCGTGGCTTGAGTTAGCAGGGCCCTGATCAGCTCTGACAGTCCTAGGAGGACTGCTCTGTCCAGATGGGGCTGGCTCTCTCTGGTCCCACAGCCTGTCTATGACTAGCTAATTCATCCACTTAATACATTTTACAGCTAAACCTTTTCAGAGTCATTGGAAAGGAGGAACATTTGACCATTTGTCCAGATACGTTTATTGGTTGTTTGAGGAGGGAAGGAAGTTATTACAATTTTGAATAGTTTATAGAACACAGTCATTCTTAACGTTTTTGCACATCTTTCCAACATTGACTAGCCATGCAGGTTATTTAATTGTAGTACTAATTTTGAATGAATTATTAATTTAAACAAGTTGCTGGCAGGCTGACTAGGTGTCATGCGTTGTTTGGTAATTTATAAAGTGATTATGTTTTCAAATTGATAACTCAATGCCAACTGAGGGGTAATATAAGAATAATTACATGGTTTCAAACGTAGTTATGCCGAAAGCCAGCTTCACCATGCATAATAATACACATTTCATGAGCAAATCCTTGACCAAATTGCATCATGTAAAATACAATAAGAGTTTTACGTGGTCCTACTGTTTAAGCACATTCATTCATAGTCAATGCTGTGGATCAAAATCCGTATAATTTAGTGTTAGGGCAACTGTTGGACTAACTCATGCTGATGAATAAATTCATTTCTGGACATTTATTTTCTTTATTTGCCATCTCACATGTCCCTACAACAAACACACACAACATTTGTGTTTTCAGATTTATATTAAAACACTGAGATTTAGTTATGATTTCACTGTATACATGGACTCTTTAGTGGGGCAAATAAGGTTTTAACAAATTAAGTATTCAACAAAGTCACATAAAAGTATTTTCCTATTTCAAAATGGGACTTTGTCTATTTTGTATTATTTTAGTTTTCCATCCTGAAATGTCTGAAGATTATTATACTCACAATAAATGTTTTTTTGCTGTAGTCTGCAAATTATCACAGACTGTATTGTTGATTATATATTTAATGAGTTATTTCTGTTTCTCGCTTTGTGAAAAACTTTATAAACAATATTTTTTTCTTACATGTTCTGTTATTTAGCAAATTTACCTAAATAAATGATTGCTAAAGGATTAAATCAACTCTGTTGTTTTCATTTATTGTAGTCTTTAATGGTGTACAGTTAAAAACCTGTGAAGTTTTTGGGTGTTTTTGCAGATATAGCCAATAATCATTTGCTTCCTTAACCCAGTTCACACTAAGTTCATTTTATTGCATGACAGCACGAGAATTTAAACTGATATGACTTGAAAATCCACCACCGCGGCACAGCCCCGCAGTAGCGGACTGGCCATCGGGAGCACCAGGAGAAGAATAACTATGGAAAACCAGGCTAAGAAATGTAAGGGTAGGGCTTAAAAATTAAGGGACAAAAATACATCACCTCCACTAGACAAGGTTTTACCATGTTGGTTTATTGCTGGTTTATTTTACATAAAGCTCCCAAAAATATTTTGCGCTCAAATAAAGGCCCAAATTGTTGGCTCGCGCTGTGCGCGCGGGTATTAAGTATCGAACTCCCGAACTATCATCACATCAAACACAGACTGTGCATGCAGGGCAGCTGTGGTGGCGTATATTATTACTGATGACAATTAGAACAAATTATTCTGTTAAAACGTGTACAAATAAATAATAACGATAGTAAAATGTTATATTTGCAAACACCCTTTTTCATATAATTTGGGTCGCGATGGTTTGTCATTTTGAAAATGTGGGTCGCCGAAAAAGAAATGTTTGAAAACCACAGATGTAGACTATCTGCTTCTTACTATCAGCGAAACCGTGAGAGTTGGCAGCTATGCAACAGCAAATAGAAAAACGCAACAAAAAATATGAAAACACGACAGCAAATATGAAAACACGACAGCAAATATGAAAACACTTCAACAAATCGTAAAACACAACAACATTAACTTCTACCGGAAAAGGTAGAGCTTATCTAGCAGAGGAGGGACCCTCCTGATGGACTGTCTGTCTTTTAACCCTTGTGCTGCCTTCGGGTCACATGACCCAAAGTTTCATAACGAACCACCGTTGTGTTTACCCAAGTTTACCCAATACAAAAATAATAAATAATTTTCTTTTAACCTTCACAATGTGGGGGGTCTGAGACAGCCCGACGGTTAAAAGAAAATGCTTCACTTTGTTTTTGTATGCGGTAAAGTTCTCGCAATACGAAGGTGGGTCACAATGACTGATGGGTCAGAATGACCCGAAGATAACACAAGGGTTAACATGAAGAAGAGGTGAAAAACACGGAAAAGCGCCTATTTTGAAAACATGACTACTCCCGAAGATACTTAGGCCCTAAACTATTTCTAAGAATGATTGTGATGCAGGGCATACGTACGACGTGACTTTAAAGTGCTTATACATAAGCACTTTGAAGTCACGTTTGAGAGAAGCAGGGTTGTGTACAGTGCTTGAAGTGGAGAAAAAAAGGTGCCGGTACTCTAGCATTGGCAAATCATTATGAAATTTGAGATTTCTACAGTGAAAAACAAAACTTGGAGATGTTGCTGGTACAATAACAATTTATTGTTAGCCTATTTATTAACAACATAAATGCATAGCCTCGGGAGTCAGGTGGCTGAGCGGTGAGGGAATCGGGCTAGTAATCCAAAGGTTGCCAGTTCGATTCCCGGTCATGCCAACTGACGTTGTGTCCTTGGGCAAGGCACTTCACCCTACTTGCCTCGGGGGAATGTCCCTGTACTTACTGTAAGTCGCTCTGGATAAGAGCGTCTGCTAAATGACTAAATGTAAATGTAACATATTTTATCAGGGGGGTGGCTTAATGTTGCAGGGCGGCAGGGACGGACTGGGAGTAAAAATAGGCCCTGGACTTTTATCCAGACCAGCCCACCAGAACCGGCCCCCGTATACGCCACCACAGCTGCCTGCTAATGCATGCAAAGTCTGTGTTTGATGTGATTTTTTACTTGATCTGTGGATGATGCCGTTAACATGGCCCTCCACTTCACCCTACAGCACCTGGACTCCCCAGCATCCTATGCCAGGATCCTGTTTGTGGACTTCAGCTCTGCCTTCAACACCATCATCCCTGCCCTGCTTCAGGACAAGCTCTCCCAGCTGAACGTGCCCGACTCCACCTGCAGGTGGATCACAGACTTCCTGTCTGACAGGAAGCAGTGCGTTAAGCTGGGAACACAAGTCTCTGACTCCCGGTCCATCAGCACCGGATCTCCTTAGGGCTGCGTCCTTTCCCCTCTGCTCTTCTCCCTGTACACCAACAGCTGCACCTCCAGTCATCCGTCTGTCAAACTTCTGAAGTTTGCGGACGACACCACCCTCATTGGGCTTATCTCTGACGGGGATGAGTCTGACTATAGGTGGGAAGCTGACAACCTGGTGACCTGGTGTAGCCAGAACAACTTGGAGCTCAATGCTCTTAAGACAGTGGAGATGGTTGTGGACTTCAGGAAGACTACAGCCCCACTCACCCACATCACCCTGTGCGACTCCCCAGTCAACACTGTGGAGTCCTTCCGCTTCCTGGGCACCATCCTCTCCCAGGACCTCAAGTGGGAACTGAACATTACTACGGCAGCTGAAGAAATTCAACCTGCCAAAGACAATGATGGTGCACTTCTACACAGCCATCATTGAGTCCATCCTCACCTCTTCCATCACCGTCTGGTACGCTGCTGCCACTGCCAAGGACAAGAGCAGACTGCAGCGTATCATCCGCACTACTGAGAAGGTGATCGGCTGCAATCTGCCTACCCTCGAGGACCTGCACACCTCGAGGACCCTTAGGCGTGCGAGGAAGATTGTGGCCGACCCCTCCCACCCTGGTCACTCCCTGTTCCAGCTACTCCCCTCTGGCAGAAGGCTGCGGTCCATCAGGACCAAAACCTCACGCCATAAGAACAGTTTCTTTCCACCTGCTACTGGCCTCTTCAACAAGGCCAAGGACTCCCATTGACATTCATTCACTTATTTAACTATTATAAGTCCATCTAATGGCAATTCAGTATGCATAAGCCACTTTATCTCATTATCCGATTGCACTATGTTGACCATTCACGCTGCTCATTATTCTTATTTTTATATATATTTTATTTTATATTTAAATTGTTGTATTCTTAGATTGTTTAGCTCTTAGAAATAGTTAAACTTTTGTACTTTTACTTAATTTAAGATCTGTATTTGTTTAGTGTTTTGCACCTCCCTGCCACAGTAAATTCTGTGTTTGTATAACATACATGGCGAATAAACCGAATTCTGATTCTGATTCTGAACTGGCACAGTCAATTAACCCACAATCAGTCTGTCTGGAGGCTTTCGAGCACGCTGTGACCTGCGCACCATCTCCGGGGCTGTAGCTGGCACTGCCGGTGCAGGTGTTTCGGGTGGTTCAGGTGACGGGGTCACCGAAAGGGTCTGTGGGTCCATAGTCAACTGTCCCCCCCCCCCAGGGACTGCCGACCCTTCCCCGAGTGACCTCTGGGCTGATGTCATGACGTAGGCAGACATGGTCTTGATGTCTGCGGAACACTCGTCCATCAGTCAGCTCCACAACATAGGAGAAAGGACCTCTCTGCGTCAGGATACCCCCAGGCAGCCATTTCTGACTAGAGTTGCAGCTGAAATTTCTCACATAGACATTGTCCCCTGGTTTCAGATGTCTCTCTTGTGCATGTTGATCATGTCCCTCCTTCTGCTTTTCCTGCTTCCTCATCATCGCCTTTATGTATGGTTGCAGCAGGTCAAAATTTGACTTAGGCCTACGCCCCATCAACAACTCTGCTGGAGCCCGAGCAGTAGTGGTCTGTGGCGTCAGACGGTATTTAAACAGAAAACGGGAAAGCCTGGTGCTTAGCGTGTCACCTTTCATTCGCTTCAGACCCTCCTTCACCGTCTGGACAGCTCGCTCCGCCAATCCATTCGAGGCTGGGTGGAAAGGAGCTGTACGAACATGCCGAATTCCATTCTGTTCCATGAACTCCCCAAACAGCTCACCGGTGAACGTCGGACCATTATCCGTGACCACAGACAGCCCATAAATTGCAAATATTTGCCTAAGCTGGTCTATGGTTTTGGGGGCTGTGATGTTGCTCATGATGTGCGCTTCTATCCACTTGGAGTGGGCATCCACCATTATGAGAAACATCTCCCCCATGAACGGGCCAGCGAAGTCCAGATGTAGTTTAGACCAGGGGTGGTCTGGCCACTCCCAGGGATGCAAAGGGGCTGGTGGCGACATGCGCTGATTAGACTGACATTGTGTGCATGATTTCACCTTGGTCTCCAGGTCTAAATCCATCTTGGGCCACCAGACATAGGACCTCGCTAGGCTCTTCATTCGCGACGCCCCCGGATGGGTCTCATGTAACTCCTCCACAATCTGCCAGCGACCTGGGGGAGGGACGACTACTCTCGCACCCCAGAAAATGCAGCCATCCTGTAGGCTGAGTTCAGTCTTGCGTGTGGCATATGGTTTCAGTTCCTCACTGTCCACCACCCTGGGCCAGCCCTGTAGCAGGTAAGTCTTTACTTTGGACAGCACCGGGTCTCTCTCTGTCCACTGCTTGACTTGGGCGGCCTTAACTGGTGTCTGTGACAACTTCTCTAATGAAAAAGTCTCCAGAGCCATTGCCTGTGACCGGTGTCTCAGGCAATGGCAGGCGACAACGCGTCAGCGTTTGCGTTGTCCTTTCCTGCTCTGTACACTATGCTGTATTGGTAGGCTGACAAGATGAGTGCCCACCGTTGGATCCTTGCTGATGCTAGCGGCGGAATGCCACGCGTTTCACTGAACAGGCTCATCAGGGGTTTAGGGTCAGTATAGATCTTAAAAACACGCCCATATAAGTACTGATGGAACCGCTTTACTGCAAAAACAATGGCTAGACCTTCTTTGTCCAACTGTGAGTAACCTTTGTCTGCAGCTGTCAGTGTCCTTGAAACAAATCCCACAGGTCTCACTGAGCCCTCTTCCATGACATGCGAAAGGACTGCCCCCACTCCATAGGGCGAGGCATCACATGAGAGCACCATGTCTTTATCTGGATCATAGTGAACGAGCAGCTTTGCTGAATGAAGGAGTTCTTTCACCTCGGCAAACGCTTTCTCCTGCTCCGCACACCACTGCCAGTTTGTGTCATTGTGCAGCAGCTTGTACAGTGGGGCTAACACCTTCGATAGATCCCACAGGAATTTTCCATAGTAATAAACCATACCCAGGAATGAGCGGAGTTCTGTGACGTTCTTAGGGCTTGGAGCTTCCTTGATAGCCCTCACTTTGTCCTCAACTGGACGGAGCCCCTCTGCGTTGATCGCTTGTCCCAGATAAGTCACCCCCTCCGCCATAAACACACATTTTTCCCGTCTCAGGTGCAGCCCTGCGTCTGAGAGTCTCTTGAGCACCAGCTCTAAGTGTTCAAGGTGCCTAGCCTCAGTAGCCCCTGTGATTAATATGTCATCTAAGTACACGGCTACATGGGGAATCCCTTGCAATAGAGTGTCCATTGTCCTTTGGAAAATGGCCGGGCTGGACGCCACTCCGAACACTAGGCGATTGTACTTGAATAATCCTTTGTCCGTATTTATGGTGACATACTGTTTTGAATCCTCATGTAGGAGTAGTTGCCGGTACGCATGGCTCATATCCAGCTTCGTGAACAGCTGACCTCCAGCCAGTGTTGCAAACAGGCCGTCCACCCGTGGCAACGGATACTCCTCCAGCTTTGAGACTTGATTCACGGTCAGCTTGTAGTCTCCACAAATCCATACGGTTCCATCTGCCTTCAAAACAGGAACGATGGGCGCTGCCCACCTTGAAAACTGGACAGGCTTCACGATGCCAAGCACCTGCAAACATTCCAGCTCCTCCTCCACTTTGCTTTTCATGGCATAGGGCACCACTCTGGGCTTAAAGAAACTTGGTGCTGCCTCGGGGTCAACATGCAACTTCACCGCCACACCCTTAAGTGTGCCCAGTTCTTCTCTGAACACCTCACTGTAGCACTGCAAAATGTCCTCTGTCGTGTGAGCATACTTAACCTCATGCCAATTCAGTAATATTTTGCGAAGCCAATCCCGACCCAATAAACTAGGCCCCTTACCCTTGGCTATTACACATCTGCCTTGAGCCCTCTGACCTCCAGCTGAAATGTTCACATCCAACACCCCCACATGAGGTATAGCCTGACCTGTGTATGTCCTTAGTCGGAGTGTTGATGGCTTAATAGGAGGTGGCTCGTGTCCCCATGTCCTCCTGGAGGTCTCCTCACTGATGACTGATGCTGTAGCCCCAGAATCAATTTCAAACATTATGTCCTTTCGACAGTCACTGTTGCATAATAGGGCATGGACGGTTCCTCATTGGTATCCACAGCAAACATGTTGAAGGCACAGGCTGCCTCTCCTTCATCTCCTTCAAGATACTGGGTGGGCGCTTGATTCTGCTGGCTTTTCCATCTTTCATTCTTTGGCCTATTTTCAACACCCCTGCATTTTTTCGCTAAGTGTCCCTTTTTATTACAGGCATGACATACAGATTCTTGGAATTTTCAATCATTTGCATAGTGTGCCCCTCCACACCTAAAACATTCAACTCTCCTTGCTGGTTTCACAGCCTCTCTCTTGACGTGGTGCACAGCCTGTGATGGCGATCCCACCTGACCACTTTGAATGTCCTTGGCATTATTTGCCGCCACTTCCATCCCTCGCGACAGTTCCACTGCCTTCTTGAAACTCAATGGTGGGGGCTCCCCCAGCAACCGGCGCTGAATGGCGTCATTGTTAATGCCGCACACTAATCTGTCCCGGAGCATGTCATCTAAAACTGCCCCAAAATCACAATGTTCTGATAGCTGCCGTAATTCTGCAACAAAGTTAGCTACAGACTCACCTGACTTCCTAAACTTGTTGTGGAATTTGAACCGCTGGACTATTACTGATGGCGTTGGATTGTGGTGGTTCCTAACGAGCCTGACCAGGTCAGCATATGGAATTTCCCCCGGTTTCCTCGGTGTGGCTAAGTTCCTTATCAATTTGTAAGTCCTTGCCCCACACACACTCAGGAGAATTGAGCGCTGTTTAGCCTCCTCTGTTACTCCATTAGCCGCGAAAAAGTGTCCCAACCTTTCCTCATACTTCGTCCAGTCCTCGTCCCCCTCCACAAATTCACCGATCGTCCCAAACGTAGGCATCTGAACACGAGGCTCTCCTGCCGCCACTGGTACTCTGAGCTGTTGGCTCCCATCTCCAAGCTCCTCTTCACTGCTTTCACTCATGGAGATAGCCGCCTAACTCGCAAACTGTTTTTAGCTAACGCTAACAAACAAAACGGAATGTAAAAAAACATCTTCCAATTTACCTCGTCGCCAAAATATGTGGTAACCTAGCCAAAGACACGGACCACGAAGAAGGATATATCAAGCGGTAGCTTTATATGAAAGAGCCGAGGTTGCCATACAGGGTATACTCAGGTACTTTCCTCGTGCATACAAGAATCCGACGAAATGCTAAACTGGTGTTAATTTATTCTAGAGCTCCCCCCTGGTGGTATAACAAAAGAACCATTACAAAAATGCCGAAGAGATCCGTCTCTCAAAAAATAAAAAGAGTAAGCTAACTATTTCACAAAGTAGCTGGCAAGAAAATGGCTGTTTCTTCACACTACAAAAGTACAATTTCGGTCTCCCACAGTGAAAATTCTTACATAACAAGCGGTGGAAAAAGGCCGTAAGTAACACCATAGGAAGTTACTTTTAGCATTCCCATATTTGGATTGTAGTGGATTGTAGCCTACATTTGTGTAGCCTATAAGTTATATATGGGCCCCATGTTAAATCATAAAGAATGATGGGAGTGGGTACAATTTGTTTCTATATTTAACAGTTTTATGTCATGGACGTTATACGTAGGCTAATCTAAAATGTGAATGATTGTAAACTTAAGCAGACTACAAATATGGCGCACATTTGACGTCTGAACACGTTGTTGGATATCTGGGAATTGTAGTTCTGTATTTTCAGATATATTTCATACTTAATTTCGCCCAAAGGTAGTATCGAATTCACTTATTATGAAATATATACTTACATCAGTCTCGTAGGAAAGCCATAATTTAGCAGTTTTCGACCAGTCCAAATGTACTATATGTCACTTTTACTTAACATTATTTAACATCATTATTTCACTTTTTTCTTACGTGGTTCTGA
This sequence comes from Osmerus mordax, assembly GCF_038355195.1. Classification (NCBI taxonomy): domain Eukaryota; kingdom Metazoa; phylum Chordata; class Actinopteri; order Osmeriformes; family Osmeridae; genus Osmerus; species Osmerus mordax. The sequence goes on from NC_090052.1 coordinate 9,937,451, forward strand.
CATCATACGTAAATAAAGTCATTTTGAGTGTGAATACAAAATCTCAGGTGGATTGTAGTTTCAGATTAAATGAAAAATCCAATTGAATATTTTTTAAGTACAGTTCTAGGTGGCGCTGTCGATCCCCTGTTGGGGCTAGGTTTATGAAATTGAAAGATGCTATTGAAGTCCATCCAGAGTTATCCAGAGTCGCTCTGGATAAGAGCGTCTGCTAAATGACTAAATGAAGTAACCCCACTTATTCACCAAGCAAGGACTATGTACCATAAAGGGAACTCTTAACCCTAACCCTCATTTCTGTCCAAAACTGCATGTCTGTAAACCTTAATTTTTCAGCATTGCGTTTACATTTACATTTAGGGCTCACCACCTACAGGAGGGGTCATGGGGGTCGGGTGCAGTGTGAGACGGGCGGCGGCCGAAGGCGGGGGCCTTGGCGGTCCGATCCTCGGCTGTAGAAGCTAGCTCTAGGGACGTGGAACGTCACCTCGCTGGCGGGAAAGGAGCCTGAGCTGGTGCGCGAGGTAGAGAGATTCCGGCTAGATATAGTCTGCCTCGCCTCGACGCACAGCAAAGGCTCCGGAACCAGTCTCCTTGAGAGGGGCTGGACTCTCTTCCACTCTGGAGTTGCCCTTGGTGAGAGGCGTCGAGCTGGGGTGGGAATACTTGTTTCCCCTTGGTTCGGCGCCTGTACATTGGGGTTCACCCCGGTGGACGAGAGGGTAGCCTTCTGTGTAGGGTTGGATTTCTGTGCTAGACACAGCTTGTCCATAACGAACACCATGTTCAAGCATAAGGGTGTCCATATGTGCACCTGGCACCAGGACACCCGAGGTCTCAGTCCGATGATCGACTTTGTAGTTGTGTCGTCGGACTTGGGGCCAAATGTCTTGGACACTTGGGTGAGGAGAGGGGCGGAGCTGTCAACTGATCACCACCTGGTGGTGAGTTGGCTACGATGGTGGGGGAGGACGCCGGTCAGGCCTGGCAGGCCCAAACGTAATGTGAGGGTCTGCTGGGAACGGCTGTCAGAACCCCCTGTCAGAAGGAGCTTCAACTCCCACCTCCAGGAGAACTTCGATCATGTCTCGGGGGGGGGCCGGGGACATTGAGTCCGAATGGGCCATGTTCCGGGCCTCCATTGTTGAAGCGGCTGACCGGAGCTGCAGCCGCAAGGCGGTCGGTGCATGTCGCGGCGGTAACCCTCGAACCCGGTGGTGGACTCCGGAGGTGAGGGATGCCGTCAAGCTGAAGAAGGAGGCCTATCGGACTATATTGGCTGGTAGGACTCCAGAGGCAGCTGATGTGTACGAAAGGTTCTGGACCACCATCCGGCGACTCAGGAGGGGGAAGCAGTGCACTGTCAACACTGTATATGGTGGGGATGGTGCGCTGCTGACCTTGACGGGGGACGTCCTGGATCGGTGGAAGGAATACTTCGAAGACCTCCTTAATTCCACCAACACGCTTTCCGACGTGGAGGCAGAGTCTGGGGACATCGGGGGGGGGGGCCCTTCTATCTCAGGGGCTGAGGTCGCCGAGGTGGTTGAAAAGCTCCGCGGTGGCAGGGCCCCTGGGGTGGATGAGGTCCGCCCGGAGTTCCTTAAGGTTCTGGATGTTGTAGGGCTGTCTTGGTTGACACGACTCTGCAACATCGCGTGGACATCGGGGACAGTGCCTCTGGACTGGCAGACCGGGGTGGTGGTTCCCCTCTTTAAAAAGGGGGACCAGAGGGTGTGCTCCAACTTTAGGGGGATCACACTCCTCAGCCTCCCTGGGAAAGTCTATTTAGGGGTCCTGGAGAGGAGGGTCCGTCGGATTGTCGAACCTCGGATTCAGGAGGAGCAATGTGGTTTTCGTCTTGGCCGTGGAACAGTGGACCAGCTCTATAACCTCGGCAGAGTACTGCAGGGTACATGGGAGTTCGCCCAACCAGTATACACATGTGGATTTGGAAAAGGCGTTCGACCGTGTCCCTCGGGGGCTCATGTGGGGGGTGCTCCGAGAGTACAGGGTACCGGATTCCCTGATCGGGGCTGTCCGGTCCTTGTACGACCGGTGCCAGAGTTTGGTCCACATTGCCGGTAGTAAGTCGAACTTGTTCCCGGTGAGGGTTGGACTCCGCCAGGGCTGCCCTTTGTCACCGATTCTGTTCATAACTTATATGGACAGAATTTCTAGGCACAGCCTGGGCGTTGAGGGGGTCCGGTTTGGTGACCTCAGGATTGGGTCGCTGCTTTTTGCAGATGATGTGGTCCTGTTGGCTTCATCAGGCCGCGACGTTCAGCTCTCCAAATCTGAGGCCATGGTTGTTTACCGGAAAAGGGTGGAGTGCAATCTCCGGGTCGGGGGGAAAACTTGACCCAAGCGGAGAAGTTCAAGTATCTCGGGATCTTGTTCACGAGTGAGGGAAGAATTGAGCGCGAGATCGACAGGCGGATCGGTGCGGCGTCCGCAGTGATGCGGGCTCTGCATCGGCCCGTCGTGGTGAAGAAGGAGCTGAGTTGAAAGGCGAAGCTCTCTATTTACCAGTCGATCTACGTTCCTACCCTCACCTATGGTCACGAACTGTGGGTAGTGACCAAAAGAACGAGATCGCGAATACAAGCGGACGAAATGAGCTTTCTCCGCAGGGTGTCCGGGCTCTCCCTTAGAGATAGGGTGAAAAGCTCGGTCATCCGGGAGGGGCTCAAAGTAGAACCGCTGCTCCTCCGCGTCGAGAGGAGCCAGCTGAGGTGGCTCGGGCATCTGATCAGGATGCCTCCTGGACGCCTCCCTGGTGAGGTGTTCTGGGCACGTCCCACTGGGAAGAGGCCCCGGGGAAGACCCAGGACACGCTGGAGGGACTATGTCTCTCGGCTGGCCTAGGAACGCCTCGGGGTCCCCCAGGAAGAGCTGGTGAAAGTGGCCGGGGAGAGGGAAGTCTGGGCCTCCCTGCTTAGGTTGCTGCCCCCGCGACCCGACCCCTAGACAAGCGGCAGATAACGAACGAACGAACAAACAAATTATACAACATGAACCTCAAAAAGTGTAGAAAGTAGAAAAAAGGCAAGCAACAGTAATATAATTCACAGCGAGTACAAGAAGTTAAATCAGTTACAACTAACCAACAAGAGCAACAAGTCCCTCAATAAGAGTCATTGTGTTCTTGGAGGAAATTAACATCAGGTCCAGCGAATAATTCCTAAGTACCGTTGTACTCCCGGATCAAGTGCGTCTTAAGCCTGTTCTTGAAGGTGGGGAGACAGACAGTGTCTCTGATGGAGGTGGGGAGGTGATTCCACCAGACAGGAGAAGAGCTTGTGTTGGGACCGGGCGCTCTTGAGCGGTGGGACCACCAGACGGTTGTCAGAAGAAGACCGTAGGTGGCGGGTGGGGATGTAAGGTTGGAGGAGAGACTTGATGTAGTCGGGTGCAGTCCTGTTCACCGCTCGGAAGGTCAGTACCAGGGTCTTGAATCTGATACGGGCCATGATGGGAAGCCAGTGGAGGGAGATGAGGAGTGGGGTAACATGGGAGCGTCTGGGTAGTTTGAAGACCAGGCGGGCCGCTGCGTTCTGAATCCTCTGGAGAGGGCGGGTTGCGCATGCTGGGAGACCGGCAAGCAGTGAGTTGCAGAAGTCCAACTATGTGCATGGAACCTTTCTCAACTAAACCTGATAGACATTAAACCTTTGTGGGCACTATACTACAGGACACATCACTATCATGTATAAATCATTTTCTGTCAGCTGTGCATTCAGGGTAAAATAAACTTTTAGCTTTAGTCAACATTGCACAATTGCAAAAGCCTATAGGCCTACTGCAACCACTTTTGTTAACTCGGTTTGGTCCCGGGGTGATGAAGGCACCAGAACACAACACCAAGCCGTGTTTAATGACAGACAAGAACAAGTAGGCCTAGGCCTGCCAACACCACCCAAACGACTGCACGACGAGTGCACACATCAGCGCATCCGACATTGCGGTAATGCCTATTCCCGGCGAGAAATTAAGCAGGTGTAGCCTAGGTCTAGGTGATTTTAAAATACACTAACACTTTGTGTGTCTTATAACACATATGCTGCTTCCTGGCTGAATTTAGCACTTGCTCCAGTAGCCTAAGACATTCCAGGAATGATGTCACAACAACATTGAACATGAACGAATCTGTCGCTCCCAGCATTGACTGATAAATGGTTTGATTTGGTTTAGCCTATGTCGGCCTATAGGCTTAGACCATGGCTCGTGCTGCTTAAAGGATTGCTTTCACTTCTAAAAATAATACCACCGCACAGGACATGAATGCTATACAGAGGGCTGTGAAAGCAGTGCACAAAATAATCGGGCGGCGCTGGTTTATGCAGGAGACTCCGAGACCTGAGGGCTGTCAGTCAGCATCTCGTCATATGGGGTGTCATGAACTCAGCGATGAGTTCATGACACCCCAGCCTCCACCCTTGGTTCTGTGTTTTCTCTTTCAAGGGGGGATGCGTAACGCTCTCATGCTTCTAGTTCGAGACATTGTCTCCGTTGGGTGCGGCTGAAATAAGGGGAATAGAAACATACAAATATATTGAAATGAATTTTTGGGTAGCAGATGTTATGGGATAACAGGGATACCCCTGGTAGGCTACATGATCTGATCTGGAGCATGTTGTTGATAAAACAGGTACATAGACCTGAAGCAAGAAAAGTTAAATGTATCGATGTCCAGGCAAGAAATTGTTCTAGAAAATAATTTATTTGTCTCAATACCCAAATTGAAATGCATAACATTGACATTCTGTCGATGCCTAGATGTTGACATCGTCATCATCTGAGCTTAAACATTCCTGGCCCTCTTCCAGGAGTTCTTCCAGGTCCAGGTCAGGTTCTGTAAGATCCAGGTGAAGGTGTTGGAGATACATCTGACTTCAACTCTGTAAGTTTCCTCTGGGGCAAACTTTGGAGTCCCTTCCTCCCTTTTGGTGACAGGTTCCAACAGTCACCTACATAAATAAGCTTATTTAAACATTTGCGCCCTCAACGAAAACACCAGAGCAGCCTAATTGAAACTGCTACTAAATCGCAACAATGTAAAATGAGTTAATGTGTCCATGCACACTTTTTCGTTACCAGAGATTGACTGCTCCAAGACCTCAGCACGTCACTTCAGGTATTCCCAGTGCTGCTTCATCTCTTTGATGAGGACCACTTCTTCCTCCTCCAGCCTCCGGATACCCATGACGTTCTCAAAGACCTTTTTTGTGAGAATGTCCGTATCTGAAGCAAAAAGAAATTACAAAAATAAGTACAAAAGACAGTTATGTGGTTAAGAACACAAAATAATAGGAATACATAAATACAATACAATGATAACATTTTGTTAAACTATTTTATTTCTTAAGTATTAAGTGTTATTTCCTAATTGCTTTTGCCTCTAAAGTATCGAAAGTGGCTATTACTACCCACAAACCTTTTTTGCCAATTTCTATTCATTTTATTTAAAAGCAGTTAGGAAATAACTTACTACTCAGGTTGAGTCAGGTGACTGAGCGGTTAGGGAATCGGGCTAGTAATCTGAAGGTTGCCAGTTCGATTCCCGGCCGTACCCAATGACGTTGTGTCCTTGGGCAAGGCACTTCACCCTTCTTGCCTTGGGGGAATGTCCCTGTACTTACTGTAAGTCGCTCTGGATAAGAGCGTCTGCTAAATGACTAAATGTAATGTAAATGCACTCAGAAAAAAAAAAACGTCAACACAGTTCATCGGAAAAACATCATGAAATACATTACAATTTCAAGGAAACTTTAATTCAAGTAACCATAAGAAGCATGAGCGAAAAGTGCTGGACAACACAAAAAGCACTACTTTGATTTGCTCACTTTTATGACAATTATAGGCTACATACCAGATGTTGGAACTTGCCAGGGGAATATGTATTCCGGCTGGAAGATTAACTCCACTGACTCCACTGTTAATTCTGAAGACCTCTAATTGGTGGCCAAGCCGCGAAGCCTTAAGTGTTTCTACGTATTCTTATTATTCTCAAGTCTCAGTCAATATTTGGACTACATAGACAACCTAGGTGTCAAAAGTTTAATCTTGGTAGCGATTGAGTTGCTTGTATTTGTATTTAAGTTCCGTTGCACGGTTTAAGTAGACATTACGTTTTTGTGGCGAAAAGTGAAGCTAACGGTGGCTAACTTGCTAGCCACAGTCACTGATGCTACTAACGTCACTAACGTCACGAAAACTCGCATGACTATATCTCTAGCAGAACATTAGAACAGTTTAGCAGCTCGTTAACATACTGCAGCGGTCTATGATGCGTCTGTTTTCAATCGTTAAAATAAACATTCCTCACAAATACATTTTCGTTGGATTTATTATGACATTAGATTACAAGTAAACGATTTGGGGGTGAAATTATCATTACCTGTGGTTTCAAACCAGTGTAGCTCACTGCAACGCTGTAGCCTACCCGAGAGACTAGTGAGTAGCTAACAAAAACATCTCCACAGCTGTTTAGGAAGTCAAACGGCGACAGAAAATGTTCGGCACTCCCCTTACTTAAATCAAAAGTCTATCTAAATACTGACCTGAACTTCATTGTCACAGCCTAAACTTTGTCAATCTGTTCATGTAAATAATTAATTTCAGCCTAAACCGTACAACGGAACGTTAAATCCAATTCAACCAACGCAATAGCTACCAAGATGAACACAGCAGTAGTCTAGTACTGTAGTAGTACAATTTACCGGGGCAGCTTCTCCACACAGGGCTATATCGTACTTAGCGTTGTTACTGACAACGATTGCTACCAGCGATTTTCCACTAAATAAATGTCAAGCTTATTTACGTTTTTGGGGGCATATTTTCAGTTAGCAGATGGTACCGTTTGAATCGCGATTCCATCTTCTACTACCGGTAACGTTGTATAATAATCTTCAAAGGGGGTTCTTTTATTCATGAATGAATGCAATATGAGTAAGCTAAATGCCTGAAAATATCACGAGAAGGGAAAAACTTAAAAGGACGTTTAAGTCATAGAGATTAGGTACATTTTTACACCGGTCTGCCAAATTTATTCGTTTTGATTCAGCTATGAGGCTGCCTCTTGCAGGGGAAATGAGAAGACATCATATTTCATTCTACACTTCACTCGTATTTTGAGTGGTAAATGAGCAGAAAAAAAAATGCTTTTATATCTATGTAATCTTTATAAATAATAAGTATGCATTTTTATATAAAATATACAGAAATATCAGTTGTAAAAATGTCATAAAAAACAGACCCCCCTGTGCAACCGACGCAAGCAAGCACACCCTACAATTTCACCAGAAATTGTACCCTTTCTAGTTATTTTTAGGATTCCTCCGTAAGGAGGAAACCTATTGTTATTGTTAGTTTTATTATGACACCAATGGGTCAAAGTTGGACTTGTGTTTACACACGCAACTTTTGAACCTTATGACTGATTTGATTTTCATGAATGACGTACCATTGGATTCCCTGGATCAAGACGAGTTCAATGCACCCTGTGACGTCAATTTCCGGTTATATAGATCTTCCGCCAATTCCGGTCTTATCAAAAACCTTTGAAAGCCTACTCCTCCTACAATTTTTTTCCAATCTTCCCCAGAATTGGCAACCATCATCGTCAGAGCAACCCTTCACTCAAAAAGTATTTATATATTTGATTTTCAAAACCGTTTGTCCGGTACAGCCAATCAAAATTGGCAACAAAGCAACCAAACAGGAATTTGGGGCAAATCTCTGCAAATCTTTGAGATATCAACACTAAACTTGGTATATCGGTGGAAGACACTACAACATGTTACCATGTGCAAAGGCAACTTCATATCTCCAAAAATGATCCCCGCGCGTGCTCCAAATTCCCACACACTCAGCCTTCCCTTGACACACACATGCTTTCTTGAAATTGTGTGCTGACCAAGCCCCCACCCTCGTTTTTTAGCCCCTGTTTCATTTCGCTTCCAATCGCAGCTCGTCGTTACGAATATAAATTATTTTTCGGCGGCCATTGTTGTTTTCAACTGGAATCGCGTGATAGCCGGGTTGGAGGCAGACACTTTCGGTAAGTCATTTTTCTACACATCTCGGCGAATTGTTCATCAAAAAGGTCGAGGAGGGCAGCCTTTAGGAGAAAAAGCAATTCCCCACAGACCTGTCGGCTCAGAATTTTGATTTGGGGCGTGAAAGTCTTTGTAATAAGCATATGGGAGACCTACTGCAACCACGATGGCAGTAAAAAGACCGCATAGGCTTACAGTATGTTCACACTGCAGGTTTTTTTACCGCTCTGCACCGCTCGCCTTCCCACAGTACACCACGCTTGAGGGCGTGTTAGACAAGTTAATACAGAGTTGTAGTTCTCTAAGGTCACTGTTGTAGTCATGGCCAAGCGTGCAGATTTGGGTTCATGTACTCACAATATCAATCAAAATACCACTTTTACACAACATTTAAGTAAGTGCAAGATTTTACTAGTGCAAGATTACAGTAGAATACATGTTATGCCACCGGTCACTCAACCAGTCGTTTGTAGGCTGGGCTAGCGAGCTAGCAGTGGCACAGAACAGTCACGTAATGTGACGAGACTGAATTTAAAAGTAGGCTATAAAAACACATTAGGAACAATGACGACATCGGCAACCATGCACCATGCATTATTAGTTTAATGTAATCTTTAAATTCAGAAATTCACATTAGTAACTTTGTTCTGAACAGAACTGGGTGTCAAATGTTTATCATGACCAACGGTTGCTAAGTTACAAGAAACCAATCCGATTGGCCAACGCTAGCGTTTTCACGCTCCTCATTTACATAAAGTTGAGAAAATCCAACTTGCAACGCTCCGCTCCGCTCGCCTTCCCACAATGCCCTACGCGAGCGTCAACGCCTGGTTTCATTAAAAATGAATTGGAAGCCGACGCCGCGCGCCGCCCGCTCCGCTGCAGTGTGAACGCACTGTTAGGCGGCAGCCATGTTTTGGCCGCGTCATGTTCATAAGTTCACCATTTTACGGTTATTTGTACACGAAAAAGGTCGAGGAGGGAAGCCTTTAGGAGATGTTGGAATTGTGCTTTTAGCCAGATGCTCTGATTATTTTTGTCATTTGTGGACTTGCAATTGGAGTGATACTGCGTCCCGGGGGTACATTGTTTTGACGTTAGCCTCAGAGTCAGACTAGGCTCGCCCACTGGCAGTGTGTAAACAATTTTGTATTTCACTCAATTCTACTCCAAAAACGTCAGGGAGGACTGCTTTTTGTAGACAAGGGCCTGCTAAAGATAGCCAGTATATCTGATTTTTCAAGGCGAGCCTGTTTCATTCGTCATATGCCCTGAGAAAGCGACCTACGTTAGCCAGGCTAGTTTTGCCAATTTCAGTAAGTCAGGCTATTTAAAGGTCTCTGACAGTCAGAATCACTGTTGACAGGCAAAGGTCGAGCTGGTCTTTTGTCAGATGTGTATATATTGACCAGTTTAGAGGTAAATACTCTTGCCAGAGCCTGGAATCGAACCCGTGTTTTGAGTGACTTTGCATGGGTCTCCATGAGGTCAACACATTTGGATTGCCACTGCATTTCACAGTCAAAACTGAAGTCTGTATCAAGTGTAGATGGGAAAAGCTTCATTTTTCACAACTGACATGGACCCTTTCTTCACTTTGACAGGTCTGGAGGGTCATGCAGAGGCCTGCTCAACAGAGTTCAACAGAGGATGCTCAGCGTAACAGAGGATGCAACAGAGCAGTGGTTCTCAACCCTGGTCCTCAAGTACCCCCTGTCCTGCATGTTTGAGATATTTCCCTGTTGCAACACACCTGATTCAAATGAATGGTCGTTAACAGGCTTCTGCATAACTAGATAACGACCCATTCATTTGAATCAGGTGTGTTGGAGCAGGGAAACATCTAAAACATGCAGGACAGGGGGTACTTGAGGACCAGGGTTGAGAACCACTGCAACAGAGGATGGTGAGATCCACACAGACCCCTTGCTGGACTACCCCTCTCTAGCTGGACAGCTTCTCTTCAGCCCTGACCCCAGGACAGCTTCATCCAGCTGGCCTGCCTGCCTGCCTGCAGGCCCTGCTTGCCCCTGCCTGCCAGCCCTCCAGAGACAGTCACCCCACAGACACAGTAGCTCTGCAGCCTGCTTTTTTGAGGACATTGATGAAAAAGGACAAGCCAGCATTTTTTACTTTTGTAGGGGGTTAAATATTGTCCAAACAACCAAAACGAATTCCCCTATGGTTTTAAGGAAGATGGGAAACTGAACATTAGCATGAACCAAATAATGCCAATACAAATAGAATTCCAGGTATTTGACTCTATGGGTTAAATCAGAGCAAGAATGGTACGGTTAAATGAAATACGCATTAAAAACATTGCAAATGAATGAAATCAATTACAAGGAAAACATGTTACAATATGAAAGCTTTAAATCTTACCTACTCTACCATGATAATTGTAAATCAGAGAGAAAGCAAGAGGTGAGCAAGGAGTAGGACAGTAGGACAAGGGAGAACTGAGGTAGAAGGTCTCAGGAGATGAAGAATCCACAGAACAATGCATTACAATTCCCTTTATACACAAGGACAACCAATCAGACCACATCTTGAATGGGGTGTGAGGGCCATCAAGTTGAGACCGTCCAGAAACTCCAGACTTTAGCATATGATAGGTGGGGGCAGGTTTGACACCCAGCCTTACACTTTGATGAAAGTCTAAATGTTTAATCCTTTCCATGTCCCAGTATGCCAAGCTGCTGACTTTGAGTGTCTTAAGTGATGAAACCAGTTCAAGTGATAGACTTATGACCTTGTTACGTCCCCAGTCCTGTCATGTGTTTTGTGTATGCGTGTTTGCTTTGCTCTGTTTCCATTCTCTACAGGTGGCGCCCTCTTTACCACTCATCAACCAACGACTCCTCCCTCCCGTTACCCGTTGTCCAGCTGGTTCTTGTTGTCCGTTATCCAATCCCGTCATCCCTCAGCTGTATATCTATCACTGTTTGTCCTGTCAAAGGGGGTGGCCTTTTTGTCCTTTGGAGAGCTCCTTCTTGGTGTGTTTGGCTGTGCTGGCTGTGAATGTTGTGGAAACCTGAGAGACCCGTTAGTTGATAACTGTTTTGTGTTGTACTGTAATTCACTGTTGTTTGATAACCCTTTTTTTTTTGTTAACCTTATTTCTTTTGTCTTCCCAGGGAGGAGGGGAAGCACCTTGTGTGTTAGGCAAGACGCCCTGGGCTTACGTCACCCGTAGGGTAACTTCCTTGTCTAAACACATCAGGTTAGAACTGGGCGGACCACCCCCTGTATTTTGGTTAGGGTGTTCTGCTCGAGCGCCAGTTAGTCAGTATTGTTTGGTTGGTAGTTGGGACAGGTAAGGGTGGGCTGTCTTTTGTTTTCTTTGCTTTGGTCCCGTCCAGCCCCTTATCCCTACTATCGCCGTGGCTAATAAACGCCCTTATCTTGACGGTGACCTTGTGTCTGTGCCCTTGCTTGCACCACGACTCCATGCCTCTTTTTCTGACCGCTGGGGGTCAGAGAAGAAGGCTAGAATTCGAATTAGAAGTCAGGAAGCTGGATCAGGAATTGGAGGTAAAGAGAATTGAAGCCGCAGCTGATGAACGGGTCCGAATCCGTATTCGGCAGATGGAGCTTGAGGCAGGTGTGGCACCCCCTTCACCCAGAAAGGAGAGCCATTTTGATGTAGGGAGGAACATTGCAGTGGTACCTCCATTTCGTGAGTCAGAAGTGGACTCTTACTTTTCAGCGTTTGAGAGAGTAGCGGCTGCTCTACATTGGCCTAAAGAGGTTTGGCCTCTACTTCTCCAATGTAAGTTGACTGGGAAAGCCCAGGAAGTGGTAGCCTCTCTATCTATAGAGGACAGTTTGCAGTACGAAACTGTAAAGGCCACTGTGCTGCGGGCGTATGAGCTTGTGCCAGAAGCCTATAGGCAACGCTTTAGGCACCACAAAAAAAGCAGTAACCGCACTTTTGTTGAGTTCGCAAGGGACAAAGAGTCCTTATTTGACCGGTGGTGCACCGCCAGTAAAGCGACCAATTACGCAGGCTTTGTTACTGGAGGATTTTAAGAACCACCTTCCAGACAGGATAGTCGTTCACTTGAACGAACGGAAGGTGCCGACGCTGGCAGGGGCAGCCGTAATGGCAGATGAATATGCACTAACGCATAAGACTGTTTTTACTGCGCCTGCTTCCGAGAATAGGACAAACACTTCGCAAGTGGCTAGACCGTCTCGCAATTCGGCTGACCCTCCCTCTGCACTGGGTAAGGACATGAGGGAATGTTTTTACTGCCATCGTGAAGGCCACTTAATCGCTCACTGTCCTACTCTAAAGAATAAGCCTAGGCCACCCATGTCTCCCCCTCAAAAGAGGAAACCCACAAGTGTTGGCTTTGTGCACTCCGAGGAGCTTGATTGCGGGTATAGTCCGTTCATTTCTAGTGGTTGGGTTTCCCTGAGTGAGGACACCGCCAACCGCCAGCCAGTACAGGTGCTGCGTGACACAGGAGCAGCACAGTCAATAATCTTGTCTGACGTTCTGCCCTGGTCCTCCGAATCGTATTGTGGGTCGCATGTTTTGTTAACGGGGATCGAAATGGGTACAGTTTCAGTACCTCTGCATTGGGTTTACCTGTCCTCAGGTTTGGTGTCTGGCCGTTTCCGTGTTGGGGTGGTGCCCAAAATGCCAGTCAAAGGTGTGGCTCTGTTATTAGACAATGATCTTGCTGGGGGCAGAGTTGTCCCTGTAATGGAGGTTTTGGACAACCCTGATCCCACTTACTTGGATACGAACGTAAACCTTCCAGTGTTTCCGGCTTGCGCGGTGACTCGCGCGTAAGACGGGAGAGATCTTTGATTTTTCTCCGTTATACTCATCCAGTAAGAATCCAGTTACGCCCCCTGTGACACAGGCAGAGTCGCTCACGCTGTTTGGACCGGATCCCAAACCAAGTGCCTGCGATGGGGAGTTAAGTAGTTTGTTGGACACCATCACACCTACAAGGGTGATGGAGTGCCAGCAAAAAGACGAAAGCCTTCGGAAGTGTTTCGCTTCAGTCGATTCAGCAGGTACAGCCGGCGAAGCGAAAACCAGCTACTTCTTAGAGAAAGGGGTTCTGATGAGGAAGTGGAACGCCCACGGCAGAGAAAGGATGGGGTTCTGTTTATCAGGTGGTCCTACCTACTCAGTTTCGGCAGCAGGTGCTGTCGCTAGCACATGACTTTACATAGTCGGGACACTTGGGGATCACAAAGACTTACGATCGTGTCCTTAGGCATTTCTTCTGGCCTGGCCTGAAAACTGATGTGGTAAAGCACTGTAAAACGTGTCATGTGTGTCAACTGACGGGAAAACCCAATCAGACAATCCCCCGTTCTCCTCTCCATCCGATACCGGTGGTGGGGGAGCCTTTTGAAAGGGTGATAATAGACTGTGTTGGCCCACTCCCAAAAACTAAGTCAGGCAACCAGTTTTTATTAACACTAATGTGCTGTACTACGAGGTACCCAGAGGCAATCCCTCTCCGTGCAATCACCGCGAAAGCAGTGATTAAGGTATTGATCAAGTTCTTCACTACGTTTGGCCTACCGAGGACATTAGTCGGATCAAGGATCCAACTTCACATCCAAATTGTTTGCCTCGGTGATGCAGACACTTGCCATCACACATCAGACTTCCAGTGCGTATCATCCCGAGAGCCAGGGTGCATTAGAGAGATGGCACCAAACCTTGAAGGGGATGCTAAGGAGATACTGTTTAGCAACAAAGTCAGACTGGGATGAAGGGGTTCCGTTTGTTTTGTTTGCTATAAGAGAAACAGTACAAGAGTCGTTGGGGTTCAGTCCAGCTGACCTCGTTTTCGGACATACAGTGAGAGGTCCTCTAAGAGTAGTGAAAGAGCAAATGTTGGGTCAGAACTCGGTCTGTACAAAGACTGAGAAATGTCTTGGATTACGTGTCCAAGACCCGTGAGAGACTGCAAGACGCATGTGCGTTGGCTGGGGAGTCTCTCTCAGTTGCCCAGAAACGGATGAAGGCAAGGTACGATAAGAAGACTGTGAGCCGGGTGTTTGTGCCTGGTGATCAGGTGTTAGTTTTGTTGCCAGTGCCTGGTTCATCCTTGTCAGCCCAGTTCTCCGGCCCGTACACTGTGGAGAAGCGCATCAGTGACACCAACTACATGGTTAAAACCCCAGAGCGCAGGCGCTCCTCACATCTTTGCCATGTCAACATGCTGAAAGAATACCTTGAAAGGGACTCTCCTCCCGGTCTGAGCAGGTCCACCCAGCCCAAAGGGGCAGGTCGGGTGGCTGGAATGCTGGTAGCTGAGGCCGAACCTGAGGGTGACGCTGATGATGGGTTGGAAGAGCGCAAAGCTCATGTGAAGTGCGAACGTCTGTAACTCTGACACACTGAAGGTGTTACCTACGGTGATGTTACATTTGGACAGGAAGAAGCAGGCTGATCTTGTCCACCTTATCCATGTTTTTCCCAGCCTCTTCCAAGACGTTCCGAGCCGCACGTCAGTATTGGAACACGACGTTGATGTAGGAGATGCCGTGCCTATCAGACAGCATCCATACCGCATCAACGCCCACAAACGAGAGGTAATGCGAAAGGAAGCAGTTTACTTGGTTGAACATGGTATGGCGACACCAAGTAGTAGTCCTTGGAGCTCGCCATGCATCCTTGTGCCCAAGCCAGACGGCACCTCTAGGCTATGCACGGACTACAGACGCGTAAACGCTGTCACTGTACCCGACTCGTATCCAATGCCACGCGTGGACGATTGCGTGGATACCATCGGCTCTGCAGTATACGTCGGTAAGCTTGACATGTTAAAAGGTTATTGGCAAGTTCCGCTGACCTCCCGTGCTTCAGACATTTCAGCCTTTGTAACGCCAGATACTTTCCTACAATACACTGTGATGGCTTTTGGGATGCGCAATGCGCCTGCCACGTTTCAGCGGCTGGTGAACGTGGTACTGGCCGATGTGCCACATTGTACCGCTTACCTCGATGATGTTGTGGTTCACTCCTCCACGTGGGCCGAGCATGTCTCCACATTAAAGGTGGTGTTCCAAAGATTATAGGCTGCATCACTGGCGTTGAATTTAGCAAAATGTGAGTTTGGCAAGGCTACTGTTACTTATCTGGGTAAAGAGGTAGGCCGTGGCGAAGTGCGTCCAGTGGCCAAGAAGGTAGAGGCCATTACAGCCTACCCAGTGCCCACCACCCGCCGCCAGTTACGCCGATTTGTAGGTATGGTGGGGTACTACAGAACATTTTGTAAGAACTTCTCCACAGTAATCGCACCGCTCACCTCCCTGCTCAGCCCTAAGGTTGTGTTCAGTTGGACAGCAGACTGTCAACGTGCCTTTGAGTCGGCTAAAGCACTGCTCTGTACCACTCCCGTTCTCGCAGCTCCAAACTTCAACAAGCCGTTTAAATTGGAGGTTGATGCCAGTAGTACAGGAGCTGG
This sequence comes from Osmerus mordax, assembly GCF_038355195.1. Lineage (NCBI taxonomy): Eukaryota > Metazoa > Chordata > Actinopteri > Osmeriformes > Osmeridae > Osmerus > Osmerus mordax. The sequence goes on from NC_090052.1 coordinate 9,952,959, forward strand.
GGCAGTCCTTCTTCAAGAGGACGATGGTGGAGTAGACCGTCCAGTGTGTTTCTTTTCTAAGAAGTTTACTCCATGCCAAACTAGATATTCTACGGTTGAGCAGGAAACTTTGGCCATGTTACTCGCTTTACAGTTTTTCGAGGTGTACGTTGGGTCCAGTGCGTTGCCAGTGGTGGTCTTTACTGACCATAATCCCTTGGTGTTCCTCGATAGAATGTATAACCACAATCGTCGCCTGATGCGGTGGGCGTTAATTGTACAGGGGTACAACTTAGAGATCCAGTACATAAAGGGGTCTAGTAACGTGGTTGCAGATGCCTTGTCACGCGTCTGGTAACTCTGGCAGCTATGCCATGACAGGGGTCCGTGTGTTGTCACGACAACAACCTCAGGGTTTGTGTCTTTTTGGGGGGGGGCGTGTTACGTCCCCAGTCCTGTCATGTGTTTTGTGTGTGCGTGTTTGCTTTGCTCTGTTTCCATTCTCTACAGGTGGCGCCCTCTTTACCACTCATCAACCAACGACTCCTCCCTCCCGTTACCCGTTGTCCAGCTGGTTCTTGATGTCCGTTATCCAATCCCGTCGTCCCTCAGCTGTATATCTATCACTGTTTGTCCTGTCAAAGGGGGCGGCCTTTTTGTCCTTTGGAGAGCTCCTTCTTGGTGTGTTGGTAGGTTGTGGAAACCTGAGAGACCCGTTAGTTGATAACTGTTTTGTGTTGTACTGTAATTCACTGTTGTTTGATAACCCTTTTTTTTTGGTTAACCTTATTTCTTTTGTCTTCCCAGGGAGGGGGGGAAGCACCTTGTGTGTTAGGCAAGACGCCCTGGGCTTACGTCACCCGTAGGGTAACTTCCTTGTCTAAACACATCAGGTTAGAACTGGGCGGACCACCCCCTGTATTTTGGTTAGGGTGTTCTGCTCGAGCGCCAGTTAGTCAGTATTGTTTGGTTGGTAGTTGGGACAGGTAAGGGTGGGCTGTCTTTTGTTTTCTTTGCTTTGGTCCCGTCCAGCCCCTTCTCCCTACTATCGCCGTGGCTAATAAACGCCCTTATCTTGACGGTGACCTTGTGTCTGTGCCCTTGCTTGCACCACGACTCCATGCCTCTTTTTCTGACCGCTTTATAATAAGTCAACGCTTTTTGGCATTTACAAAGTGTTAACTAATAGTTAGTTAATCCTTTATAAAACATTTTGAAACATTAACAATACATTATTAAATAGTTAATAAGCTTATTATTAAATGCTATGTTAATCATTAATAAACACTGTTAAACATTATGGATTTGATTCATAATTCAATTCATAAGGTGTTTGATAACTGCATTACCATACTTTATAGACAGCTTGTTAATATAGTTGCAAACCAGTAGTTTATAATCTGTTAATGGTACATGCGCTGGTATAGAAAGCATTAGCAAATGGTGAACAAACCATTTACATTACCTTTACAAAGCATGAGTAAATAACTAACAACATATTTAATTATGTCTTTAATTAATGTACGCCAAGTCGAATACATGATGTACACTAATACTTAGCAGATGTCTTAACAACTATTTTATAAACACTTACTAATGATGCAACTTGTGATTAGTAATGCATGTTATAAAGCATTTACTAACTGTTAGTTAAGGCTTTTGTGTTATTTATTAAGGTGTTCTTGTCCATTCTCAAACCTCACATTCACAAAGGTATCATAACAACTATTTTATAAACACTTACTAATGATGCAACTTGTGATTAGTAATGCAAGTTATAAAGCATTTACTAACTGTTAGTTAAGGCTTTTGCGTGACCTAATCTAAAGTGTGAACTATCTATGCCTTATTAAACATTTATAAGTTATTTATTAAGGTATTCTTGTCCATTCTCGAACCTCACATTCACAAAGGCTGAACATACGTTTCTCAAAAGGAAACAGACACAACACAATGTGATACACAAAATTACTATTTTATTGAAGTAATGACAGGCATGTGTCTTACTAACTACAGTACTTAGCTCTACTAGCCGAGAGTGACAGCGGTCGATACTTATAACCTCAGTTTGATATTTCCCGGCATGACCGAACGGTCGAGGTTAGTAAGTTGTTTATTATATGGCATTTTTAGCTCTTTTCATTTAAAACATGTCGTTTTGTTCAGCTCTACTCAAGTCTTCACACGGTGTGTTTCAGGTGTTAGCACCTACAGTACCTAGCAACCAATCTGAAATCTGAGCAACCAAACCTAGCAATCTGCCTAGCGCTTGTCGTTTATCTCTCTGTGTTAACACTTTTCTGCTCTTTTAGAAAGTTAAGATTTCCTCGTCGCTGTTGATGTCTTCATTGTCATCTGGATAGTAAAACTCCTCGACCTCGCTCATTTTGAAGATGACATCAGCGGAAGGCAATAAGAATACGTGTCAGACCGCAGGTCAAAACGCGCATAGAATATAAAGACGTAATACGCGGCTGGCATGACTACCCATTAGCCAATCAGAACGCTCGTACTGTTGTCGCAATTGAACCAATATGCTGTTCTTATTGGTTCAGAAGACGTTCTCAAAAGAGTTGTTGATATGTTGCCTTGGAGATGTAGTGACGTCACCAGTACAAGTGCCACTGATTGCTCTGACAAGATGGCGTCTGCTCCAGATTCGCCGTGTTTGATTTGGGATCTTCCCACGTATTGTTGTAGTATATAAGAAACCAAATGTTTACTCTTCGACAGGTCAGCAAACGCTTTGTCGCCTCAATTTGTTAAAACGATTTGTTTGTTGGTAACCCTCGACCTACGGTCTCGGTTAACAAACGTTTTAACAAATCTCTGCTTTCAAAGGCGTTTGCAGACCTGTCGAGGAGTAGCTAAACATTTGCAGTTTATTACAGCCATTTAAAAAAAAAAAAAATACAGCTTTGGGTAACCAACTTTTATACCAATTCTACTGTATCGCTTCTTAATGGAAATAAAATACTATTTTATTACCCAGGTAAATAAATTAACAGCTATTTCTTCTGTTAATAAAAACACAACATCTATAGGCCTATAGTCCTTCTATAAATGCTTAATAAGGCATAAATAGTTCACACTTTAGATTAGGTCACGCAACAGCCTTAACTAACAGTTAGTAAATGCTTTATAACTTGCATTACTAATCAGAAGTTGCATCATTAGTAAGTCTTTATAAAATAGTTGTTAAGATATCTGCAAAGCATAGTGTACATCCTGTATTCGACTTGGCATACATAATTTAAAGACATAAGTAAATATGTTGTTAGTTATTTACTCATGCTTTATAAAGGTAATGTAAATGGTTTGTTCACCATTTGCTAATGCTTTCTATACCAGCTCATGTACCATTAACACCTTTTAAACTACTGGTTTGCAACTATATTAACAAGCTGTCTATAAAGTATGATAATGCAGTTATCAAACACCTTATGAATTGTATTATGAATAAAATACATAATTTTTAACAGTGTTTATTAATGATCAACATAGTGTTTAATAATAAGCTTATTAACTATTTAATAATGTATTGTTAATGTTTCAAAATGTTTTATAAAGGATTAACTAACTATTAGTTAACACTTTGTAAATGCCAAAAAGCGTTGACTTATTATAAAGTGTTACCAAAACCACTCAAGAGAAGTACTGCTTCTTGGATCATTTGTGCTCCACATCAGTACATCTCACACATTTGCCTTTGTTTCCATGGGATTCATGGAATTGTTAGTTTCTGCTCCACCATTTCCACCCTAGTGTAGTAATAAGTATAATGTAGGACAGCAATTACATTTTTGTGTTATCCTTTCGCATTACACACATTTAGTCAATGTTCTTAAACTCAACCGATTATTGTCATTTTACCATACTGTTCATATTGAACAGACATCAGTGTTTACTTGGAAAGATTACTGTATATTTCCACTTTTGATTTGTATTTCCATCGTAAGTTTGGTCTTTAATTTCATTTGGAAGTGGTATTAAAAGGTCTTACATTTAACTTGTTTATACCTGTAGACACCCTGTGAAGCCCCCACCCCCCACTCCAGAGACAGTTGGTGACAGAGAGGTGCAGACATTAAGTTAAACATGCCTTAAGAGTAGACTAACAAATAGAGACTAAATGTGTAAATGGCTGTTGAAACTCAGTTCTCTGAGTTCGTGCATGTCAGTTTAGGCAAAGGTAGCCTTTTAAACCTCTAGGTTTAAAACAAATTCAGATTTGATTGGAACTCTCTTTTATACATTTATAGTTGGATTTGACATTTAACACATTTAATTCATTTAGCAAGTTGTTTAACTCAAACAACCATAACACAGTACATATGGTATACAAAGCTGCAGTCAGATTTGGCGAAATTGTTAGCTTGGATGTTATCTTTACATATAGATGGGGTCTTGATGATGCGCACGCAGCTTCAAGGCAGAAAGACGCGTTCCATTTCACTTTTACTGTACCTACACCTTTAATGTTCCCGCCATTCCCCCATTCCTGAATAAAGTTCGGCTGACCTGATTTCTTGATTTCTGTTGCTATGAAAACCAGTTTAGCCAAGCTAACTAACATTGTTTTTAGCTAGCTTGCATTACCATTCAATTGCTAACAAAACATTAGTAAAAATAGCTTGCTAATCGGGCAGAACTTGAACTCGGGCAGGAGACTCGACCTTAGCGCGCCACTAGCATCTCGTCATATCACGCAGTCGGAGCACAGCTAGATAATCAGCGTCAGCGCTCTTGGGTATCCAGCATGCAGTGCGGCATGTAAAAAAACAACAGCTACGCAAGGGATTTCAGTTGTTGTGTTCGTTCAGTTAGATGTTTGTAATGTTATTGTTTGTTAGTTAATATAATCTTGTTGGTCACCTTGAGTGTGCATGCTGTGTAGTTTAATGGGAACAGAGAGTCGGCCATTTTAATATCACAGGCTATACTTGCAAGGAGCTGAACGTGGGCTGTGCCCTAGACCAGACCAATTGCCTATGAGGCTAATCTTGATTCTGGATTGACTGAGATTCTGGAAAGAGATCTACTCAAGAAGAGAGTCAATTTGTGGTTTTCAAGCCATCTTTGAAAACAATGTTGCGGTTAATATGTTTTGATTGTGGGAGGCAACTTTTGGACTACACCTAAACCTCATGCTGCCACTGCACCACCTGCACTGGGAAAGAGGGAAACAGCATGGATGGGGAAAGTGTGTGGGCAGAGCAAGCAGTAGTAGTACATAAACTACACACATCCTTTACTAAAGTGTATTCTGACTTTCATAAAGTTATTGTTGTAATCAAAGCTTTTAAAGAATGGATCTCTGCATGATGGGCCTGACCAGAGTACAGGTGGCCTGACAGAACACGCTTCAAAGTTGTCACTTTTTCAAAAGGGTGGCATTTTGACCGCATCAGGCCAAGATTTCAGAAAGTTGGTATGCATGCCTTATTGCCAATGGGGAACAAAAAAGTCTCAAGAACCCATAATGTCAACAGCATGGATATTTCTCTACAGTGACAATTTGTGAAGAATTTCAAAAAATTACTTCAAATCAGCCATTGATCCAATTGTCTTGAAATGTTGTGTACATGTATGAAATACATGTCTGTGTCATGTCAATTTTGTAATGGTTTGCAATGTCGAGGAGGAACCCGCCATTGCTGCCTGCAGCTATATTTATTTTTATTCTTGTACCATGGGAGTCAATCAAACGGCCAATCAAAATGTGCCGTTAAGCCAGCAAACAGGAAGTTGGGTCGTATCTGAGCAAATCTTTGATGGATTCACACCAAACTTGGTAAAGGGACTCGGAACCCTGTTCTAAGGATGTCTAAAATGTTTTCTGGGTCATATGACTGCTTGGCCACTTCATTGCTGCTTGTGTCGCAAAGCGGCGAAGCCACTTAACCCTTGTGCTGCCTTCGGGTCACATGACCCAAAGGTTCATAACGAACCATCGTTGTGTTTACCCAATTTTACCCAATACAAAAACAAATAAAAATAATTTTCTTTTAACCTTTGCAATGTGGGGGGTCTGAGACAGCCCAACGGTTAAAAGAAAATGCTTCACTTTGTTTTTGTATGCTGTAAAGTTGTCGCAATACGACGGTGGGTCACAATGACTAATGGTTCACAATGACCCGAAGATAACACAAGGGTTAAGTGTTTCTACCTTTTCTTTTTCTTCTTATTATTAATCATCTTCCTCTCCCATTGGAGTCTATGGCTGCCCCTAGAACCATATGGTAAAAAGTAGTGAAATTTGGCACACTCTTTGAGGACAGTCCCCTCTTTATTTTCACCAAGTTTCATGTCACCCATTGGAGCACTCTAGCGCCACCAACGGGTCAAAGTTGGACTTGTGTTTACACACGTAACTTTTGAACCGTATGACCGATTTTCAAAAATGAGGTACCGTTCGATTCCCTGGATCAAGACGAGTTCAACACACCCTATGACGTCAATTTCCGGTTATATAGATTGTCCGCCATTTAGAATTTTAAGGAAAAACGTTTTTCCGCTTCTCCTCATTCAATTTTTGTCAAATCTTCCCCAGAATTGGCACACATCATCGTCACAGCAACTCTCACTAAAAATTTGAAAGGATTTATGATTTTCTAAACCGTTTGTCCGGTACAGCCAATCAAAATCGGCATCAGAGACACCAAACAGGAAGTTGGGTCATATATCAGCCAATCCTTGAGAAATCAACACCAAACTTGGTGTAATGACTCGGAACCCTCATCTGAGGATGTCCAGACAATTTGGTGTCATGTGATCACTGGGCGTGGCCGCAGGATGCAAAAATGTGTTTTGGCCAATAACTGTTGATTTGTTTGCCTTTTATTAATTGATTCCTTTGTCTCATGATAACTTGTGATAACAGCCGAATTCATGAATTCATGAAAAAACGTTTTTTTCTCGACTACTCCTACGAAGTGTGTCCAATCTGAACCAAATTTGGCAGAGATTATCTTCAGACCAAGCCTCACATTTACATTTTACATTTAATCATTTAGCAGAAGCTCTTATCCAGAGAGACTTACAGTAAGTACAGGGACATTCTCCCCGAGGCAAGTAGGGTGTGAAGTGCCTTGCCCAAGGACACAACGACATTCGGCAGAGCTGGGAATCGAACCGGTAACCTTCAGATTACTAGCCCGACTCCCTAACCTCTAAGCCACCTGACTCCCTCCTGACTCCCTCCCTCACAAAGGCCATCACATGTTTTTTTGATTTTAGAAACCGTTTGCCCGGTACAGCCAATCAAAATGTGCCGTTAAGCCAGTAAACAGGAAGTTGGGTCGTATCTCAGCAAATCTTTGATGGATTCACACCAAACTTGCTGCATGCACTCGGAACCCTGTTCTGAGGATGTCTAAAATGTTTTCTGCGTCATTTGACTGCTTGGCCACTTCATTACTGCTTGTGTCGTGGTTCAATAATCCAAGTTTTTATCCAATAATCCAAGTTTTAAAACAGCACGGAAACGGCAGCAAAGTAAGATGCAAAGTGTTTATTCGAATCTAACACAAAGGATTGATTCCCAAAAACGTGAGAGTGGTCTCGAGATCAGACTGGAATTTTTCTCCGGACGTTTGCATATGTACTCTCCATTATTTTATGATATTTTGTCATTGGTACATTATCTCTGGTCACAGATGCATTTATGTATTTGACACCCGGTTGGTCAATGGTCACAAAATTTACATTGCCAGTACTTTTCCTCTATCTTCCCCTTCCAGGGCCCTCGAGAGGCCTTGCCGCCCAGCTGCACAGGGACACTGAGTTTAAGGACATAAATCTGTCCCCTGATCTCAGGCGCTTGTAGTTCTCAATATCTGGGCCTTGTAGTCCTTCATGGGAGAGGCCTACACACATACTTCTCTCTCTGGCACTCAAACCCATGTATCTGGACTTCCACATTTGGCCTTTATTTCTTCTAAGTTTTAGTGGCAATTCTAATCCATCAACAGCTTTGCATCTGGTTTTCAATAATATAGTATATAAAAGTGAAAAAGGTGATTAAGTGGTTCTATACCAATCATATAAACCATGATCATTTCTCCATCTTCATAATTACAACAGTGATACGCAGAGTTTCTATACATGTGTGAGGTTGTCTCTTGCTGTGGTCAAGAGGTCACGGAGCAGGCCTTGGACAATACACATATAGATCAAGGAATGTGCTCTGGTCAACTTAGGTTAAGTGCAAGATGCAGAGAATAGTACAAGCAATGATTGATGACCGCATCACCTGTGTGTTGTTTCTTCTGTGCATCAAGTTGTGGAATGTGTACCGTTTAAGGAGATGTTGTGGTGGTAACTATATTTGTACAGTCCAGCCAACACAAAGGACTTCTGAGAGACATGTTTTCTCACTCATGCTAGCCACTCTGTTGTGGATTGGTGGCATGATCCGACGTCGAGCTAATAAAACCGAGTCAACCCTTTTTATAATTGTCGTGACTCTTTCCGGCCTGCCTGCTGAGAGATCTCATCCTTACAAACAGTGTTGATAATTCTTCATCACTTGCAGCTATATTTATACATCTTCTTCTGCCATGGCAGTCTATGGCAGCCCCTAGAACCGTATTGTCAGAAGTAGTGAAATTTGGCACACTCTTTGGGGTCAGTCCAGGGTTCTAAATGAACTTTTTTGAAGCCAGAATTTCCACTAGCCAAATTCTTTCTGTTGAAAATAAGAACAATTATGAGTTTCACTGAATGCATTTGATCATTTTATTAATATTGTTGCAATGAAAAACACATAAAATGAAGTAAAACAAAGCACAAAAGTATGATGCAAGGGTGTGAAAAATCTGAAATCATCAACACGTGACTAAGTAAGGACACGATTTATTGTAAATGGCTAAAACGTCCATTCGCGTCATGAGATTGACTCCTGCCCATGCATTTACAGTAATGTTTTTGTCCTAAGCAGCCAATAAGCACGCCCCTACCCGTTGCCTCAGGTCCGCCGGCGCAAACACCCTAAAAACCATCAGGACTAAGCACCGGACCTGGGGTGACAGGGCCTTCTCTGCTGCCGCACCCTCTCTCTGGAATGACCTCCCTCTCCATATTCGTCTGGCTCCCAATATAGCACTATTTAAAAAATCCCTCAAAACTCACCTTTTCAACCTCGCCTTCACCTGAACATCCCCTGCTCCTTCCCCTCCACTATTAGACTTATGTTAGTTTTCTTTTTCTGTATATTATTCTGTTTGTCTGTTTTGTTCAATCCTTTGTCTTTATATTTTACTGTTGTCTTGTTCTGCTTCCTCACACTTGTAAAGCAACTTTGGGTATTGAGAAAAGCGCTATAAAAAAATTAATTATTATTATTATTAATTAAACCAACCTAATATACCATTTAGGTTGAAGAGTCAGGTGGCAGAGCGGTTAGGGAAGCGGGCTTGTAATCAGAAGGTTGCCAGTTTGATTCCCGGCTGTGCCAGATGACGTTGTGTCCTTGGGTAAGGCACTTCACCCTACTTGCCTCTGGGAAATGTCCCTGTACTTACTGTAAGTCGCTCTGGATAAGAGCGTCTGCTAAATGCCTAAATGTAATGTAAATGTAAATTTAATAAGAACAGTGTTTTTACATTACAGAAGACTGTGTCAGTAAGCAACATAATTTTTCTTTCGCGTAGACTACATGCGGCAATCCTTACAAAACATGACAACATTTTCATTGTCAAACACAAGCCATTCCCGACCCGTCAACCATTTGTCATTACATTATCTTTGTTTCTGTAGTGCTACCAATATCCTCATCCCCTGCCTCGTTCCTCTTCTCGCTCCCAGAAGTTTGTCCTAACCACCGCAGTATTAAGTTAACGTTAACTTTTTACTTTACTACTCTAGCTAGCTCTTATTACCTCCAATGATCCTCTATGCTTCGTTTTACTTCTTCCTTGTGTTTTCTGGTGGACGCTCCGTTCGTTTCCTCGGTTTCTCGCGATGGTTTCACTTATAACTGCGCGCAGGCAATGGCCGTATAAAACGTTATCACGTAGCATTACGGCACAGTGTTCATGGGAAACTTAGGAAGTACTACCAGGGGGATAAATGACCGAGAACCATGCCGAGAACAAAGCCTTATCAGAATCAGAATTCGGTTTATTCGCCATGTATGTTATACAAACACAGAATTTACTGTGGCAGGGAGGTGCAAAACACTAAACATATACAGATCTTAAATTAAGTAAAAGTACAAAAGTTTAACTATTTCTAAGAACTAAACAATCTAAGAATACAACAATTTAAATATAAAATAAAATATATATAAAAATAAGAATAATGAGCAGCGTGAATGGTCAATGTATGTATCATTCATGTAATGCCTCATGTATCACCGGCCAAACTGGCTAGTGAGTTTTTATTAACACCCGCCAAAATGAATTTTAACCCGCATTTGGCGGGTTGCCGGGTGTTAATTTAGAACCCTGGGTCAGTCCCCTCATCAATTTCACCATGTTTCATGTCTCCATTTCTATCATTTCCATCTAGATTAAAATGGCTCATTTGAATTCCGCCGAAGGCATTCAGAATATGTGTGCTACCCAAATAATGACTAATATATGACTAATAATGACTAAAAGTAAGTCTTTGAGAACGGGTTTCTCAAGCCAGGTGGCGCATTAGACCAGGAGCTCATCTCCTGTTTCCAAAATGCATCACAAACTGCTTGAGAAAGCTGTTCTACTATGATAATTGGTGATGAAAATAAATTATGTTCAATAAGATGTACTTGTGTTAATTAGTTAGCTTGGCTGATAGAGCTGTGCTGATGGGCTTGCCTCGGTTGCACTCAAACATCGTAGTTTGATGACGACTCTTCCCCTGCGCTACATCAGTGCTTGGCCCGGCATCTTCCGCATTAGCTAAGGGATGCTTTGCGTTTAGGTGGTATTTGAGACTGGTGGTATTTGAGACTGGAAGAACTCCTACAGCAAACTAATTCCGCATAGCACAAGGTGCAAACAACCTTAGTCTTGTCGAGGTTTCCATTGGGAAGCTTCTTAAAAATACATTTTCCCTGAAGCCAACCAGGCGGCTTCATAGCTGCATCCATGATAGCATGTCACGTTTGATGTGATAATTTCATACACAAGGCATACACACAGGTTCGAAGACTCGTTCTCGCCCCCTACAGTGCAATTCGGCTAGATATACATCCGCGCTAAAATATCAAGGTGAAAGTCATTATAGCTTGCGTAGTATAGACCCAGCTCCCAACCCAACTTTGAGAATAGATTAACGGCGATATATATATTTTTTTTATCGCCCGATAACAGTCTCACGTTAACGCAACGCGTTAACACCGATAATGGCCCACCTCTACTTAGGTTACATTTACATTTATGCATTTAGCAGACACTTTTATCCAAAGCGACTTCCAAGAGAGAGCTTTACAAAAGTGCATAGGTCACTGATCATAACAACGAGATAGCCCCAAACATTGCGAGCAGCCAAAACAAGAAGCATACACTGTGAAAAACCAAATAAGTGCCAAAAGGAAAAAACCATAAGAGCATGCAGTTAACCCTGTAAGACCCAAACAAAAATGACAATTATTTTTTTTTTTGGCAGATGATGTTGTAAGAGTCTTCTGATGAAGATAAAGAATGATTCATTCAAAAAATATGTTTAAGTTTTTAGGGAAACGTTGTAATAATGCAACGTTGGGCCTAGTTGGGAGCAGAATTTCAGCATTTGCTCTCAAACTGTAAGAACAAATACACAACACAACTAATGGTTAATTTGGAGTGTGGATTGCTTACATAGCACTTTAACAGTACATTTCATTAATAATAATCACCCAACACTCATATTTGGATGACTCAGAATTTATGAAAAAAAAAAAAAAAATGGATAAATATTATAAAAACAGAATGAAAACTTCAAAGACCCCGGGGTCCATTGTTCACGTGCAATGGTAGTCCCAAAAGCAGTTCCTTTCCTCTGAAAAGCAGAGACGGAGATTGCACTTTCTGCAGAGCGTATTAGAATATCCTTTTATGCAGTGTCTGCAGCGTCCTCTCGTTGTCTTCACCGGAAATGTGCGACCATGTCCCTGCACACATCCGTTGGTGGTTCACATGCCCTCTTGGCTGGGACCCCATTTGGTGGTCCCCATTACCTGAGGATAGTCTCTTCTGAGCAGTCACAGGTCTCTGATGTGTCACAGTTATCGATGTCAAAGGGCTCCCACTGGCTGAAGATGGCCACCCTCTCCTTGGTGTGTTGACAGCTGTGTTTGTCAGGATGAGAGAGGAAGCTAGTTGCGCCTGAAACAGTCTCCTGTTCAACATCTTTTTCTTGGGAATAGTGAGAGGCTTGCAGTCCCGTTTGTAGAGGAGACAGGCGTTGATCACAGCAATGATAATAGTGTGCCAGAAAATGTAACTATCAGCGGCGCAATTTCATGAGGAACTTGTATTTGGCTCCAAATGAGTCCAGCAAATCCACACCGCCCATGTATTTGTTGTATGCAACCACAATATGAGGTCTCTCAACTTCAATGTAAGATTTGGTGGCTTTGTTCCAGCATTGCATCTTTTGCACAGGATCAATGCCAGAAAAGGATGACACAAGTGTGACTGCCCTGTTGTCATATCACTTGACAGCGCATATGTTGTGGTTTGGTTGGCTTGTGTTGGTTTGCTCAATGTCCTTACCATCATCGTCATTAGTTGGACAATCAGTGGGTCTCTGATTCTCTTTTTCCACTTCCTCAACATTTTCAACCACCTGCTCATCACTCGAATCACTGGTGTCTGATTACATGTCAACATCACTTTCTCCATTTTGGAGGTGGGTAGCATCAATGACATCATGCATACTGAAGTAAACTCTCCTTGCTGGTGTCATTCTGAAATGGAAATAATAGGTAGAGTATGTTCAAGTATACCTAATTCCAATGCAAATTAATCTTATTCATGCAATAAATTCCACTGAAGGCACACAATACTGACTGGCTAGCCTAATGTGCTCTCTACTTAACATTCTAAAAGGAAGATACAACCTCCCAGACCTCTTACATCCCCATATTGCAGAACATTCACACCTGTCCCTGAACAATGCACCATACATGCAACCCCCACATTCCAAAACATTTACACTTGTCCCTGAACAACCATCCTCCAAAGCATTCCACAAACAGTATCTGCCTTGTGCAGTCTGGCCTCGCTCCATTGACAAGCGTTGACTTCCTTGTAGGCAGGTACTCTGTTGAAGTTTAAAACTATTGGATCTGCCCAGAGCCACTCTGATCTGCCATAACCATTTGCTAGCGTTCGCCAATTCCTTCACCACTACTGTAACAGAGCTAGCTGCCGTAGCTTGAAAATCAAACTGTTTCCGAACCCCGTGGGGAGGAGGGCCACAACATCATGGCCACCAACAAAACTCAGCAAAACTTGTTCTTGCTCCGGCTTTAGTTTATAGATATTCGGCAGTGTTGCCACAACGGACCGAATGGCTTCGCTCGCATCTTTCTCCGCCGCCATTACAGAACTACAACACAAACTAGCGTACAACATCAACGTCATAGTTCTCAGCCACTCTCTCTGTTCGCAGAAGCAGACAATCTACCGGAGACATCTGACTTACGTACCTCATGGCCAGACCTAGTACAGAAGCAAAATAAAAATTGAGCTTAAGTACGTAGGAGGGCAGAGCCAGGCTAATGAAAATGTGGTCTATCAGGGTTAAACAAGTTACAATTAAACAACATGAAACTCAAAAAGTGCAAGTGTACCTGTAGAAAACTAATAAAGAGTAAAATATTTCACAGCGAGTACAAGAATTTAAAACCGTTACAACTAACTAAGAGCAACAAGTCTCTCAATAAGAGCCAATGTGATCCTGGAGGAAACTAACATCAGGTCCAGCATTCCTAAGTGCCGTTGTGCGTCTTGAGCCTTTTCTTGAAGGTGGGGAGACAGTCAGTGTCCCTGATGAAGGTGGGGAGTTGATTCCACCATTGGGGGCCAGACAGGAGAAGAGCTTGTGTTGGGACCGGGCGGTCTTGAGCAGTGGGACCACCAGACGGTTGTCAGAAGAAGACCGTATGTGGCGGGGGGGGGGGGGGGGGTGCTGCTGTAAGGCTGGAGGAGAGGCTTGATGTAGTCGGGTGCAGTCCCGTTCACCGCTCGGAAGGTCAGTACCAGAGTCTTGAATCTGATACGGATACTGATGGGAAGCCAGTGGAGGGAGATGAGGAGCGGGGTAACATGGGAGCGTCTGGGTAGATTGAAGACAAGACGGGCCGCTGCGTTCTGAAGGTTGAGGTTAGTATAGGTTTATAAGGTAAGTATAGGTTATTATGTGTATTGTGTATTTAGAGGTTTAGTATACTGTATTGAATACCCTTCCCTGAGTCACCACCTTATCGCGGTGGAGGGGTTTGCGTGTCATAATGATCCTGGAAGCTATGTTGTTGGGGGCTTTATGCCCCTGGTAGGGTCACCCAAGGCAAACAGGTTCCAGGTGAAAGACCAGACAAAGCGTGGCTCAAAAAACTCACCATGAAGAAAAACAACAATGGTTCCCAGCTGCCCTTGCCCGGACGCGGGTCACCTAGGTGACCTGCGTCGCGGCGGTAACCCTCGAACCCGGTGGTGGACTCCGGAAGTGAGGGATGCCGTCAAGCTGAAGAAGGAGGCCTATTGGACTTTATTGGCTGGTAGGACTCCAGAGGCAGCTGAGTGTGTACCGGCAGGCCAAGCAGAACGCGGCTTTGGCGGTTGCGGAGGCAAAAACCCGGGCATGGGAGGAGTTCGGCGAGGAGAACGGCTTCGAAAGGTTCTGGACCACCATCCGGCGACTCAGGAGGGGGAAGCAGTGCACTGTCAACACTGTATATGGTGGGGATGGTGCGCTGCTGACCTTGACAGGGGACGTCCTGGATCAGTGGAAGGCATACTTCGAAGACCTCCTTAATTCCACCAACACGCTTTCCGACGTGGAGGCAGAGTCTGGGGACATCGGGGGGGGGGGGGGGGGGGGGGGGGGCCTTCTATCTCTGGGGCTGAGGTCGCCGAGGTGGTTGAAAATCTCCAGGGGCCCCTGGGGTGGATGAGGTCCGCCTGGAGTTCCTTAAGTCTCTGGATGTTGTAGGGCTGTCTTGGTTGACACGACTCTGCAACATCGCGTGGACATCGGGGACTGTGCCTCTGGACTGGCAGACCGGGGTGGTGGTTCCCCTCTTTAAAAAGGGGGACCAGAGGGTGTGCTCCAACTTTAGGGGGATCACACTCCTCAGCCTCTCTGGGAAAGTCTATTCAGGGGTCCTGGAGCGGAGGGTCCGTCGGATTGTCGAACCTCGGATTCAGGAGGAGCAATGTGGTTTTCGTCCTGGCCGTGGAACAGTGGACCAGCTCTATACCCTCGGCAGAGTCCTGGAGGATACATGGGAGTTCGCCCAACCAGTATACATATGTTTTGTGGATTTGGAAAAGGCGTTCGACCGTGTCCCTCTGGGGCTCATGTGGGGGGTGCTCAGAGAGTACGGTGTACCGGATTCCCTGATCAGGGCTGTCCGGTCCCTGTACGACCGGTGCCAGAGTTTGGTCCGCATTGCCTTTAGTAAGACGAACTTGTTCCCGGTGAGGGTTGGACTCCGCCAGGGCTGCCCTTTGTCACCGATTCTGTTCATAACTTATATGGACAGAATTTCTAGGCGCAGCCAGGGCGTTGAGGGGGTCCGGTTTGGTGACCTCAGGATTGGGTCGCTGCTTTTTGCAGATGATGTGGTCCTGTTGGCTTCATCGGGCCGCGGCCTTCAGCTCTCACTGGAGCGGTTCGCAACCGAATGCAAAGCGGCTGGGATGCGAATCAGCACCTCCAAATCTGAGGCCATGGTTGTCGACCGGAAAAGGGTGGAGTGCAATCTCCGGGTCGGGGAGGAGATCTTGACCCAAGCGGAGGAGTTCAAGTATCTCGGGGTCTTGTTCACGAGTGAGGGAAGGCTGGAGCGTGAGATCGACAGGCGGATCGGTGTGGCGTCCGCAGTGATGCGGGCTCTGCATCGGTCCGTCGTGGTGAAGAAGGAGCTGTGTCGAAAGGCGAAGCTCTCTATTTAGTCGATATACGTTCCTACCCTCACCTATGGTTACGAACTGTGGGTAGTGACCGAAAGAAAGAGATTGCGAATACAAGCGGCCGAAATGAGCTTTCTCCGCAGGGTGTCCGGGCTCTCCCTTAGAGATAGGGTGAGAAGCTCGGTCATCCGGGAGGGGCTCAGAGTAGAACCGAGAGGAGGAGCCAGCTGAGGTGGCTCGGGCATCTGATCAGGATGCCTCCTGGACGCCTCCCTGGTGAGGTGTTCTGGGCACGTCCCACTGGGAAGAGGCCCCGGGGAAGACCCAGGACACACTGGAGGGAATATGTCTCTCGGCTGGCCTGGGAACGCCTCGGGGTCCCCCAGGAAGAGCTGGTGGAAGTGGCCGGGGAGAGGGAAGTCTGGGCCTCCCTGCTTAGGTTGCTGCCCCCGCGACCCGACTCCCGGACAAGTGGCAGATAACGAACGAACGTATACTGTATTTAATATTGTATATTATTATATATTAAGAGGTTTATTATATTTTTGCTTATCATAGATGTAATCTATGTTCTGTGTACTTATATGTTATGTTATGTCAGGTTGCTTTGCGTTGCCTTGTCCTAAGAATTTCGGTGCCCAGTCTGACCCTGTGTTGTTCTGTGCATCTGACAATAAAAGACTTGAACTTGACTAGAAATTCTGCCCCTGAAAGTGTGTTGCAGGTAGTCCACTGCAGTAGCAAGCAAGGCAAATGTGAGTCTGGAAGATGTTCCTGTATGTCTGCAAGACTTTCTTGTACTGATTTATCGGTGCCAAAATTGTGCAAATGTTACCCAGGAAACAGAGGAAAGGGCTACATGGGATGACAGCTCTGAATATAGCGATAGGGATGATACTGATGCTTAGGGATGATACTGATGATTAGGGATGATACTGACGAGGAAAGATGATACTGATGATTAGGGATGATACTGATGAGTAAAGATGATACTGATGATTAGGGATGATACTGATGAGTGAAGATGATACTGATGATTAGGGATGATACTGATGATTAGGGATGATACTGACGAGGAAAGATGATACTGATGATTAGGGATGATACTGATGATTAGGGATGATACTGATGAGTAGGGATGATACTGATGATTAGGGATGATACTGATGAGTGAAGATGATACTGATGATTAGGGATGATACTGATGATTAGGGATGATGCTGATGATTAGGGATGATACTGATGAGTAAAGATGTTACTGATGATTAGGGATGATACTGATGAGTAAAGATGTTACTGATGATTAGGGATGATACTGATGAGTAAAGATGCGCTGTGTTGTATTTTAGGCAGATTTTGAGCTGTAATTAAACTATTGTAGAATTGTCAAATTTTGGGCATTATTCAGAATTAAGGGGGACGGGGTAGCATTTTGACTCATTTCAGCCAACTTGGGCCAGTGTGCTTCTTTCTTTTTATCTTTCTGTGATAACACTGTGCCTACTGAAAATGTTGATGTATAAAACATCACAGTTTCGCTAAATTTACTATGTGTATGTTTAACTTTGCTTGGTGCCAATCCGTAAAGTAGAATAATATTTTTATAATATATTTTTTTACATTTACAATTATATACATTTATGGATCGTGACGAAAAACTGCAGGATATTTTGCGGAGATCTTTTACCAAAGTCCATAAGGGTGTTATCTATGCAAAGAATGCCTTTAAAAAGTAGTGCCCAGGGGGGTATTGCAAGTAGCGGGTTTAGTGAAAACTTTGAGTTGTTTAACCCTGAAAAGAGGCATACTCCGAGTTCCATGTTCCAGAAAGAGAGGTAACGAAACCTTTTGGTAAGTTGCCATGGTAACTTACGCTGTGAAACTAACCTGCTCGCTAGCAGGTTTTCTATGAAAAACTCTGCGTTTTCCTAGCAATCCCCACCCACTTTCGGATCTTGAAACAGTTTGCAGACATGGGGTGTCCTTTCCTGGGTCGGCCGATCGATTACGAGCAAAATATAATTCGCATAGCCTTACGCCAGGAGAGGATTTTAAGACCGCGATTGGATGTACTTTCATTCCCCGATGAATACCTACGCGAACGTTACCGTTTTTCATCACATTCAATAATTTATCTCACCAACATTCTCCATCCATACATTGCTAATGTAACACACCGTGGACGTGCTCTCAGAACAGACCAAATGATATGCGTTGCTCTCCGTTTCTTTGCCAACGGGAGTTTCCTATACAACATTGGCGATGCAGAACATCTCGGAAAAGCAACAGTCTGCCGAGCCATAAGAAAAGTGGCCCTGGCACTGAAAGGCCTACTGCAGACCTACGTAGTCTTTCCTGGGCACAAACCTCTAAGGACCATCAAAGAGGAATTTCACATGATTTCAGGGGACTGATGTAGCACACATTCAGTTTAAGTCAATGAAGAAATTTGAAATCATGTGAATGACAATGTTGCAATCTCAGACTGGGATGAGTAAATCCTTTCCATTTTGCAGGATTTCCCAATGTGATTGGCTGCATTGATGGCACCCACATCCCCATCATAGCTCCATCCATTAATGAAGGAGACTATGTGAATAGGAAGTCATTCCACATCATTAATGTGCAGGTAGATTTACTGTCTTACAATAATAAAGACTACAGCACAACTTTAAAATATTGCAGCTAATATCTCTTCTTTGCAATGGCAAGATTATATGTGATGCAGCACATTTGATCTCAAATGTGGAGGCCAAATGGCCTGGCTCGGTACATGACTCAAGGATATATCGCGAGTCTACCCTGAGCAACAGAGTTGCAAATGGTAAGTTAAGCTTTGAACAAATAACATTCCCTTGTCTCCCTCTTCTACCACACTCACAATGTACCTGTAATATACTTACAGGAGAGTTTCATGGACACCTGCTTGGTGACAGAGGGTACCCATGCCAGCCCACTCTGATGACCCCTTACCATGACCCTGAGCCGGGCCCTCAGCCGTGGTACAATGTGGCCCACTGCAGGACTAGAGCCCGGGTGGAGATGACCATCCCCTCCAACCTGCAGATGTCCAAAATGGAAGAGAAGTCAGAGACATACTGTGCCGCACACACTTCCACCAACCCTGACACTGAAATAAACACAAATCATTACCATTTCATTTTGTCTTCTTTATTGCCTACAAAAAGAAATGCAACAATTAATATTAATATATTGTTCTGACAATTAACACTCACTCACCTGTGACCATGCACCCACCTGCAGCTGGTGTTCTAGCAATTCAATTTCTAGATCCGTCTTCTTTATCTTCCGCCCCAAATACACCATCTCTTGGTCAGTTTTCTCCATTTGTTTTAACAAATGGAGTTTGTACAAGTCCTTAACTGGTAACTGGGAATACATTAGGATGACATTAAATCCCAGTTCTACACACAGAATTCACCTGCCATTTACTGAACATCTCACTGTCTGTAGCTGTGCTTTGGAGGTTGATGGACCTGTTCAACAGGATCGGACTGTGCATTTAGTTTTTACATTCATTACTCTCATCACTTCAGTGTACATTTTAAACTGACAAATACACCCAAGACTGTAAATAAAGTACACAGAGAGAGAACTATCATATATGTAGCTACCATATATGTAGGCCTCTCTGCAACCCCGTCTGTGGCAGCAGTCAATGTGTCCTCATCATCATCATCATCATCATCCTGTGATGAAAGGTATTGTTTCAGGATAGTCAACACTACTATGCATAATGGAGTATTGAGTGGCCTACTTACATTTAGTCATTTAGCAGACGCTCTTATCCAGAGCGACTTACAGTAAGTACAGGGACATTCCCCTGAGGCAAGTAGGGTGAAGTGCCTTGCCCGAGGACACAACGTCATTTGGCACGGCCGGGAATCGAACTGGCAACCTTCAGATTACTAGCCCGACTCCCTCACCGCTCAGCCACCTGACTCCCTACTTACATTTACATTTACATTTAGTCATTTAGCAGACGCTCTTATCCAGAGCGACTTACAGTAAGTACAGGGACATTCCCCCGAGGCAAGTAGGGTGAAGTGCCTTGCCCAAGGACACAACGTCATCTGGCACAGCCGGGAATCGAACTGGCAACCTTCTGATTACAAGCCCGCTTCCCTAACCGCTCAGCCACCTGACTCCCCAGGTACAGTACTTACAAGTGGTACCGTTGTGCAAAGGCTTGCAGGAGGCTCCACCACTCGGATTACACCATCAGGGACTAGAAGTGGACCAGAGTGGAAAATGAAAACACATTCACACACATACTCGCACATACTTACATCTTATGTAGGCACTTGTGTCCTGTGGGGTGATTGGCTCTGATGAGCTTCCTCCAGGGATGCCTTCAGCCACTGGACGGCCAATGTTGTGGCTCAGAGCCAGCTCTTCTGCAGAGGTCAGAGGTGCTGGTGGTGGCCCTCCACCCGTTTTCCGTGCCTCTGCCTTCTTTCTATTTGCTGAATTGAACTCAGTGTTAATTTAAGCAAGATATCAGGCGACAGGAAATGGTGTGTTTCCACCACTACAGGATAAAATAGGCAATGAGGATATTCACTTTGTATGTCAAATATGATACCAAAGTGATGGAAGCTACAATCATGAACCTATAGGCCAAAAGGCTAAATATGCCTTACCTGTTTGTATTACGTTTTTATATTTCATTTTCAGTTGTTGCCAAGTGTGCTTCACGCCTGTGGAATTGCACCTATATGAACATTGTATTTGATTAAATTACAATTCCAACACTTTTTCACCTGTAATATTAACGGACATTAAATGTTCGATTTATGGACTAAATTCAAACTTAATTACGTATTGACTCGATCAGCAATTCCTTCCCACGCCAATTGTCTGTCCTTCGCAGCTACAGCCGTATTACTTTTTTTCCGAAATATGTGCTCGGACTCGCCATTCGCACGGATTAAAATGTCCAATTCCATTGCGGTGAAATAGGACGCCCTTTTTTTGTCGCCTTTTTCCATGGTGAATCCTAGTATCGGAGCTCCATAGATGTTGGCTTTCAGTAGAACTCGTGCACGCGCTAAACTCAGAGTTGACGTACTCCGAGTCGAATTAACTAATTCATATCAGGTGTTTTGGAACCGAATTTTTGGAGTTTCCCATGTTAGAGTAACTCAACTCTGAGTTCAGGGTTAATCTCAGAGTTTGTTAAACCAGCTACCTGGAATACCCCCCAGGTGTGGGAACGAAAATCACTTTCTAGCCACTTTTTCCAAGTTCACCTTATGGCCTATTACAAAACCTGAGCTGAAAACGGAAGAGAAAATGTTCTACGGTCTAACTACACATTTCAGTGCAACAACGTTTTCGCGCTTTGCACATGCTTTAAGGAACTCATTTCACACGTATATAATGTACTGAGAAGCAAATCATGGAATTTACTTTACAGGATCTTTAAGGTACCAAATAATATTTGGTAAACAACATACAATTGTGGAAGTTTACAACATATAGTTAAAGTGTAAATGTTATTAGTTTTTTATGGTTAGCTGATTACCATCTTGTTTTTATTTTTGCTCAATTGAAATGTGTCTACAGCTGGTTCATTGGTCTAACCTGAACGCATTGGACCCACTCTCATCCGTAGGTTATTTGCTCCCATTTTCCTGCATTTATCTGTCGATAAAATACTTTCTCTTTGGACTTTAGAGATCTACGCCTCGACAATGCGCCCCCATGCGGCTGCCTTGTCTTATCGTTCCGTTTCCCTGGAGATGTGAAACATTGGAGGGGGCCTGGAATTTTCTCTTCTAAGTATTTTGTCAACATAGTTTTATTAAAATCATATAAGAACACGGGAAATGGAAGGTATGTAGGAAACGATAGGTTATTTTCTAATTTCTGAAAATTTTCACCTTGTGACAAGCTCAAGCTACTCTGAAACTGGATATAGCCTAACATAGCCGATGTGCAGGTAGAGCTTATTGATATATCAATAGGCCTATGCAATCACATATTCATGTTCAGACTTGCAGACAACATTTACTCCCCCTTATCCCTTACCCTAGCCCCTAGTTTACCCCTAGCCCTTGGCCCTCGAAACTGAGGGGTAAGGGCTACATATCCCTAAGAAATGGGACGCCACTTGGTTACGGGTACGTCATCTAGCACGAATCGATATCTCCAAAGTAGTGTTATGCACTGATATCAAACGAAATTCGCTGCTAATAGAGTTTACTTAGAACTGTAGACATGCTAGTGAGAGAAATGCGGGACTGTTGTGCAAATCAGCACTGTAACATTAGCACTATTGATATTATTTTCTTATAATGTGAATTTGTTTATTTATTTTGACTCCCTTTCCACTGCCATAGTCACAATAGTCCTTAGACAGACCACCGAAAGACGAGATCAATTTGACCCTTTCTGCCTGTTAACGTGACTAAAATGGTGCAGGCCTAGACTGCTCTTAGTAAGCCATGCACTCACTACACTATTGTAGCCTATTGGGTTTCATCAAAATCCTTATATGTTTAGCTCTACCTAAATCTGTTAAACTGGACCACTTAAAGGATTCTGACCCAAAACGTTCTGACCTACAAACGGTTCAATCTGAGTCCTTTATCTAGAATATTTACTGTAGAAACAGTCCTACAAAGTCACTTAAAATGGGTAAATTACACTCACTCTATCACAAACATCCATACACAGATGCCTGGACAAACTGTTACTTCTCATATCAACCGTTTCAATGGAGCTTTTGTGAGACATATCTCTGTGATCTGTATAGTTTCTGGGAGTATAATGGAAGCAGCCAGTTCCTCATTCTGTCAGAGCCCTCCCTGGGCTGAAGACCCCCCTATGTCTTCTCCTTTTTATGATGATGGTCAACTGGTCACCACCAGTGTGAATCACACACAAGACCTTCTGGTGAGATGGGGCAAGATGTAGTACCTTAACCTCAATAACTATCATATCTAGACAATGTTACAACGTTAGTAAGAAGGCTTGTACATGCTTCTTACAAGAGTCAATTGATGTGTGGTGTGTCTTATTTGATGCACAACTAGATGCCAGATGAACTGAGTTAGAGGATAAATCTAGGTTTGGTATTTATGTACTGTTGCACACTTGTTGCTGTCTTGTCTGTGATAGAATGCTTGAATACAGTTTACAGAGTTCCATTTAACAAATGTAGAACCTGACCTGCAGCAGAATAATACTCTGACTGAACTGTCTGTAATGTTTATGCTGCCTGTAACCCAGAGACTGTTGTGGAAAAAAACATCAATACTGTTGTAATTATGAAGATGGTTAATGATTATGGACTTAAAGATATTTGTAATCACTCTTTGGTATATGCTATATTATTGTTGTATTGTATAAGTTATATTATAGGAAACCAGATGCAAAGCTGTTGGCTGATTATTGTTATTCCTAAACAATAGTAGGAGACATGAAGCCCAAAAATAAGGTTTAAATAATTAAAGGAAGAGTGGGGGAGAGGAGCATGTGTATGCTTTCATAAAGGACCAGGACGCACAGCTATGACTTATGAGACATATTTGTGGCCTTTTGCCCAGAAGCCTAATGCAGCTGGCTGTTCAAGGTCAGAAAGAGTCTTTGTCTATGTAGGAAAGTACCTGTTTTGAATCCCCTGAGTCAAGGGATCCGCTTTGTAAGATTACCTAATGTCTACGAAACCAACACATATCGTACCATATTAACATACAATGGGGAGAAGACTATATAAGTTCAATTGTCCGGAGAAAACTTCAGTCTGATCCCGGGATCAGGCTCACGTTCTATTGGGAATCTTTGTTACCTGAGAACCAATAAAACACTTTGCATCAACCCTGCTGAGTTCCAGTGCTGTTTTTAAATTTTGAGAATTGACTGAAGATGTACAGAACTTTTGTTTCATCAAATTGGCGAGCTACAACCAGGAGAAGTTTGAGAGATCCACCACGGGCCTGTGGGAGGAGAGCACCTCGGAACACACCTTGGCCAAACAAATTTATAAGGTAAGCAGAGTTTTTTTTATATACATCTGCTTAAATTCTGTGTGTTTCCGAGGTGTGAGCCCACCCTGCAGGCCAGGTAAACTGGTGCAATCTCTTCTTCAAAAGAACCTATTTCTTTTATTTAAAGTAATAAAACTATCAGAGCACTGAAAACCAGGTTTGTTGCAAATATACTGTATGTTGTATGTATTTTGTATGTCTTGCACTGCTATGTCACGTTCAACTATAATCTGCTGGTTCCTTGTCTGTCTAACTTTTGCTATGGGCTTGATTTGGCTTGCACTGACGGCGCAGCGCTTGCGTTAGTGTATATATAGTGTGCTTTTGGTTTGATATGTGGTATAGATGGTCTCCTGAGACAGTTTATCAAAGGAAGACATCTGATATCGGGTGTGTCGTGTGTTTGAATGTGTGAGACATATGTGATATAGTGGGTTTCCTGAGACAGTTTATCAAAGGAAGACATCTAATATCGGGTGTGTCGTGTGTTTGAATGTGTGAGACATATGTGATATAGTGGGTTTCCTGAGACAGTTTATCAAAGGAAGACATCTAATATCGGGTGTGTCGTGTATTTGAATGTGTGAAATTATACATGGTATAGATGGTCTCCTGAGACAGTTTATCAAAGGAAGACATGGTATAGATGGTCTCCTGAGACAGTTTATCAAAGGAAGACATCTGATATTGCGCGTGTCGTGGGGTCCTCGACAGGCAGCAAAGGGCAGGTTGATGCCCTTCCAGAGCGAGTTTAGCTCTATAAGCCGGCAGATTCTCTTGGTTGAAAGAGAGTTAAAGTACTTTGTCAAATAAGATAACATTTGCGCGCGTCGCTGGAATAGCGATAGATAACATCATTGGCCAGAACTTAATGCTTGTGAATAGGCTTTTGTATCAGAATGAGTAGATATTAGACATATAAAGGACTGTAATTTACTGTAAATAGAGAAAAACACACACAGCGAAGTCTGCACATGCACCAGGAACATTAACATTAAATGTAAGGAAAGACAAGAGGCTTCAAATTGTCTGCTGGGCTGGGCGATAGCCAGACCTGCGTATTGCTCCTGGAACTCCGCGCCTTCACCTAAAACGTGATAGACGTGGCCGGCAGAGACAAGCGCAGTCTGGTTGTCGTTTAGGCAGCGGGTGATAAAAAAAAAAAAAAAAGAAAAAGCCTGTATATCTCTGTGAGCCCGTAAGGCTTGACAGAGAAATGAACCACTAATAACCTGGGCACTCCAACCAGGAATAAAGTGGGGTTGTTATGGAAAGAGGCCCGAAAAATATATAAGTAAATAGCCACACTTATTCTGCCCCAGACAGAAAACCACATAGTTATAGATAAAGATAATAAAAAAAAAACAGTTTTGTAAGACGATGGCAAGCTCAACTCCAATGTTACATGATTTTCTTGGATCCTAAGTTGTGAGACATGCAAAGTTGTTGGTTGAACATATCCCTGAATCATTGATATTTGTGGATGGTTAGAAACAGTTATAAGTGATTAGGAAAAATTGTGATATTCAGAAGCATCAGCGGATCATAGACTCATAGACTCTTTTTCTCTCTCCCTCTCAGACACACACACACACACACACATCCTGTCTCTCCCCCTCGAACACGTACACTCACATTCTGTCTGTCTCATTTTCACTCCCTCACACACACACACACTCACTCCCAGTTCCATATACTCACACATACATACATACACAAAACACGCATCGCACTCACACACACACGCACATTCTCATCACACACACACGCATAACCACTGAAAACACACACACATTCACATCCTCTCACTCTTTGTCTTTTCTCCCCGTTTCAAAACCCCCCACCCTGTCTCTATCTCTCTCTCTTCTTCTCTCACACACACAAAAACACACACACAATCATTCCCAGTCACACACACACATTCCCAGTCACACACACACACGCACACACGCATATATCCACAAACACTTTCACACACACACACACCCACCCACTCATTCCCAGTTACACACTCACGTACACACACGTCCACAAACACTCTTACACATATTTAAACTAACGTCCATCTCACGTACACATCCCAGTTACACACTCATGTACACACACGTCCACAAACACTCTTACACATATTTAAACTAACGTCCATCTCACGTACACATACTTCCATAAACACTCACTCTCATTCACGCACACACATACATTCACAAACACACACACATACACCCACTCATTCTCAGTCACACACACACACGCACACACACACACTCGTTCCCAGTTACACACACACATACACACACACACACATATATCCACAAACACTTTCAAACACACACACACACACACACTCACGTACACATACTTCCACAAACACTCACTCTCATTCACGCACACACACAAACATTCATTCTCGATCCCTGTCATACACTTTCGCACCCTTTCTCTGTGACTCGCTATTCCTTGTTGTTACTCGCTGAGTTGTGTTTGAAGTTACCGAACGATAGACACAGGCTTGGCGGGGAGTAGCGCCACCTGTAAAAGATAAGAGAACGACTGCTTTCACAACTAGGAGCAATGTTGTGTGTGTAAGAAGCAGGAAGCGGCTCCATAGTCAGACAGGATGAAAGGCACTAGAGATTGTGTGTAATACTGACAGCAATCGGAAGTATCAGGGGACTGTGATTATAGTAAAGTACACACGGAACTGAATGAACAAGTAAAGTTATTGTCGAACACTTTAAGGATCCTAGAATTCCAGTTTTGAATACGGTGTGACATTAAAAAAATTGGCATACTGATAACAGTGATATAAAATACTACTTCTTACTTATTCTACTTTGATTAATGCATACAGACACAGTAGTATTTTTGATAATAATAATAATAAAAATAACACTAAAATAAAAAATAACACACATTTGGAAAAGCTGAGAATTGACAGAACGCTCAGCTGTTAAACTTAAAAACTTGGCAGATTGCCTAGTAACAAATTCTGCCCTAGAAGAGAATTTTTCCCTGACGTGTCATAACAGTAACACAATTGACTAACTCTACAGGTCTGTCCCAGGTTGGAGCAGACCACAGTAGCCACTATCCAAGTGACTTCCGTTTAAAAGTGCCAGTAGGGCACACACTAGTAGTGTGGGACAAGCCAGTCACATATCCTTCACTCAGTATTACCGTTGTTCCCAGTGGGCTAAGTAAGGATAGGGTGGTAGGATTGTACTACCAGACCTCCCTAAGCGATAGATAAAGAGACTGGTGTGGAAACCATCCTAGCTCCAGGGAGCTAGCTGAGACAGTAAATGAGCTATTTGGTAAAGATCAAGAAAGTTGGGGAGACGGACTGCCAACTGGAGCCTCCCAGGTCCTTGGCCAGCAGAATACAACAAACTTGCATGGGGATCATTCAAGGGAAAAACAGGGGAGGAGCTATGGACAGCCAGGTGGTTCCAATGGAGGTAATAATACAACGCCACCCAGAGGACAAAAAGGCAATTCAACATTTTATGAAAAGATGGCATGCACGCAATTCACTGTGGCCGAAAGAAGGATCCTTTGATCTTGCATGTTGTGAGGAAATGGAGGTCAACATCAAACATCATAAATCTGAAGACCACAGTGACAAGAGATTAGGCAAGAAAACAAGGGAATGAGAAGTGTTGAATTGGTTTAGGAGAGACGGATGTAGACGCCAGATGACTAAAAGAGCGAGGAAAATACAAGAGAAAACAGAGAAAAAAGCCTATCTAACAGTGGCAGGAACAGAGGGAGTACCGGAACAGAGCCCCACGGCACCAGTGTGGCCCCCTGAGCCACCCCCATATTTGGACAGTAAGAATCCATTCAGAACAGGACTGTATCCAGTCCTGAACACAGGCCCCGAGGGAGGAAAGAGGTCTGGACAACTACATGGAGATTTTACTTTCACTCTGGACACAATATCAGAATTATCAGAATTACCAGAAATCCACACCGGGCCCAGAGAAGCGATGATACCAAGCAGGAGGAAGTCGGACAAGGCTGGCATGGAGCAAGAGGACAGGATGTCGGCATGCCGCAGTGAACAGTCACAAGACATTCGAGACAGACTGGAGTACCAAGAGAAAACTGCAGCAAAGGCAGACGTGGCGCACCTGGTGGACAGACTGAATTACCTGGAAGAAGTAATAAGAAAAGATTCCATCGAAGATGAACTGAGAAGGTTAAGACATTATGACCGTCGAGAAATCCAACAAAAAGAGTGTGAGGACACCAACACAGCATCTCCACAAGCAACTCATCACTCATCAGGGGCACGCCCCAAACAAAGAAGCAGCGAGCACAAAGAGTGGGACAACCTCAATCAGAAATGTGAAGACTGGAAAGAAAAAATAAGCAAGATGGAGAGTGAAATACACAATCTAACAACAAAAATACAACTTCCCGATGTTATGAGGTCCACACCTAAGTCAACACCTGAAGTCAGATCGAACGAGGATCCCCACAGCTCATGGCATCAGCTCAGCGACAGGAGGGCCCTGCACCTAAGTCTGGAAGGCCTCATCACTCCGCAACATGGAAGAACTGAAGCTAGACAACAGCAGGCTGCGGAAATGGAGAGGGCTCCGGACGAAGGACAACGACGCAGGCGACACACACACCAAGAACAACCACAACAGTGGGTAAGAGACGGAGGAAGACTTGGGAGAAGATCCAGCCTAACTGACCACCTAGATGGGAGGACAACAGAGGATCCAGACGATCTATCCCAGCAATGCCCCCTGGTGGTGAAAGGAGCTGGACAACATCCCTTGTACGTACCATGGTCATTCATGGACATGATAGGCCTGGCAGGGAGACTGCCTACACTCACTGATGGAGCTAACAAATGGATAACATCATTGGAAGAGAGCACAGCAGGGGTGACATTGGCTCTGGGAGATATAAAGGCTCTGCTGATGCACATGGCCGGAAAACAGATAACGGAAGAAATTTTCCAAAATGCACAACTGCCAAGAGTGGTGACCGGAAACCAAGCGGACGGCGTAGGGTTCGGAGGTCACCGCAATCAAGTGTGGGCAGAGCTAAGGAAACACTACCCAGAGAAGATGGATCCCTCCAAGCTGGATGGCGAAATACTGAAAGACGACGAATGCCCATCAAAGTTCCTGCATGTTTTCCAACGCAGATGGAGAGACGAGACTGGGGCTGCCTGGAACACCAACAACACGACACAGAGACTGTTTATGCTGATGGCAAAGAAGGCAATGCCACAAGACGTGCAAAAGCGTCTGGACGGTGTGGTGGGCCTGATGAAAATGGACTGGCCGTTGTTCTCAGAACACATAGTCCACCATGTTGATAACTGCAGAAAAGAAAAACGGGAGGCAGAGGAACTGAACAAACAACTTGTCAACAAGCTAACACAACTACAGCTGGGAGAACTGTGTAAGCAAAAGAAAGACAAGGTCAAGACACAAGCCCCAGTGATAACAGCACAGGCCCTGGTTCCTGAGAAACCGACACCCCAGGCCCCAGTAATGTTCCAGCCATCACCCCAGTCTCCTGCTCCACCAGGACCAGTGCAGGCAGCACCAGTTCTCCCCCCAACTCTCACCCTGCCGTCAATTCATGTGCACATTGGCTCCTCAGATCAACCCTGGAGGGGAAAGGGAGGACCTTCGCAACGTGGTGGGAAACCCCGTGGGGGAGGAGGACGAGGCCAACCCCCACAGCAAGATGGACAAACACAGTCCAACCCCAATCTGACGAACAATCAGCCACAAAATGCACGGAAGTGCTGGGGATGTGGACAACAAGGACATTACCATCAAGACTGTCCAACAAACCCACCTGTGGGGCCTGCGGCAGACTGGCAATAGAGGTGCCCAGAGAAGCCTGAGGGGTAAAAAATGTCGCCAGTCATCTCATTACAACCACGAGAAGAACCCACCATACCAGTTACAGTGCAAGGACGAGAACATGCCTTCATGGTGGACACAGGAGCGACGTACTCATGCATTGGAAAAAATGGCTTCAATCTCCCCTCTCAAATTCATCCATCCGAACTGTAGGCTTTTCTGGGAAAACACAAGTGATACCACTTACGGAGCCACTCACAATGCAAATTGAAGGAAAAACTATAGTAGCGCCTCTACTGTACTCAGCGCATACTCCCATCAATCTATTGGGGAGAGACATTCTCTGCATATTAAAAGCCAATATCGTGTGCACCCAAAGCGGCCTGCAAGTGGAGTTCCAAGAAGATCCCTCAGCAGACCAGATGATGCCACTGACGGTTGAAAAGGACCTGCAGCATGCCTTAAGTCCCCTAATGAATGTAACATCACAAGATACCCACAGCCAGACACCACCACTAGCGTACTGGCTACAGTTGGCCCCTCAAGAATCTTCACTGATCCAGTCATGGGAAGAATGGGAGCCATGGATCCAAGCACTAGTAGGGAAACCAAGACCACAACAAATGCCGCTCCACTGCACTCTCCTCTATGACGAACATCAAGACCAAACAGACTATGCTAACTGCTGGGAGGAACTGATCAATAAAAAACTGCATTCTATCATCAGTCAGGATATATTTGTAGGCCCCGAAGGAGCTGCCGCAGCTGTAACACTCCCGCCAGAGTTACTAGAATGGTATCAGATACAAGATTCTGCGCCCCACATCACACTAATGACCGCCAACGGACATAGATCTAGAGAGTTAGGACCAATGATAAAAGCAGCTTTACAGGTGTTAGACTGGAGGCCCACAAACAATAAGTACATACACATATCCCCTGACGCACGCTTTTATAGGATTTCAGCAAAAAATTACAACGTAGGGATAGCAGAGACAGTGATATTAAATGTACAACCACCAACCAAACAATGCTTACTTTCAGAACATGAGGATTTGTTAGGACAGGTACCTCCAACATTATGGTCAAAACATAAAACAGATGTAGGTTACATAAAGTCAGCAGTGCCCATACACATAAACGTAAAGAAGGGAGTAAGATTGCCCTACCAGAGACAATATCCACTCCGACAACACGCCATAGACGGGATTAGGCCGACCATTAAGGGCCTAGTGGACGCAGGAGTCCTTATAGAAACTAAAAGCTCCTGTAATACACCCATCTTTCCAATAAAAAAGCCACACTCAAATGATTATCGATTGGTTCATGATCTGCGTGCTATTAACTCCATTGTAGACACTCCAAAGGCGATTGTTCCAGATCCACATACACTACTCTCTAACATTCCACCGGGTACTAAATGGTACACCGTCATTGATCTGTGCTCTGCGTTCTTCTCGATTCCCATAGATCCAGACTCTAGATACCTGTTCGCTTTCACCTATGGAGGCAAGCAAATGACATACATTCGCTTGCCCCAGGGATATTTGGACAGCCCAGCTGTGTTTAATCGAGTGTTGGCCCAGGACCTGCAGAATCTTCAGGTTGATAGTACCGTACTTCAGTATGTAGATGATATCCTGGTATGCAGCTGTTCAAAGGAGCAGTGCGAGAGAGACTCTGTCACAGTGTTAAAACAGCTGGCAGAGGGAGGTCATAAGGTCAGTAAAAGTAAGTTGCAGTTTTGTCAGACGACAGTCGATTATCTGGGCAGGCGGCTTAGTGGAGATAAGAGACAGATAGCTCTGTCACAGATTGAGGTGGTAGCCAAAGCTCCGAAGCCTCAGACGGTAGGGCAAATGCTTACCCTGTTGGGAATGGCGGGATACAGCAGACCATGGATTTGTGATTATGCCCTCAAAACTGCACCTTTGCGTGCCCTTATTAGGGCTGCAGGGCAGAATAGTAATACTGCTATATTGCAGTGGACCGACGAGGCGGAGGGAGCTTTTTTGGCTCTTAAGAGTGACATGCAGTCCGCCCCCGCCCTTGGCAATCCCGACTACTCAAAACCATTTCACCTGTATGTGGCGGAACACTGGATATGCTACTGCTGTATTGTTACAGGACACGCCCATGTGGCCACCACCTTTCAGTTCACCAGGACCATCACACTGGATCCAGCGGCTCGATGACCCAGGAACCACCAGGCTACGATCCAATGACCAACCACCACCTCCAGGAGTCCAGAGCATGGAAGTTGAAGCAGAGGATCCAACGGGAAGAGAATCCCAGATGGAGACACGGATGAAGACACGACAAGCTGACAAGCTGCTCACCGGACCCTGGACCGCTGAGACCACACGGCGGATTGTAGACGTGTCACTGGCTAAGTTTAAGAGCCTCCAGAGACGAGCAACATTTCAATATTGCAAGAAGGAGAGGACGGGCACTTCAACAGTTGAGGCGTCGCTACAAGAAAAAGCGTCAGAGAGATGAGGTGATGGCATTTCAGCACCGGAACCAGGTGCTGACTCGCGAGAATGAGAGGCTGAAGATGACGATGGACGGCTTGCAGCGGCATTGGGGAAACTATCAACGCATGTACCCACTGAGCCCGCCATTACAAGATTATTACACCTTAAAGTAGTTGTACTCGTTCTCCATCCCATAACCATTTAGTATAAGTCACAAAGTTTCACAGTAACACACCACTTATGTATTGCATGGAGCACTACCTCACTGTCTCAATTCATTCAAATTCAAATGTATGCCTTCTCCATGTTCCTGTTCCCCTTTTTTGTTTTGCTGTCATTGCAGCATTTATGTATTGATGTCATTGTTTGTTTTGTTTGTCTTGTATACTGTTCAGAGATGCCCTTAAAGTTTAGGCCCTCAGCACAGGGATGCAGGGTTATGTGGCATGGGTTATGTTATTGTTAACTGCAACTTACTTCTGCAGGGTACAGTAATGATGCATGACCCTGTTGCTTACTAGCCCATCATATGACCAACAGACCTTGTGTGAGAGATATCTGCAGTCATAATGGAACGTAACACTTATGCTAATGAAACGGACCAATTTTAATATGAGTATTATGACCTCAGTGCTAAGCTTCTCAGTGTGGATGGTGGAGGAGCAGGAATGTACAGTATGACAGCTAGCGATGATTCGGTTTGTCTTATATACTTAGGTAGTGATAGGAACAGGTGTTCATGTCGCATTATGAGCATAGTTAACCCTGATGACTCGCGCTGTGTGTGTCACTGGGGCTACGAGAAGTTTCTAATTACCACAAACCCTTTTACTTAACACCCCGCTATGCGTTGCAATAAGCTGATAGCTTAATCGAGTTTTGGAAAGTAGGAAAGTCCACCAGGCCACCACAGTTTGGCTTCGCACATGATGACGTTTATGTATAAGATTGAAATTAATAATACCCTGTTCTGTATTTTTGATGGTTCTACTGTCACAATGCATATTTGGGAAGTGTATGATTTTGTTGCCTAAGGTGGTTTTGAAAGTTTTTGTAGTCTATCAGAACTTATGTTCTTCCAGTATTGTTTCTGTTGAATAATTACAGCAGTGTTTCCAGTAGGCGTTGTGATGGGACTTTGTAAGTCCCACAGGGGGGAATGTTGTGGAAAAAAACATCAATACTGTTGTAATTATGAAGATGGTTAATGATTATGGACTTAAAGATATTTGTAATCACTCTTTGGTATATGCTATATTATTGTAAACCATATTATTAC
This sequence comes from Osmerus mordax, assembly GCF_038355195.1. Taxonomy (NCBI): domain Eukaryota; kingdom Metazoa; phylum Chordata; class Actinopteri; order Osmeriformes; family Osmeridae; genus Osmerus; species Osmerus mordax. The sequence continues at coordinate 9,986,598 of NC_090052.1, forward strand.
AAGTTATATTATAGGAAACCAGATGCAAAGCTGTTTGCTGATTATTGTTATTCCTAAACAATAGTAGGAGACATGAAGCCCAAAAATAAGGTTTAAATAATTAAAGGAAGAGTGGGGGAGAGGAGCATGTGTATGCTTTCATAAAGGACCAGGACGCACAGCTATGACTTATGAGACATATTTGTGGCCTTTTGCCCAGAAGCCTAATGCAGCTGGCTGTTCAAGGTCAGAAAGAGCTTAATTGGAAGAATTGTCTATGTAGGAAAGTACCTGTTTTGAATCCCCTGAGTCAAGGGATCCGCTTTGTAAGATTACCTAATGTCTACGAAACCAACACATATCGTACCATATTAACATACAATGGGGAGAAGACTATATAAGTTAAATTGTCCGGAGAAAACTTCAGTCTGATCTCGGGATCAGGCTCACGTTCTATTGGGAATCTTTGTTACCTGAGAACCAATAAAACACTTTGCATCAACCCTGCTGAGTTCCAGTGCCGTTTAAAAATTTTGAGAATTGACTGAAGATGTACAGAACTTTTGTTTCATCAAGACTACATAGGTCACAAGGTCACTCGGGCAAGTGGAAGAGCTCTTCTGATTGGCTCCAGACCCACAGTCTCCAGAGCATTGGGCTTTACCTTTCACAGCTCCGCTATCAAGGGACCATCAATACCCTGTAAGTGTGTGTGTGGCTCTTTGTGCCATCAAGTATATCTGCACAATCTTACGTCTCCTACATTATGCTGTGTGTTTTGGTTGCAGAGCTAGAAGTGATGGAAGCCTTACTAGACAGCTAGAAAAAAGCGACAATGCGGTCAGAGAATTTGAATCTGAACTCTACCAGTGAGTACTAAATGCACAGAACTTGTCAGAAAAATACTTTAGTGTGCCTTTTCATGTATACGTGCACTTTCTACAGGGCCATTGAGTTGTACCATGGTAAGATGAGGTGGCTCAACCAAGGAAGCATGAAGGTACAGGACATGGGTCTGTGTACTTTGCGGCCAATGGATTTTTGTTTTGAAATAAGACAGAGAGTCGTTCATCTGCTCTGCTATGCGCCCTCTGCTGACATCCTGAATTTCAATCAGGAGAGACCTTGGATGAGTGACAGATGTTTATTACAGACTAATAAATGTACTATGGTGTTTGGAGCTTGAACCCCACAGGGAATTATATAGATCAAAGGGCGCCAGTCCAACGCCCGAAGAAGAATCCCCCACGGAGTCCAGACACTGGTGGCGGTGGCGGCAGCCGACGACCAATCGAGCCGAAGACTGAGACGGAACCGGGCGGCGACGGGGTGGTGGAGGGTCGCGCACTTGATAGCATGGACAAACTACACAGGGAGAGAATCATATTTAAAGGCACGGATCATGTGACACCATTAATTGATAGCGGGAGCGCTAATCGACCTGAACCTTAGTGATCGCCCGACCAGGGAACGGGGGAAGGTAGGGCGTTCTTAGCGGGGGGAGTGAGTAGTGTACACTACGATTAAGCCCGAGTGCAGAGATTGGTCTTGCCTGACTGAACTTGCGCAAGCTTCATTTCAATCAGGAGAGACCTTGGATGAGTGAAAGATGTTTATTACAGACTAATAAATGTACTATGGTGTTTGGAGCTTGAACCCCACGGGGAATTATATAGATCAAAGGGCGCCTGTCCAACGCCCGAAGAAGAATCCCCCAAAAGTAAACAGGTAGGAAGTTAAGACCAGAACAAAAAGAAAACATACTCACCAACAGGAAGGAACCCTGAACCTCTGGGGAATAAGCAACACAAAACACAACACGGAAAGCGACCGACATGGGTGCACCGCACCGATCGGAGCGACCGTGATCAGTACGAGAGCGTACAGAAGGACCTAGGCTAAAAGCATACATACCCGGGCAGGAACCCGCAGGAGATGGCAAGCCATGCACGGACAGATCCGTAGACATGTTCCTATACCGAGAACCCAAAGGAAAGAGCAGCAATGATTGTAGGCAGTAGCCTCCTGGCCAGAGGCCGATGCCCTAGTGCATGAATGAGTTATGTGCTAGAGGGCCGACCCCCTCATGCTGTCGGTGTTTGCCTAGGCTGGCTGAGGCCCGACGCCCTCAGGAGTGAATGTGATAGCCTTTGCGGCTTTGGTCGGCTAGAGGGCCGACGCCCTGGACCGACGTCCCCGCGTACATGACCTATGTAGGCTAGTGGGCCGACGCCCTTGAGTCTATGTGAACAGCCTGTGCCGGCTGGAGGACAGCGTCCCCGTGTACGTGACCTATGTAGGCTAGAGGGCCGACGCCCTTGAGTCTATGTGACAGCCTGTGCGCTGGCTGGGGGACCGGCGTCCCCGCGTACGTGAGTCTAAGTGTGCTATAGGCTGACGCCCTTGAGTCTATGTAAACAGCCTGTGCCGGCTGGAGGACCGACGTCCCCGCGTACTGATGACCCTATGTAGGCTACCAGGCCGAACCCTTGAGTGTGTGAGCAGCCTTTGCCGGCTGGAGTGCACGTGAGCCTTTGTTGGTAGGAGGACCGACGCCCTCGTGACTTGTGCTAGCAAGAGAGGCAGGAACCAGGGACCCTCTGTTTGCATACAGAAATCAAGTCGCTGTATCCGCAGGCAACGTTAGCATCGAGCCTGTAAACACGAGACAGTTTAACGAGAGACACAGTAACAACACCGACCACCAGTTGTTTGCAAGTACTCACAGAGAGCCGTTAGGGCCGTAGCGATCTTTGGGCCTCGATGATGGCAGCAGAATCTGGACGAACGTACGAAGAGTACGCTGATGAAGACCAGCGGCCCAGCTGCTGCAGAGACGCAGTGGACACCCCTTGCAAAGCAGCGGACGTTGCAGCGCCTATTCTAAATGAATGGCCTGAATACCGTCCAGGGGGAAGGTTGCATTTGGCTACGACCTGTGCTAGATGGTGGATGAACCAGGATTGTGACATAGGATTATTGCTAGGGGTTAAGAAGAGGGGAGAGAGTGGATCGGAAGGGCACCTCCTCTTTACGTACCTCAGCATGGATAAGAAAGGACAGAAAGGACCACCCGTGTTAGCAATGATGATTGAGCAAGAGCCTCCGGTTTTGGAATGTTTGAGAAGCAGAATGAAGAAATCAGGGTGAAACGTTAAGTCAGAAAAACACACATCAGTGGCAGGATTGAACACGTTTCCCCGAGTTGTGAATTCCCCGCACCGTAAGAACCCATAGAAAGCCATTAAAAACGTGCAATCCAAGAGGGAATCGATGTAGGGGGAAAAGCAACCGCGTCTGAGCACTGAGAGCATGGTGTGCAGAATAGACAGAGTGAATGGGAGTCTATCGTCCACCTTAGCGGGGAAAGCTTTGCCTATGCCTTTGAACAGGAGTTTGACTGCTCGATTAGTGAAAAGGCTGGGGAACGAAGGATCATGGCATCTGGCATTGAATTGAATACCCGCAACCAGACCTTTAATATAGCGTGGCTGGAAGTGGCGAACATCAGTGCAGTGACACACAAAAGCACACACCACGTTAACACGCACGGGTACCAGCGGGACAGACAAAGACAGACAGAACATAGCGTACGTTCTCCAAGCGAAATCGTACGATCTAAGGGTAGAAGCAGCCAACCCCTTCCTCATATAACCCTTGGCTACCTCTAAATATGCCTGCAAGGAGTGCTTTTCTAATCTAGGACCAGTGACGCGAGGGGGGGGGGCGGCCAAGGGCCACTGGCTGGCGTACGGGCACAGATCCCTGAACACCTGAAAATTGAAACGGGACAGGGAATCAGCTATCACATTATCGTGGCCCGGCACGTGACGTGCTGTGAGGATGAAATTGTGAGTAACGGAGAGCCAAGTGATGCGTCTCATGAATGACATTATGCGTGGGCAGTTAGAGCGCCCCTTATTTATGATGCTCACCACAGCCTGATTGTCGCACAACACAGCTATGCGCTTACGACGCCACGACTGGCCCCACAGGTAACAAGCGACCACTACGGGGTAGATTTCGTACAGGGTGGAAGAGGCACCGGGCGCGGCGAAGTCATGGGGCCACGGGCTGGCGAACCACTGCTCCTGATAGAACCCCCCAAAACCAACGGACGGCGCGGCGTCGGTGAAAAACCGCAGAGAGTCCGAAGACCGAACAACGTCGTTGTAAAAGAACGACACGCCGTTCCAACCCTCGAGCAATTGCAACCAGAACGATAAGTCGGACCGGCAACCTTCGTCCAAGCACACTGGATCGAGCAAACCAGACACGGAAGACGCCAGAACGAGCAACCGGAAGATGAACGAGCGGCCCTGGGGAATCACGCGCATGGCGAAATTGAAGTGCCCGAGGAGAGACAGCAGCTGCCGCTTGGACATGACTGAAGACGCCACGAGCGACCGGGCCATGCTGCAAGCTTGCTCGAGCTTCTCAACCGGCAGGGAAGCCTTCATCTCTACCGTGTCCAGCGTGATGCCCAGAAACTCCAGGCGAGTGGCCGGCCCGAGAGTTTTCTCGTCTGAAAGGGGAACGCCCAGTCCGCGGAACAGATTTTTCAACAGCAGCAGGGAAGCGCCGGACGCATCGGACGGAGGATCTACCAAGAGAAAATCGTCTAAGAGGTGGAGCAACGCGGGGACCCGGACCCGGTTTAACAGGATCCAACAAAGGGCCTCGGAAACCCGGTTGAAAATGGAGGGGCTGCTCCTGCTCCCGAACGCGAGACGCACGGCGAAATAGAACCGGTTATCCCATTTCATCCCGAGCAAGTGCCACTGGGACAGGTGAACGGGGACGATCTTGAACGCGTCAGTGATGTCTGCTTTGGAAAGCCAGGCACCGGACCCCGCTAGCTTTATGAGCTTAATGGCGTGGTCCACGGTGGCATAGTGAAGCAAAAAAGGCTCGAGGGGAATAAGCCCGTTAATGCCGGGAATCGGACCGGAGCGCGGAGCAGACAGGTCCAGGATAAGACGTTTCTTACCGGAATACTTCCACGTAGCGACGCCGAGGGGACTACTGCGAAACAGTGGAAAAGGGGACGAGTCGAACGGGCCTATCACGTAGCGTTTACCACACTCTCTGGCCAGCAGCTGGGAAACGACAGCTGGCTCCCGCACCGCTGACTGGAGATTGCTCAAAACAAGTGAAGACGACAATGGACATGAAACCCCCACCCTGAATCCTTGAGTCAGCCCCGTGAGTAGATGATCAACGAACACGGAATCGGGATGGGACGAGAGTTCGAAAGCCAGTGCAGACACATTTATTGGAGTGGAAGGGTGCTCGGCCGTTAGTTCGGACCACCACGACGCCCTCGCTGAGGGCGGCCCCGACGTGGACACACCGACCACGGATGGGCTTCCTGACAGCCGCTGCAAACATGAAGGAAATTACAATTGCCGTAGGAGCACACACTCTCATTGAAATTATTGCAGATGACCCTCCTGGAAGCAACGTGCACCTTGCGGCCACGAACGTCCACGTTAGCCTTTCCGATGGCAGCACCAAGCCCGCGAGCGCGATGCTGGGCCCCGGGATCCCCCGGGAGAAACGGAACCAGTGGACAGAGAGGAGCAGCATGCCCCAAGCCGCCGCACGTGCCGCAAGACACGGCCTGGGAGCCCCCGACCAGCATAACCAGCAGCTCGGTATCCAGCACGGACCAGTCCAGCAACACGTTCGAGAGCAGCCTTGCTCGAAAACTCTTTGTGGTACTGGTAGAACAGGTTTCTCCCGTAGCACAGATTCAGGTCCCCAATCAGAGCCATGTAGCCGTCTAGTTCCTGCCGTCTAAGGGGAAACACGGAGCACACCACATCGCGGAAGATCCCGAAAGCTACCAGAAACTCCCCGATAGACAGGTCCCTTGCCAACCTGGGGTCAGCAGAACGGAGCACCGTGCTGTACTGATCGCTGGAGGAGACACTCGCGTCACACTCGGGCGAGGGGAGGATCAGACGAATCAAATTGATATTCCTGCTTTGCAGGATGTGGGATCTTAAGCGGGGGGTAATGTCAGCCCCCGAAGGGATGTAAGGCCTACCTGCTGACAGAACAGCTACTGCGGAAGCCAGGGTGTGCAGTGGCTCCTCCATGGGCACGAGGGGCGCCGAGGCTGGGAGCGGCGCAGCCACGGGAGCGGAAGCCCCGGCGTTCTCCAGAGACCGCAGGCGGGCATCGATGGATTGAAGGGGAGACGCCAGGACCAGAAGGGTAGAGGAGAGGGCTTCCCCGGGCCGATCGTAAACGGGAACAGGCAGAGGAGCGACGGCAGGGCCGGTAGACGGCCCAGCGTCCGAATCAAACACCTCCGGACGGCGCGACTTCCTTGTACGCTTCCGACCTTGAGCAGCGGAGGAGACAAGGGGAGCCTCGGGCGACGGGACTCGGCAAGGAGACACGCAGTCCACCCCGACGGCCAGGGCGCGGAGCTGGGAAAGCCCCAACCCGGGCGCTGGAAGGACACCCACGGAGCGCAGATCCGCCTCTAACGCAGACCCGTCGGAGCCCCGACGAGCCGCGAGCCGGGAACTGCGTCGAGCAGCGGGGGAGGCGGAACCCGGAACCGGGACGACCTCCTCGAACAACTCCAGCTCGAAATCCGACATAGCCTCCAAAAAAACAAGACAAGGGAAGGTCCAGCCACACGACACAGCAATAGCAATCGCGCACTTGATAGCATGGGCAAACTACACAGGGAGAGAATCATATTTAAAGGCACGGATCATGTGACACCATTAATTGATAGCGGGAGCGCTAATCGACCTGAACCCTAGTGACCGCCCGACCAGGGAACGGGGGAAGGTAGGGCGTTCTTAGCGGGGGGAGTGAGTAGTGTACACTACGATTAAGCCCGAGTGCAGAGATCGGTCTTGCCTGACTGAACTTGCCCAAGCTTCATATGTGACTGTCAAGCTCGTAGGAGCAACTTCCGGGTCACAACACTAAAATCTATGCAAAATTGAGAAAGGAGATTTCCACACACTATTTTAATTCCCAATTTCCATGTTTAAGCACATCAAAGAAAATCAGATAACGGGTTGTTTTTTTCGATTTTCGTTTTCCTGTTCTATGTTTTCCTATTTCTAAACAAAAATCCATTGGCCGCAAAGTACACGGACCGACATGTCAGGTGTCTTATCTAATGTTTACTTTCTTTTATTTGAAAAGCACAATGAAGAAGAAAAAAAGGAAAAAAACAACTATAGGTTACACTGGTTCTTCAGCTGTAATGTATTATGTGTGCCAGGTGTTTGGGCTGGTAAAAGGGTCTAGAGTCTGAGTCATTGTTGATGTTTCTGATGCCAACTGCACAGAGGAGAGACTAGCTGATCTACAGGTGAACCTTCTGGTAGGTGACTGTGTGCGTGTCCTGTTGTCTTCATAGTCAATATCTTCAACAACTGCGCTTGAGTTAGATGCTTTTCCACAGAAAAACACTTGAACAACACACTTGAACAATATTTCTTTGTGTGTGTGTGTGCGTGCATACGTGTGTGTGTTTGTCCTTGCCAGGCCCTGATTGAGGAGCAGCTCATTTGTAAGAGGCAGCTGTACCTGCTGTCCTTTGGCACTGAGACCAACAGTCTTTGGGACAGCCCCGTAGATGTCAATCCCTTCAGGTGAGAAAGAAAGGTCACTTTCAGGAGGTCAGATTGGGGTTAAAAGTCACAATGAGCTAGCTAGGTAACTGGATGGTTTTGAGATACAATCATTCTACAGCATAATAATATTGGCTTGAGGTAATGGTGCAAATGTGGACACAGTTGACGGTTCAACAAAAATCCTACTTAATTACTCATGAACTAACCTAACTGTAGATCAGTTATGAGTTATGGCATGCCTGATTCAGAGCACTTTACACTAAACATTCAAACTCCTGAGTTCATCGTCAGGATGTTATTGCTGACACATGTCCTTCAAATGAAAGCACCCATTATTCATAAGCAGCATTATAAACCGCTGAGTTTACCACTTCCACTTGAGCATTCTCCCCTTGTGGATGTCAGAGGGGTTGTGTTGTTATGGAGCATGGTGCTGGGGGACAGGCTTCTGGGTATGCAGCCCCATGGCCCAGACACCAGCAACATGAGGGAGCTGAAGGGGAGAGGCTCCTGGGTACTTTAGTAGGTGGGGCAGAGCTTTGAGGCTCCTGGGTAACATAGTACCACTGCGCAGACACCAGCACTGTCCCCACAGTTTGTTTTCTCTTCATCCTTCTGTTTATTTTTTAGTAGGGGTATTAATTTCGATTGAATATTCCTCGTGTTATTTCAGATGAGTCGAAATGCGTGGGTTTCGTTTGCATTAGTATGAAATTAACCATTGTGTTATCTTCAGGTCATTCTGACCCATCAGTCATTGTGACCCACCGTCGTATTGCGACAACTTTACCGCCTACAAAAACAAAGTGAAGCATTTTCTTTTAACCGTTGGGCTGTCTCAGACCCCCCACATTGCGAAGGTTAAAAGAAAATTATTTTTATATTTGTTTTTGTATTGGGTAAAATTGGGTAAACACAACGATGGTTTGTTATGAACCTTTGGGTCATGTGACCCGAAGGCAGCACAAGGGTTAAGACAATAACATTTGTAATTTGAATACAAATACAATACTTCAATACAAGTGCACTGATTTTCTATTGTCTTTGGTGAGACAAGTTTAGTCAAAAGATAAATAAGAAAATAAGACTGTACCATTCCCCAAACTATTTCAATTGTAATAGAAATAAAAATATATAATTTGGTCAGCTCAGCAGAGGTTGTTTTATCATCCGCTGTTGTTGTGTTCGAAGCAAAAAATGATGTTAATGAAGAGTGCCCGGTAGAACTGGCATTATCCTTGTGCCGTTGCGTAGGTCAGGCATGCCGCTCTAAAGCCCCTTTCCCCCTACTACTCACGTATATATCAATGCGACAGAGCTTACAGAAGGCATGATATTGATCTTTGCTGCTCTTAGTGGCAAAGATCTTCGCTTCTGCGTTCGGTCTTGCGCAGAAGCGTGTTCCTAGCTCCAAAACTCGTGCACGCTTGCAACTAGCTGTACACGTCATACTTTGCTTTGCTGCTCTTAGTGGCAAAGTGGAGTTCTGAACGCTACGTAGGTTTGAAGGCATAGACTTGTATATTAGTAGACACAGCTACTTTTGTCTTCCAAGATGGCATCCCCATTCATTTCTATGAAAAGTGCTCAGTGGCGCAGTGAGGCAAGCGAGAGCACGAAATGAACCACGCCATTTTTCCAGAGTGACTCGCCCGGTCTTGCGCAGAAGCGTGTTCCTAGCTCCGAAACTCGTGCACGCTTGCAACTAGCTGTACACGTCATACTTTGCGACATCTCGTCCCAGGCGTCTGAGCTAAGGCATTGCAGTAGAGTCAGAAAACTTACAGAGGGGGATAAATGTCCGATTAAGAATCAGATAGGCTAAATGATGCCAACTTTACGAAAATCAATGCTATCACTGTATAGAATTCCTTTCACTTGTTTTGTTTTGTAATATAGGGCTTAACATAGGGCTATTCTAGATGGAAATCAACACATATGTTGTTTTTCTTCGTGTTTTGAGTATGATTCCAAATGCATTGTATCGGATTAAATAAACTGTTAACTTGAATACCTGGCTCCGTCATTGTTCTCGTCCTGCAAAGAAAGCTTAATAGTTATTTTGGTAACAGAAATCTTCCATAATGCAGATTTACCATAGCCTACTGTCAACTTTCTATTCAAACGAAATGTCTTCATACTGCCTTCCATTTAACATCAGTGTAGAAATGTGGCCTGTGTTTTCTATGTTCAACCTACAAAACCAAACTTTTAATTTATCTAACAAGACTTGGTAAAAATGTAATAAATTAAAGCTCGAGAAGTGTGTCTAAAATATATTTTATTGGACATTTGCTCTGAAAGGAGCATATTAACAGAAATATATACAAGACGTTTCCATCAGATATAAGTGGGGGGTGAAACATAGAACGTCACTCACAATGGACCTTCGTTCTCCCACAAAAGCAGTCTGGCTTAATGACACAATAAAAATTAAAAAAAGAATAATGCGTGTTTGTAGCCTACGTCTACAAAAGCTTCTGATGGTAAGACTAATATTATTTTAAAATATATAATTTCCTTGCCGGCTTAAATGTACTCCATCTCTCAGAAACTGGGCTGGCCTATTGAATTTGATCTGTTTATGTCTGATGATTGCACTAACAAAGGAAGTCATGACACTATTAACCCAGATTCGTGCTTTGTTCACTTTTGCGCGGTTTGACGGGTGCCTCCAGTTGATCCTTTGGACAATGCTGGAGTACACTATCTTCATCAACGGTAAGTCTGTGTGCAGCTGTTGTAAGTCCTTCTTACAAGCTCAATACTTTTCGGTTTCCCCAAGTTATTACCACCACCATGAACTACAAGTATGTCAGGTGCAGCCTGAGTGGACAGCTGAGAGAAGAAAAGTGGGAGAAAGCCATCCCATCGCAGACCACTTGAGCCAAACAAAACACATTCGCACTGAGTCCCAAGTTCCTGAGAGGAGAAAGGAAAGTTGTTGTTAATTAGCCTACTAAGACAAATCTTTTCAATGTCTACTGTGAACAAGTTGTGGGCTTCTGGGAGACAATGACATGGAATCGTTTAGGGCTATAACTTAGTTAAGTTGTGGACAGATGCTATAGGCAATCATATTGTGAGGACAATAAGGAGTAGTGCATTAGCTATTCAATTATGTTAAAGAATAATAGGCTACAATCATTTATATGGCCTACATTACATTCAACATTTTGCACTTAACAAGTCGAAACTTCTGAACCAGACGTATAGGCTATTGCAAACCAAGGTTAGTATCAAATGCATAAATGGGTATTTAAAACTAGTATAAGCGGCAGAAAAACACATCTTAAACGTGTATTTTCGTTTTAACAGATACCGTATTTCTTAGAATAAACGCTGCAGCGTTTATTAAATCACGTTCATTTTTGAAGCGCCGTTTATTTGAGGGCGGCGTTTATTCGAGGGCGGCGTTTAATTAGTAAGAGATTTTGTGAATTGTAGCTGCAGTGCAGCCATAGACAACTTCGTTGCTGGCATTGTGACAAATGAATCATGCAGCTAAAATCGCAGGTTTTATTTAGACTACTACCGCTGACCTCCTTGTCTATTCTTTGTTTGTCTATGAGTGCGGCAACTCCCTTTCTCATTGGCTATCAATTAGGTGTGCGTTGGTGATACAACTGTCTCAAATACAAGTGTTCTACATTGTGTAGAAATCTGAAGCAGCATGCCTAAACATTCATACACGTTAGCTTTCAAACAGAAAGCTGTGCAGAAAGGTATACATGTGTAATAAATACTGGGGTTGAATTTAACCAATTAAGTAACCCTTTTTTAGATTTTTTTGGTGCAGCGTTTATTCGAGGGCGGCGTTTATTACACAACGTAAATTTTTGGTGCAGCGTTTATTCGAGGGCGGCGTTTATTCGAGGGCGGCCTTTATTCGAAGAAATACGGTATATACATTTTGCTGATGTCGCTGCGCAATTCCTCCGACATTTTTCCAGTGTAGTCATGTTGTGGTGTCATCGTTATATCGTGAACTACAGAAGATAAGGATAGGCCTATAATCTCAATACTAAACAAACCCTGCTCGCGTGTGTTCAAGTCCATGTCTCGAGATTTGTTAAACACATTTAATGAAAATTATATTAAACAATGTTTTAAGCTTACCGTAATATATCCGATTTAACAGTTTGTTCTATAAATGTCAATGCGCAGGTATTCCAAGTACTCTACTCAGGTATGTGAACGTTTTTCGAGACTCGCGAAAGGTGTATTCTGAATTAATGAACCAAAAGAGTTCTAGCCAATCCTGAGGTCTCCATGGCCGCAAGTGGCAAAGCCAAGACCCCTACCCCCTTCTCTAAATGCCATTTGTCTGGCACTCAACGCCCCAATACACATCCATGCACAAGCTGGAAACTAGTGTGTCCAAACTAAAATCTAGCATTGCAACAATATTTGGCTTGAGTAAATTAGGCCTTTAATTTATAAATTGGCATTTTATTTGCTTATTGGAAACGTTAGAACACTACCCTAACCATTGGAAATGAGACATGTACCTAAATAAAAAGGTGATCTTTGAGGTAGCTTGGCACACATACTGTCTTGATGGCAGAGAGAAGGTATTTTAAAGATGATCAGTATACTTGACTGGAAGACTTGGGAAGGGAAATATGAGTTAATGTGTTTGCCATTTTGGAGGATGAATAATGGTGACAGCATGGCATTTTAATAATGATACATTGAGATAGGGAAGTGTAGGTGGTGAAAAGTGCCATTTGATAGAGACAATCAAACCTGTGCTCCCTTCTCAGTTCCCTGATTTGGGAGTGTGAGCAGTTGTTGAGATGGCAGCATCACCGTTAGAGATTGAGGAGACAGTAGAGGGCATGTAACTTTCCTGCGAGGTCTATGAGAGATGCAAACAGAGATGGGTGACATACACATTGTTAATACAGGGTTATGACTGGGAAACTGGCACAATAACTGAGTTAAATTAGAAGGTGATACTTAGCCAAAGGGTAGATGTGGGTTTGGTCCCCGTCCTTCCACTCGTTTGACGAAGATGGATTAGTGTTAGTGAAACAAAGTTCACAAAAAAACAACAACAACAGAGAGCCTGTTTTAGTTTAAAGCCCACTCACCACGTCAAGGTACAGGCTTAGAGCGGGAGGTTAGTATTACAAGACCAAGACAATGTTAGTATACATACAGACTAACAGGACATACAAACAAAGTGCTAAAAGATATTGTGAAAACTTTACCAACCTTTAACTTGCTGGATTGATTGAACACAAACAATCTTTTTAGATTTTATAATTTTTTTATTGACAGTACACAAGAAAAACACAAACACTCTTTTTGGTTATTTTTTATTTAGTACTTTTAACCTCTAATGATAAAATGGTTAATAAAATCGAACTGAACCCAACTTCACATGTAAGACAAAGGACAGACACACAAAACAAAACAAAGAAATCCATCTACAACTTTATACATATTGCCAGTGTTGTTGGCAGTGTCCCTTGTTCATGAGGTTGGCTGATGGTTCATGTGATCATGTGGTCAGTGAGGAGATCTTCATGTTCAGGAAAGACTCAGGCCCTGTAATGCGGACTTTGAGTATCTAAATAAACACACATGTTTAAGCTTTAGAAATGCTGGAGATGATGACAAGTCTGAAAGGTGGCAACCTACTTAACTATTCAGGAAAGACTCAGGCCCCGTAATGCGGACTCTGAGTTTCCAAATTAATAGTGCTGCTGACAGTTGGAAAGGGATTCGTCAAAAAACAAGTTGAGGTGTTGACTGCCAAACATACAGGATCGTCTGAACTGTATTTTTCAACCATAGTAAGAGGGTGCATGGCTATGCAAACAAACATACGAAAGTGTTTACATTAACATGTAAAATGTAACATACAAACATAGAAATACATGTAAAAAAGGAGCATAAACTAACAAAAGTGGACAGAAATGAACATGTAAAATATAACATACAAACATCGAAATAGACGTAAAAATGGAGCAAAGTCATAGCCAAAAAAAGTAATAGACAACCCTCACACTACTGGTGATGAAAAAGTACTAACTTTGTCAGAGTCCGACGAACATGTGTCCCCGTTATTTTTTCGTTTTCCCTTCGTGCCAAATGATTCATTCTGATTTTAAAGTACCAGGAGGATGCCATTTTCACCAAAAGATGAACATGATTGTCTTCCACAGAGGTTTCAAACATGTGGTTGTGCAGCTGAGGAAGAGGTTCTTGTCAGCACTGTCACTTAGGACTTTGGTGACAATGGCTAAAGTCACTCCAGTGCCTTGTGGGGGCTTTCCTCCCGTTGTTTTCAAAACTCTTTGAAAGCAACGCTCAGTAGCTTTGCACACTTCCACAATGCCATGTGATGGCTTCTGCAAACCTCCTCGGTCTTTCATGGCAACAAAAGGGTGTGGGGTAGCAGAAGAACTTAAAGCTTCAGTACAAGGCATGCAGGTGTGTCTTTCTTTGTTTTTCTTCACCACAAATCCAGCAATGTAACTGATTGCGGCGGTCTTGTATTTAGACACATCTTCCACATTTGGGCAGCTGGAATAATCATGATCAGACATCTCTGGCTCTACTGGGCTCAAGTCAAACCTGCGGGATATGTTAACAGTTGCAGGTGTAGCCTCCAAGACATTGGTGTCATCTCTGATCAGACAGTTGCCTGTGCCTTGTTTCACCTGATGCCTCACCAGAAGCCGTTTGTATGCTGCTTTAAACTGTCTGGCAGTTGGATTGTTATTGAATCCTCCACGTGTTCTAACAGCTGAAAAGGACAGTTCCAGGTGATCTTGACTTAATTTGTAGGTGAGGAGGTACCTGCACGGTGCATTTGGTACATCTACAAGTTCTTGAAACACATTCCAAATGCTCCTGCAACTGGCTATGAGTCCAATTACGCAGGTGTTTCTTAATCCTGTGTGCAGTGGCTTTCCTCCTTCAGCCCAAGAAGGCAGTTTTCAGCACTTTGCAGAAGGTCTTTTCTGCTGTCTTTATTTGAAATGAGCATTGGTGCTTTGGTTCCCTTGCCAAGAGGATTTTTGCTATTTAGGACTTCAAAAGCAGCATCGATTGTTCTTATGAAGTCCACCGTCTCCTCACATCCTCTGAACTGAGGCAAGTGCAGTTCTTTGTTGCAGTATTCCAAAGCATCTGCAACACTCCGACTGAAAACCTGAGCGGCAAGTTTCACCTTCATATTCTGTTTCCTCCACTGAATGTGAGCCAATTTCAGCTTGTTTCCCATCCGTAGTCCCTCCTTTTCTTGAAGAGTATTGAGCTCTTCAATGTACTGCCATCGTATCTTTCCTCCTCTTGTCTAAAAGACTCCTCCATCAGCTAAAGCATTCCTCAATAATTTCAACATGTGACAGACATCCAAAACTACATGCACAACCTGTGATGGATCTGCAGGATGAGGGAAGGATGGTCTCATGTTATCAATACGCAAGCTTGTACCCACAGCTCGCAGCATGGCAAAGATGTTAGTTTCCTCAAGGATCACAATGACTCTTGCTTAGAGACTTGTTGCTCTTGTGGTTAGTGGTAACTGATTAAAATTTTTGGTTCTCGCTGTGATATATTGTTTTATTACTGTTGCTTGCTTTTTCCCACAGGTACATTTGCACTTATAGCTGTTCATGTTGTTTGGTTGTGACTTGTTTAACTACATGCTCTTATGGTTCTTCCCTTTGGCACTTACTTTGGTTGTTCACAATGTGTGCTTCATGTTTTGGCTACTCGCGATGTTTTTTGGCCATCTTGTTGTTATGATCAGTGACCTATGCACTTTGTAAAGCTCTCTCTTGGAAGTCGCTTTGGATAAAAGCGTCTGCTAAATGAATAAATGTAAATGTAAATGTAAATGCAAAGTGACAAGATGGCCCATCGCATGTCAGTGAGATAACTCGAACATCAATGGCATGGAGCCTACGCAGGCTCTCACTGATTGTGTTGGCTCTTTCTTCTCCAGTCATGCCACTGATGAGAAAATATGCCACAGGTATTTTCCACCCCTCGTTGACGGAAACTACCATGAGGACCATGGCATCTTTGGCTTCAGGTTAATTGTCACCAATGACACCTGAGCCAAGATCCACATAGCCATGAAATTTTCCTTCTGCATATTCCACATGCTTCCGTATGGCCATCTCATCCACCATGAGTGCACAAACTGTTTCTTTGCCATCCTTTTTTCTGTATTGGACATGAGACTGAAGAGCATGCTGGTGATGTAAAACCAGGTTTTGCAGAGATACTGCTATACCACTTTCTGATGGTCTCAGGATGAGGCAGAACAAGATCAAAGCTTTCACGGACAAACTCATATGCTTTTGGTGAATACAAGTGGAGTGTCATCGCAAAAGACCTCAACTCCTCAGAGATTTTTGTTGTCTTACTGTGTCGGACTCTGGTAAGGATTTCCAGTGGCACTCCACTGAAGGAGGCCTCCAGTAATTCAGCACAACTAGTGGAAATCAGCATTTGCTCTTTGAGGTTGTCTTTAATGGCAGACATATCAGACACCTTTTTTGCAAACCTCCTGGACCTCTGCTTCTCCATTTTAAGCCTCTTCTTGGTGGTGTTCAGTCCATCATGTGCTGAGCACAACTATCGCTTAAGTGCTCTTGGAGATTCCTTCACAATGTAGGAGTGATCTACAGATGTGACACTGATGTCTTCTTCATTTGAAACCACACAATAATTGTGATCGGGCAAAACAACACTGTCATCGATCATAGCAACATTTGGACAGTCCTGTGATTCTGAAATTAGTGGACTGTGAACGTCCACTGTCACGCTAATATCACTGTGATGGACATCTGTGACCAAAGTTATTTTGTCATCATCAGTCATAATCACAGTGGTATCATAACAGGTGACCAGGGGGGTATTCCAGGTAGCGGGTTTAACAAACTCTGAGCCTAAACCTGAACTCTGAGTTGAGTTACTTTAAAATTGGAAACCCTGAAAACTCGGTTCCAGAAAAGCTGATTTGAATTTGTTAACTCAACTCGGAGTACGTCAACTCTGAGTTAAGCGCGCGCATGAGAACTATTAAAAGCCAACATCAATGGAGCTCCGATACTGGGATCAACCATGGCACCCAGCAACAAAAAACCTTGTCCTACTTCACCACACTTCAGATATAAGTTTTATTTCGTGTTCAATCTGAGCACATATTACGGAGAAAAAGCAACACGGCTGTAGCAGCGTATACAATTGGCGTGGGAGACAAACTGCCAAGTCAATGCATACATTTGATGTAATAGCCAGTCCATACCGTTAATATTACAGAAGACAAAGTGGGAGACTTAATAAAATAGCATGTTCAATGTTATATTAAATATAAAAATATACTACAAACAGGTAAGACATATTTTGCTTAAGCTATACGCTTGTGATTGTAGCCTCGAAGTCACCTTGGTTTTAATCATATATCGACATGATACAAAGTAAATATCAATTGGTGCCTATTTCAACTTGTAATAGCAGTTTCCCCCAACAGAAAGCTTTTCAAATCAAATCAAAATGTTTTTGTATAGCCCTTTTTACACGCAAGCATGTTGAGGGGTTCACATACGCCCATTGTGTGGAATTGTCAGTTACACTGACATTATGAGAATAATGAATATAAAAAACGATTTGCACATTCTGATCCTGTTGAACAGAGCATGGATGCAGTATACAGTGATATGTTCATTTAATGGCAGGTGAATTCTGCATGTGGAACTGTGAAATGTAATGCAATCCCATGTATTCCCAGTTACAAGTAAATGAGTTGTACAAATTGCACCTCATGAAGAATTGCCAAAAACTGACCAAGAGATGGTGTAGGCCTACTTAGGGTAGAAGAATAAAGGATAATCTTGATAAAGATTTACTGGAACACCAGTTACAGGAGGATGCATGTAACAGGTGATGTTAATTGTAGAAACAATAATCTATATCAATATTAATTGTTGAATTTGCTGAATTACTATTTTGACCAAGAGAAGGTGTACTTAGGGCAGAAGAATAAAGGCTGATCTTGTAAGGCTATCAACCTGCCCCCACCTCTCATATGGTTAAATCTGGAGTTACTGGATGGAGTCTCAACTTGATGGCTCTCACACATCATTGTGTAACTTACTGTGGCATTGCTAGTCATGTTGATAAGTAAGGGTCAAGATTGTGGTGTTATTATTTGTTTTGGGTATAAAAGGAATTGTGAAGCATCTGTGGATTCTTGATCTCCTAAGACCTTCTCCTCAGCTCTGGCTTGTCCTACTCCTTCTTCCTCACCTCTTGCTTTCTATCTCTAGTTTACAATAATCATGGTAGAGTAGGTAAGAGTTAACCTTCATTGATTTCATTCATTTGCAATATGATTAAATTATTATATTATTTAACCTTACTTTGACCATTCTTGCTCTGATTTAACCCATAGAGTCGAATAACTGTAATTCCATTGGTATTGGCATTATTTGGTTAATGTTAATACACTGTTCAGTTTACCATCTTCCTTCAAACCATAGGGGAATTAGTTTCAGTTGTTTGGCCAATATTGACCCCCTACAATGTTGAAATAGATTTGCTGAAACACCAGTTACAGGATGGTACATGGTCACAGGTGAATCATGTAAATTATAGGAACAATAGCCAATAAACATACTCATTGTTAGATTTCTATTTGTAGGCAATGAAGAAGACTAAATACAATTTCAATTATTTGTCTTTATTTCAGTGCAAAAAAAGCATTTGGTCAGTTCTGAGTGCATGTCCACGGCGAGTAACATTAGCGATGTTGGCCTAAGGGCTGACAATGTTGCTAAAATACATTACAGATTGTGACGGGAAACGGTAACGTTAACCTAGGTATTCATCAGGTATATTGTATTCACTGTAAGTCGCTTTAGTACTTAGTCGCTCTGGATAAGAACTTCTTAAGTGACTAAATGTAAACTACAAATAACTACTGTTAGGGAAATCAGTTTGTTTTGTTATGCGTTTCTGGATTTTTCAAATATTTTTTTATATTGGCCGATATCGGAATATCTGATTTTTTAATCACCAAATATTTGTATCGGTATCAGCCTTAAAAATCCTTTAGCGGTCGGGCTCTAGTATATAGTTCTATTGAATCACCCAGACATGTTCAGCCAAAATCTAGAAACAATCACAAATTATGTATAAAATGGCTTACATTAAATAATTTACTGTACTGCTTAAATGTTTATCAGAACAAGAAGTAATGAATGAAACCAGTGGATGTATAACATTGAGTAGTTTGTAGGTCGCATGTACAATTGACCACAATTAACATAAACAATACACTATCTTGCATGTAAAAAGGCAACTTATTATATGTCCTATTAATTTAATTATGATGTATCTAATTACAACAGTGAAGCATTTAGTCACTTATAGTTTGCGGCAACACAACAGAACAGACCATACCCATCTACATTTCTGTAATGTAGGGGTGGAACGTTACATGTATTGGTACCGAACCGTACGGTACGGGCGTCACGGTTCGGTGCATGAAATTACACGGAGAATACACAGTATAAAAATAAATAAAACTTGCGTGCAAATTTATTAAAGTAATGCGGAACTACTGTTAGATACTCGTGTTCTTTCGGGACATCTAATCTGTAGCTCTGAAGCTCTGATTGGTGCCGCCGTGAGTCAGAGATAGGCTAGCTAGCAGCACTAAGGACGAGTATGGCGAGTGGTGGCGACCCACGAGAGATAGAGGACCCGCCGGCCGTTTTAAGATTGCAAGTTTGGGAAAACTTCGGTTTCCCATTCAGTTACAGTAGTACAGGCGAGAGAGTGGTGGATAAGACGAGCACTGTGTGTCGGCATGGTTCAGCAGTTGTGTATGTGACCGGAAATACATCTAACATGCTAACGCATATAACGCATCTGGCGTGTGCTAAATGACTAAAAATATCCGACGCCATCACCCAGGTGTGCCAATCACTGGAACGAGACAAAAAACTTTTTTTCAACTTCTCCCTACAGTGCTTAACCAGCCATTAGATACACATACAAATAGGGCCAAATAAATTACTGACGCAATCGGAATTTACATGTCATATTAAATGCGCCGTATTCACTTGTAGAGGAAGCTGGTTTGTTTAGCTTTTCCCTCCATTGTACCGAATTCGTACCGAACCGTGATGTCTGAACCGCGGTATGAACCGAACCGTGAATTCAGTGTACCGTTCCACCCCTACTGTAATGTGAACTAGCATACTATTGGGTACGATTAGCTAGCACACTTTCAATAAGATCCATTAGAGACACACGTGGACTATGAAATGACAACCAGTCGATAGGCTACATCAGAAGGATTTTAAAATAAATGTATTTGGAAATTGTTTTCTATGTATTAGTTGTTGGTTAGAATCATTACAATACGGAATTTGCTAATCTGTTCAACACCAAGCAGACCTAAAAAAAGAATCCCGCCTAATTAACAATACAAAGGTGCAACTGGCTAATGATATTAAAAGTATAAACACACCATATCTTGAATAATAATGTAATAACCGACTTACCTAAACTGTGAAACATTCTTCGACCCTTTATGGCCATAAGATTGGGAACAGTTAACAGCAGCACAACTCTGCATGGTTTTTATTAAGACAGTATACCTACTAGCGCGACCGTAATTGATAAGTGAGTGTAGTTGCGGAGTCAGGATGAATGCATCATCATCTGCTTAAATTACAGCAGAAAGATAAACGACTTCATCGTACTTAGTACATCGTACGTGGCCTATTAAAAATAAATAAAGACACACAGTATGTGTGAATGTATATATATATATATATATATGCTACATTAGGTTGGGTATCACCATAACAATGGCATACAATAAGAGCTTGTAGACCTAATAATAACAAAGCAATACTCATCATCATCAAACCAGGCATTGCTTTATTATTATTAGGCCTACAAGCTCTTATTGTATGCCATTCTTGTGGTGATACCCAACCTAATGTAGCATAACCATAACAAGATTCTGGTTATCAGTTAATGGATTAACTTCGTCTTTGCTCCAGATAGACGTCAACAACCTATCCATCATGTATGTGTGCCAACCATTTGCTAAACTGGCTACAGCAGGGCAGGCAATTGTAGGTTAACAAGCCATTTTTCCCTGTGCTCATTCAATTTAAGTCTATGGCTCATTCAGCTCTCGGTAAATTGGCAATCGGCTAATGTTCCCTTTTGTTCTATTCCCCTGTTCGTATGCGCGAGCACATTTGCAGGCAACTTTTTTTGACGTAAGCAAATAAACGGGTTGCTAGTTTACCCATTTCGGATGGGTTTCAAACTTCAGGAACAATTATTCTATGAAAAAGCTAGTAGTATGAGCCAGGTTCGAGAATCGGACAAAAATTATTGGGGGAGATAGTTTTAGATATTTTGACTGGAGTTAATAAAATAAAAACGACCGGACGAGTCAGGTAGCAAATCGGAAATGCAATACGACCTACATCCTCCGGGGCCGTTGCCTCAAGCCGAGGGGCGAGGGTCTGTTTGAAGGAGGTCTTTATTTTTTGCATCTGAAAGCCTACGCGAGTGGTAAATTGCGACGGTGGGCAGGAAGGGTCAAAAAGGAGGACAAAAGGGCGAAAAGGAGGACACGCAACAGTGGTCCGGACAAAGGTCTGGAAAACCGGACTGTCCGGAGGAAATCTGGACGTCTGGTCACCCTACCCTCGAAACCGAGGGGTAAGGGCTACATAGCCCTATGAAATGAGACACCGCTAGGTTACGGTTCCGTATATCGATGTCTCCAAAGCAAGTCCATTCAAGGCTAATCAGAGAAATGCGGGACTGTTGTGCAAATCAGTAATGTAACGTTAGCGTAGCAAACTAGCGAGTTTTAAAAACGTTTCAATTAAGAACATGGTTGCAAATACGATATGTACAAGACTGTGTAGAGCACAAAACAAGAATGTTGTAATTTCAATTTCAAAATCAATTATTTAAGACGAAAATATAACATTTATGAGACTGTCTGATCTGGCCGCCATTGTTGCAGGTTGCGCAGTATTCACATACACCTTGGTTTCAAGTAAGCTCCCGAAAACAAACAAAACGTCTTAGCCCTACCCCTCGATCAAAAAGAGTATTGGGACACCACTTACAGTGCGTTCACACTGCAGCGACGCGATGCGAGCGACAACGTGTTTTCCATTCATTTTCTATGGAGCCAGGCAAATCGCTTGTGTGGTGCATTGTGGGTAGCGACGCGACGCCACCAAGTTGAGATTTTCTCAACTTTATTTAAATGATGAGTTATTTTCGCTAGCGATGGCCAATCGGAGTGTTTTCTTGTTTCTCGTAACATAGCAACCATGGTAAACATTTCTAGCTTTCTAGGTTTCAAGGTGGAGGAGAAACTAATCGTTTGTGTGGCTGCTTACCCAGTCCTGTACGATACATAGCTGTATTCGTACAGATGTTGAATTTTTTTTAACGATGCATGGCTCAAGGTTGCCGAAGTTGTTGGTGCTTGTACTTTCAAATTCAGTCTACTCACATTACGTAACTTCGTTCTGTGGTAACTAGCTAGCTAGCCCGGCTGGAACTCCCTACTGTATCGTATCGACAGATTAGCAGAGACTTCGAGTAATATAATAAAACTTTTTCTATTAAACAGTTTTGTATTTTGTATACAAGTTGTATTTTGATCGATGTTGCGAGTACGTAAACCCAAGTCTGCACACTTGGCCATGACAACTACAACAGTGACTTTAGAGAACTACATTCTACATTAATCTGTTTGAAACGCCCCCGAGCGTGGTGAACTGTGGGAAGGCGAGCGATGGCAAGCGATTCGCGTCGCTGCAGTGTGAATGCACTGTTACTCTCACATGAACGCGCAAAACTAAGGGGTATCAGAATGAATCAGAATGGGATTTATTCGCCATGAAAGTTTGCACAGACAAGGAATTTGCTTTGGCAGGAAGGTGCATACAATAAACATATAGGAACCTAAAATAAAAAAAATGTGGACTATCTATACTAAGGGTACATAAACTAATAGTACTAAGTGGAATTAGAATTAAATAAAATATAAAATAAAATACAAGTTGCCGTAATTTATAATATAAAAATACAGAAATACAAATATAAAAAATTTATACAAACAAACAAATGTACTAGATACAATTTTGTAATGCAGTGCAAAAAGCAGTGTGTTTTAAGCAGGAAGTCATTAGAGTCAGTGTGGACCCTTGGCCTTGTTGAAGAGGCCAACAGCGGAAGGGAAGAAACTGTTTTTGTGGCGTGAGGTATTGGTCCTGATGGACCGCAGCCTTCTGCCGGAGGGGAGTGACTGAAACAGGGAGTGTCCAGGGTGGGAGGAGTCGGCCACAATCTTCCTCGCTCGCCTCAGGGTCCTCGAGGTGTGGAGGTCCTAGAGGGTAGGCAGATTGCAGCCAATCACCTTCTCAGCAGTGCGGATGATACGCTGCAGCCTGCTCTTGTCCTTGGCAGTGGCAGCAGCGTACCAGACAGTGATGGAGGAGGTGAGGATGGAGGTGAACAGCTGCACTGGAGGTGCAGCTGTTCACCTCCCAGATTAACGCACTGCTTCCTGTCAGACAGGAAGTCTGTGATCCACCTGCAGGTGGAATCAGGCATTTTCAGCTGGGAGAGCTTGTCCTGAAGCAGGGCGGGGATGATGGTATTGAAGGCAGAGCTGAAGTCCACAAACAGGATCCTGGCATAGGATGCTGGGGAGTCCAGGTGCTGTAGGGTGAAGTGGAGGGCCATGTTAACTGCATCGTTCACAGACCTGTTGGCTCTGTAGGCAAACTGCAAGGGGTCCAGTAGAGGATCTGTGATGGTTTTAAGGTGTGCCAGCACCAGGCGCTCGAAAGACTTAATTACCACAGAGGTCAGGGCGATGGGTCTTTAGTCATTATGTCCTGTTGGCCTTGGCTTTTTGGGCACAGGGATGATGGTGGAGGACTTGAGACAGGCTGGCACATGGCATGTCTCAAGGGAGGTGTTAAAGATTTAGGTAAACACCGGAGACAGCTGGTCAGCGCAGTGCTTGAGGGTGGCTGGAGAGACAGAGTCCGGCCCAGCTGCTTTGCGGGGATTCTGCCTCTTGAAAATTCTGTTAACTTCACCCTCCTGAATGGAGAGAGTCGTCACTGTAGAGGGGGGGGGAGGTGGGAGGCCTCCTGGGTGGGAAGGGGTAGTTCAGGACTGTCCAATTGTCTTTCAAATCTGCAGTAGAACTCATTCAGGTCGTTGGCCAGGCGGGAGTCGTTAGTGGAGTGGGGGACTCTGGGCTTGAAGTTTACATTTACATGTATTCATTTAGCAGACGCTTTTATCCAAAGCGACTTCCAAGAGAGAGCTTTACAAAGTGCATAGGTCACTGATCATAACAACAAGATAGCCACAAAAACATTGCGAGTAGCCAAAACATGAAGCACACATTGTGAACAACCAAAGTAAGTGCCAAAGGGAAGAACCATAAGAGCATGTAGTTAAGCAAGTTACAATTAAACAACATGAACCGCTATAAGTGCAAGTGTACCTGTGGAAAAAGCAAGCAACAATAATAAAAACAATATATCACAGCGAGTACAAACATTTAAATCAGTTACCACTAACCACAAGAGCAGCAAGTCTCTAAGCAAGAGTCATTGTGATCCTTGAGGAAACTAACATCGGGTCACGCGAACCATTCCTAAGTACCGTTGTACTCCCGGAACAAGTGCGTCTTGAGCCTTTTCTTGAAGGTGGAGAGACAGTCAGTGTCTCTGATGGAGGTGGGGAGTTGATTCCACCACTGGGGGGCCAGACAGGAGAAGAGCTTGTGTTGGGACCGGGCGGTCTTACATTTACATTTAGTCATTTTGCAGACGCTCTTATCCAGAGCGACTTACAGCAAGTACAGGGACATTCCCCCCTAGGCAAGTAGGGTGAAGTGCCTTGCCCAAGGACACAACGTCATTTGGCACGGCCGGGAATCGAACCAACAACCTTCTGATTAATAGCCCGACTCCCTAACCGCTCAGCTATCTGACTCCCACCGGTCTTGAGCGGTGGGACCACCAGGCGGTTGTCTGAAGAAGACCGTAGGTGACGGGTGGGGGTGTAAGGCTGCAGGAGAGACTTGATGTAGACGGGTGCAGTCCCGTTCACTGCTCGGAAGGTCAGTACCAGGGTCTTGAATCTGATACGGGCCATGATAGGTAGCCAGTGGAGAGAGATGAGGAGCGGGGTAACATGGGAGTGTCTGTGTAGATTGTAGACCAGGCGGGCCGCTGCGTTCTGAATCCTCTGAAGAGGGCGGGTTGCACATGCTGGGAGACCAGCGGGCAGCGAGTTGCAATAGTCCAACTTGGAGAGGACAAGTGCTTGGACTAGCAGCTGGGTGGAGTGCTCAGACGGGTATCTCCTGATCTTCCGGATGTTGTAGAGGGTGAATCTACACGACCGGGAGACTGCAGCAATGTGGGCCGTGTGGTTTGAAAGAGAGGGGAGGGGATAGGATCAAGGGGACAGGAGGTGGGGCAATGAGAGAGAATGAGGTCAGAGATCTCTGCCCCCGACGGGAGAAAAAGAGTTTAGACATTTAGTTGGGTCAGTCATGGAGGGTAGGAAAGGTGGGTCTAGGGAACCGACTGCTAATGTCGGCGACTTTTTTCTCAAAGAAGGAGGAGAAGTCGAAGTTGGTAATCTGCCTGAGCCTTCTCCAGACAGAAGCAGAGTCGTTTGCAGAGAATTGGTGTTTTAGTCTCTCCGAGTACAGTCGTTTAGCCTCCCTCACCGCCTTGCTAAACCTGTTCTTCAACTCCTTGAAACGGTCTCTGTCCCCACTCCTAAACGCGGCATCTTGCGCTGACCTCAACCTTCTGAGTTTAGCTGTAAACCAGGGTTTGTCGTTGTTGTAGCTCACCCTGGTCCGTGTTGGTATACAGCAGTCCTCACAGAAGCTGATGTATGATGTCACAGCCTCTGTGAGCTCATCCAGACTATTGGTAGCAGTCGTGAACATGTCCCAGTCAGTGCAGTCCAAGCACGCCCACAGATCCTCCATAGCTTCACTGGTCCACTGTTTCGATGTCCTCATAGCAGGCTTACAGCGCTTTAGCTTCTGCCTGTATGCAGGAATCAGGTGGACCATGGCGTGGTCAGAGTGACCCAGTGCTGCTCGGGGGACCGCATGGTATGCTTTGCTGATTGTAGAGTAGCAGTGATCCAAGGTGTTTCCTTCTCTGGTAGGGCATTTGATGAATTGTCTGTATTTGGGGAGTTCTTGAGTGAGATTGCCTTTGTTAAAGTCGCCTAGCACAATAACCAAGGAATCCGGATATTCATGCTCCACACTCAGTATCTGGCTGGCGAGCACACGTTGAGCCTCGTTGACGCTAGCCTGCGGAGGCATGTAGACGCCAACCAGAATGAATGATGCAAACTCTCGTGGCGAGTAAAACGATCTGCAGTTAATAAAAAATGATTCCAGATCAGGAGAACAGTGCTGCAGAATCACTGTCACATCTTCACACCAGCCACTGTTAATGTAAAAACAAATACCACCGCCTTTCGTTTTGCCAGAGAGCACAGGGTCACGATCCGCTCTCAGCAGTTTGAAACCTGCTAGCTGTAGCGCTGGGGACCAGGGTTGATAAATACAGTCCTAGTAGAGCAGCACAGGGACAATGAAAAACGTCACTCAGAAATCAAAGGTCCATGAAAAACAAAACCCTTAATACACTTTTCCCCAATAATAACTATCTCTCTGTTATTTGACAGTACTGAAAGAGGAAAGAAATAAGGAAGTTTATGAGAAATTACATGTGTGACAGAGCCTCTGGTGTGACATGTGCATGCCTGTGCCCTTTAGACTGCCTGCGGGTTTGGGGAGAGGCTGGGCATGTATGTGCTCAGCGATGGGAAGCCTGACTCCAGCTGTAGCCTGGTCCTCACAGAGACAGAGAAACTGACCTCAGGTAAACACATCACCATCCACACTGTCTCCTACAACTGCACAGATAGGTACCACGATGCTCAACACTCACATAAATCTAACAAGTCACAATGCACAGTATGTTTGGGTGTCATGTATCTCATTACTTGGTGTTGCAGTTTGTCACAGTTTTTATTGACTGGGAAATGCTAGAAGCGTTGCATGCATTGTGACTGTATGACACACTGTGTATCGTCCTCACAGTGTGGCCAACGACTTCCTGATGAAGCTGGCCCATCAGAATAGGGGTCGGTACCACCTTTGTCCTGACGATGCAGATGCACTCATCATTGGGGATTTCCTGTCCATCGACAGTGATGGAGATGTGAGTTGATGTAGTGAGTGAAAAAATAAAATGTGTCAGTAGCTATTTCATAACTGTTCTTTTCAACCATGGCTTGGCCCATGATTTTAACCTTTGACTATTACAGTAATTGTTGATTACAAACCGTGTTGATTTAGCCCAAGACTATTGGTGCTGTTGGTCCCCCATACTGTCGGTAGAGGTCAGGTGCTCCAGATCTTCTTCAGATGTGTGTAACATCTACTGTAGATGAATGTCCCTGTACTTACTGTAAGTCGCTCTGGATAAGAGCGTCTGCCAAAAAAAAAAGACTAAATGTAGATGGTGCTAATATTGTGTTTAAACCTGTCCTCATCTCTACAGGAACCAGTCCTCCCCTCCTTTGAGAGAGATGACTTAAGGAGACTAGCACAGGAAACTGACAATTTAAGATGTTTCCGGAAACAGGCCTTGGCCTTCAGGTTTGTATGCAGTCAGTGTCTAGATGGAACTGAAATAATCTACAGCTTAGAAACTTTCTTGACTGTACTGTACTGTATAATTGTATTATTTGTGGTGATGGTTATTGTGATACAGGAAAATGTATGACTAAACTCTCCACATACTTTGACAGAGAAATCATCTCAGTGAAGCATCCAGAAACAAAATAATATTCAAGATTCATGATTACCAACTGTACAGAGTGCAGAGGAAGATTTTGTTTTTTTTATGTATGGTATTAAAAATGATCATATTATTCTTTATATTTGTAATACACTGTTAAAAATCCAGATTTAAATAAAGACATGACGTTGTCATGACATTTAAGTTTTTTGTTTCAAATGACATATCGTCCATGTAAAATATATACCATATCAGATATAACCCATTTCACGAAAGAACTGGATGCAATTGTGGAGCATGCGAGCTTTTTCAAGAGTTTACGGTGAACGCCTTACAGGTAAGACCACAGATGATTGGCAGGTGGAGGGATGTCTATGCAGACCGTTGGGACATACGAGAGTGGTCCACGGAAAAGGTACAGAGAATATTTGTTTTCTGTTAACTTAACTTAATGGACTTATTGGATTTATGACACACGGATGATAGACGAAATGGTTATCGAGATTTGAATATGGATGTTTTGAGACGTGCGGTACTAATCTGAGTCACGGAGTGTCTTGGACATAATGATCGAAATTTTTGAAATAGAATGGTGCTGACATTCCGAAAATGAGAGGAACATTTGATACATTCTGCTGAATTGGTTCGAATCCAACATCAATGATCATTCCTTATGTTTTCGTTTCGGTTTAATCTTTTCAATCAATAACACTTAACGACCGCCCCTGTACGAGCGCGTCGCTATCTCAGGTGTTCTTATTTCAACGAGATAAGATAATTCAATGAGTAAACGAGTTTTTTCGACACGTTTAATGCAGTACAATTTGTACTACATTTCTATAATAGAGTTATTGTCAAAGTCTCAGAATATTAGAAAATTGCTTCACGTTGTTCTCTGCAGTAGGCTATCGATAGGATACAGTAACAGAACCATAATACACTTGTTTTGACAAATGTCAAATAATAAACCAAATGATAAATGTAATTTATTCTTAATGTAAAAAACAAACAAAAACATTTGACATATTATCTTGTCATCTTCCCTCCAGTTTTTCATCCTTCAGCATCAGTGAATGGAACTACACGCCCCCAGCATGAAAGAAAGCGGGTCCATGTGTCAGGTGGAGCAGCTGCTCTGCTCCAGCATCTCAGTCCCTGACACAGGAACTGGGCTGTGTCGCCTGAATGCCAAAGGACACCACAATTACCACCCCTACAGCCAGCAGGCCTGGATGGGCAGCTCAGCTCCAGTCGTAGCTCTGGCCTCAGCCCTTGCCTCCGCCCCAGCCACAGAAACCCGGCACAGGGCCAACGGGGTGTCTGCCTTGTGCAGCAGCCCAGAGTGTCCAGCTTCCAGACTGGATGAGGGAATGGCCCTGGTCAAGAGAGGTGCTGGGGTTGGAGCAGGGAAAGTGCTGGTGACAGGGGGAGCAGGGTATTTTGGATTCAAGCTGGGCCGAGCGCTGGCCAGTCAGGGGGTGGAGGTGGTCCTGCTGGATCTGCACAAGCCACCCTGGGAGACTCCCGATGGAGCCCTCTTCCATCAGGTACTAAAAATGAAACACAACTCTACTGTTTCAATAAGGACGTTGCACAGAGGGACATCAGTCAGTTTGTTTTTTTCTGATGTGTGTAGTGCTGTGGTTGGGTTAGGTGTGGTAGAGTTAGGGTTGTGGTCTTCTGGTTGGCCTGTGGTTGGAAACTCACACAGGGTGAGTGATCCACCTGAATAGCGCCAGGTGTTGACCAGGCCAGAGAAGACACGTGCAGGTTGATTCAGGTTACAGGTGGAGTCTCATGACACTCCACCTTAATTGTACCGGCCTCTCTCATGGTTTCAATATTATAATAGGCAACCCATGTATGCCATCTACTGTGTGTTCAAGCTATTGAATGTTTCAACATGAAATGCAAGTGGAGCATTCTGCTGCCATCGTATCAAATGGAGTTCTCTATGAATACACATATATTCATAATAGCATCAATTTAGTTTAACTCCCCCAATTCTGCTATTGAGTTATAATATCTACTGGGTACATATATATATATACTGTATATACACATGTATATAATGTATATGCATATATATTTATAGATATGTGTATATTCTGTATACATATCTGTTTAATATATAAATAATTATATAATTGTTTTTATTTTACAGAGTGACATCTGTGACTATGACTCTCTCCATAAGGTGTGCGAGGAGGTGGACTGTATCTTCCACACAGCTTCCTTTGGAATGTCTGGCCCAGAACAGGTTTGGGTGTTTGAGCACATCCTCAAATGCAAGACACCACCCTGCAAACACGTTTTACCTCATTATTGAGCATGACCCTCCCTCAACACCTACAGTCCCATGCTAGGAGAAGGGCTTTCTCACAAACAGGTGTCCATTCATAATAAATTATAACACAGCTCTTCAGGACTCTGTCAGCCTAAGCTAAACATCCATCCCACCAGAGTGGCAGCTTGGGAAATCTGTTGGCCTAAGAAGACACATCTGCCTCTCTTTATCCTCCTTATTCGGTTTAGGTTACATAATCAACTCATGCCTTTCACTAATCTCCACCTTCTCAGAGAGTGTAGTAAAATAAGTGAAATCTACAGTGTGAACCGACAGGTTCCAGCATCTTTTGAGTTGATGGGGTTTTTCACATACTGTACTTTACACAGACTGACATTGGGCTATCAACAGGTGTCTCTGGCTAATGCTGCTGCAGGCTTTGCCTCCAAACCCAAAATGAAAACATACTCAAACATAGTCAGGAATGAAAATGTTTCTCTTTTCTTTGCGTCTTCCTCAGCTGAGGAAAGAGCAGGTGGAGTCTGTCAATGTTGGAGGGACAAACAACGTCATTAAAGGTGATTACTCAACAGCCAGCACATCACCCTCAACACCAACCATTAAATGCCCATTCAGATCATTCCTCAGATAACAGTCCTCAGTGGGTTGTTCCGAGCCATCCAAGATGGTAATCAGGCACAAGGTGCCCCTGGAGGTACGTTATGGCAGGAGCATAGGACTGTTTTTGTTTTCAAAAGCCTTGCAAGTGGCAAACTAACAATTATACACAAAACATTTGATCATGGCTTCGCCTTTTTTTGGTCCTTACTGACTCAGGTTGTAAACCACATTAGACATATTGGACTGTCTCTCAACTTCAGTTGTATGTCTAGATAGTGTTTTGTGTGTGTGTTTGTGTGTTTGTTTGTGTGTATGTGTGTGGTCTTGTTTAACTCTCCTTGTGGTAACCAAATGTTCTCACAAGTAAAGTGAAACTTGAAAAACGTAACTTTGTGGGGCCCTTTTGCAATTGAATTTAAATTATTTGTTCAAGGGGATTAGTGTTAGGGTTACAATTACATTTAAGTTTAGGGTAAGGGTCGGGCCATCCTAGGATAGAAAAACAAATCTGTTTGTGAGTGTGTGTGTCTGTGTGTGTATGTGCATTTGTGTCTGTATGTGTGTATATGTGTCATCATCTACTGTTTGCAGTGTGTTTGGAGAGAGGTATCCCCAGACTGGTTTACACCAGCACGGTCAATGTGGCATTTGCTGGCAAACCGATCGAGGAGGGTGACGAGGATTCTGTCCCCTGTGTGCCCCTGGACATGGTGAGGAATGAAAGACTGACTCTGTTAGCTTGTACTGGATGTCAAATGTTAGTTATGAACCCACACTGAAGTGGTATGACGCAAGGTAGTTGGACGTAGTGGAGACTCAATCGGATTTCAAGGGAAATAGGCACTGTGGCCCATGTACTGTAATTAATTTACTAACATGATTTCATAAGGGGTTATTTAATAGAAGTTATTTAAAAGAATAAAGTAACAGACTTTGCTGTCTTTGAGAGAGACCAAAGATAAAGGCTAACTGGCAGACGCTTGTCATCTCTGCTGTGTTACTTTGTCATCACCTGTGTGTGTACAATATGAGTGTGGAGGCACCAATTTAATAAGATTACTACTCTCCCTATTTCCTTTGTTGTCCAACAGTACATCTCTAGCACCATCGTGATCATCAAAATGCTACTTTCTTCTATCCTAGCACATAGATCACTACTCCAGAACCAAAGCTGTTGCTGACCAGATGGTCCTCTCAGCCAATGGGTGCTCTCTCAAAGGTATGGGGCTCACTCTGTTGGCTGTGCCAGCAGTGTGAAATATTTCTACACATAGAACCTGCTCAATTCAGTGTTACGTACAGTGTAGAAGTGTCTATGGAGATTGCATTGATGTTACCTTGGGACTGCTGGTATTGTATGGATCCTCTGTGTGTGTGTGTGTGTGTGTGTGTGTGTTTTTCCTCATCCCAAACTGGTGTGTACTACCGTAACTGAGGTAATGGTTGGCATGGTAACTCAGCCAACCCATGTGCAACCTTAGCCAACGGGAACTGGTGACACCAGTTTAAATTTAGCGTTAGACAGCACAATACCACTGGAGCCTTGTGTTAACCTGACACCAGGCTGTCTCAAGCAGTCGCCTGCCAACACTCACACAAATGCCTGTGTTCACACATAGGAAGCCCCAAGGCAGTCCTGATGCACCCTGCTACACCCTCTTTCACAGACAGACTTACCAAAACAATGTAGCTAATATATTGTGGTTTACCCAGACTATTTTTGATACAAATGAATTATTTTTCTGCTGGGTCTTGGATGAACATGTGTAATGCCTTCATTCTCTCCTTGGAATGTAACCCAACACTCTATACTGATCCCTTACATATTCAATTAAGCTTAGAGCACAGATATGTCATGATTCACTTTGTTCTAGTCAAGGCACTTGTTCTGGGAGGATGTGGTTCAAATGAATTCATGGAGAGGACTGTCTTTCAATCATAAATACCTATGATTTTTTTTACTGTATGTTTCATTGTTACATATACCAGCTAGCTATATATATATATATATGAGTATTCATTTTAACAACAAATGTTCAGCAGCATATGAATGCACAGTCATTTCACATACAATTTAAACCAACTTTTGATGGGGTTTTTCCACATCCTATATAGAGAACCTACCTATCTACAGTTACAGTTAAGGTAAAAGATCACACAACATGTACATTCAATTTTATTTTTTGACTGCTCTCCTACGAAGGTGGGGGCATGTTGCGGACCTGTGTTCTCCGACCATCCGGTATATATGGCCCAGAAGAGAGAAGACACCTACACAGAGTCATGGTCTCTACACAGAAAACACAATCTAAGAATACTGCAAAAACAGTCTGTACTTCTTACAGTCCATCCAACAGAATGACAGTCGTTTGATAGCAGAATGTCCACCCTGGGAGAATACATTATTTATAGATCCTCTCTGGGTCTCTAGTTACAACTCTCTCACTCTCTCTTACTACTAAGGAGACTGGGGGAAAAGGTAAAGGAAGAGCCTGGGCCGCGCAGGGCTGAGCTGGACTGGACTAAGGGCTGGGCTAAGCTCAGTTTTGGGCTTACTATTGGCCAAGCTATTAAGAAGCTCAACTTAGATTAACACACTTGCACCTTGATTAACCTTAATTCCACAAGAACTCATCACTTGTCAGAACATAGCACTCCACAATCTTACACAGAAAACATACAGACACTGTGTGTGTGTGTGTGTCTCTCTCCCCTTATCAAGTTGTCCTTTCTCCAAGGGGAACGTGGAGCGCAGGTTGTTCAGCTTCAGTTTTGGGAACCCCATGGCCAGGATGAACTGGGTCCATGTAGACAACCTTGTGACAGCCCACACACTGGCTGCTGAGGCCCTCACCACTAGGAAGAACTGTGTGGCAGTAGGTCCCCGCTGCATTCCCACCGTTTTAATTCTCATTCTTCATTACCGCAAGGGTCTGTTTAAAAGACTGTGACATTCCTGTTCTAGAGTGGACAGGCCTATTTCATCAATGACGGAGAATCAGTTAACTTGTTTGAGTGGTTGACCCCATTGGTAAGTGTAAAGCTGTTTTTGCAAAAATACAAAATGTTGTTCTTCTTTTCTCGTGGATGGAACGTTCTGCTCTGTCAAACTGTTCAGCGTAAGAGTTTCTTCTGTATTTAAACCCCACTGTAGTTTGAGAAGCTGGGTCACAGTCGACCCATGATACACCTGCCTGTGTCACTGGTGTATTCCGCAGGTGAGGGATACGCTCACACGCACACAGTTGAAGGTGCAGAACACTGCAATTCTGTAGTAATAAGAATAAGTAGAAATTGAACATGCTAAAAAGAGTGAAGTTACTATATCTTAGACCAGTGTGTGCGTGTGTATGTGTTTTCACAGCCATCCTAATGGAGTGCTTACATGTTGCTCTGAGGCCCCTAGTGGAAGTCCCTTTGCTGTTCACCAGAAATGAGGTAACCCTTTTTTTTATTCATCTATCTCTGGTCTTGACACCTTTTTCTTCTCCTGTCCTTTGTTGTTTGCTGGTGTAGAATTCTGTGGTTCAGATGTGGGAGCAGGCAACTTTACCTCACTGGCCTGCACAGATGTTGTGATGAACAACCTTCCTCACAATTCGTCAAATAAATGAATTCATTTTCATTTCTTTAATTTCATTTGATCACAGCTCAGTGCTTGGATCTAATTTAGTTAAATGTTCAGGCTCTTAATAGGTACATTCTTTGGCATGACATCACAAGCTGGGATGCAACATCATGTATTTTCTGCAGTAGCCTATAGCTAGCAATGTGTGCGTGTGAGTACCCTATGTCCTTATGTGTTTGTTCAATGTGTATGCTCTCCACTGATCTGAGTTTGGGGAGCTTGGGTTACCTGCCAGGGGCGGATCTTGAGGTTCATGTTGTTTAATTGTAACTTGTTTCACTACATGTTCTTGTGGTTCTTCCCTTTGGGCTTTTTTTTCACAATGTATGCTTCATGTTTTGGCTACCCGCAATGTTTGGGGCTATCTCGTTGATATGATCAGTGACCTATGCACTTTTGTAAAGCTCTCTCTTGGAAGTCGCTTTGGATAAAAGCGTCTGCTAAATGCATAAAAAAAAAAAAAAGATTGGGGTGGCAGTATTTTTTATTGCGACCCCTTAGATCCGCCACTGGTACCTGCCACTGGTACCTGCTCCCAATAGATCCTTGTTTAAGTCACACAGAGGCCCTCTCTGTCAGAACTGTACAGACCCTGTACACAGGGGCGTGTCAGGGGCGTGTCCAGGGAGTGGCCAGGGGTGAAAAGTGATTGGCCACCACTTGTGGCACCCCAACCATGCGATCGGCTATTTGCTAACAGTTTTGTCCATTTGCATGAATACTGGCCAATGAAAAATAAAAATCTAAAATATGAGGGGCGGGAGTTCAGGCTGAGCGGCATGTTCAACAACTACACTGGAGAAGCATGAGCAGTACCGCCGCTCCCATAACACGCACTACGCGCTGTGCGTAGGGCACCAAGTCCTGAGGGGGCACCAAAAAATTGCCAACTCAAAAATCATCATAGTACTAATAATTATAATGCCGATATTATATCAGTATATAAATATTAGGCACCTTTTAGGCATGTATATCACAAAACAGGCAGAACAAGAGATATATTTAATTGCTCAAAAAAAGTTACGATGGTGCCCCCCCCCCAAAAAAACAAAACAAACAAAAAACAACAGAAACAAATACACACTCAACTTCCCAAGCTCGCCGTGGGTGCCCTGTCCTATCTCAGTGGCCTGACGAACTTTGACAGTAGGGTCAACTTTTCTAAAATGGCCTCAAAAAGACAACAGGAGTCAGGGGCAGAAATAAGAAAGAGAAAGAAACTGCGAAATGATGCCCGTGCATCTGTAACACAGGTACTTTTGTCTATGGGGACTTTTATTTTGACAATTTTATTTTCTCCGGCGCGCTAGCGGGAGATGAAAAGACTCCTGGGTAGGAGAAGAGCTAGCTAGAGGAAGGAAGAAGCTGACTTCATGGATCGCTGTAGAAGCTAACATCGTTACGTTGGAGCTGAGGACTTATGCAGAGCTGAAGTCGATTAATGGCGGTATTGGACGGAGAATAGTGTGGCAGACTGGCTGCGGGCATGAGAGGGAGTTGCTGGAGCCGTGAGTCTCTTCTACAACACTGTTGTTTTTTTGTAGTTTCTACCGGAGGCAATATTGAGAGTCTTGCAATTTTTTTGGCACTCGACAGTGAACAATAACGTAAACGATCTGTTTTAAAGGAGTGGTTTATATGTTTTTTCGAGTTTTCTTGTTTTTTTCTAAAGAGACTGACGATCGCCTGTGATTAAGATTTGATGTGGGAGAGACATTCTTTTTTTCTTTGGCGATTTGGATTGCTCGTTTGTGCGTGCTGCATGTGAGCTAAGCTGTGCTGTGTGCGGGCTGAGCTACGCCATTTTGTGTCAGGAAGTTTTCCTGAGTTTTTTGTTTACCCTGCCATCCTTACGACATCTCATTGTTCTGCCTCAGTTGTTAATCCTGTCATCAGAAATCTTCAAGTCAACGCATCAAAGTCGTCAGAAAGGAGACTGGTATAACAGTTCAACACACACACACACACGGACATTTCACTAATACAAACTGTGTTTGAATGTACTAGGGGTCTCAACTGTGAATTTGAACTGTCGATCTGTGAATTCAAGAGTTCTAAGAAACATTTCTGAGGTGTTAAGAGGTTTTCTTTTAAGTGTTACATTTTATTAAGAGATCCAGGATAACAGTATTGTATCTTTGTAACTTTTTGTTATTTTATCCTATTAAAGGAGATAGGGTAACATAAGAGAGGCAAAATAAATGACCTGTTGTTAAAATTAAGACATCTGACAATATCTTATCAAGTTACCTTGGGGTAGGGGCGTCTCACTGACACTATTAGGATTAGGTGGGTGGGGATGTGGAGGTAGGCTTGTTTCCACCACATGCACTTCAGGAGGCCACCGTATCAATATACTTATCTGAAGCCTACGCTACTTATTCCTGTAGTACATAATAAAATAGTGTCAGGTAAAACATATACACCGAGTGCATATTGAGACTCAAAGCACTAGAGTGGGGACTAAGCTCCTTTCCCTCTTTAAGTCTTCCAGGGTAACACTCTAATTTCCCCTACAAGGCAAGACTTAGTCTTGTTACACATCACTTTCAGGTAAGTCCATGTTTAATCATTGTTAAATACGGGAAATGTGCTGCTAATTTAATGGTTAGCCTATGCATACACCTCGAACTAGCTGACGTTATTGCTAATGTTAGCACACTCAAATATGCTAGGTGCAAGCTAAATTGAGATTTTACTGTTAAACATTATCTATGCATTTTACAAGTAACTGACGCCAGCTAGCTGTTACTTTACTTTACATTCTATGGTGCTTTTATATTCGATTTATCAAATAGTTTTTAAATGAGTAATAAAGGTGGAGAGCTCCTTGGCTGCATGCTTTCAGTTTTAAATGTTTATAATTTGGAAAACCAGGCTAAGAAACTTAAGGGTGGGGCTGAAGCATTAAGAGACAAAAATACATCACCTTCATTAGACAAGATTTTACCAATTGAAAAACGGCTGTTTATTTTACATGAAGCTCAAAAACTATTTTGCGCTCAAATAAAGGCCAAAATTCTTTGCTCGCGCGTGTTGCGCGCTCGCTTTACTTTGGGAACTCCGTAACTAGCATCACATCAAACACAGAATGTGGATGCATTGGCAGGGCAGCTGTGGAGGCGTATACGGGGGCCGTTGTTGGACCGAATTCTCACTCCCCCGCAGAATCCCACTCCCCTACGCGTGAACGCGCACTGCCTTCCTAGCATATTGCTAGTTGTAGTTTGACGAACCGAGGCGATTTTTACAAGCCTAGGTTGCCGATTTTTTTACAAGCCTAGGTTGGCGATTTTTACAAGCCTAGGTTCCCTCGTCTTAGGCTTTGAGGAAACTGTCATTAGGCTATTTAATTCATGTTTCATCAAAATATAAGTTATGTTGTGCTGCACTTTAGAGCCTATACGATTAGTATGTCGTGCTACTCGTAAAATCCGAATGATTGTCTCAAGAAAATAGACGTACTTTGGAGCTGCACTTGAAAAACGATATTGATGTCGATGTTGTGCTACACTGTCCTATTATCGGAATGAGGGTAATATGTGAATTATGTTGTAGTTGCGACTGCTGTTGTCACTGTCTGGTAAAAGCGAGCATCGTTCTTTGTATTCATTTGTACGAATCACTTTTAGTAGAACAATTCACTTTTGATTCTTGATTACGTTGTACTTGCTGTTATATGTATACTTACTAAATGCACTATATGCCAATTCATTGGCATATAATCGTCTGGTAAATGAGTACATTATTTTACAAATGTAGGCTATATAAAAAGGCCCCTGCTCACAGGTCCGTCCTACCAGAATTCTACTTCTATTTCCCTCTCAGTAAACTACTTGCCACACAACTGTTTTGTGTTTACAATCATATCCATTTTATAGATCCTGCTTCCCACTGCCTAGTTTGTGTCTTCTAACTTGCAATGTACAGTGCTTGGTTTTAGTAGCCTTCCCTTTGTGAATGGCTAGTGAAAAACATCTAATAAATGATGACATTTTGATTGGTTCCATCACAATTATTTTTAAACTAAAAACTATAATGATATATTTAACAAAAGGTAGAAAGAAAGTGATCATTTAAATAAGAGTTTTAACAAGTTTGAGGCTTGATCATGAAAACAGGTCAGGGATGTTTACGGCAGGCAGCATTTTGGGTAAACATTAAGATTAATTTGTGGAATGATAATAAATGATCAAACATTAGGAATGGCAAAAACTGTCTCTGTCACCTATAATAACATTACCACTTATACAAATAAATACCAATGCTTCATTATAAATGTGTCTAGTAGTGAAAAAAGTATTGTATTCAATACCAGTTGACAAGCTATTACCCAGTTAGTGTCGCCATCCAGATTGTCCACATCCCCGCATAGTTGGGGTGTGTCAGATCCTATAGCCCCAAGATATGGGGGGGGGTGGTGGATTCCGGCAGGTATGAAAAACAGTGTTGCCAAAATCCTACTCCACTTCTAACTTTTACATTTATGCAACTAGTATCAAAAAACTTTTATGGCACACTCCACAGGTCATGAGGAGCCACCAAAATAATTTGGGGGGTGTCAGATCTTATAGTCCCAAGATATGAGGGGGGGAGGATTTCGGCAGGTATGAAAAACAGTGTTGCCAAAATCCTACTCCCCTTCTAACTTTGACATTTATGCAACTAGTATCAAAAGCTTTTTATGGCACACTTTACAGGGCATGAGGAGCCACCAAAATAATTTGGGGGTGTGTCAAATTTTATAGTCCCAAGATATGGGGGGGGGAGGATTTCGGCAGGTAGGATGTTATCCACCATCATCCCTGTGCCCAAAAAGCCAAGACCAACAGGACATAATGACTACAGACCCATCGCCCTTACCTTTGTGGTAATGAAGTATTTTGAGCGCCTGGTGCTGGCACACCTCAAATCCATCACAGACCCCCTCCTGGACCCCCTGCAGTTTGCCTACAGAGCCAACAGGTCTGTGGACGACGCAGTTAACATGGCCCTCCACTTCACCCTACAGCACCTGGACTCCCCAGCATCC
The DNA here is from genome assembly GCF_038355195.1 of Osmerus mordax. Lineage (NCBI taxonomy): Eukaryota > Metazoa > Chordata > Actinopteri > Osmeriformes > Osmeridae > Osmerus > Osmerus mordax. Next base: position 10,025,659 of record NC_090052.1, read on the forward strand.
TACGCCAGGATCCTGTTTGTGGACTTCAGCTCTGCCTTCAACACCATCATCCCCGCCCTGCTTCAGGACAAGCTCTCCCAGCTGAACGTGCCTGATTCCACCTGCAGGTGGATCACAGACTTCCTGTCTGACAGGAAGCAGTGTGTTAAGCTGGGAACACACGTCTCTGACTCCCGGTCCATCAGCACCAGATCTCCTCAGGGCTGCGTCCTTTCCCCTCTGCTCTTCTCCCTGTACTCTCCCTAGGGAGTCAGGTGGCTGAGCGGTGAGGGAGTCGGGCTAGTAATATGAAGGTTTCCAGTTCGATTCCCAGCCGTGCCAAATGACGTTGTGTCCTTGGGCAAGGCACTTCACCCTACTTGCTTCGGGGAGAATGACCCTGTACTTACTTACTGTAAGTCGCTCTGGATAAGAGCGTCTGCTAAATGACTAAATGTACACCAACAGCTGCACTTCCAGTCATCCATCCGTCAAACTCGAAGTTGGTGGACGACACCACCCTCATTGGGCTCATCTCTAACGGGGACGAGTCTGATTACAGCTGGGAAGTTGACAACCTGGTGACCTGGTGCAGCCAGAACAACTTAGAGCTCAATGCTCTTAAGACAGTGGAGATGGTTGTGGACTTCAGGAAGAATACAGCCCCACTCACCCCCATCACCCTGTGTGACTCCCCAGTCAACACTGTGGAGTCCTTCCGCTTCCTGGGCACCATCCTCTCCCAGGACCTCAAGTGGGAACTGAACCTCAGCTCCCTCACCAAGAAAGCACAACAGAGGATGTACTTCCTACGGCAGCTGAAGAAATTCAACCTGCCAAAGACAATGATGGTGCACTTCTACACAGCCATCATTGAGTCCATCCTCACCTCTTCCATCACCATCTGGTACGCTGCTCCCACTGCCAAGGACAAGAGCAGACTTCAGCGTATCATCCGCACTGCTGAGAAGGTGATCGGCTGCAATCTGCCTACCCTCGAGGACCTGCACACCTCGAGGACCCTGAAGCGAGCGAGGAAGATTGTGGCCGACCCCTCCCACCCTGGCCACTCCCTGTTCCAGAAGTCTGGATCTCTCTACCCCCCACCCGTTCCAACTCTGATGGTTAACAGAGACAGGTATTGCTCTCAGCAACTGCTTGGGAGGTCTGGTCTAGAGAAGATCTTGTCTAGAGGTCAGACTGGTTGGCTAATGGCTTTGATTAACCTCCATTTGCCAAATCCCTGTTCTACATTCTGCCACCCCAGTCCTGATGGATCGCTCCAATCTCTATATCCCCTTACTGCAGAGAGGATAGGGTGTCTGTACAGAAAATACGGGCAGTGAGAGAAGCCTTATAGAGGCTGAGATAACTTGATGTGGGGTGACGTCTCTATTGACAAGAAGAGCACAGACTCAGCTCTTGAATTTGAACTAAAATGAAAGAAAACATTGGGTTTATTGTGGCCTCCTAAGCTCTCCTATACTCAGGGTGCGAATTATACAATGACAATCGGTGGGGTCAACTTTTTCTCCAGGGCATCAGTGAACTAAAGTTTTACAATCCCAACAGTATCTTGCTTGTTTAATGTAATGTCTGCAGTCTATTGATGATAATAAACAATCCTTTCCACAAGCTCCTGGGGCACGTACCACACAACAACTTTTGAAGTCAGGGGTCACCAATGAAGTACTGTAAAGCAAAACAGCAGCAATTCAGACCCACACACACAACAACAGACCATAATTTCCGCTCGAACACAAACCTACACAATGCTGTACCAGAACAAAAGACACTATCAACGTTACAGGTAACAATTAATACAAAAATTGACCCCCACAATCTGTTGTTTTTACCTCTTTTAGGGGGGTCCAAGTCTTAATTAGGGGGACAGACCCACCAAACCCCCCCCCCCCCTTAATTCGAACCCTGCCTATATTCAAACAACATGAGCTTGATGCGAACAATACATTAGTTAATGTGCTGGATAGGAGGCCACAATAAACCCAATTTTTTCTTTCATTTTAGTTCAAATTCAAGAGCTGAGTCTGTGCTCTTCTTGTCAATAGAGACGTCACCCCACATCAAGTTATCTCAGCCTCTATCAGGCTTCTCTCACTGCCCCTATTTTCTGTACAGACACCCTATCCTCTCTGCAGTAAGGGGATATAGAGATTGAGCGATCCATCAGGACTGGGGTGGCAGAATGTAGAACAGGGATTTGGCAAATGGAGGTTAATCAAAGCCATTAGCCAACCAGTCTGACCTCTAGCCAAGATCTTCTCTAGACCAGACCTCCCAAGCAGTTGCTGAGAGCAATACCTGTCTCTGTTAACCATCAGAGTTGGAACGGGTGGGGGGTAGAGAGATCCAGAATTCTGGAGTTTCTTTCTTCAAAGTACCTTTGAGTGTAGAACACTGCTGTCTTGCTGGGCTGAGCTACAAGAATGAAAATGTGTACAGTACCTTGAAAAGGTTTCCTCTTGGTTTCAGGTCAGAAACATTGCTGTGAGCCACACCTTCAAGATTGATAAGGCCCGTCGAGACCTTGGCTTCTGCCCCAAACACTACAGCCTGGCGGACTCTGTGGATCAGCACCTGAGGTCTCGACCCCTGACATCTAGCTCCTCTCTCCTGAGCCTCTCCAAGGATTCTCCCCTGGTCCTGCTTCTAGTGGTGGGGATCAGTCTCACTGTGCTGCTGCTCAGCTTCTTGCTCTGGGAGCACTAGCCATCTAGATAGCCCATTAGCCTAAAACACAACCCCAAACAGTGTAGCCCCTGACTCAGGTGGGTCTTCTATAATATCCTTCTAAATCTATAGAAAACAGTAACATATAAGGTTATTTTCTTGATGGTTTTATTGTTCCATTGGAGATAGTTTTTTTCTATGATAAGCTGTGCTTGATAGTAAGTAACATAAAGTTTTTAGTGTTTCTATGTTTTCTTTTTCATTTGGTTAAGATGCTAGGTTATTATAAAGAAGATGGTATAATGTGTACAAGGCTCCACTACTATGTAAAAGTCACATGTCATATGTTCCACCTGAAAGGACTGCTCAGCTGGTAGCCCGAGTTGACCCACAAAATGGTGGGTCAGAGGAATGTACTGCATGACTTTTGACTCTTCTTTCTATATTCCTTGTATGCAACAAAATGTCACAAATACAATCTGGTCACGAATACTGTTGATAAAGTACTTTAACCTAAAAGCTATAGTTAGTTTACTGCTATTCCTAAAGAAGACTGTGTTTCAGTTTTGTATGCATGTGGCATCTGACTCATCTGACTCATGTATAATGTTACTTAGAGTTTAACATTTTGGCAGACTGTAGGCAAAACTATTTCTGACAAAGACAATGCTTTTTTTAAATACTGTATTTAGATGCACAGTAGTACAAAACTTTGTTAGTAAATACCGCATGCTTCTCCCCACTTCTTCAATGTTGGGTTTTTGTTGTGATTTTCTTATTTAAAGGTTTATGCATAACTAATTATAATATGTATAATTGAATTGTAGGTTTTTGCAATAAGAGAAAAAAAGTGTGAATGTATTGAAAGAAGGCACCGGATTTTTTTTTTGGGGGGGGGCAGGGTGAGAGAATATTTTGTTCTTCTCAGTTTAATATACTTCCATAGTTATGCAACAAACTAATATTAGATATATACGTATTAATTGGAGAACATTCAAACACTATGTAAATATAACTGCATCTGTCATTGTATTGGTATTCAGGCGAGAGACCCTAGATACCTAAAATGTAAACTAGCGTTGTGACCAAAACACACAATAAATAGGAGGGGAAAAGATGGTGTAAAATAAGCATCGAGCTACGGAGCTTGGCTGTGATTGGTCAGTATTAAGAATCGCTTGCGTCAGGGGCGGGGTTGCCGGGATAAACAGGACGAACAGAATCCTTTGACCGCCATTGCTGTAAGTTTTCACAATTCATATTTCAGCTAAACAGTACATGTAAATCAGCATCTGAATTCAAATGTGACGAGAAATGGGCAGTGTAGTTGCTGAAAATGTGCGTATTTTATTGATGAAACGGCTAATTTGTAAATTTGCTCCGACTTCTCGATAACCTAGGTAAATAAACACTCCACGACGATTTACAAAAAAACGTTGCGCCACCTACTCTTCTGGTGGTGAATTGTTTTCAGCACCCACAGCCTACGGAGAACCATAAACGCAGTCTATCCGTGCGTATCCGTGCGCCCGCCCATCCGTAAACGGAGACGCAGAAGCATATTGCGGCCTTTAGAAAATTCAGGAGGTACACGTCAAAGTGTCCGAGGCTGTCCGAGGGCTGAAGGAGAGCTCGTAGAGGGCGTTCCACGGAGACAAGGGCGTTCCCATGTGTCCGTTTTTCGAAAAACGCTGAAGCATATATCGGCCTTCAGGCCCAGACCCGCACCCTTCGGCTTGATGCAACGGCCCCGGTGGATGTAGGTGGTATAGCATTTCCGATTTGCTACCATACTCGTCCGGTCATTTTTATTCTATTAACTCCAGTCAACATATCTAAAACTATCTCCCCCAATTATTTTTCTTCGATTCTCGAACCTGGCTGATACTTTTAGCTTTTTCATAGAATAACACAACTTATAAGTCTACAGTTGCCTGCCTTTATTGTAGCAAGTTTAACAAATGGTTGCACACATACATGACAGTTGTTTGTAGAGTTGATTTCCGTTATTTTAAAGCAGATTTAACGATTTTGTAATGAACGTTATAATGCTCATGGCATGACAATCGTTATTATAGCCTAATATAATTTGTTATATCGTTAAATAACTCACTCTGGTGGGAGCGTCGGAATTATTTAAAACTCACGCATCTTAGTAGCTTGGGTGCCAGCCGAACTTAGCCCGCCCACAAAAAAATTGGGTCGGGAAGTTGGGTCTGGGGTCGCTTGTTGGGGAAAAACTATGTCCGAACAAGAGCTGTTCGGACCAATCAAATTGTCAGGGCGGGCTTCATACAATGATGGACAGATGATCAACAGTAACATAATCAACCACATCACCAAAGAGCGCTTGGGTTAAATTCGTTTTCAACAAACAACATACTACGTTGTTCTGATTGGTTGTAGGTCTATCCAATTGAGCGAAGAGGCATTTTTTTACCAGGTTCGGTTGAAACACGCCCCATACTCACAGCACAACGGAGCGGTATCAGACTCATATTCTGACTAGAATTATGAGTATGACAACATCAGGCTAGCATCTTAGGGGTAATCATGGGAAATTCAAGTATTATTTAACCCTTGTGTTCTCTTCGGGTCATTCTGACCCATCAGTCATTGTTACCCACCGTCGTATTGCGACAACTTTACTGCATACAAAAACAAAGTGAAGCATTTTCTTTTAACCGTCGGGCTGTCTCAGACCCTGAACATTGCGAAGGTTAAAAGAAAATTATTTTTATTTGTTTTTGTATTGGGTAAAATTGGGTAAACACAACGATGGTTCGTTATGAACCTTTGGGTCATGTGACCCGAAGGCAGCACAAGGGATAAAAAAAATCTACGGGAAAATCTGGGAAACAAGGCTTACTGTACGGAAGGTTTACAGAAGATCTACGACTCCAGCTATTATTATGCTATCCATTATAACAATAGTAGGAGAATAAGCCTTCAGTCTTTTGGTATAGAATGAAATACCAGTCCGGGTTCCTCTTTCGGCTGCATATTGCAGGCATGACTGAGACGAGTCGGTCGGTAAGATAGCGACGCAAAGCTACAGTGACGTCATGTGAATCAAATGTAGACCCAAACGTAGAACAGTTTCTCTTCCGTTATCAGCTCAGGTTTTGTATAGGCGGAGCCAAAAAATTACCAATCTACGTCAGATCACTGCATGGCTCCTCCTCTCACCCGGTGAAACGGTATAAAACCCTGTAGCTCATTTGTATAAGAGGTCCTCCAATTCCACTTCAGTTACGACTCCTGCTGTATTGTTATTGTAGCCTACATCAGCTAGCTAGCTAGCTTCAGGATGTCTCCCTCCACCCGCAACTGCATCTTACCTGGATGTAAGAACTTCAGCTGCGCTGCAACGCTATTTAATTTCCATAGTGATGAGGAAAGGAAAAATAGGTGGATTGATTTTGTGAAGAGCCACGCTGATGGAAAGCTTTGCATCAACTCCAACAGCCGCCTCTGCAGTGACCATTTCACGGCGGATAGTTTTAACATGGACCAGAGACGGACAGGGTTCACGGACACACGGCTTCCCTTGCAGCACAGAGCCGTACCGAGCATCGCCCTCCCGGCCGTTCCTGCTCCGGTCGCACCTGGACCATCCACCGCCGCCAGCAGTTCATCACTCAGTTTTGTGTGCTTGGTATAATTATACTCGATAACTTCTCCAGAGGTATCTCTGCTATGAGTTAGTGCAAACCGCTAACTTGATATTAGGCTACTCGGTGTAGAATGATGGTATTTTGAAATGGTAGCCTAGCTAATGTGCTAGAAGTAGTTGGAGAGCTGACTGTCTGCTGTCTCTGGTGCCCATTTTTACTCCTGTGTTACAGCTCAGGGGAACAAGCTTCATTTATATGCATCTGTATGTTTCACTCATCGAACAAATTCATTATCTGGGTCGTAGGTACTTGAGACAGGCGGCGCCTTCTGATGAAGAAAATCAAAGTACTAAGTCCTTGGGTTAATTTCTCTAAGTTTGAAACAGCACAAAAACTTCCAGAGTTTGATGCAAAGTGTTTAATCAGAATCCAATACAAACAGGGTGATTCCTTTCAAACGTGAGCCAGATTCTGCAGAATCAGACTGAGAAATCTTCTTCGGACATACTCTTTTATATCAAAACCTTATCAGTTCTGTAAATTTGCTATTGGTACAATATTGTTTATCACAAATGCACAATTTATTTTACACTCTATTGGTCTCTCTCTAAAGGCTTCAGATTACAGGTGCATAGAGAAATCATCTATTTTTTGCAGCCCGCTCTGACCTTGAAGGCCAGTCACATCGAGCTCCGGGCCGTGGGTTGTAAAATTGCCTCATTACTGCTGGGTTTTGTAGTTTTTCTATGGTAGAAGCCTGATCACATAGCCTTCTCTCACACCCAGCCCCAATCATCCAGATTAACATTTCTGGGCTTAATTTTCCTTCTATATCTTAGGGGAAATACTAAACAGTCAAAGGCTTTGCATCAGGCTGTTTCAGTAGTGTAACATATAAAGGTATAAAAGTGATTAATAGGCATATTTCAATCATATAATCCATACTCATTCTTCATCTTTCATAATTACAACAATGTGATATTATTCCACTTCAGTCCCCCCTATGAGACTTAGAAAATCTCACCACACCTCATACTGTGAACACTACTGTAATTATACAACAGAAATAATATCAGAGTAATTATCAGTGCTGATAGAATATCAGTAGTCAAAAAGCACATTAGGCACTAATTCAGTGTGTCAGTAGAATCATAAAAATACAAAACAAATCATTGTTAATTTTGACCTTACTCAGGTAAGTCATCGTGCAAAACTCATCCTAGGTGGCCTGGTGGACTGTCCTTCTTTCCAATACTCGCTTAACCCTTGTGTTCTCTTCGGGTCATTCTGACCCATCAGTCATTGTTACCCACTGTCATATTGCGACAACCTTACTGCATACAAAAACAAAGTGAAGCATTTTCTTTTAACCGTCGGGCTGTCTCAGACCCTCCACATTGCGAAGGTTAAAATAAAATTATTTTTATTTGTTTTTGTATTGGGTAAAATTGGGTAAACACAACAATGGTTCGTTATGAACCTTTGGGTCATGTGACCCGAAGGCAGCACAAGGGTTAAGCTTTCAGCTTAATTGCAACACATAGCAGGGGAGTAAAATGATACGGGTATGGGGAACTAGAAACTCCCCGTAGCCAATGACACGCATAACGCGAGCCATCTGGGTTAACTATGCTCATAATGCGACATGAGTATTCGTTCCAGCCTCTAACTAAGTATATGTGACAAACTGAGTCATCGCTAGTCGCCATACTGTACCTCCCTGCTCATTCACCATCCACACTGAGGAGCTTCGCACTGAGGTCCTATTACTTATAAAAATTGGTCAGTTTCATTAACATAAAACAATAAGTAATAGACTAATGCATATGTTCTATATATGACTATATGTTGGTTATACTCATCTCCACAGCCAGTGGTTGTGACGTAGGTTTACATGTTCGTTGTCTTTCCCTTAACAGCAAGCATTCACACATACACAGGGACTGCAGGTCATTTGATGAGCCAGTGAGCAACGGGGTCTAGCCCCATTACTATACTGCAGATGTAAATTGCAATGGATAGCAAACCTTTTACCCCCCCCCCCCCACATAACCCTACATCCATGTGATGAGGACCCAACTTTAAAGCATCTCCAAACCGTATGCGAGACAACATAAACGAGCAATGACAACAATACAACATACTAGAATGTCATTGAAAACAAAACAGTGAAGTGACAGCAAAATAAAAGAAAGGGTGCACATGCAGGGTGATGATATTTTTCTAGATAAACCTGTAAAGTAGTGCTCCATGCAATACATAATATTGGTGCTTGATCGTGAAACAGTGTGACTTATTACTAAATGGTTAAAATATATGTCTGATAATGTCCTGGGTTATGAGTAGGTGTCCGATGATGTCCAGGGTGAGGGGCTGGTGTTTGGAGGTGTTCAGGGAAATGGGTTGATGTTTGGTGATGTTCAGGGGAGGGGTTGGATGTGTGAAAATGGTTGGGGAAATGGGTTGATGTTTGGTGATGTTCAGGGGAGGGGATTGGATGTGTGAAGATGATTGGGGAAAGGGCTGGGTCTCAGGCGGGGTGTCCAAAGGAGGGCAGTATATTTTAATAGGGACAGAATAGTCCAGGGTAAAACTGGGTATTCCAGGATGCAACATAATCATCCAAAGTGGAACAGAATAATCCAAGGTGAAACAGAATAATCCAAGGTGAAACAGAATGTAACCCCCTGGGTTATTTTATGTGTGCACAAACATTCCTTGTTAAACATATGTTCACTTTTAGTGAGTCATATCTAAATTTCTTACCCGTATTGGCATCCTTGGCATTTATTCTAAAGCACCTATTATTTAATACTGCCGGTGGGTTTGTGTTATGTGGTTGGTCAATGAACGTGTCAATCGGGGGCAGTTGCACTGTTGTAATTGGTTTTCGGTTAATTTTGGTAGGGCGGAAGTTACGCCCTGTTTTGACTGACACTGTATATATGTTATGTTGTTTTTCTTTTTGGTCTCTTGGGACGCGACCACTCACGAGAGAGGCTGGACGGTTAGCTCTCGTGGTGCGTCAATTTGAGGAGCTAGCTAGCTAAACCTAGCATCTATGATGGGGTATGGCTATCCTCTATTGGGAGCAGTTAACGGACTGAAATCAGTGGAAGTTACGAGAACTTTTCACCTAGAGCAGAAGATCTACCCATAGAGGATAACGCTGGACCCGTGTGCCCTAGCATTTGAGAGGACCGTGCTGGATTGTTGTTTCAGCCGGCTAAATCCACCCGGGAGTGCAACGCTGGAAGTTTGTTTGCTTGGTTCCCCAGAGTTCGCGCCACTTTCTTTCCGCACCCGGAGCTATTGTTTCGGGGTGCCATTAAAACCTTTGGGGTGGGTGAGTAGGGCCTACACGCTCTTGAGCGTGTAACATTAGCCGCTTTCGCACAGCAGCTTGGGCTGCACCGACTCTCCACATCAGGCCTGCACCGTCAGAGACCTTTTATTAGCACTCGGTACCGAGTAGGGACATTTATTGATAAATAGCATTGCCGGGTTTAGTATTGTGTATTTGATGTGTTTGTTTATTGGGGGCCCCTAACTGTGTTTATTACTGTATAAATGATGTTCATGTGATAACCGACTGTTTTGCTTAATAGCACTTATGGATGGTTGTTGTTCTTTTCGTATTTAATACGGGAAAAGTATTAGCTTTAATCATCGTGTGACTATTGACCTCGTTAATAGTTTTATGACCCACCGAATCATTAAAGGGGTCATCCTTTTCAATGTAATCTTCTTGTTTCTATGTTCCTATTTACAGTTGAGTTTGCATCATCTTCTTTCATGTATATGTTGGATTGAAGTAGCCTGTCACACACTTACACTTATTGTAACAAATTTGGGCGCTGTTCATAAGCAGTAAAGCAGAACAAGCGTTACAAGAATAATCCAAGGTGAAACAAAATGATCCGGAGTGAAACAGAATGAGTAGTTGGATGACACCCTTCTGCCAGAAGAATTACACTCCTCAGCCAAAGCATTTCCTTAGAAGTACCGCCAAATGTTCTCATAGGGATCCATTAGGGGCATGGGTTGATATGCACCCCAACGTTGCTGCCAGCTATTTATCTCCATTCTCAATTCCTCATTCTGGCGTATCAGCATCCTGTTCTTGCTCTGAAGTGTCGCCATCTCCTCAGTCTGACGCTCTTTTTCCCTATAGTGTTCTCTCCACCGAATTTGCGCTTGCCCTCTTCGTCTTGCACGATTCAGACGTCTTGTTACCCTCTTGGTCATTTGTCCCTGGAGATTTTTAAACTGATCCGGTGACATTTTTCCAATCCAATGATCCATTTCCGCGGTGCTTGATCTGGTAACCAGCTCGGCTTCGTCCGTGTTGGTGTTTGTGTCTCCCTCTGGTCCCTCAGATGTGGCTCCTGAGAGTTCTTCTTCCTCAGGACCCTTTGCTGCTCCTTCCGTGGTCTGGACTCCTGGAGGGGGTGGTTGGTCGTGGATTGGTGGCCTGGTACTGCCTGGGACACCGAATGACTGGATCTGGGGGTGGGGGTTGAGAGAGGTTGGTCACATCGGGCCTGGGTGTACTGAGGTTAGTGAACCGAGGTTGGGGAGTGGCAGCTCCTGCACCTGCTGCTGCCAGGTTAGCTGCGGTGGCTCCATAACTATCCTGTCTAGGTCTAAATTTATGGGGTGGATCCGCCACTGCCCTAATCTGGGGTCGCTGGGAACCTGACCTGCGTCTTTCCCTACTTTAGTGATTCTATCCAATGGTATGAGAACTGGTGGGATTATTTCTGCACTACTCTCTACTGGGGGTGGACTCGCTGGACCTTCTCGTATGGTCATAACTGAGCTATCTATCTGCTGTGGCTCTACTCCTGGTGGTGGGGGTTCCTGACTTGTCAGGCATGGCATAGATGAGGTCGATATCTGCTGGGGGTTTGGGTTGTCTTGGTCGTTCTTCCGCTGGGGGTCGTCTGCCGTGTACATCTAGTGACATAACACAAAGTTAGTTGTTGCCCAATCCCTCTTGGCTCAACTCATACAAACTTGATTTACGCTTCAATGTTTGTAATTCTATCATCTCGATGTAAGCCCCTTCCCGTGTTTGGTCGTTGGTTGGAACCTCATACAGTGACAGAGTGCTGCCTTCTCCTTCCGGAGCTATTTGTAAGGGAAACTGTCCTGTTCTAATGGTATACTACCCTAGATTTGCCGCTAGCACCCCTACAGCTAATGCACACTTGGCCATCTGCACATCTTCCTTTGGTGTTTTTGACTTATTGGTGGATAAAAAATGTTGTAGGGTTGGGTCGTGTTGGGGATATTTGGTGGGTAAGATATGTTGTGGAGTCAGGTTTTCTTGGGGATGTGTGATGGGTGAAACATGTTGTTGGGTTAAGTTTTCTTGGGGAGGTATGGTGGGTGAAACATGTTGTTGAGTTAGATTTTGTTGGGGATATATGGGGGGTGTCGGGTGTCGTATTGTCCACATCACGCTGCCTGCCAACATTATGGCTGTCCATATTAGCATTACCCCTAGCCCTGGTCGTATCTTAGTTGCACAATCTGGGGGGTCCCTCTCCTGTCTCGTGGTGACCCTAACACTTGGTGCTCTCTCAGCTGTCTGCTGTAACTGGCTTTGGTGATTTCTTAACCCTTGTGCTGCCTTCGGGTCACATGACCCAAAGGTTCATAACGAACCATCGTTGTTATTTACCCAATTTTACCCAATACAAAAACAAATTTAAATAATTTTCTTTTAACCTTTGCAATGTGGGGGGTCTAAGACAGCCCAGCGGTTAAAAGAAAATGCTTCACTTTGTTTTTGTATGCGGTAAATTTGTCGCAATACGACGGTGGGTCACAATGACTGATGGGTCAGAATGACCCGAAGATTACACAAGGGTTAACAGGTGGGCAGCTGCTGTTAGTGTTTCGGTTGTTTGCGAGTCTCTGCTGGACCAGTCTGTGAGATCGTCTGGGTCCCTGCGGGGAGAGTGTCCGTCCCCATCCTGGAGTCCCTGCGGGGCGGTGACACCGGCCCCTTCTTTTTCCGGTCGAGCTGCTCCTCTCCTATGTGCCTCATTTTGTTCTGGATCTTCGGCTCTACAGCAGTGATTGAAATGGTACCAAAACTTCTTACCGTCAACTTTTAGGGCTGTTTGAGTTGTTAGACGGACTTTGAAGGGACCTTCCCGTCCCTTTACGTAAACCCAATCTCCAGGCACAACCGTCTGTAGGTTCTCTGGAATCTCTGCTTCCCTCTCCTCCGTGGCACCTTTTACCTGTGAGAACTCTTCCTTATGTACTTGTGTTAAGTGTAGTAGGTAGCTTTGCAGCTCCCTTTCCAATTTTTCAAGGGGGGGACCCTCAACGGGTACTCGTAAATACGGAACTGGAAGTGGCCTTCCAGTTGCCATTTCATGCGGTGTTAGAAATGTTAGTCGGTTAGTACTCGAGCGCATTGCCATTAGTGCCAGTTGTAAAGCCTGTACCTAGTTTAACTTACCATCAGCCATGATTTTTGCTAACTTGGCTTTCAAGATACCGTTGGCTCTCTCGACTGTCCCTTGTGACTGAGGATGATAAACACAGCCAAACCTTTGTCTAATACCTAACATTTTCAATGCCAATTTAAATGTTTCAGCCACAAAATGCAGTCCATTGTCTGAGCTTATGCTATCCGGGATTCCAAATTTCGGAAAGACCTCTCTACACAGAAATTTTGCTACTGATCGGGAGTCAGGACCTGCAGTTGGTACTGCCTCTACCCATCTACTGAACCGACAGATTACTACCAAGATGTATCTCAGCCTTCCTATACGTTGCGTCATGTCTACATAATCTATCATCAGATGTCTAAATGGTCCGTCTGGTGTTGGAATGTGTGAGATGGGAGCAGAAAATGTCTTCCTAACATTGTAATGTGCACATACTTCGCATTCGTGTAGCACTCTATCAACTGTGGCAGTTAAATATGGTGACCACCACACGTTTTGAAGGCGTCTTACAATCTCCCCCCTGGCGCAATGGTCAGTACCATGCGCATTCCTAATAGCAAAGCGTAACAACGTACTAGGCAAGACGAAATGTCCATGACTACTCCTCCATAGACCTTTGTTACATTTACATTTACATTTATTCATTTAGCAGACGCTTTTATCCAAAGCGACTTCCAAGAGAGAGCTTTACAAAGTGCATAGGTCACTGATCATAACAACAAGATGGCCAAAAAACATCGCGAGTAGCCAAAACATGAAGCACACATTGTGAACAACCAAAGTAAGTGCCAAAGGGAAGAACCATAAGAGCATGTAGTTAAACAAGTTACAATTAAACAACATGAACAGCTGTAAGTGCAAGTGTACCTGTGGAAAAAAGCAAGCAACAGTAATAAAACAATATATCACAGCGAGAACAAAAATTTAAATCAGTTACCACTAACCACAAGAGCAACAAGTCTCTAAGCAAGAGTCATTGTGATCCTTGAGGAAACTAACATCGGGTCAAGCGAACCGTTCCTAAGTACCGTTGTACTCCCGGAACAAGTGCGTCTTGAGCCTTTTCTTGAAGGTGGAGAGACAGTCAGTGTCTCTGATGGAGGTGGGGAGTTGATTCCACCACTGGGGGGCCAGACAGGAGAAGAGCTTGTGTTGGGACCGGGCGGTCTTGAGCGGTGGGACCACCAGGCGGTTGTCTGAAGAAGACCGTAGGTGACGGGTGGGGGTGTAAGGCTGCAGGAGAGACTTGATGTAGACGGGTGCAGTCCCGTTCACTGCTCGGAAGGTCAATACCAGGGTCTTGAATCTGATACGGGCCATGATAGGTAGCCAGTGGAGAGAGATGAGGAGCGGGGTAACATGGGAGCGTCTGGGTAGATTGTAGACCAGGCGGGCCGCCGCGTTCTGAATCCTCTGAAGAGGGCGGGTTGCACATGCTGGGAGACCAGCGAGCAGCGAGTTGCAATAGTCCAACTTGGAGAGGACGAGTGCTTGGACTAGCAGCTGGGTGGAGTGCTCAGACAGGTATCTCCTGATCTTCCGGATGTTGTAGAGGGTGAATCTACACGACCGGGAGACCGCAGCAATGTGGGCCGTGAGGGAGAGCTCGTCGTCCATGGTAACCCCAAGGTTCCTGGCAGAGGATGAAGGGGTCACCGTCGCAGATCCCAGGGTGATTGAGAGATCGTGGGAGATGGAGGGTTTAGCCGGGATGATGAGAAGTTCTGTTTTGGCGAGGTTCAGCTGGAGGTGGTGCTCGGTCATCCAGGCGGAGATGTCTGTGAGGCAGGCCTCAATCCTAGCTGAGATCCCCGGATCGGTCGGGGAGAACGACAGGTACAGCTGCGTGTCATCAGCGTAGCAGTGGTAGGAGAAGCCATGGGAGGTGATGATTGGTCCAAGTGAGGTGGTGTACAGAGAGAAGAGGAGGGGTCCAAGGACGGAGCCCTGTGGGACACCAGTGGAGAGCTGGTGAGGGCCTGACAGTTTGCCTCCCCAGGAAACCTGGTAGGATCTTCCCGACAGGTAGGATGAGATCCACTGGAGTGCAGTGCCAGTGATGCCCATCTCAGAAAGTCTGGCGAGCAGGATCTGGTGGTTAACCGTATCAAACGCTGCAGAAAGGTCCAGCAGAATGATAACGGATGACCTGGAAGCCGCTCTGGCAGACTGGAGGGCAGTGGTGACTGAAAGGAGGGCAGTCTCTGTGGAGTGGCCAGTCTTGAAGCCCGATTGGTTGGGGTCAAGCAGGTTGTTCTGAGAGAGAAAGTTAGACAGTTGGTTAGATACAGTACGTTCAATTGTTTTTGAAAGGAAGGGTAACAGTGATACCGGTCTGTAGTTCTGGAGAACGGCAGGGTTAAGGGAGGGTTTTTTGAGTAGAGGGGTAACTCTAGCCTGTTTGAAGGCAGAGGGGAAGGTGCCAGAGGTGAGAGAGGAGTTTTGGACATGGAGAAGAAAAGTTATGATGGAGAGGGAGATGGTTTGAAAGAGAGGGGAGGGTATAGGATCAAGGGGACAGGAGGTGGGGCGATGAGAGAGAATGAGGTCAGAGATCTCTGCCTCAGACAGGGGAGAAAAAGAGTTTAGACATTTAGTTGGGTCAGTCATGGAGGGTGAGAGGGTAGGAAAGGTGGGTTTAGGGAACCGACTGCTAATGTCGGCGACTTTTTTCTCAAAGAAGGAGGAGAAGTCGTCTGCTGTCAGGGTGGAGGGAGGGGGTGGGGGAGGTGGGTTAAGAAGGGTGGAGAGGTAGAGAAAAGTTTGTGGGGGTTTGAAGCAGAGTTAATTTTGTTCAGAAAGTAGAGGGTTTTAGCACCAGTTATGTGAGAAGAGAAGGATTTGAGGAGGGAGTGATACTTATCAAGGTCCAGACCACCTTTGGACTTGCGCCATCTCCTCTCGGCTGCCCGAAGGGTGGACCGTTCTTCACAAATAACATCCATAAGCCACGGGCAGGAGGGAGAAGATCGTGCAGGCCTGGTTGACAGGGGACAGAGAGAGTCAAGTGATGCAGTTAAAGTGGTTAACAAGGTGTCGGTGGCAGTGTTAGTGGGGTGGGACGAGAACTCGTCAATGGGGGGGAGGGAGGATGTTACAATAGAGGAGAAATGGGAGGGGGATAGGGAGCGGAGGTTGCGCCGGAAAGTTACAAGGGGAGGTGAGGTAGAAGGAGTTGGAGGGAGAGAGATAGAGAATTGGATAAAGTAGTGATCAGAAATATGCAGTGGGGTTACAGAGGTTAAGTCAGTGATACAGTTACGTGTCTGGATGAGGTCTAGCTGTTTGCCTGCCTTGTGGGTCGCCGGTGTGCTCAGCAGCGTCAGGCCGAAGGAGGTCAGGAGAGACAAGAAGTCGACGGCCTGAGTTCCTTGGAGGTGGATGTTGAAGTCCCCAAGGACTATCAGGGGGGTTCCATCATCCAGGAGGACGCTGAGGAGCATGTCCAGCTCCTCCACAAAGTCGGCTAGCGGGCCTGGTGGGCGATAAAGAACAATTAAGCATGCTTTGATAGGATCAGTTAGCATCGCATAATGGTGTTCAAATGATTTGGCAGTAACAGGGAGTGGTGTGGATGTGTATTTAATATGTGGGGAAAGAAGCAACCCTGTCCCACCACCCCGCCCGGTTGAGCAGGGTGAGTGAGTGAAGGAGTGGTTGACGGAGAGAGCAGCTGGAGTTGCAGTGTTCTCAGGGCGGATCCATGTCTCTGTCAGCGCAAGGGCATGAAGAGAAGCATGAGATGCAAACGCTGGGATGAAGTCTGCCTTGTTCACAGCAGACTGGCAGTTCCAGAGCCCTATAGAAAGAGAGAGGGCAGGTGGAGAAGATCTGGATAGGTAGTGAAGGTTAGAAGTTGACCGTATATACTTTGTGATATATCTACGTCTACGAGTAGTGTAATGAACGGGAATGCTGAAGAAACACATGCTAGCTATGAATATGTTCTAGGTGGATTAGAATACAAATAGGGTGATGCTTATCAGAAGAGGTGATCCACCACGTCGGCCATCCTCGGACGACTCCCGCAGGTAGACTCCCTGTCTTTGTTCGACCGAGTCTTCGTGCACCGAGGCTGCCAGACGAGGCTGCCTCTGCAGTGCTACTCGCCTAAATATGCTAAAGGCGCAGCTGACAATGGCCCTAATTATGTAAACAAAGCCAGGGTCTCACTCGGCGGCAAGTACCCTGAAACTCGATCTCTAGCTAGCTACCTATTGACCAATTTAGCTGCTATACCCTTACCCTCTGTCAAAGAGGCAAATAATTAGCAAAACACAAATGAATGAAACAAACTCTGGTTACTTACAGTCAGATGGCAGTCACGAAGTACACTCAGTAAGACACTATTAGCTCTGAATCTGATTACAGAAGTCAGGGCTGATTTAACCAAATTCTACAATGGCCCTAATTATGTAAACAAAGCCAGGGTCTCACTCGGCGGCAAGAACCATGAAACTCGATCTCTAGCTAGCTACCTATTGACCAATTTAGCTGCTATACCCTTACCCTCTGTCAAAGAGGCAAATAATTAGCAAAACACAAATGAATGAAACAAACTCTGGTTACTTACAGTCAGATGGCAGTCACGAAGTACACTCAGTAAGACACTATTAGCTCAGTTGTTGGGTCCATCTTGAGTGTTCTGCATGGCCCCCCGTTTCAACCACATATCTTTTTCCTGAGGACTAACCCGGTCTTGTGCTAACACGAGAGAAGATAAGGTGGTGAGTGGGGCAGGGTCATCAGTTACTTGTAGGGGTCCCATTACTGCCCCTGTGCCTGTTGCTGCTTGCCTGGCTGTCTCATCTGCCATGTTGTTTCCTTTGGAAATGAGAGTGTCAGTCTTTTGGTGGGCTGGGCATTTAATAATGGCCAAGGCTGTTGGAGCATGCATGGCGTCTAACAGTTGTGAAATTGACTGTCCATGGCTGATTGCTGTACCATCGGCTCTGCGAAAGCCTCTCTGCTTCCATATGTTGCCATACACATGACACACGCCGTATGCATATGCAGAGTCAGTATAAACATTAAGACTCTTACCCTTTGCCAACAGGCACGCTGCTGTAAGAGCTTTGATCTCAGCCAGTTGGGCTGAACATGGTTGATCAACCTTCACAGATTGGATGGTTTCAAATGTGGCGTCATCTTTGAGCTGCAGTATGCCGTAGCCCGCATGGTTGCCCACAGCATCTCTAAAGCAAGATCCATTCACAAACAATGTGAGGTCTGCTGCGATTGGTTCGTTGTGCAGGTCTTGGCGTGCACGCATAAAGACGTCAGTGTCGTGGACACAATCGTGTGGTTTTCCATCTACTGGCAACACCATCTTAGTTGCTGGGTTTACTATGTCACACCTTTGTATGGTGAGCTCAGGGGCAGACAGTATCACCTCGTAGCCAGTTCTCCTGGCCTGTGTCAACACCTCGTAGCCAGATCTCCTGGCCTGTGTCGTGGGCTTGTAAGTAAGGCATGCAGTTGATGGGACGTGTACAGAGTTATTGGGTGTCCCATTGTCAGTGAAGAAGCCTTCTTGAACGCAAAAACAGCGGCTGCCAATCCCTGATTGGATCCCTGAGCGGCTGCCAATCCCAGGACTGCCACCCTGAACAGGGTGGCAGTCCTGCCTCTACATTGTCAAGTTTTGTACTGTAATAGGCCAATGGTTGTTTCCCTATGGGCGTGTCCTGTAACAGTACTGCAGTAGCATATCCAGATCGTTCTGCAACATATAGATGAAATGGTTTGGAGTAATCGGGATTGCCAAGGGCGGGGGCTGATTGCATGTCACTTTTGAGAGCTAAAAAAGCTCCCTCCGCCTCTTCGGTCCACTGCAATGTAGCAGCATTACTAGTCTGCCCTACAGCCCTAATAAGGGCTCGCAAAGGTGCTGATTTGAGGGCATAATCACAAATCCATGGCCTGCTGTATCCCGCCATTCCCAACAAGGTAAGCATTTGCCCTACCGTCTGAGGTTTCGGTGCCTTGACTATGGCTTCTATCTGTGACAAGGCTATCTGTCTCTTGTCCCCACTAAGCCTCCTGCCCAGATAATCTACAGCTGAGTCTTCTCCCCAATCTTCCTCCATCTCTCACCCATTGCTGTGTTCGTTCTTCTTGTTTTGTTACCTTCCGTTTAAAGCCTTCTCCACTTCCACTGTCTTGTGGAGCTATCATGCCTTTTAGACTTAGATGCATTACCCCTCTGCTGCTGGACTGTTGCCATGCACTGTGGGGGTCCTCGTTTGGCTGTTCCTCGGTGTTAACCTGGGAGTTGACGTCTTATCTCTGTGATCTCTTAATTTTGTTGATAGGTTGTGTATTTCACTCTCCATTCTGTGTATTGACTCCTCCCAGTCTTGGCATTTTTGTTTGCCCCACTCTTTCAGTGATTGATCTCTGTTTTTTTTGTTTTGGGCGTATCCCAAGTGGCTGATCTGATTGTGGCATTTGTCGTCTGACAAAACTGTAACTTGTCTTTACTGACTATGACCTCCCTCTGCCAGCTGTGTTAACACCGTGACAGAGTCTCTCTCGCACTGCTCCTTCGAGCTGCTGCAAATTAAAATGTCATCTGCATACTGTAAAACGGTACTGGCAACATGCAGATTTTGCAGGTCCTGGGTCAACACCCGATTAATCACCGCGGGGCTGTCCACGAATCCCTGGGGTAAACGAGTGTATGTCATTTGCTTACCTTCATAGGTGAAAGCAAACAGATATTGTGAGTACTGGTGTAAAGGCACTGAGAAAAATGCTGAACAGAGATCTATAACTGTATACCATTTTGTGCCTGGTGGGATATTTGTGAGTAATGTATGTGGATCGGGCACGATCACCTTTCGAACGTTTACAATGGAGTTAATTGCTCGCAGATCATGTACCAATCGATAATCATTAGAATGTGGCTTCTTTATTGGAAAGATGGGTGTATTGCAGGGGCTTTTAGTTTCTATCAAAACTCCTGCGTTTACTAGACCCGTAATGACTAAATGTAAATGTAATGGTGGGTCTAATCCCGTCTATGGCGTGTTGTCGGAGTGGATATTGTCTCTGGTAGGGTAATCTTACTCCCTCCCTTATGTTTATATGTATGGGCTCTGCTGATTTTATATAACCTACATCTGTCTTATGTTTTGACCATAATGTCAGGGGCACCTGTCCTAACAAATCTTCATGTTCTGATAGTAAGCATAGTTTGTAAATAGCATAGTTTAAAAAAACGTTTGTCAGGGGATATGTGTATGTTCTTATTATTCGTGGGCCTCCATTCTAATACATGTAAAGCTGCTTTAACCATTGGTCCTAATTCTCTAGTCCTATGTCCTTCAGTTGTCATTAATGTAATGTGTGGGGCAGAATCTTGGATTTGATACCATTCTTTCAAGTCTGGTGGGAGTGTTACAGCTGCGGCAGCTCCCTCAGGGCCCACAAAATTATCCTGGCTGATGATAGAGTACTGTTTTTTATTGATCAACTCTATCCAACAGTCAGCATAGTCCGTGTGGCTTTGATGTTCGTCATATAGAAGAGTACAGTGAAACGGCATGTGTTGTGGTTTCGGTTTCCCTACTAATACTTGAGCCCACGGCTCCCATGTTTTCCATGATTGGATCAGTGAAGATTCTTCTGGGACCAATTGTAGCCAGTACACCAGCGGTGGCATCTGGTTGTGGGAGTCTTCTGCTGTTGCATTCATTAGTGGACTTAAAACATTTTGCAATTATTTTTCTACCATCACTGGCATTATCTGGTTTGTTATGGGATCTTCATGGAACTCCACTCGCAGGCCGCTTTGGGTACACACAATATTGGCTTTTAAAATGCATAAAATGTCTCTTCCTAACAGATTGATGGGAGTGTGTGCCAAATACAGAAGAGGCGCTACAATAGTTTTTCCTTCAATTTGCATCGTGAGTGGCTCCGTAAGAGGTATTACTTGTGTTTTCCCAGAAAAGCCAACAGTTTGGATGGATGAACTTGAGAGGGGGAGATTGAAGCCATTTTTTCCAATACATGAGTATGTCGCTCCTGTGTCCACCATGAAGGCATGTTCTCGGCCTTGCACTGTAACTGATATGGTGAGTTCTTCTCGTGGTTGTAATGAGATAACTGGCGAAATTTTTTCCCCCTCAGGCTTTTCTGGGCACCTCTATTGCCAGCCTGCAGCTGGCGCCAAACACTGTTCTGATGGACAGTCTCTTTTGAAATGTCCTTGTTGTCCGCATCCCCAGCACACCCATGCTTGCTGATTGTCCATCGGATTGGGGTTGGGTTGTGCTTGTCTGTCCTGCTGTGGGGGTGGGCCTCGTCCTCCTCCCCCACGGGGTTTCCCACCACGTTGAGTGGATTCACCCCTACCCTTCCAGTTTGAGGAACTAATGTGTACATGGATCGGCGGCAGGGCGGGAGCTGAGGGGTTGATTGGTGTTGCCTGCACTGGTCTTGGTGGAGCAGGAGGTTGGGGTGGTGACTGGAGCACCACTGGGGCCTGGAGTGTCGGGTTCTCGTAAACCTGGGAATGTGCTGTTACAACTGGGGCTTGTGTTTTGGCTTTGTCTTTCTTTTGCTTGCACAGTTCTCCCAGTTGTAATTGTGTTAGTTTGTTGACAAGTTGTTTGTTCAGTTCTTCTGCTTCTCGTTTTTCTTTTCTGCAGTTATCAACATGGTGGACTATATGTTCTGAGAACAATGGCCAGTCCATTTTCATCAGGCCTACTACACCGTCCAGACACTTTTGTACGTTTGGTGGCATAGCTTTTTTGACCATGAGCATGAGCAGTCTCTGTGTGGTGTTGTTTGTGTTCCAGGCTCCCCCGGTCTCATCTCTCCACCTGCGTTTGAAAATCATGCTGAAATTTTGTCGGACATTCGTCGTCTTTCAGTATTACGCCATCTAGCTTGGAGGGATCCATCTTCTCTGGGTAGTGTTTTCTTAGCTCTGCCCATATTAGGTTGCGGTGACCTGCGAAACCTACGCTTTCCACTTGATTTCCGGTCACCACTCTTGGCAGGTGTGCACTATGGAAAACTTCTTCTGTTATCTGTTTTCCGGCCGTGTGCATTAGCAGAGCCTTTATGTCTCCCAGAGCCAATGTCACCCCTGCTGTGCTCTCTTCTACTGCTGTTATCCATTTGTTAGCTCCATCAGTGAGCGTAGGCAGCCTTCCTGCCAGGCCGATCATGTCCATGAATGACCATGGTACATACAAGGGATCTTGTCCGGTTCCTTTTACCACTAGGGGGTATATCGGGACCGGATTGTTTATATCCTCTGCCCCTCTTTCCTCCAGGTGGTCGCTTAGGCTGAGTCTTCTCCCAAATCTTCCTCCATCTCTCACCCATTGCTGTGTTCGTTCTTCTTGTTTTGTTACCTTCCGTTTAAAGCCTTCTCCACTTCCACTGTCTTGTGGAGCTATCATGCCTTTTAGACTTAGATGCATTACCCCTCTGCTGCTGGACTGTTGCCATGCACTGTGGGGGTCCTCGTTTGGCTGTTCCTCGGTGTTAACCTGGGAGTTGACGTCTTATCTCTGTGATCTCTTAATTTTGTTGATAGGTTGTGTATTTCACTCTCCATTCTGTGTATTGACTCCTCCCAGTCTTGGCATTTTTGTTTGCCCCACTCTTTCAGTGATTGATCTCTGTTTTTTTTGTTTTGGGCGTATCCCAAGTGGCTGATCTGATTGTGGCATTGGAGGTGCTGCGTCAGTGTCCTCACACTCCTTTTGTCTGGTGCCTTGATGGTCATGCTGTTTTTGTTTTCTCCACTCTTCTTCGGTGGATTCTTTTATTGTTTTTTTCCAAGTAATATAGTTTGTCAGCCAAAACCGCCAATTCAGCTTTTTCTGCAGTTTTCTTCTGGTATTCCAGTCTGTCTAGATGGTCTTGTGATTGTTCACTACTGAATGTTGAATTCTTGTCTTCTTGTCCCATGCCATGCCTCTCTTCTGTTTGATATCTCTGCTTTTCTGCACCCAGTGTAGATTTCTGGTACTTTGTCTAGAGTGAAAGTGAAATCTCCTTTTAATTGTCCTTTCTCTCCCTCAGGGTCAGTGTTCAGGGGTGGATATTGTCCCACTCTGAATGGGTTTTTACTGTCCAAATATGGGGGTGGCTCCACAGGCCATGCTGGTGTGGTGGGGCTCTGTTCCTGTATTTCCTCTGTTCCTATCTTTTCCTTCGCCTCGTATATTCCGCATTGTTCTGGCCATCTGTCGTCTGTATCCCTCCCCTCTAATCCAATTCAATACTTCTTTCCCTAGTCTTCTTGCCAAATCTCTTGTTGCTGTGGTCCTCAGATTTATGGTGTTTTATATTGACCTCCATCTCCTCACAGCACGCCAAATCAAAGGATCCTTCTTTTGGCCAAAGTGAATTGCGAGCATGCCATCTTTTCATAAACCGTTGAATTAACTTTTTATCGTCTGGGTGGTGTTTTATTATTAGCTCCATTGGAACTTTCACCAGGCCGTCCATAGCCTTCCCACTATTCTTCCCGTGAATGATCCCCATGTTAATTGTTGTGTTCTGTTGACCAAGGACCTGGAAAACTCAAGCTGATCGTCCGTTTCCCCGATTTTTAAAATCTCTACCAAATAGCTCATTAGTTGTCCCAGTTGGTTTACTGAAGCCAGGTCTGGGGTCCTACACCAGCCTTTCTTGCCTATTATTTATTGGAGGTCTGGTTGTTTCAATCCCACCTTCCTACCTTCACTTAACCCACTGGGAACAACGGTAATATTCAGCGATGGATGTGTGATTGGCCTGTCCCGTACTGCTATTTGTCTGGCCTACTGGCACTTTGATTGGATAGTGGCTACTGCAGTCTGCTCCAAAACTCTGGGCCAGATTGTAGAGTCTACCCAATCATATAATGCCTGTTGCCAGGATGCGCCAGGGAAAAACTTGGGGTTGAATTTAGTAATTTTGGTGATCTGCCAAATTTTGAGTTTATCAGCTAAAAAGTCTCAGCTTTTCTGAATATGTGTGTGCATTTATATTAATCAAAATAGAATTAGCAGGGAGTAGAGTTTTATCGTTCTTATTTAGTATATCAATTTACTAAATGTCACACAAAACTTTTTCTCTAAACTGTATGTCTCTGGTTTCTGAAATATTCAAGAATAATATTTTGTTTTAGTTTATGAACAATATTTTGCACAAACTATGCCTCTGCTCCAGCTCGTTAACAAATGCCTTTAGTTCTCTTATCTATTGCAGATATCAAACAGTGAAAGCGACAAGGCAAAAGCACAGAGAGAGCGAGAATGTGTGTGTGTGTGTGTGTGTGTGAGAGAGAGTGTGTGCGTTGTGTGTGAGTAGGGGGTGTGTGTAGATGTGTGGTGTGTGAGTGTGGGGGGGAGGTGTGAGAAGGAGGAGTGGGGAGATGGTGTGAATGTGTGTGTGTGGAGGAGAGGAGAGGTAATGAAACAGGAGAGAGCGAGACAGCGAAAGAGTGAGCGAGAGAGAAAAAGGGGGAGAAAGAGAGTGAGTGAGAGAGACTACTCCAGTTGTGGGACAGAGGTGTGTGTGTGTGTAATACTATACTTGTGAGGACCACAACCTGACATCAGACCTTTAAAGTGAGGACATTTTTCTTTGTGAGGACATTTTTGCTGGTCCTCACAAGCAAATCTCTTCAAACTCTTACACAGACCCCCTATGACCATAGGCATCCATCTCTGCAAATTTCACCAAAAGTCCTCACCTATGTGGTAGTCCGTCAAAAACTGTGTTTTGGCTCTATGCTCTAGTGCACCCCTGTAGGCCAGGCTTGGTGTTGCATTCGGATTTTCCCATTGAGTTGTAGACCTTTTTTGATTGGTTTCTGAATCTGGGCTATTTTTCTGATTGGCTCGAATTTTTACCACGTGACCAAGAGAGAGGAAGGATGTGGCCACCTGCTTTTGCTTCATTTGGGAAACCCAAATGCAATACATAGACCTGGATTAACGTTTATATCAGTTACTAAATGTCTCACGTATTATATTTGAGCTTGGGCAAAAAAAGTAAAAGGGCTGCTAGTTCAATGTTTATTACAATCTAGGCCAAACAAAGTTTATAAAAATCAATGGCGATTTGGCTTGACATTTTTGAAAACAATTTTTGCATTGCCCCTGTTTGTAAGTTTCGACTTTTCCCACACCATTTGATCGATTATAAAATGCTTGCAGCAACTATTGCCCAAATTTCTGCCTGTCAATCTCTCCGCGAAGCACGAAGCGCCGTTGGGAGAGTGGCAGTTTGAAAACGACACCCCTCCCCCACCCCCTCTACCATGCACTGCACTGGCGATCTGACTTATTGACAGATATCATGCTCACTCTGTTTTACATATGTTGATGAATTCTATACGTACATATTAAGGAAAAGGTTTTGAATAATGCACTTTTGCTTGTCCATGAGATTTTAGAGAATAGTGACTAAACTGTACATTTTTATCTGATATTCAGCCAAACTTTGCATTGCATAGTCTATGCAATTATGTATTGCTTTTGGAGAGTGGTTGTGAAGTGGCAGTTTGAAAACGATACATTTAGTCAATTAGCAGACGCGCTTATCCAGATACCCCTCCCCCACCCCCACTGCTCTGCACTCACTGAATGCGATCTGAAATTTTGACAGAGACTTATCAAGCTTACTATGATTCTTTTTACATATGTAAATAAATTCTATTTAGGATTTAAAAAATATATAATACTACTTTTAGCTTGTTTGTGAGATTTTCCAGACTTATGACAAAACTTTTTATCTGATATTCAGCCAAACTTTGCATTGCATAGTCTATGCAATGATGTAATTGCGTGCAATGTATTTGGTATAGGTTAATTAACCACTTTGAATAGTCTCCTAACATAACCAGATAAATATTTGTGCCAGTCATAAAAGTTGGGAGATCTAAGGCTGCATATTGTGTGGCCTTAGGAGAGGTTGGTAAGTGTCAGTTTGATACATTTGATTTGGCTTCCAGCACAGCACAACTCACTCACCCCTCCCCCACTAGGTTCTGAGTTGCATAGCTGGTTCAAGTGATGTTTATGACAGGTGGTCAGTGGTGTGTGTAAGTCAGAGGACTCAAATCAGAGAGGGCAATTTAGGGAGGAAAACTGTTTTAAGGATTGTTGATGGAAAACGCGTCTTGGTCACTTTAAGATATATTATTATTTTGTTTTAATTACTTTATAGTTAAGTGAATCAGCCCATGCAACATACTAAGATTGTAATAGTCAGTTACTTGTGGTCCTGTGCTCTCCTGGTCAAACCTGTGTGCCCGGTTTGGGAATAGCAGATAGTGATCCATTGTTGTTTTGATGGAGGTCCACACCAGCAGTCAGCCACACAGGCCAGAAAAAAACCATGCAGGGCAGTACAGTCAGCCACACAGGCCAGAACAGAACCATACAGGCCAGAACAGAACCACGCAGGGCAGTACAGTCAGCCACACAGGCCAGAACAGAACCACGCAGGCCAGAACAGAACCACGCAGGGCAGTACAGTCAGCCACACAGGCCAGAACAGAACCACACAGGCCAGAACAGAACCACACAGGCCAGAACAGAACCACACAGGACAGGACAGAACCACACAGGCCAGGACAGTCAGCCACACAGGCCAGCATAGAACCACACAGGCAGTGCCGGTCCTAGCACATTTGGCACCCTAGGCAAGATTTATCACCAGGTGTGTAGGTCCTCGAGGGTAGGCAGATCACCTTCTCAGCAGCTCGGTTGATACGCTGCAGTCTGCTCTTTTCATTCCTGCGGCAGCTGAAGAAATTCAACCTGCCAAAGACAATGGCCGGGTTTCCCAGATTCGTTAAGAAGCTCTTAACGCTAAGAGCTTCTTAGGAGCGTTCCCGGCCAATGATGGTGCACTTCTACACAGCCATCATTGAGTCCATCTTCATCTCCTCCATCACCATCTGGTACGCTGCTGCCACTGCCACGGACAAGAGCAGACTGCAGCGTATCATCCGCACTGCTGAGAAGGTGATCGGCTGCAATCTGCCCACCCTCGAGGACCTACACACCTCGAGGACATGACAGATTTCTTATTATTCTATCAAGTGCGGAAGCCTGACCGTCATTGTACTAGCTATACAAGGCTTGCTGTCCCCTCACCTCCCAGGTCATATATGACCACCTGACTGCTCTGGACTCTTGATTACCTGAATGTCTGACTACCTAACTGCCTGTCTGATTGCTCCCTCAGTCACCTAATATCTGTGACATATTAATTGAATGAAGACAGGTGTTTTAAGGATATTGTATTACACCAAACTCCTTATCTACTGTATTTACTGGATCCTCTTTTCTATCTAACATTTCTCTTGACTAATGGACATCGGTTTCATTTCATATTAACTGCAAATGGTAATTGGGAAACACACCAACATACACACAAAAAGGCAGTTGAGAACCACTCATTTATCCACTAACAATTTTTATCTTTATATAACTACTGTTTGTCTGCACCAACAGCACCAAATATAATTTATTGTATGTGAAAACGTAGGCAACTTGGAAATAAACCGGTTTCTGATTCAGATTATAATGAATGCTTTTGCGTTATCAACCCCTCTGCTAATTTACTAATATGGCCAACATTCTTATAATCTATGGATTTCATTCATACTTCATTTATTGGTCGTGGCCAGGATTGCTGTAAGCTAAATAATTAAACAGTTTCCTTGTGCTAGCTAACTCGTGTTAACTGACGTCAGGAGTTATGAATACTGTATCTTTTTTTAAAGCGGTTACCGCGCTAAAAGACTGCAAGATCTTAAAGAAGTTTGCCAACATGTGTCAGCCGTATTGGTAAGTCAATATATTTTTTAGCAGGTATCAGTTATTTTGTGAGTGACTTTACGGTATTACACTGCTTAATTACATAGGTAGTTAAATAGATTTGCATTCGGCGTTGTTGAAATAATCTTTGTGCTTGTGTGCGTACGTGACCTAAATAATTTCATGCGAAAATTGCTAACGCATCTGTAATAGTTCGGTAGTTACAATACATAATCAAAATAAGTCCATTAAAACCCATACACCACAATCTGCTTTTACATTAAATCGTTTAATTTAAACTCGTGCAAATTGGTTTGTCGACAACTAAAGTGAAAGCCATAGTCAGTATATAGAGAGCCACCTAGTGCTAAAATATATTTTTTCAGGCTCCCTGCTCCTCCAGATAGGGTGGCCCTCACTTCGTGGGGTCTGTGTCAAGGTCCTCACATGGGTACAATAACATGTGTGTGTGTGTGTGTGTGTGTGTGCGCGCGTGCGTGCGCGCGCCTGCCTGCGTGAAATTTGGGGACAATTGTATGAGTACACACCAGTACATCGGGGACGTCTTGCAAATCGGGGACCAAAATGATGGTCCCCATTTTTCAAGCACTACAGATGAATACAGCATGCTCTAAAATGGTGTTTGGGCTTAAAATCTGTGAAGTTCCAAAAATGTAGTTTTTCTTGATTTGAGTGAAAAGAAAGTGTATACCCCCCACCCCACCCCTTCAAATTGTGTAAAAAAAAAAGGGACCTCTTGTGGCGAACTTGTGGTACTGCATGGGGCTTTTGTGACGTCTGACGGTATGACGTTACACCTTTCCAGCCTGAGCCAAAGTTCTCAAAATGCAATTTGCTGATACAATATAATATTAATATGCATAATCATATTTACATTCATATGAAATCATACACCTGAACTGTTTATACCATATTGATGAGAATAACTAGGGCTTTATAATGATATCCATTTGTGTATGATTAGGCTACTTAAGGCAAATCATCCTTTATCAAGGAGATTTCACGAAGCAATTTTTTACAAAAATGTAAAAACCGCTTTACCGCTTCAAATTGAAAACGGAGGCGATACTTTGAGCAAAGACAAGTTTCTGAATATGTGTTATCAACATTGTCAATTAAAAGTCTAAACTTTTTAGTTACGAAGCATTGATCATACCTCTCATGAACTCGTTCAAAGTGCAGTTCATACAAGTACAGTAAATATGAGTCGTTCACGTTCATAGTTCACCATTTAAATTCTGAACGAGTTCATAGTTCAGTTCATTTCATAGTTTTAATGTGGAAAGTGAGAATGAAAGACTTAACTTGTTTTTTTTAACACTTAAATGCGTGACTTCTAAATATTTCCGACGCTCCCACCAGTGAGTTATTTAGAAATAGAAGCTAGCCAACTTTAGTAGTTAGCTTCCGTTACCTAGCAACCTAGCGTTGCTTGTTTGGTCTACATATGTTTGCAATGAATCATGGGTAACGTAGTGCGAAGTCGATTTAGTTGGTTTAGGTTAGGCTACATAGCGAACATTTTACGGGCACTGAGCAACGTCATGGTGCAAGCATTCTATTTAGACAGCGTCTCTCCTCAGGAGAAGGAACACATTCCGTAACGTTTGAGCTAGACCTCAGATAATATGAACGTGTTCACCGTTCAATTCATTTTTTGTCATTAAGTTTCGTTCAGTTCATCGTTCTCATAAAAATGAATGTGTTCAATGAACGCGTTCATGCACAACACTGGTTTTTTATTACTTGTTTTTGGCGATGCTACATATCTATCTGTCGTCGTGTGTTTGTTCTGTGGTCTTCCAGTATCGATTAACAATCCAACACTTTTTGTTTTACTAAGGCTACACGAGTGCTGTCATAGACTCGAGTAGACTCGGCATCTACGTTCTTCCAATGTAATGACCGACACCTCGATTCTACGAGAAGCCGATCAGACCTGAACCGACGCGGTCGCAGCATTACTAAACCGAAGCCACACTCCTACCTAAAGGAGGGCTGCTTAATTCTCTAAATACAGTGTTTATACAGACTTATAGCCTATTAGCCTAATATAAAGTAGAGATAAGCTATACATACTCATATAGGCCGTAGCCATGGAGTCAACATTGGGGGGGGGACGAATTACATGTTTTATGATAATTTCGGACAGCGTGCGTGGTTGCCTGTCGTAGCGTAGCACATTTCTATTTTTTATATCCATAGGTGTGTTCGACTTCATGCAGCGCCGGCGTCGCCGGCAGCCCGGCTGACTTGAAGCAGCCAATGGCATTCTCAGCTTCATGGCAGCCGGCTGCAGCCGACTGTCGGCGCCGCCGGCGCTGCATGAAGTCGAACACGCCTAATATATTGGGGGGGACATTTTGACCATATTTGAATATTGGAGGGGATGTGTCCCCTCCAATATGTATTATGATTACAGCCTTGATGTAGGCTATAGACTATGCCTATGTTTTGTTATAAAATATGCCTACTGAAATAGACAGTGGCAACAGCATGTTCTCCGTGATCCAATAGGCAATGTGAGGGTAGTGATTGTAAGGCATGATTGTTCAAGCACCGGATTCATCATAATTAGCCTGAGGATGACATGTGAACACTTGATTGTAACCAAATCACTCTGCCAACGTTTTCATTCAGAAAAAAATTAAGATAAAAAAGATTGTAGGCTATAAATGAATAAGTTAATATTATAACATGGTGACCAGAGTTTATATGCGAACTGGCAATTGGCTGGTCAACCACACCACCAATTAGAACACCCGTGTGTTGCAATTGAGGAGCGGTGGAGAGGAAGGGTATTGGTCAAAGGATGGGTTTGGAAAGGTCGGGTGTGACTTGGAGCAGGGGTTCCCAACCCTGGTCCTCTGCCTCTGCCTGTTTTGGATGTTTCCCTGCTCCAACACACCTGATTCAAATAAATGGTCGTGAGCAGAGCTTGTCAGGAGTCCGCGTGGGCAACACGATTAAAGGATGTCTACGATCAAGAAGTTACAAGTATGGTTTGTCGGTCTACCTTGTAATAATAAATTTTAATTAATAAATCTGTGTGCACGTTAACAATCCAGCTAGAGCGGTTGATCTGGGCCGATTCTGTTAGAGGTAGGCCTGCAGCATTAAGGGAAAAAACTGCGGCAGTATTACACACCAAATGCATCATTTGTAATTAATCTGATCATTTAGATGGTGGTGGTGGTGGTGATGGGGGGGGGGGGTGAATATTTTTTTTAAACACCAATGTTGTGGTGCAACACATTCTGAGTAGGTCGCCAACAAAGAGATAAGACAACTGAACTTTGCTTTTTGCCAGGCTGCGTGTGTGTCTCCGAGACTCGTGTAATAGAAGGAGCCTTACCGTTGGTCATTGGTCAGATTTACACATAGGCCCAATGGCCAGTGGCTTTTGTGTGCTCCAAAGCTTACAAGTTAGTTGGTATATATTTTTTTTAAGAAAAAAAAGAAATTGGGGGAGGGTCGGGTTTTGAAATTAAATAACCCCTAAATGGGATCTAAATTCGCCGATTAATAGAAATAAATCCAATAATCAAAAATATTTCTTACATTTAGTCATTTAGCAGACGCTTTTATCCAAAGCGACTTACAAGAAAGAGCAAAAGGTGATAGGTGAATGATCATAAACGAGGACATAGTCCCCAAAACAATGTGGGTAGCCAAAACATGAAGCATACATTGTGATTTTCTTGTACAGAACGTGGACTGTAGATCCCCACCCCTCCCCCTATTAGAAAATCGTTTTTGGCAACCTGCACGACTTCATGTACAGCACGTAGACTGTCGATCCCCACCCCTCCCCCCATTCGAACGTCGGTTTTTGGCAACCTGCGCGCCTTAATTTACCGCTCACTGTGCTTTTCCCTTGCAGGAGATAAGGTCAGTAACTACTCAATGGCTTATTTATTTCCTAATGCATCAGAGAGTGGGTTATTTTACAGAACATACAGTAACATTTAATAGAAAATTATATAAAGTGGATATTTTCTTACTAGCAAGTAATTTACAAGTTGACGTAGCTACGAGCTAGTAATAGGCCTAGCTCTAGTGCTAGTACTGTATGGAATGTAGCACTACTAGCTATCTTTGTGTAGCTATCTTAGTTCGTGCTAAAATGAACGAAAACACGCTAGCTAACCAACTAGATAGTAATAATGTTATTAGAGAGGCAGAGTAAGGTTAAATAGGAGACAAATTTGCCGCTTGTGTGTTATTTACAATGTGCGTTGCGTGATATATACACAGGGGTTATGATCATTACTTAAGAGAATATAGCTGATTGGTTATCTAATCATACAGATAAGATGATGTCTAATAAAAAACAATCGACAAGGAGACGGGTCCGTCCACAAGACAACTACCGGGATTCGGCTTGGTCTTGGCGCAACCTGGTATGAGCTTATCACCTATTTCATAATAAAAAAATGTGGCTCAATCATTAAACTAATTTCCTTCTCATTCTAATAATGTAATTGTTGTGCTTGCTTTGGACTTTTCTCTCCTGCTTCATCAGCATTATGTTATATTGTCACTTTCTTATTCTGTTTGTAAATTATGCCTTGTTTGGATGATCTGTTTCTGTTCTTTCCAGCTCCAGTCACTTGGTCAAACACATACCTACACCTCTGAGAAAACAACAAACGTTCAGGATGGACCACAAGGCAGTGCTTCAGGAGAAAGGCCTTCAGCCATAGAACAAAAGGTAAGCTCTACACTCTTGTATAGCCAAAACACGCGCTTGCACGCTTTCTACTGGATTAAGAATGCTATATTGGCGTATTTGTAGTCTTGGTTGGTCTCCCAAAGACAGTTTTCGAGAAGAGGAACATTACTTGGAGGTATTTTACAACGTTTTTGTGCATAGTAATATGGAAAGGTCGATCAAAGATGTAATGCAAGCTGTCGAGTCCCGAGCTTGTCTCTTATTAAAATGGGAAGGTTACTGGAAGTGTCATGAACATCAAGTCCCCAATTTGTCTGTTGTAAAAGTATGCAAGTCCCCAATTAGTTTCTTGTTAGTGTTTGGAGTATGAAGTTACTCGTACATCAAGTCCCCAATTTTTCTTTTGTTGTTTGATCTGTTCTTTCCAGCTCCAGTCACTTGGTCAAACACATACCTCCACCTCTGAGAAAACGGCAAACGTTCAGGATGGACCACAAGGCAGTGCTTCAGGAGAAAGGCCTTCAGCCATAGAAAGGGAAAGGGGAAACTTTGCTCATAATGCAGATTCACGACCCTTGTGTGCTCTCACCACTCCTGTTGGCCTTGACATTAGTGAGGGTTTTAAGAATGTTCTTTCCAACATGGTTTATGATGCAGTTTCCTGCACTGTTTACAATGATAAATGCATTCTGTTACTCGGACAACACCTGTTTAACAGGATGGGAACAAATGTGGGCAAGCATGACTATGTCATACAGAACATGAGAGAGGTAGGCAGACTTCTTAAAGAAGCCAGAGCTATCACTCCAATGCAAACAATTGAAGACTTTGTCTTACCCTCAAACTTTCAGCATGTCGTTGTAGCTGTGAAAGTTGTAGCAGGATATAAGCCGGAAGACAATACGTACCGCATTCCTTCCCTTGCGCTCAAACTTGGCCACTCTTTACAGAAGATCTGCAGCATTATAGAGCGCAACGCCATGATGGTAGGTGACCAAGATCTAGCAGGTTCTGCTCGTGATTTCAGGCTAATACATCAAGCCAGATAGAATGAGTTTTTTTCAGCAGGTGCCTTAACTACTCTCAAAGAAGCCAAATGGAATAACCCACAGGTCCTACCGTTCACCGAGGATGTGAGGTTGTTACATGAACACCTGGAGAAGAAACAAACTGAGTTTTATAGTTTACTTAGGATATGTCCATCTAAAGACAGCTATGCCAATCTGAACATTTAGTCATTTTGGCAAAGGTTACCCTGGCACAGGTTATCATTTTTAATCGACGAAGAGAAGGAGAGGTATCAAAAATGCCAATGGCTGCCTTTACAGAAAGAAACTCAGAGCTGCATCAAGATATCGCCATATGTCTGACTGAGTATGAGAGGAAGATGTGTCAGCACTTCACTCGTGTTGAGATCAGAGGAAAACGTGGGAGGAAGGTCCCTGTCCTGCTAAAACCATCAATGGTTGCAGCAATGGACCTCCTAGTTAAAATGCGTGACGTTTGTGAAGTCCCTAATGATAATATGTATGTTTTTGCCAGACATGGGGCCTTGACACCATACAGAGGTGGGGAATGTATACAAAAATTTGCCAATGACTGTGGGGTCAAAAATGCTCAGGCTCTGACATCAACAAAACTACGAAAACATATTGCCACAATGTCCAAGGTTTTGAACCTTGAAGAAAATGAGACTGACCAGTTGGCTGACTTCCTTGGACATGATGTAAGAATTCACAGAGAGTGTTATCGGCTTCCCGAAGGAACGCTACAGCTCTCTAAAATGAGCAAAATCTTAATGGCTATGGAAAAGGGAACACTCTCAGACTTCAAAGGCAAAAGCTTGGACGACATTGAGATTAACCCAGAAGGTATGAACATCTTATGTTGTCTGCGGACTATGTTGAAGCAAACCTCACATTACAATAATACCAAATCGTACAATAAGTTATTGTTATTATTTGTGACTTAAATATTACATTATTATGATTTATATTTCCCAATTAGAAAAGATTGATCTTTCTGAAGATAAGAACCCATCAAGTGATGAAGAGGATCCTGCTGATGCCATTTTGGAACCTGAGTCTGTGAGGACCATCCAGCGTGTCTCAGTGGTTATTGGAGTTGGCACAGTCCCTACAAAAGCCAATGAAGGTAATAACAATGAATTGTCTTAACTGTTGGGTGGCGTTTATATCACTTCCAGTGTTGCATTGATGACATTGTTTGATAGCCACACATTCTAATTCATACTTGGATAATTGTATGAAGTAGTGTGAGACCTGATGAATTAAGTTTTTAAAAGAACTGTCTGGTGGAAGGGAAGTGAAGTTTTAGTATAATTGTCATAGGGCTGAATGCAAAACCAAGGTTTAGGTGGGATCTAAAAGTTCTACATTGGCATATAACTTTCTTAAGATACAGCAACACAAATAAACCCTAGTAAATATGTATTTTCACTTAATATTTAATTTTGAAGGACCTGCAAAGCTGAGGAAGTCCAAGTGGGAAAAAGATGAAGTTAAGGCTGTTGAGCAACACATGATGAAATTCATCCTGACCTGCACAGTTCCTGGAAAGAAAGACTGTGTCCAATGCCTGGAAGCAGAACCACATTCTTTAAAAAGCAGGACCTGGACTGCGATAAAGAACTATGTTAGGAACAGAATTACATCACTTAAACGAAAAACAAGTTCTTAATGTCTTTGTTGGAGAAGAGTAGAATTGGCATGGTGGAGTAGGGCAGGGTAGGGTAGTGTAGGGAGGGTGGAATAGGGCAGGGTAGAAGAGTAGGCAGGGTGGAATAGGGCAGGGTAGTAGAGGAGGCAGGGTGGAATAGGGCAGGGTAGTAGAGGAGGCAGGGTGGAATAGGGCAGGGTAGTAGAGGAGGCAGGGTGGAATAGGGCAGGGTAGTAGAGGAGGCAGGGTGGAATAGGGTAGGGTAGAGTAGGCAGGGTGGAATAGGGCAGGGTAGGGTAGAGTAGGCAAGGTGGAATAGGGCAGGGTAGGGTAGAGTAGGCAAGGTGGAATAGGGCAGGGTAGGGTGAGTAGGCATGGTGGAATAGGGCAGGGTGGTAGAGTAGGCAGGGTGGAATAGGGCAGGGTAGTTGAGTCGAGCTGGCAGGGTGGAGGGTGGAGAAGAGTAGAATTGGCAGGGTGGAGTGGAGCAGGGTAGAAAAATAGACAGTTTGTATTTGGAAACAGTTACAGTTAGAAATGATGTACCAACTGATGGCATTGTCTTGTTTGTAGTCAATTTGATGACTTCATATTTTGTTGAGGAAAATCAATATAGCAAAACAATCGAATATTAACAATTGAGTGGGAAAGTATAGTTAAGAGCGTTATTTTTTGGTGTCCTTTCATTGTCATAACAGCAATTTAATGTAGACCTAACTTGACTGTCATAAAGAAATACATCACTGAAACGAAAGACAAGTTCCTAATATGTCTTTGTCAGTGTTAATAGTCACTACTAAAAAGTATACTTTTTGCCATTGATCTTAAGACTGGCAGGGAATTTGTTAACATTTATAATCGCATTTTGTTAACTGGTTAATAAAAAATTTACAAGGAGAAGCTGAATAGAGCAGAGCATGATTAAATAGTGAAAAGTAGGCAAGGTGGAACAGGGCAGGGTAGGAAAAATTGACAATATATTTGGAAAAAGTTACAGTAAGTAAATAAATGACAGATGGTATTGTCATGAAGGTTTGTAGTGATTTTGATGACATTTTGTTAATGAAAATCAATAGAGCAGAACAACCGAATATTAATAATTCAGTGTTTTTTGGTGTCCTTTTATTGCCATAACAGCCATTTAATGTAGATCTAGCTAACTGTAGGGAAAGAAAATTATATGAACAAGCATGTGTCCATTTACTGAACAAGTGTCCACATAACTTTTGGCCATACTGTGTACGTAGGCTATGTATAAATTAATCTACCATATTTTATGATTAATGTAATAAATTGTTTCAGTAAAAAGACTTTGTGACACGAATTACCTGAGCCTTATTACTTTGTACTGAATATAGTTTTGGACCAGGAGTTTAATTCAGTCAAGACACCTATTCAACCATTTATGGAAATGTTCATAGTTTTTTTTAGGTAGTGGTTGTTTCAAAATGTAGCTTTGCTCTATGGTTAACTAGAGTTTCATTATGTAGCCAAAACAGTGGAAGTTAAATTCTTTGAGACTTTGTACTTTATACTGTTCCTAAATAGACTTGTTCGGGAAATTGGTTTGCAGTGTCCCTCAAATTAATGTGAGGTCTTCATTTGTGACTTAAATCTGTCTTTGTGTGTGAGTTTGTGAGTATGTCCCTAAAAGTCACCAAAAAATTACTGGTCCTCAAAGTAAGGGTAAAATGTCAGGTGGTCAAAAAAGTGTTTCAGATAAAATTTGAAGTGATAATCTTCTTAATGGCATGCCATGGATTGCAGCTCAATGCTTATTTTGTGTCTAAACCATGTAGAAAGGGGTGTCCCCAAACAGCAGGTTCCCAGTCATACGTCTAAGAAAATCACGTGTGTGTGTGTGTGGTGTGTGTGTGTGTGTGTGTGGGGGGGGGGAGAGTGTGTGTGTAGGGGGTGTGTGTGAGAAGGAGGAGTGGGGAATGTGTGGAGTGTGGGGGTGTGTGTGAGAAGGAGGAGTGGGGAATGTGTGTGTGTGTGGAGTGTGGGAGGGTGTGTGAGAAGGAGGAGTGGGGAGTGTGTGTGTGTGTGTGTGGAGGAGAGGAGAGGTAATGGAACAGGAGAGAGAGAGTGAGTGAGAGAGACTACTCCAGTTGTGGGACAGAGCTGGGCATAGTAGTGTGGGTGTGTGTGTGTGTGTGAGAGAGGTAATAGGAAACAGGAGCGAGAGCGAGGGGAGGGGGAGAGAGGAGACCGGAGGGGTCCGCGAGTAGAGATCGAAAATTACACAGATGGGAGCTGAACGCCAAAGCTCAGACAACCTCCCCACACAACTATATCTGTTTTCAACAGCTCCAGAGAACCACCTCT
This sequence comes from Osmerus mordax, assembly GCF_038355195.1. NCBI lineage: Eukaryota > Metazoa > Chordata > Actinopteri > Osmeriformes > Osmeridae > Osmerus > Osmerus mordax. The sequence goes on from NC_090052.1 coordinate 10,062,911, forward strand.
TATATGTCCAACAACTTGGAACTCTCAAACTCATGAATCACTGAAACAGAGCTTTCCGTCGGCTCTCTCGCAACAATTCACCCGTCGTTTCTGTGCGGTTCTCCGACTTTTCAGATCTCTCTTCTCGACCCCACTCTGTCTCCCAGCCCGAGTGTCGCGGCACGTCTGCTCTCCCCACGCTGCACGGACCAAACTTCACAGATACACCGAGTAAAGATTTTTGAATTCTATATAGGCTCCACAACTCAGGACACAAGAAATTATGAAACCTTGGTCTTGAGTTTTCCGTAGGCTCGCACAAAACCGCTCCCCTGAACTTTATGATTTTCTGTGATTTTTGCTTCTTTCCCTGACAAACACACTTTATTTCCTGTTTTTTTTCAGGTTCTTAGTGGTTAATTTTTCTGTCAAGCCTTACGGGCTCACAGAAATCTACAGATTTAGAGGCTTCTCCCACCCTTTTTTTATCCCCTGTTGCCCAAACGACAAACCGACTGCGTCCGTTTCTGCCGGTCACGTCTGCCACGATTAGGTGGAGGCGCAAAGTTCCAGGAAAGGTACGCAAATCTGTCTCTCGTCCAGTCCAATCAGGCAATTTTTAGAGCCTTTTTCCCCCAGCTGCCCAAAACGGAGAGTAAGCGGCGCTCGTCCCTACCGGTCACGTCCACCCCACTTTGGGTAAGCGTGAAGATCCAGGGGAGATACGCCGACCCACCCTCCGATCGGTCCAGCAAATAAATCTCAATTTATTTGGCTTTCCTTACTCTATGGTCTTCTTAACCTCTGTCTACAGCTTATGTAGGCTACATGTGGTGTGTGTAGATCTCCCTTGTTGCTCTTTATTTACAGTAACATACAATTTATATATTTATAATATTTTTGTCTAATATCTACTCTTTTTGTTACACAAGCAAATTTACAAGCATTACATTTTGGCCAACGGTGTTATCTATCGCTATTCCAGCGACGCGCGTGTTTTTACCTAACAAAGTACTTTCACTCCCCTTTCACCAAGAGAGTCTGCCGGCTCGGTCCGAGAGTTAAACTCACTCTCTGGGCAACGAATGTGCTCCCGCACTGCTCTCAGCTGTCGTCCTTTGATAAACTCTCGTCAGGAGACATATATATATTACATACTGTAGCGGTCCGCGCTTTAGTACAGGATGGGGAGAGGTAAATCGGACAATGCACACTGGCTCGTAGAAATATATGTCTTTATTAAATAGGTCTAAAGGAAACAACCGGCAGCCTATTGCTGTCTCTCTATAAATCCCGAGCCCTACGTCCAGCCCTGTATTAAACTAATGTCCCCAACCCCAATGCGCCCAGTCCCCAGGGTTGCTGGCTCCAATCGTGGCGTAGTAGTGAGCACTATTGACCACTTAACTTGCGGCGAGAGAGGAGGGTCCGAAAGAGCGACGTGCACGAGTAGCGTTGTGCTGGAGTACGCCGAACTCAGTACTCCACTCTGTCCGTTGAGGTAGCGTAAAGCTAGTCCCGTCGTGGCCGCCGTTCGTCCCTGGCTCCGCGTTCTCCGACTCTGCGCACCCCTGGCCCCCTCCAATCACCCCCAGGTGTGCCAATCAGCGCCTAATTGTCTTTGCTGGGCTGATAGACCCCACTTATCACAATACTATGTTTTCCTTTGATAAACTCGTCAGGAAACAAAGTATATTAATCCGCTTTTATGTCTTCTTCAGATAAACTCTCGTCAGGAGACAATATATGTATATATATTACATACTATGTTTTCCTTTGATTAACTGTCGTCAGGAAACAAAGTATATTGAACTACTTTCTACACCCGGCCGACCTGCGGTCTCCGTCTATGCGCCTCGAGAGCGCTCACAAATCACAATATGCACTCCAGCGCTCAGCGGCAGATAATTCCAAGTCAAGCGCTCAGCAAAGTTGATCACACAGTGTTTGTATCTACTCTCGGCGTTTTGCAGCTATGGCAAGCCAGATTAAGCTAAGTGCGAATATTAAACAAGCGAGAAGCCAGCAAATTATAGCTGAGCGTGACATATTAATCATTCAGTCCTTCGGCGCCATGGCTTTTAACAAGACATACGAAATACATATAAACATACAAATGTTTGCATCAAACTCCGGTTTCCATGCGCTAAACTCCGGTTTCCATGCGCTAAACTCCAGTTTGAAGAAATAGGGTATTTGACAAGGAGGAGACAAATTATCTGGCCTGGGCGGAATTCACACCCCAGAAACTCACAGAATTAAGCAGATGCTAAAAAGAAAAACTCTGCTTACTTTATAATTTATTATTTTATTTTAGTGGCCACTGCGTTTATTTGAGGTGCTCCTCCCTCCAGGACAGGACCACTGGTTCTCTCCCCCTGTCCCTTCGTGGTCGCCAATTTGATGAAGAAAATCAAAGTACTAAGTCCTTGGGTTAATTTCTCTAAGTTTGAAACAGCACAAAAACTTCCAGAGTTTGATGCAAAGTGTTTAATCAGAATCCAATACAAACAGGGTGATTCCTTTCAAACGTGAGCCAGATTCTGCAGAATCAGACTGAGAAATCTTCTTTGGACATACTCTTTTATATCAAAACCTTATCAGTTCTGTAAATTTGCTATTGGTACAATATTGTTTATCACAAATGCATAATTTTTTACACTCTATTGGTCTCTCTCTCTCTAAAGGCTTCAGATTACAGGTGCATAGAGAAATCATCTATTTTTTGTAGCCCGCTCGGTCCGTGTACTTTGCGGCCAATGGATTTTCGTTTTGAAATTGAATTGAATTTTCAATGAAAAAAAAAAAGACATCTGACACAAAAATTCAAGACTCGGAAATTCAGGTTGCACAAATTCGAGCCCCCCCAAAATTTCGAGCTTAAAAATTTCGAGCCTATCAACTTCGAGCCAAAAAAATTGCATCTTAAATAATTTGAGCCTTAAGGAACAACAGGGTCATTGTAATCAATAGTAAATCATTCTTTAAATATGATTGGTATGAAAAGGGCATTGTGTTTGTGAATGATGTTATAGATGTCTGGTAACCTTTTGGAATATAAAGCTTTCTTCGACAAATATAATTCAAACTGTGCTTATAGAGAATACAACAAGATCTTTAAAGCAATACCGATACCATTATTACAGTTAGTTCAAAGCACATTGTTATATGTAAGAATAAGACCCTTACCAACTTTACCAAATGTTTTTATTAATGATCGTACTTTATTTGACAGTAAATGTAATAGGCTAATACATATATTAGTGATGCTTTGAAATCTAAATATGTTTTTGATAACAGAGGATTGTGTGTACAGGTTCCGAATATGGTTGCATTGTCCATAAAAAAACAAAAAACATTTTAAATTCATTAAATGGCCCATTTTCCCCAAAAGTCAAAGAGACACTTTAAAATAATTTATAAAATAGGCCTATATGCGGTCGCTGACTTTCTTAGAAGAATATTCAAATTTGGTGTAGAACCTTCTTTATTTTGTGAGGTGGCTGATGAGACTCTGGAACCATGCTTCAGTCCGATGTAGGCCTAATCCAATTTTGCATTGAGGCTCGATTGCTCTGCGAGCAATTTTATGCTATGCGCCCTCTGCTGACATCCTGAATATGTGACTGTCAAGCTCATGGGAGCAACTTCCGGGTCACAACACAAAAATCTAGGCAAAATTGAGAAAGAAGATTTCCACACATTTATTTTAATTCCCGATTTCCATGTTTAAGCACATCAAAGAAAATCAGATAACAGGTCGTTTTTTCGTTTTCCGTTTTCTATTATCAAAACAGAAAACGGAAAATGTGTCGTTTTCCGGTTTTTGTTTTCCTATTTCTAAATGGTAGTCGGGAAACAGCTTGTTTCCCGATTTTGGTTCTTATTTCAAAACGAAAATCCATTGGCCGCAAAGTACACGGACCCCGCTCTGACCTTGAAGGCCAGTCACATCGAGCTCTGGGCCGTGGGTTGTAAAATCGCCTCATTACTGCTGGGTTTTGTAGTTTTTCTATGGTAGAAGCCTGATCGCATAGCCTTCTCTCACACCCAGCCCCAATCATCCAGATTAACATTTCTGGGCTTAATTTTCCTTCTATATCTTAGGGGAAATACTAAACAGTCAAAGGCTTTGCATCAGGCTTTTTCAGTAGTGTAACATATAAAGGTATAAAAGTGATTAATAGGCGTATTTCAATCATATAATCCATACTCATTGCGGTCTCCTTGCACCCTATTGCCCCGCAAGGACACTTAGATCTCAAGATGCCGGCTATCTGGTGGTTCCCAAAATTAAGAAAAAAACTGCTGGAGGTAGGGCGTTCTCATATAGAGCACCTCTTCTCTGGAACAAATTACCTGTCTCGATTAAGGAGTCTGATACTGTTTCGACATTTAAAATTAGGTTAAAAACGTTATTGTTTAGTCAATTCTACGACTGTTAAAGGTAAGTATGTTACTAGTTGGAGGCAACGGGGGACGGGTTGTTTCCATCCTTATTCTATAAGTATAACTTATTTTAGAGTTCTCTTCCCCTGGAACAGATTTCATGTTCCAACTGAGGAGGGCTGTCGCTGTCTTGGTGTGTGGGGCTGCATCAAATACCCCTTTTTTGCTCTGTTAAATTGCTGCACCAGTCCACACTTGACCGGTGGGGATCTCATTCTATTATGACTGTAACTGTTAGCTGCTCCTGGCAATCTCTAATCCCTGCTCTCGTCTCTCTGTACCCCCCCACACACATCCCTTGTGGTGTGGGGGGTTTGAATTGTCAGCACCTGCCTGGTCGTCGGTCAGCCAACACTGGACCTGGTCGCGAGTCTCCCGGTCCTGTCCTACATCTATAAAGTTCAACAATGGATTTTGGTGTTTCAAAACCCATCGATACTGTATGACTATGTTTAGCCTGTGTTCTGCTCCTCTCTCTCACCAACCGTCTCTGGAGGAGGGGATCCCTCTCTGAATTCGCTCCTCCCAATGTTTCTTCCATTTTTTCTCCTGTTGAGAGTTTTTCTGGGAGTTTTTCCTTGTCTTCCTTGAGGGTTTAGGTTGGTTGAGGGGCAGTTCTATGGGCGTATGTGAAGCCCTCTGTGACATGCAAATAAATAAAATCAAAACAAATACATTTGATTTGATTTTGATTTGACTCATTCTTCATCTTTCATAATTACAACAGTGTGATATTATTCCACTTCACTTCCAGCGAGGGGGCAGAGCTTCAGTTCCTTCAGGCGACACGCAATACATGCTTTTGTGGTGTGATGAACTTAAAACTCGTTTTCAATTCCACTTTACAGGATCTTTAAAGTCACAATCGCCTCGTTTCCCTTCCCTTCATGTTCTTTCAATGAGTATAAACACATCTGACATGAAAGAACATTATCCAGATTAATGACAGCTAGCCGTGAGCTAAGTGGCACTAAGATTGTCACTGAATTGTCTGTTAATTCAGTGTTCTGCCAAGATTTCCGGGGTTCTCTAACTAGAGAAGTACTTCTAAACATCAGGACTACAACCCCTGTGGATTTATTTCCCACTTTTCTGCTTCCAGCGGCGGAATTAGTGGGAATTATAGTCAAAGCCACCCTCGGCTTTGTCCTAGCAGCGAAGCGCCGTAGGAGAGGCAAACGAGCCGGTGCTCTGGTGCGACTCCGTCGGTGTGGGGCACGCACAGCGTTAACGGGGATATTTCTCTCCAACGTGCGTTCACTGAGCAACAAACTGGATGAACTTCAGCTACTGGTGTGGAAAAACAGAGACTTTCATTCATCTTCCGTTTTGTGCTTTACGGAGACATGGCTGAGTGAACTGATCCCAGACTCTGCGCTACAGCTAGCAGGTTTCAAACTGCTGAGAGCGGATCGTAACCCTGTGCTCTCTGGCAAAACGAAAGGCGGTGGTATTTGTTTTTACATTAACAGTGGCTGGTGTGAAGATGTGACAGTGATTCTGCAGCACTGTTCTCCTGATCTGGAATCATTTTTTATTAACTGTAGATCTTTTTACTCGCCACGAGAGTTTGCATCATTCATTCTGGTTGGCGTCTACATGCCTCCGCAGGCTAGCGTTAACGAGGCTCAACGTGTGCTCGCCAGCCAGATACTGAGTGTGGAGCATGAAAATCCGGATTCCTTGGTTATTGTGCTAGGCGACTTTAACAAAGGCAATCTCACTCAAGAACTCCCAAAATATAGACAATTCATCAAATGCCCTACCAGAGAAGGAAACACCCTGGATCACTGCTACTCTACAATCAGCAAAGCATACCATGCGGTCCCCCGAGCAGCACTGGGTCACTCTGACCACGCCATGGTCCACCTGATTCCTGCATACAGGCAGAAGCTAAAGCGCTGTAAGCCTGCTGTGAGGACATCAAAACAGTGGACCAGTGAAGCTATGGAGGATCTGCGGGCGTGCTTGGACTGCACTGACTGGGACATGTTCACGACTGCTACCAATAGTCTGGATGAGCTCACAGAGGCTGTGACATCATACATCAGCTTCTGTGAGGACTGCTGTATACCAACACGCACCAGGGTAAGCTACAACAACGACAAACCCTGGTTTACAGCTAAACTCAGAAGGTTGAGGTCAGAGAAAGAGGCCGCGTTTAGGAGTGGGGACAAAGACAGTTTCAAGGAGTCGAAGAACAGGTTTAGCAAGGCGGTGAGGGAGGCTAAACGACTGTACTCAGAGAGGCTAAAACACCAATTCTCTGCAAACGACTCTGCTTCTGTCTGGAGAGGGCTCAGGCAAATTACCAACTACAAGCCCAGAGCCCCCCACTCCACTAACGACTCCCGCCTGGCCAACGACCTGAATGAGTTCTACTGCAGATTTGAAAGACAATTGGACAGTCTTGAACTACCCCTTCCCACCCAGGAGGCCTCCCACCTCCCCCCCTCTACAGTGACGACTCTCTCCATTCAGGAGGGTGAAGTTAACAGACTTTTCAAGAGGCAGAACCCCCGCAAAGCAGCTGGGCCGGACTCTGTCTCTCCAGCCACCCTCAAGCACTGCGCTGACTAGCTGTCTCCGGTGTTTACCCACATCTTTAACACCTCCCTTGAGACATGCCATGTGCCAGCCTGTCTCAAGTCCTCCACCATCATCCCTGTGCCCAAAAAGCCAAGGCCAACAGGACATAATGACTACAGACCCGTCGCCCTGACCTCTGTGGTAATGAAGTCTTTTGAGCGCCTGGTGCTGGCACACCTTAAATCCATCACTGACCCTCTACTGGACCCCCTGCAGTTTGCCTACAGAGCCAACAGGTCTGTGGACGATGCAGTTAACATGGCCCTCCACTTCACCCTACAGCACCTGGACTCCCCAGCATCCTATGCCAGGATCCTGTTTGTGGACTTCAGCTCTGCCTTCAACACCATCATCCCCGCCCTGCTTCAGGACAAGCTCTCCCAGCTGAACGTGCCTGATTCCACCTGCAGGTGGATCACAGACTTCCTGTCTGACAGGAAGCAGTGCGTTAAGCTGGGAACACAAGTCTCTGACTCCCGGTCCATCAGCACCGGATCACCTCAGGGCTGCGTCCTTTCTCCTCTGCTCTTCTCCCTGTACACCAACAGTTGCACCTCCAGTCATCCGTCCGTCAAACTCCTGAAGTTTGCGGACGACACCACCCTTATTGGGCTCATCTCTGGTGGAGACGAGTCTGATTATAGGTGGGAAGCGGCCAACCTGGTGACCTGGTGCAGCCAGAACAACTTAGAGCTCAATACTCTTAAGACAGTGGAGATGGTTGTGGACTTCAGGAGGAACACAGCCCCACTCACCCCCATCACCCTGTGTGACTCCCCAGTCAACACTGTGGAGTCCTTCCGCTTCCTGGGCACTATCCTCTCCCAGGACCTCAAGTGGGAACTGAACATCAGCTCCCTCATCAAGAAAGCACAACAGAGGATGTACTTCCTTCGGCAGCTGAAGAAGTTCAACCTGCCAAAGACAATGATGGTGCACTTCTACTCAGCCATCATTGAGTCCATCCTCACCTCCTCCATCACCGTCTGGTACGCTGCTGCCACTGCCAAGGACAAGAGCAGACTGCAGCGTATCATCCGTACTGCTGAGAAGGTGATTGGCTGCAATCTGCCTACCCTCGAGGACCTTCACACCTCGAGGACCCTGAGGCGAGCGAGGAAGATTGTGGCCGACTCCTCCCACCCTGGACACTCCCTGTTTCAGTCACTCCCCTCCGGCAGAAGGCTGCGGTCTATCAGGACCAATACCTCACGCCACAAAAACAGTTTCTTCCCCTCTGCTGTTGGCCTCTTCAACAAGGCCAAGGGACCACACTGACTCAAATGACTTATTGCTTAAAACACTCTGCTTTTGCACTGCACCACAACATGGTATCTTGTACATTTGTATTTTTTGTAATATTTGTATTTTTATATTGTAATTTACGGCAACTTATATTTATTCCACTTAGTGCTGCTAGTCTATGTACCCTTAGTATAGTTAGTCCACATATTTAAATTTTAGGTATATGTTTATTGTATGCACCTTCCTGCCAAAGCAAATTCCTTGTCTGTGCAAACTTTCATGGCGAATAAATCCCATTCTGATTCTGATTCTGATGAGTCCTAGCTAGCTGTTAGCCACTTAGCTAACAACTCGCTACCTAGTCAGAGTAAACTACCACCAAAATCATACATTAGATTTGTTTTTTTATAATACTTACATTTCCCATGATTAAATAAATCCTTGGTGGCCAGGTGCTGCACTTTCACGTCTTTCACCCATCCAGCCACAGCATATTTATAAGCATCCGTCTTGAAAGCCTTCAAGCGATCCCCACTGTATGCCAGTAGCGGACTGGCCATCGGGAGCACCGGGAGAATTCCCGGTGGGCCGAGACACTTCTGGGCCGGAGGGCCGCTTGCCTTATAATTTTTTTAAAAGGGTCATTGATTGCAAAACCGATTTTTACCTTGTCATAGTTGAATAACGACAGTTCGGTGGGTAAAATGGACATAAAGTGAACCACAAAGTCCATTGACACCTCTTTCCTATCTAAATCTCACAACTTGAAACTGCAGCTGTAAAACGATAGGTTTCGAAAAAGCTGAATTTGTGACGTCACAAATGTAGCATCACCTTTGTCACGCCCCAACATTATACAGACTAGCCCTCTGGTGTTCTGGCCCAGAATCGCAGACACTAGTTTAGCTGCGCGCTGCTCTGTGTACTTCCACGGGAATTACAAAGGATAACGTTTGGAAGTTTTTAAAGGGGTGATTGACTGGGTTTTTGGGGTATTTCACACTGTTCCTTAAGGTCTCCGAATAGGGTATGTAACATTGGTTGGGCTGAAAATGGCCCGGGTGCTGTTCTATGCCCCCCTGATACATCCAGTGAAGTTTTCCCGGGAAAAAACGCTAGGTTTTCTCCTTTTATGGTATGCTCATGAATATATAGATGAGCTGCGCGCTGATTGGTTTACAACGAGTGAAACTGCGGAGCAAAGACGCAACACGGCCAACAGCACTCACTGAAACAACCAAGGTGGAGACTTGAAATAAAAACGAACAAATAAATCTATTGTGTCTACACAGCACTGTTTTCAACAGATTGACTAGATATCATTTGAAATGATTACGTTAGGTGTTTCCACTTCTGTTGTCGAAGCAAACAGGATCGCCTTAGGTGGGTAATGTTAGCACTACAGCTTAACAAACAAACTATCGTGATTCAACTCAGCTTCAGTTAGCTCTAGCTATTTTGCTGAAAAATATATCTGGACAAACATGCATCTTGAATTGTAGATTTACATGACAACACAGGTTATTTATTTTAATGAACAGTCAGGAACATGACTGTTGAAATAACGTTAGCCCCATTGTCAATAAACTAGGCTAAATCATCACACATTCTACCTATGCTCTTGCGTTAGCAAGCTAAACTAGTTTACATGCCTACAGTCTAGGTGTTTTCGCTATCTAGCTGTTCTTGCATTCCTTGCAAATCAGCGTTAATAAATAGGCATATTCCCTTAGATAAACATCAGCCATGCCTGTCTAGTGTCTTGTTCTTTGGGAAGATATTGAAAAGTGTCAGGATTCCTGGTACAGCCTGGAACACTGCATTTACGGCGCTCCATTTTCAATATCTTGAAAATGTATTAACTTTCTTATTTGTAATCCCTGTGGAAGTACAGAGCAGCGCGCAGCTAGCTAAAAATGTTCCTGGACCAGAAAACCAGAGGGCGGGTAAATGTAAATTTTGTGACGTCACAAGTTGCGCTTTTGAAACAGATTTAGAAGGATATTATAGAAGACCCACCTGAGTCAGGGGCTACACTGTTTGGGGTTGTGTTTTACAGTGCCTGTCCACTGCAGCGACGCGAATCGCTTGCTATCGCTCGCCTTCCCACAGTTCACCACACTCGGGGGCGTTTCAAACAGATTAATGTAGAATGTAGTTCTCTAAAGTCACTGTTGTAGTTGTCATGGCTAAGTGTGCAGACTTGGGTTTACGTACTCGCAACATCGATCAAAACACAACTTGTATACAAAAAACAAAACAGTTTAATAGACATACACGTTGACATGTGTAAAAAACGTTTTATTATATTACTCAAAGTCTCTGCTAATCTGTCGATACGATAGGGAGTTCCAGCCGGGCTAGGTAGCTAGTTACCAAAGAACGAAGTTACGTACTGTAATGTGACTAGACTGAATTTGAAAGTACAAGCACCAACAACTTCGGCAACCTTGCGCCATGCATTGTTTTTTATTAAGCAAGCGAATCGCTTGCCATCGCTCGCCTTCCCACAGTTCACCACGCTCGGGGGCGTTTCAAACAGATTAATGTAGAATGTAGTTCTCTAAAGTCACTGTTGTAGTTGTCATGGCCAAGTGTGCAGACTTGGGTTTACGTACTCGCAACATCGATCAAAATACAACTTGTATACAAAATACAAAACTGTTTAATAGAAAAAGTTTTATTATATTACTCGAAGTCTCTGCTAATCTGTCGATACGATACAGTAGGGAGTTCCAGCCGGGCTAGCTAGCTAGTTACCACAGAACGAAGTTACGTAATGTGAGTAGACTGAATTTGAAAGTACAAGCACCAACAACTTCGGCAACCTTGAGCCATGCATCGTTAAAAAAAATTCAACATCTGTACGAATACAGCTATGTATCGTACAGGACTGGGTAAGCAGCCACACAAACGATTAGTTTCTCCTCCACCTTGAAACCTAGAAAGCTAGAAATGTTCACCATGGTTGCTACGTTACGAGAAACAAGAAAACACTCAGATTGGCCATCGCTAGCGAAAATCGCTCCTCATTTGCATAAAGTTGAGGGAATCTCAACTCGGTCGCGTCGCTACCCACAATGCACCACGCAAGCGATTCGCCTGGCTCCATTGAAAATGAATGGAAAACACGTTGTCGCTCGCATCGCGTCGCTGAAGTGGACACGCACTGTGAGTCTAATGGGATATCTAGATGGCTAGTGCTCCCAGAGCAAGAAGCTGAGCAGCAGCACAGTGAGACTGATCCCCACCACTAGAAGCAGGACCAGGGGAGAATCCTTGGAGAGGCTCAGGAGAGAGGAGCTAGATGTCAGGGGTCGATACCTCAGGTACTGATCCACAGAGTCCGCCAGGCTGTAGTGTTTGGGGCAGAAGCCAAGGTCTCGACGGGCCTTATCAATCTTGAAGGTGTGGCTCACAGCAATGTTTCTGACCTGAAAATGACTAAATGTAACCAAGAGGAAACCTTTTCAAGGTACTGTACACATTTTCATTCTTGTAGCTCAGCCCAGCAAGACAGCAGTGTTCTACACTCAAAGGTACTTTGAAGAAAGAAACTCCAGAAGTCTGGATCTCTCTACCCCCCACCCGTTCCAACTCTGATGGTTAACAGAGACAGGTATTGCTCTCAGCAACTGCTTGGGAGGTCTGGTCTAGAGAAGATCTTGGCTAGAGGTCAGACTGGTTGGCTAATGGCTTTGATTAACCTCCATTTGCCAAATCCCTGTTCTACATTCTGCCACCCCAGTCCTGATGGATCGCTCCAATCTCTATATCCCCTTACTGCCGAGAGGATAGGGTGACTGTACGGAAAAAACGTGCAGTGAGAGAAGCCTGTTAGAGGCTGAGTTAACTTAATGTGGGTGACGTCTCTATTGACAAGAAGAGCACAGACTCGGCTCTTGAATTTGAACTAAAATGAAAGAAAATATTGGGTTTATTGTGGCCTCCTATCCTGCCCTGAGGTCACTTCCTGTACCCTTGACCTTAAACTTCCTGTTTTAGGATTGTATGCTAGTAGTAGTAGGCTACTCCATCTAATATTTTATTTACGTGACGATCATTGATCTCCCAGCCAGCATGCACCTGACAGAATCAGTCTTGGGTCCAGGCTTTGGTTTCCCAGTCTCATCATGCATTCAAGAAGGTCTACCTGAGTATGATGGCAGCTGCGTGAACCAGCCTTTCAAAACGTATGTGTTGCTAAGGCTTTACCGCCCCTCCTCATCATTGCTTCTGTCCCCAACCAAATGAACTTTTATTTGTGGCTTAGCCAGGGATTTTAAGTAGCGACATAATGTGGACATTTGAACACCCAAAGAATTATGAATTACCTAGCACTCACCTTTGAGCAACAAAACATTAATTGATAACTTCCCCAATTTTCTGGCAGTTAACTGAGTGAGACTTAAGTTTTTTCTGTAAGGAGCTATTCACTAACACTCACGGTTAATCTACCAACACCTGTGAATTCATGAATGTCTTTTTTTGATTAGGCTTGATCAATAATAAATGTGTCAGATAGGATCAGATGAGGGGCTGAACTGTACAGGCAGGGGCGTGTCTAGATCATTTTGAACAGGGTGGCCAGGCAGGGGCAAAGCCTCAGAGCAGGGTGGCCATCAACCACTTATCGAGACTCAAGTTCACATTTTTTTATCAACCCTTTTTGTTGTAGGTAATGAAACACTGCGTGTTATATCTCAATAAACTAATAATCTTCTATTAAAATGTTCCTCCTGTGTGTCGTTGTTAGTAAATGGTCATATCCTTAATCTAAATTGATCATCCCGCATATGGGATTTCCCTATTGCAAATTATGATTTATTCTAATGTATTTATAATAATTTTCAACAGTCTAGAATTAGTCTACAGTTCCTTCGATGGATTCCGTAAATTCTACCAGTCATACACGTCAGAAACATTCTAACTGCAAACTTGAAATGACAGATTTATTATTTGTAGGCATACTCATACATTTAGAACCATTTATTCAGTAATTTTACCGTTATTTATAGATTCCTAGAGTACAAACAACAAACATAAACAATATAACTGATATCATACCTTTACTGTATTACGTACTTATTAAATCTTACTGATGTTCAGAGGACATACTAATGGACAGAGGGCATACATAATGAGCAAACACTGCATCAGGCACTGTTGGGGGCCCATTGCTGCCTGTGTCACAGTCATTTCTTTGTTCTTCAGAAAGTTCACATTGTTCAATAATATTATGTTCACCTCATGTCAGCCGTATGTAGAATTCCAAAGTTTTTATTTTATTTTGTATTGTATGTGGAAGTAGGCCAGACATTATTAGAATAATCTGGTGTATGAGATTTTTTGACACCATTTTGAAAAAGTTAAGATGTGTGAGGATTAAGCTATTTTCAGAGATTAGTGATTTTCTATAATTTAGTTTGAAACTTAATTTAAGGCTGAGGAAGTACACCAGACATTGTTAGAATACTCTGGTGTCCGTTTGAGGTTTTATTTTCATAAAAATATTATAAGTCATCATTTTTCAAAATTGTGTGGGTAGTTTTTACCCGGTCCCTAACGCGACCCTGCAAAGTAGCGTCTTCTGAATGTGAGACGAATTTCAAATGTCGAATATGAAACTAACTTCACCTCGGTCATTTTATGACTGAAGTAAGCCAGGATCACGATTTCCACTTAATATAGTAAGCTTGACAGAATAACAATACAATGTATTGCGTTACTTATGTTAACTACTCTACAAACCAATTATCATGTGAAACACTTACAGACAAATGGCATGGGTATTTCACATCTTATAAATAAAATGTCTCACATATCGTGTATGCTTGCTAGCTAGCATGCTATTTAGCAAAGCAAGCTACAGTCTGTAGAGACTTTACATCAGGCTATTTTTGGAATACAAAATGTATTCCATACACTGAAAGTAAAGGGGCTGCATGGTGTTGAATAACGTCGTACAAATTTATAGCTCATGTTTAGTTTCTGATGTCTATATCCTTACGAATATCTCCCAGCACACATGGAAAAATCGAAGTTAGTATCATCAGCGTCTTCTGTCATGCTTCTCCAGTGTAGTTGTTGAACATGCCGCACAGCCTGAACTCCAGCCCCTCATATTTTAGATTTTTTGTTTTCATTGGCCAGTATTCATGCAAATGAACAAGACTGTCAGCAAATAGCCGATTGCATGGTTGGGGTGGTGGCCAATCACTTTTCAGTGGTGGCCAGTGCCACCCCTGGCCACTCCCTGGACACGCCCCTGCAAACCACTACTGTACTCGCTTGGATGTATTGTTCATAGTAATAGTCAAGACAATTATTACAAGTTTCTAATTTTGACACACGATAACGCTCACCTCACCAGTGGCCAGTTCACACACACTGTCACCAACAAGCAACCACCATGTCCCATAGCAACGTTTGCGTGAGTTTTGGCGCGTTTACACGCGATTGGAATACGGGACTGGAGCTGTCCCTAACTGGACAAATCTAAATCACCCATAATTCGGGATGTCCCGGACAATTCGCAAAGGTTGGCAACCCTAGCCACGAGCATGGACCCCTTGAAATTACACCAGGGGTTAACCCCTCTTTGAGAACCCCTGGGGCCTCATGTATAAAGGATTGCGCAGCTTTCATACCAGAAGATGGCGTACGGCCAAAACTCGAAAAGTACCTACGCACAGAAATATTCACATGTATAAAACCGGTCGTACGCCAGGTCCTCCGCACCTTTCCTTTATAAATCACAATCAACGTGAGATTGACCGCACGTGAACAAGCCACTGACCCCGCCTTGCCTCCTCCAATAAATGAATATGCAGATGGCCTATAAATGCGCTCCTGAGGTCATTTCTTTGTCTGAATTACCAAATGTCTTTGAATAAACGCCGCCCTCGAATAAACGCCACACCAAAAGGCGTTCCTGTTCAGAATAAAGTCCCGAAATGTAACGAGCCTGAATTTAAAGATTACATGAAAATAATAATGAATGGTGCAGGGTTGCCGATGTTGTCAGTGTCCCTGGTGTGTTTTTATACTTTAAATTCAGTCTCGTCACATTACGTGACTATTCTGTGCCACTGCTAGCTCACTAGCCCAGCAGACACACGACTGGTTGAGTGACCGGTGGCGTAACATGTAGTCTACTGTAATCTTGCACTAGTATATTGTGTATTTTTACACAAATGTCGTGTAAAAGTGGTATTTTGATCGATATTGTGAGTACATTAACCCAAGTCTGCACGCTTCGCCATGCTACAACAATAGTGACCTTAGAGAACTAGTACAACTCTGTATTAAACTGTCGGACACGCCTCCGAGCGTGAACTGTGGGAAGGCAAGCAGTGCAGAGGGCGTTAAAAAACGCTGTAGTTAGTATCTCATAATTATGACTTACGTATCTCATAATTTCGAATTAGTATCTCATAATTATGACTTACGTAACTCATAATTATGACTTGGTAGACTTACGAATCTCATAATTTCGACTTAGTATCTCATAATTATGACTTAATTTGTCAACTTTTTTTTTTTTTTTACTGGCGGAAATGGGCTTCCATAGTTCTGACAACAGAGGTGGAGGCGAGAAAATGTGTCCTGTTTGGCGGCCTGTCATGTGGTATTAGCGACAAAAGAAAGTCGGCGGAGTGGAAAACTGTCACTATTTGCACCCTTTCTTGTTTTTAACCTGTAGCACTTTGAGATTTAGCTCAATGTAAAGTGCATTACAAATAAAATCATTATTATTATAGGGCCATAAATGCTGTGGGTTCGGAAAACCGGACCATGGCAGAAATTAAGAAGAAATGGTCTGATGTAAAACTTTAAATTAAGAAACGACTGGTGGCGCATCGTAACAGTGATTTTGTCGTTCGTTTGACACCCTCAAGTTTAACAGAAGTTATTAAGTGGTAGCGGATTAAACAGAAGGCTATATAGCATTTCCTGTTTTGGGTTTTGGCATTTTGATGTGATCATCCACATTAATGATCAAACTTTTATTTTCATGTTTTTTGAATAGTCAACGTCAAAAACGTAGTAGTGGTAACTTTATTTTGTAATGTTTGGTGAGTTTCGGCACTTTTCAGTTAGAATTCACCATGTTACAGAGCCAAACAATACTTTGCGGACGGTCCGCACATTCTTTTTTTTTCGGTCCGCACATTCTCACGTCTGCTCAAAACTTTCCGTGACGGACCGCACATTCTCACGTCAAGTAAATCTTTATACATCACAAAGTGTGCGTGAAAACCAGCGTACGCAAGCTTTTTGTGCGTACGCAAGTTTATACATGAGGCCCCTGGTGTGTAGTGATTTGTTTTACTTATTACTTTTATTTTAAAATTTATTATTTGTGACATACTTGTCCAGCGTTACATGGAGAGTTGATACATTGACTGAACAATAAAGAAGTATTTTTCAAGTATTGTTTGGTTGATTTATTTGGAGAAGTAGTTTTTTTTCAGCTTTTAGAACTACTTATTTTGAGCGTTTTGTTGTAAAGCTGTTGCAGTAGATTTAAGACAGTGGAACTTTTAATGACTTTATACAAGTATCAGAAACTACCTATCAATAATCCTGTAGTAGTCATTATAGTTCCTTAATGGTAATGTGTTACAGCACTACTTTTGGTGTCCCCCCTCAGAACATTTCATGTAATTGTCCCCCCCAAAGTTTATATGAGATTTTGGCCCCTGGTTAACATATTACTACACATTTATAAACTATATTTCTACATAACTTCAATAAGTCAGACTTTAGATCTTGGCTCCAATTTATTCAATATATAGACAAAGTAATACAGTATATAGTTCACATTGAAGTTCAATGATGTCTGCTGTAGCCTAACTAAGAATGGTAGTTCATTCCTGTAGAAAAGAGACAAATTATTCTGATAAAATATCTAAACAAGTCTTTAAGGCACTTTATGACAGACACTATACTTATACTTATACAGTCAGGTCCATAAATATTTGGACATTGACACAATTTTCATCATTTTGGCTCTGTATACCACCACAATGGATTTGAAATGAAACAATCAAGATGTGCTTTAAGTGCAGACTTTCAGCTTTAATTTCAGAGTATTTACATCCAAATCAGGTGAACGGTGTAGGAATTACAACACATTTGATATGTGGCCCCCCCCTTTTTAAGGGACCAAAAGTAATTGGACAATTGGCTGCTCAGTTGTTCCATGGCCAGGTGTATGTTATTCCCTCATAAAGGGAGTTCGTTATTTCATTGACAAGGAGCAGATAAAAGGTCTAGAGCTCATTTCAAGTATGGTATTTGTGTTTGGAATCTGTTGCTGTCAACTCTCAGCAAGCCATCGTTAGGCTGAAAAATCAAAACAAACCTATCAGAGAGATAGCAAAAACATTAGGTGTGGCCAAATCAACTGTTTGGTACATTCTTAAAAAGAAAGAACGCACTGGTGAGCTCAGCAACACCAAAAGACCCGGAAGACCACGGAAAACAACTGTGGTGGATGACAGAAGAATTCTTTCCCTGGTGAAGAAAAACCCCTTCACAACAGTTGGCCAGATCAAGAACACTCTCCAGGAGGTAGGCGTATCTGTGTCAAAGTCAACAATTAAGAGAAGACTTCACCAGAGTAAATACAGAGGGTTCACCACAAGATGTAAACCATTGGTGAGTCTCAAAAACAGGAAGACCAGATTAGAGTTTGCCAAAAAACATCTAAAAGAGCCTGTACAGTTCTGGAACAACATCCTATGGACAGATGAGACCAAGATCAACTTGTACCAGAATGATGGGAAGAGAAGAGTATGGAGAAGGGAAGGAACTGCTCATGATCCAAAGCATACCACCTCATCAGTGAAGCATGGTGGAGGTAGTGTTATGGCGTGGGCACGTATGGCTGCCAATGGAACTGATTCCCTTGTATTTATCGACTATGTGACTGCTGACAAAAGCAGTAGGATGAATTCTGAAGTGTTTCGGGCAAGATTATCTGCTCAGATTCAGCCAAATGCTTCAGAACTCATAGGACGGCGCTTCACAGTGCAGATGGACAATGACCCGAAGCATACTGCGAAAGCAACCAAAGAGTTTTTTAAGGCAAAGAAGTGGAATGTTCTGCAATGGCCAAGTCAATCACCTGACCTAAATCCAATTGAGCACGCATTTCACTTGCTAAAGACAAAACTGAAGGGAAAATGCCCCAAGAACAAGCTGGAACTGAAGACAGTTGCAGTAGAGGCCTGGCAGAGCATCACCAGGGACGAAACCCAGCGTCTGGTGATGTCTATGGGTTCCAGACTTCAGGCTGTCATTGACTGCAAAGGATTTGCAACCAAGTATTAAAAGTGACAATTAGATTTATGATTGTTAGTTTGTCCAATTATTTTTGGTCCCTTAAAAAGGGGGGGGGCCACATATAAAATGTGTAATTCCTACACCGTTCACCTGATTTGGATGTAAATACCCTGAAATTAAAGCTGAAAGTCTGCACTTAAAGCACATCTTGATTGTTTCATTTCAAATCCATTGTGGTGGTATACATAGCCAAAATGATGAAAATTGTGTCAATGTACAAATATTTATGGACCTGACTGTATATTTGTACCCCATACCATAGCAACCTGGACCTCTCATCACTATCCTCTATGACCATGTCTGCACTAATCTGGAAAGTAGAGCACTAGAAAATATGATTGATCAGCCACAAGAAACCCACAGCAAACCCCCAGTTGAACCACTATAACTAACTACTTTATTGGATTTCAAAACACACAGCAAATGTTTACTCCTCGACAAATCTGCAAACGCCTTTGTAAACCGAGATTTGTTAAAACGACCCTCGACCTACGGTCTCGGTTAACAAACAAATCGAGGCGACAAAGCGTTTGCTGACCTGTCGAGGAGTAAACATTTGGTTTCTTATATACTACAACAATACGTGGGAAGATCCCAAATCAAACACGTCAAATCTGGAGCAGACGCCATGTTGTCAGAGCAATCAGCGGCACTTGCACTGGTGACGTCACTACATCTCCAAGGCAACATATCAACAACATCAATTCGTCTTCTGTCTGCTTCAGATACTTCCTTAAAACGGGAAGCGTTTGCGGGGCGTTTGCGGACCTGTGCAAAAAACGTATTTGGTTGTTTTAGTTTTTTGGGGGGCAATTTAGGCTATACTTTGTTGCCGAGCAGATGCCCCGTTGTTAAAGATCCTGTAAAGTGGACCTGGAAACAAGTTTTAACCATTGTGTTATCTTCGGGTCATTCTGACCCATCAGTCATTGTGACCCACCGTCGTATTGCAACAGATTTACCGCATACAAAGACAAAGTGAAGCATTTTCTTTTAACAGCTAGGCTGTCTCAGACCCCCCACATTGCAAAGGTTAAAAGAAAACTAGAGAGGGTACAATTTCGGGGGAAATTGTAGGGTGTGCTTGCTTGCGTCGGTTGCACAGGACCCCTGTGCAACCGACGCAAGCAAGCATCCGTTTTTGGATGACATTTTTACAACTGATATTTCTGTATATTTTATATAAAAATGCATACTTGTTATTTATAAAGATTACATAGATTTAAAATATTTTTTTTGCTGCTCATTTACAACTGAAAATACAAGTGAAGTGTAGAATGAAATAGATGTCTTCTCATTTCCCCTGCAAGAGGCAGCCTCATCGTTGAATCAAAACGAATAAATTTGGCAGACCGGTGTAAAAATTGACCTAATCTCTATGACTTAAACATCCTTTTAAGTTTTTCCCTTCTCGTGATATTTTAAGGCATTTAGCCTACTCGTATTGCATTCATTCATGAATAAAGAACCCCCTTTGAAGATTATTCTACGACGTTACCGGCAGTAGAAGATGGAATCGCGATTCAAACAGTACCATCTGCTAACTGAAAATATGCCCCCAAAAACGTAAATAAGCTTGACATTTATTTAGTGGAAAATCGCTTTCATAAAAAGCTCACTGGTAGCGATCATTGTCAGTAACAACGCCAAGTGCGATATAGCCCTGTGTGGAGAAGCTGCCCCGGTAAATTTTACAGTACAGTAGACTACTGCTGTGTTTGTCTTGGTAGCGATTGCGTTGGTTGAATTTGATTTAACGTTCCGTTGTAAGGTTTAGCCTGAAATTAATTATTTTCATGAACAGATTGACAAAGTTTAGGCTGTGGCAATGAAGTTAAGGTTAGTGTTTTTGTAGTGTCTCGCGTAGGCTACAGCCTTGCAGTGAGCAACACTGGTTTGAAACCACAGGTAATGATAATTTCACCCACAAATCGTTTACTTATAATGTAATGTCATAATAAATCCTACAACGAAAATGTATTTGTGAGGAATGTTTATTTTAACGATTGAAAACAGATGCATCATAGACCACTGTAGTATGTGTTGCCCGGGCAACAGAGGCTAATGTCATGATGCTAATACTTCAGTGAAATAGTAGACTACTGTTTCCGAAAGTAGATGTACTTCCTTAATAAAATCAGCTTATATTGTACATTACACGTCACAATTGTGTGTCATATCACAAAGTAAAATTAGTAAATAGTTATCACCCTGGCCTCTTTGCTTGTGGCGTTTCTGCAGCTCCCTTGCAGTAAAGCAGTTAGCTTAGCTATCTCCCAGAAGTTAACGAGCTGCTAAACTAATGTTCTGCTAGAGGTAGTCACGCGAGTTTTCGTGACGTTAGTGACGTAAGTAGCGTCATTGACTGTGGCTAGCAAGTTAGCCACCGTTAGCTTCACTTTTCGCCACAAAAACTTAATTTCCACTTAAACCATGCAACGGAACGTAAATCCCAATAGAAGCAACTCAATCGCTACCAAGACGAAACTTTTGACACCTAGGTTGTCTATGTAGGCCAAATATTGACTGAGTTTTAGGGGGGCAAAAAGAAATAAAAATAATAATAATATATATGTGAGAGAACAAAGGTTGTGCCCTTGCCGAAGGCAAAGCACACCCAATTATTTATTTTTGTTTTTGTATTGGGTAAAATTGGGTAAACACAACGATGGTTCGTTATGAACCTTTGGGTCATGTGACCCGAAGGCAGCACGAGGGTTAAGTTAGCCACACCACAGAGTAATGTGTTATTAACTACCCATCCAAATTCGAATGAAAAAATAACACCGACAAGTATGTTAAATTAGGCTTTGAAATCGTGAAAAAATCAGCAGTCTTCTCTGCTTGGGACTGGGGGGGCGTGTTGCCTGAAGGAGCTGAAGCTCCGCCTAGTGCCTACCTCCGACCCAGATAATGGACGCTATGTCAAGCCGAACAAAACCATATAGAATTAGAATTTATTTGTTCAATGAGTGAAACATACAGATGCATATAAATGAAATGTTCCCCTGAGCTGTAACAGTAAAAATGGACACCAGAGACAGCAGACAGTGAGCTCTCCAAATAGGCTACTTCTAACACATTAGCTACCATTTCACCAAAATACCATCATTCTACACCGAGTAGCCTAATATCAATTTAGTGGTTTGCACTAACTCATAGCAGAGATACCTCTGGAAAAGTTATCTAGTATAATTATAACAAGCACACAGAACTGAGTGATGAACTGCTGGCGGCGGTGGATGGTCCAGGTGCGACCGGAGGATGAACGGCCGGAGGGGCGATGCTCGGTACATCTCCGTGCTGCAAGAGAAAAGCCGTGTGTTGGTGAACCCCGTCTGTCTTTGGTCCATGTTAAAACTGTCCGCCGTGAAATGGTCAGTGTAGAGGCGGCTGTTAAAGTTTATCCGAAGCTTTCCATGAGCGAAGCTCTTCACAAAATCTATCCACCTATTTTTCCTTTCATTATCAATAGGGAACTTAAATGGCCTTGCAGCGCAGCTGGAGTTCTTGCATCCAGGGAAGATGCAGTTGCGGGTGGTGGGAGACATCCTGAAGCTAGCTAGCTAGCTGATGTAGGCTACAATAACAGTACAGCAGGAGGAGCCATTCAGTGATCTGACGTAGATAGGGCATTTTTTGGCTCCGCCCATTAAAACCTGATCTGAAAACGGAAGAGAAACTGTTCGGTTTAACTCCACATTTCAGTGTGACAAAGTTTTAGCGCTTTGCACATGCTTTCAGGAACTCATTTCACACGTGTATAATGTACTTAGCAAAACATGGAATTTACTTTACAGGATCTTTAAGGTCAATGGCTACATCTCCAAGGCAACCGCTTGTTGCTAGGTCCGTAAAAAGTTTCTTATATACTAGTGTAATAATTGGACCAATACGCTGTTCCTATTGGTCTAGAAGACGTTCTCAAAAGTTAATAAATCCGTTTATATACCTCCTGAAAGTTCGCAGAGGTAAATAAACGTTTTACGGACCTAGCAACAAGCGGTTGCTTGGAGATGTAGCCATTGACCTTAACAACGTTGCATCTGCTCGGCAACAAAGTAGCCTAAAAAGCCAAAGAAAAAAGCCTAAAACAACCAAATACGTTTTTTGCACAGGTCCGCAAACGCCCCGCAATCGCTTCCCGTTTTAAAGAAGCATCTGAAGCAGACAGAAGACGAATTGATGTTGTTGATATGTTGCGTTGGAGATGTAGTGACGTCACCAGTGCTAGTGCAGCTGATTGCTCTGACAACATGGCGTCTGCTCCAGATTCGACGTATTTGATTTGGGATCTTCCCACGTATTGTTGTAGTATATAAGAACCCAAATGTTTACTCCTCGATAGGTCTGCAAACGCTTTGTCGTTTTTTTATAACGATTTGTCGATTTGTTAAAACGATTTGTTTGTAAACCCCGAGACCGTAACAAACGTTTTAACAAATCTCGGTTTACAAAGGCGTTTGCAGACCTGTCGAGGAGTAAACATTTGCTGTTTATTTACCTCTGCAAACTTTCAGGAGGTATATACACGGATTTATTAACTTTTGAGAACGTCTTCTGGACCAATAGGAACAGCGTATTGGTCCAATTATTACACTAGTATATAAGAAACTGAGTTATTGATTAATCTAAAGTCTTGCTTGGTGAAGAGCAAGATGAATACCTTATTTGTTGTGGTCCACAGGGCAGTATAGTCAGTGAAAGCTAATACATCTGAGCTATTCATAGACTGAGTCGTAAAAGTGCATCAGCATCCTTCCCACGTGCTTCTCTCGTCCATCCGTCTCAACGTCAATGCAAAAGTAGTTATATTAGCTGATTTAGAAGAATCAATTTAATTTGTTCAATTCATATTGAATATCAGTTCCTGTTAAGGTTCCTGAAATAATCAGTTTGCTAGCAAAATAAAAATATCATTATATAGGCTATTTCATATTATTATATATCTGTAATACAGTGACTGAAGACAAAATATTAGCATTATGAAAATAAATAGCATTTCATCATCTCTAAAGACAGACATGTTTTCAAAAACCCGAAATGTACTTATGTCATTTTGTGTATATTTCATGATACACAAAAGTGCATAGCAGCAATATTACTTATTGGCATGCACACTAAGGGCAGCTTCTATGGGCTAGTCATAGACAGGATGACTGAAGCTGAGAAGACATGCTGTCACTGGACCCTTTTCCAGAGTACACTTCTGATGTCTGGTAGTTTCTTACTTACTTACAAGCACAAACATTGCAAACACTGGTGCTACAACTACCTTGTAGAGTCCTTGCAATCTTAAAGTCCTGAAAAGATTTTATTCAGTCAGTTCCATTACTTCAGCTTGCATAACAGACCGAGACTAAATCTACCATCTAGGGAATGCAGGAAATGTATGTTTTTTCTCCCAAAAGCAAGCGTCTAGCTATTAAGTCGCCACAAATTCAACACTAAGCGGATTGGATTGAATACGCTTGTAGGATCGAGTACATAATACTTGAGGATAGCTAGAACACAATGAAAGATCTGTATACAGGTGGTGTAGTATTACACAAAGTACCTCAGAGTTGTACTGTATGTGCATTGTGTAACTGCAATGCGTCATTGCAGAAACCTTGACTTACACAATATTCAGGTTGTTTTGAGGTTTACTATCCTCCACCGAGCCTCAACTCTGACACCAGTACAATGGGTATCAACCAGGGCTCCCATCGACGCCTTCTGCTACCATGTTAAGAAGGCTGATGTCACACAAAGCATTGAGATAGGACTATAACTGGAAGGAGCTTCTCAAGAACGGAATCACAAAAGTAGGGAAGGAAATTCAGTATGAGTTGAGGTTGCATGTTGTGAAAGAGGCACAGGTGTTTATGTGCATTCATGTACACACACGTGCATGCGTGTAATCCTAACTTCTTTAGGTCCTCTGAGCCCTCCTATGACCAAGCATTTGATCATCAGTCACAGACACAGGGCACTAACACAATATGGTTGTCTGTAACCAGAGTCAATGGTCTGGACAAGAGCGCTTGTTTTCACTCAGGTCCTCCTTGGTCTTGTGAATGCGGCTGAAGATCTCCTGGAAGAGAGCTTTGTACTCGGGCTGCTGAAGCTGATGGCCGTCCTCCAGGACAGCGGGGAGCTCGGAGATCAGAGCAGCTGAACTGGAGAGGCGTCGCCGAGGACGGAGTCCAACCTGAGGGCTGCTGGGTGTCTGGACGTCCTTGTGGCTGAGACCATCTGCCCCCTGCTGGCAGCGTCGCAGAAGCTCCTCATACTTCACCTGCAGGATTATAGAAATGTCACTCAGGAGCCCTCTGAAATGCACTGTGTGTGAGTTCTCCCTCCTTCTGTTTTGGTAGCATACTCAGCCATACTATATTGATTTCCATAATTTTTGTCTTTTATGTCATTATAATTACCTGAGCTTTTTTTTATGTAAAAAGCCAATAACACAACTGAATGGAGTGAGGGAGAGACATCACCTGCAGGGCGCTGTACTGAGCGTCCACCTCGTTGAGCAAAGAGATGCCCCTCTGCTTCACTGCCTCCGCCCGCCGGATGCACATGCGCTCATGGCAGCGCTGGATCCCCTCAGCGTTGGTCCCCTTCAGCACACTCTCGCTGCTACAGCGCTGCAGGGTGCGCCTCCCCAGCTCCTGCTCCCCTGCTGCCCAATCCATTTCCTCTTTCCCCTCCTCCACCTTGCCCTGACCCAGGACAGGCTTCTCCTCGGAGGGGAAGTAGATGGTGTTGGGCAGGAGGAGCGGGTCACGCCTCCTGGCGCTGGTGAAAGTAATGAAAGTGTTTTTCATTACTCTGGAGTATCACACCATTTCCAAAAACAAGCTTACAAATGATGTCGACAGTATTGTTAAAAATTATCCAGGAACTCGCATCCATATGGCTTATGAGGAATCATACTACTTTAAATGTGTCTTATGCTTTTTAGTTCTTATCCCTAGTTTGTCTTTGTGTAGCTCGGACTAAAACGATAAGCACAGTGTTTTGAATGTTACTGTATGACAATATTATAATCTATGTGTCATATATAAATACATGCTTTATATTAATACCTGGTGGAATAGTCAGACTAAAAGCAGACAAGCACAGTGCATTGAATGTTACTCTGTATGACTATAAAAATCTACATATATGCATAAACAGTAAATACATGCAGAATATTTGCTGGATATTGATACCTGGTGGTGTAGTCAGCTCTCCACAGTAGGCGGAGCTCCTCCACCTCCTCCTCCAGCTCCCTCTGCCGGGAGCGGTAGCCCTCCAGCAGGGCCAGACGCTGCTCCAGGGCCCCATTCTCACGAGTCATCAGCTCCGTCTCCTGCTCCGCCATCTCCCGTCGCCCACGCTCTGCACACAGCTGGGCCTGCAGGGCCTGGACCGAGTGCTGGAGTGATTCTTGCTCCTCCTCGGAGTCAGAGATGGAATCTTGCACTGTCCAGGGGTGGGCCACATGCAAGCTCTTGTAGGCCAGGCACCTGAGAGGGAGACAGGGTGATGTTAGACTAGACAGGGCTTTATTTCTAAATGGAAATGGAAACACTAGTGTATATTACGCTGCACCACTTAATGCTTGGATGTCTAGACTAGCATTTCCTTGGTCAGTTAGCTTTCGATAGTATAATATATATATTTTTTAAACATAAATTATGATTTACAAAAGCAAAACCATCAGAGCAAGACGCATGACTAATAGCTGCCCTGCAAACAGAGAGGCATATTTGTGTGTGTGTGTTAGTAAGCATGGAATAGCTTTAACCCCACTCTGGGGATTATGTCCTGATTACGTTGTCTGGGTCTGGGTGACCTAGGTTTGGATGTCCAGTCAGCACAAGGGGACCACACGAGGAGGGTGGAGGAGTGTTGGGGGTCTAATCGGCTAATGTGTTCATCTCAATAGTCATAAGCGCCCCCGTCTTTGTTTTATTGCTTTTAATCCATAGTTGCCTTCACTAGAAGGATGTAAGTGGACTGGCTAGTGGAGCTCCATACATAGTTTAGCTCTTCTATCTTATTTCTGTTAAGATCCAAGAGGATACAACCGGTAATGGATTCCCTGTAAAAATAATAGTGTGAAGTAATGACATGTCCCACACAGATACACACCTGTCGTGCTGCAGGTCGTACAACTCCTTGAGGCAGGACACACTCTGAGCTCCCAGGCTGCGTCTCTGCTCGGCCAGCTCTCTCTTACTGCGGTCGGCCTGTGCAGTCCTCAACTCCTCCACCTGGACCTGAAGCTGCTCCAGGTGGCTCTGCAGACCCTCAATGGTCTCTGTTAGGCTGCAGGGGATCGGGGGATCGGGGGGGGGGGGGGGGGGGGAGGACAACAGGAGCTCTGGATAAGTGCTTAGTGTAAAGGCAGGGCTATTCATCCAGGTCCCAAAAAAAGGAAGCTGTTGGTTCTCACTTCCACAGTAGTTCTATCTGGTTCAGATGCCACTGGTACCTGAGAAATACATCTATGTATTTCCATTGCATTCCATTTCATTTGATGGTAGCCTACATATCTTACACTGTAAATTATTATGGATTATTTTGATTATAAAATACGAATAGAGGCCACACTCCACTGCTTGCTAAATGACAGACGGATTGCATGACTTTATGTAATGATACACTGTGATTGATATAGCTACTATGTGCCAGAAGTAAGCGGTAAGACCAAGCCTGACCTGTGGATCTTCTGATGGGCCAGCCTGTTGTCCTGCACCAGCCTGGTGTTGCCCTGCTCCAGGTCTCGGGATGCCAAGTCCAGCTGCTCGTACACCTTGGCATGCTGGTCGTTCACCTGCCGCAGCAGGTCCACCTGCTTCGCCAGGTACTGACAAGGAAGGAGGCCCAAGGAGAAAGAGAAACAGACAAGAATAGAAAGGGCACGTTAGGGACAGTTGAATAATTGGGTGTGCTTTGCGTTTGAGTTGCTTGTATTTTTATTTACATTCCGTTGCACGGTTTAAGTAGAAATTACGTTTCTGTGGCGAAAAGTGAAGCTGTGGCTAACTTCTTAGCCACAGTCACTGACGCTACTAACGCCACTAACATCACAAAAACTCGCGTGAATATCTCTAGCAGAACATTAGTTTAGCAGCTCGTTAACTTCTGGGAGATAGCTAGGCTAACTGCTTTACTGCAAGGCAGCTGCAGAAACGCCACAAGCACAGAGGCCTGGGTGATAACTATTTGCTAATTTTACTTAGTGATATGACACACAATTGTGATGTGTAATGTACAATATAAGCTGATATTATTAAGGAAGTACATCTACTTTCGGAAACAGTAGTCTACTATTTCACTGAAGCATTAGCATCATGACATTAACCTCTGTTGCCCGGGCAACACATACTACAGCGGTCTATGATGCATCTGTTTTCAATCGTTAAAATAAACATTCCTCACAAATACATTTTCGTTGTAGGATTTATTATGAAATTAGATTACAAGTAAACTATTTGTGGGTGAAATTATCATTAGCGATTGCGTTGGTTGAATTCGATTTAACGTTCCGTTGTACGGTTTAGGCTGAAATTAATTATTTTCATGAACAGATGGACAAAGTTTAGGCTGTGGCAATGGAGTTCAGGTTAGTAGTCACTACTCAGATAGTTTCACCTATTGAAAGACTTTTTTTATTTAAGTAAGGGTAGTGCCGAACATGTTCTGTCGCCGTTTGACTTCCTATTGTAAACAGCTGTGGAGATGTTTTTGTTAGCTAGCTACTAGTGTCTCGCGTACAGCGTTGCAGTGAGCTACACTGGTTTGGAACAACAGGTAATGACAATTTTACCCACAAATCGTTTACTTGTAATCTAATTTCATAATAAATCCTACAACGAAAATGTATTTGTGAGGAATGTTTATTTTAACGATTGAAAACAGATGCATAGACCGCTGTAGTATGTGTTGCCCAGGCAACAGAGGCTAATGTCAAGATGGCTGAGCGGTTAGGGAGTCGGGCTATTAATCAGGAGGTTGTTTGTTCGATTCCCGGGCAGCGCAAAATGACGTTGTGTCCTTGGGCAAGGCACTTCACCCTACTTGCCTCGGGGAGAATGTCCCTGTACTTACTGTAAGTCGCTCTGGATAAGAGCGTCTGCTAAATGACTAAAATGTTAAATGTTAAAATGATGCTAATGCTTCAGTGAAATAGTAAACTACTGTTTCCGAAAGTAGATGTACTTCCTTAATAATATCAGCTTATAGTGTACATCACACATCACAATTGTGTGTCATGCCAACTTTTGCAAACATGTTTATGAATCGATCACTTTCTTCTGTGAAACTAATAAGAATGTTGAAACCTCCCCGTCCACATTGTGGGACACTCTCAAAGCCTATACATAAGGGGTAAAATTATCTCTTTCACGTCACATGCGAATAAATTGCGAGAATCTCGGCAGAAAGAGCTGGAAGAAGCCATTGCTGATCTAGATAACTCACTCTTGTCTGCAAATTCACCGGATTCATATAAAGAAAGAATAAGACTCAGAACGGAACTTGATCTCCTTCTTACCTCTGAGGCTGAACAGCTTCTACTTCGCTCTCGGGGGTTAGTGTATGAACATGGTGACAAAGCTGGACGGCTTTTAGCTCAACAACTGAAGGCAAAAACTGCATCAAATCAAATTACTCAGATACTAGACGACTCTGACTCAATAACCTCTAACCCGGACAGAATAAATGATGCTTTTAGATCATTCTTTTCCCAACTGTATACCTCAGAGACCACCGCAGATGAAAACCAACTAAATAACTTTTTTGAAAAATTGGACTTGCCTAAAGTGTCACCCGAGGACAATTTAAAACTAGACGCCGCTTTCACTTTGTCAGAAATTAAAGAAGCGATACAGTCGATGAACAGTGGCAAATCCCCAGGCCCTGACGGATACCCGGTCGAGTTCTATAAAAAATTCTCGGATCAGTTAGCTCCACTATTACTCTAAATGTTTAACCACTCATTTATACAAGGCACCCTGCCACCCACTCTTATGCAAGCTTCCATCTCCCTAATTTATAAGAAGGGTAAGGACCCGCTGAGCTGCTCATCTTATCGACCAATATCACTCCTCCCGATGGATGTTAAAATACTCGCAAAAATCTTAGCTCGGCGATTGGAATCTGTTATGCCCCAGATCATTTCAGAGGACCAGACAGGATTTATAGGGGGAATACACTCATACTCCAACATCAGAAGGCTTCTCAATGTAATTCTCTCTCCATCTTCCTCTAACGTCCCTGAAGTAATAATATCTCTGGACGCCGAGAAGGCCTTCGACAGGGTGGAGTGGGCCTATCTCCTCTTTTCCCTGAGACAATTTGGCTTTCATACTAACTTCATCTCATGGGTCAGATTACTCTACTCTTCTCCCTGCGCATCAGTGTGCACAAACAATCAACGCTCCACTCCGTTCCAACTATTTCGGGGAACACGACAGGGGTGCCCGCTATCCCCGTTGTTATTTGCGCTAGCGATTGAACCACTATCAGCTGCTCTAAAAATGGAGGAGGGATTTGGGGGGATTGAGAGGTGGGGCGTAAAACACCAAGTTTCTTTATATGCAGATGATCTGCTTCTCTATGTAAGTGACCCCTTGGCAAACGTCCCACGTATCCTATCTGTGTTAAATTCTTTCGGTCGTCTGTCTGGATATAAGCTAAACATCTCCAAAAGTGAATACTTTCCAATCAACCAATTAGCTGTAGATATATCGCCATCAACTATACCCTTCAAAAAAGCCAACACGGGATTTAGATACCTTGGCATTACAGTTACACAATCGTTGCAAAGGATTGGTCAAGTCAGATTTACAAAGATGGAATCACTTGCCGTTGTCTCTAGCCGGTAGGGTACAAATTATAAAAATGAATGTGCTGCCAAGATACTTGTATGTTTTTCAATGTCTGCCCATCTTCCTTCCCAAATCCTTTTTCACAGCTATAAATGGCACTATTTCATCATTCATCTGGGCTGGTAAAAGGCCAAGGGCGAGTCGTACACTGCTTTGTAGGGATAAGTCAGCTGGGGGTCTGGGGCTGCCCAATCTAATCGGCTACTATTGGGCGGCCAACGTACATAAGATGATATCTTAGTTTACCTCCCCTCAATCCAGTTGGTGCCAGAGTGAGTCAGCCTCTTGCTCCTCATCGCTACTAGCTTTAGCATGTAATACCTTGCCCTTCTCCCCATCAAGTTTTACTTTTAATCCAGTTGTTGTTGGAACTCAAAAAATTTGGACTCAAGTATGACGCCACTTCGGGTGGCTCCCCCTCCCCCTAGCAACTCCTATTTGCAATAATCATTTGTTCATTCCAGCAAAGATTGACCCACGATTCTCCATCTTAGAAAACAAAGGACTACATAGTGTGGAAGACTTGTACATTGATGGTATATTTGCAAGCTTCAATCAATTAATCTCTACCTTACAGCTACATAAATCAGACTTTTTCCGGTATTTCCAACTGCGGGACTTTGTGAAATCACATGCCACGTCATTCCCACAGATACCAACGCCCAGCGGGATGGACCTGGTTCTCAAGGCTAAAACCCTGTCAAAGGGCCATATCTCCTATTTTTATAATTTACTGTCCTCCGCCGATGATTCTATTTCACGTAGGATCAAGATGGGTTGGGAGTCAGAACTCCAATTGAACTTTTCTGAAGTATTCTGGGACGGAGCTATTGGAGCTGTTAATTCCTCATCTAGCTGCGCTAGACTATCACTGATACAATTTAAAGTTTTACACAGGTTACACTATAGTAAGGACAAACTATCAAAGCTTTATCCAGACAAATTTGATGGAAATTGTAGTAGATGCTTGCAGACTCCATGTAATCTTACCCACATGTTTTGGGCTTGCCCCAAGTTGTCTGAATTCTGGCAACTATTCTTTAAAACAATTTCAGACATATTAGGCATAACCTTAACTCCAACCCCACATATCGCCATTTTCGGAAAGCCCCCGGACGGCCTCCTTACTACAAACATTCAAAGTAATGTTATTGCCTTCGCCTCTCTTATTGCTCGCAAGAGAATTCTGTTATTGTGGAAGGACCCTCAACCACCATCAATCAAAGTCTGGCTACACAACATTTTAGGCCTTCTGAAACTGGAGAAGATCAAATTTTCACTTAGAGGGTCATCGGATAGGTTTTACACTCAGTGGAGGCCACTACTTAAGTATCTAGACAGGATGCCAGCTCGGGAAGTCTCTTTGTAAAGTCCCACTGCATGTTTATATGTGTACTGGCCCGTCTGTTCTGGTCCGCCAGCGGCATGTAGCCCCCCCCCCCCCCATGATCTGTCACCCCAACATTATAGATAACAACAAATAACTTGCCTTGATGTTTGAGGAGTAAGCAGCCATTGATACCTACATTGTACAGTTAATGATCAGTACTAGCACCTTTCATTGGTATTTCTGATTATTACTGTGTGGTAATAAGGTGCATAAGAGTACACATATATTTATAATTTTACTTTTCTTTTTATTTCTTTTCATTTAATTATTTATTTGTTTATTCATTTACCTATTTTTGATTATTATTTCACATGTATGTCGTTTTATTTACCTATTTAGGATATGCTTTTAACGTATAAGAGTACCATGGGTCTGGGGAGGGGGGAGGGGGGGTGTTCATTTAAGTTTCAAAAAAAAGAAAAAGACATTACATTCCTGTATGCACTGTATCTCTGTGACTTGCACTTGATAAATAAAAGTTACAAAAAAAACAAAAACTATTGTGTGTCATATCACTAAGTAAAATTAGCAAATAGTTATCACCCAGGCCTCTTTGCTTGTGGCATTTCTGCAGCTGCCTTGCAGTAAAGCAGTTAGCCTAGCTATCTCCCAGAAGTTAACGAGCTGCTAAACTAATGTTCTGCTAGAGATATTCACGAAAGTTTTTGTGATGTTAGTGGCGTTAGTAGCGTCAGTGACTGTGGCTAGCAAGTTAGCCACAGCTTCACTTTTCGCCACAAAAACGTAATTTCAACTTAAACCGTGCAACAGAACATAAATAAAAATACAAGCAACTCAATCGCTACCAAGAAAAAACTTTTGACACCTAGGTTGTCTATGTAGTCCAAATATTGACTGAGGTTTAGGGGGGCAAAAATAAACAATAATAATAACTAAAGGGGGTACAATTTCTGGTGACATTGTAGGGTGTGCTTGCTTGCGTCGGTTGCACAGGGGGGTCCGTTTTTTAATGACATTTTTACAACTGATGTTTCTGTATATTTTATATAAAAATGCATACTTATTATTTATAAAGATTACATAGATTTAAAAGCATAATTTTTTTTGCTGCTCATTTACAACTCAAAATACGAGTGAAGTGTACAATTAAATAATTGTCTTCTCATTTCCCCTGCAAGAGGCAGCCTCATAGTTGAATCAAATCGAATACATTTGGCAGACCGGTGTAAAAATTGACCTAATCTCTATGACTTAAACGTCCTTTTAAGTTTTTCCATTCTCGTGATATTTTCAGGCATTTAGCCTACTCATATTGCATTCATTCATGAATAAAGAACCCCCTTTGAAGATTATTCTACGACGTTACCGGCAGTAGAAGATGGAATCGCGATTCAAACAGTGCCATCTGCTACCTGAAAATATGCCCCCAAAAACGTAAATAAGCTTCACATTTATTTAGTGGAAAATTGCTTTCATTAAAAGCTCACTGGTAGCGATCATTGTCAGTAACAACGCAAAGTGCGATATAGCCCTGTGTTGAGAAGCTGCCCCTGTAAATTGTACTACTACAGTACAGTAGACTAATGCTGTGTTCATCTTGGTAGCAATTGCGTTGGTTGAATTGGATTTAAAGATCCTGTAAAGTAAATTCCATGTTTTGCTTCTAAGTACATTATATTCGTGTGAAATGAGTTCCTGAAAGCATGTGCAAAGCGCTAAAACTTTGTCACACTGAAATGAGGAGTTAAACCGAAGAACGGTTTCTCTTCAGTTTTCAGATCAGGTTTTAATGGGCGGGTCAAAAACATTCCCTATCTACGTCATTTCGCCCTATCTACGTCAGATCACTGAATGGCTCCTCTTGCTGTACTGTTATTGTAGCCTACATCAGCTAGCTAGCTAGCTTCAGGATGTCTCCCACCACCCGCAACTGCATCTTCCCTGGATGCAAGAACTCCAGCTGCGCTGCAACGCCATTAAAGTTCCCTATTGATAATGAAAGGAAAAATAGGTGGATAGATTTTGTGAAGAGCCACGCTCATGGAAAGCTTCGGATAAACTCCAACAGCCGCCTCTGCACTGACCATTTCACAGCGGGTAGTTTTAACATGGACCAGAGACAGACGGGGTTCGCGGACACACGGCTTCTCTTGCAGCGCGAAGCCGTACCGAGCATCGCCCTCCCGGCCGTTCCTCCTCCGGTCGCACCTGGACAATCCACCGCTGCCAGCAGTTCATCACTCTGTTCTGTGTGCTTGTTATAATTATACTAGGTAACTTTTCCAGAGGTATCTCTGCTATGAGTTAGTGCAAACCGCTAAATTGATATTAGCCTACTCGGTGTAGAATGATGGTATTTTGGTGAAATGGTAGCTAATGTGTTAGAAGTAGCCTAGTTGGAGAGCTCACTGTCTGCTGTCTCTGGTGTCAATTTTTACTGTTACAGCTCAGGGGAACATTTCATTTATATGCATCTGTATGTTTCACTCATTGACATAGCGTCCATTATCTGGGTCAGAGGTAGGCACTAGGCAGCGAGGGGCGGAGCTTCAGCTCCTTCAGGCGACACGACCCCCCAGTCTCAAGCAGAGAAGACTTGATTTTTTTCACGATTTCAAAGCCTAATTTAACATACTTGCCGGTGTTATTTTTTCATTAGAATTTGGATGGGTAGTTAATAACACATTATTCTGTGGTGTGGCAAACTTAAAACTCGTTTCCAGGTCCACTTTACAGGATCTTTAACGTTCCGTTGTACGGTTTAGGCCGAAATTAATTATTTTAACGAACAGATTGACAAAGTTTAGGCTGTGGCAATGAAGTTAAGGTTAGTAGTTAGATAGACTTTTGATTTAAGTGAGGGGAGTGCCGAACATGTTCTGTCGCCGTTTGACTTCCTACAGCTGTGTAGATGTTTTTGTAGTGTCTCGCGTAGGCTACAGCATTGCAGTGAGCAACACTGGTTTGAAACCACAGGTAATGATCATTTCACCCACAAATCGTTTACTTGTAATGTCATAATAAATCCTACAACGAAAATGTATTTGTGAGGAATGTTTATTTTAACGATTGAAAACAGATGCATCACAGACCACTGTATGTGTTGCCCGGGCAACAGAGGCTAATGTCATGATGCTAATGCTTCAGTGAAATAGTAGACTACCGTTTCCGAAAGTGGATGTGGGCCTACTTCCTTAATAATATAAGCTAATATTGTACATTACATTTCACAATTGTGTTTCACATCACAAATTAAAATGAGTAAATAGTTATCACCCTGGCCTCTTTGCTTGTGGCATTTCTGCAGCTGCCTTGCAGTAAAGCTATAGTTAGCCTAGCTATCCCCCAAGTTAACAGATGCGAAACGAATGTTCTGCTACAAGTAGTCACGCGTTTTCGTGACGTTAGTGACGTTAGTAACGTCAGTGACTGTGGCTAGCAAATTAGCCACCGTTAGCTTCACTTTTCACCACAAAAACGCAATTTCAACTTAAACCATGGAACGGAACGTAAATAAAAATACAACCAACGCAATCGCTACCAATACGAAACTTTTGACACCTAGTTTGTCTATGTAGTCCAAATATTGACTGATCCTTAGGGATACGATAATAAACAATAAATAATAACTAGAAAAGGCTGTTCCTGCAAAACAGCAGTGAGAATGCTGAAAACCTGAATGGGGATAGCTGACCATGCTAAAAAAGCAGAAAATTGTGAAAATTTCGTAACTTTTCGAAAGTTATAAGCTGAAGCGCCTGAAAGGTATTTTTGAAAGGGGCTGGAGCTGGACGAAGGTATAAAACTACAGAAAAGAGAAGAAAAATGCAAAAAGATAAATAATTCTGAAGAATTTGAAAATTTTGCTGAAAATTATTTGCTGGAATTTCAAAAGGCCTAAAATGTATGTTAGAAAGGACCTGCAGCAAGATGAAGGCAGAAAAGTACAGAAAAGAGAAGACAAATGCTACAGTACTGGCAGTTGGAAGGTACTGCTGTGAAAGGTATTTTTGAAAGGACCTGGAGCAAGATGAAGGCAGAAAACAGAAGAAAAGAAGAAAAATGCTAAACAATAAGGGCAAAAATTCAGAAAGATGAGCTGCAGGAAAATGTGAAAATTTAGCAGAAAACCAGTTGCTGAAGTCTGGCTTGAACGAATTTGAAGGTAAAAGGACAACGGAATGACTTGAACTTGCTGGAAAAACGTAGCAACCGTTGGTCATTGGCAACAGACTGGCAACATTTCTAACCTAGAATCTAGGTTTCAGGTTCAAGACGGAGGAGAAACTAATCATGTGTGCCTGCACACCCAGTCCTGTTCAGACACTTAATTTAAAGATCCTGTAAAGTGGACCTGGAAACGAGTTTCAAGTTCGCCACACCACAGAATAATGTGTTATTAACTACCCATCCAAATTCGAATGAAAAAATAACACTGACAAGTATGTTAAATTAGGCTTTGAAATCGTGAAAAAAATCAGCAGTCTTCTCTGCTTGAGACTGGGGGGGCGTGTCGCCTGAAGGAGCTGAAGCTCCGCCCCTCGCTGCCTAGTGCCTACCTCCGACCCAGATAATGGACGCTATGTCAAGCCGAACAAAACCATATAGAATTAGAATTTATTTGTTCAATGAGTGAAACATACAGATGCATATAAATGAAATGTTCCCCTGAGCTGTAACAGTAAAAATGGACACCAGAGACAGCAGACAGTGAGCTCTCCAAATAGGCTACTTCTAACACATTAGCTACCATTTCACCAAAATACCATCATTCTACACCGAGTAGCCTAATATAAATTTAGTGGTTTGCACTAACTCATAGCAGAGATACCTCTGGAAAAGTTATCTAGTATAATTATGACAAGCACACAGAACTGAGTGATGAACTGCTGGCGGAGGTGGATGGTCCAGGTGCGACCGGAGCATGAACGGCCGGAGGGGCGATGCTCGGTACGGCTCCGCGCTGCAAGAGAAGCCGTGTGTTGATGAACCCCGTCTGTCTCTGGTCCATGTTAAAACTGTCCGCCGTGACATGGTCAGTGCAGAGGCGGCTGTTGGAGTTTATATGAAGCTTTCCATAAGCGTGGCTCTTCACAAAATCTATCCACCTATTTTTCCTTTCATTATCAATAGGGAACTTAAATGGCGTTGCAGCGCAGCTGGAGTTCTTGCATCCAGGGAAGATGCAGTTGCAGGTGGTGGGAGACATCCTGAAGCTAGCTAGCTAGCTGATGTAGGCTACAATAACAGTACAGCAGGAGGAGCCATTCAGTGATCTGAGGTAGATAGGGCGAAATGACATAGATAGGGCATTTTTTGGCTCCGCCCATTAAAACCTGATCTGAAAACGGAAGAGAAACTGTTTTTCGGTTTAACTCCACATTTCAGTGTGACAAAGTTTTAGCGCTTTGCACATGCTTTCAGGAACTCATTTCACACGTATATAATGTACTTAGAAGCAAAACATGGAATTTACTTTACAGGATCTTTAAGATGACATCAAAATAATAATTCATAGTGCATGGTTGCCAATGTTGTCGTTGTCCCTGGTGAGTTTTTTATACTTAAATAATAAGATCATGCTACATCTAACCAGCGGATCCTTTCTTGCAAGTGTGTCAATGTGGTATTTTTATAGACTGTATTAACACCGTAGGCTTGAATAATAACCGAAGGCGTGAAGCTAGAGAGAGGATGCAATGGAAAAATTCCTACATAAGCTAGATCTACTGCGTCAAATTAAAAACGGAGACCATCTTTTGATTAAAGACAAGTTCCATAACCTCTGTTGTCAATATCGCCAATAAAAAGTAAATACTCTTCAGTTACGAAGCATTTGTTTGTAGCTGAATGATAGTTATTAGACCATATGTGAACTGGTTTCTCCGTTCTATTAGCAGCCATGATGACAGAAAATCTGTAAATGTGAGCTCTTTAGTAGTTAGGTTGGCTGAAAGAGGACAAGTTTTCCTACATTTTAAGGTATAACTTGTTTCTGTAAGTTAGACTATATGAACGTTAGAGGAATTTGTTTGACAATTTAGTTGAATATCAGAAAAATAGCAGGCAGCAGAGTGTGCCACTCTGCTTGCTGCTCATTCAAAAAAATCAAGACGGAGCAAACATTTTAATGTATTTCAAACTGTCATAATTCAAAATTGGCTGAATATTTGAAAAAACTGAATCATTTGGGAATAGCTGAATGTCTGGTGAACATTTTAAAGGTTGAATGGTATGGAGTCAAATTAGGGTCAATAATAATTTGCAGTTGCAGAAAACGATTAGCAGGAGCAGAACTGCTCCTGCTAATCTTTGCCGTGTCAAAATCGGATCAAAAAGGTGTCCTATCAGCACGTTGCTTGTTGAGTAGCCAATCAGAATGCTGATCACCGACAAATTTATATTATGAAATTAGGATGCATGTTTAACTGTGGGTAACATTCAAAATGATTTTCGACAATCTTACAAACGTTGTTAGTGTGAGGAAGATCTCGAAGTGTGTAGTCAACCTTTGTGTGATCCATATCTGCTGTGGTCGGTGATCAGCATTCTGATTGGCTACTCAACAAGTAACGTACTGATAGGACACCTTTTTGACCCGATTTTGACACGGCAAAAGATTTGTAGGAGCAGAAAAAGATTTGCAGGAGCAGAACAAGATTTGCAGGAGCAGAAAAAGATTTGCATCCGGAAAAAAAAGTGTTTGTCAAAAATAATTTGCATAATACAACACTTTTTTATGGATGCTAAACCATTTCTGCTCCTGCAAATCGTTTTCTGCTCCTGCTAATCGTTTCTGCGACTGCAAATTATTATTGACCCTAATTTGACTCCATAGAATGGTGTCTCTAGCTGAAAGTATGCTGAAGTCGTTACGTTTGAAAGAGGAGGAAGCTTTTTAATGATTTGAAAGGATTTACCATTACTTTTAATGGGAGAATAATTTGCACAAAAACCGTAATATCTTAAAAAGTATAAAAGTGAGAAATACCAAAAGACATAGCACATCTCCTGAAGGAGCTGAACGTTTTTATAAAAAAATTGTAGGAATCGGTGAAAGTATGCAGGACTAGTTAAAGGACAAAAAACGGCGGAAAAACTAAGAAGTTGAAAAACAATGCTTAACAGCATTCTCACAATAAAAGAGAAACAGGAAAACAATAGTGAGAATGTTTAACAGCATTCTCACAATAAAGAGAAACAGGAAAACAATAGTGAGAATGTTTAACAGCATTCTCACAATAATATATATGTGAGAGAACAAAGGTTGTGCCCTTGCCGAAGCACACCCAATTATGGTCTGGCAACGTACTCTGGCTTTGTGACAGGAATCTTTGCATGAGTGTGTGAGGAACATTTGCATTGCAATGATCCCTCCATAGAAGGCAGTATCAGAGAATGGTTCACTGGTACTTGTTAAAGGGCTCCTAAGTTGGCCTACTTTATGCCCTTTACTTTAAAGCTTACGCTACTAGAAGCATCATGACTCATTGAAAGATCTGATAGATTAGATTGGATATTAACTGCATGTGTCCTTCAGGGAAGGCTTAAGACAATAACACCCATGAGGGGGCTTTCAATGGGGGGAGTCTCAATTTGGGTCGATGGAATATGTAGCTATGGGCTATTAGCTAAGGTTAACCCTAACATGCTAAGGAACATTTTATTTCAAAGATGCATTGCAAATTCAAGAACTGTTCAGTGCTTAGAATATGGTGAGAGAGAGACTAGAGCCAGACACCACATATACTGTGGGATACATGGGATTACAGTGTCAATCTCAATAAACTCTTAAATTAACCTTCTGGTCCATAGGCTAAACTGGCAACACAATAAGATTCTTATATTTGCTGACATGCTGCCAATAACCTGGGTTTTTCCTGTGATTCAAATAGAACAGTACTTGCCAACAACACTCAGTAACACAGCTGGTCTAGAAACCCTGATTGAATACCCATATACAGTAGCTCAAACAAGCACACATACTGGTGTTACAGACACGTGTTACATGACATGTTCACAAACAAGCTACAGGCTCTACACAAATATGCTTCTTATCATTCAATAATCTACTGTCATGACCTGTAGTTTGGCACAGAGGTGATTACAAGATGACCAACTAGGTATTTGAGAAGTCTGAGGATGTGGAAGCTTACTAGCCAGGCAAACATGGGAGAGCACACTAGGAAAGACAGTCTATTTAACAGCAGACACCATGTTCTTTTCAGTTTGTGTTAAGAAACTTTGTGACAGTTTGACAGAATCGTTGTGAGGATGAAGTGTTGTATGAAGAAATTCTGAGCACTTGTAGCAGACCAACTTGCCCCATCAGCAGAGTCTAGTGAAAGGACAACGGCTATAGTGAAAGGAGCCCCAAGAAAAATCTATATCCAGGAGGTAGCGCATTACAAATGCTCACTAAATCCCAGGCTAACTGAGTCAAGATAAAGTTTGACTTGATCCCACGTCACAAGAAGAGAAGTCCCCAAAGTGGACACATTCATGTGAAGTTCCATATCGAAGGACTGAAAATGCAAATGAAAACAAAGTCTGCATATCCAAGTGTGCCTTTGTAAAGGTGAGTAGAGATTTGCATAAGCATTACAGGGGAATTGACTCCATTATTCAAACAGACTTATCTGAGTCTGATTAACAAAAATATGCAAAGCCAGACAACTTTCTGAGAGGAATATTGGGTGAACATCAGAAGGTCAGTTCCTCACATTTACCTCTATCTCCTGCACCTGCTCCTGGTTTGTGGAGTACAACTGTTTCAGCCCCTGCTCCAGCTCATGGTTTCTGTCCAGCAAGGTCTTACCCAATTCTGCAGCCAAATGGAGGTCTGTAAATACACGACCGAACATTTCAATAAGGCAAAGTACTTCACACAAACAGACCACAGGATGCATAAGCTTCAGATATGTTGTAGTCTAGCCTATTAAATCATCACAGATATATACAATCTACTGACACACACAATCAACTGAAGGGAAGTGTCAGCCTCAGGATATCCTGACAACAGAAGCTCTCCAGACTTGTCTAGGCTACCCCATGAGTGTCAGAAGAGTATCACTGTGTAACAATGAGATGTGTGTTTCGGTGTAATAAATATCAAGGAAATACTAGACAAAATAAGTTAATATATTTTAGGAAAGATGAGTGGAACGTAATTTCTGTGAAGCATGTTTAACTATGCTGCATACAAGTGACAGGGAAAAACTAAACGACAAATCATAATGGATGGAGACTGCCTGTCCCGCGGAGTCTCTTACCATGTTCAAGGTCTTGTCTGTCATACCACGGCTCCTCATCCCTGACTTCAAACTCTTCCTCCACGATCATATCCGTGAGCATTTTCTTATTTTTAGTTTTTTTCTCCTTTACTAAACAGTAAAACGTGCTAGGTCGTCCTCAAACTTAATTTAGAAACACCAGTGTTATTTTGAACATATAATACCTGTGTTGCCTGTGATGAACCAAATGTAAGAGCACATCTCCAAGCGAACTACATTGTGTACCGCAACGTGGCAACTGAACCCCAGGTTTTAGTTGAAGAAGATCGACTACTAAACCAGCGTGACGTCCCCGAAGACGAAAAGGGAAACTGTTTGTATGACAGTTTGGTGACCAATAATCAGAAAGTGGGCGGTTTCAAAATTTAGCTGTGTCCAATTAAATCTTTCATCATTACTTGTGCAACCTATTTCCGTGTTCTGTTCTCCGACAGAGAGAAGCAAATTAATACGGATAGCCCATGTAGCCTACTATTGTATTGGTTAAGGCTTACGGTATTGATTGTGTGTGTTGCTCTCTCTATAACACAAATCGACTGTCAAGTATATCAACTTTTACCATGGAATGATTGGAACTTCAAGTTAGTGGATCTCTGCTGTGCCGTTGTTGAATATTCTGTAGTTGAGACAAATATATTATTACACGACTCTGAGAAACTGGCCTTTGCAACTGCCCTTTTAAAGAATACCTTGCCACGTAAAATGACGGTGGAGAAGCCAGCCCCAGATGCACGTACGAGCAGCAGCTTTAACATTATGCGACACCTGGCGATCTTGGGGGCGCATCCTGCCGCGATGGCGTACTCTATGACCACACTGGGTGCTGGTATGATGAACAGCATATTCAACTTCTACTACGTTAAGCTCTTTTTGGACAAGTACAAAATACCAGAAGGAGCTTTCTACCAGTCCCAAGTAAGTTGCTTTAAGTCCCTTTAGCTAGAGATGTGAGCTACTATTTCTGTCTTTGTCATTGCTTAAAGGCCATCTTGCAGGTTAACCACCACCACTGTCGATTAATGGGTGCATAAAGCACAAGTTACATCATTTAAAAAATCTCCAAATGGTGTCTCCAGATGGTGCTAAAGACAATTTTTTGTCGTTTTTGGTATTAGCATTAGCTAATTAGCGCAAATCGGTGATGACGTCATGCAGACGTCCCATGTCTCCCAGAAGTTCAGGGAGACTCCGCATTTCAATAGCGGCTCGCTGACGCCCGCAAATGCTATACAATCTCCCGGAAATCAGGGATTTTGTATTTAGAGCGAGCGAGAGAGAGACTGTCCAATGGTCATTTCTGGTGGAGACAGGTGCACATCATGTGTCCGGATTGCGTCCCGGGGGGGGGGAGAAGCCACCTCCTGGAAATGAGTCTCTGCAGGTTGGGATGTCTGCGTTACGTGGGGAGTCGTGGAGGGGACCAGCTCAGCCTAGTAGCAGAGCCAGAGCATTTAAGCAGAGACTGACCACTCCCTATTAAGCTCCATTGTACAGAATTTGGTTGCGGTTCCACCAGAGTTCCACTGGGGGTGATCGCAAGCGAATGCATGCTAAATGGGAGTCTATGGAGCTAAACGGCTAAATTTGTCTCTTTCGCCTGATTGTCGTTGAGAAATCTCAGATTTGATTGTAGTTTTTGCATGTTCAACATAGATTATAGGTCGAAAGTTGAATGAACGAGTACTTATGTCCTTTCGATTTCTGCAGGGTGAGTCGTTGTTGCCCATAACACGCTAGCATTCTGCTAATGAATGCTGATTGGTTAGTGAAGGACTGACTACGACCAGAGATCCCGCTTGATGGCATCCGAAGTGGAATCAGAATGTCAGAGCATTAGCAACATTAGCAAGCCAAAACTCTTTCTAGCATGTGTATTGACAGGGAGAGCCTAACCTGTCAGCTGTGTTGTCGATGCCTTGAGAGAAAAAAGGAAGTGACCAGAGCTTGCCGTAAAGTAGGGCTGGGCGGTATGGCCTAAAATGTTTATCACGGTATAATTCGTAAGCACTGACGGTATCAGTATATATCACAATATATTAGCTATTCTTAAAATGTCATGACAATGCAATCTGCACTGCAGCGGCTAATCTACTGCACTCGGACAGATTTGGATTGGGTAACTCCGGTGTGTCACATGAGTTTAATTTTCAAAATTTTGCAGTGTTTAATTGCCACGGAAGAGCGACTTCTCAGTGGCCTACGCGCAGTCGCAGATCCAGAGGGGTGGCTGGGGCACTGGACCCCCCTGATATCGGACTGGCCACCCCAGGTGCCACCCCAAAATGTAATTCGCTATCCCTGGCAATTGGATGCTGATTGACATTTAATTTATCTTGTTAAAAAAAAGCGTTTCTTTTGACATCTGGCAGCGCATTTTTTCAATCAAGGATATTTCCACAGTTCACCAGTCACAAATCACTACGCCAGCGTCTGATACAGCGACGGAAAACGAGCATCATAT
This sequence comes from Osmerus mordax, assembly GCF_038355195.1. NCBI lineage: Eukaryota > Metazoa > Chordata > Actinopteri > Osmeriformes > Osmeridae > Osmerus > Osmerus mordax. The sequence continues at coordinate 10,106,498 of NC_090052.1, forward strand.
TACAGTTATCGTTTTAAGGTTTAGCATTGGGGTTGAGGCTTCCTGAACAAAATTTTATTAAAGTTGAGTTGCTGGGCCGCAGAGCCATAGAAAAAGATGCATATTGGCAATTTGGTTCCATAACAGATTCAGATAAGAGAAATGTATCTACAGATACAGATAGGTTTTTGTTTAGCACTTAGCACTACCTTAGTAGCTAACAGCCCAGCTAACACATGACGTTGCGGCAACGTTGCCAGTAAGCGCTCAGTTGGTAACCCGCGACGTTACCTTCTGGCAACGTCATGGCAACGTCGTAGCAACGTTATAAAGGGAATGTTGCCACGACGTCGTACCTTGGTCGGCTGGTTACGTTATTTTTAGACCCGTGGACAACGTTGCCGCGACGTCGTACCTTGGTCGGCTGGTTACGTAATCTTTTGGTCCCGTGGACAACGTTGCCGCAACGTTTTACCTTGGTCGGCTGGTTACGTTATTTTTTGGTCCCGTGGACAACGTTGCCGTGACGTTGTACCTTGGTCGGTTGGATACATTAATTTTGGTACCATGGGTTAAGTTGCCGTTATGTCGCTCTTTGGTCACAGGACAACGGATCTCGAGTGCAATATATAGTGGTTTATCCAGAGATGGAGAGATCACACTGGACTGCTCTCAGTTCTGACACTTTTGCAATGTAGCCATAGTCTACATGAATTTCAATCACACACAATATTAAATGTTGCACCCAGCACGTATAAATGTAGACAATGCATGCAATTCATGTGCAGCTCAGCCCCAGCATGTCATTGGTCATCAATTTTCTCATATGCAGAAACATAGCTTTAATAAATAAAAGACTGAATTTGGAATATAATTTAGTCTTTCATTCTTTACTATAAACATGTACAAAACCAATCAATGTGTGATGTGTAACATGATTAAGCAAACATTCTTTGTATAGCACACCAAAGCTGTATGACACACAATGCAAATTTGTGCTCCAATCATTTTGTAATACAAAATTGTTAAATGTGACCAAAAGGTAAGCGACTCTTAAGAGTTTCATTTCCAAAGACAAGTCATCACAGAATATTACAATTCTTCCTTAACAAACCTGCCCCTCAGTCTGCCACTGAGCAACAACTTTGCGCATGCCCATTTCAACGCATCGCTGAAACTGGGGTTTCAGAAGAGATTTTGCAGGGGTTCAACGCCGTCTTGTACGCATTGGATTTCATTTGGACATTAGCTACTTCAAAGGTGAGTTTCTTTACAGAAATAGTTTTAAATATATAAACATATTTTTCAGAAATTGGATGGTGCTATTACGTATATATGTTTGAAATTGAGGCTTTTTAGCCTATTTATGTGCTATCAGATTCACATTGTGTACGTTAGGATTTCGCTAGCTAGAGGTTAAACCTTCCAGAAAGTTATGTTGAAATACTGAAAATGCATAGGCCTACATGTTATCAAAGTTAAAGGAGACATGACATGCTGTTTTTGGAAGCTTTTATATAGGCCTTAGTGGTCCCCTAATACTGTATCAGAAGTCTGTTTCCCGAAATTCAGCCTTGGTGCAGAATTACAGCCACTACTAGCAGTCCCACAAGGAGCTTTCCTCAGAACACGCTGTTTTGGTGTCTGTAGCTTTAACTGCTAATGAGGAGTGGAGGGGTGGCACCATGCGCTAATGTTTACAATGGATGTATCGCAATGGCCGTAGCCCCGTTGCTGTACGATGACTCGAATTTGCCCTTTCTCATCTGATAACCCTGGTTTGCAGAGGTACACACTGAGTCATTTCAATGAGGGGAAAGGGGGATATCGTGCGCGCCATAACACCAACAGCAGAACGGTTATCCAAATAACAAAGAAGTGTACAACACATGTTACAGCATGTGTATTCACACACATACTTGATGCTATCTACCTTTCCATTAGCGACAGTAACTCAGCTGTTAGCTGCAGAGCTAATGTTACAGCCACATTCTAAGGGTAGCAAGCTAGGTAACCATATACAGTAAAGCTACAAAATGATATAGCGTTAGTTAACTTACTTGTCCGAGGTTAGTAGATGGACGAAGGAGAGTTAGTACTGATCCAGAATTTAATTTCAGCAAGGCCAGTTTTGTATTAGCTCAAGTTGAGGAAACAGTCGTGGCTGAAGTGTTTGGCGCAGACATACAAAACAAATGTGCCTACAACAGAAGTTGTGTAGGCGCATTTCCAGAGAAAATACAATTAAGATACTGGGTCTTCAGAGGCTCGGATGAAGGAACTGTAAAAAGATTTTTGTTTTCCTTTGTACATCCAAACTGAGCAAATGTAATGCTTTGTTCGTTTGCAAGCCATGATGTCTCTCTAGGATAAAAACACTTGCACGGTCGTAGCTCAGTTTCTTATTGGCGGGCCAGATTCTCTGGGCGGGCAAAGCAGAGAGGGAAGGTAACCTTCCTCCTTGTGACGTAACAAGGAGATTTTCAAACAGAGCAATTGAGATTTCATTTTCTGAAAGGCGGAGAACACCCAGGGCTTGGTTTACAACGATCGAAAATTCTAGCTACTGGGGGACCAAAGGCAGGCTAGGGGAACTCATTAATGTTAAATAACCTCCTAAAGTGAAGTTTTCACGTCATGTCACCTTTAAGCGTCTCACAAATCACCCACAAAAGAATCATTGAAAATAAACGTTCAGAACTGTTAGAAAACCTTGTCTGTGGAGCTAGCGCGTGGCTGATCACGTTTTGATCACAGTCGGTCATGGCCAGTGTTGCCACAGTTACATTGAAAAAGTAACTTAGTTACTTTACAAGTTACTTTATTTTAAAAGTAACTAAGTTAGATTACAAGTTACTTTATTAGTTACATTCAGCAGCTGCCGACAACACCCCCGCCGCCTCAACATAAAAATGACAACCGGTTTTGCCAACACTCACTTTATTAGAAGTGCATTTTATTCAGTAATGTACACAACAACAATGTATAAAATACAGTCTTTCTTGACTTCACTTAACATAAATACTCCATCCATCCATCATCTTCCGCTTATCCGGGGGTCGGGTCGCGGGGGCAGCAACCTAAGCAGGGAGGCCCAGACTTCCCTCTCCCCGGCCACTTCCACCAGCTCTTCCTGGGGGACCCCGAGGCGTTCCCAGGCCAGCCGAGAGACATAGTCCCTCCAGCGTGTCCTGGGTCTTCCCCGGGGCCTCTTCCCAGTGGGACGTGCCCAGAACACCTCACCAGGGAGGCGTCCAGGAGGCATCCTTATCAGGTGCCCGAGCCACCTCAACTGGCCCCTCTCGACGCGGAGGAGCAGCGGTTCTACTCTGAGCCCCTCCCAGATGACCGAGCTTCTCACCCTATCTCTAAGGGAGAGCCCGGACACCCTGCGGAGAAAACTCATTTTGGCCGCTTGTATTCGCAATCTCGTTCTTTCTGTCACTACCCACAGTTTGTGACCATAGGTGAGGGTAGGAACGTAGATCGACTGGTAAATAGAGAGCTTCGCCTTTCAACTCAACTCCTTCTTCACCACAACGGACCGATGCAGAGTCCGCATCACTGCGGACGCCGCACCGATCCGCCTGTCGATCTCACGCTCCATCCTTCCCTCACTCGTGAACAAGACCCCGAGATACTTGAACTCCTCCGCTTGTGACAAGATCTCCTCTCCAACCCGGAGATTGCACTCCACCCTTTTCCGGTCGATAACCATGGTGTCAGATTTGGAGGTGCTGATTCCCATCCCAGCCGCTTCGCATTCGGTTGCGAACCGCTCCAGTGAGAGCTGAAGGTCACGGCCCGATGAAGCCAACAGGACCACATCATCTGCAAAAAGTAGCGACCCGATCCTGAGGTCACCAAACCGGACCCCTTCAACGCCCTGGCTGCGCCTAGAAATTCTGTCCATATAGGTTATGAACAGAATCGGTGACAAAGGGCAGCCCTGGCGGAGTCCAACCCTCACCGGGAATAAGTTCGACTTACTACCGGCAATGCGGACCAAACTCTGGCACCGGTCGTACAGGGACCGAACAGCCCCGATCAGGGAGTCCGGTACCCCGTACTCCCGGAGCACCCCCCACATGAGCCCCTGAGGGACACGGTCGAACGCCTTTTCCAAATCCACAAAACATGTGGACTGGTTGGCCGAACTCCCATGCACCCTCCAGAACCCTGCCAAGGGTATAGAGCTGGTCCACAGTTCCACGGCCAGGACGAAAACCACATTGCTCCTCCTGAATCCGAGGTTCGACAATCCGACAATCCTTAAATCCTCTCCAGAACCCCTGAATAGACTTTCCCAGGGAGGCTGAGGAGTGTGATCCCCCTAAAGTTGGAGCACACCCTCCGGTCCCCCTTTTTAAAGAGGGGAACCACCACCCCGGTCTGCCAGTCCAGAGGCACTGTCCCTGATGTCCACGCGATGTTGCAGTCATGTCAACCAAGACAGCCCTACAACCCCCAATGTCCCCAGACTCTGCCTCCACGTCGGAACGCGTGTTGGTGGGATTAACGAGAGGTCTTCAAAGTATTCCTTCCACCGATCCAGGACGTCCCCCATCGAGGTCAGCAGCGCACCATCCCAACATAAATACTTGTTTTTCTAAAATAAATACTTGTTTTTCTAAAATAAAATAAAGACAGTCTTTACAACAGTTGAGTGGGGCGAGTAAACCAGTGGTTGTACCTCATTAACAGAAGCTTCTCAAACCTCTTGTCAGAAAGTCTATTTCTTCTAGGAGTGAGCACCAAACCTCCCAGACTGAAAAGCCGCTCCACAGGAGCACTTGATGGGGTTGGAGTGTTATACTTCAAGAACATTTTCTTTATGTTTGAAAACTGATGCAGAATCTGAAGGTCATAGGCGGACCTCAGGTAGTTCATGACTTCATTTTCTGCCTCAAAAGTGAAAAAGTCCATCTCACCTTGGCTGTCAGATGTGGTGGGCACACTGGCAGGGCTCTGTGCTGCAGGAGCAGTTGTGCGGCGGCATTCTGCTGTCAGAAGCTCTTTTACTCGCTCCCTCCTACCTGCATCTCTCAGCCATCGGAGTTTGAATTTTGGACAACTGACAGCTGCGAGAAGAGCATTTTTGTCGTCCAGCAGACCGGCAAAGCGTGTCTGAAGGCCTACAATTTATGATGTCATTGAATTACTTGCAAGCCACGCCTAATGTGGGATCAATATTATGGATTTAATTTTGTTTTAGGTTACTTACTGAGACATTTGTATTTGTTTTATTCTTCTTTTGCGATGATAATGAATATTATGTTCCATGTTCATAAATAGTGTGATGCAAGAGTTTGTTACTAGCTTAAAAGATGGAGTATACCTGCACTATGGCATCTGGAAGGCCTGCAGTCATACTGGAGAGGGCATCTTTTACAGCCAGGGTCTTCTGCATCAGAACTTCAAGTGTGGGTAGTAAAGTCCCATAAGGACAGTCGCCTTGCAAAATGTCCAGTGCTGCAGTCAGAGGCTTCATGGTGGTGCAGTACTCATGCAGGAACTGGTACTCTTTGTCTTTGAAGCACTTAATTCCCAGCTTGATGCACAGAGTATTCAGCTCACTCATAGGGATATCTGCAATTCTCTTTCAGAATCAAAAAATCCACCTTGTGGATGTTGGTACCAAGAGCTTTCTTTTGCTGACTTCCTCCACTGTTTCTGATGCAAGGGTAGATCTACTTGATTTGGTCCAAAGAGCTGTGCATTTTGCTGTGCTGCTCCTATACACAGCCTTGCTCTCTGCATTGGAAGTTAAATATTTCTCCACATCATTTGTAGAAATGAGGTTGATGGTGTGTGGAGCACACCTGTGGTGCTGGGGAAGAGACAGCTGGCCATCGCTTTCATCCTCAGCTGAGAGGATTTCTGACACAAAAAGTGACATCATCATCATCTGTGGGGGTAGTCTCTCCCTCCTCATCATCGGACTCTGTGACAGGCTGATACACTTTAAACACCTTGACAAAGTTGGATCCATCATCAGTCACTGTTGCAACTTCTTTGCTGATTAGTCCATATGAAGAGTGAATGTTTTCGATTTCTGCACCAATAACATCATACGTGTGTCTACCGCGAATTCTCCTACATGCCAATGCAGCCTTCTGGCGCTCTAATGTGGATCTACTGATCCGGTGGAGCGTTACTCCCATATAACTTCAATTATTAGCAGTCCAAATATCCGCAGTAGTTGACACAAAGTCGACCTCATTCAGCACGGCCTTCAGATTTCTCTCCATCACTGCATACTCCTTCTCTATGTAAGAAGAAAAAGCTGTTCTGTGAGGCAGCCCGGCATTGACAGTAATAGGGATCTTGTTAATTATGGCACGAAACGAGGGCGAGTCAACAGTGTTTTAAGGGCAGCATTTCCTTTACAACATACTGCCCGACCAACTTCTTCAACTCTTCCCCACTTACTGGTTTTGCACCAAAGTCTAGCTTTTGTTGTTTGGGTGGCGGGGGACCTTCTCTCTGCTTCGTACCACCTTGTAGGATTTGCTCTGTGAGTTTTACTGTGCTGTGACTCCAAATGTTTCTTTAAATTTGCTGTTGTGTTTTTGTAACTTGACAGCACTTTGTCGCCACCAGCACAGAGTGTACAACGAACCTTTATGTTCCCATCTTTAGATGACAAATATTTAAAATAATGATTGTATTTCTAACTGGAAAATGAGCATCTCTCTCCTCCTCCATTGTTGTAATCCGTGTAATTCTCTGTCTCTTTTCCCGGTTTTCTGCCAACATGCTGCGCGCGCATCCCGAATGTTTGCGAACAGATAATTGGCTACATGACTTCACTCCCAGAGAAGCAAGAAGAAATCAAATATATATTTGACTATTAATGACAAAATAGTAACGCACAGTGACGTGGACAAGTAACTTTAATCTGATTACTGGTTTGAAAATAGTAACGCGTTAGATTACTCGTTACTGAAAAAAGTGGTCAGATTACAGTAACGCGTTACCGGCAACACTGGTCATGGCATGCACAGAAATGGCGTCTATAAAAGTATCATGTCACTAATTCTTCCAATTTGTACATGACATCTGTTTTTGGGTAAGTTTATTCGTTTTAACCTTTAGATGCATGAGTTCTAAATATTTCCGACGCTTCCACAAGTTATTTTTCCAAAACGGAAGCTAGGTAGCTTTAATTAGCTTCTGTTACCTAGCAACCTAGCATAATACTCGTACCAATGCTACTACTTGCTAGTGTTACTTGTTAGCCTACTAATTGTACATTTTGAAGCCATACTATAGCGTTTGTCATATAGTTTTTGTCTATTGGAAAATAGTCGGTTGGAATGTTCAGAATCACACATGTGCGACGCTACGCTGTGGGGCCCTGCTTTCGAACGATCACATGTGCGGTGCTACTCCTTTAATATCAATATGCTAATACTATGTACATAAACTACATTCCACTTTCATTTCTGTACAGATGATCCTACCACCATCACTAGCACTGTGTCCTTTGGAAATTATGGTAAAGTAATGAATGACCGTTTATAACAGTGACAATAATTGTATGAGCCATGGCAACCCTAAAGGCTATGTTTTGAAGCAAAAGCATGACTTAAAAACTTTGCATCACCAGATGCCATACCCCTAGGTGTCAACTGTGGTCTGGTGGAGGAGAACCGATAGGGGGCCCAGGAAAACAGCTGGCAGCCAGGCAAGTGCAAATATAAGACACTCAAAAAAAATACTCAAACCATTGCCAACTCATTGTAAGGCATACCTAAGTTGTTCTGATCGTGGAGGGAAACATATTTGTCAAAACAATAAATGTTGTCACACTAATGCTTTGTATACCCCATTCAGCTGTACCATCTTGGGCAAGGACCATTCAAGGTAACATTTGTTATGTACATCAATGTTAAAGCTAATCTAGAAGAACCACAGTGTAAGCCAATCATGCAAACTCTTGTAAACTTATTTTCTTGTCCTTAATTACAGACACATTACAGGTTATGCTCCGGAGGATGGAGACATTGGAGGAGAACCAGCGAGAGGCTCTCCTATTCAGGCGACTACAGGGCAGACACACTGAAGAGGTGCCAGTGATGGACCTACAGGTGGCCCAAACACAGGCTGAACTCCAAGACCTTGAGGAGCGCCTTAAGGTGCTGGAGTTCCGAAAGAGAGTGGTAGGTGTTTGGAGATGTCATGAACTATGGCTTATACGCAGCGTTCAACGTTCATATTGGTGCTGACAATAAGTTCATGACTTCTAATTGCAGACGCTGTGATGAAGTGAAAGACGGGACTGGGAGAGAAGGCTATGGAGCTCCTCATAGCGGAGACAAAACAAGCCAAGTGAATTAATCATGATTGCAGCTTCCATATCCAACCTTTCATATGGCTATGTATGATGTATATTATTTTAGATGTGACTTTTTTTATGACTTGTATAGCCCCTTTCACACGTGCAATTATGTTGATAGAACACTAACTTATTTTGTGCTTCATTGTCAGGGCCAACAGACAGGCCCTGTAGCGGGAACTGGCAGAAGATTTTAATTCACTGTTTGGTACTTTGTTTGAAATAAAATGACTGAATGTTACATGGAAATGCTGCCTTGTTTATGATTAGCTTGAGTTAGGCTACACATCACACAAACATAGTCCTCCTAAAGTTGGCTACCATGTAGCCTATTATACAAGAACAAGTAGCATTTTGGGCAAATGAGGTCTGCATATGAACCGCCCCAATATAAGCAGTAGAATTGAGAAATATAGGTTACTTAATTAACGTTGCAGTTACGAACTGGCAACGTCACAAAACAACGTTGCTAGGAGGTCGCGGTTACAGACTGGCAACGTCTGAAAATGACGTTGCTAGGAGGTCGTGGTTACAGACTGGCAATGTCGGAAAATAACGTTGCCACGACGTCGCAGTTACGGACTGGCAATGTGATTTTGTGACGTTGCCGTTACCTCATGGCGTCTTTCACTTCCCACGTTGCCGCAATATGGAACGCCAACTGTGCCAAAACGTCTGAATTCTCGTTCGTGTACAGACGTTACATTTTAACGTGTACAGTTGTCAATTTTGTAACGTCTGTACACGTTTTGACGTCTGTACACGGCCGTTTTTAACGTCTGTACACGTTTGGACCATCTATGCGTCGCGGTTACAGACTGGCAACGTCTGAAAATGACGTTGCTAGGAGGTCGTGGTTACAGACTGGCAATGTCGGAAAATAACGTTGCCACGACGTCGCAGTTACGGACTGGCAATGTGATTTTGTTACGTTGCCGTTACCTCATGGCGTCTTTCACTTCCCACGTTGCCGCAATATGGAACGCCAACTGTGCCAAAACGTCTGAATTCTCGTTCGTGTACAGACGTTACATTTTAACGTGTACAGTTGTCAATTTTGTAACGTCTGTACACGTTTTGACGTCTGTACACGGCCGTTTTTAACGTCTGTACACGTTTGGACCATCTATGCTTCCATGCTATTGGTTGGGACCAACATAGCCACCCCCCATTTTGACCTAGTGTCTGCGCTAGGCTGTACGTAGTCCTACTGTGATCATGTGGGCTCTTACGTGGCTATCATTTAGTATTTGGGAAAGTCCATTTGTGTGGGGAAGAACAACTTGTGCGGTTTATCCTGTATCACACTCCAGTCCAGTAGGTGGCGATGATGCACCTATACCTTGTTTGCTAACCGCCATTAAAAGAACAAAAGAAGAAGACCAACACGGTCCGTGTACTTTGCGGCCAATGGATTTTCGTTTTGAAATAAGAAAACCAATACCATTTAGAAATAGGAAAACAAAAAACTGAACACGACACAAATCCATGTATCATTCGTTCTTTCATTTTTCAATTGATAAACCAAAAACCAAAACCCCCAAATTATTCGTTTTTCCGTTATTCAATTTAGAAACGAAAAACGATTGTTTTTCTTGTCATTCAATTAAGAAACCAAAATTCAAAAACCAAATCCAAAAACGGGGCACTGACCGAAAATGATTTAGAAATTGTGTTTTCGTGACACCATTTTTGGTCGACACCATACCACTGTTACTCACAGTGGCTCTTAGCGCAGCGCTGGGTTTATATGCAAATATAGATAGGCTAACCTGGAATGTCCTGCCGATTTTTTTGGTTGTCATCAGGGTTCTAAATAAACTTTTTGGATCACCAGCCAATGTGGCTATGGTAACAATCAGAATTTCCACGAACCACATTTTTTCGGTGAAAATAAGAGAAATTATGAGTGCCACTGAATGCATTTGATCATTTTATTAACATTGTTGGCATGAAAAACATAAGTACAATACATACAACAAAATATACACTGAAAGTGCAAACATTCCATTTCAAGTTTGGGATCTATCTACATTCTTCCTTGTGTTTTCTGGTGGACGCTCCGTTCGTTTCCATGGTTTCTCGCGCTGGTTACACTGCAAACTGCGCGCAGCCAACGGGCGTATGAGTAACAACTTCCCGGTCACCAAAACAAAATTTCAAAATCATTTTTGGTCAGTGACCCGTTTTTCGATTTGGTTTTTAATTCCCGATTTCCATGTTTAAACACATCAAAGAAAATCAGATAACGGGTTGTTTTTTCGTTTTCGTTTTTCTATTATCGAAACAAAAAACGGAAAATGGGTAGTTTTTTGTTTTCCTATTTCTAAATGGTAGTCGGGAAACAGATCTTTTCCCGATTTTGGTTTTCTAATTTCAAAACGAAAATCCATTGGCTGCAAAGTACACGGACCCGGACCCAACACGTTGTGTGTGATTTCGAAGTCTGGTGGAGGCAAATAGCAGAAAATGAGACCACAAACTTTCTGCCCAGACTTTTGCAGAATGTACAGACTGTTCTAACCAGGTAAGCTATCAATTAGCAACGTTTTATATTGTAAATTACGGCCATTTATATTTTATTTTATTGTATATTTTACTTGAATTCTAATTCCACTTAGTATTGCTAGTTATGTACCCTTAGTATATTCAGTCCTCATGTTTAAATTTAAGATTCCTATGTGTTTAATGTATGCACCTTCCTACCAAAGCAAATACCTTGTCTGTGCAAACTTTCATGGCAAATAAAACCCATGGTGATTTAGTGAGGTGAAGTTAGTTTCATATTTGACATCCGACATTCGTCTCACGTTCGGAAAACGCTACTTTGCAGCGTCGAGTTAGGGACCGGGTGAAAATTACCCATACAATTTTGAAAAATGATTACTTTTATAATATTTTTATGGATATAAAAACCAAACTGTCACCAGATTATTCTAATAATGTCTGGCCTACTTCCACACCCTTTATTTTTTCAATAAAGTTTTGAATAAAATTCCAATTAATCGTTAATCTATGAAAATAGCATGAAATCCTCGCTAATCTCAATATCTTTTTCAAACTTGTGTCAAAAAATCTCGAATATACACCAGATTATTCTAATAATGTCTGGCCTACTTCCACATCCTTTACTTTTTCAATAAAACTTTTTAAAAAATGATAGAAAATTGCTAATCTCTGAAAATTGCATGAAATCCGTGCTAATCTCAATATCTTTTTCAAACTTGTTTAAAAAAATCTCAAATACACACCAGATTATTCTAATAATGTCTGGCCTACTTCCACAACCTTTACTTTTCCAATAAAGTTTTGAATAAAATTCCAATTAATCGTTAATCTATGAAAATAGCATGAAATCCTCGCTATTCTCAATATCTTTTTCAAACTTGTTTCAAAAAATCTCAAATACACACCAGATTATTCTAATAATGTCTGGCCTACTTCCACAACCTTTACTTTTCCAATAAAGTTTTGAATAAAATTCCAATTAATCGTTAATCTATGAAAATAGCATGAAATCCTCGCTATTCTCAATATCTTTTTCAAACTTGTTTCAAAAAATCTCAAATACACACCAGATTATTCTAATAATGTCTGGCCTACATCCACAGCCTTTACTTTTTCGATAATGTTTTTAAAAGAATGATAGAAAATCGCTAATCTCTGAAAATAGCATGAAATCGTTGCTAATCTCAATATCTTTTTCAAATTTGTGTCAAAAATCTAAAATATACACCAGATTATTATAATAATGTCTGGCCTACTTCCACACCCTTTACTTTTCCAATAACGTTTTGAATAAAATTCCAATTAATCGGTAATCTATGAAAATAGCATGAGATCGTTGCTAATCTCAATATCTTTTTCAAATTTGTGTCAAAAAATCTCAAATACATACCAGATTATTATTCTACTGTAAATTGCTCTTTGCAATTTTTCTTGTTCTTTCTACTCCTCGTACCCCTATACAGTACTGTACCGTGAATCTCACTACTCACAACTCACTCTTGTTCTTTGTTGATATGAACCTGCAACCAGTCAAAATCTATTGAGCAGTCAGTACTTTTACTGTAACAAATGGAAAGTACAATGTTTAGGGCCATACAATTTGTTCATTGTACAGTATACAGCCTACAATGCACTGTAGGCTACTACAGTATACAATACTACTAAAAGGGACAAAAATCAAAGGAGTAAACATGTGATCAATGTGCTTCTTCTTGTCTTTTGGCTGGGACAGGCCAGAGCACTTCGTCAACATCACAAGCAATATTGTTTGCAACCTGTTTGCTCTCTGAACCGGCTTATATTCTTTGTGTCACATCATTTGAAACAAGTGAAATCAATTTCGAGTGGTTGTGTTTTGTCAATGACATGTGTTCTCTATTTGTATTTGATTGTTGCCATTTGTGTTTACCAGTATGGATGACATGTGCATTAGAGTGCAGAATGGGTTTTGAGAATGAGAATGTGTTCAGAGTCTAAGTGAGATCTGCAAATTGTGTTTTACCATGTGAAATGGTTTAAGGTATTGACAACAGACTGCACAATTAGCTACATGAGTTCAGGCAACTGAGAACTTTGTTCAGCCAATGGGTTTTAGTGTTTTAGCAATTGAGAAAAACTGTAATGCATGGTCCAAGGAGAATGAGTGGAGAGTTGGTTAAGTGTCAGGTGGCAGGAGTCAGGTGGCTGAGTGGTTAGGGAATCGGGCTAGTAATCAGAAAGTTGCTGGTTCCCGGCTGTGCCAAATGACATTGTGTCCTTGGGCAAGGCACCTCACCCTACTTGCCTCGGGGGGGATGTCCCTGTACTTACTGTATGTCGCTCTGGATAAGAGCGTCTGCTAAATGTAAAATGTAAACGTAAGTGTCCTGGTGAATTGCTATCATTTATGGGAGTCAGGTTGGTTGAGCGGTTAGGGAATTGGGCTAGTAATCTGAAGGTTGCCAGTTTGATTCCCGGCCGTGCCAAATGACGATGTGTCCTTGGGCAAGGCACCTCACCCTACTTGCCTCGGGGGAATGTCCCTGTACTTACTGTAAGTCGCTCTGGATAAGAGAGTCTGCTAAATGACTAAATGTAATGTAATGTAAATTTAGCAATGCAGAAACGAGCGCTGCGGCTAGTCTACGAACAGCAGTGCACATATACACATTTTTTTACTGTCAGTAAATATCACCGAGTGAAAGTCAAAGTTTTCTGTATATCTAGTGACAGTGATCATTCAGGGCCTGACATTAACTTTTTGAGGCATTTGTCCTTTGGACATTACATTTACGTTTCACCTTTCCATGCACAAAAGTCACGTCCGGGTAACGATTGTGCCTTTGACCAACAAAGATGAGCTGTAATATTATACAAATGATAACAATTGAGGTGTTATTACAAATATTATTTGTTACATAAAACATGTACACAATTTCTGTAGAATGAAACACTTTTTGTTATATACTGTATTGCAGCTTCGTCCCAAGAAATCCCTCAAATCAGCTAAACTATTTTTCTCGCGCGCTCCGTGCGCTCGCATTAGGTGTGGAAGTCACTAACTAGGATCACATCAAACCCAGAATGTGCATGCAATAGCAGTGCAGCTGTCCAGGGCCTATCTTTCCTTCCAGTCCGTCCCTGCCGGTCCGTGAAAATATGTCTTACATGAAAGCGGTCCGTGGCGCAAAAAAGTTGGGGACCGCTGCTTTAGAGGATGCATCACAGATCATGGCGCTCCCTCAAATTGTGCAACGCTGTTAGAATTAGCTGAGCAGGTAGAATCTAATAATATATCATTTGAATTGTAGTCACGATTTTGCAGCCACGTTCTTAAAATGAAAATGCATTTCTGGAAATGCATTTGAATTTGAATTGTGGTCACGATTTTGCAGCCACGTTCTTGAAAATGAAATTCTGGAAATGCATTTGAATTTGAATTGTGGTCACGATTTTGCAGCCACGTTCTTAAAATGAAAATACATTTCTGGAAATGCATTTTAATTTTCAAATTTTACATTTCAAATTGAATTTTGGTATCTTTTTGCTGGGGCATGTTTTGAAAATTAAATCTCAAATGTCTATTTCTTTTTCATTTTAATTAAGTGAAAGATTGAGCACTCTTGAAGAAGAACATTAAAATGCAAATAGGATGATTGATTACTAATTTCATTTATGAGTCAAATAATGCAGCCACATTCTTAAAATTCAAATGAATTTCTGGAAATGCATTTGCATTTGAATTTTGGTAACGATTTGCTTCCATAGCTAATACGAGTGGACGTGCTTTCAATATATCATGCTAGCATAAAGTTAATGTTGTGTTGCCGTGTGCGTTACTGCCAATGTAAGTATATGGTTTCATGTTATTGCTAGCATTACTCTCCTCATGTTGATGTTTACTAGCACTAGCTGTTATAACTAGTCATTTATCGCATACGTTGTATCGATTTGTTCTAGCCTGTCTCCGACGCTCATCTGGAGATCCAATTGTTTTGATATCGCTGGTAGCTTAGAGTTAGCGTAACAGCATTGTGATTACGGTGTTACTGATACACTGAGTGCAGGTATTAATATATTATTATTTCAGTTGGTTTGCATAGCAATTCATAATAGTGAATTATATATTCATAATTGATGTAATTATGTATATGTATGTCATATTCTGTATTTCGTTTATTCTACAGAGTATAAAACCCCCCAACGTACAATCACCCCCGCTTGTTCGTAGGATTAAACTGAGGTGAACGCGTCACTCTCTAACCTATTCCTCTCAACCTGCACACTCACTGGACCACCACTGGAACTTTAACGAAAGATTCCTTTGCTCTAACCGTTTGACAACGACGAACTGAACTTTGACTCTTCTTCTTCAAACTGACAACAGTAACTGCGATATTGCTACATTTCTTACTTGTGAACATTGGCATATTGTGATTTAATTTGTTACGTTTGATTTTAATTTGCAAATGATTTAACCTAACTTTCGTTAGGATTAGTTAACATACTCTCCCATTGTTGCACAGAAGCCTATCTCTCTCTCTCCCTTCCCCCTCCCCACGCGCTCTCAACCTACCATCTTGTACCAACCCTCATCATAGTTTAGGACAGTTCAACTCAACCCACCTTCAACTAACCTATAACTTCTCTGGTATTTGTTCATTATAATTACATTTCCTTAAATAAATCATTGTTTATAATACTCGCGTTATCCCTCACGTTATCTGATCTGCTCTACTTTCATAGAATTCACTACTTAAGATTAGACTATTACGAAGGCTATTATTCAATATTATTCAATAAGGTTTCCTCTGTCCCTTTAACAAATAAGAGGTGGTGCCCCCAAGAACTACATACTTTATTATAAATTAAGTATTGCTAATCTTAAACTAGCAAACCCCGCTACATTCCGTTTTGTGACACCCAACAACATCAAATACAATGGATTAGGGGTGGGCGATATGAACCAAAACTCATATCACGATATTTTGCGGTTTTCAGGCGATAACGGTATAATATCACAATATACTGTACAAGTTTTTTTTTTTTTTTTTATTAGCCCTTCAGAGTAAAAATGACAAAATGATGCATTTAAACATACAAAAACAGAATGTCTTCAGTTATGTTTTTTCCTGTGCGAACATGAAACATAAACAAAGGTATAAGAGTTAAATAAATATGCAGTTAAATTAAATCAAATATAAAACTACATAGTTTCAAAGTTTCAAGTACAAAGTTTCAAGTTTACAGCATATTGACATTTTTTGGTTTCAGAGATGCCCTGTGGCATGTGACCACATTGCCGCCAGTGCTAAATGCTCTCTCAGAGGGGGAACTTGTGGCTGGGATGCATAAATATTTCCTTTCAAGACGACTCACTTGTGGAAAGTTGGATGCGTGACCTCGCCACCACTCCAAAGGATCAGCCTCACTGTCTGCTTCCATCATCAGAGTGTAGCTGTCCAGCTCTTGCTCGATGACCTGTCTTTGGGTTAAGGCAGGTGCGGGTGCACTACTGGTTTTCTTAAAGAAGCTCCCAAGGCTCTTCTTGGACTTCTTTGCCGATTGTGGAGCAGCGGCAGCTTCTCTTTCTCCCTCTCTCTGATCCCCTTCCACGGCAGTGTTCCCTACCAGGAGGGCTTCCGCCTCAGAGGCAGCTCTCACCTTCACCTCCACCAGCTTCTCAGTGGTCATGTAGGTATTCTTGAACCTTGGGTCCAGAAAGGTAGCCATGGTAAGCAGCTCATCTGTTTCAGGGTTGGTGTATTTGTCGAATATGTCTTGAACAAATGGAGGACTGGTTTCAGATACGACACACTCACGTATGTTTCTCCTGACAAGGCGTCTGTAAAATCCTGGAGGGGTTTAAGTGCTGCCGTGATACATTCAAAGACATCAATGTCTTGATAAGTGTCGGGGATTCCGTGATGAGTTTGTGGAGGGGCAGGTTCAGTTTATCCTGTGCACTTGTCAGGGCCTTCTGCTTCTTCCAACTATAGGAAAATGTGCTGACCACTTTCTTGCACACTCCTGTCGCCTGGGAAACCCGAGGTTCGTTTTGGACACTCCTCTCTGAAAAAAAATAATTTGAAAGAATTTACATATGATCTCAATTCTTCACTAAACATGATTACAAATGGAATCCATCTATGGAATACATACAACTGTGGTGATTAAGTGAGCTATGTTTTAGAAAACGGGGACATTTATTGAGTAGGAATTTATTACTGAAAGACAAAAAGGATGGATGAATATATTGAAATTATAAACTAATGTATCAATTACAAACTACAAATTTTATAGAAAAAGCAAAGGAAAATGTTGAACCACAGAAGGGTATTCAGTGGTGGTATAACAGATCCAAAGCAGGGCACTCTTGAGGGATTTTTTTTAAAGGCCTTTATTGGGGGCTAAAAACATGGTAAACGCCAATGCGTTCCTGCTACTGATTTCCTACAAATATTATAGATTTGCATAACTGTATTCGTCTTAACGCATAGGATCAGGCAGGGTAGTCAACTATAACGTGTATTGGACGTTGAAACTTATACTTACCAATAGCAATGTGTAGCCTGTGTCCGAAACACCCTAGTCTTGTCGATCCATTTAGCGCCAATGCTTTGACCATGTTCGCTCCGCTGTCGGTAGTCATGCAAACTTGACGCGACTCTTCCAAGCCCCAGGACGCAAGTGCCTCCCTCTGCCCAGCTGCAATTATTTCTCCGGTGTGGTCTTCTGGGAAATAAGAGGTCTGAAGACACTTGCTTTGCAGCTTCCAGTTGTGAAAAATAATTTTCTTTTAACATTCGCAATGTGGGGGGTCTGAGACAGCCCAACGGTTAAAAGAAAATGCTTAACTTTGTTTTTGTATGCGGTAAAGTTGTCGCAATACGACGGTGGGTCACAATGACTGATGGGTCAGAATGACCCGAAGATAACACAAGGGTTAAACAAGTTACAATTAAACAACATGAACTGCTATAAGTGCAAATGTACCTGTGGAAAAAATATAATAAAAAATAACATAATAACAAACACAACAACAAAAACATTAAAAAAATATATATATACCAAACAGAAACACTTTACTTAATACATTTATTAATATATCGTGATATCCATGATATGGCAAAATCCATATCATGGCACAACGCAATACCGGTATTTGCGTTCATACCGGTATACCGCCCACCCCTACAATGGATAACAGTTCAAATGTTTATTACCAACAAGCAAATTGCACAAATTTGTTGAAAAAAAAGCCTCTCCAAGATGGCTTTTAAGTAGACAGAGTAAATGAAGATGACCATAACATTGTGTTCTTTGTTCAGTATCTTTTATCTTGCAATAGACTATCATCTCCTCATTTTGTTCATCCTTGTTCTCTAGGTGGTGTACATGATATGGAATGCTGTAAACGACCCCCTATTTGGCTACCTCCAAGACAACTCCCGCGTGGCCTGTTGTTCTCGACGACGGCTCTCCATACTCTATGGTGCTCCCTTCTATGCCCTGGCCTTCCTGTTGGCCTGGTTCCCATGGCGATTGTATACCTCAGGTGATTGGCTCAGTGGCCTACACCTGGTGGTGACGCTGTGCGCTTTTGATGGCATGCTGACTTTTGTCCTATTGGCTCAGTGTGCTCTTTTTGCAGAGATCTCGAGTCACCACCAGAGTCGTCTCAGACTCATCAAGTACAACCAGGTGGGAATTGAAGGACCTGCAGAAGGATTTATGGGTAGTTGTTTCTACAAGTGATGACTTGTAGAGGTTATATGGAACCTTGGGGGGGGGGAATCAAAAATCAATTTAGGTCTAATGTGTTTGTGCTTTCCTTCCTCTTGTACCCTTGTTCTATCTATAATGTTTCCTCAACTGCTGTCCACCCAGGTGGCATCTCTTGTGGGTTCCTCCAGTGTTCTGTTCTGTGGCCTTGTCTCCAGCAACATGGACTACTTTCCAGCCTTCCAAGGCTTCACCGTCCTGGTAGCAGTCCTAGCCTGTGGCTGCATGATGTACACAGGCGTCCACAGTGAGAGTCGCTTCGAGGGCAAAGGCTCTACTTTTGGGTCATCGGGGTCAGATGACCAGAGCCCAAGCCAATCAGCACTTTCCTTCTCCGCAGTAACCTCTATGACCTGGCAAATTCTAGGCAATAGGGACTTCCAGCTGTTTGTGCTCATGAACTTCTTCCAAGTCTTCATGCTAGCCTTCTGTAATAACTTCACCATGATTTTTGCCGAGCATCTCATCCCTCCTGATGTTCTGCCTTCGCTAGCTAAAAGCTTCATGTATGGGGCTGGATTCATCTGCCCACAGGTACTGAACCAGACAGCCTGGGTGTGAATAGACACTGGGAACTGGGCACTGGGGCAGTGAAAATACCTTCAAAATGTGTAGGGCAAAATGTTACGAATGTGTCCAACCAAAAATATCTACATGTTCTAGAGATTGTAATTATCACACAAAAATAACAATTTAAGGCTTTTAACTTACTTGGGAATATTGACAAATCCAGTCCAGTCCAGTTCATGGCAAGATGTGCCATCTTGCCATGAACAACAAAAGTATTGCGAGGGTAAACAATAGGAATCATTGACTAATATAGTATACATTTTGGGGGCGATCAATTTGAATATCTAAAAGTGACTGTTGTGATTTAGCAGTTTGCACCCTGACAATGTTAACACCAAACATAGGAAGTACGCTAATATCAGTTTTCCTATGTCAGATGTTGGTGCTGAGCAGTCAGAGTCTGCTCCACAGCCTTGGATACTACAAGATCATCCTGTGTACCTTCTACATAGAGGCCGGCATGGCTGTGCTCATGCTGTTGCTGGGTCCTCACCATTACTATATCCTAGCACTCTTCCTTACCACTAACATGTGAGTATTCAGTAATTTGCGTCGGTAGCTTATACAGTAAGAAACTGCCTTTTCTTCAGTAGTTAGCTTATCCAGTATTGTTGGGCATAAAGGACCCAACATGGGAGTTGACTGTACATTGAGTGACCATGTGAATGTCACCAAATGTGACTGCCAGTGTTATCAACAGACATTTATGGTAATTAATTGTGTGCATTCAAATATGTATCGTATTTGCTTTCGTATGACAGGGTCATTATACAGGCAGCTTTCAGTCTCTTCAACCTCCCTCTGGCAGACATCATCGACTCAGACCTGCATCAACACAAACGCAGGTGAACAAGTTAGCACTGTGGTCTCTTGTGCGATTTGTAAAGTGTTAACACTGGTAAAAGTTATTTAAATATGATTAAATCCTGTGATGTCTCTCATTCTGTTTCTCATTCAGCTCCCCACTCTCCTCAATGGTGTTTGGGACCAATGCTCTGTTCACCAAGCCAGCCCAATCTCTGGCCCCTATGATGGTGGTCACCATTCTAAACCAGTTTGGTTATGAGGAGCTAAAGGAGGCTGGGAGCAGAGCAAGTCCTGGGTAAAATAAAAACTTCTTGTTAACATAACATGTTCTTGGTTTGCTCTGATGTTCATCCAATGGTCAAATGTGTCTTGCTTTAACTTGTGTCTGGGTTAAAGGACGACAATGTGCGAGATGGTTGAATCAATAATAATAATTAATATAGCTGCAAGCAGCAATGAAGGGGCCAGGCAGCATTTGATATGGATTTTCAGTAGCTAAAAAAGCAAAGCAAAACCTTTAATAAAATATTTGCTTTTTTTAAATCGCATTGTACTTTTTGGCAATGCGGTGGCGGTACCCCGAAACTTTTGATTACCTTCATTGCATTGCACAAAAGACATATTCCGAGTTTCGTAGCGATGAGCCGATGCGTTCAGTAAATATGTCATTTTAGGACAACATTCGAAATGGCCGACGTCGGAAAGCGTAATATTTTACGACTTGGTGTGCTGCAAAGAATCAGAAGAGTCCGATCTTTTGATTTTGGGTCAAACCGTTCAGAATTTATGATGCAAGAAAGCCGATGCGTTATATCTACAAAGCACAATAAATCAGACTCTTCTTGAGTATAAATCCCCTGAGAACGAAACATTATCGTTACCATTATGATTATACTGCTAGACAGCTACTGTGGTTTACATGGCTTCGCTAAACAGATACTCCGGTATCGCGACATGCTTGATGAATGTGGCTGGATTTGATCCTACGACCTTGTGTTGCAAAGGATGTCTTATCCGAGTGAGCTATTCTCACTGATGGGAGTTGCTATGTTCGGTTACTGTATTAAAAAAGTAAGCCGTTCCTCCTGTGGCGAGCGCAGATTTGACCCCAGTATAAACAGCTGTAATTCAGTCATATTTTGTCATATCAAGGTGATTGTGGTAGGAAGAAGATTAAATGACATGCTTGTGATGACATTTCCAAGGTTTCGTCTCCATACAGTAAACCGTTGCAGAGTCAAGGCCTCATGTCCGTTTTGGCGTGCTCTGTCAAAATCGTTTGCACGTTATTCGTGAACGGTTTGACTTATCGATAATAATCTAAAGATTTTTTGTCGGCATAGTCTGAAGATGATCTGTTACGATTTTCATGAAAATCAGAGCAACAGCCTAGGAGGAGTTGGAAAAAGTTGGCTTTTCATATAATACAAATGACGGTAAAACTGTCATGACGACAATGACGTCATAGGGTCCAGTCGGATCGTCTGCATCTAAGGAATCCAATAATACCTCACTTAACCCTTGTGCTGCCTTCGGGTCACATGACCCAAAGGTTCATAAGAGCCATCATTGTGTGTACCCAATTTTACCCAATACAAAAACAAATAAAAATACTTTTCTTTTAACCTTCGCAATGTAGGGGGTCTGAGACAGCCCATCTATTAAAAGAAAATGCTTCACTTTGTTTTTGTATGCGGTAAAGTTCTCGCAATATGATGGTGGGTCACAATGACTGATGGGTCAGAATGACCTGAAGATAACACATGGGTTAAGAATTTTTTTATTACTATTCTAAAGTTATGGTCGTAAACACACCTCCAACTTTGACCCCTTGGTGGCGCTATAGTGTTTCAGTGATCGATATGAAACTTGGTGACAATAATCAGGAGACCGTTCCCAATCAGTGTGCCAAATTTCAAAATTTCGCACCAATCGGTTCTATGGGCTGCCATAGACTCCTAGTCCTAAGTATAATAATAATTTTAAAAAACTAACAATTCCAATAGGTGCCACTTGGCCACTAATAATAATAATAAAACTAAAACTAACAAAAACAATCGGTGCCACTGCAGCTTTGCTGCTGCTTGGCCCCTAATAATAATAATAATAATAATTTAAAAACTAACAAAAACAACAGGTGCCTAAATATAGCTGCGGGTTCCTCCTCAACATTGCAAACCATTTCAGGCCACATATATACATTGTATATATGTGGCCTACACATCAAACCAAATTCTTAGTCAATTGGAGTCATGGTTCTTAAGATATTTGTAAGTCTAAAATGTTCACCGTACATGGTGGACTGTGTGGGTCACCACTAAATGGTTTTCCATGATAAGTAAGGCATGTATAGTTTCCGACATTTTAGACTGATGGGGTGGAAATGCCATCACTTTGATAATTGACAATAGGGGCGTGGCCGTAGTGCCACATATGGGTAATGGTGGGCCATTTGTGGTGTGGTAGTTACTCATGGCCTATACTATCAAGGTTTCAGGATTTGTGTTTACCATTGCATACAAAATAGGAAATGCAATTACCCCAAGGTCCACAAAGGCCTATGCTAAAAACCATGAAGTGAGTGGGGGCTTGGTAAGCCCACAATTTCCTGAAATGTGTGTGCGTCTCGCCAAGCTTGCGCATGTGTCAAGGGGAAGGCTGCGTCTTACCCCTTTTCCACCAACGCATTTTGGGTGCCGGTTCGGAGCCGGTGTTTTATCGCAAACCAGTTATTTCTCTTTCGACAGACTGAGAACCGGAAAAGTGGTTCGTAAGTGGTTCGTACGTGGTTCGCAAATAGCACCACTTCGAGGCTGGGCTAGATTGGGAACCAAGTAAGAACTGCTTGGGGCGGGCTTGGTCACGGTAACCGCCATTGCTCTAAGTTTTTAAAATTCATATTTCAGCTAAACGGTACTTGTAAATCAGCATCTGAATTAAAATGTAACGAGAAGTGGGCAGTGTTGTTGCTGAAAATTTGCTGATTTTATTGATGAAACTGCTAATTTGAAAATTCCTTCGATAACCTAGCTAGCATCGCAGTGCAGTGCAGACACTAGTTGCTGCATTTTATCATAATCCTATCAAATGAGTGAAATGACAAACACAAATGTTATGAGCTATTGAGCCTATATTTAACACAAATGTAATACACAAGCACTATACAGCAAAAGTTTATAAAATGTTGCGCTGATAAGGCCAGTGTTGTCATACTGCTGCGAGTCCAGGGTATTGCGCAATAGCCAAGAAAACACGCATCTTAACTTCGCGTTCTTAGTGTTCTTCGGATTGATAAACAGCCTTTACAGTTGCTGGGAAAAATGAGACGTATACAGTGACGTAATGATGTGGCTCTGTGGTGGCTCTAGCCCGTGGAAAAGCAAACCGGTTCTTAGAAAGCTCCGTTCTTGAACCAGCTCCGAACTGGCTCTAGCACCAGCTCCGAACTAGCTCCCGGTTCACTTTGGTGGAAAGGGGGTATCTGTGAGAATTTGGAGCGTGCGAGCGCTGAGGAGCAAGGGGAGACATTTCATTGGAAATATCCCTAGCAATTAGCCAAGCATGCATATTTCAAATACTCACAATAAATCTACTTTTTATCTTACATTCAACTTTTTGTCAGATTTGTGTACTAAACATTCTCAAGAGTCTTCATATGAATTTGTGATTGAATCAGAGTTTTACCATCAGTTTTGGACCGGCGGATGTTTAAAGCATTATTTTAGCATTAGCGATAAATTAGATGTCCTTTATTTCAAGATATGAAGTTGCCTTTGGACATGGGAACATGTTGCAGTGTCTTCCTCGTATGTGGAACAGATCAATTCCCTAGGTCAATGTGGCACTTATTTATGGACACATGAAATATGTGCAACAGGTGTAAAGTTTTAGTAAATGTTAATAATTTGGCAATCCTGTAATAAATTCCTTATTGGTTCCCAAACTATAGAAATACATGTAACCTACACACGTAGAGCTCAGAATTGAGTCGATCGGACTTGCGGTTCATGAGAAGAATTTTGTAGTTTTGGACAAATCTTTATTGTAGAGAAAAATCCAATATGGCGGCCGTTATAGGTTCTTGAGGCTTTTTTATTCCTCATGGTAAATAAGGCATATGTAATGAATTTCAGAATTTTGGGACAAATGGGATGCAAATGTCATCACTTTGAAAATTGACATATTAGGGCGTGGCCTGTAGCGCCACCGATTGTCCCACATGGACCATGTTTGGTATGGTAGTTACTAATGCTCTGCAGTTTCAACATGCCAAATTTCACAACTTTTTACAGTACTGGTCTCGGGGCTGCCATTGACTCCCATTGCACAAGAAAAAAGCCAACAATAACAATAGGTTCCCTTCCTACCAGAGGAACCCTAATAAGACTTTATTTATATAGCACATTTCATAAAAGAATTGCAGCTTAAGGTGCTTTACATAAAATCAATAAAAACAATAATACAAGTAATAAAAGTAATGAAACCCTTCTGAACACAGGCTGCAGTCTTTGCGGAATCTCGAGCCACAGCCTTTGCGGTATCGCAAGCCACAGTCTTTGTGGTTTCCCAATATAAATTAAATGTAATTCAACAAAAACACAAGCTGCAGTCTTTGCGGGAATGAAAATCAATAAAAACTATAATAAAAGTAAATATAGCTGCAAGCAGTGATGCGGGTTCCTCCGCGAAATCGCAAAATATTATAAACATGTACACTGTAGAAGATCGAGACTTGGACAACAAGAGAGCATAACTACTTCATGTTTGGCCAACAACAATAGGCTGAATGGGGATTTGAACTATTTTTACTAATGTTTTGTTAGCGATTGAATGGTAATGCAAGCTAGCTAAAAACAATGTTAGTTAGCTAACCTAAACTGGTTTTCATAGCAACAGAAATCAACAAATCAGATCAGTCGAAACTTTATTCAGGGATGGCGGGAACATTAAAAGTGTAGGGTACAGTAAAAGTGAAATGGAACGCGTCTTTCTGCCTTGAAGCTGCGTGCGCATCATCATCAAGACCCCATCTATATGTAAAGATAACATCCAAGCTAACAATTTCGCCAAATCTGACTGCAGCTTTGTATGCCATATGTACTGTGTTATGGTTGTTTGAGTTAAACAACTTGCTAAATGAATTAAATGTCTGTTAAATGTCAAATCCAACTATAAATCTATAAAAGAGAGAGTTCCAATCAAATCTAAATTCTGTGTGAGTAGAATTGAGTGAAATACAGTCACTGCCCGTGAGCCAACCAAGTCTAACTCTGAGGCTAACGTCAAAACAATGCACTCTCACTCAAATTGCAAGTTTTCCACTAATCACAAAAATAATAGGACCATCTGGCTAAAAGCACAATTCCCACATCTCTTGAGTCTGCCCTGCACTTTTTGGGGGTGGAATTTACAGAACTGTAAATAAAATGGTAAACATGATGCAACCAAAACATGGCTGCCGCCTAAGCCTATCTCCCTGGCGTCCAAACTCACTCCAATTACAAAGACTTTTACGACCCAAATCAAAATTCTGAGCCTACAGGTCTGTGGGGAATTGCTTTTTCTCCGAAAGGCTGCCCTCCTCAACCTTTTGGGTGAAGAATTCTCCGAGATGCAAAATGTTGACTAATTATAAACACAAAGGGGAAAAGCTAGCTACTTTTCGAGTTCGGTTTTCCGTCACTTCAAACTCACGATCTCAAGGTCTAAAAGTGCTCAAACCTTCACCATAATTCAAGAGTAGTGTACTTTCACAAACCCAATCATTGATTCTATCTTAAAATGTGTAAAGATAGGACTTACCCAACGTGTCTGCCTCCAACACGGCTATCAGGCGACTCCAGTTGAAAACAACAATGCCGCCGAAATTTTTTTTTTATTCATAATGGCAAGCTGCGATTGGAAGCGAAATGAAACAGGAGCTAAAAACCGAGGGTGGGGGCTTGGTCAACACACAATTTTCAGAAAGCATGTGTGTGTGTGTGTGTATCGCCAAGCTCGCTCGTGTGTCAAGGGGCAGGATGAGTGTGCGTGCACTGTGGAGCCATTCAATAGAATTCAATCATATATTGACATATCAAGGTGAAATTGCATATGGTACTTCAGAATGATGTCAACTTGAAAGCACTAACATTTGAAAAACCATCAGTCAAAATATATTTGATTTATTAACACAAAGATATTGTGGCAATGTGGACATTTACATAAATACACTTCTTTCAGCCATTTTGTATTGCATTCCCTATTCAATTTGACCCAATAGAAAGACGTGTTCTACAATTCTGTAACAATTTTCAAGTCGATTGGATCTATAGTTCATGAGGAGAAGGGTTTTGAAGGTTGAACCAAATTTGGACAGTACAGCAAAATCTGTCATGGCGGACCTTATGGGTTCTTGAGGCTTTTTTGTTCCCCATGAGAAATAAGGCATGTATACCAAATTTCAGACATTTTGGAATAATGGGGCGCTGGGGAAATCACGTAGACTTTGGGCGTGGCTTATAGCGCCACCTATGGCGTACATGGGCCATTAGCGGTCTGGGAGTAGTGAGTGACCTGTTGTATCATTGGGCCTAATTTGAAAAAATCGGGTCAAGGACTTTTTGAGCTATTAGGCCATTTAGCGGAGCAATATAATAATAAGAATACTAACAAAAACAATAGGTTCCCTTCAAACCGGAGGAACCTTAATAAGAATACTAACAAAAACAATAGGTTTCCTCCTAACGGAGGAACCCTAATAAAACTCTTCTGAGATAAAAAATTAGTAAAATGCTTTGGTAAAAAGGTTTTAAGCTGTCTTTTGAAAATGTCTAGCGTGTTTGGTTCCCTAATAATTATGGCTAATGTATTCCATAGTTTTGGGGTGTAGTAGTTGACAAAGGCCGCATCACCAATCTTCTTATAACTGCTTCTGGTAACCTCTAATGGTGTTCTAGCTGGTGTGTAGTTGGGTGTGCTTTGCCCTCGGCAAGGGCACAACCTTTGTTCTCTCACATATATATTATTTTTATTTCTTTTTGCCCCCCTAAAACTCAGTCAATATTTGGCCTACATGCACAACCTAGGTGTCAAAAGTTTCGTCTTTCGACCCTAACCCTTGAGTTGCTTCTATTGGGATTTACGTTCCGTTGCATGGTTTAGGCTCAAGTTAAGTTTTTGTGGCGAAAAGTGAAGCTAACGTTGGCTAATTTGCTAGTCACAGTCACTGACGTTACTAACGTCACTACTTCACTAGCGTCACGAAAACACGCGTGACTACCTTTGGCAGAACATTCGTTTCGCATCTGTTAACTTGGGGGATAGCTAGCTAACTATAGCTTTACTGCAAGGCAGCTAATTTGCTAGCCACAGTCACTGACGTTACAATGTCACTACGTCACGAAGTCACTAATGTCACGAAAACACGCGTGACTATCTTTGGCAGAACATTAGTTTCGCATCTGTTAACTTGGGGGATAGACAAGTTTACGTGCCAAATCCCAGGGGGCCGCCATAACTCTACACAAATGCATTTCATTTCCGCCGGAAGTGGTTTGCAAAGCGTCTGCCGGTGTAAACACAGCGATGTTGATGCTAGCTTGGGATCACGGTTCTACTACTTTGACATACTTGTCGTTTGACATTTACTACTGGATAAGTTGCCAACGTCGTCGCCATACTTTTAAGTACATTTTAGAGTAGATTTATAGTTATAAAGCTTTTGGCAGTCCATCATTTTGTAGCTTTTAACATGGAGCAAAGGCAATGTCAGAAGATGACTTTAGTCGGTGATTCATTAGAACATTTGTTGTCTAGCTCTTCAATCTCTCAGCAAAATGTAGGCTAATTATTTGGCTAAAGGATGCCACACGTATCAGACAGAAGTTGTTCTATAAATTCGTAGCCCGACATTAGAAACATTAAAAACATTTATAGTCGGTTGACTGATCGCGTTGTTGTACCCAGTCAAAGGAATAAACACACAGGAACATCATGAACATTCAATGGTCTTGCCAGTTATCCTGGCAAAACATGTAGCATAATGTTCTTTATTTATTGCCAGGACACGGTCCAAGTAGGACGTTATTAAAGTTCTGGTGCTTTCTCGAGTGTTTGCAACCAACTACCGCACACGTCGTTCCCGAACCACCTTTCTTCATGTTATAAATTGTATATCCTCTTTGTCACTGCGATATCAGTGCTTTGTCGGCACAACGGAGCTATCTAGCAAAACAAACCCAGCCCGCCAGAACGGAAGCGAATTGCATCGAAGGGAGGAGTTTAGGAAGTAGAGCGGAAACGGCTCATAAACTTGTCTATAGCTAGACTAACTATAGCTTTACTGCAAGGCAGCTGCAGAAACGCCACTAGCAAAGAGGCCAGGGTGATAACTATTTACTCATTTTACTTTGTGATATGACACACAATTGTGATGTGTAATGTACAATATAAGCTGATATTATTAAGGAAGTACATCTACTTTCGGAAACAGTAGTCTACTATTTCACTGAAGTATTAGCATCATGACATTAGCCTGTGTTGCCCGGGCAACACATACTACAGTGGTCTATGATGTATCTGTTTTCAATCGTTAAAATAAACATTCCTCACATATACATTTTCGTTGTAGGATTTATTATGACATTAGATTACAAGTAAACGATTTGTGGGTGAAATTATCATTACCTGTGGTTTCAATCCAGTGTATCACTGCAACGCTGTAGCCTACGCGACACTACAAAAACATCTACACAGCTGTTTAGGAAGTCAAACGGCGACAGAACATGTTCGGCACTCCCCTTACTTAAATCAAAAGTCTATCTAACTACTAACCTGAACTTCATTGCCACAGCCTAAACTTTGTCAATCTGTTCATGAAAATAATTAATTTCAGCCTAAACCGTACAACGGAACGTTAAATCCAATTCAACCAACGCAATCGCTACCAAGACGAACACAGCAGTAGTGTACCGTAGTAGTACAATTTACCGGGGCACCTTCTCCACACAGGGCTATATCGCATTTTGCGTTGTTGCTGACAATGATCGCTACCAGCAAGCTTTTTATGAATGAGCGATTTTCCACTAAATAAATGTCAAGCTTATTTATGCTTTGGGGGGCATATTTTCAGTTAGCAGATGGTACTGTTTGAATCGCGATTCCATCTTCTACTGCCGGTAACGTCGTAGAATAATCTTCAAAGGGGGTTCTTTGTTAATGACTGAATGCAACGAGTAGGCTAAATGCTTGAAAATATCACGAGAAGGGAAAAACGTAAAAGGACGTTTAAGTCATAGAGATTAGGTCAATTTTTACACCGGTCTGCCAAATTTATTCGTTTTGATTCAACGATGAGGCTGCCTCTTGCAGGGGAAATGAGAAGACATGAGGAGAAGTGAGGAAGAACTATGTGAGGAGAAGGACCTTAAAGTAAATTCTGAAGGTAACAGGGAGCCAGAGTAAAGTAGCAAGGACAGGACTAATGTGTTATCATTTTTTAGTTTTGGTTAATAATCTTGCTGCAGAGTTTTGAATGAGCTGTAGTCTTTCAGTAGTTTTCTTGGGAAGACCAGCGAAAAGTGTGTTACAGTAGTCCAGCCAGCTGGATATAAAAGCATGAATTAGCTTCTCTGCATCATTTTGTTTTATGGTCGTACCTTCGCTATATTCCTGAGGTGAAAAAAAAGCTGTTTTGGTCACTTTATTAATGTGAGAGTTGAAATTCAAATCTGAGTCCAGGATTACGCCGAGACTTAAGCCAAGGGGTTAAACCTCCTAGATTCTTAGTTAGCATCTCTCTTTTGGATTTGGGGCCACATAGTAGGACTTCAGTTTTGTCTTCATTTAATTTAAGAAAGTTATCATTCATCCATTTGTTTATTGCCGACAAGCAGTTGGTAATGGAATTTATGGCTGTTGCATTGTTGGGTTCAGCGGATATATACAGTTGTGTGTCATCTGCATAGCTATGGAAATCTATATTATGTTCTCTGATTATGTCGCAGAGTGGTAACATATAAAGAGAAAAAAGTAATGGACCTAAGCAGCTTCTTTGAGCAACCCCGTAGCAGTTCTCATGTTTCTTAGACATATGGTCTCCTAAACTAACAAAACTTCCTTCCTCTGATATATGATTTCATCCAGTTTATACTCTATCCAAACTTGCCAATAGTTAAGTAATCTTCTAAATTCAACTTCTGGTTTCATCACTTTGAGGCAGACCCCCTCTAGTGATGAAGCAATGCATGACCATGTTTCCAATGGAAAAAATAAACAGAGTGCAATTAATTGCATGAAAGTGAATGTTATGCAGATATGTTAAAAATACCAAGCATGTTTTGCCTCTCATCTTGGAAAACACATTGGTGTACAAATCAAGCTGTATCTTCTTCCCAACAGTGCCTTGGAGTCCCTCCACAGTGTCATGTTCTACCTGGTGTGTGTGCTGCCCATGTGTGTGGCAGCTTTACAGGCCCTGGCATGGAGGCCATTCTCAATACGAAACAGTCACACAGTGGACACAAAGTATATTGATGGATAAACAGGAACAAAGTTTTATTGGATTTTTGGGTAAAGGGTAAAGTAGCAGGCTGGGTTAGGTTGGTCATTGCAGACAGGAATACATTTATGTCAACAGTGGGCCTTGCATGTTGGAAATATAATTGTATGTTTGTCTTTCAGTACTGTACCACTCAGCCTACTGTTTTCTCAACCAAATGAATGTAAAATGTAATTTCATTTTGTCTTTATGCTAAAAAAAGGCATTGAGGAACTATCATAATATTGTGCCTATCACTTAAAGGTTATGTCCAAGTTATTGTTTTGAAATCGATATCCTCTGAATGTTTTCTATCAATCTTTTTGTACTGTCTCTATTTTAGTTAGTAGAAAGTCTACATTCTAAAGTCATGAAGGGTAGAAGCATGAAGTACTTTCAATGTTTACTGACATTCGGTTCAGCTGATGGTATTCACACATTTTGATATATGTCATCTGGTGGATTGTTGGACTGAGGACCTTGAACCTGCAAAGGGATAGGGTTATGTTGTTTAGTGGTAAACCCAGGAAACACCATGCTGTATTTCTTACAATACATTACATTAATGCTTGAGTGGATGAGGTTTTTATGGAGGGGGGATTACAAATAGTAGTTAAGGAAAAACAAAAAAAGGGTGAACTACACAAGTGTTTTTACAACAAAGTCTTACAGAATCGCGGTGTGATGTAATAGAGGATCTTCCGTCTCTAGCCTACCGTAGTCTGAGATGAACGCTTAGGGTTCTGTGCATTCTTCCTACCATATAACTCTTGCACAACAGCCCTGAATTGGGCTCTTTTTGTTTTGGTGACAGTGTTTTTCTGTAAAACAAACAGTAAGTTTGTTTATGAATTAACATTTTTAAAGAGCTGGGCATCTGAATTAAATTTAAGCTTTCTGACAGAAACATGTATGACAAGTGGTTATTTACAAATATCCTTTATATGAAAGGATGGTAAAACTATTAAAATGTCAGTTTGTTCCTGTTTTGACTGGGTTTTCCCAGGTATGCTAAATTATATATTTTTTGTTACCTCATCACATTTCGTCCTTGTTCCTCTGCAAATGGTAATATCTTGCCCAGACTAGAACAAGAAAACAGTATGTTAGATGTTCATTTGTTAGTGATAGGAAATCTACCTCTTTTAACATCAACTCCCAAAACACACACTAATAGTACATTGGTGGATGCATGTTATTTACGAGGATCGAAAACACATTACATTCAATCAAATCAAATCTCAAAAGCTACACAGGTTGTTTACCTTCTTCAGAATGATCAGAACCACCACAGCAAGGCTGTATAGTGCCATCAGGACCAACAGAAACCACAAAAGAGTGTGCCAAACCACCGGCATATCTGTCCAAGAAAACACGAGGGGAATTGTTAGACGTGGCCGAGTGATGCCAAAAATAATCTGTGTTTCTTTGTTACATACTCTCCACATTAACAATGCATTACCTCAACACTACTTTGCAGCTCTCTCTCTGCATTCTATCTACAACACGTAAACAACCAAGCCACCTAACAGTTCTTTGATCTTTGAAACTGAGTAACAAAACAGCAATCAGAGCAAAAAGACGACAGGAAGAGGTCCATCCAGTCAAGCTAAAAGGTTCTCTCTGTACCTCTCACCACCAGCCTGGTTCCTCGTCCTATCTCCTGTGCTCCTTGATGCACAACCCCTTGGAGCACGATTGCACAGTGGTAAACCCCACTGTCGTTGGTGTGGAGAGAGCGGACCCTCAAAGAGTGTCCTTCCAGGCTGTACTTGTAACTTTGTGCTGGCAGGTTGATTGGGTTGTTATAGAGTGAGTGCTCGTTGAAGACAAACCAAAGGGTTTCAATGGAACTAAATAGCTTGTTGGTGGACGAACAGTTGATATTTACGTCACAAGGAAGAATGATGTGACTGCTGTCCTGCGACATCATCTTGTTTGGCTGGTCTATCCCCACAATGCAGCTTGGTGTGCTTCCCATCCTGTCTGGAATAAGAAAGTTAATGCTACTCTGTCTGTTCTAACAGGAGTCATCCTACTCTACACTACATAATAAATATATGTACTATATTCTATACAAAGTGTTTATTCAAATTTATCTTGTATTGATCGCATGTACTAGTATAGCACTGTCTCTGACAGCTTTGATAAGGGTAGATCACAAGCCTATAAATCATTCCCAAAAAAGCCACACTGTAAAGATCTTACCTGCTGTTGAAACAAATCTTACAGTTAGAAAAAGTAACAGAAACCTGTTCATTTCCCCAATGTCCTCTGTGTCTCTGTAGCCTGTCTCTGCTCAACTCCTGTGATCTCATTACTCAATGCAGTGATGAAATAAGACAGATTTTTTCATTCTCGCACTTCCTTCCTGTAGGTCACTTCTCTTATAACCAGTGTCTAGATTTGGATAGTAAGACAGAGAAAGTATTAATGTTTATACACATTGTATGTGCCTGTCTGTGTTCATTTGAAGAAGACATTTTTATTTTTTCAAGTCTTATGTCTTCTTCAAATGAACACAGAGTGACTAATAGTGACTAACTGTTGACTGTTGCTTATTTGCATTTCACGGTTCAGGCAATCACAACTCTATAAGCATTGAGGATTCAGAGTATTGCAATGCAGCAAATAAGAAAATATTTATTTTGAAGCAGGTTACTTCTAGCCTGGTCCTAACCAAACTCTCGTACATTGCATTTGCATTGCAAAAATTAAATTAGTAAGTAGGAGGGCAGAGCCAGGCTAGTTTACTTCGGCCTGACAAGGTAGTTATGCCAGCATTATGTGAGAAGTTCACGCCTACAATTTCCGATGCCTACTCGAGTATCTGAGGCGTCCAGGGTTGTCATATCCGCGGTTTTCTAGCTAAATTGGGCTACTTTGAAAACAGTGTCGCGGGTGAAAATGTATTGGTCGCAGGTGGCGGATTTTAGTCATAAAGTCATTTTAAAATTTTAACTATGGAGGCATCTATTGGATAAATGTGTAAAATCCTCTGTTGTACACCCCAAAAGATATCTTTGCGGCGTCAACTCACGGCGGAGCAGAGGGGGGGGGGGGGGGGGGGGGGCTTCTGGGGCTTGCGCATGTTGTCTCAAAAGCCCCAAATCTTTTAGGTTATTGGGTTGTCATTTTCGCCAAATATAACAATATAAGTCCAACGTAATGTATAGGCCTATTACATAAAACAAAAATATTTTGTGCTCAAGATTCGCTTGATCGGTGGCATTCCCTGTAGAACTCGATATCTGAACTCAAATCAAACCGAGACTAGGGGCCCGTTCTCCGTACGTCGCTTATTACATCCGAGATCAAATGACACATCCAAGATGACATCATCTTGCTTAGCATGATCTTAGGTTCTTCGAACACACTTGTTGTTTATGATTAGTATAGCTGGATTGAGTTATACGTTGGTCTAAAAGGGGATATTTATCGATAGTAGAAACCTTGATCAGCAACGCTGCTGGCTGCTCACATAAGTCTATGGCTGCTCACCGTGGCCAAAATGAGCACCCTGTTTTTTCCGCAACAGAGCCAACAGAGCAGCTTGCTCGAAGGTTACTCCGAATTTGAAGATTTTATCAGAACGCCAGGGAACACCTCGAAGTCTGCAAAATCCAAGAAGGAGGGCTGACAAAAAGTAGCAGACCAAATTAAATGTAGAGACGCGTTTTATCGCTTATTACAGTAAGCTAGGCCTATGTTTGTTTTTTTTTTCATACTTTCATATTTTCATTAATGTCATATGATGTGGTTTCAACAAATGTATAATGTAAATGACACCCTCACAAAAAAACGATGGGCTATCCTCTGAAAAAGTAAAGGCTAGCATATTGCGCTGTGTTTAAGGAGCCTATCTATCACGCAATGAGCAATTAATTCGGTTTCATGTTCTGCTAATTATTCTTGCACCTTCTGCAACAGGTTCCTGTAGTAAAAACGGACAAGACATGTCTGTGACAGACTTCCTGTATCACCTCTGCTTGTAAAGCCTCAATCTAATCGTGTTTACATAAAATAAACCTGTGCAGGTTTATTTTATGTATCATTTTATCATTTTACTGATTTGGTTCTTTGAATGTCGTTCAGTAAAATGAACGAATCTTTTTTCGAGTCATTCGGGGGGGGGGGGGGGGGGGGGGGTCCACTGCAAACACGCATCATATTCTCATGTAGGTTAGTGCATGACATGTGCATCAGCAGAGATGCTTCTTGGACAAAGAAATTCCTGCATTAAAATAATGTATCATGACAGTTTGTATGATTTGGTCATTTATTATCACACTAGCATTTAATTATCACGGCAAACAATTACACTGCACTAAACTGTAAGTGTAAATGTAAAGTGAAAATAACAAAACCAGTCAGTATGATGACTTGAGCGAATCATTCACGTCTTACTAAAACAGCGGCCACGCGAAAGGGAATGAGGAAACTGTTTCCTCTACTAAAAAATACAATGCGGGTCACGTGAAAAAAGGATCCAAAGACTCGTAGAAAGACCGAGTCGGGAAATGAACGAATCGTTCGTTTCCTCCAGCTACCAGTACAGAGCCTATGCAGGTCACGTGAAAAATGATCCAAAGACTCGTAGAAAGACCGAGTCGGGAAATGAACGAATCGTTCGTTTCCTCAAGCTGCCACGACAGAGCCTATGCAGGTCAAGTGAAAAATGATCCAAAGACTCGTAGAAAGACCGAGTCGGGAAATGAACGAATTGTTCCCTCTAGCGTTTCCTCTAGCTACCACTACAGAGCCTATGCAGGTCACGTGAAAAATGATCCAAAGACTCATAGAAAAGACCGAGTTGGGAAATGAACGAATCGTTCCCTCTAGAGCAGGGGTACTCAATTAGAAACCCAAAAGGTCCACTAACCAAATTTCCATTCAGTCCAGGGTCCGGAACAATTATGGTTTATTTTTCTGGTCTTTACCTCAGAGTTCTGGGGGTAATTTTGTTCAAAGTGTCCATGCTTTGTGTAGTGATAGCCGTGGGAACATAGGATATTTTATCAGGGGGGTGCTGCTGGGGGGGGGGGGGGGGGGGGGGGGGGGGGGTCTTAATGTTGCGGGGCGGTAGGGATGGACTGGGAGTAAAAATAGGTCATGCACATTCTGTCTGATGTGATGCTAGTTTGTGAGAACGCTAGGATACGCGCGTAGCACGCAAGACCATTTTTTTGTTGCCTTTATTTGAGCACAAAGTAGTTTTTTGAGCTTTATGTAAAATGAACATAGCCGTTTTTCAATTGGTAAAACCTTGACTAGTGAAGGTGATGTCTTTTTGTCTCAATGTTTCAGCCCCACCCTTACGTTTCTTAGCCTGGTTTTCCATTGTTATTCTTCTCCCGGTGCTCCCGATGGCCAGTCTGCTACTGCGGGGCTGGGCTGTGCCGCGGTGGTGAATTTTTAAGTCATATCATTGGAAATTCTCGTGCTGTCAGGGGGTGCTACAGCACTCCTAGTTCCCACGGCCATGATAGTGACGTTTCACATTAGCTACCACGACAAGGGCAACCGTCTCATTAAACACATCGGTTTTGTGCGCCCCACCGGCAGCACAAATGCATACTTGTCTAAATTAGGTATTTTTGGATTTGGATTTTCGCCGGGTTTAGAGCACGCCATGTTTTTCGCTAAGGAAGAAACAGGTACTGTTAGCAAATCGATTAGCCTGCGTTGTTGCGAATGACACACACAACCTGACCCACAGAGGTTGCAACCAACTTTCAGTGAGTGAGTTGTCATGGTGATTACAGTTATTAAAGCTCCTGATTGGACCTTTGTATTGGACAAGTAAGATAGAAACCACATTTAGTTGGAACAAAAAGATGTGCAGGTTAAAATGGAAACGTTCCGTCAAAATGAATTAATTCCATAATAATATATCGGTTATAGGTCCGGGTCCGGATAGGGAACCGCCTGGGTCCGGACCCTAAAGAATATATTGTGCTTATTAAAGTTATGCATTGTGCTTATTAAAGTTATGAACTTAGAAGTGTGCCCAGGCTTAAACATTGGGTCTCACACTGAGTGTGGGAAGCAGGCTGTTCTTTGTGTCTCTATCTCTTCATTTTCAGAAACAACCTTGAAACCGGGTGGAGACGGCACCCGAGCAGGTGGGACGCGTAGGCAAGAACAACTCCCTGATGCAGGAGAGAACAAGCTCAACCCTTTTTTGATACTTGTGTTTCAATTGCACTGTATAAATATATGCTGGGGAGGGACAGATAGCCAGTTGGACTTCGTGAACCAGCCCTAACTCTGTTGCGGTTAGGGAAACTTAGACAACCCCAGAGCTCTGTACTTGTTGATTTCCAACTGCTGCATTAAAGCTGATATTATCGGACCTCTGCGACTCCAGACCACTCTTTCTAGAACACAGATTTGTGTCATTGAATACCATCATTACATATTGGAATAGACACATAGATATATGAATCCTTCAAATGGTGACCCCGACGCTGAAAAGAGGGAGTCCAGAGGGTTCCTGCCCGACCGACAGATCGGGAGAAAGACCCATACACCGGTACGAGGAGGCAGATGTAATCGTCAGAGGCGCCTCAACATTAAAAAAAAGGTAAGCAGACACCTGTTAATTCAAAGTACTGCTATTCGGAACTGAGAACCCAATTTAGACGATTACTATGTTTCATCGTACCTAGTCAAACGAACAGTGGTGGGAAATCAACCGTTTTTAAGTTTTGTCTTCGTCAAGGGGAGGTTAGAGTCCTCTTCAAAAGGGTGGAAGTCCCTACACGTTTGTCTTTGTCAAGGGGAGGTTAGAGTCCTCTCCAAAAGGGTGGAAGTCCCTACACGTGTTTTGTCTTGTCAAGGAGAGGTTAGAGTCCTCTTCAAATGGGTGAGAGTCCCTATATGTGTTTTGTCTTGTCAAGGAGAGGTTAGAGTCCTCTTCAAAAGGGTGAGAGTCCTAACACGTGGTTTGTCTTTGTCAAGGAGAGGTTAGAGTCCTCTTCAAAAAGGGTGAGAGTCCCTGTAGGCCTATGTGTTTTATGTTTAAAAAAGGAGAGGTTAAAATACACTCCAAGGGTTAGAGTCCCTGAACTTGTTTTGTGTTTAAAAAAGGAGCACTCCAAGGGTTAGAGTCCCTGAATTTGTTGTGTGTGTGTTTATTTTTTCTTTCCTTTGTCCTCTCCGGTACAAAAGGGTCACAGTCCCTGAAAAAGTAATATTTGTGTGGAATCGGGTTGAGTTGAATGGTATTTTAAACAGATCTGTCGTTCCTTATAAATAAATAAATAAATCCACTAGGTGTCCTCCAAGGACCATCATTGCCTTCAGTGCGAAGTCTAACAAGTTTTCAAATTGTGAAATCACTCACTTTTATCAATCTCGTGCTTTTTTCTTTGACCAAGAAGTTACAGAAATCCCGAGGAGAGTTGGAGAAAGGTGGGGGCTAAAAGAGTCCCGTTACGTTGAGATCTTACAAAGGTTATCCCAGAGGGTATACCCCTGGTTTATAAATTGGTTCTAATACAATTGGAAGAGTTATACTAGAGCAAAATTAAGTGAATAGACGGTAAACGCTAAACCGCTGTGTTGGTCAAAGAATGGTTTGAGGAAATGTATGTGAAAAATTATGAGGAAGCAATTGGAAAGTTACATAAAGGATTGGTTTAGAGAGGATCATGGAAGGTTATGAAATAAAACACGTTTTGTGGATGTGAAGAGATGATTGGTTTAAACACTGATGTTTTGAAGAGGAAACTATGAATATATACTTTGAAGGTATATGGGATAACATTTTAAGTCAAAATAGTCAAATCTAGGGTTTTTAAGAGTTTTGATAAAGGTATTAGATATAATTTGGTTAAAAATGAGAAAGAGAAAATAACTAAATGTACTTTGATTTGGAGTTTAATTGTAATTTGGTTTTAAGTTTTATTTAAGAGTTTTATCAGAGCCTGGCATACTGTTTGGGATAAACAGTTAGGCTGTGATAATGTTGTTTTATGAAGA
This sequence comes from Osmerus mordax, assembly GCF_038355195.1. Classification (NCBI taxonomy): domain Eukaryota; kingdom Metazoa; phylum Chordata; class Actinopteri; order Osmeriformes; family Osmeridae; genus Osmerus; species Osmerus mordax. The sequence continues at coordinate 10,144,972 of NC_090052.1, forward strand.
GGGTTATTATAACATTCAGTTCTGAAATAATTTGGGAAGACTCATCAAGTCTGATAAATTGTGGTTATGATGGTTTGAGCTAATTGGCTCGTTTTGAACTGCAGCAAAGCGAGTTATGAAGTTCTACCTCTCTGACCTTTATAGAAAATATAGTTGGGAAAAATGTTTGGTTAATAGCTACATTAAGCACATTATTTGGTTTATATTTCATTTAAGAAGCATACGGATTCTTGTTTGGCATAATGAAAATTGCTTTGATCATACCTTTGATAAAAAGAGCTGTGATTTGGTAAAATAGAGAATCTAAAACAATATTGGTCTTAAACTTAACTGTTTTAAAAGACAGAAAAGGTTTTTTGGAGTGAAAGAAATTAGACTAACAGTTGATTTTCTAAAGAAGGCAACAAAGAAACAGATTGTCATTTCTAGGCATGACTAATAGGAGTTGAATATCAAATGATAATGTATTGTCTTATTAGATGCTGTAACATGTGTTTGCTCAACAATAAGAAAACTGAAGGGTCAATACTGCCTGGTAATTATAGATATGTTTACAGTGGATTGAAATCTTTCCCAGTCCTGTACCAGATGCATTAACAACATTTGAATTGAATTATAGAAGATCATAATTACACAACTTAAACCTAATGCTCACGAGAAAAGAGATGTCTTCTGCTAAATTCTGTTCCAGGTGAAGCAGTAAACCAAAGAGTGGAGGAATCAAACGAGGAGATTGGGTATTGATTAAAGTTATCAATGAAAGGAGGGATCTTATGAGAACTTTAAAATATCCTGTCTAATGTCTGGTTTTTCTATTTGTTTCAAATTTATTTTATTTTAATTCTAAAAGCTTGGCTAAAGTTGTATGTATGTGGTGAAGGGGGCCTGTGAGTATGTCCAGGTCTGCCGTGGATACATGGATGTCGAATGTCCACTCTGTGGCGTGATGGTGGGTTTTCCCCTATAACATTATTAGGGTTTTCGCACTGTGTCCAGTGTGTCCTCACCAGTTGGCCATAACGCTGCATAGTCTCATCATTATTGTTGATTTGTATGCCAACATTGTGTAATCAGTAATGGGATATTTTTAAATTTGTGTTTGTTGTCACACCCTAAAAGGGTGTGAAAGGAGGGATTTATTTGAACTTTAAAAATATCCACTTTAAATCCTTAAATGGGTTCTTGATTTCAATATCTGTGTTTAATCATTGGTGTTCGACTGTTCGCATCTCATTTGACTCAGTTACTGCTTGATCATGGATCATGGGAGATAAGGTGATGCTGGGACTGTAACTCTTTTCTGCTTCAGGACGAGTCAGACCGGCGGGTCTGACTACCTAACCCCTGTTCTAAGGCCCCATTCCCCTGGAGACCCTGTCCCCCCCCCCTTCTCACTGGATGATCTACCCCTTCCCCTTGGAGACCCTGCCCCATCTGCCCCTATGCCCCATCAGACCTAGGAGTGGTCTGCCCCCCCCCCCCCTCCCCTTGAAGACCCTGCCCCACCTGCCCCAATACATCATCCGATGTTCGGAGAAGCCTGTTGTACATTTATGGACAGGACCATTCAAGGTCATCGAGAGAACCTTGCACGCCCTAAGGGTGCTGGGGAAAGGAAGTACGTGGTACCACTGGAGCATGTGTTGTGCTGCTCCAGAATCCAGTCGTACGTTGCAGGAGTTGGTGGAGAAGGGCCAGGAGGGCCAGTGAACCTTTTGCTATTGCTACGAATGTGAGAGTCCGGAAAAGAGGGTTACGACTAGGTCAAGAGTGGTACTGCTTGACCACACTAGAATTGTACTGGACTAAGAAGGTTTCCGCTATTTTACTTAAGAGTGTGCTATATCAATATCAACATGATTGTTGCTGTATCCCGTGTATCAGGTCCCTGTGAAACCGAATCATTGTCTCGGCTGTGGAGAACCCAAAGACGGGGTTCCAAATGCCGTTGCTGGGGCTGGCTGACCAGGACGAGGAGACGGTAGTTGGTCCGGGCTATGTTGATTGATCTCTGGTGTTTTCAGAGATCAAAAGAGGGATTAAAGAATATATTGTGCTTATTAAAGTTATGCATTGTGCTTATTAAAGTTATGAACTTAGAAGTGTGCCCAGGCTTAAACATTGGGTCTCACACTGAGTGTGGGAAGCAGGCTGTTCTTTGTGTCTCTATCTCTTCATTTTCAGAAACAACCTTGAAACCGGGTGGAGACGGCACCCGAGCAGGTGGGACGCGTAGGCAAGAACAACTCCCTGATGCAGGAGAGAACAAGCTCAACCCTTTTTTGATACTTGTGTTTCAATTGCACTGTATAAATATATGCTGGGGAGGGACAGATAGCCAGTTGGACTTCGTGAACCAGCCCTAACTCTGTTGCGGTTAGGGAAACTTAGACAACCCCAGAGCTCTGTACTTGTTGATTTCCAACTGCTGCATTAAAGCTGATATTATCGGACCTCTGCGACTCCAGACCACTCTTTCTAGAACACAGATTTGTGTCATTGAATACCATCATTACATATTGGAATAGACACATAGATATATGAATCCTTCAAATGGTGACCCCGACGCTGAAAAGAGGGAGTCCAGAGGGTTCCTGCCCGACCGACAGATCGGGAGAAAGACCCATACACCGGTACGAGGAGGCAGATGTAATCGTCAGAGGCGCCTCAACATTAAAAAAAAGGTAAGCAGACACCTGTTAATTCAAAGTACTGCTATTCGGAACTGAGAACCCAATTTAGACGATTACTATGTTTCATCGTACCTAGTCAAACGAACAGTGGTGGGAAATCAACCGTTTTTAAGTTTTGTCTTCGTCAAGGGGAGGTTAGAGTCCTCTTCAAAAGGGTGGAAGTCCCTACACGTTTGTCTTTGTCAAGGGGAGGTTAGAGTCCTCTCCAAAAGGGTGGAAGTCCCTACACGTGTTTTGTCTTGTCAAGGAGAGGTTAGAGTCCTCTTCAAATGGGTGAGAGTCCCTATATGTGTTTTGTCTTGTCAAGGAGAGGTTAGAGTCCTCTTCAAAAGGGTGAGAGTCCTAACACGTGGTTTGTCTTTGTCAAGGAGAGGTTAGAGTCCTCTTCAAAAAGGGTGAGAGTCCCTGTAGGCCTATGTGTTTTATGTTTAAAAAAGGAGAGGTTAAAATACACTCCAAGGGTTAGAGTCCCTGAACTTGTTTTGTGTTTAAAAAAGGAGCACTCCAAGGGTTAGAGTCCCTGAATTTGTTGTGTGTGTGTTTATTTTTTCTTTCCTTTGTCCTCTCCGGTACAAAAGGGTCACAGTCCCTGAAAAAGTAATATTTGTGTGGAATCGGGTTGAGTTGAATGGTATTTTAAACAGATCTGTCGTTCCTTATAAATAAATAAATAAATCCACTAGGTGTCCTCCAAGGACCATCATTGCCTTCAGTGCGAAGTCTAACAAGTTTTCAAATTGTGAAATCACTCACTTTTATCAATCTCGTGCTTTTTTCTTTGACCAAGAAGTTACAGAAATCCCGAGGAGAGTTGGAGAAAGGTGGGGGCTAAAAGAGTCCCGTTACGTTGAGATCTTACAAAGGTTATCCCAGAGGGTATACCCCTGGTTTATAAATTGGTTCTAATACAATTGGAAGAGTTATACTAGAGCAAAATTAAGTGAATAGACGGTAAACGCTAAACCGCTGTGTTGGTCAAAGAATGGTTTGAGGAAATGTATGTGAAAAATTATGAGGAAGCAATTGGAAAGTTACATAAAGGATTGGTTTAGAGAGGATCATGGAAGGTTATGAAATAAAACACGTTTTGTGGATGTGAAGAGATGATTGGTTTAAACACTGATGTTTTGAAGAGGAAACTATGAATATATACTTTGAAGGTATATGGGATAACATTTTAAGTCAAAATAGTCAAATCTAGGGTTTTTAAGAGTTTTGATAAAGGTATTAGATATAATTTGGTTAAAAATGAGAAAGAGAAAATAACTAAATGTACTTTGATTTGGAGTTTAATTGTAATTTGGTTTTAAGTTTTATTTAAGAGTTTTATCAGAGCCTGGCATACTGTTTGGGATAAACAGTTAGGCTGTGATAATGTTGTTTTATGAAGAGGGTTATTATAACATTCAGTTCTGAAATAATTTGGGAAGACTCATCAAGTCTGATAAATTGTGGTTATGATGGTTTGAGCTAATTGGCTCGTTTTGAACTGCAGCAAAGCGAGTTATGAAGTTCTACCTCTCTGACCTTTATAGAAAATATAGTTGGGAAAAATGTTTGGTTAATAGCTACATTAAGCACATTATTTGGTTTATATTTCATTTAAGAAGCATACGGATTCTTGTTTGGCATAATGAAAATTGCTTTGATCATACCTTTGATAAAAAGAGCTGTGATTTGGTAAAATAGAGAATCTAAAACAATATTGGTCTTAAACTTAACTGTTTTAAAAGACAGAAAAGGTTTTTTGGAGTGAAAGAAATTAGACTAACAGTTGATTTTCTAAAGAAGGCAACAAAGAAACAGATTGTCATTTCTAGGCATGACTAATAGGAGTTGAATATCAAATGATAATGTATTGTCTTATTAGATGCTGTAACATGTGTTTGCTCAACAATAAGAAAACTGAAGGGTCAATACTGCCTGGTAATTATAGATATGTTTACAGTGGATTGAAATCTTTCCCAGTCCTGTACCAGATGCATTAACAACATTTGAATTGAATTATAGAAGATCATAATTACACAACTTAAACCTAATGCTCACGAGAAAAGAGATGTCTTCTGCTAAATTCTGTTCCAGGTGAAGCAGTAAACCAAAGAGTGGAGGAATCAAACGAGGAGATTGGGTATTGATTAAAGTTATCAATGAAAGGAGGGATCTTATGAGAACTTTAAAATATCCTGTCTAATGTCTGGTTTTTCTATTTGTTTCAAATTTATTTTATTTTAATTCTAAAAGCTTGGCTAAAGTTGTATGTATGTGGTGAAGGGGGCCTGTGAGTATGTCCAGGTCTGCCGTGGATACATGGATGTCGAATGTCCACTCTGTGGCGTGATGGTGGGTTTTCCCCTATAACATTATTAGGGTTTTCGCACTGTGTCCAGTGTGTCCTCACCAGTTGGCCATAACGCTGCATAGTCTCATCATTATTGTTGATTTGTATGCCAACATTGTGTAATCAGTAATGGGATATTTTTAAATTTGTGTTTGTTGTCACACCCTAAAAGGGTGTGAAAGGAGGGATTTATTTGAACTTTAAAAATATCCACTTTAAATCCTTAAATGGGTTCTTGATTTCAATATCTGTGTTTAATCATTGGTGTTCGACTGTTCGCATCTCATTTGACTCAGTTACTGCTTGATCATGGATCATGGGAGATAAGGTGATGCTGGGACTGTAACTCTTTTCTGCTTCAGGACGAGTCAGACCGGCGGGTCTGACTACCTAACCCCTGTTCTAAGGCCCCATTCCCCTGGAGACCCTGTCCCCCCCCCCTTCTCACTGGATGATCTACCCCTTCCCCTTGGAGACCCTGCCCCATCTGCCCCTATGCCCCATCAGACCTAGGAGTGGTCTGCCCCCCCCCCCCCTCCCCTTGAAGACCCTGCCCCACCTGCCCCAATACATCATCCGATGTTCGGAGAAGCCTGTTGTACATTTATGGACAGGACCATTCAAGGTCATCGAGAGAACCTTGCACGCCCTAAGGGTGCTGGGGAAAGGAAGTACGTGGTACCACTGGAGCATGTGTTGTGCTGCTCCAGAATCCAGTCGTACGTTGCAGGAGTTGGTGGAGAAGGGCCAGGAGGGCCAGTGAACCTTTTGCTATTGCTACGAATGTGAGAGTCCGGAAAAGAGGGTTACGACTAGGTCAAGAGTGGTACTGCTTGACCACACTAGAATTGTACTGGACTAAGAAGGTTTCCGCTATTTTACTTAAGAGTGTGCTATATCAATATCAACATGATTGTTGCTGTATCCCGTGTATCAGGTCCCTGTGAAACCGAATCATTGTCTCGGCTGTGGAGAACCCAAAGACGGGGTTCCAAATGCCGTTGCTGGGGCTGGCTGACCAGGACGAGGAGACGGTAGTTGGTCCGGGCTATGTTGATTGATCTCTGGTGTTTTCAGAGATCAAAAGAGGGATTAAAGAATATATTGTGCTTATTAAAGTTATGCATTGTGCTTATTAAAGTTATGAACTTAGAAGTGTGCCCAGGCTTAAACATTGGGTCTCACACTGAGTGTGGGAAGCAGGCTGTTCTTTGTGTCTCTATCTCTTCATTTTCAGAAACAACCTTGAAACCGGGTGGAGACGGCACCCGAGCAGGTGGGACGCGTAGGCAAGAACAACTCCCTGATACACAAGAGAACAAGCTCAACCCTTTTTTGATACTTGTGTTTCAATTGCACTGTATAAATATATGCTGGGGAGGGACAGATAGCCAGTTGGACTTCGTGAACCAGCCCAAACTCTGTTGTGGATAGGGAAACTTAGACAACCCCAGAGCTCTGTACTTGTTGATTTCCAACTGCTGCATTAAAGCTGATATTATCGGACCTCTGCGACTCCAGACCACTCTTTCTAGAACACAGATTTGTGTCATTGAATACCATCATTACATATTGGAATAGACACATAGATATATGAATCCTTCAACCCGGACCGCCAATTAGTGACCCCTGCTCTAGAGTTTCCTCTCGCTACCAGTACAGAGCCTGTGCAGGTCACGTGAAAAATGATCCAAAGACTCGTACCCGAAGACCGAGTCGGGAAATGAACGAATGATTTCTGTTTACTTGGACGAGCCTATGCAACAGTCCCGATGCGCGGCCACGAGAAAATGAACGAATCACTCTTTGAGAGGACTCGTTACTCCCGAGTCCTTGTAAGGATTCGTTCAAAATGAACGAATCGTTCACGAACGACACATCACTAGTTTGCAACGTCTGGCTTAGCCAAATATTTTGTTTGACTATTGTGGGCATGTCTATGTGAGCTGTCCATCATATTCTTCCGCCCCTTCCACGTCGACTTGCATTCTCGCCATCTTTCAGTTTGTTGCACCAAGTTGCATTCAGTGCAATTATATTAGCTAACTTATACACAAAGAAAAGGACTTACTTACCGGAGCAATGAACATCTTCAGATTAACTGGAGACCTCTCCCACCTGGCGGCTATTATTATCTTGCTGCTCAAAATATGGAAAACCAGGTCTTGTGCAGGTAAACTAGCTAAAAAGGCACTGTTACTACTATGCCAGTTGTGTCGTTAGCATTCGAAATACAGATCCCATAATGTCTAGCAACGACCTAGCTACAACAAGCTAGATAGCCATGTCACCTCTTGGCCTGGCCGTCTTTCATGAATTTTAGTTGGCATGTGAGCGTTGCATTTATGGTTCTAATCATAACTATATCTGATGCTCTAACTAAGAATGGTAACTTTGGCTTGCGCAACTTAGTTTGAGTACTGTACCACTAGCTCTACCTAGCTCCAAAGTAGCAGCTTAACTTGTGTTAGCTAGCCTACAAATCTAGCGTAGGAGTGACAACCATCTCCACCAATCACAAAATAATACATTTGTGCCTTAATAAATAATACATGCAGTACTTAGCAGCGAGTTACACATTGCTGCGTATTTTGTGTTTAGGTAATTAGAGATTGGGTTTCCATCATAGACGTGCTGTTGTATAGCAACAGTAGTTGTCTATCTTGTATGGTGGTCTACTTGATGTGTAGAATGTTAGGCTAGCTGGCTAGTCTATCACGCATAACGTTAAAACAATATACTAAATAGTTTTCGGAATCAAAGGCTTGCTAACTTTTCACAATGTTCACACAAGTTTATTGGCTAGCTATGCAGTTAAATTCATTGACTGCTTGTTCTAGGATGAAGGTTAGCCTAGCCCTAGACCAAGCAATTTATGGGTTCTGACGTGGCGTTCTAGAAATACCTACGGAAGCAGGTAGCAAACCTCACAGATTACACTGTCAAGTTATTAAAACAGTTAATATTATTTTGACACTGACCCCTGTTGACCTATCCGTAGATGCCACCAAGCTAACAAAATGAGGTCCCCAGGACGTCCCCTGAACGTCCCCGAAAGTTATTAGGACGTCGCAAGGGAACGTCCCCATGACGTCTTTTTGTAGGGTTCCCTAAAGGTCCCGGGGACGCCGCAGACAAACGTCCCCTAAATGTTATGAGGATCTTACATGGACGTCCCGGGGACGTTTGTCTGCGGCGTCCCCGGGACGTCCATGTAAGATCCTCATAACATTTAGGGGACGTTTGTCTGCGGCGTCCCCGGGACCTGCGACGTCATGGGGACGTTCCCTTGCGACGTCCTGATAACTTAAGCATACCAAATGCAGAATCAATTTCTCAACCTTAATTTATAGTCACATTTATGCATTTAATGGATATTTATTGTATACAAAGTATAAAATGCATATTACCTAGTAAAATGTAGCCTATAGTGCAAAACTAAACTGAATGTGTTCACTTAAACTCAACAATGTAATTTAACTTTACAACAGGAAAGTATAACAGGCTGCTGCTAAGTATTGTGTATTGTAACTTATTATGTGTATGCTTATAGAAAAAACACGATTTACAGTATAAACAAACTTTATTTAAATGCATTTTAAAAGCCTGAATTACATTTACATTTATTCATTTAGCAGACGCTTTTATCCAAAGCGACTTCCAAGAGAGAGCTTTACAAAGTGCATAGGTCACTGATCATAACAACAAGATAGCCACAAAACATTGCGAGTAGCCAAAACATGAAGCACACATTGTGAACAACCAAAGTAAGTGCCAAAGGGAAGAACCATAAGAGCATGTAGTTAAACAAATTACAATTAAACAACATGAACTGCTGTAAGTGCAAGTGTACCTGTGGAAAAAACAAGCAACAATAATAAAAACAATATATGACAGCGAGTACAAAAAATTTAAATCAGTTACCACTAACCACAAGAGCAACAAGTCTCTGAGCAAGAGTCATTGTGATCCTTGATGAAACTAACATCGGGTCAAGCGAACCATTCGTAAGTACCGTTGTACTCCCGGAACAAGTGCGTCTTGAGCCTTTTCTTGAAGGTGGAGAGACAGTCAGTGTCTCTGATGGAGGTGGGGAGTTGATTCCACCACTGGGGGGCCAGACAGGAGAAGAGCTTGTGTTGGGACCGGGCGGTCTTGAGCGGTGGGACCACCAGGCGGTTGTCTGAAGAAGACCGTAGGTGACGGGTGGGGGTGTAAGGCTGCAGGAGAGACTTGATGTAGACGGGTGCAGTCTCGTTCACTGCTCGGAAGGTCAATACCAGGGTCTTGAATCTGATACGGGCCATGATATTGATGATGTGAATCAATGATATTGATTCACCCTCTACAACATCCGGAAGATCAGGAGATACCTGTCTGAGCACTCCACCCAGCTGCTAGTCCAAGCACTCGTCCTCTCCAAGTTGGACTATTGCAACTCTCTGCTCGCTGGTCTCCCAGCATGTGCAACCCGCCCTCTTCAGAGGATTCAGAACGCGGCGGCCCGCCTGGTCTACAATCTACCCAGACGCTCCCATGTTACCCCGCTCCTCATCTCTCTCCACTGGCTACCTATCATGGCCCGTATCAGATTCAAGACCCTGGTATTGACCTTCCGAGCAGTGAACGGGACTGCACCCGTCTACATCAAGTCTCTCCTGCAGCCTTACACCCCCACCCGCCACCTACGGTCTTCTTCAGACAACCGCCTGGTGGTCCCACCGCTCAAGACCGCCCGGTCCCAACACAAGCTCTTCTCCTGTCTGGCCCCCCAGTGGTGGAATCAACTCCCCACCTCCATCAGAGACACTGACTGTCTCTCCACCTTCAAGAAAAGGCTCAAGACGCACTTGTTCCGGGAGTACAACGGTACTTAGGAACGGTTCGCTTGACCCGATGTTAGTTTCCTCAAGGATCACAATGACTCTTGCTTAGAGACTTGTTGCTCTTGTGGTTAGTGGTAACTGATTTAAATTTTTGGTTCTCGCTGTGATATATTGTTTTATTACTGTTGCTTGCTTTTTCCCACAGGTACACTTGCACTTATAGCTGTTCATGTTGTTTGGTTGTGACTTGTTTAACTACATGCTCTTATGGTTCTTCCCTTTGGCACTTACTTTGGTTGTTCACAATGTGTGCTTCATGTTTTGGCTACTCGCGATGTTTTTTTGGCTATCTTGTTGTTATGATCAGTGACCTATGCACTTTGTAAAGCTCTCTCTTGGAAGTCGCTTTGGATAAAAGCGTCTGCTAAATGAATAAATGTAAATGTAAATGATAGGTAGCCAGTGGAGAGAGATGAGGAGCGGGGTAACAAGGGAGCGTCTGGGTAGATTGTAGACCAGGCGGGCCGCTGCGTTCTGAATCCTCTGAAGAGGGCGGGTTGCACATGCTGGGAGACCATCGAGCAGCGAGTTGCAATAGTCCAACTTGGAGAGGACAAGTGCTTGGACTAGGTGGATGGAGCTGGGTGGAGTGCTCAGACAGGTATCTCCTGATCTTCCGGATGTTGTAGAGGGTGAATCTACACGACCGGGAGACCGCAGCAATGTGGGCCGTGAGGGAGAGCTCGTCGTCCATGGTAACCCCAAGGTTCCTGGCAGAGGATGAAGGGGTCACCGTCGCAGATCCCAGGGTGATTGAGAGATCGTGGGAGATGGAGGGTTTAGCCGGGATGATGAGAAGTTCTGTTTTGGCGAGGTTCAGCTGGAGGTGGTGCTCGGTCATCCAGGCGGAGATGTCTGTGAGGCAGGCCTCAAGCCTAGCTGAGATCCCCGGATCGGTCGGGGAGAACGACAGGTACAGCTGCGTGTCGAATTAATTTTCTTATATTTTTATTGTCTATAGAAATTAAGATACATAAATTTTCTCTTTGGCTATTTCACGTTGGATAAACATACAAATACATAGATAGTAGAGCTTAAGTTTGTATTCAAATATATTTACCTCAAATTCTATCCTTCGTGTGGCCCACCTTCACAGAAGTGCGCTAAATTACTCTAAACTAGCCAACTACACACAAAAAACTATTAAAAACACAATAACAAAGAACTATACTATCAACACTAAAACTTAAGTTGAAGATATATTTACACAAATTGATTATCAAACGGTATTATAGCTATAAATTAAGGATGCGGAATCAAAAAGTTTTTCTGTCTCTCAATGACGTCTTCACTCAACAACAGGGTTCACGTCACGAGCGGTGGCGTCCGCGAGAGATGTGTTGTAATAGGCTAGTATGGAACATTTCCAGAGACACAGCTGGTGCTTGGATAGGCTGGATCCAGCTTAGATGTTTTGTTTCAGTGATGGTACATCCCAAAATACAGGGTTTTTCCTGCATAGAGAACATTTTGGCGCGCGCCAAAGCCGTTTTCCCGAGCGCCAATGACAAATACCGAGCGCCAAAAGCAAAAAAAAGCGTGCAATGCATGTCAGCGAATACAGTCGTATGCAAAAGTTTGGGCACCCTTGATAATCTCCATTACTTTCATCTATAAATTGTTGGGCGTTTGGATGAGGAACGTCTTTGTCATATATATACACATACGTCATGGACAGTGATATTGTAGCAGTGAAATAAGGTTTATTTGATAAACAGAAAATATGCCATACGCATCATAAGAGAATTAGACATGTGCATAAATTTGGGCACCCCAACAGAAAAATCACATGAATTTACTAGAGCTTCCTTTTGCAAAAATAACAGCCTAGACGCTTCTTATAGCCTCTGATGAGTGTCTGGATTGAGGTAATTTGGACCATTCTTCCTTACAATACATCTCCAGTTCAGTAAGTTTTGATGGGTGCCTAGCGTGGACAGCCCGCTTCAAGTCACCCCATAGATTTTCAATTATATTCAAGTCTGGGGACTGGGATGGCCATTCCAGAACATTGTAGTTGTTCCTCTGCATAAATGCCTTAGTGGATTTGGAGCAATGTTTCGGGTCGTTGTCCTGCTGGAACACCCAACTCGGCGTAACTTCAGCTTTGTTACAGATTCTTGAACATTATTGTCCAGAATTTGCTGGTACTGAATTGAATCCATGCGACCCACAACTTTAACTAGATTCCCAGTTCCTGCACTAGCCCCACAGCATGATGGACCCCCCACCAAATTTTACTGTGGGCAGCAAGTGTTTTTCTAGGAATGCTGTGTTATTTTGCCTCCATGCGTAACGCCTCTTGTTGTGACCAAATAACTCTATCTTTGTCTCATCAGTCCACAGCACTTTGTTTCAAAATTAGCCTGGCTTGTTCAAATGTAGTTTGGCAAACCTCAAGCGAGCCTGTTTGGCGCGTGTGCAGAAAAGGCTTCTTCCGCATCACTCTCCCATACAGCTGTTCTCTGTGCAATGTGCGCTGAATGGTCGAGCAATGCACAGTGACACCATCTGCAGCAAGATGACCTTGCAGGTCTTTGGAGGTGGTCTGAGGGTTGTCCTTGACCATTCTGACCATTCTTCGCCTTTGCCTCTTTGTTATTTTTCCTGGCCTGCCACTTCTGGCCTTAACAAGAACTGTGCCTGTTGCCTTCCATTTCTTAATGACACTCCTCACAGTGGAAACTGATAGCTGACACCTCCGGGATAACTTTTTGTAGCCTTCCCCTAAACCATACTGCTGAACAATCTTTGTTTTTTGATCATTCGATAGCTGTTTTGATGCCCCCATTTTGCCACTGTTCAGAGGAGAATCAAAGAGAAGCACAACTTGCAATTGGCTAACTTAAATACCCTTTCTAATGATTGAATGCACCTTTCTATGTAATTGAAGGCTTAACGAGTTAATCAGACTAATTTTGTGTTGCAGTTAATCAGCATTTAGTAGGCAGAGGTATTCAAATCAAATAAATGATTAGGGTGCCCAAACTTTTGCACTGCCTATTTTTTCACATTTGATTTAATTTCACACAACTAAATACTGCTACACCAAATATCTTTGTCTGGAAAACACCCCAGCACTCAGTGTTAACTAAAAAAGGAATATTACAGTATTATATTGATCTTTTTTGGTGAAGACAGTAAATTATCATGCAGCCTCAGAGGGGTGCCTAAACTTTTGCATAAGACTGTATGTTCTCAATAGTATGTTTCAAGTATGCTACAGCCGAACCCTCGTTCTGTTTTGATCAATAGTAATCGAGTTGATAAGCGTGTCTTCTTGTTTGATCAATACGCAACTGTGAGGTGTGCGAATGGACAGAGCGGCCAGTAAACTGTTGTTCCGCTGCGAGGGGCCAGCCCGACGTGCACGAATACACCTGTACAAATACAAATGAAATTTAAACTTAAAATGCTGACAAAAGTTTGATTTACGATTTCCAACGCAGCCTCCATTGGTATTCTTAACCTGGAATGATAATATATAGTGCAGTGTTTCCTCTATGGCTAAATTTATGTCGCCACGGTATCAGAAATCAGGCTGTACAAAGTTTTAGGCCGTCTATCAGCAGTGATTATTAGAGTGCATGTCAGAGAATTGCACGGACACGCGCTTCACACCGCAGTTGAGATTGCGTGTGTGCGTCCTTGATAACTGTAAGTCGTGTAACTTATGTTGTCAGTTCATTTAAGCCTGTTACCGATAAGTCTATATTTCTTGCAAATTGAAATCAAGTTAACTGGTGATTTTCATTGTTTGTATTCTTCCTCTGCTAGCTAAATTGTCCGTTGATTCGATAGCGATTGCTGCCCTTGCTCAGGTTTGTATTTTAGGTGCATTATTATGCTGAAGTAGTTTTAATTAATAAAAAGTGGGTTTATTGTTATTATTTGCTACAGATTGCTTAGCCTATCAAGATCAAATGAAGCAGGCAGTGTACATGCTTCAGAGTGGCCTAACTTAATCGATAGGCTAGGCTACTGACCATTTACAATAAGTTGTTACGTCAATTATTAATTGGCAGCATTTATGCCATTTAGAACAGACTTTGAGTGTAAGGTGTCTTTAAGTAGCCTAACTTTATTGCATTAGGGGAAATAGGATATGGATATTTGTGCAATATTACATTAGCTATAAAAAAGAATATATATATATATAAATGCAGTCCATTATACATGTTTTTTTTTTTTTTGGAGCACCGAAGACCCATTTTGACCCAGGAAAAACCCTGCTATAATGTATTACTTCGCTCAAATGCAGGTTATTGGTACCATTCATAAACAATTGATTTAATACTGTACAGTTTCCACAGTGACAGTAGGCTATAGCTCGAGCAAGTCACATCACAGAATGACACACAAAAGAAAATATCAGTTCGGAATTTAGGTGGTTACGTTATGACCAACGAATGACGTTCCTGGAACCCCCCGAAAGTTTTTAACATAATGTCATATCATAATCAACCAGGGACGTTCCTGAAACGTCCCCTGAAAGTAAATTGTGACCTTTTAGGAACTTTAATAACGTCCAAAGAACGTCCTAGGGACGTCCTAAGGATAACGTCACGGTATAACCTATAGGGGACCAAATAGGAACGTCACCGTCCCTTGTTAGCTGGGCAGTTGGACCTGGCTGGTGTCACTAGGCATTAGCAAGAGGACTGATAAAGGCGTATATCTCCCCCCAAAATCAATCAAATATTAAAGATAGGATAGGAAAATAGCAAGCCAGTATTCTGTTCATACTGCATAATATATTGTCATATAGGCCTAGATTGTGAAACCAGATACAGTGGTGCTCTGTCTTGTTTGGAGAACCTTTTCACTTTGCTGAGGGTGTTAAAAAAAAGGGTGCCTGTAACTCACCTTTTGGCCATGAATTGGTCCATTTAAAGATCCTGTAAAGCAAATTCAATGTTGTGCTTCTAAGTACATTATATACGTGTGAAAAGAGTTCCTGAAAGCATGTGCAAAGCGCTAAAACTTTGTCGCACTGAAATGTGGAGTTAGACCGTAGAACGGTTTCTCCTCCGTTTTCAGATCAGGTTTTAATGGGCGGAGCCACAAAATGACCTATCTATGTCATTTTGACCGATCTACGTCAGATCACTGAATGGCTCCTCCTGCTGTACTGTTATTGTAGCCTACATCAGCTAGCTAGCTAGCTTCAGGATGTATCCCTCCACCCGCAACTGCATCTTCCCTGGATGCAAGAACTGCAGCTGCGCTGCAACGCTATTTAAGTTCCCTATTGATAAGGAAAGGAAAAATAGGTGGATAGATTTTGTGAATAGCCACGCTCATGGACAGCTTCGGATAAACTCCAACAGCCGCCTCTGCACTGACCATTTCACGGCGGATAGTTTTCAGGGGGGGGGGGGCACGCCTACCATGTAGAGACAGAAATGACATGCCGTCGTGTAAATAAGAAAAATAACATAAGGCCAATTAGTTTGTTTAATAAAAGAGCAAGCTATGTACCTGTTTTATAGGAAAGGTAACCTTAAATGACTTATTTTGTGATCGGGCGCTATATATATATATATTGATTTTTTTATTAACTTGAACTTCCAGGGGGGGGTCGGGGGGTGCCATTGGGGAGGCGGGGCGCCCCCCTAATATAATGGTAGGGGAAACACTGGTTTTAACATGGACCAGAGACAGACGGGGTTCACGGACACACGGCAACGTCGCACCTGGACCATCCACCACCGCCAGCAGTTCATTACTCAGTTCTGTGTGCTTGTTATAATTATACTAGATAACTTTTCCAGAGGTATCTCTGCTATGAGTTAGTGCAAACCGATAACTTTATATTAGGATACTCGGTGTAGAATGATGGGATTTTGGTGAAATGGTAGCTAATGTGCTAGAAGTAGTTGGAGAGCTCACTGTCTGCTGTCTCTGGTGTCCATTTTTACTCCTGTGTTACAGCTCAGGGGAACAAGCTTCATTTATATGCATCTGTATGTTTCAGTCATTGAACAAATAAATTCTAATTCTATACTGTTTTGTTCGGCTTGACGTAGCATCCATTATCTGGGTTGTAGGTACTTGAGAGAGGCGACGCCTTCCAGCGAGGGGGCAGAGCTTCAGCTCCTTGAGGCGACACGCCCCCCCAGTCTCAAGCAGAGAAGACTGCTGATTTTCTCACGATTTCAAAGCCTAATTTAACATACTTGTCAGTGTTTTTTTTTCATTCGAATTTGGATGGGTAGTTAATAACACATTCTTCTGTGGTGTGGTGAACTTAAAACTCGTTTTCAATTCCACTTTACAGGATCTTCTGGTACATTCTGGTAAAACAAAAAATAGCTGTGTAATTTATATTGTCAAGAACAATTTGTTTTAGTGCATTATCAGCCAGATATGTGACATTTTGTACAAATGTGTTGTTGTGTAGGCATTTCTGGGAAGAGCCAAATCTTGTTTGCCGTGGTTTTCACCAGTCGCTATCTGGACCTGCTCTCATCTTTCATCTCCCTCTACAACACTACCATGAAAGTACGAAGAGTGTTGCATCCCAATTGCCTTTTACATGTCTCCCCAAAAGGCTGGAGGTTTTATAGTAGCTTCTTTTCATTGTTTTTCTTCACTAAATAAAGAGTATGCTGGCTTGTATACCCCTTAGTTGGTTGTAGGACTAGTTTGTCTAATGACAACATGTGAAGTTCGAATCCAGCCTTGGCCCTTTGCTGCATGTCTCCCTCTCATTCTCTCTCTCATTCTCTCTTCTCTCTCTCTGCATTTCCTGTCACACTTCACTTATAATCTGTCCATTAAAGCATGACAAATGCCAAAGACCTAAAGAACTGTTACCTTATCTCCCTCCTCTTCCATAGGTGATCTACATAGGGTGTGCCTATGCCACTGTTTACCTAATCTACATGAAGTTCAAGGCCACCTATGATGGTAACCATGATACGTTCAGGATGGAGTTCCTGATTGTTCCTGTAGGGGGGCTGGCTTTCCTGGTCAACCATGACTTCTCTCCTTTAGAGGTTAGAGACACAAAACATGAGCGGAAAAAGAAATTCACGACTTTGGGGCCACCGATTTGCATTGAGCATAAATGGTTGTTCAATGTTTGTCAGTGTAATCTAATCTTTTCTAGTACTGCTTCTAGTTTGTGGTTCAGAGTTGCTCTTTGAATGATATGTCCATGCTTGAAGGCAATGATTTGGACCAAGAGTCATGTTATAATGGCATGAATCTTTTCTGTCGCTTTCCTCTATAGATCTTGTGGACGTTCTCCATCTACCTGGAGTCGGTAGCCATCTTGCCCCAGCTCTTCATGATCAGTAAGACTGGCGAGGCGGAGACCATCACCACCCACTACCTGTTCTTCCTGGGCATGTATCGAGCCCTCTACCTCTTCAACTGGATCTGGCGTTGCTACTTTGAGGGCTTCTTTGACATGATTGCCATTGTGGCAGGTGTGGTCCAGACCATCCTGTACTGTGACTTCTTCTATCTCTACGTTACCAAAGGTGAGTTTTTCAATGTTGACGATTGCTATCTTGACCATACTGTGGGTGGAAACCACAACTTTCTTTTCATTATCATGAATCTCATTCTCATTTTTGGTCTTCAGTGCTGAAAGGAAAGAAGCTGAGCCTTCCAGCATAAGAACTAGACAGGGAGACCCGTGTCTTCAAGCAGACTCAGGGCATGTGGAAAAAACATCCTGAAATCCCTCCAAGCCAGCGGAAGATGTATGAGACATAGAGCCAATGGGGGGCATAACACTAGTCTCTTCGTCATGAGTATAACTGAACTGGTAAACACCAACACGTTCCAGAACTGAACATCAGATGAACACGGGTTCTTGATCAGCCTATGGGTTCCTGTGTTTAGCATCTTGCCTTACCTTTTTTTTTACATTGTGAGATGTGTATTTTCTTTCTTTCTAACAATGAAACACGCATTGTAACAAATAAGGTTGACTCAATGCAAAGTTCCTTGTTGAACTTGGTAATGAAAGGCACAATGTTAAAGTCTTTTTCATGGATTTGATTTATGTCAAAGGAATATTCTGACTTTTTTGTACTCTTCTCTTTTTTTGTTTAAAGAAGAATTGACAAATCAACCTTGTTTGTCTCCACTGTGGTTCAGTTTGTATGTTTAAACCCCACTGTTTACCTGTCCCTCATTTTTTAATTCACAGTTTTTAATTTGTGTTCCAAAGTGGTCATTAAGAACTGCCATTTCTTTTAATGCACTATTCTTGGTGCATATGGTGTATTCCTTCTCATTCTGACTTCCATTTTGTTTGTGCCTTTTTGAGAATTTCAAAACCTATAAAGACCTTGTGCCATTTAAAGGACTTCTAGTATTCTGCTGGTGCTGCACCAATGTTCATACATACCCTTGTAGTGCTACTCTTTTTAACAATTTACTGACACATACCTTAAATTAGGTTTGAAAACATTTCATGTACATTTGGTGGTGTTTTAACGCAGTATTACTGACTGGGGCTGAGATATTGCAACGCCAGTGGGGAATGGGGATACTACTGTGGTTGGATGTCAATAGTTAATTGGTATTAAGAGGTCCACTGAACAGCAAAAAATTCAACAGCCTTGCAGAATTGACATATGAAACAATATTTTGCAGGCGCACATTTTAGAACCATTAAATGATGGCTTTTACTCCCAGCTGATTTAAGTCATTTTCAGTCATTCCTAAAGGTACATAGTAGTTCATGCTTTTTCAGGCATTGCATGATATCCTTTAATACTCCCTTCACTGAATGTTTTGCTACTTTTTCCTGTGGTGCTAAATAAAACATTCATGTTAGAATATTGTTTTGAAAGTGGTAAGCATACTTTTATCACATTTCATATCAGCGTCTCATTGACTATCAATGGCGTAGGTTTGGTCTCAGCTTTGGTAGGGACACACATCTCTTCTTTTTGGGTGACATTTCCTATCTACCAAGCACAAAAGGTTCAAAAATATAAATGCTGAGACCAAACGAAATACTAATAGGAGGCTTTATTATTTCCTGGCGTATTTAATAGCTTACCGTGTCAGACTTCTGCCCTCTTTCTGCAAGTCACGATTCACGATTCATCATCTTGTCTCGCAGGCTCGAGGCGCATTGGTTAACTTGGAAATGTATTTTTCACTTTTCTGGGCAACGAACATAGTATAGATAATAATACGAATGAGTTTTGCAAATATATTGTGCAAAATATTTTTGTCGGAAATTAACAAAAAATTGGTGGGGACAATTGTGTCTTTCCCAAACTTGGTCGTGACTAGTCCCTATTAACCCTATGCAAACCTACGCCCTTGAGCAATATGGACCAAATAGCCTGGGTAAACTAAGGGTATATAAAAGAATATTAGAATTTCACAGATTTATAAGTGGTCAAATGTGATTTAAAGAAATCTTAGTTTTTGACCAGATGTTGGTGCAGAGACCATGACTTGAACTGTCTTTAAACTGTTGAGATCGACACAGACACTTGCCATAAACACACTAGAGATTTATCCACCCACCAAATATATATATTTTTTTCAAATAGTAACATTAGTAATATTCCAAAGATACGAGAATAGATTTGACTTCATTAGGAGTTGCTACTAAATAGCTTCTGAAGTGTATAAGTTGTGTAGAAGGCTTGTTTAGAATTTTATATAACTTGTTGGGGTATATTTTTTTCTTCAGTTTTTTTTCTTTTTTACAATGCAATGTAGCTTTCTATTAAAATTATTTACCACAAGAGGTCAGACTTTTGTGCATTATGGTGTTTAGGGCATTTTATGTTTAACATGATTTTTGCAACTGCACTTTGGCAATGAAGCATAAGTCTTAGTGATTTTGTAAACTGTCAATTCTGCTTTAATGTAGCACCAAAATGAAAAAAGGATACCATAGCTGAAACAGGTTACAGCCCAGGATAACCAGACAACAATAGGAATGTTTATACATAAAAGGGTGACAAGTAATAGTTAATGTACAAGTTTTGATGCAAGGCATGAATAATTTAAAAGAGTGAAATGTTTTGTGAGTTTTTATCTAAATTTAAGCGTTTCAAATGGAAACTGAAAATATACAGACTTTAAATGTCCTTGTCTGGTCTCTATAAAGATAACACATTTTACAATGTTTCAGTAAAAGCTGTAAGAGTTTCAATCACGTATCGCATGCACTTAAGGCATGCACAGTTTGTCAGTCACACGATACCTTATCAAAAGGTTAAAAAGACCTTGCAGAAAATGTTTCATTCAATGTGAGAATCAAATTCGCAAGGTAAGTGTCAGTTTGGTTGGAAACATTTGTCACTTGGAAAGACTCCTCTTGGGCAGTTTATGTTGTTTGAGTAATCAAACATAAATTGTGTATAGGGTAATGAACAGTTTAGCTATTTTACTGTAGCAATATAGGGCTGTATATTGTCTGACCAGCATTCTTTAGGAACTGATTTTCAACACTCAGTCCCATCACCATCATCATCATATTCAATCCAAAATGCAACCAAAACCAGAACCAGCTCATCCACCAAGTAAGTAGATCATTATGTGTCAGATATACAGCAATTGTGTTATAATAAAATGTCTGAGTGAAGAATTTTGCCCTTAGTCAACATTTGATGAACATTTGAACATCTTTTGATGATGCATGGAGGACAATTGCCTGGGAGTAAGTTGTTGTAGCTTGTTGGAATTCAGCAGTACATTTGTTGAAATTTGATGTACCCATACAAGATTGATGTAGCTTGCATTTTTGAATGGAGTGCTAAACCTTTTTCCTCTTGTATCATGGCCACATTTAAATGATGTCATGGGATTGGAGGAAGTCAATGACCAAGGAGTTCATGAAAAATACATTATCAAAGCAATGAAAGGACATGTGAGAGATGGCCACAAGGTATAATAAACAAACGTATTAACAAATAAATGCATTTGTAAAACTTGACAATCCTACAAACTATCATTTTTAGTTCAATAACAATTGGCCATTGTCAAAAGAGGGTATCGGATACAACAAGCATCCCAGTCCTAGGAACACAATGACACTTACTGAGGGACTTGTGGCTCTTGTTGGTTAGTTGTAACTTGTTGGTTAGTTGTAACTGAGTTAACTACTTGTACTCGCTTTAGACTATATTATTGTTGCTTGCTTTCCTACAGGTACACTCTTGCACTTTGAGGTTCATGTTGTTTAATTTGTAATTTGTTTAACTACTTGCTCTTATGTTTCTTCCCATTGGCACTTGGTTGCTTATCACAGTGTATGCTCGTGTTTTGGCTTCCCGCAATGTTTTTTGTGGCTATCTCGTTGTTTATGATCATTGACCTATGCACTTTTTGTAAAGCTCTCTTGGAAGTCGCTTTGGATAAAAGCGTCTGCTAAATGAATACATTTAAATGTCCTAGTGACAGAGCCGACTGCCTGGTCAGTGTGATTGCTGCAGATAAGATTTATCTCATGTCTGAGGATGCCTTCAAAAAGATGAAGACCATCAGATTAGAAGCCAGTGATTTAGATAAGTGACTGAACCCTTTTAAACTGAATTCCCAACTCCTCTAAATATTTAAATATTGCTCCAATAATGTAAAACATCTCCAGTGTCACACAGGTCAAATCAATGTTATAGAATTGTTCAATGTTATTTCCTAAAAATAAAAGTGTGGATTTATTTATAGCAGAGGAGGACCAACTGAGAGTTCACTGAGAAGATTGACAAACAGCTCAGTGACACTGGGATAGGAACAGAGATGGGCAAAAATACATCAAAATGTATTTTGATACAAATTACCCCTCAAATAAACGTATTAAAATAAACTACAAAATACTGGTGCCAGAAAATGTAACAAACTACAATACATGTACTTTTTCTGGATTTTCCGTTTTCTAACAATTTGGTATAGCGGAGCATTCAGGTTTGGGCTATATAATGTACACAAAGCTCTGGTGAACCCCACAAAAAGAAAGAACAGTCACAGAATGTCAGTCTAACTAAGCCAAGCTATTAAAAGACAACAACTTGATTGATTATGTTACATAATCAATACATACACATCATTTATGTATATATATTTTTTTATTATTAATGGGACTTAACAGCCCATAAACTTATAAACGTTGATATATTTATTCATTCAATATTGTCTCAAAATTATCTGATAATGTTCTTGTGTGATTTTTTTAACCCTTGTGTTATCTTCGGGTCATTCTGACCCATCGGTCATTGTGACCCACCTTCGTATTGCGACAAATTTACCTTATACAAAAACAAAGTGAAGCATTTTCTTTTAACTGTCGGGCTGTCTCAGACCCCCCACATTGGAATGGTTAAAAGAAAAAGAAAAAAAATTGTTTTTGTATTGGGTAAAATTGGGTAAACACAACGATGGTTCGTTATGAACCTTTAGGTCATGTGACCCGAAGGCAGCACGAGGGTTAAAGCTTATAATAAATAGTTGTCCACACTACCTGCCTCTCCACAGGGATGCTAACACAATAGCAGTGTTGCATAAGTCCTTGATAAAGTCCACTTCTGCACCTGGAGAGAGGACCCTCCACCTGACGAGTCACACAGACTCTCCCTCACACACACACACACACACACACACACACACACACACACACACACACACACACACACACACACAGAGGAATCAGAGGATGAGGAGGCACTCACTCTCACACACTCACTCACTCATTCAGTGAACTGGGGTCTCATTTATAAAGCTTGCGTACGCACAAAACGGGGCTGAAAATGTGCGTACGCCACTTTCCACGCAAAGGTTATGATTTCTAAAAAACAAACTTGACGGGAGAATGTGCGGTCCTCCACGCAAACTCTGACCCTCCCGTAGGCCTACGCACATTTTGGAAGCAGTTGGAATTGGCGACGCAGATGACCATACTGTAGTCAGACTGCAGAAAGTGTATGTGGGAAGAACATTACTCGTAATATTTATATATTTTGTTTTCCTTACACACGTTTTTTTCACTCGATTTCATAATAATCATGAAGTTTAAATCCAGCAGTGTTATTTGCGCTTGTACTGACTGATAATTGTTCCATAAACACTTTGTACAATCCAACTCAAATTTTAAATCTAAATTCAGCACTGTATGTCTCACCATCAGATTGTCCACTACGGGATGTAGGAGGGGGAGATGCCCGAGCCCGACTGCATGGAATACAGGATAACATCACATATCCTGCCTTTAGATAACTGCAGAACACATTGTATAACTAAATATATTTCTTTAATACTGAGCGAATATCATATGTCAAAAACTGGAAATACAGTCGTTAATCGCTACACTCTACGTCCTCGTTATCAGTCCAGACTTCAATAGACTACTTGTTCATAACAAAACACTTTTGTTTTCAAATTGTATCTCGATTTGCAGTATCACTGGCACAGTTGACGCCACTCGCACTGTTTTTATTGGTGATCCAATGGCCACCAAATAATGTGGTTTTCGGGCCTCCACCAATAGGTTAACAGTGTCTGAGAAGTTGTCATGCGCCATGATTCACCGTGAAGAACAATCGCATGCCAGGGTCATTAATATACTGGATTAGCATTCATGAGGTGCTTTGCATTGACCATTTATGGTAAAAAATGGGCGTGTTCAGGGCGGGGTAAAATGCAGATTCATGTACGCACACTTGTGGGTAGTCTGTGATTTATAAAGGGAACATTGCTTACAGGTGTGCGTACGCATGGTTTTATAAATGAAACCCCAGGTGACTTAACAAGTGAGTTGACACCCAACCACTGAGTAGCCAGTTTAGTAGCCTTTAAGAACAACTAACTTTTCCAATATTTCTGGGGTTAACCGCCTCCTGTGTGGATTGAATATTAGTCCTGCAAACGAGAACAGTCTCTCAAGCGGAGCTGAAGAGGGGAGGGTTGTGTTAAATCGAACAAAAAGGAGCTCGATAAGTGGGTACTGCTGAAGAGAAAGCAGGTATTTTCTGGTGTCCTCCAGGGTCTGTGTACCTTGTGGCCATTGGTTTTTCTATTTTGCAACCCGTGTTGACAAACGCAAAATAGGGCCGTAATATCGTTTTGTCACTTTAGTAAGTCGAACACACATTTAAGTATAACGGCTTGTTTTTGGTTGTTTTGTTTTATTTTGGAATAACGGAATAACCATATAACACAAATGGTATTACGAGCCATTAACTCGTTTGTTTGATTATTCCATATCCTTTATGCTGGTATCTGCAAAAAATGAAAAATAAGCCTCGTAATATCGTTTTGTCCATTTTGGATGTCAGAACCAGATTATGGGGAAAGGCTTGGTTTCCGTTGTTTTGTTTCATTTTGGAATTACGGAATATCCATATAACACAAACGGTATAACGAGCCATTTACTCATTTGTTTGATCGGCCGTATTATGCATACTGGCACAAGTGAAAAAGAGAGAGAGGGGGAAAAATGTGAAACTATTGGGGGTGTTATTGGTCCGTGTACCTTGTGGCCATTGGTTTTTCTAATTTGCGTTTGTCAACACGGGTTGCAAAATAGAAAAACCAATGGCCACAATGTACACGGACCCTGCAACCAGTCAAAATCTATTGAGCAGTCAGTACTGTTACTGTAACAAATGGAAAGCACAATGTTCAGGGCCATACAATTTGTTCATTGTACAGTATACAGCCTACAATGCACTGTACTACAGTATACAATACTGAAAGGGACAAAAATCAAAGGAGTAAACATGTGATCAATGTGCTTCTTCTTGTCTTTGGGCTGGGTCAGGCCAGAGCACTTCGTCGACATCACAAGCAATATTTTCCCACCTTCAACAACCTGTTTGCTCTCTGAACTGGCTTATATTGGTTGTGTCACATTATTTGAAACAAGTGAAATCTATTTTGAGTGGTTGTGTTTTGTCAATGACATGTTTTCTCTATTTGTATTTGATTGTTGACATTTGTGTTTACCAGTATGGATGACATGTGCATTAGAGTGCAGAATGTGTTTTTAAAATGAGAATGTGTTTAGAGTTTTGCTGAAAAGTCTAAGTGAGATCTGCAAATTGTGTTACCATGTGAAATGGTTTAAGGTATTGACAACAGACAGGCACAATTAGCTACATGAGTTCAGGCAACTGAGAACCTTTTTCAGCCAATGGGGTTTAGTGTTTTAGCAATTGAGAAAAACTGTAAGCCCCATTGTACTGAATTTGGTTGTAGTTCCACCAGAGTTCCACTGGGGGTGATCGCGAGCGAGTGCATGCTGAATGGGAGTCTATGGAGCTAAACGGCTAAATTTGTCTCTTTCGCATGACTGTCGTTGAGAAATCTGAGATTTTATTGTAGTTTTTGCATGTTCAACATGGTTTATAGGTCGAAAAATAAATCAACGAGTACTTATGTCCTTTCGATTTCCTACAAGGTGAGTCGTTGTTGCCCATAACACACTAGCATTCTGCTAATGAATGCTGATTGGTTAGTGAAGGACTGACTACGACCAGATATCCCGCTTGATGGCATCCGAAGAGGAATCAGAATCAGAATCAACATTAGCAACAATATTAGCAAGCCAAAACTCTTTCTAGCATGTGTATTGACAGGGAGAGCCTAACCTGTCAGGTGTGTTGTCGGAAGTGACCAGAGCTTGCCGTAAAGCAGTATCTCTGGTCGTACGATGTGTATGACGTCATTGACATTTTAAAAGGCTTTTTAGAACAGAAAGGCAACCTTAAAAAAATCTAACACCCAGCAGTGTGTATTTTTTTTGCCTCCCCTTTCAAATTCAGATTTCAAATTACTAGATTATATCCTGAGAAAAGTGGATTTTGAGGGGTATAGCTCCATAGACCTCCATTCATTCTGCACTCGCTCGTTATGGAATTGCAACCCGTTCAGAACCGGGAAGATTCCAAAGAGTGACAGTTCTCCCTATATTAGACATCTCTGGTTAGACCGTTGAACAGTTTTCAGCTCAGGTTTTGTATAGGCGGAGCTAAAACCCGACCAATCTACGTCTCATTGACCTATCTACGTCAGATCAGAGACGGTTGCATTCTGTTACTCAGCTGGTACGATGCAAAGACAAAGTAATTGGTGGCCAAGCCGCGAAGCGGCGAAGCCAACTTAAGGGTTTCTACGTATTCTTATTAGGGGCCAAGTAGCGAAGCTGCGAGGCACCTATTGTAATTGGTAGTATTATTAGGGTTCCTCCGGTAGGAGAACCCTATTGTTATTGGTGGTATTATTAGGGTTCCTCCGGTAGGAGGACCCTATTGTTATTGGTGGTATTATTAGGATTCCTCCGTAAGCAGGAAACCTATTGTTATTGTTAGTTTTATTATTAGGATTCCTCTGTAAGGAGGAAAACCTATTGTTATTGTTAGTTTTATTATTATTATTATTATTATTATAGTTCCATGGGAGTGAATGGCAGCCCCTAGAACCCTTGGATAACTTTTTGTGAAATTTGGCACATTCATTAAGGACAGTTCCTTCTATACCTACACCAAGTTTCATGTATCCAATTATACCACTCTAGCGCCACCAATGGGTCAAAGTTGGACTTGTGTTTACACACGCAACTTTTGAACCGTAAGACTGATTAAAAAATATGAGGTACCATTGGATTCCCTGGATCAAGACGAGTTCAACACACCCTATGACGTCACTTTCCGGTTATAGAGATTTTCCGCCATTTCGGTTTTATCAAAAACCTTTGAAAGCCTACTCCTCCTAAAAGAAAAATCCACTCTTCACAAGAATTGTCAACCATCATCGTCAGAGCAACCCTCACTCAAATCTTTTTTATATATTTGATTTTCAAAACCGTTTGTCCGGTACAGCCAATCAAAATTGGCAACAAAGCAACCAAACAGGAATTTGGGTCAAATCTCAGCAAATCTTTGAGATGTCAACACTAAACTTGATATATTGGTGGAAGACACTCCAACATGTTACCATGTGCAAAGGCAACTTCATACCTCCAAAAATGATTGATATAAAACAAATCGAATTTATCGCTAACGCTAAAATAATGCTTTACACATCCGCCGGACAAAAACTGATACTCTGATTCAATCACAAGTTCATATGAAGACTCTTGAGAATGTTGAGTACACAAATCTGAGAAGAATGTGACTGTAACATGAAAAGTAGATTTTTTGTGAATATTTGAAACATGCATGCTTGGCTAATTGCTAACGAAATTTCCAATGAAATGTCTCCCCTGCTCCTCAGCGCGCGCGCTCCACATTCTCACACACTCAGCCTTTCCCTTGACACACGCGCAAGCTTGGCGAGACGCATACACAACATTTCAGGCAATTGTGGGCTGACCAAGCCCCCACTCATTCCTTGGCTTAAAGTGAAGGCCCTGGTGGATCTTGATGGTAATGCATTTTAGAAAAAGTTTTCAAAATCCTGAAACATTGATAGTATAGGCCAGGAGTAACTACCACACCACAAATGACGCACCATTATCCATAGGTGGCGCTATGGCCACGCCCCAATTGTCCATTTACAAAGTGATGCCATTTGCATCCCATTTGTCCCAAAATTCTGAAATTCATTAGATATGCCTTATTTCTCATGAGGAACAAAAAAGCCTCAAAAACCTATAACAGCTGCCATATTGGATTTTTTGGGACAATAAAGATTTAGGAAACACGTTTTTTCTTTACTTCTCCTACAATTTCTGTCCAATCTTCCCCAGAATTGGCAGGTATCATCGTCAGAGCAACCCTCACTGAATTCTTCAACAGATTTTTGAATTTCAAAACCGTTTGTCCGGTACAGCCAATCAAAATCAACAAAGCAACAAAACAGGAAGTTGGATCAAATCTCAGCAAATCTTTGAAATATCACCACCAAACTTGGTGTGTCACGTGAAAGACACTACATCATGTTCCCATGTGAGAAGGCAAATTAATATCTTAAAAAATGATTGAAATAAAGGAAATCTAATTTATTTCTATCTAACGCTAAAATAATGCTTTACACATCCGCCAGTCAAAAAACTCTGATTCAATCACATGTTCATAAAGACTCTTGAGAATGTTTAGTACACAAATCTCAGAAAAAGTTGACTGTAACATGAAAAGTTTAATTTTGGTGAATATTTGAAAAATGCATGTTTGGCATTTCCAATGAAATGTCTCCCCTGACCCTCAGCGCGCGCGCTCCACATTCTCACACACTCAGCCTTTCCCTTGACACATGCGCAAGCTTGGCGAGACGCATACACAACATTTCAGGCAATTGTGGGCTGACCAAGCCCCCACTCATTGCTTGGTCTTTAGCGAAGGCCCATGTGGATCTTGGTGGTATTGCATTTCCGATTTTGTATGCAATGGTAAAAAGTTCTCAAAATCCTGAAACATTGATAGTATAGGCCAAGAGTAACTACCACACCACAAATGGCCCAATATCACCCATAAGTGACGCTACAGGCCACGCCCTGATACACAAAGATACAAGGCTTTCTGGAATGGGTAGGCTCACCAAGCCCCCTCCCTTCACTCCTTGGCTTGAAATAAAAGCCCTTGTGGATCTTGATGGTTTTGCATTTCAGATTTGGTATCCCATTGGTAAGTCTACAGCATGGAATTTTACAGTGACAATTTGTAAAGAATATAAATTTTTCAGTGGTTTGCAATGTTTGGAGGAATCCGCCATTGCTGCTTGCAGTTATATTTATTAGGATTCCTCCGTAAGGAGGAAACCTATTGTTATTGTTAGTTTTATTATTAGGATTCCTCCGTAAGGAGGAAACCTATTGTTATTGTTAGTTTTATTAGGATTCCTCTGTAAGGAGGAAACCTATTGTTATTGTTAGTTTTATTAGGATTCCTCCGTAAGGAGGAAACCTATTGTTATTGTTAGTTTTATTAGGATTCCTCCGTAAGGAGGAAACCTATTGTTATTGTTAGTTTTATTATTATTAGGATTCCTCCGTAAGGAGGAAACCTATTGTTATTGTTAGTTTTATTATTATTAGGATTCCTCCGTAAGGAGGAAACCTATTGTTATTGTTAGTTTTATTATTATTATTATTATTATTATTATTCTAGTTCCATGGGAGTCAATGGCAGCCCCTAGAACCCTTGGATAACTTTTTGTTAAATTTGGCACACTCATTAAGGACAGTTCCTTCTATACCTACACCAAGTTTCATGTATCCCATCAGACCACTCTAGCGCCACCAATGGGTCAAAGTTGGACTTGTGTTTACACACGCAACTTTTGAACCGTATGACTGATTTACAAAAATGAGGTACCATTGGATTCCCTGGATGAAGACGAGTTCAACGCACCCTATGACGTCAATTTCCGGTTGTATAGATTTTCCGCTATTTCCGGTTGTATCAAAAACCTTTGAAAGCCTACTCCTCCTACAATTATTGTCATATCTTCTTCAAAATGACCATAGATGATCTTCAGACCAAGCCTCACAAAAGTTATCCCATGGCGTTTTGATTTTCTAAACCGTTTGTCCGGCACAACCAATCAAAATCAGCAAAAAAGTAACCAAACAGGAACTTGGGTCAAATCTCAGCAAATCTTTGAGATATCAACACTAAACTTGGTATATCGGTGGACGACACTACAACATGTTACCATGTGCAAAGGCAACTTCATATCTCAAAAGATGATTGATATAAAGCAAATCGAATTTATCGCTAACGCTAAAATAATGCTTTACACATCCGCCGGTCAAAAACTGATACTTTGATTCAATCACAAGTTCATATGAAGACTCTTGAGAATGTTTAGTACACAAATCTGAGGAAAAGTTGACTGTAACATGAAAAGTCGATTTTATGTGAATATTTGAAACATGCATGCTTGGCTAATTGCTAACGAAATTTTCAATGAAATGTCTCCCCTGCTCTTCAGCGCGCGCGTGCTCCACATTCTCACACACTCAGCCTTTCCCTTGACACACGCACGGGCTTGGCGAGACGCATACACAACATTTCAGGCAATTGTGGGCTGACCAAGCCCCCACTCATTCCTTGGCTTGAAGTGAAGGCCCTTGTGGATCTTGATGGTAATGCATTTTAGAAAAAGTTCTCAAAATCCTGAAACATTGATAGTATAGGCCAGGAGTAACTACCACACCACAAATGACGCACCATTATCCATAGGTGGCGCTACGGCCAAGCCCCAATTTTCCATTTACAAAGTGATGCCATTCGCATCCCATTTGTCCCAAAATTCTGAAATTCATTAGATATGCCTTATTTCTCATGAGGAACAAAAAAGCCTCAATAACCTATAACGGCCGCCATATTGGATGTTTTTGTACAATAAAGATTTAGGAAACACGTTTTTTTGCTACTTCTCCTACAATTCTTGTCCAATCTTCCCCAGAATTGGCAGGTATCATCGTCAGAGCAACCCTCACTGAATTCTTTAACAGATTTTTGAATTTCAAAACCGTTTGTCCGGTACAGCCAATCAAAATCGTCAACAAAGCAACCAAACAGGAAGTTGGATCAAATCTCAGCAAATCTTTGAAATATCAACACCAAACTTGGTGTGTCACGTGAAAGACACTACGTCATGTTCCCATGTAGGAAGGCAAATTAATATCTTCAAAAATGATTGAAATGAAGGAAATCAAATTTATTTCTAACGCTAAAATAATGCTTTACACATCCGCCAGTCAAAAAACTCTGATTCAATCACAAGTTCATGAAGACTTTTGAGAATGTTTAGTACACAAATCTCAGAAAAAGTTGACTGTAAGATGAAAAGTTGAATTTAGGTGAATATTTGAAAAATGCATGCTTGGCTAATTGTTAAGGAAATTTCCAATGAAATGTCTCCCCTGCTCCTCAGCACGCGCGCTCCACATTCTCACACACTCAGCCTTTCCCTTGACACACGCACAAGCTTGGCGAGACGCATACACAACATTTCAGGCAATTGTGGGCTGACCAAGCCCCACTCATTGCTTGGTCTTTAGCAAAGGACCATGTGGATCTTGATGGTATTGCATTTCCGATTTTGTATGCAATGGTAAAAAGTTCTCAAAATCCTGAAACATTGATAGTATAGGCCAAGAGTAACTACCACACCACAAATGGCCCAATATCACCCATAAGTGACGCTACAGGCCACGCCCTGGTACACAAAGATACAAGGCTTTCTGGAATGGGTAGGCTCACCAAGCCCCCTCCCTTCACTCCTTGGCTTGAAATAAAAGCCCTTGTGGATCTTGATGGTATTGCATTTCAGATTTGGTATCCCATTGGTAAGTCTGCAGCATGGATTTTTACAGTGACAATTTGTGAAGAATATAAATTTTTCAGTGGTTTGCAATGTTTGGAGGAATCCGCCATTGCTGCTTGCAGTTATATTTATTATTATTAGGATTCCTCCGTAAGGAGGAAACCTATTGTTATTGTTAGTTTTATTATTATTATTATTAGGATTCCTCCGTAAGGAGGAAACCTATTGTTATTGTTAGTTTTATTATTATTATTATTATTCTAGTTCCATGGGAGTCAATGGCAGCCCCTAGAACCCTTGGATAACTTTTTGTTAAATTTGGCACACTCATTAAGGACAGTTCCTTCTATACCTACACCAAGTTTCATGTATCCCATCAGACCACTCTAGCGCCACCAATGGGTCAAAGTTGGACTTGTGTTTACACATGCAACTTTTGAACCGTATAACTGATTTTCAAAAATGAGGTACCATTGGATTCCCTGGATCAAGACGAGTTCAACGCACCCTATGACGTCAATTTCCGGTTATATAGATTTTCCGCTATTTCCGGTTGTATCAAAAACCTTTGAAAGCCTACTCCTCCTACAATTTTTGTCATATCTTCTTCAAAATGACCAGAGATGATCTTCAGACCAAGCCTCACAAAAGTTATCCCATGGCGGTTTGATTTTCTAAACCGTTTGTCCGGCACAGCCAATCAAAATCAGCAAAAAAGTAACCAAACAGGAACTTGGGTCAAATCTCAGCAAATCTTTAAGATATCAACACTAAACTTGGTATATCGGTGGACGACACTACAACATGTTACCATGTGCAAAGGCAACTTCATATCTCAGAAAATGATTGATATAAAGCAAATCGAATTTATCGCTAACGCTAAAATAATGCTTTACACATCCGCCGGTCAAAAACTGATACTTTGATTCAATCACAAGTTCATATGAAGACTCTTGAGAATGTTTAGTACACAAATCTGAGGAAAAGTTGACTGTAACATGAAAAGTCGATTTTATGTGAATATTTGAAACATGCATGCTTGGCTAATTGCTAACGAAATTTTCAATGCAATGTCTCCCCTGCTCTTCAGCGCGCGCGTGCTCCACATTCTCACACACTCAGCCTTTCCCTTGACACACGCGCGGGCTTGTCGAGACGCATACACAACATTTCAGGCAATTGTGGGCTGACCAAGCCCCCACTCATTCCTTGGCTTGAAGTGAAGGCCCTTGTGGATCTTGATGTTAATGCACTTTAGAAAAAGTTCTCAAAATCCTGAAACATTGATAGTATAGGCCAGGAGTAACTGCCACACCACAAATGACGCACCATTATCCATAGGTGGCGCTACGGCCAAGCCCCAATTGTCCATTTACAAAGTGATGCCATTCGCATCCCATTTGTCCCAAAATTCGTTAGATATGCCTTATTTCTCATGAGGAACAAAAAAGCCTCAATAACCTATAACGGCCGCCATATTGGATTTTTTTGTACAATAAAGATTTAGGAAACACGTTTTTTCGCTACTTCTCCTACAATTTTTGTCCAATCTTCCCCAGAATTGGCAGGTATCATCATCAGAGCCACCCTCACTGAATTCTTCAACAGATTTTTGAATTTCAAAACCGTTTGTCCGGTACAGGCAATCAAAATCGTCAACAAAGCAACCATACAGGAAGTTGGATCAAATCTCAGCAAATCTTTGAAATATCACCACCAAACTTGGTGTGTCACGTGTAAGACACTACATCATGTTCCCATGTGAAAAGGCAAAGTAATATCTTAAAAAATTATTGAAATAAAGGAAATCTAATTTATTTTTATATCTAACGCTAAAATAATGCTTTACACATCCGCCGGTCAAAAACTGATACTTTGATTCAATCACAAGTTCATGTTTAGTACACAAATCTGAGGAAAAGTTGACTGTAACATGAAAAGTCGATTTTATGTGAATATTTGAAACATGCATGCTTGGCTAATTGCTAACGAAATTTTCAATGAAATGTCTCCCCTGCTCTTCAGCGCGCGCGTGCTCCACATTCTCACACACTCAGCCTTTCCCTTGACACACGCGCGGGCTTGGCAAGACGCATACACAACATTTCAGGCAATTGTGGGCTGACCAAGCCCCCACTCATTCCTTGGCTTGAAGTGAAGGCCCTTGTGGATCTTGATGGTAATGCATTTTAGAAAAAGTTCTCAAAATCCTGAAACATTGATAGTATAGGCCAGGAGTAACTACCACACCACAAATGACACACCATTATCCATAGGTGGCGCTACGGCCAAGCCCCAATTGTCCATTTACAAAGTGATGCCATTCGCATCCCATTTGTCCCAAAATTCTGAAATTCATTAGATATGCCTTATTTCTCATGAGGAACAAAAAAGCCTCAATAACCTATAACGGCCGCCATATTGGATTTTTTTGTACAATAAAGATTTAGGAAACACGTTTTTTCGCTACTTCTCCTACAATTTTTGTCCAATCTTCCCCAGAATTGGCAGGTATCATCGTCAGAGCAACCCTCACTGAATCCTTCAACAGATTTTTGAATTTCAAAACCGTTTGTCCGGTAGAGCCAATCAAAATCTGCAACAAAGCAACCAAACAGGAAGTTGGATCAAATCTCAGCAAATCTTTGAAATATCACCACCAAACTTGGTGTGTCACGTGAAAGACACTACATCATGTTCCCATGTGAGAAGGCAAATTAATGTCTTAAAAAATGATTGAAATAAAGGAAATCTAATTTATTTCTAATGCTAAAATAATGCTTTACACATCCGCCAGTCAAAAACTGATACTCTAATTCAATCACAAAATCATGAAGACTCTTGAGAATGTTTAGTACACAAATCTCAGAAAAAGTTGACTGTTAAATGTGTTCTTATTCAAGTTTCCCCCAACTGTCATTCATTTAAGATG
This sequence comes from Osmerus mordax, assembly GCF_038355195.1. Lineage (NCBI taxonomy): Eukaryota > Metazoa > Chordata > Actinopteri > Osmeriformes > Osmeridae > Osmerus > Osmerus mordax. Next base: position 10,179,016 of record NC_090052.1, read on the forward strand.
CAATCTTGTGTTTAAGGTATTAGGCTATCATGTTTCAAAGAAAAACGATTATGGATGTTGATTTAATGCAGTTGGCATATTATACAACATACTCTAATCCAACATATAGAAATACATGACATTTGATCTCTGATTCTAGAATATTAGATATAGAAAATATTGTAAAAACAAGATTGTGTCCTAAAAGAATGGTTAAAAAGTGACCAAGCTAAGATAAGTATTTACTATGACATTTTACTTATGCAGGTGGTACTGAAAGATTCCAGTCCTGTGGAGCTGCTTCATCACAGCTGCACATGTGTTGCTGGAGCAGCTTTATGCAACCACTGTGTCGCTTTGCTGTTCCAGTCAGCACATTACTCTCAGCTGAAGGTGCCAGTGGTCCCTCCTGTGCTAAGCTGTACTGAAGGAGAACAGCAGTGGCACAAGCCCAGAACGTTGGTAAATTTGCACTGTAATTACAGAGCTGTTGGATATATTTTCTAACTATATTTAACTTCTAACTGTATTGTGCTTAACTTGATAGGGTGTAAAGCCAGGCCCTGTGGATAAGATGGCTGTGCTTTCTGCTAAACCAAAGTGTAGAGCAACCAAAGATGGTGTAAGGTAAAACCTGAATATTGCATTTTACATTTACATTTAGTCATTTAGCAGACGCTCTTATCCAGAGCGACTTACAGTAAGTACAGGGACATTCCCCCCAGGCAAGTAGGGTGAAGTGCCTTGCCCAAGGACACAACGTCAGTTGGCATGACCGGGAATCGAACTGGCAACCTTCGGATTACTAACCCGACTCCCTCACCGCTCAGCCAACTGACTCCCTCGATATTGTCGATGTATTCCAATATGTTGCCTGTTTGAATTAAAACACCTGTGTGGATATGCCACTTTCCACTCATGAAAGTGTTATGTTCCACACAGGAGCACACTCTACAAAGGCCTCAGTGGGGAATTGCCTGATCTTACTGTCCTTCGGGTTAGTAGGGATTTCATATCAAACAATATACTAGTATTTCATGATTTTCATTTTCCTCTCCTTTTGATTAAATGTACTATGACCCATCAATTATACAAACAAGTATTCTGCTTTTGAAGAAAGAATTGATTGAACTGAAACAAAATAAATGTTTACACAAGGGTTCTTTATTATGAACTTATTTGTAATGGTGTCTGGCGTTGTGCATGATGCGCAACATATTGTGGCCATGAAAATGTATGGTATAATCATTTTGTTTGATATTGCTAATCATTATATTATTACATCCCTAGGTGACAGAGGCGTATAAAGATTTTTCTACAGCGGAGGCGCCGATGATCTGCAGCATGGGCATTAGCTGTGAAATTCCCCTGGTTGACTCTGCCCGTGGCAAGGTTCAAGCCGGAAGTCCATTGTCCTACCAACAACCAGCAACAGCAAAGAGAGATCTGTCCTTCCATGCTGCCCCACCACGTCCATCTATGCCTCTTCAGAATTACTGCCTACAGCCATCAAGTTGCATGTTTGTCTGTACTGAACCACAACAGCTACACCATAGGAGTCTGGAGGTCACCTGGGACATGATGCACAAATTTGAATGTGCTACCAGAGCACAAAGTTCATGTACTGAATGGCATCAGCTAAGGAGGCATAGATTGACGGCGTCACGTTTCAGGGAGATCTGCCAGGTTGGAGAGAACTCTGAAGAAGGTCTGGCTAACCGGATACTGCAAGGGACACGTCAGACGGCAGCTATGAAGAGGGGGCTCGAATTAGAGGCAGATGCTATTTGGGAATATTGCCAAATGAAAAGGGTCAACCACTACCCCTGTGGATTGGTAATTCACCCTGACGCTCCTTGGCTGGGGGCGTCTCCAGACGGGTTAATCTTTGACCCTTCAGAGCCATGTCAGTTTGGGCTGATTGAGATGAAGTGCCCAAATGTTAAAAGCTATGTGGACTGCCCGTATCTCAAAATGAAGTCAGGCAAATTGGAGCTAAAAGAAAAGCATGCTTACTACTGGCAAGTACAGGGGCAGATGCTAATAACGGGAATGAGTTGGTGTGATTTTGTAGTCTCAGCTGAGGAAGATGTACTCATCCAAAGAATTTACAGAGACAATGATGTTTTGGATATAATCAGAGAGAAAGTAGACAGGTTTTATTTTTATGTCTACTTGCAGAAATGTGTAATGCTTCAGGATTGAGATAAAATATTCTAAGATCTGTTCTTTAATTTTCACTTTTAATGGTACGTTTTATGATTGAGATGATTTTATGTTAATGTTTGTGCATCTTTAACTTTCAATGGCAGATGTTTTCCATGATTAACCTTGCCTTCCCAAAAAGTAAACACAATAAAATGTGTGTGTGCTGTGAGCACGCCAAGAAATATTTATTATCTTGATATTAAAGGCAATTAAAATGATTTCATTTCATGAATTCTGTATGTTTAACAGAACAATAGTTATCAAATTCCTCAGAAAAAGATTAAGCTACAATATCAAACTTCATATCTCCATTTCTTGACAAGAGGTCCATTTTGGTAATTTGAGAGGAGACAAGCGACAGTGAAGAGTTGGTTTATGCTCCCTGCAATGGAGAGAGGGATGGTGGTATCAAAGAGTTTATTTTCTTTAACTCGTCTGATCATCCTCTCGACATGCACCCTCAAACGGGCGATGGACTGCGTCTTCAGAACATCCACCTCTGGCATTTGGGCCCTCTTGGAGAGGAAGGCAGGACGATGAACAGTCCCAGGTACAAGGTCATCCACCAAGAATCCCTTGTCAACCATGATGGCCATGTCAGGCGTTAAGAGTGGTGCAATCCCTGACTGACGAAACACCTCCTTGTCACTCATGGAACCCTCAAAGAGTGCTGAAACAAAACTCAGGGCTCCGTGAGGGGACATGCCCACCATGGCCTTAAAGGTGCAGTGGGACTTGTAGGTCGAGAAAACTTCGCTCTGAAGGAGCATGGATGACGGTGTTTGACACCGTAGCTCTGTACAGTCGAGGACCACCTGTGTGTCACTGTAGCTGCCATCAAAGTCGCGTGGAAGATGGGCCTTCACAGCTGCTGGAGACATCCATATACAGACTGAGCCCAGTAAGCTGTAGAGGAAGTTGGCCCAGGTCACGATGATTCGGCTGACGGTTGCTCGGTGGATGTTAAATCTATGACCCAACTCCCTCTGGGTACAGCCAGTGGACAGGTATGTCAGGAAGAGCTCATCTATTGGCAGCAGTTTCTGTGGGGAGAAGTGTTTAATGAGTGTTAGTTCAAAACCACCCTTTTAATGCTTAGGGATCTGTGTCTGTGTGTTTTTTGGGTGAATGGGTACTTACAGTTGGTCTGGTTAAAGGGCTTTCAGTTGTTGTGCTAGTGGCGTAGGTTTTCTTTGCTCTGGTGACCCTAATTATTTTGGCTGTTCGATCAGGTTCCAAAACGCCATCAGATGCTCGTATGAGGGGAATCTAAAATACAGCATTACAATTGAAATCAGTTTTCTTGTCATACAAGCTTAAGAATAACATTAAATATCCCATGACATGCATGTTTTTGTATGCTTTTATATAGGCCTTAATGGTCCCCTAATATCTGAAGTCTCTTTCCCGAAATTCAGCCTTGGAACTCATTAATGTTCAATAACCTCCTAAAGTGAACATTTCATGTCATGAGACCTTTAAGAAAAAAAGAGGAAATAATCAAGTTAAGAGAATATGTTGATCTAATAACTAGCTTACCTGGTGTAAAATCTGATGTCTTCAGGAGACGAAGCAAACCGTTTCAGTCCAAAGTTGGAAAGATGATACGTTTGGACCTGCTCTCTCAGCGCCTCGAGTTCCCTCAACATATCTCCATACTGCTCCCTGTCCACACATACGGTACCGCTGGCCCCATAGTCGTGGTCCACGACCATCGGGACCATGGCGGGTTGCTCGCTGTCCTCCTCTGGCTCTGCCGGGTCAGGTTCCGGACTTGGTGGTCGAGATCGGCGCTCCCAAACACCAGCCCGTGACTTACTGGTGTATTTGTTCCACTCAAATAAAGAAGGAACAGAGCCTGCTGCCAAAACCCGTCTACCCTTAGCAGTAGTGACGATTTCATGGTCTTCGAAAAGTCGACTGCAAACCTTGGTGTGTTGGGTCACTGAATATTCCACCCTCCTTATTTTGTGCAGCCACCGCACACGAAGGCAGGTGTCCTTCGGGAAGCAGTGGAAGCTCAAATGGTTGTTATAACGGCCTGAAGCCGAGCAAAGTGGCACACAACAGTGTTCCTTAGACCCACGCACAGTACCTTGGAACTTGAATGTATCACGTACATTATATTTCTTTTTACTTTCTTTTTTCCGTACAACTGCACCACTCATCTTGTTGTTCGTTCACTAATTCGGATGAGGACAGGAAGTAAACCGGAAACTGATTTGCCGAATTTGGGCTACGGCGGAAGTTCGTCAGTACGATTGTGCACAGAGCCTATTGTGGGCTGACCAAGCCCCCACTCATTGCTTGGTCTTTAGCAAAGGCCCGTGTGGATCTTGGTGGTATTGCATTTCCGATTTTGTAGGCAATGGTAAAAAGTTCTCAAAATCCTGAAACATTGATAGTATAGGCCAAGAGTAACTACCACACCACAAATGGCCCAATATCACCCATAAGTGACGCTACAGGCCACACCCTGATACACAAAAGATACAAGGCTTTCTGGAATGGGTAGGCTCACCAAGCCCCCTCCCTTCAATCCTTGGCTTGAAATAAAAGCCCTTGTGGATCTCGATGGTATTGCATTTCAGATTTGCTATCACATTGGTAAGTCTGCAGCATGGAATTTTACAGTGACAATTTGTAAAGAATATACATTTTTCAGTGGTTTGCAATGTTTGGAGGAATCCGCCATTGCTGCTTGCAGTTATATTTAGGATTCCTCCGTAAGGAGGAAACCTATTGTTATTGTTAGTTTTATTATTATTATTATTAGGATTCCTCCGTAAGGAGGAAACCTATTGTTATTGTTAGTTTTATTATTATTATTATTATTATTATTATTATTATTCTAGTTCCATGGGAGTCAATGGCAGCCCCTAGAACCCTTGGATAACTTTTTGTTAAATTTGGCACACTCATTAAGGACAGTTCCTTCTATACCTACACCAAGTTTCATGTATCCCATCAGACCACTCTAGCGCCACCAATGGGTCAAAGTTGGACTTGTGTTTACACACGCAACTTTTGAACCGTATGACTGATTTACAAAAATGAGGTACCATTGGATTCCCTGGATGAAGACGAGTTCAACGCACCCTATGACGTCAATTTCCGGTTGTATAGATTTTCCGCTATTTCCGGTTGTATCAAAAACCTTTGAAAGCCTACTCCTCCTACAATTATTGTCATATCTTCTTCAAAATGACCATAGATGATCTTCAGACCAAGCCTCACAAAAGTTATCCCATGGCGTTTTGATTTTCTAAACCGTTTGTCCGGCACAACCAATCAAAATCAGCAAAAAAGTAACCAAACAGGAACTTGGGTCAAATCTCAGCAAATCTTTGAGATATCAACACTAAACTTGGTATATCGGTGGACGACACTACAACATGTTACCATGTGCAAAGGCAACTTCATATCTCAAAAGATGATTGATATAAAGCAAATCGAATTTATCGCTAACGCTAAAATAATGCTTTACACATCCGCCGGTCAAAAACTGATACTTTGATTCAATCACAAGTTCATATGAAGACTCTTGAGAATGTTTAGTACACAAATCTGAGGAAAAGTTGACTGTAACATGAAAAGTCGATTTTATGTGAATATTTGAAACATGCATGCTTGGCTAATTGCTAACGAAATTTTCAATGAAATGTCTCCCCTGCTCTTCAGCGCGCGCGTGCTCCACATTCTCACACACTCAGCCTTTCCCTTGACACACGCGCGGGCTTGGCGAGACGCATACACAACATTTCAGGCAATTGTGGGCTGACCAAGCCCCCACTCATTCCTTGGCTTGAAGTGAAGGCCCTTGTGGATCTTGATGGTAATGCATTTTAGAAAAAGTTCTCAAAATCCTGAAACATTGATAGTATAGGCCAGGAGTAACTACCACACCACAAATGACGCACCATTATCCATAGGTGGCGCTACGGCCAAGCCCCAATTTTCCATTTACAAAGTGATGCCATTCGCATCCCATTTGTCCCAAAATTCTGAAATTCATTAGATATGCCTTATTTCTCATGAGGAACAAAAAAGCCTCAATAACCTATAACGGCCGCCATATTGGATGTTTTTGTACAATAAAGATTTAGGAAACACGTTTTTTTGCTACTTCTCCTACAATTCTTGTCCAATCTTCCCCAGAATTGGCAGGTATCATCGTCAGAGCAACCCTCACTGAATTCTTTAACAGATTTTTTAATTTCAAAACCGTTTGTCCGGTACAGCCAATCAAAATCGTCAACAAAGCAACCAAACAGGAAGTTGGATCAAATCTCAGCAAATCTTTGAAATATCACCACCAAACTTGGTGTGTCACGTGAAAGACACTACATCATGTTCCCATGTGAGAAGGCAAATTAATATCTTAAAAAATGATTGAAATAAAGGAAATCTTTTTTATTTCTAACGCTAAAATAATGCTTTACACATCCGCCAGTCAAAAACTGATACTCTGATTCAATTACAAGTTCATGAAGACTCTTGAGAATGTTTAGTACACAAATCTCAGAAAAGTTGACTGTAAAATGAAAAGTTGATTTTTGGTGAATATTAAAAAAATGAATGCTTGGCTAATTGTTAAGGAAATTTCCAATGAAATGTCTCCCCTGCTCCTCAGCGCGCGCGCTCCACATTCTCACACACTCAGCCTTTCCCTTGACACACGCGCAAGCTTGACGAGACGCATACACAACATTTCAGGCAATTGTGGGCTGACCAAGCCCCCACTCATAGCTTGGTCTTTAGCAAAGGCCCATGTGGATCTTGATGGTATTGCATTTCCGATTTTGTATACAATGGTAAAAAGTTCTCAAAATCCTGAAACATTGATAGTATAGGCCATGAGAAACTACCACACCACAAATGACCCACCATTACCCATAGGTGGCGCTACGGCCACGCCCCAATTGTCCATTTTCAAAGTGATGGCATTTCCACACCATCAGTCTAAAACGTCGGAAACTATACATGCCTTATTTATAATGGGAAACTATACAGTGGTGACCCATACAGTCCACCATGTACGGTGAACATTTTGATAACGTACAAATATCTTCTTATGAACCATGACTCCAATTGACTAGAAGTTTTGTTTGATGTGTAGGCCACACGTAGTTATGCTTGTTTGCTACCACAATAGCTATGGGAATAAGAGTGAATGCAATGAAGAGGTTATTGAAACGCAATACTCGAGTTGGTGCATGTCAGTTTAGGCAGAGGTAGCTTTTTAAACCTCTACAGCCATGCCCCAATTTGCCTATATTCAAAGTGATGCCATTTGCATCCCATTTGTCCCAAAATTCTGAAATTCATTAGATATGCCTTATTTCTCATGAGGAACAAAAAAACCTAAGAACCTATAACGGGCGCCATATTGGATTTTTCTGTACAATAAAGATTAAGGAAACACGTTTTTTCGCTACTCCTCCTTCAATTCTGGTGCAATCTTCCCCAGAATTGGCACACATCATCGTCAGAGCAACCCTCACTCATGTATTCAACAGATTTTTTATTTTCACAACCGTTTGTCTGGTACAGCTCCTCAGCGCGCGAGTGCTCCACATTCTCACACACTCAGCCTTTCCCTTGACACACGCGCAAGCTTGGCGAGACGCATACACAACATTTCAGGGAATTGTGGGCTGACCAAGCCCCCACTCATTGCTTGGTCTTTAGCAAAGGCCCATGTGGATCTTGGTGGTATTGCATTTCCGATTTTGTATGCAATGGTAAAAAGTTCTCAAAATCCTGAAACATTGATAGTATAGGCCATGAGAAACTACCACACCACAAATGGCCCAATATCACCCATAGGTGACGCTACAGGCCAAAGATACAAGGCTTTCTGGAATGGGTAGGCTCACCAAGCCCCCACCCTTCATTCCTTGGCTTGAAATAAAAGCCCTTGTGGATCTTGATGGTATTGCATTTCAGATTTGGTATCCCATTGGTAAGTCTACAGCATGGATGTTTCTATACAGTGACAATTTGTGAAGAATATACATTTTTCAATGGTTCGCAATGTTTTGGAGGAATCCGCCATTGCTGCTTGCAGCTATATTTAGGATTCCTCCGTAAGGAGGAAACCTATTGTTATTGTTAGTTTTATTATTATTATTATTATTATTATTATTATTATTATTATTCTAGTTCCATGGGAGTCAATGGCAGCCCCTAGAACCCTTGGATAACTTTTTGTTAAATTTGGCACACTCATTAAGGACAGTTCCTTCTATACCTACACCAAGTTTCATGTATCCCATCAGACCACTCTAGCGCCACCAATGGGTCAAAGTTGGACTTGTGTTTACACACGCAACTTTTGAACCGTATGACTGATTTACAAAAATGAGGTACCATTGGATTCCCTGGATGAAGACGAGTTCAACGCACCCTATGACGTCAATTTCCGGTTGTATAGATTTTCCGCTATTTCCGGTTGTATCAAAAACCTTTGAAAGCCTACTCCTCCTACAATTATTGTCATATCTTCTTCAAAATGACCATAGATGATCTTCAGACCAAGCCTCACAAAAGTTATCCCATGGCGTTTTGATTTTCTAAACCGTTTGTCCGGCACAACCAATCAAAATCAGCAAAAAAGTAACCAAACAGGAACTTGGGTCAAATCTCAGCAAATCTTTGAGATATCAACACTAAACTTGGTATATCGGTGGACGACACTACAACATGTTACCATGTGCAAAGGCAACTTCATATCTCAAAAGATGATTGATATAAAGCAAATCGAATTTATCGCTAACGCTAAAATAATGCTTTACACATCCGCCGGTCAAAAACTGATACTTTGATTCAATCACAAGTTCATATGAAGACTCTTGAGAATGTTTAGTACACAAATCTGAGGAAAAGTTGACTGTAACATGAAAAGTCGATTTTATGTGAATATTTGAAACATGCATGCTTGGCTAATTGCTAACGAAATTTTCAATGAAATGTCTCCCCTGCTCTTCAGCGCGCGCGTGCTCCACATTCTCACACACTCAGCCTTTCCCTTGACACACGCGCGGGCTTGGCGAGACGCATACACAACATTTCAGGCAATTGTGGGCTGACCAAGCCCCCACTCATTCCTTGGCTTGAAGTGAAGGCCCTTGTGGATCTTGATGGTAATGCATTTTAGAAAAAGTTCTCAAAATCCTGAAACATTGATAGTATAGGCCAGGAGTAACTACCACACCACAAATGACGCACCATTATCCATAGGTGGCGCTACGGCCAAGCCCCAATTTTCCATTTACAAAGTGATGCCATTCGCATCCCATTTGTCCCAAAATTCTGAAATTCATTAGATATGCCTTATTTCTCATGAGGAACAAAAAAGCCTCAATAACCTATAACGGCCGCCATATTGGATGTTTTTGTACAATAAAGATTTAGGAAACACGTTTTTTTGCTACTTCTCCTACAATTCTTGTCCAATCTTCCCCAGAATTGGCAGGTATCATCGTCAGAGCAACCCTCACTGAATTCTTTAACAGATTTTTGAATTTCAAAACCGTTTGTCCGGTACAGCCAATCAAAATCGTCAACAAAGCAACCAAACAGGAAGTTGGATCAAATCTCAGCAAATCTTTGAAATATCAACACCAAACTTGGTAAGATGACTCGGAACCGTCTTCTGAGGATGTCCAATCAATTTGGTGTCATGTGATCGTGTCATGTGATCGGCGTGGCCGCAGGAACCAAAAATGTTTTTTGGCCAATAACTGTTGATTTGTTTGCCTTTAGTTCATGAAAACTCTTGAGAATGTTTAGTACACAAATCTCAGAAAAAGTTGACTGTAAGATGAAAAGTTGAATTTTGGTGAATATTTGAAAAATGCATGCTTGGCTAATTGTTAAGGAAATTTCCAATGAAATGTCTCCCTCTGCTCCTCAGCGCGCGCGCTACACATTCTCACACACTCAGCCTTTCCCTTGACACACGCGCAAGCTTGACGAGACGCATACACAACATTTCAGGCAATTGTGGGCTGACCAAGCCCCCACTCATTGCTTGGTCTTTAGCAAAGGCCCATGTGGATCTTGATGGTAATGCATTTTAGAAAAAGTTCTCAAAATCCTGAAACATTGATAGTATAGGCCAGGAGTAACTACCACACCACAAATGACGCACCATTATCCATAGGTGGCGCTACGGCCAAGCCCCAATTTTCCATTTACAAAGTGATGCCATTCGCATCCCATTTGTCCCAAAATTCTGAAATTCATTAGATATGCCTTATTTCTCATGAGGAACAAAAAAGCCTCAATAACCTATAACGGCCGCCATATTGGATGTTTTTGTACAATAAAGATTTAGGAAACACGTTTTTTTGCTACTTCTCCTACAATTCTTGTCCAATCTTCCCCAGAATTGGCAGGTATCATCGTCAGAGCAACCCTCACTGAATTCTTTAACAGATTTTTGAATTTCAAAACCGTTTGTCCGGTACAGCCAATCAAAATCGTCAACAAAGCAACCAAACAGGAAGTTGGATCAAATCTCAGCAAATCTTTGAAATATCAACACCAAACTTGGTGTGTCACGTGAAAGACACTACGTCATGTTCCCATGTAGGAAGGCAAATTAATATCTTCAAAAATGATTGAAATGAAGGAAATCAAATTTATTTCTAACGCTAAAATAATGCTTTACACATCCGCCAGTCAAAAAACTCTGATTCAATCACAAGTTCATGAAGACTTTTGAGAATGTTTAGTACACAAATCTCAGAAAAAGTTGACTGTAAGATGAAAAGTTGAATTTAGGTGAATATTTGAAAAATGCATGCTTGGCTAATTGTTAAGGAAATTTCCAATGAAATGTCTCCCCTGCTCCTCAGCACGCGCGCTCCACATTCTCACACACTCAGCCTTTCCCTTGACACACGCACAAGCTTGGCGAGACGCATACACAACATTTCAGGCAATTGTGGGCTGACCAAGCCCCACTCATTGCTTGGTCTTTAGCAAAGGACCATGTGGATCTTGATGGTATTGCATTTCCGATTTTGTATGCAATGGTAAAAAGTTCTCAAAATCCTGAAACATTGATAGTATAGGCCAAGAGTAACTACCACACCACAAATGGCCCAATATCACCCATAAGTGACGCTACAGGCCACGCCCTGGTACACAAAGATACAAGGCTTTCTGGAATGGGTAGGCTCACCAAGCCCCCTCCCTTCACTCCTTGGCTTGAAATAAAAGCCCTTGTGGATCTTGATGGTATTGCATTTCAGATTTGGTATCCCATTGGTAAGTCTGCAGCATGGATTTTTACAGTGACAATTTGTGAAGAATATAAATTTTTCAGTGGTTTGCAATGTTTGGAGGAATCCGCCATTGCTGCTTGCAGTTATATTTAGGATTCCTCCGTAAGGAGGAAACCTATTGTTATTGTTAGTTTTATTAGGATTCCTCCGTAAGGAGGAAACCTATTGTTATTGTTAGTTTTATTATTATTATTATTATTATTATTATTCTAGTTCCATGGGAGTCAATGGCAGCCCCTAGAACCCTTGGATAACTTTTTGTTAAATTTGGCACACTCATTAAGGACAGTTCCTTCTATACCTACACCAAGTTTCATGTATCCCATCAGACCACTCTAGCGCCACCAATGGGTCAAAGTTGGACTTGTGTTTACACACGCAACTTTTGAACCGTATGACTGATTTACAAAAATGAGGTACCATTGGATTCCCTGGATGAAGACGAGTTCAACGCACCCTATGACGTCAATTTCCGGTTGTATAGATTTTCCGCTATTTCCGGTTGTATCAAAAACCTTTGAAAGCCTACTCCTCCTACAATTATTGTCATATCTTCTTCAAAATGACCATAGATGATCTTCAGACCAAGCCTCACAAAAGTTATCCCATGGCGTTTTGATTTTCTAAACCGTTTGTCCGGCACAACCAATCAAAATCAGCAAAAAAGTAACCAAACAGGAACTTGGGTCAAATCTCAGCAAATCTTTGAGATATCAACACGTAACTTGGTATGTCACAAGGAAGACACTACAACATGTTACCATGTGCAAAGGCAACTTCATATCTCAAAAGATGATTGATATAAAGCAAATTGAATTTATCGCTAACGCTAAAATAATGCTTTACACATCCGCCGGTCAAAAACTGATACTTTGATTCAATCACAAGTTCATATGAAGACTCTTGAGAATGTTTAGTACACAAATCTGAGGAAAAGTTGACTGTAACATGAAAAGTCGATTTTATGTGAATATTTGAAACATGCATGCTTGGCTAATTGCTAACGAAATTTTCAATGAAATGTCTCCCCTGCTCTTCAGCGCGCGCGTGCTCCACATTCTCACACACTCAGCCTTTCCCTTGACACACGCGCGGGCTTGGCGAGACGCATACACAACATTTCAGGCAATTGTGGGCTGACCAAGCCCCCACTCATTCCTTGGCTTGAAGTGAAGGCCCTTGTGGATCTTGATGGTAATGCATTTTAGAAAAAGTTCTCAAAATCCTGAAACATTGATAGTATAGGCCAGGAGTAACTACCACACCACAAATGACGCACCATTATCCATAGGTGGCGCTACGGCCAAGCCCCAATTTTCCATTTACAAAGTGATGCCATTCGCATCCCATTTGTCCCAAAATTCTGAAATTCATTAGATATGCCTTATTTCTCATGAGGAACAAAAAAGCCTCAATAACCTATAACGGCCGCCATATTGGATGTTTTTGTACAATAAAGATTTAGGAAACACGTTTTTTTGCTACTTCTCCTACAATTCTTGTCCAATCTTCCCCAGAATTGGCAGGTATCATCGTCAGAGCAACCCTCACTGAATTCTTTAACAGATTTTTGAATTTCAAAACCGTTTGTCCGGTACAGCCAATCAAAATCGTCAACAAAGCAACCAAACAGGAAGTTGGATCAAATCTCAGCAAATCTTTGAAATATCAACACCAAACTTGGTGTGTCACGTGAAAGACACTACGTCATGTTCCCATGTAGGAAGGCAAATTAATATCTTCAAAAATGATTGAAATGAAGGAAATCAAATTTATTTCTAACGCTAAAATAATGCTTTACACATCCGCCAGTCAAAAAACTCTGATTCAATCACAAGTTCATGAAGACTTTTGAGAATGTTTAGTACACAAATCTCAGAAAAAGTTGACTGTAAGATGAAAAGTTGAATTTAGGTGAATATTTGAAAAATGCATGCTTGGCTAATTGTTAAGGAAATTTCCAATGAAATGTCTCCCCTGCTCCTCAGCACGCGCGCTCCACATTCTCACACACTCAGCCTTTCCCTTGACACACGCACAAGCTTGGCGAGACGCATACACAACATTTCAGGCAATTGTGGGCTGACCAAGCCCCACTCATTGCTTGGTCTTTAGCAAAGGACCATGTGGATCTTGATGGTATTGCATTTCCGATTTTGTATGCAATGGTAAAAAGTTCTCAAAATCCTGAAACATTGATAGTATAGGCCAAGAGTAACTACCACACCACAAATGGCCCAATATCACCCATAAGTGACGCTACAGGCCACGCCCTGGTACACAAAGATACAAGGCTTTCTGGAATGGGTAGGCTCACCAAGCCCCCTCCCTTCACTCCTTGGCTTGAAATAAAAGCCCTTGTGGATCTTGATGGTATTGCATTTCAGATTTGGTATCCCATTGGTAAGTCTGCAGCATGGATTTTTACAGTGACAATTTGTGAAGAATATAAATTTTTCAGTGGTTTGCAATGTTTGGAGGAATCCGCCATTGCTGCTTGCAGTTATATTTAGGATTCCTCCGTAAGGAGGAAACCTATTGTTATTGTTAGTTTTATTATTATTAGGATTCCTCCGTAAGGAGGAAACCTATTGTTATTGTTAGTTTTATTATTATTATTAGGATTCCTCCGTAAGGAGGAAACCTATTGTTATTGTTAGTTTTATTATTATTATTATTATTATTATTATTATTATTCTAGTTCCATGGGAGTCAATGGCAGCCCCTAGAACCCTTGGATAACTTTTTGTTAAATTTGGCACACTCATTAAGGACAGTTCCTTCTATACCTACACCTAGTTTCATGTATCCCATCAGACCACTCTAGCGCCACCAATGGGTCAAAGTTGGACTTGTGTTTACACACGCAACTTTTGAACCGTATGACTGATTTTCAAAAATGAGGTACCATTGGATTCCCTGGATCAAGACGAGTTCAACGCACCCTATGACGTCAATTTCCGGTTATATAGATTTTCCGCTATTTCCGGTTGTATAGAAAACCTTTGAAAGCCTACTCCTCCTACAATTTTTGTCATATCTTCTTCAAAATGACCAGAGATGATCTTCAGACCAAGCCTCACAAAAGTTATCCCATGGCGTTTTGATTTTCTAAACCGTTTGTCCGGCACAGCCAATCAAAATCAGCAATAAAAGAAACCAAACAGGAAGTTGGGTCAAATCTCAGCAAATCTTTGAGATATCAACACGTAACTTGGTATGTCACAAGGAAGACACTACAACAAGTTACCATATGCAAAGGCTATTTCATATCTCCAAAAATGGTTGATATAAAGCAAATCGAATTTATCGCTAACGCTAAAATAATGCTTTACACATCCGCCGGTCAAAAACTGATACTTTGATTCAATCACAAGTTCATATGAAGACTCTTGAGAATGTTTAGTACACAAATCTGAGGAAAAGTTGACTGTAACATGAAAAGTCGATTTTATGTGAATATTTGAAACATGCATGCTTGGCTAATTGCTAACGAAATTTTCAATGAAATGTCTCCCCTGCTCTTCAGCGCGCGCGTGCTCCACATTCTCACACACTCAGCCTTTCCCTTGACACACGCGCGGGCTTGGCGAGACGCATACACAACATTTCAGGCAATTGTGGGCTGACCAAGCCCCCACTCATTCCTTGGCTTGAAGTGAAGGCCCTTGTGGATCTTGATGGTAATGCATTTTAGAAAATGTTCTCAAAATCCTGAAACATTGATAGTAAGTAAGTAAGTAAGTAAGACTTTATTTATATAGCACATTTCATACAAGAATTGTAGCTCAAGGTGCTTTACATAAAATCAATAAAAACAATAATACAAGTGATAAATAATTCAAACAATAATAAAAATCCCAATAAGATCTCTGTTCAAGAGAGAAAACAACTTTAAAAAGTAGGAAAACCCTTTTGAGATAAAATTACTTAAATGCTTCGGTAAAAAGGTAGGTTTTAAGCTGTCTTTTAAAAATGTCTAGAGTGTTAGCTTCCCTAATATTTATGGGTAATTTGTTCCATAGTTTTGGGGCGTAATTGACAAAGGCCGAATCACCAATCTTCTTATGACTGCTTCTGGTGACCTCTAATAGGCCTGCATTTGATGATCGCAGTGTTCTAGCTGGTGTGTAGTTTATAAAGGAGTTAGCAATGTAGCTAGGTCCTTGTCCGTGTAGAGCTTTGTATGTGAGAAAAAGGACCTTAAAGTCAATTCTGAAGGTAACAGGGAGCCAGTGTAAAGTAGCTAGGACAGGACTAATGTGTTTTCTCCTTTTAGTTTTGGTTAATAATCTAGCTGCAGAATTTTGAATGAGCTGTAGTCTTTCAGTGGTTTTCTTGGGAAGACCAGTGAAAAGTGCGTTACAGTAGTCCAGCCGGCTGGATATAAAAGCATGAATTAACTTCTCTGCATCATTTTGGTTTATGAATGGTCGTACCTTTGCTATATTCCTCAGGTGAAAGAAAGCTGTTTTGGTCACTTTATTAATGTGAGAGTTGAAATTCAAATCTGAGTCCAGGATTACGCAGAGACTCGTCACCTCTGGTTTAAGACAGGGGGTTAAGCCTCCAAGATTCTTAATAAGCATCTCTCTTTTGGATTTGGGGCCACATAGTAGGACTTCGGTTTTGTCTTCATTTAATTTAAGAAAGTTATCATTCATCCATTTGTTTATTGCCAACAGGCAGTTTGTAATGGAATTGATGGCCGTTGCATCGTTGGGTTCAGTGGATATATATAGTTGTGTGTCATCCGCATAGCTATGGAAATCTATGTTATGTTTTCTGATTATGTCGCCGAGTGGTAACATATAAAGAGAAAAAAGTAATGGACCTAAGCAGCTTCCTTGAGCAACCCCGTAGCAGTTCTGATGTTTCTTGGACCTATGGTCACCTAAACTAACATAAAACTTCCTTCCTGTGATATATGATTTCAGCCAGTTCAATACACTATCCGTGAACCCAATAAGCTTTTCCAGTCTATTGATTAGGATGTCGTGATCAATTGTATCAAATGCTGCACTGAGATCTAACAGGATAAGGATAGAGACTTTATTTGCATCAGAGTTTAGTCTGAGGTCGCTAATTATTTTGGTGAGAGCAGTTTCAGTACTGTGATATTTCCTGAAACCTGACTGCGAGACTTCCAGGATGTTATTTTCTTCAAGAAAATAATTTAATTGGACTAAAACTATCTTTTCCAGTACTTTACTAATAAATGGGAGGTTTGATATTGGTCTGTAATTTGCAAGTAGACTGTTATCCAATTTGGGTTTCTTTAATAGGGGCTTTACAACAGCTGTTTTGAAGGCATCTGGGAAGACGCCAGTTCTAAGGGATGTGTTTATAATCTCTAGCACCGGACCTGAGACACTATCAAACACTCGCTTAAAGAATGTTGTGGGTATAGGATCAATATCTGAGGTTGTGGAGTTAGATTCGCTGACAATTTTGGAAAGTTCACTAAGTGTGATACAGGTAAATGTGCTCATGGTTATGTTGCAGAATCTACTGATGTCAGTTTCGACCCCACTATTAATAATACTCGCTCTAATCAAAGTTATTTTGTTCTTGAAGAACAAAGCAAGCTCTTCACATTTAACTGCTGAGGATGGAGGTGGGGCAGGGACAGTGTTTAGCAGCTGGTCAATGGTGGAGAAAAGAACTCTGGAATTTCTGGCATTTTCTGTAATAATGTTGGAGAAATATTCTCTCCTTGCTAGACGGATGGTTTTGTTAAAGGTGGTTAGTGTATCTTTGTAGATATTGTAGTGGATAGTGATCTTTGTTTTCCTCCATTTTCTCTCTGCTGCACGGCATTTTCTTTTCGTTTCACTAACATTTTTATTTCTCAGCCATGGGGAGGTTCTGCTTGTGCACTTCTTTTTGGTTTTCAGTGGTGCAACAGAGTCTAACACAGATAATAGTGCATAATTGAGGTTCTCTACCATTTCATTCAGAGAGCAATCATGGTAAGTCGGCTCATGTAGAGCAAATTGTTCAGAAAATGTCATCATAGCTGTATCGTCTAAATATCTTCTATGGACTAAGAATTCTTTTTTGGTTTTTGTTAGGATAATTTCCACATTAAAAAGTATATAATGATGGTCTGAGAGGGGTAGATCAGTTATTGAAATATTATTGATATTTAGTCCAGTTGTTATCACTAGATCTAGTGTGTTTCCGATAGTATAGGCCAGGAGTAACTACCACACCACAAATGACGCACCATTATCCATAGGTGGCGCTACGGCCAAGCCCCAATTTTCCATTTACAAAGTGATGCCATTCGCATCCCATTTGTCCCAAAATTCTGAAATTCATTATATATGCCTTATTTCTCATGAGGAACAAAAAAGCCTCAATAACCTATAACGGCCGCCATATTGGATTTTTTTGTATAATAAAGATTTAGGAAACACGTTTTTTTGCTACTTCTCCTACAATTTTTGTCCAATCTTCCCCAGAATTGGCAGGTATCATCGTCAGAGCAACCCTCACTGAAATCTTCAACAGATTTTTGAATTTCATAACCGTTTGTCCGGTACAGCCAATCAAAATCGTCAACAAAGCAACCAAACAGGCAGTTGGATCAAATCTCAGCAAATCATTGAAATATCACCACCAAACTTGGTGTGTCACGTGAAAGACACTACATCATGTTCCCATGTGAGAAGGCAAATTAATATCTTAAAAAATGATTGAAATAAAGGAAATCTAATTTATTTCTATCTAACGCTAAAATAATGCTTTACACTTCCGCCAGTCAAAAAACTCTAATTCAATCACAAGTTCATGAAGACTCTTGCGAATGTTTAGTACACAAATCTCAGAAAAAGCTGACTCTAAGATGAAAAGCTGATTTTTGGTGAATATTTGAAAAATGCATGCTTGGCTAATTATTAAGGAAATTTCCAACTAAATGTCTCCCCTGACCCTCAGCGCACGCGCTCCACATTCTCACACACTCAGCCTTTCCCTTGACACACGCGCAAGCTTGGCGAGACGCATACACAACATTTCAGGCAATTGTGGGCTGACCAAGCCCCCACTCATTGCTTGGTCTTTAGCAAAGGCCCATGTGGATCTTGGTGGTATTGCATTTCCGATTTTGTATGCAATGGTAAAAAGTTCTCAAAATCCTGAAACATTGATAGTATAGGCCAAGAGTAACTACCAAACCACAAATGGCCCAATATCACCCATAAGTGACGCTACAGGCCACGCCCTGATACACAAAGATACAAGGCTTTCTGGAATGGGTAGGCTCACCAAGCCCCCTCCCTTCACTCATTGGCTTGAAATAAAAGCCCTTGTGGATCTTGATGGTATTGCATTTCAGATTTGGTATCCCATTGGTAAGTCTGCAGCATGGAATTTTACAGTGACAATTTGTAAAGAATATACATTTTTCAGTGGTTTGCAATGTTTGGAGGAATCCGCCATTGCTGCTTGCAGTTATATTTATTATTATTATTATTATTATTATTCTAGTTCCATGGGAGTCAATGGCAGCCCCTAGAACCCTTGGATAACTTTTTGTTAAATTTGGCACACTCATTAAGGACAGTTCCTTCTATACCTACACCAAGTTTCATGTATCCCATCAGACCACTCTAGCGCCACCAATGGGTCAAAGTTGGACTTGTGTTTACACACGCAACTTTTGAACCGTATGACTGATTTACAAAAATGAGGTACCATTGGATTCCCTGGATGAAGACGAGTTCAACGCACCCTATGACGTCAATTTCCGGTTGTATAGATTTTCCGCTATTTCCGGTTGTATCAAAAACCTTTGAAAGCCTACTCCTCCTACAATTATTGTCATATCTTCTTCAAAATGACCATAGATGATCTTCAGACCAAGCCTCACAAAAGTTATCCCATGGCGTTTTGATTTTCTAAACCGTTTGTCCGGCACAACCAATCAAAATCAGCAAAAAAGTAACCAAACAGGAACTTGGGTCAAATCTCAGCAAATCTTTGAGATATCAACACTAAACTTGGTATATCGGTGGACGACACTACAACATGTTACCATGTGCAAAGGCAACTTCATATCTCAAAAGATGATTGATATAAAGCAAATCGAATTTATCGCTAACGCTAAAATAATGCTTTACACATCCGCCGGTCAAAAACTGATACTTTGATTCAATCACAAGTTCATATGAAGACTCTTGAGAATGTTTAGTACACAAATCTGAGGAAAAGTTGACTGTAACATGAAAAGTCGATTTTATGTGAATATTTGAAACATGCATGCTTGGCTAATTGCTAACGAAATTTTCAATGAAATGTCTCCCCTGCTCTTCAGCGCGCGCGTGCTCCACATTCTCACACACTCAGCCTTTCCCTTGACACACGCGCGGGCTTGGCGAGACGCATACACAACATTTCAGGCAATTGTGGGCTGACCAAGCCCCCACTCATTCCTTGGCTTGAAGTGAAGGCCCTTGTGGATCTTGATGGTAATGCATTTTAGAAAAAGTTCTCAAAATCCTGAAACATTGATAGTATAGGCCAGGAGTAACTACCACACCACAAATGACGCACCATTATCCATAGGTGGCGCTACGGCCAAGCCCCAATTTTCCATTTACAAAGTGATGCCATTCGCATCCCATTTGTCCCAAAATTCTGAAATTCATTAGATATGCCTTATTTCTCATGAGGAACAAAAAAGCCTCAATAACCTATAACGGCCGCCATATTGGATGTTTTTGTACAATAAAGATTTAGGAAACACGTTTTTTTGCTACTTCTCCTACAATTCTTGTCCAATCTTCCCCAGAATTGGCAGGTATCATCGTCAGAGCAACCCTCACTGAATTCTTTAACAGATTTTTGAATTTCAAAACCGTTTGTCCGGTACAGCCAATCAAAATCGTCAACAAAGCAACCAAACAGGAAGTTGGATCAAATCTCAGCAAATCTTTGAAATATCAACACCAAACTTGGTGTGTCACGTGAAAGACACTACGTCATGTTCCCATGTAGGAAGGCAAATTAATATCTTCAAAAATGATTGAAATGAAGGAAATCAAATTTATTTCTAACGCTAAAATAATGCTTTACACATCCGCCAGTCAAAAAACTCTGATTCAATCACAAGTTCATGAAGACTTTTGAGAATGTTTAGTACACAAATCTCAGAAAAAGTTGACTGTAAGATGAAAAGTTGAATTTAGGTGAATATTTGAAAAATGCATGCTTGGCTAATTGTTAAGGAAATTTCCAATGAAATGTCTCCCCTGCTCCTCAGCACGCGCGCTCCACATTCTCACACACTCAGCCTTTCCCTTGACACACGCACAAGCTTGGCGAGACGCATACACAACATTTCAGGCAATTGTGGGCTGACCAAGCCCCACTCATTGCTTGGTCTTTAGCAAAGGACCATGTGGATCTTGATGGTATTGCATTTCCGATTTTGTATGCAATGGTAAAAAGTTCTCAAAATCCTGAAACATTGATAGTATAGGCCAAGAGTAACTACCACACCACAAATGGCCCAATATCACCCATAAGTGACGCTACAGGCCACGCCCTGGTACACAAAGATACAAGGCTTTCTGGAATGGGTAGGCTCACCAAGCCCCCTCCCTTCACTCCTTGGCTTGAAATAAAAGCCCTTGTGGATCTTGATGGTATTGCATTTCAGATTTGGTATCCCATTGGTAAGTCTGCAGCATGGATTTTTACAGTGACAATTTGTGAAGAATATAAATTTTTCAGTGGTTTGCAATGTTTGGAGGAATCCGCCATTGCTGCTTGCAGTTATATTTAGGATTCCTCCGTAAGGAGGAAACCTATTGTTATTGTTAGTTTTATTATTAGGATTCCTCCGTAAGGAGGAAACCTATTGTTATTGTTAGTTTTATTATTATTATTATTATTATTATTATTATTATTATTATTATTCTAGTTCCATGGGAGTCAATGGCAGCCCCTAGAACCCTTGGATAACTTTTTGTTAAATTTGGCACACTCATTAAGGACAGTTCCTTCTATACCTACACCAAGTTTCATGTATCCCATCAGACCACTCTAGCGCCACCAATGGGTCAAAGTTGGACTTGTGTTTACACACGCAACTTTTGAACCGTATGACTGATTTACAAAAATGAGGTACCATTGGATTCCCTGGATGAAGACGAGTTCAACGCACCCTATGACGTCAATTTCCGGTTGTATAGATTTTCCGCTATTTCCGGTTGTATCAAAAACCTTTGAAAGCCTACTCCTCCTACAATTATTGTCATATCTTCTTCAAAATGACCATAGATGATCTTCAGACCAAGCCTCACAAAAGTTATCCCATGGCGTTTTGATTTTCTAAACCGTTTGTCCGGCACAACCAATCAAAATCAGCAAAAAAGTAACCAAACAGGAACTTGGGTCAAATCTCAGCAAATCTTTGAGATATCAACACTAAACTTGGTATATCGGTGGACGACACTACAACATGTTACCATGTGCAAAGGCAACTTCATATCTCAAAAGATGATTGATATAAAGCAAATCGAATTTATCGCTAACGCTAAAATAATGCTTTACACATCCGCCGGTCAAAAACTGATACTTTGATTCAATCACAAGTTCATATGAAGACTCTTGAGAATGTTTAGTACACAAATCTGAGGAAAAGTTGACTGTAACATGAAAAGTCGATTTTATGTGAATATTTGAAACATGCATGCTTGGCTAATTGCTAACGAAATTTTCAATGAAATGTCTCCCCTGCTCTTCAGCGCGCGCGTGCTCCACATTCTCACACACTCAGCCTTTCCCTTGACACACGCGCGGGCTTGGCGAGACGCATACACAACATTTCAGGCAATTGTGGGCTGACCAAGCCCCCACTCATTCCTTGGCTTGAAGTGAAGGCCCTTGTGGATCTTGATGGTAATGCATTTTAGAAAAAGTTCTCAAAATCCTGAAACATTGATAGTATAGGCCAGGAGTAACTACCACACCACAAATGACGCACCATTATCCATAGGTGGCGCTACGGCCAAGCCCCAATTTTCCATTTACAAAGTGATGCCATTCGCATCCCATTTGTCCCAAAATTCTGAAATTCATTAGATATGCCTTATTTCTCATGAGGAACAAAAAAGCCTCAATAACCTATAACGGCCGCCATATTGGATGTTTTTGTACAATAAAGATTTAGGAAACACGTTTTTTTGCTACTTCTCCTACAATTCTTGTCCAATCTTCCCCAGAATTGGCAGGTATCATCGTCAGAGCAACCCTCACTGAATTCTTTAACAGATTTTTGAATTTCAAAACCGTTTGTCCGGTACAGCCAATCAAAATCGTCAACAAAGCAACCAAACAGGAAGTTGGATCAAATCTCAGCAAATCTTTGAAATATCAACACCAAACTTGGTAAGATGACTCGGAACCGTCTTCTGAGGATGTCCAATCAATTTGGTGTCATGTGATCGTGTCATGTGATCGGCGTGGCCGCAGGAACCAAAAATGTTTTTTGGCCAATAACTGTTGATTTGTTTGCCTTTAGTTCATGAAAACTCTTGAGAATGTTTAGTACACAAATCTCAGAAAAAGTTGACTGTAAGATGAAAAGTTGAATTTTGGTGAATATTTGAAAAATGCATGCTTGGCTAATTGTTAAGGAAATTTCCAATGAAACGTCTCCCTCTGCTCCTCAGCGCGCGCGCTACACATTCTCACACACTCAGCCTTTCCCTTGACACACGCGCAAGCTTGACGAGACGCATACACAACATTTCAGGCAATTGTGGGCTGACCAAGCCCCCACTCATTGCTTGGTCTTTAGCAAAGGCCCATGTGGATCTTGATGGTATTGCATTTCCGATTTTGTATGCAATGGTAAAAGTTCTCAAAATCCTGAAACATTTATAGTATAGGCCAAGAGTAACTACCACACCACAAATGGCCCAATATCACCCATAAGTGACGCTACAGGCCACGCCCTGATACACAAAGATACAAGGCTTTCTGGAATGGGTAGGCTCAACCAAGCCCCCTCCCTTCACTCCTTGGCTTTAAATAAAAGCCCTTGTGGATCTTGATGGTATTGCATTTCATATTTGGTATCCCATTGGTAAGTCTGCGGCATGGAATTTTACAGTGACTATTTGTAAAGAATATACATTTTTCAGTGGTTTGCAATGTTTGGAGGAATCCGCCATTGCTGCTTGCAGTTATATTTATTATTAGGATTCCTCCGTAAGGAGGAAACCTATTGTTATTGTTAGTTTTATTATTATTATTATTATTATTCTAGTTCCATGGGAGTCAATGGCAGCCCCTAGAACCCTTGGATAACTTTTTGTTAAATTTGGCACACTCATTAAGGACAGTTCCTTCTATACCTACACCAAGTTTCATGTATCCCATCAGACCACTCTAGCGCCACCAATGGGTCAAAGTTGGACTTGTGTTTACACACGCAACTTTTGAACCGTATGACTGATTTACAAAAATGAGGTACCATTGGATTCCCTGGATGAAGACGAGTTCAACGCACCCTATGACGTCAATTTCCGGTTGTATAGATTTTCCGCTATTTCCGGTTGTATCAAAAACCTTTGAAAGCCTACTCCTCCTACAATTATTGTCATATCTTCTTCAAAATGACCATAGATGATCTTCAGACCAAGCCTCACAAAAGTTATCCCATGGCGTTTTGATTTTCTAAACCGTTTGTCCGGCACAACCAATCAAAATCAGCAAAAAAGTAACCAAACAGGAACTTGGGTCAAATCTCAGCAAATCTTTGAGATATCAACACTAAACTTGGTATATCGGTGGACGACACTACAACATGTTACCATGTGCAAAGGCAACTTCATATCTCAAAAGATGATTGATATAAAGCAAATCGAATTTATCGCTAACGCTAAAATAATGCTTTACACATCCGCCGGTCAAAAACTGATACTTTGATTCAATCACAAGTTCATATGAAGACTCTTGAGAATGTTTAGTACACAAATCTGAGGAAAAGTTGACTGTAACATGAAAAGTCGATTTTATGTGAATATTTGAAACATGCATGCTTGGCTAATTGCTAACGAAATTTTCAATGAAATGTCTCCCCTGCTCTTCAGCGCGCGCGTGCTCCACATTCTCACACACTCAGCCTTTCCCTTGACACACGCGCGGGCTTGGCGAGACGCATACACAACATTTCAGGCAATTGTGGGCTGACCAAGCCCCCACTCATTCCTTGGCTTGAAGTGAAGGCCCTTGTGGATCTTGATGGTAATGCATTTTAGAAAAAGTTCTCAAAATCCTGAAACATTGATAGTATAGGCCAGGAGTAACTACCACACCACAAATGACGCACCATTATCCATAGGTGGCGCTACGGCCAAGCCCCAATTTTCCATTTACAAAGTGATGCCATTCGCATCCCATTTGTCCCAAAATTCTGAAATTCATTAGATATGCCTTATTTCTCATGAGGAACAAAAAAGCCTCAATAACCTATAACGGCCGCCATATTGGATGTTTTTGTACAATAAAGATTTAGGAAACACGTTTTTTTGCTACTTCTCCTACAATTCTTGTCCAATCTTCCCCAGAATTGGCAGGTATCATCGTCAGAGCAACCCTCACTGAATTCTTTAACAGATTTTTGAATTTCAAAACCGTTTGTCCGGTACAGCCAATCAAAATCGTCAACAAAGCAACCAAACAGGAAGTTGGATCAAATCTCAGCAAATCTTTGAAATATCAACACCAAACTTGGTAAGATGACTCGGAACCGTCTTCTGAGGATGTCCAATCAATTTGGTGTCATGTGATCGTGTCATGTGATCGGCGTGGCCGCAGGAACCAAAAATGTTTTTTGGCCAATAACTGTTGATTTGTTTGCCTTTAGTTCATGAAAACTCTTGAGAATGTTTAGTACACAAATCTCAGAAAAAGTTGACTGTAAGATGAAAAGTTGAATTTTGGTGAATATTTGAAAAATGCATGCTTGGCTAATTGTTAAGGAAATTTCCAATGAAACGTCTCCCTCTGCTCCTCAGCGCGCGCGCTACACATTCTCACACACTCAGCCTTTCCCTTGACACACGCGCAAGCTTGACGAGACGCATACACAACATTTCAGGCAATTGTGGGCTGACCAAGCCCCCACTCATTGCTTGGTCTTTAGCAAAGGCCCATGTGGATCTTGATGGTATTGCATTTCCGATTTTGTATGCAATGGTAAAAGTTCTCAAAATCCTGAAACATTTATAGTATAGGCCAAGAGTAACTACCACACCACAAATGGCCCAATATCACCCATAAGTGACGCTACAGGCCACGCCCTGATACACAAAGATACAAGGCTTTCTGGAATGGGTAGGCTCAACCAAGCCCCCTCCCTTCACTCCTTGGCTTTAAATAAAAGCCCTTGTGGATCTTGATGGTATTGCATTTCAGATTTGGTATCCCATTGGTAAGTCTGCGGCATGGAATTTTACAGTGACTATTTGTAAAGAATATACATTTTTCAGTGGTTTGCAATGTTTGGAGGAATCCGCCATTGCTGCTTGCAGTTATATTTATTAGGATTCCTCCGTAAGGAGGAAACCTATTGTTATTGTTAGTTTTATTATTATTATTATTATTATTATTATTATTATTATTATTCTAGTTCCATGGGAGTCAATGGCAGCCCCTAGAACCCTTGGATAACTTTTTGTTAAATTTGGCACACTCATTAAGGACAGTTCCTTCTATACCTACACCAAGTTTCATGTATCCCATCAGACCACTCTAGCGCCACCAATGGGTCAAAGTTGGACTTGTGTTTACACACGCAACTTTTGAACCGTATGACTGATTTACAAAAATGAGGTACCATTGGATTCCCTGGATGAAGACGAGTTCAACGCACCCTATGACGTCAATTTCCGGTTGTATAGATTTTCCGCTATTTCCGGTTGTATCAAAAACCTTTGAAAGCCTACTCCTCCTACAATTATTGTCATATCTTCTTCAAAATGACCATAGATGATCTTCAGACCAAGCCTCACAAAAGTTATCCCATGGCGTTTTGATTTTCTAAACCGTTTGTCCGGCACAACCAATCAAAATCAGCAAAAAAGTAACCAAACAGGAACTTGGGTCAAATCTCAGCAAATCTTTGAGATATCAACACTAAACTTGGTATATCGGTGGACGACACTACAACATGTTACCATGTGCAAAGGCAACTTCATATCTCAAAAGATGATTGATATAAAGCAAATCGAATTTATCGCTAACGCTAAAATAATGCTTTACACATCCGCCGGTCAAAAACTGATACTTTGATTCAATCACAAGTTCATATGAAGACTCTTGAGAATGTTTAGTACACAAATCTGAGGAAAAGTTGGCTGTAACATGAAAAGTCGATTTTATGTGAATATTTGAAACATGCATGCTTGGCTAATTGCTAACGAAATTTCAATGAAATGTCTCCCCTGCTCTTCAGCGCGCGCGTGCTCCACATTCTCACACACTCAGCCTTTCCCTTGACACACGCGCGGGCTTGGCGAGACGCATACACAACATTTCAGGCAATTGTGGGCTGACCAAGCCCCCACTCATTCCTTGGCTTGAAGTGAAGGTCCTTGTGGATCTTGATGGTAATGCATTTTAGAAAAAGTTCTCAAAATCCTGAAACATTGATAGTATAGGCCAGGAGTAACTACCACACCACAAATGACGCACCATTATCCATAGGTGGCGCTACGGCCAAGCCCCAATTTTCCATTTACAAAGTGATGCCATTCGCATCCCATTTGTCCCAAAATTCTGAAATTCATTAGATATGCCTTATTTCTCATGAGGAACAAAAAAGCCTCAATAACCTATAACGGCCGCCATATTGGATTGTTTTGTACAATAAAGATTTAGGAAACAAGTTTTGTTGCTACTTCTCCTACAATTTTTGTCCAATCTTCCCCAGAATTGGCAGGTATCATCGTCAGAGCAACCCTCACTGAATTCTTCAACAGATTTTTGAATTTCAAAACCGTTTGTCCGGTACAGCCAATCAAAATCGTCAACAAAGCAACCAAACAGGAAGTTGGATCAAATCTCAGCAAATCTTTGAAATATCACCACCAAACTTGGTGTGTCACGTGAAAGACACTACATCATGTTCCCATGTGAGAAGGCAAATTAATATCTTAAAAAATGATTGAAATAAAGTAAATCTAATTTATTTCTAACGCTAAAATAATGCTTTACACAAAGTTGACTGTAAGATGAAAAGTTGAATTTTGTTGAATATTTGAAAAATGCATGCTTGGCTAATTGTTAAGGAAATTTCCAATGAAACGTCTCCCATGCTCCTCAGCGCGCGCGCTACACATTCTCACACACTCAGCCTTTCCCTTGACACACGCGTGGGCTTGGCGAGACGCATACACAACATTTCAGGCAATTGTTGGCTGACCAAGCCCCCACTCATTCCTTGGCTTGAAGTGAAGGCCCTTGTGGATCTTGATGGTAATGCATTTTAGAAAAGGTTCTCAAAATCCTGAAACATTGATAGTATAGGCCAGGAGTAACTACCACACCACAAATGACGCACCATTATCCATAGTTGGCGCTACGGCCAAGCCCCAATTGTCCATTTACAAAGTGATGCCATTCGCATCCCATTTGTCCCAAAATTCTGAAATTCATTAGATATTCTCTTCTCCTGTCTGGCCCCCCAGTGGTGGAATCAACTCCCCACCTCCATCAGAGATACTGACTGTCTCTCCACCTTCAAGAAAAGGCTCAAGACGCACTTGTTCCGGGAGTACAACGGTACTTAGGAATTGTTCGCTTGACCCGATGTTAGGTTCCTCAAGGATCACAATGACTCTTGCTTAGAGACTTGTTGCTCTTGTGGTTAGTGGTAACTGTTTTAAATTTTTGTTCTCGCTGTGATATATTGTTTTTATTACTGTTGCTTGCTTTTTTCCACAGGTACACTTGCACTTATAGCGGTTCATGTTGTTTAATTGTAACTTGTTTAACTACATGCTCTTATGGTTCTTCCCTTTGGCACTTACTTTGGTTGTTCACAATGTGTGCTTCATGGTTTGGCTACTCGCGATGTTTTTTGGCTATCTTGTTGTTATGATCAGTGACCTATGCACTTTGTAAAGCTCTCTCTTGGAAGTCGCTTTGGATAAAAGCGTCTGCTAAATGAATAAATGTTAATGTAATGTCTCCCCTGCTCCTCAGCGCGCGCGCTCCACATTCTCACACACTCAGCCTTTCCCTTGACACACGCGCAAGCTTAGCGAGACGCAAACACAACATTTCAGGCAATTGTGGGCTGACCAAGCCCCCACTCATTCCTTGGCTTGAAGTGAAGGCCCTTGTGGATCTTGATGGTAATGCATTTTAGAAAATGTTCTCAAAATCCTGAAACATTGATAGTAAGTAAGTAAGTAAGTAAGACTTTATTTATATAGCACATTTCATACAAGAATTGTAGCTCAAGGTGCTTTACATAAAATCAATAAAAACAATAATACAAGTGATAAATGATTCAGACAATAATAAAAATCCCAATAAGATCTCTGTTCAAGAGAGAAAACAACTTTAAAAAGTAGGAAAACCCTTTTGAGATAAAATTACTTAAATGCTTCAGTAAAAAGGTAGGTTTTAAGCTGTCTTTTAAAAATGTCTAGAGTGTTAGCTTCCCTAATATTTATGGGTAATTTGTTCCATAGTTTTGGGGCGTAATTGACAAAGGCCGAATCACCAATCTTCTTATGACTGCTTCTGGTGACCTCTAATAGGCCTGCATTTGATGATCGCAGTGTTCTAGCTGGTGTGTAGTTTATAAAGGAGTTAGCAATGTAGCTAGGTCCTTGTCCGTGTAGAGCTTTGTATGTGAGAAAAAGGACCTTAAAGTCAATTCTGAAGGTAACAGGGAGCCAGTGTAAAGTAGCTAGGACAGGACTAATGTGTTTTCTCCTTTTAGTTTTGGTTAATAATCTAGCTGCAGAATTTTGAATGAGCTGTAGTCTTTCAGTGGTTTTCTTGGGAAGACCAGTGAAAAGTGCGTTACAGTAGTCCAGCCGGCTGGATATAAAAGCATGAATTAACTTCTCTGCATCATTTTGGTTTATGAATGGTCGTACCTTTGCTATATTCCTCAGGTGAAAGAAAGCTGTTTTGGTCACTTTATTAATGTGAGAGTTGAAATTCAAATCTGAGTCCAGGATTACGCAGAGACTCGTCACCTCTGGTTTAAGACAGGGGGTTAAGCCTCCAAGATTCTTAATAAGCATCTCTCTTTTGGATTTGGGGCCACATAGTAGGACTTCGGTTTTGTCTTCATTTAATTTAAGAAAGTTATCATTCATCCATTTGTTTATTGCCAACAGGCAGTTTGTAATGGAATTGATGGCCGTTGCATCGTTGGGTTCAGTGGATATATATAGTTGTGTGTCATCCGCATAGCTATGGAAATCTATGTTATGTTCTCTGATTATGTCGCCGAGTGGTAACATATAAAGAGAAAAAAGTAATGGACCTAAGCAGCTTCCTTGAGCAACCCCGTAGCAGTTCTGATGTTTCTTGGACCTATGGTCACCTAAACTAACATAAAACTTCCTTCCTGTGATATATGATTTCAGCCAGTTCAATACACTATCCGTGAACCCAATAAGCTTTTCCAGTCTATTGATTAGGATGTCGTGATCAATTGTATCAAATGCTGCACTGAGATCTAACAGGATAAGGATAGAGACTTTATTTGCATCAGAGTTTAGTCTGAGGTCGCTAATTATTTTGGTGAGAGCAGTTTCAGTACTGTGATATTTCCTGAAACCTGACTGCGAGACTTCCAGGATGTTATTTTCTTCAAGAAAATAATTTAATTGGACTAAAACTATCTTTTCCAGTACTTTACTAATAAATGGGAGGTTTGATATTGGTCTGTAATTTGCAAGTAGACTGTTATCCAATTTGGGTTTCTTTAATAGGGGCTTTACAACAGCTGTTTTGAAGGCATCTGGGAAGACGCCAGTTCTAAGGGATGTGTTTATAATCTCTAGCACCGGACCTGAGACACTATCAAACACTCGCTTAAAGAATGTTGTGGGTATAGGATCAATATCTGAGGTTGTGGAGTTAGATTCGCTGACAATTTTGGAAAGTTCACTAAGTGTGATACAGGTAAATGTGCTCATGGTTATGTTGCAGAATCTACTGATGTCAGTTTCGACCCCACTATTAATAATACTCGCTCTAATCAAAGTTATTTTGTTCTTGAAGAACAAAGCAAGCTCTTCACATTTAACTGCTGAGGATGGAGGTGGGGCAGGGACAGTGTTTAGCAGCTGGTCAATGGTGGAGAAAAGAACTCTGGAATTTCTGGCATTTTCTGTAATAATGTTGGAGAAATATTCTCTCCTTGCTAGACGGATGGTTTTGTTAAAGGTGGTTAGTGTATCTTTGTAGATATTGTAGTGGATAGTGATCTTTGTTTTCCTCCATTTTCTCTCTGCTGCACGGCATTTTCTTTTCGTTTCACTAACATTTTTATTTCTCAGCCATGGGGAGGTTCTGCTTGTGCACTTCTTTTTGGTTTTCAGTGGTGCAACAGAGTCTAACACAGATAATAGTGCATAATTGAGGTTCTCTACCATTTCATTCAGAGAGCAATCATGGTAAGTCGGCTCATGTAGAGCAAATTGTTCAGAAAATGTCATCATAGCTGTATCGTCTAAATATCTTCTATGGACTAAGAATTCTTTTTTGGTTTTTGTTAGGATAATTTCCACATTAAAAAGTATATAATGATGGTCTGAGAGGGGTAGATCAGTTATTGAAATATTATTGATATTTAGTCCAGTTGTTATCACTAGATCTAGTGTGTTTCCGATAGTATAGGCCAGGAGTAACTACCACACCACAAATGACGCACCATTATCCATAGGTGGCGCTACGGCCAAGCCCCAATTTTCCATTTACAAAGTGATGCCATTCGCATCCCATTTGTCCCAAAATTCTGAAATTCATTAGATATGCCTTATTTCTCATGAGGAACAAAAAAGCCTCAATAACCTATAACGGCCGCCATATTGGATTTTTTTGTACAATAAAGATTTAGGAAACACGTTTTTTTGCTACTTCTCCTACATTTTTTGTCCAATCTTCCCCAGAATTGGCAGGTATCATCGTCAGAGCAACCTTCACTGAAATCTTCAACAGATTTTTGAATTTCATAACCGTTTGTCCGGTACAGCCAATCAAAATCGTCAACAAAGCAACCAAACAGGCAGTTGGATCAAATCTCAGCAAATCTTTGAAATATCACCACCAAACTTGGTGTGTCACGTGAAAGACACTACATCATGTTCCCATGTGAGAAGGCAAATTAATATCTTAAAAAATGATTGAAATAAAGGAAATCTAATTTATTTCTATCTAACGCTAAAATAATGCTTTACACTTCCGCCAGTCAAAAAACTCTAATTCAATCACAAGTTCATGAAGACTCTTGCGAATGTTTAGTACACAAATCTCAGAAAAAGTTGACTCTAAGATGAAAAGCTGATTTTTGGTGAATATTTGAAAAATGCATGCTTGGCTAATTATTAAGGAAATTTCCAACTAAATGTCTCCCCTGACCCTCAGCGCGCGCGCTCCACATTCTCACACACTCAGCCTTTCCCTTGACACACGCGCAAGCTTGGCGAGACGCATACACAACATTTCAGGCAATTGTGGGCTGACCAAGCCCCCACTCATTGCTTGGTCTTTAGCAAAGGCCCATGTGGATCTTGGTGGTATTGCATTTCCGATTTTGTATGCAATGGTAAAAAGTTCTAAAAATCCTGAAACATTGATAGTATAGGCCAAGAGTAACTACCACACCACAAATGGCCCAATATCAGCCATAAGTGACGCTACAGGCCACGCCCTGATACACAAAGATACAAGGCTTTCTGGAATGGGTAGGCTCACCAAGCCCCCTCCCTTCACTCCTTGGCTTGAAATAAAAGCCCTTGTGGATCTTGATGGTATTGCATTTCAGATTTGGTATCCCATTGGTAAGTCTGCAGCATGGAATTTTACAGTGACAATTTGTAAAGAATATACATTTTTCAGTGGTTTGCAATGTTTGGAGGAATCCGCCATTGCTGCTTGCAGTTATATTTATTATTATTATTCTAGTTCCATGGGAGTCAATGGCAGCCCCTAGACCCCTTGGATAACTTTTTGACAAATTTGGCACACTCATTAAGGACAGTTCCTTCTATACCTACACCAAGTTTCATGTATCCCATCAGACCACTCTAGCGCCACCAATGGGTCAAAGTTGGACTTGTGTTTACACACGCAACTTTTGAACCGTATGACTGATTTTCAAAAATGAGGTACCATTGGATTCCCTGGATCAAGACGAGTTCAACGCACCATATGACGTCAATTTCCGGTTATATAGATTTTCCGCTATTTCCGGTTGTATCAAAAACCTTTGAAAGCCTACTCCTCCTACAATTTTTGTCATATCTTCTTCAAAATGACCAGAGATGATCTTCAGACCAAGCCTCACAAAAGTTATCCCATGGCGTTTTGATTTTCTAAACCGTTTGTCCGGCACAGCCAATCAAAAT
This sequence comes from Osmerus mordax, assembly GCF_038355195.1. NCBI lineage: Eukaryota > Metazoa > Chordata > Actinopteri > Osmeriformes > Osmeridae > Osmerus > Osmerus mordax. Next base: position 10,212,119 of record NC_090052.1, read on the forward strand.
CAGCAAAAAAGTAACCAAACAGGAACTTGGGTCAAATCTCAGCAAATCTTTGAGATATCAACACGTAACTTGGTATGTCACAAGGAAGACACTACAACATGTTACCATGTGCAAAGGCTATTTCATATCTCCAGAAATGGTTGATTTAAAGCAAATTGAATTTATCGCTAACGCAAAAATAATGCTTTACACATCCGCCGGTCAAAAACTGATACTTTGATTCAATCACAAGTTCATATGAAGACTCTTGAGAATGTTTAGTACACAAATCTGAGGAAAAGTTGACTGTAACATGAAAAGTCGATTTGTGGTGAATATTTGAAAAATGCATGCTTGGCTAATTGCTAACGAAATTTTCAATGAAATGTCTCCCCTGCTCTTCAGCGCGCGCGTGCTCCACATTCTCACACACTCAGCCTTTCCCTTGACACACACGCGGGCTTGGCGAGACGCATACACAACATTTCAGGCAATTGTGGGCTGACAAAGCCCCCACTCATTCCTTGGCTTGAAGTGAAGGCTCTTGTGGATCTTGATGGTAATGCATTTTAGAAAAAGTTCTCAAAATCCTGAAACATTGATAGTATTGGCCAGGAGTAACTACCACACCACAAATGACGCACCATTATCCATAGGTGGCGCTACGGCCAAGCCCCAATTGTCTATTTACAAAGTGATGCCATTCTCATCCCATTTGTCCCAAAATTCTGAAATTCAATTAGATATGCCTTATTTCTCACGAGGAACAAAAAAGCCTCAATAACCTATAACGGCCGCCATATTGGATTTTTTTGTACAATAAAGATTTAGGAAACACGTTTTTTCGCTACTTCTATTACAATTTTTGTCCAATCTTCCCCAGAATTGCCAGGTATCATCGTCAGATTAACCCTCACTGAAATCTTCAACAGATTTTTGAATTTCAAAACCGTTTGTCCGGTACAGCCAATCAAAATCGTCAACAGAGCAACCAAACAGGAAGTTGGATCAAATCTCAGCAAATCTTTGAAATATCAACACCAAACTTGGTGTGTCACGTGAAAGACACTACGTCATGTTCCCATGTGAGAAGGCAAATTAATATCTTAAAAAATGATTGAAATAAAGGAAATCTAATTTATTTCTAACGCTAAAATAATGCTTTACACATACGGCAGTCAAAAAACTCTGATTCAATCACAAGTTCATGAAGACTCTTGAGAATGTTTAGTACACAAATCTCAGAAAAAGTTGACTGTAAGATGAAAAGTTGAATTTAGGTGAATATTTGAAAAATGCTTGCTTGGCTAATTGTTAAGGAAATTTCCAATGAAATGTCTCCCCTGCTCCTCAGCGCGCGCGCTCCACATTCTCACACACTCAGCCTTTCCCTGACACACGCGCAAGCTTGACGAGACGCATACACAACATTTCAGGCAATTGTGGGCTGACCAAGCCCCACTCATTGCTTGGTCTTTAGCAAAGGCCCATGTGGATCTTGATGGTATTGCATTTCCGATTTTGTATGCAATGGTAAAAAGTTCTCAAAATCCTGAAACATTGATAGTATAGGCCAAGAGTAACTACCACACCACAAATGGCCCAATATCACCCATAGGTGACGCTACAGGCCACGACCTGATACACAAAGATACAAGGCTTTCTGGAATGGGTAGGCTCACCAAGCCCCCTCCCTTCACTCCTTGGCTTGAAGTGAAGGCCCTTGTGGATCTTGATGGTAATGCATTTTAGAAAAAGTTCTCAAAATCCTGAAACATTGATAGTATAGGCCAGGAGTAACTACCACACCACAAATGACGCACCATTATCCATAGGTGGCGCTACGGCCAAGCCCCAATTTTCCATTTACAAAGTGATGCCATTCGCATCCCATTTGTCCCAAAATTCTGAAATTCATTAGATATGCCTTATTTCTCATGTGGAACAAAAAAGCCTCAATAACCTATAACGGCCGCCATATTGGATTTTTTTGTACAATAAAGATTTAGGAAACACGTTTTTTCTTTACTTCTCCTACAATTTTTGTCCAATCGTCCCCAGAATTGGCAGGTATCATCGTCAGAGCAACCCTCACTGAATTCTTCAACAGATTTTTGAATTTCAAAGACATTACATCATGTTCCCATGTGAGAAGGCAAATTAATATCTTAAAAAATGATTGAAATAAAGGAAATCTAATTTATTTCTATCTAACGCTAAAATAATGCTTTACACACCCGCCAGTCAAAAACCTCTGATTCAATCACATGTTCATAAAGACTCTTGAGAATGTTTAGTACACAAATCTCAGAAAAAGTTGACTCTAAGATGAAAAGTTGATTTTTGGTGAATATTTGAAAAATGCATGCTCTGCTAATTGTTAAGGAAATTTCCAATGAAATGTCTCCCCTGACCCTCAGCGCGCGCGCTCCACATTCTCACACACTCAGCCTTTCCCTTGACACGCGCAAGCTTGGCGAGACGCATACACAACATTTCAGACAATTGTGGGCTGACCAAGCCCCCACTCATTGCTTGGTCTTTAGCAAAGGCCCATGTGGATCTTGATGGTATTGCATTTCCGATTTTGTATGCAATGGTAAAAAGTTCTAAAAATCCTGAGACATTGATAGTATAGGTTAACAGTAACTACCACACCACAAATGGCCCAACATCACCCATAGGTGACGCTACTGGCCACGCCCTGATGCACAAAGATACAAGGCTTTCTGGAATGGGTAGGCTCACCAAGCCCCCTCCCTTCACTCCTTGGCTCGGAATAAAAGCTCTTGTGGATCTTGATGGTATTGCATTTCAGATTTGGTGTCCCATCGGTAAGTCTGCAGCATGGATTTTTACAGTGACAATTTGTAAAGAATATAAATTTTTCAATGGTTTGCAATGTTTGGAGGAATCCGCCATTGCTGCTTGCAGTTATATTTAGGATTCCTCCGTAAGGAGGAAACCTATTGTTATTGTTAGTTTTATTATTATTATTATTATTATTCTAGTTCCATGGGAGTCAATGGCAGCCCCTAGAACCCTTGGATAACTTTTTGTTAAATTTGGCACACTCATTAAGGACAGTTCCTTCTATACCTACACCAAGTTTCATGTATCCCATCAGACCACTCTAGCGCCACCAATGGGTCAAAGTTGGACTTGTGTTTACACACGCAACTTTTGAACCGTATGACTGATTTTCAAAAATGAGGTACCATTGGATTCCCTGGATCAAGACGAGTTCAACGCACCCTATGACGTCAATTTCCGGTTATATAGATTTTCCGCTATTTCCGGTTGTATCAAAAACCTTTGAAAGCCTACTCCTCCTACAATTTTTGTCATATCTTCTTCAAAATGACCAGAGATGATCTTCAGACCAAGCCTCACAAAAGTTATCCCATGGCGTTTTGATTTTATAAACCGTTTGTCCGGCACAGCCAATCAAAATCAGCAAAAAAGTAACCAAACAGGAACTTGGGTCAAATCTCAGCAAATCTTTGAGATATCAACACTAAACTTGGTATATCGGTGGACGACACTACAACATGATACCATGTGCAAAGGCAACTTCATATCTCAAAAAATGATTGATATAAAGCAAATCGAATTTATCGCTAACGCTAAAATAATGCTTTACACATCCGCCGGTCAAAAACTGATACTTTGATTCAATCACAAGTTCATATGAAGACTCTTGAGAATGTTTAGTACACAAATCTGAGGAAGAGTTGACTGTAACATGAAAAGTCGATTTTATGTGAATATTTGAAACATGCATGCTTGGCTAATTGCTAACGAAATTTTCAATGAAATGTCTCCCCTGCTCTTCAGCGCGCGCGTGCTCCACATTCTCACACACTCAGCCTTTCCCTTGACACACGCGCGGGCTTGGCGAGACGCATACACAACATTTCAGGCAATTGTGGGCTGACCAAGCCCCCACTCATTCCTTGGCTTGAAGTGAAGGCCCTTGTGGATCTTGATGGTAATGCATTTTAGAAAATGTTCTCAAAATCCTGAAACATTGATAGTAAGTAAGTAAGTAAGTAAGACTTTATTTATATAGCACATTTCATACAAGAATTGTAGCTCAAGGTGCTTTACATAAAATCAATAAAAACAATAATACAAGTGATAAATAATTCAAACAATAATAAAAATCCCAATAAGATCTCTGTTCAAGAGAGAAAACAACTTTAAAAAGTAGGAAAACCCTTTTGAGATAAAATTACTTAAATGCTTCGGTAAAAAGGTAGGTTTTAAGCTGTCTTTTAAAAATGTCTAGAGTGTTAGCTTCCCTAATATTTATGGGTAATTTGTTCCATAGTTTTGGGGCATAATTGACAAAGGCCGAATCACCAATCTTCTTATGACTGCTTCTGGTGACCTCTAATAGGCCTGCATTTGATGATCGCAGTGTTCTAGCTGGTGTGTAGTTTATAAAGGAGTTAGCAATGTAGCTAGGTCCTTGTCCGTGTAGAGCTTTGTATGTGAGAAAAAGGACCTTAAAGTCAATTCTGAAGGTAACAGGGAGCCAGTGTAAAGTAGCTAGGACAGGACTAATGTGTTTTCTCCTTTTAGTTTTGGTTAATAATCTAGCTGCAGAATTTTGAATGAGCTGTAGTCTTTCAGTGGTTTTCTTGGGAAGACCAGTGAAAAGTGCGTTACAGTAGTCCAGCCGGCTGGATATAAAAGCATGAATTAACTTCTCTGCATCATTTTGGTTTATGAATGGTCGTACCTTTGCTATATTCCTCAGGTGAAAGAAAGCTGTTTTGGTCACTTTATTAATGTGAGAGTTGAATATCAAATCTGAGTCCAGGATTACGCAGAGACTCGTCACCTCTGGTTTAAGACAGGGGGTTAAGCCTCCAAGATTCTTAATAAGCATCTCTCTTTTGGATTTGGGGCCACATAGTAGGACTTCGGTTTTGTCTTCATTTAATTTAAGAAAGTTATCATTCATCCATTTGTTTATTGCCAACAGGCAGTTTGTAATGGAATTGATGGCCGTTGCATCGTTGGGTTCAGTGGATATATATAGTTGTGTGTCATCCGCATAGCTATGGAAATCTATGTTATGTTTTCTGATTATGTCGCCGAGTGGTAACATATAAAGAGAAAAAAGTAATGGACCTAAGCAGCTTCCTTGAGCAACCCCGTAGCAGTTCTGATGTTTCTTGGACCTATGGTCACCTAAACTAACATAAAACTTCCTTCCTGTGATATATGATTTCAGCCAGTTCAATACACTATCCGTGAACCCAATAAGCTTTTCCAGTCTATTGATTAGGATGTCGTGATCAATTGTATCAAATGCTGCACTGAGATCTAACAGGATAAGGATAGAGACTTTATTTGCATCAGAGTTTAGTCTGAGGTCGCTAATTATTTTGGTGAGAGCAGTTTCAGTACTGTGATATTTCCTGAAACCTGACTGCGAGACTTCCAGGATGTTATTTTCTTCAAGAAAATAATTTAATTGGACTAAAACTATCTTTTCCAGTACTTTACTAATAAATGGGAGGTTTGATATTGGTCTGTAATTTGCAAGTAGACTGTTATCCAATTTGGGTTTCTTTAATAGGGGCTTTACAACAGCTGTTTTGAAGGCATCTGGGAAGACGCCAGTTCTAAGGGATGTGTTTATAATCTCTAGCACCGGACCTGAGACACTATCAAACACTCGCTTAAAGAATGTTGTGGGTATAGGATCAATATCTGAGGTTGTGGAGTTAGATTCGCTGACAATTTTGGAAAGTTCACTAAGTGTGATACAGGTAAATGTGCTCATGGTTATGTTGCAGAATCTACTGATGTCAGTTTCGACCCCACTATTAATAATACTCGCTCTAATCAAAGTTATTTTGTTCTTGAAGAACAAAGCAAGCTCTTCACATTTAACTGCTGAGGATGGAGGTGGGGCAGGGACAGTGTTTAGCAGCTGGTCAATGGTGGAGAAAAGAACTCTGGAATTTCTGGCATTTTCTGTAATAATGTTGGAGAAATATTCTCTCCTTGCTAGACGGATGGTTTTGTTAAAGGTGGTTAGTGTATCTTTGTAGATATTGTAGTGGATAGTGATCTTTGTTTTCCTCCATTTTCTCTCTGCTGCACGGCATTTTCTTTTCGTTTCACTAAAATTTTTATTTCTCAGCCATGGGGAGGTTCTGCTTGTGCACTTCTTTTTGGTTTTCAGTGGTGCAACAGAGTCTAACACAGATAATAGTGCATAATTGAGGTTCTCTACCATTTCATTCAGAGAGCAATCATGGTAAGTCGGCTCATGTAGAGCAAATTGTTCAGAAAATGTCATCATAGCTGTATCGTCTAAATATCTTCTATGGACTAAGAATTCTTTTTTGGTTTTTGTTAGGATAATTTCCACATTAAAAAGTATATAATGATGGTCTGAGAGGGGTAGATCAGTTATTGAAATATTATTGATATTTAGTCCAGTTGTTATCACTAGATCTAGTGTGTTTCCGATAGTATAGGCCAGGAGTAACTACCACACCACAAATGACGCACCATTATCCATAGGTGGCGCTACGGCCAAGCCCCAATTTTCCATTTACAAAGTGATGCCATTCGCATCCCATTTGTCCCAAAATTCTGAAATTCATTAGATATACCTTATTTCTCATGAGGAACAAAAAAGCCTCAATAACCTATAACGGACGCCATATTGGATTTTTTTGTACAATAAAGATTTAGGAAACACGTTTTTTTGCTACTTCTCCTACAATTTTTGTCCAATCTTCCCCAGAATTGGCAGGTATCATCGTCAGAGCAACCCTCACTGAATTCTTCAACAGATTTTTGAATTTCAAAACCGTTTGTCCGGTACAGCCAATCAAAATCGTCAACAAAGCAACCAAACAGGAAGTTGGATCAAATCTCAGCAAATCTTTGAAATATCACCACCAAACTTGGTGTGTCACGTGAAAGACACTACATCATGTGAGAAGGCAAATTAATATCTTCAAAAATGATTGAAATAAAGGAAATCTAATTTATTTCTAACGCTAAAATAATGCTTTACACATTCGCCGGTGCAAAACTGATACTCTGATACAATCACAAGTTCATGAAGACTCTTGAGAATGTTTAGTACACAAATCTCAGAAAAAGTTGACTGTAAGGTGAAAAGTTGAATTTTGGTGAATATTTGAAAAATGCATGCTTGGCTAATTGCTAATGAAATTTCCAATGTAATGTCTCCCTCTGCTCCTCTGCGCGCGCGCTCCACATTCTCACACACTCAGCCTTTCCCTTGACACACTCGCAAGCTTGACGAGACGCATACACAACATTTCAGGCAATTGTGGGCTGACCAAGCCCCCACTCATTGCTTGGTCTTTAGCAAAGGCCCATGTGGATCTTGATGGTATTGCATTTCCGATTTTGTATACAATGGTAAAAAGTTCTCAAAATCCTGAAACATTGATAGTATAGGCCAAGAGTAACTACCACACCACAAATGGCCCAATATCACCCATAAGTGACGCTACAGGCCACGCCCTGATACACAAAGATACAAGGCTTTCTGGAATGGGTAGGCTCACCAAGCCCTCTCCCTTCACTCCTTGGCTTGAAATAAAAGCCCTTGTGGATCTTGATGGTATTGCATTTCAGATTTGGTATCCCATTGGTAAGTCTGCAGCATGGAATTTTACAGTGACAATTTGTAAAGAATATACATTTTTCAGTGGTTTGCAATGTTTGGAGGAATCCGCCATTGCTGCTTGCAGTTATATTTATTATTATTATTCTAGTTCCATGGGAGTCAATGGCAGCCCCTAGACCCCTTGGATAACTTTTTGACAAATTTGGCACACTCATTAAGGACAGTTCCTTCTATACCTACACCAAGTTTCATGTATCCCATCAGACCACTCTAGCGCCACCAATGGGTCAAAGTTGGACTTGTGTTTACACACGCAACTTTTGAACCGTATGACTGATTTTCAAAAATGAGGTACCATTGGATTCCCTGGATCAAGACGAGTTCAACGCACCATATGACGTCAATTTCCGGTTATATAGATTTTCCGCTATTTCCGGTTGTATCAAAAACCTTTGAAAGCCTACTCCTCCTACAATTTTTGTCATATCTTCTTCAAAATGACCAGAGATGATCTTCAGACCAAGCCTCACAAAAGTTATCCCATGGCGTTTTGATTTTCTAAACCGTTTGTCCGGCACAGCCAATCAAAATCAGCAAAAAAGTAACCAAACAGGAACTTGGGTCAAATCTCAGCAAATCTTTGAGATATCAACACGTAACTTGGTATGTCACAAGGAAGACACTACAACATGTTACCATGTGCAAAGGCTATTTCATATCTCCAGAAATGGTTGATTTAAAGCAAATTGAATTTATCGCTAACGCAAAAATAATGCTTTACACATCCGCCGGTCAAAAACTGATACTTTGATTCAATCACAAGTTCATATGAAGACTCTTGAGAATGTTTAGTACACAAATCTGAGGAAAAGTTGACTGTAACATGAAAAGTCGATTTGTGGTGAATATTTGAAAAATGCATGCTTGGCTAATTGCTAACGAAATTTTCAATGAAATGTCTCCCCTGCTCTTCAGCGCGCGCGTGCTCCACATTCTCACACACTCAGCCTTTCCCTTGACACACACGCGGGCTTGGCGAGACGCATACACAACATTTCAGGCAATTGTGGGCTGACAAAGCCCCCACTCATTCCTTGGCTTGAAGTGAAGGCCCTTGTGGATCTTGATGGTAATGCATTTTAGAAAAAGTTCTCAAAATCCTGAAACATTGATAGTATTGGCCAGGAGTAACTACCACACCACAAATGACGCACCATTATCCATAGGTGGCGCTACGGCCAAGCCCCAATTGTCTATTTACAAAGTGATGCCATTCTCATCCCATTTGTCCCAAAATTCTGAAATTCAATTAGATATGCCTTATTTCTCACGAGGAACAAAAAAGCCTCAATAACCTATAACGGCCGCCATATTGGATTTTTTTGTACAATAAAGATTTAGGAAACACGTTTTTTCGCTACTTCTATTACAATTTTTGTCCAATCTTCCCCAGAATTGCCAGGTATCATCGTCAGATTAACCCTCACTGAAATCTTCAACAGATTTTTGAATTTCAAAACCGTTTGTCCGGTACAGCCAATCAAAATCGTCAACAGAGCAACCAAACAGGAAGTTGGATCAAATCTCAGCAAATCTTTGAAATATCAACACCAAACTTGGTGTGTCACGTGAAAGACACTACGTCATGTTCCCATGTGAGAAGGCAAATTAATATCTTAAAAAATGATTGAAATAAAGGAAATCTAATTTATTTCTAACGCTAAAATAATGCTTTACACATACGGCAGTCAAAAAACTCTGATTCAATCACAAGTTCATGAAGACTCTTGAGAATGTTTAGTACACAAATCTCAGAAAAAGTTGACTGTAAGATGAAAAGTTGAATTTAGGTGAATATTTGAAAAATGCTTGCTTGGCTAATTGTTAAGGAAATTTCCAATGAAATGTCTCCCCTGCTCCTCAGCGCGCGCGCTCCACATTCTCACACACTCAGCCTTTCCCTGACACACGCGCAAGCTTGACGAGACGCATACACAACATTTCAGGCAATTGTGGGCTGACCAAGCCCCACTCATTGCTTGGTCTTTAGCAAAGGCCCATGTGGATCTTGATGGTATTGCATTTCCGATTTTGTATGCAATGGTAAAAAGTTCTCAAAATCCTGAAACATTGATAGTATAGGCCAAGAGTAACTACCACACCACAAATGGCCCAATATCACCCATAAGTGACGCTACAGGCCACGACCTGATACACAAAGATACAAGGCTTTCTGGAATGGGTAGGCTCACCAAGCCCCCTCCCTTCACTCCTTGGCTTGAAGTGAAGGCCCTTGTGGATCTTGATGGTAATGCATTTTAGAAAAAGTTCTCAAAATCCTGAAACATTGATAGTATAGGCCAGGAGTAACTACCACACCACAAATGACGCACCATTATCCATAGGTGGCGCTACGGCCAAGCCCCAATTTTCCATTTACAAAGTGATGCCATTCGCATCCCATTTGTCCCAAAATTCTGAAATTCATTAGATATGCCTTATTTCTCATGAGGAACAAAAAAGCCTCAATAACCTATAATGGCCGCCATATTGGATTTTTTTGTACAATAAAGATTTAGGAAACACGTTTTTTCTTTACTTCTCCTACAATTTTTGTCCAATCGTCCCCAGAATTGGCAGGTATCATCGCCAGAGCAACCCTCACTGAATTCTTCAACAGATTTTTGAATTTCAAAGACATTACATCATGTTCCCATGTGAGAAGGCAAATTAATATCTTAAAAAATGATTGAAATAAAGGAAATCTAATTTATTTCTATCTAACGCTAAAATAATGCTTTACACACCCGCCAGTCAAAAACCTCTGATTCAATCACATGTTCATAAAGACTCTTGAGAATGTTTAGTACACAAATCTCAGAAAAAGTTGACTCTAAGATGAAAAGTTGATTTTTGGTGAATATTTGAAAAATGCATGCTCTGCTAATTGTTAAGGAAATTTCCAATGAAATGTCTCCCCTGACCCTCAGCGCGCGCGCTCCACATTCTCACACACTCAGCCTTTCCCTTGACACGCGCAAGCTTGGCGAGACGCATACACAACATTTCAGACAATTGTGGGCTGACCAAGCCCCCACTCATTGCTTGGTCTTTAGCAAAGGCCCATGTGGATCTTGATGGTATTGCATTTCCGATTTTGTATGCAATGGTAAAAAGTTCTAAAAATCCTGAGACATTGATAGTATAGGTTAACAGTAACTACCACACCACAAATGGCCCAACATCACCCATAGGTGACGCTACTGGCCACGCCCTGATGCACAAAGATACAAGGCTTTCTGGAATGGGTAGGCTCACCAAGCCCCCTCCCTTCACTCCTTGGCTCGGAATAAAAGCTCTTGTGGATCTTGATGGTATTGCATTTCAGATTTGGTGTCCCATCGGTAAGTCTGCAGCATGGATTTTTACAGTGACAATTTGTAAAGAATATAAATTTTTCAATGGTTTGCAATGTTTGGAGGAATCCGCCATTGCTGCTTGCAGTTATATTTATTAGGATTCCTCCGTAAGGAGGAAACCTATTGTTATTGTTAGTTTTATTATTAGGATTCCTCCGTAAGGAGGAAACCTATTGTTATTGTTAGTTTTATTATTAGGATTCCTCCGTAAGGAGGAAACCTATTGTTATTGTTAGTTTTATTATTATTATTATTATTATTATTATTCTAGTTCCATGGGAGTCAATGGCAGCCCCTAGAACCCTTGGATAACTTTTTGTTAAATTTGGCACACTCATTAAGGACAGTTCCTTCTATACCTACACCAAGTTTCATGTATCCCATCAGACCACTCTAGCGCCACCAATGGGTCAAAGTTGGACTTGTGTTTACACACGCAACTTTTGAACCGTATGACCGATTTTCAAAAATGAGGTACCATTGGATTCCCTGGATCAAGACGAGTTCAACGCACCCTTTGACGTCAATTTCCGGTTATATAGATTTTCCGCTATTTCCGGTTTTATCAAAAACCTTTGAAAGCCTACTCCTCCTACAATTTTTGTCATATCTTCTTCAAAATGACCAGAGATGATCTTCAGACCAAGCCTCACAAAAGTTATCCCATGGCGTTTTGATTTTCTAAACCGTTTGTCCGGCACAGCCAATCAAAATCAGCAAAAAAGTAACCAAACAGGAACTTGGGTCAAATCTCAGCAAATCTTTGAGATATCAACACTAAACTTGGTATATCGGTGGACGACACTACAACATGTTACCATGTGCAAAGGCAACTTCATATCTCAAAAAATGATTGATATAAAGCAAATCGAATTTATCGCTAACGCTAAAATAATGCTTTACACATCCGCCGGTCAAAAACTGATACTTTGATTCAATCACAAGTTCATATGAAGACTCTTGAGAATGTTTAGTACACAAATCTGAGGAAAAGTTGACTGTAACATGAAAAGTCGATTTTATGTGAATATTTGAAACATGCATGCTTGGCTAATTGCTAACGAAATTTTCAATGAAATGTCTCCCCTGCTCTTCAGCGCGCGCGTGCTCCACATTCTCACACACTCAGCCTTTCCCTTGACACACGCGCGGGCTTGGCGAGACGCATACACAACATTTCAGGCAATTGTGGGCTGACCAAGCCCCCACTCATTCCTTGGCTTGAAGTGAAGGCCCTTGTGGATCTTGATGGTAATGCATTTTAGAAAAAGTTCTCAAAATCCTGAAACATTGATAGTATAGGCCAGGAGTAACTACCACACCACAAATGACGCACCATTATCCATAGGTGGCGCTACGGCCAAGCCCCAATTTTCCATTTACAAAGTGATGCCATTCGCATCCCATTTGTCCCAAAATTCTGAAATTCATTAGATATGCCTTATTTCTCATGAGGAACAAAAAAGCCTCAATAACCTATAACGGCCGCCATATTGGATGTTTTTGTACAATAAAGATTTAGGAAACACGTTTTTTTGCTACTTCTCCTACAATTCTTGTCCAATCTTCCCCAGAATTGGCAGGTATCATCGTCAGAGCAACCCTCACTGAATTCTTTAACAGATTTTTGAATTTCAAAACCGTTTGTCCGGTACAGCCAATCAAAATCGTCAACAAAGCAACCAAACAGGAAGTTGGATCAAATCTCAGCAAATCTTTGAAATATCAACACCAAACTTGGTAAGATGACTCGGAACCGTCTTCTGAGGATGTCCAATCAATTTGGTGTCATGTGATCGTGTCATGTGATCGGCGTGGCCGCAGGAACCAAAAATGTTTTTTGGCCAATAACTGTTGATTTGTTTGCCTTTAGTTCATGAAAACTCTTGAGAATGTTTAGTACACAAATCTCAGAAAAAGTTGACTGTAAGATGAAAAGTTGAATTTTGGTGAATATTTGAAAAATGCATGCTTGGCTAATTGTTAAGGAAATTTCCAATGAAACGTCTCCCTCTGCTCCTCAGCGCGCGCGCTACACATTCTCACACACTCAGCCTTTCCCTTGACACACGCGCAAGCTTGACGAGACGCATACACAACATTTCAGGCAATTGTGGGCTGACCAAGCCCCCACTCATTGCTTGGTCTTTAGCAAAGGCCCATGTGGATCTTGATGGTATTGCATTTCCGATTTTGTATGCAATGGTAAAAGTTCTCAAAATCCTGAAACATTTATAGTATAGGCCAAGAGTAACTACCACACCACAAATGGCCCAATATCACCCATAAGTGACGCTACAGGCCACGCCCTGATACACAAAGATACAAGGCTTTCTGGAATGGGTAGGCTCAACCAAGCCCCCTCCCTTCACTCCTTGGCTTTAAATAAAAGCCCTTGTGGATCTTGATGGTATTGCATTTCATATTTGGTATCCCATTGGTAAGTCTGCGGCATGGAATTTTACAGTGACTATTTGTAAAGAATATACATTTTTCAGTGGTTTGCAATGTTTGGAGGAATCCGCCATTGCTGCTTGCAGTTATATTTATTATTATTATTCTAGTTCCATGGGAGTCAATGGCAGCCCCTAGACCCCTTGGATAACTTTTTGACAAATTTGGCACACTCATTAAGGACAGTTCCTTCTATACCTACACCAAGTTTCATGTATCCCATCAGACCACTCTAGCGCCACCAATGGGTCAAAGTTGGACTTGTGTTTACACACGCAACTTTTGAACCGTATGACTGATTTTCAAAAATGAGGTACCATTGGATTCCCTGGATCAAGACGAGTTCAACGCACCATATGACGTCAATTTCCGGTTGTATAGATTTTCCGCTATTTCCGGTTGTATCAAAAACCTTTGAAAGCCTACTCCTCCTACAATTTTTGTCATATCTTCTTCAAAATGACCAGAGATGATCTTCAGACCAAGCCTCACAAAAGTTATCCCATGGCGTTTTGATTTTCTAAACCGTTTGTCCGGCACAGCCAATCAAAATCAGCAAAAAAGTAACCAAACAGGAACTTGGGTCAAATCTCAGCAAATCTTTGAGATATCAACACGTAACTTGGTATGTCACAAGGAAGACACTACAACATGTTACCATGTGCAAAGGCTATTTCATATCTCCAGAAATGGTTGATTTAAAGCAAATTGAATTTATCGCTAACGCAAAAATAATGCTTTACACATCCGCCGGTCAAAAACTGATACTTTGATTCAATCACAAGTTCATATGAAGACTCTTGAGAATGTTTAGTACACAAATCTGAGGAAAAGTTGACTGTAACATGAAAAGTCGATTTGTGGTGAATATTTGAAAAATGCATGCTTGGCTAATTGCTAACGAAATTTTCAATGAAATGTCTCCCCTGCTCTTCAGCGCGCGCGTGCTCCACATTCTCACACACTCAGCCTTTCCCTTGACACACACGCGGGCTTGGCGAGACGCATACACAACATTTCAGGCAATTGTGGGCTGACAAAGCCCCCACTCATTCCTTGGCTTGAAGTGAAGGCCCTTGTGGATCTTGATGGTAATGCATTTTAGAAAAAGTTCTCAAAATCCTGAAACATTGATAGTATTGGCCAGGAGTAACTACCACACCACAAATGACGCACCATTATCCATAGGTGGCGCTACGGCCAAGCCCCAATTGTCTATTTACAAAGTGATGCCATTCTCATCCCATTTGTCCCAAAATTCTGAAATTCAATTAGATATGCCTTATTTCTCACGAGGAACAAAAAAGCCTCAATAACCTATAACGGCCGCCATATTGGATTTTTTTGTACAATAAAGATTTAGGAAACACGTTTTTTCGCTACTTCTATTACAATTTTTGTCCAATCTTCCCCAGAATTGCCAGGTATCATCGTCAGATTAACCCTCACTGAAATCTTCAACAGATTTTTGAATTTCAAAACCGTTTGTCCGGTACAGCCAATCAAAATCGTCAACAGAGCAACCAAACAGGAAGTTGGATCAAATCTCAGCAAATCTTTGAAATATCAACACCAAACTTGGTGTGTCACGTGAAAGACACTACGTCATGTTCCCATGTGAGAAGGCAAATTAATATCTTAAAAAATGATTGAAATAAAGGAAATCTAATTTATTTCTAACGCTAAAATAATGCTTTACACATACGGCAGTCAAAAAACTCTGATTCAATCACAAGTTCATGAAGACTCTTGAGAATGTTTAGTACACAAATCTCAGAAAAAGTTGACTGTAAGATGAAAAGTTGAATTTAGGTGAATATTTGAAAAATGCTTGCTTGGCTAATTGTTAAGGAAATTTCCAATGAAATGTCTCCCCTGCTCCTCAGCGCGCGCGCTCCACATTCTCACACACTCAGCCTTTCCCTGACACACGCGCAAGCTTGACGAGACGCATACACAACATTTCAGGCAATTGTGGGCTGACCAAGCCCCACTCATTGCTTGGTCTTTAGCAAAGGCCCATGTGGATCTTGATGGTATTGCATTTCCGATTTTGTATGCAATGGTAAAAAGTTCTCAAAATCCTGAAACATTGATAGTATAGGCCAAGAGTAACTACCACACCACAAATGGCCCAATATCACCCATAAGTGACGCTACAGGCCACGACCTGATACACAAAGATACAAGGCTTTCTGGAATGGGTAGGCTCACCAAGCCCCCTCCCTTCACTCCTTGGCTTGAAGTGAAGGCCCTTGTGGATCTTGATGGTAATGCATTTTAGAAAAAGTTCTCAAAATCCTGAAACATTGATAGTATAGGCCAGGAGTAACTACCACACCACAAATGACGCACCATTATCCATAGGTGGCGCTACGGCCAAGCCCCAATTTTCCATTTACAAAGTGATGCCATTCGCATCCCATTTGTCCCAAAATTCTGAAATTCATTAGATATGCCTTATTTCTCATGAGGAACAAAAAAGCCTCAATAACCTATAATGGCCGCCATATTGGATTTTTTTGTACAATAAAGATTTAGGAAACACGTTTTTTCTTTACTTCTCCTACAATTTTTGTCCAATCGTCCCCAGAATTGGCAGGTATCATCGTCAGAGCAACCCTCACTGAATTCTTCAACAGATTTTTGAATTTCAAAGACATTACATCATGTTCCCATGTGAGAAGGCAAATTAATATCTTAAAAAATGATTGAAATAAAGGAAATCTAATTTATTTCTATCTAACGCTAAAATAATGCTTTACACACCCGCCAGTCAAAAACCTCTGATTCAATCACATGTTCATAAAGACTCTTGAGAATGTTTAGTACACAAATCTCAGAAAAAGTTGACTCTAAGATGAAAAGTTGATTTTTGGTGAATATTTGAAAAATGCATGCTCTGCTAATTGTTAAGGAAATTTCCAATGAAATGTCTCCCCTGACCCTCAGCGCGCGCGCTCCACATTCTCACACACTCAGCCTTTCCCTTGACACGCGCAAGCTTGGCGAGACGCATACACAACATTTCAGACAATTGTGGGCTGACCAAGCCCCCACTCATTGCTTGGTCTTTAGCAAAGGCCCATGTGGATCTTGATGGTATTGCATTTCCGATTTTGTATGCAATGGTAAAAAGTTCTAAAAATCCTGAGACATTGATAGTATAGGTTAACAGTAACTACCACACCACAAATGGCCCAACATCACCCATAGGTGACGCTACTGGCCACGCCCTGATGCACAAAGATACAAGGCTTTCTGGAATGGGTAGGCTCACCAAGCCCCCTCCCTTCACTCCTTGGCTCGGAATAAAAGCTCTTGTGGATCTTGATGGTATTGCATTTCAGATTTGGTGTCCCATCGGTAAGTCTGCAGCATGGATTTTTACAGTGACAATTTGTAAAGAATATAAATTTTTCAATGGTTTGCAATGTTTGGAGGAATCCGCCATTGCTGCTTGCAGTTATATTTATTATTATTCTAGTTCCATGGGAGTCAATGGCAGCCCCTAGAACCCTTGGATAACTTTTTGTTAAATTTGGCACACTCATTAAGGACAGTTCCTTCTATACCTACACCAAGTTTCATGTATCCCATCAGACCACTCTAGCGCCACCAATGGGTCAAAGTTGGACTTGTGTTTACACACGCAACTTTTGAACCGTATGACCGATTTTCAAAAATGAGGTACCATTGGATTCCCTGGATCAAGACGAGTTCAACGCACCCTTTGACGTCAATTTCCGGTTATATAGATTTTCCGCTATTTCCGGTTTTATCAAAAACCTTTGAAAGCCTACTCCTCCTACAATTTTTGTCATATCTTCTTCAAAATGACCAGAGATGATCTTCAGACCAAGCCTCACAAATGTTATCCCATGGCGTTTTGATTTTCTAAACCGTTTGTCCGGCACAGCCAATCAAAATCAGCAAAAAAGTAACCAAACAGGAACTTGGGTCAAATCTCAGCAAATCTTTGAGATATCAACACTAAACTTGGTATATCGGTGGACGACACTACAACATGTTACCATGTGCAAAGGCAACTTCATATCTCAAAAAATGATTGATATAAAGCAAATCGAATTTATCGCTAACGCTAAAATAATGCTTTACACATCCGCCGGTCAAAAACTGATACTTTGATTCAATCACAAGTTCATATGAAGACTCTTGAGAATGTTTAGTACACAAATCTGAGGAAAAGTTGGCTGTAACATGAAAAGTCGATTTTATGTGAATATTTGAAACATGCATGCTTGGCTAATTGCTAACGAAATTTCAATGAAATGTCTCCCCTGCTCTTCAGCGCGCGCGTGCTCCACATTCTCACACACTCAGCCTTTCCCTTGACACACGCGCGGGCTTGGCGAGACGCATACACAACATTTCAGGTAATTGTGGGCTGACCAAGCCCCCACTCATTCCTTGGCTTAAAGTGAAGGCCCTGGTGGATCTTGATGGTAATGCATTTTACATTGAAAATCGTCAACAAAGCAACCAAACAGGAAGTTGGATCAAATCTCAGCAAATCTTTGAAATATCACCACCAAACTTGGTGTGTCACGTGAAAGACACTACATCATGTTCCCATGTGAGAAGGCAAATTAATATCTTAAAAAATGATTGAAATAAAGTAAATCTAATTTATTTCTAATGCTAAAATAATGCTTTACACATCCGCCAGTCAAAAACTGATACTCTAATTCAATCACAAAATCATGAAGACTCTTGAGAATGTTTAGTACACAAATCTCAGAAAAAGTTGACTGTTAAATGTGTTCTTATTCAAGTTTCCCCCAACTGTCATTCATTTAAGATGCAATCTTGTGTTTAAGGTATTAGGCTATCATGTTTCAAAGAAAAACGATTATGGATGTTGATTTAATGCAGTTGGCATATTATACAACATACTCTAATCCAACATATAGAAATACATGACATTTGATCTGTGATTCTAGAATATTAGATATAGAAAATATTGTAAAAACAAGATTGTGTCCTAAAAGAATGGTTAAACAGTGACCAAGCTAAGATAAGTATTTACTATGACATTTTACTTATGCAGGTGGTACTGAAAGATTCCAGTCCTGTGGAGCTGCTTCATCACAGCTGCACATGTGTTGCTGGAGCAGCTTTATGCAACCACTGTGTCGCTTTGCTGTTCCAGTCAGCACATTACTCTCAGCTGAAGGTGCCAGTGGTCCCTCCTGTGCTAAGCTGTACTGAAGGAGAACAGCAGTGGCACAAGCCCAGAACGTTGGTAAGTTTGCACTGTAATTACAGAGCTGTTGGATATATTTTCTAACTATATTTAACTTCTAACTGTATTGTGCTTAACTTGATAGGGTGTAAAGCCAGGCCCTGTGGATAAGATGGCTGTGCTTTCTGCTAAACCAAAGTGTAGAGCAACCAAAGATGGTGTAAGGTAAAACCTGAATATTGCATTTTACATTTACATTTAGTCATTTAGCAGACGCTCTTATCCAGAGCGACTTACAGTAAGTACAGGGACATTCCCCCGAGGCAAGTAGGGTGAAGTGCCTTGCCCAAGGACACAACGTCAGTTGGCATGACCGGGAATCGAACTGGCAACCTTCGGATTACTAACCCGACTCCCTCACCGCTCAGCCAACTGACTCCCTCGATATTGTCGATGTATTCCAATATGTTGCCTGTTTGAATTAAAATACCTGTGTGGATATGCCACTTTCCACTCATGAAAGTGTTATGTTCCACACAGGAGCACACTCTACAAAGGCCTCAGTGGGGAATTGCCTGATCTTACTGTCCTTCGGGTTAGTAGGGATTTCATATCAAACAATATATATACTGATTTTCTTTTTCCTCTCCTTTTGGTTAAATGTACTATGACCCATCAATTATACAAACAAGTATTCTGCTTTTGAAGAAAGAATTGATTGAACTGAAACAAAATAAATGTTTACACAAGGGTTCTTTATTATGAACTTATTTGTAATGGTGTCTGGCGTTGTGCATGATGCGCAACATATTGTGGCCATGAAGATGTATGGTATAATCATTTTGTTTGATATTGCTAATCATTATATTATTACATCCCTAGGTGACAGAGGCGTATAAAGATTTTTCTACAGCGGAGGCGCCGATGATCTGCAGCATGGGCATTAGCTGTGAAATTCCCGTGGTTGACTCTGCCTTTGGCAAGGTTCAAGCCGGAAGTCCATTGTCCTACCAACAACCAGCAACAGCAAAGAGAGATCTGTCCTTCCATGCTGCCCCACCACGTCCATCTATGCCTCTTCAGAATTACTGCCTACAGCCATCAAGTTGCATGTTTGTCTGTACTGAACCACAACAGCTACACCATAGGAGTCTGGAGGTCACCTGGGACATGGTGCACAAATTTGAATGTGCTACCAGAGCACAAAGTTCATGTACTGAATGGCATCAGCTAAGGAGGCATAGATTGACAGCGTCACGTTTCAGGGAGATCTGCCAGGTTGGAGAGAACTCTGAAGAAGGTCTGGCTAACCGGATACTGCAAGGGACACGTCAGACGGCAGCTATGAAGAGGGGGCTCGAATTAGAGGCAGATGCTATTTGGGAATATTGCCAAATGAAAAGGGTCAACCACTACCCCTGTGGATTGGTAATTCACCCTGACGCTCCTTGGCTGGGGGGGTCTCCAGACGGGTTAATCTTTGACCCTTCAGAGCCATGTCAGTTTGGGCTGATTGAGATGAAGTGCCCAAATGTTAAAAGCTATGTGGACTGCCCGTATCTCAAAATGAAGTCAGGCAAATTGGAGCTAAAAGAAAAGCATGCTTACTACTGGCAAGTACAGGGGCAGATGCTAATAACGGGAATGAGTTGGTGTGATTTTGTAGTCTCAGCTGAGGAAGATGTACTCATCCAAAGAATTTACAGAGACAATGATGTTTTGGATATAATCAGAGAGAAAGTAGACAGGTTTTATTTTTATGTCTACTTGCAGAAATGTGTAATGCTTCAGGATTGAGATAAAATATTCTAAGATCTGTTCTTTAATTTTCACTTTTAATGGTACGTTTTATGATTGAGATTATTTTATGTTAATGTTTGTGCATCTTTAACTTTCAATGGCAGATGTTTTCCATGATTAACCTTGCCTTCCCAAAAAGTAAACACAATAAAATGTGTGTGTGCTGTGAGCACGCCAAGAAATATTTATTATCTTGATATTAAAGGCAATTAAAATGATTTCATTTCATGAATTCTGTATGTTTAACAGAACAATAGTTATCAAATTCCTCAGAAAAAGATTAAGCTACAATATCAAACTTCATATCTCCATTTCTTGACAAGAGGTCCATTTTGGTAATTTGAGAGGAGACAAGCGACAGTGAAGAGTTGGTTTATGCTCCCTGCAATGGAGAGAGGGATGGTGGTATCAAAGAGTTTATTTTCTTTAACTCTTCTGATCATCCTCTCGACATGCACCCTCAAACGGGCGATGGACTGCGTCTTCAGAACATCCACCTCTGGCATTTGGGCCCTCTTGGAGAGGAAGGCAGGACGATGAACAGTCCCAGGTACAAGGTCATCCACCAAGAATCCCTTGTCAACCATGATGGCCATGTCAGGCGTTAAGAGTGGTGCAATCCCTGACTGACGAAACACCTCCTTGTCACTCATGGAACCCTCAAAGAGTGCTGAAACAAAACTCAGGGCTCCGTGAGGGGACATGCCCACCATGGCCTTAAAGGTGCAGTGGGACTTGTAGGTCGAGAAAACTTCGCTCTGAAGGAGCATGGATGACGGTGTTTGACACCGTAGCTCTGTACAGTCGAGGACCACCTGTGTGTCACTGTAGCTGCCATCAAAGTCGCGTGGAAGATGGGCCTTCACAGCTGCTGGAGACATCCATATACAGACTGAGCCCAGTAAGCTGTAGAGGAAGTTGGCCCAGGTCACGATGATTCGGCTGACGGTTGCTCGGTGGATGTTAAATCTATGACCCAACTCCCTCTGGGTACAGCCAGTGGACAGGTATGTCAGGAAGAGCTCATCTATTGGCAGCAGTTTCTGTGGGGAGAAGTGTTTAATGAGTGTTAGTTCAAAACCACCCTTTTAATGCTTAGGGATCTGTGTCTGTGTGTTTTTTGGGGGAATGGGTACTTACAGTTGGTCTGGTTAAAGGGCTTTCAGTTGTTGTACTAGTGGCGTAGGTTTTCTTTGCTCTGTTGACCCTAATTATTTTAGCTGTTCGATCAGGTTCCAAAACGCCATCAGATGCTCGTATGAGGGGAATCTAAAATACAGTATTACAATTGAAATCAGTTGTCTTGTCATACAAGCTTAAGAATAACATTAAATATCCCATGACATGCTGTTTTTGTATGCTTTTATATAGGCCTTAATGGTCCCCTAATATCTGAAGTCTCTTTCCCGAAATTCAGCCTTGGAACTCATTAATGTTAAATAACCTCCTAAAGTGAACATTTCATGTCATGAGACCTTTAAGAAAAAAAGAGGAAATAATCAAGTTAAGAGAAGATGTTGATCTAATAACTAGCTTACCTGGTGTAAAATCTGATGTCTTCAGGAGACGAAGCAAACCGTTTCAGTCCAAAGTTGGAAAGATGATACGTTTGGACCTGCTCTCTCAGCGCCTCGAGTTCCCTCAACATATCTCCATACTGCTCCCTGTCCACACATACGGTACCGCTGGCCCCATAGTCGTGGTCCCCCTCCCTTCACTCCTTGGCTTGAAATAAAAGCCCTTGTGGATCTTGATGGTATTGCATTTCAGATTTGGTATCCCATTGGTAAGTCTGCAGCATGGAATTTTACAGTGACAATTTGTAAAGAATATACATTTTTCAGTGGTTTGCAATGTTTGGAGGAATCCGCCATTGCTGCTTGCAGTTATTAGGATTCCTCCGTAAGGAGGAAACCTATTGTTATTGTTAGTTTTATTATTATTAGGATTCCTCCGTAAGGAGGAAACCTATTGTTATTGTTAGTTTTATTATTATTAGGATTCCTCCGTAAGGAGGAAACCTATTGTTATTGTTAGTTTTATTATTATTATTATTATTATTATTATTCTAGTTCCATGGGAGTCAATGGCAGCCCCTAGAACCCTTGGATAGAAAAAAGTTCTCAAAATCCTGAAACATTGATAGTATAGGCCAGGAGTAACTACCACACCACAAATGACGCACCATTATCCATAGGTGGCGCTACGGCCAAGCCCCAATTTTCCATTTACAAAGTGATGCCATTCGCATCCCATTTGTCCCAAAATTCTGAAATTCATTAGATATACCTTATGTCTCATGAGGAACAAAAAAGCCTCAATAACCTATAACGGCCGCCATATTGGATTTTTTTGTACAATAAAGATTTAGGAAACACGTTTTTTTGCTACTTCTCCTACAATTTTTGTCAAATCTTCCCCAGAATTGGCAGGTATCATCGTCAGAGCAACCCTCACTGAATTCTTGTCCGGTACAGCCAATCAAAGCAACCAAACAGGAAGTTGGATCAAATCTCAGCAAATCTTTGAAATATCACCACCAAACTTGGTGTGTCACGTGAAAGACACTACATCATGTTCCCATGTGAGAAGGCAAATTAATATCTTCAAAAATGATTGAAATAAAGGAAATCTAATTGATTTCTAACGCTCAAATAATGCTTTACACATTCGCCGGTGCAAAACTGATACTCTGATTCAATCACAAGTTCATGAAGACTCTTGAGAATGTTTAGTACACAAATCTCAGAAAAAGTTGACTGTAAGGTGAAAAGTTTAATTTTGGTGAATATTTGAAAAATGCATGCTTGGCTAATTGTTAAGGAAATTTCCAATGAAATGTCTCCCCTGCTCCTCAGCGCGCGCGCTCAACATTCTCACACACTCAGCCTTTCCCTTGACACACGCGCAAGCTTGACGAGACGCATACACAACATTTCAGGCAATTGTGGGCTGACCAAGCCCCCACTCATTGCTTGGTCTTTAGCAAAGGCCCATGTGGATCTTGATGGTATTGCATTTCCGATTTTGTATGCAATGGTAAAAAGTTCTCAAAATCCTGAAACATTGATAGTATAGGCCATGAGAAACTACCACACCACAAATGACCCACCATTACCCATAGGTGGCGCTACGGCCACGCCCCAATTGTCCATTTTCAAAGTGATGGCATTTCCACACCATCAGTCTAAAACGTCGGAAACTATACATGCCTTATTTATAATGGGAAACTATACAGTGGTGACCCATACAGTCCACCATGTACGGTGAACATTTTGAAAACGTACAAATATCTTCTTATGAACCATGACTCCAATTGACTAGAAGTTTTGTTTGATGTGTAGGCCACACGTATTTATGCTTGTTTGCTACCACAATAGCTATGGGAATAAGAGTGAATGCAATGAGGAGGTTATTGAAACGCAATACTCTGAGTTGGTGCATGTCAGTTTAGGCAGAGGTAGCTTTTTAAACCTCTACAGCCATGCCCCAATTTGCCTATATTCAAAGTGATGCCATTTGCATTCCATTTGTCCCAAAATTCTGAAATTCATTAGATATGCCTTATTTCTCATGAGGAACAAAAAAGCCTCAAGAACCTATAACGGGCGCCATATTGGATTTTTCTGTACAATAAAGATTAAGGAAACAAGTTTTTTCGCTACTCCTCCTTCAATTCTGGTGCAATCTTCCCCAGAATTGGCACACATCATCGTCAGAGCAACCCTCACTCATGTATTGAACAGATTTTTTATTTTCACAACCGTTTGTCTGGTACAGCTCCTCAGCGCGCGCGTGCTCCACATTCTCACACACTCAGCCTTTCCCTTGACACACGCGCAAGCTTGGCGAGACGCATACACAACATTTCAGGCAATTGTGGGCTGACCAAGCCCCCACTCATTGCTTGGTCTTTAGCAAAGGCCCATGTGTATCTTGATGGTATTGCATTTCCGATTTTGTATGCAATGGTAAAAAGTTCTCAAAATCCTGAAACATTGATAGTATAGGCCAAGAGTAACTACCACACCACAAATGGCCCAATATCACCCATAAGTGATGCTACAGGCCACGCCCTGATACACAAAGATACAAGGCTTTCTGGAATGGGTAGGCTCACCAAGCCCCCACCCTTCACTCCTTGGCTTGAAATAAAAGCCCTTGTGGATCTTGATGGTATTGCATTTCAGATTTGGTATCCCATTGGTAAATCTACAGCATGGATGTTTCTATACAGTGACAATTTGTGAAGAATATACATTTTTCAATGGTTCGCAATGTTTTGGAGGAATCCGCCATTGCTGCTTGCAGCTATATTTAGGATTCCTCCGTAAGGAGGAAACCTATTGTTATTGTTAGTTTTATTATTATTAGGATTCCTCCGTAAGGAGGAAACCTATTGTTATTGTTAGTTTTATTATTATTATTAGGATTCCTCCGTAAGGAGGAAACCTATTGTTATTGTTAGTTTTATTATTATTATTATTATTATTATTCTAGTTCCATGGGAGTCAATGGCAGCCCCTAGAACCCTTGGATAACTTTTTGTTAAATTTGGCACACTCATTAAGGACAGTTCCTTCTATACCTACACCAAGTTTCATGTATCCCATCAGACCACTCTAGCGCCACCAATGGGTCAAAGTTGGACTTGTGTTTACACACGCAACTTTTGAACCGTGTGACTGATTTTCAAAAATGAGGTACCATTGGATTCCCTGGATCAAGACGAGTTCAACGCACCCTATGACGTCAATTTCCGGTTGTATAGATTTTCCGCTATTTCCGGTTGTATCAAAAACCTTTGAAAGCCTACTCCTCCTACAATTTTTGTCATATCTTCTTCAAAATGACCAGAGATGATTTTCAGACCAAGCCTCACAAAAGTTATCCCATGGCGTTTTGATTTTCTAAACCGTTTGTCCGGCACAGCCAATCAAAATCAGCAAAAAAGTAACCAAACAGGAACTTGGGTCAAATCTCAGCAAATCTTTGAGATATCAACACTAAACTTGGTATATCGGTGGACGACACTACAACATGTTACCATGTGCAAAGGCAACTTCATATCTCAAAAAATGATTGATATAAAGCAAATCGAATTTATCGCTAACGCTAAAATAATGCTTTACACATCCGCCGGTCAAAAACTGATACTTTGATTCAATCACAAGTTCATATGAAGATTCTTGAGAATGTTTAGTACACAAATCTGAGGAAAAGTTGACTGTAACATGAAAAGTCGATTTGTGGTGAATATTTGAAACATGCATGCTTGGCTAATTGATGACGAAATTTTCAATGCAATGTCTCCCCTGCTCTTCAGCGCGCGCGTGCTCCACATTCTCACACACTCAGCCTTTCCCTTGACACACACGCGGGCTTGGCGAGACGCATACACAACATTTCAGGCAATTGTGGGCTGACCAAGCCCCCACTCATTCCTTGGCTTGAAGTGAAGGCCCTTGTGGATCTTGATGGTAATGCATTTTAGAAAAAGTTCTCAAAATCCTGAAACATTGATAGTATAGGCCAGGAGTAACTACCACACCACAAATGATGCACCATTATCCATAGGTGGCGCTACGGCCAAGCCCCAATTTTCCACTTACAAAGTGATGCCATTCGCATCCCATTTGTCCCAAAATTCTGAAATGCCTTATTTCTCATGAGGAACAAAAAAGCCTCAATAACCTATAACGGCCGCCATATTGGATTTTTTTGGACAATAAAGATTTAGGAAACACGTTTTTTTTGCTACTTCTCCTACAATTTTTGTCCAATCTTCCCCAGAATTGGCAGGTATCATCGTCAGAGCAACCCTCACTGAATTCTTCAACAGATTTTTGAATTTCAAAACCGTTTGTCCGGTACAGCCAATAAAAATCGTCAACAAAGCAACCAAACAGGAAGTTTGATCAAATCTCAGCAAATCTTTGAAATATCACCACCAAACTTGGTGTGTCACGTGAAAGACACTACATCATGTTCCCATGTGAGAAGGCAAATTAATATATTAAAAAATGATTGAAATAAAGGAAATCTAATTTATTTCTATCTAACGCTAAAATAATGCTTTACACATCCGCCAGTCAAAAAACTCTGATTAAATCACATGTTCATAAAGACTCTTGAGAATGTTTAGTACACAAATCTCAGAAAAAGTTGACTGTAACATGAAAAGTAGAAATTTGGCGAATATTTGAAAAATGCATGCTTGGCTAATTGTTAAGGAAATTTCCAATGAAATGTCTCCCCTGCTCCTCAGCGCGCGCGCTCCACATTCTCACACACTCAGCCTTTCCCTTGACACACGCGCAAGCTTGACGAGACGCATACACAACATTTCAGGCAATTGTGGGCTGACCAAGCCCCCACTCATTGCTTGGTCTTTAGCAAAGGCCCATGTGGATCTTGATGGTATTGCATTTCCGATTTTGTATGCAATGGTAAAAAGTTCTCAAAATCCTGAAACATTGATAGTATAGGCCAGGAGTAACTACCACACCACAAATGACGCATCATTATCCATAGGTGGCGCTACGGCCAAGCCCCAATTTTCCATTTACAAAGTGATGCCATTCGCATCCCATTTGTCCCAAAATTCTGAAATTCATTAGATATGACTTATTTCTCATGAGGAACAAAAAAGCCTCAATAACCTATAACGGCCGTCATATTTGATTTTTTTGTACGATAAAGATTTAGGAAACACGTATTTTTGCTATTTCTCCTAAAATTTTTGTCCAATCTTCCCCAGAATTGGCAGGTATCATCGTCAGAGCAACCCTCACTGAATTCTTCAACAGATTTTTGATTTTCAAAACCGTTTGTCCGGTACAGCCAATCAAAATCGTCAACAAAGCAACCAAACAGGAAGTTGGATCAAATCTCAGCAAATCTTTGAAATGTCAACACCAAACTTGGTAAGATGACTCGGAACCCTCTTCTGAAGATGTCCAATCAATTTGGTGTCATGTGATCGTGTCATGTGATCGGCGTGGCCGCAGGAACCAAAAATGTGTTTTGGCCAATAACTGTTGATTTGTTTGCCTTTAGTTCATGAAAACTCTTGAGAATGTTTAGTACACAAATCTCAGAAAAAGTTGACTGTAAGATGAAAAGTTGAATTTTGGCGAATATTTGAAAAATGAATGCTTGGCTAATTGTTAAGGACATTTCCAATGAAATGTCTCCCCTGACTCTCAGCGCGCGCGCTCCACATTCTCACACACTCAGCCTTTCCCTTGACACACGCGCAAGCTTAGCGATTTTGTATGCAATGGTAAAAAGTTCTCAAAATCCTGAAACATTGATAGTATAGGCCATGAGAAACTACCACACCACAAATGACCCACCATTACCCATAGGTGGCGCTACGGCCACGCCCCAATTGTCCATTTTCAAAGTGATGGCATTTCCACACCATCAGTCTAAAACGTCGGAAACTATACATGCCTTGTTTATAATGGGAAACTATACAGTGGTGACCCATACAGTCCACCATGTACGGTGAACATTTTGAAAACGTACAAATATCTTCTTATGAACCATGACTCCAATTGACTAGAAATTTTGTTTGATGTGTAGGCCACACGTAGTTATGCTTGTTTGCTACCACAATAGCTATGGGAATAAGAGTGAATGCAATGAGGAGGTTATTGAAACGCAATACTCTGAGTTGGTGCATGTCAGTTTAGGCAGAGTTAGCTTTTTAAACCTCTACAGCCATGCCCCAATTTGCCTATATTCAAAGTGATGCCATTTGCATCCCATTTGTCCCAAAATTCTGAAATTCATTAGATATGCCTTATTTCTCATGAGGAACAAAAAAGCCTCAAGAACCTATTACGGCCGCCATATTGGATTTTTTTGTACAATAAAGATTTAGGAAACACGTTTTTTCGCTACTTCTCCTACAATTTTTGTCCAATCTTCCCCAGAATTTGCAGGTATCATCGTCAGAGCAACCCTCACTGAACTCTTCAACAGATTTTTGAATTTCAAAACCGTTTGTCCGGTACAGCCAATCAAAATCGTCAACAAAGCAACCAAACAGGAAGTTGGATCAAATCTCAGCAAATCTTTGAAATATCACCACCAAACTTGGTGTGTCACGTGAAAGACACTACATCATGTTCCCATGTGAGAAGGCAAATTAATATCTTAAAAAATTATTGAAATAAAGGAAATATTTTTTATTTCTAACGCTAAAATAATGCTTTACACATCCGCCAGTCAAAAACTGATACTCTGATTCAATCACAAGTTCATGAAGACTCTTGAGAATGTTTAGTACACAAATCTCAGAAAAAGTTGACTGTAAAATGAAAAGTTGATTTTTGGTGAATATTAAAAAAATGCATGCTTGGCTAATTGTTAAGGAAATTTCCAATGAAATGTCTCCCCTGCACCTCAGCGCGCGCGCTCCACATTCTCACACACTCAGCCTTTCCCTTGACACACGCGCAAGCTTGACGAGACGCATACACAACATTTCAGGCAATTGTGGGCTGACCAAGCCCCCACTCATAGCTTGGTCTTTAGCAAAGGCCCATGTGGATCTTGATGGTATTGCATTTCCGATTTTGTATGCAATGGTAAAAAGTTCTCAAAATCCTGAAACATTGATAGTATAGGCCATGAGAAACTACCACACCACAAATGACCCACCATTACCCATAGGTGGCGCTACGGCCACGCCCCAATTGTCCATTTTCAAAGTGATGGCATTTCCACACCATCATTCTAAAACGTCGGAAACTATACATGACTTATTTATAATGGGAAACTATACAGTGGTGACCCATACAGTCCACCATGTACGGTGAACATTTTGAAAACGTACAAATATCTTCTTATGAACCATGACTCCAATTGACTAGAAATTTTGTTTGATGTGTAGGCCACACGTAGTTATGCTTGTTTGCTACCACAATAGCTATGGGAATAAGAGTGAATGCAATGAGGAGGTTATTGAAACGCAATACTCTGAGTTGGTGCATGTCAGTTTAGGCAGAGGTAGCTTTTTAAACCTCTACAGCCATGCCCCAATTTGCCTATATTCAAAGTGATGCCATTTGCATCCCATTTGTCCCAAAATTCTGAAATTCATTAGATATGCCTTATTTCTCATGAGGAACAAAAAAGCCTCAAGAACCTATAACGGGCGCCATATTGGATTTTTCTGTACAATAAAGATTAAGGAAACACGTTTTTTCGCTACTCCTCCTTCAATTCTGGTGCAATCTTCCCCAGAATTGGCACACATCATCGTCAGAGCAACCCTCACTCATGTATTGAACAGATTTTTTATTTTCACAACCGTTTGTCTGGTACAGCTCCTCAGCGCGCGCGTGCTCCACATTCTCACACACTCAGCCTTTCCCTTGACACACGCGCAAGCTTGGCGAGACGCATACACAACATTTTAGGCAATTGTGGGCTGACCAAGCCCCCACTCATTGCTTGGTCTTTAGCAAAGGCCCATGTGGATCTTGATGGTATTGCATTTCCGATTTTGTATACAATGGTAAAAAGTTCTCAAAATCCTGAAACATTGATAGTATAGGCCAAGAGTAACTACCACACCACAAATGGCCCAATATCACCCATAAGTGACGCTACAGGCCACGCCCTGATACACAAAGATACAAGGCTTTCTGGAATGGGTAGGCTCACCAAGCCCTCTCCCTTCACTCCTTGGCTTGAAATAAAAGCCCTTGTGGATCTTGATGGTATTGCATTTCAGATTTGGTATCCCATTGGTAAGTCTGCAGCATGGAATTTTACAGTGACAATTTGTAAAGAATATACATTTTTCAGTGGTTTGCAATGTTTGGAGGAATCCGCCATTGCTGCTTGCAGTTATATTTAGGATTCCTCCGTAAGGAGGAAACCTATTGTTATTGTTAGTTTTATTATTATTATTAGGATTCCTCCGTAAGGAGGAAACCTATTGTTATTGTTAGTTTTATTATTATTATTATTATTATTATTATTATTATTATTATTATTCTAGTTCCATGGGAGTCAATGGCAGCCCCTAGAACCCTTGGATAACTTTTTGTTAAATTTGGCACACTCATTAAGGACAGTTCCTTCTATACCTACACCAAGTTTCATGTATCCCATCAGACCACTCTAGCGCCACCAATGGGTCAAAGTTGGACTTGTGTTTACACACGCAACTTTTGAACCGTATGACTGATTTTCAAAAATGAGGTGCCATTGGATTCCCTGGATCAAGACGAGTTCAACGCACCCTATGACGTCAATTTCCGGTTATATAGATCTTCCGCTATTTCCGGTTGTATCAAAAACCTTTGAAAGCCTACTCCTCCTACATTTTTTGTCATTTCTTCTTCAAAATGACCAGAGATGATCTTCAGACCAAGCCTCACAAAAGTTATCCCATGGCGTTTTGATTTTCTAAACCGTTTGTCCAGCACAGCCAATCAAAATCAGCAAAAAAGTAACCAAACAGGAACTTGGGTCAAATCTCAGCAAATCTTTGAGATATCAACACTAAACTTGGTATATCGGTAGACGACACTACAACATGTTACCATGTGCAAAGGCAACTTCATATCTCAAAAAATGATTGATTTAAAGCAAATCGAATTTATCGCTAACGCTAAAATAATGCTTTACACATCCGCCGGTCAAAAACTGATACTTTGATTCAATCACAAGTTCATATGAAGACTCTTGAGAATGTTTAGTACACAAATCTGAGGAAAAGTTGACTGTAACATGAAAAGTCGATTTCATGTGAATATTTGAAACATGCATGCTTGGCTAATTGCTAACGAAAATTTCAATGAAATGTCTCCCCTGCTCTTCAGCGCGCGCGTGCTCCACATTCTCACACACTCAGCCTTTCCCTTGACACACACGCGGGCTTGGCGAGACGCATACACAACATTTCAGGCAATTGTGGGCTGACCAAGCCCCCACTCATTCCTTGGCTTGAAGTGAAGGCCCTTGTGGATCTTGATGGTAATGCATTTTAGAAAAAGTTCTCAAAATCCTGAAACATTGATAGTATAGGCCAGGAGTAACTACCACACCACAAATGACGCACCATTATCCATAGGTGGCGCTACGGCCAAGCCCCAATTTTCCATTTACAAAGTGATGCCATTCGCATCCCATTTGTCCCAAAATTCTGAAATTCATTAGATATGCCTTATTTCTCATGAAGAACAAAAAAGCCTCAATAACCTATAACGGCCGCCATATTGGATTTTTTTGTACAATAAAGATTTAGGAAACACGTTTTTTCGCTACTTCTCCGACAATTTTTGTCCATTCTTCCCCAGAATTGACAGGTATCATCGTCAGAGCAACCCTCACTGAATTCTTCAACAGATTTTTGAATTTCGAAACCGTTTGTCTGGTACAGCCAATCAAAATCGTCAACAAAGCAACCAAACAGGAAGTTGGATCAAATCTCAGCAAATCTTTGAAATATCAACACCAAACTTGGTGTGTCACGTGAAAGACACTACATCATGTTCGCATGTGAGAAGGCAAATTAATATCTTAAAAAATGATTGAAATAAAGGAAATCTAATGTTTTTCTATCTAACGCTAAAATAATGCTTTACACATCCGCCAGTCAAAAAACTCTGATTCAATCACATGTTCATAAAGACTCTTGAGAATGTTTAGTACACAAATCTGAGAAAAAGTTGACTGTAACATTAAAAGTAGAAATTTGGTGAATATTTGAAGAATGCATGGAAAGGAAATTTCCAATGAAATGTCTCCCCTGCTCCTCAGCGCCCACGCTCCACATTCTCACACACTCAGCCTTTCCCTTGACACACGCGCAAGCTTGGCGAGACGCATACACAACATTTCAGGCAATTGTGGGCTGACCAAGCCCCCACTCATTGCTTGGTCTTTAGCAAAGGCCCATGTGGATCTTGATGGTATTGCATTTCCGATTTTGTATGCAATGGTAAAAAGTTCTCAAAATCCTGAAACATTGATAGTATAGGCCAAGAGTAACTACCACACCACAAATGGCCCAATATCACCCATAAGTGACGCTACAGGCCACACCCTGATACACAAAGATACAAGGCTTTCTGGAATGGGTAGGCTCACCAAGCCCCCTCCCTTCACTCCTTGGCTTGAAATAAAAGCCCTTGTGGATCTTGATGGTATTGCATTTCAGATTTGGTATCCCATTGGTAAGTCTGCAGCATGGAATTTTACAGTGACAATTTGTAAAGAATATACATTTTTCAGTGGTTTGCAATGTTTGGAGGAATCCGCCATTGCTGCTTGCAGTTATATTTATTATTATTATTATTATTATTATTATTCTAGTTCCATGGGAGTCAATGGCAGCCCCTAGAACCCTTGGATAACTTTTTGTTAAATTTGGCACACTCATTAAGGACAGTTCCTTCTATACCTACACCAAGTTTCATGTATCCCATCAGACCACTCTAGCGCCACCAATGGGTCAAAGTTGGACTTGTGTTTACACACGCAACTTTTGAACCGTATGACTGATTTACAAAAATGAGGTACCATTGGATTCCCTGGATGAAGACGAGTTCAACGCACCCTATGACGTCAATTTCCGGTTGTATAGATTTTCCGCTATTTCCGGTTGTATCAAAAACCTTTGAAAGCCTACTCCTCCTACAATTATTGTCATATCTTCTTCAAAATGACCATAGATGATCTTCAGACCAAGCCTCACAAAAGTTATCCCATGGCGTTTTGATTTTCTAAACCGTTTGTCCGGCACAACCAATCAAAATCAGCAAAAAAGTAACCAAACAGGAACTTGGGTCAAATCTCAGCAAATCTTTGAGATATCAACACTAAACTTGGTATATCGGTGGACGACACTACAACATGTTACCATGTGCAAAGGCAACTTCATATCTCAAAAGATGATTGATATAAAGCAAATCGAATTTATCGCTAACGCTAAAATAATGCTTTACACATCCGCCGGTCAAAAACTGATACTTTGATTCAATCACAAGTTCATATGAAGACTCTTGAGAATGTTTAGTACACAAATCTGAGGAAAAGTTGACTGTAACATGAAAAGTCGATTTTATGTGAATATTTGAAACATGCATGCTTGGCTAATTGCTAACGAAATTTTCAATGAAATGTCTCCCCTGCTCTTCAGCGCGCGCGTGCTCCACATTCTCACACACTCAGCCTTTCCCTTGACACACGCGCGGGCTTGGCGAGACGCATACACAACATTTCAGGCAATTGTGGGCTGACCAAGCCCCCACTCATTCCTTGGCTTGAAGTGAAGGCCCTTGTGGATCTTGATGGTAATGCATTTTAGAAAAAGTTCTCAAAATCCTGAAACATTGATAGTATAGGCCAGGAGTAACTACCACACCACAAATGACGCACCATTATCCATAGGTGGCGCTACGGCCAAGCCCCAATTTTCCATTTACAAAGTGATGCCATTCGCATCCCATTTGTCCCAAAATTCTGAAATTCATTAGATATGCCTTATTTCTCATGAGGAACAAAAAAGCCTCAATAACCTATAACGGCCGCCATATTGGATGTTTTTGTACAATAAAGATTTAGGAAACACGTTTTTTTGCTACTTCTCCTACAATTCTTGTCCAATCTTCCCCAGAATTGGCAGGTATCATCGTCAGAGCAACCCTCACTGAATTCTTTAACAGATTTTTGAATTTCAAAACCGTTTGTCCGGTACAGCCAATCAAAATCGTCAACAAAGCAACCAAACAGGAAGTTGGATCAAATCTCAGCAAATCTTTGAAATATCAACACCAAACTTGGTGTGTCACGTGAAAGACACTACGTCATGTTCCCATGTAGGAAGGCAAATTAATATCTTCAAAAATGATTGAAATGAAGGAAATCAAATTTATTTCTAACGCTAAAATAATGCTTTACACATCCGCCAGTCAAAAAACTCTGATTCAATCACAAGTTCATGAAGACTTTTGAGAATGTTTAGTACACAAATCTCAGAAAAAGTTGACTGTAAGATGAAAAGTTGAATTTAGGTGAATATTTGAAAAATGCATGCTTGGCTAATTGTTAAGGAAATTTCCAATGAAATGTCTCCCCTGCTCCTCAGCACGCGCGCTCCACATTCTCACACACTCAGCCTTTCCCTTGACACACGCACAAGCTTGGCGAGACGCATACACAACATTTCAGGCAATTGTGGGCTGACCAAGCCCCACTCATTGCTTGGTCTTTAGCAAAGGACCATGTGGATCTTGATGGTATTGCATTTCCGATTTTGTATGCAATGGTAAAAAGTTCTCAAAATCCTGAAACATTGATAGTATAGGCCAAGAGTAACTACCACACCACAAATGGCCCAATATCACCCATAAGTGACGCTACAGGCCACGCCCTGGTACACAAAGATACAAGGCTTTCTGGAATGGGTAGGCTCACCAAGCCCCCTCCCTTCACTCCTTGGCTTGAAATAAAAGCCCTTGTGGATCTTGATGGTATTGCATTTCAGATTTGGTATCCCATTGGTAAGTCTGCAGCATGGATTTTTACAGTGACAATTTGTGAAGAATATAAATTTTTCAGTGGTTTGCAATGTTTGGAGGAATCCGCCATTGCTGCTTGCAGTTATATTTATTATTATTATTATTATTCTAGTTCCATGGGAGTCAATGGCAGCCCCTAGAACCCTTGGATAACTTTTTGTTAAATTTGGCACACTCATTAAGGACAGTTCCTTCTATACCTACACCAAGTTTCATGTATCCCATCAGACCACTCTAGCGCCACCAATGGGTCAAAGTTGGACTTGTGTTTACACACGCAACTTTTGAACCGTATGACTGATTTTCAAAAATGAGGTACCATTGGACTCCCTGGATCAAGACGAGTTCAACGCACCCTATGACGTCAATTTCCGGTTATATAGATTTTCCGCTATTTCCGGTTGTATCAAAAACCTTTGAAAGCCTACTCCTCCTACAATTTTTGTCATATCTTCTTCAAAATGACCAGAGATGAGCTTCAGACCAAGCCTCACAAAAGTTATCCCATGGCGTTTTGATTTTATAAACCGTTTGTCCGGCACAGCCAATCAAAATCAGCAATAAAAGAAACCAAACAGGAAGTTGGGTCAAATCTCAGCAAATCTTTGAGATATCAACAGGTAACTTGGTATGTCATAAGGAAGACACTACAACATGTTACCATATGCAAAGGCTATTTCATATCTCCAAAAATGGTTGATATAAAGCAAATCGAATTTATCGCTGACGCTAAAATAATGCTTTACACATCCGCCGGTCAAAAACTGATACTTTAAATCAATCACAAGTTCATATGAAGACTCTTGAGAATGTTTAGTACACAAATCTGAGGAAAAGTTGACTGTAACATGAAAAGTCGATTTGTGGTGAATATTTGAAACATGCATGCTTGGCTAATTGCTAACGAAATTTCCAATGTAATGTCTCCCTCTGCTCCTCAGCGCGCGTGCTCCACATTCTCACACACTCAGCCTTTCCCTTGACACACGCGCGTGCTTGGCGAGACGCATACACAACATTTCAGGCAATTGTGGGCTGACCAAGCCCCCACTCATTCCTTGGCTTGAAGTGAAGGCCCTTGTGGATCTTGATGGTAATGCATTTTAGAAAAAGTTCTCAAAATCCTGAAACATTGATAGTATAGGCCAGGAGTAACTACCACACCACAAATGACGCACCATTATCCATAGGTGGCGCTACGGCCAAGCCCCAATTGTCTATTTACAAAGTGATGCCATTCTCATCCCATTTGTCCCAAAATTCTGAAATTCAATTAGATATGCCTTATTTCTCACGAGGAACAAAAAAGCCTCAATAACCTATAACGGCCGCCATATTGGATTTTTTTGGACAATAAAGATTTAGGAAACACGTTTTTTTGCTACTTCTCCTACAATTTTTGTCCAATCTTCCCCAGAATTGGCAGGTATCATCGTCAGAGCAACCCTCACTGAATTCTTCAACAGATTTTTGAATTTCAAAACCGTTTGTCCGGTACAGCCAATCAAAATCGTCAACAAAGCAACCAAACAGGAAGTTGGATCAAATCTCAGCAAATCTTTGAAATATCACCACCAAACTTGGTGTGTCACGTGAAAGACACTACATCATGTTCCCATGTGAGAAGGCAAATTAATATCTTCAAAAATGATTGAAATAAAGGAAATCTAATTTATTTCTAACGCTCAAATAATGCTTTACACATTCGCCGGTATAAAACTGATACTCTGATACAATCACATGTTCATAAAGACTCTTGAGAATGTTTAGTACACAAATCTCAGAAAAAGTTGACTGTAAGGTGAAAAGTTGAATTTTGGTGAATATTTGAAAAATGCATGCTTGGCTAATTGTTAAGGACATTTCTAATTAAATGTCTCCCCTGCTCCTCAGTGCGCGCGCTCCACATTCTCACACACTCAGCCTTTCCCTTGACACACGCGCAAGCTTAGCGAGACGCATACACAACATTTCAGGCAATTGTGGGCTGACCAAGCCCCCACTCATTGCTTGGTCTTTAGCAAAGGCCCATGTGGATCTTGATGGTATTGCATTTCCAATTTTGTATGCAATGGTAAAAAGTTCTAAAAATCCTGAAACATTGATAGTATAGGCCATGAGAAACTACCACACCACAAATGACCCACCATTACCCATAGGTGGCGCTACGGCCACTCCCCAATTGTCCATTTTCAAAGTGATGGCATTTCCACACCATCAGTCTAAAACGTCGGAAACTATACATGCCTTATTTATAATGGGAAACTATACAGTGGTGACCCATACAGTCCACCATGTACGGTGAACATTTTGAAAACGTACAAAGTACGTATAGTACGTATAGTATAGGCCAAGAGTAACTACCACACCACAAATGGCCCAATATCACCAATAGTTGACGCTACAGGCCACACCCTGATGCACAAAGATACAAGGCTTTCTGGAATGGGTAGGCTCACCATAGACCCTGAAGCCGACGCCAAGTGCCACCAAGGGGTGCCATTTGAGTTTCAGCCAAAGCCAGCTAATATTTTGTAAGCCAAATTGAGCCACCATCTGATATTTTTTGGCTCAGCAAGATGAAATTATTTGCGTCAAACAATAATTATATCTATCACTTAGAGACATACACACTCAAAAAATCAATGATAAACTAAATCAATTTTGCACACCGGATTCGCCACAGTCTTGTGCTCGTTGCTATGATACACAAGACTCACAGTGAATTGATGACCAATTAAAATTGTGCGTTTTCCGATAGTGATGATCATAGACATCAGTAAAAGAAGCAATGCGTTTTTCTCTCACGCTGAGCTGAAATGGCGGAAACAACTAGAAAAGGTAATTGTGTTGTTCTCACATACTTTCTTAATTTCTATGTTGCATACTCAGACGTTTGTTAGATCTTCAGTTTTTGGAAGTAAGAATGCCGTTTTGTCAGGACTAGGGTTTTGTCAATATTTTTGTACTCTTTTAAAACTTGGAAATATTGAGATCTAGTAAATCAGTATAACATAAACATCTGTAGACATGAAGTGGCAGCTTCAGGCATTTGTAGCTATCAACATTTTGGCGGCTGCAGCAGCCATTTAGGTTTTGGCTGAGCTGGCTAGCCAGCCAATAACTTCATCAGCCAGCCATTATTCTCAAAACAAATGGCTTCGGGGTCTAGCTCACCAAGCCCCCTCCCTTCACTCCTTGGCTTGAAATAAAAGCCCTTGTGGATCTTGATGGTATTGCATTTCAGATTTGGTATCCCATTGGTAAGTCTACAGCATGGATTTTTCTATACAGTGACAATTTGTGAAGAATATACATTTTTCAATGGTTCGCAATCTTAGGAGGAATCCGCCATTGCTGCTTGCAGCTATATTTATTAGGATTCCTCCGTAAGGAGGAAACCTATTGTTATTGTTAGTTTTATTATTATTATTATTATTATTATTATTATTATTCTAGTTCCATGGGAGTCAATGGCAGCCCCTAGAACCCTTGGATAACTTTTTGTTAAATTTGGCACACTCATTAAGGACAGTTCCTTCTATACCTACACCAAGTTTCATGTATCCCATCAGACCACTCTAGCGCCACCAATGGGTCAAAGTTGGACTTGTGTTTACACACGCAACTTTTGAACCGTATGACTGATTTACAAAAATGAGGTACCATTGGATTCCCTGGATGAAGACGAGTTCAACGCACCCTATGACGTCAATTTCCGGTTGTATAGATTTTCCGCTATTTCCGGTTGTATCAAAAACCTTTGAAAGCCTACTCCTCCTACAATTATTGTCATATCTTCTTCAAAATGACCATAGATGATCTTCAGACCAAGCCTCACAAAAGTTATCCCATGGCGTTTTGATTTTCTAAACCGTTTGTCCGGCACAACCAATCAAAATCAGCAAAAAAGTAACCAAACAGGAACTTGGGTCAAATCTCAGCAAATCTTTGAGATATCAACACTAAACTTGGTATATCGGTGGACGACACTACAACATGTTACCATGTGCAAAGGCAACTTCATATCTCAAAAGATGATTGATATAAAGCAAATCGAATTTATCGCTAACGCTAAAATAATGCTTTACACATCCGCCGGTCAAAAACTGATACTTTGATTCAATCACAAGTTCA
Organism: Osmerus mordax; assembly: GCF_038355195.1. Taxonomy (NCBI): domain Eukaryota; kingdom Metazoa; phylum Chordata; class Actinopteri; order Osmeriformes; family Osmeridae; genus Osmerus; species Osmerus mordax. The sequence continues at coordinate 10,251,299 of NC_090052.1, forward strand.
TATGAAGACTCTTGAGAATGTTTAGTACACAAATCTGAGGAAAAGTTGACTGTAACATGAAAAGTCGATTTTATGTGAATATTTGAAACATGCATGCTTGGCTAATTGCTAACGAAATTTTCAATGAAATGTCTCCCCTGCTCTTCAGCGCGCGCGTGCTCCACATTCTCACACACTCAGCCTTTCCCTTGACACACGCGCGGGCTTGGCGAGACGCATACACAACATTTCAGGCAATTGTGGGCTGACCAAGCCCCCACTCATTCCTTGGCTTGAAGTGAAGGCCCTTGTGGATCTTGATGGTAATGCATTTTAGAAAAAGTTCTCAAAATCCTGAAACATTGATAGTATAGGCCAGGAGTAACTACCACACCACAAATGACGCACCATTATCCATAGGTGGCGCTACGGCCAAGCCCCAATTTTCCATTTACAAAGTGATGCCATTCGCATCCCATTTGTCCCAAAATTCTGAAATTCATTAGATATGCCTTATTTCTCATGAGGAACAAAAAAGCCTCAATAACCTATAACGGCCGCCATATTGGATGTTTTTGTACAATAAAGATTTAGGAAACACGTTTTTTTGCTACTTCTCCTACAATTCTTGTCCAATCTTCCCCAGAATTGGCAGGTATCATCGTCAGAGCAACCCTCACTGAATTCTTTAACAGATTTTTGAATTTCAAAACCGTTTGTCCGGTACAGCCAATCAAAATCGTCAACAAAGCAACCAAACAGGAAGTTGGATCAAATCTCAGCAAATCTTTGAAATATCAACACCAAACTTGGTAAGATGACTCGGAACCGTCTTCTGAGGATGTCCAATCAATTTGGTGTCATGTGATCGTGTCATGTGATCGGCGTGGCCGCAGGAACCAAAAATGTTTTTTGGCCAATAACTGTTGATTTGTTTGCCTTTAGTTCATGAAAACTCTTGAGAATGTTTAGTACACAAATCTCAGAAAAAGTTGACTGTAAGATGAAAAGTTGAATTTTGGTGAATATTTGAAAAATGCATGCTTGGCTAATTGTTAAGGAAATTTCCAATGAAACGTCTCCCTCTGCTCCTCAGCGCGCGCGCTACACATTCTCACACACTCAGCCTTTCCCTTGACACACGCGCAAGCTTGACGAGACGCATACACAACATTTCAGGCAATTGTGGGCTGACCAAGCCCCCACTCATTGCTTGGTCTTTAGCAAAGGCCCATGTGGATCTTGATGGTATTGCATTTCCGATTTTGTATGCAATGGTAAAAGTTCTCAAAATCCTGAAACATTTATAGTATAGGCCAAGAGTAACTACCACACCACAAATGGCCCAATATCACCCATAAGTGACGCTACAGGCCACGCCCTGATACACAAAGATACAAGGCTTTCTGGAATGGGTAGGCTCAACCAAGCCCCCTCCCTTCACTCCTTGGCTTTAAATAAAAGCCCTTGTGGATCTTGATGGTATTGCATTTCATATTTGGTATCCCATTGGTAAGTCTGCGGCATGGAATTTTACAGTGACTATTTGTAAAGAATATACATTTTTCAGTGGTTTGCAATGTTTGGAGGAATCCGCCATTGCTGCTTGCAGTTATATTTATTATTATTATTCTAGTTCCATGGGAGTCAATGGCAGCCCCTAGAACCCTTGGATAACTTTTTGTTAAATTTGGCACACTCATTAAGGACAGTTCCTTCTATACCTACACCAAGTTTCATGTATCCCATCAGACCACTCTAGCGCCACCAATGGGTCAAAGTTGGACTTGTGTTTACACACGCAACTTTTGAACCGTATGACCGATTTTCAGAAATGAGGTACCATTGGATTCCCTGGATCAAGACGAGTTCAACGCACCCTTTGACGTCAATTTCCGGTTATATAGATTTTCCGCTATTTCCGGTTTTATCAAAAACCTTTGAAAGCCTACTCCTCCTACAATTTTTGTCATATCTTCTTCAAAATGACCAGAGATGATCTTCAGACCAAGCCTCACAAAAGTTATCCCATGGCGTTTTGATTTTCTAAACCGTTTGTCCGGCACAGCCAATCAAAATCAGCAAAAAAGTAACCAAACAGGAACTTGGGTCAAATCTCAGCAAATCTTTGAGATATCAACACTAAACTTGGTATATCGGTGGACGACACTACAACATGTTACCATGTGCAAAGGCAACTTCATATCTCAAAAAATGATTGATATAAAGCAAATCGAATTTATCGCTAACGCTAAAATAATGCTTTACACATCCGCCGGTCAAAAACTGATACTTTGATTCAATCACAAGTTCATATGAAGACTCTTGAGAATGTTTAGTACACAAATCTGAGGAAAAGTTGACTGTAACATGAAAAGTCGATTTCATGTGAATATTTGAAACATGCATGCTTGGCTAATTGCTAACGAAAATTTCAATGAAATGTCTCCCCTGCTCTTCAGCGTGCGCGTGCTCCACATTCTCACACACTCAGCCTTTCCCTTGACACGCGCGCGGGCTTGGCGAGACGCATACACAACATTTCAGGCAATTGTGGGCTGACCAAGCCCCCACTCATTCCTTGGCTTGAAGTGAAGGCCCTTGTGGATCTTGATGGTAATGCATTTTAGAAAAAGTTCTCAAAATCCTGAAACATTGATAGTATAGGCCAGGAGTAACTACCACACCACAAATGACGCACCATTATCCATAGGTGGCGCTACGGCCAAGCCCCAATTTTCCATTTACAAAGTGATGCCATTCGCATCCCATTTGTCCCAAAATTGTGAAATTCATTAGATATGCCTTATTTCTCATGAAGAACAAAAAAGCCTCAATAACCTATAACGGCCGCCATATTGGATGTTTTTGTACAATAAAGATTTAGGAAACACGTTTTTTCGCTACTTCTCCGACAATTTTTTTCCAATATTCCCCAGAATTGGCAGGTATCATCGTCAGAGCAACCCTCACTGAATTCTTCAACAGATTTTTGAATTTCAAAACCGTTTGTCCGGTACAGCCAATCAAAATCGTCAACAAAGCAACCAAACAGGAAGTTGGATCAAATCTCAGCAAATCTTTGAAATATCAACACCAAACTTGGTAGGATGACTCGGAACCCTCTTCTGAGGATGTCCAATCAATTTGGTGTCATGTGATCGTGTCATGTGATCGGCGTGGCCGCAGGAACCAAAAATGTGTTTTGGCCAATAACTGTTGATTTGTTTGCCTTTAGTTCATGAAAACTCTTGAGAATGTTTAGTACACAAATCTCAGAAAAAGTTGACTGTAACATGAAAAGTTGAAATTTGGTGAATATTTGAAAAATGCATGCTTGGCTAATTGTTAAGGAAATTTCCAATGAAATGTCTCCCCTGCTCCTCAGCGCGCGCGCTCCACATTCTCACACACTCAGCCTTTCCCTTGACACACGCGCAAGCTTGACGAGACGCATACACAACATTTCAGGCAATTGTGGGCTGACCAAGCCCCCACTCATTGCTTGGTCTTTAGCAAAGGCCCATGTGGATCTTGGTGGTATTGCATTTCCGATTATGTATGCAATGGTAAAAAGTTCACAAAATCCTGAAACATTGATAGTATAGGCCAAGAGTAACTACCACACCACAAATGGCCCAATATCACCCATAAGTGACGCTACAGGCCACGCCCTGATACACAAAGATACAAGGCTTTCTGGAATGGGTAAGCTCACCAAGCCCCCCCTCCCTTCACTCCTTGGCTTGAAATAAAAGCCCTTGTGGATCTTGATGGTATTGCATTTCAGATTTGTTATCCCATTGGTAAGTCTGCAGCATGGATGTTTCTATACGGTGACAATTTGTGAAGAATATACATTTTTCAATGGTTCGCAATCTTAGGAGGAATCCACCATTGCTGCTTGCAGCTATATTTATTATTATTATTCTAGTTCCATGGGAGTCAATGGCAGCCCCTAGAACCCTTGGATAACTTTTTGTTAAATTTGGCACAGTCATTAAGGACAGTTCCTTCTAAACCTACACCAAGTTTCATGTATCCCATCAGACCACTCTAGCGCCACCAATGGGTCAAAGTTGGACTTGTGTTTACACACGCAACTTTTGAACCATATGACTGATTTTCAAAAATGAGGTACCATTGGATTCCCTGGATCAAGCCGAGTTCAACGCACCCTATGACGTCAATTTCCGGTTATATAGATTTTCCGCTATTTCCGGTTGTATCAAAAACCTTTGAAAGCCTACTCCTCCTACAATTTTTGTCATATTTTCTTCAAAAAGACCAGAGATGATCTTCAGACCAAGCCTCACAAAAGTTATCCCATGGCGTTTTGATTTTCTAAACCGTTTGTCCGGCACAGCCAATCAAAATCAGCAAAAAAGTAACTAAACAGGAACTTGGGTCAAATCTCAGCAAATCTTTGAGATATCAACACTAAACTTGGTATATCAGTAGACGACACTACAACATGTTACCATGTGCAAAGGCAACTTCATATCTCAAAAAATGATTGATATAAAGCAAATTGAATTTATCGCTAACGCTAAAATAATGCTTTACACATCCGCCGGTCAAAAACTGATACTTTGATTCAATCACAAGTTCATATGAAGATTCTTGAGAATGTTTAGTACACAAATCTGAGGAAAAGTTGACTGTAACATGAAAAGTCGATTTGTGGTGAATATTTGAAACATGCATGCTTGGCTAATTGATGACGAAATTTCCAATGAAATGTCTCCCCTGCTCTTCAGCGCGCGCGTGCTCCACATTCTCACACACTCAGCCTTTCCCTTGACACACACGCGGGCTTGGCGAGACGCATACACAACATTTCAGGCAATTGTGGGCTGACCAAGCCCCCACTCATTCCTTGGCTTGAAGTGAAGGCCCTTGTGGATCTTGATGGTAATGCATTTTAGAAAAAGTTCTCAAAATCCTGAAACATTGATAGTATAGGCCAGGAGTAACTACCACACCACTAATGACGCACCATTATCCATAGGTGGCGCTACGGCCAAGCCCCAATTGTCCATTTACAAAGTGATGCCATTCGCATCCCATTTGTCCCAAAATTCTGAAATTCATTAGATATGCCTTATTTCTCATGAGGAACAAAAAAGCCTCAATAACCTATAACGGCCGCCATATTGGATGTTTTTGTACAATAAAGATTTAGGAAACACGTTTTTTTGCTACTTCTCCTACAATTCTTGTCCAATCTTCCCCAGAATTGGCAGGTATCATCGTCAGAGCAACCCTCACTGAATTCTTTAACAGATTTTTGAATTTCAAAACCGTTTGTCCGGTACAGCCAATCAAAATCGTCAACAAAGCAACCAAACAGGAAGTTGGATCAAATCTCAGCAAATCTTTGAAATATCACCACCAAACTTGGTGTGTCACGTGAAAGACACTACATCATGTTCCCATGTGAGAAGGCAAATTAATATCTTCAAAAATGATTGAAATAAAGGAAATCTAATTTATTTCTAACGCTAAAATAATGCTTTACACATTCGCCGGTGCAAAACTGATACTCTGATACAATCACAAGTTCATGAAGACTCTTGAGAATGTTTAGTACACAAATCTCAGAAAAAGTTGACTGTAAGGTGAAAAGTTGAATTTTGGTGAATATTTGAAAAATGCATGCTTGGCTAATTGCTAATGAAATTTCCAATGTAATGTCTCCCTCTGCTCCTCAGCGCGCGCGCTCCACATTCTCACACACTCAGCCTTTCCCTTGACACACTCGCAAGCTTGACGAGACGCATACACAACATTTCAGGCAATTGTGGGCTGACCAAGCCCCCACTCATTCCTTGGCTTGAAGTGAAGGCCCTTGTGGATCTTGATGGTAATGCATTTTAGAAAAAGTTCTCAAAATCCTGAAACATTGATAGTATAGGCCAGGAGTAACTACCACACCACAAATGACGCACCATTATCCATAGGTGGCGCTACGGCCAAGCCCCAATTTTCCATTTACAAAGTGATGCCATTCGCATCCCATTTGTCCCAAAATTCTGAAATTCATTAGATATGCCTTATTTCTCATGAGGAACAAAAAAGCCTCAATAACCTATAACGGCCGCCATATTGGATGTTTTTGTACAATAAAGATTTAGGAAACACGTTTTTTTGCTACTTCTCCTACAATTCTTGTCCAATCTTCCCCAGAATTGGCAGGTATCATCGTCAGAGCAACCCTCACTGAATTCTTTAACAGATTTTTGAATTTCAAAACCGTTTGTCCGGTACAGCCAATCAAAATCGTCAACAAAGCAACCAAACAGGAAGTTGGATCAAATCTCAGCAAATCTTTGAAATATCAACACCAAACTTGGTGTGTCACGTGAAAGACACTACGTCATGTTCCCATGTAGGAAGGCAAATTAATATCTTCAAAAATGATTGAAATGAAGGAAATCAAATTTATTTCTAACGCTAAAATAATGCTTTACACATCCGCCAGTCAAAAAACTCTGATTCAATCACAAGTTCATGAAGACTTTTGAGAATGTTTAGTACACAAATCTCAGAAAAAGTTGACTGTAAGATGAAAAGTTGAATTTAGGTGAATATTTGAAAAATGCATGCTTGGCTAATTGTTAAGGAAATTTCCAATGAAATGTCTCCCCTGCTCCTCAGCACGCGCGCTCCACATTCTCACACACTCAGCCTTTCCCTTGACACACGCACAAGCTTGGCGAGACGCATACACAACATTTCAGGCAATTGTGGGCTGACCAAGCCCCACTCATTGCTTGGTCTTTAGCAAAGGACCATGTGGATCTTGATGGTATTGCATTTCCGATTTTGTATGCAATGGTAAAAAGTTCTCAAAATCCTGAAACATTGATAGTATAGGCCAAGAGTAACTACCACACCACAAATGGCCCAATATCACCCATAAGTGACGCTACAGGCCACGCCCTGGTACACAAAGATACAAGGCTTTCTGGAATGGGTAGGCTCACCAAGCCCCCTCCCTTCACTCCTTGGCTTGAAATAAAAGCCCTTGTGGATCTTGATGGTATTGCATTTCAGATTTGGTATCCCATTGGTAAGTCTGCAGCATGGATTTTTACAGTGACAATTTGTGAAGAATATAAATTTTTCAGTGGTTTGCAATGTTTGGAGGAATCCGCCATTGCTGCTTGCAGTTATATTTATTAGGATTCCTCCGTAAGGAGGAAACCTATTGTTATTGTTAGTTTTATTAGGATTCCTCCGTAAGGAGGAAACCTATTGTTATTGTTAGTTTTATTATTATTATTATTATTATTATTCTAGTTCCATGGGAGTCAATGGCAGCCCCTAGAACCCTTGGATAACTTTTTGTTAAATTTGGCACACTCATTAAGGACAGTTCCTTCTATACCTACACCAAGTTTCATGTATCCCATCAGACCACTCTAGCGCCACCAATGGGTCAAAGTTGGACTTGTTTTTACACACGCAACTTTTGAACCGTATGACTGATTTACAAAAATGAGGTACCATTGGATTCCCTGGATGAAGACGAGTTCAACGCACCCTATGACGTCAATTTCCGGTTGTATAGATTTTCCGCTATTTCCGGTTGTATCAAAAACCTTTGAAAGCCTACTCCTCCTACAATTATTGTCATATCTTCTTCAAAATGACCATAGATGATCTTCAGACCAAGCCTCACAAAAGTTATCCCATGGCGTTTTGATTTTCTAAACCGTTTGTCCGGCACAACCAATCAAAATCAGCAAAAAAGTAACCAAACAGGAACTTGGGTCAAATCTCAGCAAATCTTTGAGATATCAACACTAAACTTGGTATATCGGTGGACGACACTACAACATGTTACCATGTGCAAAGGCAACTTCATATCTCAAAAGATGATTGATATAAAGCAAATCGAATTTATCGCTAACGCTAAAATAATGCTTTACACATCCGCCGGTCAAAAACTGATACTTTGATTCAATCACAAGTTCATATGAAGACTCTTGAGAATGTTTAGTACACAAATCTGAGGAAAAGTTGACTGTAACATGAAAAGTCGATTTTATGTGAATATTTGAAACATGCATGCTTGGCTAATTGCTAACGAAATTTTCAATGAAATGTCTCCCCTGCTCTTCAGCGCGCGCGTGCTCCACATTCTCACACACTCAGCCTTTCCCTTGACACACGCGCGGGCTTGGCGAGACGCATACACAACATTTCAGGCAATTGTGGGCTGACCAAGCCCCCACTCATTCCTTGGCTTGAAGTGAAGGCCCTTGTGGATCTTGATGGTAATGCATTTTAGAAAAAGTTCTCAAAATCCTGAAACATTGATAGTATTGGCCAGGAGTAACTACCACACCACAAATGACGCACCATTATCCATAGGTGGCGCTACGGCCAAGCCCCAATTGTCTATTTACAAAGTGATGCCATTCTCATCCCATTTGTCCCAAAATTCTGAAATTCAATTAGATATGCCTTATTTCTCACGAGGAACAAAAAAGCCTCAATAACCTATAACGGCCGCCATATTGGATTTTTTTGTACAATAAAGATTTAGGAAACACGTTTTTTCGCTACTTCTATTACAATTTTTGTCCAATCTTCCCCAGAATTGCCAGGTATCATCGTCAGATTAACCCTCACTGAAATCTTCAACAGATTTTTGAATTTCAAAACCGTTTGTCCGGTACAGCCAATCAAAATCGTCAACAGAGCAACCAAACAGGAAGTTGGATCAAATCTCAGCAAATCTTTGAAATATCAACACCAAACTTGGTGTGTCACGTGAAAGACACTACGTCATGTTCCCATGTGAGAAGGCAAATTAATATCTTAAAAAATGATTGAAATAAAGGAAATCTAATTTATTTCTAACGCTAAAATAATGCTTTACACATACGGCAGTCAAAAAACTCTGATTCAATCACAAGTTCATGAAGACTCTTGAGAATGTTTAGTACACAAATCTCAGAAAAAGTTGACTGTAAGATGAAAAGTTGAATTTAGGTGAATATTTGAAAAATGCTTGCTTGGCTAATTGTTAAGGAAATTTCCAATGAAATGTCTCCCCTGCTCCTCAGCGCGCGCGCTCCACATTCTCACACACTCAGCCTTTCCCTGACACACGCGCAAGCTTGACGAGACGCATACACAACATTTCAGGCAATTGTGGGCTGACCAAGCCCCACTCATTGCTTGGTCTTTAGCAAAGGCCCATGTGGATCTTGATGGTATTGCATTTCCGATTTTGTATGCAATGGTAAAAAGTTCTCAAAATCCTGAAACATTGATAGTATAGGCCAAGAGTAACTACCACACCACAAATGGCCCAATATCACCCATAAGTGACGCTACAGGCCACGACCTGATACACAAAGATACAAGGCTTTCTGGAATGGGTAGGCTCACCAAGCCCCCTCCCTTCACTCCTTGGCTTGAAGTGAAGGCCCTTGTGGATCTTGATGGTAATGCATTTTAGAAAAAGTTCTCAAAATCCTGAAACATTGATAGTATAGGCCAGGAGTAACTACCACACCACAAATGACGCACCATTATCCATAGGTGGCGCTACGGCCAAGCCCCAATTTTCCATTTACAAAGTGATGCCATTCGCATCCCATTTGTCCCAAAATTCTGAAATTCATTAGATATGCCTTATTTCTCATGAGGAACAAAAAAGCCTCAATAACCTATAACGGCCGCCATATTGGATTTTTTTGTACAATAAAGATTTAGGAAACACGTTTTTTCTTTACTTCTCCTACAATTTTTGTCCAATCGTCCCCAGAATTGGCAGGTATCATCGTCAGAGCAACCCTCACTGAATTCTTCAACAGATTTTTGAATTTCAAAGACATTACATCATGTTCCCATGTGAGAAGGCAAATTAATATCTTAAAAAATGATTGAAATAAAGGAAATCTAATTTATTTCTATCTAACGCTAAAATAATGCTTTACACACCCGCCAGTCAAAAACCTCTGATTCAATCACATGTTCATAAAGACTCTTGAGAATGTTTAGTACACAAATCTAAAAAAAAGTTGACTCTAAGATGAAAAGTTGATTTTTGGTGAATATTTGAAAAATGCATGCTCTGCTAATTGTTAAGGAAATTTCCAATGAAATGTCTCCCCTGACCCTCAGCGCGCGCGCTCCACATTCTCACACACTCAGCCTTTCCCTTGACACGCGCAAGCTTGGCGAGACGCATACACAACATTTCAGACAATTGTGGGCTGACCAAGCCCCCACTCATTGCTTGGTCTTTAGCAAAGGCCCATGTGGATCTTGATGGTATTGCATTTCCGATTTTGTATGCAATGGTAAAAAGTTCTAAAAATCCTGAGACATTGATAGTATAGGTTAACAGTAACTACCACACCACAAATGGCCCAACATCACCCATAGGTGGCCACGCCCTGATGCACAAAGATACAAGGCTTTCTGGAATGGGTAGGCTCACCAAGCCCCCTCCCTTCACTCCTTGGCTCGGAATAAAAGCTCTTGTGGATCTTGATGGTATTGCATTTCAGATTTGGTGTCCCATCGGTAAGTCTGCAGCATGGATTTTTACAGTGACAATTTGTAAAGAATATAAATTTTTCAATGGTTTGCAATGTTTGGAGGAATCCGCCATTGCTGCTTGCAGTTATATTTATTAGGATTCCTCCGTAAGGAGGAAACCTATTGTTATTGTTAGTTTTATTATTATTATTATTATTATTATTATTATTCTAGTTCCATGGGAGTCAATGGCAGCCCCTAGAACCCTTGGATAACTTTTTGTTAAATTTGGCACACTCATTAAGGACAGTTCCTTCTATACCTACACCAAGTTTCATGTATCCCATCAGACCACTCTAGCGCCACCAATGGGTCAAAGTTGGACTTGTGTTTACACACGCAACTTTTGAACCGTATGACTGATTTACAAAAATGAGGTACCATTGGATTCCCTGGATGAAGACGAGTTCAACGCACCCTATGACGTCAATTTCCGGTTGTATAGATTTTCCGCTATTTCCGGTTGTATCAAAAACCTTTGAAAGCCTACTCCTCCTACAATTATTGTCATATCTTCTTCAAAATGACCATAGATGATCTTCAGACCAAGCCTCACAAAAGTTATCCCATGGCGTTTTGATTTTCTAAACCGTTTGTCCGGCACAACCAATCAAAATCAGCAAAAAAGTAACCAAACAGGAACTTGGGTCAAATCTCAGCAAATCTTTGAGATATCAACACTAAACTTGGTATATCGGTGGACGACACTACAACATGTTACCATGTGCAAAGGCAACTTCATATCTCAAAAGATGATTGATATAAAGCAAATCGAATTTATCGCTAACGCTAAAATAATGCTTTACACATCCGCCGGTCAAAAACTGATACTTTGATTCAATCACAAGTTCATATGAAGACTCTTGAGAATGTTTAGTACACAAATCTGAGGAAAAGTTGACTGTAACATGAAAAGTCGATTTTATGTGAATATTTGAAACATGCATGCTTGGCTAATTGCTAACGAAATTTTCAATGAAATGTCTCCCCTGCTCTTCAGCGCGCGCGTGCTCCACATTCTCACACACTCAGCCTTTCCCTTGACACACGCGCGGGCTTGGCGAGACGCATACACAACATTTCAGGCAATTGTGGGCTGACCAAGCCCCCACTCATTCCTTGGCTTGAAGTGAAGGCCCTTGTGGATCTTGATGGTAATGCATTTTAGAAAAAGTTCTCAAAATCCTGAAACATTGATAGTATAGGCCAGGAGTAACTACCACACCACAAATGACGCACCATTATCCATAGGTGGCGCTACGGCCAAGCCCCAATTTTCCATTTACAAAGTGATGCCATTCGCATCCCATTTGTCCCAAAATTCTGAAATTCATTAGATATGCCTTATTTCTCATGAGGAACAAAAAAGCCTCAATAACCTATAACGGCCGCCATATTGGATGTTTTTGTACAATAAAGATTTAGGAAACACGTTTTTTTGCTACTTCTCCTACAATTCTTGTCCAATCTTCCCCAGAATTGGCAGGTATCATCGTCAGAGCAACCCTCACTGAATTCTTTAACAGATTTTTGAATTTCAAAACCGTTTGTCCGGTACAGCCAATCAAAATCGTCAACAAAGCAACCAAACAGGAAGTTGGATCAAATCTCAGCAAATCTTTGAAATATCAACACCAAACTTGGTGTGTCACGTGAAAGACACTACGTCATGTTCCCATGTAGGAAGGCAAATTAATATCTTCAAAAATGATTGAAATGAAGGAAATCAAATTTATTTCTAACGCTAAAATAATGCTTTACACATCCGCCAGTCAAAAAACTCTGATTCAATCACAAGTTCATGAAGACTTTTGAGAATGTTTAGTACACAAATCTCAGAAAAAGTTGACTGTAAGATGAAAAGTTGAATTTAGGTGAATATTTGAAAAATGCATGCTTGGCTAATTGTTAAGGAAATTTCCAATGAAATGTCTCCCCTGCTCCTCAGCACGCGCGCTCCACATTCTCACACACTCAGCCTTTCCCTTGACACACGCACAAGCTTGGCGAGACGCATACACAACATTTCAGGCAATTGTGGGCTGACCAAGCCCCACTCATTGCTTGGTCTTTAGCAAAGGACCATGTGGATCTTGATGGTATTGCATTTCCGATTTTGTATGCAATGGTAAAAAGTTCTCAAAATCCTGAAACATTGATAGTATAGGCCAAGAGTAACTACCACACCACAAATGGCCCAATATCACCCATAAGTGACGCTACAGGCCACGCCCTGGTACACAAAGATACAAGGCTTTCTGGAATGGGTAGGCTCACCAAGCCCCCTCCCTTCACTCCTTGGCTTGAAATAAAAGCCCTTGTGGATCTTGATGGTATTGCATTTCAGATTTGGTATCCCATTGGTAAGTCTGCAGCATGGATTTTTACAGTGACAATTTGTGAAGAATATAAATTTTTCAGTGGTTTGCAATGTTTGGAGGAATCCGCCATTGCTGCTTGCAGTTATATTTATTATTATTATTCTAGTTCCATGGGAGTCAATGGCAGCCCCTAGAACCCTTGGATAACTTTTTGTTAAATTTGGCACACTCATTAAGGACAGTTCCTTCTATACCTACACCAAGTTTCATGTATCCCATCAGACCACTCTAGCGCCACCAATGGGTCAAAGTTGGACTTGTGTTTACACACGCAACTTTTGAACCGTATGACTGATTTACAAAAATGAGGTACCATTGGATTCCCTGGATGAAGACGAGTTCAACGCACCCTATGACGTCAATTTCCGGTTGTATAGATTTTCCGCTATTTCCGGTTGTATCAAAAACCTTTGAAAGCCTACTCCTCCTACAATTATTGTCATATCTTCTTCAAAATGACCATAGATGATCTTCAGACCAAGCCTCACAAAAGTTATCCCATGGCGTTTTGATTTTCTAAACCGTTTGTCCGGCACAACCAATCAAAATCAGCAAAAAAGTAACCAAACAGGAACTTGGGTCAAATCTCAGCAAATCTTTGAGATATCAACACTAAACTTGGTATATCGGTGGACGACACTACAACATGTTACCATGTGCAAAGGCAACTTCATATCTCAAAAGATGATTGATATAAAGCAAATCGAATTTATCGCTAACGCTAAAATAATGCTTTACACATCCGCCGGTCAAAAACTGATACTTTGATTCAATCACAAGTTCATATGAAGACTCTTGAGAATGTTTAGTACACAAATCTGAGGAAAAGTTGACTGTAACATGAAAAGTCGATTTTATGTGAATATTTGAAACATGCATGCTTGGCTAATTGCTAACGAAATTTTCAATGAAATGTCTCCCCTGCTCTTCAGCGCGCGCGTGCTCCACATTCTCACACACTCAGCCTTTCCCTTGACACACGCGCGGGCTTGGCGAGACGCATACACAACATTTCAGGCAATTGTGGGCTGACCAAGCCCCCACTCATTCCTTGGCTTGAAGTGAAGGCCCTTGTGGATCTTGATGGTAATGCATTTTAGAAAAAGTTCTCAAAATCCTGAAACATTGATAGTATAGGCCAGGAGTAACTACCACACCACAAATGACGCACCATTATCCATAGGTGGCGCTACGGCCAAGCCCCAATTTTCCATTTACAAAGTGATGCCATTCGCATCCCATTTGTCCCAAAATTCTGAAATTCATTAGATATGCCTTATTTCTCATGAGGAACAAAAAAGCCTCAATAACCTATAACGGCCGCCATATTGGATGTTTTTGTACAATAAAGATTTAGGAAACACGTTTTTTTGCTACTTCTCCTACAATTCTTGTCCAATCTTCCCCAGAATTGGCAGGTATCATCGTCAGAGCAACCCTCACTGAATTCTTTAACAGATTTTTGAATTTCAAAACCGTTTGTCCGGTACAGCCAATCAAAATCGTCAACAAAGCAACCAAACAGGAAGTTGGATCAAATCTCAGCAAATCTTTGAAATATCAACACCAAACTTGGTGTGTCACGTGAAAGACACTACGTCATGTTCCCATGTAGGAAGGCAAATTAATATCTTCAAAAATGATTGAAATGAAGGAAATCAAATTTATTTCTAACGCTAAAATAATGCTTTACACATCCGCCAGTCAAAAAACTCTGATTCAATCACAAGTTCATGAAGACTTTTGAGAATGTTTAGTACACAAATCTCAGAAAAAGTTGACTGTAAGATGAAAAGTTGAATTTAGGTGAATATTTGAAAAATGCATGCTTGGCTAATTGTTAAGGAAATTTCCAATGAAATGTCTCCCCTGCTCCTCAGCACGCGCGCTCCACATTCTCACACACTCAGCCTTTCCCTTGACACACGCACAAGCTTGGCGAGACGCATACACAACATTTCAGGCAATTGTGGGCTGACCAAGCCCCACTCATTGCTTGGTCTTTAGCAAAGGACCATGTGGATCTTGATGGTATTGCATTTCCGATTTTGTATGCAATGGTAAAAAGTTCTCAAAATCCTGAAACATTGATAGTATAGGCCAAGAGTAACTACCACACCACAAATGGCCCAATATCACCCATAAGTGACGCTACAGGCCACGCCCTGGTACACAAAGATACAAGGCTTTCTGGAATGGGTAGGCTCACCAAGCCCCCTCCCTTCACTCCTTGGCTTGAAATAAAAGCCCTTGTGGATCTTGATGGTATTGCATTTCAGATTTGGTATCCCATTGGTAAGTCTGCAGCATGGATTTTTACAGTGACAATTTGTGAAGAATATAAATTTTTCAGTGGTTTGCAATGTTTGGAGGAATCCGCCATTGCTGCTTGCAGTTATATTTATTATTATTCTAGTTCCATGGGAGTCAATGGCAGCCCCTAGAACCCTTGGATAACTTTTTGTTAAATTTGGCACACTCATTAAGGACAGTTCCTTCTATACCTACACCAAGTTTCATGTATCCCATCAGACCTCTCTAGCGCCACCAATGGGTCAAAGTTGGACTTGTGTTTACACACGCAACTTTTGAACCGTATGACTGATTTTCAAAAATGAGGTACCATTGGATTCCCTGGATCAAGACGAGTTCAATGCACCCTATGACGTCAATTTCCGGTTATATAGATTTTCCGCTATTTCCGGTTGTATCAAAAACCTTTGAAAGCCTACTCCTCCTACAATTTTTGTCATATCTTCTTCAAAATGACCAGAGATGATCTTCAGACAAAGCCTCACAAAAGTTATCCCATGGCGTTTTGATTTTCTAAACCGTTTGTCCGGCACAGCCAATCAAAATCAGCAAAAAAGTAACCAAACAGGAACTTGGGTCAAATCTCAGCAAATCTTTGAGATATCAACACTAAACTTGGTATATCGGTGGACGACACTACAACATGTTACCATGTGCAAAGGCAACTTCATATCTCAAAAAATGATTGATATAAAGCAAATCGAATTTATTGCTCACGCTAAAATAATGCTTTACACATCCGCCGGTCAAAAACAGATACTTTGATTCAATCACAAGTTCATATGAAGACTCTTGAGAATGTTTAGTACACAAATCTGAGGAAAAGTTGACTGTAACATGAAAAGTCGATTTGTGGTGAATATTTGAAACATGCATGCTTGGCTAATTGCTAACGAAATTTTCAATGAAATGTCTCCCCTGCTCTTCAGCGCGCGCGTGCTCCACATTCTCACACACTCAGCCTTTCCCTTGACACACGCGCGGGCTTGGCGAGACGCATACACAACATTTCAGGCAATTGTGGGCTGACCAAGCCCCCACTCATTCCTTGGCTTGAAGTGAAGGCCCTTGTGGATCTTGATGGTAATGCATTTTAGAAAAAGTTCTCAAAATCCTGAAACATTGATAGTATAGGCCAGGAGTAACTACCACACCACAAATGACGCACCATTATCCATAGGTGGCGCTACGGCCAAGCCCCAATTTTCCATTTACAAAGTGATGCCATTCGCATCCCATTTGTCCCAAAATTCTGAAATTCATTAGATATGCCTTATTTCTCATGAGGAACAAAAAAGCCTCAATAACCTATAACGGCCGCCATATTGGATTTTTTTGTACAATAAAGATTTAGGAAACACGTTTTTTTGCTACTTCTCCTACAATTTTTGTCCAATCTTCCCCAGAATTGGCAGGTATTATCGTCAGAACAACCCTCACTGAATTCTTCAACAGATTTTTGAATTTCAAAACCGTTTGTCCGGTACAGCCAATCAAAATCGTCAACAAAGCAACCAAACAGGAAGTTGTATCAAATCTCAGCAAATCTTTGAAATATCACCACCAAACTTGGTGTGTCACGTGAAAGACACTACATCATGTTCCCATGTGAGAAGGCAAATTAATATCTTAAAAAATGATTGAAATAAAGGAAATCTTTTTTATTTCTAACGCTAAAATAATGCTTTACACATCCGCCAGTCAAAAACTGATACTCTTATTCAATCACAAGTTCATGAAGACTCTTGAGAATGTTTAGTACACAAATCTCAGAAAAAGTTGACTGTAAAATGAAAAGTTGATTTTTGGTGAATATTTAAAAAATGCATGCTTGGCTAATTGTTAAGGAAATTTCCAATGAAATGTCTCCCCTGCTCCTCAGCGCTCGCGCTCCACATTCTCACACACTCAGCCTTTCCCTTGACACACGCGCAAGCTTGACGAGACGCATACACAACATTTCAGGCAATTGTGGGCTGACCAAGCCCCCACTCATTGCTTGGTCTTTAGCAAAGGCCCATGTGGATCTTGATGGTATTGCATTTCCGATTTTGTATGCAATGGTAAAACGTTCTCAAAATCCTGAAACATTGATAGTATAGGCCAAGAGTAACTACCACACCACAAATGGCCCAATATCACCCATAAGTGATGCTACAAGCCACGCCCTGATACACAAAGATACAAGGCTTTCTGGAATGGGTCGGCTCACCAAGCCCCCTCCCTTCACCCCTTGGCTTGAAATAAAAGCCCTTGTGGATCTTGATGGTATTGCATTTCAGATTTGGTATCCCATTGGTAAGTCTGCTGCATGGAATTTTACAGTGATAATTTTTAAAGAATATACATTTTTCAGTGGTTTGCAATGTTTGGAGGAATCCGCCATTGCTGCTTGCAGTTATATTGTTAGTTTTATTATTAGGATTCCTCCGTAAGGAGGAAACCTATTGTTATTGTTAGTTTTATTATTATTAGGATTCCTCCGTAAGGAGGAAACCTATTGTTATTGTTAGTTTTATTAGGATTCCTCCGTAAGGAGGAAACCTATTGTTATTGTTAGTTTTATTATTATTATTATTATTATTATTATTCTAGTTCCATGGGAGTCAATGGCAGCCCCTAGAACCCTTGGATAACTTTTTGTTAAATTTGGCACACTCATTAAGGACAGTTCCTTCTATACCTACACCAAGTTTCATGTATCCCATCAGACCACTCTAGCGCCACCAATGGGTCAAAGTTGGACTTGTGTTTACACACGCAACTTTTGAACCGTATGACCGATTTTCAAAAATGAGGTACCATTGGATTCCCTGGATGAAGACGAGTTCAACGCACCCTATGACGTCAATTTCCGGTTGTATAGATTTTCCGCTATTTCCGGTTGTATCAAAAACCTTTGAAAGCCTACTCCTCCTACAATTATTGTCATATCTTCTTCAAAATGACCATAGATGATCTTCAGACCAAGCCTCACAAAAGTTATCCCATGGCGTTTTGATTTTCTAAACCGTTTGTCCGGCACAACCAATCAAAATCAGCAAAAAAGTAACCAAACAGGAACTTGGGTCAAATCTCAGCAAATCTTTGAGATATCAACACTAAACTTGGTATATCGGTGGACGACACTACAACATGTTACCATGTGCAAAGGCAACTTCATATCTCAAAAGATGATTGATATAAAGCAAATCGAATTTATCGCTAACGCTAAAATAATGCTTTACACATCCGCCGGTCAAAAACTGATACTTTGATTCAATCACAAGTTCATATGAAGACTCTTGAGAATGTTTAGTACACAAATCTGAGGAAAAGTTGACTGTAACATGAAAAGTCGATTTTATGTGAATATTTGAAACATGCATGCTTGGCTAATTGCTAACGAAATTTTCAATGAAATGTCTCCCCTGCTCTTCAGCGCGCGCGTGCTCCACATTCTCACACACTCAGCCTTTCCCTTGACACACGCGCGGGCTTGGCGAGACGCATACACAACATTTCAGGCAATTGTGGGCTGACCAAGCCCCCACTCATTCCTTGGCTTGAAGTGAAGGCCCTTGTGGATCTTGATGGTAATGCATTTTAGAAAAAGTTCTCAAAATCCTGAAACATTGATAGTATAGGCCAGGAGTAACTACCACACCACAAATGACGCACCATTATCCATAGGTGGCGCTACGGCCAAGCCCCAATTTTCCATTTACAAAGTGATGCCATTCGCATCCCATTTGTCCCAAAATTCTGAAATTCATTAGATATGCCTTATTTCTCATGAGGAACAAAAAAGCCTCAATAACCTATAACGGCCGCCATATTGGATGTTTTTGTACAATAAAGATTTAGGAAACACGTTTTTTTGCTACTTCTCCTACAATTCTTGTCCAATCTTCCCCAGAATTGGCAGGTATCATCGTCAGAGCAACCCTCACTGAATTCTTTAACAGATTTTTGAATTTCAAAACCGTTTGTCCGGTACAGCCAATCAAAATCGTCAACAAAGCAACCAAACAGGAAGTTGGATCAAATCTCAGCAAATCTTTGAAATATCAACACCAAACTTGGTGTGTCACGTGAAAGACACTACGTCATGTTCCCATGTAGGAAGGCAAATTAATATCTTCAAAAATGATTGAAATGAAGGAAATCAAATTTATTTCTAACGCTAAAATAATGCTTTACACATCCGCCAGTCAAAAAACTCTGATTCAATCACAAGTTCATGAAGACTTTTGAGAATGTTTAGTACACAAATCTCAGAAAAAGTTGACTGTAAGATGAAAAGTTGAATTTAGGTGAATATTTGAAAAATGCATGCTTGGCTAATTGTTAAGGAAATTTCCAATGAAATGTCTCCCCTGCTCCTCAGCACGCGCGCTCCACATTCTCACACACTCAGCCTTTCCCTTGACACACGCACAAGCTTGGCGAGACGCATACACAACATTTCAGGCAATTGTGGGCTGACCAAGCCCCACTCATTGCTTGGTCTTTAGCAAAGGACCATGTGGATCTTGATGGTATTGCATTTCCGATTTTGTATGCAATGGTAAAAAGTTCTCAAAATCCTGAAACATTGATAGTATAGGCCAAGAGTAACTACCACACCACAAATGGCCCAATATCACCCATAAGTGACGCTACAGGCCACGCCCTGGTACACAAAGATACAAGGCTTTCTGGAATGGGTAGGCTCACCAAGCCCCCTCCCTTCACTCCTTGGCTTGAAATAAAAGCCCTTGTGGATCTTGATGGTATTGCATTTCAGATTTGGTATCCCATTGGTAAGTCTGCAGCATGGATTTTTACAGTGACAATTTGTGAAGAATATACATTTTTCAGTGGTTTGCAATGTTTGGAGGAATCCGCCATTGCTGCTTGCAGTTATATTTATTATTATTATTCTAGTTCCATGGGAGTCAATGGCAGCCCCTAGAACCCTTGGATAACTTTTTGTTAAATTTGGCACACTCATTAAGGACAGTTCCTTCTATACCTACACCAAGTTTCATGTATCCCATCAGACCACTCTAGCGCCACCAATGGGTCAAAGTTGGACTTGTGTTTACACACGCAACTTTTGAACCGTATGACTGATTTACAAAAATGAGGTACCATTGGATTCCCTGGATGAAGACGAGTTCAACGCACCCTATGACGTCAATTTCCGGTTGTATAGATTTTCCGCTATTTCCGGTTGTATCAAAAACCTTTGAAAGCCTACTCCTCCTACAATTATTGTCATATCTTCTTCAAAATGACCATAGATGATCTTCAGACCAAGCCTCACAAAAGTTATCCCATGGCGTTTTGATTTTCTAAACCGTTTGTCCGGCACAACCAATCAAAATCAGCAAAAAAGTAACCAAACAGGAACTTGGGTCAAATCTCAGCAAATCTTTGAGATATCAACACTAAACTTGGTATATCGGTGGACGACACTACAACATGTTACCATGTGCAAAGGCAACTTCATATCTCAAAAGATGATTGATATAAAGCAAATCGAATTTATCGCTAACGCTAAAATAATGCTTTACACATCCGCAGGTCAAAAACTGATACTTTGATTCAATCACAAGTTCATATGAAGACTCTTGAGAATGTTTAGTACACAAATCTGAGGAAAAGTTGACTGTAACATGAAAAGTCGATTTTATGTGAATATTTGAAACATGCATGCTTGGCTAATTGCTAACGAAATTTTCAATGAAATGTCTCCCCTGCTCTTCAGCGCGCGCGTGCTCCACATTCTCACACACTCAGCCTTTCCCTTGACACACGCGCGGGCTTGGCGAGACGCATACACAACATTTCAGGCAATTGTGGGCTGACCAAGCCCCCACTCATTCCTTGGCTTGAAGTGAAGGCCCTTGTGGATCTTGATGGTAATGCATTTTAGAAAAAGTTCTCAAAATCCTGAAACATTGATAGTATAGGCCAGGAGTAACTACCACACCACAAATGACGCACCATTATCCATAGGTGGCGCTACGGCCAAGCCCCAATTTTCCATTTACAAAGTGATGCCATTCGCATCCCATTTGTCCCAAAATTCTGAAATTCATTAGATATGCCTTATTTCTCATGAGGAACAAAAAAGCCTCAATAACCTATAACGGCCGCCATATTGGATGTTTTTGTACAATAAAGATTTAGGAAACACGTTTTTTTGCTACTTCTCCTACAATTCTTGTCCAATCTTCCCCAGAATTGGCAGGTATCATCGTCAGAGCAACCCTCACTGAATTCTTTAACAGATTTTTGAATTTCAAAACCGTTTGTCCGGTACAGCCAATCAAAATCGTCAACAAAGCAACCAAACAGGAAGTTGGATCAAATCTCAGCAAATCTTTGAAATATCAACACCAAACTTGGTGTGTCACGTGAAAGACACTACGTCATGTTCCCATGTAGGAAGGCAAATTAATATCTTCAAAAATGATTGAAATGAAGGAAATCAAATTTATTTCTAACGCTAAAATAATGCTTTACACATCCGCCAGTCAAAAAACTCTGATTCAATCACAAGTTCATGAAGACTTTTGAGAATGTTTAGTACACAAATCTCAGAAAAAGTTGACTGTAAGATGAAAAGTTGAATTTAGGTGAATATTTGAAAAATGCATGCTTGGCTAATTGTTAAGGAAATTTCCAATGAAATGTCTCCCCTGCTCCTCAGCACGCGCGCTCCACATTCTCACACACTCAGCCTTTCCCTTGACACACGCACAAGCTTGGCGAGACGCATACACAACATTTCAGGCAATTGTGGGCTGACCAAGCCCCACTCATTGCTTGGTCTTTAGCAAAGGACCATGTGGATCTTGATGGTATTGCATTTCCGATTTTGTATGCAATGGTAAAAAGTTCTCAAAATCCTGAAACATTGATAGTATAGGCCAAGAGTAACTACCACACCACAAATGGCCCAATATCACCCATAAGTGACGCTACAGGCCACGCCCTGGTACACAAAGATACAAGGCTTTCTGGAATGGGTAGGCTCACCAAGCCCCCTCCCTTCACTCCTTGGCTTGAAATAAAAGCCCTTGTGGATCTTGATGGTATTGCATTTCAGATTTGGTATCCCATTGGTAAGTCTGCAGCATGGATTTTTACAGTGACAATTTGTGAAGAATATAAATTTTTCAGTGGTTTGCAATGTTTGGAGGAATCCGCCATTGCTGCTTGCAGTTATATTTATTATTATTCTAGTTCCATGGGAGTCAATGGCAGCCCCTAGAACCCTTGGATAACTTTTTGTTAAATTTGGCACACTCATTAAGGACAGTTCCTTCTATACCTACACCAAGTTTCATGTATCCCATCAGACCTCTCTAGCGCCACCAATGGGTCAAAGTTGGACTTGTGTTTACACACGCAACTTTTGAACCGTATGACTGATTTTCAAAAATGAGGTACCATTGGATTCCCTGGATCAAGACGAGTTCAATGCACCCTATGACGTCAATTTCCGGTTATATAGATTTTCCGCTATTTCCGGTTGTATCAAAAACCTTTGAAAGCCTACTCCTCCTACAATTTTTGTCATATCTTCTTCAAAATGACCATAGATGATCTTCAGACCAAGCCTCACAAAAGTTATCCCATGGCGTTTTGATTTTCTAAACCGTTTGTCCGGCACAACCAATCAAAATCAGCAAAAAAGTAACCAAACAGGAACTTGGGTCAAATCTCAGCAAATCTTTGAGATATCAACACTAAACTTGGTATATCGGTGGACGACACTACAACATGTTACCATGTGCAAAGGCAACTTCATATCTCAAAAGATGATTGATATAAAGCAAATCGAATTTATCGCTAACGCTAAAATAATGCTTTACACATCCGCCGGTCAAAAACTGATACTTTGATTCAATCACAAGTTCATATGAAGACTCTTGAGAATGTTTAGTACACAAATCTGAGGAAAAGTTGACTGTAACATGAAAAGTCGATTTTATGTGAATATTTGAAACATGCATGCTTGGCTAATTGCTAACGAAATTTTCAATGAAATGTCTCCCCTGCTCTTCAGCGCGCGCGTGCTCCACATTCTCACACACTCAGCCTTTCCCTTGACACACGCGCGGGCTTGGCGAGACGCATACACAACATTTCAGGCAATTGTGGGCTGACCAAGCCCCCACTCATTCCTTGGCTTGAAGTGAAGGCCCTTGTGGATCTTGATGGTAATGCATTTTAGAAAAAGTTCTCAAAATCCTGAAACATTGATAGTATAGGCCAGGAGTAACTACCACACCACAAATGACGCACCATTATCCATAGGTGGCGCTACGGCCAAGCCCCAATTTTCCATTTACAAAGTGATGCCATTCGCATCCCATTTGTCCCAAAATTCTGAAATTCATTAGATATGCCTTATTTCTCATGAGGAACAAAAAAGCCTCAATAACCTATAACGGCCGCCATATTGGATTTTTTTGTACAATAAAGATTTAGGAAACACGTTTTTTTGCTACTTCTCCTACAATTTTTGTCCAATCTTCCCCAGAATTGGCAGGTATTATCGTCAGAACAACCCTCACTGAATTCTTCAACAGATTTTTGAATTTCAAAACCGTTTGTCCGGTACAGCCAATCAAAATCGTCAACAAAGCAACCAAACAGGAAGTTGTATCAAATCTCAGCAAATCTTTGAAATATCACCACCAAACTTGGTGTGTCACGTGAAAGACACTACATCATGTTCCCATGTGAGAAGGCAAATTAATATCTTAAAAAATGATTGAAATAAAGGAAATCTTTTTTATTTCTAACGCTAAAATAATGCTTTACACATCCGCCAGTCAAAAACTGATACTCTTATTCAATCACAAGTTCATGAAGACTCTTGAGAATGTTTAGTACACAAATCTCAGAAAAAGTTGACTGTAAAATGAAAAGTTGATTTTTGGTGAATATTTAAAAAATGCATGCTTGGCTAATTGTTAAGGAAATTTCCAATGAAATGTCTCCCCTGCTCCTCAGCGCTCGCGCTCCACATTCTCACACACTCAGCCTTTCCCTTGACACACGCGCAAGCTTGACGAGACGCATACACAACATTTCAGGCAATTGTGGGCTGACCAAGCCCCCACTCATTGCTTGGTCTTTAGCAAAGGCCCATGTGGATCTTGATGGTATTGCATTTCCGATTTTGTATGCAATGGTAAAACGTTCTCAAAATCCTGAAACATTGATAGTATAGGCCAAGAGTAACTACCACACCACAAATGGCCCAATATCACCCATAAGTGATGCTACAAGCCACGCCCTGATACACAAAGATACAAGGCTTTCTGGAATGGGTCGGCTCACCAAGCCCCCTCCCTTCACCCCTTGGCTTGAAATAAAAGCCCTTGTGGATCTTGATGGTATTGCATTTCAGATTTGGTATCCCATTGGTAAGTCTGCTGCATGGAATTTTACAGTGATAATTTTTAAAGAATATACATTTTTCAGTGGTTTGCAATGTTTGGAGGAATCCGCCATTGCTGCTTGCAGTTATATTGTTAGTTTTATTATTAGGATTCCTCCGTAAGGAGGAAACCTATTGTTATTGTTAGTTTTATTATTATTAGGATTCCTCCGTAAGGAGGAAACCTATTGTTATTGTTAGTTTTATTAGGATTCCTCCGTAAGGAGGAAACCTATTGTTATTGTTAGTTTTATTATTATTATTATTATTATTATTATTATTATTCTAGTTCCATGGGAGTCAATGGCAGCCCCTAGAACCCTTGGATAACTTTTTGTTAAATTTGGCACACTCATTAAGGACAGTTCCTTCTATACCTACACCAAGTTTCATGTATCCCATCAGACCACTCTAGCGCCACCAATGGGTCAAAGTTGGACTTGTGTTTACACACGCAACTTTTGAACCGTATGACTGATTTACAAAAATGAGGTACCATTGGATTCCCTGGATGAAGACGAGTTCAACGCACCCTATGACGTCAATTTCCGGTTGTATAGATTTTCCGCTATTTCCGGTTGTATCAAAAACCTTTGAAAGCCTACTCCTCCTACAATTATTGTCATATCTTCTTCAAAATGACCATAGATGATCTTCAGACCAAGCCTCACAAAAGTTATCCCATGGCGTTTTGATTTTCTAAACCGTTTGTCCGGCACAACCAATCAAAATCAGCAAAAAAGTAACCAAACAGGAACTTGGGTCAAATCTCAGCAAATCTTTGAGATATCAACACTAAACTTGGTATATCGGTGGACGACACTACAACATGTTACCATGTGCAAAGGCAACTTCATATCTCAAAAGATGATTGATATAAAGCAAATCGAATTTATCGCTAACGCTAAAATAATGCTTTACACATCCGCCGGTCAAAAACTGATACTTTGATTCAATCACAAGTTCATATGAAGACTCTTGAGAATGTTTAGTACACAAATCTGAGGAAAAGTTGACTGTAACATGAAAAGTCGATTTTATGTGAATATTTGAAACATGCATGCTTGGCTAATTGCTAACGAAATTTTCAATGAAATGTCTCCCCTGCTCTTCAGCGCGCGCGTGCTCCACATTCTCACACACTCAGCCTTTCCCTTGACACACGCGCGGGCTTGGCGAGACGCATACACAACATTTCAGGCAATTGTGGGCTGACCAAGCCCCCACTCATTCCTTGGCTTGAAGTGAAGGCCCTTGTGGATCTTGATGGTAATGCATTTTAGAAAAAGTTCTCAAAATCCTGAAACATTGATAGTATAGGCCAGGAGTAACTACCACACCACAAATGACGCACCATTATCCATAGGTGGTGCTACGGCCAAGCCCCAATTTTCCATTTACAAAGTGATGCCATTCGCATCCCATTTGTCCCAAAATTCTGAAATTCATTAGATATGCCTTATTTCTCATGAGGAACAAAAAAGCCTCAATAACCTATAACGGCCGCCATATTGGATGTTTTTGTACAATAAAGATTTAGGAAACACGTTTTTTTGCTACTTCTCCTACAATTCTTGTCCAATCTTCCCCAGAATTGGCAGGTATCATCGTCAGAGCAACCCTCACTGAATTCTTTAACAGATTTTTGAATTTCAAAACCGTTTGTCCGGTACAGCCAATCAAAATCGTCAACAAAGCAACCAAACAGGAAGTTGGATCAAATCTCAGCAAATCTTTGAAATATCAACACCAAACTTGGTGTGTCACGTGAAAGACACTACGTCATGTTCCCATGTAGGAAGGCAAATTAATATCTTCAAAAATGATTGAAATGAAGGAAATCAAATTTATTTCTAACGCTAAAATAATGCTTTACACATCCGCCAGTCAAAAAACTCTGATTCAATCACAAGTTCATGAAGACTTTTGAGAATGTTTAGTACACAAATCTCAGAAAAAGTTGACTGTAAGATGAAAAGTTGAATTTAGGTGAATATTTGAAAAATGCATGCTTGGCTAATTGTTAAGGAAATTTCCAATGAAATGTCTCCCCTGCTCCTCAGCACGCGCGCTCCACATTCTCACACACTCAGCCTTTCCCTTGACACACGCACAAGCTTGGCGAGACGCATACACAACATTTCAGGCAATTGTGGGCTGACCAAGCCCCACTCATTGCTTGGTCTTTAGCAAAGGACCATGTGGATCTTGATGGTATTGCATTTCCGATTTTGTATGCAATGGTAAAAAGTTCTCAAAATCCTGAAACATTGATAGTATAGGCCAAGAGTAACTACCACACCACAAATGGCCCAATATCACCCATAAGTGACGCTACAGGCCACGCCCTGGTACACAAAGATACAAGGCTTTCTGGAATGGGTAGGCTCACCAAGCCCCCTCCCTTCACTCCTTGGCTTGAAATAAAAGCCCTTGTGGATCTTGATGGTATTGCATTTCA
Organism: Osmerus mordax; assembly: GCF_038355195.1. Classification (NCBI taxonomy): domain Eukaryota; kingdom Metazoa; phylum Chordata; class Actinopteri; order Osmeriformes; family Osmeridae; genus Osmerus; species Osmerus mordax. Next base: position 10,278,426 of record NC_090052.1, read on the forward strand.
GATTTGGTATCCCATTGGTAAGTCTGCAGCATGGATTTTTACAGTGACAATTTGTGAAGAATATACATTTTTCAGTGGTTTGCAATGTTTGGAGGAATCCGCCATTGCTGCTTGCAGTTATATTTATTATTATTATTATTATTCTAGTTCCATGGGAGTCAATGGCAGCCCCTAGAACCCTTGGATAACTTTTTGTTAAATTTGGCACACTCATTAAGGACAGTTCCTTCTATACCTACACCAAGTTTCATGTATCCCATCAGACCACTCTAGCGCCACCAATGGGTCAAAGTTGGACTTGTGTTTACACACGCAACTTTTGAACCGTATGACTGATTTACAAAAATGAGGTACCATTGGATTCCCTGGATGAAGACGAGTTCAACGCACCCTATGACGTCAATTTCCGGTTGTATAGATTTTCCGCTATTTCCGGTTGTATCAAAAACCTTTGAAAGCCTACTCCTCCTACAATTATTGTCATATCTTCTTCAAAATGACCATAGATGATCTTCAGACCAAGCCTCACAAAAGTTATCCCATGGCGTTTTGATTTTCTAAACCGTTTGTCCGGCACAACCAATCAAAATCAGCAAAAAAGTAACCAAACAGGAACTTGGGTCAAATCTCAGCAAATCTTTGAGATATCAACACTAAACTTGGTATATCGGTGGACGACACTACAACATGTTACCATGTGCAAAGGCAACTTCATATCTCAAAAGATGATTGATATAAAGCAAATCGAATTTATCGCTAACGCTAAAATAATGCTTTACACATCCGCCGGTCAAAAACTGATACTTTGATTCAATCACAAGTTCATATGAAGACTCTTGAGAATGTTTAGTACACAAATCTGAGGAAAAGTTGACTGTAACATGAAAAGTCGATTTTATGTGAATATTTGAAACATGCATGCTTGGCTAATTGCTAACGAAATTTTCAATGAAATGTCTCCCCTGCTCTTCAGCGCGCGCGTGCTCCACATTCTCACACACTCAGCCTTTCCCTTGACACACGCGCGGGCTTGGCGAGACGCATACACAACATTTCAGGCAATTGTGGGCTGACCAAGCCCCCACTCATTCCTTGGCTTGAAGTGAAGGCCCTTGTGGATCTTGATGGTAATGCATTTTAGAAAAAGTTCTCAAAATCCTGAAACATTGATAGTATAGGCCAGGAGTAACTACCACACCACAAATGACGCACCATTATCCATAGGTGGCGCTACGGCCAAGCCCCAATTTTCCATTTACAAAGTGATGCCATTCGCATCCCATTTGTCCCAAAATTCTGAAATTCATTAGATATGCCTTATTTCTCATGAGGAACAAAAAAGCCTCAATAACCTATAACGGCCGCCATATTGGATGTTTTTGTACAATAAAGATTTAGGAAACACGTTTTTTTGCTACTTCTCCTACAATTCTTGTCCAATCTTCCCCAGAATTGGCAGGTATCATCGTCAGAGCAACCCTCACTGAATTCTTTAACAGATTTTTGAATTTCAAAACCGTTTGTCCGGTACAGCCAATCAAAATCGTCAACAAAGCAACCAAACAGGAAGTTGGATCAAATCTCAGCAAATCTTTGAAATATCAACACCAAACTTGGTGTGTCACGTGAAAGACACTACGTCATGTTCCCATGTAGGAAGGCAAATTAATATCTTCAAAAATGATTGAAATGAAGGAAATCAAATTTATTTCTAACGCTAAAATAATGCTTTACACATCCGCCAGTCAAAAAACTCTGATTCAATCACAAGTTCATGAAGACTTTTGAGAATGTTTAGTACACAAATCTCAGAAAAAGTTGACTGTAAGATGAAAAGTTGAATTTAGGTGAATATTTGAAAAATGCATGCTTGGCTAATTGTTAAGGAAATTTCCAATGAAATGTCTCCCCTGCTCCTCAGCACGCGCGCTCCACATTCTCACACACTCAGCCTTTCCCTTGACACACGCACAAGCTTGGCGAGACGCATACACAACATTTCAGGCAATTGTGGGCTGACCAAGCCCCACTCATTGCTTGGTCTTTAGCAAAGGACCATGTGGATCTTGATGGTATTGCATTTCCGATTTTGTATGCAATGGTAAAAAGTTCTCAAAATCCTGAAACATTGATAGTATAGGCCAAGAGTAACTACCACACCACAAATGGCCCAATATCACCCATAAGTGACGCTACAGGCCACGCCCTGGTACACAAAGATACAAGGCTTTCTGGAATGGGTAGGCTCACCAAGCCCCCTCCCTTCACTCCTTGGCTTGAAATAAAAGCCCTTGTGGATCTTGATGGTATTGCATTTCAGATTTGGTATCCCATTGGTAAGTCTGCAGCATGGATTTTTACAGTGACAATTTGTGAAGAATATAAATTTTTCAGTGGTTTGCAATGTTTGGAGGAATCCGCCATTGCTGCTTGCAGTTATATTTATTAGGATTCCTCCGTAAGGAGGAAACCTATTGTTATTGTTAGTTTTATTAGGATTCCTCCGTAAGGAGGAAACCTATTGTTATTGTTAGTTTTATTATTATTATTATTATTATTATTATTATTATTATTATTCTAGTTCCATGGGAGTCAATGGCAGCCCCTAGAACCCTTGGATAACTTTTTGTTAAATTTGGCACACTCATTAAGGACAGTTCCTTCTATACCTACACCAAGTTTCATGTATCCCATCAGACCACTCTAGCGCCACCAATGGGTCAAAGTTGGACTTGTGTTTACACACGCAACTTTTGAACCGTATGACTGATTTACAAAAATGAGGTACCATTGGATTCCCTGGATGAAGACGAGTTCAACGCACCCTATGACGTCAATTTCCGGTTGTATAGATTTTCCGCTATTTCCGGTTGTATCAAAAACCTTTGAAAGCCTACTCCTCCTACAATTATTGTCATATCTTCTTCAAAATGACCATAGATGATCTTCAGACCAAGCCTCACAAAAGTTATCCCATGGCGTTTTGATTTTCTAAACCGTTTGTCCGGCACAACCAATCAAAATCAGCAAAAAAGTAACCAAACAGGAACTTGGGTCAAATCTCAGCAAATCTTTGAGATATCAACACTAAACTTGGTATATCGGTGGACGACACTACAACATGTTACCATGTGCAAAGGCAACTTCATATCTCAAAAGATGATTGATATAAAGCAAATCGAATTTATCGCTAACGCTAAAATAATGCTTTACACATCCGCCGGTCAAAAACTGATACTTTGATTCAATCACAAGTTCATATGAAGACTCTTGAGAATGTTTAGTACACAAATCTGAGGAAAAGTTGACTGTAACATGAAAAGTCGATTTTATGTGAATATTTGAAACATGCATGCTTGGCTAATTGCTAACGAAATTTTCAATGAAATGTCTCCCCTGCTCTTCAGCGCGCGCGTGCTCCACATTCTCACACACTCAGCCTTTCCCTTGACACACGCGCGGGCTTGGCGAGACGCATACACAACATTTCAGGCAATTGTGGGCTGACCAAGCCCCCACTCATTCCTTGGCTTGAAGTGAAGGCCCTTGTGGATCTTGATGGTAATGCATTTTAGAAAAAGTTCTCAAAATCCTGAAACATTGATAGTATAGGCCAGGAGTAACTACCACACCACAAATGACGCACCATTATCCATAGGTGGCGCTACGGCCAAGCCCCAATTTTCCATTTACAAAGTGATGCCATTCGCATCCCATTTGTCCCAAAATTCTGAAATTCATTAGATATGCCTTATTTCTCATGAGGAACAAAAAAGCCTCAATAACCTATAACGGCCGCCATATTGGATGTTTTTGTACAATAAAGATTTAGGAAACACGTTTTTTTGCTACTTCTCCTACAATTCTTGTCCAATCTTCCCCAGAATTGGCAGGTATCATCGTCAGAGCAACCCTCACTGAATTCTTTAACAGATTTTTGAATTTCAAAACCGTTTGTCCGGTACAGCCAATCAAAATCGTCAACAAAGCAACCAAACAGGAAGTTGGATCAAATCTCAGCAAATCTTTGAAATATCAACACCAAACTTGGTAAGATGACTCGGAACCGTCTTCTGAGGATGTCCAATCAATTTGGTGTCATGTGATCGTGTCATGTGATCGGCGTGGCCGCAGGAACCAAAAATGTTTTTTGGCCAATAACTGTTGATTTGTTTGCCTTTAGTTCATGAAAACTCTTGAGAATGTTTAGTACACAAATCTCAGAAAAAGTTGACTGTAAGATGAAAAGTTGAATTTTGGTGAATATTTGAAAAATGCATGCTTGGCTAATTGTTAAGGAAATTTCCAATGAAACATCTCCCTCTGCTCCTCAGCGCGCGCGCTACACATTCTCACACACTCAGCCTTTCCCTTGACACACGCGCAAGCTTGACGAGACGCATACACAACATTTCAGGCAATTGTGGGCTGACCAAGCCCCCACTCATTGCTTGGTCTTTAGCAAAGGCCCATGTGGATCTTGATGGTATTGCATTTCCGATTTTGTATGCAATGGTAAAAGTTCTCAAAATCCTGAAACATTTATAGTATAGGCCAAGAGTAACTACCACACCACAAATGGCCCAATATCACCCATAAGTGACGCTACAGGCCACGCCCTGATACACAAAGATACAAGGCTTTCTGGAATGGGTAGGCTCAACCAAGCCCCCTCCCTTCACTCCTTGGCTTTAAATAAAAGCCCTTGTGGATCTTGATGGTATTGCATTTCATATTTGGTATCCCATTGGTAAGTCTGCGGCATGGAATTTTACAGTGACTATTTGTAAAGAATATACATTTTTCAGTGGTTTGCAATGTTTGGAGGAATCCGCCATTGCTGCTTGCAGTTATATTTATTATTATTCTAGTTCCATGGGAGTCAATGGCAGCCCCTAGAACCCTTGGATAACTTTTTGTTAAATTTGGCACACTCATTAAGGACAGTTCCTTCTATACCTACACCAAGTTTCATGTATCCCATCAGACCACTCTAGCGCCACCAATGGGTCAAAGTTGGACTTGTGTTTACACACGCAACTTTTGAACCGTATGACCGATTTTCAGAAATGAGGTACCATTGGATTCCCTGGATCAAGACGAGTTCAACGCACCCTTTGACGTCAATTTCCGGTTATATAGATTTTCCGCTATTTCCGGTTTTATCAAAAACCTTTGAAAGCCTACTCCTCCTACAATTTTTGTCATATCTTCTTCAAAATGACCAGAGATGATCTTCAGACCAAGCCTCACAAAAGTTATCCCATGGCGTTTTGATTTTCTAAACCGTTTGTCCGGCACAGCCAATCAAAATCAGCAAAAAAGTAACCAAACAGGAACTTGGGTCAAATCTCAGCAAATCTTTGAGATATCAACACTAAACTTGGTATATCGGTGGACGACACTACAACATGTTACCATGTGCAAAGGCAACTTCATATCTCAAAAAATGATTGATATAAAGCAAATCGAATTTATCGCTAACGCTAAAATAATGCTTTACACATCCGCCGGTCAAAAACTGATACTTTGATTCAATCACAAGTTCATATGAAGACTCTTGAGAATGTTTAGTACACAAATCTGAGGAAAAGTTGACTGTAACATGAAAAGTCGATTTCATGTGAATATTTGAAACATGCATGCTTGGCTAATTGCTAACGAAAATTTCAATGAAATGTCTCCCCTGCTCTTCAGCGTGCGCGTGCTCCACATTCTCACACACTCAGCCTTTCCCTTGACACGCGCGCGGGCTTGGCGAGACGCATACACAACATTTCAGGCAATTGTGGGCTGACCAAGCCCCCACTCATTCCTTGGCTTGAAGTGAAGGCCCTTGTGGATCTTGATGGTAATGCATTTTAGAAAAAGTTCTCAAAATCCTGAAACATTGATAGTATAGGCCAGGAGTAACTACCACACCACAAATGACGCACCATTATCCATAGGTGGCGCTACGGCCAAGCCCCAATTTTCCATTTACAAAGTGATGCCATTCGCATCCCATTTGTCCCAAAATTCTGAAATTCATTAGATATGCCTTATTTCTCATGAGGAACAAAAAAGCCTCAATAACCTATAACGGCCGCCATATTGGATGTTTTTGTACAATAAAGATTTAGGAAACACGTTTTTTTGCTACTTCTCCTACAATTCTTGTCCAATCTTCCCCAGAATTGGCAGGTATCATCGTCAGAGCAACCCTCACTGAATTCTTTAACAGATTTTTGAATTTCAAAACCGTTTGTCCGGTACAGCCAATCAAAATCGTCAACAAAGCAACCAAACAGGAAGTTGGATCAAATCTCAGCAAATCTTTGAAATATCAACACCAAACTTGGTGTGTCACGTGAAAGACACTACGTCATGTTCCCATGTAGGAAGGCAAATTAATATCTTCAAAAATGATTGAAATGAAGGAAATCAAATTTATTTCTAACGCTAAAATAATGCTTTACACATCCGCCAGTCAAAAAACTCTGATTCAATCACAAGTTCATGAAGACTTTTGAGAATGTTTAGTACACAAATCTCAGAAAAAGTTGACTGTAAGATGAAAAGTTGAATTTAGGTGAATATTTGAAAAATGCATGCTTGGCTAATTGTTAAGGAAATTTCCAATGAAATGTCTCCCCTGCTCCTCAGCACGCGCGCTCCACATTCTCACACACTCAGCCTTTCCCTTGACACACGCACAAGCTTGGCGAGACGCATACACAACATTTCAGGCAATTGTGGGCTGACCAAGCCCCACTCATTGCTTGGTCTTTAGCAAAGGACCATGTGGATCTTGATGGTATTGCATTTCCGATTTTGTATGCAATGGTAAAAAGTTCTCAAAATCCTGAAACATTGATAGTATAGGCCAAGAGTAACTACCACACCACAAATGGCCCAATATCACCCATAAGTGACGCTACAGGCCACGCCCTGGTACACAAAGATACAAGGCTTTCTGGAATGGGTAGGCTCACCAAGCCCCCTCCCTTCACTCCTTGGCTTGAAATAAAAGCCCTTGTGGATCTTGATGGTATTGCATTTCAGATTTGGTATCCCATTGGTAAGTCTGCAGCATGGATTTTTACAGTGACAATTTGTGAAGAATATAAATTTTTCAGTGGTTTGCAATGTTTGGAGGAATCCGCCATTGCTGCTTGCAGTTATATTTAGGATTCCTCCGTAAGGAGGAAACCTATTGTTATTGTTAGTTTTATTATTATTAGGATTCCTCCGTAAGGAGGAAACCTATTGTTATTGTTAGTTTTATTATTATTATTAGGATTCCTCCGTAAGGAGGAAACCTATTGTTATTGTTAGTTTTATTATTATTATTATTATTATTATTATTATTATTCTAGTTCCATGGGAGTCAATGGCAGCCCCTAGAACCCTTGGATAACTTTTTGTTAAATTTGGCACACTCATTAAGGACAGTTCCTTCTATACCTACACCAAGTTTCATGTATCCCATCAGACCACTCTAGCGCCACCAATGGGTCAAAGTTGGACTTGTGTTTACACACGCAACTTTTGAACCGTATGACTGATTTACAAAAATGAGGTACCATTGGATTCCCTGGATGAAGACGAGTGCAACGCACCCTATGACGTCAATTTCCGGTTGTATAGATTTTCCGCTATTTCCGGTTGTATCAAAAACCTTTGAAAGCCTACTCCTCCTACAATTATTGTCATATCTTCTTCAAAATGACCATAGATGATCTTCAGACCAAGCCTCACAAAAGTTATCCCATGGCGTTTTGATTTTCTAAACCGTTTGTCCGGCACAACCAATCAAAATCAGCAAAAAAGTAACCAAACAGGAACTTGGGTCAAATCTCAGCAAATCTTTGAGATATCAACACTAAACTTGGTATATCGGTGGACGACACTACAACATGTTACCATGTGCAAAGGCAACTTCATATCTCAAAAGATGATTGATATAAAGCAAATCGAATTTATCGCTAACGCTAAAATAATGCTTTACACATCCGCCGGTCAAAAACTGATACTTTGATTCAATCACAAGTTCATATGAAGACTCTTGAGAATGTTTAGTACACAAATCTGAGGAAAAGTTGACTGTAACATGAAAAGTCGATTTTATGTGAATATTTGAAACATGCATGCTTGGCTAATTGCTAACGAAATTTTCAATGAAATGTCTCCCCTGCTCTTCAGCGCGCGCGTGCTCCACATTCTCACACACTCAGCCTTTCCCTTGACACACGCGCGGGCTTGGCGAGACGCATACACAACATTTCAGGCAATTGTGGGCTGACCAAGCCCCCACTCATTCCTTGGCTTGAAGTGAAGGCCCTTGTGGATCTTGATGGTAATGCATTTTAGAAAAAGTTCTCAAAATCCTGAAACATTGATAGTATAGGCCAGGAGTAACTACCACACCACAAATGACGCACCATTATCCATAGGTGGCGCTACGGCCAAGCCCCAATTTTCCATTTACAAAGTGATGCCATTCGCATCCCATTTGTCCCAAAATTCTGAAATTCATTAGATATGCCTTATTTCTCATGAGGAACAAAAAAGCCTCAATAACCTATAACGGCCGCCATATTGGATGTTTTTGTACAATAAAGATTTAGGAAACACGTTTTTTTGCTACTTCTCCTACAATTTTTGTCCAATCTTCCCCAGAATTGGCAGGTATTATCGTCAGAACAACCCTCACTGAATTCTTCAACAGATTTTTGAATTTCAAAACCGTTTGTCCGGTACAGCCAATCAAAATCGTCAACAAAGCAACCAAACAGGAAGTTGTATCAAATCTCAGCAAATCTTTGAAATATCACCACCAAACTTGGTGTGTCACGTGAAAGACACTACATCATGTTCCCATGTGAGAAGGCAAATTAATATCTTAAAAAATGATTGAAATAAAGGAAATCTTTTTTATTTCTAACGCTAAAATAATGCTTTACACATCCGCCAGTCAAAAACTGATACTCTTATTCAATCACAAGTTCATGAAGACTCTTGAGAATGTTTAGTACACAAATCTCAGAAAAAGTTGACTGTAAAATGAAAAGTTGATTTTTGGTGAATATTTAAAAAATGCATGCTTGGCTAATTGTTAAGGAAATTTCCAATGAAATGTCTCCCCTGCTCCTCAGCGCTCGCGCTCCACATTCTCACACACTCAGCCTTTCCCTTGACACACGCGCAAGCTTGACGAGACGCATACACAACATTTCAGGCAATTGTGGGCTGACCAAGCCCCCACTCATTGCTTGGTCTTTAGCAAAGGCCCATGTGGATCTTGATGGTATTGCATTTCCGATTTTGTATGCAATGGTAAAACGTTCTCAAAATCCTGAAACATTGATAGTATAGGCCAAGAGTAACTACCACACCACAAATGGCCCAATATCACCCATAAGTAATGCTACAAGCCACGCCCTGATACACAAAGATACAAGGCTTTCTGGAATGGGTCGGCTCACCAAGCCCCCTCCCTTCACCCCTTGGCTTGAAATAAAAGCCCTTGTGGATCTTGATGGTATTGCATTTCAGATTTGGTATCCCATTGGTAAGTCTGCTGCATGGAATTTTACAGTGATAATTTTTAAAGAATATACATTTTTCAGTGGTTTGCAATGTTTGGAGGAATCCGCCATTGCTGCTTGCAGTTATATTGTTAGTTTTATTATTAGGATTCCTCCGTAAGGAGGAAACCTATTGTTATTGTTAGTTTTATTATTATTAGGATTCCTCCGTAAGGAGGAAACCTATTGTTATTGTTAGTTTTATTATTATTATTATTATTATTATTATTCTAGTTCCATGGGAGTCAATGGCAGCCCCTAGAACCCTTGGATAACTTTTTGTTAAATTTGGCACACTCATTAAGGACAGTTCCTTCTATACCTACACCAAGTTTCATGTATCCCATCAGACCACTCTAGCGCCACCAATGGGTCAAAGTTGGACTTGTGTTTACACACGCAACTTTTGAACCGTATGACTGATTTACAAAAATGAGGTACCATTGGATTCCCTGGATGAAGACGAGTTCAACGCACCCTATGACGTCAATTTCCGGTTGTATAGATTTTCCGCTATTTCCGGTTGTATCAAAAACCTTTGAAAGCCTACTCCTCCTACAATTATTGTCATATCTTCTTCAAAATGACCATAGATGATCTTCAGACCAAGCCTCACAAAAGTTATCCCATGGCGTTTTGATTTTCTAAACCGTTTGTCCGGCACAACCAATCAAAATCAGCAAAAAAGTAACCAAACAGGAACTTGGGTCAAATCTCAGCAAATCTTTGAGATATCAACACTAAACTTGGTATATCGGTGGACGACACTACAACATGTTACCATGTGCAAAGGCAACTTCATATCTCAAAAGATGATTGATATAAAGCAAATCGAATTTATCGCTAACGCTAAAATAATGCTTTACACATCCGCCGGTCAAAAACTGATACTTTGATTCAATCACAAGTTCATATGAAGACTCTTGAGAATGTTTAGTACACAAATCTGAGGAAAAGTTGACTGTAACATGAAAAGTCGATTTTATGTGAATATTTGAAACATGCATGCTTGGCTAATTGCTAACGAAATTTTCAATGAAATGTCTCCCCTGCTCTTCAGCGCGCGCGTGCTCCACATTCTCACACACTCAGCCTTTCCCTTGACACACGCGCGGGCTTGACGAGACGCATACACAACATTTCAGGCAATTGTGGGCTGACCAAGCCCCCACTCATTCCTTGGCTTGAAGTGAAGGCCCTTGTGGATCTTGATGGTAATGCATTTTAGAAAAAGTTCTCAAAATCCTGAAACATTGATAGTATAGGCCAGGAGTAACTACCACACCACAAATGACGCACCATTATCCATAGGTGGCGCTACGGCCAAGCCCCAATTTTCCATTTACAAAGTGATGCCATTCGCATCCCATTTGTCCCAAAATTCTGAAATTCATTAGATATGCCTTATTTCTCATGAGGAACAAAAAAGCCTCAATAACCTATAACGGCCGCCATATTGGATGTTTTTGTACAATAAAGATTTAGGAAACACGTTTTTTTGCTACTTCTCCTACAATTCTTGTCCAATCTTCCCCAGAATTGGCAGGTATCATCGTCAGAGCAACCCTCACTGAATTCTTTAACAGATTTTTGAATTTCAAAACCGTTTGTCCGGTACAGCCAATCAAAATCGTCAACAAAGCAACCAAACAGGAAGTTGGATCAAATCTCAGCAAATCTTTGAAATATCAACACCAAACTTGGTGTGTCACGTGAAAGACACTACGTCATGTTCCCATGTAGGAAGGCAAATTAATATCTTCAAAAATGATTGAAATGAAGGAAATCAAATTTATTTCTAACGCTAAAATAATGCTTTACACATCCGCCAGTCAAAAAACTCTGATTCAATCACAAGTTCATGAAGACTTTTGAGAATGTTTAGTACACAAATCTCAGAAAAAGTTGACTGTAAGATGAAAAGTTGAATTTAGGTGAATATTTGAAAAATGCATGCTTGGCTAATTGTTAAGGAAATTTCCAATGAAATGTCTCCCCTGCTCCTCAGCACGCGCGCTCCACATTCTCACACACTCAGCCTTTCCCTTGACACACGCACAAGCTTGGCGAGACGCATACACAACATTTCAGGCAATTGTGGGCTGACCAAGCCCCACTCATTGCTTGGTCTTTAGCAAAGGACCATGTGGATCTTGATGGTATTGCATTTCCGATTTTGTATGCAATGGTAAAAAGTTCTCAAAATCCTGAAACATTGATAGTATAGGCCAAGAGTAACTACCACACCACAAATGGCCCAATATCACCCATAAGTGACGCTACAGGCCACGCCCTGGTACACAAAGATACAAGGCTTTCTGGAATGGGTAGGCTCACCAAGCCCCCTCCCTTCACTCCTTGGCTTGAAATAAAAGCCCTTGTGGATCTTGATGGTATTGCATTTCAGATTTGGTATCCCATTGGTAAGTCTGCAGCATGGATTTTTACAGTGACAATTTGTGAAGAATATAAATTTTTCAGTGGTTTGCAATGTTTGGAGGAATCCGCCATTGCTGCTTGCAGTTATATTTAGGATTCCTCCGTAAGGAGGAAACCTATTGTTATTGTTAGTTTTATTATTATTAGGATTCCTCCGTAAGGAGGAAACCTATTGTTATTGTTAGTTTTATTATTATTATTAGGATTCCTCCGTAAGGAGGAAACCTATTGTTATTGTTAGTTTTATTATTATTATTATTATTATTCTAGTTCCATGGGAGTCAATGGCAGCCCCTAGAACCCTTGGATAACTTTTTGTTAAATTTGGCACACTCATTAAGGACAGTTCCTTCTATACCTACACCAAGTTTCATGTATCCCATCAGACCACTCTAGCGCCACCAATGGGTCAAAGTTGGACTTGTGTTTACACACGCAACTTTTGAACCGTATGACTGATTTACAAAAATGAGGTACCATTGGATTCCCTGGATGAAGACGAGTGCAACGCACCCTATGACGTCAATTTCCGGTTGTATAGATTTTCCGCTATTTCCGGTTGTATCAAAAACCTTTGAAAGCCTACTCCTCCTACAATTATTGTCATATCTTCTTCAAAATGACCATAGATGATCTTCAGACCAAGCCTCACAAAAGTTATCCCATGGCGTTTTGATTTTCTAAACCGTTTGTCCGGCACAACCAATCAAAGTCAGCAAAAAAGTAACCAAACAGGAACTTGGGTCAAATCTCAGCAAATCTTTGAGATATCAACACTAAACTTGGTATATCGGTGGACGACACTACAACATGTTACCATGTGCAAAGGCAACTTCATATCTCAAAAGATGATTGATATAAAGCAAATCGAATTTATCGCTAACGCTAAAATAATGCTTTACACATCCGCCGGTCAAAAACTGATACTTTGATTCAATCACAAGTTCATATGAAGACTCTTGAGAATGTTTAGTACACAAATCTGAGGAAAAGTTGACTGTAACATGAAAAGTCGATTTTATGTGAATATTTGAAACATGCATGCTTGGCTAATTGCTAACGAAATTTTCAATGAAATGTCTCCCCTGCTCTTCAGCGCGCGCGTGCTCCACATTCTCACACACTCAGCCTTTCCCTTGACACACGCGCGGGCTTGGCGAGACGCATACACAACATTTCAGGCAATTGTGGGCTGACCAAGCCCCCACTCATTGCTTGGTCTTTAGCAAAGGCCCATGTGGATCTTGATGGTATTGCATTTCCGATTTTGTATGCAATGGTAAAACGTTCTCAAAATCCTGAAACATTGATAGTATAGGCCAAGAGTAACTACCACACCACAAATGGCCCAATATCACCCATAAGTAATGCTACAAGCCACGCCCTGATACACAAAGATACAAGGCTTTCTGGAATGGGTCGGCTCACCAAGCCCCCTCCCTTCACCCCTTGGCTTGAAATAAAAGCCCTTGTGGATCTTGATGGTATTGCATTTCAGATTTGGTATCCCATTGGTAAGTCTGCTGCATGGAATTTTACAGTGATAATTTTTAAAGAATATACATTTTTCAGTGGTTTGCAATGTTTGGAGGAATCCGCCATTGCTGCTTGCAGTTATATTGTTAGTTTTATTATTAGGATTCCTCCGTAAGGAGGAAACCTATTGTTATTGTTAGTTTTATTATTATTAGGATTCCTCCGTAAGGAGGAAACCTATTGTTATTGTTAGTTTTATTATTATTATTATTATTATTATTATTCTAGTTCCATGGGAGTCAATGGCAGCCCCTAGAACCCTTGGATAACTTTTTGTTAAATTTGGCACACTCATTAAGGACAGTTCCTTCTATACCTACACCAAGTTTCATGTATCCCATCAGACCACTCTAGCGCCACCAATGGGTCAAAGTTGGACTTGTGTTTACACACGCAACTTTTGAACCGTATGACTGATTTACAAAAATGAGGTACCATTGGATTCCCTGGATGAAGACGAGTGCAACGCACCCTATGACGTCAATTTCCGGTTGTATAGATTTTCCGCTATTTCCGGTTGTATCAAAAACCTTTGAAAGCCTACTCCTCCTACAATTATTGTCATATCTTCTTCAAAATGACCATAGATGATCTTCAGACCAAGCCTCACAAAAGTTATCCCATGGCGTTTTGATTTTCTAAACCGTTTGTCCGGCACAACCAATCAAAATCAGCAAAAAAGTAACCAAACAGGAACTTGGGTCAAATCTCAGCAAATCTTTGAGATATCAACACTAAACTTGGTATATCGGTGGACGACACTACAACATGTTACCATGTGCAAAGGCAACTTCATATCTCAAAAGATGATTGATATAAAGCAAATCGAATTTATCGCTAACGCTAAAATAATGCTTTACACATCCGCCGGTCAAAAACTGATACTTTGATTCAATCACAAGTTCATATGAAGACTCTTGAGAATGTTTAGTACACAAATCTGAGGAAAAGTTGACTGTAACATGAAAAGTCGATTTTATGTGAATATTTGAAACATGCATGCTTGGCTAATTGCTAACGAAATTTTCAATGAAATGTCTCCCCTGCTCTTCAGCGCGCGCGTGCTCCACATTCTCACACACTCAGCCTTTCCCTTGACACACGCGCGGGCTTGACGAGACGCATACACAACATTTCAGGCAATTGTGGGCTGACCAAGCCCCCACTCATTCCTTGGCTTGAAGTGAAGGCCCTTGTGGATCTTGATGGTAATGCATTTTAGAAAAAGTTCTCAAAATCCTGAAACATTGATAGTATAGGCCAGGAGTAACTACCACACCACAAATGACGCACCATTATCCATAGGTGGCGCTACGGCCAAGCCCCAATTTTCCATTTACAAAGTGATGCCATTCGCATCCCATTTGTCCCAAAATTCTGAAATTCATTAGATATGCCTTATTTCTCATGAGGAACAAAAAAGCCTCAATAACCTATAACGGCCGCCATATTGGATGTTTTTGTACAATAAAGATTTAGGAAACACGTTTTTTTGCTACTTCTCCTACAATTCTTGTCCAATCTTCCCCAGAATTGGGAGGTATCATCGTCAGAGCAACCCTCACTGAATTCTTTAACAGATTTTTGAATTTCAAAACCGTTTGTCCGGTACAGCCAATCAAAATCGTCAACAAAGCAACCAAACAGGAAGTTGGATCAAATCTCAGCAAATCTTTGAAATATCAACACCAAACTTGGTGTGTCACGTGAAAGACACTACGTCATGTTCCCATGTAGGAAGGCAAATTAATATCTTCAAAAATGATTGAAATGAAGGAAATCAAATTTATTTCTAACGCTAAAATAATGCTTTACACATCCGCCAGTCAAAAAACTCTGATTCAATCACAAGTTCATGAAGACTTTTGAGAATGTTTAGTACACAAATCTCAGAAAAAGTTGACTGTAAGATGAAAAGTTGAATTTAGGTGAATATTTGAAAAATGCATGCTTGGCTAATTGTTAAGGAAATTTCCAATGAAATGTCTCCCCTGCTCCTCAGCACGCGCGCTCCACATTCTCACACACTCAGCCTTTCCCTTGACACACGCACAAGCTTGGCGAGACGCATACACAACATTTCAGGCAATTGTGGGCTGACCAAGCCCCACTCATTGCTTGGTCTTTAGCAAAGGACCATGTGGATCTTGATGGTATTGCATTTCCGATTTTGTATGCAATGGTAAAAAGTTCTCAAAATCCTGAAACATTGATAGTATAGGCCAAGAGTAACTACCACACCACAAATGGCCCAATATCACCCATAAGTGACGCTACAGGCCACGCCCTGGTACACAAAGATACAAGGCTTTCTGGAATGGGTAGGCTCACCAAGCCCCCTCCCTTCACTCCTTGGCTTGAAATAAAAGCCCTTGTGGATCTTGATGGTATTGCATTTCAGATTTGGTATCCCATTGGTAAGTCTGCAGCATGGATTTTTACAGTGACAATTTGTGAAGAATATAAATTTTTCAGTGGTTTGCAATGTTTGGAGGAATCCGCCATTGCTGCTTGCAGTTATATTTAGGATTCCTCCGTAAGGAGGAAACCTATTGTTATTGTTAGTTTTATTATTATTAGGATTCCTCCGTAAGGAGGAAACCTATTGTTATTGTTAGTTTTATTATTATTATTAGGATTCCTCCGTAAGGAGGAAACCTATTGTTATTGTTAGTTTTATTATTATTATTATTATTATTATTATTCTAGTTCCATGGGAGTCAATGGCAGCCCCTAGAACCCTTGGATAACTTTTTGTTAAATTTGGCACACTCATTAAGGACAGTTCCTTCTATACCTACACCAAGTTTCATGTATCCCATCAGACCACTCTAGCGCCACCAATGGGTCAAAGTTGGACTTGTGTTTACACACGCAACTTTTGAACCGTATGACTGATTTACAAAAATGAGGTACCATTGGATTCCCTGGATGAAGACGAGTGCAACGCACCCTATGACGTCAATTTCCGGTTGTATAGATTTTCCGCTATTTCCGGTTGTATCAAAAACCTTTGAAAGCCTACTCCTCCTACAATTATTGTCATATCTTCTTCAAAATGACCATAGATGATCTTCAGACCAAGCCTCACAAAAGTTATCCCATGGCGTTTTGATTTTCTAAACCGTTTGTCCGGCACAACCAATCAAAATCAGCAAAAAAGTAACCAAACAGGAACTTGGGTCAAATCTCAGCAAATCTTTGAGATATCAACACTAAACTTGGTATATCGGTGGACGACACTACAACATGTTACCATGTGCAAAGGCAACTTCATATCTCAAAAGATGATTGATATAAAGCAAATCGAATTTATCGCTAACGCTAAAATAATGCTTTACACATCCGCCGGTCAAAAACTGATACTTTGATTCAATCACAAGTTCATATGAAGACTCTTGAGAATGTTTAGTACACAAATCTGAGGAAAAGTTGACTGTAACATGAAAAGTCGATTTTATGTGAATATTTGAAACATGCATGCTTGGCTAATTGCTAACGAAATTTTCAATGAAATGTCTCCCCTGCTCTTCAGCGCGCGCGTGCTCCACATTCTCACACACTCAGCCTTTCCCTTGACACACGCGCGGGCTTGGCGAGACGCATACACAACATTTCAGGCAATTGTGGGCTGACCAAGCCCCCACTCATTCCTTGGCTTGAAGTGAAGGCCCTTGTGGATCTTGATGGTAATGCATTTTAGAAAAAGTTCTCAAAATCCTGAAACATTGATAGTATAGGCCAGGAGTAACTACCACACCACAAATGACGCACCATTATCCATAGGTGGCGCTACGGCCAAGCCCCAATTTTCCATTTACAAAGTGATGCCATTCGCATCCCATTTGTCCCAAAATTCTGAAATTCATTAGATATGCCTTATTTCTCATGAGGAACAAAAAAGCCTCAATAACCTATAACGGCCGCCATATTGGATGTTTTTGTACAATAAAGATTTAGGAAACACGTTTTTTTGCTACTTCTCCTACAATTCTTGTCCAATCTTCCCCAGAATTGGCAGGTATCATCGTCAGAGCAACCCTCACTGAATTCTTTAACAGATTTTTGAATTTCAAAACCGTTTGTCCGGTACAGCCAATCAAAATCGTCAACAAAGCAACCAAACAGGAAGTTGGATCAAATCTCAGCAAATCTTTGAAATATCAACACCAAACTTGGTAAGATGACTCGGAACCGTCTTCTGAGGATGTCCAATCAATTTGGTGTCATGTGATCGTGTCATGTGATCGGCGTGGCCGCAGGAACCAAAAATGTTTTTTGGCCAATAACTGTTGATTTGTTTGCCTTTAGTTCATGAAAACTCTTGAGAATGTTTAGTACACAAATCTCAGAAAAAGTTGACTGTAAGATGAAAAGTTGAATTTTGGTGAATATTTGAAAAATGCATGCTTGGCTAATTGTTAAGGAAATTTCCAATGAAACGTCTCCCTCTGCTCCTCAGCGCGCGCGCTACACATTCTCACACACTCAGCCTTTCCCTTGACACACGCGCAAGCTTGACGAGACGCATACACAACATTTCAGGCAATTGTGGGCTGACCAAGCCCCCACTCATTGCTTGGTCTTTAGCAAAGGCCCATGTGGATCTTGATGGTATTGCATTTCCGATTTTGTATGCAATGGTAAAAGTTCTCAAAATCCTGAAACATTTATAGTATAGGCCAAGAGTAACTACCACACCACAAATGGCCCAATATCACCCATAAGTGACGCTACAGGCCACGCCCTGATACACAAAGATACAAGGCTTTCTGGAATGGGTAGGCTCAACCAAGCCCCCTCCCTTCACTCCTTGGCTTTAAATAAAAGCCCTTGTGGATCTTGATGGTATTGCATTTCATATTTGGTATCCCATTGGTAAGTCTGCGGCATGGAATTTTACAGTGACTATTTGTAAAGAATATACATTTTTCAGTGGTTTGCAATGTTTGGAGGAATCCGCCATTGCTGCTTGCAGTTATATTTATTAGGATTCCTCCGTAAGGAGGAAACCTATTGTTATTGTTAGTTTTATTATTATTATTATTATTATTATTATTATTATTATTCTAGTTCCATGGGAGTCAATGGCAGCCCCTAGAACCCTTGGATAACTTTTTGTTAAATTTGGCACACTCATTAAGGACAGTTCCTTCTATACCTACACCAAGTTTCATGTATCCCATCAGACCACTCTAGCGCCACCAATGGGTCAAAGTTGGACTTGTGTTTACACACGCAACTTTTGAACCGTATGACTGATTTACAAAAATGAGGTACCATTGGATTCCCTGGATGAAGACGAGTTCAACGCACCCTATGACGTCAATTTCCGGTTGTATAGATTTTCCGCTATTTCCGGTTGTATCAAAAACCTTTGAAAGCCTACTCCTCCTACAATTATTGTCATATCTTCTTCAAAATGACCATAGATGATCTTCAGACCAAGCCTCACAAAAGTTATCCCATGGCGTTTTGATTTTCTAAACCGTTTGTCCGGCACAACCAATCAAAATCAGCAAAAAAGTAACCAAACAGGAACTTGGGTCAAATCTCAGCAAATCTTTGAGATATCAACACTAAACTTGGTATATCGGTGGACGACACTACAACATGTTACCATGTGCAAAGGCAACTTCATATCTCAAAAGATGATTGATATAAAGCAAATCGAATTTATCGCTAACGCTAAAATAATGCTTTACACATCCGCCGGTCAAAAACTGATACTTTGATTCAATCACAAGTTCATATGAAGACTCTTGAGAATGTTTAGTACACAAATCTGAGGAAAAGTTGACTGTAACATGAAAAGTCGATTTTATGTGAATATTTGAAACATGCATGCTTGGCTAATTGCTAACGAAATTTTCAATGAAATGTCTCCCCTGCTCTTCAGCGCGCGCGTGCTCCACATTCTCACACACTCAGCCTTTCCCTTGACACACGCGCGGGCTTGGCGAGACGCATACACAACATTTCAGGCAATTGTGGGCTGACCAAGCCCCCACTCATTCCTTGGCTTGAAGTGAAGGCCCTTGTGGATCTTGATGGTAATGCATTTTAGAAAAAGTTCTCAAAATCCTGAAACATTGATAGTATAGGCCAGGAGTAACTACCACACCACAAATGACGCACCATTATCCATAGGTGGCGCTACGGCCAAGCCCCAATTTTCCATTTACAAAGTGATGCCATTCGCATCCCATTTGTCCCAAAATTCTGAAATTCATTAGATATGCCTTATTTCTCATGAGGAACAAAAAAGCCTCAATAACCTATAACGGCCGCCATATTGGATGTTTTTGTACAATAAAGATTTAGGAAACACGTTTTTTTGCTACTTCTCCTACAATTCTTGTCCAATCTTCCCCAGAATTGGGAGGTATCATCGTCAGAGCAACCCTCACTGAATTCTTTAACAGATTTTTGAATTTCAAAACCGTTTGTCCGGTACAGCCAATCAAAATCGTCAACAAAGCAACCAAACAGGAAGTTGGATCAAATCTCAGCAAATCTTTGAAATATCAACACCAAACTTGGTGTGTCACGTGAAAGACACTACGTCATGTTCCCATGTAGGAAGGCAAATTAATATCTTCAAAAATGATTGAAATGAAGGAAATCAAATTTATTTCTAACGCTAAAATAATGCTTTACACATCCGCCAGTCAAAAAACTCTGATTCAATCACAAGTTCATGAAGACTTTTGAGAATGTTTAGTACACAAATCTCAGAAAAAGTTGACTGTAAGATGAAAAGTTGAATTTAGGTGAATATTTGAAAAATGCATGCTTGGCTAATTGTTAAGGAAATTTCCAATGAAATGTCTCCCCTGCTCCTCAGCACGCGCGCTCCACATTCTCACACACTCAGCCTTTCCCTTGACACACGCACAAGCTTGGCGAGACGCATACACAACATTTCAGGCAATTGTGGGCTGACCAAGCCCCACTCATTGCTTGGTCTTTAGCAAAGGACCATGTGGATCTTGATGGTATTGCATTTCCGATTTTGTATGCAATGGTAAAAAGTTCTCAAAATCCTGAAACATTGATAGTATAGGCCAAGAGTAACTACCACACCACAAATGGCCCAATATCACCCATAAGTGACGCTACAGGCCACGCCCTGGTACACAAAGATACAAGGCTTTCTGGAATGGGTAGGCTCACCAAGCCCCCTCCCTTCACTCCTTGGCTTGAAATAAAAGCCCTTGTGGATCTTGATGGTATTGCATTTCAGATTTGGTATCCCATTGGTAAGTCTGCAGCATGGATTTTTACAGTGACAATTTGTGAAGAATATAAATTTTTCAGTGGTTTGCAATGTTTGGAGGAATCCGCCATTGCTGCTTGCAGTTATATTTATTATTATTATTCTAGTTCCATGGGAGTCAATGGCAGCCCCTAGAACCCTTGGATAACTTTTTGTTAAATTTGGCACACTCATTAAGGACAGTTCCTTCTATACCTACACCAAGTTTCATGTATCCCATCAGACCACTCTAGCGCCACCAATGGGTCAAAGTTGGACTTGTGTTTACACACGCAACTTTTGAACCGTATGACTTATTTTCAAAAATGAGGTACCGTTGGATTCCCTGGATCAAGACGAGTTCAACGCACCCTATGACGTCAATTTCCGGTTATATAGATTTTCCACCATTTCCGGTTTTATCAAAAACCTTTGAAAGCCTACTCCTCCTACAATTTTTGTCATATCTTCTTCAAAATGACCATAGATGATCTTCAGACCAAGCCTCACAAAAGTTATCCCATGGCGTTTTGATTTTCTAAACCGTTTGTCCGGCACAGCCAATCAAATTCAGCAAAAAAGCAACCAAACAGGAACTTGGGTCAAATCTCAGCAAATCTTTGAGATATCAACACGTAACTTGATATGTCACAAGAAAGACACTACAACATGTTACCATGTGCAAAGGCAACTTCATATCTCAAAAAATGATTGATATAAAGCAAATCGAATTTATCGCTAACGCTAAAATAATGCTTTACACATCCGCCGGTCAAAAACTGATACTTTGATACAATCACAAGTTCATATGAAGACTCTTGAGAATGTTTAGTACACAAATCTGAGGAAAAGTTGACTGTAACATGAAAAGTCGATTTTATGTGAATATTTGAAACATGCATGCTTGGCTAATTGCTAACGAAATTTTCAATGAAATGTCTCCCCTGCTCTTCAGCGCGCGCGAGCTCCACATTCTCACACACTCAGTCTTTCCCTTGACACACGCGCGGGCTTGGCGAGACGCATACACAACATTTCAGGCAATTGTGGGCTGACCAAGCCCCCACTCATTCCTTGGCTTGAAGTGAAGGCCCTTGTGGATCTTGATGGTAATGCATTTTAGAAAAAGTTCTCAAAATCCTGAAACATTGATAGTATAGGCCAGGAGTAACTACCACACCACAAATGACACACCATTATCCATAGGTGGCGCTACGGCCAAGCCCCAATTGTCCATTTACAAAGTGATGCCATTCGCATCCATTTTGTCCCAAAATTCTGAAATTCATTAGATATGCCTTATTTCTCATGAGGAACAAAAAATCCTCAATAACCTATAACGGCCGCCATATTGGATTTTTTTGTACAATAAAGATTTAGGAAACACGTTTTTTCGCTACTTCTCCTACAATTTTTGTCCAATCTTCCCCAGAATTGGCAGGTATCATCGTCAGAGCAACCCTCACTGAATTCTTCAACAGATTTTTGAATTTCAAAACCGTTTGTCCGGTACAGCCAATCAAAATCGTCAACAAAGCAACCAAACAGGAAGTTGGATCAAATCTCAGCAAATCTTTGAAATATCACCACCAAACTTGGTGTGTCACGTGAAAGACACTACATCATGTTCCCATGTGAGAAGGCAAATTAATATCTTAAAAAATGATTGAAATAAAGGAAATCTAATTTATTTCTATCTAACGCTAAAATAATGCTTTACACATCCACCAGTCAAAAAACTCTGATTCAATCACATGTTCATAAAGACTCTTGAGAATGTTTAGTACACAAATCTCAGAAAAAGTTGACTGTAACATGAAAAGTTGAAATTTGGTGAATATTTGAAAAATGCATGCTTGGCTTGTTAAGGAAATTTCCAATGAAATGTCTCCCCTGCTCCTCAGCGCGCGCGCTCCACATTCTCACACACTCAGCCTTTCCCTTGACACACGCGCAAGCTTGACGAGACGCATACACAACATTTCAGGCAATTGTGGGCTGACCAAGCCCCCACTCATTGCTTGGTCTTTAGAAAAGGCCCATGTGGATCTTGATGGTATTGCATTTCCGATTTTGTATGCAACGGTAAAAAGTTCTCAAAATCCTGAAACATTGATAGTATAGGCCAAGAGTAACTACCACACCACAAATGGCCCAATATCACCCATAAGTGACGCTACAGGCCACACCCTGATACACAAAGATACAAGGCTTTCTGGAATGGGTAGGCTCAACCAAGCCCCCTCCCTTCACTCCTTGGCTTGAAATAAAAGCCCTTGTGGATCTTGATGGTATTGCATTTCATATTTGGTATCCCATTGGTAAGTCTGCGGCATGGAATTTTACAGTGACTATTTGTAAAGAATATACATTTTTCAGTGGTTTGCAATGTTTGGAGGAATCCGCCATTGCTGCTTGCAGTTATATTTATTATTATTATTCTAGTTCCATGGGAGTCAATGGCAGCCCCTAGAACCCTTGGATAACTTTTTGTTAAATTTGGCACACTCATTAAGGACAGTTCCTTCTATACCTACACCAAGTTTCATGTATCCCATCAGACCACTCTAGCGCCACCAATGGGTCAAAGTTGGACTTGTGTTTACACACGCAACTTTTGAACCGTATGACTTATTTTCAAAAATGAGGTACCGTTGGATTCCCTGGATCAAGACGAGTTCAACGCACCCTATGACGTCAATTTCCGGTTATATAGATTTTCCACCATTTCCGGTTTTATCAAAAACCTTTGAAAGCCTACTCCTCCTACAATTTTTGTCATATCTTCTTCAAAATGACCATAGATGATCTTCAGACCAAGCCTCACAAAAGTTATCCCATGGCGTTTTGATTTTCTAAACCGTTTGTCCGGCACAGCCAATCAAATTCAGCAAAAAAGCAACCAAACAGGAACTTGGGTCAAATCTCAGCAAATCTTTGAGATATCAACACGTAACTTGATATGTCACAAGAAAGACACTACAACATGTTACCATGTGCAAAGGCAACTTCATATCTCAAAAAATGATTGATATAAAGCAAATCGAATTTATCGCTAACGCTAAAATAATGCTTTACACATCCGCCGGTCAAAAACTGATACTTTGATTCAATCACAAGTTCATATGAAGACTCTTGAGAATGTTTAGTACACAAATCTGAGGAAAAGTTGACTGTAACATGAAAAGTCGATTTTATGTGAATATTTGAAACATGCATGCTTGGCTAATTGCTAACGAAATTTTCAATGAAATGTCTCCCCTGCTCTTCAGCGCGCGCGAGCTCCACATTCTCACACACTCAGTCTTTCCCTTGACACACGCGCGGGCTTGGCGAGACGCATACACAACATTTCAGGCAATTGTGGGCTGACCAAGCCCCCACTCATTCCTTGGCTTGAAGTGAAGGCCCTTGTGGATCTTGATGGTAATGCATTTTAGAAAAAGTTCTCAAAATCCTGAAACATTGATAGTATAGGCCAGGAGTAACTACCACACCACAAATGACACACCATTATCCATAGGTGGCGCTACGGCCAAGCCCCAATTGTCCATTTACAAAGTGATGCCATTCGCATCCATTTTGTCCCAAAATTCTGAAATTCATTAGATATGCCTTATTTCTCATGAGGAACAAAAAATCCTCAATAACCTATAACGGCCGCCATATTGGATTTTTTTGTACAATAAAGATTTAGGAAACACGTTTTTTCGCTACTTCTCCTACAATTTTTGTCCAATCTTCCCCAGAATTGGCAGGTATCATCGTCAGAGCAACCCTCACTGAATTCTTCAACAGAGTTTTGAATTTCAAAACCGTTTGTCCGGTACAGCCAATCAAAATCGTCAACAAAGCAACCAAACAGGAAGTTGGATCAAATCTCAGCAAATCTTTGAAATATCACCACCAAACTTGGTGTGTCACGTGAAAGACACTACATCATGTTCCCATGTGAGAAGGCAAATTAATATCTTAAAAAATGATTGAAATAAAGGAAATCTAATTTATTTCTATCTAACGCTAAAATAATGCTTTACACATCCACCAGTCAAAAAACTCTGATTCAATCACATGTTCATAAAGACTCTTGAGAATGTTTAGTACACAAATCTCAGAAAAAGTTGACTGTAACATGAAAAGTTGAAATTTGGTGAATATTTGAAAAATGCATGCTTGGCTTGTTAAGGAAATTTCCAATGAAATGTCTCCCCTGCTCCTCAGCGCGCGCGCTCCACATTCTCACACACTCAGCCTTTCCCTTGACACACGCGCAAGCTTGACGAGACGCATACACAACATTTCAGGCAATTGTGGGCTGACCAAGCCCCCACTCATTGCTTGGTCTTTAGCAAAGGCCCATGTGGATCTTGATGGTATTGCATTTCCGATTTTGTATGCAACGGTAAAAAGTTCTCAAAATCCTGAAACATTGATAGTATAGGCCAAGAGTAACTACCACACCACAAATGGCCCAATATCACCCATAAGTGACGCTACAGGCCACACCCTGATACACAAAGATACAAGGCTTTCTGGAATGGGTAGGCTCAACCAAGCCCCCTCCCTTCACTCCTTGGCTTGAAATAAAAGCCCTTGTGGATCTTGATGGTATTGCATTTCATATTTGGTATCCCATTGGTAAGTCTGCGGCATGGAATTTTACAGTGACTATTTGTAAAGAATATACATTTTTCAGTGGTTTGCAATGTTTGGAGGAATCCGCCATTGCTGCTTGCAGTTATATTTATTAGGATTCCTCCGTAAGGAGGAAACCTATTGTTATTGTTAGTTTTATTATTATTATTATTATTATTATTATTATTATTATTATTCTAGTTCCATGGGAGTCAATGGCAGCCCCTAGAACCCTTGGATAACTTTTTGTTAAATTTGGCACACTCATTAAGGACAGTTCCTTCTATACCTACACCAAGTTTCATGTATCCCATCAGACCACTCTAGCGCCACCAATGGGTCAAAGTTGGACTTGTGTTTACACACGCAACTTTTGAACCGTATGACTGATTTACAAAAATGAGGTACCATTGGATTCCCTGGATGAAGACGAGTTCAACGCACCCTATGACGTCAATTTCCGGTTGTATAGATTTTCCGCTATTTCCGGTTGTATCAAAAACCTTTGAAAGCCTACTCCTCCTACAATTATTGTCATATCTTCTTCAAAATGACCATAGATGATCTTCAGACCAAGCCTCACAAAAGTTATCCCATGGCGTTTTGATTTTCTAAACCGTTTGTCCGGCACAACCAATCAAAATCAGCAAAAAAGTAACCAAACAGGAACTTGGGTCAAATCTCAGCAAATCTTTGAGATATCAACACTAAACTTGGTATATCGGTGGACGACACTACAACATGTTACCATGTGCAAAGGCAACTTCATATCTCAAAAGATGATTGATATAAAGCAAATCGAATTTATCGCTAACGCTAAAATAATGCTTTACACATCCGCCGGTCAAAAACTGATACTTTGATTCAATCACAAGTTCATATGAAGACTCTTGAGAATGTTTAGTACACAAATCTGAGGAAAAGTTGACTGTAACATGAAAAGTCGATTTTATGTGAATATTTGAAACATGCATGCTTGGCTAATTGCTAACGAAATTTTCAATGAAATGTCTCCCCTGCTCTTCAGCGCGCGCGTGCTCCACATTCTCACACACTCAGCCTTTCCCTTGACACACGCGCGGGCTTGGCGAGACGCATACACAACATTTCAGGCAATTGTGGGCTGACCAAGCCCCCACTCATTCCTTGGCTTGAAGTGAAGGCCCTTGTGGATCTTGATGGTAATGCATTTTAGAAAAAGTTCTCAAAATCCTGAAACATTGATAGTATAGGCCAGGAGTAACTACCACACCACAAATGACGCACCATTATCCATAGGTGGCGCTACGGCCAAGCCCCAATTTTCCATTTACAAAGTGATGCCATTCGCATCCCATTTGTCCCAAAATTCTGAAATTCATTAGATATGCCTTATTTCTCATGAGGAACAAAAAAGCCTCAATAACCTATAACGGCCGCCATATTGGATGTTTTTGTACAATAAAGATTTAGGAAACACGTTTTTTTGCTACTTCTCCTACAATTCTTGTCCAATCTTCCCCAGAATTGGGAGGTATCATCGTCAGAGCAACCCTCACTGAATTCTTTAACAGATTTTTGAATTTCAAAACCGTTTGTCCGGTACAGCCAATCAAAATCGTCAACAAAGCAACCAAACAGGAAGTTGGATCAAATCTCAGCAAATCTTTGAAATATCAACACCAAACTTGGTGTGTCACGTGAAAGACACTACGTCATGTTCCCATGTAGGAAGGCAAATTAATATCTTCAAAAATGATTGAAATGAAGGAAATCAAATTTATTTCTAACGCTAAAATAATGCTTTACACATCCGCCAGTCAAAAAACTCTGATTCAATCACAAGTTCATGAAGACTTTTGAGAATGTTTAGTACACAAATCTCAGAAAAAGTTGACTGTAAGATGAAAAGTTGAATTTAGGTGAATATTTGAAAAATGCATGCTTGGCTAATTGTTAAGGAAATTTCCAATGAAATGTCTCCCCTGCTCCTCAGCACGCGCGCTCCACATTCTCACACACTCAGCCTTTCCCTTGACACACGCACAAGCTTGGCGAGACGCATACACAACATTTCAGGCAATTGTGGGCTGACCAAGCCCCACTCATTGCTTGGTCTTTAGCAAAGGACCATGTGGATCTTGATGGTATTGCATTTCCGATTTTGTATGCAATGGTAAAAAGTTCTCAAAATCCTGAAACATTGATAGTATAGGCCAAGAGTAACTACCACACCACAAATGGCCCAATATCACCCATAAGTGACGCTACAGGCCACGCCCTGGTACACAAAGATACAAGGCTTTCTGGAATGGGTAGGCTCACCAAGCCCCCTCCCTTCACTCCTTGGCTTGAAATAAAAGCCCTTGTGGATCTTGATGGTATTGCATTTCAGATTTGGTATCCCATTGGTAAGTCTGCAGCATGGATTTTTACAGTGACAATTTGTGAAGAATATAAATTTTTCAGTGGTTTGCAATGTTTGGAGGAATCCGCCATTGCTGCTTGCAGTTATATTTAGGATTCCTCCGTAAGGAGGAAACCTATTGTTATTGTTAGTTTTATTATTATTATTATTATTATTATTATTCTAGTTCCATGGGAGTCAATGGCAGCCCCTAGAACCCTTGGATAACTTTTTGTTAAATTTGGCACACTCATTAAGGACAGTTCCTTCTATACCTACACCAAGTTTCATGTATCCCATCAGACCACTCTAGCGCCACCAATGGGTCAAAGTTGGACTTGTGTTTACACACGCAACTTTTGAACCGTATGACTGATTTACAAAAATGAGGTACCATTGGATTCCCTGGATGAAGACGAGTTCAACGCACCCTATGACGTCAATTTCCGGTTGTATAGATTTTCCGCTATTTCCGGTTGTATCAAAAACCTTTGAAAGCCTACTCCTCCTACAATTATTGTCATATCTTCTTCAAAATGACCATAGATGATCTTCAGACCAAGCCTCACAAAAGTTATCCCATGGCGTTTTGATTTTCTAAACCGTTTGTCCGGCACAACCAATCAAAATCAGCAAAAAAGTAACCAAACAGGAACTTGGGTCAAATCTCAGCAAATCTTTGAGATATCAACACTAAACTTGGTATATCGGTGGACGACACTACAACATGTTACCATGTGCAAAGGCAACTTCATATCTCAAAAGATGATTGATATAAAGCAAATCGAATTTATCGCTAACGCTAAAATAATGCTTTACACATCCGCCGGTCAAAAACTGATACTTTGATTCAATCACAAGTTCATATGAAGACTCTTGAGAATGTTTAGTACACAAATCTGAGGAAAAGTTGACTGTAACATGAAAAGTCGATTTTATGTGAATATTTGAAACATGCATGCTTGGCTAATTGCTAACGAAATTTTCAATGAAATGTCTCCCCTGCTCTTCAGCGCGCGCGTGCTCCACATTCTCACACACTCAGCCTTTCCCTTGACACACGCGCGGGCTTGGCGAGACGCATACACAACATTTCAGGCAATTGTGGGCTGACCAAGCCCCCACTCATTCCTTGGCTTGAAGTGAAGGCCCTTGTGGATCTTGATGGTAATGCATTTTAGAAAAAGTTCTCAAAATCCTGAAACATTGATAGTATAGGCCAGGAGTAACTACCACACCACAAATGACGCACCATTATCCATAGGTGGCGCTACGGCCAAGCCCCAATTTTCTATTTACAAAGTGATGCCATTCGCATCCCATTTGTCCCAAAATTCTGAAATTCATTAGATATGCCTTATTTCTCATGAGGAACAAAAAAGCCTCAATAACCTATAACGGCCGCCATATTGGATGTTTTTGTACAATAAAGATTTAGGAAACACGTTTTTTTGCTACTTCTCCTACAATTCTTGTCCAATCTTCCCCAGAATTGGCAGGTATCATCGTCAGAGCAACCCTCACTGAATTCTTTAACAGATTTTTGAATTTCAAAACCGTTTGTCCGGTACAGCCAATCAAAATCGTCAACAAAGCAACCAAACAGGAAGTTGGATCAAATCTCAGCAAATCTTTGAAATATCAACACCAAACTTGGTGTGTCACGTGAAAGACACTACGTCATGTTCCCATGTAGGAAGGCAAATTAATATCTTCAAAAATGATTGAAATGAAGGAAATCAAATTTATTTCTAACGCTAAAATAATGCTTTACACATCCGCCAGTCAAAAAACTCTGATTCAATCACAAGTTCATGAAGACTTTTGAGAATGTTTAGTACACAAATCTCAGAAAAAGTTGACTGTAAGATGAAAAGTTGAATTTAGGTGAATATTTGAAAAATGCATGCTTGGCTAATTGTTAAGGAAATTTCCAATGAAATGTCTCCCCTGCTCCTCAGCACGCGCGCTCCACATTCTCACACACTCAGCCTTTCCCTTGACACACGCACAAGCTTGGCGAGACGCATACACAACATTTCAGGCAATTGTGGGCTGACCAAGCCCCACTCATTGCTTGGTCTTTAGCAAAGGACCATGTGGATCTTGATGGTATTGCATTTCCGATTTTGTATGCAATGGTAAAAAGTTCTCAAAATCCTGAAACATTGATAGTATAGGCCAAGAGTAACTACCACACCACAAATGGCCCAATATCACCCATAAGTGACGCTACAGGCCACGCCCTGGTACACAAAGATACAAGGCTTTCTGGAATGGGTAGGCTCACCAAGCCCCCTCCCTTCACTCCTTGGCTTGAAATAAAAGCCCTTGTGGATCTTGATGGTATTGCATTTCAGATTTGGTATCCCATTGGTAAGTCTGCAGCATGGATTTTTACAGTGACAATTTGTGAAGAATATAAATTTTTCAGTGGTTTGCAATGTTTGGAGGAATCCGCCATTGCTGCTTGCAGTTATATTTAGGATTCCTCCGTAAGGAGGAAACCTATTGTTATTGTTAGTTTTATTATTATTATTATTATTATTATTATTATTATTATTATTCTAGTTCCATGGGAGTCAATGGCAGCCCCTAGAACCCTTGGATAACTTTTTGTTAAATTTGGCACACTCATTAAGGACAGTTCCTTCTATACCTACACCAAGTTTCATGTATCCCATCAGACCACTCTAGCGCCACCAATGGGTCAAAGTTGGACTTGTGTTTACACACGCAACTTTTGAACCGTATGACTGATTTACAAAAATGAGGTACCATTGGATTCCCTGGATGAAGACGAGTTCAACGCACCCTATGACGTCAATTTCCGGTTGTATAGATTTTCCGCTATTTCCGGTTGTATCAAAAACCTTTGAAAGCCTACTCCTCCTACAATTATTGTCATATCTTCTTCAAAATGACCATAGATGATCTTCAGACCAAGCCTCACAAAAGTTATCCCATGGCGTTTTGATTTTCTAAACCGTTTGTCCGGCACAACCAATCAAAATCAGCAAAAAAGTAACCAAACAGGAACTTGGGTCAAATCTCAGCAAATCTTTGAGATATCAACACTAAACTTGGTATATCGGTGGACGACACTACAACATGTTACCATGTGCAAAGGCAACTTCATATCTCAAAAGATGATTGATATAAAGCAAATCGAATTTATCGCTAACGCTAAAATAATGCTTTACACATCCGCCGGTCAAAAACTGATACTTTGATTCAATCACAAGTTCATATGAAGACTCTTGAGAATGTTTAGTACACAAATCTGAGGAAAAGTTGACTGTAACATGAAAAGTCGATTTTATGTGAATATTTGAAACATGCATGCTTGGCTAATTGCTAACGAAATTTTCAATGAAATGTCTCCCCTGCTCTTCAGCGCGCGCGTGCTCCACATTCTCACACACTCAGCCTTTCCCTTGACACACGCGCGGGCTTGGCGAGACGCATACACAACATTTCAGGCAATTGTGGGCTGACCAAGCCCCCACTCATTCCTTGGCTTGAAGTGAAGGCCCTTGTGGATCTTGATGGTAATGCATTTTAGAAAAAGTTCTCAAAATCCTGAAACATTGATAGTATAGGCCAGGAGTAACTACCACACCACAAATGACGCACCATTATCCATAGGTGGCGCTACGGCCAAGCCCCAATTTTCTATTTACAAAGTGATGCCATTCGCATCCCATTTGTCCCAAAATTCTGAAATTCATTAGATATGCCTTATTTCTCATGAGGAACAAAAAAGCCTCAATAACCTATAACGGCCGCCATATTGGATGTTTTTGTACAATAAAGATTTAGGAAACACGTTTTTTTGCTACTTCTCCTACAATTCTTGTCCAATCTTCCCCAGAATTGGCAGGTATCATCGTCAGAGCAACCCTCACTGAATTCTTTAACAGATTTTTGAATTTCAAAACCGTTTGTCCGGTACAGCCAATCAAAATCGTCAACAAAGCAACCAAACAGGAAGTTGGATCAAATCTCAGCAAATCTTTGAAATATCAACACCAAACTTGGTGTGTCACGTGAAAGACACTACGTCATGTTCCCATGTAGGAAGGCAAATTAATATCTTCAAAAATGATTGAAATGAAGGAAATCAAATTTATTTCTAACGCTAAAATAATGCTTTACACATCCGCCAGTCAAAAAACTCTGATTCAATCACAAGTTCATGAAGACTTTTGAGAATGTTTAGTACACAAATCTCAGAAAAAGTTGACTGTAAGATGAAAAGTTGAATTTAGGTGAATATTTGAAAAATGCATGCTTGGCTAATTGTTAAGGAAATTTCCAATGAAATGTCTCCCCTGCTCCTCAGCACGCGCGCTCCACATTCTCACACACTCAGCCTTTCCCTTGACACACGCACAAGCTTGGCGAGACGCATACACAACATTTCAGGCAATTGTGGGCTGACCAAGCCCCACTCATTGCTTGGTCTTTAGCAAAGGACCATGTGGATCTTGATGGTATTGCATTTCCGATTTTGTATGCAATGGTAAAAAGTTCTCAAAATCCTGAAACATTGATAGTATAGGCCAAGAGTAACTACCACACCACAAATGGCCCAATATCACCCATAAGTGACGCTACAGGCCACGCCCTGGTACACAAAGATACAAGGCTTTCTGGAATGGGTAGGCTCACCAAGCCCCCTCCCTTCACTCCTTGGCTTGAAATAAAAGCCCTTGTGGATCTTGATGGTATTGCATTTCAGATTTGGTATCCCATTGGTAAGTCTGCAGCATGGATTTTTACAGTGACAATTTGTGAAGAATATAAATTTTTCAGTGGTTTGCAATGTTTGGAGGAATCCGCCATTGCTGCTTGCAGTTATATTTAGGATTCCTCCGTAAGGAGGAAACCTATTGTTATTGTTAGTTTTATTATTATTATTATTATTATTATTATTATTATTATTATTCTAGTTCCATGGGAGTCAATGGCAGCCCCTAGAACCCTTGGATAACTTTTTGTTAAATTTGGCACACTCATTAAGGACAGTTCCTTCTATACCTACACCAAGTTTCATGTATCCCATCAGACCACTCTAGCGCCACCAATGGGTCAAAGTTGGACTTGTGTTTACACACGCAACTTTTGAACCGTATGACTGATTTACAAAAATGAGGTACCATTGGATTCCCTGGATGAAGACGAGTTCAACGCACCCTATGACGTCAATTTCCGGTTGTATAGATTTTCCGCTATTTCCGGTTGTATCAAAAACCTTTGAAAGCCTACTCCTCCTACAATTATTGTCATATCTTCTTCAAAATGACCATAGATGATCTTCAGACCAAGCCTCACAAAAGTTATCCCATGGCGTTTTGATTTTCTAAACCGTTTGTCCGGCACAACCAATCAAAATCAGCAAAAAAGTAACCAAACAGGAACTTGGGTCAAATCTCAGCAAATCTTTGAGATATCAACACTAAACTTGGTATATCGGTGGACGACACTACAACATGTTACCATGTGCAAAGGCAACTTCATATCTCAAAAGATGATTGATATAAAGCAAATCGAATTTATCGCTAACGCTAAAATAATGCTTTACACATCCGCCGGTCAAAAACTGATACTTTGATTCAATCACAAGTTCATATGAAGACTCTTGAGAATGTTTAGTACACAAATCTGAGGAAAAGTTGACTGTAACATGAAAAGTCGATTTTATGTGAATATTTGAAACATGCATGCTTGGCTAATTGCTAACGAAATTTTCAATGAAATGTCTCCCCTGCTCTTCAGCGCGCGCGTGCTCCACATTCTCACACACTCAGCCTTTCCCTTGACACACGCGCGGGCTTGGCGAGACGCATACACAACATTTCAGGCAATTGTGGGCTGACCAAGCCCCCACTCATTCCTTGGCTTGAAGTGAAGGCCCTTGTGGATCTTGATGGTAATGCATTTTAGAAAAAGTTCTCAAAATCCTGAAACATTGATAGTATAGGCCAGGAGTAACTACCACACCACAAATGACGCACCATTATCCATAGGTGGCGCTACGGCCAAGCCCCAATTTTCCATTTACAAAGTGATGCCATTCGCATCCCATTTGTCCCAAAATTCTGAAATTCATTAGATATGCCTTATTTCTCATGAGGAACAAAAAAGCCTCAATAACCTATAACGGCCGCCATATTGGATGTTTTTGTACAATAAAGATTTAGGAAACACGTTTTTTTGCTACTTCTCCTACAATTCTTGTCCAATCTTCCCCAGAATTGGGAGGTATCATCGTCAGAGCAACCCTCACTGAATTCTTTAACAGATTTTTGAATTTCAAAACCGTTTGTCCGGTACAGCCAATCAAAATCGTCAACAAAGCAACCAAACAGGAAGTTGGATCAAATCTCAGCAAATCTTTGAAATATCAACACCAAACTTGGTGTGTCACGTGAAAGACACTACGTCATGTTCCCATGTAGGAAGGCAAATTAATATCTTCAAAAATGATTGAAATGAAGGAAATCAAATTTATTTCTAACGCTAAAATAATGCTTTACACATCCGCCAGTCAAAAAACTCTGATTCAATCACAAGTTCATGAAGACTTTTGAGAATGTTTAGTACACAAATCTCAGAAAAAGTTGACTGTAAGATGAAAAGTTGAATTTAGGTGAATATTTGAAAAATGCATGCTTGGCTAATTGTTAAGGAAATTTCCAATGAAATGTCTCCCCTGCTCCTCAGCACGCGCGCTCCACATTCTCACACACTCAGCCTTTCCCTTGACACACGCACAAGCTTGGCGAGACGCATACACAACATTTCAGGCAATTGTGGGCTGACCAAGCCCCACTCATTGCTTGGTCTTTAGCAAAGGACCATGTGGATCTTGATGGTATTGCATTTCCGATTTTGTATGCAATGGTAAAAAGTTCTCAAAATCCTGAAACATTGATAGTATAGGCCAAGAGTAACTACCACACCACAAATGGCCCAATATCACCCATAAGTGACGCTACAGGCCACGCCCTGGTACACAAAGATACAAGGCTTTCTGGAATGGGTAGGCTCACCAAGCCCCCTCCCTTCACTCCTTGGCTTGAAATAAAAGCCCTTGTGGATCTTGATGGTATTGCATTTCAGATTTGGTA
Source organism: Osmerus mordax (assembly GCF_038355195.1). Taxonomy (NCBI): domain Eukaryota; kingdom Metazoa; phylum Chordata; class Actinopteri; order Osmeriformes; family Osmeridae; genus Osmerus; species Osmerus mordax. Next base: position 10,313,385 of record NC_090052.1, read on the forward strand.
TCCCATTGGTAAGTCTGCAGCATGGATTTTTACAGTGACAATTTGTGAAGAATATAAATTTTTCAGTGGTTTGCAATGTTTGGAGGAATCCGCCATTGCTGCTTGCAGTTATATTTAGGATTCCTCCGTAAGGAGGAAACCTATTGTTATTGTTAGTTTTATTATTATTATTATTATTATTATTATTATTATTCTAGTTCCATGGGAGTCAATGGCAGCCCCTAGAACCCTTGGATAACTTTTTGTTAAATTTGGCACACTCATTAAGGACAGTTCCTTCTATACCTACACCAAGTTTCATGTATCCCATCAGACCACTCTAGCGCCACCAATGGGTCAAAGTTGGACTTGTGTTTACACACGCAACTTTTGAACCGTATGACTGATTTACAAAAATGAGGTACCATTGGATTCCCTGGATGAAGACGAGTTCAACGCACCCTATGACGTCAATTTCCGGTTGTATAGATTTTCCGCTATTTCCGGTTGTATCAAAAACCTTTGAAAGCCTACTCCTCCTACAATTATTGTCATATCTTCTTCAAAATGACCATAGATGATCTTCAGACCAAGCCTCACAAAAGTTATCCCATGGCGTTTTGATTTTCTAAACCGTTTGTCCGGCACAACCAATCAAAATCAGCAAAAAAGTAACCAAACAGGAACTTGGGTCAAATCTCAGCAAATCTTTGAGATATCAACACTAAACTTGGTATATCGGTGGACGACACTACAACATGTTACCATGTGCAAAGGCAACTTCATATCTCAAAAGATGATTGATATAAAGCAAATCGAATTTATCGCTAACGCTAAAATAATGCTTTACACATCCGCCGGTCAAAAACTGATACTTTGATTCAATCACAAGTTCATATGAAGACTCTTGAGAATGTTTAGTACACAAATCTGAGGAAAAGTTGACTGTAACATGAAAAGTCGATTTTATGTGAATATTTGAAACATGCATGCTTGGCTAATTGCTAACGAAATTTTCAATGAAATGTCTCCCCTGCTCTTCAGCGCGCGCGTGCTCCACATTCTCACACACTCAGCCTTTCCCTTGACACACGCGCGGGCTTGGCGAGACGCATACACAACATTTCAGGCAATTGTGGGCTGACCAAGCCCCCACTCATTCCTTGGCTTGAAGTGAAGGCCCTTGTGGATCTTGATGGTAATGCATTTTAGAAAAAGTTCTCAAAATCCTGAAACATTGATAGTATAGGCCAGGAGTAACTACCACACCACAAATGACGCACCATTATCCATAGGTGGCGCTACGGCCAAGCCCCAATTTTCCATTTACAAAGTGATGCCATTCGCATCCCATTTGTCCCAAAATTCTGAAATTCATTAGATATGCCTTATTTCTCATGAGGAACAAAAAAGCCTCAATAACCTATAACGGCCGCCATATTGGATGTTTTTGTACAATAAAGATTTAGGAAACACGTTTTTTTGCTACTTCTCCTACAATTCTTGTCCAATCTTCCCCAGAATTGGGAGGTATCATCGTCAGAGCAACCCTCACTGAATTCTTTAACAGATTTTTGAATTTCAAAACCGTTTGTCCGGTACAGCCAATCAAAATCGTCAACAAAGCAACCAAACAGGAAGTTGGATCAAATCTCAGCAAATCTTTGAAATATCAACACCAAACTTGGTGTGTCACGTGAAAGACACTACGTCATGTTCCCATGTAGGAAGGCAAATTAATATCTTCAAAAATGATTGAAATGAAGGAAATCAAATTTATTTCTAACGCTAAAATAATGCTTTACACATCCGCCAGTCAAAAAACTCTGATTCAATCACAAGTTCATGAAGACTTTTGAGAATGTTTAGTACACAAATCTCAGAAAAAGTTGACTGTAAGATGAAAAGTTGAATTTAGGTGAATATTTGAAAAATGCATGCTTGGCTAATTGTTAAGGAAATTTCCAATGAAATGTCTCCCCTGCTCCTCAGCACGCGCGCTCCACATTCTCACACACTCAGCCTTTCCCTTGACACACGCACAAGCTTGGCGAGACGCATACACAACATTTCAGGCAATTGTGGGCTGACCAAGCCCCACTCATTGCTTGGTCTTTAGCAAAGGACCATGTGGATCTTGATGGTATTGCATTTCCGATTTTGTATGCAATGGTAAAAAGTTCTCAAAATCCTGAAACATTGATAGTATAGGCCAAGAGTAACTACCACACCACAAATGGCCCAATATCACCCATAAGTGACGCTACAGGCCACGCCCTGGTACACAAAGATACAAGGCTTTCTGGAATGGGTAGGCTCACCAAGCCCCCTCCCTTCACTCCTTGGCTTGAAATAAAAGCCCTTGTGGATCTTGATGGTATTGCATTTCAGATTTGGTATCCCATTGGTAAGTCTGCAGCATGGATTTTTACAGTGACAATTTGTGAAGAATATAAATTTTTCAGTGGTTTGCAATGTTTGGAGGAATCCGCCATTGCTGCTTGCAGTTATATTTAGGATTCCTCCGTAAGGAGGAAACCTATTGTTATTGTTAGTTTTATTATTATTATTATTATTATTATTATTATTATTCTAGTTCCATGGGAGTCAATGGCAGCCCCTAGAACCCTTGGATAACTTTTTGTTAAATTTGGCACACTCATTAAGGACAGTTCCTTCTATACCTACACCAAGTTTCATGTATCCCATCAGACCACTCTAGCGCCACCAATGGGTCAAAGTTGGACTTGTGTTTACACACGCAACTTTTGAACCGTATGACTGATTTACAAAAATGAGGTACCATTGGATTCCCTGGATGAAGACGAGTTCAACGCACCCTATGACGTCAATTTCCGGTTGTATAGATTTTCCGCTATTTCCGGTTGTATCAAAAACCTTTGAAAGCCTACTCCTCCTACAATTATTGTCATATCTTCTTCAAAATGACCATAGATGATCTTCAGACCAAGCCTCACAAAAGTTATCCCATGGCGTTTTGATTTTCTAAACCGTTTGTCCGGCACAACCAATCAAAATCAGCAAAAAAGTAACCAAACAGGAACTTGGGTCAAATCTCAGCAAATCTTTGAGATATCAACACTAAACTTGGTATATCGGTGGACGACACTACAACATGTTACCATGTGCAAAGGCAACTTCATATCTCAAAAGATGATTGATATAAAGCAAATCGAATTTATCGCTAACGCTAAAATAATGCTTTACACATCCGCCGGTCAAAAACTGATACTTTGATTCAATCACAAGTTCATATGAAGACTCTTGAGAATGTTTAGTACACAAATCTGAGGAAAAGTTGACTGTAACATGAAAAGTCGATTTTATGTGAATATTTGAAACATGCATGCTTGGCTAATTGCTAACGAAATTTTCAATGAAATGTCTCCCCTGCTCTTCAGCGCGCGCGTGCTCCACATTCTCACACACTCAGCCTTTCCCTTGACACACGCGCGGGCTTGGCGAGACGCATACACAACATTTCAGGCAATTGTGGGCTGACCAAGCCCCCACTCATTCCTTGGCTTGAAGTGAAGGCCCTTGTGGATCTTGATGGTAATGCATTTTAGAAAAAGTTCTCAAAATCCTGAAACATTGATAGTATAGGCCAGGAGTAACTACCACACCACAAATGACGCACCATTATCCATAGGTGGCGCTACGGCCAAGCCCCAATTTTCTATTTACAAAGTGATGCCATTCGCATCCCATTTGTCCCAAAATTCTGAAATTCATTAGATATGCCTTATTTCTCATGAGGAACAAAAAAGCCTCAATAACCTATAACGGCCGCCATATTGGATGTTTTTGTACAATAAAGATTTAGGAAACACGTTTTTTTGCTACTTCTCCTACAATTCTTGTCCAATCTTCCCCAGAATTGGCAGGTATCATCGTCAGAGCAACCCTCACTGAATTCTTTAACAGATTTTTGAATTTCAAAACCGTTTGTCCGGTACAGCCAATCAAAATCGTCAACAAAGCAACCAAACAGGAAGTTGGATCAAATCTCAGCAAATCTTTGAAATATCAACACCAAACTTGGTGTGTCACGTGAAAGACACTACGTCATGTTCCCATGTAGGAAGGCAAATTAATATCTTCAAAAATGATTGAAATGAAGGAAATCAAATTTATTTCTAACGCTAAAATAATGCTTTACACATCCGCCAGTCAAAAAACTCTGATTCAATCACAAGTTCATGAAGACTTTTGAGAATGTTTAGTACACAAATCTCAGAAAAAGTTGACTGTAAGATGAAAAGTTGAATTTAGGTGAATATTTGAAAAATGCATGCTTGGCTAATTGTTAAGGAAATTTCCAATGAAATGTCTCCCCTGCTCCTCAGCACGCGCGCTCCACATTCTCACACACTCAGCCTTTCCCTTGACACACGCACAAGCTTGGCGAGACGCATACACAACATTTCAGGCAATTGTGGGCTGACCAAGCCCCACTCATTGCTTGGTCTTTAGCAAAGGACCATGTGGATCTTGATGGTATTGCATTTCCGATTTTGTATGCAATGGTAAAAAGTTCTCAAAATCCTGAAACATTGATAGTATAGGCCAAGAGTAACTACCACACCACAAATGGCCCAATATCACCCATAAGTGACGCTACAGGCCACGCCCTGGTACACAAAGATACAAGGCTTTCTGGAATGGGTAGGCTCACCAAGCCCCCTCCCTTCACTCCTTGGCTTGAAATAAAAGCCCTTGTGGATCTTGATGGTATTGCATTTCAGATTTGGTATCCCATTGGTAAGTCTGCAGCATGGATTTTTACAGTGACAATTTGTGAAGAATATAAATTTTTCAGTGGTTTGCAATGTTTGGAGGAATCCGCCATTGCTGCTTGCAGTTATATTTAGGATTCCTCCGTAAGGAGGAAACCTATTGTTATTGTTAGTTTTATTATTATTATTATTATTATTATTATTATTATTCTAGTTCCATGGGAGTCAATGGCAGCCCCTAGAACCCTTGGATAACTTTTTGTTAAATTTGGCACACTCATTAAGGACAGTTCCTTCTATACCTACACCAAGTTTCATGTATCCCATCAGACCACTCTAGCGCCACCAATGGGTCAAAGTTGGACTTGTGTTTACACACGCAACTTTTGAACCGTATGACTGATTTACAAAAATGAGGTACCATTGGATTCCCTGGATGAAGACGAGTTCAACGCACCCTATGACGTCAATTTCCGGTTGTATAGATTTTCCGCTATTTCCGGTTGTATCAAAAACCTTTGAAAGCCTACTCCTCCTACAATTATTGTCATATCTTCTTCAAAATGACCATAGATGATCTTCAGACCAAGCCTCACAAAAGTTATCCCATGGCGTTTTGATTTTCTAAACCGTTTGTCCGGCACAACCAATCAAAATCAGCAAAAAAGTAACCAAACAGGAACTTGGGTCAAATCTCAGCAAATCTTTGAGATATCAACACTAAACTTGGTATATCGGTGGACGACACTACAACATGTTACCATGTGCAAAGGCAACTTCATATCTCAAAAGATGATTGATATAAAGCAAATCGAATTTATCGCTAACGCTAAAATAATGCTTTACACATCCGCCGGTCAAAAACTGATACTTTGATTCAATCACAAGTTCATATGAAGACTCTTGAGAATGTTTAGTACACAAATCTGAGGAAAAGTTGACTGTAACATGAAAAGTCGATTTTATGTGAATATTTGAAACATGCATGCTTGGCTAATTGCTAACGAAATTTTCAATGAAATGTCTCCCCTGCTCTTCAGCGCGCGCGTGCTCCACATTCTCACACACTCAGCCTTTCCCTTGACACACGCGCGGGCTTGGCGAGACGCATACACAACATTTCAGGCAATTGTGGGCTGACCAAGCCCCCACTCATTCCTTGGCTTGAAGTGAAGGCCCTTGTGGATCTTGATGGTAATGCATTTTAGAAAAAGTTCTCAAAATCCTGAAACATTGATAGTATAGGCCAGGAGTAACTACCACACCACAAATGACGCACCATTATCCATAGGTGGCGCTACGGCCAAGCCCCAATTTTCTATTTACAAAGTGATGCCATTCGCATCCCATTTGTCCCAAAATTCTGAAATTCATTAGATATGCCTTATTTCTCATGAGGAACAAAAAAGCCTCAATAACCTATAACGGCCGCCATATTGGATGTTTTTGTACAATAAAGATTTAGGAAACACGTTTTTTTGCTACTTCTCCTACAATTCTTGTCCAATCTTCCCCAGAATTGGCAGGTATCATCGTCAGAGCAACCCTCACTGAATTCTTTAACAGATTTTTGAATTTCAAAACCGTTTGTCCGGTACAGCCAATCAAAATCGTCAACAAAGCAACCAAACAGGAAGTTGGATCAAATCTCAGCAAATCTTTGAAATATCAACACCAAACTTGGTGTGTCACGTGAAAGACACTACGTCATGTTCCCATGTAGGAAGGCAAATTAATATCTTCAAAAATGATTGAAATGAAGGAAATCAAATTTATTTCTAACGCTAAAATAATGCTTTACACATCCGCCAGTCAAAAAACTCTGATTCAATCACAAGTTCATGAAGACTTTTGAGAATGTTTAGTACACAAATCTCAGAAAAAGTTGACTGTAAGATGAAAAGTTGAATTTAGGTGAATATTTGAAAAATGCATGCTTGGCTAATTGTTAAGGAAATTTCCAATGAAATGTCTCCCCTGCTCCTCAGCACGCGCGCTCCACATTCTCACACACTCAGCCTTTCCCTTGACACACGCACAAGCTTGGCGAGACGCATACACAACATTTCAGGCAATTGTGGGCTGACCAAGCCCCACTCATTGCTTGGTCTTTAGCAAAGGACCATGTGGATCTTGATGGTATTGCATTTCCGATTTTGTATGCAATGGTAAAAAGTTCTCAAAATCCTGAAACATTGATAGTATAGGCCAAGAGTAACTACCACACCACAAATGGCCCAATATCACCCATAAGTGACGCTACAGGCCACGCCCTGGTACACAAAGATACAAGGCTTTCTGGAATGGGTAGGCTCACCAAGCCCCCTCCCTTCACTCCTTGGCTTGAAATAAAAGCCCTTGTGGATCTTGATGGTATTGCATTTCAGATTTGGTATCCCATTGGTAAGTCTGCAGCATGGATTTTTACAGTGACAATTTGTGAAGAATATAAATTTTTCAGTGGTTTGCAATGTTTGGAGGAATCCGCCATTGCTGCTTGCAGTTATATTTAGGATTCCTCCGTAAGGAGGAAACCTATTGTTATTGTTAGTTTTATTATTATTATTATTATTATTATTATTATTATTATTATTATTCTAGTTCCATGGGAGTCAATGGCAGCCCCTAGAACCCTTGGATAACTTTTTGTTAAATTTGGCACACTCATTAAGGACAGTTCCTTCTATACCTACACCAAGTTTCATGTATCCCATCAGACCACTCTAGCGCCACCAATGGGTCAAAGTTGGACTTGTGTTTACACACGCAACTTTTGAACCGTATGACTGATTTACAAAAATGAGGTACCATTGGATTCCCTGGATGAAGACGAGTTCAACGCACCCTATGACGTCAATTTCCGGTTGTATAGATTTTCCGCTATTTCCGGTTGTATCAAAAACCTTTGAAAGCCTACTCCTCCTACAATTATTGTCATATCTTCTTCAAAATGACCATAGATGATCTTCAGACCAAGCCTCACAAAAGTTATCCCATGGCGTTTTGATTTTCTAAACCGTTTGTCCGGCACAACCAATCAAAATCAGCAAAAAAGTAACCAAACAGGAACTTGGGTCAAATCTCAGCAAATCTTTGAGATATCAACACTAAACTTGGTATATCGGTGGACGACACTACAACATGTTACCATGTGCAAAGGCAACTTCATATCTCAAAAGATGATTGATATAAAGCAAATCGAATTTATCGCTAACGCTAAAATAATGCTTTACACATCCGCCGGTCAAAAACTGATACTTTGATTCAATCACAAGTTCATATGAAGACTCTTGAGAATGTTTAGTACACAAATCTGAGGAAAAGTTGACTGTAACATGAAAAGTCGATTTTATGTGAATATTTGAAACATGCATGCTTGGCTAATTGCTAACGAAATTTTCAATGAAATGTCTCCCCTGCTCTTCAGCGCGCGCGTGCTCCACATTCTCACACACTCAGCCTTTCCCTTGACACACGCGCGGGCTTGGCGAGACGCATACACAACATTTCAGGCAATTGTGGGCTGACCAAGCCCCCACTCATTCCTTGGCTTGAAGTGAAGGCCCTTGTGGATCTTGATGGTAATGCATTTTAGAAAAAGTTCTCAAAATCCTGAAACATTGATAGTATAGGCCAGGAGTAACTACCACACCACAAATGACGCACCATTATCCATAGGTGGCGCTACGGCCAAGCCCCAATTTTCCATTTACAAAGTGATGCCATTCGCATCCCATTTGTCCCAAAATTCTGAAATTCATTAGATATGCCTTATTTCTCATGAGGAACAAAAAAGCCTCAATAACCTATAACGGCCGCCATATTGGATGTTTTTGTACAATAAAGATTTAGGAAACACGTTTTTTTGCTACTTCTCCTACAATTCTTGTCCAATCTTCCCCAGAATTGGCAGGTATCATCGTCAGAGCAACCCTCACTGAATTCTTTAACAGATTTTTGAATTTCAAAACCGTTTGTCCGGTACAGCCAATCAAAATCGTCAACAAAGCAACCAAACAGGAAGTTGGATCAAATCTCAGCAAATCTTTGAAATATCAACACCAAACTTGGTGTGTCACGTGAAAGACACTACGTCATGTTCCCATGTAGGAAGGCAAATTAATATCTTCAAAAATGATTGAAATGAAGGAAATCAAATTTATTTCTAACGCTAAAATAATGCTTTACACATCCGCCAGTCAAAAAACTCTGATTCAATCACAAGTTCATGAAGACTTTTGAGAATGTTTAGTACACAAATCTCAGAAAAAGTTGACTGTAAGATGAAAAGTTGAATTTAGGTGAATATTTGAAAAATGCATGCTTGGCTAATTGTTAAGGAAATTTCCAATGAAATGTCTCCCCTGCTCCTCAGCACGCGCGCTCCACATTCTCACACACTCAGCCTTTCCCTTGACACACGCACAAGCTTGGCGAGACGCATACACAACATTTCAGGCAATTGTGGGCTGACCAAGCCCCACTCATTGCTTGGTCTTTAGCAAAGGACCATGTGGATCTTGATGGTATTGCATTTCCGATTTTGTATGCAATGGTAAAAAGTTCTCAAAATCCTGAAACATTGATAGTATAGGCCAAGAGTAACTACCACACCACAAATGGCCCAATATCACCCATAAGTGACGCTACAGGCCACGCCCTGGTACACAAAGATACAAGGCTTTCTGGAATGGGTAGGCTCACCAAGCCCCCTCCCTTCACTCCTTGGCTTGAAATAAAAGCCCTTGTGGATCTTGATGGTATTGCATTTCAGATTTGGTATCCCATTGGTAAGTCTGCAGCATGGATTTTTACAGTGACAATTTGTGAAGAATATAAATTTTTCAGTGGTTTGCAATGTTTGGAGGAATCCGCCATTGCTGCTTGCAGTTATATTTAGGATTCCTCCGTAAGGAGGAAACCTATTGTTATTGTTAGTTTTATTATTATTATTATTATTATTATTATTATTATTATTCTAGTTCCATGGGAGTCAATGGCAGCCCCTAGAACCCTTGGATAACTTTTTGTTAAATTTGGCACACTCATTAAGGACAGTTCCTTCTATACCTACACCAAGTTTCATGTATCCCATCAGACCACTCTAGCGCCACCAATGGGTCAAAGTTGGACTTGTGTTTACACACGCAACTTTTGAACCGTATGACTGATTTACAAAAATGAGGTACCATTGGATTCCCTGGATGAAGACGAGTTCAACGCACCCTATGACGTCAATTTCCGGTTGTATAGATTTTCCGCTATTTCCGGTTGTATCAAAAACCTTTGAAAGCCTACTCCTCCTACAATTATTGTCATATCTTCTTCAAAATGACCATAGATGATCTTCAGACCAAGCCTCACAAAAGTTATCCCATGGCGTTTTGATTTTCTAAACCGTTTGTCCGGCACAACCAATCAAAATCAGCAAAAAAGTAACCAAACAGGAACTTGGGTCAAATCTCAGCAAATCTTTGAGATATCAACACTAAACTTGGTATATCGGTGGACGACACTACAACATGTTACCATGTGCAAAGGCAACTTCATATCTCAAAAGATGATTGATATAAAGCAAATCGAATTTATCGCTAACGCTAAAATAATGCTTTACACATCCGCCGGTCAAAAACTGATACTTTGATTCAATCACAAGTTCATATGAAGACTCTTGAGAATGTTTAGTACACAAATCTGAGGAAAAGTTGACTGTAACATGAAAAGTCGATTTTATGTGAATATTTGAAACATGCATGCTTGGCTAATTGCTAACGAAATTTTCAATGAAATGTCTCCCCTGCTCTTCAGCGCGCGCGTGCTCCACATTCTCACACACTCAGCCTTTCCCTTGACACACGCGCGGGCTTGGCGAGACGCATACACAACATTTCAGGCAATTGTGGGCTGACCAAGCCCCCACTCATTCCTTGGCTTGAAGTGAAGGCCCTTGTGGATCTTGATGGTAATGCATTTTAGAAAAAGTTCTCAAAATCCTGAAACATTGATAGTATAGGCCAGGAGTAACTACCACACCACAAATGACGCACCATTATCCATAGGTGGCGCTACGGCCAAGCCCCAATTTTCCATTTACAAAGTGATGCCATTCGCATCCCATTTGTCCCAAAATTCTGAAATTCATTAGATATGCCTTATTTCTCATGAGGAACAAAAAAGCCTCAATAACCTATAACGGCCGCCATATTGGATGTTTTTGTACAATAAAGATTTAGGAAACACGTTTTTTTGCTACTTCTCCTACAATTCTTGTCCAATCTTCCCCAGAATTGGCAGGTATCATCGTCAGAGCAACCCTCACTGAATTCTTTAACAGATTTTTGAATTTCAAAACCGTTTGTCCGGTACAGCCAATCAAAATCGTCAACAAAGCAACCAAACAGGAAGTTGGATCAAATCTCAGCAAATCTTTGAAATATCAACACCAAACTTGGTGTGTCACGTGAAAGACACTACGTCATGTTCCCATGTAGGAAGGCAAATTAATATCTTCAAAAATGATTGAAATGAAGGAAATCAAATTTATTTCTAACGCTAAAATAATGCTTTACACATCCGCCAGTCAAAAAACTCTGATTCAATCACAAGTTCATGAAGACTTTTGAGAATGTTTAGTACACAAATCTCAGAAAAAGTTGACTGTAAGATGAAAAGTTGAATTTAGGTGAATATTTGAAAAATGCATGCTTGGCTAATTGTTAAGGAAATTTCCAATGAAATGTCTCCCCTGCTCCTCAGCACGCGCGCTCCACATTCTCACACACTCAGCCTTTCCCTTGACACACGCACAAGCTTGGCGAGACGCATACACAACATTTCAGGCAATTGTGGGCTGACCAAGCCCCACTCATTGCTTGGTCTTTAGCAAAGGACCATGTGGATCTTGATGGTATTGCATTTCCGATTTTGTATGCAATGGTAAAAAGTTCTCAAAATCCTGAAACATTGATAGTATAGGCCAAGAGTAACTACCACACCACAAATGGCCCAATATCACCCATAAGTGACGCTACAGGCCACGCCCTGGTACACAAAGATACAAGGCTTTCTGGAATGGGTAGGCTCACCAAGCCCCCTCCCTTCACTCCTTGGCTTGAAATAAAAGCCCTTGTGGATCTTGATGGTATTGCATTTCAGATTTGGTATCCCATTGGTAAGTCTGCAGCATGGATTTTTACAGTGACAATTTGTGAAGAATATAAATTTTTCAGTGGTTTGCAATGTTTGGAGGAATCCGCCATTGCTGCTTGCAGTTATATTTAGGATTCCTCCGTAAGGAGGAAACCTATTGTTATTGTTAGTTTTATTATTATTATTATTATTATTATTATTATTATTCTAGTTCCATGGGAGTCAATGGCAGCCCCTAGAACCCTTGGATAACTTTTTGTTAAATTTGGCACACTCATTAAGGACAGTTCCTTCTATACCTACACCAAGTTTCATGTATCCCATCAGACCACTCTAGCGCCACCAATGGGTCAAAGTTGGACTTGTGTTTACACACGCAACTTTTGAACCGTATGACTGATTTACAAAAATGAGGTACCATTGGATTCCCTGGATGAAGACGAGTTCAACGCACCCTATGACGTCAATTTCCGGTTGTATAGATTTTCCGCTATTTCCGGTTGTATCAAAAACCTTTGAAAGCCTACTCCTCCTACAATTATTGTCATATCTTCTTCAAAATGACCATAGATGATCTTCAGACCAAGCCTCACAAAAGTTATCCCATGGCGTTTTGATTTTCTAAACCGTTTGTCCGGCACAACCAATCAAAATCAGCAAAAAAGTAACCAAACAGGAACTTGGGTCAAATCTCAGCAAATCTTTGAGATATCAACACTAAACTTGGTATATCGGTGGACGACACTACAACATGTTACCATGTGCAAAGGCAACTTCATATCTCAAAAGATGATTGATATAAAGCAAATCGAATTTATCGCTAACGCTAAAATAATGCTTTACACATCCGCCGGTCAAAAACTGATACTTTGATTCAATCACAAGTTCATATGAAGACTCTTGAGAATGTTTAGTACACAAATCTGAGGAAAAGTTGACTGTAACATGAAAAGTCGATTTTATGTGAATATTTGAAACATGCATGCTTGGCTAATTGCTAACGAAATTTTCAATGAAATGTCTCCCCTGCTCTTCAGCGCGCGCGTGCTCCACATTCTCACACACTCAGCCTTTCCCTTGACACACGCGCGGGCTTGGCGAGACGCATACACAACATTTCAGGCAATTGTGGGCTGACCAAGCCCCCACTCATTCCTTGGCTTGAAGTGAAGGCCCTTGTGGATCTTGATGGTAATGCATTTTAGAAAAAGTTCTCAAAATCCTGAAACATTGATAGTATAGGCCAGGAGTAACTACCACACCACAAATGACGCACCATTATCCATAGGTGGCGCTACGGCCAAGCCCCAATTTTCTATTTACAAAGTGATGCCATTCGCATCCCATTTGTCCCAAAATTCTGAAATTCATTAGATATGCCTTATTTCTCATGAGGAACAAAAAAGCCTCAATAACCTATAACGGCCGCCATATTGGATGTTTTTGTACAATAAAGATTTAGGAAACACGTTTTTTTGCTACTTCTCCTACAATTCTTGTCCAATCTTCCCCAGAATTGGCAGGTATCATCGTCAGAGCAACCCTCACTGAATTCTTTAACAGATTTTTGAATTTCAAAACCGTTTGTCCGGTACAGCCAATCAAAATCGTCAACAAAGCAACCAAACAGGAAGTTGGATCAAATCTCAGCAAATCTTTGAAATATCAACACCAAACTTGGTGTGTCACGTGAAAGACACTACGTCATGTTCCCATGTAGGAAGGCAAATTAATATCTTCAAAAATGATTGAAATGAAGGAAATCAAATTTATTTCTAACGCTAAAATAATGCTTTACACATCCGCCAGTCAAAAAACTCTGATTCAATCACAAGTTCATGAAGACTTTTGAGAATGTTTAGTACACAAATCTCAGAAAAAGTTGACTGTAAGATGAAAAGTTGAATTTAGGTGAATATTTGAAAAATGCATGCTTGGCTAATTGTTAAGGAAATTTCCAATGAAATGTCTCCCCTGCTCCTCAGCACGCGCGCTCCACATTCTCACACACTCAGCCTTTCCCTTGACACACGCACAAGCTTGGCGAGACGCATACACAACATTTCAGGCAATTGTGGGCTGACCAAGCCCCACTCATTGCTTGGTCTTTAGCAAAGGACCATGTGGATCTTGATGGTATTGCATTTCCGATTTTGTATGCAATGGTAAAAAGTTCTCAAAATCCTGAAACATTGATAGTATAGGCCAAGAGTAACTACCACACCACAAATGGCCCAATATCACCCATAAGTGACGCTACAGGCCACGCCCTGGTACACAAAGATACAAGGCTTTCTGGAATGGGTAGGCTCACCAAGCCCCCTCCCTTCACTCCTTGGCTTGAAATAAAAGCCCTTGTGGATCTTGATGGTATTGCATTTCAGATTTGGTATCCCATTGGTAAGTCTGCAGCATGGATTTTTACAGTGACAATTTGTGAAGAATATAAATTTTTCAGTGGTTTGCAATGTTTGGAGGAATCCGCCATTGCTGCTTGCAGTTATATTTAGGATTCCTCCGTAAGGAGGAAACCTATTGTTATTGTTAGTTTTATTATTATTATTATTATTATTATTATTATTATTATTATTCTAGTTCCATGGGAGTCAATGGCAGCCCCTAGAACCCTTGGATAACTTTTTGTTAAATTTGGCACACTCATTAAGGACAGTTCCTTCTATACCTACACCAAGTTTCATGTATCCCATCAGACCACTCTAGCGCCACCAATGGGTCAAAGTTGGACTTGTGTTTACACACGCAACTTTTGAACCGTATGACTGATTTACAAAAATGAGGTACCATTGGATTCCCTGGATGAAGACGAGTTCAACGCACCCTATGACGTCAATTTCCGGTTGTATAGATTTTCCGCTATTTCCGGTTGTATCAAAAACCTTTGAAAGCCTACTCCTCCTACAATTATTGTCATATCTTCTTCAAAATGACCATAGATGATCTTCAGACCAAGCCTCACAAAAGTTATCCCATGGCGTTTTGATTTTCTAAACCGTTTGTCCGGCACAACCAATCAAAATCAGCAAAAAAGTAACCAAACAGGAACTTGGGTCAAATCTCAGCAAATCTTTGAGATATCAACACTAAACTTGGTATATCGGTGGACGACACTACAACATGTTACCATGTGCAAAGGCAACTTCATATCTCAAAAGATGATTGATATAAAGCAAATCGAATTTATCGCTAACGCTAAAATAATGCTTTACACATCCGCCGGTCAAAAACTGATACTTTGATTCAATCACAAGTTCATATGAAGACTCTTGAGAATGTTTAGTACACAAATCTGAGGAAAAGTTGACTGTAACATGAAAAGTCGATTTTATGTGAATATTTGAAACATGCATGCTTGGCTAATTGCTAACGAAATTTTCAATGAAATGTCTCCCCTGCTCTTCAGCGCGCGCGTGCTCCACATTCTCACACACTCAGCCTTTCCCTTGACACACGCGCGGGCTTGGCGAGACGCATACACAACATTTCAGGCAATTGTGGGCTGACCAAGCCCCCACTCATTCCTTGGCTTGAAGTGAAGGCCCTTGTGGATCTTGATGGTAATGCATTTTAGAAAAAGTTCTCAAAATCCTGAAACATTGATAGTATAGGCCAGGAGTAACTACCACACCACAAATGACGCACCATTATCCATAGGTGGCGCTACGGCCAAGCCCCAATTTTCTATTTACAAAGTGATGCCATTCGCATCCCATTTGTCCCAAAATTCTGAAATTCATTAGATATGCCTTATTTCTCATGAGGAACAAAAAAGCCTCAATAACCTATAACGGCCGCCATATTGGATGTTTTTGTACAATAAAGATTTAGGAAACACGTTTTTTTGCTACTTCTCCTACAATTCTTGTCCAATCTTCCCCAGAATTGGCAGGTATCATCGTCAGAGCAACCCTCACTGAATTCTTTAACAGATTTTTGAATTTCAAAACCGTTTGTCCGGTACAGCCAATCAAAATCGTCAACAAAGCAACCAAACAGGAAGTTGGATCAAATCTCAGCAAATCTTTGAAATATCAACACCAAACTTGGTGTGTCACGTGAAAGACACTACGTCATGTTCCCATGTAGGAAGGCAAATTAATATCTTCAAAAATGATTGAAATGAAGGAAATCAAATTTATTTCTAACGCTAAAATAATGCTTTACACATCCGCCAGTCAAAAAACTCTGATTCAATCACAAGTTCATGAAGACTTTTGAGAATGTTTAGTACACAAATCTCAGAAAAAGTTGACTGTAAGATGAAAAGTTGAATTTAGGTGAATATTTGAAAAATGCATGCTTGGCTAATTGTTAAGGAAATTTCCAATGAAATGTCTCCCCTGCTCCTCAGCACGCGCGCTCCACATTCTCACACACTCAGCCTTTCCCTTGACACACGCACAAGCTTGGCGAGACGCATACACAACATTTCAGGCAATTGTGGGCTGACCAAGCCCCACTCATTGCTTGGTCTTTAGCAAAGGACCATGTGGATCTTGATGGTATTGCATTTCCGATTTTGTATGCAATGGTAAAAAGTTCTCAAAATCCTGAAACATTGATAGTATAGGCCAAGAGTAACTACCACACCACAAATGGCCCAATATCACCCATAAGTGACGCTACAGGCCACGCCCTGGTACACAAAGATACAAGGCTTTCTGGAATGGGTAGGCTCACCAAGCCCCCTCCCTTCACTCCTTGGCTTGAAATAAAAGCCCTTGTGGATCTTGATGGTATTGCATTTCAGATTTGGTATCCCATTGGTAAGTCTGCAGCATGGATTTTTACAGTGACAATTTGTGAAGAATATAAATTTTTCAGTGGTTTGCAATGTTTGGAGGAATCCGCCATTGCTGCTTGCAGTTATATTTAGGATTCCTCCGTAAGGAGGAAACCTATTGTTATTGTTAGTTTTATTATTATTATTATTATTATTATTATTATTATTATTATTCTAGTTCCATGGGAGTCAATGGCAGCCCCTAGAACCCTTGGATAACTTTTTGTTAAATTTGGCACACTCATTAAGGACAGTTCCTTCTATACCTACACCAAGTTTCATGTATCCCATCAGACCACTCTAGCGCCACCAATGGGTCAAAGTTGGACTTGTGTTTACACACGCAACTTTTGAACCGTATGACTGATTTACAAAAATGAGGTACCATTGGATTCCCTGGATGAAGACGAGTTCAACGCACCCTATGACGTCAATTTCCGGTTGTATAGATTTTCCGCTATTTCCGGTTGTATCAAAAACCTTTGAAAGCCTACTCCTCCTACAATTATTGTCATATCTTCTTCAAAATGACCATAGATGATCTTCAGACCAAGCCTCACAAAAGTTATCCCATGGCGTTTTGATTTTCTAAACCGTTTGTCCGGCACAACCAATCAAAATCAGCAAAAAAGTAACCAAACAGGAACTTGGGTCAAATCTCAGCAAATCTTTGAGATATCAACACTAAACTTGGTATATCGGTGGACGACACTACAACATGTTACCATGTGCAAAGGCAACTTCATATCTCAAAAGATGATTGATATAAAGCAAATCGAATTTATCGCTAACGCTAAAATAATGCTTTACACATCCGCCGGTCAAAAACTGATACTTTGATTCAATCACAAGTTCATATGAAGACTCTTGAGAATGTTTAGTACACAAATCTGAGGAAAAGTTGACTGTAACATGAAAAGTCGATTTTATGTGAATATTTGAAACATGCATGCTTGGCTAATTGCTAACGAAATTTTCAATGAAATGTCTCCCCTGCTCTTCAGCGCGCGCGTGCTCCACATTCTCACACACTCAGCCTTTCCCTTGACACACGCGCGGGCTTGGCGAGACGCATACACAACATTTCAGGCAATTGTGGGCTGACCAAGCCCCCACTCATTCCTTGGCTTGAAGTGAAGGCCCTTGTGGATCTTGATGGTAATGCATTTTAGAAAAAGTTCTCAAAATCCTGAAACATTGATAGTATAGGCCAGGAGTAACTACCACACCACAAATGACGCACCATTATCCATAGGTGGCGCTACGGCCAAGCCCCAATTTTCCATTTACAAAGTGATGCCATTCGCATCCCATTTGTCCCAAAATTCTGAAATTCATTAGATATGCCTTATTTCTCATGAGGAACAAAAAAGCCTCAATAACCTATAACGGCCGCCATATTGGATGTTTTTGTACAATAAAGATTTAGGAAACACGTTTTTTTGCTACTTCTCCTACAATTCTTGTCCAATCTTCCCCAGAATTGGGAGGTATCATCGTCAGAGCAACCCTCACTGAATTCTTTAACAGATTTTTGAATTTCAAAACCGTTTGTCCGGTACAGCCAATCAAAATCGTCAACAAAGCAACCAAACAGGAAGTTGGATCAAATCTCAGCAAATCTTTGAAATATCAACACCAAACTTGGTGTGTCACGTGAAAGACACTACGTCATGTTCCCATGTAGGAAGGCAAATTAATATCTTCAAAAATGATTGAAATGAAGGAAATCAAATTTATTTCTAACGCTAAAATAATGCTTTACACATCCGCCAGTCAAAAAACTCTGATTCAATCACAAGTTCATGAAGACTTTTGAGAATGTTTAGTACACAAATCTCAGAAAAAGTTGACTGTAAGATGAAAAGTTGAATTTAGGTGAATATTTGAAAAATGCATGCTTGGCTAATTGTTAAGGAAATTTCCAATGAAATGTCTCCCCTGCTCCTCAGCACGCGCGCTCCACATTCTCACACACTCAGCCTTTCCCTTGACACACGCACAAGCTTGGCGAGACGCATACACAACATTTCAGGCAATTGTGGGCTGACCAAGCCCCACTCATTGCTTGGTCTTTAGCAAAGGACCATGTGGATCTTGATGGTATTGCATTTCCGATTTTGTATGCAATGGTAAAAAGTTCTCAAAATCCTGAAACATTGATAGTATAGGCCAAGAGTAACTACCACACCACAAATGGCCCAATATCACCCATAAGTGACGCTACAGGCCACGCCCTGGTACACAAAGATACAAGGCTTTCTGGAATGGGTAGGCTCACCAAGCCCCCTCCCTTCACTCCTTGGCTTGAAATAAAAGCCCTTGTGGATCTTGATGGTATTGCATTTCAGATTTGGTATCCCATTGGTAAGTCTGCAGCATGGATTTTTACAGTGACAATTTGTGAAGAATATAAATTTTTCAGTGGTTTGCAATGTTTGGAGGAATCCGCCATTGCTGCTTGCAGTTATATTTAGGATTCCTCCGTAAGGAGGAAACCTATTGTTATTGTTAGTTTTATTATTATTATTATTATTATTATTATTATTATTATTCTAGTTCCATGGGAGTCAATGGCAGCCCCTAGAACCCTTGGATAACTTTTTGTTAAATTTGGCACACTCATTAAGGACAGTTCCTTCTATACCTACACCAAGTTTCATGTATCCCATCAGACCACTCTAGCGCCACCAATGGGTCAAAGTTGGACTTGTGTTTACACACGCAACTTTTGAACCGTATGACTGATTTACAAAAATGAGGTACCATTGGATTCCCTGGATGAAGACGAGTTCAACGCACCCTATGACGTCAATTTCCGGTTGTATAGATTTTCCGCTATTTCCGGTTGTATCAAAAACCTTTGAAAGCCTACTCCTCCTACAATTATTGTCATATCTTCTTCAAAATGACCATAGATGATCTTCAGACCAAGCCTCACAAAAGTTATCCCATGGCGTTTTGATTTTCTAAACCGTTTGTCCGGCACAACCAATCAAAATCAGCAAAAAAGTAACCAAACAGGAACTTGGGTCAAATCTCAGCAAATCTTTGAGATATCAACACTAAACTTGGTATATCGGTGGACGACACTACAACATGTTACCATGTGCAAAGGCAACTTCATATCTCAAAAGATGATTGATATAAAGCAAATCGAATTTATCGCTAACGCTAAAATAATGCTTTACACATCCGCCGGTCAAAAACTGATACTTTGATTCAATCACAAGTTCATATGAAGACTCTTGAGAATGTTTAGTACACAAATCTGAGGAAAAGTTGACTGTAACATGAAAAGTCGATTTTATGTGAATATTTGAAACATGCATGCTTGGCTAATTGCTAACGAAATTTTCAATGAAATGTCTCCCCTGCTCTTCAGCGCGCGCGTGCTCCACATTCTCACACACTCAGCCTTTCCCTTGACACACGCGCGGGCTTGGCGAGACGCATACACAACATTTCAGGCAATTGTGGGCTGACCAAGCCCCCACTCATTCCTTGGCTTGAAGTGAAGGCCCTTGTGGATCTTGATGGTAATGCATTTTAGAAAAAGTTCTCAAAATCCTGAAACATTGATAGTATAGGCCAGGAGTAACTACCACACCACAAATGACGCACCATTATCCATAGGTGGCGCTACGGCCAAGCCCCAATTTTCCATTTACAAAGTGATGCCATTCGCATCCCATTTGTCCCAAAATTCTGAAATTCATTAGATATGCCTTATTTCTCATGAGGAACAAAAAAGCCTCAATAACCTATAACGGCCGCCATATTGGATGTTTTTGTACAATAAAGATTTAGGAAACACGTTTTTTTGCTACTTCTCCTACAATTCTTGTCCAATCTTCCCCAGAATTGGCAGGTATCATCGTCAGAGCAACCCTCACTGAATTCTTTAACAGATTTTTGAATTTCAAAACCGTTTGTCCGGTACAGCCAATCAAAATCGTCAACAAAGCAACCAAACAGGAAGTTGGATCAAATCTCAGCAAATCTTTGAAATATCAACACCAAACTTGGTGTGTCACGTGAAAGACACTACGTCATGTTCCCATGTAGGAAGGCAAATTAATATCTTCAAAAATGATTGAAATGAAGGAAATCAAATTTATTTCTAACGCTAAAATAATGCTTTACACATCCGCCAGTCAAAAAACTCTGATTCAATCACAAGTTCATGAAGACTTTTGAGAATGTTTAGTACACAAATCTCAGAAAAAGTTGACTGTAAGATGAAAAGTTGAATTTAGGTGAATATTTGAAAAATGCATGCTTGGCTAATTGTTAAGGAAATTTCCAATGAAATGTCTCCCCTGCTCCTCAGCACGCGCGCTCCACATTCTCACACACTCAGCCTTTCCCTTGACACACGCACAAGCTTGGCGAGACGCATACACAACATTTCAGGCAATTGTGGGCTGACCAAGCCCCACTCATTGCTTGGTCTTTAGCAAAGGACCATGTGGATCTTGATGGTATTGCATTTCCGATTTTGTATGCAATGGTAAAAAGTTCTCAAAATCCTGAAACATTGATAGTATAGGCCAAGAGTAACTACCACACCACAAATGGCCCAATATCACCCATAAGTGACGCTACAGGCCACGCCCTGGTACACAAAGATACAAGGCTTTCTGGAATGGGTAGGCTCACCAAGCCCCCTCCCTTCACTCCTTGGCTTGAAATAAAAGCCCTTGTGGATCTTGATGGTATTGCATTTCAGATTTGGTATCCCATTGGTAAGTCTGCAGCATGGATTTTTACAGTGACAATTTGTGAAGAATATAAATTTTTCAGTGGTTTGCAATGTTTGGAGGAATCCGCCATTGCTGCTTGCAGTTATATTTAGGATTCCTCCGTAAGGAGGAAACCTATTGTTATTGTTAGTTTTATTATTATTATTATTATTATTATTATTATTATTCTAGTTCCATGGGAGTCAATGGCAGCCCCTAGAACCCTTGGATAACTTTTTGTTAAATTTGGCACACTCATTAAGGACAGTTCCTTCTATACCTACACCAAGTTTCATGTATCCCATCAGACCACTCTAGCGCCACCAATGGGTCAAAGTTGGACTTGTGTTTACACACGCAACTTTTGAACCGTATGACTGATTTACAAAAATGAGGTACCATTGGATTCCCTGGATGAAGACGAGTTCAACGCACCCTATGACGTCAATTTCCGGTTGTATAGATTTTCCGCTATTTCCGGTTGTATCAAAAACCTTTGAAAGCCTACTCCTCCTACAATTATTGTCATATCTTCTTCAAAATGACCATAGATGATCTTCAGACCAAGCCTCACAAAAGTTATCCCATGGCGTTTTGATTTTCTAAACCGTTTGTCCGGCACAACCAATCAAAATCAGCAAAAAAGTAACCAAACAGGAACTTGGGTCAAATCTCAGCAAATCTTTGAGATATCAACACTAAACTTGGTATATCGGTGGACGACACTACAACATGTTACCATGTGCAAAGGCAACTTCATATCTCAAAAGATGATTGATATAAAGCAAATCGAATTTATCGCTAACGCTAAAATAATGCTTTACACATCCGCCGGTCAAAAACTGATACTTTGATTCAATCACAAGTTCATATGAAGACTCTTGAGAATGTTTAGTACACAAATCTGAGGAAAAGTTGACTGTAACATGAAAAGTCGATTTTATGTGAATATTTGAAACATGCATGCTTGGCTAATTGCTAACGAAATTTTCAATGAAATGTCTCCCCTGCTCTTCAGCGCGCGCGTGCTCCACATTCTCACACACTCAGCCTTTCCCTTGACACACGCGCGGGCTTGGCGAGACGCATACACAACATTTCAGGCAATTGTGGGCTGACCAAGCCCCCACTCATTCCTTGGCTTGAAGTGAAGGCCCTTGTGGATCTTGATGGTAATGCATTTTAGAAAAAGTTCTCAAAATCCTGAAACATTGATAGTATAGGCCAGGAGTAACTACCACACCACAAATGACGCACCATTATCCATAGGTGGCGCTACGGCCAAGCCCCAATTTTCCATTTACAAAGTGATGCCATTCGCATCCCATTTGTCCCAAAATTCTGAAATTCATTAGATATGCCTTATTTCTCATGAGGAACAAAAAAGCCTCAATAACCTATAACGGCCGCCATATTGGATGTTTTTGTACAATAAAGATTTAGGAAACACGTTTTTTTGCTACTTCTCCTACAATTCTTGTCCAATCTTCCCCAGAATTGGCAGGTATCATCGTCAGAGCAACCCTCACTGAATTCTTTAACAGATTTTTGAATTTCAAAACCGTTTGTCCGGTACAGCCAATCAAAATCGTCAACAAAGCAACCAAACAGGAAGTTGGATCAAATCTCAGCAAATCTTTGAAATATCAACACCAAACTTGGTGTGTCACGTGAAAGACACTACGTCATGTTCCCATGTAGGAAGGCAAATTAATATCTTCAAAAATGATTGAAATGAAGGAAATCAAATTTATTTCTAACGCTAAAATAATGCTTTACACATCCGCCAGTCAAAAAACTCTGATTCAATCACAAGTTCATGAAGACTTTTGAGAATGTTTAGTACACAAATCTCAGAAAAAGTTGACTGTAAGATGAAAAGTTGAATTTAGGTGAATATTTGAAAAATGCATGCTTGGCTAATTGTTAAGGAAATTTCCAATGAAATGTCTCCCCTGCTCCTCAGCACGCGCGCTCCACATTCTCACACACTCAGCCTTTCCCTTGACACACGCACAAGCTTGGCGAGACGCATACACAACATTTCAGGCAATTGTGGGCTGACCAAGCCCCACTCATTGCTTGGTCTTTAGCAAAGGACCATGTGGATCTTGATGGTATTGCATTTCCGATTTTGTATGCAATGGTAAAAAGTTCTCAAAATCCTGAAACATTGATAGTATAGGCCAAGAGTAACTACCACACCACAAATGGCCCAATATCACCCATAAGTGACGCTACAGGCCACGCCCTGGTACACAAAGATACAAGGCTTTCTGGAATGGGTAGGCTCACCAAGCCCCCTCCCTTCACTCCTTGGCTTGAAATAAAAGCCCTTGTGGATCTTGATGGTATTGCATTTCAGATTTGGTATCCCATTGGTAAGTCTGCAGCATGGATTTTTACAGTGACAATTTGTGAAGAATATAAATTTTTCAGTGGTTTGCAATGTTTGGAGGAATCCGCCATTGCTGCTTGCAGTTATATTTAGGATTCCTCCGTAAGGAGGAAACCTATTGTTATTGTTAGTTTTATTATTATTATTATTATTCTAGTTCCATGGGAGTCAATGGCAGCCCCTAGAACCCTTGGATAACTTTTTGTTAAATTTGGCACACTCATTAAGGACAGTTCCTTCTATACCTACACCAAGTTTCATGTATCCCATCAGACCACTCTAGCGCCACCAATGGGTCAAAGTTGGACTTGTGTTTACACACGCAACTTTTGAACCGTATAACTGATTTTCAAAAATGAGGTACCATTGGATTCCTTGGATCAAGACGAGTTCAACGCACCCTATGACGTCAATTTCCGGTTATATAGATCTTCCGCTATTTCCGGTTGTATCAAAAACCTTTGAAAGCCTACTCCTCCTACAATTTTTGTCATATCTTCTTCAAAATGACCCGAGATGAGCTTCAGACCAAGCCTCACAAAAGTTATCCCATGGCGTTTTGATTTTATAAACCGTTTGTCCGGCACAGCCAATCAAAATCAGCAATAAAATAAACCAAACAGGAACTTGGGTCAAATCTCAGCAAATCTTTGAGATATCAACACTAAACTTGGTATATCGGTGGACGACACTACAACATGTTACCATATGCAAAGGCTATTTCATATCTCCAAAAATGGTTGATATAAAGCAAATCAAATTTATCGCTAACGCTTAAATAATGCTTTACACATCCGCCAGTAAAAAACTGATACTCTGATTCAATCACAAGTTCATATGAAGACTCTTGAGAATGTTTAGTACACAAATCTGAGTAAAAGTTGACTGTAACATGAAAAGTCGATTTTATGTGAATATTTGAAACATGCATGCTTGGCTAATTTCTAACGAAATTTTCAATGAAATGTCTCCCTCTGCTCCTCAGCGCGCGCGCTCCACATTCTCACACACTCAGCCTTTCCCTTGACACACGCGCGGGCTTGGCGAGATGCATACACAACATTTCAGGCAATTGTGGGCTGACCAAGCCCCCACTCATTCCTTGGCTTGAAGTGAAGGCCCTTGTGGATCTTGATGGTAATGCATTTTAGAAAAAGTTCTCAAAATCCTGAAACATTGATAGTATAGGCCAGGAGTAACTACCACACCACAAATGACGCACCATTATCCATAGGTGGCGCTACGGCCAGGCCCCAATTGTCCATTTACAAAGTGATGCCATTTGCATCCCATTTGTCCCAAAATTCTGAAATTCATTAGATATGCCTTATTTCTCATGAGGAACAAAAAAGCCTCAATAACCTATAACGGCCGCCATATTGGATTTTTTTGTACAATAAAGATTTAGGAAACACATTTTGTTGCTACTTCTCCTACAATTTTTGTCCAATCTTCCCCAGAATTGGCAGGTATCATCGTCAGAGCAACCCTCACTGAATTCTTCAACAGATTTTTGAATTTCAAAACCGTTTGTCCGGTACAGCCAATCAAAATCGTCAACAAAGCAACCAAACAGGAAGTTGGATCAAATCTCAGCAAATCTTTGAAATATCACAACCAAACTTGGTGTGTCACGTGAAAGACACTACATCATGTGAGAAGGCAAATTAATATCTTAAAAAATGATTGAAATAAAGTAAATCTAATTTATTTCTAACGCTAAAATAATGCTTTACACAAAGTTGACTGTAAGATGAAAAGTTGAATTTTGGTGAATATTTGAAAAATGCATGCTTGGCTAATTGTTAAGGAAATTTCCAATGAAACGTCTCCCATGCTCCTCAGTTCGCGCGCTACACATTCTCACACACTCAGCCTTTCCCTTGACACACGCGCGGGCTTGGCGAGACGCATACACAACATTTCAGGCAATTGTGGGCTGACCAAGCCCCCACTCATTCCTTGGCTTGAAGTGAAGGCCCTTTTGGATCTTGATGGTAATGCATTTTAGAAAAAGTTTTCAAAATCCTGAAACATTGATAGTATAGGCCAGGAGTAACTACCACAACACAAATGACGCACCATTATCCATAGGTGGCGCTACGGCCAAGCCCCAATTGTCCATTTACAAAGTGATGCCATTCGCATCCCATTTGTCCCAAAATTCTGAAATTCATTAGATATTCTCTTCTCCTGTCTGGCCCCCCAGTGGTGGAATGAACTCCCCACCTCCATCAGAGATACTGACTGTCTCTCCACCTTCAAGAAAAGGCTCAAGACGCACTTGTTCCGGGAGTACAACGGTACTTAGGAATTGTTCGCTTGACCCGATGTTAGGTTCCTCAAGGATCACAATGACTCTTGCTTAGAGACTTGTTGCTCTTGTGGTTAGTGGTAACTGTTTTAAAAAAAAATTCTCGCTGTGATATATTGTTTTTATTACTGTTGCTTGCTATTTTCCACAGGTACACTTGCACTTATAGCGGTTCATGTTGTTTAATTGTAACTTGTTTAACTACATGCTCTTATGGTTCTTCCCTTTGGCACTTACTTTGGTTGTTCACAATGTGTGCTTCATGTTTTGGCTACTCGCGATGTTTTTTGGCTATCTTGTTGTTATGATCAGTGACCTATGCACTTTGTAAAGCTCTCTCTTGGAAGTCGCTTTGGATAAAAGCGTCTGCTAAATGAATAAATGTAAATGTAATGTCTCCCCTGCTCCTAAGCGCGCGCGCTCCACATTCTCACACACTCAGCTTTTCCCTTGACACACGCGCAAGCTTGGCGAGACGCATACACAACATTTCAGGCAATTGTGGGTTGACCAAGCCCCCACTCATTGCTTGGTCTTTAGCAAAGGCCCGTGTGGATCTTGGTGGTATTGCATTTCCGATTTTGTATGCAATGGTAAAAAGTTCTCAAAATCCTGAAACATTGATAGTATAGGCCAAGAGTAACTACCACACCACAAATGGCCCAATATCACCCATAAGTGACGCTACAGGCCACGCCCTGATACACAAAAGATACAAGGCTTTCTGGAATGGGTAGGCTCACCAAGCCCCCTCCCTTCAATCCTTGGCTTGAAATAAAAGCCCTTGTGGATCTTGATGGTATTGCATTTCAGATTTGCTATCCCATTGGTAAGTCTGCAGCATGGAATTTTACAGTGACAATTTGTAAAGAATATACATTTTTCAGTGGTTTGCAATGTTTGGAGGAATCCGCCATTGCTGCTTGCAGTTATATTTATTATTATTATTCTAGTTCCATGGGAGTCAATGGCAGCCCCTAGAACCCTTGGATAACTTTTTGTGAAATTTGGCACACTCATTAAGGACAGTTCCTTCTATACCTACACCAAGTTTCATGTATCCCATTAGACCACTCTAGCGCCACCAATGGGTCAAAGTTGGACTTGTGTTTACACACGCAACTTTTGAACCGTATGACTGATTTTCAAAGATGAGGTACCATTGGATTCCCTGGATCAAGACGAGTTCAACGCACCATATGACGTCAATTTCCGGTTATATATATTTTCCGCTATTTCCGGTTGTATCAAAAACCTTTGAAAGCCTACTCCTCCTACAATGTTTGTCATATCTTCTTCAAAATGACCAGAGATGATCTTCAGACCAAGCCTCACAAAAGTTATCCCATGGCGTTTTGATTTTCTAAACCGTTTGTCCGGCACAGCCAATCAAAATCAGCAAAAAAGTAACCAAACAGGAATTTGGGTCAAATCTCAGCAAATCTTTGAGATATCAACACTAAACTTGGTATGTCACAAGGAATACACTACATGATGTTACCATGTGCAAAGGCAACTTCATATCTCCAAAAATGGTTGATATAAAGCAAATCGAATTTATCGCTCACGCTAAAATAATGCTTTACACATCCGCCAGTCAAAAACTGATACTGTGATTCAATCACAAGTTCATGAAGACTCTTGAGAATGTTTAGTACACAAATCTCAGAAAAAGTTGACTGTAAGATGAAAAGTTGAATTTTGGTGAATATTTGAAAAATGCATGCTTGGCTAATTGTTAAGGAAATTTCCAATGAAATGTCTCCCCTGCTCCTCAGCGCGTGCGCTCCACATTCTCACACACTCAGCCTTTCCCTTGACACACTCGCAAGCTTGGCAAGACGCATACACAACGTTTCAGGCAATTGTGGGCTGACCAAGCCCCCACTCATTGCTTGGTCTTTAGCAAAGGCCCATGTGGATCTTGATGGTATTGCATTTCCGATTTTGTATGCAATGGTAAAAAGTTCTCAAAATCCTGAGACATTGATAGTATAGGTTAACAGTAACTACCACACCACAAATGGCCCAACATCACCCATAGGTGACGCTACTGGCCACGCCCTGATGCACAAAGATACAAGGCTTTCTGGAATGGGTAGGCTCACCAAGCCCCCTCCCTTCACTCCTTGGCTTGAAAAAAAATCCCTTGTGGATCTTGATGGTATTGCATTTCAGATTTGGTATCCCATTGGTAAGTCTACAGCATGAATGTTTCTATACAATGACAATTTGTGAAGAATATACATTTTTCAATGGTTTGCAATGTTTGGAGGAATCCGCCATTGCTGCTTGCAGCTATATTTATTATTATTATTCTAGTTCCATGGGAGTCAATGGCAGCCCCTAGAACCCTTGGATAACTTTTTGTTAAATTTGGCACACTCATTAAGGACAGTTCCTTCTATACCTACACCAAGTTTCATGTATCCCATCAGACCACTCTAGCGCCACCAATGGGTCAAAGTTGGACTTGTGTTTACACACGCAACTTTTGAACCGTAAGACTGATTAAAAAATATGAGGTACCATTGGATTCCCTGGATCAAGACGAGTTCAACGCACCCTATGACGTCAATTTCCGGTTATATAGATTTTCCGCTATTTCCGGTTGTATCAAAAACCTTTGAAAGCCTACTCCTCCTACAATTTTTGTCATATCTTCTTCAAAATGACCAGAGATGATCTTCAGACCAAGCCTCACAAAAGTTATCCCATGGCGTTTTGATTTTATAAACCGTTTGTCCGGCACAGCCAATCAAAATCAGCAAAAAAGTAACCAAACAGGAACTTGGGTCAAATCTCAGCAAATCTTTGAGATATCAACACTAAACTTGGTATATCGGTAGACGACACTACAACATGTTACCATGTGCAAAGGCAACTTCATATCTCAAAAAATGATTGATATAAAGCAAATCGAATTTATCGCTAACGCTAAAATAATGCTTTACACATCCGCCGGTCAAAAACTGATACTTTGATTCAATCACAAGTTCATATGAAGACTCTTGAGAATGTTTAGTACACAAATCTGAGGAAAAGTTGACTGTAACATGAAAAGTCGATTTCATGTGAATATTTGAAACATGCATGCTTGGCTAATTGCTAACGAAAATTTCAATGAAATGTCTCCCCTGCTCTTCAGCGCGCGCGTGCTCCACATTCTCACACACTCAGCCTTTCCCTTGACACGCGCGCGGGCTTGGCGAGACGCATACACAACATTTCAGGCAATTGTGGGCTGACCAAGCCCCCACTCATTCCTTAGCTTGAAGTGAAGGCCCTTGTGGATCTTGATGGTAATGCATTTTAGAAAAAGTTCTCAAAATCCTGAAACATTGATAGTATAGGCCAGGAGTAACTACCACACCACAAATGACGCACCATTATCCATAGGTGGCGCTACGGCCAAGCCCCAATTTTCCATTTACAAAGTGATGCCATTCGCATCCCATTTGTCCCAAAATTCTGAAATTCATTAGATATGCCTTATTTCTCATGAGGAACAAAAAAGCCTCAATAACCTATAACGGCCGCCATATTGGATTTTTTGTACAATAAAGATTTAGGAAACACGTTTTTTTGCTACTTCTCCTACAATTTTTGTCCAATCTTCCCCAGAATTGGCAGGTATCATCGTCAGAGCAACCCTCACTGAATTCTTCAACAGATTTTTGAATTTCAAAACCGTTTGTCCGGTACAGCCAATCAAAATCGTCAACAAAGCAACCAAACAGGAAGTTGTATCAAATCTCAGCAAATCTTTGAAATATCACCACCAAACTTGGTGTGTCACGTGAAAGACACTACATCATGTTCCCATGTGAGAAGGCAAATTAATATCTTAAAAAATGATTGAAATAAAGGAAATCTAATTTATTTCTATCTAACGCTAAAATAATGCTTTACACATCCGCCAGTCAAAAAACTCTGATTAAATCACATGTTCATAAAGACTCTTGAGAATGTTTAGTACACAAATCTCAGAAAAAGTTGACTGTAACATGAAAAGTTGAAATTTGGTGAATATTTGAAAAATGCATGCTTGGCTAAATGTTAAGGAAATTTCCAATGAAATGTCTCCCCTGCTCCTCAGCGCGCGCGCGCTCCACATTCTCACACACTCAGCCTTTCCCTTGACACACGCGCAAGCTTGACGAGACGCATACACAACATTTCAGGCAATTGTGGGCTGACCAAGCCCCCACTCATTGCTTGGTCTTTAGCAAAGGCCCATGTGGATCTTGATGGTATTGCATTTCCGATTTTGTATGCAATGGTAAAAAGTTCTCAAAATCCTGAAACATTTATAGTATAGGCCAAGAGTAACTACCACACCACAAATGGCCCAATATCACCCATAAGTGACGCTACAGGCCACGCCCTGATACACAAAGATACAAGGCTTTCTGGAATGGGTAGGCTCAACCAAGCCCCCTCCCTTCACTCCTTGGGTTGAAATAAAAGCCCTTGTGGATCTTGATGGTATTGCATTTCATATTTGGTATCCCATTGGTAAGTCTGCGGCATGGAATTTTACAGTGACTATTTGTAAAGAATATACATTTTTCAGTGGTTTGCAATGTTTGGAGGAATCCGCCATTGCTGCTTGCAGTTATATTTATTATTATTATTCTAGTTCCATGGGAGTCAATGGCAGCCCCTAGAACCCTTGGATAACTTTTTGTTAAATTTGGCACACTCATTAAGGACAGTTCCTTCTATACCTACACCAAGTTTCATGTATCCCATTAGACCACTCTAGCGCCACCAATGGGTCAAAGTTGGACTTGTGTTTACACACGCAACTTTTGAACCGTATGACTGATTTGTTTTGGAGGAATCCGCCAATGCTGCTTGCAGCTATATTTTTTAGGGGCCAAGCAGCGAAGCTGCGAGGCACCTATTGTTATTGTTAGTATTATTATCATTAGGATTCCTCCGTAAGGAGGAAACCTATTGTTATTGTTAGTTTTATTATTAGGATTCCTCCGTAAGGAGGAAACCTATTGTTATTGTTAGTTTTATTATTAGGGTTCCTCCGGTAGGAGAACCCTATTGTTATTGGTGGTATTATTATTATTATTATGTTTTACCCATGAAAGTCAATGGCAGCCCCTAGACCAGTACCGTAAAAAGTTGTGAAATTTGGCATGTTGAAACTGCAGACCATTACTAACTACCATACCAAACATGGGCCATGTGAGACAATAGGTGGCGCTACAGGCCACACCCCAATATGTCAATTTTCAAATTGATGCCATTTGCAGGCCATAAGTCCCAAAATTCTGAAATTCATTACATATGCCTTATTTCTCATGAGGAACAAAAAAGCCTCTGGGAAGCTATAACGGCCGCCATATTGGATTTTTCTGTACAATAAAGATTAAGGAAACACGTTTTTTCCCTACTCCTCCTACATTTTCTTCAAAATTGCCATAGATGATCTCCAGACTGAGCCTCACAAAAGTTATCGTCGGGATTTCTGATTTTCAAAACCGTTTGTCCGGTAGAGCCAATCAAAATCTGCAACAAAGCAGGACGTTTGGTCAAATCTAAGCAAATCTTTGAGATATCAACACCAAACTTGGTATGTCACGTGGAAGACACTACAACATGTTACCATGTGCAAAGGCAACTTCATACCTCTAAAAATGATTGATATAAAGCAAATCGAATTTATCGCTAACGCTAAAATAATGCATTACACATCCGCCGGCCAAAAACTTATACTCTGATCCAATCACAAGGTCATATGAAGACTCTTGAGAATGTTTAGTATACAAATCTGAGAAAAAGTTGACTGTAAGATGAAAAGTCGATTTTTAGTGAATATTTGAAACATGCATGGCTTGGTTAATTGCTCCCCTCGCCTGCTCCAAATTCTCACACACTCAGCCTTCCCTTGACACACACGCTTTCTTGAAATTGTGTGCTGACCAAGCCCCCACCCTCGTTTTTTAGCCCCTGTTTCATTTCGCTTCCAATCGCAGCTCGCCGTTACGAATATAAATTCTTTTTCGGCGGCCATTGTTGTTTTCAACTGGAGTCCCGTAATAGCCGTGTTTGAGGCAGCCACTTTCGGTAAGTCCTGTTTTTACACATTTTAAGCTAGAATTAATGATTGGGTTTGTGAAAGTACACAAATCTTGAATTATGGTGAAGGTTTAGCACTTTTAGACCTTTTAGATCGTGATTCTGAAGTGACGGAAAACCGAACTCGAAACGTAGCTATTGTAGCTCTAGCTTTTTTCCTCTGTGTTTTTAATTAGTAAGTCATTTTGCATCTCGGCGAATTGTTCATCAAAAAGGTCGAGGAGAGCAGCCTTTAGGAGAAAAAGCAATTCCCCACAGACCTGTCGGCTCATAATTGTGATTTGGGGCGTGAAAGTCTTTGTAATAAGAGTTAAATTGCGTCCCGGGGGTACATTGTTTTGACGTTAGCCTCAGAGTCAGGCTCGGCTCGCCCACTGGCAGTGTGTAAACAATTTTGTATTTCACTCAATTCTACTCCAAAAACGTCAGGGAGGACTGCTTTTTGTAGACAAGGGCCTGCTAAAGATAGTCAGTATATATGATTTTTCAAGGCGAGCCTGTTTCATTCGTCATGTGCCCTGAGAAAGCGACCTACGTTAGCCAGGCTAGTTTAGCCAATTTCGGTAAGTCAGGCTATTTAAAGGTCTCTGACAGTCAGAATCACTGTTTACAAGCAAAGGTCGAGCTGGTCTTTTGTCAGATGTGTATATATTGACCAGTTTAGAGGTAAATACTCTTGCCAGAGCCTGGAATCGAACCCGTGTTTTGAGTGACTGCATGGGTCTCCATGAGGTCAACCCATTTGGATTCAAGTTCAAGTAATGACACTGCATTTCACAGTCAAAACTGAAGTCTGTATCAAGTGTAGATGGGAAAAGCTTCATTTTTCACAACTGACATGGACCCTTTCTTCACTTTGACAGGTCTGGAGGGTCATGCAGAGGCCTGCTCAACAGAGTTCAACAGAGGATGCAACAGACTCGAGGATGGTGAGATCCACACAGACCCCTTGCTGGACTACCCCTCTCTAGCTGGACAGCTTCTCTTCAGACCTGACCCCAGGACAGCTTCATCCAGCTGGCCTGCCTGCCTGCCTGCCTGCAGGCCCTGCTTGCCCCTGCCTGCCAGCACTCCAGAGACAGTCACCCCACAGACACAGTAGCTCTGCAGCCTGCTTTTTTGAGGACATTGATGAAAAAGGACAAGCCAGCATTACTTTGATGAAAGTCTAAATGTTTAATCCTTTCCATGTGCCAGTATGCCAAGCTGCTGACTTTGTGTCTTAAGTGATGAAACTAGTTCAAGTGATAGACTTTTGACCTGAATCCAATGATTATTCATCTGAATAAAAACCACTCAAGAGAAGTACTGCTTCTTGGATCATTTGTGCTCCACATCAGTACATCTCACACATTTGCCTTTGTTTCCATGGGATTCATGGAATTGTTAGTTTCTGCTCCACCATTTCCACCATAGTGTAATAATAAGTATAATTTAGGACAGCAATTACATTTTTGTGTTATCCTTCCGCATTAGACACATTTAGTCAATGTTCTTAAACTCAACCGATTATTGTCATTTTACCATACTGTTCATATTGAACAGACAGTGTTTACTTGGAAAGATGACTGTATATTTCCACTTTTGATTTGTATTTCCATCGTAAGTTTGGTCTTTAATTTCATTTGGAAGTGGTATTAAAAGGTCTTACTTTTAACTTGTTTATACCTGTAGACACCCTGTGAAGCCCCCACCCCCCACTCCAGAGACAGTTGGTGACAGAGAGGTGCAGACATTAAGTTAAACATGCCTTAAGAGTAGAGTAACAAATAGAGACTAAATGGCTGTTGAAACTCAGTTCTCCGAGTTGGTGCATGTCAGTTTAGGCAAAGGTAACTTTTTAAACCTCTGGGGCTGGGTTGCACCAACATGGATTAAATTAATCCTGGTTTAGAGTTAATCTAGGGTTAGTAAATCTATGTTTAAACTGGTTTATAATTAATCAGAGATGTGTTGCACATCTTAATTTTAACCTTGGATTAGTGAAACTAGTTTAAACAAGGGTTAAAACAGGATTAGTTTATGTTCAATGTCCGCCATGATGGATTCCGACGAAATGTAAACAAATTCACAACGTATGTTTAACAAATAGCCTACGGAACTAAATAGCCCTAAATGAATGCATGCGCTCTTTTTCCTATAGCAGCTTTTTGAATAAATGCCGTTACTGATACCGTTAGTTACCGTTTATAGCCTAGGCTACCACTACAGCGGCTATAATAAACTACGTTACAAATAGCCAGCTAGCTAGCTATGGCATGTCAAAGAGGGTCAAACTTTTCAACATTTGAAAAGATGTTGCTGACTGAATTGATGGAGGAGTTTGGGGTGATAATTTAGGACAAGAGGACTGACAGCAGTACTCTAGAAAAGAAGGAGCGGAACTGGGTCCGGTTAGCTGAGTGCTTCAATGGCTCTACCGGTATTAAAGAGACGAGGGACAGGGCGCAACTTAAAGCCTGCTGGAAAAACCTCAAGACTAAAGCCAAAAAAGATGCGGCGGAAGAGAGGCGTAGCCAATTTCAAACCGGCGGAGGACCACCAATCAATGCTACGGATCCTCTGTCAAAGAAGATCATTGATATGATCCCGCAGCAGATTTCCCCCCTCCCCAACCCCTACGACGATGACGGCGCATTAGATGACAGTACAGCCACAGAAGCTGCAAGTAACTACGAACTCCAACGCCGTTGGTTGCAGCAATAACGTGACAAAAATGACGAAAATAGGCTATAATTTTGCCTACAAAGCATTTGTTAGAGCCTATGTATTACTGTACATACACCTCAGATGTTAATAATTTTCTAATTGAATAGCACATCATACTACAGAAATAACAGTTCCATGTTCTCTTTAGTAGCCTATGGTAATTTATTAAATTAGTTATTTCCTATGTCATTGGACGTCAGAGACCTCAAGAGTAAAGTGCATTGTGCATAGTTGTAGGTAGCCTCCTAATGTTTTTATGTTTTTTTGTTTTGTCTAGCTGACACTATCATCGTACTGGAGCAAGTGGAGCCTCATGGAAACATCGAAGCAGCAGCATCACCTGTGAAGCCCCCTGCTAAGCACCCTAAGCTTAGCTCTCACCAGGAGCTTCTCACATTAGAGAAGGAGAGATGCATGCTCGACATATAAAATGCAAAAATTAAAAAAGATCAGAATCAGAAAGGGATTTATTCGCCATGAAAGTTTGCACAGACAAGGAATTTGCTTTGGCAGGAAGGTGCATACAATAAACATATACCTAAAATTTAAATTACTGGACTAACTATACTAAGGGTACATAAACTAGCAGTACTAAGTGTGATTAGAATATAATTAAATATACAATAAAATATAAGTTGCCGTAAATTACAATATAAAAATATAAAAATACAAAAATACAAAAATACAAAAATACAAATATTACAAAAAATACAAATGTACAAGATACCATGTTGTAATGCAGTGCAAAAAGCAGAGTGTTTTAAGCAAGAAGTCATTTGAGTCAGTGTGGTCCCTTGGCCTTGTTGAAGAGAACAACAGCGGAAGGGAAGAAACTGTTTTTGTGGCGTGAGGTATTGGTCCTGATAGACCGCAGCCTTCTGCCGGAGGGGAGTGACTGAAACAGGGAGTGTCCAGGGTGGGAGGAGTCGGCCACAATCTTCCTCGCTCGCCTCAGGGTCCTCGAGGTGTGCAGGTCCTCGAGGGTAGGCAGATTGCAGCCAATCACCTTCTCAGCAGTACGGATGATACGCTGCAGTCTGCTCTTGTCCTTGGCAGTGGCAGCAGCGTACCAGACGGTGATGGAGGAGGTGAGGATGGACTCAATGATGGCTGAGTAGAAGTGCACCATCATTGTCTTTGGCAGGTTGGACTTCTTCAGCTGCCGAAGGAAGTACATCCTCTGTTGTGCTTTCTTGATGAGGGAGCTGATGTTCAGTTCCCACTTGAGGTCCTGGGAGAGGATAGTGCCCAGGAAGCGGAAGGACTCCACAGTGTTGACTGGGGAGTCACACAGGGTGATGGGGGTGAGTGGGGCTGTGTTCCTCCTGAAGTCCACAACCATCTCCACTGTCTTAAGAGCATTGAGCTCTAAGTTGTTCTGGCTGCACCAGGTCACCAGGTTGGCCGCTTCCCACCTATAATCAGACTCGCCTCCACCAGAGATGAGCCCAATAAAGGTGGTGTCGTCCGCAAACTTCAGGAGTTTGACGGACGGATGACTGGAGGTGCAACTGTTGGTGTACAGGGAGAAGAGCAGAGGAGAAAGGACGCAGCCCTGAGGTGATCCGGTGCTGATGGACCGAAGATGTCCTGTTGCTACAGAAAGAGGTCCTAACTCTTCAGAAGCAGAGGCTACTGGATCTAAGCCAGTCACAAGAAATAGAAAGATTTTTGAATGAATTCTGAAACTGAAATTGTGCAATGTATTTATTTGCAGCATTCTGCACTTGAGCATCTTCCATATCATCCTCAAGTGGGTGCTCATCCTCCTCGGGTAGATCATCTCCTACTCTCTTCCCAAAGTTGTACAAAACAGCTACTGCAACAATGATGGTCAGGGTAGTGTCCAATTTTGTGCGGAGTCCCAACTGTATACATGGAAATCTCCGCTTCCACACCCCAAACACTCTCTCTATTACCTCTCTTGTTTGAATGTGAGAGTAGTTGTAGTTTTTTTCTGCCTGGGTCTGAGGGTTCAAAAGTGGAGTCATCAGGTATGGGCGACATGCATAGCCATTGTCCCCCACTAGGTGTCCACGGATCTCCCCTCTCCAGCAGTGCACAAAGTTGACCGTTGTCAAAGATTCGTCTGTCATGTGTGGATCCTGGCCATCTTGCAACAACGTGTGTGATCTGGGCCTGGTCATCACACACAACTTGGACATTAATTGAGCAGTAGCCCTTTCGATTCCGAAACAGTTCCCCATTCCCACCACCTGGGTTGGTAATGGGAATGTGGGTGCAGTCGATAGCCCCAATTACTCCTGGAAAACCTGCTCTCCCATAAAATCCAGCTGTTGTCTCTCTCCTTGGTTCAAAGTGAATGTACTGAGCCTTTAAACTTGCAATTGCCTTGGACACTCTGCTGACAATTCTGCAGACTGTGGATTTATGAACTCCGAAAAGATCCCCATCAACCATCTGAAAACACCCTGTAGCATAAAATCGCAAAGCTACTAGGAGCTGGAGAAGCGGTGGCACAGCAAAATTCCTCTCACTTCCATGCTTGATTGCTGGTCCAACCTTCCCATTCAGGTATATGACAGACTCCTTTGTAAATCTGTACCGCTGTGAAAACTCGCTGTTTCCTCTAACCCCATCCAGCGAAGATATGCAGCCATGTTGTCAATAAAACTGAGATAAACGTCCTCCAGGGGTGGTTTAAATATAACTGCTAATCCAGGTTTAGACTAGGTTTAAAATGACTGGTGCAACAGATTTACATTTAATCTAGATTTAAATGGAAATTAAACAGAGATTGCCAAAGGGTTAGATTTACCCAGGATTAATTGTAAACTAAGGTTAAACTAGGTTTAAAGTTTGGTGCAACTGGATTAAAAGACAAACTTGGTTTAAACCTAGTTTAAGAGTTAATCCTTGTTGGTGCAACCCAGCGTAGGTTTAAAACAAATTCAGATTTGATTGGAACTCTCTTTTATACATTTATAGTTGGATTCGACATTTAACAGACATTTAATTCATTTAGCAAGTTGTTTAACTCAAACAACCATAACACGGTACATATGGTATACAAAGCTGCAGTTAGCTTGGATGTTATCTTTACATATAGATGGGGTCTTGTTGATGCGCACGCAGCTTCAAGGCAGAAAGACGGGTTCCATTTCACTTTTACTGTACCTACACCTTTAATGTTCCCGCCATCCCCCCATTTCTGAATAAAGTTCGACTGATCTGATTTGTTGATTTCTGTTGCTATGAAAACCAGTTTAGCCAAGCTAACTAACATTGTTTTTAGCTAGCTTGCATTACCATTCAATTGCTAACAAAACATTAGTAAAAATAGCTTGCTAATCGGGCAGAACTTGAACTCGGGCAGGAGACTCTGAGACCTCAGCGTGCCACTAGCATCTCGTCATATCACGCAGTCGGAGCACAGCTAGATAATCAGCGTCAGCGCTCTTGGGTACTGTGGAAGAAATTGGGATTTCCTGTATGCTTACATTAATCACTAATCAATAGAACTAGTCATTGGATACTAGTTAGTACGTTTATCATGTAAGCTTGCTATTAATAACAGTATATTGTGTCTATGTGTCAGGTTAATAGATGTTCGGGGTCAGGAGAAAGTACTGGCTAAACGGTCCTTGTCATGACTACAAGGAGAGCTCCAACTATGAACTCTCTAGTGTGAGAGCTGTTATGTGTTGGGAGCAGTGAATCTTTTTCTCGGAGACTGTTGCAACGTCATTCCTGCCTGACTGTCACAATCTATGTTTACATTCTTGTGCCCTATAAAAGATGGTCCTCCGGCTTTCGGAGCGGGGGAGAGACCTGGGGGGTGTTCCATCAACGTCGCTAACGCAAGTCGCGCTAACACGAATAAGTCTCACTTGGGTAAACGTCAACTTAGATTTAAGCCTCAAGCCGTTCCACTAACGTCCCATTCCACTAACAGGCAACGCTAATTCAAGCTAGACCTCAATAAGCTTAGACTGTGCAGCCCAGATCAGGCGATCGTCGAAAAGAGGAGTTATGTCGCAAAAAGTATAGCGTAAAGCAGCAGAGGTGTGTTGTTTCAGCAGCGTAAATTGATTTTTTGAGTTTTTTTGTTCCCTAAAAGAGCAATGTTGCCGCAATTAACATGGCAAGGGAGACAACTTGTCAAACCATTACGACCGTTAAAATGCGTAAATTGTGGACCTACCAAATCTGCTTAACACATATATATATATGCATTTAGGCCTACTGATAATTAGCATAATTTGATGAGCTGTCTGAAACCGTTCTGGCAGGCTAGCCTATGGTCGATATTCTCAACAGGAGATTGAGAATAATAGCCCAAAAAAGAACGTGGCAGCAATTGAAAATTGTAGGATAAAATTCAAAACACTGAAGAAGGCCATGGTTAATTGCACTTGATGTGGGCTAATAATGTTTTTGTCTTCACATCTTGAACAAAATCAAAAATTACTTCAAAATAACTTTGCCACACACATTTATTAACTAATAGGCTAAATGCTGAGCTTTAAGATAAAAGGGAAAGATAACCATGACTTAAATGGGGATTCACTGAAATGACTAGTATTGCACAGATCCAGCACTGACTTTTTAGATCAGAAGGTGACCCAAACTGCACACTTTGTTTGGCAGAACAGTCATTTAAAATTGCTCAGCATGACTATCATTATTATATTACGAGTATTTCCAATTAACATAGTCTGCCTCCACAGATCCAGAGGGGGCTTGGACAGTGACAGACTGTGGCTGTGCCAAGTGTTGTCACAGCCTCACTTTGGGAAAGCATGCCCTACTGGGAACATTAGGGGAGACTGTTGGGCACAGAATCTAATTGTCTTCTTTGGAAAGGGCAACATTTGGGACACTGTCATGTAGGGGCAGCATAAAGGGCACTTCATAACATCACCTTTTTCCATTGGAAGTAAGGGCATGGGAACAGTCCAATTTAGGCCATTGTAAGGGCACCTTATAGGGTACTGCATCACATTTTCTATACTATAAAGGAACTCTTTTTACATGTATAGAGGGCACACTGTCATTTATTGCATGGGGCATCCTGTGCACTCAAGCATATTTCACAATGTGAATGGCAGACAGTAGGGCACTTGGTCTAATTTTTGCCACTCTGGGCATTTTAGAAACGCTTTCAACCATGGGGGCACCAGGCAGTCACCCCCTGAGTCTTCCAATGGGCCTGGATATACCCATGGGGACAGTATATTGCACCTATAATATTGGGGAAGCCAGAGGAGAGGTAATATACAGGCTTGTCAACATATAGGCTACTTTAAACAATGAAAATACTTTATACAATTGAATAAAAAGTCCTCCTTGATTCTTTGTGTTTCAAGATTACCTGAAAAACTGATGATAATATTCAGGTACTGCTTTGAAGCAAGGTATACCCTTC
Source organism: Osmerus mordax (assembly GCF_038355195.1). Taxonomy (NCBI): domain Eukaryota; kingdom Metazoa; phylum Chordata; class Actinopteri; order Osmeriformes; family Osmeridae; genus Osmerus; species Osmerus mordax. Next base: position 10,353,728 of record NC_090052.1, read on the forward strand.
ATATTTCCTGGCATAGTTGCCCGTTCAAGAATGTCCCACATGCAAAGACATAGACAGATGCAGACAGACTGAACAGTGTCAAGGCTTGGCTACAGTGGGTTTGCTTCCTTGTGTGTGATTCCAGCAGACTACATAGTCTAGGCCTACCTACATAGACTGCAGTCTACTACCCTCCTTTCTACTATTATAGTCTACTCTCCTTTCTATTTACATTTACATTTAGTCATTTAGCAGACGCTCTTATCCAGAGCGACTTACAGTAAGTACAGGGACATTCCCCCGAGGCAAGTACGGTGAAGTGCCTTGCCCAAGGACACAACGTCAGTTGGCATGACCGGGAATCGAACTGGCAACCTTCGGATTACCAGCCCGATTCCCTCACCGCTCAGCCACCTGACTCCCGACTTTCTTCTATTACTTTTTACAAAGGATGGTAGGCTGCTCTTATGTGTTCATTGCCATCCTTAAGAGTTGCTAAAGTGTTATTTCATATATATATATTTATGTTTTTTTTTTTTTTAAGAATGACAATTACATTTATATAGATAAACTATGCTGGGCCTGCTGAACCTATACTTCTTCCACAGATACTGGTCAGGGAACCATTACTTCTGTCTCTGAAGACCCTTGGGGCTGGTGGGATAAACGCTCTTTGTATAATCTGAGCACCTTCATCCACCACAGGGTTGTCAAAGAACGGATACGCCATAATTGATTGTAACTTGTCTAGACGCTCTGCTTAGTTTCTAAGTCCTTATTTTATGTCAATTAACCAATGGCTTTTGAAAACAAAAGTGACATTATTTCTTAACTTGTTTATTTAAAATTAATATATTTTTTACATTTACATTTACATTTAGTCATTTAGCAGACGCTCTTATCCAGAGCGACTTACAGTAAGTACAGGGACATTCCCCCAAGGCAAGTAGGGTGAAGTGCCTTGCCCAAGGACACAACGTCAGTCTGCATGACCGGGAATCGAACTGGCAACCTTCGGATTACTAGCCCGACTCCCTCACCGCTCAGCCATCTGACTGATTTTTTGGAGATGAAGTAAACATGTAGCTAAATCATTAATGTCTGCACTTCAAAAAGTCAGAATTTACGTTTCCGAACACGGACTAAAGTGGTTTGCGCGCAGGAATTTACTCTACGGAACTGTCTTTTGAGATTCTGTTTCCGCCTGTTTGAAATTATTTGCAACACATTTTAGTTTAGCTTGACTTTTAGCCTGACACGGCTCAGGCTAGTTCCGAAGTATAAGTTACCTTGGTAACGTAGCTAGAACTAAAATAAGCCACCTTAATGGAACGGAACTCTCGCTAAAGTAAGTGAGACTTGGCGAGATAAGTCTAGCTTTTCCTTAATCGACGTTGATGGAACACCCCCCTGGTTGAGACCTAAGCTTGGTGTTGTGTTGTCATTTATGGTCAGAAGACTGGTTTTATCTCCCAATCTGCAGATTGATAAATACGTATTAAAATCCAGAACTCAACTGAACTTAGTCACTCCATTTATGAAGAGACGGACAAACACTTTCTTCATCAGTACCCAGCATGCAGTGCGGCATGTACAAAAACAACAGCTACGCAAGGGATCTCAGTTGTTGTGTTCGTTCAGTTAGATGTTTGTAATGTTATTGTTTGTTAGTTAATATAATCTTGTTGGTCACCTTGAGTGTGCATGCTGTGTAGTTTAATGGGAACAGAGAGTCGGCCATTTTACTATCACAGGCTATACTTGCAAAGAGCTGAACGTGGGCTGTGCCCTAGACCAGACCAATTGCCTATGAGGCTAATCTTGATTCTGGATTGACTGAGATTCTGGAAAGAGATCTACTCAAGAAGAGTCGATATCTGTGGTTTTCAAGCCATCTTTGAGAAAGTTTGAAAACAATGTTGTGGTTAATATGTTTTGATTGTGGGAGGCAACTTTTGGACTACACCTAAACCTCATGCGGCCACCGCACCACCTGCACTGGGAAAGAGGGAAACAGCATGGATGGGGAAAGTGTGTGGGCAGAGCAAGCAGTAGTAGTACATAAACTACATACGTCCTTTACTAAAGTGTATTCCGACTTTCATAAAGTTATTGTTGTAATCAAAGCTTTTAAAGAATGGATCTCTGCATGATGGGCCTGACCAGAGCACAGGTGGCCTGACAGAACACGCTTCAAAGTTGACACTTTCAAAAGGGTGGCATTTTAACCCTGTCAGTCCAAAATGTCTAAAAGTTGATACGCATGCCTTATTGCCAATGGGGAACAAAGAAGTCTCAAGAAACCATAATGTTGGCAGCATGGATATTTCTCTACAGTGACAATTTGTGAAGAATTTCAAAAAATGACTTCAAATCAGCCATTGATCCAATTGTCTTGAAATGTTGTGTACATGTATGAAATACATGTCTGTGTCATGTCAATTTTGTAATGGTTTGCAATGCTGAGGAGGAACCCGCCATTGCTGCCTGCAGCTATATTTATTAGGATTCCTCCGTAAGGAGGAAACCTATTGTTATTGTTAGTTTTATTAGGATTCCTCCGTAAGGAGGAAACCTATTGTTATTGTTAGTTTTATTAGGATTCCTCCGTAAGGAAGAAACCTATTGTTATTGTTAGTTTTATTATTATTATTCTAGTTCCATGGGAGTCAATGGCAGCCCCTAGAACCCTTGGATAACTTTTTGTTAAATTTGGCACACTCATTAAGGACAGTTCCTTCTATACCTACACCAAGTTTCATGTATCCCATCAGACCACTCTAGCGCCACCAATGGGTCAAAGTTGGACTTGTGTTTACACACGCAACTGATACGGACAAAAACTGATACTTTGATTCAATCACAAGTTCATATGAAGACTCTTGAGAATGTTTAGTACACAAATCTGAGGAAAAGTTGACTGTAACATGAAAAGTCGATTTGTGGTGAATATTTGAAACATGCATGCTTGGCTAATTGTTAACGAAATTTCCAATTAAATGTCTCCCCTGCTCTTCAGCGCGCGCGTGCTCCACATTCTCACACACTCAGCCTTTCCCTTGACACACGCGCGGGCTTGGCGAGACGCATACACAACATTTCAGGCAATTGTGGGCTGACCAAGCCCCCACTCATTCCTTGGCTTGAAGTGAAGGCCCTTGTGGATCTTGATGGTAATGCATTTTAGAAAAAGTTCTCAAAATCCTGAAACATTGATAGTATAGGCCAGGAGTAACTACCACACCACAAGTGACGCACCATTATCCATAGGTGGCGCTACGGCCAAGCCCCAATTTTCCATTTACAAAGTGATGCCATTCGCATCCCATTTGTCCCAAAATTCTGAAATTCATTAGATATGCCTTATTTCTCATGAGGAACAAAAAAGCCTCAACAACCTATAACGGCCGCCATATTGGATTTTTTTGTACAATAAAGATTTAGGAAACACGTTTTTTTGCTACTTCTCCTACAAATTTTGTCCAATCTTCCCCAGAATTGGCAGGTATCATCGTCAGAGCAACCCTCACTGAATTCTTCAACGGATTTTTGAATTTCAAAACCGTTTGTCCGGTACAGCCAATCAAAATCGTCAACAAAGCAACCAAACAGGAAGTTGGATCAAATCTCAGCAAATCTTTGAAATATCACCCCCAAACTTGGTGTGTCACGTGAAAGACACTACATCATGTTCCCATGTGAGAAGGCAAATTAATATCTTAAAAAATGATTGAAATAAAGGAAATCTAATTTATTTCTATCTAACGCTAAAATAATGCTTTACACATCCGCCAGTCAAAAAACTCTGATTCAATCACATGTTCATAAAGACTCTTGAGAATGTTTAGTACACAAATCTGAGAAAAGGTTGACTGTGAGATGAAAAGTAGATTTTTGGTGAATATTTGAAACATGCATGCTTGGCTAATTGCTAACGAAATTTCCAATGTAATGTCTCCCTCTGCTCCTCAGCGCGCGCGCTCCACATTCTCACACACTCAGCCTTTTCCTTGACACACGCGCAAGCTTGACGAGACGCATACACAACATTTCAGGCAATTGTGGGCTGACCAAGCCCCCACTCATTGCTTGGTCTTTAGCAAAGGCCCATGTGGATCTTGATGGTATTGCATTTCCGATTTTGTATGCAATGGTAAAAAGTTCTCAAAATCCTGAAACATTGATAGTATAGGCCAAGAGTAACTACCACACCACAAAATGCCCAATATCACCCATAAGTGACGCTACAGGCCACGCCCTGATACACAAAGATACAAGGCTTTCTGGAATGGGTAGGCTCAACCAAGCCCCCTCCCTTCACTCCTTGGCTTGAAATAAAAGCCCTTGTGGTTCTTGATGGTATTGCATTTCATATTTGGTATCCCATTGGTAAGTCTGTGGCATGGAATTTTACAGTGACTATTTGTAAAGAATATACATTTTTCAGTGGTTTGCAATGTTTGGAGGAATCCGCCATTGCTGCTTGCAGTTATATTTAGGATTCCTCCGTAAGGAGGAAACCTATTGTTATTGTTAGTTTTATTATTATTATTCTAGTTCCATGGGAGTCAATGGCAGCCCCTAGAACCCTTGGATAACTTTTTGTTAAATTTGGCACACTCATTAAGGACAGTTCCTTCTATACTTACACCAAGTTTCATGTATCCCATTAGACCACTCTAGCGCCACCAATGGGTCAAAGTTGGACTTGTGTTTACACACGCAACTTTTGAACCGTATGACTGATTTTCAAAAATGAGGTACCATTGGATTCCCTGGATCAAGCCGAGTTCAACGCACCCTATGACGTCAATTTCCCGTTATATAGATTTTCCGCTATTTCCGGTTGTATCAAAAACCTTTGAAAGCCTACTCCTCCTACAATTTTTGTCATATTTTCTTCAAAATGACCAGAGATGATCTTCAGACCAAGCCTCACAAAAGTTATCCCATGGCGTTTTGATTTTCTAAACCGTTTGTCCGGCACAGCCAATCAAAATCAGCAAAAAAGTAACCAAACAGGAACTTGGGTCAAATCTCAGCAAATCTCTGAGATATCAACACGTAACTTGGTATGTCACAAGGAAGACACTACAACATGTTACCATGTGCAAAGGCTATTTCATATCTCCAAAAATGGTTGATATAAAGCAAATCGAATTTATCGCTAACGCTAAAATAATGCTTTACACATCCGCCGGTCAAAAACTGATACTTTGATTCAATCACAAGTTCATATGAAGACTCTTGAGAATGTTTAGTACACAAATCTGAGGAAAAGTTGACTGTGAGATGAAAAGCCGATTTGTGGTGAATATTTGAAACATGCCTGCTTGGCTAATTGCTCATGAAATTTCCAATGTAATGTCTCCCTCTGCTCCTCAGCGCGCGCGTGCTCCACATTCTCACACACACAGCCTTTCCCTTGACACGCGCGAGCTTTGCGAGACACACACACACACACACACACAACATTTTTGGAAAAGGCAAGGACCAAGCCCCCACCCTTGGTCCTTGCCTTTTAGCAATGTGTCTTAGTAGCTATTCTGTGGCTAGTTAGGCTAGTAGCATATTTCTATTTTCTTGGAAATATTTACTCACAAATGAAAAGTCTCCCTTTGCTTTTCAGTGTTTGTGTTCCAAATTCTCTCACACACATGCTGGCCCCTTGACACTATTCATTCTATTTTCTTCAAAATATTTACTCACAAATGCATTAGTTTAGCTTTGAAAATGTGCTGTAAGAGGAGAATAGTGTGCAAAAAATATATAGTTTGGAAAATTGTATCTAAGGATCATTTGTAATTTAGAAGACATTTTCAAGGGGTCTGAATACTTTTGTAAGGAAATGTATGTGTAGGAAACATGTCTGGCAAATTCATATTCCTATGGAATTTGCTATCACATCAGATTTTTCGTAATTGGATTAAAGGTGTGTCAATAACTTTTGTTTAATTGTATTTACTAGTTTGATCATGTATTTTGTATGATTTGTTTTGGATAATGGAACCGGATATACGGGTTTGAAATAAGTATACGTTGGAAGGTGAACAGAAGGTTAGTACGTTGTTGACATCAAGAGAAGAACACCATTTTTTTGTGTGCAGAAGATTTTCGTTTACATTTGATCGTAAGTAATAAAAGCATACCTATTACAGCGGTAAACAACATGTATTATAGTGTTTAATTCGTATGATAACTTCAACATCATTTTATTCTGTTTTTGTTCTTGTTTAGTTGAGGTAGGGATTCGTCTTTGCTAGTAAACAGTAGGCTATGTATTTCAGCATAGCAAGCTATATATAACCTTTCTGCTTGTGTGAGACGGCGTATGGAATTAATGTTCTGTACGTGCCTGTACGGTTGGGTTATTCTATATTTCGTCATGTAATTGTGTTGTTTTAATGTGTGCCTTCCAAGTTTTTGTGACTGTACTTACAACACAAATGTTTTGGTCGAAATGGTAGCTAACTAGCTTAGTTAGCTGCATAGTTACCTAGCATTAGGCAGAAGGCAATAAAGAGAGGCGATAGGAGCGATCGCTAGATGTTTGAGTAGTTAATTGTGTTCAGACAGTGATGAAACCAAACGATAGAAGTTTAACCTAGTTCGTGTGCGTTGATGAATACATAGTCAATGTTTCATTGACTTGTTCCAGTATCACTTTGTGACTCTGTACTGTGTTGTAGATATGTTGGCCTAATGTTAATGTCGAGAAAAGCAGAGATGGCCCTTCGACATGCGGTTAGTACTATAAGTAAATGTACTTGCGGTATAGTTGGGTTAAATTGGCAGCGACAGTTGTGTGTAAATTGATGTGGGATCTTATAGTTAGTAATGTTCGTGGTAATTATTGTTTTCACTTGGTGATAGGTGGTGAAGTGTCTTGATCATTGTTCTGGGAGAACGGTCTTACAGATGTAACTTTACATGTGTCTGCACAGGTGATTGTGTAGGCTTCCAATGTTAGCATAGTCTTGCAGGGATTGACATTATTATGGTTTGTCTGCTTGTTTGGGACAAGTGTTTTTTTTGGTAGGGCAAGTGGAAAATAAATGTTCTTGCCCCACTGGACAAGGTAAAACTCAAACTAAATAAAATGCCATCTTACTTGCACTGGCCAGCGTGCAAATGTTGAGGATAGCCCACCGAAGTAGAGTTAGCCAATGTTTTAGCTAACTAATGTCAGTTTGCTAGTTGTATGTAACATTTCACTGAGTCTTGCAGCTGTTTGATTTACTGAAATAATTATGAAATGTTATGTTCTATTAGCCATTTCCTTAGTTTAGCAAGTCACAGAATTTTCAAGCTTTCATAGGTTAACTGAGAAGACACAGTAAATAATTCCTATTTTTATATAGACTTTAATAGTTTGTATATTTATTTTGTTTTAGACCACACAGACAAACAAACATATACAAACCCAAAGTTATTTTAGTAAAATAAATGAAGAATGCCTGTGCCTTGTTTAGTGTTCTTATCAACATTCTATGGTGACAACTAAACCCCAACCTTGAGTCAACAACACCCAAACTTCCCAACATCTGGGGGGTATTCCAAGTAGCGGGTTTAGTGAAAAGTTTGAGTTGTTTAACCCTGAAAAGAGGCATACTCCGAGTTCCACGTTCCAGAAAGAGAGGTAACGAAGCCTTTTGGTAAGTTGCCATGGTAACTTACGCTGTGAAACTAACCTGCTCGCTAGCAGGTTTTCTATGAAAAACTCTGCGTTTTCCTAGCAATCCCCACCCACTTTCGGATCTTGAAACAGTTTGCAGACATGTGGTGTCCTTTACTGGGTCGTCCGATCGATTACGAGCTAAATATAATTCGCATAGCCTTACGCCAGGAGAGGATTTTAAGACCGCGATTGGATGTACTTTCATTCCCCGATGAATACCTAAGCGAACGTTACCGTTTTTCATCACATTCAATAATTTATCTCACCAACATTCTCCATCCATACATTGCTAATGTGTAACACACCGTGGACGTGCTCTCAGAACAGACCAAATGATATGCGTTGCTCTCCGTTTCTTTGCCAACGGGAGTTTCCTATACAACATTGGCGATGCAGAACATCTCGGAAAAACAACAGTCTGCCGAGCCATAAGAAAAGTGGCCCTGGCACTGAAAGGCCTACTGCAGACCTACGTAGTCTTTCCTGGGCACAAACCTCTAAGGACCATCAAAGAGGAATTTCACATGATTTCAGGTGACTGATGTAGCACACCTTCAGTTTAAGTCAATGAAGAAATTTGAAATCATGTGAATGACAATGTTGCAATCTCAGACTGGGATGAGTAAATCCTTTCCATTTTGCAGGATTTCCCAATGTGATTGGCTGCATTGATGGCACCCACATCCCCATCATAGTCTCATTCATTAATGGATGGAGCTATGTGAATAGGAAGTCATTCCACAGCATTAATGTGCAGGTAGATTTACTGTCTTACAATACTAAAGACTACAGCACAACTTTAAAATATTGCAGCTAATATCTCTTCTCTGCACTGGCAAGATTATATGTGATGCAGCACATTTGATCTCAAATGTGGAGGCCAAATGGCCTGGCTCGGTACATGACTCAAGGATATATCGCGAGTCTACCCTGAGCAACAGAGTTGCAAATGGTAAGTTAAGCTTTGAACAAATAACATTCCCTTGTCTCCCTCTTCTACCACACTCACAATGTACCCACTATATACTTACAGGAGAGTTTCATGGCCACCTGCTTGGTGACAGAGGGTACCCATCAGCCCACTCTGATGACCCCTTACCATGACCCTGAGCCGGGCCCTCAGCCATGGTACAATGTGGCCCACTGCAGGACTAGAGCCCGGGTGGAGATGACCATAGGCATTCTCAAAGCCCGGTTCCAGTGCCTACGTAGACTGAGGGTAAAACCAGAGAGGGCATGTGATATTATTGTGGCATGTGTTGTTCTTCATAATATTGCCACTATTAGAGGAGAGCAACACCCTGCCGTACAAAACGACCCTGAGGACGACCATCCCCTCCAACCTGCAGATGTCCAAAATGGGAGAGAAGTCAGAGACATACTGTGCTGCACACACTTCCACCAACCCTGACACTGAAATAAACACAAATCATTACCATTTCATTTTGTCTTCTTTATTGCCTACAAATAGAAATGCAACAATTAATATTAATATATTGTTCTGACAATTAACACTCACTCACCTGTGACCATGCACCCACCTGCAGCTGGTGTTCTAGCAATTCAATTTCTAGATCCATCTTCTTTATCTTCCGCCCCAAATACACCATCTCTTGGTCAGTTTTCTCCATTTGTTTTAACAAATGGAGTTTGTAAAAGTCCTTAACTGGTAACTGGGAATACATTAGGATGACATTAAATCCCAGTTCTACACACAGAATTCACCTGCCATTTACTGAACATCTCACTGTCTGTAGCTGTGCTTTGGAGGTTGATGGACCCCTCTCCTGGCAAGGCTCATCCATGCTCTGTTCAACAGGATCGGACTGTGCATTTAGTTTTTACATTCATTACTCTCATCACGTCAGTGTACATTTTAAACTGACAATTACACCCAAGACTGTAAATAAAGTACACAGAGAGAGAACTATCATATATGTAGCTACCATATATGTAGGCCTCTCTGCAACCCCGTCTGTGGCAGCAGTCAATGTGTCCTCATCCTCATCATCATCCTGTGATGAAAGGTATTGTGTAGCAATACCTTTCAGTAACTTCAGGATAGTCACCACTACTATGCATAATGGAGTATTGAGTGGCCTACTTACAAGTGGTACCGTGCAAAGGCTTGCACAACGGCTCAACCACTCAGATTACACCATCAGTGACTAGAAGTGGACCAAAGTGGAAAATGAAAACACATTCACACACATACTCGCACATACTTACATCTTATGTAGGCACTTGTGTCCTGTGGGGTGATTGGCTCTGATGAGCTTCCTCCAGGGATGCCTTCAGCCACTGGACGGCCAATGTTGTGGCTCAGAGCCAGCTCTTCTGCAGAGGTCAGAGGTGCTGGTGGTGGCCCTCCACCCGTTTTGCATGCCTCTGCCTTCTTTCTATTTGCTGAATTGAACTCAGTGTTAATTTAAGCAAGATATCAGGCGACAGGACATTGTGTGTTTCCGCCACTACAGGATAAAATAGGCAATGAGGATATTCACTTTGTATGTCAAATATGATACCAAAGTGATGGAAGCTACAATCATGAACCTATAGGCCAAAAGGCTAAATATGCCTTACCTGTTTGTATTACGTTTTTATATTTCATTTTCAGTTGTTGCCAAGTGCGCTTCACGCCTGTGGGATTGCACCTATATGAACATTGTATTTGATTAAATTACAATTCCAACACTTTTTCACCTGCAATATTAACGGACATTAAATGTTCGATTTATGGACTAAATTCAAACTTACGCATTGACTCGATCAGCAATTCTTTCCCACGCCAATTGTCTGTCCTTCGCAGCTACAGCCGTATTACTTTTTTCCGAAATATGTGCTCGAACTCGCCATACACACGGATTAAAATTTCCAATTCCATTGCGGTGAAATAGGACGCCCTTTTTTGTCGCCTTTTTCCATGGTGAATCCTAGTATCGGAGCTCCATAGATGTTGGCTTTTAGTAGAACTCGTGCACGCGCTAAACTCAGAGTTGACGTACTCCGAGTCGAATTAACTAATTCATATCAGGTGTTCTGGAACCGAATTTTCGGAGTTTCCCATGTTACTCAACTCTGAGTTCAGGGTTAATCTCAGAGTTTGTTTAACCCGCTACCTGGAATACCCCCCTGGTATGTTACATTGTATAGTGTTTGTAATGTTTTTTTGATGTGCTTTTAGATGCCACGATCCAGCAAGAAATCGACAGCAGCCAAGAAAAGGACAGCTGCAGAGGCCACTATTGAGGTTTGACTTCCTTGTGAACAAAGCAAAACCAGCTTTTTTTACCCTTGTGCTGCCTTCGGGTCACATGACCCAAAGGTTCATAACGAACCATCGTTGTGTTTACCCAATTTTACCCAATACAAAAACAAATACAAATAATTTTCTTTTAACCTTCGCAATGTGGGGGGTCTGAGACAGCCCAACGGTTAAAAGAAAATGCTTCACTTTGTTTTTGTATGCGGTAAAGTTGTCGCAATACGATGGTGGGTCACAATGACTGATGGGTCAGAACGACCCGAAGATAACACAAGGGTTAAGTGATAAGATTAATGTAGAAAAATGAATGTGAATGAGCATTCTTAAGAACCTCATTGTTACAGACCTATGTTTGTAATTTTCCTAATTTAGTCAGTGTTTGTATAGTTGTGGTTGTGTGTTTTTTCTTTTCTATTCTCCCCTCTTTCTTCCTATTCACTGCATGCAGGTACGGTGTAGTTGGTGTTTCCCAATCCTGTGACCGGCAATCAGCTGCCCACTTCCAATCAGCTGTTTAGTTTCACATGAAATTACCGGAGTCGTCTGTTGTTTGGCAACACAGTTGCTTCTTTACAGTTTTTCAGAGAGACTTCTAGTTGAAATCATTGCTAATATTTTGGTAGAATGGTTTGCTACATAGTGCACTCCCTTACTACACCAGTTATTTTGTTCATGTTGATATGCAGTATTGTGCTTTGTTAGTGTGTTTTTTTGTGGACTTACATTTAGTCATTTAGCAGACGCTCTTATCCAGAGCGACTTACAGTAAGTACAGGGACATTCCCTTGAGGCAAGTAGGGTGAAGTGCCTTGCTTAAGGACACAACGTCATTTAGCACGGCCGGGAATCAAACTGGCAACCTTTAGATTACTAGCCGCTTCCCTAACCGCTCAGCCACCTGACTCCCATGGACTTGCACATGGGGGCTTTAAAATTGGTAAACTGTTTAACATGGGCATATTCTCCATCACACACAGCGAACCTCTGGTAACACAGGAGGGAAGGAACGGGTGCCACCTCATGTATGTTTAGTCTAGGCTCTAGGTGTTTACTAGATCAGATACTTTTTTGGCATTTGCTTTTCTTTGGCATTGTTAAGCATTTATTGTTTTTCTGTTGTGACAGTTGTGACAAACATCACTTTTAGTCACACAATTATCAATTAATGTTTCACGCATTGACATTCCCTCTTGTGTTAGGCAAAGAGGGTCATAACAGGTACTGACTAATGTTTGTATTAAGGGTTGGGGTTAAAGATGTATTTTCTGAAGTGAACTGTAGGGTCAATCAAAGTAAACAAACTAGTTTATCATTTAACAGTGAGCAGAGACCTCATGTGATTTCTTTAATGCTTGTTTTTGTGAATGTTTAAATGCTATTTGATAGTGAAACTATTTTAATGTTGATGGCTATAGACACTGTCTGAATCATTTATTAATAAATTTGTCACTAATTTCATGTCATGCTAATGTCATTTAATGATATACTTGAAGGACTGTGATCCTGTATTGACAAAATACAGACCATGACATTACATGGCCTTCCAAATGTTTTCCTGTTTTGTATTGTATAAAATGTAATTGTCTTAGGTTGCTGTCACTTATTTATGCACTACCATGTGTTTGAGAAGTCTTTACCTTTTTTCTGCCCCATAATTAAATAGCCATGTACTTTTGATGCCCAATATAAAAACGTGTTTGTTACTGCTAATAGCAGTAATGTACACTTGAGAAATATACCAATATAGCTTTATGAAGACTAGTCCTGCAGATGTGTAGTTATTATTCTTTAATATTGTTTTCCTGTTTTTCAGATGCGAAGGGAGAGCAGGCGGAAAGGTGATGCTGTTGCAGCATTACAGTCTGATTTTTCTCTATCCACTGATCCCCCTTCTACCCCTTGTGATATCCCACCTCCTTCTTCATCCCCCACCCCAAGCTTCACCTACTCTGATTTTCCTCCTCTTCCGACCTCTCAGTCATCTGTCTTTAGGCCCTGTGATTCTCTTTCACAGTCTGTGCCTCTGTCGAGATGTGAGACAGAGACCTCACATTCTCATTCACAGGCCGGTGATAACCAAACTGTTCCTCTTAAATCTGCAAGGTGTGCTCCACTACCACACCGTTCTGATGGTGACTCTCACCATGTAATAAACTTTTAACAAAACTCTGAACAAAACTCTGAACAAAACTCTGAACAAAACTCTTAACAAAACTCTGAACAAAACTCTGAACAAAACTCCGAACTTTGAAAATCTTGAACTAATACCTTCTGCAGTGTTACTGAGCACCATGTATCCAAGCTGTAATAACAGGTTTCTACAAGGAACTTTTCATCAAGGACATGTGATGTTTGGAGAAAATGCAGGTGTACAATGTCTGACAAACAGTTTAACAGCAATTTTGATGAATGAATTAAAAGATGTGTGCACATGGCAATGTAGTGACGTTGATAATATTCTTGTGAATGGAAACAAGCTTTACACATCAGTGCAGAACTGCAATCAGGTAAATGATACTCATCTATTGGTAAGTGATTTGCCAAAGTCTCTTGTGCTTCATCATGTTGATTTTACAATAAATCTTGGACAAGCATTTAGTGGCATAGTAGGACTACATGATTATGATCCAGAGTTGGCAGATATGTCAATAAGCCTTTATGAAGCACTGCAGAGAGTATTACTAGGAGATGACAACTGTTTTTTGACAATGAATAAAAGTACATGTGCCATTATTAAACACACCAGTGGTTACGCAGTGTTTGATTCCCACGCACGCAGCTATGATGGCCTTGTTCATCCAACAGGAAAAAGTGTTGTGTGTTTCTTTCAAACTTTTGAGGATATGTACAGTCAGCACATTAACAGGCTTGCAAGTTCAATGAATGCCTTTGGAAAACCTTTTGAGGTAACTGGAATCAGCGTAACAATGAAATGTGAAGACGGACCCAACGTCAACACTAAACCAGTACACAGAGGGGTATTCGTCGTAGCTCGCTAAGCGGTTTAGCGAGCTAATTTTCAGGCTAAGATAAAAAACGCCCCTCTTTTTGGTTCGTGGAAGCAACTTTCGATAAATCACCATAGTAACATATCAATTAGCACAAACCTGCTCCAGAGCAGGCTAACGTAAGTGTAGCTGGATAAGCTTGCCACACCCCCGGAAAATAACATGGCAGCTCCCTTTTTGAGAGACCCAGTTGACCAAGGAGCTATATTTTAGTTCGATTAGCTTTCCATACCAATAGAGTTCTTCGCGATTGCCAAGATCCTTTATTTCTCACGGATGAGTTGTTGTTTGAGCGATATCGATTTAGCGGACAAGGACTCATTTATTTGCAAGACCTTCTCGGGCCGTACATTGCAAATATCACACGCCGCAGCAAGCTTTATTATGAGCTTATGCTGCTGTATGTGAATATGTAACGCTATGTTTTAGGAAATGTCTTGTCTTATCTGTTGTGCCTGTGCTTTTTATGTTTCACTGTGGGAGAGTGGGAAACGTCATATCGATTCCATTTTATGTCTTGACATGTGAAGAAATTGACAATAAACTTTAACTGTGCTTCAGACTCTGCATAGCCTTGAGTTTTTTTGCGTCAGGTATAGGCAACATTTTTATACAGTATAGGCGATGCAGAAAACATTGGCAAAGCCGCAGCATGCGTTGCTGTAAGAAAAGTGTACTTGGCGCTTAACCAGCTGATGAATCAATTCATCATATTCCCTGGCCATGTCCCAGTCAATTAAATCAAAGAGGGATTTACACATAGGCCTACATGCATATACACATATATAGTACATGATATAAGCTCAGTAGCCTACATATATCCTCATAAGTGTCTGAATTCGTATCAATTAGATACTCTTTGGCCTTGTTTTTATCTAGCCTACTTATTCTGAAAGAGTTGAGATCATTATTTTCGCTTGCAAGATCTCATTCGATTATTAATTTCCATTAAGCCTACTGCCAGCAGGCACATTTAAAGAAATGTGATCTGATTGGGCTAATGAGGCACTTAAGATGAGCCTATACATTTCCCCAAAACTTTCGCATTTATAGCTTATCGGAAATTTTGCCAAGCTGCTTGTCTTGCTCTGGCAGCGGCGGTGTTTGACTTAGCCATGATAATATTCTTATTGTCTTCGCAAAGACAGACTCATTATAATAGTTTGCTCGGATGGCGAGAATAGCCTATCACCGCTCTCTCTTTCGTCTTTTCCGCCATCATACCGTTAGAAAATCACGGTTTTGGTGATCGACCTTTCCTGCCTTTTGAAGTAGGATGTGCACATGCAATTTCCCTGATAAGTTTAGCCTGATTGAAATTAACCACATGATTTGGATGCGGATCAGCCGTTGACGAACCGATATTTGCTGTTCTCACTCATCTCGCTAATGTTAACGGGCTAAAGGGACAATTGATTAACTTAGCTTCAACCCTTACGACGAACGGGGCCCAGGTCTAGTAGACGGAAACGCAATTCAATGCCTTGAAACCACAAGTAACAACAGAGGTATTTGTTGATGTGAATATTCATGATCCCAAGAGCACTTTTGAAACACAAACAGAGTGTGGTCATTCATTGCCATCACAAAATGAGAATGAGTTGTGTGAAAACAAAAGGCCTATCAATGCTACTAGTGATGAAATACTTTCGACAACAAAAAGTATTGATCTAACTGTAGACAAATACAATGAGTGTTGATAACACACTGAATGTTATAGACTGTAGGGCTAGTGGGTCCGTGTACCTTGTGGCCATTGGTTTTTCTATTTTGCAACCCCTGTCAGTTGTGTGTCTATGTAAACTGCAAAGGTATCCCACATGACCTCAACTTTCTTACTATGATTGCCTCAATGCACTTCATTAAGACGTACAACAGAACTGAAAGCGTAATTTAGGTGGGGGGAGGGAGGGTTGGGGCGTGGAGTGTTACTTGCACGGGTGTGATTGATACTGTCTGGCACTTTTGGCCTTGTTTGAACACACACTGGAGCCCCATTTTGTAATGTTTCTAATATATATTAAAGAAACTTAATATATATTAAAGAAACTTGGGTTCATCAAAGATTTATTAACTAAGTAGCAACTAGCAAACGCGGTCAACATGTGCCTTCAGTTTGGTATGTGTGTCTTCTACTAAAGAACCTGCTGCCATGTCGTCAAGATTGTAGGCCTGCAGATCACAGGAACATTTTTTTTAAAGCTAGTCGTTGCTGTCCTCTGGTGTTCGCAAGTAATAACACCCCCAATAGTTTCACATTTTTCCCCCTCTCTCTCTTTTTCACTTGTGCCAGTATGCATAATACGGCCGATCAAACAAATGAGTAAATGGCTCGTTATACCGTTTGTGTTATATGGATATTCCGTAATTCCAAAATGAAACAAAACAACGGAAACCAAGCCTTTCCCCATCATCTGGTTCTGACATCCAAAATGGACAAAACGATATTACGAGGCTATTTTTCATTTTTTGCAGATACCAGCATAAAGGATATGGAATAATCAAACAAACGAGTAAATGGCTCGTAATACCATTTGTGTTATATGGTTATTCCGTTATTCCAAAATAAAATAAAACAACCAAAAACAAGCCGTTATACTTAAATGTGTGTTCGACTTACTAAAGTGACAAAACGATGTATACTGCCCTATTTTGCGTTTGTCAACACGGGTTGCAAAATAGAAAAACCAATGGCCACAAGGTACACGGACCCTAGTGCAACAACAGAAACAGAAAATATGTGTACAGACAGAATAAAAAAATTTGACTTGAATGTCACAACTTTGGACGATGTTGAAGTGTGTAAAAATACTGATGATGTTGTAGTTGGTGATGTGACACTGCCAACGTGGACGTTTTCTCCCTTAACATTTATGCATCAAACTGCGTTATGTTCACAGTTCGATTTGCAGAATGTAAATGATAACCATGATTCAACCATAATTCAACAATGCACAGTATTAAGTTGTCCATGTGAATCAAAAGCTATCAGAAAAGATGGAAACTGCTTGTTCCGGTCACTGGCTATGGCAATTTGCGGCAATGAAAGCCCTCACATGAAAATACGAAAAAATGTGGTAAGACACTTAATGAAAAATGAGGAAACATTTCAAAAGTATTTGACAACTGAATACACTTCTGTAGAACACTACATAAAGTCTTCACGAATGATGTATGCAAACACATGGGGCACTGAATTGGAAATTATAAGTGCAGCAGATCTGTTCCGTACTGACATTTACACATCTAATTCTGATCGCTGGAACATCTACAAAAGTCTTTCAAGAACAAGTGACGATGCCATATATTTGAATCATGTCAATGGGAATCATTATGAATTGGTAACTTGTGTAACGGATACACATTGTGAAGGTGCATGCGCATCATTGTGCCAAGCAAAAAAAGCAATGCCAAAGTGTAATGTAAATTTGAGGAAAAGGTTATCAACAACTGGTAAAATACAACAAAGTCAAGATAAAGCTGCCATTAAGAAGCAAAAATATCAGAATGATATTCAATTCCGACAAAATTGCAAAATGTTGCAACAAAAATTATATGCAACGGATGATCAATTCAGAAAAACAAAATTGCAGTCCATCCAAGATCAGTACAGAACAGATGAGGACTTTCAAACTAAAGTTAAAGAATACAGTCAAAGGAAATACAAATGTGATGAAGACTTTCAAACTAAAGTTAAGGAATACAGTCAAAGGAAATACAAATGTGATGAAGACTTTCAAACTAAAATTAAAGAATACAGTCAAAGGAAATACAAATGTGATGAAGACTTTCAAACTAAAGTTAAAGAATACAGTCAAAGGAAATACAAGTGTGATGCAGATTTTAAAAAGAAAGTTAAAGAATTTAGCAAGAATAAATACAAATGTGATGCAGACTTTCAAAGCAGTGTAAAAACACAAGGCATGCAAACATATATTTATAAGAAAAATCAGACATATTCCATGGATTTTGTCATCGAATCTTTTAGAAAAAAATTCAAAACAGGCCCTCAATTTGTTTGCTCAGTTTGTCATCACCAGCTTTTTCGAAAGCAAGTCATTGAATGTAAACATGATACGTACACAACCAGTCCAACTGTTGTTGCTTTGGCTAAAAAGTGCATTACAGAAACATATTTACAGACATGTAATGAAGAATGTGATGATAACTGCACTGCTCATATTCAATCATCTAAGTTGTGGATATGTCACACATGTCACCGTAAAATATGTGCTGGTAGAATGCCTGAACAAAGTGTAGCCAATAATTTGCATTTGGAAGCCATTCCTTCTCAGCTACAGTGCTTAAATTCTCTTGAGCAACACTTAATAGCGAAAAATATTCCTTTTATGAAACTTTTGGCATTACCAAAAGGTGGACAAAATGGTTGTCATGGACCTGTCGTGTGTGTTCCATCTAATGTCAATCAAGTAACAAACATGCTTCCAAGAAATGATGGAAATGATTTAATGTTACGAATTAAACTGAAACGCAAATTAACATACAAGGGGCATTATGAATATAAACATGTACATACAAACCATGTCTATAATGCCTTAGAGTACTTAAAGTTAAATAACAAATGGTATCATGACATTAGCATCAATAAAGAATGGGTTAACCCTCTGGACAAAATAGACGATGTGCAAGTCAGTGATCATCAACAAAATGTCATCAGTGACACACTCCAAAATGCGGAAAATACTGATCATACACATATGGAAATTTGCAATAATAATAACACAACATCTCAAGTTGACACAACTGTTGGAGATGTAAATAAAAACAGTGAAATATGTATTACTGCTGTGCCAAAAGACATGGTTAGTGAACCAATGCAAACAACAAGCGTTGCTAATGAAAGAAAAAAGAACACAACGGAAAATGATTCAGAAAGTGATGATCCTGAATGTAGCCCTGTGGGATTTTGGGGTATTTCCACAATCATTGTATTGTCATTTGTTTATTTTATTTGAAATTGTACGATTTATAATGTTAAATATGTTTAAAATGTTATATCTCAAAAGATATGTTTAACAGTTAAAAAGGTTATTGTGTAAGAAACAATATAGTACATTTAATAATTTAGAACGGTACATATTTTATTGTGAAGGGTTGGGAGTGATGACGTGGTGTCTGCTGTTTGTGGATTGGTAGAGTGGAGTGAAGGAGAAGGAGGGAGGAATGCAAAAAATGATAGAATGGCGAAGGAGTGAGTAGTCCGCGTGTGAGTGTAAGAGAAGAGAACGTGTATGATATTGTTGTTTGTTGTTTTATTATCGGCGAGATGGTAAAGACACAGACATTAATTCTACGGACAAGAAGCAAAGAATATATGCTCAAGCTAGTCTAACTTACTGTGTGTAAGCTAGCTAGCTAGCACTGCGTGTTTTATTCACTAACTCAGTGAATTAAATAGCTAGCTGTTAGCCAACCCGGCTGAATACAGCAAGTCACGTTTGTTGCCTGCGCAGGGACAATTTGCACGGGAGTTTTGTTAAAACCGTTAGAAAAACCAGATAGCGCCGTGAGCTACGTGGATGCTCACGGTTCCTCTGGCCACTTTGGAGGAAGAACGTAGACACCAACGCTCGCTACTCGTCGAACAACTGCCCATTCCTCGTTGTACTGCGGTCGGAGGGAGGTATCACTGATAGACAAACACACACAGCACTACACACGGTACCATTATTTTGTTTGGCTCAATAGAGTGAAGTGACCATTGGTTTTAGGTCTCACCGCCCCCGAGCATCGTATCAGGCCTGCAACGGGTTTTAGTTGGGGATCGTTCTGTATGTGCCGGCCTGTGTGTGTGAATGTGACCTGTGTATTTTGCATACGAAGTAATGTATGGTCAATGTGTTTGTTGTTGATAAAAGTACACTAAACGTGAATGTACTGGAAACTTGCAAGTGGGTATTTCATTTACTGTTAATGTGTATGTTCTTGTTGGGAAAATAGTAATAAGTGAAAGTTAAAAAGGAATCTATAAAGCTTAATACTAGGGCATTAATTAATTAATTAAAAAGAGAGAGAGATCTCTCACTACAAGAAGAATTCGGGGAGCGCACTCCAAACAAGTACAAGACCTGCTAGGGGGTGCTACATGAAGAAGAGTTGACATACACTGAACAAACACATGGAATGTTTCTAGACACATGTTTACAACCAGTAGATATTGCTCAAGAAGTGTTGGATCAACATTTTGACTCTGTGTTATCAGTTGCCCCTGCTGAGAATAATCACCCCATTAAACTGTTAGAAGATGCTACAAATGAAGGAAAATGTTTTCCTATGTTATATCCAACGGGAGCTCCTACTTTTCATGACCCTCGCAAAGAAAAAATAACCCTGGCAAAATATTTAAACACGCGTCTACTAAATGCTGATGGCAGATTTGCTAAAAACACAGACTTTATATTCTATGCGCAGTACATATCAGAGGTGCAACAAGTTTTGTCAAATGTATCAATTGCCATGCGCAAAGGTTTAGGCACTGAATTGCCGTACAAAGAGCAACCCAATTTTCTAACTGATGCAGAATCTTTAAAACGAGTGTTAAAAAATGACGAAGGTTACAAGTTTTTACGACCTATACGTGGAACACCCCCCTTTTGGCAATCTGCACAAAAAGATCTGTTTGCTATGATACGCCAACTCGGAATCCCCACATGGTTTTGTTAATTTTCCTCAGCTGACATGCGCTGGCCTGAAATGATAACAACACTCAGTCATGAACAAAATAAAAATGTTCCTACAGATGAACTGACTTGGTCAGAGAAATGTGCCTTGTTGAAACAAAACCCAGTTACAGCTGCAAGAATGTTTGACCACAGATGGCACAGTTTCTTGAAAGATGTGATCATGTCTCCAGCTGCTCCTATTGGAAAAATATCGGACTACTTTTACCGTGTAGAATTTCAAAACAGAGGCTCCCCTCATTGTCATTGCTTGTTCTGGGTGGAATCAGCACCTCAAATTGACAAAGACCCTGATGATAAGGTTGTAGACTTTATTGACATATGTATCTTGTGAACTGCCATCATCCGACGATGAAGAAATGTGTGAGATTGTCAACACAGTGCAAAAGCATAGCACTAAGCACTCAAAAACCTGTAGGAAAAAGAAAACTGAATGTCGGTTTAACTTCCCACGACCCCCATCTTGTCGAACATTTATTGATCGTATTGTCAAACCTGCACAAAATCAATGCAATACAGAACAATCACATCAACCAATGACTGAGGAAGATGAATTGAGAAAACTGATGACACCAGACATGGCTGAAAAGATTTTGAAAATGGTCAGAACAACTTTACTAAATAGTGATCAAACATTTTAATCGCCAGAGGAACTCTTTGAAAGCATCGGAATTTCACAATTGCTTTTTGAAATTGCAAATTCACAACTAACCAATAAAACCAACGTTGTTTTAAAAAGAAAGCCCGGTGACATTTGGATTAACCAATTTAACAAAGACCTGTTACGAGCTTGGAATGCCAATATGGATATTCAGTACATTGTGGATGCATATTCTTGTGTAGTGTACATTATTTCTTATATATCCAAAGCAGAGAGAGAAATGGGATTGTTACTAGATTGTGCACAAAAAGAAGGAACTAAAGGCAATCTGGATGCCAAAGCTGCATTCAAATCACTTGGCAGTGTTTACCTTCATAATAGAGAAGTGTCTGCACAAGAAGCAGTATATAGACTGACTGGAATGCATTTAAAGGAATGCTCACGCAAAGTAACTTTCATACCAACAGGAGAACACCCTATGCGCATGAGTTTACCTTTGAGTGTATTGCAAGACAGAAAACTAAATGACAACAATGAACAAAACACTATATGGATGACAAGTGTAATAGAGAGGTATAAACATAGACCACAATCACCACCGTTCCAAAATATGTGCCTTGCCACGTTTTGCTCAGAATATCGAGTCTTGAGTCAAAGTGAAGTCCCAGCTAATCCAAGCGAATCTGTCATTCAACTTCAGGACAAATATGGTTACATTAAAAAAAGGTTGCGCACAGAACCAGCTGTTATTAGATATGCAAGACTGTCACCCACAAAAGATCCAGAAAAATACCATCATAGCCAGCTCCAATTGTTTTTGCCCCACTATGAAGACTGTCAATTGAAACCACATCCTTTTGTATCATTCGAAGAGTTTTACAATGTTGGAATTGTACGTGATTTCAGTGATAACATAGACACAGTTAAAGAAATTATTGAGAATAATAGGTCTTTGTATGAACAAAATTCTGACAAACTAGATGATGCTCAACTTGTCATGGAACAACAGGGTGATTTGGATGATGCATGGGCACATATTTGTCCGCAATCTGAAATGGAACGGTTTCAGTGTTTACAATCACAGGACATAATTCATGATGAAAATGATTTACAGCCCATTTCTGAAAATATTCCAGACTTGACAGAAACTGTGCCTATGACGGGTAACATAGAAGTTAGAAAAACATTTATGACTAAAGAAGCAGCATGGGACATAATGAGATCTTTAAATGATGAGCAAGCGCGCATATTTTACAAACTACGTCAGTGGAGTTTAGAAACAGTATGGGGACAAAAACCACAACCAATACACCTTTTTGTCACTGGTGGAGCAGGTACAGGAAAAAGCCGTTTGATAAAAGCCATACATTATGAGTTGTCACAAATTCTAGTGCAACTATGTACAAACCCTGATGACACTACAGTGCTATTAACAGCTCCTACAGGCGTTGCCGCATATAACATTAATGCTGCTACAATACACAATACTTTTTGTATTGGCACAGATGTGCGATTACCTTACCAGCCGTTAGGTGAGGAAAAGATCAAGTCTTTACGAGCAAAACTTTCCAATTTGCAATTACTGATCATCGATGAAATATCAATGGTAGACACCAGACTGTTTGCATACATTCACGGAAGACTAAGACAAATAAAACAGTGCGCAGATCATTCTTTGTTTGGAAAAGTTAGCATTGTTGCGGTTGGAGATTTTTACCAGTTACCACCTGTTAAAGGGAAACCTCTGTACAGTGATATGACAGGACTAAACATTTGGAACGATCACTTTGAAATTGCAAATTTGACACAAGTTGTGAGACAAAAAGATTCTACTTTTGCTGAGCTGCTGAATCGCATACGTGTCCATGAAAAATCAACTCCTATGTTGCCTGCAGACGTTGAGATATTGAAACAATGCGAAACAGGAGGAGTCTTGAATGTATTGCACATTTTTGCAACAAATAAACAGGTTTGCTATTATAACTCTGAAATGCTCAATTCAATTTGCCCAAATGCTATAACTATTGAAGCACAAGACTTTGAGCGAAATCCAAAAACAGGACGTATGGAAAGAAAGAATGGCCACCACAGCAAAGTTTTTAATACCTGTCTTAAGCCAAGTGTCAATGTGGGAATACAAGCTCGCATCATGCTGACTAAAAACATTGATGTTTTAGATGGACTTGTTAATGGTGCTTTCGGGACAGTTTTCCAAATCATGTTTGATACAGACAAATACTTTCCCTCTTTAATACATGTTGAATTTGATGATGGCAAAATTGGACAACTGCAAAGAGCTAAAATAACTACACCAAACAATACTCATCGAAACATCACAATCATTAAACCCGTAGAAGACAGAGTCTCAAACAATGGTGGAATACGGCGGCAGTACCCATTACAATTAGCCTGGGCTTGTACCGTACACAAAGTTCAAGGTTTAACAGTTAACAGTGCAGTGGTAAACTTGAAAAAAATATTTTCACCAGGACAAGCTTACGTCGCTTTAAGTCGTGTCTCTTCTCTGTCAGGCTTAGTAATTGAAGACTTGAAAGAGTCAAAGATTTATTGCAACAGTAATATCAAAGATGTTCTTGCAACAATGCCAACATTCATCTCCAAAAACTCACCTTCAACCACTCCATTATTCACAATTGCTTTTCATAACATTCAAAGTCTCAATGCACATTTTAAAAACATGCAAGCAAACAACAGTATTTTGAAATCACAATGCATTTGTGTTGCTGAAACATGGCTTCAACCAAACTTTCCAACTGAACATTTACTTTTACCTAACTTCACGTTTTACAACAACACACGTTTCAATTGTTACAGTCCAATAAACAGTTTCACCAAGACTTTAAAACTTCAGGCAAATGGTGGTGTTGGAATATATTGTCAAACAGATCAAAACATTGAAGTCAACACACCATGTAATACAAATCTGGAATCATTAGTCTTCCACGTTCCACAGTTTCAATTAATCGCTGCAGTTCTATACAGGCCCCAAACATACCAAGTTGACATATTTAAAGAAAATCTATTACATCTTATTGCTGAAATTAACACATTTCCAGGAGCTAAAATGATCATGGGAGACTTTAATGAAAATCTGCTTACTTCTAAAACAATACAAACTGTTTTTGAACAACACCATTACATTCAATTAGTTGACTTTTCAACCACTGATGCACAATAATAGATCATGTATACACAAAAGATGTCCAATTTCAAATATCGCTTGAATTGTTGTCAACATATTACAGTCATCATAATGCTATACTAATTCACATAAAGTAACTACACATTATCTGCTAAACAATGCATGTTAAAACAAAAGTCATAGCTTAAGTAAATCAACGTAGTATACACATTAACTAATATATTTTCAAACACACTATTTGTACAGCAGGTGAGAGATAAATTATATCATATTAAATAATGAATTTCCATATTTTTCTGTTAATTTATGAAAAAACACTTCAAGGACTTATATGACATTAACATGTCAACATGTAACAGGTAACTTATGCTTTGTATTTTATAAGCTTCATGTATTGTACAATGTTATGACACTTATTTGTATGAAATTACTAAATGTTAAAGTGCTATAACAACATGTTTTGTAGTCGTGTTGATATTTAAATATCATTCTGTAATTTTCTCTCCCAGCCTTCTGGCAGCACACACACACACACACACACACACACACACACACACACACACACACACATACACACTCACACAATGCTGTGCAATACTTTTCTCATCAGCACACTAATCCTTGTGCTTTAAAATGTTGGACTACATTCAACCACCCAACATCTGAAACCTCAAGTACCACATCAGGTAATGTAAATGACACATTTCATATGTTTTTACTGTAATAAAGCTTACGTTACACACCACACT
Source organism: Osmerus mordax (assembly GCF_038355195.1). NCBI lineage: Eukaryota > Metazoa > Chordata > Actinopteri > Osmeriformes > Osmeridae > Osmerus > Osmerus mordax. The sequence goes on from NC_090052.1 coordinate 10,378,872, forward strand.
CATACAATTTTCATGTTTGCTTTTCAGCAATCACCTCAAACCTTCAAGCCATGTGGACCTATCACTGCTTCCATCATTCATCAACCTTGGTTTGGCAAGACTAAAGCAACTTCAATTACAAGGTAGGTAATTACTTACTTACAATTGTATTCTTTCTGGGGCAAACATTTATTTTCTTTCTATATTGTTTCACTGCATTAAAATATATATTTACGTATCACTAAAGGAGCCTTGTCCAGATACCAAACACAGCATTGAAATCTTCTTGCTGAATCCTTATGCTTTGAAATGGTGGATTTCATTAAACCAGCCAACTACTGAAAACTCTCTCACCACCACTACTACATCAAGTAAAGTATATTATACATTTACCAAGTTTTTATTGTAATAAAGGTCACATTGTAAACATGATTCTCTTAAAATCTTAATGTTTTGCTTTTCAGCTACCCACTTCAGGCCTTTAAACCTTGTGGAAGTACCAATGGTTTCATCATTCAGCAATTTCAGTCTGGAAACACTAAAACACCTGCACTAAAAAGTATGCTTTTATACCTACCTACTTACAATTAACAATTAGTCTCTCTTGGGGCAAAATGTCTGTTCTACCTAAATTGTTTTACTGCATCAACTAAATATTTATGTATAATTACAGGAGCCTAGTCCAGATTTCAACCAAGCATTGAGATATTCTCGCTGAATACCCTGAGAAACTACTATTACTATACTGACAACTAAGATGTCTCCTGAACGCTGGCTGATAAGACCCTACTCCTTCCTACCTTGTGGTAAATATATTTATAATTGATTTTTCTTTGGATTTCACAATCCATACACTGTAAACATATTAACATGAAGACAAAACATGTAGTTACAGCATAATAGTGCCTAGTAATCCTATACACAAAATATTGTACAGTACAACATGTACAACATATATATTTCAACAAACACAATCACATATGTGCTTAAAATAATTCACCTATACACTGCTTACTGTCAATAACATATTTGTAACACATGCAAATGTCACAAATGCACCTTTTAATGTTTCATTTATTCAATATTTTGTTTATATACATATACATGTTTCTCTATTTTGTGTTTCCACACAGGCTAACTACAATTATCTAAAATGTGAAGCATAACTCAATGAAAACTCTGGACCACTGGATACAACATCAAGAACTGGATGTACAGATATCAAAGAAGTCTGTGGCTGCCTGAAATTTCACAAGGATGTTGATGGACCATGTGTTTTAAATCCACCCTACTTAACAACCTTCTAATTCATAACAATCCAAAGTCACGCATGAGAATTGTATTGCACTCAATATTACACATTACACGATTGCAGCATACAGTACATCACATTTTGTATTATATTGTGTCAGCATAGAATATGTAGAAAGACACACATTACACAAATTTAGCACTGCAAATACATTCCACAATCATTGCACAATTTTTCCCCACTTTTGTTCTCATTTACATTTTACTATAATACATGTGTTTCTGCATTTGTGCATATTTTGTTTCTTGTTACCTTAGCTATATATACAACAAGCTACCTTAAAAGAAATGACATATGAAATGTTTCTATTTCTGAATTCCCACTTAAACATTTTTAACACCACTTCCCTTACTTAATATTGATAAGTTTTCAATGCAATTTTCTTTGTTAATATGTCAAATGTATACCTTTACCAAATAAAATACTTGTATTCTTACACAACTGCCTCTTGCCCCCTATTTCAAAAACTAATTCAATCACTAGACATGAGGCAAGGGAAAGCCCTTCACTCTGCAGTATGCTTTTTTTTGTATATGTCAGATTTTCCAACTAAACAACTCAATTCCACTAACCAGTTCCCTTATTGATAAACTGGTAAAACACAGGCTTAACAGTTTGTTATTGTATTTTTTCTCTTTTTAGTTATCAGTGAAATATAGATTTGCAAAGTTACTAGCTCTGTGCACAAGTGTAGTAACGAACATCCGCTGTAGCCAGTGATGGCAAAAATAGCCAGTCATGCCAATAAAATGTTGGCAAATCAGTTTCCGGTTTCCTTGAGGCAATCACCCGCGTCGCCAAAAATGTCCAGTTTTAGTTGATGTCTCCAAGACCTGCTTAAAATAAGCATCAGTGATGTCCATTGAATTGTAAATGCCTGGTCCCTGCTCCAAAAAGCAAGCAAAACAAGGGATTCAAACTCTACATATTGAGTTATCTGCACAACTATGAAATTAAGTAGTTTAATGTGATGTGCCGGCCAGCTAGCAAATAAGCTAGTTACTGATGTGTTTATTTTTAGTGTAATATAGAAGCTTGTTTTTCTTCATTTTACATGCAAACTATCCGTTTATATGTATTATCATCTGTATTTCTGTCATTCTCAGTTTTTTAATAAAAATCAGGACGAGTCGTGGTCAGGGCATTGTGCTACAGCTCCATAAAAAAGCTGAGAAACCTCACTGTTTGAGTGTATGGTGAAGTTAGGATTGATAACGACATGCAGCTGTACCTGTTGTTCCCCCCAACTGATCCGGGAATCTCAGCTAGGATCAAGGCCTGCCTCACAGACATCTCCACCTGGATGACCAAGCACCACCTCCAGCTGAACCTAGCCAAACAGAACTTCTCATCATCCCGGCCAAACCCTCCATCTTCCACAATCTGTCAATAACCCTGATAGGTTCATCCTCTGCCAGGAACCTCAGGGTTCCCATGGATGACGAGCTCTCCCTCACAGTTTACAATGCTGCAGTCTCCCCTGGTCGTGTAGATTCACCCTCTACAACTTCTGTAAGATCAGGGGATACCTGTCTGAGCATTCCACCCAGCTGCTAGTCCAAGCACTTGTCGTCTCCAAGTTAAACTACTGCAACTCACTGCTCGCCACTCTACCAGCATGCGCAACCCGCCCTCTCTAGAGAATTCAGAACGCAGCAGCCCGCCTGGTCTTCAATCTACCCAGACGCTCCCATGTTACCCGGCTCCTCATCTTTCTCCACTGCCTACCCATCACAGCCCGTATCAGATTCAAGACCCTGGTACTGACCTTCCGAGTGCTGAACGGGACTGCACTTGACTACATCAAGTCTCTCCTCCAGCCTTACACCCCCACCTGCCACCTACAGTCTTCTTCTGACAACCACCTGGTGGTCCCACTGCTCAAGACCGTTTGGTCCCAACACAAGCTCTTCTCCTGTCTGGCCCCCAGTGGTGAAATCAACTCCCCACCTCCATCAGAGACTGACTGTCTCACCACCTTCAAGAAAAGGCTCAAGACACTTGTTTCTGATTCCACTCATGGAAGTTCTATGTTCCACACAAAAGAACACTCTGATGTCTTCGGGAGACAAAGCAAACAGTTTTAGTCCAAAGAAGTTAGTAAAATGATACATTTAAAGCTGCTGTCTTAGCGACTCTAATTCCCTCAACATATCTTCATACTGCTCCCAATCCAGACATACAGTACCGCTGACCCCAGAGTCGTGGTCAACAACAATCAAGACCATAACATGTTGCTCAATGTCCTCCTCTGGCTCTGCTGGGTCAGGTTCTGGACATTGTGGTCAAGATCAACGCTCCCAAACACCAGCATGTGACTTATTGGTATTGGTACTTATTGGTATTCCACTCAAATAACAAAGGAACAGAGCCTGCTGCTAAAACCCGTCTACCCTTAGCAGTAGTGATGATTTCATGGTCTTGGAAATGTCAACTCCATACCTTGATGTGTGGGGTCACCAGAATTCCACCCTCCTTATTTTGTGCAGCCACAGCGAACAAAGGCAGGTGTCTTTTGAGAAACAATGGAAGGGCAAATTGCTGTTATAACGACCAACCCACAGTAGCTTGAAACTTAAATGAGTCACGTACATTATATTTCTTTTTACTTAATTTTTTCCATACAACAGCACCACTCATCTTGTTGTTTGTTCCCAGATTGAGACAGTAACCAAAAACTGATTTGCCAATTTCTGGCTACACCAAAAGTTTGTCACTACGCTTGTGCACTGAGCTAATTCTAAACCAAATGTTATTAGTTTTCAATTATACACTTTAACTTTAATTCATGGTTGACAAATAATAATGAGTCTTTTCAACTGTACTAACCTTTTAGAAGAACTTTTATACAAAAGCCAGTGTTTAGACTATAAAGCAATGGTTAACATAATGCTGGTTTTAATATATATTGTAATTTTCTGTATTATTGTGCCATTTGAATACTGTACTTTTTTGTATCTTTCACTGCAGTCAAATAAAGCTTCCTCTGCAAGCTTCTAGTATAAAGCAATTCTACATCCAAACATCAATAAAAGAAGAAATCACCCTTTGCCATGCTTTCCCCTGAGCCTGCCACTGGCAAACACTATACAGTGTCTCCTCACTCTTCAACAAATTAATAAACAAAGTAAATACTTTTATCAGTAATTAGTAATAGGTAACTGTGTTGTCTTGCTGTGGCTCACAGTCTCACAAAGCAAATAACATACGTTACAGGTTCAAATAAACACTACAGCTAAATCATAGCTAAAACATAAACATCATCTTGAGAGTAATGTCTGTGCAATGCACCAATATTCTATTTATGATTCATGATTTCATCATAACAACCAGTTACAAAACACCAGACTGACATTACTAGCTCTTAACTGACATTGTGAGTGAATGTATATGGTAAGATGGGGAAATAATCCCAACACAGAAAGTCCCACAGCTGTCCCCCACCCAATATGTGATTGACTATTTTGTTTTTCATAACAATAATTGTTTGTATAATATGAAATATATAAACAATAAATAGCCAAAATAGCAACACGTGTATTTGAGTACAGCAAATAATGTAAAAAGCACATTCATTGTGTATGAATATGGACAAATAAGAAAACAAAAAGCTAGAACAAAAGAAAAAAGAGTTATCACAGAATAACACAGCACAAACACAAACTTCAATAACAATGCTCAACAACTTTTTTTTTTTGTAATCTTTTAATTTCTCACTCAGTAAAAAACAATATTAAGTAGCATGACCAATTACAGGTACATTTTCTACAGGAAACATACGTTGGAAATATTTAAACATTGAGTACAATTGAAAAAATAGTAAGAAAAGTAATAAACTACAAATTTAGAGTATCATTTGTTAGCAATTTCTTATTTTGTAGTTTGACAGTTGTCAACCAGTGAAAAAGAAAATTAAGCAGCATTTCCAAAGTTTTCATCTACATTCAAACATGAAACCTACTTGAAAAACATTTAAACATTTAGCAATTTGTGGATCAAGTTCCAAAAAATAGAAAGATACAAATTAAAACAACAGTATCATTGCTTAGCAAATATTTTTTTTGTGTTCTCACAGTTACTTCAGTTAGTAAAATGTAATTTTAAACAGCATAATTATTATAACCATTTCTATAAGAAACATTGCAGTAAAACTGCACTATACAAGATTTAAAATGATTTAACAACCTATGACAAAGCTGACCATTTGAATAGCATGATTTCTTGATTCTTAAGTACATTTTTTTTTCTTTCTTTTGCGCTATCACAGATCCAGACGATCTGGCTTTGTGATAGACCTGCCAGACCTGGTTCTCACAGTTTGGGGAGTGCCCTGAGGCCCCTCAGGAGACACCTGACCAGCATCTGTCCAAGTATCCTGCCGGTCACCCCCAGCAGCATGCTCTTGTGTTTCACTGCTGTTGTCTGCCAACATGGGCACAAGGTGGCGGCGATTCCTCCTTAAAGTGCCCTGTGGTCCACTGACCAGGTAAGATCTAGCCATTGCTCAAAGGAGTGCTCCTGTAAGCCAGCAGTGCAAGGTAGGGGTCCGTTGCTTTCTTCAGCAGGTTTTTGATGGTTTGGACAGCCCGCTCAGCCTCGCCGTTGCTTTGAGGGTATCTTGGGCTGCTCGTTGCATGCTTGAATTCGTACTCCGTGGCGAAGGCTGTCATGTGAGCCCCCGTGAACTGGGGCCCGTTGTCGGTGACTAGAATCTCTGGTATGCCGTGTCTGGCAAAAATTGACTTGAGGTGCTTCACCACATCCACACTTCTTGTCTGGCTCAGCTGGGCCACCTCCACATACCTGGAAAAATAGTCCACAACAAGCAAGTAGTCCTTGTTTTCCAATGTAAACAAATCTGCCCCTAGCTTCTGCCATGGCCTATCGGGCTTGGAAGGAATAAGAGGCTCAGCCACATTGGCACGTTCTTTGACGCATGCTGTGCATTTCAACACCAGTTCACCTATTTGGCTACTTAGCCCAGGCCACCACACAGATTGCTTGGCTCGTTTACGGCATTTGTCTATTCCCTGATGCCCTTAATGAATTTTCTCTGGCACTCTATTTCTCATTACTGAAGGGATAACCAACCTAGTGCCCCGCAACAATAGTCCATTGTGAGTACCGAGGACAGCCCTTTCAGTCCAGTAGGATCTTACTAGCACATCTAGTCTGCTGCGATCTGGCCAGCCCTCAATGCAGTACTTCATCACTTCAGCAGACACGCTGTCTGCACTCAGCTGTTTCCGAAGCTCGGACAGGTAAGCCTCACTTGCTGGTAAGTTTTCCATTACAAAGTCCACATATATGTTTGTCTCCTCCATCAAGCCCTCTCCATCCGTCGCACCATCCTTCAGCGGCGCCTGTGACAGTGTGTTTGCTGTAGTGAGGCTTTTCCCTGGGACGTGCATGATTGTGTACCTGTATCTCATGAGTCTCATCCTGAATCTTTGTATTCTGGGTGGAAGGGAATCCAGTGCTTGTCCACCCAGCAGGCTCACGAGTAGTTTGTGGTCTGTCTCCAGCTCAAAATGGAGACCGATGATGAAGTCACAGAATCTTTCACATGCCCAGGTCAGGGCCAGTGCTTCTTTCTCCACCTGTGCATAGCGCTGCTCCGTGCTTGTGAGCGCCCTGGATGCATATGCCACCGGTGCCCAGGTCCCCTGGCAGTTCTGCAGGAGCACACTGCCCAGCCCATACGACGAGGCATCGGCTGAGATTTTAAGGTCTTTGTTTGGGTCATACAACTGCAGGACCGGAGTGGACGCTAACTCTTGTTTGAGGCTGGAGAATGCCCTCTGCTGATCAGGGCCCCAATACCACATGTTCTTTTTGGACAGCAGGTCTCTGAGCTTTATCATTTTCAGCTCGGTTGGGCACAAATTTGCCTAGTTGATTCACCATGCCCAAAAAGCTCCTGAGCTCACTGACATTACGCGGCGGATCCATCTCTCGTACAGCACGTGTCTTCTCTGGATCTGGGCTTATCCCGTCTGCCGAGATGATGTGTCCAAGGAATGCCACCTTGGTTTTGCTGAACTCACACTTAGCTGTGTTCAGTGTGATGCCAGCCACCTGTGCCCTCTGCAGAACCGCATGAACCTGTGTGTCGTGTTCTGCCTGTGTTGAACATGGACGTCGTCCATGTGGCAGACGACTCCTTCTAATCCTTCTGTCACTTCCGTCACCATCCGGTTTTGAAAATGTTCTGGAGCCGAGGCAATACTAAATGGTAAGCAGTTGAAGAAGTAGCGTCTGAATGGGGTGATAAAAGTGGTGTAATGGGCACAGTCTTCTGATAATGGGATCTGCCAAAACCCCATGTTGGCATCCAGTTTTGTGAATATCTTTGCACCAGACAGCATGCCTAGCGTCTGGTCCACAGACGGAAGGATAAACTTTTCCCTGCACACGGCTTCGTTGAGGGGCGAGAGGTCTACACAGATCCGGATTTCACCCTTAGATTTCTTTGGTGCGACCACCATGCCAGAGCACCACTCTGTCGGCCGCTCGATCCGGCTGATGACTCCTAGCTGCTCCATGCGCTGGAGTTCCTGCTTCACTTTTCCCATCAAGGGCAGTGGGACATGGCGAGGCACTTTCAGAGACACAGGCTTGGCATCTGGCCTGAGTCCAAGTCGATGCTATCTACTCTGGCTACCAGTCTGAGGCTAACTGAGGCAGGTCTACTCAGCAGAGCTGTGTTCAGGTGCTTCACTACATAAATGTCCTCTGTGGTGCGTTTATCACCACTCTTCAGTACCTCTCTGGCTACCCCCACTACAGAGAGAGGTACACGGCCTGGCCCAAACAGTGCTTTTTTACCTGGGGTGAGGTTGTATACCGTGACTCTGCTTATCTGTCTGTACACCTGCTCTGGTATGACAGTAACGTCAGCCCCTGTATCAATCTTGAACCTCACAATAGTATGCCTTACTTGTAAGTCTACTGTCCATGCCTGTTCTCCTGCATCAACAGTTCCCAGGAATATGTCCTCATCTTCCGTGACAGCACTCACACTTTTGGCAGACTTGCACACTTTGTCATAATGCCCTCTCTTACCACAGTTGTAGCAGTCTGCAGTCTTTGCCAGGCACTGGAATTTAGCGTGTGACTTACCACAGTTAGAGCATGACCTAGCCTCTGCTCCTGATTGTGCTTCGTGCTTCTCTTTGTACTGTTTGGCTGTCTGTCTTTTATCTTTCCAGGCTTGCTGTTTCACTGTCCTATTGTGCACGGAATCCACTGTAGTTTTAATAGCATGTGTAGCATCTCCTCTGAGATCTGATTGTTGCCGTTTAATGTCTTCTGCTTGTCTGACCATATTAATGGCTTTAGCCAGATCCAGTCTGCTCTCCATCTGCATTTTCAGTGAAAGCACATTGTCTCTAATGCCTACCACGATCCTGTCTCTCAACAGTTCTTTGCGGAGTGCCCCATACTCACAATCTTCAGCCAGTCCATATAAAGCAATTATGAACGAGTCTGCAGATTCGGACGGCATCTGAGCTCGCTGGTTAAATTTAGCTCGTTGGTAAATCAAATTTTTCTTCTGTACGAAAAGGTTTGTGAAGCCGTCCCTGACGGAGCTGTATACCAGTTTCAATTCAGCGGTTAATGTTAGCCCTTTTAGCACGTCATCAGCCTCGTCCCCCATGCAATATATTAGCGTGTTCACCTGATTAGCATCTGATGACTTATCCAGGTCGCTAGCCATTCTGAAGCGCTCGAACCGTCTTATCCACTTTTCCCAGTCTTGTGGCTTGGAAAAGTCGAAAAGGAGCTTGTAGTCACAAATTTATTGGCATTTAAGCAACATTTTGTATGGCCTGGGTTCATCGAAAACAGCTGGTTATCGTGGGCACACCCGAATGTGTAGGCTAATCGCGTAGGCCTATTTGGGGTTGTCTTGAGGCAATAGCCAAATTTCCCACGATACCACAGCCCCTTATGAAACTACATCTTACAAATTAGGCTACTTTAATCGTCACTGTGAACCCAGACAATAGGTGACGATCAAAATACGCTAAACCCTAAAGGAAGATTCTTGTTGTGGCTTTCTACACTTGCCGTCTTGCACACAAACACGGTGCTTGATAAGTCTCAAACCATTTGAGACTTAACTTCTTATCCGCCCAAGTACCTCTACAAAATCTACAATGTGTGCCAAAATAATACATCCTGACAAGCCATGCTGATCAATTTGATCTATAAGGCAAGCATGCGAATGTTGTCTTTACAAAAACGTCTTTTTGAAATAAATAAATGTATTTATTTATTGATGTCGGTAAATGGATTCAGCTATATAATTATATAATGCTATATTTATATATTTATTGCCATTTATTTATGTATTTAATTTTGAATAACTCGGCGTTCCATAGATTTAAACACTAAACATTTTGTAATGAAAGTTATGTTCATGGCATGACAAATGTAATCATAGCCTAATATAATTAGTGATATCGTGGCATTTTACGGCGTTATTATTGTTGACATGTTTTTCTGGAGCAAAGACGAAGATTAATAAATCATGTCTGATAACCACAATATTGAACGGTCGTTATATTGTTATAACTAGGGTTCTCAGAATTTCCACTAGCCACATTTTTTCCGGTGAAAATAAGAACAATTATGAGTTTCACTGAATGCATTTGATCATTTTATTAACATTGTTGGCATGAAAAACACAGAAAATGAAGTAAAATGAAGCACAGAAGTATGATGCAAGGGTATGTGAAATCACCAACATGTGACTAAGTAAGGACACGACTTATTGTAAATGGCTAAAACGTCCATTCGCGTCATGATGAGATTGACTCCTGCCCATGCATTTACAGTAACGTTTTGTCCTAAGCAGGCATTAATTAAACTGACCTAATATACTCTTTATTAAGAACAGTGTATTTACATTACACTAGACTGTGTCAGTAAGCAACATAATTTTTCTTATGCGTAGACTACATGCGGCAATCCTTACAAAACATGACAAAATTTTCATTGTCAAACACAAGCCATTCCCGACCCGTCAGCCATTCGGCATTACATTTTCTTTTGTTCGTTTCTCTAGTGCTATCAATATCCTCATGCCCTGCCTCGTTCTTCTTCTCGCCCCCAGAAGTTTGTCCTAACCACCGCTGCATTAAGTTAACTTTTTACTTTACTTTTCTACTCTAGCTAGCTCTTATTACCTCCTATGATCCGCTATGCTTCGTTTGACTTCTTCCTTGTGTTTTCTGGTGGACGCTCAGTTCGTTTCCACGGATTCTCGCGCCGGTTTCACTTCAACTGCGCGCAGCCAATGGGCGTATAAAACGTTATCACGTAGCATTACGGCACAGTGTTCATGGGAAATTTAGGAAGTACTGCCAGGGGGATAAATGACCGAGAACCATGCCGAGAACAGAGCCTTATGTATCTAAGGCCTCATGTATCACCGGCCAAACTGGTTAGTGAGTTTTTATTAACACCCGCCAAAATGAATTTTAACCCGCATTTGGCGGGTTGGCGGGTGTTAATTTAGAACCCTGGTTATAACGTTAAGTCAGTTAATACCACAACGATGGCATTATAAATAACTGTAAGCTAGTAGTAAGCAACATTCATCCTCATTATAATAGTAACATAGGTATAGGCTTATTTAACTTAGCTTGCTTTGCCGATCTAGAACAACGACGGAGCAAGATATTCAATTTTACAGTTTCTTTAATCCGACACAATAAGCAGTCGAAGCAACTAAAAACACGAAGCAAAAAGAACAACGTATATATTTGATGATTGAGTCGCATGTGGAACTATTTTTCATCTTAAATAGTCATATTTCTAAAAACCAAGTCAAAGGAATACTATACAGTACTAATAGAATTGATTTTTGTAAAGTTTACATGATGCTTCTTGATCGGACTTGTACCACATTCTACCAGTTTTCTAACTCCACTGCAATGCCTTAGCTCACACGCTCCCGACTGGTTGTCGCAAAGTATGACGTGTACAGCTAGTTGCAAGCGTGCACGAGTTTCGGAGCTAGGAACAAGCATAGACTTATATATTAATAGACACAGCTAGATTTTTCTTCCAAGATGGCGTCCCCATTCTTTTCTATGAAAAGTGCTCAGTGGCGCAGTGAGTCAAGCGAGAGCACGAAATTTACCGCGCCATCTTTCCAGACCGACTCGTCCGGTCTTGCGCATAAGCTTGTTCCTAGCTCCGAAACTCGTGCATGCTTGCAACTAGCTGTACACGTCATACTTTGCGACAACCAGTCGCGAGCTTGTGAGCTGGAGCTAAGGCATTGCAGAAAACTGTCAGAATGTGGTAGGCCTGCAAGTCCGATCAAGAAGTAGATACATGTGAACTTTACGAAAATCAATACTATTAGTACTGTAGAATTAAGGCCGACTTATACTACTACATTTTCATGAGACGGACACGGGGAACGCCCTCTCCGAGCCCCTCGGAGAGCTCTACATGCACCTCCTGATTTTCCTGACTCCATCCGATAGTCAGTCATTTTACGGAGACCCCTTGGCTGTGATTGGTCCGTATTACAGTTTTTTCCAATTGCTTAGACACAAAAATGTCAAATAACACACAGTTAGTGAAATCTGACACTCAAGGAGCACAACAGAAGGCCAGACATGCACAACTATAAGCACATTCTCATCCTCACACTATTTGCAAAATCCTACACACAGTGTTTTGCAAATCACTAAACACACTTTTCTACATTAGACACAGACATTTAAAATCGTCACTTCATTGCCTTTTTTAGACACTGCCTTGTAAAATGCCACACATGTGAACAGATGGATCAAACATGGGCGTCAGGTGTACAAGCACTAAAGTGCTAAACTGGAAACATATCAATCAGGTGTAAGCACTATAAAAAGGCAACAGGTCAGTGTACCTGTCCTCATCAAAAATGGAAGGCAATGTTGCAGGGAGAGGTAGGATGAGAGGGGGAGCCCGTGGAGGAAGGTAGGGAGAGGGAGAGGTAGACCTCGAGGCCGTGGAAGAATAGGGACAAATTTACAGTATCTAATGAAATTCAAACAACATTGAACATTAGTTGACCATGTTATGAACCATGGGGCAACATTGAGGGAGGCTGGACAGAGAGTTCAGCCCAACCTCAGTAGATATACTGTTGCAACAGTAATTTGGATATTTCGTCAAGAGCACAGGTGAAAACTACTATTCTCTACTGTCTACAGTACAGTACAGTAAAATGTAGCTACATATAGCTACAGCTATATGCACTACATCAGTACTGTTTTTGTACATATTCACTGCAGTCCATGATTGAAATAATGAACTGTATTTCATTTGCTGTATTCTTTCTTTTTGTCCACAAATGTATTTGGTGTGTTTATAGACTACTATGTAGCCTACTACAGTATTTGATTTGAAATATGTTCTGATTTTCTGCACAAAATGCAACCTTTACGTAGAAAAATACAGTAAATATTTTCAGCAGTGTGCTGTACTAGTCGTGAGTTGTTTGGTCAACATATTCATGTACTTGTATGTACTCTACTGGAACAATATCTCTGACAAAATCAAGCAGGTTCTATCATTAGAAAAGTGTAAAAGTGTTTAAAATTTTGCACTACAGTGTGTAACTGGTTCAAACAGAGTCCAATTTTATGAACCATGTGTGTGGCATACGGTGACAGAAATGGGTTTTTATACATGATTGTATAGTTTTAAACGAAGTGTTTCATTTTGCAAAAGATTGGAGGTGTTCTGCTACTTGTATGTCTAGTTGTGTGAATAGTGTGTTGTGTTTTGACAAAGTGAGCCCTGTTTTAAAAGTGGTGCTTCAGCAATGGGAAAAAACTGTAAAGGCCAAATTATACTACTGCGTTTTCACGGACACAGGGAACGCCCTCTCCGATCAGGAACGCCCTCTCCGTGCCCTCTCCGAGCCCTTCGGAGAGCTCTACGTGCACTTCCTGATTTTCCTGACTATCCGTCCATCCGTCAGTCATTTTACGAATACCCCTTGGCTGTGATTGGTCCGTATTAAGAACCGCTTGCGTCAGGGGCGGGGTTGCCGTGACCAACAAGACAAACAGAATCCTTTGACCGCCATTACTGTAAGTTTTTACAATTAATATTTCAGCTAAACAGTACATGTAATTCAGCATCTGAATTCAAATGTGACGAGAAATGGGCAGTGTAGTTGCTGAAAATGTGCTTATTTTATTGATGAAAAGGCTAATTTGTACATTTGCTCCGACTTTCCGATAACCTATCTAGCATCGCAGTGCCGTGCCACCTACTCTTCTGGCGGTGAATTGTTTTCAGCACCCACAACTCCGTCCATCTGTCTGTCCGTAACGGAGTCGGAGTAGTATAAATCGGCCTTTATACGTGCAGGGCCTATACGTTGTTCTTTTTGCTTTGTGTTATTTTTGGCCGAAATATGCTTCTGCGTCTCCGTTTACGGATGGGCGAGCGCACGGATACGGATGGATAGACTTTGTTTTTGGTTCTCCGTAGGCTGTGGGTGCTGAAAACAATTCACCGCCAGAAGAGTAGGTGGCGCAACGGTTTTTTGTAAGTCGTCGTGGAGTGTTTATTTACCTAGGTTATCGAGAAGTCATAAAATACGCACATTTTCAGCAACTACACTGCCCATTTCTCGTCACATTTTAATTCAGATGCTGATTTACATGTACTGTTTAGCTGAAATATGAATTGTAAAAACTTACAGCAATGGCGGTCAAAGGATTCTGTTCGTCCCAAGCCCCCACCCCTCGCTCCTCGGCTTGAAGCAACGGCCCCGGTGGATGTAGGTGGTATTGCATTTCTTGTTAGACTTCCGTCTCTTCCGGTCGTTTTTATTCTATTAACTCCAGTCAACATTTACAAAACTCTCCCCCAATAATTTTTGTTTGATTCTCGAACCTGGCTCATACTACTAGCTTTTTCATAGAATTTTTTTTCCTGATTTTTGTTACGTTTGAAACCAATCCGAAATGGGTAAACTAGCACCCCATTTATTTGCTTACGTCAATAAAAGTTGCCTGCAAATGTGCTCGCGCATACTAACAGGGCACAAACACAAAAGTTCACATTGGCCGATAGCCGATTTACCTGGAGCTGAAAGAAATGGCTTTAGTTGCCTGCCCTGTTGTAGCAAGTTTAGCAAATGGTTGTCACACATACATGAAACGTTGTTAATATAGTTTATTCCCGTTATTTTAAAACAGATTTGATTTTTCGTAAAAACGTTCATGACATGATGGCAAATATTATATTATGTTAAGCGTGAGCATAGCTTTTTGACATGTCTATCTGGAGCAAAGACGAAGATTAATACTTTAACTGATAACCACAATAGGAAATGATATATATTTAAATAATATTAGTCTTGCCTTCAGAAGCTTTTGTTAAAGACACTCATTATTCTTTTTTGATCGTGTCATCAAGCCAGACTGCTTTTGTGGGACAATGAAGGTTATAAGTGACTACGTTTCACCCCCACTTATATCTGATGGAAACGTCTTGTATATAGTTCTGTTAATATGCCCCTTTCAAAGGCACGTTCAATAAAGTAGACTATATTTTAGACACACTTCTCAATTTATTACATTATTACCAAGTCTTGTTAGATCACGTTATATCCATTAATAGGCGTTTGGTTTTGTAGGTTAAAAATGTATAACACAGGCCACATTTCTACACTGATGTTAAATTGAAGGCAGTGTGAATTTCGCGGCATTTCGTTTGAATATAAAGTTGACAGTAAGCTATGGTAAGTCTGCATTATGGAAGATTTCTGTTAAAAAAATAACTATTAAGCTTTCTTTGCCTGGCGAGAACAACAACGGAGCTAAGTGTTCATGTTAACAGTTTATTTAATCCGATACAATGCGTTGGAATCATACTCATATCACAAAGAAAGAAAGCAACATATGTGATGAGTTCCATCTAGAATAGCCCTATATTTAGCCCTATAGCCTATTTCTAAAAGCCAAGTGAAAGGAATACTATACAATGACAGCATACATTTCCGTAAAGGTTGCATCATGTCTCTGATTCTTATCGGACTTGTACCCCATTCTGCCACTGCAATGCCTTAGCTCACACGCTCGCAACCATATAAATCTATGCTCGCGACTGGTTGTCGCAAAGTATGACGTGTACAGCTAGTTGCAAGCGTGCACAAGGTCTCGGTGCTAGGGGAAAAAAGAGCCACTGTTTAAAGCTAGACCGGAAGAGTCGGAAGTGGAAAGATGGCGCGGTCCAGTTTCGTGCTCTCGCTTGCCTCACTGCGGCGCCACTGAGCACTTTTCATAGAAATGAATGGGGAAGCCATCTTGGAAGACAAAAGTTGCTTCCTCTAGTAATATTAACTCTTCATCCTGTTTATCACGGCAACCCCGCCCCTGACGCAAGCGGTTCTTAATACTGACCAATCACAGCCAAGGGGGTCTCCGTAGCTCTGTCGCTCTCCGAAATTACGACGGATAGTTAGAAAATTCAGGAGGTGCACGTCGAGCTCTCCGGGGCTCTCCGAGAGCTGATGGAGAGCTCTTAGAGCGCGTTCCACGGAGACAAGGGCGTTCCCATGTGTCCGTTTTCGAAAAACGCAGAAGCATATATCGGCCTTTAGTTTGACTGTGTAGCATAGTCACCGACAAACCACGTGCCATCACACCTTTCCCCTACCCCCGACAAGGAGAAAGGGGGTTTCCCCCCTTGTCCTTATCTCCCAGAGCAGGAGCCTCAAAGCTTCTGGCCCAGCATGGGGTCAGAAACAGAGACCACATGGCCTCAGTATCAGACAAAGGATTTATAAGGAAGAACTTTCTTATGTGGATTTACAAACATATTCTCAAGGACTACATGGCTCATGGACACTATTTCAATGGCAGTAGTTGATGTGTTATAAAGTGTGCTTTTCTCATTTACTTAGAACGTCGTTTAATTGAGGTTTGATTATAACTTCCCTTCAGGTATAGTTAAGTCAGCCAATCTTGATATCAACATGATTGTACCATACTAACAAAACCATTTATGAATGTTGTATTGTTATATTCTGAAGTTTAAGCATCCCATGGACAGTTGAAATAACAAAACTCAAAAAGCAAAAGCCACTTCACACCTAGGCAGATCTCAGGACGACGCCCAGGTGGGGGGAAACTGACCAATGAAAGAGGTCACCTTCACGGGGACCCCCCCCTTGTTCTTTGGAGTATAAAACCCCCAAACGTACAATCACCCCCGCTTTTTCGCAAGGATTCACCGGAAGTGTTCGCGACACATCTGACCTATCCTTCTCAATTAGCAACTCACTGGACCGCTAGGAACTTCAACGAAAGATTCCTTTGCTCTAACCGTTTAACAACGAACGGAACTTTGACTCTTCTTCTTCAAACTGACAACAGTAACTTCGATATTGCTACATTTCTTACTTGTGAACATTGGCATATTGTGATTTAATTTGTTACGTTTGATTTTAGTTTGAAAATGATTTAACCTAACTTTCGTTAGGATTATTGGGTGTGCTTTGCCTTCGGCAAGGGCACAACCTTTGTTCTCTCACATATATATTATTATTATTTTTATTTCTTTTTGCCCCCCTAAAACTCAGTCAATATTTGGCCTACATAGACAACCTAGGTGTCAAAAGTTTCGTCTTGGTAGCGATTGAGTTGCTTCTATTGGGATTTACGTTCCGTTGCATGGTTTAAGTGGAAATTAAGTTTTTGTGGCGAAAAGTGAAGCTAACGGTGGCTAACTTGCTAGCCACAGTCAATGACGCTACTTACGTCACTAACGTCACGAAAACTCGCGTGACTACCTCTAGCAGAACATTACTTTAGCAGCTCGTTCTGGGAGATAGCTAAGCTAACTGCTTTACTGCAAGGCAGCTGCAGAAACGCCACAAGCAAAGAGGCCAGGGTGATAACTATTTACTAATTTTACTTTGTGATATGACACACAATTGTGACGTGTAATGTACAATATAAGCTGATTTTATTAAGGAAGTACATCTACTTTCGGAAACAGTAGTCTACTATGTCACTGAAGTATTAGCATCATGACATTAGCCTCTGTTGCTCGGGCAACACATACTACAGTGGTCTATGATGCATCTGTTTTCAATCGTTAAAATAAACATTCCTCACAAATACATTTTCGTTGTAGGATTTATTATGACATTACATTACAAGCAAACGATTTGTGGGTGAAATTATCATTACCTGTGGTTTCAAACCAGTGTTGCTCACTGCAACGCTGTAGCCTACGCGAGACACTACAAAAACATCTACACAGCTGTAGGAAGTCAAACGGCGACAGAACATGTTCGGCACTCCCCTTACTTAAATCAAAAGTCTATATAACTACTAACCTTAACTTCATTGCCACAGCCTAAACTTTGTCAATCTGTTCATGAAAATAATTTCAGGCTAAACCGTACAACGGAACGTTAAATTAAATTCAACCAACGCAATCGCTACCAAGACGAACACAGCAGTAGTACTGTACTGTAGAAGTACAATTTACCGGGGCAGGTTCTTTGCGTTGTTAATGACAATGATCGCTACCAGTGAGCTTTTTATGAATTAGCGATTTTCCACTAAATAAATGTCAAGCTTATTTACGTTTTTGGGGGCATATTTTCAGTTAGCAGATGGTACTGTTTGAATCGTGATTCCATCTTCTACTGCCGGGTAACGTCGTAGAATAATCTTCAAAGGGGATTCTTTATTAATGAATGCAATATGAGTAGGCTAAATGCCTGAAAATATCACGAGAAGGGAAAACTTAAAAGGACGTTAAAGTCATAGAGATTAGGTCAATTTTTACACCGGTCTGCCAAATGTATTCGTTTTGATTCAGCTATGAGGCTGCCTCTTGCAGGGGAAATGAGAAGACATCTATTTCATTCTACACTTCACGCGTATTTTGAGTTGTAAATGAGCAGCAAAAAAAAAGATGCTTTTAAATCTATGTAATCTTTATAAATAATAAGTATATTTTTTTATATAAAATATACAGAAATATCAGTTGTAAAAATGTCATAAAAAAACGGACCCCTGTGCAACCGACGCAAGCAAGCACACCCTACAATTTCCCCAGAAATTGTACCCTCTCTATTTTAACATACTCTCCCATTGTTCTCCAGAAGCCCATCTCTCCCTTCCCCCTCCCCACGCGCTCTCAATCTACCATCTTGCACCAACCCTCATCATAGTTTAGGACCTACTGTATACAGTTCAACTCAACTCTCAACTAACCTATAACTTCTCTGGTATTTGTTCATTATAATTACATTTCCTTAAATAAATCACGTTATCCCTCACGTTATCTGATCTGCTCTACTTTCATAGAATTCACTACTTAAGATTAGACTGATTATTACGAAGGCTATTATTCAATAAGATTTCCTCTGTCTCTTTAACAAATAAGAGGTGGTGCCCCTAAGAACTACATACTTAATTATAAATTAAGTATTGCTAATCTTAAACGAGCAAACCCCGCTACAACTGCGGGGTTTGCTCGTAAGTATTGTGTCGGATTAAAGAAATTGAAAACTTGAATATCTGGCTACGTTGTTGTTCTAGCGCGGCAAAGCAAGCTAAATTAAGCCTATACCAGTGGCGGCTGCTGGTCTTTCAAACAGGGGAAGCTCATTTTCGGCCTACATCATATTCATTTTCAGTTCACTGGCTAGTTCTCCCCTACGACACTAGCCTAGCCTACTGTATGAATGAATGAACGAACGATCTAACCAAAAAATATTTAAACCCGAAGGAAATATGGGAATTAGGTTCAACTGAAACAAGGAATGTGATGCATAATTGTATGGAATGTATGATGAAAATTGGCTAGCAATTTCGCCAAGCAAATACCAAGAAATAGGTTGCAGCCGTTTGTCTTTCAACTACAGTTGCAAAATCCGTGATGGGACTGAGCTTGAATAGCTTCGGCGACTTTTTATAGTACAAAATCGCTGTCAATCAAAAGGAGATGCACCCTCCAATCATCACGCGGAAGCCCAGCGTCCAGGCCAGCCCACTCCTCCATTCACCCCCAGAGACGCTGAGCGTCCAGGGCGGGTCATAATCGCAGCATTTATCCAATGACCGTATAGTTTCGAAGCACTGAAAAAAACTATTCAAAGCAGCCCCATTGAAGTCCATGGAAGCTGAGCTTCAACAGGGAAATGCACTGTGGCGCTACGGGAATGTATGAGATGGAAATCAGTCAGTCGACCTGCTAATATATGTAGCTGATTCTGAACGAACTCGTCTTCGATATGAACGTGTTCTAACCCATTTAAAATGTTAATACAATAGTAAATATTTGACCATGAATTTTTTGAAATGTTAGGGGAAGCTGAGCTTCCCTTGCAGTCTTAAAGATATCGCCACTGGCCTATACCTATGTTACTATTATAATGATGATGTGTGTTGCTTACTATTATAGCTTATTGTTAATGCCATCGTTGTGGTGTTAACTGACAAAGTTCTAAGAATATAACAACCATAACAATATTGTGGTTATCAGACATGATTTATTCATATTCGTCTTTGCTCCAGATAACATGTCAACAATCTATTATGACGCCGTAACATGCCACGATATTATAACTAATTATATCAGGCTATAAATATGTTGGTCATGCCATGAGCATAATAGTGCTCATTACAAAATTATTAAATCTGCTTTAAAATAACATAAATAAACTCTACAAACAACCGTCGTGTATGTGTGCGACCATTTGTAAAACTTGCTACAATAAAGGCAGGCAACTGTAGATTATCAAGTCCTTTCTCCTTGTTCTCATTCAGCTCAGGCAAATCAGCAATTTGCTGATGTTCCCTTTTGTGCTCGTTCTCTGTTCGTATCCACAAGCACGTTTCCAGGCAACTTTTCTTGACGTAAGCAAATACATGGGGTGCTAGTTTACCCATTTCAGATTGGTTTCCAATTTAGCAAAAATCTGGAAAATTTCTTCTATGAAAAAGCTAGTAGTATGAGCCAGGTTCGAGAATCGAACAAAAATTATTGGGGGAGATAGTTTTAGATTTGTTGACTGGAGTTTACATTTACATTTATGCATTTAGCTTTTATCCAAAGCCAAAGAGAGCTTTACAAAAGTGCATAGGTCACTGATCATAACAATGAGATAGCCCCAAACATTGCGAGCAGCCAAAACATGAAACATACATTGTGAAAAACCAAATAAGTGCCAAAGGGAAGAACCATAAGAGCATGTAGTTAAACAAGTTACAATTAAACAACATGAAACTCAAAAAGTGCAAGAGTGTACCTGTAAAAAACAATCAACAGTAAAATATTTCACAGCGAGTACAAGAATTTAAATCCGTTGCACCTAACCAACAAGAGCGACAAGTCTCTCAATAGGAGTCATTGTGATTCTGGAGGAAACTAACATCAGGTCCAGCCAAGCATTCCTAAGTGCCGTTGTACTCCCGGAACAAGTGCGTCTTGAGCCTTTTCCTGAAGGTGGGGAGACAGTCAGTGTCCCTGATGGAGGTGGGGAGTTTATTCCACCATTGGGGGGCCAGACAGGAGAAGAGCTTGTGTTGGGACCAGGCGCTCTTGAGCGGTGGGACCACCAGACGGTTGTCAGAAGAAGACCGTAGCTGGCGGGTGGGGGTGTAAGGCTGGAGGAGAGACTTGATGTAGTCGGGTGCAGTCCTGTTCACCGCTCGGAAGGACAGTACCAGAGTCTTGAATCTGATACGTGCCGTGATGGAAAGCCAGTGGAGGGAGATGAGGAGCGGGGTAACATGGGAGCGTCTGGGTTGATTGAAGACCAGACGGGCCGCTGCGTTCTGAATCCTCTGGAGAGGGCGGGTTGTGCATGCTGGGAGACCGGCGAGCAGCGAGTTGCAGTCGTTCAACTTTGAGAGGACAAGTGCTTGGACTAGCAGCTGGGTGGAATGCTCAGACAGGTATCTCCTGATCTTTCGGATGTTGTAGAGGGTGAATCTACACGACCGGGAGACCGCAGCAATGTGGGCTGTGAGGGAGAGCTCGTCATCCATGGTCACCCCGAGGTTCCTGGCAGAGGATTTAGGGGTCACCGTCGCTGACCATCGTGATTGAGAGATCGTGAGATATGGAGGGTTTGGCCCGGATGATGAGGAGTTCTGTTTTGGCGAGGTTCAGCTGGAGGTGGTGCTTGGTCATTCAGGCGGAGATGTCTGCGAGGCAGGCCTCGATCCTAGCTGAGATTCCCGGATCAGTCGGGGGAAACGACAGGTACAGCTGCGTGTCATCAGCATAGCAGTGGTAGGAGAAGCCATGGGAGGTGATGATTGGTCCAAGCGAGGTGGTGTACAGGGAGAAGAGGAAGGGTCCAAGGACGGAGCCTCCCCAGGAGACCTGGTAGGATCTTCGCGACAGGTAGGATGAGATCCACTGAAGTGCAGTGCCAGTGATGCCCATCTCAGAAAGTCTGACGAGCAGGATGTGATGGTTAACCGTATCAAACACTGTAGAAAGGTCCAGCAGAATGATGACGGATGACCTCGAAGCCGCTCTGGCAGACTGGAGGGAAGTGGTGACTGACAGGAGGGCAGTTTCTGTGGAGTGGCCAGTCTTGAAGCCCGATTGGTTGGGGTCAAGCAGGTTGCTCTGAGAAAGAAAGTTTGACAGTTGGTTAGATACAGCGTGTACAATTGTTTTAGAAAAGAAGGGTTGCAGTGATATCGGTCTGTAGTTCTGGAGGACGGCTGGGTTAACCCTCGTGCTGCCTTCGGGTCACATGACCCAAAGGTTCATAACGAACCATCGTTGTGTTTACCCAATTTTACCCAATACAAAAATAAATAAAAATAATTTTCTTTTAACCTTTTTTTTGAGTAGAGGGCTAACTCTGGCCTGTTTGAAGGCAGAAGGGAAAGTGCCGGAAGTAAGAGAAGAGTTAAGGACATGGAGAAGAAAAGTTATGATGGAGGGAGAGATGGTTTGAAAGAGAGGGGAGGGGACTGGACCAAGGGGACAGGAGGGGACAGGAAGGGGGGGGGGGGGGGTTAAGAAGGGTGGAGAAGAAGAGAAAAGTTTGTGAGGGTTTGAGGCAGAGTTAATTTTGTTCAGGAAGTAGTGGGTTTTAGCATCAGTTATGCGGGCAGAGAAGGATTTGAGGATGGAGTGAAACTTATCAAGGTCCAGACCGTCTTTGGACTTGCGCCATCTCCTCTCAGCTGCCCGAAGGATGGACCGTTCTTCACGAACAACATCCGTGAGCCACGGGCAGGAGGGAGAAGATTGTGCAGGACTGGTTGACAGCTAGGGGACTGTCCAGTGATGCAGTTAAAGTGGATAACAGGGTGTTGGTGTCAGTGTCAGTGGGGTGGGACATGAACTTGTTAATGGGAGGGAGGATGTTACAATGGAGGAGAAATGGGAGGGGGATAGGGAGTGGAGGTTGCGGCGGAAAGTTACAAGGGGAGGGGAGGTAGGAGGAGTTGGAGGGAGAGAGACAGATAATTGGATAAAGGAGTGATCAGAGATGTGTAGTGGGGTTACAGAGGTTAAGTCAGTGATAGTTACCAGAGCCCTATAGAAAGAGAGAGGGCAGGTGGAGAAGATCTGGATTAGAAGTGGAACGTATATACTTTGTGACATATCTACGTCTATGAGTGTTGTAATGTACGGGAATGCTGAAGAAACACATGCTATCTATGAATATGTTCTAGGTAGAATAGAATACAAATAGGGTGATACTTATCAGAAGAAGTGATCCGGCCTCGACGGCCATCCTCGGATTTTCTTTGGTCGACCAAGACTCGACTAAAACATCTGAAAATCGATTAATCGAAATTTGAAACGCTTTTTTTTCACAAAAAAAAAAAAAACCTACAAACATTTTCCCGATCTGATTCAATGGCTGCTGGACATTGCAGATTCAGCCACTAATAGCCTACTAATAATAACACTCGTATCACCAGTCCTGTTGTAAGCGAATGTATCTCTTACAATGTACTACAAATAAAAAATGTGTTTAAATGTTTGTTTAACATGCAAATCATCAGAGCACACTTATCACTGCCTGAAAACTTGCAGCATGCGAACTTACGTAGAAGCTGAGTGGGGAACGGTGCAACAGAGAAAGATTTTGTTGTCTTGGCCGGAGAAGATAATGTCTTTCGATTTGGATGTGATTCTTATAATAGGCATATTGAATGAAATGCTGCCATACCACAGATTTATTTGCCATTTTAACTAATAACACCGACAAAGTAGGCTATGGCAGAGTTTGTAGTTAGGCAGCCAATTGTGCTCGTGCCGTGTGCAAAATACCAAAACAAAACAAAGCGCAGATTACATTTAGTCATTTAGCAGACGCTCTTATCCAGAGCGACTTACAGTAAGTACAGGGACAAGCCCCCGAGGCAAGTAGGGTGAAGTGCCTTGCCCAAGGACACAACGTAATTTTGGCACAGCTGGGAATCGAACTGGCAACCTTCTGATTACTAGCCCGCTTCCCTAACCGCTCAGCCACCTGACTCCCAGACACCAGATTAACGAAAGGGAAAACAGTAACACCTTTTCTTTTAAATTATATATTTTTAGAGTTGCTTTATTTGTCTTAAATAATATAATCTACAATTTCTGTAGAACATTTTGTTAATTCAGCAATGATGACACAAGCGGGAATCAGATCTCACACTGCCATACGGCAGCTCGACTAAAAAAATCTTAGTCGACCAAGAGCATATCGACCAGAAAATAGACTAGTCGATTGAGTGGGGACAGTCCTAAAACTCTGTACAGTCAAGATGGCAGTCACGGAGTACACTCAGTAAGACACTATTTGCTCTTAATAGACTAGTTAATAGAATAAAAACGACCGGACGAGTCGGGTAGCAAATCAGAAATGCAATACCACCTACATCCACCGGGGCCGTTGCCTCAAGCCGAGAGACGAGGGGTGGGGAAAGGCGAGCCACTGTTCTGCGCAAGACCGGACGAGCCGGAACTGGAAAGATGGCACTGATGGTCTGTTTCGCGCTCTCGCTTGCCTCACTGCGCCACTGAGCACATTTCATAGAAATGTATGGGGACACCATCTTTAAACTTCAACAGAGTACCCGCCTTCAAGGAAGTTAACGCTTGTCAATGGCGCAAGCCCAGACTCTGTACAAATTATATGTACGAGAGTCTGGTTAGGACCAGGCTAATGTAGTTCCTGCTCAACTGCAACAGTGGCGGACAGATCATCCAGAGTCCCATAAATGTAATATTTTCGGCTTAAATCATTGATAAAAAAATTATGACAGTCTTGTTTTGTGCTCTACACAGTCCTGTACATATGTATTTGCAACCATGTTCTTAATTGAAACGTTTTTTTAAATCGCTCGTTTGTACGCTAACGTTAGGCTACATTGCTGATTTGCAGAACAGTCCCGCATTTCTAATTAACCGTTTAAGGAGTGAGTTCTAAATATTTCCACCAGAGTGAGTTATTTTTCCAAAACGGAAGCTAGCTAGCTTTAGTTAGCTTCCGTTACCTAGCAACCTAGCATAATACTCGTAGCAATGCTACTACCTGCTAGTGTTACTTGTTAGCCTACTAATTGTAAATTTTGAAGACATACTATAGCGTTTGTCATATCGTTTTTGTCTCGGAAAATAGTCGGTTAGAATGTTCAGAATCACACGTGTGACGGTACTCTGTGGGGCCCGCTTTCGAACAATCACATGTGTGACGCTACTCCTTAACGGGTTAATTAGCATTGAATGGACTCCATGCATGTCTACAGTTTTAACTAAACTCCATTAGCAGCGTATTTCGTTTGATATTAACTACTTACTAACCGAGAGTGAGGTCATATCGTGAGGTTGATACGGCAAAGCCTCAGTTTGATATTTCCCGGCATGACCGAATGGTCGAGGTTAATAAATTGCTTATTATGGCATTTTTAGCTCTTCATTTAAAACATGTTGTTTTGTTCAGCTCTCGTTTTCTCATGGTGTGTTTCAGGTGTTGCCTATAGCAACCAATCTGAAATCTGAGCAACCAAATTTAGCAATCTGCCTTGTGTAGCAACCCTTGGCTTTCTTAATGATGGCAGAGTCTCAACGGGTGCAATAGCTCTTTATTCTCGAACCAGCATGAACACCATGAAAACTAAAAGTTAACGCACAAAATAGCTGATTGATTAATCTTACAAGTAAAATACCTAAAACAAAGATGCGCTCACTTAAACATACACACAGTTAACAAGTTGCAGTAATAGTCAAATAGACAATCTACAAACTTCATTTTAGCTAACATTTATACACACCTCGCTCCGCTAGCCAAAGGGTGCAAGGTTTGGACTTGCTGCTTCTAATTGGCGTGAGGGTCTCTTTACTAAACAGTACACAAATGTGGATGTAAACAAATCGACTAAACAAAACATAAAGCAAACAGCATTACATTGAATTAATATGCTAAAACAAAAGGATGCCATCATCTTGGTTACCTCACATGTGTCCTTCTATGGAAATCATCAATCAGTGTATACCCGTCGAATATACAGGTTCCTGGGCTCACAGCCTCAACACCTGGCACATGAATAACGTGACACTTGGACGCAGTACCTCTAACGGGCTCTAGTGGCCACTTACACCTAGCGTTTGTCGTTTTTCTTGCTGTATGGAAGCAAATCAGTGACATGATGTTTTGAATTTTAAAAGGCATTGAATACTTAATATTGAAATGTATATTTCAATGTAAAATAACATTCGGGTTGCTCAAATTCCAGCCTAAAAAATTCAGATTGTAACATCCGGGATACCAAGGATAGGTAGAGCAATCGAGCCTTAATGCAAGATTTGATCACATCGGACTCACTGAAGCATGGTTGTTTTCCCTGGTCAAGGGCGGTTTTAGGCACGGGCTGAGCGGTTAGGGAATCGGGCTTAGTAATCTGAAGGTTGCCAGTTCAATTCCCGGCCATGCAAAATTATGTTGTGTCCTTGGGCAAGGCACTTCACCCTACTTGTACTTACTGTAAGTCGCTCTGGATAAGAGTTTCTGCTAAATGACTACGTAAATGTCACTGATTTGCTTCCATATTGCTGTGTCTACTGTATATGTCTATGGCTCTGGTCTATGGTTCAATGTTATCCCAGTCACTGAACGAGGAAGTGACGTCCAAACTGAAGACGCGCCTTGACAATCCACTGACAGATTGCATTTCCATTTTAATTTTGCACCAAAAAGAGCGTGGTGACAAGTATATGTTACAGTTTTTCTCGATTGCTAACACACAAAAATTGTATGTGTAAGCCATCCCCACAAAACCATTTTGCCAAATCCCAGCAGAAAGACCATGTACCCCAATCTTTAAACACAATTTACCCTTTTTGACACATTTCTCAGGTTCATTCACACTTCTTTGCAAAAGTCTAAACACACCTCTTACTTTAAGACACAATTATCACCATTATGTCATTCAGAAAACACTGCCATTTGATAAGTAAACCCAAAACAGCGCAATTCAAACACCCTTACCAACCAATTATCCATGTGTAAGCACTAACAAGCAAATATACTCAACAAGCAATCAGGGGTTTGGAATGAATACAAAGGTAAGCTCATCTGTACTTTGAAATCATGGATGAAAATATCAGAAGAAAAGGAAGAATTGTCCAAATGAGAGTAGGTGGACAAGGGAGAGGAAGAGGCAGAGGAAGAGGAAGAAGAACAACAATCTCAAATGAGATCCATGCCACACTATGACAGAAATCCCTATGATGATTTGTTTATTTCTTTGTTTTCTTAGCCTTTGTTCCCCAAATTACAATTTACAGCAATACATTTGTGTTGTTGACTAACAGTACTACTATTTGTATACTGTGACTACTACAGTAACAAGAGCTCAAAATGCAATTGCTGTATAATAGACAATAAACAGCCTGTAAGAAGGACAATTGCAGTAATTGTGAGTTTTATGATTTACATCATGTCAAACTCATGAGGTGGAACATATCTAAAATTCAGGGACACGTTATAGTCAATGGTTCTTGAAAACCTTTTTATAATAGTGTTTTCAATTCCTCCCAGCAGTGTCTAAAGGGTATTCAGAAGGTTGAATTTATTTGAGGGCTTTGTGTGTATTTTGAATGCAAAGTTAGGTTTATACGACAGATAATATGGTTTTTACTACAGTGTTTGATTTTGGGTCAAAAGTCAAGGGTTTGGCCAAAACAGTGTAAGTATGAAGATGTGTGTTTAGAGTTTGGAGAAAACACAGTACACATTCAAGAAATGTGTCTTAGCAATTGAGAAAAACTGTAATGCAATAGACTGGGGGGCCTGTTTCGCTGCCCCACATTGAATTGCCATTTGAAAAATTCCTTCCATTTGAATAAAGAGTTGCTAACCCTTGTCAATATGATATTTAATAAGCGATAAGATAAGCATTCATTCAAAATGTTATTCACAAAAATACTGAATTGCGGATTGCATAGTCATTTGCACATTGAATTTCCATTTGAAAAATGCATTTACATTTGAATAAAGAGTCTAATAAACTTCCATACTCCATTGAGATGTCTCCATAATTACATTTTTAACGTATACTTGTAGTAAAACTATTTTAGTAGCCAACTGCTGACATGTAAAACTGTGTTTAGAAGTGTGAAACAAGATATTAATGTATTCGAGATTATATATATATATATATTCGGCTATATGATAATTGGACTGAAGCTACTTGTTTTTTTATTTTTTTAGTTGAAAGCCCACCATTTAGAAAACATGTCCTAAGTAGCTTTATAAAATAGATATGTTGTGCTTCATCTTTTTGTTCATTCTGTAGGTGTGCAGGTATCGACAAACTATGGCCAATAATAACTGACAAACCCAAGCGAATAAATACAAATTCATAATAATCTTTCAGAATAATTCTGCAGGAAAAAACATTAATCCCTTTAAGAATTTGACGTCATCACGCAATTCTATGGTCAACAGCTCAGCTGTTGTGGGAAGACAAAACGTGAAAAAAGGGAGAGAAAAAATCCACGTAGCAAATACATTGCAGCCAGAGAGAGACAACGGGTTGCACCGATTTTACAATATCAATTTGGATCATTTTATGAATTGTCATAGCATTCTGTCAGCAAACAGCGGAATTCATTCTGGCGGGTGAGTGGAAATAAATACTAGATCCCATTTTCGCGAGGACGGGAAGAAAATGGAGTTGGAGGACGGAATAGTGTACCAGGACGACCCGGGGACATCGGCTATGATGTCGGAGCGGGTGTCGGGCCTGGCCAACTCAATCTACCGCGAATTTGAGAGGTTGATCGGGAAATACGACGAAGACGTGGTCAAAGAACTGATGCCGCTGGTCGTCGCGGTGCTTGAAAACCTGGATTCGGTGTTCGCCGAAAATCAGGAACATGAAGTGGAGCTAGAATTGTTGAAGGAGGACAACGAACAGCTTATCACTCAGTATGAACGGGAGAAAGCGCTGAGGAAACATGCCGAGGAGGTGAGTGCCTTCCAGGGGACGAGATAATAAGGAGAACACGAGAAGCACTTGGGAGTACCACCCCATCACCAAGAAAGGCCGCGCGCATGAGTTTCCCAGCAGCATGATCAGACAGCCACCCCTCTGAAGCAGGTGTACACACCTGTGCTGAACATGCAGCACGTGGTGCTGTTAGTAGATACGGTCATTATCTGTTAGCTAGTGGTGTAAACAAGGGGCAGTAGGAGGAATTGCACTGTTGCTCAGACAAACAGTTATCCAGCTAGCCTACATACCAGAAGCCAATGTTGCATAGCTAGCGTAGGCTACATTATTTTAGCATTGTCGATGCTCACGAGTTGTAGGACAATTCTGTGTCTAGCTAAGTTAACGTTAGAAATAGTAGATGACCTGTTCAAGACTCACTCAAAACAGCTTATAAGACATTGAACTTTAGCCAAACAGCTGTTGGCCTGTGGTGATGATAAGGTGGCCTAAAAGATGGGAGTGAATAGCCCGGATGAGTAGGATGATTTAACTGGGTTGTTGACAGTTTTTTCCAATTGCTTAAGCACAATTTTGATAACAGGGCTCACTTTCTCAAAACACAACACACGATTCACACAACTAGACACACAAGTAGCAGAACACTTCCAATCTTTTGCAAAATGAAACACTTTGTTCAAAATATACAATCATGTATAAAACCCAATTTCTGTCACCATATGCCACACACATCGTTCATAAAATTGGACTCTGAACCAGTTACACACTGTAGTGCAAAATTAAAACACTTTTACACTAACTATTCTTTTCTAATGATAGAACCTGCTTGATTTTGTCAGATATATTGTTCCAGTAGAGTAAGTACAAGTACATGAATATGTTAACACAACACACAAGACCAGTACTGCACACTGCTGAAAATATTTACTGTATTTTTCCAAATTGTCTACGTAACGGTTGCATTTTGTGCAGAAAATCAGAAGATATTTCAAATCAAATACTGTAGTAGGCTACATAGTAGTCTGTAAACACAACAAATACATTTGTGGAGACAAAAGAAAGAATACAGCAAATTAAATACAGTACATTATTTCAACCATGGACTGCAGTAAATATGTACAAAAAAAGTACTGATGTAGTGCATATAGCTGTAGCTACATGTAGCAAAATTTTACTGTACTGTAGACAGTAGAGAATAGTAGTTTTCACCTGTGCTCTTGTCGAAATATCCAAATTACTGTTGCAACAGTATATCTACTGAGGTTGGGCTGAACTCTCTGTCCAGCCTCTGTCAATGTTGCCCCATGGTTCACGACATGGTCAACCAATGTTCAATGTCGTTTGAATTTCATTAGATACTGTAAATTTGGCTCTATTCTTCCACTGCCCCCAGGTCTACCTCTCCCTCTCCCTACCTTCCTCCACGGGCTCCCCCTCTCATCCTACCTCTCCCTCTTCCTCTACCTGCAACATTGCCTTCCATTTTTGATGAGGACAGGTACACTGACCTGTTGCCTTTTTATAGTGCTTACCTGATTGGTATGTTTACAGTTTAGCACGTTAGTGCTTGTACACCTGACGCCCATGTTCGATCCATCTGTTCACATGTGTGGCATTTTAGAAGGCAGTGTCTAAAAAAGGCAATGAAGTGACGATTTTAAATGTCTGTGTCTAATGTAGAAAATTGTGTTTAGTGATTTGCAAAACACTGTGTGTAGTATTTTGCAAATAGTGTGAGGATGAGAATGTGCTTATAGTTGCGCAGGTCTGTTCTTCTGTTGTGCTCCTTAAGCAATTGGAAAAAACTGTAATCCCGAAAAAACTAAATTAGCTTTATTGCATACAAAAGTGTCAGTGCATAATTTTTTTCCAGCCCGCGTCTGAAGAAGCAGTTTTAAGTGACTCACCACTTGGAAAATGTATTACAGAAGAGTACAGATAGGTCAGGGAGAAGATGCTGTCAGGGAGAGAACTTTCCACAGACCCTTTCTCATGCACTTTCCAGAGTGAAGCTGCGGAGCAAAGACGTAACACGGCCAACAGCACTCGCTGAAACATCGAAGGTGGAGACTTGAAATTAAAACTTACAAATAAATCAGTTGTCTACACAACATTGTTTTCAACAGATTGACTAGATATTTGAAATGATAACGTTAGTTGTTTCCACTTCTGTTGTCGAAGCAAACTGGATCGACTTAAGCGGGTAACGTTAGCACTACAGCTTAGCAAACAAACTATCGTGATTCAACTCAGCTTAAGTTAGCTCTAGCTATCTTGCTGAAAAATAGATCTGGACAAACATGCATCTTGAATTGTATATTTACATGACCACAAAGGTTATTTATTTGAATGAAACACAGTCAGGAACGTGAAATAACGTTAAATCATTACACATTCTACCGATGCTAGATACAGGCAGGATACGTTAGCATTGCTAATAACTGTTAGTGACAACATCATACTACAGCTTGCGGTTGTGATGAACATAAGGTCGGAACAGCACCTCTTTTCAGCAACAGCTTCATAGCAAATCCTGCTTTACATTGTCCCAGGTTTTCAAAGCTGTCCTCAGTGAAATGGTTTGAGCAAATGTGTAATTGAGGGTCGAACTGCACAGGGATCTTCTCATAGACAAACATCACAGCCCGTTGAGTGTTTGTTTTCTTAGGAAGACTCTGAAAAGTGTCAGCATTCCCTGTACAGCCTGGAACACTGCATTTACGATGTTCTATTTTCAATATCCTTTAAAAAGTTCCAAACTTTCTCCTTTGTAATTCCCCTGGAAGTACACAGAGCAGCGCGCAGCTAAACTAGTGTTAGATGATTTCTGTCAGAAGATGGGCCAAGGAAAACACCACAATGTAAAAGAGTTGACTTGGTTTATTCGTCGAGCTGCTCGGATCATGTTACCACGTCAGGCAGAGTGGTTGGCATGAGTGAGAAACATGTCTCTTAGATGGCAATTATATACATTAGCTGGACAGTACACAGTGTTTCCTCTAGGATTTTTTTTAGCAGTGGGCTCGTATCTACAAAAAGCAGTCCTCGCTGATGGTTTTTGGTGTAGAATTTAGTGAAATACAACATTGTGAAAACACTGCCAGTGAGCGAGTCTGACTCTGAGGCTAACATCAAAACAGTGTAACGGGGGACCAAGACATGGCTAAGACTATGTTGGTGATGCATTTTCACTCAAACTTCAAGACTTTCATGACCCAAATTTGATGCGACAGATCAATGGGGAATCGCTTTCTCTCTTAAAGGCTGTCCTCCTCGACCTTTTTGGTGAAGAATTCACCAAGATGAAATTATCAACTTCACCGAAACACAGAGGAAAAAGCTAGCTACTTTTCAATCGGTTAAATAGAAGTAATGACTGGCACATATTGTTAAGTAACATGGCATTTTATTTTGTTTGAGGTTTAACTTGTCCAGTAGGGCAATTACATTTCTCTTCCACTTGCCTTTCCAAAAAATCAACTTAATGTCAAGCCCTGAAATGGGACTTGGGAATGGGAAATGTTAAAAAGTTTTTTTATTCATCAGTCCACTTACAATTTACCACGTTAACAACATTTATATTTGTAGTACTTGATGCAAGTTGAATCTAGACAGCAATCACACCAGCAACTGCTCAATTTAATACAAGAAAGGAGTTTGGTAAATAGAACAGAATATACAAGACAACCAATTGCATTCAATAAAACATTTAATTACACAATATTTCAAGTGAGAGGGTCAAGTTTTTTTTTAGTGAGTGGACTTGAAATTCCTGCCGAGCGTTGAGAGCTAGCTGGACGATAGGGGACCCCTTAATCTGCAATTCATTGTTGCTAGCTTTAATCAGATGTAGTAACTAGGCTAATAAGAGAAGACTAACTTTGTATGCCAACGAACACCAATAACTAAAACTAATTTGACAAACTATAAACCAACAGACTTCTGGTTATGATACACGTGCTCTTTAGCTAGCTACAGTAAAAATGTTGCTTACGTTAGATACTAGACCCTACAGTCTAGTTCTAACTGCATTTAGAATCTAACAAGCTATATCTTACGATAAACTTTTAACTAGTGGTGGGCCGTTTTCGGCGTTAAGGCGCTGTGTTAACGTGAGACTCTTATCGGGCGATAAAAAAAATATTGCCGTTAATCTATTCTCAAAGTTGGGTTGGGAGCTGGGTCTATACTACGCAAGCTATGATTAGTGATGTGTCGTTCGTGAACGATTCATTCATTTTGAACGAATCCTTACAAGGACTCGGGAGTAACGAGTCCTCTCAAAGAGTGATTCGTTCATTTTCTCGTGGCCGCGCATCGGGACTGTTGCATAGGCTCGTCCAAGTAAACAGAAATGATTCGTTCATTTCCCGACTCGGTCTTCGGGTACGAGTCTTTGGATCATTTTTCACGTGACCTGCATAGGCTCTGTAGTGGTAGCTAGAGGAAATGCTAGAGGGAACGATTCGTTCATTTCCCGACTCGGTATTTCTACGAGTCTTTGGATCATTTTTCACGTGACCTGCATAGGCTCTGTAGTGGTAGCTAGAGGAAATGCTAGAGGGAACGATTCGTTCTTTTCCCGACTCGGTATTTCTACGAGTCTTTGGATCCTTTTTTCACGTGACCCGCATTGTATTTTTTTGTAGAGGAAACAGTTTCCTCATTCCCTTTCGCGTGGCCACTGTTTTAGTAAGACGTGAATGATATTCGCTCAAGTCATCATACTGACTGGTTTTGTTATTTTCACTTTACACTTAGTTTAGTGCAGTGTAATTGTTTGCCGTGATAATTAAATGCTAGTGTGATAATAAATGACCAAATCATACAAACTGTCATGATACATTATTTGAATGCAGGAATTTCTTTTAAAATAGTATCTGCTTGTGCACATGTCATGCACTAACCTACATGAGAATATGATACGTGTTTGCAGTGGACGGATAGCCCCCCCCCCCACGTTGAAATGAACGAATGACTCGAAAAAAGATTCGTTCATTTTACTTAACAAGATTCAAAAAAACGAATCAGTAAAATGAACAGAACTTCCCATCACTAGCTATGATGACTTTCACCTTGATATTTTAGCGCGGATGTATACCTAGCCGAATTGCACTGTAGGGGGCGAGATCGAGTCTTCGAAACTGTGTGTATTAGTGATGGGCATTCCGGCTCTTTTTCGTGAGCCGGCTCGTATGGCTCAGCTCACCAAAAAGAGCCGGCTCTTTTGGCTCCCGAACGGCTCTTTAAAAAATACATGTTTTAACTATGAATTTGACTATGATGGGTGTGAAAACTATTTGAATTAAATTATGAAATGAAATCATACTCGATCGTAACCACATATCTTTATAAATGCATTGATTTGTCATGGCTCTCCTCCGAGTTTTGACTACTCTCTGACTGTGTGTGAGTTGGCTCGGCCCTCCCTCATGCAGGATTGACAGGAACAGAATGTGAGGATGATCGTGTGCGCCTTTAAGCCTACAAGTATTTTTTTGTTGTTCTTTGAATTAGCCAATTATTTTAAATACAATTAAAATTCATTATTTCATAATCATTTAGTTTTTATAGGCTGTATTAATCTATTAAAAATAGAGTCGGCTCTTCAGATATGGAGCCGGATCGTTCGCAAACGACCCATCACTAGTGTGTATGCCTTGTGTATGAAATTATCACATCAAACGTGACGTGCTAACATGGATGCAGCTATGAAGCCGCCTGGTTTGTTTCAGGGAAAATGTATTTTTAAGAAGCTTCCCAATGGAAACCTCGACAAGACTAAGGTTGTTTGCATCTTGTGCTATGCAGAATTAGTTTACTGTAGGAGTTCTTCCAGTCTCAAATACCACCTAAACGCAAAGCATCCCTGAGCTAATGCGGAAGATGCCGGGCCAAGCACTGATGTAGCGCAGGGGAAGAATCGTCGTCAAACTACGATGTTTGAGTGCAACCGAGGCAAGCCCATCAGCACAGCTCTATCAGTCAAGCTAACTAATCTAATAAATAGTTAATAAACAGCAAATGTTTACTCCTCGACAGGTCTGCAAACGCCTTTGTAAACCAAGATTTGTTAAAATGTTTGTTAACGTTATCGTTTTACAAACAAATCGTTTTAACAAATCGAGGCGACAAAGCGTTTGCTGACCTGTCGAGGAGTAAACATTTGGTTTCTTATACTACAACAATACGTGGGAAGATCACAAATCAAACAGGTCGAATCTGGAGCAGACGCCATGTTGTCAGGGCAATCAGCTGAACTTGCACTGGTGACGTCACTACATCTCCAAGGCAACATATCAACAACATCAATTCGTCTTCTGTCTGCTTCAGATACTTCTTTAAAACGGGAAGCGATTGCGGGGCGTTTGCGGACAATCCGTGTATCATTCGTTTTAATTTTTCAATTGATAAACCAAAAATTATTCGTTTTTCCGTTATTCAATTGAAAAAAACAAAAACGAGAAACCAAATCAAAAAAGGGGCACTGACCGAAATTGAGTGCCACTGAATGCATTTGATCATTTTACGCTCCAGTATCGCCCGTGTTACAAAAATGCTGCCCTCAGTTCCGACGCACTAAATTCTAACATATATTTTTTAGATGCTACACATGTTATACATCATTGGAAAGCTACGATTCTTGTGCTTCCATTGAAATAAACCAATTCAAGAACAAGTCGCAATAGCAAGAAAGGTCAACGTCTTTTTCCGATGAACATTCCTTCAACAATGCCAAAGAAAAAATTTTTACTCACCCTAAACGGTTCAAATAGGTCCAGGTGTGCAAATCATGCCATCAAAACTTGATCTGCTTACAGTCCCAAAGGTCCAAAGTATCTAACCATATCAAATAGTTCGTCCACAAACAATGTATTACATTCATAAATAGCCATTATCCTTTGTTTCATTATGCAAGTTAGCCGATGGAAGAAACAACTTGTTTACATAAAAGTGCACTTTTCTCCGGTTAGCAACGGTCTATTTACTATCCAAAGGCATCAAAATGTCCGCTGAACCCTCCCCTTTTGATTGACACCAAGATCGACCCAATCGGAGCTTCCATGCCCCGTTGACAGCCCTCTAAAGCCAACTAGGTCTGTGCGTCCTGCCCCCCTCCCGCCCCCGTCCCCACACTCGTTCTAAACTAATTTCTCGAACTGGCTTCGACGGGCTCTGAAATTAGCTCGTTAGCCTTGTAGCTGACAGCTAGCTGAAAATGCTAATACCTCATTTGTATGTGTCTGTGGAGCCTTCAAAATAAAAGTCGATTGCGCAATATGGTTGACAGAATCAGTGTTCTTTGTGCGCCAATCCTGGGAATCAGATAAAGCACCCCAATGTGTTCATGCTTCAGTTTTTGTGTTTCAGTAATACTAATTAGGGATTTAGCTATTATATATGATAGTTCTAAGTACCACCTTTCATTAGAGATAACAATTATGAAAAATAATACCTTTTTATCCTAAGTATTTGACCTTGGTTACAAAGGGTCATTTTGGAGTCTCCAAAAGGCCCTTTTAGAAAATGCCTGGATGTACTCTTATAAAAACATGTGTCAAATATGAATATATTGTGGTATTATGTTTGACTTTTGATTTGAATTGGGTAAGGCTTCTACCTGTGGTCCAATTTAGTCTTCCAGCTAAGACCTACCACCTCTAGGCCTCTGTTTTCAAAACAAAATCTAGGCGGAAATCACTTTCCTTGTGTTCAAGCTTCTATTACTCAACACTAGTAGGACTGACAGGGGTCCTGACAACAGGGGAAATAACTTCAGAGTGTCAGCTTTCAAAAGAGATAATGTACATGCATGTACTCCAAATGGTTCAAGAACAGCTTCCAATTTACTTTGGGTATGCTGTTTAGGCGTTTTTAGGCACATTTAACAGGAGTCTTAAGAGGTTTTAACATTGTCGGCATGAAAAACATAAGCACAATACATACAACAAAATATACATGGATGGATTCCCATCTGATGCAGAGTTTTGGAAATCTCTTTATGCGTCTTCCCAGTTAGAAATAAATCCATAATTACATCAAAGTAACGTTCCAGTGCGGCCATATGGTGTCGACACCATACCACTGTTACTCACAGTGGCTCTTAGCGCAGCGCTGGGTTTATAGGCAAATATAGATAGGCTAACCTGGAAGGTCCTGCCGATTTTTTCGGTTGTCATCAGGGTTCTAAATAAACTTTTTTGATCACCAGCCAATGTGGCTATGGTAACAATCAGAATTTCCACTAACCACATTTTTTCAGTGACAATAAGAGAAATTATGAGTGCCACTGAATGCATTTGATCATTTTATTAACATTGTTGGCATGAAAAACATAAGTACAATACATACAACAAAATATACACTGAAAGTGCAAACATTCCATTTCAAGTTTGGGATCTATCCATCTACATTCTTCCTTGTGTTTTCTGGTGGGGTCTGTGTACTTTGCGGCCAATGGATTTTCGTTTTGAAATAAGAAAACCAAAATCGGGAAACGAGCTGTTTCCCGACTACCATTTAGAAATAGGAAAACGGAAAACGACCCATTTTCCATTTTCTGTTTTGATAATAGAAAACGGAAAACAAAAAAATGACCTGTTATCTGATTTTCTTTGATGTGCTTAAACATGGAAATCGGGAATTAAAATAGTGTGTGGAAATCTTCTTTCTCAATTTTGCGCAGATTTTTGTGTTGTGACCCCGAAGTTGCTCCCACGAGCTTGACAGTCACATATTCAGGATGTCAGCAGAGGGCGCATAGCATAGCAGATGAACGATAAAATTGCTCGCAGAGCAATCGAGCCTCAATGCAAAATTGGATTACATCGGACTGAAGCATGGTTCCAGAGTCTCATCAGCCACCTCACAAAATAAAGAAGGTTCTACACCAAATTTGAATATTTTTCTAAGAAAGTCAGTGACCGGATGTATTTTATAATTATTTTAAAGTGAGTCTCTTTGACTTTTGGGGAAATGGGCCATTTAATGAA
Source organism: Osmerus mordax (assembly GCF_038355195.1). Taxonomy (NCBI): domain Eukaryota; kingdom Metazoa; phylum Chordata; class Actinopteri; order Osmeriformes; family Osmeridae; genus Osmerus; species Osmerus mordax. The sequence continues at coordinate 10,416,626 of NC_090052.1, forward strand.
TTTAAAATGTTAGTTTTTTTTATGGACAATGCAACCATATTCGGAACCTGTACACACAATCCTCTGTTATCAAAAAAATATTTAGATTTCAAAGCATCACTAATATGTATTATTACATTTACTGTCAAATAAAGTACAATCATTAATAAAAACATTTGGTAAAGTTGGTAAGGGTCTTATTCTTACATATAATAATGTGCTTTGAACTAACTGTAATAATGGTATCGGTATTGCTTTATAGATCTTGTTGTATTCTCTATAAGTACAGTTTAAATTATATTTGTCGAAGAAAGCTATATATTACAAAAGGTTACCAGACATGTATAACATCATTCACAAACACAATGCCCTTTTCATACCAATCATATTTAAACAATGATTTCCTATTGATTACAATGACCCTATTGTTCCATAAGGCTCAAATTTGTTAAGATAGGCTCAAATTTTTTGGGGGGCTCGAATTTGAGCAACCTGAATCGCTGAGCCTTGAATTTTTGGGTCAGATTTTTTTTTTCATTGAAATATGTGAATTCTGTGTTTAAATTATTCAAAGTATTCAATGCCTTTTAAAATTCAAAACATTATGTCACTGATTTGCTTCCATACAAATGGCAGCGCGCCCTCTGCTGACATACTGAAAATGTGGACCAGAGTGACTGTCAAGCTCGTGGGAGCAACTTCCGGGTCACAACACTAAAATCTATGCAAAATTGAGAAAGGAGATTTCCACACACTATTTTAATTCCTGATTTGCATGTTTAAGCACATCAAAGAAAATCAGATAACGGGTCGTTTTTTCCGTTTTCTATTATCGAAACAAAAAACGGAAATTGGGTAGTTTTCCGTTTTTTGTTTTCCTATTTCTAAATGGTAGTCGGGAAACAGCTCTTTTCCCGATTTTGGTTTTCTAATTTCAAAACGAAAATCCTTTGGGCGCAAAGTACACGGACCTGGTGGACGCTCCGTTTGTTTCCATGGTTTCTCGCGCTGGTTACACTGCAAACTGCGCGCAGCCAACGGGCGCATGAGTAACAACTTCCGGGTCACCAAAAACAAAATTTCAAAATCATTTTCGGTCAGGGCCCTGTTTTTATATTTGGTTTTTCTATTTTTCGTTTCTCAATTGAATAACGGAAAAACGAATAATATTTGGTTTTTGGTTTATCAATTGAAAAATTTAAGAACGAATGATACACGGATTGCGGACCTGTGCAAAAAACATATTTGGTTGTTTTAGAGTTTTTTAAGGCAATTTAGGCTACACAAGTATATCTTATTGAACATAATTTATTTTCATCACCAATTATCATAGTAGAACAGCTTTCTCAAGCAGTTTGTGATGCATTTTGGAAACAGGAGATGAGCTCCTGGTCTAATGCGCCACCTGGCTTGAGAAACCCGTTCTCAAAGACTTACTTTTAGTCATTATTTGGGTAGCACACATATTCTGAATGCCTTCGGCGGAATTCAAATTAGCTATTTTAATATAGATTAATCTAGATTAACGCCAAAATTACAGTGAGATTAATCTAGATTTTAAAAATTAATCTATGCCCACCACTACTTTTAACTAAAGCTGGCTATATAAAATACTAATAATAACAATTGATAAGAGGTCCACTAATGTGTTGAAATATGAAAAAATGCAGTACGGTATTTTCCAGACTAAGTCGCACTTTTTTTCATAGTTTGGCTGGTCTTGCGACTTATAGTCAGGTGCGACTTATATATCAAAATATATATAATTTAACATGTTTTTAAATGTTAATTCATACTGACTGACATGAACCAACGAGTTCAACGGATTCAGTGATGTGGAATGAGATCGGGAGCTTGGTGAACTAGCTTACCGGTAACTTGCTTGTTGGACTCGCTAGCTTGTTATGTTAATTTAGCCTATTCAGCCTCCCAGGTATGTTCTCAAGCCTCACCGTGACCGTGAGACACACGCATTTAAGCCCGTTCACACGCTCTCACGCCACACCTAGCATTTCTCACGCTGAGAAGGCAACGCCAGTCAAGTTGTCCTGCTAACGTTGTATTCATTAGTGGTTGCACGAGTGAAGGTTCTAGGCGACCGTACGTTCCTTACTTGGTAAGCAACAATAGACGCGAACACACGTGAAAGCTCGTCTCGGGGGAAGGGAATCTCCAAGCTTTTGATAAAACTTGACGACCCTGTCTTTATGCTATTGTGTAGCTGAATAACTGTTAATGTGTTACGTTAACATACTGGACACCTATTCAGCCTGTTGTTCTGTGTGCTATTGTGTAGTTGAATAACTTGCCTTTACATATTAAATGTCTGTTCTTGGTCTTGGATTTTGTGAAATACATTTCTAAATAAATGCGACTTCTAGTCCAGTGCGACTTGTTTTTTTCCTCTTCATGAAGCATTTTTTGACTGATGCGACTTATAGTCCGAAAAATACCGTAATTTGATCAATTTACCAGCTAACTTGCTTCGGAAACACTGAAAATGAATGGGGTTGAACGTTGGAAAATACAATGTTTGGAACTCGAATGTGACACGCTTTACTTCCGCATTCTTCGATAACAATGGAAGTCTGTGGAAATGTCGCAACTCTCTTTTTATATGGTTTTGGTTCGGGCGAGTGTATGGGTGGGTCCTTCATTTTTTTTACAGTGGGAGGAAGTGGAGATGCGTCGTCCATTTTTTTTTACAGTCAATGGATGTGACTCTGACCGTCAGTCTTTCTAAATTCCCATGTTCTGGGCTTTAGAGCAACCACAGCATGTGGTGGTATTTTACACCTCTGAGTTGAGAAAGTGACACTGAAGCAGTGAGACAACCACACGCAAACACGCCAAAACAACACCAAATTAATACAGACACTGCTGTATGCTTGTCCTGTTACCCTACCCCTAGAATAGAAGTGAGTAAGGCCCATAAGTTGGGAAATAGATTTCCAGGTCATGTGATCCTTTGCTTCAACGGCCAGGATGGCTTAGACAGAACCTCTATGTAGTTTGGTTGCTCTGCATTCACTTAGACCTGTTGTCACACCCTGAACCTTTATCTTATTTTTCTAGGATTTCCCTGTTGTGTGGTATGTTTGAATGGGAATGAGCTGCTAAAAATACCACCCGGAGAGTTGGCAGATTATTCTGTAACACCATGTAAACAGTGTCAACATTTAGGCTATCCTTACAGTCTGCTAATTGGTATTGAGGGTGGTTGGTACAAAAATATCAATGCATTTATTCCTAAATCTGACACTTTCTCAACTTCCTGTCACACAAACCACATACACACACACACACACTTTTTTCAAGTCAGGATTAAAGTCAGGAATTGTCAGCTCAGCTCAGCTGGGCAGGATGTAGAAGCTCACAATCCCTCCTGTTCAGAACACACTCCTCTGACACGCCAAGAGGATGTTGAAGAGATCCTTAACTTTAGTGAGAACAAAGTAGTCCCGATATTCTGCCTCTCAGTTCTCCCTCTGGCCCATAAAACACTCAACTTGCTTCTCACAGAGCACATTGTGATTGAATTGCTAATGGTCTTGCATTGAAATTATGTGGGGTCATCACCATGTTGATTTTAGTTTTTGCTTTTTATAGCCATTGAACTATTGAAAACATAACCCTGAGTTCATGTACAGAGGTCCAGGGTTAGGGTTTAGTCTCCTGAGTGTCTTAATGGGTCTTCTTTTGCAATCTATTTAAACTTCAATCTGTCTGTCTGTGTGTGTCTCTGAGCAGAAGTTCATCGAGTTTGAGGACACTCAGGAGCAGGAGAAGAAGGACCTTCAGAACCACATGGGCAGAATGGAGTCCAATTCCCGCCAGCTGGAACTCAAAATCAAAAATTATGTAGACCAAAGTGAGTGTGCACCGTACTCTCTCTCACTCACTCAATCACCTATACATACCATGTGAAGTTATGAGCTCCATCAAAATGAGTTAACCATCTGTGATTGCCCTGTTGCCACGCCCAGTTAAGGGTAAATGATTCATTGGTCATCATGCTGTTTGCAGACTCTATCCTACTTAGTACTTTAAGAGTGGATGGGCTTTGATTAATCAAGTTCTTGCTACCCCCCTGCGGTTTCGTAAGCATCTACTTGTGTCTCTCAAGACAGAGTTGACCTGTGTTTATACACCTTGAACTGAGCTGGTTAAATAAATGAATCCATGGCTACACTCGGTGTAATTTAGATCTTTCGATTTAATATTTGTAGTATACATCTGTTCACTAAACTGATATTAAACAAGTGAGTGAAATCCAGATAAGTGGTGTAATTTAACATGAGCACATTCCTTCTGTCTGACTGTTAACATTTCCTGGTCAGTCTAGATCCAAACATAGGAATCTCATGCCAATATGACTAAGAGCCATAAGTACAAGCACACCGCACCCTGGAGACATGGTTGTTAATGATTTATTGGTAAGAAGAAACCATACAACGAACACTTTGGCCTTGCAGTAAAAAATGAATTGCCCCGAAATTTACAATCATCAACATATACAATACACAAATTAAAAGTTTGTATTTAACACAGTTAAAAACAATATTATTGTCGATCACTACTACCAGCTTAGTTATGAAGTCCGACAAGGAGTTTAGCCAGTGCAGGTATCGCACTTGTGGTGTAGCATTTAGTTCCCCTGGCTAGAGAGTACTGCAGTGAGTTCCTCAGCTGTCTGCCGTGCTGTTGTCCCCGGGTCAGAGGCAGCCAGGAACAGAAGCGTGGCGATTGTCTTACTTTGTTTGCAAAGTTAAAGCAGAGGTCGAGTCTGCGATTACATCATAAGGAATGGACAACTACAGTCATGGGAGGGTTTTGCTCAGTGGTTAGAGCTGACTGCAGATCATGAGGTTGCAGGTTGAAATCTCCCCTGTACTGTATAGCATCTGCTAAAGTAATACATTATTATTATGTATCCATTGATACAGCACCGTGTCACCATCTTACTGTCTCAAAACACTCATTTGGTGCCAACAACACAGGTAGATGATGGACAGGTTTAGCTGCTGTAGTTGATTCCTATTCTACACTCTAGATGGTGGAGCAGCTTTACGCCTGGCTTAGGCTAAACCTGACAAGCTAATGCAGGCATTAGATGTTTTTGTCACCTCCTAAATTGTCCCTTTTTAAATCACTTGACAGAGATTATGTTTTCAGATCTGTGAGTCCTCACACTGGTAGCACACGCCAACACCAATCTCTGTAATTGTACTATGCATGTGGGACATCTAGTGGTGGCTTGCAGTCATTACACAGCATAATGTGGACCGGTATTACAGTGATCTGTGTACAGCAACAAAAACTGTTCAAAGACTGCTGTCCTCTCAGTTGGCAGGTTGGAGGAGCGAGAATCAGAGCTGAAAAAAGAGTTCAACTCACTCCATCAGAGACACACAGAGGTACATGGGGATGGGGTTGGAAGGGAAAGTGGAGGAGGTCAAACTTAATTGACATTGCTTAATGTTAAGTTTCCTAACTGACTTGTTATATTCTGTCTCTAGATGATCCAAAATTACATGGAGCACGTGGAGAGAATCAAACTCCAGCAGCAGAATGAGTCTTCCGACTCCGGAACACTGGGCAGAGTCAGGTGAGTTCTGACCCCAGGCCATGATGGTCATGACTTTTTAACATGAAATATGTCAATTTTCAATGAAGATCTTGGGTCTTTTAGTCATTCATTATTGGATAACCACTTCCAAACCACCACCTGTTGAACGCTTTGCATTGACGTTTTGTCGTTTGAAAGGGCGGGTTTTTTATGTTTTATTTCCTGCAGAAAAGAGCGCCCCCTGTCTCTGGGGATCTTTCCCGTATCCGGAGGGGGCTCCTCTCTCCTCCCAGAGCCCCTTGCAAGGACGGGGACCCCTGGTGCAGAGTCATGGAGGTTTAATGACCTGGCACATCCTCGCTCCAACGCCAGCCTCAAGGTTGGCTCTTTAAAAATAAAAAATAAATCATATTATTGATAGGACAGTTGGAAAAGACAGGAACGCAGGGAGAGAGAGAGGGGGAACATGTGCAGGAATAGGCAAGTTGGTTTAGAACCCGGGTCCCTGTGTTAGGCATCAGCTCTTACCCAGTCAAGAGCCACTGGGCAATCCTCTTCCTTCCTCTGACATAAAAAAATAGATACTCTTGTCATATTTGTTGCAATAAACTTCACATCATTATAGGAACCTATAAATCTAATGGTTCGACAGTGAAATTAACCTTTAGATTAGTAAGTTCCAAATATTTCCGACGGTCCCCACAGCTCAAGTAATGTTTAAAAAAATGGTAGCTAGCTAGCTTACATAGCTGCCGGGCTAAGTTACCTAGCATTAAACTCGTAGCAATGCTACTACCATGCAGTGTTACTTGCTAGCCTTCTAATTAGTACATTTTAAAACCATACTAAAGCGTTTGTCGCATCGTTTTTGTCTATTGGAAAGTATTCTATTTGAATGTTTGAATCACATATTTGTGATTTTACTCATTAACGGATTAAATAAATCCGATATCTGGGGGCGTCATTGGACTGTAATAAACACAACCAATAATTTTGTTTGGCCCAAACTAAATTATTGGACAGTGTTCGGACCGAATGCAATGATTGGACAGACTACTTGTCTTACCTACCTCTCGGCAGTAGTCAGGCAGCGCGTTCATGTGTTTCAAACTCAAAATTGCCGAAATTGATAGGTTCGTAAAACTTGGATACCCTTCCTTTAAGGGAATTAAAAGCTTGGTCAAATCAAAAATGTAAAATAAATAAATGTGTTGAGCGGTAGGAAATTTGTAGTCCTGAAATACTACAGTGATCAGGCGATTTACGTATGTGCGCTTACGCAGCGTCACTGACAGGAGACACTGAATTAGCTGTTGGTTCAGGCAGTAGGACTCAGTAGTAGTATTTACTTGATACTTTATTTCACACATTACAATACATTATCGTAATACTTGGATTTGGCATATGGTTGTGCTCGCAGCGGTTCCCTGCCGCACCCAACTGAGACACCATCTCCTGAGATACCGTCTCGACTTCCGGGCAGAGAGCAGCGAACGCATTCCCCAACACAAACCACATGCCAGACGAGACAAATGTATGAGACTGTTTGCGTGTATGTGGAGCCTATGAATGTGCTACGAAATGTGACTGATATGAGTGTCGTCATGCATAACCTACACGAGTGTAGCTCAGAGCAGACAGTGCCCCTAAGCCTTATCTATCATGAATGGGTGACCATGAGTTGCATAGAGCTGTGTGTCCCCGTGCCAACGCACCGCATGGAGGTGCAATCCTACAGTTAGGTCCATAAGTATTTGGACATTGACACAATTTTCATCATTTTGGCTCTGTATACCACCACAATGGATTTGAAATGAAACAGTCAAGATGTGCTTTAAGTGCAGACTTTCAGCTTTAATTTCAGGGTATTTACATACAAATCAGGTGAACGGTGTAGGAATTACAACACGTTTTATATGTGGCCCCCCCCTTTTTAAGGGACCAAAAATCATTGGACAAACTAACATAATCATAAATCTAATTGTCACTTTTAATACTTGGTTGCAAATCCTTTGCAGTCAATGACAGCCTGAAGTCTGGAACCCATAGACATCACCAGACGCTGGGTTTCGTCCCTGGTAATGCTCTGCCAGGCCTCTACTGCAACTGTCTTCAGTTCCTGCTTGTTCTTGGGGCATTTTCCCTTCAGTTTTGTCTTTAGCAAGTGAAATGCATGCTCAATTGCATTTAGGTCAGGTGATTGACTTGGCCATTGCAGAACATTCCACTTCTTTGCAACCAAAACTCTTTGGTTGCATTCGCAGTATGCTTCGGGTCATTGTCCATCTGCACTGTGAAGCGCCGTCCTATGAGTTCTGAAGCATTTGGCTGAATCTAGGACGAAACCCAGCGTCTGGTGATGTCTATGGGTTCCAGACTTCAGGCTGTCATTGACTGCAAAGGATTTGCAACCAAGTATTAAAAGTGACAATTAGATTTATGATTATGTTAGTTTGTCCAATTATTTTTGGTCCCTTAAAAGGGGGGGGCACATATACAATGTGTCGTAATTCCTACACCGTTCACCTGATTTGGATGTAAATACCCTGAAATTAAATCTGAAAGTCTGCACTTAAAGCACATCTTGATTGTTTCATTTCAAATCCATTGTGATGGTATACAGAGCCAAAATGATGAAAATAGTGTCAATGTCCAAATACTTATGGACCTAACTGTATATGTGAACTAGAGAGGGTACAATGCGTTGGTTGCAGTTGGGTCCATCCCCTTAATTGTTTCTCTTCTAGTGACATTTTTCAAGCATTTAGCCTACTCATATTGCGTAATTCATTAAGAACCCCCTTTGAAATAAGCTACTGTAACAACGTTGTCACCGGCAGTATTTCAGTTACCATCTGCAAACTGAAAATATGCCCCTAAAAACGTAAATAAGCTTGACATCTATTTAGGGAGAAATGGCTAATTCAAAAGAGGTTTGTTACGAGCAAGCTAATTGCGGTGGCTAGCCAAACTTCACTGAGTGAGGGGATTGTTTGAAAGCGCCGGAAATGAGAACGTTTCTTTTGACATAAAGTTTAGGCTGTGGCACTGAAGCCAGCGACGCACCACACAAGGTTGAGTGGGTGTGCTTTGCCTTCGGCAAGGGCACAACCTTTGTTCTCTCACATATATATTATTATTATTTTTATTATTTTTATTTCTTTTTGCCCCCCTAAAACTCAGTCAATATTTGGCCTACATAGACAACGTAGGTGTCAAAAGTTTCGTCTTGGTAGCGATTGAGTTGCTTCTATTGGAATTTACGTTCCGTTGCATGGTTTAGGCTTCAGTTAAGTTTTTGTGGCGAGAAGTGAAGCTAACGGTGGCTAATTTGCTAGCCACAGTCACTGACGTTACTAACGTCACTACGTCACTAAAGTCACGAAAACACGCGTGACTACCTTTGGCAGAACATTCGTTTCGCATCTGTTAACTTGGGGGATAGCTAGGCTAACTATAGCTTTACTGCAAGGCAGCTGCAGAAACGCCACAAGCAAAGAGGCTAGGGTGATAACTACTCATTTTACTTTGTGATATGACACACAATTGTGATGTGTAATGTACAATATAAGCTGATATTATTAAGGAAGTACATCTACTTTCGGAAACAGTAGTCTACTATTTCACTGAAGTATTAGCATCATGACATTAGCCTGTGTTGCCCGGGCAACACATACTACAGTGGTCTATGATGTAGCGTTATCTGTTTTCAATCGTTAAAATAAACATTCCTCACATATACATTTTCGTTGTAGGATTTATTCTGACATTAGTAAACGATTTGTTGGTGAAATTAACATTACCTGTGGTTTCAAACCAGTGTAGCTCACTGCAACGCTGTAGCTTACGCGAGACACACTACAAAAACATCTACAGTACACAGCTGTTTAGGAAGTCAAACGGCGACAGAACATGTTCGGCACTCCCCTTACTTAAATCAAAAGTCTACTAACCTGAACTTCATTGCCACAGCCTAAATGTTGTCAATCTGTTAATGAAAATAATAAATTTCAGCCTAAACCGTACAACGGAACGTTAAATCGAATTCAACCAACGCAATCGCTACCAAGACATTTACATTTACATTTATTCATTTAGCAGACGCTTTTATCCAAAGCGACTTCCAAGAGAGAGCTTTACAAAGTGCATAGGTCACTGATCATAACAACAAGATAGCCAAAAAACATCGCGAGTAGCCAAAAATATGAAGCACTCATTGTGAACAACCAAAGTAAGTGCCAAAGGGAAGAACCATAAGAGCATGTAGTTAAACAAGTTACAATTAAACAACATGAACAGCTATAAGTGCAAGTGTACCTGTGGAAAAAAGCAAGCAACAGTAATAAATCAATATATCACAGCGAGAACAAAAATTTAAAACAGTTACCACTAACCACAAGAGCAACAAGTCTCTAAGCAAGAGTCATTGTGATCCTTGAGGAAACTAACATCGGGTCAAGCGAACCGTTCCTAAGTACCGTTGTACTCCCGGAACAAGTGCGTCTTGAGCCTTTTCTTGAAGGTGGAGAGACAGTCAGTGTCTCTGATGGAGGTGGGGAGTTGATTCCACCACTGGGGGGCCAGACAGGAGAAGAGCTTGTGTTGGGACCGGGCGGTCTTGAGCGGTGGGACCACCAGGCGGTTGTCTGAAGAAGACCTTAGGTGACGGGTGGGGGTGTAAGGCTGCAGGAGAGACTTGATGTAGACGGGTGCAGTCCCGTTCACTGCTCGGAAGGTCAATACCAGGGTCTTGAATCTGATACGGGCCATGATAGGTAGCCAGTGGAGAGAGATGAGGAGCGGGGTAACATGGGAGCGTCTGGGTAGATTGTAGACCAGGCGGGCCGCCGCGTTCTGAATCCTCTGAAGAGGGCGGGTTGCACATGCTGGGAGACCAGCGAGCAGCGAGTTGCAATAGTCCAACTTGGAGAGGACGAGTGCTTGGACTAGCAGCTGGGTGGAGTGCTCACACAGGCATCTCCTGATCTTCCGGATGTTGTAGAGGGTGAATCTACACGACCGGGAGACCGCAGCAATGTGGGCCGTGAGGGAGAGCTCGTCGTCCATGGTAACCCCAAGGTTCCTGGCAGAGGATGAAGGGGTCACCGTCGCAGATCCCAAGACGAACACAGCAGTAGTCTAGTACTGTACTGTAGTAGTACAATTTACCGGGGCAGCTTCTCCACACAGGGCTATATCGCATTTTGCGTTGTTACTGACAATGATCGCTACCCGCAAGCTTTTTATGAATGAGCGATTTTCCACTAAATAAATGTCAAGCTTATTTACGTTTTGGGGGGCATATTTTCAGTTAGCAGATGGTACTGTTTGAATCGCGATTCCATCTTCTACTGCCGGGTAACGTAGAATAATCTTCAAAGGGGGTTCTTTATTAATTAATGAATGCAATGAGTAGGCTACATGCCTGAAAATATCACGAGAAGGGAAAAACTTAAAATGACGTTTAAGTCATAGAGATTAGGTCAATTTTTACACCGGTCTGACGAAATTTATTCGTTTTGATTCAACGATGAGGCTGCCTCTTGCAGGGGAAATGAGAAGACATCTATTTCATTCTACACTTCACTCGTATTTTCAGTTGTAAATGAGCAGCAAAGAAAAAATGCTTTTAAATCTATTTAATCTTTACAAATAATAAGTATGCATTTTCATATAAAATATACAGAAATCAGTTGTAAAAATGTCATTCAAAAACGGACCCCTGTGCAACCGACGCAAGCAAGCACACCCTACAATTTCCCCAGAAATTGTACCCTCTCTAGTTATTATTTTTATTTTTATTATTATTTTTGCCCCCCTAAAACTATATACTATAAATATTTGGCCTACATAGACAACCTAGGTGTCAAAAGTTTCGTCTTGGTAGCGATTGAGTTGCTTCTATTGGGATTTACGTTCCGTTGCATGGTTTAAGTGGAAATTAAGTTTTTGTGGCGAAAAGTGAAGCTAACGGTGGCTAACTTGCTAGCCACAGTCAATGACGCTACTTACGTCACTAACGTCACGAAAACTCGCGTGACTACCTCCAGCAGAACATTCGATTAGCAGCTCGTTAACTTCTGGGAGATAGTTAAGCTAACTGCAGAAACGCCACAAGCAAAGAGGCCAGGGTGATAACTATTTACTAATTTTACTTTGTGATATGACACACAATTGTGATGTGTAATGTACAATATCAGCTGATTTTATTAAGGAAGTACATGTACTTTCGGAAACAGTAGTCTACTATTTCACTGAAGTATTAGCATCATGACATTAGCCTCTGTTGCCCGGGCAACACATACTACAGTGGTCTATGATGCATCTGTTTTCAATCGTTAAAATAAACATTCCTCACAAATACATTTTCGTTGTAGGATTTATTATGACATTACATTACAAGTAAACGATTTGTTGGTGAAATTATCATTACCTGTGGTTTCAAACCAGTGTTGCTCACTGCAACGCTGTAGCCTACGCGAGACACACTACAAAAACATCTACACAGCTGTTTAGGAAATCAAAAGGCGACAGAACATGTTCGGCACTCCCCATACTTAAATCAAAAGTCTTTCAATAGGTGAAACTATCTGACTACTAACCTGAGCTTCATTGCCACAGCCTAAACTTTGTCAATCTGTTCATGACAATAATTAATTTCAGCCTAAACCGTACAACGGAACGTTAAATCGAATTCAACCAACGCAATCGCCAAGACGAACACAGCAGTAGTCTAGTACTGTACTAGTACAATTTACCAGGGCAGCTTCTCCACACAGGGCTATATCGCATTTTGCGTTGTTACTGACAATGATCGCTACCAGTGAGCTTTTTATGAATGAGCGATTTTGCACTAAATAAATGTCAAGCTTATTTACGTTTTTGGGGGCATATTTTCAGTTAGCAGATGGTACTGTTTGAATCGCGATTCCATCTTCTACTGCCGGTAATGCTACCTCCCTGAGCTGACAACAGATAATCCAGTGCCATACGGTTCTGTAGCACTACCTGCCTCATGGCCTTCATCTCAGAAGCAACCGCAGTTAAGGCGTCGGCTGTCTCATTACCAATGGACTCCAACCCTACTGCTAAGCTCCTAATATCTCTAAAGGCAGTGATAACACCATACACAGGGAGAATGGCAGCTGAAAAACGTGAAAAGTGACTGTGTACTATTGAATCCACGTGATGTGATCCCAGCTTCTTAGCATCTGCATTAATAATACTTCTCTTGTGGCGGTGCCACCAATGTTTGGGAAAGGGGTGCAGGGGCAACCCATCTACAGGTCTGAGGGCTCCTACAATAAACCCAAGGTAACACGTTCCTGACCAGTCGGCCGGCAGGAAATAATAAGCACTCTTACCACATACCCACATGGTGCCATTGTTAGCTGCACGAGGAACCCAAAATGGTGATGCCCTTATACTTACAGGTCCATCTGCAACAGGCAAATCATGCAACAGGCTGTTAGCATACATACCACAGTGTGGTTACATGTATTTTCCCAAATACCTTCCCATCATTATTTAAACATTTAATAAACCATATACTACATATTCTGTAGTATGCTAAAAGTGTAGGAATAGCATAGTCAGCAACATCAGGAATTTATGTCACCCGCCCAAATGGTATACAGGACAAGTAACATTGAACTCAGATACAATTGAACTTACAAATCATCCAGTAGAGTGTGAGCATACATAGAAACCATATCCTTGCATGTATTTTTTCACTCTCACTGTACCACTATGCCATACACAAAACAATGCAGATGGGGCATATTCAAGAGATGACTGACTCGTTCGACAGAACAGTCACATTTGTTACATCCAACCCTACACAAGGCCACTTCTTGACCTTACACATATCAGCCATTGACGGAGGGACAGATATCCCTGGATAACCTCCAGAATGCTTGGGACTCTAACCACAAACCCTGCAAGGTCTGTCCCCTCTAATGCTGCGTCCAGTATTTTTTTTCCCGTCCACGGTAAGGTGTTGTTGTACAGATTGTTCTTCATGTGTGCTTTATGATGAATCTCAATGTTCACATCAGTATAATTGGGAGCGTGCAATAGTGACTCTCGGTGTGGCTCATGTATGCGATGTCTGTGGACTTGTGCGTCCAGTATCAGTAAATGTCTGTCAGGTGTGTGTATGTCTGGATCTCATCTCTCATCGTAGCTCCGGCAGCGGCCTCGGTTTCCTTGAAACAACCGAGGGCATCCACCACAGTATCCTCTCGTCCCCATTCTGGGTGCTGTCATCTGCTTCATGCCGGAGGAAGACTGAAAGTGCCTCTCCAGGCTCCTCTCTCTGGTTTCCCGTCTGGGTGCTGTCATCTGCTTCATGAATCACACATGGGGAAGAGAGGCATGGTAGCAACAGCAGCCCCTCTCTGGCTTTCTCCTCATGTGACTCACCTTTCGACGTCTTCAACACCTCCGGGTGGGTGCTCTTTGGGACCTCCTTCTCAGCGCCCCAGGATTGGAGTGCTGGATGGCGGAGTAACCCAGTGGGGATGAGACAAATGACAAGTTGGAGCAGGCACCATTTGGAGGTGCACCTGCTCCTCCACCGGCCCCTGGCTCTCCGTTGGGACCCTCCACCGTGAAGGGGCCATTTTGCACTCCGTTGCATGAATCCATGTCGGACGACCTTCCACTTTTACAGCTGTGTGAGTCACCAAGAGAAACCAGGTATGGACCGGTCCATCTCGTCGAGAGGGCAGTCCTCCGTTTGTGCACTTTCACATAGTCTCCCGGTTGATAGGGATGACATGGCTCCCCAGTGGGCAGCTTTCACCTGTGAATGCACAACCCTGGTTGCTCTAGTTAGGGCAAAACAAAAGTTTAACATTGTATCATCCATCTGGTGGATATCCATCTGTTTCAATGATAGTGGGGGAGAGACAGGCAATTTCATTGGTCTCCCTAAAACTATTTTGTGTGAGGAAAGTCCATTCCTCCTCTGGGCTCATGGCCATATGAGCTAGTGGGAGTGCATCAGGCCATTTTAGGCCATTCTCTTCACATATCTTGGCTAGTTTGTTTTTCAAAGTTCCATTTTGCCTCTCCACTGCCCCTGCAGACTGTGGGTGGTAGGGACAGTGAAAATGCTGGTTGATCTGGAGCGCTTTACAAAGTTCCTGAACAATTTGACCCGTGAAATGTGACCCTCTATCACTGGACAGTCTTGTGAGGATCCCATATATACAGATCACATCTCTAATAAGAAGAATCTTGGCTATCGTGGTAGCATCAACTTTCCGACATGGGTAGGCTTCTAACCAATTCGAGAACATGTCAACAATTACAAGTACATACTCAAAATTACAACACTTGTTCATCTGCATAAAATCAATTTGTAAATTAATAAAAGGACCACTTGGTGGTGGGTGGGCTGCGTCTCTTCTCTTTGGTCCCTTTTCGGGATTATGCTGCTGGTAAATATGACACTGAGCACAATGTTGCTAAGCCTTTGTGGAAAAACCAGGTGCAAACCAATCTGTATTTACTATTGAGACCATACCCCCCTTGCTCGTATGGGCACATCCGTGCGCCATGCGAGCCAACCAAGGGAACAATGCACATGGAATCTTTCACACAGCCAACAGATAACCAATAATCCCTCTCAGTGTTATCGGCAGCGGCTCGAAGGTCCGCCACAACATGAAGAGAGGGAGTGTGTGTTTCCGGTTGCTGAGACACAAACAAATAGAGACCTGGGACACATCAGAGGAGTTGGCCGCAGCCTTTGCTGCTAAATCAGCTCCAGCATTTCCTCTTGAAACATCATCTGTATTGTTAGTATGAGCCTCACACTTAGTAACAATAGCTAGCTTTCTCTGTAGTAGTATTGCAGACAACAAATTATCAATCATCTTTCCATTCTTGATTGCTCCACCTGAGGAGTTAATGAAACCTCTTTCTCGCCATATGGCACCAAAATCGTAAGTAACTCCAAATCCATACCTTGAGTCAGTGTGAATATTTACAACCTTGCCTTCTGACAAACAACATGCCCTTGTCAAAGCAAAACTCTGCCTGCTGTGCAGTGCATTGTGGAGACAGTTTACCAGATTTGAATGTCTCACTGTCCGTGCAGACCGCATATCCGGAGTTTAGAGAGCCATCCCATGCTCCGGACCAAGATCCATCTACGTACAACACAAGTTCAGCATTATCCATAGGTTTGTCAAACATATCAGGTCTGGGTGTTAGCACTTTATCGACAACCATCTCACAGTCATGTGGTTCACCATCATCAGGGGTGGGCAACAATGAAGCTGGATTCAATGGGGAACATCTATGGATTGTAATGTTACTTTGAGTCAACAATTACAGTTCATACTTTGTAGCTCTAGTGGCTGACAGATGTTGAGTTTTGGTGCGTAACAGAAAAGCACTTACTGCATGAGGAACCATCACTGCCAAGGGCGACCCCAGCACTATATCTGAAGTTGCTTCCACACATGTTGCCGCAGCACAGACTGCTCGTAAGCACGGGGGGAAACCTGCTGCCACAGTATCTAAAGAAGAACTCACATAGGCAATAGGCCTCTTAAGATTACCATACTGCTGGGTCAGTACACCCTGGTGTAGTCTGGCAGACCGAGAGCTGGCGCCTGGGCCCAGGCCTGCTTGAGAGATACAAATGATTTATCAGCTTCAGTTTTCCACAACAAATGAGTATCAGTCTCCTTCCTTAAATCAAGGAGAGGTCTAGCCAACACAGCATAATCAAGGATCTACTAACATCAATACCCGGCTGAACCTAGAAAAAGAAGAGTTGTTTTGGTGTTCTAGGCTTCGGTATCCATCGGATGGCCTCCACTCTATCAGGCGTCAATAGATGCTCTGTACCTTTTGAGTGTATGGCCCAGATACTTGACCTCCTAAGACCATAACTACAGTTTTGCCTTTGAGGCCTTGTGGCCCTTCTCAGCCAGTGCCTTTAGCACAGCAATAGTGTCCTGTTGGCAGGAGGCAAGATTCTTAGAACATATCAAAAAAGGTCATTAATATACTGCACCAGAGTAGAGCCAGCTGCTAAGGTGACATCCTGGAAGTCCTCTCGTAATGCTTGACTAAACAACGTAGGTGATTCGGTGTACCCTGTTGTAGAACTGAAATGTATAGTGGACCTGGCAAAACGTGAATGCAAAAAGATACTGGCTCTCTTCTGCAATGGGAACAGAAAAGAAAGCAAACAATAGTCATTCACAGAGCTAGAAAGTAACAGGGTTACTTGCTAAGTATCGTAACAGGGTTAGGCACAACAGGATTTATAACACAGGCATTACCTGCTTATAAACCCATAATAAACTTCCAAGTATTTTATTAGCCTTAAAGGATCAAATTGACCTTAAGTCTACCTATGACTCCTTGTTTCAACAAAGCATCAATAACTGGGACAATACCTTTGCCTACTTCTCTATTACTAGCATACTGAGGTACGGTTCTCAAGAGTCGTACTACAAACAATGATAACAACTGGGGTAGCATTCTTAATGCACCCAATATGATAAGCGTGTGTGGACCACAGTAGCTCAGGCCCAGCTTCTAGCAAGGCCACATCTGCGGTCGCTAAAATCTCTGCATTCCACTGCTGGGGGTTGTGTATGGGATTGCTAGGCCAAGTGTTCTTTATCCTAAGGAATAGATAAGGAAAAGTCAGTAGTGCATTTCATTTTGGTTCAGTTTGCACAACAAATTCCTTTCCAATTTTTCCTTTCCAAGATTTACTTGTTACTTACTTTTACATAGTTGAAAGAAATACATTCTTCAATACAATGTACAAATATGTTCATCTTTCAAAGATCCATCTATCCACCCATAAGAGCTAACTGACAGTTGTGTCCACAGGAACCCCAGAAACTACCACTATCATCTCATTGATTTGGGTACTGTATACTGTTGAACTGGCTAACCTAGTAGCTCTGGGTCTTACTTGAAAAAGAGAAGCTCTCTGCCTCCCGTATTCTTGATTATTATTATTATTATTTTTAGAGGACTCTAACCTCAAGGATTTGAAGCTATTTTTTTTCTTTACTTTAGAGGACTCTAACCTCAATGATTTGAACCTATTTTATTTTTTTAAATGTACATATTATTATTTGCCGTAAGACATTCATTTGCAATGTCATTAATTTCTCAACTTTCTTTCCTGCATTCTCCTGCATCAATGTACAATTATGTTTGACATAATCCATAATCATATCAACAGTTTTTGTTCTCCCAATTTAGAACCTGTTTCTTAACTTCTACCTGGAGTTCAGGAATCAATCCACATATGAACACATGATAAAGTGGCATGGGGATGCAGCTGCTGTAAAACCAGAATGTTTTTTTTCAACAAAAAAGAATCCTAGTAAGTCTTTCCAGATCATCTGTAGGATCCTCATCTTTTCTGTTTGCGATCATACACTTTGCTCCAGTCAATCAACACCCCTCCAGTATTACTGCCATTAAACACCATCAGAAATCTAGTTTTCTCAACATACCGGTCTGGAGTTCACCCTCTAAGCCTTGATTAAAATCAATAAAAGTAGGTATGTTGGCATTGATAGCTATTTGCAAATCTCTTAGACATTTTGCTGAGTCCTCTCATGTCAGGAAATCCCTTTCCTAACTCCCTCAGCTCAGTCACTGACCATGGGTTATAAAGGTACATAGGCTGTCAGTCATACATCAGGACCTGGATATGCACACATAGGGTTCATTGATACCTGGGGGTTCAACTGACAGGCCTTCCTGATTAACCTCACCCATCATGTTTTGCTGTGATATAAACCTTCTCTTGTAGGTTCTGTACTGGCTGCACCTGACCCGCTGCTTCCCCTAATAATGCATTTTCCCTGTCTCTGGCTCTCCTCTGTGTAGCCACAGCCATAGCAACAACATCATCTTCATCGTAGGTAAATAGGCTACAAATCTTTGGTAGACTCTCTTGTTTCCCTTGAGAATTAGCGCTACCTTCAGCCTGTTTCACAACTACTGACTTCTCACAATTAGTTTTGGCACTTTTAGTCTGTTCAAGCAACTTCATGTTAACATGTTCGAGCAATGTCTTGAGTTCCCTCACTTTATGACTTTGTTCAGTCTGATCATCTTTTCTCTGTCTCAAGACGCTCCGGGTCATTTCTTGCTTCTCTATCAGAATCAGTTTTAGCTTGATCTGATTGTATTTTCTCAAGATAGACAATGCCACGTCTCGTAGCTTCAGTTAACCATATCATAAACATTGGCCAGCTGACAAATTGTTTACACGTCCGACTTGTTTCCTTGTCTTTCAAAAACGCTTTTAAACTCCTATACAGTTAGGTCCATAAGTATTTGGACATTGACACAATTTTCATCATTTTTGCTCTGTATACCACCACAATGGATTTGAAATGAAACAATCAAGATGTGCTTTAAGTGCAGACTTTCAGCTTTAATTTCAGGGTATTTACATCCAAATCAGGTGAACGGTGTAGGAATTACAATACATTTTATATGTGGCCCTTTTTAAGGGACCAAAAGTAATTGGACAATTGGCTGCTCAGCTGTTCCATGGCCAGGTGTATGTTATTCCCTCATAAAGGGAGTTCATTATTTCATTGACAAGGAGCAGATAAAAGGTCTAGAGTTCATTTCAAGTATGGTATTTGTGTTTGGAATCTGTTGCTGTCAACTCTCAATATGAAGTCCAAAGAGCTGTCACCATCAGTGAAGCAAGCCATCGTTAGGCTGAAAAATCAAAACAAACCTATCAGAGAGATAGCAAAAACATTAGGTGTGGCCAAATCAACTGTTTGGTACATTCTTAAAAATAAAGAACGCACTGGTGAGCTCAGCAACACCAAAAGACCCGGAAGACCACGGAAAACAACTGTGGTGGATGACAGAAGAATTCTTTCCCTGGTGAAGAAAAACCCCTTCACAACAGTTGGCCAGATCAAGAACACTCTCCAGGAGGTAGGCGTATCTGTGTCAAAGTCAACAATTAAGAGAAGACTTCACCAGAGTAAATACAGAGGGTTCACCACAAGATGTAAACCATTGGTGAGTCTCAAAAACAGGAAGACCAGATTAGAGTTTGCCAAAAAACATCTAAAAGAGCCTGTACAGTTCTGGAACAACATCCTATGGACAGATGAGACCAAGATCAACTTGTACCAGAATGTTGGGAAGAGAAGAGTATGGAGAAGGGAAGGAACTGCTCATGATCCAAAGCATACCACCTCATCAGTGAAGCATGGTGGAGGTAGTGTTATGGCGTGGGCATGTATGGCTGCCAATGGAACTGGTTCCCTTGTATTTATCGATGATGTGACTGCTGACAAAAGCAGTAGGATGAATTCTGAAGTGTTTCGGGCAATATTATCTGCTCAGATTCAGCCAAATGCTTCAGAACTCATAGGACGGCGCTTCACAGTGCAGATGGACAATGACCCGAAGCATACTGCGAAAGCAACCAAAGAGTTTTTTAAGGCAAAGAAGTGGAATGTTCTGCAATGGCCAAGTCAATCACCTGACCTAAATCCAATTGAGCATGCATTTCACTTGCTAAAGACAAAACTGAAGGGAAAATGCCCCAAGAACAAGCAGGAACTGAAGACAGTTGCAGTAGAGGCCTGGCAGAGCATCACCAGGGACGAAACCCAGCGTCTGGGGATGTCTATGGGTTCCAGACTTCAGGCTGTCATTGACTGCAAAGGATTTGCAACCAAGTATTAAAAGTGACAATAAGATTTATGATTGTTAGTTTGTCCAATTATTTTTGGTCCCTTAAAAAGGGGGGGGCCACATATAAAATGTGTTGTAATTCCTACACCGTTCACCTGATTTGGATGTAAACACCCTCAAATTAAAGCTGAAAGTCTGCACTTAAAGCACATCTTGATTGTTTCATTTCAAATCCATTGTGGTGGTATACAGAGCCAAAATGCTGAAAATTGTGTCAATGTCCAGATACTTATGGACCTAACTATATATTTTTTTTTTTACATCAAACGTTCACTCCAGCGGAAAACAATGTCTCGGGTCATGATTAATCCACGCATGCCGTCTCTCAATGCTTGACAATGCTTGAATTCCATGTAAATCAAATCATATATCGGGCTGGACTAACAACGTCTCTATCGCTCCTGTACTGGAAGCTAGATTACCCATACTGAATTACAATGTATCTGAATACAAAGTATCTGTAACAAATCTCATAACGGTAGGCTATGTAGGCAACTCTTATGATTTACTGCAGCAAGAATCACACAGCACTTTAGAATATAGTCACAAAATCACATGGCACTATAAAACAGTCGCACAATCTCATAGCACTGTAAAACGGTCACAATATTGAAGAATAAAAGAACTACAATATCATGTGGTAGTGAACTACAAATATGGCCTTTTTCAAGCCAAACTATCCTCGCCCTCCGGCGCTCGATCATGGGACGCGCCTTCAAAGACCCAACTCTTTGGGAACGCGCATACAATAATTTCCTCAACTCCGTTACCTCATAAGTAACAAAATAACCACAATTCGTGCTTAAAAGGGGCAAGTTAATTCATAAACAGCCAGTATATATCTTTCCCTTAGTATTTGATTGTGTCCCTCGCTGATCATTAAATGCCAAGCTTGTCAGTTAAAAGGCTAACTGCCCCTTTACATTGTCAAAGTATCCCTAACTTGTTTAAAACCACTTTACCCTTAAAAGTTGGTCTCTCGCATAAAGCCTGTGACCCTGAAACATTATGACCGCCCACCTACTCTGCTTGGTCTTAAGAAAAGCCCAACACAAAACTTAATACAGTTACAATTCAAACCAAAATAAAAGTACCACTAAGATCTCTGTTCAAAAGAGAAAAGCCCAACACAAAACTTAATACAGTTACAATTCAACTTTATTCAATTCAAACCAACATAAGATCTCTGTTCAACTAAAGTTTTCAGCTGTAAACGTGCATTTTAACCTTTTAAGGAGTGAGTTATTTTTCCAAAACGGAAGCTAGCTAGTTTTAGTTAGCTTCCGTTACCTAGCAACCTAGCATAATACTCGTAGCAATGCTACTACCTGCTAGTGCTACTTGTTAGCCTCCTAATTGTAAATTTTGAAGCCATACTATAGCGTTTGTCATATAGTTTTTGTCTATCGGAAAATAGTCGGTTGGAATGTTCAGAATCACGTATGTGTGACGCTACTCCTTAACGGGAGTGTTAAGAAACACATACCTTTCCTTGTTTGGTTCACCCCTGGTCTGCATCTGTAAAACCATACTCTCTGTTATCAGATCCTTTTCCCCAGATCAAGAGTATGGGACGTATTCTCTTAACAGATCCTTTGCCTCAGATCAAGAACACAGATTGTTTTACATACTTTTTCAATACTTCACATGACCAGAGTTCTTGTACGCTATCAGAGTTTGCCAACTCTGACCAAGACAAAGTAAAAATAGCAACTCAATTAATGACCCAAATTTACTAAACCAAAACTCTAATATTATCTTCCTCCTGTTGAGGCCTAGCAGACTCTGGTCTGCTAAGACCAGGCTCCCAACTGAACGTCACAATAAAAGTTTCTTAAATTGTTTACGTTACCAGCATCGCAGAGGGACAGCAGGCGCACCAAGCATAAAGCAGTCCGTGAATGGGGTTTTGGAAAAGGATCCCCTTACCATTTAGTTTTGTGCACCACGGGTTCTGCTTTATACTGGTGCTGCCGTGGGTCTCTCCTGGATCTGGTTCTGCAATCCTGCTGCTCGACAACGCCAATTGATGAAGAAAGTGTTTTGTCCGTCTCTTCATAAACGGAGTGACTAAGTTCAGTTGAGTTCTGGATTTTAATAAGTTTTATCAATCTGCAGATTGGGAGAGAAAACCAGACCTCTGACAATAAATGACAACACAACACCAGGCTTAGGTCTCAATCATGTCTCTCTCAGCTCTGAAAGCCGGAGGACCATCTTTTATAGGGCACAGGAATGTAAACATAGATAGTGACAGTCAGGCAGTAATGACGTTACAACAGTCTCAGAGGAAGAGATTCACAGCTCCCAACACATGACCACTCAGACTAGAGAGATCATAGTTGGCGCTCTCCTTGTAGTCATGACAAAGGACGTTGACCCAGTACTTTCTCCTGATCACAAACATCTATTAACCCTGACACATAGACACAATCTACTCTTATTAATAGCAAGCTTACATGAGAACATACTAACTAGTATCCAATGACTAGTTATATTGATTAGTGAATAATATAAGCACACCAGAAATCGCAATTTCTTCCACGCTGTACATGCAAGTTTGCATTTAAGTTTGCTTAAATGTACATGTATGATGCAGCTAGTACACCACGGTACGATGCTCACTGTGCAACAACACATCTATGCACGTTGTGTCCATGCGTCGTTGCTAACGTGTGCTGACGTTGTGACATAGGCTAACTGAGTACCCTTTGTTGACACAAGGCACTTTTTGCCACAAAAACGTAAGTTCATCCTAAACCGTGCAACGGAACGTAAATCCCAATAGAAGCAACACAATCGTGACCAAGACGAACATTTTGACACCAACATTGTCTATGTAGTCCAAATATTGAGGAATCCTTAGGGGTGGGAAAATAATAATAAATATAGCTGCAAGCAGCAATAAAGTGGCCAAGCAGTCAAATGACCCAGAAAAACATTTTAGACATCCTCAGAACAGGGTTCAAAGTGCATGCAGCCAGTTCGGAGTGAATCCATCAAAGATTTGCTGAGATACAACCCAACTTCCTGTTTGCTGGCTTAACGGCACATTTTGATTGGCTGTACTGGGAAAACGGTTTCGAAAATCAAAAAAACATGTGATGGCCTTTGTGAGGCTTGGTCTGAAGATAATCTCTGCTAAATTCGGTGAAGATTGGACAACATGTGTAGGAAGAGTAGAGAAACGTTTTTTCACACATGCTGAATGACGTCCTCAGAAGAGGGTTCCGAGTCATCATACCAAGTTTGGTGTTGACATGTCAAAGATTTGCTGAGATTTGATCCAACTTCCTGTTTGGTTGCTTTGTTGCCGATTTTGATTGGCTGTACCGGACAAACGGTTTTGAAAATCAAATATATAAAAACAATTTGAGTGAGGGTTGCTCTGACGATGATGGTTGCCAATTCTGGGGAACATTGGAAAAAAATTGTAGGAAATTGACGTCACACGTTGAACTCGTCTTGATCCAGGGAATCCAATGGTACCTCACAGTCATACGGTTCAAAAGTTGCGTGTGTAAACACAAGTCCAACTTTGACACATTGGTGGCGCTAGAGTGGTCTAATGGGATACATGAAACTTGGTGTAGGTATTGACGGAACTGTCCTTAACGAGTGTGCCAAATTTAACAAGTTATCAAAGGGTTCTAGGCGCTGCCATTGACTCCCATGGAACTAGATTAATAATAATAATAATAATAACTAGAGAGGGTACAATTTCTGGGGAAATTGTAGGGTGTGCTTGCTTGCGTCGGTTGCACAGGGGTCCGCTATTGAATTACATTATTACAACTGATATTTTATATAAAAATTCATACTTATTATTTATAAAGATTACATAGATTTAAAAGCAAAAAAAAAATCTAAAAAGGATTTTAGATTTATTGACACAAACATATTGAGGCAATGTATACATTTACATAAATACACCCCTTCAGCCATTTTGTATTGCATTTCTTATTAAATTTCACCCTATATAAAGACACATCTGCCCACATACAACTTCCATCCATGCTGTTTCCCTCACTCCCAGCGCAGGTCATGCCAAGGCAGAAATGCCGCGGCGGCCGCATGAGGTTTAGAGGTACTCCAAAAACATGCCTCCCACAATTGACACATTTTAAACAGTACTCTTTTCAAACTTTCCCCAAGATGGCTGAATACCCACAGATATTGTAACTCTTCTTGAGTTGATCTCTTTCAGTCAATGCACAATTAACAATAGTCACGTGGGCAACTGGGAAAGGGCAGAGCTCATGTTCTTCTCCTTGCGAGAATAGCCTATGGCAGTATAGCAGCCGACTCTCTGGTCCCATTAAAATACACAAAATGCACAATCAGGGTGACCAACAAGATTATATTAACTGACAAACACTAACACTACAAACATCTAACTGAACAAACACAACAACTGAAATCCCTCGCACGGCTGTTGTAACCGCACTATTTTCCACAAGTCTTTGCCTATTTGACATACCGCACTGCATGCTGTGTACCCAAGGGGTGCTGACGCTGCTCGTCTTTTTTGGTGTAGACCGAACTGTAAAATGGTGAATTTATGAACGTGACCCGACCAAAGCATGGCTGCCGCCTAAGCCTATGCGGTCTCCCTTGCGTCCAAACTCACTCCAATTACAAAGAATTTCACGAACCAAATCACAATTCTGAGCCTACAGGTCTGTGGGGAATCGCTTGTTCTCCTAAAAGCTGCCCTCCTCTACCTTTTCGATGAAGACTTCGCCGAGATGCTAAATGATTCACAAATTATAAACACAGAGGGAAAAAGCTAGCTAGCTAGCTACTTTTCGAGTTCGGTTTTCCGTCACTTCAAACTCACGATCTAAAGGTCTCAAAGGGCTCAAACCTTCACCATAATTCAAGAGTAGTGTATTTTCACGAACCCAATCATTTATTCTATCTTAAAATTTGTAAAAATAGGACTTACCAAAAGTGGCTGCCTCCAACACGGCTATCAGGTGATTCCAGTTGAAAACAACAATGGTCGCTGAAAAATGATTTATATTCGTAACTGCGAGCTGCGATTGGAAGCGTAATGAAACAGGAGCTAAAGACCAAGGGTGGGGGCTTGGTCAGCACACCATTTCCAGAAAGGATGTGTGTGCGTCTCGCCAAGCTCGCGCGTGTGTCAAGTAGGGTGACCACCTGTCCCGCTTTGCGTTGTATCGCACAGCATTTTCAATATGCGACGTGCGGGACAAGAGGTCAAAATGCTGTGCGACACAACGCAAAGAGAGACAGGTGGTCACCCTAGTGTCAAGGGGCAGGATGAGTCTGTGATAATTTGGAGCACGCGCTGTGGAGCAATTCAATTGAATTCAATCATATATTGACATACCAAGGTGAAATTGTTTATGGTACTTCAGAGGGATGTCATCCTAAACCCTATTAGGTTTGAAAAACCATGAGTCAAAATTATATTTGATTTATTGACACAAAGATATTTAGGCAATGTGGACATTTACAAAAATACACCCCTTTCAGTCATTTTGTATTGCATTTATTATTCCATGTCACCCTATATGAAGACATGTATTCTACACATCTGTCAACAAGTCGATTGCATCTATGGTTCATGAAGAGAAGGTTTTTGAAGGTTGTACCAAATTTGGAAAATTCATAAGTCTGACAATATGAGTCATTGAGGCTTTTTTGTTCCCCATGAAAAATAAGGCATGTCTACCAATTTACAGGCATTTTGGACTAATGGGGCGCTAGGGAAATCGCGTAGACTTTGGGCGTGTTTTATAGCAGGATTATAGGATCCTCCTTACGGAGGAATCCTAATATAACTGACAATAACAATAGGTGCCTCGCAGCTTCGCTGCTTGGCACTGCTCGGTACGGCTCCGCCCTAAGAGAAACCGTGTGTCCCTGAACCCTGTCTGTCTCTGGTCCATGTTAAAATTATCCGCCGTGAAATGGTCACTGCAGAGGCGGGCGGCTGTTGGAGTTTATCCGAAGCATTCCATCAGCGTGGCTCTTCACAAAATCAATCCACCTATTTTTCCTTTCCTCATCAATAGGGAAATAAAATAGCGTTGCAGCGCAGCTGAAGTTCTTGCATCCAGGGAAGATGCAGTTGTGGGTGGAGGGAGACATCCTGAAGCTAGCTAGCTGATGTAGGCTACAATGACAGTACAGCAGGAGGAGCCATTCAGTGATCTGACGTAGATGGGTCAAAATGACGTAGATAGGTCATTTTTTGGCTCCGCCCATTAAAATCTGATCTGAAAACGGAAGAGAAACCGTTGTATGTGTTAACTCCACATTTCAGTGCAACAAAGTTTTTGCACTTTGCACATGCTTTCAGGAACTCATTTCACACGTATATAATGTACTGAGAAGCAAATCAATCGAATTTGCTTTACAGGATTACAGTATTATCTGAAGGTGAAGTAGGATTCATTTTTTTGGATGTTGTGTTCCATGGTGGATCCTAGTTTCGGAGTTCCAATGATGTTGGCTTTTAATAGACCTCATTCACACGCTTATTTCAGAGTGGACATACACCGAGTTGACTGAACTAATTCAAATCAGTTTAACATTATAGGATAAATAAGTTCAGGGTTAAGCTCATAGTTTGTTAAACCCGCCTTCTGGAATACCTCCCTGAAGTGGTCACAGAATTTCTGTTTGTTTACACATTTTTTGAGACGCTCATCGGTTTGGAGACAATTTTGTTATTGGGTGTGCTTTGCCTTCGGCAAGGGCACAACCTTTGTTCTCTCACATATATATTATTTATTGTTTTCCTGTTTCTCTTTATTGTTGGAATGCTGAAGCAGCATTCCAAGTATTATTCTTTGAATCTTTAATCAACGTATTATTTTTCTTCTATTTACATTTATTCATTTAGCAGACGCTTTTATCCAAAGCGAATTCCAAGAGAGAGCTTTACAAAGTGCATAGGTCACTGATCATAACAACAAGATAGCCAAAAAACATTGCGAGTAGCCAAAACATGAAGCACACATTGTGAACAACCAAAGTAAGTGCCAAAGGGAAGAACCATAAGAGCATGTAGTTAAACAAGTTACAATTAAACAACATGAACCGCTATAAGTGCAAGTGTACCTGTGGAAAAAAGCAAGCAACAGTAATAAAAACAATATATCACAGCGAGAACAAAAATTTTAATCAGTTACCACTAACCACAAGAGCAACAAGTCTGTAAGCAAGAGTCATTGTGATCCTTGAGGAAACTAACATCGGGTCAAGCGAACCATTCCTAAGTACCGTTGTACTCCCGGAACAACTACCGCCTTTTCTTGAAGGTGGAGAGACAGTCAGTATCTCTGATGGAGGTGGGGAGTTGATTCCACCACTGGGGGGCCAGACAGGAGAAGAGCTTGTGTTGGGACCGGGCGGTCTTGAGCGGTGGGACCACCAGGCGGTTGTCTGAAGAAGACCGTAGGTGATGGGTGGGGGTGTAAGGCTGCAGGAGAGACTTGATGTAGACGGGTGCAGTCCCGTTCACTGCTCGGAAGGTCAATACCAGGGTCTTGAATCTGATATGGGCCATGATAGGTAGCCAGTGGAGAGAGATGAGGAGCGGGGTAACATGGGAGCGTCTGGGTAGATTGTAGACCAGGCGGGCCGCTGCGTTCTGAATCCTCTGAAGAGGGCGGGTTGCACATGCTGGGAGACCAGCGAGCAGCGAGTTGCAATAGTCCAACTTGGAGAGGACAAGTGCTTGGACTAGCAGCTGGGTGGAGTGCTCAGACAGGTATCTCCTGATCTTCCGGATGTTGTAGAGGGTGAATCTACACGACCGGGAGACCGCAGCAATGTGGGCCGTGAGGGAGAGCTCGTCGTCCATGGTAACCCCAAGGTTCCTGGCAGAGGATGAAGGGGTCACCGTCGCAGATCCCAGGGTGATTGAGAGATCGTGGGAGATGGAGGGTTTAACCGGGATGATGAGAAGTTCTGTTTTGGCGAGGTTCAGCTGGAGGTGGTGCTCGGTCATCCAGGCGGTGAGGCAGGCCTCAATCCTAGCTGAGATCCCCGGATCGGTCGGGGGGAACGACAGGTACAGCTGCGTGTCGTCAGCGTAGCAGTGGTAGGAGAAGCCATGGGAGGTGATGATTGGTCCAAGTGAGGTGGTGTACAGAGAGAAGAGGAGGGGTCCAAGGACGGAGCCCTGTGGGACACCAGTGGAGAGCTGGCGAGGTCCTGACAGTTTGCCTCCCCAGGAAACCTGGTAGGATCTTCCCGACAGGTAGGATGAGATCCACTGGAGTGCAGTGCCAGTGATGCCCATCTCAGAAAGTCTGGCGAGCAGGATGTGGTGGTTAACCGTATCAAACGCTGCAGAAAGGTCCAGCAGAATGATGACGGATGACCTGGAAGCCGCTCTGGCAGACTGGAGGGCAGTGGTGACTGAAAGGAGGGCAGTCTCTGTGGAGTGGCCAGTTAGATACAGCACGTTCAATTGTTTTTGAAAGGAAGGGTAACAGTGATACCGGTCTGTAGTTCTGGAGGATGGCAGGGTTAAGGGAGGGTTTTTTGAGTAGAGGGGTAACTCTAGCCTGTTTGAAGGCAGAGGGGAAGGTGCCAGAGGTAAGAGAGGAGTTTAGGACATGGAGAAGAAACGTTATGATGGAGGGGGAGATGGTTTGAAAGAGAGGGGAGGGGATAGGATCAAGGGGACAGGAGGTGGGGCGATAAGAGAGAATGAGGTCAGAGATCTCTGCCTCAGACGGGAGAAAAAGAGTTTAGACATTTAGTTGGGTCAGTCATGGAGGGTGAGAGGGTAGGAAAGGTGGGTTTAGGGAACCGAATGCTAATGTCGGCGAATTTTTTCTCAAAGAAGGAGGAGAAGTCGTCTGCTGTCAGGGTGTAGGGAGGGGGTGGGGGAGGTGGGTTAAGAAGGGTGGAGAAGGTAGAAAAAAGTTTGTGGGGGTTTGAAGCGGAGTTAATTTTGTTCAGAAAGTAGAGGGTTTTAGCACCAGTTATGTGAGAAGAGAAGGATTTGAGGAGGGAGTGATACTTATCAAGGTCCAGACCGCCTTTGGACTGGCGCCATCTCCTCTCAGCTGCCCGAAGGGTGGACCGTTCTTCACGAATAACATCCGTAAGCCACGGGCAGGAGGGAGAAGATCGTGCAGGCCTGGTTGACAGGGGACAGAGAGAGTCAAGTGATGCAGTTAAAGTGGTTAACAAGGTGTCTGTGGCAGTGTTAGTGGGGTGGGACGAGAACTCGTCAATGGGGGGGAGGGAGGATGTTACAATAGAGGAGAAATGGGAGGGGGATAGGGAGCGGAGGTTGCGCCGGAAAGTTACAAGGGGAGGGGAGGTAGAAGGAGTTGGAGGGAGAGAGATAGATAGAGAATTGGATAAAGTAGTGATCAGAAATATGCAGTGGGGTTACAGAGGTTAAGTCAGTGATACAGTTACGTGTCAGGATGAGGTCTAGCTGTTTGCCTGCCTTGTGGGTCGCCGGTGTGCTCAGCAGCGTCAGGTCGAAGGAGGTCAGGAGAGACAAGAAGTCGACGGCCTGCGTTCCTTGGAGGTGGATGTTGAAGTCCCCAAGGACTATCAGGGGGGTTCCATCATCCGGGATGATGGCCCTAATTATGTAAACAAAGCCAGGGTCTCACTCGGCGGCAAGTACCCTGAAACTCGATCTCTAGCTAGCTACCTATTGACCAATTTAGCTGCTATACCCTTACCCTCTGTCCTTGAGGCAAAGTTTTAGCAAAACACAAATGAATGAAACAAACTCTGGTTACTTACAGTCAGATGGCATTCACGAAGTACACTCAGTAAGACACTATTCGCTCTGAATCTCATTACAGAAGTCAGGGCTGATTTAACCAAATTCTACAATGGCCCTAATTATGTAAACAAAGCCAGGGTCTCACTCGGCGGCAAGTACCCTGAAACTCGATCTCTAGCTAGCTACCTATTGACCAATTTAGCTGCTATACCCTTACCCTCTGTCCTTGAGGCAAAGTTTTAGCAAAACACAAATGAATGAAACAAACTCTGGTTACTTACAGTCAGATGGCAGTCACGAAGTACACTCAGTAAGACACTATTCGCTATTTCTTCCGTGGCACCTTTCAGCGCCTTCAAATCTTCAGCTATTAAAACTGTTCAGCTATCAAAAAATTCAGCAGTTTCAGGCCATGGGTGCTATGACTTTTCAGCTTTGTACCTCTTATGCTTGAATTAATATAAATCAATATTCATAATGTTTTTTACATGGGTTTCCATGTAAGTTTTCTTTCAAATCCTCTCAAACTTCTTTAAACTTCTTCAACTTCCAAATCCTTCTTCTTTCTCAATCTTTCAGCTAGAGCCACCATTTAAACTTTAAAATGTTGACAAAACCCTATTTTTTTTTTTTATAATTCAGCTTTTTGATATCTATTCAACTTTTTTCAATATCACTGATTATGTTTCATGACTTTTTCAAGCCGTTTCTGAGATTTACATGGGTGTGTACGTGAAAGCCTAGAGTGCAGACTGAAACGCTTAGAGGGAGGGCAGCTTCGGATGTCGTTGAAAAAATATTTCTAGTTTGCCAGCATTGCCACAATTTTCGCTCTTCATGCTTCATTTTTGGATCAATAGATAGCTAATTTTGTGCTGGTCGTAGACAGTTGTCTGTTGAATCCAACAGACGCACACATTTGTTCAGAGCCCCACAAAAGCGAGACAAAGTCCAACTCTCGCCCCATAGAGACCAATGCAAATCTGGTGACAAAATCGTCAGAGAAAGCAAAAAGAACAAGATTTTGAAACTGCCGGTAGAGTCGTATTTCTGACCGCACAGAAATATAAAGGACATCTCTGGTTTCGGCAGAGTCTTGGGTCTTGGAAAATATCCTTATTTTTTGGATTGGACGTATAGTTTTGCGTCTAGGTTAACTTGTTTGAGGTGTGGATTCTAGCTACATTATTATTTATTATTTGTTGTTGTTATTTGTAATTCTCTGCGTTAGCAATCATAGCTGCACCATCACCGTGGCAACGACAGACACGCACCACTCAGTCTCACGCAGGTGATTGGTATTAGCTGATTAGTGAAGTCACAAGACAGAGTTTGATAGTATTTCAACCTAATACAATTTACAAGAGGTGACTCTGCAGGTGCTGCTAATATCTCTTTTATTACTATTGCTAATGGAACTGTTTTGTTCTACTACGCCACTGAGTGCGTTTACTTGACCATGAGAAACCAGAGTTTCCGAGTTTGTTACTAGCAATTGTCGTTTTATGCCATACGATTACTCCGTTTACATGTGTAATTAGTTATGCGATTACTCAATAATCGCGTCTACATGATTCTTTTTATTAATCGTTGTATGCTCCACGGACAAAACTTGCACCATCATCCTTCAGCAACAAAGTGTCGCCGTGTCTTCCTGTATCGGCCCTACTGCTGTATGTTTCATTCAATCAACACATTGAATCCTACTAAGAAAGCCGAGTAAACGCACTCAATGCACACATCTGCTACTGCTATTACTATCCCAACTATAACTTCAGCTGTTAAGACTATAATATTATTTTTATGACTAGCTAGCCTAGGCCTACTTCTTCTTCTATTTAACAGTTCAGCTTTCAGCTTGTCCTGCATTGTATTTCAGCTCTAATGCTGCGTTCACACTGCAGCGTTTTTTAACGCTCTGCATCGCTTGCCTTCCCACAGTACACCACGCTCGGGGGCGTGTTAGACAAGTTAATACAGAGTTGTAGTTCTCTAAGGTCACTGTTGTAGTCATGGCCAAGCGTGCAGATTTGGGTTCATGTACTCACAATATCGATCAAAATACCACTTTTACACAACATTTATGTAAGTGCAAGATTTTGCTAGTGCAAGATTACAGTAGAATGCATGTTACGCCACCGGTCACTCAACCAGTCGTTTGTAGGCTGGGCTAGCGAGCTAGCAGTGGCACAGAACAGTCACGTAATGTGACGAGACTAATTTTAAAAGTAGGCTATAAAAACACACTAGGAACAATGACGACATCGGCAACCATGCACCATGCATTATTAGTTTAATATATTCTTTAAATTCAGGCTTGTCAAATTAGTTACTTTGTTCTGAACAGAACTGGGTGTGCAGACACATACGAAAAGTTTCTCCTCCATCTTGAAATTGTCAAACCTCGAAATGTTTACCATGACGAACAGTTGCTACGTTACAAGAAACCAATCCGATTGGCCAACGCTAGCATTTTCACGCTCCTCATTTACATAAAGTTGAGAAAATCCAACTTGCAACGCTCCGCTCCGCTCGCCTTCCCACAATGCCCTACGCGAGCGTCAACACCTGGTTTCATTGAAAATGAATTGGAAGCCGACGCCCCGCGCCGCCCGCTCCGCTGCAGTGTGAACGCAGCGGTAGCATTGTTAGATGATGCAGTTCAGTTTCCACACTGCCTCTTTTGTGTGACTCACACATTTTTGACATTCATTTCAGCTTGCGGGTATTTTCTCATTTCTGTATTTTCTGCAATTTAAGAAAAATAATTTAATCTTTCAGCATTCCAACGCATTTTCAGCAGGAAATGCCTTTCTAGTTATTATTCCAACTTCTTAGTTCTTCCGTGTCCTTTAACTAGTCCTGCATACTTTCACCGATTCCTACAATTTTTGTATCAAAACGTTAAGCTCCTTCAGGAGATGTGTGCTATGTCTTTTGTATTTCTCACTTTTATACTTTTTAAGATATTAAGGTTTTTGTGCAAATTATTCTCCCATTAAAAGTAATGGTAAATCGTTTCAAATCATTAAAAAGCTTCCTCCTCTTTCAAACGTAACTCCTTCAGCATACTTTCAGCTAGACACCATTCAACCTTTAAAATGTTCACAAGACATTCAGCTATTCCCAAATGATTCAGCCTTTTCAAATATTCAGCCAATTTTGAATTATGACAGTTTGAAATACATAAAATTTTTTGCTCCTTCTTGATTTTTATGAATGAGCAGCAAGCAGAGTGGCACCCTCTGCTGCCTGCTCTTTTTCTGATTTTCAACTAAAGTCAAACAAATTCCTCTAGCTTTCATATAGTTTAACTTACAGAAACAAGTTATATCTTAAAATGTAGGAAAAAGTGTCCTCTTTCAGCCAATATAACTACTAAAGAGCTCTCTCACTAACTTCAATGGAGAGGTGGGTAAAATCCGTCAGAGAAAGCAAGAAGGAAGACGATTTCGAAACTGCCGGTAGAGACATATTTCTGACCGCACAGACATAAAGGACATCTCTGGTTTCGGCAGAGTCTTGGGTCTCGGAAAATATCCTCATTTTATTTTTGGACGTGTCGTTTTGCGTCTAGGTCAACTTGTTTGAGGTGTGGATGCTAGGTAAATGTTCGTTTTTC
The DNA here is from genome assembly GCF_038355195.1 of Osmerus mordax. NCBI lineage: Eukaryota > Metazoa > Chordata > Actinopteri > Osmeriformes > Osmeridae > Osmerus > Osmerus mordax. The sequence goes on from NC_090052.1 coordinate 10,450,271, forward strand.
TCTCTGCCTAGCTCGTTAGCTATCACAGCTACGCCATCACCGTGGCAACCAAACAGACAAGAACCATGAACATTTTTGAAACTGCCAAAGGAGTTGTATTTCTGACCGCACAGACACTTAAAGGATATCTATGGTTTCGGCAGAGTCTTGGAATGAAATATACGTAATTATGTGGCCAATGTAGAACAGCAGACAGATTCAATATATGATCTTTTGTTAGTTATGGCCATTCTAATGACGCTACTGTCATCATGGCTGCTAATAGAACGGCGAAACCAGGTCACATACGGTCTAATAACTATCATTCATTAGCTACAAACAAATGCTTCGTAACTGAAGAGTATTTACTTTTTATTGGCGATATTGACAACAGAGGTGAAGGAACTTGTCTTAAATCAAAAGAGCAAATCATTTTCTGCTAAATTTTCAAATTCTTCAGAATTATTTCTCTTTTTGCATTTTTCTTCTCTTTTCTGTAGTTTTATACCTTCTTCCAGCTCTTTTTAGCATGGTCAGCTATCCCCATTCAGGTTTTCAACATTCTCACTGCTGTTTCGCAGGAACAGCCGTTTCTAGTTTATTGTTTATTTTGCCCCCCTAAGGATCAGTCAATATTTGGACTACATAGACAACGCCTGTGTCAAAATGTTTGTCTTGGTCTCGATTGCGTTGCTTGTATTTTTATTTTATTTATGTTCCGTTGCACGGTTTAGGAGGTTACAACGTTTTTGTGGCAAAAAAAGTGCCTTTAGTCGACGAAGGGTACTCAGTGCTATCTACGTCACCACGTCAGCACACGTTAGCAACGACGCATGGATTGATTTGCTGTTGCACAGCGAGTATCGTGCCATGGTGTACTACTACCAAATAACTTATATTGACTCTTTGCTACTACTAGCAGCATCATTTAAGCAAATCAAGACTTGCATGTACAGTAAGTAATGTCACATTAAATAATGTATGTAAAGTTTAAACTCAAGCTTGTGTGGTGCGTCGATGGCTTCAGTGCCACAGCCTAAACTTTGTCAACAAACATTCTCATTTCCGGCGCTTTCAAACAATCCCCTCACTCAGTGAAGTTTGGCTAGCCACCGCAACTAGCTTGCTCGTAGCAAATTTATTTTGAATTAGCCATTTCTCCCTAAATAGATGTAAAGCTTATTTACGTTGTTGGGGGCATATTTTCAGTTTGCAGATGGTACTGTTTGAATCGCGATTCAATCTGAAATACTGCCGGTGACAACATTGTTATGTTAGCAACGACGCATGGATACAACGTGCATAGATGTGCTGTTGCACAGCGAGTATTGTATCGTGCCGTGGTGTACTAGCAGCATCATACATGTACATTCAAGCAAATCAAGACCTGCATGTACAGTAAGTAATGTCACATTAAAGAATGTATTTAAACTCAAGCTTGTGTGGTGTGTCGCTGGCTTCAGTGCCACAGCCTAAACTTTGTCAAAAGAAACATTCTCATTTCCGGCGCTTAAAAACAATCCCCTCACTCAGTGAAGTTTGGCTAGCCACCGCAACTAGCTGCTCGTAGCAAACTTCTTTTGAATTAGCCATTTTTCCCTAAATAGATGTAAAGCTTATTTACGTTTTTGGGGGCATATTTTCAGTTAGCAGACGGTACTGTTTGAATCGCGATTCCATCTGAAATACTGCCGGTGACAACGTTGTTACAGTAGCTTGTTTCAAAGGCTGTTCGCTTGTTTCAAAGGGGGTTCTTGAGTAGGCTAAATGCTTGAAAATATCACTAGATGGGAAAAAACTTAAGGGGACGGACCCACCTGCAACCGATGCAAGCGAGCACACCCTACAATTTCAGAAATTGTACCCTCTGTAGTTTGGCATTGTTCTGTTGTAAAAGGGGTGCCTTGTCCTCTCAATAACGGTAACAACAAACATCGTAATTTTCTGCATGGCACCTATGTGTTTATTTCTCCATACTGGCGAGCTGCACCTTCAGGCTGCTTCTGTTATTAAAGGCCTATATATGCTTCTGCGTTTTTCGAAAAACGGACACATGAGAACGCTCTCGTCTCCGTGGAACGCCCTCTACGAGCTCTCCGTCAGCCCTCGGAGAGCCCCGGAGAGCTCGACGTGCACCTCCTGAATTTTTTAACTATCCGTCGTAATTTCGGAGAGCGACGGAGAGCTACGGAGACCCCCTTTGCTGTGATTGGTCAGTATTAAGAACCGCTTGCGTCAGGGGTGGGTGCGGGGTTGCCGTGATAAACAGGACGAACAGAATCCTTTGACCGCCATTGCTGTAAGTTTTCACAATTCATATTTCAGCTAAACAGTACATGTAAATCAGCATCTGAATTAAAATGTGACGAGAAATGGGCAGTGTAGTTGCTGAAAATGTGCGTATTTTATTGATGAAATGGCTAATTTGTAAATTTGCTCCGACTTCTCGATAACCTAGGTAAATAAACACTCCACGACGACTTACAAAAAACCGTTGCGCCACCTACTCTTCTGCAAATTGTTTTCAGCACCTACAGCCTACGGAGAACCATAAACGAAGTCTATCCGTCCGTATCCGTGCGCCCACCCATCCGTAAACGGAGACGCAGAAGCATATTTCGGCCTTTAATGCAGACTTATCCTTCTACGTTTTTACGGAGACGGACACAGGGAACGCCCTCCGACGAGGAACTCCCTCTCCGAGCCCCTCGGAGAGCTTTACGTGCACTTCCTGATTTTCCTGACTATCCGTCCGTTCGTCGTTTTACGGATACCCCTTGGCTGTGATTGGTCCATATTAAGAACTGCTTGGGTCAGGGGCGGGGGTGGGGTTGCCGTGACCAACAAGACGGAACAGAATCCTTTGACCGCCATTGCTGTAAGTTTACAATTCATATTTCAGCTAATCTGTACATGTAAATCAGCATCTGAATTAAAATGTGACGAGAAATGGGCAGTGTAGTTGCTGAAAATGTGCTTATTTTATTGATGAAATGGCTAATTTGTAAATTTGCTCCGACTTTTCGATAACCTAGTTAGCATCGCAGTGCAGCGCCACCTACTCTTCTGGCAGTGAAGTGTTTTCAGCACCCACAGCCTTCGGAGTACTATAAATTCAACCAATCCGTCCGACTCCGTCCGTCCGTCTGTCCGTAACGGAGTCAGAGAAGTATCATTCGGCCTTTAGTCTTTGTCTAAAAGTGGGCCATCATCTCTGTTGTGGCGGGTCTGTGCTGCTGTGCATTATGGGAGGGAGGAGGCAATGTGAGCAGAGAGCCAGTCACCAAGGGAGATGTCAGGCTAAGAATGTGGTTAGATATTATTATATAAAAGACTCCTTAATCATCCAAATTATTTCTGTAAGACTGTGCATGAGATGTCCGACATAGTATGGGCTTTGTACTGCTCACACAGTATCCGCGTTGTACTACGTTGTACATGGACAATGCCGATACTAGGTGTCACTTAGCTATGTCCATCTCAGCACTGGCCACCTGCAATGCTTTTAATGGGGGTATGTTAAAAGCAATATCTTGATCATTCATCCCGATGCTGTTTTTAGTAATGACAAAAAATAACTAGAAAAGGTACATTTTCTTCAGAAAATGTGTGTGTTTGCAGAAAGCAGTTGAAACTGTTTTGATTGCTTGAATAGTGAAAAGTTTTTTTTGGTTTAAGTTTTTTTAAAGTATATAAAATTGTGCATGCATTAGCAAAGTATAACTGTCGATATCTTTCAATCTGTGATATTTTCTTAGTTTTGAAAAATGAGAAAATATGGTGGTGAACAGTTTATTTCATTGACTTCCATTGATTTTTAAAGCATGCAAAGTAAAACAATTTAAAAACAAGATTTGGGTTTTACAGCAGTAAACAGCTGGACAGCTTGAACATAATTGATGTTTGAATGGAGTTGGTAGCTTAAAAATGTAGCCTGCAGCAGGGAAGTACATTTGTGCCATTAAACACATTCTGTTTTCAGCACTTAGAACTTAATTGTAAAAATCATAGAAGTTATCAAAGTAATAACACACAAAAGCATATCAGTCTTTATCAATGAAAGTTGGAAAGTTTATAACATTTTTATAAGCTTAACCAGTGTGAAAGTATGTAGGTTAGAAAAATGAGTATTTAATGACATCACAATAGAAAAATATTTTCCAGGCTTCCATATTGTAAAAATCATAAATTAGCAATGTAATAAAACACAAAAACATGTCAGTCTCTATCAAGTTGAAAATGTGTTTTTCAGTATTTGAACGTGAACATTCTTAACCATTAAGTCCATTAATTATTTCGGCACTTTCGGATGCGGTAACATAAAAACGGTAAGAGTTATCAGTGTCAAAGGTCACAGCACATTAGAGCATGTCAGACTATCAAATAAAGTTTAAAAGGTGTTTCTAGCTTAAATGGTGTGAAAGTAGTTAGGTGGCCAAAAAAGCGGGCGGAAAAGGTATAAGAAGAAGTATGCAGAATGACAGTAGTCTTTGCTTTCAGCAAACACAAAAAAAATACAAATGAAGTAATTTATCAGGGGGGATTTGACTTTGCTCTACCACTGAGCTGTACCCATCCCCTTTTTTTGCTGTTTATCCACTCAGAGGTACAAGTAAACAGAGTAACAAGTAAACCTCTCATGACCCATGCCATGGTGTTGAAGTGGGGAGAAAAGTGGGACAGACTACATAGGCCCAAATGGGGAGAGGGCCTTGAAAGTTTGGAATACAAATTAGTTGAATGAAAACAATAGATAACCAAAAAGGAGGGGGATTGCAATCTCTTCATGGGGCCTAAAATTCTTAGCAGCACCCCTGCCAGCTAGTATCCTTCCTTGAGGTTATTACATCCTCTTTTGGGTTCCTCTGTGTGTTCAAATGTTAATACTCCGGTATATTCTCTGGTTAGGTCGAGCATAGTTCAACCCTGAAGTCTTCATTTTCAGCTAGCAGCAAATGCTGAGAAGCAAGCATGCACACACACAATCTATGGTGTTTGCATCTAGTGCTTCCGCATACACGAGTTTCATTATAATTCTCTCCCCAAGCAGTTGGACATGGACGACGCCCCAAAGAGAAGGGAGGGTAAGACTATGCAGGACTCTACTTGGGGGAGTTCCCTGGCAGACGACTGCAAGGTAGTTGGATCTGGGGAGGTGAAAACTACAGTAACTCGCTTGCACAAGCTGTGGGAAAGCACCCTGTTTTGTGTTGTCTGTGGGCTTCTAGTTGTTCACACTATGCTGGTTTAATGTCTTTTAAAAGCAGCATCTCTTTGTCAGCTACATTAGCTACATGCAACCACGTTGTTTATAAAACAAGTTTCAAATTGTTGTACTTTGCACGCTTACCGAGCTGCTTACACACAAGCATCATTTTGGTCTCCATTTTTTAAACGTGACAGTCCGTGGATGACAAGGGATTAGTTTCGCGGTCTCAGGGTTTCCCGCAGAACATTTGTTAGTTAAGGTGGTAGGGTTGGGTTTGCCGTCAAACCGGGGGTTTTTGCGATAGACTTATGCGTTCTGCAGAGAAGGCGGAGGCAGAGAAGACTGGCGTTGGTCACGGTTTGGAATGTTTTTGTTTTTTTGACTACGTAGTTAAGGCGGCAGGCATGTGTTGCTTAGGCGGCCGCCTTAACTGAAAAGTGCTGGGGGGAAACCCTGGGTCTGTTTGGGATGATGGCGTGGTTGCATCCAGCTTTGATGATGTTTTATTTTGCAAAGACTGCATGGAACTTACTTTCACATTCTGTCCGTTGTAGCTACGCATCATGTGATCATATGAGCTGTCAGTTAGGTTTCCCACAGTATTAGCACACATGCCGTAGCGTTCTTTGTAGTTTTAACAAGTGTTTTGCATTTTGTTGTGTTGTAGATCTGTTTATAATTAGCAATGTCTTGTACCTTTATAGTGTTGTATTACAACCCCAATTCCCAAAAAGTTGGGACGCTGTGCAAAATGTAAATATGAACAGAATGCAATTATTTTCAAATCTCAGAAACTCATGTCATTTACAATAAATCATTGAACACATATAAAAATAAAAAAAACTTAGTAAATAACGATTTTATGGAAAAAATACGGTAACAGCTGGAGGAACATGTGCAACTAACTAGGTTAATTGCAAACAGGTCAGTAACATGATTGGGTATGTAAAGAGTATCTTGGAGAGGCATAGTCTCTCAGAAGTAAAGATGGGCAGAGGTTCACCAATCTGCAAATACCTGCTTCTACATATTGTGGAACAATTTCAGAATAATGTTCCTCAACGTACAATTGTGAAGACTTTGAATATCTCATCATCTACAGTACATAATATTATAAAATAATTCTGAGAATCTGGAGAAATTTCTGTGTAAGGGACAAGGGATAAAATTAATTCTGCATGCCTGTGATCTTCGGGCACCGCATGAAAAACAGGCATGATTCTGTAATGGAAATCATTGCATGGGCTCAGAAACACCTCCAGAACTCATTGTCTGTCAACACAGTTTGCCGTGCCATCCACAAATGCAGGTCTATCATGCAAAAAAGAAGCCAAATGTGAACATGATTCAGAAACTCTGCCATCTTCTCTGGTCTAAAGCTCAAAGCTCAAAATGGACTGAGGAAAAGTGTGAAAACTGTTCTTTGGTCAGATGAATTGAAATGTGAAATTATTTTTACATTTACATTTAGTCATTTAGCAGACGCTCTTACCCAGAGCGACTTACAGTAAGTACAGGGACATTCCCCCCGAAGCAAGTAGGGTGAAGTGCCTTGCCCAAGGACACAACGTCATCTGGCACTGCCGGGAATCGAACTGGCAACCTTCTGATTACAAGCCTGCTTCCCTAACCGCTCAGCCACCTGACTATTTTTAGAAACCGTGGACGCTGCGTCCTCTGGACTAAAGAGGAGAGAGACCATCCGGCTTGTTATCAGTGCTCAGTTCAAAAGCCTGCATTTCTGATGGTATGGTATGTGCGTTAGTGCTTGTAGAATGGGCAACTTGCACATCTGGAAAGGCACCATCAATGCTGAAAGGTATATACACGTTTTAGAGCAACATTTGCTTGCATCCAGGCAACATCTTTTTCAGGGAAGGCCTTGCATAATTCAGGAAGACAATGTTAAACCACACCCTGAATCTGTTACAACTGTATGGCTTTGTTATAGAAGAGTCCAAGTGCTGAATTGGCCTGCCTGCAGTTAAAAACATTTGGTGGATCATGAAACAAAAAATATGACAAAGAAGACCCAGGACCGTTGAGCGGCAAGAATCCTGTATCAGACACAAAAGGGACTCCAGCAACTGGTCTCCTCAGTACCCAGACATATACAGACTGTTGTTAAAAGAAGAGGGAATGCTACACAGTGGTAAACATGGCCTTGTCCCGACTTTTTGAGATGTGTTGCTGCCATCAAATTCTAAATTACTGTATTTTTTTCTTAAAATTGTACATTTCATCAGTTTAAACATTTGAAATGTTCTATAGTGAATAACATATTGGTGTATGAGATTTGCAAATCATTGTATCCTGTTTTTTAATTTTATTTTACACAACGTCCCAACTTTTTTGGAATTGGGATTGTACATTAAACCTGTAACTGTGTGTGTGGTGTCTTCTGAATGTTCTGTTTGGTTTAGGTGTTGTGATGTTATTGTGAGTGAATAGCGTTACCTGCTATTGGTGTTGTGTGTGAAGTCCCTATGAACTTGCATGTCGTGTGTGTTAACTGTCATTTATTTCTGTCCTCTCTGTCTGTCATGTCCCCCTGTTGTTATCATGCAGCCTGTTTGTGTTGTGGCCTGTCCCTAGTGTAAACCTTTCTGAGTCAAAATGGCTATTCCCACATTTCTTATATCTAATTGGTCTAGATAACAACATATCTTGTCTGCCAGTAGTAGTTTCAGTAATTTTGTTTTTCTTACCATCTATTCACTGTAGTGTACCTGTTGTACCCTGGTGGGTCTGTTTTGTGTAGCCGACCATCCTTGTCCTTCTTGTGTCACGGCCATGGTCACTTGAAGGCCAAGGTCAGAGCTGGTGTCAACCCCTTTGACCTCTGACATGTTCCAGGACCTTCCAGTGACCCCCATCGGTTGTTGTTGCAGGACGAGCTGTCAGACTTCGGCAGCTCCAGGTCATCCTTGGGTGCTGCTGCTGAGAGGGACCAAGGGGGCAGTAAGAGCATGGAGGTGCAAGCCGCTCCAGGGACCAGGACCATCTCTGTGGGTAGGTGGACCCTTCCATACAGATGCCGGTTTTCCAAACATGTTCAAAAGGCTCGATTTCCTGATCCTTGTTCACGACTTGTCATCTTTTCTTTGCATACGACGCGGAGCAGCAACCTTAGTGGCTTGACGATGTCTCAAGGAGACTTTTGATTCCCTTCACTTTGGTTGTGTTGAGTTCCTGCATCTTGTACTCAATCTTAAATAATCTCTTAGGTGTCTTTCCGGTATGTTCTGATGTCTTTTGTAGGTTTGCCAGAGGACGAGGAAAGCTCTGAAGTGCAGGACATCATCGAGTCCACTCCTGAGCTGGACATGGACCTCAGTGGATACAAGACCTCCAGGTACTCCCAAGAAAGTCACATAGACAATGAGGAGAAACCGTCTAATGTTCCATACAGTGTACCCTTCTGGCTTGATGGCTGCTGAAGCATGAATCCCTCCCTCTTTCAGCACACCGACAAAAGGCATTGAGAACATGGCGTTTGACCGCAACACAGACTCTCTGTTTGAGGAACTGTCGTCCGCGGGCACGGGCATCATAGGGGACGTGGATGAGGGGGCTGACCTGCTGGGTAAGAGGGCCACACTGAACAGGGGGAACCAAGCACCTCACCTTCAGGATATAGCACATACAGAACCTGTTGTTTCATTTAAAACATGCTGTCTTCCAAGAAATTATGTCAAGCCCGGATGGAACCTTCTTTCCCTTTCTTGTGTGTACTACATGAATTAGATTCTCAAGTGAATTACTAGCAATTTACAGCATGGCCCACACAAGCAAAAAATAAACTGTAGTCTATTAAACTACCTTCAGCCCATCTCCAGATCATGTTCCATGTAAACCAAAGCTTAAAAGGCTGCAGTAATGCCAACCATAATGTTTACCTCTGCCTTTAGGTAATCCAAAAGATAGTGAAGTGCAGTTCATAGGAACGCTGTAACTGTATTGTTAGCTACCTGCCATGCTAACCCACCTCTCTCTCTCCTGTGTCCCATCCTCTGGCTTTTATCCCTAATCCCAGTGGAGTATTCTGGTGTGTATGACCTCAAACCTCTCCTTAGATAGATTTCCTCTCCCCCCTCCTTTAAAGCCCTCTACCCTCTGCCCCCGGTTCCTGTTCCATGTGGACAGCCTCACAGTCAAGCTGCTTGGTGTGTTTGACCCCCTCAGCTGTTGAGTCATATAGCCTTCCAATGCGTGAAAGTCTAATGGAGTGTTTAAAAACAAAAACAAAAAACTGTTGGAGGGGTTAAATGTTTTTCACCCTCCAAGATGTCATCTTCATGTAGTTGCTGTGTTTACTTAATGAATTTGCATATGTTTTACTCACATAAAACAAAGCTTTTTAACTTTACGCTTTTTAATTTTCTTTTGTTGCTTCTCTAGCCTTCCCTATTGTATGTAAACTCCTCCTCCCCCATTGGTCCTAGAGCCAGTAGAGTGTGGCTCCTTCTTTGGTCTTTTATTTCTCTGTCTCACACTCTCCACCTTTCCTTTTCTCTCCTCTTGCCTGACTTGGATTGCATGGTTTTCTCAGACCTAAGTTTGCTTGGTAAGACCTCACCCGCTCTGTCCATCCTTCTCTCGTCAGTCATGTAACAAGTTGGATATTTTTGCACGTTTGTGTGTAGTTTTTGTTTTGTTAACTGGAAAGTAATTGTCTCAATTAGATATTTTGTATTTTTGACCTAAAAGCATCACCTGTGTGAATAACGGTTAGACACACTGGTAAAGAGTTTTCTGTTTACACATTAAATGTTTTAGATTTAGATTTAATACTTGTACATTTATTGTAGATATTTTTTTTTTTTATACCTGTATCAATCCAAGTCTATTTGATTTCAGCTCCAGTGAACAAGGTATTATTTTTTAGAAAGTAAAAAAATGTTTTACTCATTCACCCTAACCCTTGTTCACAGGTATGGGCCGTGAAGTGGAGAATCTCATCCAGGAAAACACACAACTGATGGAGACTAAGTAAGACATGCAGACGCCCAGTTCAGTTTCTGTACATTGCTTGAAATTTCGAATTACGTATTATATTGTATTTCTTCTCACTCCCTACTTACTACAGGAATGCTCTGAACGTAGTGAAGAACGATCTGATAGCTCGCGTGGATGAGTTAGCCTGTGAGAAGGAGGTGTTGCAGGGGGAGCTGGACGCCCTGTCACAGGCCAGGGTCAAGCTGGAGGAGAAGGACAAAGATCTGGAGGAGGAGCTCAAGAAGTCAGTCAGCTAGACCTTCAGTAAAAAAATCAGTCCAGCACAGATTGTTGCTCCTCAAGGTAAACTGGGTGGACTAATTTTTGGTGGCACCATTTTTGTGTTTCCAGAGTGCGGCTGGAGGTGGAGGAGTTGAAAAACAAAACAAAGGATGATGAAGAGGTGAGTATCTTAGTCAATTTTTTTTTCTTGTCTGCAGGGTTTCATGTGTGATTTTTTGGGGTGCCAGGTACATCCTTAAATAATTCAATATTTCTGTTGCACACTTCTGTCAGAGTTAGGTATCAAACTAAAAGGCTGTGTTGCAGCCAGAATCTGAGTTTGGGTCTCGTTTGTTCCGCATGGCAGCAGAGTGATGTTCCCACGGCCCAGAGGAAGCGCTTCACCAGAGTGGAGATGGCCAGGGTGCTGATGGAGAGGAACCAGTACAAGGAGAGGCTCATGGAGCTGCAGGAGGCAGTACGCTGGACAGAGATGATAAGGTGAGGAGGAGGAAGAGGAGATGGTGGAGGAGGTGGTGTTGGTAGAGGAGATAGTTGAGGAGGTGTTGGTGTCCTATGTAGGGATGCACCGATATGGAAATTCTGGCCGATACCGATGACCGATAACTCTTTATATTTGGAAGCCGATAACCGATACGTGCCGATAAAAACAAAGCCTGAGTCTGATTACAAAAACAAAAGGCAAACAAATACAGTGGACAACTGTTTTTATTAAAACCTTAAACGCATAAAACATCTTTCTTTTAACAAAATGATCACATTTTTTTAATTTTTTTATTAATTATACCAGTGGTTCTTCTATGTTTAGCCGTGGCGGCCCGCATGGCTAAATTTCTGCCGCCACGGTATCAGAAATAGGGCTGTACAAGATTTTAGGTCGTCTATCAGCAGTGATTGTTAGAGTGCATGTCGGAGAATAGCACGGACACCCGCTTCACACCGCAGTTGAGATTGCGTGTGTGCGTCCTTGAGAACTGTAAGTCGTATAACTTATGTTGTCAGTTAATTTAAGCCTGTTATTGTATGTCTTGTTTGTCTATAGTTCTTGCAACTTTAAATTATGTTAACTGGTGATTTTCGTTGTTTGTATTCTTCCCCTGCTAGCTAAATTGCACATCTGTCGATTCGATAGCGATTGTTGCCCTTGCTCACATTTGTATTTTAGGTGCATTATTATGCTGAAGTAGTTTTAATTAATAAATAGTGGGTTTATTGTTATTATTTGCTACAGAATGCTTAGCCTATCAAGATCAAATGAAGCACACAGTACATGCTTCCGAGTGGCCTACCTTAATCGATAGGCTAGGCTACTGACCATTTACAATAAGTTGTTTGGTCAATTATTAATTGGCAGCGTTTATGCCATTTAGAACATACTTTATGAGTGTAAGGTGTCTTTAAGTAGCCTAACTTTATTGCTTTAGGGGAAATAGGACGAAAACATGTGCAATATTACATTAGCTATTGGTCTATTACATTAACCTGTTTTTCGTCCGGGCCCGCCCGTGGGCCCGAAACACTGCCCCCTACTCCCCCTGTTACTACGCACTAAATGTTAATAAATATATTTTTTAGACTACTACACATGTTATACATCATTAGAAAGCTACGATTCTTGTGCTTGTAGATATGTAAACCATTTCAAGATCGAGTCACAAAAACAAGTTTAGTCAACGTCTTTGTCCAGTCACCACTTTGGTGTTGTTTACAAAGCCAAACATCTCTACTTACTCTCAAAGGTTCTGTGTCGTCCAGGTATGCAAACAACACATCAAAACTTGATCTGCGTACATTCCCAAGGGTTCAAAGTATCTAACCATGTAAAGTAATTCGTCCAAATACAATGTTTTACGTTCATGAATAGCCATTATCCTTTGTTTCATTATGCAAGTTAGCCGACGGAAGAAACAACTTGTTCACATAAAAGTGTTCTGTTCTCCGGTTAGCAACGGAGTATTTACGATATGAAGGAATCAAAATGTCCGTTCAACCCTCCCCTTTTGATTGACACCTTGTTTGACCCAATAGGAGCTTCCATTCCCCGTTGACAGCCCTCTAAAGCCAATTAGGTCTGTGCGTACTGCCCCCCCGCCGCCCCCCCCCCCCCACACTCTTTCTAAACAAATTTCTCGAACTGGCTTCGACTGGCTCTGAAATGAGCTTGTTAGCCTTGTAGCTGAAAGCTAGCTGAAAATGCCAATACCTCATTTGTATGTGTCTGTGGAGCCGTCAAAATAAAAGTCGATTGCGCAATAGGGTTGAAAGAATCAGTTTTCTTTGTGCGCCAATCCTGGGAATCAGATAAAGCACTCCAATGTGTTCATGCTTCAATTTTTGTGTTTCAGTAATACTAATTAGGGATTTAGCTATTATATATGATAGTTCTAAGTACCACCTTTCATTAGAGATAACAATTATGAAAAATAATACCTTTTATCCTGAGTATTTGACCTTGGTTACAAAGGGTCATTTTGGAGTCTCCAAAAGGCCCTTTTAGAAAATGAATGGATGTACTCTTATAAAAACATGTGTCAAATATGAATATATTGTGGTATTATGTTTGACTTTTGATTTGAATTGGGTAAGGCTTCAACCTGTGGTCCAATTTAGTCTTCCAGCTAATACCTACCACCTCTAGGCCTCTTCAGGCCTCTGTTTTCAAAACAAAATCTAGGCGGAAATAGAAATTTTCACTTTCCTTGTGTTCAAGCTTCTATTACTCAACACTAGTAGGACTGACAGGGGTCCTGACAACAGGGGACATAACTTCAGAGTGTCAGCTTTCAAAAGAGATCATTTACATGCATGTACTCCAAATGGTTCAAGAACAGCTTCCAATTTACTTTGGGTATGCTGTTTAGGCGTTTTTAGGCAAATTTAACTGGATTTTGAAAAGGTTTAACCTGCTCCGAAATATAGGGTTCGGACAGACCTGCCCCCACTGCAAAAAAAAATCCTAGAGGAAACACTGTATACATTACTATGTCCGACTTTCTTTTATATAAATAAAATATATTGCCTAACAGAAAAAATAAGTGGTTCAACGGGCGGAAATAATCCATCATTTATCGTCTTTAATTTATTGACCACATTCTCTTATTGGACCAATAACAATAACACAAAAAATAAACATTTATCGGCCGATACCGATATGGCTGCCGATATATTGTGCATCCGTAGTCCTATGTTCCTGGTCAGAGACATTGAGGAGTAGAAGAAGGAATATAAAAAATCTTCAGCTTTTTGTAATTTTTTCTCCTCAACCCAGGTGTTACGCTAAGGAACTCTAAACATACATATAAGTAACAAGGTGGACAAACCAAGTGTACCACCAATTGTACTGGAGCAGCATTGTCAGGTAACGCTTTAGATCCAGGCGCTTGTTAGTCAATAGGCCCTGAAAAGATGCTTATTAACATACATGTATTAAGACTGTGTTTATAATTTCAATAAGTATTAGGGTTAGTGTTGTCGTAAGATGAGTTAAGAGTTAGCTATGGCCCTCATACGATGCTTATTAACATGAATATGTTAATAAAATGTATTAACTTACCAAGGCCATGATACCTATTAACTAACGCTTATTACAAGCACCTGGATCTAAAGGGTTACCTTAAACTTACTGAAACCAACCCAGCAATATTGGACAGAATACAGATATGGAATTAGAATCCCTGGGCTAGCCAAGCCTCCTGAAACAATACGGTTTATTAGACAATTAGGTCATCAGTATTTTCATTCACAGACACAAGTCGGCTCTTCATCAAAAATCTGTGCTCGAAAGAAGTAGGGCACCTCGGAGGCACTAGGCAGAAAGCTGCCTCTGTGACTTCACTGATGTCAGCCTCAGATTTTGACTTTGGTCTCCAAATGAACGTTGATGTTATGTCTTGGTTCTCTCTCCAGGGCCTCAAGAGAGAACCCAGCCCTGACCGAGAAGAAGAAATCCAGCATCTGGCAGTTGTAAGCGATCCTACAGCCACATCACCTCTTTTTAACGATGCCAAGAAAGATCATGTTTGAATCATGTATAGCTGTTTTTCTGTGCAGCTCTTTCTCCTTGATGTTCACATTCAGTTTGTAAGGGAGGCATTGACGTTAACCCCAGTGGATGATAAAAATCTGCTCTACAACCATAATCCAAGTGGCTCAAATATTTTTCCTTTCTTTTTGGGTATGCTGTTGAATATGCAGCATTAGGTAAATGTTTACACAGACACGTAGCCACCCCTGTTTTTCCCCCAGTGTTATGGCTAAAAGTTCCCCCACCCCCCAGCTAGACTAGTCCTGTCCGTGTCCTTTACCCCTGTCCTTCATGCATCCCTTTCACAAATCAATCAATTTATGATCCCCGCCCTGGGCCGTCTGTGTCTTCCTCCCTGCCCTGTTGCCTTTGACTTTGTCCTGCCAGTCTGCTTCAGTATTGTTTTAGGCTTTTTTCAGGTTTCATGTTTTCAGGCCTAAATACGCTCATTGGAGACAGGTCACAGCTACAGTAAACGGGCAGAGCTTTTCCACCTCTGTACTCTTCTGGACTACCTGATTCAAGAGCAGGTTCCTTTTTAGGTATTTTAGTACCATGCCTGTGAATGCTCACGTCGAAGTTATAAGAAGTGTCTCTTTTCAGTTCTGCAAATTTATGTTTTATAGTAATTGTGAACTTTGGTGAATGTCATGTTATTTTTACTGTTGGCATACTAACTGCATGACTCTTTACCATGAAGGTGAATGGGTTCTAGTGGTCCATATGTACATAGGGATATAAAAGGTACTGTGGTGGGTGGGGCTTTGCTCTGTCAATCAATATCCCCACAACTCCCAGCATGCTTCACACTTCTGCGCTGTGCCTGTAATGGTGGTGGTGGTGGGTGATGATTGGTGACCCCTGGTCTCCCTCTCCCCTCTTCCTGCACCCCTATTGGTGTATTCTCCCTAACCACCTCCCCCCCACCCCCCCTTGCAGCTTCAGTCGCCTCTTCAGCCCCTCATCCTCCAGCAGCGCGGCGGGGAAGAAGGCAGAGCCCCAGGCCAACGTGAAGTACAACGCCCCAGGCGGTATGGTGAAGAGGAGCAGCACTTTTTCCCAGTTCCCCACCGAGAAGTCCAAGACCTTTGACTTCCTCAATGAGGAGTGAGTAACTGCTTGTGTTCTAGGAATATTGGCTGCACCCCCCTCCTCCACATGCTCAGTATCTCACTCGACTTGTTATTATTTAGATTTAATACTTTTACATTTATTGTAGACTAAATTATTTTTGAATAGATAGTGTCATCCTGTATCAAGCCAAGTCGATTTGATTTCAGCTCCAGTGAACAAGGTATTATTTTTTAGAAAGTATAAAAATTCCCCTTCTTATTATTGCGATCGCAGACTCAGCTTTTTCCCATTATTATTGAAAGTTATTGGAAAAACGTTTTCAAAAGATATTTAGATGAAGTGGGAAAAGCTTTTTATTTGTGTTAATAGTGCTTTAAAAGGATTCTCCTCCCTATGATCTCCTCGGTTTGTTTTTCTCCTCCAACCAGGATGGACCCCTGCAGCTCTCCCTCTCGCAAGGAGCAGAAGAGGGCCCAGTACCGGCAGGTCAGAGCCCACATGCAGAAGGAGGACGGCCAGGTCCAGGCCCACGGCTGGAGTCTGCCCAGCAAGTACAAGGTGAGAGGGATGAAGAGAAAGGATGGAGGAGGAGATGGATGGAGGAGGAGAGGGATGGAGGAGGAGAGAGGGATGGAGGAGGAGAGAGGGATGGGGAGGAAAGACAGATGGGGAGGAGAGAGGTGGGGTGGAGAGAAGTGGGGTGGAGAGAGATGTCAGAGGAGAGGTATGGAGGAGAGAAGAATGGGGGAGGAGGGGTAATGGAGAGAGATGGGGAGGAGAGAGGTGTGGTGGAGAGTGGTGGGGTGGAAAGAGATGTCGCAGGAGAGGTATGGAGGAGAGAAGAATGGGGGAGGAGGGGTAATCGAGAGGGATGGGGGAAAGAGATTGGGAGGAGAGGTATGGAGGAGAGAGGAATGGGGGAGGAGGGCTAACTGAGAAGTATGCAGAGAAGAAAGATGGGAGGAGAGGGATGGAGGAGGAGAGAGGGATGGGAAGAAGAGAGATGGGGGAGGAGAGGGATGAAGGAATGGAGAGGGGTGGGGAGGAGGGGTAACAGAAAGGAAAGGGTTGGAGAGGAGGAAAAGGATGGGGAGGAGAGAGGATTGGAGGGGAGGAATGGAGAAGGAGTAGGGTTGCAAAGAGGTGGAATATTTCCGGAAACTTTCCATGGGAATTTAAGATGGGAAATTTTGGAAACTTCACAGGAATTAAAGGGAAGTCATTGGATGTACACTGTGAAAAAAAAAGATGAAAATATAGCTGCAAGCAGCAATGGGGTGGCCAAGCAGGTCAGATGACCCAGAAGAAACTTTCGACATCCTCAGAAGTGTTCCAAGTACACGCAGCAAGTTTGGCGTTAATCCATCAAAGATTTGCTGAGATACGACACAAATTTCTGTTTGGCGGCTCTGTTGCCGATTTCGATTGGCTGTACCGGAAAAACGGTTTCGAAAATCTAAAATCATTTTGATAGTTTGTGTGAGGATTGCATTGACTATAGCTTGTAGCTTGACTACAGGTAACTAGCGACTGCGGTGTACCTGGCTTCCTTTGCAGTGGCTTACAGTCTCGCTAAACAGAGAATCAGAGACATGACAAGCTCATCGGCTTTGGCTGGATTCGAACCTCTGACGTTGCCGTTGCCAGGACACCAACTTATCCTAGTGAGCGATTTTCAGTGCTGCAAATCACAGTTCAGTTACTGGGTAAAAATCTTAGCAGTTTTTCCTGTGGCAAGCGGTTGTCCAATTTGGCCCAAGTTTAAACATCTGTAATTCAGTCCTATTTTGACATGTCAAGGTGATTGTGGTCTGAAGATGATCTGTCCCAAATTTGGTGCATATTTGATACATTTTGTAGGAGGAGTAGGACAAAAACGTTTTATTAATTAATTCAAAATGGCGGCATCAATTCGGCTGGTATCACAAGTTAACATGTGACAGACACGGGATCGCCCCCCTAGAGGTTAGAGGACACATATCTACAAAGCACAATAAATCTGACTCTTCTTGAGTATAGATCCCCTGAGAATGAAACATTATCATTACCATTATACTGTTAGACAGCTACTGTGGCATACCTGGCTTCACTAAACAGATAAACCAGTATCATGACATGCTTGATGACTGTGGCTGGGTTCAAACCTATGACCTTGCACTTCAGAGGAATCCATCTTATCCCAGTGAGCTATTCTCACTGCAGGGAAATGCTGTGTTCAGTTACTGTATAAAAAAAAGTAAGCAGTTTCTCCTGTGGGAAGCGTTGTCAGATTTGACCCAAGTATAAAAAGCTGTAATTCAGTCCTATTTTGACATGTCAAGGTGATTTTGGTCTGAAAATGATTTGATTACATGTCCATGAAAATAGGAGCAACGGCGAACGAGGAGCTTGTTTTTATGAAAATTCCAAATGGCCAACGCCCAAAATGGCAGACACGGGACAGTGTGATATATTTCGACTTAGTATGCCACATAGAATCAGAAGAGACCAATCTTGTGATTTATGACAAATCTGTTCAGAAATTATGCAAGAAATCCGATGCACTGGCTAGATGTAGCATCACTATATCTACAAAGCACAATAAATCTGACTCTTCATGAGTATAAATCCCCTGAGAATGAAACATTATCGTGACCATTATGACTATACTGCTCGACAGCTACTGTCGCATACCTGGCTTCACTAAACAGATAAACCAGTATCATGACATGCTTGAGACTTTGGCTGGATTCAAACCTACGACCTTGCACTTCAAAGGAGCCCGTCTTATCCCAGTGAGCCATTTTCAGCGCTGGGAATTGCTGTGTACAGTTACTGTATACAAAAAGTAAGCCATTTCTCCTGTGGCACGCGTGGTCAGATTTGGCCCAAGTTTAAACAGCTGTAATTCAGTCCTATTTTGACATGTCAAGGTGATTGTGGTCGGAAGATAATCTGTGGCAAATCTGGTGAATATTGGATGCATTGTGTAGGAGTAGGGAAAAACGTTTTATTCATTCATTCAAAATGGCGGCCTCATCAATTCGTCTGGTATCATGCATTAACATGCGTCAGACACGGGATCTCCTAAGATATCACGAGACATAGGAATCACTGAAATACATCAAACAAATCTACAGTTATTGGTCAAAACACAATTTTGCCTATTGTAGCGCCCCCTAGAATTCAAATGACCCTACCTTTTTCGGACCTCTTAATAACAGGATCATGAATCCATACACAATGCATCAAAGTCAATGCATCAAAGATTCACTAAGATATGACCTCACTTCCCTTTTTCCGCATGAGTTGCTGAATTTGATTGGCTGTAACTAACAAACGGTTGCGAAAATCAAAGCTCCATGGGATAACTTTTGTGAGGCTTGGTCTGAAGATCATCTGTGTCAATTTTGAAGAAGATTCGACAAGAATTGTAGGAAGAGTAGCGAAAAAACCTTTCTCTTTAACATTCAAAATGGCGGAGAATCTATATGACTGGGTATGACGTCATCGTTGAACTTGTCTTGATCCAGGGAATCCAATGATACCTCATTTTGGAAAATGCGGCATATGGTTCAAAAGTAACGTGTGTAAACACACCTTCAACTTTGACCCATTGGTGGCACTAGAGGGTTTGAGATGGAGACATGAAACTTGGTGAAATTGATGAGGGGACTGGTCCCAAAGAGTGTGCCAAATTTCACAACTTCTGACCATGTGGTTGGGGCTGCCATAGACTCCCATGACAGATGTGTAATAATAAATATAGCTGCAAGCAGCAATGGAGGGGCCAAGCAGTCCAGAGCAGGACATGACCTCCATAGCACTTGTGCAACAATTAAGTCACAACAACCTCTTGCACTCATGCAACACACCAAGTTTGGTTGAAATATCTGTTTGCGTTCAAGAGTACTGAGTGTTCAAAGTGTTTTATTTATTTATGGTATGACACCGCAGGCCTCCTCTGCTCCTCGTGGGAACGAAGGACACGAAGTTTGGTGACAATTGGACAAATGGTTGCTGAGTTATGCTCTCACGTCTCGTTTGGGGTCTTCGCCGCCGCCTTTGATCGGCTCTACCGAACAAACGTTTTTGAAAATGAAAAATCCATCTGATACCTTTTGTGCAGCTGGGTCTGAATATAATCTATGCCAAATTTGGTAATCATTGGACAAAACTTGGGGTGTGCAAAAGGTTTTTGCACTTTTCCATAAAATCCAAAATGGCGGCCGCGTCAATTCGGTTGTTATGAAATATTATCAATGGTCAGGCTTGGGATCTCACAAGACATCAAGAGACAAAGAAATGACTTTATTAAGGTAAAAACTTCAACAGTTATTAGCCAAAACACGTTTATGCTTCCGGCCACGCCCCCTTTTAGTCACATGACACAATTTTTGGAGGACATCCTCAGAATAAGGTTCTGAGTAGGCGTAACAAATTTGGTGTCACTGCCTCAAACAACTGCAGAGATATGACTAAGAGAATGTTTTACCATAACTTTTGTGAAGCTTGGTCTGAAGAGCATATCTGGTAATTTTGAAGAAAATTTGACAAAATTTGTAGGAGGAGTAGGCTTTCAAAGCTTTTTGATAAAACCGGAAATAGCGGAAGATCTATATAACCGGAAACTGATGCCATGCGTTGAACTCGGCTTGATCCAAGGAATCCAACGGTGCCTCATTTTAGAAAATCGGACCTGCGGTTCATAAGTTTCTTGTCAACGCAACTCCAACTTTGACCCGTTGATGGCGCTAGAGTGCCCAAGTATGGGACATGAAACTTTGTGAATTGGACCCGGGGACTGTCCCCAATGAGTGTGCCAAATTTCACAACTGCCGACCAAGCGCTTCTAGGTCCTGCCATAGACACCCAGTCCTAAGAATAATAATAATAATAAATATAGCTGCAGGCAGCAATGGCGGGTTCCTCCTCAACATTGCAAACCATTACAAAATTGACATGACACAGACATGTATTTCATACATGTACACAACATTTCAAGACAATTGGATCAATGGCTGATTTGAAGTCATTTTTTGAAATTCTTCACAAATTGTCACTGTAGAGAAATATCCATGCTGCCAACATTATGGGTTCTTGAGACTTCTTTGTTCCCCATTGGCAATAAGGCATGCGTACCAACTTTTAGACATTTTGGACTGACAGGGTTAAAATGCCACCCTTTTGAAAGTGACAACTTTGAAGCGTGTTCTGTCAGGCCACCTGTGCTCTGGTCAGGCCCATCATGCAGAGATCCATTCTTTAAAAGCTTTGATTACAACAATAACTTTATGAAAGTCAGAATACACTTTAGTAAAGGACGTGTGTAGTTTATGTACTACTACTGCTTGCTCCGCCCACACACTTTCCCCATCCATGCTGTTTCCCTCTTTCCCAGTGCAGGTGGTGCGGTGGCCGCATGAGGTTTAGGTGTAGTCCAAAAGTTGCCTCCCACAATCAAAACATATTAACCGCAACATTGTTTTCAAACTTTCTCAAAGATGGCTTGAAAACCACAGATATTGACTCTCTTCTTGAGTAGATCTCTTTCCAGAATCTCAGTCAATCCAGAATCAAGATTAGCCTCATAGGCAATTGGCACAGCCCACGTTCAGCTCCTTGCAAGTATAGCCTGTGATAGTAAAATGGCCAACTCTCTGTTCCCATTAAAACTACACAGCATGCACACTCAAGGTGACCAACAAGATTATATTAACTAACAAACAATAACATTACAAACATCTAACTGAACGAACACAACAACTGAAATCCCTTGCGTGGCTGTTGTTTTTTTTCATGCCGCACTGCATGCTGGGTACCCAAGAGTGCTGACGCTGATTATCTAGCTGTGCTCCGACTGCGTGATATGACAAGATGCTAGTGGCGCGCTAAGGTCTCAGAGTCTCCTGCCCGAGTTCAAGTTCTGCCCGATTAGCAAGCTATTTTTACTAATGCTTTGTTAGCAATTGAATGGTAATGCAAGTTCGCTAAAAACAATGTTAGTTAGCTTGGCTAAACTGGTTTTCATAGCAACAGAAATCAACAAATCAGATCAGTCGAACTTTATTCAGAAATGGGGGGATGGCGGGAACATTAAAGGTGTAGGTGCAGTAAGAGTGAAATGGAACGCGTCTTTCTGCCTTGAAGCTGCGTGCGCATCATCAAGACCCCATCTATATGTAAAGATAACATCCAAGCTAACAATTTCGCCAAATCTGACTGCAGCTTTGTATACCATATGTACTGTGTTATGGTTGTTTGAGTTAAACAACTTGCTAAATGAATTAAATGTCTGTTAAATGTCAAATCAAACTATAAATGTATAAAAGAGAGAGTTCCAATCAAATCTGAATTTGTTTTAAACCTAGAGGTTTAAAAGGCTACCTTTGCCTAAACTGACATGCACCAACTCAGAGAACTGAGTTTCAACAGCCATTTACACATTTAGTCTCTATTTGTTACTCTACTCTTAAGGCATGTTTAACTTAATGTCTGCACCTCTCTGTCACCAACTGTCTCTGGAGTGGGGGGCGGGGGCTTCACAGGGTGTCTACAGGTATAAACAAGTTAAATGTAAGACCTTTTAATACCACTTCCAAATGAAATTAAAGACCAAACTTACGATGGAAATACAAATCAAAAGTGGAAATATACAGTAATCTTTCCAAGTAAACACTGATGTATGTTCAATATGAACAGTATGGTAAAATGACAATAATCGGTTGAGTTTAAGAACATCGACTAAATGTGTGTAATGCGAAAGGATAACACAAAAATGTAATTGCTGTCCTAAATTATACTTATTATTACACTAGGGTGGAAATGGTGGAGCATAAACTAACAATTCCATGAATCCCATGGAAACAAAGGCAAATGTGTGAGATGTACTGATGTGGAGCACAAATGATCCAAGAAGCAGTACTTCTCTTGAGTGGTTTTTATTCAGATGAATAATCATTGGATTCAGGTCAAAAGTCTATCACTTGAACTAGTTTCATTACTTAAGACACAAAGTCGGCAGCTTGGCATACTGGCACATGGAAAGGATTAAACATTTAAACTTTCATCAAAGTAATGCTTGCTTGTCCTTTTTCATCAATGTCCTCAAAAAAGCAGGCTGCAGAGCTACTGTGTCTGTGGGGTGACTGTCTCTGGAGGGCTGGCAGGCAGGGGCAAGCAGGGCCTGCAGGCAGGCAG
Organism: Osmerus mordax; assembly: GCF_038355195.1. Classification (NCBI taxonomy): domain Eukaryota; kingdom Metazoa; phylum Chordata; class Actinopteri; order Osmeriformes; family Osmeridae; genus Osmerus; species Osmerus mordax. The sequence continues at coordinate 10,472,977 of NC_090052.1, forward strand.
GCAGGCAGGCAGGCAGGCCAGCTGGATGAAGCTGTCCTGGGGTCAGGGCTGAAGAGAAGCTGTCCAGCTAGAGAGGGGTAGTCCAGCAAGGGGTCTGTGTGGATCTCACCATCCTCGAGTCTGTTGCATCCTCTGTTGAACTCTGTTGAGCAGGCCTCTGCATGACCCTCCAGACCTGTCAAAGTGAAGAAAGGGTCCATGTCAGTTGTGAAAAATGAAGCTTTTCCCATCTACACTTGATACAGACTTCAGTTTTGACTGTGAAATGCAGTGTCATTACTTGAACTTCAATCCAAATGTGTTGACCTCATGGAGACCCATGCAGTCACTCAAAACACGGGTTCGATTCCAGGCTCTGGCAAGAGTATTTACCTCTAAACTGGTCAATATATACACATCTGACAAAAGACCAGCTCGACCTTTGCTTGTAAACAGTGATTCTGACTGTCAGAGACCTTTAAATAGCCTGACTTACCGAAATTGGCTAAACTAGCCTGGCTAACGTAGGTCGCTCTCTCAGGGCATATGACGAATGAAACAGGCTCGCCTTGAAAAATCAGATATACTGACTATCTTTAGCAGGCCCTTGTCTACAAAAAGCAGTCCTCCCTGACGATTTTGGAGTAGAATTGAGTGAAATACAAAATTGTTTACACACTGCCAGTGGGCGAGCCGATCCTGACTCTGAGGCTAACGTCAAAACAATGTACCCCCGGGACGCAGTATCACTCCAATTGCAAGTCCACAAATCACAAAAATAATCGGAGCATCTGGCTAAAAGCACAATTCCCACATCTCCTAAAGGCTTCCCTCCTCGACTTTTTTCGTGTAGACGTAACTGTAAAAAGGTTGAACTTATGAACATGACGCGCCCAAGGAATGGCTGCCGCCTAAGCGCCTATGCGGTCTCCCTGCCGCATAGGCTTATTACAAAGACTTTCACGCCCCAAATCAAAATTATGAGCCGACAGGTCTGTGGGGAATTGCTTTTTCTCCTAAAGGCTGCTCTCCTCGACCTTTTTGATGAACAATTCGCCGAGATGCAAAATGACTCACTAATTAAAAACACAGAGGAAAAAAGCTAGAGCTACAGTAGCTACTTTTCGAGTTCGGTTTTCCGTCACTTCAGAATCACGATCTAAAAGGTATAAAAGTGCTAAAACGTTCACCATAATTCATGAGTGGTGTACTTTCACAAACCCAATCATTAATTCTAGCTTAAAATGTGTAAAAATAGGACTTACCGAAAGTGGCTGCCTCCAACACGGCTATCACCCGATTCCAGTTGAAAACAACAATGGCCGCCGAAAAAGAATTTATATTCGTAACAGCGAGCTGCGATAGGAAGCTAATTGAAACAGGGGCTAAAAAACGAGGGTGGGGGCTTGGTCAGCACACATTTTCAAGAAAGCATGTGTGTGTCAAGAGTGTGTGAGAATTTGGAGCATGCGCGGGGAGCAATTATCCAAGCATGCATGTTTCAAATATTCACTAAAAATCTACTTTTCATCTTACAGTCAACTTTTTCTCAGATTTGTATACTAAACATTCTCAAGAGTCTTCATATGAACTTGTGATTGGATCAGAGTATCAGTTTTTGGCCGGCGGATGTGTAAAGCATTATTTTAGCGTCAGCGATAAATTCGATTTGCTTTATATCAATCATTTTTTGAGGCATGAAGTTGCCTTTGCACATGGTAACATGTTGTAGTGTCTTCCACGTGACATTTACATTTACATTTATTCATTTAGCAGACGCTTTTATCCAAAGCGACTTCCGAGAGAGAGATTTAAGTTCAGGGTTAAGCTCATAGTTTGTTAAACCCGCCTTCTGGAATACCTCCCTGAAGTGGTCACAGAATTTCTGTTTGTTTACACATTTTTTGAGACGCTCATCGGTTTGGAGACAATTTTGTTATTGGGTGTGCTTTGCCTTCGGCAAGGGCACAACCTTTGTTCTCTCACATATATATTATTTATTGTTTTCCTGTTTCTCTTTATTGTTGGAATGCTGAAGCAGCATTCCAAGTATTATTCTTTGAATCTTTAATCAACGTATTATTTTTCTTCTATTTACATTTATTCATTTAGCAGACGCTTTTATCCAAAGCGAATTCCAAGAGAGAGCTTTACAAAGTGCATAGGTCACTGATCATAACAACAAGATAGCCAGAAAACATCACGAGTAGCCAAAACATGAAGCACACATTGTGAACAACCAAAGTAAGTGCCAAAGGGAAGAACCATAAGAGCATGTAGTTAATGAATGAGCGATTTTCCACTAAATATATGTCAAGCTTATTTACGTTTTTGGGGGAGTAGTTAGCCGATGGTACTGTTTGAATCGCGATTCCATCTTCTACTGCCGGTAATGTCGTAGAATAATCTTCAAAGGGGGTTCTTTATTAAACAAGTTACAATTAAACAACATGAACCGCTATAAGTGCAAGTGTACCTGTGGAAAAAAGCAAGCAACAGTAATAAAAACAATATATCACAGCGAGAAGAAAAATTGTAATCAGTTACCACTAACCACAAGAGCAACAAGTCTCTAAGCAAGAGTCATTGTGATCCTTGAGGAAACTAACATCGGGTCAAGCGAACCATTCCTAAGTACCGTTGTACTCCCGGAACAAGTGCGTCTTGAGCCTTTTCTTGAAGGTGGAGAGACAGTCAGTATCTCTGATGGAGGTGGGGAGTTGATTCCACCACTGGGGGGCCAGACAGGAGAAGAGCTTGTGTTGGGACCGGGCGGTCTTGAGCGGTGGGACCACCAGGCGGTTGTCTGAAGAAGACCGTAGGTGACGGGTGGGGGTGTAAGGCTGCAGGAGAGACTTGATGTAGACGGGTGCAGTCCCGTTCACTGCTCGGAAGGTCAATACCAGGGTCTTGAATCTGATATGGGCCATGATAGGTAGCCAGTGGAGAGAGATGAGGAGCGGGGTAACATGGGAGCGTCTGGGTAGATTGTAGACCAGGCGGGCCTCTGCGTTCTGAATCCTCTGAAGAGGGCGGGTTGCACATGCTGGGAGACCAGCGAGCAGCGAGTTGCAATAGTCCAACTTGGAGAGGACAAGTGCTTGGACTAGCAGCTGGGTGGAGTGCTCAGACAGGTATCTCCTGATCTTCCGGATGTTGTAGAGGGTGAATCTACACGACCGGGAGACCGCAGCAATGTGGGCCGTGAGGGAGAGCTCGTCGTCCATGGTAACCCCAAGGTTCTTGGCAGAGGATGAAGGGGTCACCGTCGCAGATCCCAGGGTGATTGAGAGATCGTGGGAGATGGAGGGTTTAACCGGGATGATGAGAAGTTCTGTTTTGGCGAGGTTCAGCTGGAGGTGGTGCTCGGTCATCCAGGCGGAGATGTCTGTGAGGCAGGCCTCAATCCTAGCTGAGATCCCCGGATCGGTCAGGGGGAACGACAGGTACAGCTGCGTGTCGTCAGCGTAGCAGCGTAGCAGTGGTAGGAGAAGCCATGGGAGGTGATGATTGGTCCAAGTGAGGTGGTGTACAGAGAGAAGAGGAGGGGTCCAAGGACGGAGCCCTGTGGGACACCAGTGGAGAGCTGGCAAGGTCCTGACAGTTTGCCTCCCCAGGAAACCTGGTAGGATCTTCCCAACAGGTAGGATGAGATCCACTGGAGTGCAGTGCCAGTGATGCCCATCTCAGAAAGTCTGGCGAGCAGGATCTGGTGGTTAACCGTATCAAACGCTGCAGAAAGGTCCAGCAGGATGATGACGGATGACCTGGAAGCCGCTCTGGCAGACTGGAGGGCAGTGGTGACTGAAAGGAGGGCAGTCTCTGTGGAGTGGCCAGTCTTGAAGCCCGATTGGTTGGGGTCAAGCAGGTTGTTCTGAGACATACCAAGTTTGGTGTTGATATCTCAAAGATTTGCTGAGATTTGACCAAACGTCCTGTTTGGTTGCTTTGTTGCCGATTTTGATTGGCTGTACCGGACAAACGGTTTTGAAAATCAAATAGAAAAGTAATACCTGAGTGAGGGTTGCTCTGACCATGATGATTGCCAATTCTGGGGAAGATTGGATTTTTTTTTTAGGAGGAGTAGGCTTTCAAAGGTTTTTGATAAAGCCGGAAATGGTGGAAAATCTATATAACTGGAAAGTGACGTCATAGGTTCAAAAGTTGCGTGTGTAAACACAAGTCCAACTTTGACCCATTGGTGGCGCTAGAGTGGTCTAATGGGATACATGAAACTTGGTGTAGGTATAGAAGGAACTGTCCTTAATGAGTGTGCCAAATTTAAGTTCTAGGGGCTGCCATTGACTCCCATGGAACTAGAATAATAATAATAATAATAAAACTAACAATAACAATAGGTTTCCTCCTTACGGAGGAATCCTAATAATAAAACTAACAATAACAATAGGTTTCCTCCTTACGGAGGAATCCTAAATATAGCTGCAAGCAGCAATGGAGGGGCCAAGCAGTCCAGAGCAGGACATGGCCTCCATAGCACTTGTGCAACAATTAAGTCACAACAACCTGTTGCACTCATGCAACACACCAAGTTTGGTTGAAATATATGTTTGCGTTCAAGAGTACTGAGAGTTCAAAGTTATTTTTCTGGTATAACACTGCAGGCTCCTCTGCTCTTCATGGGAACGATGGAACCCAAGTTTGGTGACAATTGCGCAAATGGTTGCTGAGATATGCTCTTGCGCCTCGTTTGGCGGCTTCGCCACCGCTTTTGATCGTCTCTACCGAACAGACGTTTTTTTAAATTGAAAATCCATCTGATTGCTTTTGTGAAACTGGGTCTAAAGATCATCTTTGCCAAATTTGGTAAACATTGGACAAAAATTGGGGCGTGCAAAAGGTTTTTCTACTTTTCCATGAAATCCAAAATGGCGGCCACGTCCAGTCGAATTTTATGAAAAGTTATTAATAGTCAGGCTTGATATCTCATCAAGAGACAAATAAATTACTTTATTAAGGTACACACTTCAACAGTTATTAGCCAAAACACGTTTATGCTTCCGGCCACGCCCCCTTTTAGTCACATGACACAATCTTTGGAGGACATCCTCAGAATAAGGTTCCGAGGCGGCGTACCAAATTTAGTTTCACTGCCTCAAACAACTGCTGAGATATGACTTCACTTCCTGTTTGGTGGCTTTTCTGCTGATTTTGATTGGCTGTCACGGACAAACGGTTGTGGGGATCAAAATGCTCTACCATAACTTCTGTGCGGCTTGGTCTGAAGAGCATATCTGTTAATTTTGAAGAAGATTTGACAAAAACTGTAGGAGGAGTAGGATTTCAAAGGTTTTTGATAAAACCGGAAATAGCGGAAAATATAACCGGAAATTGACCCCATAGGGTGTGTTGAACTCGTCTTGATCCAGGGAATCCAATGGTACCTCATTTTTGAAAATGGGTCATACGGTTAAAAAGTTGTGTGTGTAAACACAAGTCCAACTTTGACCCATTGGTGGCGCTGGAGTGCCCAAGTATGGGACATGAAACTTTGTGAATTGGACCAGGGGACTGTCCCTAATGAGTTTGCCAAATTTCGACTTTCGACCAAGCGCTTCTAGGGCCTGCCATAGACACCCAGTCTTAAGAAGAAAAATAATAATTGTTACAACTGATATTTCTGTATATTTTATATAAAAATGCATACTTATTATTTATAAAGATTACATAGATTTAAAAGCATTTTTATTTGCTGCTCATTTACAACTGAAAATACGAGTGAAGTGTAGAATGAAATAGATGTCTTCTCATTTCCCCTGCAAGAGGCAGCCTCAACGTTGAATCAAAACGAATACATTTGGCAGACCGGTGTAAAAATTGACCTAATCTCTATGACTTAAACGTCCTTTTAAGTTTTCCCTTCTCGTGATATTTTCAGGCATTTAGCCTACTCATTGCATTCATTCATTAATAAAGAACCCCCTTTGAAGATTATTCTACGACGTTACCCGGTAGTAGAAGATGGAATCGCGATTCAAACAGTACCATCTGCTAACTGAAAATATGCCCCCCAAAATGTAAATAAGCTTGACATTTATTTAGTGGAAAATCGCTCATTCATAAAAAGCTCACTGGTAGCGATCATTGTCAGTAACAACGCAAAATGCGATATAGCCCTGTGTGGAGAATCTGCCCCGGTAAATTGTACTACTGTACAGTACTAGACTACTGCTGTGTTCGTCTTGGTAGCGATTGCGTTGGTTGAATTGGATTTAACGTTCCGTTGTACGGTTTAAGCTGAAATTAATTATTTTTATGAACAGATTGACAACGTTTAGGCTGTGGCAATGAAGTTCAGGTTAGTAGTTAGATAGACTTTTGATTTAAGTAAGGGGAGTGCCGAACATGTTCTGTCGCCGTTTGACTTCCTAAACAGCTGTGTAGATGTTTTTGTAGTGTCTCGCGTAGGCTACAGCGTTGCAGTGAGCAACACTGGTTTGAAACCACAGGTAATGATAATTTCACCCACAAATCGTTTACTTGTAATGTAATGTCATAATAAATCCTACAACGAAAATGTATTTGTGAGGAATGTTTATTTTAAAGATTGAAAACAGATGCATCATAGACCACTATAGTATGTGTTGCCCGGGCAACAGAGGATAATGTCATGATGCTAATGCTTCAGTGAAATAGTAGACTACCGTTTCCAAAAGTAGATGTGGGCCTACTTCCTTAATAATATCAGCTAATATTGTACATTACATTTCAGAATTGTGTTTCACATCACAAAGTAAAATTAGTAAATAGTTATCACCCTGGCCTCTTTGCTTGTGGCGTTCCTGCAGCTGCCTTGCAGTAAAGCTATAGTTAGCCTAGCTATCCCCCAAGTTAACAGATGTGAAACGAATGTTCTGCTACAGGTAGTCACGTGTGTTTTCGTGACGTTAGTGACGCAGTGACGTTAGTAACGTCAGTGACTGTGGCTAGCAAATTAGCCACCGTTAGCTTCACTTTTCGCCACAAAAACTTAACTGAAGCCTAAACCATGCAACGGAACGTAAATTCCAATAGAAGCAACTCAATTGCTACCAAGACGAAACTTTTGACACCGCCGTTGTGTATTTAGTCCAAATATTGACTGAGTTTTAGGGGGGCGAAAATAAATAATAAATAAATAAATATATATGTGAGAGAACAAAGGTTGTGCTCTCGCCGAAGGCTTGAGCACACCCAATAATATATATGTGAGAGAACAAAGGTTGTGCCCTTGCCGAAGGCAAAGCACACCCAATAACAATAGGTGCTTTGCTGCTTGGCCCCTAATAAATATAGCTGCAAGCAGCAATGAAGGGGCCAAGCAGCATTCGATATGGAAATTCAGTAGCTAAAGAAGCAAAGCAAAACTTTTAATAAAAAACATTCGCTTTTTAAAAATCGCATTATACTTTTCGACAACACGGTGGCGCTACCCCGAAACTTTCGATTACCTTCATGGTGTTGCGCAAAAGACGTACACCGAGTTTTGTAACGATAAGCGTTTGGTAAATATGTCATTTTGAGACAAAATGCGCTGGCTAGATGTAGCAGCATTATATCTACAAAGCACAATGAATCCGCTTCTTCTTGACTATAAATCCCCTGACAATGAAACGTTATCGTTACCATTGTGATTATACTGCTAGACAGCTACTGTGGTGTACCATGCTTTGCTAAACATGATCCGGTATCAAGACTTGCTTGATGACTGTGGCTGGATTCGATCCTACGACCTTGCGTTTCAAAGGAGCCCGTCTGAAGGCCGAATTATACTTCTCCAACTCCGTTGCGGACAGACGGACGGAGTCGGACGGATTGGTTGAATTTATAGTACTCCGAAGGCTGTGGGTGCTGAAAACAATTCACCGCCAAAAGAGTAGGTGGCGCAACGTTTTTTTGTAAGTCGTCGTGGAGTGTTTATTTACCTAGGTTATCGAGAAGTCTGAGCAAATTTACAAATTAGCTGTTTCATCAATAAAATACGCACATTTTCAGCAACTACATTGACCATTTCTCGTCACATTTTAATTCAGATGCTGATTTACATGTACTGTTTAGCTGAAATATGAATTGTAAAAACTTACAGCAATGGCGGTCAAAGGATTCAGTTCGTCCTGTTTATCACGGCAACCCCGCCCCATACGCAAGCGGTTCTTAATACGGACCAATCACAGCCAAGGGGTATCCGTAAAATGACGGACGGACAGACGGATAGTCAGGAAAGTCAGGAGGTGCACGTAGAGCTCTCCGAGGGGCTCGGAGAGGGCATGGAGAGGGAATTCATCGTCAGAGAGGGCGTTCCCTGTGTCCGTCTCCGTAAAAACTGAGAAGTATAAATTGGCCTTTCTCCCAGTGAGCTATTCTCGCTGCTGGGAAATGCTGTGTTCGGTTACTTTATAAAAAAAAAAAGGAAACCGTTTCTCCCGTGGCGAGCTTTGTCAGATTTGACCCAAGTATAAACAGCTGTAATTCAGTCATATTTTGACATATCAAGGTGATTGTGGTAGGAAGATGATTAGATGACATGCTTGCGATGACATTTTCAAAGTTTCGTCTCCATACGGTAAACCATCGCAGAGACAAGGCCTCACGTCCGCTATGGCGTGCTCTTTGTCAAAATTGTTTGCGCGTAACTCGTGAACGGTTTCACTTATCGATGCCATTTTGATAACTTTTTGTCTGCATGGTCTGAAGATGATCTCTTACAATTTTCATGAAAATCGGAGTAACGGCCTAGGAGGAGTTTGAAAAAGTTGGCATTTCTTAAAATGCAAATCACGGAAAAACCTTCGGGACGACAGTGACGCCATAGGTTCAGTCGAATCGTCTGCGTCTAAGGAATCCGATGAAACCTCACTTAAGAAAAACGGTCTCATGGTTCAAAAGTTATGGGCGTAAACGCACCTCCAACTTTGACACCTTGGTGGCGCTATAGTGCTTCATGGATCGACATGAAACTTGGTGATAAATAGTCAGGAGATCGTTCCAAATTAGTGTGCCTAATTTCAAAACTTCTCACCAATCGCTATGCATAATAATAATAATAATAGAACTAACTGCACCTGCTTGGCCCCTAATAATAATAATAATAATACGTAGAAACCCTTAGGTTGCTTCGCGGCTTGGCCACCAATTACCGCACTTTTTCTGTAAATTATACACGTTTTTTTCTGTATTTCTGAGTGACAGGAAATACATATAGAAAGACAATGGCAAACTGTAAATTTATAATTTTGCATAAACATTACAGCCAAATGTTGTTACTTAAAAATACACTAAAATGGCTATTTTACAAATATTAATAACATTTTCACCAAAATGTTCTGTTAAAACACTTAATTTCACTTGATCAAAACTAGCTAATTTAACAGTTATTTTGCAGATATTTACTTTCATCCCACGGACAAATAACTTATAACATAATTTTTGGTTTAGACATAGGAAACTTGAATTGTGAACTGAGCTTGGGTAGTTGACGTCATGAAATCCCAGCATGCACCAGTCAATGTCAAAGACTACAAAAGCCTGCAAAAGCCTTTTTGGGGCTATCTCGTTGTTTATGATCATTGACCAATGCACTTTTAGTAAAGCTCTCTCTTGGAAGTCGCTTTGGATAAAAGCGGCTGCTAAATGAATAAATGTAAAGACTCCAGAGTAGGACGAAGGAAAGTTGATTAGATAGTTGTTTAGCGGCAACGCTCCTGTTACCCAGAATGCCCCGCGGCAAGCTGAAAAGCTACAGAGTTAAAGGTTTAAGCTTAGTTAGATAAGCATTTGTCAGGCATTGTTTGGAGTTTTGTGTTCGTTCTGTTTTGATATGTGTAATGTGATGGTCTGTAGTTTGGATACATTAAGTGTTCACCCTGAGTGTGAATGTTGTCCAGTTAGATGGCGATCTAACCTGTCTAATAAGCCTAACGTGTGGCGAGCAATATTCCTCTCCAATTCCTCTCCAATTCGCACAGCTAGTCGTTGCCACAGTTGTAATCTGAAGCGCCGGTAATATCTGTAGCATCTGGATGCTGATTACAGCATCTGGATGCTGATTACAGCATCTGGATGCTGATTACAGCATCTGGATGCTGATTACAGCATCTGGATGCTGTATGTTGTGCACACGACTTGTTTTAAATGAAAATGTTAAATCGTTATATCTTGTTTTGGCTTTATTTAATATTTTTATTTATTGAAAATGCTGTTTTTTTACAGAGAAGTAAAATTAATAGAAGTCATATTTACCGGTAAAGAACAGCCTGTAATGTAATATTACAGATATATCTTGTAAATTTGGTACAGGAAAATTACAATTATTTTACTGTTAATTAATGTTAATGATTTTTTTTTACTGTAATTTAATGGGTTTAATCTGGTGTCCCAGCTGCCAGATTGTTCCTGTTTTTTTACAATGTTTATTTTCAGTGTAGTCTATGGGCTCAAATGCAGTATTGTGGCTACTATAGTCCTGCTGTAGCCTGCAGGATTCTATAAATTATCTGTAGCCTGGGTGCCAGCCGAACTTAGCCCCGCCCACAAAAAATGTTGGTCGGGAAGTTGGGTCTGGGGTCGCTCGGTTGGGGAAAAACTATGTCCGAACAAGAGCTGTTCGGATCAATCAAATTGTCAGGGCGGCCTTTATACGTGATGGACAGATGATCAACAGTAACGTAATCAACCACGTCACCAAAGAGCGCTTGGGTTGAATTTGTTTTCAACAAACAACATGCTCTGATCTGGTTGTAGGTCTATCCAATTGAGCGAAGAGGCATTTTTTTTCTGGATTCGGTTGAAACACGCCCCATACTCACAGCCCAACGGAGCGGTATCAGACTCATATTCTGACTAGAATTATGAGTATGACAACGTCAGGCTAAATTATTTGTGCATTATCTATAAATTATCTGTAAGCAAGGTGTAGGTTGAGCCGGTGTCAATAATGGCTTTCCCTTTCAATGGGCCTACTGTGAGAGGCACCACTAGCTGATGTGGGATGGGGAGATGGGGTAGGTGTTTGGTGGGTATGGACAGAGGGTTTGGAGTTCCATGTATGGGTTAGAGCAGGGGTGTCAAACTCATTTTCAAGTAATGTAGTTGTAGTACTCTAACCAAGTTAGAGAGCGATACCAACTTGGGTTGAATGCCCGAGGACCTTGGCTGAAAATGCGCATGGGTTACGTTTGCAGAACCGGCTGCATTGGAGTGCTGTCATTCAAACCTCGCTCGCCTTCACCCTTTGCGAACTTTGCATTAAACACTGATGTGTATATACACTGCTTTCTAGAGGCGCGATGTTGTCACTTTTCTGTAACATAATCGAAATGCATTGTGAGAGATGTAGTATATATATAAGTATACGCTGTAAAGCAGCGTATACTTATTGTAATACACCATTCAAGCTCCCGCGTCTCTATCCTTCTCCATCTCTTGCCCCAGCCTGACCAAAGCACCAACCACAGTGACTCTTTCTCTCTCAGTTGGCTGGCCAGTTTGTGATTTATGATTTTAAGTATGAGTTTGATAACCTCTTCCTCACTGATGTCAGGCTTTCATCTCCAACACAGAGAGTGGTAACTGTAAGCAAAGTCACAGATGCTCTCCTTATCCCCCTGAACCCAGTTGCGCACTCTATCAGCCAGTTAATCAGCATAGTCCTCTGACAAGAACGCTGCCCGGAACTTGGTCTCGAAATCCATCCAAGTGGTGGTGCTGAGTCGTGCTACATCCCACCAGTCCCGCGCTGTCCCGTGTAGGACATTCCTCAGAGTAGCTAGGAGCTCCCCATCACTAAGAGGGCTGAGTGCAAGAAAGTCTCTACATTTCTGTCAGTACAACAAGGGGTCCGCACTGTCGAACGTAGGGAATTCAAGTATGATGGGCATAGAGCCCATGGGGCGCCTTTGGTGAAGTGAGGAAGCAGCAGGATGGGTGTTGCGGCCAGGTGAGTAAGAGGAAACGTTGGGTATCTGTACAGACAGGAACGGAGAAACAAACTTCTCCCTGCATAATGTGCCTACAATGCGCAGTTGTGTTTTAGGTGTGGGAAGGCTCTGGAGAGGCACCTGAGGACTCCTTCATGAAATAGCTGTGTCATTAGAACCCATCCAGTTGCTCTTGAGAAAATGCGCTCGGCTACACAACCGGCAGTTCTCAAATCTATCTCACGGTACTTTGATGGATACGTCACAGTGACCTAGCCTCAGCGCCGTCTCAAGTCGGACAAAAAGTCTAACCAGAAATCACTGCTTCAAGTCAGCCAGCTGCAGCCGGCTATCAGCGCAGCCGGCTATCAGCGCAGCCGGCTATCAGCGCAGCCGGCTATCAGCGCAGCCGGCGCTGCATGAAGTCGAACACACCTAACGTAATAGAGGAATGCACAGTGCATGCAGCGTGTGTTTCTTCAATAGCCCTGCAGTAAGTAGTGTGCTGTGTGTATGTGATTGAGGATTGCAGCATATAAAAACAACTTAATTTGCATTCAATATGGTTATTTTAACCAAGATTATGCTGCTAGATGGGTTTTTAACTACATTTAAGTTCCCTGTTATAGGCAAACTTTCCAGTTTATTCCTGTTATTAATTCCCATATATTCCTGTTAATTCCCATATTCTCGTTAATTCCAATGGAAAGTTACCCCAGGAGGGACTGTTTGTCCTGTAGAATATTCAGTGTTTCCCCTACCATTGTATTAGGGGGGCGCCCCCCCCCGGAAGGTCAAGTTAATAAAATGTTTTTAAATATATATAGCGCCCGATCACAAAATAAGTCATTTAAGGTTACCTTTTCTATAATACAAGTCTATAGCTTGCTCTTTTATTAAACAAACTAAATGGCCTTATGTTATTTCTTATTTACAAAATGGTATGTCATTTCTGTCTCTACATGGTCGCCGTTGCCCCCCACCCACCCACCCAGCCCCCCCCGCCGCCGCAAAGCTGTAAACCTAGGGGAAACACTGATAATGTTGGATGTTCTTCCAGCTGGCTAATGGTGGACAAACAGAGAACAAGATGAAGAACCTGCCTGTCCCGATTTACCTGAGGCCTCTGGACCTGAAAGATGCTTCTATGAAGGTGAACACACACACACAAGTCTGTAGGGGGTTTAATATTGGCCAAACAACCAAAACAAATTCCCCTATGTTTGAAGGAAGATAGGAAACTGAACAGTGTATTATCAAAGACCAAATAATGCCAATACCAATAGAATTAGTTTGACTCTATGGGTTAATTCAGCAAGAATGGTGAAAATAAAGTTCAATGAAAATGTAATAACATTGCAAATGAATGAAATCAATTAATAAACATGTTAAAATAAAGGCTTTAAGTCTTACCTACTCTACCTTGATTATTGTAAACCAGAGAGGAAGCAAGAGGTGAGGAATGAGAAGGAGTAGGACAGATCAGAGCTGAGGAAATGCCCTCAGGAGATGAAGAATCCACAGAACAATGCTTCACAATTTCCTTTATACCCAAGAACAAACCAATCACAACACATCTTGACCCTTATCAACATATGAATAGCAATGCTACAGTAAAAGTTAGGCAATGAGATGTGAGAGCCATCAAGTAGAGACTCCGTCAAGAAACGCCTTACAACTCTAAACATAAAATAGATGTGTAAAATAGAAGCACAATATCAATTGATGGTGTTTGTAATATTTAACTCTTGTCTTTTCTTCAGCTGTGGTGTGCCGCAGGTGTGAACCTGTCAGGGGGCTGGACCAGAGAGGGCGGGGCCATGTTGGGGGCCAGTGAAGGCTCAGGGGTGGACCTTGAGGTAACCAAACAGAAGAAGGGCTCTCAGAACAGCCTGGACCAATTGGATCAGGAGAACAAGGTAAGGGGGTAGTAAAGTGGTCAATCATAGGGTCACCTATAAACACTCCATACTCCAAACAAGGCCCTGCATTCAAAGACTTGGTTATCAGGATCTCCTCTCCTCAGGACCAAGAAAAGGGGGAGCCGGAGAAGGGGCAGCATTTTCATGATCAGGTGTCCAGCAGAGTGTGGATCTGCACCAGCACTCACTCCTCCACCAAAGTCATGGTAATGGATGTCAACCATCCCTCTGACCTTCTGGACAGCTTCTACGCCTGCAACTCCCACGTCCTATGCATCACCAGTGTACCAGGTGTGTGTGTGTGTGTGACATTGATACACAGGGCTCTAGACTGCAACTAAACGGTCACCAATTTTTGAGACTGCAAGTATTTTTTACAACTACTCGCACATGTGCAACCTGCAAATTATACATTTTTTTTCTTCTTATTGAAAAATGAGGAGGGAGCGTATGGAGAGAGATGTGTCTCAAAAATTGGCAGCTAATCGCAACCACTGCCAGTGTGTCCCAGGCGCCTGGGACACACTAGCTGCGATCTGCTGCGAAGCGCCTGGAGGCGCCGACTTTTTTCTCTTTAAAGGTCAGAGGTACACCACAAACTGCTCGGTAGCAATAATCTACACTAGTGAGTGTAATGCCATCATCAGTATCTTCCACAGTATTTACTCTCAGATACCCCAGGGGTTTATGCTCTCTGCTGGGATATCTCCCACTGTCTGAGGCATGTGACTGTATCTGTGAAAGACTGCATGTACTTGAAACCATCTATGGCCTCATTGTTTACTGGACCAGCTAGGTCTGTGTTCACCAGCTCAAGTGGTGTCTTTACCTTATCAGTCAGATCTCTGTTTCTCGTTTGAGTGAACTTTCCCTCTATGCACACTACCAATTCTTTATCAGGCCTACGCTTTGCACCTTTAATGTGCATGCCTTCTGTTACATCCTGCAGCTTCAAGATATCCTCGTAATTGCAGTGACCCATTATCTCATGCCATGTCTGGATATCATAGCTGACATGACACACATCATCTACATCACACTCGGTTTGCAAGTAGTACATTGTCTTACATACATAAATATTATTCCTTGTGCCATCCGGCAACACTATGACATCTTTACCTTCTTCGAAGAACACTTTGGCACCGTGAGCGGTAGCAGACCTCACTGAGAAGAGTTCTTGGGGGTATGAGGGGATGTAGAGAGTGTTCTTTAAAGTCACTGTACACCGGCGCCCCTTGCTGTTTATGAGGCATACCTGTGCGTCTCCCCTGCCTTGGGCCACACCGACGGTACGCTTCCCGTCCATGCTGTGTCTCACCGGCTTGAAGGTGCTGTCGAAGCTCTTGAACTTGCTCCTGTCGTTGATGATGTGGGACGACGCGCCCATGTCCACGATCAGTCTCTTCCTCTGGATCTGCAGCCATTGCCCTGATAGGCTGGCATCTTCTGTGTGTGCCCTGAAGGTGTGGTCTTCTCCTCCCGCGGCTCCCCGGGTGCCATCTGGTTCACGACCTGCTCTACGGCCACCGCCGTCGCCGCCATCTTGGACACAGGCACACCGGGCGCTCCATTCACGCTCTTTCTTTGAGCACGCCTTGTCTGAGTGCCCCCTGCTTTTGCAAAAACTACACCAAACTTGCTCTGTGCAGTCAACCCTTCTGTGGCCCTTTTCTCCGCACCGCCAACACACCATCTCCACTGGCCCTGTCTTTTTCCTTGGTGCCGTTTGGGCCCTCAGCACCCTTTCTCCTGCCTCTTCTGCGATTGGGTCTGAGTCTTCTGAAGCCTCAAAATTCCTCAACTTTGCCTTGAACTCTCCCAGCATCATGTCTGCTGAACCATGCGTCACCATCAGTGTGAACGGCTTGTACTTCTCCAGTAACCCTCTCATGATCATCGCCATCATCAGTCCCTCACTCGGTGCTTCACCTGCACCCCTGAGTGCCGTAATGATCTGCTCAGCTTGGATAACGTATTTGGTTACAATCTCGTTGTCAGCTTTCTTCAGCGCAGTTATCGTTATGGACAGGGAGACAATCCGGGGTCTACCTTTTCCGATAGTGTTCTTTTAAAACTTTGAGGCTCTCTCGGCCCTTGTCCTTCGTGTCTCTGAATATCAGTCCCAAGCTCGTATTGTCAAGTAGTGGCGCCAATGCACAATAGGCGTCCGCATTCAGCTTGTCATCGTTGGCCTTTGCTTCCAGCATCAGTGGTCCGGTGAGCTCTGTGAGGATCGTCTGCCCCACTCCGTGCATGCAGCACAGCACCCTTTCTTCCCAGAGCTCATACTCCTCTGCTCTCCCGTCAAACGTGGGCCACTTGCTCTTGCTTCTGTTCGCCATGGCTTTTTCTGTTTGTAGCTCAGTTTAGCTTCTTTGTAGCCTACCTTTAGCTTCCCGGTACTCCCGATGCTAAACTAGCTGTTTTGGATAATCCTACTTCTGAATGCTAGCACAATCTTGCTAGCTATCTACGCACGTGTCCGTCAAACTTTAGAATCATTCTCCGTTATCTGGGCCCATAACCTATTAACAGGTAGGCTTATACCTTCTGCCTACCTGTACAGTGGAATAATAATTCATAAAGGAATGATCAGTTTGTCTCTTTAGCCATTAATCACATGGCATTGTTTATTGCATAACCATGCACAACATACATGCGCAACATACTCTGTTAGAGTCAGGTAGAGAGAGAAAGAAAGAGAGTGAACATCCCCCTTACAAGGCAGTGGTGTCATCAGTCACACGTGACCTTGTGACATATGAGGTGTAACAGTGTGTCCTCCTGAACAAATAATGCATTCATACACTTTACACTCTCAACAAAATCTATGTAATCTTTATAAATGCATTTTTACATAAAATATACAGAAATATCAGTTGTAAAAATGTAATAAAAAAACTGACCCCTCTGCAACCGACGAAAGCAAGCACACCCTACAATTTCCCCAGAAATGGTACCCTCTCTAGTTGGGTGTGCTCAAGCCTTCGGCGAGAGCACAACCTTTGTTCTCTCACATATATATTTATTTATTTATTATTTATTTTCGCCCCCCTAAGGATCAGTCAATATTTGGACTACATACACAACGGCGGTGTCAAAAGGTTCGTCTTGGTAGCGATTGCGTTGGTTGTATTTTTATTTACGTTCCGTTGCATGGTTTAAGTAGAAATTGCGTTTTTGTGGTGGAAAGTGAAGCTAACGGTGGCTAATTTGCTAGCCACAGTCACTGACGTTACTAACGTCACGAAAACACGCGTGACTACCTGTAGCAGAACATTCGTTTCACATCTGTTAACTTGGGGGATAGCTAGGCTAACTATAGCTTTACTGCAAGGCAGCTGCAGGAACGCCACAAGCAAAGAGGCCAGGGTGATAACTATTTACTCATTTTACTTTGTGATGTGAAACACAATTATGAAATGTAATGTACAATATTAGCTGATATTATTAAGGAAGTAGGCCCACATCTACTTTTGGAAACGGTAGTCTACTATTTCACTGAAGCATTAGCATCATGACATTAGCCTCTGTTGCCCGGGCAACACATACTACAGTGGTCTATGATGCATCTGTTTTCAATCTTTAAAATAAACATTCCTCACAAATACATTTTCGTTGTATGATTTATTCTGACATTAGTAAACGATTTGTTGGTGAAATTACCATTACCTGTGGTTTCAAACCAGTGTAGATCACTGCAACGCTGTAGCCTACCCGAGACACTAGTGTGAGTAGCTAACAAAAACTCCTCAGCTGTTTAAGTCAAACGGCGACAGAACATGTTCGGCACTCCCCTTACTCAAAAGTCTTTCAGTAGGGAAACTATCTGACTACTAACCTGAACTTCATTGCCACAGCCTAAACTTTGTCAATCTGTTCATGAAAATAATTAATTTCAGCCTAAACCGTACAACGGAACGTTTAATCGAATTCAACCAACGCAATCGCTATCAAGACGAACACAGCAGTAGTCTAGTACTGTACTGTAGTAGTAGAATTTACCGGGGCAGCTTCTCCACACAGGGCTATATCAATTTTGAGTTGTTACTGACAATGATCGCTACCAGTGAGCTTTTTATGAATGAGCGATTTTCCACTAAATAAATGTCAAGCTTATTTACGTTTTTGGGGGCATATTTTCAGTTAGCAGATGGTACTGTTTGATTCGCGATTCTATCTTCTGCCGGTAACGTCGTAGAATAATCTTCAAAGGGGGTTCTTTATTAATGAATGAATGCAATATGAGTAGGCTAAATGCCTGAAAATATCATGAGAAGGGAAAACTTAAAAGGACGTTTAAGTCATAGAGATTAGGTCCATTTTTACACCGGTCTGCCAAATGTATTCGTTTTGATTCAGCTATGAGGCTGCCTCTTGCAGGGGAAATGAGAAGACATCATATTTCATTCTACACTTCACTCGTATTTTGAGTTGTAAATGAGCAGCAAAAAAAAGATGCTTTTAAATCTATGTAATATTTATGCATAATAAGTAGGCCCTATGCATTTTTATATAAAATATACAGGAATATCAGTTGTAAAAATGGCATTAAAATCCCTGTACAACCGACGCAAGCAAGCACACCCTACAATTTCCCCAGACATTGTACCCTCTCTAGTTATTTTTGTAATATTACTTTGGAGGCTCACGTAGGTACTTTACCAATATTCACCCTATATAAAACCTAACTACACAATGTTGGTAACGAACGGCCTTTCCATGTGGTTACCCTGATGAAAACGAATGAAAATAAACAGATTGATCTGTTGTGCTAGCATGCCCGTAGTTGTTTTGTTTGTTTGAGAGAAACGAGTTGTCACGCGTTGCACGCAACACACACGCGTGCAGATATAGCCTACCGAGAGTGAACCCCCAAGTCGATTTTTCTAAAATCAGCGAGAAATTCAAGGAGATGGACGACATCAAATTAATTCTCGAAGTTGAAAAGCACAGGGAGTTGTATGACCCCCAGTACCAATTTGACAAGGACAACGTAGATAAGGATCAATGCTGGGAACATAGCCAATGCCATGTTTATGTACCATGTCAGCGTAAAGGAAAGCTCTGAGAAGCTGAAAGGCTTGGTGACCGGCGCGGAGAAATGCGCGTCTGGTGTGAACAGCTTTGAGCCAGTCTTACGGTGCGTTCACACTGCAGCGTTTTTTAACGCTCTGCACCACAGTACACCACGCTCGGGGGCGTGTTAGAAAAGTTAATACTCTAAGGTCACTGTTATAGTTATGACCAAGCGTGCAGACTTGGGTTAATGTACTCACAATATCAATCAAAATACCACTTTTACACAACATTTGTGTAAAAATACAGAATTTTTACTTGTGCAAGATTACAGTAGAATACATGTTACGTCACCGGTCACTCAACCAGTCGTTTGTAGGCTAGGCTAGCAAGCTAGCAGTGGCACAGAACAGTCATGTAATGTGACCAGACTGAATTTAAAAGTATAAAAACACACTAGGGACACTGACAACGTTGGCAACCCTGCACCATGCATTATTAGTTTAATGTAATCTTTAAATTAAGGCTCGTCACATTATGTAACTTTGTTCTGAACATAACTGGGTGTGCAGACACATACGATAAGTTTCTCCTCCATCTTGAAATTGTAAAACCTAGAAATGTTTACCATGACCAACAGTTGCTACGTTACAAGAAACAAGAAACCAATCCGATTGGCCAACGCTAGCGTTTTCACGCTCCTCATTTACATAAAGTTGAGAAAATCCAACTTGCAACGCTCCGCTCGCCTTCCCACAATGCCCTACGTGAGCGTCAATGCCTGGTTTCATTGAAAATGAATTGGAAGCCGACACCACGCGCTGCCCGCTCCGCTGTAGTGGACACGTACCGTTAGCCGATCGTGTTTCCCAGGCGTTAGGGCGCTATCTGTGTATGGCTGGATCGCCTGCTGACGCCTGGGACACATGGCTGCAATCTGCTGCGAAGCACCTGGAAGCGCCGCCTTTTTTCTTTTGCGCCCATGTTATCAAATGGGACCGACCACACTGGCTGCGAAGCGCTGCGATTGCCTGCGATTGCCCACGTGCGTGACTCGAGCTATTTATGTATGGATCGCAAAAGAGCGAAAAGAATGTCTCAAATTTATGTCATTGGAAGAAGGATTGAACCCGTGCGATCCACAAATGCAGATTCAACACTTCACACGCGGAATTGTAGATTTACAAGTGACAGACCATGAGAAATGCATTCACGAAATAACAAGAAATTACAAACGATATATTTACGAATAGACATCTATGTATACAAATCCTAGCATATTTCTGTAAATTCAAACCTACAAATCACGATTAAGAATTTTGTTCGTTTGTTCACTGTATCAGCTCACAGCAGGCACATACTACTGTGCAATTAGCAAGCATTTTGTAGAGAAATGAACATGTCACGCCACAAGTTATTTACACTCGGACAAATGCTCCTGTATGGAGTTGGAAAGACAGGAGGTCGGCAAACTTTTGGCACACAGCTTCGTGCGTTGTTTATTCAAGTAGGCTTACAAAGATAACACTTTTTGAACATAAAACGTAGCACAACTTAGCCCAGACCTTAACGTGCAGTGTCCACTCGAACCTGTCCAGTGAATTACGCACAAGTAGTCTGCTACACTCCCAAAAATATTTATAGGTTGCATGGATTACATTTCGAGATCATATGTGACCAAATATTTGAGCCTTAAAAAATGAGAAATCAAATATGGGTAAGTACTTTTTTATATTTTCTTTAATAAGAAATTGGCCTGTCCATGTGGTCATTTTATATAAACTATGTGTTCATTGAATTTAAATAAAATGTGCCATATTGTGATATGTACTGTTATCGGGATATGAAAGGATCTATCATATTTTTCGGAAAATAAGACGCATTTTCTATAAACCGCACCTCACCAGAATGGGAGCTTTGTGTTTGTAAATCTGAGTATAAACCGCACTGGAATATATGCCGCACTTGATATGGGAACAATGATACCAAGCAATGCACTAGTAGCCTATAGGCGATCTTACAGCATGCCGTTGCAACACACTTCAAAAACGAAAGTGCGTAATGTATGTTTTCTATTGCGCGGGAATTTTACCCTTTAGACGCGTGAGTTAAAAATATTTCCGACGGTCCCCAAAGCGCAAGTTATTTTTCCGAAATGTTAGCTAGCTAGCTAGCTTTAGTTAGCTTCCGTACTAAGTTAGCTAGCATAATACTCGTAGCAATGCTACTACCAGCTAGTGTTACTTGTTAGCCCTCTCATTAGTACATTTTGAAGCCTGTTTTGTTATAAAAACTTTCTATAAGCCGCTTAGAAATATAAGCCCTCACCACCACAAGACAAAAATGTAAAATCGGGTTATAAACCGCAGCTCTATTTACGAAAAAAAAAAGGTATATCAGGATATAAGATTTTGGTAATATCGCACAGCCCAACTGTGAACTAAAATAAAACTGCACATTATCAGTAATACATTTAAAATTGGGAACATTTTTTAAATTGCAGTGCAGGTTGAGTTAAGGTGTGTGCCCCTAAAATTTCTGCCTTTGCCCCTAAATCTTCCAGGTAGGGGCTATAGTACTCTTAGTAAAAAAAAAAGTTAGTCTGTAGCCCTGATACACTTTATCCATGTTTCAATGTTGTACAATACACACAATGGTTGCACCTTTATAATGGAGTCTGTCTCACTTTGTGTGTGTGTACCTGTTCCTGTGTGTGTGCATCTCAGGTGTCCTGGAGTCAGACTTCCCTGCTGGGGAGGAGGGGCTCCAGGACCAGGAGTCAGGACAAGGGGACAGCGTGTCGTTGGCGGGCAGCGTGGCCAGCGTGGGCTCGACGGGAAGCGACGGCGCCATGGCAACGGAAGGGACCACCGCCATCCCCCAGACAGCCCACCAGGGTGTCAGCGACCTCCCGGCCGAGCACAGCGGCCTCTCCGGCTCGGGTAAGAGGCACAATGCAGGCTCACAATGAACATCTAACAGCCAGTGGCACCGTCAGGGGGGGGGGGGAGGGGGAATTGCTGGCCCCCCCATCGCGAGTCGCATATTGTCTGTCATCCAGATTGTTTTTATTTTTCATTAATGGAAAACGGGATTTAAACTTCACTGTAGGACAAATCAACCTCAAAAATAATTTAAAAACTGATTTTAGCCTATAGAAACCACAGTCTACGATTGAAACATTTTATCGTAGAAATCCACGTATCTCCACGCTCGGATCCTGTCACGTATCTCCACACTCTGATCCTGACACCCCTGTGTCACCCCTCCCCCTACAAGAGGTTGCACTGGGCCAGATGAGAGTGCAGTCTATAGTCGTACAACGGTACATAGAAGGTAAGGGAGCTTATCATCAATGAAGGCTAGACCAGTTGGACGCTGCTAAGTGCAGATACCAAGTTAAAGAAAAAGTACAAATATTCAATAAACTTTTCTTGAATTTTAAATGACCTATTTACAGTAGGCAACCTAGCTTACGTTGGTTAGCTACAGTAGTTAGTCTAATTAGCTTGTGCTAGTTAAATTCTGTATTTTGGGAGGGCTGACTGTCTTACCTTGTAGCTAATTTAGACAAACAAAAGGTTACTTCAGTCTAGAGAGAGTAGCCTATTACTAACTTAGGCAATTTGGGCCGATCACACCGGGAGCGTATTTTTTTAAACATTGCACTTAAACCCCCATTGTTTGCTATGGTATGTCAGTACAGCTCTGTTAAATACCATATGTGTGGCGGCCTGGGGAAACCCTTCACATGGTGGAAATTTGACTTTCTGAGTGGTATACATCTCTGGAATCTACAAACCTTCCTGAATACAAATCTGTTTAAATAACTTTTAATACTTTTAAAGTTGACCTGTGTCAAAAAATGATAAGGGAGAAAACTGCATTCAAAGATTCCACTCTGTTTCATTCTGTTTCATTCAGTATTCTGTTTACATTAATAACTTCTCAGCAAGTTATTTTTAAGTTTAACAGCCTGACTTCATTGATCAGTTGTTTGGCAGCACTCAAAAGAGCAGACAAACTGAGCATGTGATTTGACATGGCTTGAAACTTTTGCTAGCTAACATGTCCAAAAACCATTGAAATTAACTGTTTTTCATAAGTAATCATATACTTTTTGTAGGCTACATTACAATTACGTTTAGGGTGTTAACTATACAAAACATAAAAAATCTCAATTTTGACAGAAAACAGATTTTCGATCTTTTTTGGCTTAAAGCCAACAATGAGTGGCCGCGACATCCATACCGCCACACATATACTCTTTTTGTCTAGGCGTTTTTGAGGCAGACGCTTTTCCAAATTATTGTTAGGCTATGTGTTTTGATTTTGGTGTGCCACCCCAAGATTTTTCCTTGCCCCATCTGGCTGAATACCACTGCTAACAGCAGTGGTATTCAGCCCTAGTCTTCAGGGCCCACTGTCCTATATGTTTAAGATGTTTCCCTCCCCCAACACTGCAAAACCTCAACATCTTGTTTTTGGATTTGAAATCTAGCTGGACTTGTTTCTACTATAAATGGCTTATCCAGTGACTTCATTTAAGTAAACAACACATTATTTTAAGAATTACTATCAAGTGAAATTGCCTTACTTCAGTGTCAGTTTGAGGCATAAGCCATAATAACAAATATTTTTGCACTTAAATATGATATGGTATTTTTACATGACATTTACATTTAGTTATTTAGCAGATGCTCTTATCCAGAGCGACTTACAGTAAGTACAGGGACATTCCCCCGAGGCAAGTAGGGTGAAGTGCCTTGCCCAAGGACACAACGTCATTTTGGCACGGCCAGGAATCGAACCAGCGACCTTCTGATTACTAGCCCGATTCTCTAACCGCTCAGCCACCTGACTCCCTACATTTTTGCAGTGAATACCATTCATCTGAATCCAGGTGTGTTAGAGGAAGGAAACATCGAGAAACATACAGGATATTCAGGCCCTGAAAACCAGGGCTGAAGACCACTGCTATACAGCACCCACCCTCATTAATTCCCCTTCGACATCTCTCCCCCCTCTGCCTTCCTTGCCTTCCCTCCACCAGTGGACCTGTCCAGAGAGACCAGCCCGCTGGAGGACGGGGTGCCCACAGCAGAAGAGGCCACCGAGGCTACGGAGGCCAATGCGGGGGTGGGCGAGGAGGGTGAGGAGGGGCATGGTCAGCCTGGTATCTACACAGAGCACGTGTTTACGGACCCTCTGGGAGCTCAGCCCTCCGACCCTGCCAGCACAGAAATGGCGAGGTGAGAAAGAGGAAGAACAGAGGATCACCACCATGATTGTTATCTTGTTTGTCAATTGGTCCTACTGGATGTTAGAAGTTTGTGGATTTCAGCTCTCTCTTTGGGTGTGTATGTTTGTGTGCGTGCCTCAGGAGTGCAGACCAGGACGGTGTGACATCCCAACGTGAGGAGAGTGACCCTGCAGGGGAGGAGGTGGTGAGGATGAGCAGCTCTCTGCCCACCATGTGGCTGGGGGCCCAGAACGGATGGTAAGTAGGAGGGTGATTACTGTTGTAAAATGTTAGTCTTGGTGTTTTTAGACGTGAAAGCTCTCTGAGCTCTCCGAGAGCCCTTTGAGAGCTCGACCTCCTGAATTTTCTGACTATCCGTCGTAATTTCGGATAGTTACGGATACCCCCTTGGCTGTGATTGGTCAGTATTAAGAACCGCTTGCGTCAGTGGCGGGGGTGGGGTTGCCGTGATAAACAGGACGAACAGAATCCTTTGACCGCCATTGCTGTAAGTTTTTACAATTCATATTTCAGCTAAACAGTACATGTAAATCAGCATCTGAATTAAAATGTGACGAGAAATGGTCAGTGTAGTTGCTGAAAATGTGCGTATTTTATTGATAAAACGGCGGCTAATTTGTAAATTTGCTCCGACTTCTCGATAACCTAGGTAAATAAACACTCTACGACGACTTACAAAACACCGTTGCGCCACCTACTCTTCTGGCGGTGAATTGTTTTCAGCACCCACAGCCTACGGAGATACCATAAACGCAGTCTATCCGTCCGTATCCGTAAGCCCGCCCATCCGTTAACAGAGTCGGAGAAGCATACTTAACAGCCTTAATACTTAATACAGCCTTTACTGTCAGGCATAGCAAGTGTTGTTGCTTGACCAGACGTTCCTGTAACACTGACCCAAAAGGAAAACAATCAGTTAAAAATGTACATTTATAGAAAATCTACTTCTATAAAACAACTAAATAAATCATTTAGGCTAATGCATTAAACACTGATGAACAATGATTTCAGAATTATACAAACCTACGTTTTACTATGGTAGAGTGAAATCAAACATTTAGGCTGATCTACATTACCCCAATAGAATGATCATAGCTACATAAATCATGTACAATTGCAAATACAAACCTAAATACATGCCTCTATCTTCCATTTTCCCAATACAAAAACCATGTTAAAAAGTTATTATTGGTTAATTGTAGGCTGTTCAGTTTCCCAAGATCAGCTCAAGAACCGGGCACTCTACATAGTTCATATTCGGCATGTGTCCTCTTTATAATCCAACGGAGTGCAGTGCCACATTTCGACATAAAATAATTAAATTACTTTTGGCTTACTCTGATTGGTCCTCTGGTCTGCATTGAGTTTCCTACAAATATCGTGAGAACCGGGCACACAACAAAGTTCATATTTTGCAGGTGTCCTTTTTATAATCCAACGGAGTGCAGTACTGCGATTGAACTAATGCGATTAATAAGGGCATTTGCAATGAAATGAAACTAAGCGTAGTAAGGAAAAAAGGGAAATTCTGTTTAGTTATTTAGAAGCAAATTTGCTGTTACAACCGCAAGTCAGATGCTTTCAAAGGGACTGGCTAGCTAACAGAATGACAATATAAAGTGGATATACTTCAGTATAGATCTGTGAATTTTGTTACATAAATAAATGTCTTTACTAATGTCGAAACTGCCTGCACATAGCAAATGTATAATAATAATAATTCATTTAATGAATAACGCACTCTACATTCTGAATCTGAGTGCCACAGTACATAGTAAAAAATAGTTAAAACAAACTATAATAAAATAGATTTAAAAAGTAAGAAACGCCTTTCTGAATAAAAAAAATAAAATGTACAAGCGCTGTTTGGTGAATTTGGCCTACAATTATTACAGCTGGCTCAACCTTTGTGCATGTAATGACTTCTGTTATGAACTAAATGTTTAGGTGTTTGTGGTGGTAAGACAATTCAACAGAACCAATATAGTACATTTTGATCAACATAACGTACATTTATAACGTAGGAAGCAGCAGACAAATGAAGGCTACATAATCATTTGCATTAATGTAGGCTACCACAGCATTGGCAATTTGACTTGAATAGATGTGGAGGTTGAACAAGTAGGTTACTTCAGAGATGACAGATAATTTCAATTGTGTTCTGAGAAATATAGATACAAAACCACTGAGAACTGTCACCACAAGCTGCATCTTGGGCACTGCACTATTTATCTATTATTCTAGAAATCACTGTGTGTCCCCAACATCATTGCGGGCAATGTGCCTTATCTATAATTCCAGGAATCTCTATGTGTGTGCCACCATTTTATCACGGGCACTATGCACTATCTAAGTTCAAGGAATCTCTTTTTGTGTGTTTCACTGACATCTTAATCACCGACTGCATCACTGGCATTGTGCACTAGTTTAAAACAATGTAAAAAAAGTGAATGTAAATGTGTTTAGTGGGACTATGGTTTTTGTAATCAATGAAGTAAAGGTCTATAAAAAAGTACCTCAACCTACGTATTGTTCATGTCAATCATGGCGTGTAATTTTATTTTGATGAGGTTAGTGGATGAGGGAGCTTCAGTACGCGGCTTAAAGAGAACGTTCTTTCGGGGAGAAGTCAAGTGGCCGTGAAAATTGCGTTGGATCGACATGATCCATGTTCTACCCCTCGTGCTGCTTAAGAATATGGCGGATCCACAATTATCTTGACTATCTGAATCTGATTCAAATTAGTCCGATTGCGTGCACTAGAATTGGCCTTTATGGAACCTCTTTAGCCCCGACTGACTTGTTTGGTTAATTCAAGTCAGGTTTAGGACTTTCTATCCCAGCTTTTTTGAGCAGCCTTTATGGAACAGGCCCTAGCTGTCTCCAGTTTTTGTGTTATCATTCTGATTATTTTTCTCTGTCTCTTATCTCCTCTAGTCTCTATGTCCACTCGTCTGTGTCCAGGTGGAGGAAATGTCTCCACGCCATCAAGCTCAAAGACTCCATCTTGAACATAGTGTAGGTAGCTTTCTGGCAGTTTGTTTAGCTGAAACACGACAGACATTACTTCAGCGTTGCATTCATCCACACACATCTCTCCACAGACACGTCAAAGGAAGAGTTCTGGTAGCCTTGGCCGATGGAACACTAGCTATCTTCCACAGAGGCCTGGGTGAGAACTTTAATATCCCCCCCCACCCCATGTTCAACTGCCATTTTGTGATGACATTCCAGTGGCCATTTTGTTCCTGAAGCTGGCGGTTTCACAGCACTGTGTGTGTTTCTCCCTTCACAGATGGCCAGTGGGACTTGACCAACTACCACCTGCTGGACCTGGGCCGGCCGCACCACTCCATCCGCTGCATGACAGTGGTCCACGACAAAGTGTGGTGTGGCTACAGGAACAAAATCTATGTTATCCAGCCCAAGGCCATGAGGATAGAGGTAACAGCCGATGGATTCCATATTTTTCGGGAAATAAGCCGCATTTTCTATAAGCAGCATCCCACCAGAATGGGAGCTTTGTGTTTGTAAATCGGAGTATAAGCTGCACTGGAATATAGGCCGCACTTGATACGGGAAGAATGATACTTTAGCGCCGGCTAGCGTTGACAATTGAAGACAAGGAATAATGCTCATGACTGTTTATTTACCCAGGAGCACTTTCACATTGGACAGCTTGGATAGCCATCTAACTAGACAACATTCACAATCAGGGTGAACACTCAAATTATCTGAACTACAGACCATAGCATTACACATATCAAAACAGAACAAACACAACAATAGAACTCCGAACAATGCTTATCTAACTAAGCTAATTCCCTTAACTTGGTAGCATTTCAGCTTGCCGCAGGGTATTCTGGGTACCAAGAGCATTGTTGTTACAATATCAAGCAATGCACGAGTATAGGCGATGTGTAACACACTACGGTTGTGGATAGTATGTCCAGAAATAAAACCAAGTCACTCATTTAGTGGCAAAATCCATTGTCATGTCTACAAAACTATTTTAGATATAGTATAAGTTTAGCTAGCTTGCAAATCCTGAGGATAGCCTACCGAAGTTGAATTAGCCAATGTCGTTAGCGATGCTATCTCACGTTAGTTTGCTACCTGTATATAACATTTCACTGGGTCTTGCAGCTGTTTGATTTACTGAAATTATTATAAAATGTTATGTTCTACTAGCCATTTGCCTAATTTAGCAAGTCACTGTATTTCCAAGCCCAGATAGTGTAACTGAGACGACACAGTAAATAATTCCTCTTTCAAGTAATAAGCCCCCGTTTAAGTGTTGAGCATTAAATTAGCAGCACGGTCTGTCGAGATCTTGGGACAAAGCCACTTTTTTTTTCTAAAACCGGGCTATAAGCGGCTTCGAAATATAAGCCATACAACCACAACAAACTGTAAAATCGGGGTACAAGCCGTGGCTTTATTTCCGAAAAATACGGTAGTCCTATTGTACACATTTTATAGTCTTGATAAACCTTGGCCCTCTGACCCGAATTACTCATCGGAAAAAAACACGTTACAGCGCATTGCTGCTTTTCAACTGCTAGAGTTGAAATGCCCCTCAAAAGCTTTGGTTTTCTGCACAAAATTAAGTTCTGGTGTAGGTCTTCCTTTGCCCTTTAGATTGTCAAATTATGAATTGATAAAATAAAATTAGAACAGATTACTTTTAAAATAGTGGGGAATAATAATGGTGGGGAGTCAAATGGCTGAGTGGTTAGGGAATCGGGGTATTACTCAGAAGGTTGCCGGCCGTGCCAAATGATGTTGTGTCCCTGGGCAAGGCACTTCACCCTACTTGCCTCTGGGGGAATGTCCCTGTACCTCCTCTAAGTCGCTCTGGATAAGAGCATCTGCTAAATGACTAAATGTAAATGTAAAATATATATTTTTAGAATATAGTAGGCCCTCTCTGAGGGCCCGTTCCCCACTGCTTACTGCTTTTTTTCTTTCATTATAGTTCAACTTACTATGTTTATTGTTATGCACCAACCTCCCAATGCAAGTTTGTCGTATGTGTACATTTACTTGGCAATAATCCGGATTCTGGTTCTGGAGGGAAGCACTTTGGCCTCTGTGATCCTGACGCTCTGCCTGTGTGATTTCATTAGGACCTGCTAATAGTTCAATTTTACAATCATTAAAAATGTTCTTTCCTTGTTTAACATGGATATCTTGGGGGGTCAGATGGCTGAGCGGTTAGGGAGTCGGGCTATTAATCAGAAGGTTGTTGGTTCAATTCCCAGCTGTGCAAAATGACGTTGTGTAGTTGGCAAGGCACTTCACCCTACTTGCTTTGGGGAGAATGTCCCTGTACTTACTGTAAGTCGCTCTGGATAAGAGCGTCTGCAAAATTACAAAATGTAATTCTTCTTCTTTGCTCTGTGTGTTTGTAGAAGTCCTTTGACGCGCACCCTCGTAAGGAGAGCCAGGTGCGCCAGCTTGCATGGGTGGGTGATGGGATCTGGGTGTCCATCCGTCTGGACTCCACTCTTAGGCTGTTCCACGCCCACACCTACCAGCACCTCCAGGATGTGGATATAGAGCCCTACGTCAGCAAAATGCTGGGTACGCCCCTCTCTCTCCATTAAAGATCCTGTAAAGTGGACCTGGAAACGAGTTTTAAGTTTGACACACCACAGAATAATGTGTTATTAACTACCCATCCAAATTCGAATGAAAAAAATAACACCGACAAGTATGTTAAATTAGGCTTTGAAATCGTGAAAAAATCAGCAGTCTTCTCTGCTTGAGACTGGGGGGGCGTGTCGCCTGAAGGAGCTGAAGCTCCGCCCCTCGCTGCCTAGTGCCTACCTCCGACCAAGATAATGGACGGTATGTCAAGCCGAACAAAACCATATAGAATTAGAATGTATTTGTTCAATGAGTGAAACATACAGATGCATATAAATGAAATGTTCCCCTGAGTTGTAACAGTAAAAATGGACAGCAGACAGTGAGCTCTCCAACTAGGCTACTTCTAACACAGTAGCTATTTCACCAAAATACCATCATTCTACACCGAGTAGCCTAATATCAATTTAGCGGTTTGCACTAACGCATAGCAGAGATACCTCTGGAAAAGTTATCAAGTATAATTATAACAAGCACACAGAACTGAGTGATGAACTGCTGGCGGCGGTGGATGGTCCAGGTGCGACCGGAGGATGAACGGCCGGAGGGGCAATGCTCGGTACGGCTCCGCGCTGCAAGAGAAGCCGTGTGTTGGTGAACCCCGCCTGTCTCTGGTCCATGTTAAAACTGTCCGCTGTGAAATGGTCAGTGCAGAGGCGGCTGTTGGAGTTTACTTTCCATGAGCGTGGCTCTTCACAAATCTATCCACCTATTTTTCCTTTCATTATCAATAGGGAACTGAAATGGCGTTGCAGCGCAGCTGGAGTTCTTGCATCCAGGGAAGATGCAGTTGCGGGTGGTGGGAGACATCCTGAAGCTAGCTAGCTAGCTGATGTAGGCTACAATAACAGTACAGCAAGAGGAGCCATTCAGTGATCTGACGTAGATAGGGCGAAATGACGTAGATAGGGAATTTTTTGGCTCTCCCATTAAAACCTGATCTGAAAACGGAAGACAAACTGTTCTTCGGTTTAACTCCACATTTCAGTGTGACAAAGTTTTAGCGCTTTGTATATGCTTTCAGGAACTCATTTCACACGTATATAATGTACTTAGAAGCAAAACATGGAATTTGCTTTACAGGATCTTTAAAGGGAAAGCACACCTAAAAGTGTTGACGTGATTATACATTTTAGGAACTACATACTTTCATTTCATCTAAATGAAAGCCAGAAATCAAAGGATAAGAAATCTCTCCTTCAAGTGTTATGTACTTTAGCAGTATATACTTAGTATTCTTAAACTTCATTTCTTAAACTATCATTTTTCTACACATAAACAGTATTGCTAGTATACAGTTGAAGGTCACTGTGATTGATTAATCAGTTGGTCAGATTTTGCCTGTAGTACACGCAGATATCAGGTCAGGGCTATGACCCCTCCCTCCCGGTCACATGACAGGTACGGGGAAGCTGGGGTTCTCATTCGTCAGGATCACCGCCCTCCTGGTGTCCTGCTCTCGCCTCTGGGTTGGAACAGGAAATGGTGTCATCATCTCCATCCCGCTATCTGAAGGTAAATGTTCCTCTCCTTCCTCTTCCTCCCCTTAAAGGTCCCATGAAATTTTCACTTTAGGAGGTTATTTAACATTAATATGAGTTCCCCTAGCCTGCCTTTGGTCCCCCAGTGCCAAGAAATTTAGATAGGTGTAAACCAAGCCCTGGGTATTCTTCTCCGCCTTTGAGAAAATAAAAACTGCAATGCTCGGTTTTGAAAATGTCACCAAATGTTACCTCCCCTTTCTCTGCTTTGCCCGCACAGAGAATTTGGCCCACCAATGAGAAAATTAGCTACGACCGTGCGAGCGCGACATTGGTTTTTCCTCAAGACATCATGTCTTGCAAACGACCGAAGCATGGCAGTTGGCCCCGCCTCTTTCTTCCTCATAGCATTTAAAGCTACAGACACAGAAACGGCACGTCCTAAGGAAAGCTCATTGTGGGACTGCTCGTAGTGGCTGTAATTCTGCACCAAGGCTGAATTTCGGGAAAAATACTTAAGATACAGTATATGGGGCAACTAAGGCCTATATAAAAGTACCCAATAACAACATGTCATGGGATCTTTAAACGACTAGGAATGTGTCTGGCTGGGTAAACTGGCAGACTCAAACTTCATCTCATGATTGTGGGTTTTTCAAAGTGTTCCTCTGTTTTCATGGTCATTGGGATATTTGGACAAAATGAACGGGGTTGCACCACATACAGTTTTCAACATCACACATCAGCTGTCAGTAGGAAACGGTGGGCTCTCATTAAGACTCTTTATTCCTTTGCTGCACTATTGTTGGAAAAGTTGAAGATGTAACTGTTATCCTGTATAAGAATGATTCTGTGTTCAGTATTCCTTGTGTGCAGAGAGGCCTACCCCCAAATCTGAACTCTGGGTAACACTAGGCTTACGTAAACAAGGGGACCTGGGCTTGATCACAATCTTACTGGAGACGCCATAAAAGAGTTGGTCAAGCCTAGAGGGGTCAGAGAGCGCACACACAGAGGGACTTGATCTGTTCAGCATGCATCGAGCTGCTGTCGGTGTCTTTTCGTGTGTGTCCGTCACGGATAGTCTGGTCTAAACTGGCGTTTATAAGGCCGCACTGGTCTCATTGAATGTCTTCTTCACTCGTTAATTAAAGCGGTGTCCACATTCAGCGTTTTAATGACCATTACTGACCATACAGCATAACCTACTCTCTCCATAAACCTCCATCTCTTTTGCTGCTGCAGTACAGAGCTTATCTCTGGCATTTATTCCTCCTTCCACAACAGTGTGAGTGTGTCATCATTGTGCAGGGCGCTGTGAGGGGGGTCAAACTCAGTCAACTATGGTGTCATTGTGCACCCATTGACTCGTATTTCAGCCATCGCACAATATGCTTGTTTATAACATGACTAGTCTGTAATAACACAACTCTCACCATTCACCATTCTGTTCTCTCTTCCGACTGCAGCCACCAAAACAACCGGTATTGTGACCAACCGTCCGGGTGGTGCGGTGCGGGTGTACGGCGAGGAGGCCTCTGATAGTGCGACGTTAGGCGGTGCTGTGCCCTACTGCTCCATGGCCCATGCCCAGCTCTGTTTCCACGGTCACCGAGACGCAGTCAAGTTCTTTGCGGCGGTGCCAGGTAAGAATGTTAGCTGGAGGAAGTAAGACTGAAGTAAAGGAAGAGCTGTGTTTTTTTTCTTTCTGAGTGTACAGTATGAAGAAGAGTGTTGAGTTAAATTCAATCAATTGACTTCCTGCTCCAGGTCAGGTGATCCAGCCCCCCGTTGCTGCCAGGGATTCTGGATTGGATGACCCAGCCTCTGAATCGTCAGACACGACGACCTCTGAACTTTCCAGAACCTTCCTCGTCATGAGTGGAGGAGAGGGCTATATAGACTTCAGACAGGGTGAGTCAGCCCTAGTAGAGGAGTACTAGGGGACTAGAAGGTGAAGGTGTGTGTTTGTGTGGTCTTTTTAAACTACCCTTGTGGGGACCAAATGTCCTCACAATGATAGTGAAAAACTTGACCTTATGGGGCCCTTTTGCTGGGCCCCATACCTTCCAATGTTTTTTTTCAGGGGGTTTTAGGGGTTTTGGCGTTAGTGTTCGAATTACATTAGGGTTACGGTTAGCGTTAGGGGTTAGTGGTTAGAGAGAACACAATTTTGAATGGGAGTGAATGGTCGGGCCCCACTAGTTTATTAAAACAGACCAGTGTGTGAAAATAAAACACCCTCTGTGAATGTCCATGTGTGTGACACTCACTGACCCTCTGTCGGACCTCCTCAGGGGATGACATTGGTGAGATGGACGTTGTGTCAGAACCCACCATGAAGCTTCAGCCGGCCCCCACCAAAGCCGAGCGCAGCCACATCATCGTCTGGCAGGTCACTTCCTGTCAGGAGTGAACCACTCACAGACTGTCACATCGCCACCTAGTCGCCCAACCTCCCTGCATGCCTCTCTCCTTATATTTAAGTTGCTATTACTGATATCCTCAAAATAATTACCTCAGTGGGTAACTGCATTGCTCCTAACTGTTATTTTAGGTGTATTGTTTTTGTATAGATTCATTTTCAAAGAATCCTGTATACTAAGGTGGACTGGACAAGGTTGAAAGGGAAGTGCCCGTAGACCGCAACTAATGCTCATGGCAACATTTCATGTTCCAAAGGGACAAGTTCCTGCTGCGTCCTTTACCTTACATGAGAGGAGGATGTAGGGGGGGAGGGATTGTAAAGGACTTCTGCACATTGTTGGGGGGGGGGTGGGGGGTGGGGTGGGGGGGTGGGGGGGGGGGGGGGGTGTCACTCGTCACCTTTTGTTGTGTTCTGCAGTTCTAAGCTTACAAAATAACTATTTTAGCTACCTTCATTGGGTAAGTACTGTATACAGCAATGTTTGAGCACATGAAGGTTTACTGTATGTAGAGAAGAGGGGGTCAGCTTTAGCCTGCATGGGGAAGTCCTGGCATGTCCGTCCATGTGACTGCCTGCATTTTGGATCAAACTCCCCATTTGTGTCGGTGTTGGGGGCCAAAGTGCTTGTGACACCATGTCGGGGCTTCCCTGATGCACTTGTTGGAACTTTACAGTCATGGCTCAAAATATTTCCAGTGACAAATTTTGTGTTTTGCCAAGTTTGCTGCTTCAGAATTTGTAAATTATTCTTTCACGTTTCTATTGTGTATATCCTACTGGAAAACAATGTCAGTGATAAGCATTTCATAAGTTTTAAAGGGGTCATTGACTGATTTTATAGGGTATTTCACACCGTTCCTTAAGGTCTCCGAATAGGGTATGTAACATTGGTTGGACTGAAAATGGCCCGGGTGCTGTTCTATGTGCCATAACCAGTAGCGGAGGGGGGGTGAGGGCGGGGGCGCCGAAAACCCCGGGCCCCGCACCCGAGGGGGCCCCTGATCTATGTTTTTTTTCATAATTTGTCTTTGGCAGACGCTCTTATCCAGAGCGACTTACAGTAAATACAGGGACATTCCCCCCGAGGCAAGTAGGGTGAAGTGCCTTGCCCAAGGACACAATGTCATCTGGGAATCGAACCAGTAACCTTCAGATTACTAGCCCGACTCCCTAACCGCTCAGCCACCTGACTCTCCAACAAAACGTTGATTGTATCCATGGTAGACAATTTTACAAAATATATATAGGCCTACATTTACCGAAACATTTTTGTCACCCCGATGCTGCTCGGAAAGTTAGAGCGCTTGCGGAGTTCTATTCGGAGGATCTGTCTATGGACGATGATGTGGTTGACAAATGTGTTACATTTCGTAGGCTACTATGTACCGTGAGCTGAGCATGGAAAAACATGAACTAAACACACACAGCATCCTACCATTTCTCATTGACAACAACATGGACCGTGCTTTCCCCAACCTTGCCATTCTTTATCGTATTTACTTGACAATTCCGATAAGCAGTGCTAAGGCAGGGAGGACTTTCAGCCGTCTGAAATTAATAGTTTCTTGCGATCAAGCATGGGAGAGGAGCGGCTGTCCAACTTAGCGCCGCTGTGCATCGAGAGGGACATCGAGATTGACATTAACAAAGTAATCGCCAGATTTGCTAACGATAAGAACAGACAAATGATGATTTAAATAGGCAAGGACATTTGTTGACATGTTGACAAGTTTCATGTCTGCATAGCCTATACTGCCTTTGTAAAACTAAAGTTAAATAATGTGCTTTGACCTGTGTGTACGCTATGAGTTTGCTGGTTTTGAATATCCCAATACATGTCAGTAAAAATCCAGAAAATGATTATAGTCTAATGGAATTTTAGTTCAATTGTAGCATCCCGGCTGTAGGTGGCCTACTGCAGTGCGCGTCATGCGTGTGCGTTGCGCACTCATTTTTTTTTCATGGGAGCTTGGTTCGCGCGTGTAGCTCGACCCAAATTGTTGCTGAAAGAATTGTTATATAGGCCTATGTTTGTTTATTATAAGTTAGCTAAGGGATGCTTTGCGTTTAGGTGGTATTTGAGACTGGAAGAACTCCTACAGTAAACTAATTCCGCATAGCACAAGGTGCAAACAACCTTAGTCTTGTCGAGGTTTCCATTGGGAAGCTTCTTAAAAATACATTTTCCCTGAAGCAAACCAGGCGGCTTCATAGCTGCATCCATGTTAGCACGTCACGTTTGATGTGATAATTTCATACACAAGGCATACACACAGGTTCGAAGACTCGTTCTCGCCCCCTACAGTGCAATTCGACTAGGTATACATCCGCGCTAAAATATCAAGGTGAAAGTCATCATAGCTTGCGTAGTATGGACCCAGCTCCAAACCCAACTTTGAGAATAGATTAACGGCGATATTTTTTTTATCGCCGATAAGAGTCGCAGCGCGTTAACGCCGATAACGGCCCTCCACTAGAAATAACCCTAGAATGAAATTTGGTTTTCTCCCTTTTATGGTATGCTCATGAATATTTTGATCAGCTGCGCGCTGATTGGTTGGTTTACAACGAGCGAAGCTGCAGAGCAAAGACGCAACATAGCCAAACATGCATCATGATTTGTAGATTTACATGACAACACAGCTTATGTATTTGAATGAAACACAGTCAGGAAAATGAAACAACATTAGCCCCATTGCCAATAAACTAAATCATCACACATTCTAGACATTAGAATTGCTAATAACTGTTTGCGACAAAATCATACTTACAGCTTGCGGTTGTGATGACCATACGGTTGGAACAGCATCTATTTTCAGCAACAGCTTCATAGCAAACCTGCTTTAAATTGTCCCAGGTTTTCAAAACTGTCCTCGGTGAAATGGTTGGAGCAAAAGAATAACTGAGGGTCGAACTTCACAGGGATCTTCTGATACACAAACATCAGCCATGCCCGTTGAGTGTTTAGTTCCTTTGGAAGATTATGAAAAGTGCCAGCATTCCCTGTACAGCCTGGAACACTGCATTTACGACCTTGGTCCATTTTCAATATCCTTGAAAAACTTCCAAACTTTCTTCTTTAATTCCTGTGGAAGTACACAGAGCAGCGCACAGCTAAACTAGTGTCTGAGATCTACGCAACCTCCATTTATGTTCCTGGGCCAGAACACCAGTGGATAAATTTGGGGGTGTGACAAAGGTACAGACCAGAGACAAAAAAGGTGCCGACCGTTTTACAGCAGCAGTTTCAAATTGTGAGATTTGCATAGGAAAGAGGTGTCAATGGACTTTTAGGTTCACTGTATGTCCATTTTACCCAACGAACTGTCGTTATTCAACTATGACAAGGTAAACTCGGTTTTGCAGTCAATAACCCCTTTAAAGACTTTTATTGGCAAAAACATTAAATATATGCAAAGAGTCCCTTTCAAGGCAATCAGTCTGCTCTTATAATCCAATCAGAATGGTAGTGATTAAGCCCGACTAGTACTCGTTCAGACTTTGCCATGTGAGTCAGACTGGGACACCTTCTCATGTGAGTCAAACTGGGCAGGAATATTAATAGAGACATGATGTTTGCTGGTCATTTTGTGTGTTTTTGTGATAAAGATCTGATCACTGCACAATAATCTAGAAAATTCGAATCAACACCATAAGAACTGAACCAGCAAACTCTGAAATAAAATTTGTCACTGCCAATACTTTTGACCATGATATGTAGATTAGAAATGTAAAGTTGCTTGAAGTATGATAAACATCCATTGTAATGTACACACCACTAAAATATGCTAACTTTTTAAGGGAACAAAATTACTTTTGAATATTTATTGCTATGAAAGGTGTTACCCAGTTACCAAAGGATAAAGAAAAAGAACATTCAATAAAATGTTTGGAGCATTAACACTAGAAATTTTAACCAGTATGCATTTCCCAGGGCAGAAAATTATTGTCAAAACAACAATTGGATGGATCTATATTTTAAACCTTTGTATTAGATACTGCCTTCTCCACATGGGATAACAAACTTAATTGTGTTACATTGCCAAGTTAATCGATGTTCAGACGGCACTAGACGAGGGTCTAACTGGTTTGTCTTGTAATGTGTTACAAATGCATTTTTGAAGCCAGTTTCTTTATTATTATTTTTCGTTATTTTATTTATCGTTTTTTGTGCTGTTTTTGTACTTTTATTATATAAGTTATTTGACAGTTTCTGAAACATAAGAACAGAATACCAATAGGTGGGTATATTGATTCTTTTTATTTTATATATATTTCAAAACTGGGTCAAAATTCTTCCTCAGTCCATCTCTTCCATTTCTGAAGAAATAACTTAATACTGTATTGTGTTGTATCCATTTCAGTATTATTTTTATTTATTGAGCCCACAGCTCCGAATGTAACTTTAAACCAGTGGGTTGACATGATTGTTGAGTATGGTTAATTAAATGAAATCGTCATGTTGTGATTGACAAACTTAACTTCCAAGAATCAAAGCAGTCCAGACAAAGTATGTGGATCCATCAAACAACACACCCATTGTACTAAGCTATGCATGTTTGTTTTAAGAGAACACTGCTATGTTTTGGTTCAAAATCCCTGTTTTATTGCCACCGTTTTGGGTGGGGTGGATGTTGTCTTGTGTGTTTGGGTTCTGTATGTACAGTGTGAAAGTGTGTGTGAGCAGTTGCATTCAGTTTGGCGTGAGTGTCTGTGTCTTTAAATGGTGTCTGATAGGGCATATAATTGTAGATTGAGTGTTTGCAAGTGTGGGATGTGTGTGTGTGTGTGTATATCACTTGTACCCCAGAGTAAAGTCTGTAGTGATTAAGATCAGACCTCTGTCTCTGGGCCTCTAAATATGTTCTTGCAGACATAACTGTTAGCCTCTTGGTAAATGTGTGCTAAAAAGCATCATAGCCTTATTTTTAACAATCTATTAAAATGTAATGGGATATACTCTGGCTTTGTGTCTGATTGATTGTACATCCCTCACATTCAGACTTACTTAATATTCACAGATAAAAGCCCCCCTGGGTTTTTGCTTCTCTCCACAGGGTCCTGCTGCACCTCTATCCATTCTTTTCAGGCCCAACCTTTAGAAATATTTATCGTAAATTATGTTGCTCATACCTTCACCAAAATAGGTTGCAGTGACTGTCTCTAGGTGGCAGTATATACTCTTTTCCATGCTAGAACAGTACAGGTCTAGGTTATGTGGACTATGTTATTAGGGATGATTATTGCCGATTGTCTTCCACATTTAGCATTTACTTCTGTATAAGACTGGAGCATGATTGCAGAGTGATAGCATCAAAGTGTTGACTAGCCTTTTATAACTGCAAACACAAGACATGATGATGCAATTCATAGGAATAAACTTGACCCATGCATCTGACCTCAGTGGCCAGTCGTTAAATAACATTGAAAACTAGTAATCAAGGACAAACAACTGATCTTGACAGGGTACCACATTTACACTACACACATTTTCATTTAGCAGATGCCTTTATTCAAATGTCATGGTTGTTTTACTGAATCATAATCAGAATGGGATTTATTCGCCATGAAAGTTTGCACAGACAAGGAATCTGCTTTGGCAGGAAGGTGCATACAATAAACATATAGGAACCTAAAATTAAAAAATGTGGACTAACTATACTAAGGGTACATAAACTAGCAGTACTAAGTGGAATTCGAATAAAATAAAATATGGATTGGTTAATGTGAAAAAATATGAAAACTGGTTAAATATGTTCCATATTTGTTCATGGAAAACTTATTGTATAATGTGTGATGGAAATAGTATAATTTGAATGAATATGGTAATTTTATTAATGAGACAGGATCTGTGAACTATTGCGTGGGTGTATATGAGCAGGGCCCACGTCTTCACACCTCTAACATTTCCCAGCTCTCCTTTCCAGGGCACTTCACTACCACAGCAACACAGCTAGAGGCAGTACATGGTCAAACTACCTCAACCCCCAATACCCAGACAGGAGAGTGAAAGAGAGAGAGTGTAGGTTTGGCTGTAGGTGAGGCAGCCATCTCAGTCTCCCATACTCAGTGGATGGAGCTCTTACATAATCAACACAGTTGCTTTATTTTTCTCTTTTTCTTTTTATCTGTTCATGTATCTCTCTCTCTATCCCTTTCTGTCACTCTCTGTCCCTCTCTAAACAGGAGATGAGGTGGAATGGGCCTCAGGGTTCTTCCTGTGCATACCCCAGACTCTTTATTAGATTAGATTAGAAGGGGTGTGACAAACACAGCCGAGGCACAGCCAATGTAGATAGGAGAGGTGCAGCGGGGAAGGGGACATGAGAGGAAGAGGCAGGATGGAGGGATGAGAGTAACAGGGAAAAAGTGAAATAGATGAAGAAGAGGAGGGTTGGGGAGAGTGATGAAGAAAGAGGATTGTGATAAATGAGAGAGGGAAGGGAAGAGGCTGGGCAGATGACAGAGGAATTAAGGATTTGGCAGGGAAGACAGGGATCGGAGAGAGGAGGAGATGAGAGGGAGGGGTTTTGCATGGAGGAGAGAGAGGAGCATCTGCTACAGACTGTCAGTACTCCTCGTAATGAGAGTCAGGAAACAAGTGTGTGTGTTTGTATGTATGTATGCATGTATGTATGTGTGTGTGTGTGTGTCTATCTGTCTGTTTGTCTGTGTCTGACCAGCCATTAATGTGGTAAACATTACTCAATGACTCATTGTATTCAGCTGTGACGATCACCTTTTGTATTTGCATGTGTGTCTTGCCAGTTCTGTCCACTCTGCCCCGGCTGCTGGGTCACCAGCCATCAGTCTCACGACTGCCCTTCTCAGTCAGGTTCAAGGATGCTCACCCATGCAGCCAGCGTTTCCCCTGCCAACAGCGCGCAGCAGCAGCGTCGAAACTGACGGAGTAAACAAGACTCACAGGCCTGGGCGGAACTTCAGCCATGACAGACAGTCCCGTTTCTGACCAATGAGAGCCGATGGTGAGGACAGCAACAACAGCCAGGAGGGTGTGGCTAGCTGGGGACCCTGCGTTGGCTAACTATAGAAGGTGACTGAAGGGCTAGGGGGCTGGGGAGGGAGGTGTTTAGCGTGGAGGCATGGGGGTTGGAGTGATGTAGGCAGTGCAGTTACAACCATAAGGGTTCCGCAGTTCTGTGCCTCTCTATATTTAGGAGCAGCTGGAGATCACAGAAAGTTTTCAGGGCTGTCCTGTAACGTGCAGCAGGCTCTGTCTGGCTCTGGAGATGTTTATCACTGTGGAAATGCAGACTCTGCTATTTTAACACTAGCAAACTCCATATGGCCCACTCTGACAAAAACTCACACACGCACACAAACACACACACACCCATGCTCTGTTTTTGATGTGATAGGAAAGTGGCCAGGAAAGGACCAGCAGTGTGGATGAGTAAAAAACCAGCCAGCAAGCAGTGATACCAGTCCAGTCACTGAAGGAGAGGAGGAAAACCAGGTTGAATAGACATGGAAAAGTGAAGGTATGGGTTACTGTATTCCCTGTGAGTGTGGGTTTGTTTGTAGAAGAGAGAGAGAGAGAGACGGTTAAGTGTGCTGTATAGATAGAATCAAAACGCAAAAGGGTATAAATGTGTGTGTAAATGTTGGCATCTGCCCATGCACATAGCCATTGTATGTGTATGTGTGAGTCTGTGTGTGAGGGGAAGGAGGGGCGGAGTGTTGGAGATAGCGAGGCTTCTCTACAGCCTGAGTGACATCAGCACTCAGCAGAGCGTGATGGGCGGCCAGGGGCAGCAGGGGGATGTGGGTGATATTACACATGCTCCTCTCCTTTATTTATCCTCTCTGCCCCAAGGTCCAGGCTAGAGTTACACCGATGACGAACACAGCCTATCTACCTCCTCTCCCTTTCTCCCTTTCTCTTTGTTTCCCTCTCTCTGTCTCTCTCTCCCACTCTTTCTTTCTGACACATCTAACTTTCTATTCTACACACACCCTTCCTTCTTCCCTCTAACACCTCAAGTGTGTATGTGTGTGCGTGTTTAAGTGTATGTGTGTGGTGTGAGGTAGTGGCCTGGAGATCACAGTGAGATTGTTTGTGTTTGTGGGCCACAGTATATAAAGTGCATTTTGAAGTCTCTACATTTGTCCCATAACATTTGTCATAAAAAGTCTAACGTGTTGACAACAGGTGAGACTCTTTGTCAGAAGCTGCTCCTCTCCATTCCCTGTCCCAGTCCTTTGCTGTGTCCCAGTGTGTTGTCCCTCTGTAGGCCCACAGCTCCATCTTTGATCATGGGTGTTGAATTTGAACTGCTCAGAGAACAGCCACCCTGACCTTTTACTGCAGCCCGCCCACACTCTGATCTGAGACTCCCTGCAGGAGTCCAGGTTCCATCACTCAGCAAACCAGATATCCCACGTGTGTGTGCATGTGTGCGTGAAAATCCTTCCCTCTGATTTTCTTTTTACCTAACCTGTCCTTTTGTGTCCTGAGTTTGAATGACATTTTTTGGGTGTTTTTGTGCATATACGGTATGTGAGTCTGAGGTGTTATATTCTCGTGTTTGTGTTCCTTGTATCTAGCAGATCTTCTTGTTGATGAAAAGATGACATGAAAGCTCTAACTTTTTATTTCTGACCTGTGAGTGTGTGCACATCAGTGTGCCATGCCATGGCTTACAGCTGGAGAGGGCCTTTGAAGTCAGAGAGCTATGAGCCTCTGCAAAAGGATATCCAGATGGTGTGTGCATGTGTATGGTGAGTGTGTGTGTTAAAGGGTGGACAGGGGTGTGGTGATTAGACTGGACCTTACATAGGTGCTATTGTCTAAGGGTAGAAAGCATTCCTGTCAGTTGACCTTTTGAGTGGTAACGGGTGTGTGGGGGGGGGGGGGGGGGGGGGGGAGGTTGGCTTGAAAAGAGAGAGGCCACATTTGGATAGAGATTCACACAGGGTGGACTCTTCTGTCGAGCAAGAAGACTGAAAGCTACAGTTCTGGTATGTGTATGACTGTTCCTGTTCCTCACACGCCCATTTAGTAGGCCATAACACATGACTACACACTGGTTACAGAGCAGACAGTGCAAATAGA
Organism: Osmerus mordax; assembly: GCF_038355195.1. NCBI lineage: Eukaryota > Metazoa > Chordata > Actinopteri > Osmeriformes > Osmeridae > Osmerus > Osmerus mordax. Next base: position 10,515,709 of record NC_090052.1, read on the forward strand.
TGTACGTATATGTACACATATGCGTTCAAATACGACTCCATAAGGCTAAAACAACCAATAACAACCAAAGAGGCTTTTACATTCTGAACCCTCACATATGGGCTTCTGGCCAAATTCGCCACTTGAGACATTTTTATATGAAAGATGGACTATATTCTTCAAAGAAATCTATTTTATGAAGCGTGATTACAAGATGGTTCATTAGGAAGGATATTTCCTATTTTACAAGTATGGCCATTACAACCACTGTCCTTGAATGTCACCTTTGGAATGAGGCCACATCACTAGCAACCACCAACCAGAAAACATATTCAGGTCTGAGGTTGATCTGAACATATTTTTGGTCAGGGAAACCGAGAAATGATAAGCTGTATCATGATGAAAAAAAGGTTTGATGAGCTAATTATGTTTTAAGTCTTCTTAAGTCTGGTGTGATTTCTAAATGCTAAGTGTGCTAGCTATGCTCAATGCTTATGCATGCTTATGCTCAAGTTTATTCAGGGGAAGGCGTTTGTACCCGGAAGATTTGCTTTTGATAATGATGCTAACTAAAACCAACTAAATGCTAATTCACACATTATAAGAGGCAGAGTGTGGATGTTATATGGGGGGCTAGACTACTAGCTTAGATACTGTATTTTTTTTTACTAAATAAGGGTATATAATTATTATTATTTGTAATTAAAATCCATCCTCAAGGTTTGGAAGACAGAGTCAGTTAACAGCAGACACCCACAAGATACAGGCCATTATGTCAACAAACTTTACTGTGGGTGAGAGTTTGACTAATGGTAGACTGGCTGAGTGTGAATCTCTTTCGCTTGCTTCTTTTCCTCCAATATAATTTCCTTTTAATGGAATGTTGAGGTTTTGATTAAATATAGTAAAAACTGCCCCAGCCTATCTTTTTCTCTGTCTTACTCACTCTCTCTAACACACACACACACACACACTTTCTCTCTATCACATTCCTACAGCTTCTTTCCAGTTAATCCTTCTTGTACCTTCCCTAATGTACTCTAATGTGTTTAGTGTAGTCTCTCCCTCACTTCCTTTCTGTGCTACTCTCTGGTGCTGATACTGGTCTTTTTTTTCTGGAGGCCACAGTCACAGAGACAGCAGCGGTTCCTGGCAACATCTGCTAGGCTGCATGAATTCTGGGATGGATGGGAAAACCTGATTATGTTGTTTGTACGTACAACCCTGCAGGCATAGAGAGAAACACACACATATTTACACGTACACGCACACACACTGTGGAGCTGTGAAGGTTTCTATCAAAGTGTACCAACCATGCAGCTGTGTGTATCATTTCGGGAGATATTATATTCAGATTAGACCGCAAGGAACGCAGAACATTGCTGACTATATCTATTTTAAAACCACCGGAAAGGTAATATGCAGGGTAAAGAGATGAGACTACAGCTCAACCTAAAAATACATTGATTTACGAGAGAAACGCTTTCCAAATCAAAGAATGCTAAGAGGCAAAAGCTGGTCCAATATACTTACTCTCAATTATCTCTCTCTCACACACACACACACACACACACACACATATCAGGGGTGGAGATACATGACCACATACCCTCACACAGGCACACAGATACTGTAAACGGCCAATGCATGAACACACACACATCTCCACCGCGCACCCATTCCATTGTTTACTCAGCGTCACCCCTGGTGCTTTCGGAGGCCTGGTGTGATTCGTGTGCAGTGTTGAGTGCTGCTGTGGTGCAGGCAGGGCCTGTGGTGGGAAGACGGGATGAATCTCAGAGAGGGAGGCAGACAGAGGAGCAGTAACCCTGAGTCCACAAGTAATTTACCCCAAGAGCACCACACAGCTGCACTCGATCATTATCTATCATTTTCACTCAGCAGACAACTTCACAAACTGCTTCTCACGTAGAGGCACTTCTGCATTTCAGCATGCATAGTTAGATCTTTTCACGGCGTGCTTTTTGTTACTGTAGAGCTGCGTCGTCCAACTGGTCTCTCCTCTTCTACCCCCATGTCAGTGGATGTCTGCCTGAACATAAATAAGCATTTCATGCAGCCTCTACTTTCCTTTCTCCATTAGCTCCTGCCTGTCAAACACACACATCAAAACCACATGGAAAATCCAACAGAACACAACAGAATTCAGAACACAAACTTTTGTGTAATCTGATTTCATCGAACTAAGAAGTAATCTAAGCAATTTTTTTAAGTAAGTAATCATTTATACAGCCAATTAAATGATTCAATTAATATTTTTGAGAGAGATTAGATTACTTAAAAACTGATGACAGAAAACTAACAAATGCATTCGTTCCACCTCAGTGTAGATCAGACCTGTGCATATTACGGCCCGTGGGCCAAACCCGGCCCTTTGGTGGTCCCAGTCCGGCCCGCGTGAGGTTAATCAAAAATTTAAAATAAATACATGTGTTGAGCAGTAGGCTGATGGTTTGCTAGTTAAGCTGCAGACCCTGATGATCAGCTGTCCTTCACATATCTACCTCGGACATTCAACCAGACTTCAATGTACTTGTTCAAGCCCAAGACAGACTGGATTTTTCTCCCTGAGTAAGACTGGACTGAACTGGAAAACACCAAAAGCATAGATTATTGCTTTTGAATAAAGTTAATCAATTGCTGGTCTTTAACACACATCTTATGTATTTTTGTGAAGGTTTAAAGGTATGTAAAGAAAATGACACTTTTGACATATTTTCATAGCCTTATTGTAACATGTATTAGTAGCAGCTCAAAACCATATAATTGACAGTTTTTTTTTTTTTAAGTAATCAAATTAATATTGAGCAGAAGTAAGTTCGGCCTATTGGTTTGGCCGTCACAGCGGTCCCAATTTCTCATGTGGCCCTTCGGGAAAATTAATTGCCCACCCCTGGTGTAGATCATCGAAACGAGTAGAGGTTTGACTATGGAGTCACACCCACAGAGCCAGACACACGGTCTGACACTAGGAGCCGCCACAATGAATAATCCCCTAACCCTTTGTGTTCCTGCGTTCTGGCCCAGTTCACCGTCTCCTCAGCCCTCGTGGAGGGACCTCCACGACGGAGGTTTTTTTTCTGCGTATCCACAGCAGGCACAAGCCGTGAGAGCAAGAACCTCACAAAGAAGGGTTCCCATGACAACATTTGTCTAACCTTATGTGGTAGGGCTGACTTGCAGCGCGTTGGGCACACGCCCTCTTAGGGGTGGGGTGTATGGAGTGGGGTGTATATATACGCTGTTTCCGCAGGACTGAGTAATGCCGGTCATTGAATTGTTTGGCGCGTGTTGCCCGTGGTCGTCTGTCGCTAGAAGAACACTGCTACGTGTTGACACCTGCTGATTGCAGACTGCGCGTTGCTTTTGTGCTGGCGCATTGGCCGTCCTTTCGTAAGCATAGTTTCTGACTATTGTTTCAACCATGGAAGCTTACGTATAGAGCACATAAGGGAACAGCATTTCTCCTTGTTTAGGAGGTGCATTGCTGTCGTTGCCCCGTATTTTTCTCTTTCTCTCCCTCTCCGAGGTTTGTTTGCGGGAAGTCTGACGCTCCTTAAGGTATATGGTTTTATTTGTGTACTTCTTTCTTAATCATGTAAAAGTCGTTATTGTAAATATTATGTGCAACATGTATCAGAGATCAGTCTGAACCTGGGGGGTGTTCCATCAACGTCGCTAACGCAAGTCGCGCTAACGCAAGTCGCGCTAACACGAATAAGTCTCATTTGGGTAAAGGTCAACTTAGACTTAAGCCTCAAGCCGTTCCACTAACAGGCAACGCTAATTCAAGATAGACCTCAATAAGCTTAGACTGTGCAGCCCAGATCAGGCGATCGTCGAAAAGAGGAGTTATGTCACAAAAAGCAAAGCGTAAACCAGCAGAGTGGTGTTGTGTCAGCAGCGTAAATAGATTTTTTGAGTTTTTTGGGAGTTGTCCCCAAAAAGGGCAATGTTGCCGCAACTAACATGGCAAGGGAGACAACTTGTCAAACCATTACGACTGTTGAAATGCGTAAATTGTAGACCTACCAAATCTACTTAACATATATATATGCATTTAGGCCTACTGATAATTAGCGTAATTTGATGAGCTGTCTGAAACCGTTCTGACAGTAGGCTATAGCCTATGGCCGATATTCTCAACAGGAGATTGAGAATAATAGCCCAAAAAAGAACGTGGCAGCAATTGAAAATTGTAGGATAAAATTCAAAACACTGAAGAAGGCCATGGTTAATTTCACTTGATGTGGTCTAATAATTCTTTTGTCTTCACATCTTGAACAAAATTAATAAATTACCTCCAAAATAACTTTGCCACACACATTTATTAACTGATAGGCTAAATGCTGAGCTTTAAGATAAAAGGGAAAGATAACCATGACTAAAATGGGGATTCACTGAAATAACTAGTATTGCACAGATCTAGCACCGACTTCAGATCAGAAGGTGACCAAAACTGTAGCACACTTTGCTTGGCAGAACAGACATTTAAAATTGCTCAGCATGACTAAGAATATATCATTATTATATTACACGTGCATATTTAATCCAAATCCAATTATTACTATTCTGGCTGACAGTGTATGGACAGCTGCCCCATTTTTCCAATTAACATAGTCTGCCTCCACAGATCCAGAGGGGGCTTGGACAGTGACAGACTGTGGCTGTGCCAAGGGTTGTCACTGGCTCACTTTGGGAAAGCATGCCCTAGTGGGAACATTAGGGGAGACTGTTGGGCACAGCATCTAACTGCTTCTTTGGAAAGGGCAACATTTGGGACACTGTCATGTAGGGGCAGCATAAAGGGCACTTCATAACAGCTTCCATTGGAAGAAAGGGCATGGGAACAGTCCAATTTAGACCATTGTAAGTCAAATCAAATGTATTTGTATAGCCCTTTTTACAAGCAAGCATGTCACAGAGGGCTTCACATATGCCCATAGAACTGCCCCTCAACCAACCTAAACCCTCAAAGGGCACCTTATAGGGTACTGCATCGCATTTTCTCTACTATAAAGGAACTCATGAAGACATGTTTTTACATTTATAGAGGGCACACTGTCATTTATTGCATGGGGCATCCTGTGCACTCAAGCATATTTCACAATGTGAATGGCAGACAGTAGGGCACTTGGTCTAATTTTTGCCACTCTAGAGGGCATTTTAGAAACACTTTTTCAACCATGGGGGCACCAGGCAGTCACCCCCTGAGTCTTCCAATGGGCCTGGATACACCCATGGGGACAGTATATTGCACCTATAATATTGGGGAAGCCAGACGGAGAGGTAATATAGAGGCTTGTCAACATATAGGCTACTTTAAACAATGAAAATACTTTATACAATTGAATAAAAAGTCTCCTTGATTCTTTGTGTTTCAAGATGACCTGAAAAACTGATGATAATATTCAGGTACTGCTTTGGAGCAAGGTATACCCTTCATATTTCCTGGCATAGTTTCCTGTTCAAGAATGTCCCACATGCAAATACACACAGACATGCAGACAGACTAAACAGTGTCAACGCTTGGCTACAGTGAGTTTGCTTCCTTGTGTGTCATTCCAGCAGACTACATATTCTAGGCCTACCTACATAGACTGCAGTCTACTACTCTCCTTTCTATTACTTTCTACAAAGGATGGTAGGCTGCTCTTATGTGTTCAATGCCATCCTTAAGAGTTGCTAAAGTGTTATTTCATATATATATATATATATATATTTATGTTTTTTTTTTTTTTAAGAATGACAATTAAATCTATCTAGATAAACTATGCTGGGCCTGCTGAACCTATACTTCTTCCACAGATACTGGTCAGGGAAGCATTACTTCTGTCTCTGAAGACCCTTAGGGCTGGTGGGATAAATGGTCTTTGTATAATCTGAGCACCTTCATCCACCACAGGGTTGTCAAAGAAGGATACGCCATAATTGATTGTAATTTATCTAGACGCTCTGCTTAGTTTCTAAGGCCTTATTTTATGTCAATCAACCAATGGCTTTTGAAAACAGTTAATGTGACATTATTTCTTAACTTGTTTATTTAAATTTATATATTTTTGGGAGATTAAGTAAACATGTAAATCATTCATATCTGCACTTCAAAAAGTCTGAATTTACGTTTCCGAACACGGACTAAAGTGCTGTGCGCACAGGAATTTACTCTACGGAACGTCTTTTGAGATTCTGTTTCCGCCTGTTTGAAATTATTTGCAACACATTTTAGTTTAGCTTGACTTTTAGCCTGACACGGATCAGGCTAGTTCCGAAGTATAAGTTACCTTGGTTACGTAGCTAGAACTAAAATAAGCCACCTTAAAGGTGACATGACATGCTGTTTTTGGATGCTTTTGTATAGGCCTTAGTGGTCCCCTAATACTGTATCAGAAGTCTCTTTGCCGAAATTCAGCCTTGGTGCAGAATTACAGCCACTACTAGCAGTCCCACAAGGAGCTTTCCTCAGAACGCGCTGTTTTGTTGTCTGTAGCTTTAAATGCTAATGAGGAGCGGAGGGGTGGCACCATGCGCTAATGTTTACAATGGATGTATCGCAATGGCTGTAGCCCCGTTGCTGTAAGATGCCTCGAATTTGCCCATTCTCATCTGATAACCCTGGTTTGCAGAGGTACACACTGAGTCATTTCAATGAGGGGAAAGGGGGATATCGTGCGCGCCATAACACCAACAGCAGAACGGTTAACAAATAACAAAGAAGTGTACAACACTCACGTTACAGCATGTGTATTCACACACATACTTGATGCTATCTACCTTTACATTAGCGACAGTAACTCAGCTTTTAGATGCAGAGCTAATGTTACAGCCACATTCTAAGGGTAGCAAGCTAGGTAACCATATACAGTAAAGCTACAAAATGATATAGCGTTAGTTAACTTACTTGTCCGAGGTTAGTAGCTGGACGAAGGAGAGTTAGTACTGATCCAGAATTTAATTTCAGCAAGGCCAGTTTTGTATTAGCTCAAGTTGAGGAAACAGTCGTGGCTGAAGTGTTTGGCACAGACATACAAAACAAATGCGCCTACAACAGAAGTTGTGCAGTTGCAGTTCTTGACTCTGACACTGTAACGAATGGAAAGACATACGGCAGGAATCAAATTTACTACTGTATCTGGTGGGTCGACCATCTCAGTCACTCACATCTGAGTTAGACCAAGGTGAACATCGCTCATTCTGTTGGCGTCAAAGGAAGGGGTGATGCATTGTGGGTTGGGTTGCTTGGTTAGGGGAAGGGGTGGTGTAAAGCTACTCATAAGAGCATGCAGGTTGGTGTTCACCTCAGTCCTTGAGTGGCTGGGTCTTAGGGATGTAAATCACTGCTAAAATGGGATAGACCTGAAATCAATTATTCTATATGACAGAACAGAATTTGGCTTGAGGCCCAAGGCTACACACTGGCACTCTGTGAGTTTAGAGATCCTGTTTGTACTGAATGTAGTTTGAAAAGCAAATGCAATCACCACAGGTTATCCAGAATGACTAATGGAGAATGTGATTAGAGGTGGTGATACCACACCACAACGACACCAAGCAATAACGATGTGAACATTGAGAACGAGGTGCTAAACAATAATGATGAAGAGGAGTGGATGATGTAATCACATTTCCACCAACCCCCAAAATGCCTTTGGGAGTGTGTGTCTCTGGTGTGTGTCTATCTGTGTGTACATGTGTCTGTGGGCGTGAATGCGTGTCATACAAAAAAAAACTGGACCAGCATTTTGCAGCAGAGACATGAATCCTGGGGCAGTATGTGATATCACACCAAATGTAGCATCAATCTGACCTGGTCTCATTCCATGGAGGCTCATTTGTAAAACCTAATGGCATCTCCATGTCGACACTTCTCAACAAAACCTGCTCTCCTCCTAATCTTATCAGGCTGTCGTGAAACCTGAACTGCACTGTGCTAGCTCAGCTACATTTCTTGTAGTCTAATATAGTTCTTGTAACCAAAATAAATTGTCTTTCTGCTTACTTTGCAGAAGTGGAGGTGTTTACACATTTTGTCCCCTCCTACTCCCCTTAATGTAAAGTTCCACTCAACCAACCCTGCAGTTTCCTGTTTGCACCGTGACTAATGCTAATACACTTTTAGTGAAGGCAAACTGGTGGAAATACCAGATAGCGTGCCCCGCAATGGGCATCAAGGTATAGGGAACACTGCAAACACAACCCACACTTCAGCTTTGTGTTCCTCAGATCAGTGATGCTGGTTATATTGGGACACACCCCAATGAACACGCCTGAGCTTTTTGTTTACCTATAAACTCAACAGAGTTGACTGCATCATCGTAACAGTAAAATGGTAAAGACACATAGCCTTTTCAGGTGGTTTACCTTTTCATTATGGTTTAATGTAAGCTCATTTTCAGTGTTCAGTTTGTAGCAGAATTTTCCTATGTCCCTTGAATCTCAGTGTATCAGTCCTATCTAGGGCAGGGTTGTATGTGTTAGCAGAGGGCCGCAACCTGTGTCTTAATAGTTTACTGCCGAGGTGGGACTGAAAGTCTCATTCCCACAGCACCTAATGCTAACCAATATTTTTTTTAAAAGGTTGTCAGTTTGCACACATGCTCCACTCAATTTTGTTGAGCTGCCAGGGTATCTTTGGCCAAGTCATGGGAAGTTGATTAAAATACCACTCACCCATTCCAGTCTTGCAAAATGAACAAAGCAGGTATACAGCTACAGAACGGTTGCTTCATCTCTATAGATAAGTGATGAGCTGCTTGTTTTGACAGGTTATAAAGGTCTGGCCACAGGATCCTTACGTGGATCTACTGGAAGAACATCTACTACTAGAAGATGAAACATAGCATTCTTAAGTAAGCAGAGGGATGCTATACCAAAAGAACCCCTTGTATTTGCTTGTCTGTTTAGTTGTGTGTAGCCTTCTGGCTCTCACTATTGAATATTACTATTATTATTTAGTATTTTGTCATTTGTCATTAACTGACAGTTATTGCAGATTCAAAATGGATGATCTCCTGGTTTGTATTAGCTGTCTGTGTCAAACTGAGAGAGAGAGAGAGATCTGCTGTGTGGAGCGAAAAGGCAAATTCTGAAATGTACTGTGCAATGCTGTTCTGAATAGACTTGGGGGCTGTTGTCTGAGAATAGCCTAGAAAAACCATTACATTTTATTTATTTAACTATTTTAAAAAGAGAGTTGCGACACTTCCATAGACTTCCATTGTAATAGAAGAATGCGGAAGTAAAGCGTGTCATGTGCGACCTACAGTTCCAAACGTTGTATATTTCCAACATTCAACCCCATTCATTTTCAGTGTTTCCCACACACACTACTGAAATGCTCTCACACACACTACTGAAATGCTCTCACACACACTACTGAAATGCTCTCACACACATTACTGAAGAGCTCTCACACACATATGAAAAGCTCTCATACACACATGAAAAGCTCTCACACACACATATGAAAAGCTCTCATACACACATGAAAATTTCATTTAAAACGGAAGGTGTTTCAGTTGAAACGGAAGGTGTTTCAGTGAAAACGGAAGGTCTTTCAGGTGAAACGGAAGGTGTCTCAGATGAAACGGAAGGTGCACAAGGATGTCAGCTCAACCATGTGCTCAACAGCCTTCAAGCAATTTAGCCGAAGCAACGGCGTTACTCAACATATTGGCCTCAGCGGAGACAATCAGAACACTGTCTAACGCCTGGGACACACTGGCTGCGAAGCGCTTGGAAGCGCCACGATTGGCTACGACTGAGCAAAAGCTGTTCACACCAGCGCGCATTTCTCCACGCCGGTCACCAAGCTTTTCAGCTACTCTGAGCTTTCCTTTACGCTGACATGGTACATAAACATGGCATTGGCTATATCCCAGCATTGATCCTTATCTAGCCTACGTTGTCCTTGTAAAATTGTTGCTGGGGGTCATACAACTCCCTGTGCTTTTCAACTTCGAGAATTAATTTGATGTCGTCCATCTCCTTTAACTTCTCGCTGATTTTAGAAATCGACTGGGGGGTTCTCTATCGGTAGGCTGTGTCTGAACGCGTGTGTGTTGTGTGCAACGCGTGACAACTCGTTTCTCTCAAATAAACAAAACAACTACGGGCATGCCAGCTCAACAGATCAATCCGTTTATTTTCATTCGTTTTCATCAGGGTAACCACATGTAAAGGCTGTTTGTTACCAACATTGTGTAGTTAGGTTTAATAAAGGGTGAATATTGGTAAAGTGGCTAGGGTACGTAGGCCTCCAAAGTAATATAAACTAGAGAGGGTACAATTTCTGGGGAAATTGTAGGGTGTGCTTGCTTGCGTCGGTTGCACAGGGGTCCGTTTTTGAATGACATTTTTACAAATGATTTATGTATATTTTATATGAAAATGCATACTTATTATTTATAAAGATTAAATAGATTTAACGGAATTTTTTTTTGCTGCTCATTTACAACTGAAAATACGAGTGAAGTGTAGAATGAAATAGATGTCTTCTCATTTCCCCTGCAAGAGGCAGCCTCATCGTTGAATCAAAACGAATAAATTTGGCAGACCGGTGTAAAAATGGACCTAATCTCTATGACTTAAACGTCATTTTAAGTTTTTCCCTTCTCGTGATATTTTCAGGCATGTAGCCTACTCATTGCATTCATTCATTAATAAAGAACCCCCTTTGAAGATTATTCTACGACGTTACCCGGCAGTAGAAGATGGAATCGCGATTCAGACAGTCACATCTGCTAACTGAAAATATGCCCCCCAAAACGTAAATAAGCTTGACATTTATTTAGAGGAAAATCGCTCATTCATAAAAAGCTCACTGGTAGCGATCATTGTCAGTAACAACGCAAAATGCGATATAGCCCTGTGTGGAGAAGCTGCCCCGGTAAATTGTACTACTATGGTACAGTACTAGTAGACTACTGCTGTGTTCGTCTTGGTAGCGATTGCATTGGTTGAATTGGATTTAACGTTCCGTTGTACCGTTTAGGCTGAAATTAATTATTTTCATGAACAGATTGGCAACGTTTAGGCTGTGGCAATGAAGTTCAGGTTAGTAGTTAGATAGACTTTTGATTAAGTAAGGGGAGTGCTGAACATGTTCTGTCGCCGTTTGACTTCCTACAGCTGTGTAGATGTTTTTGTAGTGTCTCGCGTAGGCTACAGCATTGCAGTGAGCAACACTGGTTTGAAACCACAGGTAATGATAATTTCACCCACAAATCGTTTACTTGTAATGTAATGTCATAATAAATCCTACAACGAAAATGTATTTGTGAGGAATGTTTATTTTAAAGATTGAAAACAGATGCATCATAGACCACTGTAGTATGTGTTGCCCGGGCAACAGAGGCTAATGTCATGATGCTAATGCTTCAGTGAAATAGTAGACTACCGTTTCCAAAAGTAGATGTGGGCCTACTTCCTTAATAATATCAGCTAATATTGTACATTACATTTCATAATTGTGTTTCACATCACAAAGTAAAATGAGTAAATAGTTATCACCCTGGCCTCTTTGCTTGTGGCGTTCCTGCAGCTGCCTTGCAGTAAAGCTATAGTTAGCCTAGCTATCCCCCAAGTTAACAGATGTGAAACGAATGTTCTGCTACAGGTAGTCACGCGTGTTTTCGTGACGTTAGTAACGTCAGTGACTGTGGCTAGCAAATTAGCCACCGTTAGCTTCACTTTTCACCACAAAAACGCAATTTCTACTTAAACCATGCAACGGAACGTAAATAAAAATACAACCAACGCAATCGCTACCAAGACGAACCTTTTGACACCGCCGTTGTGTATGTAGTCCAAATATTGACTGATCCTTAGGGGGGCGAAAAGAAATAATAATAATAAATAAATAAACTAGAGAGGGTACAATTTCTGGGGAAATTGTAGGGTGTGCTTGCTTGCGTGGGTTGCAGGTGTTGCAAGTTTTTCCCTTGTAGTGATATTTTCAAGCATTTAGCCTACTCATATTGCATATTTCATTAAGAACACCCTTTGAAACAGCTGCGAACCCCCTTTGAAACAAGCTACTGTAACAACGTTGTCACTGGCAGTATGGAATCGCGATTCAAACAGTACTGTACCGTCTGCTTACTGAAAATATGCCGGCCCCCCAAAACATAAATAAGTTTGACATGAATGTAGGGGGAAATGGCTACTTCAAAATAAGTTTGCTAGAGGCAAGCTAGCTGCTGTTGCTCCACAGTTCACTGATTGTTTGAATGCGCCGGTAATGAGAAAGTTTCTTTTGACATAGAGTTTAGCTGTGGCATTGAAGACAGTACTACTACACACTGCCAGTGGACGAGCCGAGTCTGACTGAGGCTAACGTCAAAACAAGCCGCGGTGTCACTCAAATTCCAAGTTTTACACAAATCACAAAAATATGCTGACCCGCTGGCTATCTTCGCAATCGTCTTATCTTTAAAACACTGCCCTCCTTCTGATTTTTTTATGTAGAATTGACCCTGGTACGAAATTAAGAAAATACTCATCAGAGATCGACAACAGCTGACGCAATCGTCAACGGAGGCTGACGGGGCTCTCACGTAGCAAACCAATCAAAGTTTTTACAGCAACCTACATTAAAATCTCACCATCTGGCTGTCTTCACAATAGTCATATCGTCATAACATTGCCCTCCTTCTGTTTTTTGGTGTAGAATTGACCGAACTATAAAATTACGAAAATACTAAACTACGATGACGCTTGCATGGCTGCCGCCTAGGCAGTCTCACGGGCGAACCGCACTCGCTCAAATTACAAAGACTTTCACGACCTAAATAAAAAATCCTAGATTGCAGTTCCACTCGAAATTGCTTTCTCAACAAAACCCAATGGTTGGTAATTTTGGGGGTTGGCATTTTTCACTCATAATCCAAGCTCCAATTTGCGTGCTAGAACGTCTCTATCACGTTGTATCCATGCGTCGTTGCTAACGTGTGCTGACGTAGTGACGTAGACTAGCACTGCTACCCTTCGCCGACAGAAGACACTTTTTGCAACAAAAACGTTGTAACCTCCTAAACTGTGCAAAGGAGTGTAAATAAAAATACAAGCAACTCAATCGCTACCAAGACGAAACTTTTGACACCTAGGTTGTCTATGTAGGCCAAATAATGACTGAGTTTTAGGGGGGCAAAAAGAAATAAAAAAAATTATAAAAATAATAATATATATGTGAGAGAACAAAGGTAGTGCCCTTGCCGAAGGCAAAGCACACCCAACTAGAGAGGATACAATTTCTGGGGAAATTGTAGGGTGTGCTTGCTTGCGTCGGTTGCACAGGGGTCTGTATATTTTATATAAAAATGCATTGGGCCTACTTATTATTTATAAAGATTACATAGATTAAAAAGCATCTTTTTTTTTCGCTCATTTACAACTCAAAATACGAGTGAAGTGTAGAATGAAATATGATGTCTTCTCATTTCCCCTGCAAGAGGCAGCTGACAGGCTGAATCAAAACGAATACATTTGGCAGACCGGTGTACAAATGGACCTAATCTCTATGACTTAAACGTCCTTTTAAGTTGTCCCTTCTCGTGATATTTTCAGGCATTTAGCCTACTCATATTGCATTCATTCATTAATAAAGAACCCCCTTTGAAGATTATTCTACGACTTTACCGGCAGAAGATAGAATCGCGATTCAAACAGTACCATCTGCTAACTGAAAATATGCCCCCAAAAACGTAAATAAGCTTGACATTTATTTAGTGGAAAATAGCTCATTCATAAAAAGCTCACTGGTAGCGATCATTGTCAGTAACAACTCAAAATGCGATATAGCCCTGTGTGGAGAAGCTGCCCCGGTAAATTCTACTACTACAGTACAGTACTAGACTACTGCTGTGTTCGTCTTGATAGCGATTGCGTTGGTTGAATTCGATTAAACGTTCCGTTGTACGGTTTAGGCTGAAATTAATTATTTTCATGAACAGATTGACAAAGTTTAGGCTGTGGCAATGAAGTTCAGGTTAGTAGTCAGATAGTTTCCCTACTGAAAGACTTTTGAGTAAGGGGAGTGCCGAACATGTTCTGTTGCCGTTTGACTTAAACAGCTGAGGAGTTTTTGTTAGCTACTCACACTAGTGTCTCGGGTACAGTAGGCTACAGCGTTGCAGTGAGCTACACTCGTTTGAAACCACAGGTAATGGTAATTTCACCAACAAATCGTTTACTAATGTCAGAATAAATCCTACAACGAAAATGTATATGTGAGGAATGTTTATTTTAACGATTGAAAACAGATACATCATAGACCACTGTAGTATGTGTTGCCCGGGCAACACAGGCTAATGTCATGATGCTAATATGTCAGTGAAATAGTAGACTACTGTTTCCGAAAGTAGATGTACTTCCTTAATAATATCAGCTTATATTGTACATTACACATCACAATTGTGTGTCATATCACAAAGTAAAATGAGTAAATATTTATCACCCTGGCCTCTTTGCTTGTGGCGTTTCTGCAGCTGCCTTGCAGTAAAGCTATAGTTAGCCTAGCTATCCCCCAAGTTAACAGATGCGAAACGAATGTTCTGCCAAAGGTAGTCACGCGTGTTTTCGTGACGTTAGTGACGTAGTGACGTTAGTAACGTCAGTGACTGTGGCTAGCAAATTAGCCACCGTTAGCTTCACTTTTCGCCACAAAAACTTAACTGAAGCCCAAACCATGCAACGGAACGTAAATTCCAATAGAAGCAACTCAATCGCTACCAAGACGAAACTTTTGACACCTACGTTGTCTATGTAGGCCAAATATTTACTGAGTTTTAGGGGGGCATAAAGAATAAAAATAATAATAATAATTTGCATTCAGAAAATGTGTGTTTCCTGTTCAGGAGACAGAAGACGTTCCCGACCACCTTGTGTTGGTAATCTTTCAGTTCTGCCAAACAAATAGTAAAATACTGTAAATACTGTGTAGGAATACAAAGTAGGAATACATTTTCCAAATACTTGAAACATACTTTATTTTTACAGTCCTACAGAACAGTCCACAGGCAATACTGTACTACTGTATTCATTGAGTACTGTATTGATATGCAGTAGGCCTACTGCAATTTTGTAGTAAGAGTAGATTTCTTACCTATTCTCATTTCGGAAAGTCCGGATGATGGATGCTACAGTGTACCTGCTCATATTTGGCTGTACTCTTTGCCCAGCCTCCTTCATTGTTAGACCATGGTTGACTACATGGTCAACCAAAGCGGCTCGGATCTCCTCAGAGATTATGGTCCTTGGCCTTCCTCATCCTCGTCCTCCCTGTCCTCCTCCTCTTACTCTCACTCCTCTGCCTCTGTTTCCAATGTTGGCATCCATTGCTCAAAAACAGAAGAGGTCACCTGTTGCCCTTTTATGCTAAAGCTCTGATTGCTAATTGTAAAACTGTGTGACAGGTGTTTGTCCATGCGATGAGTCAGTGTGCGTATTTGAATGGCAGTGTGTTCCTTGTGAAAACAAAAGATTTTCTTCATGAAAATTGTGCCAAATGCAGAGAATTGTGTGTAGTGTTTTGAAAAAAGTGTGTTTTAGAACTGCAATTTGAGTGTAAAGCAGGAATTGTGCTTGTAGTTTAGCAGAATTGGTTCATGGGGTTGGTGCATGAGTTACATGTTGTGGTCATTGTGTCTCAAGTACCAGTATTTGTGTGTAAACAATTGAAAAAAACTGTAATGTAACTGTATACACTATACAGTAAATTATTCTGTTGTTTTGTATGTAGACCACTGTATGTGCAACTTTGTGTTGGTTGGGATGTACACTGTGTACATTGTTTTTCTGGGAAAAATACGTAAAATATGTTTGTTACCGTGTATTTCTGTGTTCTGAGTATAAAAACTATATTCTCAAATATTTTACAACACACTTATGTATGTACTGTCTGTAGTAAATGTAACACTGAACAAAAAAAGGCCTAACTCACTATGATGAATGAAGAAGAAGTGTTTTCCATTCATCATAGTGTTTTACATTGAGCACATCAGTGTTCAAATGGTTCTTATAAATGTCTATTCATATGATGGTTTGTGTTTGTCATTTGAAAACAAAATACCATTTTGGTACCAATACCATTTTTGTTTTGAATGTTAAGTTTAATTTTGCAGGAGAAGTGAGGGGTTTTGCCCATTGTGTGTGTGTTTTTTTGATTTGTGTGTAGAGTTCTGAGAGTATGAGGTATGCATTCAGAAAATGTGTGTAACCAATCGAGAAAAACTGTAATTGTAATGCTCGTATTCACCACTGAACTGTTATATTCCACAATATTATGCAAGAGCATTTCAGTTGTGTATATGAGCACATTTCACTAGTATGTGTGAGAGCTTTTCAGTAGTGTGTGTGAGAGCATTTCAGTAGTGTGTGTGAGAGCTTTTCATGTGTGTGTGAGAGCTTTTCAGTAGTGTGTGTGAGAGCATTTCAGTAGTGTGTGTGAGAGCTTTTCAGTAGCGTGTGGGAGAGCATTTCAGTAGTGTGTGTGAGAGCTTCTCAGTAGTGTGTGTGAGCGTATAGCTTTTCATATGTGTGTGTGAGAGCTTTTCATATGTGTGTGTGAGAGCATTTCAGTGGTGTGTGTGAGCGTATAGCTTTTCAGTAGTGTGTGTGAGCATATAGCTTTTCAGTAGTGTGTGTGAGAGCTTTTCAGTTGTGTGTGTGAGAGCATTTCAGTTGTGTGTGTGAGAGGGTATTCTGAATAATGTCCCTCACGGCCCCTCATAGCTACTGACGTCACTCTGCTGCGCCGCTCAGAATGCTTTTTCGTTCATTTTGCATTTCTGCAAATGCATTTGAATTTGAATTGTGATCACGATTTTGCAGCCACATTCTTAAAATGAAAATGCATTTCTGGAAATGCATTTGAATTGTGGTCACGATTTTGCAGCCACGTTCTTAAAATGAAAATGCATTTCTGGAAATGCATTTGAATTTCAATTGTGGTCACAATTTTGCAGCCACGTTCTTAATATGAAAATGCATTTCTGGAAATGCATTTGAATTTTCAAATTTTACATTTCAAATTGAATTTTGGTATATATTTGCTGGGGCATGTTTTGAAAATTAAATCTCAAATGTCTATTTCTTTTTCATTTTAATTAAGTGAAAGATTGAGCACTCTTGAAGAAGAAAATTAAAATGCAAATAGGATGATTGATTACTAATTTCATTTATGAGTCAAATAATGCAGCCACATTCTTAAAATGCAAATGCATTTCTGGAAATGCATTTGCATTAGAATTTTGGTAACGATTTCCTTCCATACGTAGGTGGCTAAGATATTCAATAACAACTCTGAAAGCCTGAATGACTTGCTCCAAATCAAGGAGGCTAGCTCATCGACGTTTAATTTGATATAGCCTACAAAAATATGTGACAATGACAATCATAATAGAGGCCTGAAAAATAGTTGTGATCAACGGCTCAGGGATGTGGCCGTCTGATATGATGGATGTTAAAACCAGCCTGATTACTATTGCTTCTATTCGTGGTTGTTTTCATACCAGTGAGTGTGCGACGGGAACATCGATTCCTGTTCAATTTACCATCGGCAGCAGATACATTTACTATTCCAGCTCTCACAGCACCCTTTACAGTGCGTTCACACTGCAGCGGAGCGGGCGGCGCGCGGCGTTGGCTTCCAATTCATTTTCAATGAAACCAGGCGTTGACGCTCGCGTAGAGCATTGTGGGAAGGCGAGCGGAGCGTTGCAAGTTGGATTTTCTCAACTTTATGTAAATGAGGAGCGTGAACATGCTAGTGTTGGCCAATCGGATTGGTTTCTTGTTTCTTGTAACGTAGCAACCGTTGTTCATGATAAACATTTCTAGGTTTCACAATTTCAAGATGGAGGAGAAACGTTCGTATGTGTCTGCACACCCAGTTCTGTTCAGAACAAAGTTACTAATGTGACAAGCCTGAATTTAAAGATTACATTAAACTAATAATGCATGGTGCATGGTTGCCGATGTCGTCATTGTTCCTAGTGTGATTTATAGCCTACTTTTAAATTCAGTCTCGTCACATTACGTGACTGTTCTGTGCCACTGCTAGCTCGCTAGCCCAGCCTACAAACGACTGGTTGAGTGACCGGTGGCGTAACATGTATTCTACTGTAAACTTGCACTAGTAAAATCTTGCACTTACATAAATGTTGTGTAAAAGTGGTATTTTGATCGATATTGTGAGTACATGAACCCAAATCTGCACGCTTGGCCATGACTACAACAGTGACCTTAGAGAACTACAACTCTGTATTAACTTGTCTAACACGCCCCCGAGCGTGGTGTACTGTGGGAAGGCAAGCGATGCAGAGCGTTAAAAAACGCTGCAGTGTGAACGCAGCGTTAGGCCTTCACACCGTCATCACTTAAAAACATGGCAACCAGCCTCGAAAAGTTAGAGTAGCTAGCTGGCTCTACTGACAGCAGGCACACTACTGTACACCTAAACTGAGCAGTTTAGTGCAACCATTTTTACGCTGCCAACACATCAAAATCCGCCTCAACCGGCTTTTTTGACGTTTTGAAACATTTGAGGAGGTAGGCTACTGTACAGTACTAGTGTTGAATTAATACCAGAGGCATTGATAGACATACAACTCTACTGGGGCACAGGCCCCTATTCATATCCCTTTTTTAGCTTGCTGCGCACAATGCACTACTAGGCTATAGGAACTCCCCTTGCTTAACCCACTATACAACAGTTCAGGGACGCAAGTTTGATATTAGCTTTGGCAGGGACATCAATAGTTAATGCGTGCGCGCACATTTTTTTCGCTATCATTTGAGCACAAATAATGTTTTTGGAGTTTCATGTAATATTGTTTAAGTCAAAATACAATGATCGGTAGGCCTATCATTTAGAAACTTTCTTTTGTTTTGTAATGTTTTCTTAGCCTACCTCAATTCTGACTTGTGTGCAGAGTCCGACACCTGGACTTGTGTGTGCGTGCTGCAGTGGCTATTTGGCAAGTAAATTGTTACAACTCAAACTTAACATTTTACTGGGGCACAGCAGATTTATACTGGGGCATGTGCCCCAGTAAAAAGGATCTAACGACGCCCCTGATTAATACCATACCAGGGAAAAGTATATCTAATTGATCACAGTGATGTTTGGAAAGCTTGTTGTCTAACTGTTGGACCCACCGACTACGCTGCATGACATGTCAAGGGCACAAACTAGAATCGTCAGCAGAGCTAGTCACTAGCTAAACCCTGGCCGCCTCAGATTAGCAACGCTAGTGAAAGGCTTGTGAAATAATCACCTCGGGAGAAAGTGTTTGTTTTTTCTTTCCGTATGTGACAGTCTTTCTCACCCTCCATCTCTCCTTCACACACTATACACATTTTCATGTCTAGGCAGGTAAGCCTAGACATGAAATATTCATGTCCTTCTGAAATGCCAAAGAGGAAGGGACAAACTCCAACTGAGAAACAGGCTGCACCATTTTTCTCACACACCGTCTTTTTTTCTCTGTCTCCTATTCTCAGTTTAGCCTAAAAGCCTCCATTGAGCCTACTGACACAGCCAACGTTGGACTGCAACCTGATAGAAGAGCACTTGCAGGCTCTAGAGTTGCCAAGCACTGATGGTCAAACCTAACACGAAAGCATCCGAAATACACTTGAAAAGTTCTTAAAATTATGTATATTTCACAAAAGTAGCCTACATGAAACCTTTTGAGGAAGTCCAGTTGACCCTTTAGTCTCTGGGGCCTTGTTTTGGCCTTAAAGTGGATTGTTGTACTGTATGTGGACACTGCAAACAGTGTGAGAAAACAGGCGAAATGCCATGACCAGGCAATGCTCCTAATTCCATCACATTAGCTGTGATTAGGCCAACCTTAAGAAACTCCAGCATGGATCCAAAATAACCCTTAAACCTTTTCTGCCCCTAGTGACAACCTGCTCCCCACAGCCCAACAGGCTGCTTTCCCAGGCACCGAGGTGGACAAAATGGCTTGTGAATGGTATAAAGAAAATAGAAGATGCTTCACCTGAGGCACTCAGACAGAGCACTGTAGGGCTGTACTCTATGATATTACAATAAAGCTCTTGCTTTGACATATTTATGTTACAATATTTCCGCCTCTTGGTAGCTTACTGCTTTATCAAGCAGTTTTATAACTGTACACAGGGAGCGCGTGTGGTGGAATTTTAGGACTTAAAGGAATATCGTTACAATGCATGTGTTTGATAAGCAGGATGGGTTTAGCAGTTGGTCTTAAGGTATTTATGATGCCTAACTAAGAAGCCAGAAGCATGAAGGTTGGGGGATTCTTGAGTTCCCATGGCCTAAAGGGAGCTGACCTTTTGTGTCCTGTGTCCTGTTTGTGTTTCATTAAGGGTATCTTTACTATCCTCATTTAGAGAGGGAGCCGGACATCAAAGGACTTTGGACACTTGGCCTGGGGGGTTATATTGTCTTAACTGTCACTGACCAGTGCTAGCCAATCACAGAGACCACTGCATTGATGTATTGATCATTTATTAGGACATCTGTTTCTATAGTCTAAGTTTATATAAGGCAGGGCTTTATGGTTGTTCTCCATCACTCTACCGAACAACCTGTAGCACGTCCTTCGGTCATGACTGATCACAGAGTACTCTGTTCATTCTTAAGTTGTACAAACTAAATAAATTGTATTGTAACTGCATCTTTTGACTATTCATATCTACACAGTGCCACTTGAATTCTGCCATTACACGCGACTGCTCGTGAAGCGAATGAAAACGAATGAGAAAGTGATGAAAGGTTTATGCTGCCAACATTGTAACGCAACAAATTTGTCTTGAGGGTAAATACCATCCCAACAGAAATGAAACGTCCAAAATGAACTTTCAGAATGGCTGACTGTTGGCTTAGTCATGGCCAGTCAGTCATCCCTGAGTAGTGTGTGCTTGTCAATTTCTACTGCACTTGCTGATATGGCCTTTTCTAATCAGAATTCAAATAAGTTTTATATAAAGGAGCCAATGTCACTGTAAGCTGTGCAAACATTAGCAAACGGTTTAAAATTTGATTGACTGAACTAAAGTAAACATTTGCTGAATGTCTGGAAAGGGAAAACACAATTATCTTGATTTATGCTTTAAAGATCGAGAAGTGGATGTATTGTCTAAAAATACTATAATAGCCCGTTATGTTTCTCACTACAGGAGTGTTTGTTCCCAGATCCCATAACACAGCGTATCTTGTGTAATGAACTTATAATAAACACCCACACACATACACACACACTGATACCCATCTTCATATCCTACTTGACTATATCTTATAATTCTCCCTTCACCCCCAGTTTTGCTAGGTTGTCAGAGATTGTTTTATGGTGGAGTGTGCACATCTGCCGCTACGCCTTAACACACCTTGAAGGTCACCACCATCCTTTTGTGTCACTGAAAATTAGGCTTGTATACCTCCAACTCAGACCACAGTACTGCAGCAAATGTAAACCATTACAAGGCCGTCCCTTCTGATTAACCCTTATGCTGCCTTCGGGTCACATGACCCAAAGGTTCATAACAAACCATCGTTGTGTTTACCCAATTTTACCCAATACAAAAACAAATAAAAATACTTTTATTTTAACCTTCGCAATGTGGGGGGTCTGAGATAGCCCAACGGTTAAAAGAAAAGGCTTCACTTTGTTTTTGTATGCGGTAAAGTTGTCGCAATACGACGGTGGGTCACAATGACTGATGGGTCAGAATGACCCGAAGATAACACAAGGGTTAAACATGAATTAAAACACCACCTGTCCCTGTTGAAGTGGAATAAAGACTGTCATTAATGTGGTGCGCTTCTCCAGGATTAGAATATTGTGAATGCCTGGTTATTCAACCCGTTTTATTTTCATCGGTTCAGCAGTGTGCTGTGGTGGATTTATGACTCTTTGGCTGAATGCACCCTGGCCCCAGTGCTTTATGGGAGTAATATGAATCAGCATGAGGGCTCAGGAACAGTCTGTCCACTTTCACACATCAACAGCACATTGCTCCGCACTAGCTATAGGTTCTTGCTTTTATTGGTCTGTCCATACGTATGATGGACTGCAAAGTTGGTATTTTAGGCGAGCCTTTATTTCATTTTCTGCCACTGAAGTCACTAAGCTCCTGTGTATTTTAACTGGCATTATTCTTATTAGAAGATCCATACTGTTCAGTACTCTGGTTTTACTGGACGAAGATTGGTAATTACATCATCCAAAAGTACATCCTATACTGTACATCATACAGAAAAAGTTGAGTATTCTAAGTCAGATCACTGTAGACCTGAGTCTGAAGTCAAATGTATCATTTAAGTTGATCAGTTTACTATGTGTTTGCAAAATAACATCACCACTAACTAGCAAGACACTAATCACATTTTCAGGGGCAGGCCATGGAAACATCCTGAAAGTGTGAAATGTTAGTTGAGGTGGAAAGGTCTCCTCAATATTGTTGATTTCATCAGTATCGGTTCAGAGTCATCCACAGGTCAACGAGAACCCTTCTCAATTACCCCTTGTATGCAAATACCCTGAGCAATCCTTACCCTGCCTTGCTCTTCCAGGAAGACTACACCTCTAGAGTGTGACTGACTACCCATAAGTCACCAGCTGGATTTGTAACAGGGGTTCTTTCAGCAGGTATCAGTCCAACAGCACCAGCTACCACAGCAGGGCCGGATGCAGCCTGCTTTGACAGGGGGGGCAGTGAACATTTCTGGGGGGGCATCATGATTACGGAAGGGGGTCGTATAATTTTTTATATAACCATTATGTTATCATTTTTGAGTCTGCTTAACGATCCGAGTGTTAGTCAGGCACGGAGCCAGACGTTATACACATTCGGGGCTTAACCCAAACCCATGACATATCCTGAGTTTGATGTGAAGCTGGATAGGATCCTCCACAGTGTGAGCGTGCGTAGCACACAAGTGAAATTTTTGGGCATTCATTTGAGCGCAAAATTGTTTTTTGAGCTCTATGTAAAATAAACCGCCGCCGTTTTCCAATTGGTAAAAACCTTGTCTGGTGAAGGTGATGTATATAATTTCTGTCTCCAAATTGTCGACAGGGGAAGCAGAAACATGCATGTAGCTTGGCTGAGTACTCTAACCAAGTTTGAGAGCGATGCCCTAGGACCTTGGCTGAAAATGCGCATGGGGTACATTTGCAGAACAGGCTGCATTGGATTGCATTGCTGTCATTCAAACCATGCTCGCCTTCACCCACAGGCAGCAGCGGTAATGTTGGTACCGAGAGACAGGGAAGTGCTTCCACTAGGACCAGCATGCTCTGCCTGCTCTGGAGTATGAGTTTAATATCCCTTATCGCAGGGGCAGTAGTAGATGGTTTGGGGATCAGAAATCGATGCATGATAAAAGGTTTTTCTTTGTAATGTAGCAGATCCAACAGACAAACCACGTACCATAACACCTTTCCCCTACCCCCGACAAGGAGAAAGGGGGTTTTCCCCCTTGTCTTTATCTCCAGAGCAGGAGCTTCAAAGCTTCTGGCCCAGCATGGGGTCAGAAGGTAGACCAAAATGGCCTTACAGTATGGAGACAAAGGATTTTAAGGAAGAACTAACTTTTCTGGATTTACAAACATATTCTCAAGGACTACATGGCTCATGGACACTATTTCAATGACAGTAGATGATGTGTTATAATGTATGCTTTCCCTTTAATGCTGTGTTGATATAATTTGATGTTTTAATGTAACTTCCTTTCCTGTTATGATAAATCAGTCAATCTTGATATCAAAATGATTCAAATCTACAAACTAAACCATTTATTAATGTTGTATTGTTATATTTTGAAGTATAAGCAAAACATGGACATTTGAAATAGCTGAACTGAAAAGTTATCAACCACTTCACACCCATACGTCAATCTCAGGATGGACGCCCAGGTGGGAGTAACTGACCAATCAAAGAGTTCACCTCCAAAAGGATACCCCTTTCGCAAGGATTATAAAACCTCGACGCACAAGCAATCCTGGCTTTTTCGCAAGGATTCACCGGAAGTGTTCGCGACACATCTGACCTATCCTTCTCAATCAGCAACTCACTGGACCACTAGGAACTTGAACGAAAGATTCCTTTGCTCTAACCGTTTGACAACGACGAACGAAACTTTGACTCTTCTTCTTCAAACTGACAACAGCAACTGCGATATTGCTACATTTCTTACTTGTGAACATTGGCATATTGTGATTTAATTTGTTACGTTTGATTTTTGTTTGCAAATGATTTAACCTAACTTTCGTTAGGATTAGTTAACATACTCTCCCATTGTTCTCCAGAAGCCTATCTCTCTCTCTCTCTCCCTTCCCCCTCCCCACGCGCTCTCAACCTACCATCTTGTACCAACCCTCATCATAGTTTAGGACCTACTGTATACAGTTCAACTCAACTCACTTTCAACTAACCTATAACTTCTCTGGTATTTGTTCATTATAATTACATTTCCTTAAATAAATCATTGTTTATAATACTCGCGTTATCCCTCACGTTATCTGATCTGCTCTACTTTCATAGAAATTCACCACTTAAGATTAGACTGATTATTACGAAGGCTATTATTCAATAAGGTTTCCTCTGTCCCTTTAACAAATAAGAGGTGGTGCCCCTAAGAACTACATACTTAATTATAAATTAAGTATTGCTAATCTTAAACGAGCAAACCCCGCTACAGTAAGTACAAACACGCACGCAAAGAACAATCGATGGCTAACGAAGCTAAAAGACTACTGTTAACGTCTTTAACCCGTGTATCTTCTATGAAAACAAATAAAGAATATAGCAATATGCAAGCAGCGATGCGGGTTCCTCCGCAAAATGGCAAAATATTATAAACATGTACACTGTTGAAGATGGAGAGTTGGACAACAAGAGAGCAAAACTACTTCATGTTTGGCCAACAACAATAGGCTGAATGGGGATTTGAACTCATGAGCATAAGGTCACAAGTCAGTCTCTCTATCCTCTCTGCCACACCAACTGTTGAGATTGTATGAGTAGAAAGGGCAGAGTATGAGCTTTGGTCAGCTTTGGGACAAAGGTTAAGAAACGGTTGACATTTCAACCAATGTGGACACTTACATAAATACACCCCTTTCATACATTTTGTATTGTATTTCTCATTCCATTTCACCCTGTATAAAGACACATCTGCCCGCACACTATCCCCATCCATGCTGTTTCCCTCTCTCCCAGCGCAGGTCATGCCGAAGCAGAAAGGCTGCAGCAGCCGCATGAGGTTTTGATGTAGTCCAAAAACTACCTCCCACAATCAATACATATCAACCGCAACATTGTTTTCAAACTTTCTCAAAGATGGCTTGAAAACCACAGATATTCACTTTCTTCTTGAGTAGATCTCAAGAATAGCCTCATAGGCAACTGGCTAGGGTACAGCCCATGTCCAGCTCCTTGCGAGTGTAGCCTCTGATAGTAAAATAGCCGACTAGTGATGGGTCGTTCGCGAACGTTCCGGCTCTAAGAGCCGGCTCTTGAAGGTGAACGTCGGGAGCTGGCTCGCATATCTGAAGAGCCGACTCTATTTTTAATAGATTAATACAGCCTATAAAAACTAAATGATTATGAAATAATGAATTTTAATTGTATTTAAAATAATTGACTAATTCAAAGAACAACAAAAAAATACTTGTAGGCTTAAAGGCGCACACGATCATCCTCACATTCTGTTCCTGTCAATCCTGCATGAGGGAGGGCCGACATGCCGCACTGCATGCTGGGTACTCAAGAGCGCTGACAGTTGATTATCTAGCTGTGCTCCGACTGCGTGATATGACGAGATGCTAGTGACGCGCTAAGGTCTCTGAGTCTCCTGCATTAACAAGTTCTGCTCGATTAGCAAGCTATTTTTACTAATGTTTTGTTAGCTATTGAATGGTAATGCAAGCTAGCTAAAACCAATGTTAGTTAGCTTGGCTAAACTGGTTTTCATAGCAACAGAAATCAAATCAAATTAGTCGAACTTTATTCAGAAAGGGGGGGATCTGTATTTTTTACTCTACTCTTAACACATGACTATGTTTAACTTAATGTCTGCACCTCTCTGTCACCAACTGTCTCTGGAGTGGAGGGTGGGGGCTTCATATCCAACAAATGACACCCCTGAACTTTTAAAACAGATCTAATGGCCTACTACAATTGTAAATATCCTATGGCTTCTTCTCCAATTGGGCCTCGATACAATGTCATCTAATATTTTCTGCCCATTCTGCACAGTTTTTGGGGACTTTCCACACCAGCACCCTTTGCCCAGTCCCTCTATTCTTCCCTACTACATGTGTTTTCCAACACCAGTTACAATCAACCCTGGGCAGATAGAATGAGAATGATGAGAATTTTTAATACAGGTGCTGAGGAGGTGCTAGATCATTGACAGAGGGAGCTGCGCAATTATATATACATAAATACTATTAATAAAGAAGCAGTACTTCTCTTGGGTGGTTTTTTATTCAGATGAATAATCATTGGATTCAGGTCAAAAGGTCAATCACATGAACTGGTTTCATCACTTTAAGACACTCAAAGTCAGCAGCTTGGCATACTGGGACATGGAAAGGATTAAACATTTAGACTTTCATCAAAGTAAAAAATGCTGGTTTGTCCTTTTTCATCAATGTCCTCAAAAAAGCAGGCTGCAGAGCTACTGTGTCTGTGGGGTGACTGTCTGTCTCTGGAGGGCTGGCAGGCAGGGGCAAGCAGGGCCTGCAGGCAGACAGGCAGGGCAGGCCAGCTGAATGAAGCTGTCCAGCTACAGAGGGATAGTCCAGCAAGGGGTCTGTGATGCTCTCAGCATTCTCTGTTGTAAATCTCTGCATCCTCTATTGAACTCTGTTGAGCAGGCCTCTGCATGACCCTACAGACCTGTAAAAGTGAAGAAAGGATCCATGTCAGTTCAGTTGTTAAAAATTAAGCTTTTTCCATCTACACTTGACATAAACTACAGTTTTGACTGTGAAATGCAGTGGCATTACTTGAGCTTGAATCCAAATGTGTTGACCTGATGGAGACCCATGCAAAGTCACTCAAAACACGGGTTCGATTCCAGGCTCTGGCAAGAGTATTTAGCTCCAAACTGGTCAATATATACACATCTGACAAAAGACGAGCTAGACCTTTGCCTGTAAACAGTGATTCTGACTGTCAGAGACCTTTAAATAGCCTGACTTACTGAAATTGGCAAAACTAGCCTGGCTAACGTAGGTCACTTTCTCAGGGCATATGACGAATGAAACAGGCTTGCCTTGAAAAATCAGATATACTGGCTATCTTTAGCAGGCCCTTGTCTACAAAAAGCAGTCCCCCCTGACGTTTTTGGAGTAGAATTGAGTGAAATACAAAATTGCTTACACACTGCAAGTGGGCGAGCCGAGTCTGACTCTGAGGCTAACCAAATTACCACATTTGAGGCTAGGTGGGGGCTTGGTCAGCACACAATTTCCAGAAAGGATGTGTGTGCGTCTCGCCAAGCTTACGTGTGTGTCAAGTAGGGTGACCACCTGTCCCGCTTTGCGCTGTATCGCACAGCATTTTCAATATGGGACGTGCGGGACAAGGGGTGAAAATGCTGTGCGACACAACGCAAAGCGCGACAGGTGGTCACCCTAGTGTCAAGGGGCAGGATGAGTCTAAGAATTTGGAGCACGCGCGCTGTGGAGCAATTCAATTGAATCAATCATATATTGACATATCAAGGAAATTGCGTATGGTACTTCAGAATTATGTGATCTTGAAGGCACAAAGTTTTGAAAAACCATCAGTCAAAATTGTATTTGATTTATTAACACAAAGATATTGTGGCAATGTGGACATTTACATAAATACATTTCTTTCAGCCATTTTGTATTGCATTCCTTATTCACCCTATAGAAAGACATGTATTCTACAAATCTGTAACAATTTTCAAGTCGATTGGATCTATGGTTCATGAGGAGAAGGGTTTTGAAGGTTGTACCAAATTTGGACAGTACAGCAACATCTATCATGGCGGACCTTATGGGTTCTTGAGGCTTTTTTGTTCCCCATGAGAAATAAGGCATGTATACCAATTTTCAGGTATTTTGGAATAATGGGGCGCTGGGGAAATCACGTAGACTTTGGGCGTGGCTTATAGCGCCACCTATGGGCGTACATGGGTCATTAGCGGTCTGGGAGTAGTGAGTGACCTGGTGTATCATTGAGCCAAATTTGGAAAACTCGGGTTAAGGACTTTTTGAGCTATTGGGCCATTTAGCGGAGAAATATAATAATAAGAATACTAATAAAAACAATAGGTTCCCTCCTACCGGAGGAACTCTAATTACAACTGAAACAGAAGTATGAAATTCCAGGGTCTAACATTAAACACCAATGCTACACTTTACTATTCGTCAAAAGCCCTCCACAAAAGACCGATATACAATAACTTCGAGAACAAGTGAGTGAGTGGCAAGAGATTCGAGGTTGGTTTCACTTTTATCGGTAAACGTGGATGCGGAGCTCTAACCTACATTGCCCAATATCAACCAGACAATCACTGGGGAATCTTTTAAAAAGATTGGTTGAAAAAAAGCATATTACTGAAAGCACTAACAGACTTTTTCATAGCTTCAACATGTAACCATTTTGGCTGAAGTCAGAAGGAGCTTGGGGGGGGCTCGGCAGAAATCTGGGGGGGCGCAGCCCACCCCAGCCCCCACCCCTGGATCCGGCCCTGTACCACAGCATCATAGTGGCAGGTTATCAACTGGTTCGCTTTGTGAGAAAGGACAAGAAAAATGACGAGGATATTCTCCTGAGGCTCAGTGTTTTGACTTCATACAGGATAAGAGACTGTATCTGAGGGTTCTATTTTAGTTTTACCCTCTGCCTCTTTCGTGCTCTTTCTCCTTTCCTATCCCTTCTGGGTCCTCCGTGCCTGTCTCTCTTTCTTTCTGGTCTGCTCTCTCATTCTTGTTTTCTCTTACTGTCTCTTTCCCCCCTGTATTCCATCAGCTTATCTCTTCTTCCCATCTATTATTGGAACAAACCACAAATATAAAGAACAAAAACATTGCCGGACTGAGAAGCCTTAGCTGGAAATCTGCCTGGGAGATATGGGGTGACACTTACATAAGATGAGGAGAAACAGGAGAGCACTGCTTGTGACCTGCTATTTGCTACCAGGGGGTCCTCTCGCTCGATACTGTATCTCTAATAGATGGCCCTGCAGTTTTTATCTCTCTCCCTCATTCTACTGACATGTTCTATACTCTTCATTTACTCCTCATAACAGTAACACTGCTCAATGCTCAATAGCTTTGTTTATGGATGCATGTGTAGTCTTTCACCCCTGACAAGAGTTGTCTGTGGAAATGTATTGAAGCCTGCTGCTGCCACACACAAACACACCTACATACATACACACACACACACACATCTAAATCAGGGACAGCCGTCCCTCTTTATGCATTTTATTTTTTTATCCAGCCACTGGTCATTGAACGTATAGAGCAGTGTTAAAAAGGTAGTGAATGCTCCACATGACACAGCAGGTGTCTGAGGGGCTGTGAGGGCAGTTGTTGTGGAGACTTGATGATAGAAAGTCACAGGTGTTCTTGTGGCCCACAGTCATAACAGCAAAAGTGAATGTGTGATCCCTTTCAGCTTTTTATTGATGTGTGTGTTTGTGTGTGGGTCAAACTCTTGTTATCTGTTTACGCACGTGTGTGCATATGTATGTTTTTTGCCATGTGTTGCCATATGTATTTTTGTTAATGTGCGTGATGTGTACTTGTCTGAGATCATGTATCAGGTGTGCGTGTGTGAGTTGTCTCTGCTACAGTATGAGTTCATGTTTTATTTTGAACCCTCCACACCTGTTCAACCCTAGGCCTACACGTCCACTCCCCTAATTCAGTCCTGAAGCACTGGAGAGACAGTTGAAATAAAAATACAGACAGTTTATTAAAAAACAAGTTAAAGCCCCTCTTTTAATCTCTCCAGCTTGTTTCTCTTCTTTTCACTGACGGCAACAGAAAATTGAATCACTGAATGCAGGGCCAGGTTAAGGTCACCTGGGGCCCGGGGCAGAAGCCTCCCCGAGCCCCCCCCCCCCCCCATGCAAAATATTTTTAAATATATATATATATTATTATTACTATGATTTTTATCAATATATATTAGAGAGAGAGAGAGGGATTGGTAATTAAATTATGACAGACAAAAATATCAGTATGTGATACATTGTAATCAGTGGCGGCTGCTTTATTTGGCTAGTTCACTGGCTAGTTCACCCCTACGACACTAGCCTAGCCTACTGAATGAATGAACGAACGATCTAACAAAACAATATTAATCAAGGAGGAAATGTGGTAATTTGGTTAAACTGAAACAAGGAACGTGGTGTATAATTGTATGAAATGTATGATGAAAATTGGTTAGCAATTTCACCAAGCAAATACCAAGAAATAGGTTGCTGCAGTTTGTCTTTCAACTACAGTTGCAAAATCCGCGATGGGACTGATCTTGAATTAGTGATGTGTCGTTCGTGAACGATTCGTTCATTTTGAACGAATCCTTACAAGGACTCGGGAGTAACGAGTCCTCTCAAAGAGTGATTCGTTCATTTTCTCGTGGCCGCGCATCAGGACTGTTGCATAGGCTCGTCCAAGTAAACAGAAATGATTCGTTCATTTCCCGACTCGGTCTTCGGGTCCGAGTCTTTTGATAATTTTTCACGTTACCTGCATAGGCTCTGTAGTGGTAGCTAGAGGAAACGAACGATTCGTTCATTTCCCGACTCGGTCTTTCTACGAGTCTTTGGATCATTTTTCACATGACCTGTATAGGCTCTGTACTGGTAGCTAGAGGAAACGAACGATTCGTTCATTTCCCGACTCGGTCTTTCTACGAGTCTTTGGATCCTTTTTTTACGTGACCCGCATTGTATTTTATAGTAGAGGAAATAGTTTCCTCATTCCCTTTTGCGTGGCCGCTGTTTTAGTAAGACGTGAATGATATTCGCTCAAGTCATAATACTGACTGGTTTTGTTATTTTCACTTCACATTTACACTTACAGTTTAGTGCAGTGTAATTGTTTGCCGTGATAATTAAATGCTAGTGTGATAATAAATGACCAAATCATACAAACTGTCATGATACATTATTTGCATGCAGGAATTTCTTTTAAAATAGTATCTGCTTGTGCACATGTCATGCACTAACCTACATGAGAATATGATACGTGTTTGCAGTGGACGGATAGCCCCCCCACCCCCCCGTTGAAATGAACGAATGACTCGAAAAAATATTCTTTCATTTTACTGAACGAGATTCAAAGAACCGAATCAGTAAAATTATCCGAACTTCCCATCACTAGCTTGAATAGCTTCGGTGGCTTTTTGTAGTACAAAATTACTGTCAATCAAAAGGAGATGCAGTCTTTCGACAGACCCTTCAATCATCACGCGAAAGCCCAGCGTCCAGGCCAGCCCACTCCTCCATTCACCCCCAGAGACGCTGAGCGTCAGAGGCGGGACATAATCTCAGCATTCATCCAATGACCGTACAGTTTCGAAGCACTGAAAAAACTGTTAAAAGCAGCCCCATTGAAGTCCATGGAAGCTGAGCTTCAACAGGGAAATGCTGTGACGCTACGGGAATGTATGAGAAGGAAATCAGTCAGTCGACCTGCTCATAGACATATATACATGTCTATGGACCTGCTTATATATGTAGCTGATTCTGAAAGAACTCGTCTTCGATATGAACGTGTTCTAACGCATTTAAAATGTTAACACAATAGTAAATATTTGACCATTATTTTTTTGAAATTTTAGTGGACGCTGAGCTTCCCTTGCAGCAGAAATCGCCACTGATTGTAATACATTGTAAACACGCACCCCTAGCCAGCCACAATGTCAAATAAATTGGAACATGCAGTCTAGCGTGCACACACACAGCCCAGCGAACACATATAGGCCTACAAACAACTCGATTGAACAATTTAATTATCAGGCTGTGGCCGCCTACTAAAAAGAACATAGGCTAGATAATCAGTGTGGGACTAGTTTAAGTCCACTCGTTTACTTTTTTGAAGGCAAAGTCACGAATCAAATCGTTGAAGTCAATTTGGCGAAGCAGGTCAAACTCGTTTGACATCACCTTCATGCGAAGCCATTGTTGTCTTGCATGCTTTGATACCGACAACGACACGTGACGCTTAGAGAACGTGGACAGAGCCTGTTTATATATATATATGTTCTATATTAGACATTCTCTGACGTGGACTTCACTACGGGTAAATGCATCAAAAATATGTGTTATTATTATTATTTCATTTTTATCTCCCGTGCCGGGGCCCCCTAGTGGCCGGGGCCCGGGGCAGCAGCCCCTCCTGCCCATTGCACAAATGCGGCCCTGATTGAATGTACATTAAAAGACAGAAATGTAAATGTCCTGTTTAGGAGTTTGCGCAAGTGTGTTTAGCACCAAGCACGATTTACATTTCTCTGGTGAAAGCTGCTGGAGGTTATTCAAATGAGCAGAACGTAGAACCAGCTGCGGTGTTTCTATAAAGATCAATTGAGTTCTGCATAGTAATTGAGACATTAACCAGCAAGATTGTGTTTGTGTGGGATAACAGTCACACACCTTCAGATCCTGATTCTCTAAGGTGACGGCAGGACAATCAAACACACACTCACAAAGACTTGTACATACCAACACACATCTGACTTCCCCCACAAAAAAACGCAGATAAGAGTTTTAAGAACTCAAAAATTTTCTGAGGGTAGAAAGGAAAATTATTGGTTTACAGATTCAACCAATGAAATTAAAGGAGAGGTGGGCTCAAGACGTTTGAATTGTGTAGTGGAATCGGACATTTGAATTGTGGAGGAAATCGTCAAGACGTTTGGAATTGTGTTTAAGTGAATATTTTATTAAAATTCAACAAACTCTGATGATTACAAAGATAATTGGCAAACATTAATTCACAGAACTAATAATCATCTTATCGTATGCATTTTGATTTGACTTCTTCATCAATCACACCAAAGCTGCTCATGGTTTAACGTTAAATAGGGTAAAACGTGCTTTGTTGGCCTGCTTTCTATAAAGCCATTATGCAACAACATAATTGCTTCAGATCTTCGTGACATTTCATTTATTCATAGATACATTTATACAACTTATTCATCTCCTGCTCTAGCGCTGCAAGATAGCGCTGTGCTATTTTTAGTCAACTAGCGCTGCTCTCAGGGCAGGAGTGTGCCATGGGTTCGAACTATGCTGCTCTCAGGGCAGGAATGCGCCATAGGTTCGAACTATGCGCTGCTCTCAGGGCAGGAGTGCGCCATGGGTTCGAACTATGCTGCTCTCAGGGCAGGATGCGCCATAGGTTCGAACTATGCGCTGCTCTCAGGACAGGAGTGCGCCATGAGTTCGAACTATGCGCTGCTCTCAGGACAGGAGTGCGCCATGAGTTCGAACTATGCTGCTCTCAGGGCAGGAATGTGCCATAGGTTCGAACTATGCGCTGCTCTCAGGGCAGGAGTGCGCCATGGGTTCGAACTATGCTGCTCTCAGGGCAGGATGCGCCATAGGTTCGAACTATGCGCTGCTCTCAGGACAGGAGTGCGCCATGAGTTCGAACTATGCTGCTCTCAGGGCAGGAATGTGCCATAGGTTCGAACTATGCGCTGCTCTCAGGGCAGGAGTGTGCCATAGGTTCGAACTATGCTGCTCTCAGGGCAGGATGCGCCATAGGTTCAAACTATGCGCTGCTCTCAGGACAGGAGTGCGCCATGAGTTCGAACTATGCTGCTCTCAGGGCAGGAATGTGCCATAGGTTCGAACTATGCGCTGCTCTCAGGGCAGGAGTGCGCCATAGGTTCGAACTATGCTGCTCTCAGGGCAGGAGTGCGCAATAGGTTTATCTTCTGTACAAAGTATTAAGGACATGTATGTTTGTATGTATAACTTGAATTTTGTACCTTAATTTTTTTACATTTTGTTTTAAATTTAAACTTTTACTTTTCCAGATTAACAAATAATATTTGGCTTGAAGGGATAAGGCGAAAGTTAAAGTAAAGGAACGAAAGAAAACAAACCTTGTGCAGTCCTGCCCTGAGATGAGCCAGGCCCCCACCCCTCGGCTTGAGGCAACGGCCCCGGTGGATGTAGGTGGTATTGCATTTCTACGGTGGCCCTGAAGTGCAAATCACACCCACTCATATGAGTGCATCCCCCAAATTAAAACACTCCCCCCAAATACGAATCAACTTCCCCCAAATAGGATGATGTGCTCACCTCCCCCTAATACAAAGACACGCTCCCCCAAATGGGAAACGACATTACATTAACTCAAAAACACATTACATTAACACAAAACGGAAAGGGTTGGTACTACACTTCGTCGCTGATTGGATACAGTAGGCTAACTAACAAGAAATAAGAAATTGATCGACAGAAGTACAAAATGCAATAGCCTGACAGAGTTACGTGCACCAGGACATTTGTTTGGCTATCGAAGAACGTAGCAAGTAGTAGGCTACTTATGCAAAAGTATAAATTGCATGTTAAACGTCAAAATCGATAGCAAAACAACCATCCTGGTCCACATAACTCTTTCATTACCATGAAGTTGATCGTTTTGGTAAAACAAAAAAAACAAAAAACATTTGTGTTAACAATTCAGAGTCATGACTTGCAGAACTCTTTATTTTAATCAGGGACATTCCTATGAAATAATCTTAGATATGCTGTTAACGTTTCACAACATTAAAATAAGCAGCCTATGCGCACGCTAAAAACACAGTTGAAGGAAGCAGGACTTTTCAGAAGAAAAAACGAATAGTCCACAACAGAAGAACGAAATGCCACAATGACAGAGTACCGTGGACCAGGATAATTGTTTGGCTATCGATTTTTACGTTTAACATGCAATATATACTTTTGCATAAGTAACCTACTATTTGCTACCTGCTTCGATAGCCAAACAAATGTCCTGGTGCACGTAACTCTGTCAGGCTATTGCATTTTGTACTTGTGTCGATCAATTTCTTGTTAGTTACTGCATCCATTCAGTGACGAAGTGTTGTACCTACCCTTTCCGTTTTGAGTTAATGTAATGTGTTTTTGAGTTAATGTAATGTCGTTTCCCATTTGGGGGAGCGTGTCTTTGTATTGGGGGGAGGTGAGCAAGTCATCCTATTTGGGGGGAGTTGACTCGTATTTGGGGGATGCACTCATGTTAGTGGGTGTGATTTGCACTTCAGGGCCACCGTACATTTCCAATTTGCTACCCGACTCGTCAGGTCGTTTTTATTCTATTAACTCCAGTCAACATACCTAAAACTATCTCCCCCAATAATTTGTGTTCGATTCTCAAACCTGGCTCATACTACTAGCTTTTTAATAGAAGAATTTTTCCTGATTTTTGCTAAGTTTGAAACCAATAAGAAATGGATAAACTAGCACCCCATTTATTTGCTTACGTCAAGAAAAGTTGCCTGGAAACGTGCTCGCGGATACAAGCAGGGGACGAGCACAAAAGGGAACATCAGCAAATCGCTGATTTACCTGAGCTGAATGAGAACAAGGAGAAAGGACTTGATAATCTGCAATTGCCTGCCTTGATTGTATTACGTTTTACAAATGTGTAGCGAACGGGACCTACGTCCGCTTAGTAGGGGTAAATAACTCCTCCCTGAAAGGCTGGAGAATAAAGGATCTGGGTCCCTAAACCCCAGGGGCCGATTTATCAAAAGTTTTAATCTGGATCAAACTGATCCAGATTTGTAAATCTCTTTTTCTGCTATCCAGGATCACAATCCATTTTATTTTTATGCTGGTTTTTCAAAGCAATGTGGGATTGGATTACTCTGATCCAGATTCAAACTTTTCAGGATTACCAAATCTGGATTACGTGTGGTCTAAATGGGACTATCACAATTTAGCTATGTAAAGAACAACAGGTAGAATAGTGTGGGGTCACTCCAATATGCTTTATTTGAACAGAAAATAGGACTGAACGGAACAGCAAACAAACAATATAAACATCCCCCTCCATTGTCCATTTCTTGGGAACAGGCAGTCCACTCATCTGAGCCCTACAACAAATAAATAAATAAATAAATACATACTTTACTCACAAATACATTATGGATGTTTCGAACAGGTTTCAAACAAAACAAAGGCTTAAATGTCCAATACTTAACAAAATAAATTACTTCTTAGTTCTTGTTATGAGTAGTTCTTCTTATTTACATTTACATTTAGTCATTTAGCAGACGCTCTTATCCAGAGCGACTTACAGTAAGTACAGGGACATTCCCCCGAGGCAAGTAGGGTGAAGTGCCTTGCCCAAGGACACAACGTCAGTTGGCCTGACCGGGAATCGAACTGGCAACCTTCGGATTACTAGCCCAACTCCCTCACCGCTCAGCCAACTGACTCCCTCATATGAGTTCTCCTTCATCATCATCATCATCATCATCATCATCATCATCATCATCATCATCATCATCATCATCATCATCATCATCATCATCATCATCATCATCATCATCGTCTGCTGTGGAGAGACCAGCTTGTCCAAGCTTGGCCTTTAGGAGGCGGATCTCAAGTCTGGCCTTGGTTTGCTGCAGTCGGGCAAGAACAAGCTGTTCCTCTGCTAGATGGATCTGTACTTCTGCCCTTTCAGTCTCTTTTTGCAGAAGTACCTTATAGACGTCATCTTTCTTTGGGTGCTTTGAGCCTCTCTCTGGGGGTCCTGTGGGAACTAGGCCTTCTGGCTCCACCTGTGATTGACCTTCTCTCTCGATTACAGGGCTGAGATTCAGAATACATTTTTCTGAAGGCTCACTTTCTGCTGTCATCACAGGCTCACCATCCTCTGCAACATCTTGGATCCCATGCAGAGCTTCCGACTTTTCACCTCCAATAACATCAAGGACTATGTCTGTGTATTCACCCCTCTTATATGGGTTGTTGCCTGTTTGGCTGTTCTTGGCTTCAGCGTGGTCTTTTGTTGCCCTGGCCTTAAGATTCTTCCACCGAAATCTTAGTTGCTCTGTTGTCCTCTTCTGGCCAAACCCCATGGCATTCACATGTTGTGTGATTCCAGTCCTTCTTCATTTTACTGCTCACTTCACCACCCTTGGCAGAACTAAAATATCCTACCAATGACCTATAATGGCACCTAACACCCTCCAGTAGGGTGTGGGTTTCAGCAGCAGAGAAATTTGGGCTTTTTGAGTCCATGGTTCCACCGCTTTGATGTAGCAAGCATCATTTTATAGGCCTTGGGTATGATTCCATTAATTGAACACAAGCCAAAGCAATTAAGCTAACAGCTGTGTTTGGGAAGACCAATTTACACAGCCATATGTATATCCAGCCTTTCTCAGAGGACTCAGAGAGAAGGTCACAGAGAGGCAGTGACATGGCAGGTGTTGTCCATCTCCACCACTGGAGAAGATACCGTCAAAGGGTGTATGTTGAGCGTATAGATCCACTGCAGAAATATACCAAGGAGGAGCTGTATGCTCGGTTTCGCTTCGGAAGACCTGATATTCAGTATATTGTGGACCTTCTCAGGCCCAACCTCCAACGCAGAACCCAAAGGAGTCATGGTCTGTCTGTGGAGGAACAGGTCCTCATTGCTCTTCGCTTCTATTCGTGTGGGACTTTCTACCAAGTTGTGGGTGATTACATGGGTGTGGAAAAATCTACTGTTTGTGATGTTCTGAAAAGTGTGTCAACTGCATTGGCCAGCCTGATTAATGAATTTGTTTCATTTCTGAAGGATGACCAGATCATCCAGGCCAAGCAGAATTAGTTCTTTTGGGGAATATGCCCAATACTATTGGAGCAATCGACTGCACCCATGTGCACATACAAGCACCTCATGAGAATGAGTGGGAGTTTGTAAACCGAAAGGGGAGACACAGCATCAACGTTCAACTTGTGGGTAACGTTGATCTCCATCACAAACTGCGTTGTGAAGTGGCCTGGGTCTGTCCATGATGCGCGCATCCTGAGGGAGAGCGCTCTATATAGAGAGCTCCAAACCAACCAAATGGTATCATATTAGGAGACAGTGCCTACCCTCTTCTACCATGGCTGATAACCCCTTTTCTGGCTGCAAACACGCCTGAGCAGGCACGCTTCAACACTGCTCATTGCAAAACAATATGCACCATTGAGCGCTTAAATGGAGTTCTGAAGAGGCGCTTTGCATGCAGGGCTCGACATTAAGGCTTGTCCGGGACAAGTGGATTTTTTTGTAGGGCAAGTAGAAAATACATTTACTTGCCCCACTGGACAAGTTAAAACTAAAAACAAAATAAAATGCCATGTTACTTCACGTTATGTTCCATTCATTATGTCTATTTGACCGATTTTATTTGACCGAATTCTGCATTAGCAAAACACAAAAGTGGCTTCGTCCCAATATCTCTACAGACCATGCATCTAATATCATGCTCAACACTTGAACGGGGGCTTAATACTTGAGAGAGGAATTATTTAGCTACTGTGTCGTCTTCAGTTACACTATCAGGGCTTTGAAATACTGTGACTTGCTCAAGTAAGCAAATGGTTAGTAGAACATAACATTTCATAATAATTCCAGTAAATCAAGCAGCGCTGTAAGACCCAGTGAAATATTTTACAGATAACAAACTAACACTAGAGAGGGTACAATTTCTGGGGAAATTGTAGGGTGTGCTTGCTTGCGTCGGTTGCACAGGGTTCCGTTTTTGAATGACATTTTTACAACTGATATTTCTGTATATGTTATATAAAAATGCATACTTATTATTTATAAAGATTACATAGATTTAAAAGCATATTTTTTTTGCTGCTCATTTACAACTGAAAATACGAGTGAAGTGTATAATGAAATAGATGTCTTCTCATTTCCCCTGCAAGAGGCAGCCTCATCGTTGAATCAAAACGAATAAATTTGGCAGACCGGTGTAAAAATTTACCTAATCTCTATGACTTAAACGTCCTTTTAAGTTTTTCCCTTCTCGTGATATTTTCAAGCATTTAGCCTACTCATATTGCATTCATTCATGAATAAAGAACCCCCTTTGAACATTATTCTACGACGTTACCGGCAGTAGAAGATTGAATCGCGATTCAAACAGTACCATCTGCTAACTGAATATATGCCCCCCAAAACGTAAATAAGCTTGACATTTATTTAGTGGAAAATCACTCATTCATAAAAAGCTCACTGGTAGCGACCATTGTCAGTAACAACGCAAAATGAGATATAGCCCTGTGTGGAGAAGCTGCCCCTGTAAATTGTACTACTACGGTACAGTACTACACTACTGCTGTGTTCGTCTTGGTAGCGATTGCGTTGGTTGAATTGGATTTAACGTTCCGTTGTACGGTTTAGGCTGAAATTAATTATTTTCATGTAGGGATTGACAATGTTTAGGCTGTGGCAATGAAGTTCAGGTTAGTAGTTAGATAGACTTTTGATTTAAGGAGAGTGCCGAACATGTTCTGTCGCTGTTTGACTTTCTAAACAGCTGTGTAGTGTAGATGTTTTTGTAGTGTGTCTCGCGTAAGCTACAGCGTTGCAGTGAGCTACACTGGTTTGAAACGACAGGTAATGGTAATTTCACCAACAAATCGTTTACTAATGTCAGAATAAATCCTACAACGAAAATGTATATGGGAGGAATGTTTATTTTAACGATTGATAACAGATAACGCTACATCATAGACCACTGTAGTATGTGTTGCCCGGGCAACACAGGCTAATGTCATGATGCTAATACTTCAGTGAAATAGTAGACTACTGTTTCCGAAAGTAGATGTACTTCCTTAATAATATCAGCTTATATTGTACATTACACATCACAATTGTGTGTCATATCACAAAGTAAAATGAGTAAATAGTTATCACCCTGGCCTCTTTGCTTGTGGCGTTTCTGCAGCTGCCTTGCAGTAAAGCTATAGTTAGCCTAGCTATCCCCCAAGTTAACAGATGCGAAACGAATGTTCTGCCAAAGGTAGTCACGCGGGTTTTCGTGACGTTAGTGACGTTAGTAACGTCAGTGACTGTGGCTAGCAAATTAGCCACCGTTAGCTTCACTTTTCGCCACAAAAACTTAACTTCAGCCTAAACCATGCAACGGAACGTAAATTCCAATAGAAGCAACTCAATCGCTACCAAGACGAAACTTTTGACACCTACGTTGTCTATGTAGGCCAAATATTGACTGAGTTTTAGGGGGGCAAAAAAAAATAAAAAAAAATAAATAATAATAATAATATATATGTGAGAGAACAAAGGTTGTGCTCTCGCCGAAGGCTTGAGCACACCCAATTAGCTAGCATCGCTACGACATTGGCTAACTGTACTTCGGTAGGCTATCCTCAGTATTCGCAAGCTAGCTAAATTTATGCTGTATCTAAAAACATAGCCCCGAGACAAGCTTTCACGGGTGTTCGCGCGTCTATGTTGCTTCACTCCTTGTGCCTGTGCCTCGTCCATTACTATTTACAACATTAGCAGGACTACTTGGTTGGCTTTGCCTTCTTAACGTGAGAAGTACAAGGTTTGGCGTGAGAACGGCCAATCCGATTAAAAGGTATAGCCTACTTTACAGTTGAATATGAGCTGATATTTAACTAGACCTATTGAAGGACTGACATTTTTTGTGTCTATTCCAATATGTAATGATGGTATTCAATGACACAAGTCTGTGTTCTAGAAAGAGTGTTCTGGAGTCGCAGAGGTCCGATAATATCAGCTTTAATGTTCTCTCGTGCATCAGGGAGTTGTTCTTGCCTACGCGTCCCACCTTCTCGGGTGCCATCAACACCCGGTTTCAAGGTTGTTTCTGAAAATGCAGAGACACAAAGAACAGCCTGCTTCCCACACTCAGTGTGAGACCCAATGTTTAAGCCTGAGCACACTTCTAAGTTCATAAGACA
Source organism: Osmerus mordax (assembly GCF_038355195.1). Lineage (NCBI taxonomy): Eukaryota > Metazoa > Chordata > Actinopteri > Osmeriformes > Osmeridae > Osmerus > Osmerus mordax. The sequence continues at coordinate 10,556,666 of NC_090052.1, forward strand.
GAACTTTAATAAGCACAATGCATAACTTTACTAAGCACAATATATTCTTTAATCCCTCTTTTGATCTCTGAAAACACCAGAGATCAATCAACATAGCCCGGACCAACCACCGCCTCCTCGTCCTGGTCAGCCAGCCCCAGCAACGGCATTTGGAACACCGTCTTTGGGTTCTCCACAGCCGAGACAATGATTCGGTTGCACAGGGACCTGATACACGGGATACAGCAACAATCATGTTGATATTGATATAGCACACTCTTAAGTAAAATAACGGAAACCTTCTTAGTCCAGTACAATTCTAGTGTGGTCAAGCAGTATCACTCTTGACCTAGTCGTAACCCTCTTTTCCGGACTCTCACATTCGTAGCAATAGCAAAAGGTTCACTGGCCCTCCTGGCCCTTCTCCACCAACTCCTGCAACGTACAACGGGATTCTGGAGCAGCACAACACATGCTCCAGTGGTACCACGTACTTCCTTTCCCCAGCACCCTTAGGGCGTGCAAGGTTCTCTCGATTACCTTGAATGGTCCTATCCATAAATGTACAACAGGCTTCCCCGAACATCTGATGATGTATTGGGGCAGGTGGGGCAGGGTCTCCAAGGGGAAGGGGGGGAGGGCAGACCACTCCTAGGTCTGATGAGGCATAGGGGCAGGGTCTCCAAGGGGAAGGGGTAGATCATCCAGTGAGAAAGGGGGGGGACAGGGTCTCCAGGGGAAAGGGGCCTTAGAACAGGGGTTGTATATCCAAAGGTAGTCAGACCCGCCGGTCTGACTCGTCCGTCACTCCAGAGTGGACATTCGACATCCATGTATCCACGGCAGACCTGGACATGCTCACAAGCCCCTTTCATCACATAGATACAACTTTAGCCAAGCTTTTAGAATTGTAATAAAATAAAATAAATTCGAAACAAATAGAAAAACCAGAAATTAGACAGGATATTTTAAAGTTTTCATAAGATCCCTCCTTTCATTGATAACTTTAATCAATACCCAATCTCCTCGTTTGACTCTTCCACTCTGGTTTACTGCTTCACCTGGAACAGAATTTAGCAGAAGACATCTCTTTTCTCTTGAGCATTAGGTTTAAGTTGTGGAATTATGATCTTCCATAATTCAATTCAAATGTTGTTAATGCATCTGGTACAGGACTGGGAAAGACTTCAACATATCTATAATTACCAGGCAGTATTGACCCTTAACAGCATCTAATAAGACAATACATCATCATTTGATATTCAACTCCTATTAGACATGCCTAGAAATGACAATCTGTTTCTTTGTTCCCTTCTTTAGAAAATCAACTGTTAGTCTAATTTCTTTCACTCCAAAAAACCTTTTCTGTCTTTTAAAACAGTTAAGTTTAAGACCAATATTGTTTTAGATTCTCTATTTTACCAAATCACACCTCTTTTTATCAAAGATATGATAAAAGCAATTTTCATTATGCCAAACCAGAATCCGTATGCTTCTTAAATGAAATAGAGACCAAATAATGTTCTTAATGTAGCTATTAACCAAACCTTTTTCCCAACTATATTTTCTATAAAGGTCAGATAGGTAGAACTTCATAACTCGTTTTGCTGCAGTTCAAAACGAGCCAATTAGCTCAAACCATCATAACCACAATTTATCAGACTTGATGAGTCTTCCCAAATTATTTCAGAACTGAATGTTATAATAACCCTCTTCATGCACTAATACCATTTATTAATACATTATCACAGCCTAACTGTTTATCCCAAACAGTATGCCAGGCTCTGATAAAACTCTCAAATAAAACTTAAAACCAAATTACAATTAAACTCCAAATAAAAATACATTTAGTTTTTTTTCTCTTGCTCATTTTTAGCCAAATTACATCTAATACCTTTATCAAAACTCTTAAAAACCGTAGATTTTACTATTTTGACTTAAAATGTTATCCCATATACTTTCAAAGTATATTCATAGTATCCTCTTCAAAACTTCAGTGTTTAAACCAATCACCTCTTCACATCCACAAAACGTTCTCGTTTCATTTCATAACCTTCCATAATCCTCTCTAAACCAATCTTTTATGTAACTTTCTAATCGCTTTCTCATTATTTTTCACATACATTTCCTCAAACCATTCTTTGACCAACACAGCTGGTTAGCGTTTACCGTCTATTCACTTAATTTTGCTCTAGTATAACTCTTCCAATTGTATTAGAACCAATTTATAAACCAGGGGTATACCCTCTGGGATAACCTTTGTAAGATCTCAACGTAACGGGACTCTTTTAGCCCCCACCTTTCTCCATCTCTCCTCTGGATTTCTGTAACTTCTTGGTCAAAGAAAACAAAACCACACTCCTCTCTATTTTTATTCAACACAATCTGACTCCACACAAATATGACTCGTTCAGGGACTGTAACCCTCTTGTACCGGACAGGACAAAGAAAAGTAAAGACACACCACACTCCTCTCTATTTTTATTCAACACAATCTGACTCCACACAAACATTACTTGTCTATAGACTCTAACTATTTTGAGGATACTTAACCTCAGGGAATTTAACAATTTTGAGGACACTTAACCTCAGGGACTTTAACAATTTTGAGGACACTTAACCTCAGGGACTTTAACAATTTTGAGGACACTTAACCTCAGGGAATTTACCTATTTTGAGGACACAACCTCAGGGACTTTAACAGTTTTGAGGACACAACCTCAGGGACTGTAACCCTTTTGAGGACACTTAACCTCTTTGAGGACACTTATCAGGGACTGTAACCCTTTTGAGGACACTTAACCTCAGGGAATTTAACAATTTTGAGGACACTTAACCTCTACCTAACTATTTTGAATCATAAAAACGGTTGATTTCCCACTACTGTTGATTTGACTAGGTACGATGAAACATAGTAATCGTCTAAATTTGGTTCTCAGTTCCGAATAGCAGTACTTTGTATTAACAGGTGTCTGCTTACCTGTTCTTATGTTGGCGCCTGACGATTATGTCTGTCTCCTCGTACCGGTGTATGGGTCTCTCTCCCGATCTGTCGGTCGGGCCGGAACCCTCTGGACTCCCTCTTTTCAGCGTCGGGGTCACCATTTGAAGAACTCAAATTATTTGTGTCTATTCCAATATGTAATGATGGTATTCAATGACACAAATCTGTGTTTTAAAAAGAGTGGTCTGGAGTCACAGAGATCCGATAATATCAGCTTTAATGCAGCAGTTGGAAATCAACAAGTACAGAGCTCTGGGGTTGTCTACGTTTTCCTACCTGCAACAGAGTTTGGGTTGGTTCACGAAGTCCAACTGGCTATCTTTCCCTGGCCCAGCATATCATATACAATGCAATTGAAACACAAGTATCAAAAAAGGGTTGAGCTTGTTCTCTCGTGCATCAGGGAGTTGTTCTTGCCTACGCGTCCCACCTGCTCGGGTGCCATCTCCACCCGGTTTCAAGGTTGTTTCTGAAAATGCAGAGATAGAGACACAAAGAACAGCCTGCTTCCCACACTCAGTGTGAGACCCAATGTTTAAGCCTGAGCACACTTCTAAGTTCATAAGACAGAACTTTAATAAGCACAATGCATAACTTTACTAAGCACAATATATTCTTTACTATGTACACCGATAGAAATGCTGCTAATGCTTGCTAAGTACACAGCAGCCGATGCTAGCTAGCTAGCTAGAAACGTCAACACAATGTTTTTTTCTATCTGTTCTATCTGTCCACTGCAAACACGTATCATATTCTCATGTAGGTTAGTGCATGACATGTGCACCAGCAGATACTATTTTGAAAGAAATTGCTGCATTACAATAATGTATCATGACAGTTTGTATGATTTGGTCATTTATTATCACACTAGCATTTAATTATCATGGCAAACAATTACACTGCACTAAACTGTAAGTGTAAATGTAAAGTGAAAATAACAAAACCAGTCAGTATGATGACTGGAGCGAATATCATTCACGTCTTACTAAAACAGCGGCCACACGAAAGGGAATGAGGAAACTGTTTCATCTACTAAAAAATACAATGCGGGTCACGTGAAAAAAGGATCCAAAGACTCGTAAAAAGACCGAGTCGGGAAATGAACGAATCGTTCGTTTCCTCTAGCTACCACTACAGAGCCTATGCAGGTCACGTGAAAAATGATCCAAAGACTCGTAGAAAGACCGAGTCGGGAAATGGACGAATCGTTTGTTTCCTCTAGCTCCCACTACAGAGCCTATGCAGGTCACGTGAAAAATGATCCAAAGACTCATAGAAAGACTGAGTCGGGAAATGGACGAATCGTTCGTTTCCTCTAGCTACCACTACAGAGCCTATGCAGGTCACGTGAAAAATGATCCAAAGACTCAGAATCAGAATGGGATTTATTCGCCATGAAAGTTTGCACAGACAAGGAATTTGCTTTGGCAGGAAGGTGCATACAATAAACATATAGTGACCTAAAATTTAAATATGTGGACTATCTATACAAAGGGTACATAAACTAGCAGTACTAAGTGGGATTAGAATTGAATTAAATATACAATAAAATAAAATATAAGTTGCCGTAAATTACAATATAAAAATACAAAAATACAAATATTACAAAAAATACAAATGTACAAGATACAATTTTGTAATGCAGTGCAAAAAGCAGTGTGTTTTAAGCAGGAAGTCCTTAGAGTCAGTGTGGTCCCTTGTCCTTGTTGAAGAGGCCAACAGCGGAAGGGAAGAAACTGTTTTTGTGGCGTGAGGTATTGGTCCTGATGGACCGCAGCCTTCTGCCGGAGGGGAGTGACTGAAACAGGGAGTGTCCAGGGTGGGAGGAGTCGGCCACAATCTTCCTCGCTCTCAGGGTCCTCGAGGTGTGCAGGTCCTCGAGGGTAGGCATATTGCAGCCAATCACCTTCTCAGCAGTGCAGATGATACACTGCAGCCTGCTCTTGTCCTTGGCAGTGGCAGCAGCGTACCAGACGGTCATGGAGGAGGTAAGGTTGATGAACCTATCTTTTACGTGGGAGTCGTAAAAAAAAGTCTGCAGAAGTGTGTTGACGAACACACATAGAGGTAGTGTGTTGACGAACACACAGAGGGAGATAAATTCACATGTTATATTGTGTTATGTGTCTTTTTGAGACCCTATAGGATTAGAATATGTTGGGTTCGTGATAGTTTGAGAAATTGTAGGCTTTGGTGGTTGTAACAGTTCTTATTTATTAACGTGGCCTAAACGTGATTATAAGTCCCGAGAGTAAAAGTATACTAGTGAGATAATCAGCTGAGTGTTTACAAAGGGTTTGAGTCCCTGAAGGTGAAGAACAAAAACCAAGAAAAAGTTAGGACGAATCCTGAGGGATTTTCAAAACAAAGGTTTGAGTTTTTACACGCGTGTTCACGTTTATTTTTGTTAATTGAAAGTTATGTTTTTTGAGATTAAAAGAAGTAAGGGTAACTAATGGTGTCTACTATTCAAGCTATATACAAATTACAAAAATCTATTTTTTGGTTTGAATATTTGTAATTTACGATTGTGCAGTTGGGGTATATTTTCATTGAAAAGTTGTGAAGTCGGAATTTGAAAGTTTTTAGACAAGAAAAGGGGTAATTGTGTCTTTATTTTCTGGCTGTTCCACAAACAAATTTCGCCGTGGTTCATCCGCAGCCAGGGGTTTTGCGGCAGGATGCGCAGGCGCATGAGGTTTTGCGGGACATTTGCCATTCCAAAGCTAATGCAGAGCGAGTTGACATGCTGTTGGAAAACATGTAGGCAAACACGAATTGCTAGGAATGGTCAATCCAAAATGCGTGTTTGGGAATTTGAGCAAAATGTACGTGAATGTCCGGAGATGTGTCATCACTGTTGAAAGTTTTCTGTAAATTGGGGGTGAACTCTCGCAAATCAGAGGGGTTCGTGACCGGAAGTTGAGTTCCGAACTGGTGACGTACAATGTTTATCGGTTATGACACTGTTGGTAGAGGAGAGACGATTGACTTGTTATATTGTTTTACAAAATTGTGTTAACCGTTATATATTTGATGTTAGACTTTACATCGGTCTGATTACCGCCAGAAGGCATTTGTTTTTAAAGACGGAGACATTCTGTTTTGAAAATGCTAATGTTAATTCTTTGACTGAATTCTCCACTTGAAAAGAGGCGCAATAGCGGAAGTTGATTCTTTCATTGAAGCTCATTCTGCGTGCAGTGTCCCACACCCGTCACGAGTGCAAAAAAAATTAAAAATAACATAATAATATCATTTTAAAGAGAATTTGACGTTGAAAAGAGAAATGTAAAAGTGGTTTGAATTTGACGTTGGAAAACAGATATGTGTGTCTGTTTCTTTGTCAAACTTGAGAAAATATTGTGAGTTGCCATACTCTTGATTTGGAAATTATGTACAGACCGATTTTCTATATTATGAGCTTGATTCGATGTTGAATAATTAGCTGGAAATTTAGTTTTTTGGGTAGGATAATTGGTAAAGGCCAGTTTTGGCAACAAAAGCGATATTCATTTGAAGAATTACAATCCCGGGGTTTATTGCAACTTTTATAGAAAGTTATGTGTTCAAACGGAAATTTTATGTTGTTTAAGGAATATTTTTTGTTTATGTATTGAATTTATCTGGAAATGTTCGATGGTTTTTATTTTTATTTTGTGGGAGTTCACAGATGTTACTGTTGTTTAAAGAAATATGTAAAGGGTTCTGAAGAAGTGATTAGAAAGATTGAGCCAGTCCGAGGGACTGAAGTGTATACAAGGGGAACTAGTTCGAGAGACTGAATTGTGATTGTTGTTAAGGGCAAAGGTGCTACATATGTGTGTTTATTGCTGCTGAGATGATTTGTTGAAATGTGTTGGGTTTGGTGGTATTCATATTTACCTATTTAAATGGACTAAAGGCCGCAATATGCTTCGGCGTCTCCGTTTACGGATGGGCGGGCGCACGGATACGGACGGATAGACTGCGTTTATGGTTCTCCGTAGGCTGTGGGTGCTGAAAACAATTCACCGCCAGAAGAGTAGGTGGCGCAACGGCTTTTTGTAAATCGTCGTGGAGTGTTTATTTACCTAGGTTATCGAGAAGTCGGAGCAAATTTACAAATTAGCCGTTTCATCAATAAAATACGCACATTTTCAGCAACTACACTGCCCATTTCTCGTCACATTTTAATTCAGATGCTGATTTACATGTACTGTTTAGCTGAAATATGAATTGTGAAGACTTACAGCAATGGCGGTCAAAGGATTCTGTTCCTCCTGTTTATCCCGGCAACCCCGCCCCCGCCCTTGACGCAAGCGATTCTTAATACTGACCAATCACAGCCAAGGGGGTCTCCGTAGCTCTCCGTCGCTCACGACGGATAGTTAGAAAATTCAGGAGGTGCACGTTGAGCTCTCCGGGGCTCTCCGAGGGCTGACGGAGAGCTCGTAGAGGGCGTTCCTCGGAGAAGAGGGCGTTCCCATGTGTCCGTTTTTCGAAAAACGCAGAAGCATATATAAGCCTTTAAAGTTGAAGCCTTGTCCAACCAGAATGCTAATACATGTGTAAACTGTCATTCTCTGACGAGTGATATTAGGTGCATATGTAGATTTCAGAGCCTAATTTTTATGTTGAAATTAAAATAGTACTAATGGTTGATAGAATTGTAAAGGTTCTGTTGTAAATATAACTATGGGTAATTGGTTTACATGTTGTAAGAGGGTAGAATTGTCCCTAGAAAGAAATCCGAAGGCTGACATGATTCTAGCGAATTTGCCCGTCCGCTGTCTGTTGAACCAAGTCTTTTACAAATTGCTAGGATTGCTGGGATCTGAGGAAAAATCCAGCCTGTGACTTTGTTGGCTAATGGCTAATGGTGAAAACGTGGATGAAGTGCATTCTGCTCTGTCCTGAGACAAAGGAGAGTCCAGGAAGTTGAATTTGCAACTATGGCAACGATATTTGTAGCTAAAAAACTTACAGACAGACTCAACAGCGATGGCGGCGGGTAACAGGCTAGTAAAGGAATTGCAGCTTGACATTTGAGATCCAGGATGAGTAACCGCATGACGCATGCGCAGATGGAAATTGAGAAATTGACTAAGACGCAAATTTAGAGAAATAGATACATTTGGAGCGAATTTTACATATTAATTTGGTTATTTTCGAAATATGTTGGGTGATGAGTATTTTGATACATTTGCTAACAAGGTTTTTGTTTGTTTGAGGACATTTTAAATGAGTTTCAGAAATTCAGAGGAAAGGTGGGGGCTAAAAAAGACTCCCGTTACGTTGAGTTTTACAAAGGTGATCCCAGAGGGTGTAATTCTGCATAATTATGTGAGTATTAATGGTGAAAGATGTGTCCGTTTAGATGAATTCGAAGTTTGGTGGTTAACAAATGTGTAATAATTTTTTTTTTCTAATTCCTAGCCAAACAGGGAGGTTTTAAAGCCTTTCAGACCAGAACTTGTATTTACGAGCGGAAAATCTGTGACGTCTGATGGTACTCAGTAAAATGCAGAAATTAAACCCCTGGTTCATAAATTAGTTCTAATTGAATTGGAAAAGTTAAACTTTAGCAAAATTAAATGAATAGATGGTAAACGCCAACCATCTGTGTTGTTTAAAGAGAAAAAAGAGGTTGAGAGTTTTTCTTTGTTCCAGAGCGTGCTGTCTGTTTGATTCGAGTTTGAAATGCGCGCTGATAGACATTGTTTATTTGAGTTGATTCATTGAGTACTAACAAAGAGTAATTGAGATGGCTGGTAAATATGGCAATATTCAAAGGTGTATACATTACATGCTTTGATAAGACTTTTGAGGAGTTAAAGAATAAGGTTTTGTTTTACGGGTTTATGTTACTCTTGTTGAATTGTGAATTTAAAGGTAAAAAAAAAAAAAGGGAAATTATTTTTTCTTTTGTCTTAAGGGCATTGTTGGATTGACGTGATTGCGAGTCGTAGCGTAATTCTAGCATGAATTACTTATTCTAAGAGCAGTTTTAAGGGTGCGAACATGGATTTAATGAAACAAGAGAACGTTTTGTGGATGTGAAGAGATGATTGGTTTAAACACTTTGATGTTCTGAAAAGGGAACTATGCATATGCTTTGAAGAGGTATATGGGCAAAATAGTCAAATCTAGAGGTTTTGATAAAGGTATTAGATGCAATGTGGTTATGAAATGAGGAAGAGAAAATAATTACAATGTACTTTGTTTGGAGTTTGACTGTAATTTGATTTTAAGTTTTCTTTGAGAGTTTTATCAGGGCATGGTACAATGTTTTGGGATAAACAGTTAGGCTGTGATGAGGTTGTTTTATTATGGTATTGGTTCATAAAGAGGGTTATTATAACTTGTGGTTTTGAAATAATTTGGGAAGACTCATTAAGTCTGATAGATTGTGGTTGTGATGGTTGGAACTAAGTAGCTTGTTCTGGACTGCAGCCAAAGCAAGTTATGAAGTTCTACCTATCTAACCTATATAGAAATATAAATGGGGTATAAGTTTGGCTAATGGTTACATTAAGAATATTTTATGGTCTATGTTTCATTTTGGAATCATACAGATTAAATTCTGGTTTAGGGTAGTGATGTTAGTTTTCCTCATGTCTTGGAAAAAAGAGAGATTTGATTTGGTGAATTTAAATACCAAAAAAATCAAATAAAAGGGAATCTGAAATATAAAGGTATTCATTTGAAATTTTCCTAAAGGTTTTTTGAAGAAAAGATAAGAGACTAAAAATTGAGGTTATTCGTAATTTGGTTGTTTTCTAAAATAGTTTTATTCTATACAAATTGGTTCAAAGGTTGGTTGATTCAGTGTAAGCTTGTTAATTCATAAAAGGGAAAAGAGTTAAAATATTTACTGACTGTAAAATACGTCATTGGTGTTACATATGATTTTGGGAAAGATGGAAACATGGGAAGTTTCTTAGTTTGATCTGGGACACAACTTGCTCTATGCAAATGTGGGGCTCACTCTAACAATGATGATTATTCCACATGGAAAATGCTAGTGCTGATACTAGCTGGAGTAGTTTCTAGACTGCCTGCATGCATTGATGAACTAACTAGAATATGTTTTTGATGTTGATATGTTTACAGGAAGTGATGAGATGATGTTGCTATGTCCGGATGAGCCTAACATGAGAAATTTGGGCTTACAGGACTCTTTTGAGGAAGATTGTTGTGTGACCTTGATACAACATTTGTTACAGATTCTGTAAGGGAAGCGCAGGCTTCTTAGAGAGGAAGAGATGACGTTTAGGAATTTATGATGACTGACCAAACAGAGTGACTATGGGGGTTTTATGGTTTTATGAATTTAGCTTCAGTAGTTTGGATTTGTGGTAGGACTGTGAGGGTCTAATATGATACTGCTGAGTTGAAAATATTGGACTGTATTTAACACAGAGTGAGAATTTTGCTTTGTTTGAGTATATTTTACAAGAATTACATAATACAGCGGACAGATGGAGAAAGGAATGGTGGAATGGAGATTCGAACTTGGACTAATCCACAAGAAAATGCGTTTTGGAAAAAGGAAGGATATGAGAATAAAAAAAATTGAGGTTGTATGGTCTGCATAAAACATTTATATTGAGATTTTGCTCAGTTAACACGTGGAAAGATCATGCCTCTAAAGTTTGCATGATATCATGTATGCATCATATTTCCATTATTTTAGCATACAAGAGGATTTGTAATGGATGCATAGTCATTTTGTCAGTACTTCATATGTGGGACAAGTATTATGAGAAAAGGAATTTAAACACGATAAGCTTCACAGTTAAGGTTAGAGAAACCATTTGAGTATTGATAGATGGATTTTGTAGAGTTACATTTTTGGAGAGGTGATACTGTTTAATGATTGTTGATGGTTGTTGGATGGGAAGAAGTTTTAGACTTCTCAGGGGCTCAGTGGTCAAGTTTTGTTAATTTAGATTATTCTTCGATGGGATTTTTCTTTGAGGGTATGTAATGATAATGGGTCACACTTGTTTAAGGAAGTTATTCTGGTGTTGATAGGAGTCAACATTGTGTTAATCACTTCAGTTGAATGAGAGAACAGAACGTTGAAGACTAAGTCAGACGACAAGAAGTCAGTTACCTTTAACTGACCTCTGTGAGAATGTGCTTGTTTATCACTGTGCAACCTTTTGGAGTCTACTTTGTGTGAGATTCCTATGACTGGACCGCTGCATGATTTCATACCAGAGGACTGGATCGTGGTGAAGGACCTGAAACGCCTGGTAAAACCCAAGGTGGACGGGGCCATACCAGATTCTCCTGACGACTAATCCGGCGGTTAAGACCGGAGGGAAGAACAACGTGGATACGTGCTAACCATTGTAAGCGTGCGCCCTGCCTGGAGACGGAAGGAGAGGATACGCATTCTGCGTAGTACCAAGGAAAGTTCAGAGTCTGTGCGCATAGTGCAGTTCTTTGAAAGTTGCCCTGAAGCAATTTGATCGTTGTTTGCAATTGGTTCAATTAGGCTATCCTGCTTGAAAGAAGATTATCTACAGCCAACTGAAGATGGCATCCGTTCCAACAACCTGGACTTTGTGGTATAAGGGGTACAATGGGTTTTGTCTTGGGAATGGCATTTCTTATTGTGTTTCCAAGTTTCAATTGTTTCACCAGTAATGATGCAGCTGTTAAAAAGAGATGTGCCGGCTGCACGTTTTGCATACAGAAGTTGAAAGGGCTCCCTGGCCTGCGTAAAATCTGATTTATCAGTGGAAGTCTGGTTGTTGTTGATCTTTTTCTGTTAATTACAGTTTTCTTAATGATGTATGCCTAGCATAAAACGCACAAGGCATTAATAAGTAACGTTAAGGGGGGAACAAGATGGCGCTGTAGAGTGAACAGCATTGTAAGCCAGCTCTAGTGGCATTTATCAGAGTTTATAGCGGTGAACTAGCGGTTGCTAGCCCAGTGATGGAGCCAAATATTATTCAAGCTTTGGACAACATCACTGACAAACTCACTATGGTGATCGACACAAAAGTTTCCACAGTCTTAGAGGCCATTAAAGATCAGACAGCACAGTTGCAAGCAATTGCAGCACGCGTAGGGGAGGCTGAAAAAAGAATTTCTGATATCGAGGACACAACTATAGCCTCAGAAGCTAGGATAGCATCCCTTGAAAAACAAGTGCGCGACATGTTTGAGCACATCGATGATCTTGACAACCGAGGTCGTAGATGCAATGTGCGTGTGGTTGGCATACCAGAAGGCTCCGAAGGGACAAATCCAGTGGAATTTTTAGAAACGTGGATACCAGAACACCTTCAAATGACTGTGAAAGATGGTCGTTTAAAGCTTGACAGGGCTCACAGATCATTGGCACCGAAACCCAGTCATAACCAGCGTCCAAGACCATTTATACTGAAGTTTCACAACTTTCAAGACAAACAGCGGGTAATGGATGCGGCACGGCGGCTCGGATCTCGAAGTCAAGATGATGCTACGGCCAGAAAGCCCAAAGTTTCCTTCTTCAATGACTACTCGGCAGAAGTGGTTCGGCGGCGGAAGGCATTTGATGACACGAAGACCCGACTAAGGAAAATGAACGTGATCTATGCATTGCTCTATCCGGCTACTTTAAGGGTGACAGTCGATGGTAAGCAGAAGAGATTCGACTCTCCGAAAGATGCCGCTTTACTCGCACAGTCATTAGAAGAAGGACGCAAAGGTATGCCAGACTGAAGACTGGACTCAGACACTGATTTTTGAAGATTAATGTGGTATGTTACCTCCTGTTTGAGTTTATCTATACATAGACTTTATATTTTATCTGCCAAGTATAGCCACTGTGAGTAGGCTGACGTGTTGTTGTTTTTTTTTGTGACGATGGTGGTGAGGAATGAAGATTGGGTGGCAAGCTCTTTAGTCTTGCCGTGGGCGATGTTTGGAACTCCCTGCAGGTTAGGTAGCAGGGACAACCCCCTTGAACATTTAAGTTTAATTTGTTTATTTTTGTATAGTAGTTCTTGTTCACATTACTTTTTTTGTTTTTCTTCGCTTGGCTCAGTGACTGCACATGTCGTTTTATATGTTTTAGGATTCATGTTCTCAGCATACTTTCTCTACATAACGAATAAAATTGGCCTATATGGCGAGTAATACGTTACGTCTATGTACATGGAACATAAAAGGGGTTCATAGTCCTGTTAAAAGAAGAAAAGTACTGCGTTTTTTGAAAAAAGGGCATATTGATATTGCTCTCCTGCAAGAAACACACTTGGATGATGAAGAGCATCTCAAATTGCAGAAGGAAGGTTTTAATCAGGTGTTTTTTTCCTCATTCACCTCAAGAAGTAGAGGAGTGGCTATATTAGTGAGAAGGAACCTTCAGTTTTCATTGCTGGACTGTATTAAAGATAAAAGTGGCCGATATGTTATTGTAAAGGGCATCTTGCAAGATACAGTTATATCTATACTGAACGTGTACTACCCTCCTGCTCACCCCTCTGACTTTATAACTAAGGTATTCTTGGACTTTTCTGAGATTCAGTCAGATATTGCCATTGTAGGTGGAGATTTTAACTGCATACTAAACCCACTTATTGATAAATTACCTTCTAAAGCTATGTCTCTTTCACCACAGGCTAAGGCACTCTGTTCTATTTGTGAGGATTTAGGATTTGTTGATGTTTGGAGAACAATTCACACTTCTGATAAAGCGTATACTTTCTTTTCTGCACCTCATGGCTCTCACAGTAGGATTGACTACTTTTTCATGTCAGGTCTCGCGATGCACAGGGTTTTGTCTTGCTCTATTGGTAGTATTTTGATTTCTGATCATGCCAAGGTAATTTTGGACCTCTCCATCAAGGGTGTAAATAGTGGAGTGAAGTTTTGGAGACTGAACACATCAATCTTGAAAGATCATACATTTGTTACTCATTTTACCACTGAATTTCAGTATTTTATCTCCATTAACGCTCGATCCACAGACAACCCGGCCTTATTATGGGAAACTGCTAAAGCATATGCTAGGGGGTTGATTATTTCCTTTTCAGCAAGTAAAAAAAGGCAAAAAAGAGAAAAGCAGAATCTGTTAATGGCTGAACTTAAAACTAAAGAAAATGCTTATGTTGAGTGCCCATCTCCCACTATTTTTACAGAAATATCTGCAATTAGAACAACCGTAGACAACCTTTTAACACAAGATGAGGAAGTCAAAGTCAGATTTATTAGACAAAAGTTTTATGAACATGGGGATAAACCTGGGAAATACCTAGCATATCTCACAAAAAAAAGAGCAGAGTCACAAACCATTGCAGCCCTTTGTGATGCTCAAGGCAGCCGTATATATGATAATAAGCTTATAAATGACACCTTTAAGATATTTTATCATAATCTCTATAGTTCTGAGCAGCCAAGGGATGCGTCTGTTCTGATGGATAAGTTCTTTGACCAGCTAAACTTGCCCACTATACCATCAGAACATAAACTTGCTCTTAATTCACCCATTTCCAGAGAAGAGGTGTTTAATGCCATAGGAACTCTTCAGAATGGGAAAGCTGGTGGACCGGATGGGTACAGCAGTGAATTTTACAAAGAGTTTTCAGGCATATTAGTAGACCCTTTAGTCAGCATGTTTAATGATGCTTTCTCAAATAAAGAGTTACCCCCGACCTTGAAAGAAGCAAATATCTCACTCATACTGAAAAAGGGGAAATGTCCTGAGTCCTGTGCCTCTTATAGGCCCATATCCCTTCTAAATGTAGACAGGAAGATCTTGGCAAAAATGTTGGCTATACGCCTTGAAGGTCTCCTACCTAAAATTATAAAAGAGGATCAAACTGGTTTCATAAAGGGGAGAAACTCTTATAACAATGTTAGGCGTCTTCTTAATATCATTCAGGTCTTCCAACGTAGACAAGTTGATGGTTTAGTGCTTTCTCTGGATGCAGAGAAGGCCTTTGACCGAGTTGAATGGTCATATTTATTTTACTGCTTGGAGAAATTTGGTTTAGGGGATAATTTTATTAGATGGGTCAAGGTCTTGTACGATAATCCTCAAGCAGCCATTCTTGCTAATGGACTGAGGTCTGACGGTTTCCCTGTGCATAGAGGAACAAGGCAGGGCTGCCCATTGTCCCCCCTGTTGTTTGCCATGGTTATTGAACCATTGGCAGAGGCCATAAGGACAATACCCTCCATCCAGGGCTTACAAATAGACAATGTACATCATAAGATAAGCCTTTATGCCGACGATGTCTTAATTTATATTTCAAGTCCAGAAACATCAATACCTGTGTTACTTGATGTTGTTGGTTTATTTAGCTAATTTTCTGGATATAAAATTAATTTGACAAAATCAGAGGCCATGCCGCTAGGGAGCCTAAGCTCAATACCTACAACACTGCCTTTTTTCCCCTTTAAGTGGTCCCCAGGGGGCTTTATCTATTTAGGTATATTCATAACCCCTACATTTGAGCAAATGTATAAGGCTAACTTTGTTCCATTGTTTGAGAAGGTGAGGCTAGATTTGGAGCGGTGGAACTCTTTGCCAGTCTCCTGGCTAGGTCGTATAGCTCTTATTAAGATGAACATATTGCCTAGATTGCTTTACCCTATCCAAATGATCCCAGTTTTATTTTCAAATGGAGTCTTAAAAAAACTAAATGGTTGGCTTAGTGCATTTATATGGAGCAAACGTAGACCAAAGCTAAAGATGGCTACCTTACAACTGCCAAGCTCTGAAGGTGGATTAGATTTACCAAATTTGAGAAAGTACCAGCTCTGTGCTCATTTGCGATATATATATGATTGGATCGTAAATGAGACAGCCTCTGTCTGGCTGGATGTGGAAACCTCCCTATCAAAATACCCACTGAAGAACCTGTTGTTTGTTAAGAGTTTTAAAACTGTTAGGTCATGCTGTGACAATATTGTTACTCTCAATACAATTAAGGCCTGGCGACTAACACGTAGACTTGAGGGGAGGTCAAAACTAACATCAGTTTTCACTCCTATTTTGAACAACCCCGATTTCCAACCAGGACTTCTTGATGCTGGCTTCAGACAGTGGCAGGATTGTGGCATTTATGTGTTGAAAGACCTAATTTCTGATAATACATTAATGTCATTTAACCAAGTGGTTGAGAAATATAATATCCCCAGACAGAGCTTCTTTCGTTATTTACAGATAAGACATTATATATTGCACAGTACAACCCTAATTGATAACCCTGGTGCATCTCATCTTGAGAAAGTACTGTTTGCAACACCTTGGAGATTGTCTATCAGTCTACTCTACGGAGCTATGCGTACTCTGGCAACTGTGGCTTTGCAAGAGCTTAAAGAAAAGTGGGAGAGCGAACTTTCTGTTACAATCAATGACAATGAGTGGGACGATATTTGGGTCTACGCTAAATCAATTTCAGTCTGTAATCGAGCCAAATCTATACAGCTAAAATTTTTTTCATAGAATGCATATATCCCCCCAACCGCAGACATCATTTTAATCCAACTTTGTCGCCAATGTGTCTTAAATGTAAAACAGAGATTGGTACTCTAACCCATTGCCTTTGGTCATGCCATAAACTGCAAAGATACTGGGCTAATGTTTTGACAGAAATTGAAAAGATACTTGGGCAAAACTTACAGATGGATCCAATGTCTCTTATTCTAGGTCTCCCTTCTAGATATGTAGTGTTAAAAAACCAGAGGCTCTTCTGTATTCTTACATATGCAGCTAGGAAGAATATATTATTACAGTGGATAAGCGATAGACAGCCAACTGTTAAGGGCTGGCATAATGTTTTGTTTGATTTAGTACCTCTAGAGTACCTGACATGTGTGATACATTCCAAATCTAAACAATTTTATAAAGTTTGGGAACCTTATCTGAATTATTTAGACCCCAACGTTTCTGACATTATGTTACAGGGATTTTTTGAAAAGTCGTAAGAGAGAATACTTTGCTGTGTATCTGTTTTCTTTCTTTATTCATCATTTTTATTGTATGTGTGTAGCTGAGCTGATGTTGTTGTATCTGTGTGTTGTGTTTGTGATGTGTGTGTTTGTTTGAAGTATGGTTGTGTGCTAAAAAAAATTTAACCAATAAACATATTTACAAAAAAAAAAAAAGAGATGTGCCTACGAAGTTTAAAGCTAGAAATCAGGTAGCTGCAAGATTAGAATAATGTTTTTGCGTACGGCTAGCAAAATGTGGATTGTATTAATTGGGTGTGCTTTGCCTTCGGCAAGAGCACAACCTTTGTTCTCTCACATATTATTGGGTGTGCTTTGCCTTCGGCAAGGGCACAACCTTTGTTCTCTCACATATATATTATTATAATTTATTTTTTAATTTCTTTTTGCCCCCCTAAAACTCAGTCAATATTTGGCCTACATAGACAACGTAGGTGTCAAAAGTTTCGTCTTGGTAGCGATTGAGTTGCTTCTATTGGAATTTACGTTCCGTTGCATGGTTTAGGCTTAAGTGAAGTTTTTGTGGCGAAAAGTGAAGCTAACGGTGGCTAATTTGCTAGCCACAGTCACTGACGTTACTAACGTCACTGCGTCACTAACGTCACGAAAACACGTGTGACTACCTTTGGCAGAACATTCGTTTCGCATCTGTTAACTTGGGGGATAGCTAGGCTAACTATAGCTTTACTGCAAGGCAGCTGCAGAAACGCCACAAGAAAAGAGGCCAGGGTGATAACTATTTACTCATTTTACTTTGTGATATGACACACAATTGTGATGTGTAATGTACAGTATAAGCTGATATTATTAAGGAAGTACGCTGTAGCTTACGCGAGACACACTACAAAAACATCTACAGTACACAGCTGTTTAGGAAGTCAAACGGCGACAGAACATGTTCGGCACTCCCCTTACTTAAATCAAAAGTCTATCTAACTACTAACCTGAACTTCATTGCCACAGTCTAAACGTTGTCAATCTGTTCATGAAAATAATTAATTTCAGCTTAAACCGTACAACGGAACGTTAAATCCAATTCAACCAACGCAATCGCTACCAAGACGAACAGTAGTCTAGTACTTTACCGTAGTAGTACAATTTACCGGGGCAGCTTCTCCACACAGGGCTATATCGCATTTTGCGTTGTTACTGACAATGATCGCTACCAGTGAGCTTTTTATGAATGAGCGATTTTCCACTAAATAAATGTCAAGCTTATTTACGTTTTGGGGGGCATATTTTCAGTTAGCAGATGGTACTGTTTACATTTACATTTACATTTAGTCATTTAGCAGACGCTCTTATCCAGAGCGACTTACAGAGGGTACAGGGACATTCCCCCGAGGCAAGTAGGGTGAAGTGCCTTGCCCAAGGACACAACATCAGTTGGCATGACCGGGAAGCGAACTGGCAACCTTCGGATTACTAGCCCGATTCCCTCACCGCTCAGCCACCTGACACCTGTTTGAATCGCGATTCCATCTTCTACTGCCGGGTAACGTCGTAGAATAATCTCCAAAGGGGGTTCTTTATTAATGAATGAATGCAATGGGTAGGCTAAATGCCTGAAAATATCATGAGAAGGGAAAAACTTAAAATGACGTTTAAGTCATAGAGATTAGGTCAATTTTTACACCGGTCTGCCAAATTTATTAGTTTTTATTCAACGATGAGGCTGCCTCTTGCAGGGGAAATGAGAAGACATCTATTTCATTCTACACTTCACTCGTATTTTGAGTTGTAAATGAGCAGCAAAAAAAATGCTTTAAAATCTATGTAATCTTTATAAATAATAAGTATGCATTTTTATATAAAATATACAGAAATATCAGTTGTAAAAATGACATTCAAAAACGGATCCCTGTGCAACCGACACAAGCAAGCACACCCTACAATTTCCCCAGAAATTGTACCCTCTCTAGTTATACATATTATAATCAGCAACGTTTTATTAATTACATGGTGGATACGATTTCTGGGTTAGAGAACAATGGCTAAGAGCTTTTCAATTCAGATGGTGAACTATAGTCCTTTAGAGAATTCTGACTGGGTTTCAGGAAGAAGATGTTAATGTGAATGATAGTATGAAATCAGATTTACAGATGAAGGTATTAATGTGTTTGCTACTTTTGTTGAGGTTTGAGTCTTATTTTTCTTAATGGACTTTTTGGGTTTATGTTGTTTAAAAAAATGTTATGGCAGTTTTTGACATAATTACAATATCTATGTTTCTTTAAGCGGTAAAAAGTAAGTTCCTTTGTTATAGACAGACGAATGTTAGAAACTGAGGCTCTGTGGTGTGGTTTACTCTGTAGAATGTACACTCAGATTGTCTTAAGGTATTTATGGTGTTGTTTTATGATATCTAACTAAGAGCCAGAGGGTCTTAGTTAGGTCTGGGGGTTGGGGGAGATTGTTATCTCAGTTGAGCGAGCTGACCTAACCTTTTGGCCAAGGAGATTGTGTCCTGTTTGTGTATCATTAACCATCTCCTCATTTAGAGAGGGAGCTGGGGCATCAAAGAACTGTGGGACACTTGATGTGGAGTCAAACTGTCACTGAGTAGTGCTGGCCAATCACAGAGACCGCTATATTGATGGATTGACCATCAGAAGAACCATTTGTTCTAAGTTTATATAAGGCAGGGTTTTAGGGTTGTTCTTCACCACTCTCTCGGACGACCTGTAGGTTACATCTGCATGTCTTTCGCTATGACCGGTCCAGAGTACTCTGTTAACTCTTAAATTGTACAAACTAAATAAATCATATTGAAACCGCCATCTTGACTATTCAGATCTACACAGTGCCACTAGAATTTTCCCACGTCAATCCTCCATAGCTTCAATGGTCCACTGTTTTGATGTCCTCACAGCAGGCTTACAGCGCTTTAACTTCTGCCTGTATGCAGGAATCAGGTGGACCATGGCGTGGTCAGAGTGACCCAGTGCTGCTCGGGGGACGGCATGGTATGCTTTGCTGATTGTAGAGTAGCAGTGATCCAAGGTGTTTCCTTCTCTGGTAGGGCATTTGATGAATTGTCTATATTTTGGGAATTCTTGAGTGAGATTGCCTTTGTTAAAGTCGCCTAGCACAATAACCAAGGAATCTGGATTTTCATGCTCCACACTCAGTATCTGGCTGGCGAGCACACGTTGAGCCTCGTTGACGCTAGCCTGCGGAGGCATGTAGACACCAACCAGAATGAATGATGCAAACTCTCGTGGCGAGTAAAAAGATCTACAGTTAATAAAAAATGATTCCAGATCAGGAGAACAGTGCTGCAGAATCACTGTCACATCTTCACACCAGCCACTGTTAATGTAAAAATAAATACCACCGCCTTTCGTTTTGCCAGAGAGCACAGGGTCACGATCCGCTCTCAGCAGTTTGAAACCTGCTAGCTGTAGCGCAGAGTCTGGGATCAGTTCACTCAGCCATGTCTCCGTAAAGCACAAAACGGAAGATGAATGAAAGTCTCTGTTTTTCCACACCAGTAGCTGAAGTTCATCCAGTTTGTTGCTCAGTGAACACACGTTGGAGAGAAATATCCCCGGTAACGCTGTGCGTGCCCCACGCCGACGGAGTCGCACCAGAGCACCGGCTCGTTTGCCCCTCCTACGACGCTTCGCTGCTAGGACAAAGCCGAGTGTGGCTTTGACTATAATTCCTACTAATTCTGCCGCTGGAAGCAGAAAAGTGGGAAATAAATCCATAGGAGTTGTAGTCCTGATGTTTAGAAGTACTTCTCTTGTTAGAGAACCCCGGAAATCTTGGCAGAACACTGAATTAACAGACAAAACAAGACAAAAAAGAGCGCACCTAACGACAGAGGCAGCCATCATCAGCGCCATCTTGGAAGAGGATAAGTAGAAAGACCGAGTCAGGAAATGAACGAATTGTTCCCTCTAGCGTTTCCTCTAGCTACCACTACAGAGCCTATGCAGGTCACGTGAAAAATGATCCAAATACTCGTACCCGAAGACCGAGTCGGGAAATGAACGAATCATTAATGTTAACTTGGACGAGCCTATGCAACAGTCCCGATGCGCGGCCACGAGAAAATGAACGAATCACTCTTTGAGAAGACTCGTTACTCTCGAGTCCTTGTAAGGATTCGTTCAAAATGAACGAATCGTTCACGAACGACACATCACTAGAAGCTACGTCCCTCGCTGCCTAGTGCCTACCTCCGACCCAGATAATGGACGCTATTTCAAGCCGAACAAAACCGTATAGAATTAGTATTTATTTGTTCAATGAGTGAAACATACAGATGCATATAAATGAAATGTTCCCCTGAGCTGTAACAGTAAAAATGGACACCAGAGACAGCAGACAGTGAGCTCTCCAACTAGGCTACTTCTAACACATTAGCTACCATTTCACCAAAATACCATCATTCTACACCGAGTAGCCTAATATCAATTTAGCGGTTTGCACTAACTCATAGCAGAGATACCTCTGGAAAAGTTATCTAGTATAATTATAACAAGCATACAGAACTGAGTGATGAACTGCTGGCGGCGGTGGATGGTCCAGGTGCGACCGGAGGATGAACGGCCGGAGGGGCGATGCTCGGTACGGCTCTGCGCTGCAAGAGAAGCCGTGTGTTGGTGAACCCCATCTGTCTCTGGTCCATGTTAAAACTGTCCGCTGTGAAATGGTCAGTGCAGAGGCGGCTGTTGGAGTTTATCCGAAGCTTTCCATGAGCGTGTCTCTTCACAAAATCTATCCACCTATTTTTCCTTTCATTAGCAATAGTGAACTTAAATGGCGTTGCAGTGCAGCTGTAGTTCTTGCATCCAGGGAAGATGCAGTTGCGGGTGGTGGGAGACATCCTGAAGCTAGCTTGCTAGCTGATGTAGGCTACAATAACAGTACAGCAGGAGGAGCCATTCAGTGATCTGACGTAGATAGGGCGAAATGACGTAGATAGGGAATTTTTTGGCTCCGCCCATTAAAACCTGATCTGAAAACGGAAGAGAAACTGTTCTTCGGTTTAACTCCACATTTCAGTGTGACAAAGTTTTAGCGCTTTGCACATGCTTTCAGGAACTCATTTCACATGTATATAATGTACTTTGAACCTTAAAACCTTCAGATTACTAGCCCGGTTCCCTAACCGCTCAGCCACCTGACTCCCTCAGCTTGCTGGTAAATAACACAAAATCAGGTTACTTAACCTCAAACCTTCTCTTTAGTTCGCCCTCGGTCGCTGGAACTCTAGAGCAGTCTCTGGATGGCAGGGAACTGTCGACCTCAGCGGCGGCAAGGATCAACCCAGCACAACCCAACGCAATTTCTAAATTTCTTCCTCTGGCCGGTGCACTGTGCCTCGCTAACGTCTTAACGGCTACACGCTCCAGAGGCAAATGGATTAATGAAGGAGTCAAATCAAAATGCATGATAAGATGATTATTAGTTCTGTGAATTACTGTTTGCCAATTATCTTTGTAAACGTCAGAGTTTGTTGAATTTTAATAAAATATTCACTTAATTCCAAACGTCTTGACGATTTCCTCCACAATTCAAATGTCCGATTCCCCTACACAATTCAAACGTCTTGAGCCCGCCTCTCCTTAAATTTCATTGGTTGAATCTGTAAACCAATCATTTTCCTTTCTGCCCTCAGAACATGTTTGAGTTCGTAAAACTCCTATCTGCCAAAAAAACACACATCCTTCATGTAATGAAATCAGTTTAGGCCTCACAAACAGTTCCTGGGTCGCGTCCTTGCAATTGTCATTACGTCCTGTCTCAGTATTGTACCCCACATTATCCACATACAAAAGGCCTCATTGATTATGTTCTCTTTGTCCGACAGCATGGCACCCTGATTACATGTGCTGTGTGAAATACATTTATCTGATATCCAATTACACTAGTGCGCTTCTGGCTCTGGTCTTTATCAAGGCCCCTTCATTACAGTGGAGAATGCCATCACAGGGGTCATGACCCCTACATATCAAAATGAGAAGTCACTCCACCCAATCATGCAAATGATTGATCAGCATCAGCCAAGAGAAGTGCTTTAATCTAAATCAATAGGAGGGCTATGGTCGATCAATATGCAGTTTAGCTCTGATTGGACAGCTGGGTGAGTTTCCTGGTAATTTCTACTGTATGTGAGGGGAGAAGAATCTTGTGATATTATTGACTGTCTCAGACTCAGCTTCATCTCATTAGGATGTGAAGACGGCAAAGTCACACAAATGAAGGTTAGCGCAAGTTCGGTCAGGAAGACCAAACTCTGGACGCTCGGCCTGTATGAAGCTTAGCGCAAGTTCAGTCAGGCAAGTCCGAACTCTGCACTCGGGCATACACGATAATGTTCCACTATTCACTCCCCCCGCTACGAACGCTCTCTCCTTTTCCTCTTTTCCATGCCGGGCTGTCATCTGGGTTTCAGAATTCAATTAGCCGTTCTCTTCTAGCAATTAGCGGTGACAAACCTTCCCCGTAGCTGCCAGCCTATCATAAGGACGCCGTGCCTTTTAAATACGTTTCTCTCTGTGTAGTTTGTCCATGCTACCAAAGTGCGCGACCCTCCACCTCCCCGTCGCCATCCGGTCCCTTCGTTTCCTGCTCCTTGGCTGGGTCGTCGGCTGCCGCCACAGCCACCAGTGTCTGGACTCCGTGGGGGATTCCTCTTCGGATGCTGGGCAGAAGCCCTTTGATCATTTAATTCCCCATGGGGTCTAAGCTCCAAACACTTGTAGTACATTTAGCATCTCTGTAAATAAACATCTCTTTACTCATCCCAGGTCTCTCCTGATTTAAATAACCGTGCTGTCTCAATAAACATTCCCCCTCAATGCCTGGACCGTCATCGGGGTTCAGCTGTTCGATCAGCCGCTCACTTATATCTGATAGCACAGCCTTCTCCGTTAGCCTATCGTACTGCTGCCATGCCTTTAAATATGCCCCTGCCTTAGTTTGTCCATGCTACCATTGTACAAGACTCTCCACCTCCCCATCACCGACTGGTCTTCCAGATTTCGTCTCCTGTCTGTCTCTTAGGCTTGTTGTCTAGCTGGGTCGTCAGACACTATGTTTGTCTAAATCTCCTCTTAGCAATTGCAACTTTACTCATTCACTGGTGGTCTCTCCTGGTTGAACTGTAGGTCTGTCCTTTGACAGGACATTTGAAGAAAGCTTGTATAACAAGTGTTTTCTTGCTTACACAGAAAATAATCTTTGGTCAATAATTTCTGTTTTGTATCGCTATCAGACAGGCTGCTATCGTGTGGTGCTCAGTCTGGCTTTTTCCTACAGAGCAAATAAAATTATTCCTCATATTCATGGCTAACCCATTCATGTTTGTTTTTCCTTCCCCTGGTTTTTCCATCCTTCTATCTCTCCTCGGCCTGTGAACGAGAGCAGATGGAGGGGCGGGAGCCGTGCCATGCCAGGTGGGAGAGAGATGGAGGGAGGGAGGTTAGCCACTGGCTGATCCTGCAGTC
This sequence comes from Osmerus mordax, assembly GCF_038355195.1. Lineage (NCBI taxonomy): Eukaryota > Metazoa > Chordata > Actinopteri > Osmeriformes > Osmeridae > Osmerus > Osmerus mordax. The sequence goes on from NC_090052.1 coordinate 10,581,056, forward strand.
CACCCCAGAGAAACCTGCTCTGCCCTGTGATAAGATAGAATTGACCTTTCAGAAAAGCTGGCAAAGAAAATAAGGTTGAATTTTTCCTGGTCTTTGACCTTCAAATTGGCCGCTGGACTGTCTGGTCACAGTCTGGCAGAAAACACAAGATGTGGAGCTCCCATGAATTTGTCTTTTTAGCTTTCCATTGGCGTCAGCCTCCCTCTTAACCACCCCTCTCTTTGTCCCCCCAAGCCCCCCTTTTGCCCCCCCCCCCAACCCCACCTCAACCCCCTGCCCTGCTTTTCCTTTTTCTGTTAGGGATCAGTTGTAATCGCTGGAAGGACATCAGATAGCCATGCTGACAGTTCCCACTGGTGCCTGCCCAGGACAAACACAGAGGGAAGAGGGTCGGCCCCTGGCTGCTCTGGTCCCATCCTCCACTGCTGAGACCCCAGCGTAGACACCATGGTCCTGGTGTCTAGTTATCATCACTACCTTTCATTCTCCTCACAGGGACTGGCATCTAGTTAAGGTTGGGTTCATGGTTAAACTCTGCCATCTTGGTAGAGTTCATACAATATGTTCTACAAAGGAGAAGAACGCCAGCCTCCTGGTGGTATGGCTCCTCCCCTTTTTTATATTTTAACCCGAGAAGATTTTTGTCAGTGTGTATGTGTTGAGTGGGAGGTAAAGAGCACTGGCCTGTGCCAGGCTGCATGCCTTTTGGAACCAGACACATCGAGGAGATTCAACACACATAAGCAGGGAAGCAGCTTCCATTTACATCTCGTCCTTTACCACACTGACATTATACACAGAGACAAACAAAAAGAAGCTGTGTGGTGGGGGTTAGAATGTGGTAGCCAATGTAGGGACGTGTACTGCGGCAGACTTCAATGTTGGTACCACAACTAGTAGGGAGTCAAATGGCTGAGCGGTTAGGGAATCGGGCTATTAATCAGAAGGTTGCCGGTTCGATTCCCGGCCACGCGAAAATGACGTTGTGTCCTTGGGCAAGGCACTTCACCCTACTTGCCTTGGGGGAATTTCCCTGTACTTACTAAGTCGCTCTGGATAAGAGTGTCTGCTAAATTACTAAATGTAACTAAATGAAGGACTGCCGTCAGCTATACAACTTTGTACGACACAGGGGAAAGTACACAACACAAACTGGACATGAATATCTAATGAATTCTAGAGGGTTTTAGACAAAGGGTCTAAAAGGGAGTCAGGTGGCTGAGCGGTGAGGGAATCGGGCGGTGAGGGAATCGGGCTAGTAATCCGAAGGTTGCCAGTTCGATTCCCGGTCATGCCAACTGACGTTGTGTCCTTGGGCAAGGCACTTCACCCTACTTGCCTCGGGGGAATGTCCCTGTACTTACTGTAAGTCGCTCTGGATAAGATCGTCTGCTAAATGACTAAATGTAAATGTAAGTACTCCCGACTAGTCCAAACACATGTTTTGCCACAGACAATATTTGAAAATGGATTAACTTCCATGCCCTGTTTGACAAATATTTGAGCCAAACAGGTCTGTATCTTCGTCTATCTTATATCCTGCTTAGGTTTAATGATTTGTACTGTAGTGGAGAATGCTGGACAGGGAACTAGCTAAAGTGCTTTTGTAAGGCCGGAGACGCTTGTGTTTGTCCCCGGCTGTGAAACAATTCGATTTGATGGCAGGGAGATTGGCTCGTTAATATCTGACTCCAATTAAGAAAAGTACATTACCTGTAACCTCGAGCGCTAATCAGTCGAATGACATGAAACTCGGACGTAGGTAAAAATCGTATGCTTGTTCAGGGCACCGACTTTAAAGTAGCCCATGCATACTCACTAATCAGCCGTTTATCTCTACCATGGATATGGACTTAACCACCATCACAGTATGCAAACTTACCCCCAGAGGCTACTATATTACATCGGAGCATGGAAAGCCCTACTGTAAGTGACTCAGAGGCCTTAAAATCCTGTAAAGTGGAATTAAAAACGAGTTTCAGGTTCACCACACCACAGAATAATGTGTTATTAACTACTCGGTACGGCTCCGCGCTGCAAGAGAAGCCGTGTGTTGGTGAACCCCGTCTGTCTCTGGTCCATGTTAAAACTGTCCGCCGTGAAATGGTCAGTGCAGAGGCGGCTGTTGTTTATCCGAAGCTTTCCATGAGCGTGGCTCTTCACAAAATCTATCCACCTATTTTTCCTTTCATTATCAATAGGGAACTTAAATGGCGTTGCAGCGCAGCTGGAGTTCTTGCATTAGGGAAGATGCAGTTGCGGGTGGTGGGAGACATCCTAAAGCTAGCTAGCTAGCTGATGTAGGCTACAATAACAGTACAGCAGGAGGAGCCATTCAGTGATCTGACGTAAATAGGTCGAAATGACGTAGATAGGTAGTTTTTTGGCTCCGCCCATTAAAACCTGATCTGAAAACGGAAGAGAAACTGTTCTTCGGTCTAACTCCACATTTCAGTGCGACAAAGTTTTAGCGCTTTGCACATGTTTTCAGGAACTCATTTCACACGTATATAATGTACTTAGAAGCAAAACATGGAATTTACTTTACAGGATCTTTAAGTTAAAACCTACTTCGAAAGTGTATGTCTGGCAGAAACCTGGCTTACCTTCCCTCTCGTGAGTCTGTCTCAGTGCTTCACAAAGTGGTGGAGAATGCGGGCAGCAACGAGCACCAGTGAAACACCCAATGCCTCTCCCGAAGACGGTTCCGGGAGGGACGGGTATATCCCAGACCCCACCAACCCAACAGCGGTCCTCACTCACCTGTTACAGGTGACGGTAGAGCAGCAGCGTGCCACAACCCACCTGATGGCCAGGCTTGGCCAGATAACAGAGGAGCTGATCCACATTCGTGTCGCTGAGGGCGGGGTTCGAAAGGCTGCTCCACATATCCTTGTACATAGCCAGGAGGGCCAGAGGCTAAGAGACTTAGCTTTTTCAGTTTCCTTATTATTGTATTTGTTTTACACCAAAAAGGTGCTATTAAACACTCTAGGGCTTACCTTCTCTCTCGCGAGTCTGTCTCAGTGCTTCACAACAGTTAACAATTAGGCCTACTGTTACTGTTTACAATTATATTAGATCCTCCATTTAGAACTAAGGGTTTTTGCATAAACAAGAGGAGACTGCATTTAATTAATTTTTATATGATGTAATGATATTATCAGGAAGGATATTATCAGGAAAGTAAGTTTGTCATGTGACGATGACTATATTTAAATGTATAATGCAATATTGTTGACGAATAAAAACGAGACGAAATATGGTTTACAAAATAAAAATGAGACGAAATGTTAACGTTTTTTTTTTTTCTTGTTTAGTCGAGTTATTATTATTAGCCAACTCATGAGGCTGTGGTTAATGTGTCTCATTTTAACGTTAGCTTTTGATGTTAGCTTTCAACGTTAGCCACTGGAGCTGAAAACAACTGAGACAAACGTGTGTGACTAGCGTGTTTGTGTATTTGTTTGTATAAGAGTGTAAAGTGGGTTCTTAGATCCTACCATGTGTGCTAAGCATCCCTTGTTGGCCAAGTACTGTAGCTAGTTTTGTCATTCACATAGCAATCACACTGAACTGAATTTGGCTTCAACAACATGACTTTGAATACCTTAATCTAGACCAATACATACATTTCAACAAATGGTTTTGGAATTAACTTGCCTCCCGAGATTACTGCTTAGACTACTTCTGTTTTGATTAAAAAGAGACTAAAATACAATTTTCATTAACTTAAACTACACTAAATGTCATCAGTTTTTGTCGACTAAAACTAGAAGAAAATAGTCATGGATAAGTCTGACAAAAATAAGACTAAAATGCTCAGACTTTGTCGACTGAAACTTGACTAGACTAAAAAGAGTATCAACGTGACTAAAACTAATAAAAACTAAAATGACAACTTGACACAAAGACTAGACTAAAACTAAAATTAAAACAGGCCGCCAAAAACAACACTAACTCCAAGTTGGAACCAGGAAGATTAGCACTCTGGGTGGATAGTGATGTAATATGGAAACAGAGCATTTACATTTAGTCATTTAGCAGACGCTCTTATCCAGAGCGACTTACAGTAAGTACAGGGACATTCCCCCTGAGGCAAGTAGGGTGAAGTTCCTTGCCCAAGGACACAACGTAATTTGGCACAGCAGGGAGTCAGTTGGCTGAGCGGTGAGGGAGTCGGGCTAGTAATCCGAAGGTTGCCAGTTCGATTCCCGGTCATGCCAACTGACGGTGTGTCCTTGGGCAAGGCACTTCACCCTACTTGCCTCGGGGGAATGTCCCTGTACTTACTGTAAGTCGCTCTGGATAAGAGCGTCTGCTAAATGACTAAATGTAAATGTAATCGAACTGGCAACCTTATGATTACTAGCCCGATTCCCTAACCGCTCAGCCACCTGACGCATGAATTTAGCATGTGTGATAACATTCAGGAAATCTGGAACCGTCACACTAAGCCTACTGATCCACACTTCCTCTCTCCCTCCAGGACTGTGTGCATCTGTGTGTGTTGTGATGTCAGGACAAAGGTTTTGTTGACATGCTCATCTGTTGATGGAAGGGCATATGGCAACAGCAGAATGGTGGGAATGAGAATAAGAGAGAAAAAAGAGAAAGAAAAGGAGATAGAGGAGAAAAAAAAGAGGGAAATGACATGTGATTACAGAGAGCGGACAGAGACAGAGTCAGAATGAGAGAGCGTACAAAGGTGGGTTAGTCAGACAAACTAAGATCACAGACTAATGTCTGATTATATTTAGTTAGCTGTCATGGTTTTTTCATGTTTAATGTCAAGTGCCAATTTTGCAGAACAGGTTACTGTCACTCCAACCATGCTTGTGTCACTGTCCCTTGCTTGGGGACATACTATGCTGGGCACACTAACACTCACCGTGGACACTGCACACACTAGTAACTTCTAATCACTAAATCTAGAAAACATAACCAATACCGGGTCTGATGTCTGAAGTAAGCCTGTAACTGTAGCCAGTCAGGCAGTTTTCTCTGCATTGGTTTGATATGTTTTATGTAATGTATTTTGAATTAGTTCAGATTACTCCTGTCCTCATATCAGATTATGTCTCTCCCAATCTGATTCATAATCATTAGAGGGATTAAACGATCTGACTCTAGATCAGAGCTAATTGCAAAATCTATATAATCCCAGTTTGTTTGCCAGTCACACCGGTCTCCTCAGCAGTTAGCTCTGAAATGGGTGGGGCCTCTGAGACCAATCTGACCAGTCAGAAGGAGGGGTGGAGGAGTGTTTATACCCAGCAGGCCTTGGAGGTGTCCTATTGCTCAACAATGTTCAGTTGGGGTTTGCTGAGAGGCCTATGGTCTACGTGGCTGCCAGCTGACCAGACAGTGTAGCTTTCACTTTAGCCATATATTTCGTTTTTGACATGCTGTATTGGACAGTTTATGAATTGAAGTGTGACAGGAAAGGCAGAGAGAGAAGGGAAGACATGCAGCAAAGGGCCGAGGCTGGATTTGAACCTAGGCCATATCTTTATGAGCATGTGACTCGTCACCGAAAGTTACAACTTTGGTCTCATGCCAAGTCCACACTACTTACCAGAGCTTTGCAAACACCTCTCTGTTAGAAATGGCCTTGTTTCTGGGAGAAGTATGAAGGGTATCTTTGATACAGCAGAGACGTTATGCCGTCGTATTAAATGCATTACATGAACAATTTATGCAGAGTAGGAATGTTTCAAACAAGGACTGAGTGTTTTGTATAAAGGTTGTTGACACAGCAAAGCAGCAAATTGTGAGTAAAGCCAGGAAAGTGTCCAAAGCAGAACAAAGGGAACAGAGGTCTAAAATTAAAAAGAAAGAGACAGAAAAGAGAGGGAGAGAGAGACAGGAAGAGAGAGAGAGTATGTGAGAGAACAGTTTTTCTCTCAGCAACATTTGATGGTGGCACTTGACAAACCTGGCAGAGAGTGAAACATCAATACTCATCCACCAACCTTTGTTGCTGCTGGGAGGAAATGGATGTTAATCTGGAGAGCACTGGAGGACGGCTAAACCAGCCAATTGATTACAAAGAAACACCCAAATCTTCATCTCATTATTAATCTCAAGGCCCTGGGTGTTCTTAAGTCTGGCTACATCTTCCAAATGAAACCCCTCAGAACTGCTGTACATTTCAGAGTATTGACATTTTCACTGTTTGGCATGCCAGCCTGGTCCCTACAAAGCCATTCATTTTAATGTTTGACACTCTTCTTAATGATTGGACTGTAAATCACAATGCGGGCGTGATAGCATTGACATTACCAATTCATGCAATGAAGGAGATTGCTGAGTACATACTCATAATGTGCAGCTATTACACCACAGAGAGTACTGATGCTGATTATATGCTTTTTTTCTATTTATTCTGTCTCTTCTCTCTTTCCTCTCTGTATCACATCATCCCTTCATCCCGTAAGATGCAATCGTACTTTATCAGCGCTGAACTGTTGGGCGGATTTGTTAAAAAAGATTATTTTTTTTGAAAGTCTGCACTCAAATGTGTTTAATACAGTGACATGTTGACAGATCTCAACTGGTGGGTAGACTCAACACTGTTGACTCCCGGACACAGCAGCAGAACACTTGCAGTAACTCAATCAATCTTTGTTACACATTTGTGACATAGATCAGGGCTATCTGAAATTAAATACAATATATACTATATTGGATTCTGGATCATAACAAAAGCTACTACAAGCTGGGATGGATACTTAAGGCATGAGCTGTGTGGAACCTTGCCGACTCCTGGCAGTTTTACTCTCCGGATCAGAGGAGGGATGTGCTGTTCAATAAAGAACTCATAGCTCCAGATCATTAGACACAATACATGTACCTCATGACTCCAGCATGGTATCATTCATAAAAAATGCAACAAGGGTCTTTCAAGCTGAAAACATACTTTGATACCCCCTTTCCACCAAAGTGAACCGGGAGCTAGTTCGGAGCTGGTGCTAGAGCCAGTTCAGAGCTAGTTCAAGATCGGAACCTTCTAAGAACCGGTTTGCTTTTCCACGGGCTAGAGATCCACCACAGATCCACGTCATTACGTCACTGTATACGTCTCATCTTTCCCAGCAACGCTAGCGCGGCTGCGCCAAACACAAAGCAGAGCCCTTCTAAAGGCTGTTTATCAATCCGAAGAACGCTAAGAACGCGAGGTTGAGATGCATGTTTTCTTGGCTATTGCGCAATACCCTGGACGCGCAGCAGTATGACAACACTGGCATTATCAGCGCAACATTTTAGTAACTTTTGCTGTATAGTGCTTGTGAATTACATTTGTGTTAAATATAGGATCAATAGCTCATAACATTTGTGTTTGTCATTTCACTCATTTGATAGGATTATGATCAAATGCAGCAACTAGTGTCTGTACTGCACTGCGATGCTAGCTAGGTTATCAAAAAGTCAGAGCACATTTTCAATGAGAAATTTCATCAATAAAATAAGCACATTTTCAGCAACTAAACTGCCCACTTTCGTTAAATTTTCGTTTCATTCAGATGCTGATTTGCAAGTATCGTTTAGCTGAAATATGAATTGTAAAAACTTAGAGCAATGGCGGTCAAAGGATTCTGTTCGTCTTGTTGGTCACGGTAAACCCGCCCCAAGCGGTTCTTACTTGGGTCCCAATCTAGCCCAGCTCCGAAGTGGTGCTATTTGCGAATCACGTACGAACCACTTTTCTGGTTCTCAGTGTGTCAAAAGAGAAATAACTGGTTCACGATTAAGCACCGGCTCCGAACCGGCACCCAAAATGCGTTGGTGGAGATACACAACTCCCACTATACAAACAGGTACCAGCCTTGCGGAGGTGTTGATCCAGCTCAATGACTGTGGAGTGTGGAGACCAACACCTTCCCCCACTGTCCAAACATTCCATGGAAGTCCATACTGAGCCCTCACTAGTCCCAGACCTGCAAGGTATTTCAGCTGGCAGGATGTGTGGTGCAGGGGCACTTCCTAAAACAGCTCACACACGTATAATTGGGCTTTTGTTGACCCATGACATGAGAACAACACTAAAATTTACTCCTAGTTGTTACAACACTTCAAGAATCATGAATTTGAGACAAGAACATTTGTTTGTTGGAAGTCCACTGCAATTTCATCATAGCTCTTTATTACTTAGCTTCCTTGTCATTTAATGTTCGTCAGGTCTGGTTGTTATTTTCTTCCCTAGGAGCTGTGCTGGTAAATACCCAGAAGGAGGGGTATACTGTCTGGACCTGTGTTCAGTCATGGCATCAGCATAGCAGACCAGTTAGCCCAGATACAGAGCAGCACAAGATCTGTCTGCAGGAAAGGGTGGGTGGTTGACACCACAGGCGAAGACAAAAAAATGGGAACCATTGGCCCCTAAGGCAATATGTGGGAAATAATATTATGCAACCATGCAGCACTCTTTTCTTAATGGACAAACATATTCTATACATTGTCAATCTAAATGTTACGTCATAAATAAAGTTCTGAACATATGTTAATCTCTGACTAAGTATCTTTTGTCAGAATCATAATCACAACAACCTTTTTCAGAAATGGAGACGTGGTCACAATTCTGCTCAAAGACCAACGGACAGTGAGAGATGTGGATTGCCTGGTCTCATAGAGCTAGCATTTTGACATGATAAACACAAAAGCAGCTGCATTCAGTATTTACACGCACTTTGTCATTGCTTGCTTATTATCCAGCTGTAGCAACACTCAAGTGTCCCTTTATGTCCAGTCTGTTCCTGGATTTGGTAATACTGTTTGCTTCAACCCACAGCTGAGTACCTCAGCATGTTCAATATCGACACGTTTGTGTGCTAAACATCTGAACGAGGTGTAATGGGGGCCGTCCGAGCTGAGGGGATCTTTGTGTGGCAAGGTTGGACGTAGGATCAACACTCCTAGATGGCACTTTAACCTGGCATGAAGATGGTTTCTAATTGCAGCAAGCTCTCTGAAGGCTCTGGAAGCCCCCAGCATTGATTATAGTATGTTCAGAATGCCTGGAGGACGAGAGCGAGTCAGCGCTTTTCTCAGGTCCAGTGATGGTGCAGGAACAGCTTTCTCTCTACCTCTTTGCACCTTTCACACCTGATAGGAGGGGATGTCAACAAGACTAGAATAAAATAATTGTAGAATGGTTACATCTGATTTTATGGAGTTAGATAAACTGAAGTTCGGGAAGAAGACAGCGCACCAAGACTCCTCCTTCACTCCAATCAACTCATACGCATCAGCCCAGCTAAAGCACGGAGGAATGCGACCGAACCTCAAACTTCCCGTTTTCAATTACGAGTTCTGCATAAAGTATCTTCCGTTACTCTGGTCCTTGTACTAGCATGTTCTTGTCAGGTACTAGAATGTTGTCTTGTCAGCTTGTCATCTTGCGTGTTACCCCTTGTCGCTATTGCTGCCTTCACTGCTGCATCTGCTCCCGCTTCTGCTCCTGACTCATCTTGACTCATCTCCCAGCTCCCGCGGATCCCCTCCCGGCTGGAGAGGCTGTCCCGTCCCCAGCGTTCCGGCCACGTTCCCTAGACCCCCGGTCGCTCCCCGTTTGGTGGTACTCCGTGCTCCTTGGTCTCCCTGGGTCCCACACCTCTGCCTCCTGTTTCCGGGCGTCGGTTCTACCGTCCTCCACGGTCTCCACCTCCAGGGCCTTCTGCTCGGGCTCGCTCCCGGGATCGCCCTCTCTTTGGCCTCCCCTCCGGCTGGATCCGAAGGCTCGGCTCTTCCACCTCTGCTTCGGGGACTCCAGGAGCCGGCGTGCCTCCCCCTCCTCAACTTTCCCTCATCCTTCAGCTCACCCTGTAGTTCGGGAGCTCCGGGTTTTTCACCTACCACGTCCGGTTTGCCTCCGAGGCGGCGCCAGCAATTCAACAAGGCCACCTTCAACGGGGCTCCAGGGAGCCTTCAACAGGGCTCCCTGGACAACAAGATCTATTGTCGGGTTTTCGCTGCCCAGTCTGCCCTGCCCTGCTCCCTGTGCGGTGCTCCTTCCCACCCTGGAGTGCACGGCCGTGGCCGAGGCTCTCAGGAACCACCTGGATCTGGCATTCGTGCGGTATCACCTGGACGGCTTCATCCTCGGCTTCTCCCCCGGCCTCGTGTCCCTGCCCACCTGCTTCTTCAGTTGCCACATCCTCCGCTCTGTGCTCAAGGCCCCCGATGTGGTGTCTTCTCTGCTGGCCAACTAGTTGGCTCAGGGCTTTGTGGTCGGCCCGTTTGCCTCCCTGTTCCCAATATACCAGGTGAGCCCCATTGGCATCGCCACCAGGAAATCCTCGGGCAAGTAGAGGCTCATCATCGACCTCTCTGCCCCCCGTGGCGGCTCCGTCCCCGGCATCAATAACCTGATCCCTAGCCCGGACTACTCCCTGTCTTGCTCTCCATCGAGCAAGCCATTTCCGCCTGGCCGGTTGCAGCACCTGGCTGGCCAAGTCCGACATCACAACCGCCTTCAAGGTCGTTCCCATCCACCCCGACTTTTGGGCTTTCTTTGGGGTTCACTGGCAGGACTCGTACTAAATTACTTTGCCGTCCGCCTGGCATTCGGATGCAAAAGCAGCCCATGCATCTTTGACTGTCTCTCACCGCATCAGGCTTGGCTCTGCTACCAGCCCCGCCTCGGTAAAAACTAACTCCCTCTCCCGTCTCTCCCTCCAGTAATTCAGACTTTTGGCACCAGAGGTGGACCCCCTTCCCACTCCAGTTCCTCCGTTTTCCTGTTCCACCTTCCCATGACAGCACCCCTCTACGACCTTCCCCTCCACACCAAAGAGGCCATCCTCCAAGGTGTGTCCCCCCGTACAGTCTCCACCTACTGAACAGCCTGGAAGTGCTTCAATTCCTTTCACACTGCTCACCACCTCACCTTCATCAGCTTAATTTCCCATTTCCGCCTCAACTCTCCCCTCAGCCCCTATGAGTCTCTGTATAACCTGGTTTGTTCCAAGTCAGGAAGTGGTGCCTTACCCTCCAGCCCACTATTCCCCACAGAATCAGGACACGTCGCCTCCCGTTTCTGGTTCCACCATCCTCTCCTCCCCATCCTCGCCAAATCAGGTATCGACCCCTCACCTTTCCTCAGCACATGCATTCAGGATCGGTGCTGCCTCCTTGGCTTCCAGCCAAAGTGTCACCGACCACACCATCCAGCTCATGGGTCGCTGGTGCTCCCAGGCATACCGCTCATACGTCAGGACCAACCTCCCTGACCTTCACCACACTCAGGCACGCATCAGCCTCGCCGCAGCCCGCTAGGTGAGTCTGTTCCTTTTGGGGATCTGCTTGAGCTGTTGCTCGGCCGTGACCCACTAGGACTCTCTGCCACACCCGCTCCACCAGGCTCGGCTCTGCTACTAACCTCCACCAAACGCTCCAGCCTCGGCTCTGCTTCCAGCCTCCACCAAACGCTCCAGGCTTGGCTCTACTACCAGCCTCCACCAACTGCATTAGGCTTGGCTCTGCTACCAGCCTCCTCCACTCAATCGGGCTTGGTTTTTGGATTTGTGGCTTATGGCCGTTGTAATACAGAACCATGGTTTACACCATGTTCAAGCTGTCCCCTGGTCTGGTGGGGAGGTGTGGTTGCTCAGGTGGTACCGGTTCGATTCCCGGCCATGCAAAAATGACGTTGTGTCCTTGGGCAAGGCACTTCACCCTACTTGCCTCGGGGGAATGTCCCTGTACTTACTGTAAGTCGCTCTGGATAAGAGTGGATAAATGTAAATGGCAAAGAGGGGGGAAAGATTTACTGGTTATTTAACGGCCTTGTACTTTGGCAGTCTGCCACGACTCTGAGGGTCATGAGTTAAAATTGAGAGATGAGACCACACGTACACACACCGCTTTCATACACTTTTCATTTGCAATAATGATACGACAGGTGGCCATAGGATGGAGGCCGGCTGTGCCTGAGTCTCATTGCTCTATGTAAAGACCATTGACATTGCTGTTCTGTACTGCAGGGACAAAGTAAATAGTGGATGTGTTTGTGGCAAAGGGTTGATAGAAAAGTGCAATACTGACTGTAAAGACTTAAGCATTGGTGCAGGAATGATATCATAAATCTTTTGGTAAATGCACACACACATACTCACATACTACAGGGATGGAGGACTTGAGGATGTCATTATATTTAATGGGGTTGTTAGCGTGTCCTTGGAGATGGGCTGGACTGTGATGTAATCACAGATCTGGCAGACTGAGACTCTAAATTGAATAATCCTTGGGATGAATGACATTGTGATCTCACAACACAACAATACCAAACAGATTACTTTGAGTATTTTTCCCCCAAGGGGCTCCATTGAAAGAGTAACAGACGTCACCAGAAGGCTCTTTCAACATCATTGGGAGTTTGACGCCAAGGCTGTCCTCATCTGTGTATCCACACATCACAACCAGTGCAAGATTCTAACCGAGTAGTCATTCAATTTCATCCTTGCCTAAATCATGTTTTTGGTCAATCGTATCATATTTGACTAATCAAATCCCATGATAAAAGGTTCCTTCACGTCTTTGATGTTCAGGCCAACTTTTCAATGACAAGCTTAGTAGGCTCTGTAAAAAATATCAAGTGGGTGTGACCCTCTGGACTGTAACTTGAGACCTCTTGCCTTGACCTTTCCTTGACAGGAATGCCACTGACAAGCAAATATCTTTGGAAAATAAAACGTAGGATTAATTTGACTTGTTTACAGTTCATTGACGATATTGAGCATCTATAGGGTGTACAGAAAGGGTACTGGGTAACTCTTTACGGGGGTATTACATCTGTATATGTCATGTGTAACATGTAAAATGTAAAAGCTATGGCAAAGTGTTTAAAGGTATGCTGCGTTATTTGACTGCTATATTTGAGTAACTAAATGTGTGCATGCATGTTGTTGGCACAGATTTTCTCACACAAATGTTGCTGCAGTATGTTATGTTTTGTAATTTGTGTTTTACATTATGTAGAAACCATTTTGTGTAGTATCAGGTATTATAAGCGTACAATTCTAGAGACAAGACAGTCCACAAGGCCGAAACAACATACTCAACAGTCCGTGATCATCTTCAGTGTTGCTGAAAGTCCCATGGCAACAGTATTATGATGCTCTGTTACACTTCTCACCAAAGGTCACTGTGTACTAGGTCACTGTGAACAGTGTTAACAGGAAACGCTTGCTTCTCATTACATTTCTGCATCAAGCTTATTCATACGTATGTTAAGCAGTAAGACGAGCTCTCTCTCATCAGCAACGTGAGATTCCCATGCCAGGAGGGCTCAATGCTGCTGTGTTATTGGGACCTTATTCTCTTCTTCAGCACTCATATTTCACTTTGCTGCTTGGGTCAACATATTTTGAGCTTGCAGTCTTTATATTGATTGTATCTGCTCTCTATTTCATGCGGGCGAGTTGGAGGGAAGTCACATTCCTCGGGTCCTTCGTCCTTGAGAGGGCCTGTGTCATTATCTCCTCATAATCTTTCATCCATCAGTTTGAGACCAAAGTGCTCTTTCCAGAAGGTGCTTACTAAAGTCAGTAGTGTTGAGCACACACTCTTATCATACATATTTGGTGCTGTGCATAATGATATTGGATTGTGCCATGTGGTGAGGTTCTGTCTTTAAGGTAATTTCATGGCATGCCTTTTGAAGCTTAGAATATTTCATAGCATAGAAGCAATTGTGTCACTAGATTTCTTTATTAATTGTATGACAATATATCTGATGATAAGTATCTTTAAATCCACAAGTGGCTGTTATGTGGATGTGTGTGTGCTCTTCCTGATGTACTTTGTCTGATAATGACTAATAATGATCATCTATAATTTTCTGCTGTTCAAATGCACAAACACACTACCAACAGTAATGATAGGGTTTAGTGATTTAAACAATGCACACAGATAACAGCACACAGGAATAGAAACAAATGTGCTTCCCAAACGCACATTGATATCTGGTATTATCATCCCTGTCATCTGGTACCAGGGCAATTTCCCTGCTCCTGAGTCCGCCTCTCTCTCCTACTTTTTTCCCTCCCCCTCTCCTCCTCCCCTCACGTCATCCCCCCACTTGTTCCTCTATTCTGTAACAGCCTATGTTTTTATAATGCAAGAGGTGGCTGACACGATTCTGCTGCATGATGCGGAACCCCCCTTATCACACACACACAACTTGTCACGCTGGTTTCTCGGGCGAGTTACAAAACCCAGAGCCTTGATTGGATGAAAGGAGCCGTCTGCCTTTTGACGGAAAGCTGAAACATTACGCAGCTCAAACGAGATGGAAATACCCTGGTCAACTGTGAAAGGGGGAGGGGGGGGCGAGGAGAAAGGATAAAACTTGCACTCCTCTCTGCAGCCTTTCCTGACTTCCCTGCCTCATCCCTTTCCCTTCTCTGTCAGCCCCTCCACACGTTCATACCCTTTTCTTCACTAGTCGACCATGCAGGTTTCCTGGTGCCGGGGCTGTCACTAACAGTTGTCATTGTTTACGTTTATCCAGTGGGCCGGCCGTGTGTGTGTCTCTCTCTGTCTCTCTGTGTGTCTCTCCAGTCGTGCAGGAAGGTGCAAGAGAGAGTGCTCCTAGCCTGGAGGCTCACTTCCAGAGCACTGGCTCCAAACAAGGACTGCATTCTGAAGCCAAGGGAGAGAGGAGAACTAGCCAACTACACTGGCTGGCCTGGTCATTCAGGCTGGCCTTCAGACAACACGACACGATCAAAGACTGTGCTTCCCTTGCCATGGATGACCCACCCTCTGCTGAGTGGCAATGATTGGTCTGGGTATAGTTCTGAACCGAACATGTGCAACAATGTAACATTGGCAACATTGGGCTGGATTTGGATAATATGTGTATTTTTGTCAAGACAGTATCTTTGAATAATTTTCATTGTTGTTTACAGAAAGAAGAGTGAGAAGGAATTAATTATGTCTAGTGAGGAACACATGTTTATGTACTGTACAACGATACATTTACATTTAGTCATTTTAGCAGACGCTCTTATCCAGAGCGATTTACAGTAAGTACAGGGACATTCCCCCAGGCAAGTAGGGTGAAGTGCCTTGCCCAAGGACACAACGTCATTTTGCACAGCAAGAATCGAACCAGCAACCTTCTGATTACTAGCCCAATTCCCTAACCGCTCAGCCACCTGACTCCCAACATTTCTACCTCTGTACTGTATCTCTCCCTCATCCTCAATCTGTCTGTCTGTCTGACTTTATTTGACCACTATGCCCCATATTCACTTCCACACAGCTTCAACATTTCTGTAGAATTATCAAATGTATTCTGTAAACTAAGTGATCAATGGACCACAGTCCAGGTAGACATGATGTAATGTAATGGACACTTAGAACTTAGCACTCAAAGTGAACCTCTTGATCCCTGTTTTGGAC
Organism: Osmerus mordax; assembly: GCF_038355195.1. Classification (NCBI taxonomy): domain Eukaryota; kingdom Metazoa; phylum Chordata; class Actinopteri; order Osmeriformes; family Osmeridae; genus Osmerus; species Osmerus mordax. The sequence goes on from NC_090052.1 coordinate 10,596,464, forward strand.
ACAGTAGAGTGGTCACTCGTAACAACTGTAGCATGGACTGGTCTAAGATGGTGTTAATTGATCAGTATTGTCTGTTAAAGATTGTACTATTGTCACCAACAGCCAAAGCATATCTTACCCAGGGACACATACCGTATTTCTTCGAATAAACGTCGCCCTTGAATAAACGCTGCACCAAAAATACACGTTGTGTAATAAATGCCGCCCTCGGATAAATGCTGCACCAAAAAAATCTGAAAACGGTTATTTAATTGGTTAAATTCAACCCCAGTATCTATTACACATGTACATAAGTTTCTGCACAGCTTTCTGTTTGAATGCTAACATGTATGCATGTTTAGGCATGCAGCTTCAGATTTCTACACAATGTAGAACACTTGTATAAGACAGTTGTACTACCAACGCACATAATTGATAGCCAATGAGAAAGGGAGTTGCCGCACTCATAGACAAACAAAGAATAGACTAGGAGGTCAGCAGTAGTAAATGAAACCTGCGTTTAAGCTGCATGATTCATTTATCACAATGTCAGCAACGAAGTTGTCTATGGCTGCACTGCAGCTACAATTAACGAAATCTCTCTTACTAATTAAACGCCGCCCTCGCATAAACGCCAGCCTCGAATAAACGCCGGCCTCGAATAAACGCTGCACCAAAAATGAACGTGAAAATATGAGGATAAACCGCACTGGAAAATATGCGATCTTACAGCATGCCGTTGTGTAACACACTTCGAAAACGAAAGTAAGTAAGTGCGTAATGTATGTTTTCTATTGCCTGGGAATTAACTAATATTTACCTTTAGACACGTGAGTTCTAAATATTTCCAACGGTCCCCAAAGCATAAGTTATTTTGTAAATGCAGGGATTTGTAACTTGTGTTCTCCGATTTGTAACTCGTGTTCTCCGATTTGTAACTCGTGTTTGTCAGGTTGCAAACAAATGTCATGGGGTCATTTATTTGTGAATCCCGTTACATTTGTTAATCACGAAATACATTTGTGAATCGCGTTACATTTATTTGTGAATAATGAAATACATTTGTGAATCGTGTTACGTTTGTTTGTTTGTTTGAATTATTAAACTAATCTAACTCCATAGAGCTGCACAGGGATCTTCTACGCTACGGTATAGACAGACATCAGCCATGCCCGTTGAGTCAATGTTAGCTAGACTCTAGCTCATCATGCTTTTTATTAACGCTGATTTGCAAGGAATGCAAGAACAACTAGATAGCGAAACACCTACACTGTAGGCATGTTAACTAGTTTAGCTTGCTAACGCAAGAGCATAGGTAGAATGTGTGATGATTTAGCGTAGTTTATTGGCAATGGGGCTTACGCGTTATTTCATGTTCCTGACTGTGTTTCATTCGAATAAATATAACCTGTGTTGTCATGTAAATCTACAATTCACGATGCATGTTTGTGCAGATCTTTGTCAGGTTATTCTTCATTTTATTTTTCAGCAAGATATCTAGCTAACTGAAGCTGAGTTGAATCACGATAGAGTTTGGTTGCTAAACTGTAACGTTACCCACCTAAGTCGATCCCGTTTGCTTCGACAACAGAAGTGGAAACAAGTAACGTTATCATTTCAAATGATATCTAGTCAATCTGTTGAAAACAGTGTTGTGTAGACACAATAAATGTATTTGCACGTTTTTATTTCAAGTCTCCACCTTCGATGCTTCAGTGAGTGCTGTTGGCCGTGTTGCGTTTTTGCTCCGCAGCTTCACTCGTTGTAAGCCAACCAATCAGCGCCAGCTCATCTATATATTCATGAGCATACCATAAAAGGAGAAAACCTAGCGTTTTTTCCCGGGACAATTTCAAAGGAAGCACCAGGGGGCATAGAACAGCACCCGGGCCATTTTCAGCCCAACCAATGTTACACAACCTATTGGGAGACCTTAAGGAACAGTGTGAAATACCCCTAAAACCCAGTCAATGACCCCTTTAAACAAGATGAACATAGACATATGTTCTACATTAGCCTTCTCATTAGTACATTTTGAAGCCATACTAAAGCATTTGTGGCATAGTTTTTGTCCATCGGAAAATATTCAGTTGGAATGTTCGAAATCGCATATATGCGACGTTACGCTGTGAGACCCGCATTCAAACAATCACATATGTGCAAAGCTACTCCTTAACGGGAGACCATTGACAAGCGTTAACTTCCTTGAAGGCAGGTACTCTGTTGAAGTTTAAAACTATTGGATCTGCCCAGAGCCACTCTGGATCTGCCATAACCAATCGCTAGCGTTTGCTTTAGCCAACTCCTTCACCACTAATGGAGCTAGCTGGAAAATCAAACTTTTCCAGAACCCCATGGGGAGGAGGGCCACAACATCATGGCCACCAAGAAAACTCAGCAGAGATTGTTCTTGCTTCGGCTTTAACTTTTGGATATTTGCCTCAACGGACCAAATGGCTTCGCTCGCATCTTTCTCCGCCGCCATTACTGAACTAGAACTCAAACTAGCGCACAACATCAACGTCATCGTTGCTGATTGGACCGGTAAAAAGTTGATTTGAAAAATCCGACTAATTTGCCGAAACCCCAGACTGAGTACAGAAGCAAATTGAAAATTGAGCGGAAGTACGTAGGAGGGGAGTGCCAGGCTAGCTATAAGCCGCTTCGAAATAAAAACTGCACCACCACAAGAAAAATGTAAACTCGGGGTATAAACCGTGGTTTTATTTCCCAAAAATACGGTATGCTTAATTTACAATCCAAGAAAATAAATAGGGATATAGTAGAAGATAATCATTGAAAAACATGTCTTTTGATGCTGGTTATTTTTAAAGAATATGAATTAAAACACCCACTCAACCCTACTCTATGGATGCACAAACAACGTGATTTTTTGTTGTGGTGATATGTTATACATAAACAATCTGATTATGAGATTGGAGCTATCCGTTATTACAATCCCATTCATCTAGATTTTCCTAGCATGGTTAGAAAATGACTTCACAGCCTTAAGTCTATGGAGTGTCATTTAGAATTATGTGAAGTTAAACATGTAAAACATTCAGTAACATATGAAGTAGCTGCTGCGCTGGTACCCTACATTACCCATGGCTAATCCTTTGATGTGATTTGATGATTGAGTTACTGAATTAGCTGGAGTCCTGTGCAAATATAAAGAGAGCCAGAATGCTAAATATATTAAAAGGTACAACATACAAGTAAAACATAAGGTTTTATTCCATATAAACATGGAAGATAATGAGCCCCATTGAGTTGTATAGCAAGCAACACAGACAGCCCTGTTGGAGAATACATTCCACATTTTTGGAGTAGCCTGATACTTCCAATCAATCATGTTATAGCAAGTCTGTTCCAGCCAATTGCCTTTGGTAAGGCGGGTCTTCCTTCTTATTTTGTAAAACCACTAATGAAAATAACTTGAGCTGGAGGAAAGTGAAGTTCAGACAATAATTGAGGGTTTCTTCTGTTTGAGTTTGTTTAATAATCTTAACAATTGCATCTTTACATAGGGATGTCAAAACTACCCCACAGATATGTATACTTTTTTGCAAGGTGTTGGATATTTTACATTGTGAGATGAAACAACTTACAATGTTACAAAGGGCTTTGTGATCGGTTGTAATACGATGGAAACATCAACAATGATTTGGAGGAAGATGTGCCATTAAACCACAACTGTGGGTACGGCGGAAGAGCCCATAGCAGCTTGGTACAGGAAGTCTTGTTCCTCTCCAGGTTTCTAAATGGAGAGAAGACCAAATAAAAGAGAAAAAATGAATCTCAGTTAATTCATCTCTGAAGTTTTGGTAGCCTCTACGATGAAAATAGTATTATCCAAAAATAATTATCCAAGCACAGCTTTTAATGTGCCCTTGAGAGTTAGTGTGTATGGAGCAGGGATTTTTTCTGTGATGTAATGAAAAAAAGCTAGTCTCACAAACAGAGACACATGCACACACACACATACACACACATTTGAATCACATGCATCGTTAGGCTAAAGGACATCAGGATGGACCCTCACACCTCACTGGACAAAGTGTGTGTGAATGTCTGTGTGAGCACACAAGGGTGAGTGTGTCTATAAAAATAGCTCTCTCTCTTTTTCTATTTTTCACTCTCTCTCTCTCTGTCTGAAGCCTGGGTATTAGCAGCTGAGAGCTCCCCCCTCACTCTCTTTTATTGTCCTTCCTTCACTTGTCTTGAACATTCTACCTACCATCTCTCTCTATTCCTCTCCCCCACCTTAACCACTTCTCTCCCTCCATCTCCCCTTTCTTTCCACAAGAGTGCACAGTCATTGTCTGTCTGCTGGAGAGCAGGAGGAAGAAGAGTGCCATTGGGGGTGGTGGTGGGGTCCATGCTGGAGAGAGAGATCAGGATCAGGTTGCTGATGCTGAGCATGGGAAAACCTGTTGGTCTTTTCAGGTGCCCACTTAACCTCCCCTTAATTAAGCAGAAGCTGTTTACTTTTGCACCTCCTCCTTTCCCCTCCTCCCTTTGTCCCTCTGACCATTTTACCTGTTCTGTCCTTTGTCATGACCATGAACTGACCCCCATCAACTTTTTGGTGTCGACTGAGGCAGGAGAAGTGATGCAAGTGCTGGATAAAAGATGAGTGTATGGAGATTGTGAAAAGCTGTGTCAGTATGTGCATATCTACTGTACAGTGGATTCACTCACTTGTACAACCCCCCCCCCCCCCCCCACACACACACACACATACACGCACAAACACAAAAATGCATGCACCCACACACACAGACATGCAAATACCCACCCACGCACTCACACCCACGCAGTGCACACGCATATGCACACACGCACGCTCACGCATGCACACAAACCCACGCACTTACACACAGTGTGGGAAGTGCAGCTGGAGACCTGTCTAGACCATTTTTCCATGGTCACATAACTCTCCTCTACGTTCTCCCTCAGAAAGTAATTGCAGTCATCTTATTCCAGCTGTGCGCCTTTTCAACTGGAAGATGTTGTTTTTGTATGTCCAAATTGAACTGTGATTTCCTGAAATGAATCAGTGACATTTCCGTGTCCCTGGAAACAGAAGAAGGTTGACTATGTTGAATGAGAAGGTTGAATATGTGACTCCATATTGTTTTAAGTTCGGATCTCGGAATGATCCATTTGTTTCTTTATATCTTTATATAAAACAAGGTCTGAAAACAATACCATTCAAATAATAATGTGAAGACAAACTTTGTTTACTACTAAACCAAACCCACAACACTATGTTCTAGCCACCCTCTCGACTGTCCCTCCCTACTGCAGTTGTCACCCTTTGGCACTAACCAACAGTGCGTGTGGTGGAGGGTCAGGGACACATGACACCTCTCTGACCCAATGAAATGGATGAGGGGGGCAATAGAATGACACCGCAGTTGTCTTAGTGAGGGTCAGAGGTTGTTGTCAGGTGTTGTGAGGTGCGTTCAGGGTGGCATCTTTTTAGAAGGGGGGACTATGTGTGTGTGTGAGGGGGGGGGGTCACAAGTGGGCATTGGCAGCTGTGTGCTTCCTTTAAGCTCACTGTGAGATCAGTTAGAGCAGATCTGGGCATTTTACGTGAGATAAATCAAAAATGTAAAATAAATAAATGTGTTGAGCGTTCGGAAATCTGTAGTCCTGAAAGACTACAGTGATCAGATGATTTACGTATGTGCGCTTATGCAGCCTCACCAACAGGAGACACTGAGTTAGCTGTTGGTTAGCCCTCGAAAATGTCCACTCACGGTAAAAAACGAAAGGCTGATACCGAATGTAAAGTTTGTAACAAGACATGGACTTCTAAGTATCTGTTTACTGAAGTCAAAGGCAAATCTGTGTGCTTAGTTTGTGGAGAACAGGTCGCTGTGTTGAAGGATTACAATTTGAATCGGCACTACGGGACTAAACATGCGGACAAATACAAGAACTTGACTGATGCAGAGAGGGCGCGGGCTGCTGATGGTTTGCTAGTTAAACTGCAGACCCTGATGATCACCTGTCAGCTGTCCTTCGCATATCTACCTCAGACGTTCAATGCACTTGTTCAAGCCCAAAACAGACTGGATTTTTCTCACCGAGTAAGAAAAACTGAACTGAACTGGAAAACATGAAAAGCACTTATTGCTTTTGTATAAAGTTAATCAATTGCTGGTCTTTAACATACAGATTATGTATTTTTGTGAAGGTTTAAAGGTATGTAAAAAAAAAAAGACACTTTTGACATATTTTCATAGCCTTATTGGGTGTGCTTACGCCTTCGGCGAGCACAACCTTTGTTCTCTCACATATATATTATTTATTATTCTTTTTGCCCCCCTAAGGATCCCTCAATATTTGGACTACACAGACAACGTTGGTGTCAAAATGTTTGATAACGATTGCATTGCTTCTATTGGTATTTACGTTCCGTTGCACGGTTTAGGTTGAACTTAAGTTTTTGTGGCAAAAAGTGCCTTGTGTCAACAAAGGGTACTCAGTGCTAGCCTACGTCACAACTTCAGCACACGTTAGCAACGACACCTGGATACAACATGCATCGATGTGCTGTTGCACAGCGAGTATTGTATCGTGCCGTGGTGTACTAGCAGCATCATACATGTGCATTTAAGAATCAAATCAAGACTTGCATGTACAGTAAGTAATGTCACATTAAAGAATTTATTTAAACTCAAGCTTGTGTGGTGCGTCGCTGTCTTCATTTCCAGCGCTTTCAAACAATCCGCTCACTCAGAGAAGTTTGGCTAGCCACCGCAACTAGCTTGCTCGTAGCAAACCTCTTTTGAATAAGCCATTTCCCCCAAAATAAGACGCAAGTAAGCACACCCTACAATTTCCCCAGAAATTGTACCGTCTCTAGTAATACATGTTGTATTACGTAGTAGCAGCTCAAAACCATATAATTTACTGTTTTTTTATAAAGTAATCAAATTAATATTGAGCAGAATTAAGTTCAGCCTATTGGTTCGGTCCGCCACAACGGTCTCAATTTCTCATGTGGCCCTTTGGGAAAATTAATTGCCATCCTCTGATTTAGAGGGAAGCATAGAGGTGGTGGTGGTTAGGAGGGATGTTTTATTTCTCATTTGTTGAGATGGCTTGTCTGGAGTAAGGGGTGAAGCAGCTTTGAAACACAACAGCAGTGCCCTTTTCACACTGTCAGGCTGACAGCGCTGGCCCAGGTTATTCATATCTCCCACAGTGTCCTTTTAACCCTTGTGCTGCCTTCGGGTCATATGACCCAAAGGTTCATAACTAACCATCATTACATATACGTATACTGTAGATATTGAATATACATGGCAATGCAGAATATCTTGGCTTGGTTTGTCTTGAAATGTCTAGGATATGTTGAGAGAGTTAGCTATGGGTTGGTGTACAGGGATAGTGATTTTCAGAGAGAGAGAGAGACAAAACAATGAGACAGAGACTGAATGGAAGACAACATGCTGCATGTGAATATTATTGGGTGTTAGGATAAACCAGAGGAAAGGAAAGAGAGAAGAAAAGAAATGACCACTGCATGGTTTGGATTTATTTGTACTTCATTGTTCTCCCATCTCCTACCTCATATAAACCTGACTCTCCAGATGGTTAGTAACATATAACCATCTGTGAAATTGTCTTTTGAAACTGTTTGGAATATGGCAGTCACTTTCAAAAAACACTTGGCAGGTGATTGGATGAACCATCTGTCTATCACTGTCTATCACAGACTAACTTCAACCGTGCCCAAAGCTGACAAAAGTTCCTCATAGGACCCTGATTGGTCCGAACCACTGTGGTTTGGGTGTAAACAAAAAACTTGGAGCTTGGCAAGATGGATTCTTGCATGGTGATGATCTCCCAAATCCAGCTGTCTCACGCGGTTAACCTCATAAGCCTCTAAATGCTTTCAACAGCCTTGCGCTTGTATCTTCAAATCTGCTGGTTTCTCTTGCTGTAATTCAGAAGTAGTCTGTTGCATACACATCTGACATCCATCCATCTAACTGCTTCCACATGGTAGCAGCTAAATAAAGCCTGTTGATGCAATGTACATATTAAAGTATGCATGACGCATGCTGGTGACTGTAGATCTGTTTTCCAAACAGGTGGACACATCTCGTGGTATTGAGTCGCTCATCACCTGTCATCCATGAATGTGTGTCTGTGTGACACTAATAAGGTTGCATGAGATTTTAAAAGGGATGCCATCGATGCATGTACATATGCAGGCACACACCTACACCTAAACTACCACGCTATTATATCTAGGACAACATTTCTTAAATGATCAAATAACATCCAGTCATCATGACCATAAAACGCTGTCTAGGTTTTCCCAGTTATACCCCCCCCCAACACACACACACTCAAGTAAACAGACAATTAGAGCATAGACAGACGATCAGAGCAGAGTTGTAAGCAGAGCTGAGTTTCTGTGCGATAATAAGGGCAGCCAAAGAGAAATCAAGTGTGATGGCCAAACCCGACTCAAAGTCCAGTTTAAGTCAAGCTGGAGGGGTGCAGAGAAAGTTCTGGATGACATCATCGCAACCAAACAGCAGACTGTTCTGATTCTTATCTCCACGGCAATACAATACTGCAGCGGTAAGAGCTAATTTGGACATACTGGGGTTCGGAACTGGTCAATATATGCTGACTACAGTGTATATAGAAATGTAATAGCACACTGACATGATCAAATAAAGTCTAAAAAGGTACACTAAAATAAGTTAAATGTATAACTACAATAATCAGATTATGACATTTAAGGTGTGTTGGAGCTGCCTTGTTTTTCTGTCTTTTTAGAGACAGCTTTCTTAGTTTAATTGTTTGTGGTAACCAAAATCAAATGCACTTAAAGTGTTTGATTGTATTGCAAATACAGCAGTATTTGACACAGCAAGCAGAAAGAGACAGCCTTGACCAAAAGAAGACATTAAGTTGATTCAACAAGATGGACTAACAATGTCTCCTACAGTATTTGTCACAATGCTATGGCTGAATGCTTGAACTTGTCTCGTCTCTCAGTTATTCTCACTGTAAACTGTAGAGTGCGTGTGTGTTTCATGTTACCAACTTTTGTTGAGGGCTTGTTATAAAAAATTTAAACTTCCATTTAAATCAGTAGTTTATTGACTGGGTATGGGGGTGAGAAGAGAATTTACATATTCCTCACGGAGGTGTTGCTGTGAGAACTAGGGGTGCAACAATTAAACAAGCCCACGGTTCGGTTTGTATTGCGGTTTATGGGTCACGGTTTCTGTTTCGGTTCGTTTAGCACATTAGGGGGAAGAAAAAAACATTACCATTTCAGTGTTCTCTCTGTATTTCCTCTGCATGAATAACATTGCAGACATCCCAACCTGCAGACTCTTTTCAGGGAGGTGGCTTCTCCAACCTAAGGGCAATTGTAATGTATTTTCTTAAAAATCCTCAGTATGTTACCTACAGGATCCACCTGTGTCCTTGAATAATATATTTACATGGTCAAGGACTTGCGATCTAATGTTGGTGGTTTATATAGCCATCTTAAAAATCACTCAAACTCATTTGGAGGTACATGAGCAGTGTTGGGACTGTAATTCCACTACTTTTAGCGGTAACGAGCATTTAAAAACTCATTTAAATGAGTTCGTTACTCTCTTTTGTGAAAAATGAACACTTGCAGACAAGAAGACAAGATAGGCCTACTTTCTTAAATGTTTACTTTAGCTGCTTCTGATCTGACATCGCAGGACCTTGGTGGCGCAATGATACACCAATCGAATCAATCAATGAGCATTAAACCACATCATGGCCGACAGTGCGGATAGAATGAGCTTTCGCTCCTGGAAGTATGGACATTACTTTTCGCTTGTCGAAATTAAAGACAAAAATGTAGTGGTGAGTTGTACATTATGTGCAGGTGCAAAGAAACTATCCACATCTAGGAGTAGCAATTCCAATCTTCTGAAGCACCTGTTGAAACAACACGCTTCGACAAAGCTAGTAGCGAAAGACCCCAGCCCTACGGATGCTGAAGGCGCCACTCCATGCAAACAACCAAGGCTAGACTTTACACGGACTGCAGTGCAGCCGATAAGCCAGGCAGAGCTGAATAAATTGATTGCTAGGTATGTTGTCGATGACATGCATCCCTTGTCAACTGTTGAGTCAGTTGCCTTCAGGCAACTAATAAGCAAAATTCCAGTAAAAAAGCAGACATAAAAGCAACTTAAAAGTTACTTTTCCTAGTAACTAATTACTTTTGATATACAGTAACTGGTAAAGTAATTCAATTACCTTTAAAATAAGTAACTAGTAACTGTAACTAATTTTCAGTAACTTGCCCAACACTGTACATGAGAAATATTCTGGTGCGTAACCACTTCCATCAACTTTGATTAGCATATGTGCACACACACATGCACACACACACAAAGCATGTACATGTGCATGGACACATGCACACACACAGACACAACCTGTTTGGGATGACACTTTCTCAGATAATGAACAGTTGACTTAGATGAGGTGGTATGTAGGTGTGTGTATGTGTTGGTGTGGTAGACACACGCAGACATACAGTATGTACACTCCCTGTCTGTACTGTCCTGAGGTCACTTCCATTTGTACCAGGGTGAGCTTGATGAGAGGAGTTCTCTTTGTCAAGACTCATCACTGGACTTCTTTACCATCTTTGATGGTGGTCGTGTTTCGCTTCCCTGACTGCATTTTACTCCTTCTTAGAGAAAGGCTCTTGTTGAAATGTTAATCACTGCACAGAGATTGATTTGAATCCCAGAACTCCAGTTTACCTCAAGTTTACCTCAACTTCTTTCATCCGTACTTCTTTTCTCTTCATGCCTCTTCCTGTTCACACATTCCCCGGTTGTCCACAGCTGTCTCTCACACCGTCACATCACCTCTCTTTTAACACCTTCTGTCCATCCCTCCACCTCCCCTAAGACTCTTTCAGACTAGCCCCTAGAGCTACGTCAACTGCCCATGCTGATTCCATCCTCTCAAACAGCACCTTGCTCACTTCACTGACAGTTTCAAATTCTACCTTCTGGCTCCTGTTTCAGATTCCCCCTGTCCAAAGCAACAGATACAGTCACTCATTCATTACCATCTCCATTTCTCTTCTGAACTCAGGCCAGGGGGGAAGATGGTGTTGATCTTTGATGATGATGATGATATGGTGACGATGATGAGGGTTGTGACAATGTTTCACAATCTAACTGACCTTTTGACACAACTGACTGACCTTGACTAGTTGTGTCGGTTTTGTTATTGATAACATTGTTGGTTTCCATTAGGTTGTTGAATTGTGTTTATATATCCATGTTGTATTGATGTATTGAGGATCGTAAAACAATTGTCCCAAAATTCTTTATAATAACTACACACAATTCATCATTAATTAAGCATTTGTTACCTATTAGGTAATAAAAAATAAAAAATAATAATACATGAATTATACTTAATTAATAACAAAACAACCATTTATAAATGAAATCATGTTCCCATTATAAACCAGTTGTAAACTATTACTAAATGCTTTATTCATAATTTGTAAAGCATTGTTCCTATCTTAATTCTCATCAATAAAGCATTTGTACACACACTCATAAATGGTTTGTTCATAGTAAATAAGGCTGTCCAAAATTCAGTTTATAAATAGAAGTTTCACACTTAATAAGTATTGCGAAAACCATTTGTAAAATACATAATTGTCTCTTTATAAACTATTTACAAGCTATTAGTAATTTCTTTGTTCATCATTTCTAAAGCATAGTTCCTGAATTCATTCTAATCAGTAAAGTATTTGTAAATATAGCTGCAAGCAGCAATGAGGTGGCCAAGAAGTCAAATGACCCAGAAAACATTTTAGACATCCTCAGAAGAGGGTAACGAGTACACGCAGCAAGTTTGGTGTGAATCCATCAAAGATTTGCTGAGATACGACCCAACTTCCTGTTTACTGGCTTAACGGCACATTTTGATTGCCTGTACAGGGCAAACGGTTTCGAAAATCTTAAAAACATGTGATATCTTTTGTTAGGCTTGGACTGAAGATAATCTCTGCCAAATGTAGTGAAGATTGGACAACATGTGTAGGAGGAATAGAGAAAAAACGTTTTTCAATGAATTCAAAATGGCGGCCGCATCAATTCGGCTATTATCACAAATTCTTAGTCACACACGGGATGTCCCAAGATATCATGAGACAAAGGAATCCCTTAACCCTTGTGTTATCTTCGGGTCATTGTGACCCATCAGTCATTGTGACCCACCGTCGTATTGCGACAAATTTACCGCATACAAAAACAAAGTGAAGCATTTTCTTTTAACCGTTGGGCTGTCTCAGATCCCCCACATTGCAAAGGTAAAAATAAAATTATTTGTATTTGTTTTTGTATTGGGTAAAATTGGGCAAACACAACGATGGTTCGTTATGAACCTTTGGGTCATGTGACCCGAAGGCAGCACAAGGGTTAATAAAGGCAAACAAATCGACAATTATTGGCCAAAACACATTTTGGCTTCCTGCGGCCACGCCCAGTGATCACATGACACCAAATTGTGTTGACATCCTCATAAGAGGGTTCCGAGTCAACATACCAAGTTTGGTGTTGATCTCTCAAAGAGTTGCTGAGATATGAACCAACTTCCTGTTTGGTTGCTTTGTTGCCGATTTTGATTGGCTGTACCGGACAAACGGTTTGGAAAATCGTTTGATAACTTCTATGAGGGTTGCTCTGACGATGATGTGTGACAAATCTGGGAAAGATTGGACAAAAATTGGAGGAGTAGTGAAAAAACGTGTTTTCTTAAATTCAAAATGGCGGAAAATCTATATAACCGGAAATTGACGTCATAGAGTGTGTTGAACTCGCCTTGATCCAGGGAATCCAACGGTACCTCATTTTTGAAAATCGGTCATACGATTCAAAAGTTATGTGTGTAAACACAAGTCCAACTTTGACCCATTGGTGGCGCTAGAGTGCTCGAATGGGAGACATGAAACTTGGTGAATATAAAGAGGGTACTGTGCATAATGAGTGTGCCAAATTTCACAACTTTTAACCATACGGTTCTAGGGGCTGCCATAGACTACAATGGTAGAGGAAGATTAACTAGAGAGGGTACAATTTCTGTGGAAATTGTGGGTGTGCTCGCTTGCGTCGGTTGCAGATGGGTCCGTTCCCTTAAGTTTTTTCCAATCTAGTGATATTTTCAAGCATTTAGCCCAGTGGTTTTCAAACGTTTTGTGCCCAAGGCACACCAAAAGGCAAGTCAAAATCTCAAGGCACACCTGTATTCATATCTGTGCAAAGCGCCTCTATAACATGTGTTATCACTCTGTAAACGTTATTTTTATTTACTGATGTTATATGGAAAGGTGCAATCGCTGAGGGTCATCCAATTAGAATGAAGAAAAAAAGGGAGACTTGGATATCCAGTAGAACTCTTTGTATTAAATACTTGTAAAAACAATGAATTCATTGAGGTGTATGTGGTAAAGCACAAACAGAAAATATACATTAATACATAACTCTGTAGTACCATTTGAATAATACATTATACAGGGAACTAGCCCTCGTGAGGCCAACAATGACGGTGTTTCACTGGGCATACAACGTGACTTCCATGTATGACTGAAGTGACCTATATACAAGGGTACCACACTATAAAAACCTTTAAAGACAACCAAGTACAAGAAAGTGCAAAAGTGCCCGGACCAAGCTGCCACTCCATCCGAATGTGCCGTAAAGCAAACCAAAAACATTTGTAACGTGCGGAGTGGAGTCATGTGACCAACGTGATTTCCATATATGGTCATTTAAATAGACACGCCTTAACTGGGCAACTTAACAACTTACTATGGCCTTTTTTAACAACTAATGCCAAATACAATTTGTCAAAAAACTATATTACTCATAAAATATTTATTGACAAAATAATTCAATAATTAATTTAAAAGTTTGTAAACTTACAACTAATTTATATTTGAATCAGCATTTAAACATTTTATATTGTACATTTGCTATTTAACATTTGCTCAGGCCCGTAAAGATTACCCCCGCAGCCCCCGCACCGCGGGGGGGCCTCGCAGGGATGAGGGCCCCCTGTTTTATCCAATTTGAATTACATGAGATGTCTTATTGTCTTGTCTGTGTTTCCAGAGTTGATATAAAAATAAAGGAAAGTATATTTAATTGTGCTTTCTTTGTTAGCAAGGTAAGTGACATGACGGAGTAGGTCAGATGGTCACACAGACCGGCGAGCCCGCTGCAAATAGGTAGCTAACTGTAGCGTAGGAAAAATGAAACGCACATTTAAAAGCGGTGCCCAAAAGCGGCATTCAAAACAGAAAATTTCGGAATTAAATGCCAAACTTCCCAAAATTACAAATGTCTTTTTCGACCAGCCGGTGAAGGATGCACTCATCTGCCAGAAGAGACAGGTATTGTACTGTTTGTTATAGCTAACATTACTGTACCACGTAGCTAACGTTAGCCTATACTTTGACAGCTGTACTGCTCTGTCTGTGTTGTGCTTCCTAGCGTTAACAGAGCCTCCTTTCCAAGAGCCAGGAAAATTTGCCTTGCTCCTTTATTGACTTCCTATCAAGCTGACAACATTGAAATGGAGTGAAACTACAAAAAAAAGAGAAAGTAGAAAAAGTGCTTAATTATAAAATATATTAGCCTACATAGCTGACATTATTAGCAAACGTGATAACGTATGCGACAGTAGTATCGTGCAGTTGCAGCGATTGCGTTTGACTATTTAAACATACAAAAAAACATAATCAAAGTTACAATAAGTCATTGTATTTCAGTTATATACATATTATGATCGTGTAAAACATACAGTCATTGCTTTCTACAAGATTCACACGACAAAAAATGGCTCCATTTATAATTTAGCGAACAGGCTAATAATAAAACACAACTCCATACTATCAAGTGTGCCTGATGTAGCCACGGCCATCAAATTATTTCTGACAATACCCGTGACTGTCGCAAGCGCTGAAAGGCAATTTTCCAAGCTGAAACTGATCAAAACATATATCATAATCCATGTCACAAGAGAGGCTGTCAGGTCTGGCCATCCTTAGCATAGAAAATGAATGTGCGCGCAGTTTAGATGTAAAGAGTGTGGTAAAAGACTTTGCACACAGATTTGCTAAAAGACGCACACATGTGTAGGCTATTCACCTGCAAACCGTTTGAGCGTTTTTTCTTATTGAATAAATTTCCCTCACAAGACAAGCTTGAGTTTTGATATCTTCGTTGCTCACAGATTTTTTAAATTCTTGGTGGTACTGAAGAGAGGGCCACTCGCAAGTCCTGTTCAACGGAGAGGCGTGACCTCCTGTTGCTCTTCATGTAAACTAGAGTAGAGAATGCCAACTGACACAGGTAAGTAGTGGGGAAAAGAAGAAGTTGTTCAATCGCGTGGTGGGAGATGGTTGGGTACTCTGATGCAGAAGCCAACCAAAACTGATCCAGTGGGAGCTCACTAAATTTGAGTTTCATTGTGCGGTCCATCCGGAGCTCTGCACATTCCTCTCTCTCCCTCAAAATGAGCTTTTCTGTTGAGGATTCCTGATTGAATGGGGCTCGAATCCAGGCAAAGTCCTCGATGTCGGCCACACGTGGAAAGTAGCGCTCAAACCTCTCTTTTAATGTCTGAAGGTGTTCAGCAAATAAAGCGCGCTCCCTAGCTGAAGCTTGGTGTTTAACTTGTTGAGATGCCCAAATATATCTGCAAGGTAAGCCAGCTTGGTGCACCACCTCGGATCCGCGAGCTTGTCCTTATGAGGGACAGAGTGTTCTTTCGAAAACTCCAAAACCTCTTCTCGCAGCTCATAAAGACGGGACAGGACTTTTCCCCGTGACAGCCAACGTACCTCTGTGTGGAGGAGTAGGCTTTGGTGGTCAGCTCCCATCTCAGCGCACAGTTGGGAGAATAGCCGAGACTTTAGGGGCCTTGATTTAATGTAATTCACCACCTGCACAGACTGATCCAGCACCTCAGCCAACTCCGGGGGCATGGTTTTGGCAACTAATGCCTCTCGATGTAAAATACAGTAGTTTGTCACAATATTTGGGTTTTGTTCTTTCACCTTGGCAATAAAACCTCTCACTCTCCCCGTCATGCATGCCGCACCATCTGTACAAAGACTGACGCACATTTCCCAGGTCAGACTTTTCTCTTTTAAATAGTCATTAGTTACCCTGAATATCTCTTCCCCTGTTGTGTGGCTTTCCATTTCTTTACAGAATAAACAAGTCTCTTTGATTGAATCACCATCAACATATCTGACGTTTGCCAGAAGTTGGGCAGCCCCACTTATGTCAGTTGACTCGTCTATCTGTAGAGAAAATGTGCCGCTGACCTGCAGTTTATCCGTCAACTGTTGTTCTATGTCATCTGACATGTCGTCAATCCTTCTTTTGACTGTATTATCTGACGAAGGCACTTTTGATAAGGCATTTGTGGCATCTGGACCCAGCATGACACCTGCAATTTTTTTTAAGCGGGGAGGATGAGCGTCTCCGCTATTGTGTGTGGTTTTTTCTGCTTTGCAATAAGCTCCGCTAGGCAAGTTATATTATAACTTGCCTCCATAGCCTTATCAGACACTTTTACACAATCCAACAAACGGTCTTGCTGCCTCTGGTTCAGATCCCTCGCTCTTTTAAAGAAGGCCAAGTTTCTCTCAACATGAAAGGGATGTTTGGTTTCCAAGTACCTCTTCAACTTACTTGGCACCATGTTAGCATTAGCCAACTTCTCCCGACAGATGACGCACTCGGGATGGGGGCAGTTGACATCCCCGGTCCAGGTGAAGCCATAAGACAGGTAGCTTTCATGATACTGTCTGCTGACAGTTTTTCTTTTCTTCTCTTTAGGTGGTTCTTCTACGCTGACTATCTGTGGTTTGCTCCTCACAATAAAGCGATCCATTTTCTTTCTTTCTTAATGACGTTTGAGAAAAACTAGCTAACCGCAAGCCGTTATTGTTGTTTGACAGGACATTCTGAGGTAACATTCTTTGCGCGTCTGTGTTGCGGCTCTCGCTCTTTGCGCAAGAGCGGTTCGAACGCGCCACCAAGTTCATTAACTTGTACGCTGTATGTGCCACCACCAAGGCTGATATTTTGTTACAAATCTTACTGGCGCTAAGCCATACATTTTGATATTTTATTGCAAAATGTGTATGGCTGTCACAAAATCCCTGCACACTGTTTGGGAACCATTGATTTAGCCTACTCGCAAACCCCCTTTGAAACAAGCTACTGTAACAACGTTGTCACCGGCAGTATTTCAGATGGAATCGCGATTCAAATAGTACCATCTGCAAACTGAAAATATGCCCCCAACAACGTAAATAAGCTTTACATCTATTTAGGGAGAAATGGCTAATTCAAAAGAAGTTTTCTACGAGCAATCTAGTTGCGGTGGCTAGCCAAACTTCACTGAGTGAGGGGATTGTTTGAAAGCGCCGGAAATGAGAATGTTTGTTTTGACATAAAGTTTAGGCTGTGGCACGGAAGCCAGCGACGCACCACACAAGCTTGAGTTTAAACTTTACATACATTCTTTAATGTGACACTACTTACTGTACATGCAAGTCTTGATTTGCTTAAATGTACATGTATGATGCTGCTAGTAGTAGAAAAGAGTCAATATAAGATCTTTGGTAGTAGTACACCACGGCACGATACGATACTCGCTGTGCAACAGCACATCAATCCATGCGTCGTTGCTAACGTGTGCTGACGTGGTGACGTAGCTAGCACTGAGTACCCTTCGTCGACTAAAGGCACTTTTGTGCCACAAAAACATTGGAACCTCCTAAACCGTGCAACGGAACGTAAATAAAAATACAAGCAACGCAATCGAGACCAAGACAAACATTTTGACACAGGCATTGTCTATGTAGTCCAAATATTGACTGATCCTTAGGAGGGCGAAAATAAACAATAAATAAATAATATATATGTGAGAGAACAAAGGTTGTGCCCTTGCCGAAGGCAAAGCACACCCAACTAGAGAGGGTACAATTTCTGGGGAAATTGTAGGGTGTGCTTGCTTGCGTCGGTTGCACAGGGGTCGGTTTTTGAATGACATTTTTACAACTGATATTTCTGTTTATTTTATATAAAAATGCATAGGGCCTACTTATTATTTATAAATATTACATAGATTTAAAAGCATCTTTTTTTTGCTGCTCATTTACAACTCAAAATACGAGTGAAGTGTAGAATGAAATATGATGTCTTCCCATTTCCCCTGCAAGAGGCAGCCTCATAGCTGAATCAAAACGAATACATTTGGCTCTCTATGACTTAAACGTCCTTTTAAGTTTTCCCTTCTCGTGATATTTTCTGGCATTTAGCCAGTTCCATCTGCTAACTGAAAATATGCCCCCAAAAACGTAAATAAGCTTGACATTTTTAGTGGAAAATCGCTCATTCATAAAAAGCTCACTGGTAGCGATCATTGTCAGTAACAACACAAAATGCGATAGAGCCCTGTGTGGAGAAGCTGCCCCGGTAAATTCTACTACTACAGTACAGTACTAGACTACTGCTGTGTTCGTCTTGGTAGCGATTGCGTTGGTTGAATTCGATGTAACGTTCCGTTGTACGGTTTAGGCTGAAATTAATTATTTTCATGAACAGTTTAACAAAGTTTAGGCTGTGGCAATGAAGTTCAGGTTAGTAGTCAGATAGTTTCACCTATTGAAAGACTTTGATAATTTCACCAACAAATCGTTTACTTGTAATGTAATGTCATAATAAATCCTACAACGAAAATGTATTTGTGAGGAATGTTTATTTTAACGATTGAAAACAGATGCATCATAGACTACTGTAGTATGTGTTGCCCGGGCAACAGAGGCTAATGTCATGACGCTAATGCTTCATTGAAATAGTAGATTACCATTTCCAAAAGTAGATGTGGGCCTACTTCCTTAATAATATCAGCTAATATTGTACATTACATTTCACAATTGTGTTTCACATCACAAAGTAAAATGAGTAAATAGTTATCACCCTGGCCTCTTGTGGCTTGTGGCGTTTCTGCAGCTGCCTTGCAGTAAAGCTATAGTTAGCCTAGCTATCCCCCAAGTTAACAGATGCGAAACGAATGTTCTGCTACAGGTAGTCACGCGTGTTTTCGTGACGTTAGTGACGTAGTGACCTTAGTAATGTCAGTGACTGTGGCTAGCAAGTTAGCCACCGTTAGCTTCATTTTTCGCCACTAAACCATGCAACGGAACGTAAAAAAAAATACAAGCAACTCAATCGCTACCAAGACGAAACTTTTGACACCTAGGTTGTCTATGTAGGCGAAATATTGACGAAGATTTAGGGGTGAGAAGAGAAACAATGATAAATATAGCTGCAAGCAGCAATGGCGGATTCCTCCTAACATTACAAACCATTGAAAAATGTATATTCTTTACAAATTGTCACTGTAAAATTCCATGCTGCAGACTTACCAATGGGATACCAAATCTGAAATGCAATACCATCAAGATCCACAAGGGCTTTTATTTCAAGCCAAGGAGTGAAGGGAGGGGGCTTGGTGAGCCTACCCATTCCAGAAAGCCTTGTATCTTTGTGTATCAGGGCGTGGCCTGTAGCGTCACTTATGGGTGATATTGAGCCATTTGTGGTGTGGTAGTTACTCTTGGCCTATACTATCAATGTTTCAGGATTTTGAGAACTTTTTACCATCGCATAAAAAATCGGAAATGCAATACCATCAAGATCCACATGGGCCTTTGCTAAAGACCAAGCAATGAGTGGGGGCTTGGTCAGCCCACAATTGCCTGAAATGTTGTGTATGCGTCTCGTCAAGCTTGTGCGTGTGTCAAGGGAAAGGCTGAGTGTGTGAGAATGTGGAGCACGCGCGCGCTGAGGAGCCGTACCAGACAAACGGTTGTGAAAATAAAAAATATGTTGAATAAATGAGTGAGGGTTGCTCTGACGATGATGTGTGCCAATTCTGGGGAAGATTGCACCAGAATTGAAGGGGGAGTAGCGAAAAAACGTGTTTCCTTAATCTTTATTGTACAGAGAAATCCAATATGGCGCCCGTTATAGGTTCTTGAGGCTTTTTTGTTCCTCATGAGAAATAAGGCATATCTAATGAATTTCAGAAAATTGGGACAAATGGGATGCAAATGGCATCACTTTGAATATAGGCAAATTGGGGCATGGCTGTAGAGGTTTAAAAGGCTACCTCTGCCTAAACTGACATGCACCAACTCCGAGTATTGCGAACGAATGTTCTGCCAAAAGTAGTCACGCGTGTTTTCGTGACGTAGTGACGTTAGTAACGTCAGTGACTGTGGCTAGCAAATTAGCCACCGTTAGCTTCACTTTTCGCCACAAAAACTTAACTGAAGCCTAAACCATGCAACGGAACGTAAATTCCAATAGAAGCAACTCAATCGCTACCAAGACGAAACTTTTGACACCTACGTTCTCTATGTAGGCCAAATATTGACTGAGTTTTAGGGGGGCAAAAAAAAATAATAATAATAATAATATATATGTGAGAGAAAGGTTGTGCTCTCGCCGAAGGCTTGAGCACACCCAATAAAACTAACAATAACAATAGGTTTCCTCCTTACGGAGGAATCCTAATAATAATAATAATAATAAAACTAACAATAACAATAGGTTTCCTCCTTACGGAGGAATCCTAATAATAAAACTTACAATAACAATAACACTAGGTTTCCTCCTTACGGAGGAATCCTAATAATACCACCAATAACAATAGGTTTCCTCCTACCGGAGGAACCCTCATAATAAAACTAACAATAACAATAGGTTTCCTCCTTACGGAGGAATCCTAATAAAACTAACAATAACAATAGGTTGCCTCCTTACGGAGGAATCCTAATAATAATAATAATAATAAAACTAACAATAACAATAGGTTTCCTCCTTACGGAGGAATCCTAATAACTAGAAAAGGCTGTTCCTGCGAAACAGCAGTGAGAATGCTGAAAACCTGAATGGGGATAGCTGACCATGCTAAAAAAGCTGAAAATTGTGAAAATTTTGTAGAAAGTTATAAGCTGAAGCTTCAAAGCGCCCGAAAGGTATTTTTGAAAGGGGCAGGAGCTGGACGAAGGCATAAAACTACAGAAAAGAGAAGAACAATGCAAAAAGAGAAATAATTTGGAAATTTAGTAGAAAGTCATTTGCTCAGGTTTCAAAAGGTCTGAAATGTATTTTAGAGAGGACCTGGAGCTAACTGACTAACTATTGTGGGTAGTAAATAAGATCATGCTACATCTAACCAGCGGATCATCTTGCAAGTGTGTCAAAGTGGTATTTTTTACAGACTGTATTAACACTGTAGGCGTGAATAATGCATGCATCGTGATTGTCGTCCATCTGTAGCCGAAGCTAAGCTAGAGAGAGGATGCAATGGAACATTTCCTAAATAAGATACATTTACTTCTTCAAATTGAAAACAGAGACCATATTTTGATTAAAGACAAGTTCCTTAACCTCTGTTGTCAATATCGCCAATACAAAGTAAATATTCTTCAGTTACGAAGCATTTGTTTGTAGCCAGGTAACGAATATTATGTCTGGAAAAACGTAGCTAGCTATGTGACCTGGTTTCGCCGTATGATGACAGTCGTAGCGTCACTAGAATGGAGGCTAGATTATGTACACTTTAAGCTCAATGTAGCTACATACCTTGTTTGGCCAATTTGGTCGATTGTGGAAAAAAAGTCGAACCGTTTTTAGTTATGGAGAGCCATCGCGCTAGCTTGATTATAAGAGAGAATAAAAGAAATGTAGCTAGAATCCACACCTCAAACAAGTTAACCTAGACGCAAAACTGTACGTCCAATACAAAAAAATATATTTTCCGTGACCCAAGACTGCCGAAACCAGAGATATCCTTTATATGTCTGTGCTATGGAAGCAAATCAGTGCCATAATGTTTTGAATTTTAAAAGGCATTGAACACTTAATATTGAAATTTAAACAACACTGAATTCTCATCTGAATATATTTCAATGTAAAATAAAATTCAGGTTGCTCAAATTCGAGCCTAAAAATTTCAATCTTAAATAATTCAACCATAAAAAATTCGACCCTATCAAATTCGATCAGAAAATTTTCGAGCTGAAAACATTTGAGCTGAAAAAATTTTAGCCTATAAAATTCGAGCCTAAAAAATTCGAGCCTATCAAATTCGACCCGAAAAATTCAGAGTTTAAAAAATTCAGATTATTAACATCCGGGATATCAAGGACAGGTAGAGCAATCGAGCCTCAATGCAATCAAACCAACTTCTGACCTATCAGAGCACAGACCTTCAGTCAAGCACTCCGAGGAAGCGGGAAACTTTCAAGCTTAAGAAAGAAGAGAAGAGGAAAAGAACGATGGCTACCCGTGACAGCAACCAGGCTTCGGTGAGTCAAATTTCGATGTAATCAAATGTTATTTTATTTATATAGAGCATTTCATACCAAAAGAAAACGCAAAGCGCTTGAAGCACGGTGGCCCAGTACTGTATGGAACCCCACATGCTAGCCAGTTGATCACTTTTGGGCCAGTATGATCCGACTGGCCCAGGCAAAGCTAGCGACCGTTTGAAAATACCTGTTCATTATTCAGTTTATATTATATTCAATAAAAACTTTCCTAAGATTTTACTATTTTTCTATGAAGAGAATTTAGAAAAGTATAGTCAAACTAAGTAAACTTTGGGCAAGACATACTACTAATTCAAGGCCAGTTGAATTTATAAGTGATGACCTGGATTCAATAATAAACGTCTAAATGTCGAGCCCTAAGTGCATTATAACCCCTGGAGGGAAAATAATAAATCTTTTTGACACATTTTTTCTCTCTTAGGAAGTGCTGCTTGACCATATTTTGGGAAGACTCCGCTCTCGTTTAGAGCATATGCCTTTGGATTTGGACTACTTAGAGTTCGCTGTCACACAAGAGTATGTGTTTTTAAATGCTGTATCCAGTCGGGTGACTGCTTCTTCAGCAATTGTAGATGCCCTGACATCACTACATAGGCTTATAAACCTGGAAAAGGAACAAGTTGAACAGCGAACTTCAACAGTGCAATTTGAGCAAGGACTAGTTGGACGACCACGAATGGTTCTCTCTCCGGAGTACCTTAGCAGTCTTTTGGACCTTAACTTGTCCATCCCATGCATAGCTGCACTTCTGGGGGTGTCAAAACGAACAGTGCATCGACGTATGGCTGAGGCTGATATGTCAGTCAGGACACTGTACAGCACTCTCACAGATGAGGAATTGGATCGGTGTGTGAGAGACATCAAATCCAGGCAGCCTCACTCAGGTTATCGGATGGTGAAAGCCCTTTTGCAAGCTCAAGGACTGCGGGTGCAGTATGACCGCGTCAGAGCTTCCATGCACCGCATCGACAAATGTGTACATGTTTATCCTGCTTATATGTGTTTGCCTAATACAAAAATGGTGTGTATGGTATTACAGATAATGTATCTTGTTGCAGCCTCCAATAACCTTGCATCAACCACCCTGGCCTTCTTCCAAGAATCTGTGGAGAAGTTTGGTTTCCCTCTTAGGTAAATATGATTTTTAAACTTTGTCGGCCCCTCCATATAACAGCTTAAACACATGCATCATCTTTTGCAGTTTTTGTAAATTTGATGTAAGATGCTTCAAACATTCCTGTGCTGATTTCATAGGTTGTATAACCAACCAACACTTAATATGGTCTTTGTTGTAAATGTTTGTTTTAGGGTAGGGGCTGATCAAGGGGTGGAGAATGTGGATGTTGCACGCCTCATGTTTACAGTCCGTGGCACTGGAAGAGGCAGCTTCATTGCTGGGAAGAGTGTTCACAATCAACGGTTAGTAAAGAAGTGCAGATAAAGCTAGTTGAAATAGGGCACTCGACTGCTGCCATGCATCTAAACTTATTTTTCCAGAATTGAGAGGCTATGGAGAGACCTATGGACAGCTGTAACAAACATCTACTATGATGTCCTTCACTACCTCGAAGAAGAGGACTTCCTCAATATCGCCAATACTACACACCTCTTCTGTTGCCATTATGTGTTCCTATCACGTCTACAAGATGACCTGGACAATTTTCGCAATGGTTGGGACCATCATCCATTAAGAACGGAGGGCAATATGACCCCTAATCAGCTGTGGGCACTGGGTCAAATACATCAGCCAATTCCAGTTCCAGATCACATGGCAGTATGTCTAAATATTCAACTATTTTGTGTTAACAATTGTAAAAAACAAAACAACCCCCCCCCCACACACAATTATTAACATTAGAAACAGTCTAATAGACCATAATAGACCATATTTTGCTAAATAGGGCTGTGCGTTTACTATGTAATATGTTGAAGCATTTGCTCAATGACCAATCCTTAGTTTTATGCTAATTTTACATATATACTCTATAAATATATATATATAACTATGCTGTCTGTATAGATAATCAACACCGCATACAAGTGACATTTTTTTTTTTCAAATTTGTAGGGTATAGATATGCCTCTCATTGAGTGGGAGAACAGTGGACTTACTCCAGACTGCCACTCCAGCATCGTTGTCCCAGACATCGAAAGCCCACTGACTGATGAACAAATGGCAGCTTCAAGAGAGGCTGTTGACCCAAGAGCTTTATCCCAGGCTTATGGCTGTGAAATCTACACTGCAGCAGTTCAGTTTTGTGAGAACATTTAAATAACTGAATGTTTTGAGCATTTTCAGAAGAACTGTATCAACTATATAATAATACATCATATACATCAATAGATTCTTCACATCTCTGCTGAGTCAAATACTATTTTTTATTTCAGAGATAACTGCACAAGCACTTTGCAATGTGACCCAGGCATCTTAACTCACTGGCTCATGCATCAAAGAAACATGCAGACATGCATAACACAAACTGTGTGGTGTAAACTTCTTTTGTGTGTACGTCTCTAACTATACGAGTGTGTATATCTGTTTGTATCAACATATTAGATGAGACCAAATCCTGTTTGGCAACTGCCAATACAGGCTAGGATGTCAATCTTAAAAGATGCATAGTCTTTGTAATGCCCTGGGATTCGCAGGGTCTCGTAACAGGTGGAGGCGGTGGGGAAGCTGCCTTTGACCACCTCAAGGGACAGATTCGTCCTTGGCAGAATCTCCCATCCAGTCCAGAATATCACCAGATCTCTCAATTCATTCGGTGATGCTGTGTAGTAAACATATTAAATTATTTTACAAGTTACATGAAAAGTTGCTGTGGAGAGGTAATGATAATTAGATGACCAACTGTTTCACGGTTTATCGCATATGTTTACTCTGTCAACATACAATTTTCAATGAACTGTCGAAGATAACCTGATACGTGGCACATGGTGTCAACGGAAAAATCATTGTCATCATCTTCTTCATCATGATGAGGCCAGGTAATGTGCTTCAGAAGTACCTACATTGAAAGCAAAAAAACAACAACATGGGATACACTTTTTATTATGGCTTCTTACATTATATTTGGTGTGATTCGTTCAGGCTTTTGAACCACACACTTCAAAAAACGCCACTGGTGGGTACTTTGGAAAGCACGTTGCAAATCCTAAGAGCGCTAAATCAAGCACACAGACTAATGGGCACAATTACAGATGCTGTATACAGATATGAAACCTCTACCCTATAGTAGTATTCAACAAAGGCCTGGATTTAAAATAGTGTTAAATTACCTCAGGGCAGTAATCCACTGCTCCCTCTTTAGGGAAAAGCAGGGCCACTGGGTCAGGTCGTTTGGTCAGCACGGTCCACATTTGTGTCTCTTGAAGACCACGTCTCAGCTGTTTTATTTGTCTTGTGACACGTCCAATGACCTGTTAATGACAACAGAGAGAGAAGGTGGAATACATTGCCATTCATAATCCCCCCCCCCCAAATTTTTTTATTAAGAATGAGAAATTAGGTTCTGCAAACATAACCACATCCTAAGATTTTACTCACAGCATGGATCAACATTTTCTCGAAAAGCCATCTCCTGTTATTATTAGACAGGCAAGGGAGGTCCCAGGCATAGGCCAAGTCCTGTACTCTTTTTGCCTCTTCCTCTGAGAGTTTGGATTCACCTTGAAGCTTCAATACACAGAGGAAAACAAGAGGAAATAGAACATGTAATGACACTACATATACTGTATACAGCGGGTCTATAAAGTTTCCACTCCCTATTTGCCATTAAGTAAAACAAACTTTAAAACAAATGGTTGGGTGGGGACTTTTTATATCCACTAAAAAATATAAAAAGGGAAGAAATAGCAAGACTTTGAAAATGATTAAGAATGGAAAACATACAAGCCTGATTGTTACCCGGATGTCCAGGTCTGGACAGTCTTCTAGGGCTACAGTTGCAGTTTTGGGACCCCCTCCAAGCAGGACATGAGCTAAGGCAGGGCTGAGCCCAGACAGGCACGGTCCACCATGAAGGAAGGAGTGGCCCATCATTCTCCCTGCCATGACGAACATATCACTTTCAACTAGGAAGTGAGAGGCTGACGGCACCAAATGGCCTGTCTCTCCATCAAACAGCCGTGTCACATCAGTGTTTGCTGTTAAAGAAAATTTGTTTAGAGAAAAGCCATTTAAAATATATTATACACAATCATTTAGTAGGAACTAACTGTATTATACATTAGATCTAATTTTTTCGCCAGTGTAGGCATGATATTATTTAGTATAACATATGTATTACATATATTGTTCTCAAGTAAAACTACTAAGATGAGAAACAGATTGACAATGTGAAAAATATATTCGACCATACCTATTTAATAAGTCATCTTACACATAACTGCACTATACTTACCAAAGTTGATGCAAAACCCAGACTTCAACTTCTCAATGCAAGTTGAGAGGAAAAAGCGAGTTACACCCTTTCCAATGGCAACGTCACCTGTAACACAATGCAAGGTTTGATATAGTAATGTCATACTTTTTGCAGTCCTTGACCATTAGGACATGTGGCTGAAGCTACCTTCAAGTCTGCAATGCAAGGGTCGTGCCCATTCCACATTAGGTCGCTTGTAGAAGGAGAGGAGTGCCATGTCCTGTTCGGCAGGGGTTTCTCTAGTATCCATGCTGAGAACCAAAGCACTCTCCTTTTCATAAATGTGCAATAGGGAATCCCGAAACTGAGACATGGCCTTGGTAGGGTCTTGGATGGTGAGCCAGTCTAGTAAGAGGAAAACATACAAATGTGACCAATTAGGCTTGAATCTAACGCTTGACAGCAACCTCTAGATATGTTTTAAATGTAGATTGAAGCCGTATTCGTACCGTCTGTAACTGCTGCACTGCTTCTGGACGGTCCAGGCATTACTGCTTGCTCTTCTTCCATCACAGTACTACACTCAATTGCCTCATTTCCTGCACTGTACAGTCACAACATATTCATAATGGTTATCTGTAAAACTGCTTTTATGTTTTAATAGCTCAAAGACCAAGGCATCTGCTGGTGAGTGAAACGAGTACGGTACGAACAATAGAAAATTGGTGTTACCTTTCCCCGCATGAAGCAGCATGTGCCTCAATAATGTGACAGGGAAATATGTCCATGCACATAGGACAGGGTTGCTGATCTGCTGCCGAGAATATGAAGTTAGCAAAGACAACAAAACAAACTTAAGTAGGAACCACTAAGAAATGACTTAATGTAATTTCTAATAAAGCATCTGCGCTCATCAGGCATTTTTATTGCAGCGTATTCATGTTCAATGTTATTAATTATATATTGAAAATGCTCCAATAATTCATTCTTACATGTTACGTCTTCCTGCGCACAGTTTTCCTCCACATTAGCCGGGCAATTATCACTGTCAACATCAATGATGTTGCTAGATTTTAAGTGTTCGGTCAGAAACGGCAGTGGAATAGCTGCTCCACATTTCTGACACCCTGCGTTTGGCATGCCACTGAATGCATTGTCTGTTAGTTGCAAAGGAGTTGTGCTTAGTTCTTCTTGAATTGGTGCCATGAAAAGAGTCGTTTTACCCCCCTGGCTTGCAAGCTTTATTATTTTACCTGTGTAGCCAGTATCATCAGGTGTCACAAGAGAGAGTTTGCGGCTACCCCATCCTCCTATAAAAAAAAAACATTTCCGAGCATAATGGGAAATAAAACTATATATGACATAAGCACCCTTGTATAGACATGGATTACATTAAGCCTATTCTTTAAGTAAGAGAAAAAATTTAATGAAGATCTCCATTGAAAACTTTTTTTCCTCTGCCACTGTACCCATTACAGATGACCTATAAACTGTTTGGATGAGCACTAACAGAGTCATTGTTGTTCCATATCTCAATACTAATACATACAAACGTATAAGTGCCTACCTGCTGATTTGTAAAGCAGCCAACCACCAGACACCGTCTCCAATTGTGGAAATACAACCTTGAGTGTATCACATGACTGTAAACCAAAAACAATTAACATTAATTATTATTATACATTTATTTATTATTAAGAATGCTGAAAAGGGTTGAGGTTAAACTTTTTGAAAAACCATGCCAGTCTTGCTTAAAGGTGACATGACATGAAAACTTCACTTTAGGATGTTATTTAACATTAATATGAGTTCCCCTAGCCTGCCTTTGGTCCCCCAGTGTCCGCCTTTGAGAAAGCTTTACTGTATAAGATTCACATTTTTCAACTTAGTCATGCAGACTAAGACTAATGCTTACCTCATCATGTGTTGTGCTGTCATCTAAATGGGCAGTCCTGCGACCCAACCCTGCCTGCATGTGAACTAGTTGCTCTAGCTCAGTGGGAGATTTTTGATATTGTTTAGGTAACAGATGGAAAGCCACTTGAAGTGGTTTAGCTCTTTTAGCAGGAACAACATTTACTGCAGGAAAACGCCTCTTTCCTTTTGCCTTCGTAAACATACCTGGAAAGGACCTTTGAGAAAAAATACAGTCTATTTAAACCTAAATACTATCAGACCATCAAGTTGTTTTAATCTGTTCAAGTTAATGTACAGAATCTAATGCTGAACCTTGTCATTTCAATTTGAACTGAAGGTCTTTGTGACTGATGGCCTGACTGCCCATTCTGTCCTCCCTGCCCATTCTGTCCTCCCTGCCTCTGTTCCCTGCAGGGTTGTAACCAAAAATAGTTATTAGTGAGTCTGAAATTATTAATTAGATAGAAAACATAATTTTCATGTGTACAGTATTAAAAGTGTACTGAACGATGTCCCTTCTACAACTGACTTGTAGAAGGGACATCACCACTGCTTGCACCTCGTGATGTCAGTAAAGACAATAAGGTCCTGACCGATTTTACAACCTCAGCGTGATTACCCTTTCAACACAATAATAGAAGTGTAATTTAGAAAACACACCAAAGTTCAATTCTTTTTAGATAGCTAGACCGTTTATAGTTAATTGCTACAATACATTCTCAATACATAGAAAAAGAGTAACATTTTCGGAAATGTCATTCATTCATGATATATAATCGTCGTCATATAATATAAAATGTAAAAAATAACCTTTTAAAAACAGACTTTTTACGAGTGGCCCACATGTGAATATAAAGGCAGAATAATACTACTGCGTTTTCATGGACACAGGGAACGCCGTCAAGGAACGTCCTCTCCAAGGAGCTCGGAGAGGGCTCGGAGAGCTCTACGTACACCTCCTGATTTTCTCAACTGTCCGTGCGCTAGTCCGTCAATTTACGGATACCCCTTGGCTGTGATCGGTCCGTATTGGAACCATAGATATATATAAATCTTTATATATATCAATGATTGGAACCGCTTGCGTCAGGGGCGGGGTTGCCGTGACCAACAAGAGAACAGAATTCTTTGACCGCCATTGCTGCAAGTTTTTACAATTCATATTGCAGCTAAACAGTACATGTAAATCAGCATCTGAATTAAAATGTGACGAGAAATGGGCAGTGTAGTTGCTGAAAATGTGCTTATTTTATTGATGAAACGGCTAATTTGTAAATTTGCTCTGACTTTTCGATAACCTAGCTAGCATCGCAGTGCAGCACCT
Organism: Osmerus mordax; assembly: GCF_038355195.1. Taxonomy (NCBI): domain Eukaryota; kingdom Metazoa; phylum Chordata; class Actinopteri; order Osmeriformes; family Osmeridae; genus Osmerus; species Osmerus mordax. The sequence continues at coordinate 10,626,549 of NC_090052.1, forward strand.
CCTGCTCTTCTGGCAGTGAATTGTTTCACCCACAGCCTTCGGAGTACTATAAATTCAACGAATCCGTCCGACTCCGTCCGTCTGTCTGTCTGTCCATACCAGAGTCGGAGTAGTATAATTCGGCCTTTAGATGTATCTACGTAGCCTAGCTTGAGAACAAATAAGCTAACGGTTAGAGCTATGTTTTCACCAGCTAATTTTCAAACGGTCGCTACTGTAGCATTGCCTGGGCCATACTACTGGCCCAAAAGTGATCAACTGGCTAGAATGTGGGGTTCCATACAGTACTGGGCCACCGTGCTTCAAGCGCTTTGCGTTTTCTTTTGGTATGAAATGCTCTATATAAATAAAATAACATTTGATTACATCGAAATTTGACTCACCGAAGCCTGGTTGCTGTCACGGGTAGCCATCGTTCTTTTCCTCTTCTCTTCTTTCTTGAGCTTGAAGGTTTCCCGCTTCCTCGGAGTGCTTGACTGAAGGTCTGTGCTCTGATAGGTCAGAAGTTGGTTTGATTGCATTGAGGCTCGATTGCTCTACCTGTCCTTGATATCCCGGATGTTAAAAATCTGAATTTTTTAAACTCTGAATTTTTTGGGTTGAATTTGATAGGCTCGAATTTTTTTTTGTCTCAAATTTTATAGGCTCAAATTTTTTCAGATCAAATGTTTTCAGCTCGAAAATTTTCGGATCGAATTTGATAGGGTCGAATTTTTTATGGTTGAATTATTTATGATCGAAATGTTTAGGCTCGAATTTGAGCAACCTGAATTTTATTTTACATTGAAATATATTCAGATGAGAATTCAGTGTTGTTTAAATTTCAATATTAAGAAATACAACTCTTGGCAGTTTCGAAAACGTGTACCCAATTCTGCTTTCTTGGTGCGTGTCTGTTTGTTGCCACGGTGATGGCGCAGCTGTGAGCTGGGAAGAGAGAATAACAGAAATTTACCTAGAATCCACACCTCAAACAAGTTAACCTAGACGCATGTTTTCCGGGACCCACGACTCTGCCGAAACCAGAGATGTCCTTTATATGTCTGTGCGGTCAGAAATACGACTCTATCGGCAGTTTCAAAATATTGTTCCTTCTTGCTTTCTCTGACTGATTTTACCCACCTCTCCATTGAAGTTAGTGAGATAATTTGAAAGGCTGCTCTCGCTTCAAGGCTCATAGCTGAAAATCTGTAAATGTGAGCTCTTTAGTAGTTACATTGGCTGAAAGAGGACAAATTTTCCTACATTTTAAGGTATAACTTGCTTCTGTAAGTTAAACTATATGAACGTTAGAGGAATTTGTTTGACAATTTAGTTGAATATCAGAAAAAGAACAGCCAGCAGAGAGTACCACTCTGCTTATAAAAATGCATACTTATTATTTATGAAGATTACATAGATTTAAAAGCATCTTTTTTTTGCTGCTCATTTACAACTGAAAATACGTTTAGTGTAGAATGAAATAGATGTCTTCTCATTTCACCTGCAAGAGGCAGCCTCATCGTTGAATCAAAACGAATAAATTTGGCAGACCGGTGTAAAACTTGACCTAATCTCTATGACTTAACCCTTGTGTTATCTTCGGGTCATTCTGACCCATCAGTCATTGTGACCCACCTTCGTATTGCGACAAATTTACCTCATACAAAAACAAAGTGAAGCATTTTCTTTTAACTGTCGGGCTGTCTCAGACCCCCCACATTGGAATGGTTAAAAGAAAATTATTTTTATTTGTTTTTGTATTGGGTAAAATGGGGTAAACACAACGATGGTTCGTTATGAACCTTTGGGTCATGTGACCCGAAGGCAGCACGAGGGTTAAACGTCCTTTTAAGTTTTTCCCTTCTCCTGATATTTTAAGGAATTTAGCCTACTCATATTGCATTCATTCATGAATAAAGAACCCCCTTTGAAGATTATTCTACGACGTTACCCGGCAGTAGAAGATGGAATCGCGATTCAAACAGTACCATCTGCTAACTGAAAATATGCCCCCAAAAACGTAAATAAGCTTGACATTTATTTAGTGGAAAATCATTCATTCATAAAAAGCTCACTGGTAGCGATCATTGTCAGTAACAACGAAAAATGCGATACAGCCCTGTGTGGAGAAGTTGCCCCGGTAAATTGTACTACTACGGTACAGTACTAGACTACTGCTGTGTTCGTCTTGGTAGCGATTGCGTTGGTTGAATTGGATTTAACGTTCCGTTGTACGGTTTAAGCTGAAATTAATTATTTTCATGAACAGATTGACAACGTTTAGGCTGTGGCAATGAAGTTCAGGTTAGTAGATAGTAAGTAAGGGGAGTGCCGAACATGTTCTGTCGCCGTTTGACTTCCTAAACAGCTGTGTAGTGTAGATGTTTTTGTAGTGTGTCTCGCGTAAGCTACAGCGTTGCAGTGAGCTACACTGGTTTGAAACCACAGGTAATGGTAATTTCACCAACAAATCGTTTACTACTACTACTACGCTCTCAACGAAGGCAGTCGCATTTTCTTTCCCTCTCCTCCCCCTGACCTTCCCTGCTTGCTTCCCTGCTTGGCTTCTATCGTATTGTCTAGTTATTCACAGAGAAATGCTCTGAAGTTTCAATCATTTGGATAGTTTTTGAAGATATTACTCAAAATCAAATACTACAAAAAGGAACAACCTGAGAGGACTGAAGCCCAAGGAGAACAGAAGTATTTTTGGCTGCCCTCCAAGACTGACCACAGGCAAGCCAACTAAAGCTTGTTCCCTGTAGAACTATGGCTTGTAATGACTGCAAACAACTTACTCAGAGGATAGTCGAACTGGAGCTAAGAGTCAGAACCCTCTTAGATATCAGAGAGACCGAAGACTTCATAGATTCCATGCTACCTAGCCCGGAGGCTAAGCTACCTGCCAATGAGCCACCCTTGGAACCAGCTTTCTCTCCACCGGCCGTTGGACCGGATGAGTCATGGCCTGCTCTCGGCGCTAGACCAAAGAGGCCTAGCGCCGCTTCTACCTTCATCAGAGATGGGACTGTCACCAAGGATAAACAGCAAAAAAAGCGAGGCAGAAACTCTTCCCGCATCACCTCTCCTCCTGTCACACTCAGAAACAGTTTTGAACCACTGGGAACTTTCTCTCCCTTGTGTGTGGAATCCAAGGCGAAGAGGCACAGGAGTGCTAGCCACGCAGCTAACAAACATGAAGGGCCCAGATCGCCGACACACCATGATGGTAGCTACTACACACATGCAAATCCAACACATCATCGTCTGCTGCGACCGGGAGTCCCCCATTTCACTCCAAGCCCCTCTCGGACCACTCGGGGCGCTGTTCGACCCCCTATCAAGCCTAATCAGACAACAATATCACAGGATTATCAAGATCCAAGGTATGCTAAGACTACCCACAGCCCATCAACACTTAGAGGAGCTAACACTGCTAGCACTATAGAATCTACTGCTAGCACTAACGCAGTGTCTAACCTTGGTCTAGCACAAGGTCCTATCATTGCTAACCCAAATAAGATAAGAACTGGCCCCGCAGCTACTGATAAGGCAAACGTTAGAAATGCAAACACAACACCACATATGGCCATTATCTTGATTGGAGATGCCATGACAGCACATGTTAAACTGGCAAAGACAGAAAATATTTGTCTTAGCAACACATCTGTCGAGGAACTGTCCTCAGAGGTACAAACAATCCTCAACAATAAACCAAACAACCCTAAGATTATCATCCACACTGGCTCGTTTGATATCCTACACAAGAAAACTGGCACTGAGATACTTAAAAAACATTTCACCCAGCTACTGAACACACTTAACAGATATCAAGATGTATTCATCAGTGGACCAATTGCATGCTTTCGCAGAGGAAAAGAAGCCTTCAGTCGACTACTATCCTTCAACACATGGTTGGCATCTGTCTGTCTGACACACAAACTGAGATTTATCGATAACTTCAATGTGTTCTGGAAATGTGCAGACCGTTTTCAAGCTGATGGACTCCACCCAAACCGTAGAGGATCTCGACTACTAACAGCAAACATCAATCACGTGCTCCTGACCACAAATCAAGCTTCTCTCCCTATCCCTGTTGTGTCTAAGCTGACTGACGCATCCCAAACAACCTCCCATGGAACAGAACAGAACATTCAAACAGCCTCCTGCAAGGACATGGGCCCTGCACAGATCTGCACCCCCCGGATGAATTCCCTTGTGATGGAACAGCTCAGTGACAGAGACTTTCCCAAAGAAAAGCTACACTAGGACAGCCACCATGCTATTTCATTGGACATACCGGTCATCATCACAAACAGAAAATGGCATGGTAAAATGCATGGTTACAAACCTGAAACTAGTGTTAGAAGTCACAGAACTATCCATATTCTTCCAACAGATTTATCTACCCATGTTTTATCTGTTAATACCCCACAGATGAAACTGGCCCTTCTAAATGTTAGATCACTAAATAACAAAACATTCCTAGTTAATGATCTGGTCAAAGAAAACAACTTAGACTGCATCTGTCTAACAGAAACCTGGCTAAACAATGACACGGCAACAGCAACTTTGATAGAAGCGTGTCCGCCTGATTACAGCTTTCACCAAGTTTCAAGGACATCAAAAAAAAGGTGGAGGAGTCGCAGCTATTTTCTCCTCTAAACTGTTGTTCAAAATCACTGAGCTAGGTGAATTCACATCATATGAATATCTTGCTATAGAGCTCAAAACCGAATCAATACTTTTTGTTATTATATATCGGCCACCCAAGCACTCGCCAATATTCATACAAGAATTCTCTGAACTATTATCACTATGTGTCACTAGATATGACAAAGTAGTTTTAAACGGAGACTTAAATATCCAAGTAAATAAAAAAGCAGACCCAAGAACTATTGAACTCTTAAATCTCCTTGACAGTTTCAATCTAACTCAACACATAACAGACCCAACACACCGGCACGGAAACACACTAGATCTAGTGATAACAACTGGACTAAATATCAATAATATTTCAATAACTGATCTACCCCTCTCAGACCATCATTATATACTTTTTAATGTGGAAATTATCCTAACAAAAACCAAAAAAGAATTCTTAGTCCATAGAAGATATTTAGACGATACAGCTATGATGACATTTTCTGAACAATTTGCTCTATATGAGCCGACTTACCATGATTGCTCTCTGAATGAAATGGTAGAGAACCTCAATGATGCACTATTATCTGTGTTAGAATCTGTTGCACCACTGAAAACCAAAAGGAAGTGCACAAGCAGAACCTCCCCATGTCTGAGAAATAAAAATGTTAGTGAAACGAAAAGAAAATGCCGTGCAGCAGAGAGAAAATGGAGGAAAACAAAGATCACTATCCACTACAATATCTACAAAGATACACTAACCACCTTTAACAAAACCATCCGTCTAGCAAGGAGAGAATATTTCTCCAACATTATTACAGAAAATGCCAGAAATTCCAGAGTTCTTTTCTCCACCATTGACCAGCTGCTAAACACTGTCCCTGCCCCACCTCCATCCTCAGCAGTTAAATGTGAAGAGCTTGCTTTGTTCTTCAAGAACAAAATAACTTTGATTAGAGCGAGTATTATTAATAGTGGGGTCGAAACTGACATCAGTAGATTCTGCAACATAACCATGAGCACATTTACCTGTGTCACACTTAGTGAACTTTCCAAAATTGTCAGCGAATCTAACTCCACAACCTCAGATATTGATCCTATACCCACAACATTCTTTAAGCGAGTGTTTGATAGTGTCTCAGGTCCGGTGCTAGAGATTATAAACACATCCCTTAGAACTGGCGTCTTCCCAGATGCCTTCAAAACAGCTGTTGTAAAGCCCCTATTAAAGAAACCCAAATTGGATAACAGTCTACTTGCAAATTACAGACCAATATCAAACCTCCCATTTATTAGTAAAGTACTGGAAAAGATAGTTTTAGTCCAATTAAATTATTTTCTTGAAGAAAATAACATCCTGGAAGTCTCGCAGTCAGGTTTCAGGAAATATCACAGTACTGAAACTGCTCTCACCAAAATAATTAGCGACCTCAGACTAAACTCTGATGCAAATAAAGTCTCTATCCTTATCCTGTTAGATCTCAGTGCAGCATTTGATACAATTGATCACGACATCCTAATCAATAGACTGGAAAAGCTTATTGGGTTCACGGATAGTGTATTGAACTGGCTGAAATCATATATCACAGGAAGGAAGTTTTATGTTAGTTTAGGTGACCATAGGTCCAAGAAACATGAGAACTGCTACGGGGTTGCTCAAGGAAGCTGCTTAGGTCCATTACTTTTTTCTCTTTATATGTTACCACTCGGCGACATAATCAGAGAACATAACATAGATTTCCATAGCTATGCGGATGACACACAACTATATATATCCACTGAACCCAACGATGCAACGGCCATCAATTCCATTACAAACTGCCTGTTGGCAATAAACAAATGGATGAATGATAACTTTCTTAAATTAAATGAAGACAAAACTAGTAAGTCCTACTATGTGGCCCCAAATCCAAAAGAGAGATGCTTATTAAGAATCTTGGAGGCTTAACCCCCTGTCTTAAACCAGAGGTGACGAGTCTCGGCGTAATCCTGGACTCAGATTTGAATTTCAACTCTCACATTAATAAAGTGACCAAAACAGCTTTCTTTCACCTGAGGAATATAGCAAAGGTACGACCATTCATAAACCAAAATGATGCAGAGAAGTTAATTCATGCTTTTATATCCAGCCGGCTGGACTACTGTAACGCACTTTTCACTGGTCTTCCCAAGAAAACCACTGAAAGACTACAGCTCATTCAAAATTCTGCAGCTAGATTATTAACCAAAACTAAAAGGAGAGAACACATTAGTCCTGTCCTAGCTACTTTACACTGGCTCCCTGTTACCTTCAGAATTGACTTTAAGGTCCTTTTCCTCACATACAAAGCTCTACACGGACAAGGACCTAGCTACATTGCTAACTCCTTTATAAACTACACACCAGCTAGAACACTGCGATCATCAAATGCAGGCCTATTAGAGGTCACCAGAAGCAGTCATAAGAAGATTGGTGATTCGGCCTTTGTCAATTATGCCCCAAAACTATGGAACAAATTACCCATAAATATTAGGGAAGCTAACACTCTAGACATTTTTAAAAGACAGCTTAAAACCTACCTTTTTACCGAAGCATTTAAGTAATTTTATCTCAAAAGGGTTTTCCTACTTTTTAAAGTTGTTTTCTCTCTTGAACAGAGATCTTATTGGGATTTTTATTATTGTTTGAATTATTTATCACTTGTATTATTGTTTTTATTGATTTTATGTAAAGCACCTTGAGCTACAATTCTTGTATGAAATGTGCTATATAAATAAAGTCTTACTTACTTACTTACTTACTAATGTCAGAATAAATCCTACAACGAAAATGTATATGTGAGGAATGTTTATTTTAACGATTGAAAACAGATAACGCTACATTATAGACCACTGTAGTATGTGTTGCCCGGGCAACACAGGCTAATGTCATGATGCTAATACTTCAGTGAAATAGTAGACTACTGTTTCCGAAAGTAGATGTACTTCCTTAATAATATCAGCTTATATTGTACATTACACATCACAATTGTGTGTCATATCACAAAGTAAAATGAGTAAATAGTTATCACCCTGGCCTCTTTTCTTGTGGCGTTTCTGCAGCTGCCTTGCAGTAAAGCTATAGTTAGCCTAGCTATCCCCCAAGTTAACAGATGCAAAACGAATGTTCTGCCAAAGGTAGTCACGCGTGTTTTCGTGACGTTAGTGACGCAGTGACGTTAGTAACGTCAGTGACTGTGGCTAGCAAATTAGCCACCGTTAGCTTCACTTTTCGCCACAAAAACTTAACTTAAGCCTAAACCATGCAACAGAACGTAAATTCCAATAGAAGCAACTCAATCGCTACCAAGACGAAACTTTTGACACCTACGTTGTCTATGTAGGCCAAATATTGACTGAGTTTTAGGGGGGCAAAAAGAAATAAATTTAAAAAAAATAATAATAATATATATGTGAGAGAACAAAGGTTGTGCTCTCGCCGAAGGCTTGAGCACACCCAATGAGCAAATAGTTATCACCCAGGCCTCTTTGATTGTGGCGTTTCTGCAGCTGCCTTGCAGTAAAGCAGTTAGCTTAGCTATCTCCCTGAAGTTAACAAGCTGCTAATCTAATGTTCTGCTAGAGGTAGTCACGCGAATTTTTGTGACGTTAGTGACGTAAGTAGTGTCATTGACTGTGGCTAGCAAGTGATCCACCGTTAGCTTCACTTTTCGCCACAAAAACTTCAGCTTAAACCGTGCAACGGAACGTAAATCCCAATAGAAGCAACGCAATCGAGACCAAGACGAACATTTTGACACCGCCGTTTTCTATGTAGTCCAAATATTGACTGATCCTTAGGGGTGGGAAAATAATAATAAGATATATGTGAGAGAAAATAGGTTGTGCCCTCGCCGAAGCACACCCAATAATAACTAGAAAGTGCATTTCCTCCAGAAAATGCGTTGGAATGCTGAAAGATGAATCATTTGTTTTTATATTGCTGAAAATAGGCTTGAAAAAGTCATGAAACATAATCAGTGATATTGAAAAAAGTTGAATAGATATCAAAAAGCTGAATTATTAAAAAATAGTTTAGGGTTTTGTAAACATTTTAAAGTTTAAATGGTGGCTCTAGCTGAAAGATTGAGGAAGAAGAAGGATTTGGAAGTTGAAGAAGTTTAAAGAAGTTTGAGAGGATTTGAAAGAAAACTCCATTGGAAACCCATGTTAAAAATATTATGAATATTGATTTCTATTAATTCAAGCATAAGAGGTACAAAGCTGAAAAGTCATAGCAGGAATGGCCTGAAACTGCTGAATTATTTGATAGCTGAACGGTTTTAATAGCTGAAGATTTGAAGGCGCTGAAACGTGCCACGGAAGAAATAGAATAAGAAGAATAAGAAGTTGAACTAGAAAGGCAATTTCCTGCTGAAAATGCGTTGGAATGCTGAAAGATGAAATTATTTTTCTTAAATTGCAGAAAATACAGAAATGAGAAAATACCCACAAGCTGAAATGAATGTCAAAAATGTGTGAGTCACACAAAAGAGGCAGTGTGGAAACTGAACTGCATCATCTAACAACGTTAAGAGCTGAAATACAATGCGGGAGAAGCTGAAAGCTGAACTGTTAAACAGAAGAAGTAGGCCTAGGCTAGCTAGTCATATAAATAATATTATAGTCTTAACAGCTGAAATTATAGTTGGGATAGTAATAGCAGTAGCAGATGTGTGCATTGAGTGCGTTTACTCGGCTTTCTTAGTAGGATTCAATGTGTTGATGGAATGAAACATACAGCAGTAGGGCCGATACAGGAAGACACGGCGACACTTTGTTGCAGAAGGATGATGGTGCAAGTTTGGTCCGTGGAGCATACAACGATTAATAAAAAAGAATCATGTAGACGCGTTTATTGAGTAATCGCATAACTAATTACACATGTAAACGGAGTAATCGTATTATTGGCATAAACCGACAATTGCTAGTAATCGGGTTTCTCATGGTCAAGTAAACGTACCAATCACCTGTGTGAGAGACTGAGTGGTGCGTGTCTGTCGTTACGGTGATGGTGCAGCTATGATTGCTAACGCGCTGAGGGCAGAGAATAAGAGAAATGTAGCTAGAATCCACACCTCAAACAAGATAACCTAGACGCAAAACTGTACGTCCAATCCAAAATCTAAGGATATTTTCCGAGACCCAAGACTCTGCCGAAACCAGAGATATTCTTTATATGTCTGTGCAGTCAGAAATACGACTCTACCTGCAGTTTCAAAAACGTGTTCCTTCTGCTTTCCTGGTGTGTGTTTGTTTGGTTGCCACGGCGATGGAGCAGCTGTGATCGCTAACGAGCTGGGCAGAGAGAATAACTAATGTAAAAAAGTCAAAAGTCATGAAACATAATCATTGATATAGAAAAAAGTTTAATAGATATCAAAAAGCTGAATTATTTAAAAATAGTTTAGGGTTTTGTCAACATTTTAAAGTTTAAATGGTGGCTCTAGCTGAAAGATTGAGGAAGAAGAAGGATTTGGAAGTTGAAGAAGTTTAAAGAAGTTTGAGAGGATTTGAAAGAAAACTCCATTGGAAACCCATGTTAAAAATATTATGAATATTGATTTATATTAATTCAAGCATAAGAGGTACAATCGCATAACTAATTACACATGTAAACGGAGTAATCGTATGGCATAAACCGACAATTGCTAGTAATCGGGTTTCTCATGGTCAAGTGAACGTACTCAGTGGCGTAGTAGAACAAAACAGTTCCATTAGCGAAGTAGTTAGTAAAAGAGATATTAGCAGCATCTGCAGAATTAGTAGTTGTAGTAGTGGCATAAAATATAGCAGTATCAGTAGTGGTAGTAGTTGTGTTGTGGTGCTCTTTTTCTTAAACTAGAGCTTTTTGAATAAATGCCGTTATCGATGCCGTTAGTTACCGTTTATACCTAGCTACCACTACAGCGGCTAAGATAGCTAATCAACCCCATCACTTTAGCCAGCTAACGTTAGCTAACTATTACAGTAGGCTATGGCACGTCAAAGAGGTTCTAACTTTTCAACATTTGAAAAGATGTTGGTGACCGAGTTAATGGAGGAGTTTGGGGTAACGATAGAAGATAAAAGGACTGACAGCAGTACTTTAGAGAAGAAGGAGAGGAGCTGGGTCCAGTTAGCTGACCGCTTTAATGGCTCTACTGGAATCAAAGAGACGAGGGACAGGGCACAACTGAAAGCCTGCTGGAAAAATCTTAAAGCTAAAGCAAAAAAAGATGCGGCAGAAGAGAGGCGTAGCCAATTTCAAACCGGCGGAGGACCACCGACCAATGCTACGGATCCTCTGTCAAAGAAGATCATTGATATGATCCCGCAGCAGATTTCGCCCCTCCCCAACCCCTACGACGATGACGGCGCATTAGATGACAGTACAGCCACAGAAGCTGCAAGTAAGTAACTACGAACTCTAATGACGAAATAAGGCTATAATTTTGCCTACCAAGCATTTGTTAGAGCCTATGTATTACTGTACATACCCCTCAGATGTTAATCATTTTCAAATTGAATAGCACATCATACTACAGAAATAACAGTTCCATGTTCTCTTTAGTAGCCTACGGTAATTTATTAAATTAGTTATTTCCTATGTCATTGGACCTCAAGAGACCTCAAGAGTAAAGTACATTGTGCATATACAGTTGTAGGTAGCCTCCTAATGTGTTGATGTTTTTTTTGTTTTGTCTAGCTGACACTATCATCATACTGGAGCAAGTGGAGCCTCATGGAAACATCGAAGCAGCAGCATCACCTGTGAAACCACCTGCTAAGCACCCTAAGCTTAGCTCTCACCAGGAGCTTCTCACATTAGAGAAGGAGAGATGCATGCTCGACATTGAAAATGCAAAAATAAAAAAATATGTCCTGTTGCTACAGAAAGAGGTCCTAACTCTTCAGAAGCAGAGGCTACTGGATCTAAGCCAGTCACAAGAAATAGAAAGATTTTTGAATGAATTCTGAAACTGAAATTGTGTAATGTATTTATTGGAGTAAAATGTTTTTTTCAATCAAATTGGCAGTCCCCTTGTCTTGCTGTTCTTATTAGTTCCTCCCTGTATGGATGAGAAAGTAAGAAGCACATTAGTTAATAAGTATGGGTTAAGGTCATCTATTGTATAAGTGCACATATCAATCAAAATGTAACAATATTCTGCCAATACTGACCTTAATTACGCTGCAAAGTGGTTTTCAATCAGTGTTCTCCTGACAGCATTTCCATTTGCGTTTGCAGCATTCTGCCCTTGAGCATCTTCCAGATCATCCTCAAGTGGGTGCTCATCCTCCTCGGGTAGCTCATCTCCTACTCTCTTCCCAAAGTTGTACAAAACAGCTACTGCAACAATGATGGTCAGGGTAGTGTCCAATTTTGTGCGGAGTCCCTCCTGTATACATGGAAATCTCTGCTTCCACACCCCAAACACTCTCTCTATTACCCCTCTTGTTTGAATGTGAGAGTAGTTGTAGTTTTTTTCTGCCTGGGTCTGAGGGTTCAAAAGTGGAGTCATCAGGTATGGGCGACATGCATAGCCATTGTCCCCCACTAGGTGTCCACGGATCTCCCCTCTCTCCAGCAGTGCACAAAGTTGACTGTTGTCAAAGATTCGGCTGTCATGTGTGGATCCTGGCCATCTTGCAACAACGTGTGTGATCTGGGCCTGATCATCACACACAACTTGGACATTAATTGAGCAGTAGCCCTTTCGATTCCGAAACAGTTCCACATTCTCACCACCTGGGTTGGTAATGGGAATGTGTGTGCAGTCGATAGCCCCAATTACTCCTGGAAAAACTGCTCTCCCATAAAATCCGGCTGTTGTCTCTCTCCTTGGTTCAAAGTGAATGTACTGAGCCTTTAAACTTGCAATTGCCTTGGACACTCTGCTGACAATTCTGCAGACTGTGGATTTATGAACTCCGAAAAGATCCCCATCAACCATCTGAAAACACCCTGTAGCATAAAATCGCAAAGCTACTAGGAGCTGGAGAAGCGGTGGCACAGCAAAATTCCTCTCACTTCCATGCTTGATTGCTGGTCCAACCTTCCCATTCAGGTATATGACAGACTCCTTTGTAAATCTGTACCGCTGTGAAAACTCACTGTTGTCATAGAATTCAATTGGGTTTAACCTATCTCTAATTTTCCTGCGAGGAACTCTTTCCTCTAACCCCATCCAGCGAAGATATGCAGCCATGTTGTCAATAAAACTGAGATAAACCTCCTCCAGGGGTGGTTTAAATATAACTGCTAATCCAGGTTTAGACTAGGTTTAAAATGACTGGTGCAACATATTTAAATTTAATCTAGATTTAAATGGAAATTAAACAGAGATTGCCAAAGGGTTAGATTTACCCAGGATTAATTGTAAACTAAGGTTAAACTAGGTTTAAAGTTTGGTGCAACTGGATTAAAAGACAAACTTGGTTTAAGAGTTAATCCTTGTTGGTGCAACCCAGCCTTAGTCTTTTAATGAGACGAGTTGACTGAATAGCTTGTCTTGTGTCTCCACTAATCAGCTAATACCAATCACCTGTGTAAGAGACTGAGTGGCGCGTGTTTGTGTGGTTGCCACGGTGATGGTGCAGCTATGATTGGGGCGAGCTGAAGCAGCATTCCAACAACTAGAAAAGGCTGTTCCTGCGAAACAGCAGTGAGAAAGCTGACCATGCTAAAAAAAGCTGAAAATAGTGAACATTTTGTAGAAAGTTAGAAGATGAAGCTTCAAAGCGCCCGAAAGGTATTTTGAAAGGGGCAGGAGCTGGACGAAGGCCTAAAACTACATAAAAGAGAAGAACAATGCAAAAAGAGAAATAATTGGCATGTTCGGGAACCGAATTGGCAACCTTCTGATTACCAGCCCGACTCCCTCACCGCTCAGCCACCTGACTCCAAATTGGTCTGAAATGTATTTTAGAGAGGACCTGGAGCTAACTGATTAAAATGCTGCTGCAAAAAAAGTTGAACTATTGTGGGTAGTAAATAAGATCATGCTACATCTAACCAGCAGATCATCTTGCAAGTGTGTCAAAGTGGTATTTTTACAGACTGTATTAACACCGTAGGCGTGAATAATGCATGCATAGTGATTGTCGTCCATCTGTAGCCGAAGCTAAGCTAGAGAGAGGATGCAATGGGAGACTTTCTACAGTAAGCCATATCTACTGTTTCAAATTGAAAACGGAGACCATCTTTTGATTAAAGTCAAGTTCCTTAACCTCTGATGTCAATATCGCCGATAAAAAGTAAATACTCTTCAGTTACGAAGCATTTGTTCGTATCTAGGTAACGAATATTATGTCTGGAAAAACGTAGCTAGCTATGTGACCTGGTTTCGCCATATGATGACAGTTGTAGTGTCACTAGAATGGCCATAACAAAAGATCATATTTCAAATATGTCTGCTGTTCTACATTGCCCACACAATTCAACTCTAACATGGCCTGTATCTTGTATCGAAAGTGCTCGAAAATTAGCTCGTCTAATGTATGGTGGACTGAGAACATATTTGTTAGTCAAAGCAGCCCACCGCGCAATCTGACGTCGGAGTGACGTCTTTTCTATGTAATTTTTGGACGTCTAATTTTGGTCCACTGAAGGGGTTGTTTTGTAACGCCAGGCGACGTGATTTTTTGGACGTCTACCGCACGTCTAATGTTGACGTCATTGGGACCTCAGTATAAAGGCTATTTATAGTCCAAATGTGGTCGTTTGTGGACGTCTTTTCAACATCGAATTTAGACTAATTTTTGACGTCATTTTTATACTACTTCTATAAGCAAATAAATCACAATTCAATACCACCATATCGATTTTTATTCAAAAATACAATGTACAGAGAGAATTGAACTCTTGAGTCCTGTAGGGCTCATCTAGGCGTGGTAAATCCTCCACCTCCACGTCTTTGCGGCGCGTGCTTTAGGTGCTCGGATACGTTCACTTTCATGTATTCCTCAGTGGCCGCAGAATCGAATTTCATGAGCCCTTCTACAAAAGCAGAAAAAGAGAAATTATTTAGAATAATACTGGATTAATACAAAGCCATCTCAAGCAGTTGTTAACTGTAACACTTAGGCTGTCTACAAAAAGGGACTAAGCAGACTGTACTTTTTGAGAAAGCTTAGATCCTTTAATGTGTGTTTAGAATGTTGTGTTTTATCAGCCTGTTGTGCTTAGTGCTATTTACTAAAGCTGGCTCTGCTAGAGCTCTGCTCTAAAAATTACTATTGAGAAGAGTTTTGCAACAACAACAAAAACGTTAAGTATTCTGCTTACCTTGTATTGCTCTATAAAGCTTTGTTCCCTCTAAAGGGCGTTTCCCCCTTTCCCCCTTGCCCTTCAAATTAAATTTGGCCATGAGGCTGTTGGTGAAGAGCCTAAAGAAAAATAAATTACAATAAATTAATGTGAAGGATATATGTAGGAACAACATTACACATAATAAACATTACACATAATAAACCCTTTACACTAGTTGATCAGTGTCCCCTAGGGTGGTCCTCCTTTCATCCCTTTACTTATCTCCTGCTGGTCTATAATCTCACAATGCATTTGGTTGTGAACTTGTATTTTAATTGAATTCCAACCTATTCTGACATGCTAACGAGAACATGCAGAAAATGTTGTAGATACCTGTCCAACACTTTGTGGACACAGTCCTTGATGTTCCGCCCACCAACTCTTGAAATTTGCAGCACCTGTTGGAATAAGTCCATAATAAAGTTGACTTAATTTGTTTTAGGTTGAAACCAGAGCCATAGAAAAAGAGAGTTGGGACACTTCCATAGACTCCCATTGTTATCGAGGAATGCGGAAGTAAAGCGTGTCACATGCGACCTGTAGTTCCAAACATTGCATTTTCCACCGTTCAACCCCATTCATTTTCAGTGTCTCCGAAGCAAGTTAGCTGGTAAATTGATGAAAATCCTTCATTTTTTCATATTTTTACCACCACATATCAATTGTTATTAGTAGTATTTCATATAGCTAGCTTTAGATAAAGTTTATCGTAAGATTATAGCTTGTTTGATTCAAAACGGAGTTAGAGCTTGACTGTAGGTCTAGCTAGTATCTAACATAAGCAACACTTTTACTGAAGCTAGCTAGAGAGCACGTGTATCATAACCAGAAGTCAGTTGGCTTATAGTCTGTCAAATTAGTTCTAATTATTGGTGTTCGTTGGCATACAAAGTAAGTCTTCTATATATAGCTCTTATTAGCCTAGTTAGTAGAGCTAGCAACAATGAATTGCAAATTAAGTGGTCCGAAGCAAGTTAGCTGGTAAATTTTTTTCATATTTCGACCACCACATATCAATTCTTATTAGTAGTATTTTATATAGCCAGCTTTATTTAAAGTTTTGAAGGATACAAATTCTATGTGTCTATTCCAATATGTAATGATGGTATTCAATGACACAAATCTGTGTTCTAGAAAGAGTGGTCCTGGAGTCGCAGAGGTCCGATAATATCAGCTTTAATGCAGCAGTTGAAAATCAACAAGTACTTCCTGGGTTTGTCTACGTTTCCCTACCCGCAAGAGTTTGGGCTGGTTCACGAAGTCCAACTGGCTATCTGTCCCTCCCCAGCATATATTTATACAGTGCAATTGAAACACAAGTATTAAAAAACGGTTGAGCTTGTTCTCTCGTGCATCAGGGAGTTGTTCTTGCCTACGCGTCCCACCTTCTCGGGTGCCGTCTCCACCCGGTTTCAAGGTTGTTTCTGAAAATGAAGAGATAGAGACACAAAGAACAGCCTGCTTCCCACACCCAGTGTGAGACCCAATGTTTAAGCCTGAGCACACTTCTAAGTTCATAACTTTAATAAGCACAATGCATAACTTTAATAAGCACAATATATTCTTTAGTTTATCGTAAGCTTGTTAGATTCTAAATGCAGTTGGAGCTAGACTGTAGGTCTACGTAAGCAACACTTTTACTCTAGCTAGCTGTACATGTATCATAGCCAGAAGATCACCGGATCACTACAAACAAAAGGAGTGGAAGAACACAGGACATTGTACAATAAAATGTTTTATTGAATGCAGTTGGTTGCCTTGTTTATTCTGTTCTATTTACCAAACTCCTTTCTTGTCTTAAATTGAGCAGTTGCTGGTGATAATGGTTAGATTCAACTTGCATCAAGTGCTACAAATATAAGTGTTGTTAATGTTGTAGGCTAAATTGTAAGTGGGCTGATGAATAAAAAAACGTTTAACAAGACCCATTTACTTAAACCGTCCAAGGTTAAACGTTAAGTGGAACAATATAGTCCTCATTAGGCTACTGTTTGGTATGTACAGTATGGTACAGTACAGTTTGTACAGTATGGTAGCTAGCATAGCCATTTCTAGCTCTGCTTCACAATATTGCGTTATGTATAAGTTCATGTAATACATACATGTTAATAAAGTATCAGACATACATGATACAACACACAAGTAACCAATTGACATTATGTGTTAATATACCGAAAATGTCCGTGAATCGAGATGGTGCTGCTGTCCGTCCCGCCGAAAACCATTCAAACAGGTTGACAGCAGTGGGGGTTTTGTTTAACTACAGGGAGCTACCGGAACCACGTGACGAAAAAGCTCTAGCTTTTTTCCTGTGTTTCACTGGCAGTGAGTGTTCACAATGTTGTATTTCACTCCATTCTACACCAAACACGTCAGGGAGGACTGCCCTTTGTAGATACGAGTCTGCTGAAGATAGCCAGAATATCGGATATCTTTAACCGAGCCTGTTTCATTCATCATTTGCCTGAGAAAGCGACTTCCGTTGGCCAGCTTCATTGAAAACCATTCAAACCGGTTGACAGCAGTGGGGTTTTTTGGAACTACAGCGAGCTACATGAACCACGTGATCACGTGTCGGCGAGATCAAAGCGTGTCGCAACTCTCTTTTTCTATGGCTCTGGTTGAAACCATACATTGTTCGTTTGGTTTGCATTGAGATACATTGTGTGTGTCGCCCCCTATGGAATGTATTTGGTACCTAGGATGCACGGGCGGGAAATGAAAACGTCCCCAGTTGAAGAGCAAGACGCGCAGCTGAACTCTCGCTGTTGTGGTGGTTATTGTCTTATTACGTTTTTGCCTTGGACACTATCTGTAAGTACGTGTACAGGATGGATAATTGGTGTAAACGTTTATATTTGCAGGATATGTGTTTGTAACATTATTTATGTCGTTAACGTGTTTGTTAGGACACGCTCCAAGCAGCTAGCATTTAGTAGCTCTCTGTATAGGCTTAACAGTATCGTAAGTGAGAGAATGCTTCTGTTTTTGCATACATTCGCAGTAAGCTGTGTTTTCATGTTTCTTGGATGGCATGTCTTATTGTGTTTGTGTATTAATGTATGCTTCCATTCTTGTGTTGTATCTTCAGTTTTACAAAAAATATCAAGAATCTTCAGTAAACGTCATAAAAAAAGTCAAGCCTTGTGATTATTGGAGATCTTGAGCGTTAGCTACCTGTCTAGCTCTGCAAAGAAGCGCACCGCAAGGGCAGAATAATACTACTGATCTCCAGTCAGTAACACAACACACAGAGTTCAGAAAAATTAAGGAAAACATACCGCATGCACTCTTTGAAAATATTTTGGTAAATCAAAGCTTAACGTATAAGCTAATAATATGTACAATACACTTTTTTAACTAAAGCTAGCTAGCTACCGTTTTGGGGGGAAAAAACTTGGACTGTGGGGACCTTGGGAAATATTTAGAACTCACGCATCTAAAAGGTTAAATCTTAAAAGAAAAAGAAACACTGTCTGAACATTTCTGATCCAGTGTCAGTAGCTTAACAAACAGTATGGCACTGACAGCCATATCGTACTGTCACCGAGGGGCATATCTTTCGTGATGAACGCTGTTACTGCTTGAGTAATTTCGTACATGACTGGAGTTAGGCTTTGAAACATTTCGATCAGTGATCCTGTCGGGGCTTATTTGACACACTGGTGTTCAGCATTTTAGCTATGCATCGTACATGGCTTTGTGGTGTTTTTTTCAGGGCCGAATTAGGTTGGTGGTGTTGCCCCATGCTATCCATTACTTCCAGACTTGTAAAACCTACCAGAGTATCAAAGGCCTGTGCATCAGAGAGGTGTTGCTCCTTTAACTCAAAGTCCTCCATGGTCTCAATCCTCTCTATATGGACAGCTGAAGAGGCAGGCTGCGTATCCTTCAGGCGATGGCGGATGTCGACCAGTAAGCTCAGGACCTTTTTCTGGAACACTGAAATAACACATTTGTTGATGATTACAATGTTCCAATTAGAATAGCAAGGTTAGCTAGCTTACAATTGTTTTTGTAATCAGCTTCAGTGTTTGTTATTAGTACAGCAGTGTTGGAGAAAGAAACACAAGTCCAAAGAAATATCATCTGACATGCCAAGGCTATAATTGAAAAGCAGTTTCTGCAGACAGAGAGAGAAGGTGGTACTATAAAAAAAAATCTCCACTGCCAATAGATCAATACTTACCACCACAAGGCAATGGAAAGGCCCATCTCCCAGTCTCTGCATCACAAAAAGAAGTTTTAGAAGTTATGTGTGAACCACCTGCTGCAATAAGGTATTCTAAATTACTTGGTTTCTTGTTCAAAGCAATGTGTGCCCTGTGTAATGTGAACAGGCAGCCATGGTGATAGGATCACCACCTGAATAGCAAAATAATCCTAATTAAGCGTAGTGTGAACACAGCCGACAACTCACCATGCCTGTGATAAGGGGGGCTGCTGAGATCACTGTGCCGTGATCGGGCATCATGTCTGAACCTGGCCTGGGGACTGGGGGCCTCCCGGGATCGGGCATCATGTCTGGACCTGGCCTGGGGACTTGGGTCCTCATGTCTGGACCTGGCCTGGGGACTGGGGGCCTTCCGGGATCGGGCATCATGTCTGGACCTGGCCTGGGGACTGGGGTCCTCATGTCTGGACCTGGCCTGGGGACTGGGGGCCTCCCGGGATCGGGCCTCATGTCTGAACCTGGCCTGGGGACTGGGGGCCTCCCGGGATCAGGCATCTTGTCTGGACCTGGCCTGGGGACTTGGGTCCTCATGTCTGGACCTGGCCTGGGGACTGGGGGCCTCCCGGGATCGGGCATCATGTCTGAACCTGGCCTGGGGACTGGGAGCCTCCTGGGATCGGGCTTCATGTCTGGACCTGGCCTGGGGACTGGGGTCCTCATGTCTGGACCTGGCCTGGGGACTGGGAGCCTCCCGGGATCGGGCATCATGTCTGGACCTGGCCTGGGGACTGGGGGCCTCCCGGGATCGGGCATCATGTCTGGAGCTGAAGGTGTGCCTCGAAAATTCACTGTGCCAGGACCTGATACTGGATCCACTGCTGGACCTACTGCTGGACCTAGTAACATTTAAATTGATTCACTTGGCCATACATTTATAACATGCCATATTTGAACACAGAAACAGACAAACCCCTACTGGTTGACCAAAAATAAGGGCTGGAGACCAACCAATAGAAGCCAGCCACTACTGATGCGGTGCCCTGTCCTACGTTTTTACCTGGAGCGATAGCCATCCCTCGCATGACCTCTTGCTGCATGACGAGATCCTGAAAAACACAGAATATTTTCACATTTCACATTTACATTTAGTCATTTAGCAGACGCTCTTATCCAGAGCGACTTACAGTAAGTACAGGGACATTCCCCCCGAGACAAGTAGGGTGAAGTGCCTTGCCCAAGGACACAACATCATTTGACACGGCCGGGAATCGAACTGGCAACCTTCTGATTACTAGCCCGCTTCCCTAACCGCTCAGCCACCTGACTCCCAACAACGCCTGACAAAATACAAAAGTGACAGTTTCAAGTCTGATGCAATGAATACTCACTGGGTGTCGACAGGTCCCTGCTCCGAGGTGCTGTGCTTGCATCTTGAGGGCAAAGAAAACAAAGAATATTCAAAGATTAACAATTATTGAAATGAAACAAAAAAAGAATTGGCACTCCGCTCCTCTAAGCTAGACAAGTCTGAAACATTTAATTAAGCCTGTAAAATACATAATTACCAAATTTGATTCTCAAGCAGTGAGTAACACTTTGTCCTGAATAGACCTTTGGTTGGCAATGGATAAAGTGAATACTCACTTGACATTTCCTTGCGCTGAGATCTGGCAGCACATTTCTCTGGGCCAGAGAAGGCTTCCACAAGGCCATCCAAGGTTTGACTTACGGAGTCTGAAACACATGAGTCAGCCTATAAGTACGGTCATCTCGCATATACTAAATTAATAATGAAATACTTGAGTCATAACTACGCTTAATTCACAAGCAGTGAGAAACTACTCATTTTGAATGGACAATGACAATGGCCGCGTTTCCCAGCTTAAACGCGGATGGTTGGTGCGAGGCGAAAATCAAATACTCACTAGGAGTGGACATTTCACTGCCCCGGGGGCTCTCCGCACACTCCACTTGGCCAGACATGGCTCCATCTTCACGGGCTAAAACACATGAATGAGCCTGTGACTCATGTTGTATACAACACATTATCATGCTTCTTAGGTTGTACTCACAAGTATTGTGCAACATGTTGGTGTCCTCAATGGTCTGCAGCTTCCTTGGTGTAGTAGGGAAGGTGGGTAGCTTGATGCCTATACACAGGTAATCATGTAAAACTAAGCATATCCATCTCCAAAAATATTTAATCTTAAAGAATTTGATTTATTTTGAAACTGGAATTATGAATTCATTGGGAGAAAACCATTACCCCTGAAGCTCTCCTCATCCGAATCCGTTAATTCTGCAAAAAATGTTTAGAAACATTGATGTCTCAAATTTGAGGCCCAATTTGTATCAACCGATTTTATATTTCAAATGTATTAAATATTTGAGAAGGAGAAACATACCATTTCTTACAAAACCCTCTGGAATTTCTTTTTTAGTGCGCTTCCTCATCGGTGTAATCACCTCATCGTCCTCCTCCTCCGCCTGGCTGGTCAGGTTGTAGGTGTCACATTCACAACGCTTATCTTGAAATGACACAATTCACCTTAAAACAAATAATTCAACAATATTTTGACTTGGAAATGTATTACATTTTCTATTCATCTATGCAAAACTTGCCTGAAGTAATTTTTATTAATGAGAATGTCATCCAGTCATCCTGGGGGTCAATTTGGTCCTTAATAGCTTTTTCTGTTTTTGTAACGCTCATTTTACGTGGCCATCTGACGGTTTTCATTTCTCTGTCGATCCAATTGTCAGGAACTACTCCCTCCTCCTCTAGGGTCCCCTCCCTCCAAACAGCCCTTGTGTACATGACCTGGAAGAAAGCATATGCATGTTACTATACGTTTTTAAGTATGATATTGTGGCAAGAGGACAGAGAGGCCCAGGGAGGTTTATGGATGCAGTGAGAAAGAACATGCAGGAGTCATTAAGTTAAGTTAAAACTTAAGTTTTAACCTTAATGTGTGTTCCACACCAATGGCGAAGGGGTATGAGGACAAAACCACCAGCTTCTTGTGGGAGGCAGGCCACCTTCCGGAACAGATCCCTTTCTTGCAGTAGTGTATTTTTCATCCTGACATGACCATTTCCTATGCACACTATGTTCAGAAGTCCAGAGCTACATGGTTGGTGAAATAATGGTGAAGTGTGACGCTGGCGCAGAATTTCACAAGAAATGTTTATATTTTTCGGGGGACAGCACAGTTCTCAAAACCACAGGACCTGTGTACAGCAAAAACTGCCGTAGTTCAGTTGCTTTCCACCTATCAAGTTCATGCAAACCCCGCGGTTGACGAGCAAATTCACTTGGCATCTTCCCTCTCAGTGCAATTCGTTTTTGAGAAATTGCATCCTTTTGCCTCACAGATAAACGACAGACTTTTGGGCCACGAGTCAAGTAAACTAACAGGCGCTTAACTACTCCCAAGCAGACGACATGCATATAATCTAAGACAAATGAGCTAACACAAGGAATTCCTGCAGCAATGAAGGGGCTGATACCAGTTTGGTGGTTGCTGTACTCCACTCTGGAGAAACCGTCGTCTGTTCGAGAAGTGCCTTCCAGTTCACTGAAAACTATTCTTCTCTCAACACGAGTACCTCTGACTGAACATCTTTCACAACTCTCATAGGCAGTATGACCCTTAATACATTTCAGATATGCCCTTGCTGGCGCATCACAGATGAGAGCATCAATATTGACAGTGTAAGTCTGGCCTTTAAAAACTATTCCATTGTCTTTGAGATGTTTGTATTCAGTGAAAAAGTCTTTTAAATACTCCTCAAGAGGACTTGGCTTACTTTGTCCACTAAACATGGCTACAACAAATGGATCAAAATGGCCACACTTCACCAGTATTGGCCAGAATTGAACACCACTACTTCTGAAAAGTGGGACGCCATCAATGTTTACGCTGAGGTGCACATCCTGACTCTCCATCTGATTTAAATGACGGCAAATACATTTTTCTAAGCCGTAGTACTTGTACTGCCCACCACATTTCGTCTCAGTTGTGTTATGCTGTGGGGTAGCAAGGAGTGTCCGGCAATCCACAGGCAACAGGTGCCCTTGCTTTCTCAATATGGACATTAAACCATTAAGCGCTGTGTGTGTCAATTTGTACTTTAAGGCCCACAGTCTCAGTTCATCCTCAAAGCTGATCACTTCAGCTTCATTTGGTTCCTGTTCCGAGTCAGTAGAGCAATAGTCCATATCAGTGTCAAAGTCAAAATTATCTGATGTCCCAAGAGCACTGTCACTCATTAAACTATCTGGGGTCCCAGGCACATTGTCACTGCTGCAACTACTTGGAGTCCCAGGCACACGGTTGCAATTATTTTCAATGTCCTCTTGTTCATCACTGTCAGAATAATGTAGCAGTTGATCCAGTTCTCTTTGGCGTTTTCGCCATTCTCTTACTCTCAAAGTCATCTGTAAACACAGACGTTAATCCAAATGAGTTTAGTTTTACTGTTTATTTGACTGGGGCCTGTACAAAAGGAAAAAGGATGAGATCACAACACGTACCTTGTTTAGAGGTAGGACACCTCACTCCTTACAGCACCTGACAGAAAAAAAATGGGTGAAACACCTCAAATTTTCATTCTCCTTCACACAACAGTTTGTTGCAGTGTTACAAACTGAACTAGAGCCTAAGGTGTAGGGGTGTATGGTCAGTCAATGTGTATGAGGGGCACAGCAACAAATTGTCTTCCATGGGGTATTAGGAAAGCGTTCCCTTCTACCAGTCCAATTTTGCAGTGGTGTGTCATGTCCAAGAGGATATCTACTAAATGTATGCCAAATGTAGAGTAAATCTGTTGAATCTGTGTTTTGTCATTGGCAAATTAAATTGTTTTACTATCTTTGACCACTAGATGGCATATTTATGTACAAAGATAAATGTAAATATAGCTGCAAGCAGCGATGCGGGTTCCTCCGCAAAATGGCAAAATATTATAAACATGTAATGTATAATTAATCTATGGCATTGCATACCATATCATTGTTGTTGAAACGTTTTCCATATGCATATATAATTATAATATTTTGAAGACTGATCAAATTATTTCAAAGATTATAAATGTGACCATTCATTAAATCTAAGGTGGAATGAAATCACCGCGCTAGTGGTTGTTTTGATTTCATTCTGCGAGTTTAGAAGTACAACAAGTGAGAAAATGACTGTGGTAATTGTTAAACAATGTCAATGCTGTTGCTGTATTTGGCTGTTCATTGAGATTGGGGAACAAAAAGTTGTCCACAATCAAGATATGTAAATTTCCTATAAAAACAAGACATGGGGATGACCTGGTTTAGCCTGGCTGCCAGCCCAACTTCTCCCCGCCCACAAAAGAATTTGGTCGGGAAGTTGGGTCTGGAGGGTCTCGTATTGGGAACAACTACATAAAACCAGGATCTGGACGGACCAATGAAATTGCCAGGGCGGGCTTTATACGATGATGGACAGATGATCAACAGTAACGTAATCAACAACGTCACGAAAGAGCCCTTGGGTTGAATTTGTTTTCAACAAACAACATATTACGTTGCTCTGATTGGTTGTAGGTCTATCCAATTGAGCGAAGAGGCATTTGTTTTACGAGTTCGGTTGAAACAGGCCCCGTAGTCACAGCCCAACGGAGAGTTTTCAGACTCATATTCTGACTAGAATTATGAGTATGACAACGTCAGGCTAGACCTGGTTGCTGCTGTAAAGAATATATTACTCATAGTGCTTAGATTAGGTTGTTTGGGGTGCCATAACTCAACATAAGTCATGGAAGAGAATTTCAAATCATGCCTAGCATCAGTATTAGGTTTGAACCATCCTTCAAAAATACATTTGATTTAGTGACACAAACATATTGAGGCAATGTGGACATTTACATAAATACATCCATTTCAGCCATTTTGTACTTGATTCAATTGCCTTAAGTAACGTTTTTAAATACGTCAATGATACATATCTGTACCAAATTTCAAGTCAATTTCACCTTTGGTTCAAGAGAAGAGGAATTTTGAAGGTTTTCCCAAATTATCACAGTACAGGAAAATCCATCATGGCGGACCTTATGGGTCCTTGAGGCTTTTTTGTTCCTCATGAAAAATGAGGCATGCACACCAAGTTTCGGAAGAATTGGAGCAATGGGGTGGAAGTGCCATCACTTTGAAAATCGGACCTTTGGGCGTGGCCTGTGGCGCCCCCTATGGTCCGATGTGGCCCATATTTGGTGTGGGGGTACCCACTTGGATGTAGTATCAATGTGCCAAATTAGAAAATCTATGACCAGGGACTTTTTGAGATATTGGGGCGCAAGGAGAAGAAAAATAATAATAAATAAAGCTGCAAGCAGCGATGCGGGTTCCTCCGCAAAATGGCAAAATATTATAAACATGTACACTGTATAAGATCGGGAGTTGGACAACAAGGGAGCAAAACTACTTCATGTTTGGCCAACAACAGGCTGAATGGGGATTTGAACTCATGAGCATAAGGTTACAAAAGTCAGTCCCTCTATCCTCTCTGCTACACACCAACTGTTGAGATTGTATGAATAGAAAGGGCAGAGTCTTAGCTTTGGTCAGCTTTGGGACAAAGGTTAAGAAATGGTTGACATTTCAAGGTGAAATTGCATGAAATTGTGCATGGTATTTCAGAATGATGTCATCCTGTTTAACTAAACAGATAATCAAAATTATGACAGGCCAAAAGACTATGGCTGGATTCCAACCTACAACCTGATACTTTACAGGTCACCACCCCAGCCCATTGAGCTATTCTCAGTGTTGAATATTGTCATGTTCAGCTACTGTATGAAAAAGTAAGCTGTTTCTCCTGTGATAAGCGTTGTTAGATTTAGCCTAAGTTGAAACTGCTTGTACATTTCCTATAAAAACGGGACAACGGCGATGACTGGGTTGCTGCTGTAAAGAATAACTTTCTCATGGTTTTTTAAACAGGTTGTTTGGAGTGCCATAACTTGTCATGGAAGGGAATTTTAAATCATGCCTAGAATCAGTGGGAATGTGTCCTGGCTTAGGTTACATTTTACATTTACCAGACGCTCTTATCCAGAGCGACTTACAGTAAGTACAGGGACATTCCCCCTGAGGCAAGTAGGATGAAGTGCCTTGCCCAAGGACACACCGTCATTTGGCAGAGCCAGGAATCGAACCGGTAACCTTCAGATTACTAGCCCAACTCCCTAACCGCTCAGCCACCTGACTTCCGGGTTACTGAAATGAATTTGTGCAACAGGCAAGGGATCCACCTGAACAATCAATTTACTTCATTAGAGATAACCATTAGAGTTATCTCTACCATGCATAGACTACAAGTATCTAGCTACTGTGGTGAACCTGGCTTGTTTTGCAGCGGTTTACACAGTCTCGCTAAACAGATGATCAGAGTGTTGTGATGGGCTCAAATAAACACGCATTGCTATGTTTTACAACCGGAGGATTTATCGGGAGACTAGAAACCGTTTGGTCAGAATAAAAAATTAAAAACTATGCCTCTGACTGGTATTGAACCTTGATTACCAGCACAACATCTCAGCCAATTGAGCCATTCCCAGGCATGGAATACACAAAGTTCAATAACTGGATAATTAAAAAAAGCTGTTTCTCCAATGGCGAGCATTGTCAGATTTGGTCCAAGTTCAAACAGCTGTAATTCAGTCATATTTTGACATATCAAGGTGAAACTTTGCATGGTACTTCAGAGGCATGTCACCTTAAAGCTTATTGGGTTTGAACCATCCTTCAAAAATACATTTGATTTAGTGACACAAACATATTGAGGCAATGTGGACATTTACATAAATACACCCATTTCAGCCATTTTGTACTTGATTCAATTGCCTTAAGTAACGTTTTTAAATACGTCAATGATACATATCTGTACCAAATTTCAAGTCAATTTCACCTTTGGTTCAAGAGAAGAGGAATTTTGAAGGTTTTCCCAAATTATCACTGTACAGGAAAATCCATCATGGCGGACCTTATGGGTCCTTGAGGCTTTTTTGTTCCTCATGAAAAATGAGGCATGCACACCAAGTTTCAGAAGAATTGGAGCAATGGGGTGGAAATTCCATCACTTTGAAAATCGGACATTTGGGCGTGGCCTGTGGCGCCCCCTATGGTCCGATGTGGCCCATATTTGGTGTGGGGGTACCCACTTGGATGTAGTATCAATGTGCCAAATTAGAAAATTTATGACCAGGGACTTTTTGAGATATTGGGGCGCAAGGAGAAAAATAATAATAAGAATAATAAGAATACCAACAATAACAATAGGTTCCCTCCTACCGGAGGAACCTAAATATAGCTGCAAGCAGCGATGCGGGTTCCTCCGCAAAATGGCAAAATATTATAAACATGTACACTGTAGAAGATCGAGAGTTGGACAACAAGGGAGCAAAACTACTTAATGTTTGGCCAACAACAGGCTCCTTTTTGTTCCTCATGAAAAATGAGGCATGCACACCAAGTTTCAGAAGAATTGGAGCAATAGGGTGGACATGCCATCACAAAATTTATGACCAGGGACTTTTTGAGATATTGGGGCGCAAGGAGAAGAAAAATAATAAATATAGCTGCAAGCAGCGATGCGGGTTCCTCCGCAAAATGGCAAAATATTATAAACATGTACACTGTATACTATATATTGGTTATATTAATATTAGTTAGATTTGACTTCTGCCAATAACATATGTTCAAATAGAACACTAGGAAATAGACAAATGATAGTATAAATGAAGTCGTTTATTTTTACTTTGTTATCGTTTTCGTTCATTATACAAAACATTAAACAGAGATATTTTATCATATATGATAAATAGCCTGAGCAATAATATAGCCCATACAATTAATCAGACCATTTTAAGCACCTGTATAGGAATGTTTGACGAGAATGACATTTTACGGTTATAGTCCATACATTTATTTGCTCGTTTGGTTATTGTCAACTTTTTAAAGTTATAAACTCAGTTGTTGCAACGAAATCAAGCAATGTAACCTACATTTCCGCTAGCCAATGTTCGGGTCCTTGGGCTGTATAAAAAATACCACATCGGACAAGGTCGACGACACCAGTCGAGGAATTAACCTGGAAGAGGAGCCATTCGTGATGGACAAGCGTGAATGGTAAGTTGTTTATCATACAGAAGGCATGCATAGTTTAGATTAATCGTTTTGTTGTCCAATTTATATTCTTGTATCCGTCATGTCGAGTATTTTTTAGGTTAACCATCAGTATCGTAAGGAGTAGGTTAACATTGACTCCCCGCTCACTTGCTCGCTCGCGCAATCTATTTGATGTTACCCGTTACTGTATAGTAGCACCGAGGTTTTCCAACTGTCACATTAGCATAGAACACCTTACCACAGTACAGTACAAAATGGTTATTTTGTCGGAAATTAGACACAAAGATACTCTTAAGTTCATACCCACATTAACCTTAACAATACATTAGCTAGCTCTAAAATGTATCTATCTGCATACACCAGTGTAGCCTCACCTGGCAACGGCGATTGGTAGCTACGTAGAGCTAGCGTTATAGCTAGCTTGTCGAAGTTGGTGGTTGTCAACTAACCTAACTACTGATTTAACTTATCGATTAATTACAAAAATCTACAATTAACTACACTAATAGATAAAACGATTGATTAAAGGTAATATTTACACAATTATTCAACTAACTATACTATTCTAAGCCACACTAAAATACAAAAACCTACAGTACTATCAATATCTAGCGTTGATCAATTATATTACTACTATACTAACAACTATACTAATAAAATGAATATCCTAGTCAAACTACACTATGTCAAACTCTAACCTATGTCTTACAAATCCACCAACAACTGCGAATAACGTTTGTTATCACAATTTGAATGTGTTGCTGAACCACGAGACGGCCTGGCTCGTGAGTTCAGTCTCTAGTTTCAGTGGTGGTTTTAATCCAGCCACCTTGTTTGTTGTGTTACTCTTCTGTACCCATATGAATGGAGACTTTTGTGCCATACATGTTGTGTGTTAGTAGTACAGGGGGATATGTTACAAACTTGTACAAGTATTTGTTTTTCACTCATTGACTCTTGATGTTTAACGTTCACATTCTCTCAAAGTAACTTGTGGCCAAAATGATTCCTACTGTGTTTATTGATTAACTTAATGTAAAACTAATATCAGCATAATACAAGTCATCTTTGTCTCCAGTTTCAGTTTCCTGGGTGTCCCCATATCTGAGGACTTCGCCTAATCCCTCAACACCCTTCCTGAGGACCTCTGCTGGTCCCTCAACACCATCCAACTCAGCCCAGCTACAGTTCCACGTCTGCCATCATTACCTTTCCCTTGTCATTTATCACCATTGTCTCCACAACCTTCAATAAATTAAACATTATACACTTTTGACTGTCTACCATTGTACTGATTGTAGCCTAACAATTTAGGTTAGTAGGGGTTGGTATGAACAGAAATAATGCTTGATAGTGCTGGTAGTGTTCAATGTTGGTTATGGGGATAATAATCACCTGGTATTTCTGGTTGGATTTCCTCTTCCGTGAAGTGGCTGTGAAGCCATGAACGTTTCATCTCTGGCTTGGAACAGTGCAACCACCTGATAGGACTGCTATAAACACCCACAATATAAACATGGGGTACACATCTGTGCCCCCCAACTCAAGCCTGGCATGTTCCATCAAAGACATAGGTATCAGCACAAGAGCGTGTCTACTTCTACCTGGAAGAAAAGGAAATCAAAACATACATAATATCAGCCTGCCTTATGCAACAAAGGTAAATGAATAAAGGAATCTATTAATGAAACGGGTCTGTTTAATAAATTAACTTTATTTTTCACAGGTTTTGTGACAATTATAATCAATATAAATTCATAAGTAAAAACATGGAGGGGGGGAGAAGCAATTGTGTAATTTTCCATTTTAAACTTCAAAACCAGACTTGTTCTTGTTGAACAGAGTCCCTTTACCCTGGAGATTTTTAAGAGGACACACACAGTCGTCAGTTGGTTAACTGAGCTCACTATTGTCATGGGTAAGTGGAGTCAGTTGGCTGAGCGGTGAGGGAGTCGGGCTAGTAATCCGAAGGTTGCCAGTTCGATTCCCGGTCATGCGACCTGACGTTGTGTCCTTGGGCAAGGCACTTCACCCTACTTGCCTCGGGGGAATGTCCCTGTACTTACTGTAAGTTGCTCTGGATAAGAGCGTCTGCTAAACGACTAAAGGTAAAGGGTAAGACTCAAATATGTGATACTCTTTAGATCCTCTTAATGGCACGCTTGACATGACTGCATAGTCTGGCTATTGCCTGTGTCTCTCACCTCTTCTGGGCTGAAATGTCAATTTTAGGCCTAAAAAGGCTGGGATCACAAGGGAAACATTTATTTCAGATAGAAGGTCCTTGATGACAAAGCTTGTTAAAGAAAAACAGGAAAATGTAAAAATAACACAAAACCAAAAAACATGTCCGACATTAATGAATAGGCATACACATAATCAATCGTGTCTGTTAAAAAATAATCTGTAATCATAGATTAATCATGTTGACAACAAAAATGTTGATATTTGCAAATTAAAAATAATTATAATGTAAATGTTCCACGTCTTTCATGGACGTCCAAATGACGTCCAAAACAATTACCCAGTTTAAAGGCAAAATGTTGAACGTCAATATGACGTCCACGTTAGGTCACAGTTGGACGGACCAAATAGTGGACCTAGTTTGGACGTCGAACAGATGTCCAGGATTGGTCATGGACCGACGGACCCAATATAGACATGATCTGCACGTCTATCCGACGTCCACTGTTTAGAGGGAGAGCGAGCGGATGTCGTGGGAGAATTCCTACTGTGTTAGATTTACTGCTTCAAATTGAAAACGGAGAAGATATTTAGAGTAAAGATAATTTACTTAACATCTGTGTTCAATATCGTCAATTAAAAGTAAAAACTTTCCAGTTACGAAGCGTTTGTTCGTAGGATTAACGCCAGCTGCAGCAAACACATGCCCCAGCCCCGGTTTTTGGCTGTTCGTGACGGTCAACTATGACAGTCTTGAGCCTCGATTTTTGCAGATTTCTGTGAAATTTGCTAAAATAAAAACGATCTAGCTAGATTATGTACACTTTAAGCTCAATGTACATACCTTGTTTGGCCAATTTGGTCGATTGTGGAAAAAAAGTCGAACTGTTTGTAGTTATGGAGAGCCATCGCGCTAGCTCGATTATACGAGAGAATAACAGAAATGTAGCTAAAATCCACACCTCACACAAGTTAACCGAGACGCAAAACTGTACGTCCAATCCAAAAAATAAGGATATTTTCCGAGACCCAAGACTCTGCCTAAAAACCAGAGATATTCTTTATATGTCTGTGCAGTCAGAAATACGACTCTACCTGCAGTTTCGAAAACGTGTTCCTTTTGCTTTCCTAGTGCGTGTTTGTTTGGTTGCCACAGTGATGGCGCAGCTGTGATGGCTAACGAGCTAGGCAGAGAGAAAAACGAACATTTACCTAGCATCCACACCTCAAACAAGTTGACCTAGACGCAAAACTATACGTCCAATCCAAAAAATATTTTATATAATAAAATATAATATAAAATATGTATAATATAATAATATAAATATTTTCCGAGACCCAAGACTCTGCCGAAACCAGAGATGTCCTTTATATTTCTGTGCGGTCAGAAATACGACTCTACCGGCAGTTTCAAAATCTTGTTCTTTTTGCTTTCTCTGACGATGTTGTCACCAGATTTGCATTGGTCTCTATGGGGCGAGAGTTGGACTTTGTCTCGCTTTCGTGAGGCTCTGAACAAATGTGTACGTGTGTTGGATTCAACAGACAACTGTCTATGACCAGCACAAAATTAGCTATCTATTGATCCAAAAACGAAGCATGAAGAGCGAAAATTGTGGCAATGCTGGCAAACTAGAAATATTTTTTCAACGACATCCGAAGCTGCCCTCCACTCTAGGCGTTTCAGTCTGCACTCTAGGGTTTCACGTAAACACCCATGTAAATCTCAGAAACGGCTTGAAAAAGTCATGAAACATAATCAGTGATATTGAAAAAAGTTGAATAGATATCAAAAAGCTGAATTATTTTAAAATAGTTTAGGGTTTTGTCAACATTTTAAAGTTTAAATGGTGGCTCTAGCTGAAAGATTGAGGAAGAAGAAGGATTTGGAAGTTGAAGAAGTTTAAAGAAGTTTGAGAGGATTTGAAAGAAAACTCCATTGGAAACACATGTTAAAAATATTATGAATATTGATTTATATTAATTCAAGCATAAGAGGTACAAAGCTGAAATGTTACAGCACCCATGGCCTGAAACTGCTGAATTTTTTGATAGCTGAACGGTTTTAATAGCTGAAGATTTGAAGGCGCTGAAAGGTGCCACGGAAGAAATAGAAGATAAATAATAATAATAAAAATAAGTTGAATAAAGATACAATACTTGGAATGCTGAAGCAGCATTCCAACAATAAGTGGAATAAAGATTCAAAGAACAATACTTGGAATGCTGAAGCAGCATTCCAACAATAAAGAGAAACAGGAAAACAATAGTGACAGCATTCTCACAATAAATAATATATATGTGAGCGAACAAAGGTTGTGCCCTTGCCGAAGGCAAAGCACACCCAAATATGAACAGAATTCATCTCCCATCTCCTTCTTTAAACCTTCAACTTTTTCTGCTAGGGCTTATAACTTTTTTTCAGCCATTTAATCAATTCTGCCTTTTTCCAGCAAGTTCTAGTCATTCCAGTGTTGTCCTTTTACCGTCAAATTCTTTAAACCGAGACTTCAGCAACTGTTTTTCTACTAAATTTTCACATTTTCCTGCAGCTCATCTTTCTGAATTTTTCCCCTTTTTGTTTTGCATTTTTCTTCTTTTCTTCTCCTTTCTTCTGTTTTCTGCCTTCATCTTGCTCCAGGTCCTTTCAAAAATACCTTTCTCAGCAGTACCTTCCAACTGCCAGTACTTTTGCATTTTTCTGCCTTCATCTCGCTGCAAGTCCTTTCTTACATACATTTCAGGCCTTTTGAAACTCCAGCAAAAAAAAAATCAGCTAAATGTTAACATTTTTATGCATTGTTTCTTTTCTTTCAGATTTTTTTCACTTTTTGTTTAGCTTCTTCTCTTTTCTGTACTTTTCTGCCTTTCATCTCACTGCAGGTCATTTCTAACATATATTTCAGGCCTTTTGAAACCTGAGCAAATGCCTTTCTACTAAATAGTATTATTTTTGCATTTTTCTTCTCTTTTCTGTAGTTCTATGCCTTCGTCCAGGTCCAGCCCCTTTCTAAAATACCTTTCGGTTGCTTTGAAGCTTCAGCTTATAACGTTCTACAAAATTTTCACTATTTTCAGCGTTTTTTAGCATGTTCAGCTACCCCCATTCAGGTTTTCAGCATTCTCACTGCTGTTTTGCAGGAACAGTAATTATTTATTTTTGCCCCCCTAAGCAGACATCCCAAGTCTCCCGGAAGTTCCGGGAGTCTCCCGCATTTCAATAGCGGCTCCCGGACGCCCGCAAATGCTATACAATCTCCCGGAATTCTGGGATTTTGTATTTAGAGTGAGCGCGAGACTGTGCAATAGGCCTTTTACACAATAACCGGAAATGCGTAATTAATGTGGAAGTGGACTTCCTGTCAAGCATCAACACATCAGAAGAAAATGGATCCGAGACTCTCTGAGCCTTCACAACTTCACTCACAAATTTACCAACAATTACATTTGCTGACGTTTCAAGACTGGTGGAGGAAAACTCCATCACAAAAAGGGACAAAATAAATAAAGGGTACAAATTTTTCCATGAGGAATTTGTCCATCAGTATCAAAGTAAGTGAGAGCGATCAGGCTAACTGTTAGCTACTGAACTGGGCTGCGTTTACCGATAACGATGGATCGTAGCAACGATCGAGCTGAAAACAAAACCATCGATATTTCTTACGTGCGTTTCCCAAACATGCTCGTAAGGAGTAGGCTAATCTGTGCGCTTTCAAGAGCTACGAATTTTCAAGAGACACTTTACCTACGATGTGTTTTGGAACGGCCCGTAAAACAAAGATTCGTCCTACAATGGATTCTACCATCAACTTAGGCTTACGACACTTTCGGGAAACGTAGCCTGTTAACTAGAATGACATATCATTAGCGTGTCCACTTAGACATAATGTATGCAGAGTATAAAGGATAAAGAATACCTTACTAAAGCATTATAGTCTGCTTTTAACCCTCGTGCTGCCTTCGGGTCACATGACCCAAAG
This sequence comes from Osmerus mordax, assembly GCF_038355195.1. Classification (NCBI taxonomy): domain Eukaryota; kingdom Metazoa; phylum Chordata; class Actinopteri; order Osmeriformes; family Osmeridae; genus Osmerus; species Osmerus mordax. The sequence goes on from NC_090052.1 coordinate 10,660,985, forward strand.
GTTCATAACGAACCATCGTTGTGTTTACCCAATTTTACCCAATACAAAAACAAATAAAAATAATTTTCTTTTAACCATTCCAATGTGGGGGGTCTGAGACAGCCCGACAGTTAAAAGAAAATGCTTCACTTTGTTTTTGTATGAGGTAAATTTGTCGCAATACGAAGGTGGGTCACAATGACTGATGGGTCAGAATGACCCGAAGATAACACAAGGGTTAATGAAGTATTATGGTATCAATTTGTTCTGTATGGTTGTCCAAGTTAACGTCTTGTGTGTAGGGACAATAATGTTAGCCGAATGCTAACATCATCCGTTAACATTTTTCTTTGGCAATGTCTGTTGATGTGCGTGTGTTTGCGTGTCAGTATCAAATGTAGTAGAGGGGCAGGTTTTTGGGGGGTAGATGCTACCCATCTCAGAGGAAAAATGAGGATCCTCACAATTAGAGGTTTTACCACTGAGTACACATGTTCCCTGTTCTTATTGTGTTCTCAGAGGAAAAATGAGGATCCTCACAAACTAGAGGTTTGACCACTGAGTGCACATGTTCCCTGTTCTTATTGTCTTCTTATTCTTACAAGCTCTTCTCCTGTCTGGCCCCCCAATGGTAGAATCAACTCCCCACCTCCATCAGGGATACTGACTGTCTCCCCACCTTCAAGAAAAAGCTCAAGACGCACTTGTTCCGGGAGTACAACGGCACTTAGGAATGATTGGCTGGATCTGATGTTAGTTTCCTCCAGGATCACAATGACTCTTATTGAGAGACTTGTTGCTCTTGTTGGTTTGTTGTAACTGTCTTAAAATTATTGTACCCGCCGTGAAATATATTATTGTTGCTTGCTTTTTCCACAGGTACACTCTTGCACTCTTGAGGTTCTTGCTGTTTAATTGTAACTTGTCAAACTACATGCTCTTATTGTTCGGCTACCTGCAATGTTTGGGGCTATCTCGTTGTTATGATCAGTGACCTATGCACTTTTTTGTAAAACTCTCTTGGAAGTGGCTGTGAAAACCAAATGACGTTGTGTCCTTGGGCAAGGCACTTCACCCTACTTGCTTCGGGGGAATGTCCCTGTACTTACTGTACTGTAAGTCGCTGTGGATAAGAGCGTCTGCTAAATGACTAAATGTTTTAATGTCAATACATTAATCAGTTGCTCCTGGTACACAAGACCCAAAATGATACTATTCCACTTACAGCAGAGAAAATTAAAGTGTGCTTGTTACAATATTTAAGATCCCTTCCCTTAACCTTCCCAGGTATGTGGTATATGGTATGTGTCTTACCCCGCAAAGGAAAGGACAAAGAAGCAGTTATTTACATTTAGTCATTTAGCAGACACTGATTATTTACATATATATATATACACCAATGACAAAAAGAGAGCAAACCCAAAACCAGGATAAGTATGCAACATCACATGCAATATACTCTCCAGGGGCCCGTTCTCCGTACGTCGCTAACTCAGTTAGCTGGATTTGATTGTTGACGATTTGTCATTATCTTGGATTGTTCGGTTCTTCGAAGCTCATCCTGGACTTGCTGTCATAGCAACAGGTTTGTAAGCTTAAACCTGCTCGGGAGCAGGTTTATTTTATGTAAACACGATTAGATTGAGGCTTTACAAGCAAAGGTGATACAGGAAGTCTGTCACAGACATGTCTTGTCCTTTTTCACTACAGGAACCTGTTGCAGAAGGTGCAAGAATAATTAGCAGAATTTAACATGAAACCAAATTAATTTCTCATTGCGTGATAGATAGGCTCCTTAAGCACAGCGCGATATGCTAGCCTATACTTTTTGAGATGTTTTTTTGTGAGGGTGTCATTTACATAATACATTTGTTAAAACCGCATCATATGACATTAAAGATGATAAATGAAAATATGAAAGTATGAAAATAAAAAAAACATAGGCCTAGCTTACTGTAATAAGCGATAAAACGCGTCACTCCTCTACATTTAATTTGGTCTGCTACTTTTTGCCAGCCCTCTTTCTTGGATTTTGCAGACTTTGAGGTGTTCCCTGGCGTTCTGATAAAATCTTCAAATTCGGAGTAACCTTTGAGCAAGCTGTTGCTCTGTTGACTCTGTTGCGGAAAAAACAGGGCGCTCATTTTGGCCACGGTGAGCAGCCATAGACTTACAGTTAGGTCCATAAGTATTTGGACATTGACACAATTTTCATCATTTTGGCTCTGTATACCACCACAATGGATTTGAAATGAAACAATCAAGATTAATTTCAAGTAATCAAGTAATTTCAGGGTATTTACATCCAAATCAGGTGAACGGTGTAGGAATTACAATACATTTTATATGTGGCCCCCCCCTTTTTAAGGGACCAAAAGTAATTGGACAATTGGCTGCTCAGCTGTTCCATGGCCAGGTGTATGTTATTCCCTCATAAAGGGAGTTCGTTATTTCATTGACAAGGAGCAGATAAAAGGTCTAGAGTTCATTTCAAGTATGGTATTTGTGTTTGGAATCTGTTGCTGTCAACTCTCAATATGAAGTCCAAAGAGCTGTCACCATCAGTGAAGCAAGCCATCGTTAGGCTGAAAAATCAAAACAAACCTATCAGAGAGATAGCAAAAACATTAGGTGTGGCGAAATCAACTGTTTGGTACATTCTTAAAAAGAAAGAACGCACTGGTGAGCTCAGCAACACCAAAAGACCCGGAAGACCACGGAAAACAACTGTGGTGGATGACAGAAGAATTCTTTCCCTGGTGAAGAAAAACCCCTTCACAATAGTTGGCCAGATCAAGAACACTCTCCAGGAGGTAGGCGTATCTGTGTCAAAGTCAACAATTAAGAGAAGACTTCACCAGAGTAAATACAGAGGGTTCACCACAAGATGTAAACCATTGGTGAGTCTCAAAAACAGGAAGACCAGATTAGAGTTTGCCAAAAAACATCTAAAAGAGCCTGTACATTTCTGGAACAACATCCTATGGACAGAGGAGACCAAGATCAACTTGTACCAGAATGATGGGAAGAGAAGAGTATGGAGAAGGGAAGGAACTGCTCATGATCCAAAGCATACCACCTCATCAGTGAAGCATGGTGGAGGTAGTGTTATGGCGTGGGCATGTATGGCTGCCAATGGAACTGGTTCCCTTGTATTTATCGATGATGTGACTGCTGACAAAAGCAGTAGGATGAATAGTAGGCAATATTATCTGCTCAGATTGCCAAATGCTTCAGAACTCATAGGACGGCGCTTCACAGTGCAGATGGACAATGACCCAAAGCATACTGCGAAAGCAACCAAAGAGTTCTTTAAGGCAAAGAAGTGGAATGTTCTGCAATGGCCAAGTCAATCACCTGACCTAAATCCAATTGAGCATACATTTCACTTGCTAAAGACAAAACTGAAGGGAAAATGCCCCAAGAACAAGCAGGAACTGAAGACAGTTGCAGTAGAGGCCTGGCAGAGCATCACCAGGGACGAAACCCAGCGTCTGGTGATGTCTATGGGTTCCAGACTTCAGGCTGTCATTGACTGCAAAGGATTTGCAACCAAGTATTAAAAGTGAAAATTAGATTTATGATTATGTTAGTTTGTCCAATTATTTTTGGTCCCTTAAAAATGGGGGGGCCACATATAAAATGTGTTGTAATTCCTACACCGTTCACATTTACATTTATTCATTTAGCAGACGCTTTTATCCAAAGCGACTTCCAAGAGAGAGCTTTACAAAGTGCATAGGTCACTGATCATAACAACAAGATAGTCACAAAACATTGCGAGTAGCCAAAACATGAAGCACACATTGTGGCCAACCAAAATAAGTGCCAAAGGGAAGAACCATAAGAGCATGTAGTTAAACAAGTTACAATTAAACAACATGAACCGCTATAAGTGCAAGTGTACCTGTGGGGGAAAAAAAGCAAGCAATAATAATAAAAACAATATATCACAGCGAGTACAAAAAATTTAAGTCAGTTACCACTAACCACAAGAGCAACAAGTCTCTAAGCAAGAGTCATTGTGATCCTTGAGGAAACTAACATCGGGTCAAGCGAACCGTTCCTAAGTACCGTTGTACTCCCGGAACAAGTGCGTCTTGAGCCTTTTCTTGAAGGTGGAGAGACAGTCAGTGTCTCTGATGGAGGTGGGGAGTTGATTCCACCACTGGGGGGCCAGACAGGAGAAGAGCTTGTGTTGGGACCGGGCGGTCTTGAGCGGTGGGACCACCAGGCGGTTGTCTGAAGAAGATCGTAGGTGACGGGTGGGGGTGTAAGGCTGCAGGAGAGACTTGATGTAGACAGGTGCAGTCCCGTTCACTGCTCGGAAGGTCAATACCAGGGTCTTGAATCTGATACGGGCCATGATAGGTAGCCAGTGGAGAGAGATGAGGAGCGGGGTAACATGGGAGCGTCTGGGTAGATTGTAGACCAGGCGGGCCGCCGCGTTCTGAATCCTCTGAAGAGGGCGGGTTGCACATGCTGGGAGACCAGCGAGCAGCGAGTTGCAATAGTCCAACTTGGAGAGGACGAGTGCTTGGACTAGCAGCTGGGTGGAGTGCTCAGACAGGTATCTCCTGATCTTCCGGATGTTGTAGAGGGTGAATCTACACGACCGGGAGACCGCAGCAATGTGGGCCGTGAGGGAGAGCTCGTCGTCCATGGTAACCCCAAGGTTCCTGGCAGAGGATGAAGGGGTCACCGTCGCAGATCCCAGGGTGATTGAGAGATCGTGGGAGATGGAGGGTTTAGCCGGGATGATGAGAAGTTCTGTTTTGGCGAGGTTCAGCTGGAGGTTGTGCTCGGTCATCCAGGCGGAGATGTCTGTGAGGCAGGCCTCAATCCTAGCTGAGATCCCCGGATCGGTCGGGGGGAATGACAGGTACAGCTGCGTGTCGTCAGCGTAGCAGTGGTAGGAGAAGCCATGGGAGGTGATGATTGGTCCAAGTGAGGTGGTGTACAGAGAGAAGAGGAGGGGTCCAAGGACGAAGCCCTGTGGGACACCAGTGGAGAGCTGGCGAGGGCCTGACAGTTTGCCTCCCCAGGAAACCTGGTAGGATCTTCCCGACAGGTAGGATGAGATCCACTGGAGTGCAGTGCCAGTGATGCCCATCTCAGAAAGTCTGGCGAGCAGGATCTGGTGGTTAACCGTATCAAACGCTGCAGAAAGGTCCAGCAGAATGATAACGGATGACCTGGAAGCCGCTCTGGCAGACTGGAGGGCAGTGGTGACTGAAAGGAGGGCAGTCTCTGTGGAGTGGCCAGTCTTGAAGCCCGATTGGTTGGGGTCAAGCAGGTTGTTCTGAGAGAGAAAGTTAGACAGTTGGTTAGATACAGCACGTTCACCTGATTTGGATGTAAATACCCTGAAATTAAAGCTGAAAGTCTGCACTTAAAGCACATCTTGATTGTTTCATTTCAAATCCATTGTGGTGGTATACAGAGCCAAAATGCTGAAAATTGTGTCAATGTTCAAATACTTATGGACCTAACTGTATGTGAGCAGCCAATAGCAGCGTTGCTGATCAAGGTTTCTACTATCAATACATACCCCCTTTTAGACCAACGTATAACTCAATCCAGCTATACTAATCATAAACAAGTGTGTTCGAGGAACCGAATTAGCCAGATCATGATAAGCAAGATGATGTCATCTTGGATGTGTAATTTGATCTCGGATGTAATAAGCGACGTATGGAGAACGGGCCCCTGATCTCAGTCTTCTTCAAAAAACAAAGGTCCTTGAAAATTCACCATAACACAACAGTTGTGCCAGATCTGTCTGACAGTGCCTATCAGAGTGAGAGGTACAGGTGAGTCCCAGATGTGATTGGACTTGATTCTGCCTATTACCCTCTCGACCGCTATCCTGAGACGCGCTATGGCTTGTGTCTTCTCAGTATCCTCTCTTGTAAATTGGGATGAACGCTTGAAGGGCGGAATGATGAGTTTGGCCCCAATACCAGAAAGGAGATCTTGGATGATAAATCCTTTGTCGGCCATCACTTCATCACCTGACTCAAGTAAGGGAAGGATTCCGCTGATCTTTGTTATCTCCTTGTCAGAGATGCTTCCAGTGTACAGTGGCGAGAAGAATGTCACCAAACCATGGGGAGCAACTCCGATCAGTCCCTTCAAGGTTGTCCTGTTTTTTTAGTGGGAGAACGTTTCTGATTGCAGGGTCAGTGAAGAGGCTGCCGCCACAGCAATCTCAGTGCAGTCCAGTATCACTCGGACATTGGGACAGTACTTCTTGAATTGTCCTGGCATGACGGACTTCACCTTCTCCCTACTCACCCAAAGAGGAACCGTCCCCAGAATGAAGAACAGGCAATTTGCCCAGGTGATGGTCACACGGCTCACAGTGGCTAAACTTATCTGGAACATGTCAGCAATTACCTGCTCATTCATGCCAACAGCTACTCGCATACAGTAAATAAGAAATTCATCAATTAATGGCATGCTGCGAGGGGGACTGGGACTGATGTTTTCACTGGTGCCTTCACTTATCCTCTTTGCTTTACTCCAGTAGACCAGTCGAGAGGCAGATGGTGCAATGGAGTCCCAGAAGATCTTAAACACATGCTCAGATGGAAATTTGGTGTAAAATCTCATGTGGTCTTCTGACGCACAATACCGGCTGAAGAGGTCCAGGGGTGGTAAGGCTTTCTTCAGCTTGGCTTCCAAGTCTTGGATGCAATCCACTGCCTCATCTAGCATACCTGTGGTGATTGAGAATTAACAAATTAATTCAGTCCTTCATTCAATTTTGTGAAATTATAAAGCCCTGTGGATAACAGTATTTATTTTAATCAACTTCAAAAGTTGACAGCAACAAGTTACTTGACAGCAACTTGTTAACAACGTTAACAAGCAGGATTAGTAACATGAAGTTTTGCAAAGTAGGCTACAACACAATAACATAGCGAGGGAATTAGGCACAGCAATATGAGGTAAGGAATTGTTTTAAACCCCTTTAAGTTAGCTGTGGTAAAATATTGACAAAGTGTTACAGTGATTGAAGAAGGCAATGCACCACTCTACCATGAAGACATAACGTTACAGGAGGCGGAATTTCTTACCTGAGGGCGGCGGCGTCGCATAATCGTGGTCCAGTTTTAAAGTTTTCCTTGCTATTTCCTTCATCTCGACTCCGACAGACGTCAACGGCTGCCGTTTTTGGCACCGCTCATACACAGACTTCCTTTTTCCTTTAGGGTTGAAATCGTTCCATGGAAAAAGGCTAGGGACAGCCTCTGGTTTCAAGCGGGGAACAGTGATCCCTAAAACGGAGTCGTCTGAGGTAAAGTGTCTGCTGCAGACCTTTTTAATGGTAAAGTTTGGTCCTTCATCCCGCCGGATAGCCTGAATCCATTTTCATCGAACTTCATCAACAGGGAAGGAATGAAACAACAGATATGGCTGCTTTTGGGAATAACAAGAACAGCCTGGTACGCTACAATAGTGCATTCACACTGCAGCGTTTTTTAACGCTCCGCACCGCTTGCCTTCCAACAGGGCCCCACGCTCGGGGGACTGTTAGACAAGTTAATACAGAGTTGTAGTTCTCTAAGGTCACTGTTGTAGTCATGGCCAAGCGTGCAGACTTGGGTTCATGTACTCACAATATCGATCAAAATACCACTTTTACACAATATTTATGTAAAAATACCGAATTTTTACTAGTGCAAGATTACAGTAGAATACATGTTACGCCACCGGTCACTCAACCAGTCGTTTGTAGGCTGGGCTAGCGAGCTAGCAGTGGCACAGAACAGTCACGTAATGTGACGAGACTGAATTTAAAAGTATAAAAACACACTAGGGACTAGGCAACCCTGCACCATGCATTGTTAGTTTAATGTAATCTTTAAATTTAGGCTTGTCACATTACGTAACTTTGTTCTGAACAGAACTGGGTGTGCAGACACATACGATAAGTTTCTCCTCCGTCTTGAAATTGTAAAACCTAGAAATGTTTACCATGACCAACAGTTGCTACGTTACAAGAAACCAATCCGATTGGCCAACGCTAGCGTTTTCACGCTCCTCATTTACATAAAGTTGAGAAAATCCAACTTGCAACGCTCCGCTCCGCTCGCCTTCCCACAATGCCATACGCGAGCGTCAACGCCCGATTTAATTGAAAATGAATTGGAAGCCGACGCACCGCTCCGCACCGCTCCGCACCGCTCCGCTCCGCACCGCTCCGCACCGCGCCATACGCGAGCGTCAACGCCCGATTTCATTGAAAATGAATTGGAAGCTGACGCTCCGCACCGCTCCACACCGCTCCGCACCGCCCTGAATCAGACAGCCTGTCAGACAGCAGAGAGAGAAAGAGACAGAAAGAGAGAGAGCCTAAGAGAGAGCGACTGGGCCAGACCGATAGAGATCATGGTAGCAGACAAGACCGCTGCTCTGATCTTGGAGACATGACGAATCCTCTCAGGACTTACTGAGAGAACCTCTGTGCTTCAATAATGTACCCTACTATACCGGCCTGTGTGTGTGTGTGTCGTGGGAAACAGCGGTCTGGGCTCCATGGTACAGCAGAGTAGTGCAGACGAGGCTATTTAGCACAGATGCCAATGCTAACACCATATCCATCTACTGTGACACCGCTCCGCACCGCTCCGCTGGTCGAAACGGGTGTATATCGCGCGTCCTGATTGCGTCCCGGGGGGGGGGGGTGCAAGTGTACGTGCTGGTTGAGGGGTTACATCATGCATGCGGATTGCGTCCCGGGGGGGGGGGGGGGGGGAAGAAGCAAGCCCCCACCCCTCGGCTTGAAGCAACGGCCCCGGTGGATGTAGGTGGTATTGCATTTCTTGTTAGACTTCCGGCTCTTCTGGTCGTTTTTATTCTATTAACTCCAGTCAACATTTACAAAACTATCTCCCCCAATAGTTTTTGTTTGATTCTCGAACCTGGCTTTTTCATAGAATATTTTTTTCTGATTTTTGCTAAGTTTGAAAACAATCCAAAATGGGTAAACTAGCACCCCTTGTATTTGCTTACGTCAATAAAAGTTGCTTGCAAATGTGCTCGCGGATACTAACAGGGCACGAGCACAAACGTTCACATTGGCCGATAGCCGATTTACCTGGAGCTGAAAAATGGCTTGAGTTGCCTGCCCTGTTGTAGCAAGTTTAGCAAATGGTTGTCACACATACATGAAATGTTGTTAATATAGTTTATTCCCGTTATTTTTAAACATATTTGATTTTTCGTAAAAACGTTCATGACATGATGGCAAATATTATATTATGTAAAGCGTGAGCATAGATTGTTGACATGTCTATCTGGAGCAAAGAGGAAGATTAATACTTTAACTGATAACCACAATAGGAAATTATATATATTTAAATAATACTAGTCTTGCCTTCAGAAGCTTTTGTTAAACACACTCATTATTCTTTTTTGATCGTGTCATCAAGCCAGACTGCTTTTGCGGGACAATGAAGGTCCTCAGTGACTACGTTTCACCCCCACTTATATCTGATGGAAACGTCGTGTATATAGTACTGTTAATATGCCCCTTTCAAAGGCACGTTCAATAAAGTAGACTATATTTTAGACACACTTCTCAATTTATTACATTATTACCAAGTCTTGTTAGATCACGTTATATCCATTAATAGGCGTTTGGTTTTTTAGGTTGAACATATACAACACAGGCCACATTTCTACACTGATGTTAAATTGAAGGCAGTGTGAATTTCGTGGCATTTCGTTTGAATATAAAGTTGACAGTAAGCTATGGTAAGTCTGCATTATGGAAGATTTATGTTACAAAAATAACTATTAAGCTTTCTTTGCCTGGCGAGAACAACGACGGAGCTAAGTGTTCATGTTAACAGTTTATTTATTCCGATACAATGTGTTGGAAATCATACTCATATCACAAAGAAAAAAAAGCAACATATGTGATGGGTTCCATCTAGAATATCCCTATAGCCTATTTAGCCCTATAGCCTATTTCTAAAAACCAAGTGAAAGGAATACTATACAGTGACAGCATACATTTCCGTCATGTCTCTGATTCTTATCGGACTTGTACCCCATTCTGCCACTGCAATGGCTTAGCTCACACGCTCGCAACCATATAAATCTATGCTCGCGACTGCTTGTCGCAAAGTATGACGTGTACAACTAGTTGCAAGCGTGCACGAGGTCTCGGAGCTAGGGAAAAAAGAGCCACTGTTTAAAGCTAGACCGGAAGAGTCGGAAGTGGAAAGATGGCGCGGTCCAGTTTCGTGCTCTCGCTTGCCTCACTGCGCCACTGAGCAATTTTCATAGAAATGAATGGGGACGCCATCTTGGAAGACAAAAGTTGCTTCCTCTAGTAATATTAACTCTATGGGAAGAAGCCACCTCCCGTAAATGAGTCTCTGCAGGTTGGGATGTCTGCCTAACCCTTACAAAAAAGAAGTATACTTCAAGTTTATTTTGTAAGTATACTTAGTATAAAAAGTATACTATTATCATGTTACTTAAAGTATACTAGCAGTGTACTTATTTATATACTATTTTTGTACTTATTTATATACTATTTTTGTACTTATTTATATACTATTTTTGTACTAAGTAAACTGAATTGGCCCACTTTTTAGGTCACTTAGTACACTTTAAAGTACACTTATAGTGTATTTCAAGGTTTACTTTTGAATACTGTAAAGTAGCCTGTAGCCTGTGTAGTGCACTTTCAGTTCATCAAGTATACTTCCTAAAGAGCCTCCAAGTATACTTTACAATACTTGGAGGCAATACAAGTGCACTTTCAATTAATGAAAGTACTTCATGAAATGAACTTTATAAATTAAATTTGACTATTACTTACTAATATATTATAATGTTTAGGAGCCCCTCAAACACCTCAGATTATATTTCACTTAGCAATACGGGGGCCCTTGCAAAGTTGCACTGTAGTTTCTTAGCTGAAAGAAGCTATTCACTGCACAAGCGTTCACGTTTTAAGAATCCAGCTCTTCTTATGAAACGTAACAGTAATTTAACTCATGGTTACAATGGTAAACCACCACAACAAGGACCACGCAACAAAACACTACATTCTAAGCAGACACATTTAAAAAACGAAATTCATGAAGTTACATATGTATTTCGAACAAACGGCAAACTTATCAACCAATTTTAACACTATTTACCGCCTTGCATCATGGGAATAGACCAGCCAATGAGCCACGCTATCTTCATTTATTCACGTAGTTATTTTGTTTTTCAGTCAGTTTGACAGCATAACCTTCAAATGCATAATGCAACCCTTCTGTCTGCTTCTTTCTCAAGTAGCTTTTTCTTTTTTTCCATTAATACTCCAATTGATAACTAGAGAGGGTCTAATTTCTGGGGAAATCGTAGGGTGTGCTTGCTTGCGTCGGTTGGACAGGGGTCCGTTTTTTGAATGACATTTTTACAACTGATATTTCTGTATATTTGATATAAAAATGCATACTTATTATTTATAAAGATTACATAGATTTAAAAGCATTTTTTTTTTTGCTGCTCATTTACAACTGAAAATACGTTTAGTGTAGAATGAAATAGATGTCTTCTCATTTCACCTGCAAGAGGCAGCCTCATCGTTGAATCAAAACGAATAAATTTGGCAGACCGGTGTAAAAATTGACCTAATCTCTATGACTTAAACGTCCTTTTAAGTGTTTCCCTTCTCGTGATATTTTAAGGAATTTAGCCTACTCATAGTGCATTCATTCATGAATAAAGAACCCCCTTTGAAGATTATTCTACGACGTTACCGGCAGTAGAAGATGGAATCGCAATTCACACAGTACCATCTGCTAACTGAAAATATGCCCCCAAAAACGTAAATAAGCTTGACATTTATTTAGTGGAAAATCGCTTTCATAAAAAGCTCACTGGTAGCGATCATTGTCAGTAACAACGCCAAGTGCGATATAGCCCTGTGTGGAGAAGCTGCCCCGGTAAATTGTACTACTACGGTACAGTACTAGACTACTGCTGTGTTCGTCTTGGTAGCGATTGCGTTGGTTGAATTGGATTTAACGTTCCGTTGTACGGTTTAGGCTGAAATTAATTATTTTCATGAACAGATTGACAAAGTTTAGGCTGTGGCAATGAAGTTAAGGTTAGTAGTTAGATTTTTGATTTAAGTAAGGAGAGTGCCGAACATGTTCTGTCGCAGTTTGACTTCCTAAACAGCTGTGTCTCGCGTAGGCTACAGCGTTTCAGTGAGCAACACTGGTTTGAAACCACAGGTAATGATAATTTCACCCACAAATCGTTTACTTGTAATGTCATAATAAATCCTACAATGAAAATGTATTTGTGAGGAATGTTTATTTTAACGATTGAAAACAGATGCATCATAGACCACTGTAGTATGTGTTGCCCGGGCAACAGAGGCTAATGTCATGATGCTAATACTTCAGTGACATAGTAGACTACTGTTTCCGAAAGTAGATGTATTTCCTTAATAAAATCAGCTTATATTGTACATTACACGTCACAATTGTTTGTCATACCACAAAGTAAAATTAGTAAATAGTTATCACCCTGGCCTCTTTGCTTGTGGCGTTTCTGCAGCTGCCTTGCAGTAAAGAAGTTAGCTTAGCTATCTCCCAGAAGTTAACGAGCTGCTAAAACTAATGTTCTTCTAGAGGTAGTCACGCGAGTTTTCGTGGTGTTAGTGACGTAAGTAGCGTAATTGTCTGTGGCTAGCAAGTTAGCCACCGTTTGCTTAACTTTTCGCCACAAAAACTTAATTTCCACTTAAACCATGCAACGGAACGTAAATCCCAATAGAAGCAACTCAATCGCTACCAAGACGAAACTTTTGACACCTAGGTTGTCTATGTAGGCCAAATATTGAGTTTTAGGGGGGCAAAAAGAATAATAAAAATAATAATAATATATATGTGAGAGAACAAAGGTTGTGCCCTTGCCGAAGGCAAAGCACACCCAATTATTAGTATAAGATTATAGGGCTTCAGAATGTTTTGGCAGTAATTAAGGTTAAAGCTTCAGTACCAAAAAAGATTAAATGTGCAATGCATAATAGATTTTCATAGACATGAATAATTAGAATGAGATGGATCTAAAAAAAGTAACCTGTAATGTACTTTAAATTTATTTTGACTGTTTTTGCTGTATAATAATAGAAAACGTACATCCTACTCCAGAAGAAATGTATACCATATTCTGTTTCTAAGCATACTTCTTAACCCTTGTGTTATCTTCGGGTCATTCTGACCCATCAGTCATTGTGACCCACCGTCGTATTGTGACAACTTTACCGCATACAAAAACAAAGTGAAGCATTTTCTTTTAACCGTTGGTCTGTCTCAGACCCCCCACATTGCAAAGGTTAAAAGAAAATTATTTTTATTTGTTTTTGCATTGGGTATAATTGGGTAAACACAACGATGGTTCGTTGTGAACCTTTGGGTCATGTGACCCGAAGGCAGCACAAGGGTTAAAAGTATATCAAAAGTGAAATATTTTCAAAGCATACTTATAAGTATATCAAAACGGAACTATTTTCTAAGTATACTTCTTAAAAGTATATCAAAAGTGAACTAAAAGTGTATTATCCATATTTTAGTATACTTATAGTATACTTGTATATACTTCTTTTTTGTAAGGGAAGCCTCAGTCAATATTTGGACTACATAGATAACGTAGGTGTCAAAAGTTTCGTATTGGTAGTGTTGGTTGTATTTTTATTTACGTTCCGTTGGATGGTTTAAGTTCAAACCGTGCCGTTTTTGTGGCAAAAAGTGATGCTAACGGTGGCTAACTTTCTAGCCACAGTCACTGACGCTACTTACGTCACTAACGTCACGAAAACACGCGTGACTACCTGTAGCAGAACAATCGTTTCGCATCTGTTAACTTGGGGGATAGCTAGGCTAACTATAGCTTTACTGCAAGGCAGCTGCAGACTATGTCTATGAGCTTCAGAAAAGCCACAAGCAAAGAGGCCAGGGTGACAACTATTTACTCATTTTACTTTGTGATGTGAAACACAATTGTGAAATGTAATGTACAATATGAACTGATATTATTAAGGAAGTAGGCCCACATCTACTTTCGGAAACGGTAGTCTACTATTTCACTGAAGCATTAGCATCATGACATTAGCCTCTGTTGCCCGGGCAACATATACTACAGTGGTCTATGATGCATCTGTTTTCAATCGTTAAAATAAACATTCCTCACAAATACATTTTCGTTGTAGGATAAATTATGACATTACATTACAAGTAAACGATTTGTTGGTGAAATTATCATTACCTGTGGTTTCAAACCAGTGCATTTATTTCCAGTGGGGGCTATATTGTGCTCCGAGATCCTAGCCTTGCTCGGGGGGTCCGGGGGCATGCCCCCCCGGGGAAAAAAAAAGATATCTCAACACCAGAAAGCAGTATTTTGGTGCATTCCTAAATGTATTTACTAATTTGTAAATTGTAGTGCTGAAATTGCACATACAGGAATAATACACAATGTAACAGTTTTAAATAAAGTAAAAAGGGCTTTATTCTGTATAATTCTGTTGTGAAACACAACAATGTAAGTGTCTAGATAATTGTCAATGAAATCCGACATCACAAAACCCTGAGACAATAAACCTATGAACTTGCAATTATGAACACAGTCAGGCATAATAAAAAACAATTTTAGAAATTAAATATATACAAATGTAAATGTTATGTAAACTGACTCAGACCCATATGACAGCCACCTTGTGGCTTAACTTTTGTACAGAAATGTTGCCCTTCTCTCCTTGACAGATGCACATTTCTCAATGACTCTGTGGTTAAAGTTGGGGATGTTTTTGATGAGTTTCTTCTCCATAGAGAGCATGGCCAAGGCATTGAGACTATCCTGTGACATTGTGTTCCTGAGGAAGGTCTTTATTGTCTTCAGTGTTGAGAAGCACTTCTTCAGCAGAGCCACAGTCTCTGAGAAGGTGTCCTGCAGGTTGTTCCCCATGAAGAGCTGGTACAGAGCCACAGCACCACTGCAGTTCTTGAACTTATCAGTGCTGTAGATCAGTGACAGTTCTGTTTTCAGCTTGCTCTTGTTCAGCAGTGGGTAAGCCTCCATGGTGGTGTTCAGTGCTGCCTCAGGGAACTGTTTGTTGTACTGCTGGAATGTGTCTCCCTGCAGCAGTGTAGCACTGATCAGGTGTTTGGTGAACGCAAACCGCGGTTTTGCATGGCCCAAGATGGTGTCACAAACCTCTGTAGCTAACTTTCACCTGGGCCCAGTGTGCGGCGTTTCTTGGCCAGCTGCTGCTCAGATACACTCAGGGTAGGGATGGAATTTCTGATTGTTTGTATGTTGTCTGTGAACTGCTGCATGATTTCCTGGACAAAGACTATGGTAGACTATAAGAGTCTATGGTCCGCTTCTGAAGCTGACTGTAGAGAATGTCCACATGAGGCATGATGGAATGGAAGAGCTTCAGGAAGAAGCTAAAACTATCATCCTCCAGTAGCCTCACAAACCCTCCAGCTTCTCGCATAGTGGTAGGATCAAACTCGCCAGAGTCCCTGATAGCTTCAAAACACTCGAGGAGATCATCTTTGTGCTCAAACACAGTGTTCACAATACGGCTGTGGAAGTTCCATCTTACTGTCCTTGCTCTCGGGAGTCTGTGTGCCACCACTCTATCAAGCAAGCTGGTTCTCTTTGGAGATCTTGAAAAAAGGTGGAAAATCCAGACAGGTCAGAGAAGAACTGACTAACTCCAGAAATGTGAGATGTCACCTGCTGCATGATGAGGTTGAGTTGGTGAGCATAGCAGTGGACATAATGTGCATTTACATACACATCTTGCACCTTCTTCTGCACACCACCTGTGGCTCCTCTCATCACACTTGCACCATCATAAGCCTGAGCAATAAGCTTGCTCTTCTTGTCATCAGGGAGAATGGAGCTCAACCTATCCAGAAGGGCTGTGGCAATGGAATCAGCTGTGGCTCTCTGGAGAGGTATAAACTCAAAAAATCTCTCTTGCACATCATGGGCTTTGTCAATGTAACGGATCACAAGCACCAGTTGACACTGAGTGGAAATGTCCGTAGTTTCATCAGCCTGGATGGAGAGAAAGTCAGCACTCCTGATTTCTTCGAAATCTGCAGATTTCTGCTCTTGCAGAACTACATCTAGTGAAGCTACTAAATCTACCAATCCTCTAAAAACACCAGGATTTTCTGAGCTTTCACTCTCATCATGGCCACGCAGGGCTATTTCAAAGGCACCACAGAACTTTACACAGTCTATTATTTTAGACAAGACGTGCCTGTTTTTGTCAACTTCCTCATTGTGCTTACGGATCCCTATTCTGTAGCCTTCATCAAGTTGAGCAGATATGTTTATTTTCCCAAACATGGCTAGTCTCATTGCATGTGGACCCTTGTTTGCTCATGTTTTTTTACTTTTTTCTGAAATGTGTTTCAAATCCCTCAATCCTGTCTGGATCCATTCTGGGTCTGATCCTGTCTTTTGAAAAAGGAGGCAGGGAAAACAAAATAAAGCATTTATTTCCCCATAACCAGTTAGCCAACTTGTCTTGCTATAGCAGGTCCTTGAAAACGACCTAGTGTATTGTCTTCCCCTGTCATTCGACTGTTGCTGAATTAATATGTCAGGCCGATCAGGTCCAAGCTCCTTTACTTTGAGCTTCTCTTGAAGATTTCTTTTTTCAAAGGGCGTATTTTTTAGCGACTTGACTGAATTGCAAGTTTCCATGTTAGCTAGCTAGCTTTATAACGTTACAGCTAGATCGGTAGCTACAAGTTCAGTTCTGAGAGAACACCATGACAACGTAAATAAACAGCTTCTTAAATGTGTTGAGTGATGTGATTGGATGTGACAGACATAACGGACCCTATCATAATGTATTTGACAGGCCCTCTAGTAAATCAGCAAGTTACTAGTGCCCAAGGAGCCCCATTGACTGTCGGGCTCGCCGAGGTCCTATCTCTTGCATTGAGAGGAGCGAACTACGCATGTACAACTTATAACGACAGTCAATGGGGCTCCTTGGGCACTAGTAACTTGCGCCCAGCTGGAAATACGTAGCCTATCAGCTAGCTTTAGACAACGTAGATTTTTTTTCTTCCACATTTTATTGCAGATTCTATTAGCTATATAATATTGACTTTACTGATTAGACATGTTTTTCTTTTTAAGTCTTATTAAATTAAGTTTCAGGTCGGAATGTGATGCAGCAGTGGTGGGGCGGCGCCCTAGCGCCCTCTATGAGCCGGCCGCTGCTGACGGAACGTTAAATCGAATTCAACCAACGCAATCGCTACCAAGACGAACACAGCAGTAGTCTAGTACTGTACTGTAGTAGTACAATTTACCGGGGCAGCTTCTCCACACAGGGCTATATCGCATTTTGCCTTGTTACTGACAATGATCGCTTCCAGCAAACTTCTTTTGAATTAGCCATTTCCCCCTAAATAAATGTCAACCTGCAGTGTGTCCGCTATGTTGATTTTTCCGTGGCGGCCCGCCACGGCTAAATTTCTGCCGCCACGGTATCAGAAATAGGGCTGTACAAAATTTTAGGCCATCTATCAGCAGTGATTGTTAGAAAGCGTATCGGAGGACTGCACGGACACACGCTTCACAGCGCAGTTGAGATTGCGTGTGTGCGTCCTTGAGAACTGTAGAGCTAGGTCGTATAACTTATGTTGTCAGTTAATTTAAGGCTGTTATTGTATTATGTAGCAGAGCCAACAGACAAACCACGTACCATCACACCTTTCCCCTACCCCCGACAAGGAGAAAGGGTGTTTTCCCCCTTTGTCCTTATCTCCAGAGCAGGAGCTTCAAAGCTTCTGGCCCAGCATGGGGTCAGAAGGTAGACCAAAATGGCCTTACAGTATGGAGACAAAGGATTTTAAGGAAGAACTAACTTTTCTGGATTTACAAACATATTCTCAAGGACTACATGGCTCATGGACACTATTTCAATGACAGTTGATGTGTTATAATGTATGCTTTCCCTTTAATGCTGTGTTGATATAATTTGATGTTTTAATGTAACTTCCTTTCCTGTTATGATAAATCAGTCAATCTTGATATCAAAATGATTCTAATCTACAAACTAAACACATTTTTTTTTGTTGAATTTCTTTATTTTTTTTATTTTATTGTTTGGAGGATAACCCCTTGAGATGCAGCATCTCGTTTTCGAGGGGGTCCTCAAGACACAAGACAAAGACAAATACATGTACATTCAAACTCGCTCAAGTTCCCCCACCCCCAGACCTCACCCACCCCACCGACTCCCTATTGAATACATATCGTATTATTGAGAGGCATATATACACATATACATACATACATACACATATTCATACATATATATGCACACATATACACAAACCTTCACCCATACACACGTACAGTATTTATTCATAAATAAAAAAAGAAAGAAAAAAGAAAAAAAAGTCCAGTCAAACATGAGCAAAACATTTACAGCAACAATTTGCTTGTAAGTGATTATAAAGGGATATTTTAAAGGACTGCAAAGAGGTGATAGATCTTAGAGACCTTGGTAGGCTATTCCAGTCTGAAGGGGCTTTAAATTTAAAGGTACGCCTGCCACTCTCTTTTGAGATGTTTGGTACAGTAAAGAAGGGGTATTCGGTGTGTCTCAGTCTGTAGATAGGTCTATATGGAATTAAATATTCCTTCAGGTAAGGAGGATAGTCAGAGTAGATACATTTGAATATAATCTGGTACCAGTGAAACTGTCTTCTGGCTTTTGGTGATAATAAAATCAGTGTGTTATACATAATACAATGGTGAGTAGTGAACGGACATCTCAACACAAATCTGCACATACTATTGAAAACAACATTTAGTGCTTTTAGATTGGATTCTGATGTTTTGATAGACAACATATACATAGTCTAATATAGGAAATATTAGCTGTGTCACAATTCTTAACCTAATCAGTTGAGTGAAACAGTTAATAGAACGATACAATATTCGTAAATTACAATTTATTTTATTGACCACTGAATGAATGTGACGCCTAAAGGAGAGTTGTGAGTCAAGTACAAGGCCCAAATATTTGAGTTCATCAACTTTAACTAGCGGAATATCATCTAAGAATTTAAGTAAAAGATTGTTGTCTTGATTCAGTCTAGCTGATCTGGTGGGAAACAGCATACTATATGATTTTTTCTTATTGAGTAGTAGGTGGTTGGAATGGAACCAAAGTTGGATGGCATTAAAGTTAGATTGCAGTGTGGATTGAATCCTAGAAATCGACGCGTTAGATGCATAGATCACCGTGTCATCTGCATATAGATGAATCAGACAGTCTGAGCATATTTGAGGAAGATCATTGATAAATATAGAAAATTAAAGAGGCCCTAAGGAAGAGCCTTGAGGGACACCTTTTTCCATTATTAAGGATTCTGATAGATAACCCTGAAAAGAGACATGCTGACGTCTAGAATGGAGATAAGAGTTAAACCAAAGAAGAGATTGTTTAGAGAGGCCTATCGCATGTAGTTTGTCAAGAAGCATATAATGATCAACCATATCGAAGGCCTTAGTGAGATCTATAAATATTGCACCAGTCGACATGTTATTGCCTAAGGAGGATGAAACATCATTGGTAAATTTTAGAAGAGCAGTAGTTGTAGAAAACTTAGGTCTGAAACCAGATTGATTAGGTGACAGAATGGAGAAATCATTAATATATTTAAATAGTTGATTAAATATTAGTTTTTCAAACACTTTTGCTATACTACTTATGATGGAAATGGGTCTCTAGTTGTTAAGTTCAAGTGCATCGCCACCCTTGTGTATTGGTGTTACTCTGGCAGACTTCCACATTGATGGAACCACACAGGTGGATAACGATAAGTTAAATAAATCCGATAAAGGAAATGCCAGTACATGAGAGGCCAGTTTGATAAACTTGATCTCCAGACCATCAGGATCAGTGCCATTACCTGCCTTTAGATCAGAGATTGCCAGTTGGACGTCAATAGGATTCATTGTAGCGAATGAGAAGGAGCTGCTTAACTCATCTATCGGATTAAAGTAAGAGAGGTTGAACGATTGTGAACTACAAATAGTGGAGAAGTGTTGGTTAAAAGCATTGGCAACCGCAGAAGGATCACTAATAATGTCATTGTGAACTTTGACTTTTGTGGCAATGCTTTTAGTCGATTTGTTGAGTAAAGAATTGAGACTTTTCCAGAACTTCTTAGGACTTCTGAAGTTATTAGACAGAATTTTTATAATAGTTCGATTTAGCGTTTCTTGTTTTAGTTGTACACATATTTCTTAATTGTTTATATACAGCCCAGTCTGTTGAGTCCTTTGACAGGCGGGACTTTTCCCATGCCTTATCTCTGTTTAAAAAGATATATTAGATCAGCATCAATCCAAGGTAAGTGTCTGCCCTTAACCCTTACTGATATCCAAGGGGCATGTTTGTCAATAACTTTAAGAACTCCAGTGTAAAAAAAATGCCAAGCATCTTCAACAAAAGGAATAAGGTGAAGCCTATTCCAATTTATATTTACTACATCTTGAATGAAAAACTCAGTGTTAAGATGCTTACTCTGCCTTACCCTGATTACCTTAGGTGGTAAGCGAGGCAATTTTCCATACACAGAAAACCATAGAATGATCGCTAAAGCAATCGGGTAGTACACCAGATTCAGTGATTCTTTCAGAGTGGGTGACCAAAATCCAATCTTATAAAGATTTAGATCTGAGGTCAACCCGAGTAGGTTCTCGGATAAGTTGAGTCAGGTTTAGGCTCTCAAAAAAATGTCTGTCGTTTAGAGATGAACGGTCTAACCAGTTGATGTTAAAGTCACCCAGTATAATCATCTCATTTGAGTTATCCACGGATTTGATGGTAGTGCCTATGCAGTTTATTGACTCTGAGGGGGAGTTTGGAGGTCGGTAAATATTCCCTATGATCAGCTGTTTATTTGCGTGAAAACAAATTTTAACAAAAAGGCATTCAAAAATGTACAGGGTTTTCCTTCGGGATTACAAGTTCGGAAAATAAATTTGAGGAGACATAAGTGGCTACTCCTCCACCACGAGCACCCCTGTCAGCTCTACACAACATAGCCATCCAGTTTGATTTCATCATATGATATTTTTGTATTCAGCCAAGTCTCAGATAGTGTAATAACACTGGGTTTATTATAGACAAGCCAGGCTCTTAAAAGATCAATTTTATGTGGCAAGCTTCTTATGTTCAGGTGAATGACAAATAAGCCTTTACCCATATTTACTATTCAGGGACATAGGAGAAAAGGTGGACGGGGGATGAGGGGTATAGTGAGGGAGAGAGAGCCACACACACACACACACCACAAACTGGCTAGGCCAAAGCATTAGAGAATGCAGATTCCATCTGCTAAATTTCTCACTGAAATAACATGAAGTGAGGGACTATTATTACATATTTTTCATACAGAAAATAATAATTTTGGGTCAAGTTAAATCCCAGCCTTTAATAGTGTGAAATAAGAGGAAATACTATTGGCCAGTATCATTCTAGTCAAAAAGAAAAAGCTCAATAGCTAGGTAGGTTAGCAGGCCTACTTAAGTTTACCATACATCAACCATAGGACCTTAAAGAAGAACACAGGAGAATGGCCAAAATGTGTCTAAGTGGCCTGAGAAACAGGTAGCCAAAGCTACTCAGTAAATAACAGAGTTCACTTCAATAAATTCATATATAAGCCTTTCATTGCCACAAATAATATTTAACTAATTGAATCTTATACCTCAATTAAATGAGACGAAGTCAGTCATTTTGGGTAATGAGGTCAAGATCCTGAATGAAAGGCTCTGCATCTCCAGGGCTTTTGAACAGGACTGCTTTGCCCGCTGCGATGATCCTCAGTGAGGCCGGATAGAAAAGAGAATATTCCATATTCAGTTCTCTGAGCTTTTTCTTGATGTTGTCAAACTGCCGACGTTTGATGACCAAGCCAGCGCTGAAGTCAGGGAAGATGTTGACACGGTTGCCTTTGTACTTTAGTTCCTTTTTCTCACGTGAAAGACGTAGTATTTGTTGTTTATCTTGGAGGCTGAGGAGTTTCACCAGGATTGGCCTTGGCCCAGGTTTCTGCACATTCGTGTGTACCGTAGTGGAATAACGATGGGCTCTCTCGATGATTGGAGGCAGCTTAAAGTTCTCTGCCCCCAGGAGTAGCTGGATAAGGTCTTTCATGAAACCAAGGATGTCCTGGCCCTCAGATTTTTCCGGAACATGCAAAAAGCGCAGATTGTATGCCCTACTCCGATTCTCTGCATCCTCAATTTTGTCGCGCAGGTAAGAGTTTTCGCTTATGAGTGTTTTAACCTGCTTTTGTAGTTCAGTTAAATTGTCTTCATTTGCGCTTACTCTTTGTTCAAGTTGCGAAACATGATCACCGAGTGTGGACAGCGAGCCTTGTATTGTTTGTAAGCCCGATTGAATAGTATCCATTTTCGCATTAAAATGGGAAAACCATTAAAAAAAATATCCAATTTCAGTTGCTGTATAGCGTTCCAAATTGATTGATTGGAAATCGTTGTCTGATCCATGGCGAACTCTTGACACGCAGATCTCAGTTAGGAAACTTTGCAACAAACAACGTTTCTATGCAACAAACAGAGTTTCTTTGCAACGTGCAAAAGTTCAGTTCGTATCAGATTTGTTGCGGGATAATGGAACTTTAGAATTTGGGCATGAAGGCCGAAATTATGACATTTAGCAGACTACACCTGACACTCCTGTTGCTTACGCCGCCATTTTGTCATTTATTAATGTTGTATTGTTATATTCTGAAGTATAAGCAATACATGGACATTTGAAATAGCTGAACTCTGAAAAGTTATCAACCACTTCACACCCATATGTCAATCTCAGGATGGACGCTCAGGTGGGAGTAACTGACCAATCAAAGAGTTCACCTCCAAAAGGATACCTCCTTTCGCAAGGATTATAAAACCTCGACTCACAAGCAATCCTGGCTTTTTCGCAAGGATTCACCGGAAGTGTTCGCGACACATCTGACCTATCCTTCTCAATCAGCAACTCACTGGACCACTGGGACCTTGAACGAAAGATTCCTTTGCTCTAACCGTTTGACAACGACGAACGGAACTTTGACTCGTCTTCTTAAAAGGGAGTCAGGTGGCTGAGTGGTGAGGGAATCGGGCTAGTAATCCGAAGGTTGCCAGTTCGATTCCCGGTCATGCCAACTGACGTTGTGTCCTTGGGCAAGGCACTTCACCCTACTTGCCTCGGGGGAATGTCCCTGTACTTACTGTAAGTCGCTCTGGATAAGAACGTCTGCTAAATGACTAAATGTAAATGTAAATGTCTTCTTCTTCAAACTGACAACAGTAACTGCGATATTGCTACATTTCTTACTTGTGAACATTGGCATATTGTGATTTTAGTTTGATTTTAGTTTGCAAATGATTTAACCTAATTTTCGTTAGGATTAGTTAACATACTCTCCCACTGTTCTCCAGAAGCCTATCTCTCTCTCTCTCCCTTCCCCCTCCCTACGCGCTCTCAACCTACCATCTTGTACCAACCCTCATCATAGTTTAGGACCTACTGTATACAGTTCAACTCAACTCACTTTCAATTAACCTATAACTTCTCTGGTGTTTGTTCATTATAATTACATTTCCTCAAATAAATCATTGTTTATAATACTCGCGTTATCCCTCACGTTATCTGATCTGCTCTACTTTCATAGAAATTCACTACTTAAGATTAGACTGATTATTACGAAGGCTATTATTCAATAAGGTTTCCTCTGTCCCTTTAACAAATAAGAGGTGGTGCCCCTAAGAACTACATACTTAATTATAAATTAAGTATTGCTAATCTTAAACGAGCAAACCCCGCTACAATTAGTCTATAGTTCTTGCTAATTTAAATTAAGTTAACTAGTGATTTTCGTTGTTTGTAGGTAGGGCTGCAACAACGAATCGATTAAAATCGATTATTAAAAGCGTTGGCAACGAATTTCATTATCGATTCGTTGTGTCGCGCGATTATTACGCCACTCAATATGTCACGGAGATGTTTGAGTATAAAATAAAAGTTTAGTTGAGCGCGGAGCGGAGGTAGAGGAAAGGCCATCGGAGAGACGTTGTTGAGTAACGTTGTTCTGAAACACATGGCGGAGGCAGAGAAATCAGTACGACCCAAGTCATCCAAGGTGTGGGAGCATTTCACACTAAATACATCGAAACAGTGTGTTAATTGACCGAGGTGAAGTTAGTTTCATATTCGACATTCGTCTCACATTCGGAAGACGCTACTTGCAGCATCGCGTTAGGGACCGGGTGAAAACAACCCATACCATTTTGAAATATTTTGACTTTTATAATGTTTTTAGGAATATAAAACCTCAAACAGACACCAGAGTATCTTAACAATGTCTGGTATACTTCCACAGCCTTTACTTTTTTTTCAGATAAAATGATAGAAAATCACAAATCTTTGAAAATAGCTTAATCCTCACAAATCGTAACTTTTTTCAAAATTGTGTCCAAAAATCTTAAATATATAAAGTCTGGCCTACTTCCACAACCTTTCAATTTTCCATAAAGTTTTAAACAAAACTCAAATAAATTGCTCATCTTGGAAAATAGAATTAAATCCATGCTAATATTAATAACTTTTTCAAAATTGTGTGCCTGTTTGTGCACATTCAGAAGATTTTTTGCACTGTGAATTTGCAGTTGTCAGTTCTGTTTTTGAATAAAGGGTTGGAAATTAATGCTTTTTTGTTTTTTTATGCGATTCATCGATTAATCTGAAAGAAAGACAGATTAATCGATTATTAAAATAATCGTTAGTTGCAGCCCTATTTGTAGGCTATTCTTCCCCTGCTAGCGAAATTAAACATGTCGATTCAATAGAGATTGCTGCCCTTGCTCACGCTTGTATTTGCCTATCAAGATCAAATGAAGCAGACAGCGTACATGCTTCCGATTGGCCCTTTAATCGATAGGCTAGGCTCAATTATTAATTGGCAGCATTTAGAACATACTTTATGACTGTAAGGTGTCAATAAGTAGCCTAACTTTATTTCTTGAGGGGAAATAGGACAAAAATATGTGCAATATTACATTAGCTATTAGACTATTACATTAACCTGCTCCGAAATATAGGCTTAGGGGTTAGCACTTTGTTTCGGCCGGGGTGGGCGGTCGGACAGACCTGCCCCCACTGCAAAAAAAATCCTAGAGGAAACACTGAACCTTATTTACGTTTTTGGGGGGCATATTTTCAGTTAGCAGATGGTACTGTTTCAATCGCGATTCCATCTAGCTAATAGTAATACTGCCGGTGAGAACATTGTTACTTAGAAAAGCTTGTTTCAAGGGGGTTCAGCTCAATTTGGAATTTGCTTCTGTACTAGGTCTGGGATTTCAGTGCATCAGTCGGTTTTCAGAAACAATTTTTTTGTAGGTCCAATCAACGAACAGAGGGAGTGGTTGAGAATGATGACCTTGATGTTGTGCACTAGTTTGAGTTGTAGTTCAGTAATGGCGGCGGAGAAAGATGCGAGCAAAGCTATTCTGCAGTTGTGGCAACGCTGCCGAATATCCATAAGTTAAATCCGGAGCAAGAACAATCCTTGCTGAGTTTTGTTGGTGGTCATGATGTTGTGGCCCTCCTCCCCACGGGGTTCGGGAAAAGTTTGATTTTCCAGCTACGGCAGCTAGCTCCGTGGTGAAGGAGTTGGCTAAGGAGAACGCTATCGATTGGTTATGGCAGATCAGAGTGGCTCTGGGCAGATCCAATAGTTTTAAACTTTAACAGAGTACCCGCCTTCAAGGAAGTTAACGCTTGTCAATGGAGCGATCCCAGACCCTCTGTACAAATGAAATGTATGAGGGTCTGGTTAGAACCAGGCTAACAAATTTAGTCTATGCTTTTAAATCTATGAAATATTCATAAATAATAAGTAGGCATTTTTATATAAAATATACAGAAATTACAGTTAATAAATGGACCCATCTGCAACCGATGCAAGCAAGCACACCCTACAATTTCCCCAGAAATTGTACCCTCTCTAGTCTAGATTGAAATTGCATTTGAGTGTGTAGCTGACAAGCCACACTAGATTCGTAGTGTGTGTGTGTGTGTGTGTGTCAAAGATGAGTACAGTATGAGTACAGTAATATAAATGACAAAATCCTACTGTAGATAGCACTAATTGTATGTTCTCTAAATTCCAGCCCAGAAGCCAGAGCAGGTTTTGGTCTGGAACAAGAAAATTCTCAAATACTTCAAGAAGCTTGGAACCATGTCGGGGGCATTTGGAAAGGTTGGTGTTGACCGAAATACAGTGGTGGTCAATGCGCCAAATGCCGAGCTTTACATTGCTGCGCCAGACCAGTACAAAGAGGTTTTAAAAATGTACACCCATTCCACAAAATTGAGGGAATTTGCGGCACACTGTGCGCCTACAATTGTAGGTTGATGAAGAGATTGTTCAGGCAGTGAACAAGTTAAAAGCCAGTGGTAAGCTGCTACCATTGTAGAAGAAGTGATAAGCCATATGTGTGCATTTTGTATTATGCTTTACATTTTGTATTTTATTTTTTTATGTCATGTTTTCCTGTAAAGTAATTTTTACATTTTCTGTACAATACCACAGTTCATATTTTATTTTTATTTTTTTGTTGTGTGTTCTTTGTTGAAAATAAGAATTTATTTAGCTTTAAATAAATATTTGTAAATTTTACATATACATAATGTTATTATATAAGTTTGTATATATTGTTGTTGTTTGTTTCGTTTTCTGACAGCATACGGATGCGTCAGAATCATTATTTGTTATTTATTTTATTTACATTTTCTATTTTACATTTAGTCATTTAGCAGACGCTCTTATCCAGAGCGACTTACAGTAAGTACAGGGACATTCCCCCGGGGCAAGTAGGGTGAAGAGCCTTGCCCAAGGACACAACGTCATTTGACACAGCCGATTCCCTAACCGCTCAGCCATCTGACTCCCATTTTCCTCTGAAGCATTTTTTTTATTGTGTGTTCAATACCATTGATCATAGTTTAGTTTCAGTGTCTTTTTGCCCCTGTGGTGTGTGTTCTTTGTCACTGTTTAAAAACAAATTTTGTGTTGATAAGAAGAATTTATTTAGTTTTAAATAAATATTTGTAAGTTTTCAGCAGTTTGACATTTCTTTCCCTTTTCTTAAAATAAAACTTTTTTTACTTGTGTCTCTTTGGTATCTGCTAGCTTTTGCCACTCATTTATACTTTACTTTGTACAATACAATACTTTGTAAAGCATAGCAAGTCCTCACTTTAGATGGGCTCATGCCATGTAGTCAACTTATCAGTAGTAACTCATGAATTAATCATGAATTGCAATGTTGTTAAAGATGCATTAACACTAACTATCCGTAGGCATATTTATGAAGGCATGTCCAAATAGAATAATACATGTTTGTGTCCAGGTTATGTTATGTTTTTCAACTCATTTATAAATGCTTTGTAAAGCATAGAAAGTGCTCACTTTAGATGGGCTCACACAATATACTTTACTAACCAGCAGTAACTTCTGAATTAATCATGGATTACATAATTGGTAAGTATTTGTAACATATGTATTAACACCCCAGCTATTAGTTTAGGCCTATTTCTAAATCATAAAATTTTATTTAAGGCATGAAAAAATGTAGGTCTAGATAGTCTGTTAATCATTAACTTCCAGGTTTTAACCGGCCTTATACATTCCTAAGTACCTAGATAATAATGGTAAAATGACTTAATTTACAAATAGTTAATGCATCATTTATGAATGATGGAAAAACAAACAATCATAAACGTTTTACATGTGCTTGCTAACTATGGACATACTATTTACATTACATTACATTTATTCATTTAGCAGACGCTTTTATCCAAAGCGACTTCCAAGAGAGAGCTTTACAAAGTGCATAGGTCACTGATCATAACAACAAGATAGCCAAAAAACATCGCGAGTAGCCAAAACATGAAGCACACATTGTGAACAACCAAAGTAAGTGCCAAAGGGAAGAACCATAAGAGCATGTAGTTAAACAAGTTACAATTAAAACAACATGAACCGCTATAAGTGCAAGTGTACCTGTGGAAAAAAGCAAGCAACAGTAATAAAAACAGTATATCACAGCGAGAACAAAAATTTAAAACAGTTACCACTAACCACAAGAGCAACAAGTCTCTAAGCAAGAGTCATTGTGATCCTTGAGAAAGCTAACATCGGGTCAAGCGAACCATTCCTAAGTACCGTTGTACTCCCGGAACAAGTGCGTCTTGAGCCTTTTCTTGAAGGTGGAGAGAGAGTCAGTATCTCTGATGGAGGTGGGGAGTTGATTCCACCACTGGGGGGCCAGACAGGAGAAGAGCTTGTGTTGGGACCGGGCGGTCTTGAGCGGTGGGACCACCAGGCGGTTGTCTGAAGAAGACCGTAGGTGACGGGTGGGGGTGTAAGTCTGCAGGAGAGACTTGATGTAGACGGGTGCAGTCCCGTTCACTGCTCGGAAGGTCAATACCAGGGTCTTGAATCTGATACGGGCCATGATAGGTAGCCAGTGGAGAGAGACGAGGAGCGGGGTAACATGGGAGCGTCTGGGTAGATTGTAGACCAGGCGGGCCGCTGCGTTCTGAATCCTCTGAAGAGGGCGGGTTGCACATGCTGGGAGACCAGCGAGCAGCGAGTTGCAATAGTCCAACTTGGAGAGGACAAGTGCTTGGACTAGCAGCTGGGTGGAGTGCTCAGACAGGTATCTCCTGATCTTCCGGATGTTGTAGAGGGTGAATCTACATGACCGGGAGACCGCAGCAATGTGGGCCGTGAGGGAGAGCTCGTCGTCCATGGTAACCCCAAGGTTCCTGGCAGAGGATGAAGGGGTCACCGTCGCAGATCCCAGGGTGATTGAGAGATCGTGGGAGATGGAGGGTTTAGCCGGGATGATGAGAAGTTCTGTTTTGGCGAGGTTCAGCTGGAGGTGGTGCTCGGTCATCCAGGCGGAGATGTCTGTGAGGCAGGCCTCAATCCTAGCTGAGATCCCCGGATCGGTCGGGGGGAACGACAGGTACAGCTGCGTGTCGTCAGCGTAGCAGTGGTAGGAGAAGCCATGGGAGGTGATGATTGGTCCAAGTGAGGTGGTGTACAGAGAGAAGAGGAGGGGTCCAAGGACAGAGCCCTGTGGGACGCCAGTGGAGAGCTGGTGAGGTCCTGACAGTTTGCCTCCCCAGGAAACCTGGTAGGATCTTCCCGACAGGTAGGATGAGATCCACTGGAGTGCACTGGAGCACTGGAGATGAGATCCACTGGAGTTCTAAATATTACCGACGCTTCCACCAGTGTGAGTTATTTTTCCAAAACGGAAGCTAGCTAGTTTTAGTTAGCTTCCGTTACCTAGCAACCTAGCATAATACTCGTAGCAATGCTACTACCTGCTAGTGTTACTTGTTAGCCTCCTAATTGTAAATTTTGAAGCCATACTATAGCGTTTGTCATATAGTTTTTGTCTATCGGAAAATAGTCGGTTGGAATGTTCAGAATCACACATGTGTGACGGTACTCTGTGGGGCCCGCTTTCGAACGATCACATATGTGTGACGCTACTGTCACAGGTGGGGGCGCTGGTGCCTCCACTTAGTCTACTCCCTACTCTGAGGAGCAAACCGTATTTCCCCCTCCAAAGATACCAGTACTCTGAGAATCAAGATGTAAAGGGTATTATTTTTGTTTGTATTAAAAAAAAGGGAAGTCCTTGATGTTGATCGCCTCAAGAGGCTCTGGCAGGAGGTAGGGTAACCTGGTTCAACTGGTGGCCACCGGTACTTGCCTCCTCCAGCAGGGGGGGGGGGGATATCCGGAGACTGCTTAAATAGACAGACTGATTACAGGCACACACTCAATGTGATCCTATCGCCTACGCAGGCTACATGCAGCCCGCCACCCGGGACTGTAGGGTGTTTTAGTTAGTGCATGAACGGTGTAATTTTACTTTAAACTACTTTATCAAATCAAAACAATCCTTTGCAAACATTTTAACCACGTAATTGACCAATCCACAGAGACAAATCTATGTTTAGCTGTCCTCAAGTCATAGAGACTTCTCAACAGGTGACCTCCTGAGGCGACACTGGAACATGTGACCCACACAGCCCAACAGGACTTGACTGATCACAGACAGACTCTCTATCCCATCCTTCACCTCTTGATCTCACCACACAGTCTCTTTTAGAATATTTTACTTTAAAAGCCAATCCTTTGTGTAATTCCGCCTTATTCTGTGAACATAATTGGTATAATAATTCACCATCTGTGTGTCACTGTTTCACCAAACAGTGAAAGATTAAGCAACAAAGTCACCCTCTGAAGTCTTCATCCTGTCAGCATATATAATACTAAGAACAGAACATTTACACTAGTATCTGAAGCATTAACTAGCACAAAACACATAAAACACCTCATACACCCGATGCGTGGTCAAAACAATACCATACTTCTGAAACACATCACAAATAAACATAAATCAGTAACATTGATTCCCAGTGTCCTTGAGAGGAGGGGGCAGGGGGTTGAGACCCGCAGTGTCCAATGTTGATTGAACAAGCACCAGGTGAAGTAGCCTGGAGGGGTTAACTAACCTAATAATCTAGTACCTGTGCTAATCTAGTACCCTCTTAATAATTAAAAAGAATTCGTGCACATGCTAGTGAGCCCTGAAGTGGCGACTGATTCAGTAAGTAGGGAATGTGTGTTGGTGAGGGGCGTTCAGTAATAGTGATGTTAAATTGTGGCAGAAATTTACACACACACACACAAAAATGCACAAGCATATAGGCCCACATCAACTGTTTGTTGAGTACCGTGTGAGAAAGGCTCTTACGCTTCCTACTGTATGTTATACATGACCTAGCAAATGAATGATCTGAAAAAATTCTGCTCTTATTACAGTTTTTCTCAATTGTTTACACACAAATACTGGTACTTGAGACACAATGACCACAACATGTAACTCATGCACCAACCCCATGAACCAATTGTGCTAAACTACAAGCACAATTCCTGCTTTACACTCAAATTGCAGTTCTAACACACACTTTTTTCAAAACACTACACACAATTCTCTGCATTTGGCACAGTTTTCATGAAGAAAATCTTTTGTTTTCACAAAGAACACACTGCCATTCAAATACGCACACTGACTCATCTCATGGGAAAACACCTGTCATACAGTTTTACAATTAGCAATCAGAGCTTTAGAATAAAAGGGAAACAGGTGACCTTTTCTGTTTTTGAGCAATGGATGCCAGAGGCAGAGGAGTGAGAATAAGAGGAGGAGGACAGGGAGGACGAGGATGAGGAAGGCCAAGGACCATAATCTCTGATGAGATCCGAGCCGCTTTGGTTGACCATGTAGTCAACCATGGTCTAACAATGAAGGAGGCTGGGCAAAGAGTACAGCCAAATTTGAGCAGGTACACTGTAGCATCCATCATCCGGACTTTCCGAAATGAGAATAGGTAAGAAATCTACTCTCACTACAAAATTGCAGTAAGCCTACTGCATATCAATACAGTACTCAATGAGTACAGTAGTACAGTATTGCCTGTGGACTGTTCTGTAGGACTGTAAAAATAAAGTATGTTTCAAGTATTTGAAACAGGGGGAGTCAGTTGGCTGAGTGGTGAGGGAGCCGGGCTAGTAATCCGAAGGTTGCCAGTTCGATTCCCGGTCATGCCAACTGACGTTGTGTCCTTGGGCAAGGCACTTCACCCTACTTGCCTCGGGGAGAATGTCCCCGTACTTACTGTAAGTCGCTCTGGATAAGAGCGTCTGCTAAATGTAAATGTAAGTATTTGGGAAATGTATTCCTACTTTGTATTCCTACACAGTATTTACAGTATTTTACTATTTGTTTGGCAGAACTGAAAGATTACCAACACAAGGTGGTCGGGAACATCTTCTGTCTCCTGAACAGGAAACTGAAATCATGAACATGGTCCTAGAAAATAACGCCATAACATTACGGCAAATACAAAGAAAAATAATAATAATGTAACTGTATACACTATACAGTAAATGATTCTGTTGTTTTGTATGTAGAGCAATGTATGTGCAACTTTGTGTTGGTTGGGATGTACACTGTGTACATTGTTTTTCTGGGAAAAATACGTAAAATATATGTGTTACTGTGTATTTCTGTGTTCTGAGTATAAAAACAATATTCTCAAATATTATAGTCACTAACTCACTATGATGAATGAAGAAGAAGTGTTTTCCATTCATCATAGTGTTTTACATTGAGCACATCAGTGTTCAAATGGTTCTTATAAATGTCTATTCATATGATGGTTTGTGTTTGTCATTTGAAAACAAAATACCATTTTGAGATTAAATAACATTGTTTTGAATGTAAAGTTTAATTTTGCAGGAGAAGTGAGGGGTTTTGCCCATTGTGTGTGTGTTTTTTTGATTTGTGTGTAGAGTTCTGAGAGTATGAGGTATGCATTCAGAAAATTTGTGTAACCAATCGAGAAAAACTGTAAGCAAACAAGTGTTTGCACACCTGATGACTGTGTTGAACCAATTGGTTGGAAGGTGCGGTAATTTGACAGTCAGTGCTTTGGTATTGCAAGGAAGTGACTTCATGATAGATTTTTGTGTGTAATGTATGTTAAGTGTGTTTAGTGTTTTGCAAATCACTGTGTGTAGAGTTTTGCAACAAGTGTGAGGTTGACAATGTGCTTATAGTTGTGCAAATATGGGCTGATGTTTTGCTTCTTGAGTGTAAGGTTTTGCTAATAGTGTACTACTTTTAATTTTAGTGTGTAAGCTATCCAAAAAAACTGTAAAATAGCAAATCTATAAAAACAATAATATAACTAGGGAGTCAGGTGGCTGAGCGGTGAGGGAAGCGGGCTAGTAATCCGAAGGTTGCCAGTTCGATTCCCGGTCATGCCAACTGACGTTGTGTCCTTGGGCAAGGCACTTCACCCTACTTGCCTCGGGGGAATGTCCCTGTACTTACTGTAAGTCGCTCTGGATAAGAGTGTCTGCTAAATGACTAAATGTAACTAATAAAAGTAGTAAAACCCTTCTGACATAAAATTACTTACAGTTTTTCACAATTGTTAACACACGTTTCTCAAAACAATAACGGCTTTCTCAAAACTGCACACACAAAACTGAAAACCTCACACACAAAATGCTAAACCTGACACTCCCTTTGCAAAATGACTCTTTGCCATCAAATCTCTTGCCTGTTCACAAAATGCAACTTGTGTTCTCATTTGGTACACACAGCCATATTTTCAAATGACACACACATACCATTCATAACAGTACACACAATAAGCATTTACTGCACACTACCAAGCATTCACAGCACACAGTAGTGCAAAATTTAAAACACAATTCTAGAAATTGAACACACCATACAAATGACTCTGGGGAATGAGCCATTTCAACTTTTTTCAATGTCTCAGTGTTGGCCTAATTTTTTCAAACATAAAACCACACATATGTGGCAAAAAAGTTTTATTTCTGAACAGTACAGTACTGTCAACGGGCCTGCTCAACCCATTGCAGCACACAAAGTGATGTTCCCATCACGCTGGCCGGGGACCTCAACAATGGCGCGCTGGCCAATGACATTTCTGCTCCGGAGCCTCCTCTTCACCAGGTTGAATCCAACCTCATTAATGAATATGTATTCATATAGCTCATTAGCTGTGTCATGCTCCTGGATCCGCTGGAACAGACAGCATGGAAATGCAAGTTATAGTATGGACACAGATGGGTCAACACAGTGGGCTACGGTGAGACACTGTAGAAAAGGAACTATTGGATTACAGGTACAATACATGCATGTGTTAGTGCTGAATGTATGGGACTGACAAGCACAAACTCTTGCCGTAACTCCTTGATGTGGTCTGTGTTTCAGTCAAATAGGACCCTGTACACTTGTTTCATCCGCATGGCATTCCTGGGGCATTCCATTCCCCCATGTTTCTGAATGTGGCATGGTCAGCCAGGATCCTGGTTTGTATCTGTCGGAGTGTGATAGTGTTGTTTTCACGAACCATTTTCACAATGTCAGTATCCTGTTTGGCTGTGAAAGTGCATGTTCTTCCTCCACAGTGTGGTTCTGATGCAGAGAAGTTAATTCATGCTTTTATATCCAGCCGGCTGGACTACTGTAACACAGTTTTCACTGGTCTTCCCAAGAAAACCACTGAAAGACTACAGCTCATTCTAAATTCTGCAGCTAGATTATTAACCAAAACTAAAAGGAGAGAACACATTAGTCCTGTCCTAGCTACTTTACACTGGCTCCCTGTTACCTTCAGAATTGACTTTAAGGTCCTTTTCCTCACATACAAAGCTCTACACGGACAAGGATCTAGCTACATTGCTAACTCCTTTATAAACTACACACCAGCTAGAACACTGCGATCATCAAATGAAGGCCTATTAGAGGTCACCAGAAGCAGTCATAAGAAGATTGGTGATTCGGCCTTTGTCAATTACGCCCCAAAACTATGGAACAAATTACCCATAAATATTAGGGAAGCAAACACTCTAGACATTTTTAAAAGACAGCTTAAAACCTACCTTTTTACCGAAGCATTTAAGTAATTTTATCTCAAAAGGGTTTTCCTACTTTTAAAGTTGTTTTCTCTCTTGAACAGAGATCTTATTGGGATTTTATTTTTGTTCGAATTGTTTATCACTTGTATTATTGTTTTTATGGATTTTATGTAAAGCACCTTGAGCTACAATTCTTGTATGAAATGTGCTATATAAATAAAGTCTTACTTACTTACTTCTCTTTCAGTCCTGCAAAATACAAGTACAGTGAGCACACTGTATTCTATTGATATGCAGTATTTCAGTACACAAGGCAAATATAATTCATACCTGTTCTCCATTCTAAAGGTTCTAATGATGGCAGCAACAGTGAAGCGGCTGAGATTTGGTTGGACCCTCTGGCCAGCCTCCCTCATGCTCAAACCATGGTTGAGCACATGGTCAACCATGGTGGCCCGAATTTCATTAGAGATCACCGTTCTCCTTCTTCTTTCTCCTCCTTCTTCTTCTCCTCTTCCTCCTCCTCCTCCTCCTCCTCCTCCTTCTTCTTCTTGTTGTCCTCCTCCTTATCCTCATCCTTGTCATCCTCTCCCTCCTCTTCCTTGTCCTCCTCTTCCTTCTCTCACTCTTACCCCTCTCCTTCTCTGGTTGTTGATATGTTCTAAGTTCTCCATTGTTCACCAAACAAATGCTGCAGTCCTGATCGCAAATTGCTCACCAGACCTGAGTGTTTAGAGATTTGAATATTTGTGTGTTGTAGGTTGATGCTTTGAGACTTTACTTGAGAAGTCTGTGCAACAACTGAACATTGTGTGTAGTGTTTTGACAACAAGGTGATGTGTAATTGACATCAGTGTGTAAACAATGAAAGTCAGAGTCTAATGCAGATAAGGGAGTGTGAAGTAGTGCCAAATTGGGTCGAGCAATAGGTACATGAAGTTAAGGTTGTGAAAATTGTATCAAATGTTTGCTTTTTGTGTGTTAACAATTGTGAAAAACTGTAAATGCTTCGGTAAAAAGGTAGGTTTTAAGCTGTCTTTTAAAAATGTCTAGCGTGTTTGCTTCCCTAATATTTATGGGTAATTTGTTCCATAGTTTTGGGGGGTAATTGACAAAGGCCGAATCACCAATCTTCTTAGGAGGACAAAGATGAAGAGGAGGACAAGGAAGAGGAGGAGGAAGAGGAGTACAAGGACAAGGAGAAGAAGAAGGAGGAGGAGAAAGAAGGAGAACGGTCATCTATAATGAGATTCGGGCCACTGTGGTAGACCATGTGCTCAACCACTGTTTGGCCAGAGGGTCCAACCAAATCTCAGCCGCTTCACAGTTGCTGCCATCATTACAACCTTCAGGATGGAGAACAGGTACGAAATCTATTTGCCTTGTGTACTGTAATACTGCATAGCAATAGAATACAGTGTGCTCACAGTATTTGTATTTTGCAGGACTGAAAGAGAACCACACCGTGGAGGAAGAACACACACTTTCACAGCCGAACAGGAGACTGAAATTGTAAATATGGTTCGTGAGAACAACGCTATCACACTCCGACAAATACAAACTAGGATCCTGGCTGACCATGTTACATTTAGGAACGTCCAGACCGTCAGCCTGTTCTCTGTGTGTACCGAAATAAAACAGCACACAAATATGCAGCAAAAAATGTTTTATGTTTGACTATAAAAAAAGTAGGCCTACACTGAGACATTTTACAAAAGGAGAAATGGCTCATTCTCCAGAGTCATTGTCATTCATATGGTGTGTTCCATTTATATAATTGTGTTTTCAATTTTGCACTTCAGTGTGCTGTAAATGCTTGGTTGTGTGCAGAAAATGCTTAGTTGTGTGTACTGTAATGAATGGTATGTGTGTGTCATTTGAAAATATGGCTGTGTGTACCAAATTAAAACACAAGTTCCATTTTGTGAACAGTTAAGAGATTTGATGGCAAAGAGTCATCTTGCAAAGGGAGTGTCAGGTTTATCATTTTGTGTTTTATGTGAGACCAAAAACAAACCTATCATCAAACCTCTCTCTGTTATCTAGTAGTTGTGTCCTTGAACTCAGCCACGGTCCTTTGGCCTCTTCACTGGGCCCCTTATCCCCGCTTTCACAGATAGAGGGCTAGTCTATTGACGGTGTGGCTCAGTTCATGATACCAGGTTGGGTGTTGGGAGGAATTATGTAAGAGACCAACTCAAGGAGTACTTCTGGGGGGTATTCCAGGTAGCAAGTTTAGTGAAAACTTTGAGTTGTTTAACCCTGAAAAGAGGCTTACTTCGAGGTTTCCGTTCCAGAAAGAGAGGTAACGAAACCTTTAGGTAAGTTTCCATGATAACTTACTCCGTGAAACTAACCTGCTCGCTAGAAGGTTTTCCATGCCAAACTCTGCGTTTTTATCTATCCCCTCCCTCTTTCTGAGCCTGATAGCGTTGGCAGACTAGGGATATCCTTTCCTGGTTCAGCCAACCGATCTCGAACAAAATTTAATTCGCTTAGTTATACGCCGGGAGAGGATTTTAAGACTGCGATTCGATGTGCTTTAATTCCCTGATGAATACCTAGGTTAACGTTACCGTTTCCCGTCAGAATCTGTAATGTATTTTAGCAACATTGTCAGCCCTTAGGCCAACATCGCTAATGTTACTCGCCGTGGACGTGCACTCAGAACTGACCAAATGCTTTTTGGCACTGAAATAAAGACAAATAATTGAAATTGTATTTGGTCTTCTTCATTGCCTACAAATAGAAATCTAACAATGAGTATGTTTATTGGCTATTGTTCCTATAATTTACATGATTCACCTGTGACCATGTACCATCCTGTAACTGGTGTTTCAGCAAATCTATTTCAACATTGTAGGGGGTCAATATTGGCCAAACAACTGAAACTAATTCCCCTATGGTTTGAAGGAAGATGGGAAACTGAACAGTGTATTAACATTAACCAAATAATGCCAATACCAATGGAATTACAGTTATTCGACTCTATGGGTTAAATCAGAGCAAGAATGGTCAAAGTAAGGTTAAATAATATAATAATTTAATCATATTGCAAATGAATGAAATCAATGAAGGTTAACTCTTACATACTCTACCATGATTATTGTAAACTAGAGATAGAAAGCAAGAGGTGAGGAAGAAGGAGTAGGACAAGCCAGAGCTGAGGAGAAGGTCTCAGGAGATCAAGAATCCAGATGCTTCACAATTCCTTTTATACCCAAAACAACTAATAACACCACAATCTTGACCCTTACTTATCAACATGACTAGCAATGCCACAGTAAGTTACACAATGATGTGTGAGAGCCATCAAGTTGAGACTCCATCCAGTAACTCCAGATTTTACCATATGAGAGGTGGGGGCAGGTTGATAGCCTTACAAGATCAGCCTTTATTCTTCTGCCCTAAGTACACCATCTCTTGGTCAAAATAGAAATTCAGCAAATTCAACAATTAATATTGATATAGATTATTGTTTCTACAATTAACATCACCTGTTACATGCATCCTCCTGTAACTGGTGTTACAGTAAATCTTTTTCAAGATTATCCTTTATTCTTCTACCCTAAGTAGGCCTACACCATCTCTTGGTCAGTTTTTGGCAATTCTTCATGAGGTGCAATTTGTACAACTCATTTACTTGTAACTGGGAATACATGGGATTGCATTACATTTCACAGTTCCACATGCAGAATTACCCTGCCATTAAATGAACATATCACTGTATACTGCATCCATGCTCTGTTCAACAGGATCAGAATGTGCAAATCGTTTTTTATATTCATTATTCTCATAATGTCAGTGTAACTGACAATTCCACACAAGCCTGTAAATAAAAGTACATGGGGAGAGAACTACCAGTAGCTACCATACATAATTCTCTGAATCCATTTTCTGCTGCAGCAGTCAATGTCTCTTCGTCATCTTAATCATCATCATCGTCATCATCCTTTGATGAAAATATTAAGCAAATTACCAGAACTGCATTTTCCCATCTACGTAATATAGTCAATATAGCCAAAATACAAAAAATCCTGTATTGTGTAGCAATTCAATGAGGGGATCCCTCATTGAATTGCTCCTCCTAAGGTTTCTTCAATTTTTTCTCCTGCAGTGGGTTTTTCTGGCAGTTTTTCCTTGTCTTCCTTGAGGGTTTAGGTTGGTTGAGGGGCAGTTCTATGGGCGTATGTGAACCCCTCGACATGCTTGCGTGTAAAAAGGGCTATACAAATACATTTTGATTTGATTTGATTTGAAAAGCATTCTGTTGGGGGAAACTGCTATTACAAGTTGAAATAGGCACCAATTGATATTTACTTTGTATCATGTTGATATATGATTAAAACCAAGGTGACTTCGAGGCTACAATCACAAGCGTATAGCTTAAGCAAAATATGTCTTACCTGTTTGTAGTATGTTTTTATATTTAATATAACATTGAACATGCTATTTTATTAAGTCTCCCACTTTTTCTTCTGTAATATTAACGGTATGGACTGGCTATTACATCAAATGTATGCATTGACTTGGCAGTTTGTCTCCCACGCCAATTGTATACGCTACTACAGCCGTGTTGCTTGTTTTCCGTAATATGTGCTCAGATTGAACACAAAATAAAACTTATATCTGAAGTGTGGTGAAGTAGGACAAGGTTTTTTGTTGCTGGGTGCCATGGTTGATCCCAGTATCGGAGCTCCATTGATGTTGGCTTTTAATAGTTCTCATGCGCACGCTTAACTCAGAGTTGACGTACTCCGAGTTGAGTTAACAAATTCAAATCAGCTTTTCTGGAACCGAGTTTTCAGAGTTTCCAATTTTAAAGTAACTCAACTCAGAGTTCAGGGTTAGAATCAGAGTTTGTTAAACCCGCTACCTGGAATACCCCCCAGGTGATGGTGTTGGAACTGATAGCATAAACATCTGTGTTTACATGTTCTGTACAATTGAAGGCCTCACACGGTGTGTGTGTGTGTGTGTGCTGTTTGCACGATTGCTAAAACACATTTCATGAAACAGTCAACCATTTTATCAAAATTGTAGACACAAAACCAAATATTCAAACTCAATTTCCTAAACCTCTGACTCTTCTGGCAAAATCAAACACTCACCCCTAAACCATGTAACTTGTGCTCAAAATCAAACAATGCTGTCAGATCATAAACACAGCGAATCAATATATAAACACTATGGAGCAATCATACACAACACCAAAAAATGGAGAACACAGCATGCAGGCCATGTAGTTACATTTAAAGACAAATTTGTTTATGTATACACAGTAAATGCATTTACGTAGCAATAAAGAAAATTGATTTTGAAACACTGGATTTGGGGGTTTGAACACCCATTGACACTTTCCTGATGTATGACTATGTTTAGCTTGTGTTCTGCACCTCTCTTTTGCCAACCGTCTCTGGAGGAGGGGATCCCTCACTGAATTGCTCCTCCCAAGATTCTTTAAATTTTTTCTCCTCTCATTAGTTTTTCTGGGAGTTTTTCCTTGTCTTCCTTGAGGGTTTAGGTTGGCTGAGGGGCAGTTCTATGGGCGTATGTGAAGCCCTCTGCGACATTGCTTGTATACAAATACTGTACATTTGATTTGATTGGAAAATATTACAGTAACCATCACAACTTAGTACTGTCAACAAAGAACAAAGAAAAACGGGGTAAAAACCCTCTGGTGTGCTGGATCCAGCCTTGAAAACACTCCACACCCATGTCACCACATGCCAATTCCATTGTCTGTAGGAGATTTCCCCTGGTATATGGGTTTCGGTCATAGACCTTCCACTGCCGCACAGAGAAAAACTCTTCAATTGGATTGACGAAAGGGTTGTATGGTGGAAGGCAAACATTTACAGTAAAAAATGCTGGTTGATGTTGAACTATTCTTGTATTCGGACACCATGGTGAAAGCAGATATTGTCCCAAACCACCATTAGAAAAAAGTGTGAACAATTTTGTTCACACTTACAAATACAACTGTGTTGTAGTTGTGTTTACTGTTTGCCGCCTGTGTTTACCATTTTGCAGCACAAGTGCATCACAGTGCAAAATGTGTTTAGTGAATGAGAATGTGTTTAGAGTTTTGCCAAAAGAGTGTCTGATTTGACAAATTGGTTTAGTTCACTGAACATTTGATTCAGAGAATGGGGTTTAGTGTTTTAGCAATTGTGAAAAACGGTAATGTTTAACAAAGCAATAGTAACAGTGTGTCCTAGAAGAAATGAAAATGACTAAATGTAAATCGAAGCATGCTGACTTAGCCAACGTGGTTATAATACTCTATAGAGCTAGTGTGACATTACATTTGTTAAAATGGTTTCACACATACACACAAATATTGATGCTAATGTACAAGGGAACAGACAAATTACAAGGCAGAAAATGGGACCACTTCTTTGTTAGTGTGTGAACTACCTATTGATGTTTGAACTGGCTAATGCTAACTGATGCTAACGAAGGCTAATAGAGTTAGCCCATCCACCACCACAGCCTCCCTACCTCTGCCCCACAGAGCCCTACCTAAATCCTCACTAAGATCATTAGCTTCCCTGGATTTCAGGGCAGCCTGTTTTCCCCTAGCTTAATGGGCCTATACTAGGTAGGGTAGGACTAGGTAGCTGTTTTCCATGGTGAATTCTGCTAAATGTACATAATACCCCAATAATTTTGAACCATTTTAGTGATATATTCCTAAAATGTCAGCACAATGACATGAATAAAAGAAGGAAAGAAAGAAAGAGAAGATTGAGGGAGAGAG
Source organism: Osmerus mordax (assembly GCF_038355195.1). Classification (NCBI taxonomy): domain Eukaryota; kingdom Metazoa; phylum Chordata; class Actinopteri; order Osmeriformes; family Osmeridae; genus Osmerus; species Osmerus mordax. Next base: position 10,702,385 of record NC_090052.1, read on the forward strand.
TGAAGATGACTTCTGAACTCTAGATCTGTCAGCCATAGTATCTATTTCAGATATTTCCTCTTTCTTTCTATCTTTCAAACTCTCTCTTCATTTGTACTTCAAAGCAGCCATGCATCAGTCTGTGAAGTGAAGCCCAGGGCGCTATGCAAACCAGTGTTAAGTAAGAACAACCTGTGATGTCAAAGGCTCTCAGTTTGTCTTAAGAAAGAAGCAAGGAGGGGAGAGGTGATGGGATGGTGGAGTGTGTGAATGTGTTTGTGTGTGTGTGTTTGTGGTAGGGTGGTGTAGGGGGGCTTGGAAACAAATGGTCTTGTGTAAGTGACAGATTAAGTGTGCATGTGTGTGTCTGTGTATGTCTGTATGCACAAAATCCAATTTTCCCTAAAAACAAGCCAATTTTCTTGTAGCTAGTTGTGTTGAAAGGGGGACATAACGGACCATTAAATACGGTCATGCACCCCCACACACAAACAACACACAAGCACTGATACTTACTTACTTACTTTTTTTTTCTTTGGCTCTCGACGAAGGCGGTCGCATTTTTCTCTCCTCCCCTCCCTGACCTTCCCTGCTTGGCTGTGTCTTGTGTCTTGTCTTGTCTCAAGATACTCTCTCATCATCACTCTCCGAAACTAGAAGCATGGAATTAATTAGCTGGTCTCTCAATGCTATTGACACCATCTTCTCGAAGAGAAGCTCGGGTTCGGGGGAACCCAACTGTCCGGACGGGACGTTCGCAGCTGGCTACACAATGGATACGTGGGAGAATTGGCGTGTCGTGTGTCTAGCGGCGCTTTCCGTGGAGGACGTTGAAGACATCTTCATATTCGGAACCATGATTACAGGCTTTCTGCTGTTTGGAATAGGCGCTGGCTTTGTATATCGGAAAATTAAGGAAACGGCTGCAGCCATCAAAAGCCCTGTTAGGCTGCCCGATATGATTGATGCGGTGGGCAGAGTTGTTGGAGCTCAGACTGTGAACTTACAACGCAGCATTGATTACAACAGGGATAAGTTTGCGGCTCTGCAAAGGAAGATGGAGGACATGGAGACCTTCCTGAAGGGTGGACGTGAAAATTGAGTTGCGGCTACTCGTCAAAACAACTACCCCAATCTTATCCACTTTCGGCCCCGTAACCAACACAGGCCTTGGCCAAGGCCGTCGCTGGAAAACAACTCCCCTGGAGAGCGCTGAAGCGAGACTATCTTGCTCCTCCCCCCCCCCCCCCCCCCCCCACCGACATCTGTGGCTTGGTCTATGCCCGGGTCATGACCAAGGATGTCTCCTGGCCAACACAATCTGCATAGGGAGAATCGGACTGATTGTGGCCTAGGTCGAGGGCGCCAACCCAGACCTACTCACACATTAACTTTCACCTACTACAGATATCACCACCCCCCCACCCCCATCCAACGCCTTCGCCTGCTTGTTTCCCCAGGGTGGCTGGCGGGTCTGTGTCCAGCGCCTACCATGGCTGCAGGTCCAGATGCTGCTTGTCTACCCCCCCCCACTCCCCGTTGCAAGTCACGTGTTTTTGTAAATGTTGTTGTGCTTATGTGCTGAGGTTTTTGTCTGTTCCCACACTGTACTCCTCTAGGAGCATTGTCTGGGTGTTGCCTTTTTCTCTCCTCCTCTCTCCTCATGTTATGCTCATCCTGTCTACCCCCTTGTCATGTTTGTGTATTAGAAACTGCAAGTGGCCCGCGGGCCCGAAAACACTGCCCCCTACCCCCCCCTGTTACTACGCACTAAATGTTAATAAATAAAAAATTTAGACTACTACACATGTTATACATCATTGGAAAGCTACGATTCTTGTGCTTGTAGATATGTAAACCATTTCAAGATCGAGTCACAACAACAAGTTTAGTCAACGTCTTTGTCCAGTCACCACTTTGGTGTTGTTTACAAAGCCAAACGTCTCTACTTACCCTCAAAGGTTCTGTGTCGTCCAGGTATGCAAACAACACATCAAAACTTGATCTGCGTACATTCCCAAGGGTTCAAAGTATCTAACCATGTAAAGTAATTCGTCCAAATACAATGTTTTACATTCATGAATAGCCATTATCCTTTGTTTCATTATGCAACTTAGCCGACGGAAGAAACAACTTGTTCACATAAATGTGTTCTCTTCTCCGGTTAGCAACGGAGTATTTACGATATGAAGGCATCAAAATGTCCGTTGAACCCTCCCCTTTTGATTGACACATTGTTTGACCCAATAGGAGCTTCCATGCCCCGTTGACAGCCCTCTAAAGCCAACTAGGTCTGTGCGTCCTGCCCCCCCCCCCGCCCCCCCCCCCCCACACTCGTTCTAAACTAATTTCTCGAACTGGCTTCGACTGGCTCTGAAATTAGCTCGTTAGCCTTGTAGCTGACAGCTAGCTGAAAATGCCAATACCTCATTTGTATGCGTCTGTGGAGCCTTCAAAATAAGAGTCGATTGCGCAATATGGTTGACAGAATCAGTTTTCTTTGTGCGCCAATCCTGGGAATCAGATAAAGCACTCCAATGTGTTCATGCTTCAATTTTTGTGTTTCAGTAATACTAATTAGGGATTTAACTATTATATATGATAGTTATAAGTACCACCTTTCATTAGAGATAACAATTATGAAAAATAATACCTTTTATCCTGAGTATTTGACCTTGGTTACAAAGGGTCATTTTGGAGTCTCCAAAAGGCCCTTTTAGAAAATGCCTGGATGTACTCTTATAAAAACATGTGTCAAATATGAATATATTGTGGTATTATGTTTGACTTTTGATTTGAATTGGGTAAGGCTTCAACCTGTGGTCCAATTTAGTCTTCCAGCTAATACCTACCACCTCTAGGCCTCTTCAGGCCTCTGTTTTCAAAACAAAATCTAGGCGGAAATAGAAATTTTCACTTTCCTTGTGTTCAAGCTTCTATTACTCAACACTAGTAGGACTGACAGGGGTCCTGACAACAGGGGACATAACTTCAGAGTGTCAGCTTTCAAAAGAGATCATTTACATGCATGTACTCCAAATGGTTCAAGAACAGCTTCCAATTTACTTTGGGTATGCTGTTTAGGCGTTTTCAGGCAAATTTAACAGGACAATGAGAAGGTTAAACGTTTTAGATCAACACTTGTATTATTGTTTTTGTTGATTTTATGTAAAGCACTTTGAGCTGCAATTCTTGTATGAAAAGTGCTATATAAATAAAGTCTTACTTACTTACTTACTTACACACTGCAACACTGTGCAGTTTAGTGGATATTACTCTCGCACAGGCTGTGATATACAGAAATTTCAGTTTGGGAAAAAGGCCTGCTTTAAAAGCATCTGACCACTTCACATTGCATGCATTCTCAGACTAACGGAAAGACAATAGAAGTATATTGTTTGTGTATATATATACTAGAAAGTATAGTATATTATTCATTTTAATGACCGTAGCAAGTTAGTCCAAGTTTAGATATTTACAGCTTAGACTCTAGACAGACTTGTATATACATTATGTTTAGAAGGAACCCACAATGAAAGCTAATGTTTAATCATTCAGAATGTCACAATTGTGAGAAAGAAATTCAGGATTTAACTAACTTTTTCTGTTCTCGTTCTCTTCTTTCTCAGAGGAAAGGGGTTGGGGGTGAAGGCAGAATCTCTTTGAAGACAGATTGGGGGATTAAAGATCTTAAAGGGTTAGTGCTGTTGATGGGAACAAGTGACACCAACACCAGATAGCGGAGGGTGTATTATGGGATTACATTTAAGACAATATTGAGGATTAAAGTGATTCCCATCACTGAGAAAAATCAATCAGATGAAGGCTCATGAACACATACAGACACACACACTTGCAAACTGACTTGCAAACTCAATAAAAAGCAAACACACATGCAGACACACACAGATATGACAGTGGGTCGCAAAAACATCCACAATTATAAACTGTCAGTCAGAAAGCAAGTGCTACTTCCAGAGGATGTTTGAGGCCTTGCATAGTGACAGGTTGTCAAACTGTAAGTAAGTCTATGGCATTGGACTCAGTTAACATGTGACTTAATGTCCATCTGAGCTGTTGAGGTAGTGACAAGACAGGCATGCCAGGACCACAAAGCTCCCAGTATCACCCAAGTCAACGCACTCCACTTAACCCAAATGCTCATACTGCTAATTATATACTGAGCTGGATCCATTCTATTGCATTATAATTATTTGTGTCAATTATAAAAAGCCTTGTAGGAGCCCAACATATTGACCACTAATACTTTCTTAGGTTAGCCCCTTTATGTTGCCCTATAGTGTTACACTTTATTTAGGGTTTAGCTTAGGGTTTCCCTGTAGCATGTGACCCTGCGCTGGTTGCTGGGTGAATCTAAAAGCGTTTGAAGAATGTCTGCCACTGAACTTTGAATATGAGAAGAGTAGCCTAATAGAAAAGAATAGATAAAATAATATGGATGAAATACAGTGTTGTGCTTAAATGGTCCTGGCAATCATTGTTAAGCAGATAAAATGGTGGCCTGGACCACCCGTTTCAAAATTAAACATTTATGTTACAAATGTTACTAGCTAAATCTAGTTTTTAAATGATCGGGGAAGATTAAGAGTATATGTAACTTTAAACTCGTAAATGTCCGGCCAATTAACACAGGTATGACGTGCGAAGCTACATCAGCACCTAAGATACGGGAACACCATTCACCAGAGGGCTCCTGCCCCGTTTTAAACCAATCAGCGCTCATGTTTTCTCTATAGAGTTCAAACCCACCCCCTTTCTCCTCCAGCTGTATCGTTCGCTTTGGGAATCTCCTCTACTGTCTTCGGCCAAAGACAGCATAATTGTAGTAATACAGTTAGCCTACTACACCTATTCCAGTATACGTAAATTATTTATATTTTAAGTAATTGAGTAGCCTATGCAAATTATAAAATGTAGCCTATTTATTTAGGTATCTTGCACTTGCCCGCAGGTGAAATTCCTTTGTCTTTATCGAACGTGATTTTTGCTGAGTTTCTCTGCTTAACTTTTCAGCTGAGTGGTTAAATCTAATACGCTATTTTGGGAACCTACGCGTAATCACGAGGAATTCTTCAATATGTGCAAGGGAATTCGACTTATAATTAAAGAGACAATAGGAACCTGATTTTCCGATCAACAATAAGCATAACCTTACAGAAAATCCAGACAGGTTACATGCAAATAAGTTATGGTGAGCTAGTATTCAGCCTTAAAAAAATTACTTTGGCTTGGCTGTCAATGCACGCCTAGCAAAACTGTGACGTAAATCGTCTCATCGTTCCATGAAATCATATGCCATGTTAGACAGAGGAAGGTAACCAATAAACCGACGAGTTGGTAGTTTTCCAGAGGGTTGGATTCTTCAGTTTGACCAATCACATACTCAGATAGTGCATTCGCATTGTTTTGACCTCTGAAACCGTATCACCGCCTACCTCGTGTCCATGGCGGAGGAAAGCTATAAATACATGGAGGTGACAGCAGACGGGTACTAAGTTGTAGAAACTCCCAGGTAACAGGGAGCATAACTGCAAGCCTGTTAAAAGGGGAAAACGAGAGAAAGAAAAGCTATAAATAGTATACAATAATCCTCTGATATCAACACGTACTGGAATACTTTTTTTTTTTTATGTTAAATATATTATATGTGAAGAAAGTATTTATATATAGCCTACACTTTTCTATTTGCACTAACTAACGGTACTTCAAAACTACTGAGAATCTTTATTTTGTACGAAAACGTAAGTATTGTATTTGTAATTGCTATTACCTAGCCCTATGTCCACTCTGTTCCTGTTGTTAGTGAGTATGTTGGGTTCCTGTCACGTAGTTTTCCAGATTATTTTGCCGTAACATTTTTTATTAAAATGATTTACTGCGTCAGTCCAGAACTTTGGGAGGGGTAACCAACTACAGCTAAAGGCGAAATGTAGGCTACTTGTTTCTGTTTACCCAATGTGTTTGTGCAAAGCCATTCGGATTAACAAAATTGCCGATGGAGAGATGGTAAGGAATATAATTTCTTACATGTATAGGGATACTTGTCATACATTCAGTGTCTTTTTTTCGCTCCGCAAATAATGGATGAATCCATATTCAGCCATAGGGACAGAGAAACATTTTAGAAGCCTTCACAACCAGTGAACGTGTAGGCCCATTTGTAGCCCCACAGACTAATGGGCAATGTAGGTTTTGTCGTTGAATTCTCTCAACCTTTCCAAAAGACCAACGAAGGTTTGTAAACCTTCAAAAAAAAAATGTATACAGGTCTCATTTCGTTTGAACTCAACAGTAAGCTACAGGCACTGTATCCGCAGTGACGTTTAGCCTATGTTTCATGAACAAAACGGAAGGAAGGCGAACGTTCAAGTGTATGTTCCACTCGACTGTTTGTTGCAGGTTAAGCCTACGTTTCCTCTATGTAACGAATTGTTGGTCTATGTTGGTCACTAGCCACCGGCCACATCGTAACAAGGTTCTATATCAGCGCTCTAGTAGGCTGTAACATCTCATTATGTAACACGATTCCGTAGGCTACCAGGTCACAAGACAATTATACCGTATGTTGTACCAGCTTTGAATACAACGTCATCGATTTCAGCCTCCATAGTTTCAACACGTGCTGTGATGTTGCTTTACTCTCAAATGTATTGTTTAGTTCTTGGTGAGTTGGGTTAACTACATAATACAATTTCAGTTTTCTACGATCTATAGTAGTGCCTCTTTAGCTTCCAAAGCCCATTAAGTTAACATTTAAATGGCATTGCACTCCAACAGTTTGCTGTAGTAGGCGTATCCACCCAGCCAAGTATACATTTACATTTATTCATTTAGCAGACGCTTTTATCCAAAGCGACTTCCAAGGGAGAGTTTTACAAAGTGCATAGGTCACTGATCATAACAACAAGATAGCCACAAAAACATTGCGAGTAGCCAAAACATGAAGCACACATTGTGAACAACCAAAGTAAGTGCCAAAGGGAAGAACCATAAGAGCATGTAGTTAAACAAGTTACAATTAAACAACATGAACCGCTATAAGTGCAAGTGTACCTGTGGAAAAAGCAAGCAACAATAATAAAAACATATCACAGCGAGTACAAAAATCTAAATCAGTTACCACTAACCACAAGAGCAACAAGTCTCTAAGCAAGAGTCATTGTGATCCTTGAGGAAACTAACATCGGGTCAAGCGAACCATTCCTAAGTACCGTTGTACTCCCGGAACAAGTGCGTCTTGAGCCTTTTCTTGAAGGTGGAGAGACAGTCAGTGTCTCTGATGGAGGTGGGGAGTTGATTCCACCACTGGGGGGCCAGACAGGAGAAGATGTAGCTGGACCATTTCCTCTAACAGTGATTTGTATTTTCCGAATTTACATTAAATGGCATAAGGCAGAAAGGAAACACAAGTATTCATTTTGAACATGACCAAGCATTGAATGACAATTTTTGAATCCTGCCTGAATTGTACTAATATCTTGTATCTTCCTCTCGTTCTTCCAGGGAAAAAATATTACTTGTCTGTGGAAGGACGCCACTTCTACAACCCGCACTTTTTTATTTTTTAAACACGGTGACAAGAAGCTTTTTTCCCCCTGGCTCTAGCCTGACACATCCCTGCCTGGACAGCTACATCTGTGTCAACCACCACGGATAAGCAAACACACCCCACCAAGGCCAGTGACACTCTCCACTCAAACCAGGGCCATCTCAGCAGCCAGCTATGCAGCTTGAAATCCAAGTAGCTCTCAACTTCATCATCTCGTATCTGTACAACAAGTTACCACGGCGACGAGTGAATATATTCGGCGAGGAGCTGGAGCGCCAGCTCAAGCAGAAATACGAGGGACACTGGTACCCAGATAAGCCATACAAGGGCTCAGGATTCAGGTGCATCCATGTAGGGGAGAAGGTGGACCCTGTGGTGGAGAAGGCGGCCAAAGAGAGTGGCCTGGACATCGAGGACGTCCGTCACAACCTTCCCCAGGACCTCAGTGTGTGGATCGACCCCTTCGAGGTGTCCTACCAGATCGGGGAGAAGGGCCCTGTCAAGGTGCTCTATGTAGACGACAGCAACGAGAGCAGCAGCGGGCTGGAGCAGCTGGACAAGGAGATCAAGAACAGTTTCAACCCAGAGGCACAAGTTTTCATGCCCATCAGTGAGCCTGTGGGGCCATCTCCCACGTCCAGCTCGCCCTCGCCCCCCTTTGGTCACTCTGCAACCGTCAGCCCCACCTTCATTCCCCGCTCCACCCAACCGCTGACCTTTACCACTGCCACCTTTGCTGCAACCAAGTTTGGCTCCACCAAGATGAAGAGCAGTGGCCGTGGTGGCAACAACAACGGCAGTGGCAGTAGTGGAACCAATGCCAGCAAGGCGTCCCGCACCTCTCCCACCAACCTGGGCCTGAATGTTAACACCCTCCTGAAGCAGAAAGCCATCTCCACCTCCATGCACTCTCTGTATGGGCTGGGCCTGGGCGCACAGCAGCACCAGAAGGCCTCTGACCTTTCCCCCAATGCCAAGGAGTTTGTGTTCCCCAGCCTCCATGGCCATGGGAGCCCGACCGCCCTCTTCCCCGGGGACAGCACCATCAGCCTCAGCCCTCTGCAGTATAGCAATGCCTTTGACGTGTTTGCGGCCTACGGAGGCCTCAATGACAAGTCCCTCATGGACGGCTTGAATTTCAGCTTGAACAACATGCAGTATTCTAACCAGCAATTCCAGCCAGTCATGGCCAACTAGTACACAAAGATGTTGATCTACTATTACTACTACTACTACATGACCAGTGATATGTGATGGGGAAAAAGTTAAACAGATGCACATTTGGGAAAAAAAGGAAACTTGAAAGGAATTTCAAGGAAAAAAGGAAAAATGACTAGTCAAACTGTCAGACCTTTTGTGACGAGTCCAAGAGCATGAGCCCAAGGGTGATTCATTCAGCCCCCTTGAGTGAAATCATATTTTTGTTTTTTTACGATAAAGCTTGTAGGACAAGATGTCCAAGCTTGGTTACCTAAACTTCGACATGCATCATCGTTATTTCTTTGCCAACCAAGCACAAAATTATTTTTGACTGTTTTAAGATATATATCTACAAAAGAAGAGAACACAATTCATGGCCTCTTTCAGTATTTAAGACATAACTGGACACTGCCAATTGTCCAAGGAATTGGCATAAATAAGGGGTATTTCCTGGTCTTTTTTCTAATTGTATAATTTAATTTAGTACAGTTTGTAAGATATCAGAGTATATATTGTTTCTACGACATGGTATTGCATTTATATCTTTTTACTACTCCAGTGATCCGTGATGGCTGCAGCGACTTTATGTTCCTTTTTTTATTGAAATGAATCCATCTTTAAAAGAAACATTGACTATTCTAAAGATTGTGTACAGATTATTGCGTAGTGGTGGGATTAAAAGAATATTTGCTTTTTTGAAAACAAGAGTTGTATTTTTTGTTAAGAGTTTAAAGATTTTTGCTATATTATGGACAAAATGTTATCGTATATTAATTTTGTACCTACATTGTGCAATACTTGATAAAAACGGTATAACAAAGTATTTGGAGTCAGTGTCTTACATGTTAAGAGAAACTGATGGTTTATTAAGTTTGTATTAAAAGCTTAAATATTCTGTGTACTGTACCTCTTGTTCTTTTGACAAACTATCAAATTGAAAGTTTCCATATTTTTCCATCAGCAAAGTATAACTGCCACAATCAAGGTGTACTCCAGGTGTCCTAAATCCTAAAATAAATACATTAGCTGTACTGTAAACACTTCCTGGGCTGGTTATACCATAGTTACATAAACCCTTTCACTGAGCAGATGGGTTAAACCCTGCAGGTGATCAGGTCAACAGTATCACACCCTACAGTCAGTTGGTCTTAACTCCAGGACGAGAGGTATTCCTCCAGAACTGGATGGTCTGAAATGCAGGGCTGTTATTTAAAAATATTATTGGTGTAAGAGATCTTACATCATCTCTGCTGGGGCAATCAGCAGCATATATAGCCCTTAGCATGATGGAATATGCTTCAGTCTGGCATTTGCATGTTATCTGAAACCCAAGTATGGTTCCTTTGCTCTTGACACTAGGCACATGGATAGATGGGGGTATGGTGAGGGGAATCCTCATAACCTTCTCCTTCACTAATCTTAACCCTTGTGCTGCCTTCGGGTCACATGACCCTAAGGTTCATAACGAACCATTGTTGTGTTTACCTAATTTTACCCAATACAAAAGCAAATATATTTTTTTTTCTTTTAACCTTCGCAATGTAGGGGGTCTGAGACAGCCCAACGGTTAAAAGAAAATGCTTCACTTTGTTTTTGTATGCGTTAAAGTTGCCGCAATACGACGGTGGGTCACAATGACTGATGGGTCAGAATGACCCGAAGATAACACAAGGGTTAACACAGCACAGATGAATCTCTCAGTCCACTGACACTTACCCTGAGCCAAAGGGGTGTCAATGCTACATTGTTTTTAAATACATCTCTACAATGGCTGCTTACTTGAGTGCTAAACCAGTGCACTGCTGGTGCTAGAGTGCTATTGCTAGTGTTTTGCATTGTCTTAACATACCACTGTTGGGACAGGTATAAATTTACATTTAGTCATTTCGCAGATGCACTTATCCAGAGCGACTTACAGTAAGTACAGGGACATTTCCCCGAAGCAAGTAGGGTGAAGTGCCTTGCCCAAGGACACAACCTCATTTAGCACGGCCGGGAATCGAACTGGCAACCTTCAGATTACTAGCCTGATTCCTTAACCGCTCAGCCACCTGACTCCCTTTATAAATGTGGACAGACTGGGAGAAAAGCGTGTTGAAACTTGTTTATTTGTCTTCTGTCTCTTGACTGTCATATAGTCATCTGGGAGACTGTCAGACACTGAACAGCTTTAATGTTACTTTCTCTTTGGCTGGTCATTTGAGACTGAACTAGGACAAGGGAAGGAAGCCATAGCAGACCCCTCCTGGGGTAACAGAAGGATGAATAGGGTTGGACACAGGGTTGTTCCCTGCCTTTTTACATGCGGGTTAGGTGAGTGCTTATCCAATCACATTTGCCCCAGTGTCCTGTGGAGTTATCCACATCAATGGATAACTTGGAGGCTGTTATGCAAGGGCAGATTACAGAGAGGAAGTAGTCATCTGCTAAGGTTGTGGTGTCTGCATGAAAGGAGAGGAATGTGAATGGAGAGTGGTCTTGCAGATTGTGGCCTTTCTGGAAATAGAACACCAGCCGGTTAATCATGGTGTTGGATAGGTGACAGAGTGGATAGCCAGCTGGTAGGTTGAGTGTCTTGCTTTGTGTACTAGTGTAGGCATGACACACTAAAGTAGGTATGTATACTTACTGTTTACAGGACATGTGTGTGTTTTCCTTCTTCCTACCGTGAATGTGTATGTTGAATAAGGATGTGTGTGTGTGTGTTGGGAATGAGCCGTTCAGGGGATGCCTTTGAAAGATTATCCCTTCTCTGTCCTCTAAACTGATCTGTCCGTTCTTCCTTTCCACTCTAGACTGCCTGTGGTGTCTTGACCTGGGTTGGAATTTCTCCCTTGCCTCTGATGTAAAAAGAGATGGGAGGGAGGGGGAAGAAGGATGGAGACAGTGAAGGACAGAATAAAAGGTGTGTCATGCCTAAAGAGGGATGGAGAAGAAGGGGCAGAATGGGGAATGAAACAGAGAAGGAGGAAAGATAGCGTGCTCGAAAGAGCAATGGCGACAGGAGAGAGGGATAGAGGGAAGTAAACTGATAGGTAGACAGAGATGGATAAGGATGGGAGAGAGGAAGGGAGATTGCAGCATAATTGTCCTGTGTGCTGGAGCCAGGGTTGAGGCTTGTCATAAAAACAGGTGGAGCTAACTTGTAAAGGCAGCAGATATGGCGTTATATGCTGCTGTGTTCTCGGCTAATGCTGCGGTGTTCTCGGCTAATGCTGCTGTGTTCTCGGCTAATGCTGTTGTGTTCTCGGCTAATGTTGGTGGTGTGAACCAATGCTGTTGTGTTGTCACTTAATGTTGTGGTGTTGTAAGTAGTTTATTGTTTTTAGAAATGCAGCGTTTTTATAAATGTTTCGTTTTTGTTAATGTCGTTGTGTTGTGTGTTAATGTTGTTGTGTTTTCAACTTTTGTTTGCTTTGCTAATGTTGTTGAGTTGTGCACCCGTGGAACACCGTAGATATCACCCATTTCAGCAAAACTGTCAATGGTCTTTCCCGTTCCTCTGCATCTTTAAAACATATTGACATTAAATTAGATTCTTTCGATATCAGATATTGGGAAACTACCATTGGACACACATAGAGCAACCAGCCCTATCTGAGGCCGTGGTTTGTGGGAGTAGTCCCGGTTGGGTTGGGTACACTGTACATATCCCTCACAGACACCCACTCACCCATCCCCTAAGCCACAGCTGCTGCTTATCTGCAGGAGGAGCTGCTTACAAAAACAAACACACCCTGCCCTGCCCTCCCCCCACCCCGACCAACATCTAATTTCCAGAGGAGCATATCAGACTTGTGACGTGCATGCGCCATAGATGAGAAAGAGCACCATAGCAACCGAGAAATCTTCTGCTGTGTGTGAGAGAGGTCCTTGGAAGAGAATGATTTGTAGATAGCTGAAGCTCAGTAGACAAGAGGAGATATTAATCTGGTGCTACTGTACCACAGGGCATAGTGAGTGTGTTTGTGTAGATGGACTCAGAATTTAATAGAGAACTCCGATTCACTGACAGAACACACACCAATGTGCACCCATGTCAGACGCCCATCCATACATACCTACTGGATCAATCGTCTGCACATGCTTAGACATGGAAAGGCACGGACAGACAGAAGTCATAACTGGGATGAGTAGACAGCCTAGTAAGAAGGCATTGTGACATTTCACAGAGGATGTTGGAGGTATCGCATTTATCTAAGAGTATTTTCACACTAACTTTTATCACCAGACCCTCTAATCCATTTAATCCTTATATGTCCATGTCATGAAGAAAGTTTTAATGCTATAAATAAGTGCTTTTCCTATTTCAATAGACTATGCTGTCTTCTTAAAGTCATCCTGGATTTACCTGACTAACGCCACAGAACACTTCTAAAAGGTTTTCATTAATAATATTTACACAAAGTAACATGTAAAACCTTAGCTTGGGGAAATGGCTAACCTGCGAACAGAGAAAGTTGGACTTTTCCAAAACAGGCCTCCATTTTCTTTACATCTACATTTAGTCATTTAGCAGACGCTTTTATCCAGAGCGACTTACAGTAAGTACAGGGACATTCCCCCCGAGGCAAGTAGGGTGAAGTGCCTTGCCCAGGGACACAACATCATTTTCCACAGCCGGGAATCGAACTGGCAACCTTCAGATTACTAGCCCGATTCCCTAACCGGTCAGCCACCTGACTCCCACTCTTTACACCACCCGATGTATCTAGTCAACAGAGCTGAGCTCGGTTTTCCTCTTAGACATGTGAAGATTGTGTTGTTGGATAGTCCCACACAGATCTAAATCGGTTTAAAGGAAGTCTTAATATGTGAAGAGAATGGTACCTTTGTAAAAGCCCCTGTACATGGCTGAATTCCAATAAGCTTGATTGTCTGATCCCCCCTTCCTCCACCAGGTTCTTGTCCATTGATACAACTTCACTTGAACTCACATAATACTCAAGAAAAGTTATTACTTCAACTAGTATCAGTTGATTAAATAGTAATTCCCTGTGACTGTGTTTGTGTGTGTACACAATTTTTGTGTATAATGTGTGTGCATTTACGAATGTTGCTGTACGGTGCAAAAGTATATTCAGAATAGATGTATTTGTGCAGCAGTATAAAAGTGCAATGTTGAGAACATTTCTGTTAATCCTTTAATTTTTATTTCTTCAAGTTTTTTTGTGTGTGCCCAAGACTTTTGCACAGTACTGAATGTCTGCCTGTATGTGTGTGTTTGTGTGTGTGTAGATGTTAGAGGAGTGGTGGGCGTTCTTCATAAGGATGGCAAGCCTTTTGGAGCCCCACCAGAACATGTTGGAACATCCCCAGAGAGGAGGGAAGAACAGCTCTCCACAGCTGGGAAAAGTCTGCTCTGACTCGGGCCCCTTGGAATCCCAACCATCCTGGGGAAGACACAAACACACACACACACACACACACACACACACACACAATCCCTGACATTACTCTACGTGTCTCTTTCTGTTTTCTATTTTTCTCCCTCCCCTCTCTCCCTCTGTCTGTCTCCCTATATTTCTCTCTCTCCAGGATAGGCTCAACCAGTGTCGGATTTCCCCGAACGGCCGGTCCAACTAACGGCTGCTATGGCCACGGCACTATGCAAAAAAACAACTAACTTTGAGGACGGCCTGAATACCAAGCAACTGCTTAACTGGACTGATCCAAAATCCAAAGGGTGGGGATTCCCCCCGTGTAAATTTGAACATTGCACTTGTCCGTCCGGTTTACAGATCGCGATTGGTCAAAAATAGTTTTCCAGGTACGGACAGTTCGTTGGAGTGGGTGGAAGCAATGAGTTTGCGTGCAGTTTTAAAAGTCGTTTGCAACCGAGACATATTTAGCTAATGCTCAAAGCATTGTTGTGTCTTTTGCAATGAAATGGAAAGGAAAAGAAAAGGAGAAAAGGTTGCTGCGGAAAAAGCAAGAGACAAAAACCAACGGGCACTCCTGCAAAATGCTGCAAAATGTAAAAACAAATGTTTAGACTGGCAAAAGCCTAGGGACAGAGTCTGCAGCCCGAAGATGCTGCAGTACCTGAGGCGTCAAGTGCAAGCAGCTGCATTGTCGACATTTACAAAATTCAAATATCCAAACCATATTGTTTTCATTTTTCTAAAAACATTATACATTTGGTATTACTGTTAGCCAATACACAAGTTAACTCGCCAAATCCCAGGGGGCCGCCATAACTCTACTCAAATGCACTTCATTTCCGCCGGAAGTGGTTTGCACAACGTCTGTCGGTGTAAACACAGCGATGTTGATGCTAGCTTGGAATCACGGTTCTACTACTTTGACTGGAGTTTTTTGTAAGTCGTCGTCGAGTGTTTATTTACCTAGGTTATCGAGAAGTCGGAGCAAATGTATAAATACCAAAAATGGTGAATCGTTTTTAGTATGGTAAATACAGTGATTAATGTTATTTCAGCTGAGAAGGTTCCCGTGCTTGCATTTCTTTTTATGGTCATGTCTGATCCCATAATAGTGCTGCACTTGTGGTGCAAATGTGGTGTTTACTGAAACTGAAATACTGTGTTTAGTTCACAACCTTATTTACATTTACATTTAGTCATTTAGCAGACGCTCTTATCCAGAGCGACTTACAGTAAGTACAGGGACATGCTGGGGCTCATTCCCCCTTGGGCAAGGCTTGCCCAAGGGGGAATGAGCCCCAGCATGCTGTGTAAACATGCTACAGAGTGGCCATTGTGGCATACTGGTTGTAAGGATGGATTGCTTAGCACAGGTACAATGGAGTAAAATGTCACATGAAGAAGTGCCTTGCCCAAGGACACAACGTCAGTTGGCATGACCGGGAATCAAACTGGCAACCTTCGGATTACTAGCCCAAATCCCTCATCGCTCAGCCACCTGACTCCCTACCTTATCACACACTCTATCCCAATCCAAAGATTTTTGTCTGCCAAATCATTCCACCCATTTGACAGTGGCTTGACCTGGCTGGCCCATCCCTCCACTGCGGGGTCTTGCAGAATTTGACACCTGCATGTAGATTTACAGTATAGCCCAAAGCCATACAGTGGAGGCCCCGTGACAGCAGGCATGTTTGTTGTGTTCAACATTCCTCCACCAACCCTCCCACTTTGTGGGTACTGTGGAGATGGTGTGTGCGTTTGTGGTTTGAGTGTATACATGTGGGGGATGCTATGGTTGTTTTTGAGCTGAACCACAGTCAACAGTAAACTGTTTGAGCTGAGGGCACTTCTGGTACAGTATCAAAGCAGTCTCTGTGTACAGTACACAGAGGCATTTTCAAACGGTCCTGTTAATGTCCTCTGCATTATCACGCATAGCCATGACCCAATCATGATGGCAGCTTGTCATTGTTGTAGCTATAATGCTATACATCTGGGTACATGCTAATACATCCCAGCTTTCCATGTCACTGTAACGCTTGTCTCTCACCCTCACTGTGACAAACCAGCCACAATGATCTTCTGACTGTGATACTGAGCTTATCATAGAGCCTGCAGCATGCTCACATTAATCCACACACCAGCAGGTTAACAGAAGAGACAGAGTGGTTGATTTGTATTCATAAAGTAGGGAACATACCACTGTAGGGCTGTTTGGAATTGAAATTCAGTATGTTTCAGCGTGTTTTCCTTCAGAATGCCACTGTCGGTTGATATTATGGATTTTCTTCTTCATGTGACATTTTACTCCATTGTACCTGTGCTAAGCAATCCATCCTTACAACCAGTATGCCACAATGGCCACTCTGTAGCATGTTTACACAGCATGCTGGGGCTCATAGATGCTTCAGGGCTGCCATTGCCAAGGTCAGTGACATGACTGTGGCCCTTCCGAAGAGACAAAAAAAATCGAAACACATGTAGCGCCCCTCATGCCTCGGTTTTGGGCATAACTTCAATTAACAAAAAAACAATAATAATAATAAGACTTTATTTATACAGCACATTTCATACAATAATTGCAGCTCAATGTGCTTTACATAAAATCAATAAAAACAATAATACAAGTGATACAAGTAATAAAATAAAGAAAAAAGAAAAATGTAACTCAAAATACAAGCACCAGTCTTTGCGGGAATCAAAACACATAAGCCGCAGTCTTTGCGGTATCTTGAGCCATTCTTTTAAAAGGTCCCAGTCTACCATTTCAAATAAAAACTAGAAAGGTACATTTCTTGAAGAAAATGTGTGTGTTTTCTGAAAGCAGTTGAAACGATTGTTTAGATGGCTTGAATAGTGAAGAACGTTTTACAACATTTTTAAAAGAGGTATGTGCTTTAAAAACAAAATGGTGAGAAAAAATGTGTTAAAAGTAGATCTGTCATTGTTATGCATTGCGCTATTTTCTTACTGTTGAAAATGGAGAAAAAACTGTGATGAAAAGAGTGTCTTATTGACTTTCATACATTTTTAAGCGTTAAAAGTATGAAAGAATGAAAGACTGAGAAACAGAAAAAAGTTTGAAGTTAGAAAAATGAGCAAATATAGTGATGAAGAGTATATTGCATAACAGTTATCAATATCATAGCAGACAAAAGTATGTCAGCAGTATGAAGGTGAAAAAAAGTGTTGCTTTGAAACCAAAATGGTGAGACAGTGTTAATAGTATATCTGTCATTGTTATGCATTGCAATATTTTCTCACGGTTGAAAAAGAAAAAAGAGTGATGAAAAGGGTATCTTTTTTAATTTCATAAATGTTAAAGCGTTATGTTAGAGCTCAATGCTCTTAAGACAGTCACCCCCATCACCCTGTGTGACTTTCCAGTCAACACTGGAGTCCTTCTGCTTCCTGGGTACTATCCTCTCCCAGGACCTCAAGTGGGAACTGAACATCAGCTCCCTCACCAAGAAAGCACAACAGAGGATGTACTTCCTACGGCAGCTGAATAAATTCAACCTGCCAAAGACAATGATGGTGCACTTCTACACAGCCATCATTGAGTCCATCCTCACCTCTATCACCATGTGGTACAATTTTGCCACTGCCAAAGACAAAAGCAGATCATCCACGCTGCTGAGAAGGTGATAGGCTGCAATTTGCCTACCCTCGAGGACCTGCACACCTCGAGGACCCTGAGGCTAGCAAGGAAGATTGTGGCCGACTCCTCCCAGCCTGGACACTGTTTCAGCCACTCCCCTCCGGCAGAAGGCTGCAGTCTATAAGGACCAAAACCTCACGCCACAAAAACAGTTTCTTCCCATCCGCTGCTGGCCTCTTCAACAAGGCCAAAGACTCACACTGACTTGACCACTAATCACTTTATCTGCACAAGACACCTTGCCATATTGCACTATGTTGCCCTATTTGTACTATAGCCACTTTATTTCATTCTAAATCTTTTACATTTTTACTTTTACAAATTCCTTGTCTGTGAGAAGTTTCTTTGCAAATAAAACCCATTCTGAAAAGTATTAATAATTGAAAGACGTAGAAACAGAAAAAAGTTGGAACAGTAAAGAGCGTTGGCCAATCGGATTGATTCCTTGTTTCTTGTAACATAGCAACCGTTGGTCATTGTCAACATTTCTAACCTAGAATCTAGGTTTCAGTATCAAGATGGAGGAGAAACTAATCATGTGTGCCTGCACCAAGCCTCCACCCCTCGGCTTGAAGCAACGGCCCCGGTGGATGTAGGTGGTATTGCATTTCTTGTTAGACTTCCGGTCGTTTTTATTCTATTAACTCCAGTCAACATTTACAAAACTATCTCCCTCAATCATTTTTGTTCGATTCTCGAACCTGGCTCATACTACTAGCTTTTTCTATGAAAAAGCTAGTAGTTTGAACCCAATCCGAAATGGGTAAACTAGCACCCCATTTATTTGCTTACGTCAATAAAAGTTGCCTGCAAATGTGCTTGCGGATACTAACAGGGCACAAGAACAAAAGTTCACATTGGCCGATAACCGATTTACCTGGAGCTGAAAGAAATGGCTTTAGTTGCCTGCCCTGTTATAGCAAGTTTAGAAAATGGTTGTCACACATACATGAAACGTTGTTAATATAGTTTATTCCCGTTATTTTAAAGGAGACATGACATGCTGTTTTTGGATGCTTTTATATAGGCCTTAGTGGTCCCCTAATACTGTATCAGAAGTCTCTTTCCCGAAATTCAGCCTTGGTGCAGAATTACAGCCACTACTAGCAGTCCCACAAGGAGCTTTCCTCAGAACGCGCTGTTTTGGTGTCTGTAGCTTTAAATGCTAATGAGGAGCGGAGGGGCGGCACCATGCGCTAATGATTACAATGGATGTATCGCAATGGCTATAGCCCCGTTGCTGTAAGATGCCTTGAATTTGCCCATTCTCATCTGATAACCCTGGTTTGCAGAGGTACACAGTCAGTCATTTCAATGAGGGGAAAGGCGGATATTGCGCGCGCCATAACACCAACAGCAGAACGGTTATCCAAATAACAAAGAAGTGTACAACACTCACTTTACAGCATGTGTATTCACACACATACTTGATGCTATATACCTTTCCATTAGCGACAGTAACTCAGCTGTTAGCCGCAGAGCTAATGTTACAGCCACATTCTAAGGGTAGCAAGCTAGGTAACCATATACAGTAAAGCTACAAAATGATATAGCGTTAGTTAACTTACTTGTCCGAGGTTAGTAGCTGGATGAAGGAGAGTTAGTACTGATCCAGAATTTAATTTCAGCGAGGCCAGTTTTGTATTAGCTCAAGTTGAGGAAACAGTCGTGGCTGAAGTGTTACAAAACGCAGACATACAAATGCGCCTACAACAGAAGTTGTGTAGGCGCATTTCCAGAGAAAATAACATAAAGATACTGGGTCTTCAGAGGCTCGGATGAAGGAACTGTAAAAAGATCCACTGGGGGACCAAAGGCAGGCTAGGGGAACTCATATTAATGTTAAATAACCTTTTCATGTCATGTCACCTTTAAATCTGTCTGCTGTTCTGAATTCACTACAAAATTACACACATTTCATTCACTCTAACCTGTCCTCTACAGACATCCCAACCTGCAGAGACTCATTTCGCTTGCTCGAAATACAAAATCCCCGATTTCCGGGAGATTGTACAGCATTTGCGGGCGTCAGGGAGCCGCTATTGAAATGTGGAAGCCTCCCGGACCTTCCGGGAGACTCGGGATGTCTGTCTCTAGCTTGTATTTAAAGTGGTTAAAAATGAGGTTTCTTAAAAAGTATTGACGGAGAAGATTTTTGTCAGAATGGCTCCGTGAAATCGTCTTGATAAAGGATGATTTGCTTAACATAATCATACAAATATTTATATAATTAGAAAGCCCTACTTCTTGTGTTCAAAATGGTATAAACAGTTCAGGTCTATTATTTGAAAAACTATGCATATTCAGGCAGGAAAGTGTTAAACAGTGTCAAAAATGTACGCAGTGAGAAACAGTTCTGTCAGTGCATGACGTCACAATGGAATTTGACTTGAACATTCTGAACCATTGAAACACATTCTTTTTTTTTTAACACTTTAAACTTTAATATCTTAAACACTTTAAAAGTTATCAATGAGAAAAGTAATAGCACTCTAGAGCAGTTCAGACTTTATCAAATGAAGTTTGAACGGTGTTTCTACCTTAAACGGTGTGAAAGGAGTAGGCGACGGAAAAAAGTGGGAGGAAAAAAAAGAATAAGTATGCAGAATAACAATAGTGTTTTTGCTTGCAGAAAACACACTAATAATAATAATAATAATAATAAGTATGCACAATAACAATTGTGTTTTTGCTTGCAGCAAACACAGTAATAACAATTGTGTTTTTGCTTGCAGCAAACACACTAATAAATATAGCTGCAAGCAGCAATTGCGGATTCCTCCTAACATTGCGAATCATTGAAAAATGTATATTCTTGTGGAGCGCGCGCTGAGGAGCAGAGGGAGACATTACATTGGAAATTTCGTTAGCAATTAGCCAAGCATGCATGTTTCAAATATTCACCACAAATCGACTTTTCATCTCACAGTCAACTTTTTCTCAGATTTGTGTACTACAATTTCTCAAGAGTCTTCATATGAACTTGTGATTGAATCAGAGTATCAGTTTTTGACCGGCGGATTTGTAAAGTATTATTTTAGCGTTAACGATAAATTTGATTTGCTTTATATCAACCATTTTTTGAGATATGAAGTTGCCTTTGCACATGGTAACATCATGTAGTGTATTCCTTGTGACATACCAAGTTTGGTGTTGATATCTCAAAGATTTGCTGAGATTTGACCCAACTTCCTGTTTGGTTGCTTTGTTGCTGATTTTGATTGGCTGTACCGGCCAAACGGTTTAGAAAGTCAAAACGCTATGGGATAACTTTTGTGAGGCTTGGTCTGAAGATCATCTCTGGTAATTTTGAAGAAGATATGACAAAAATTGTAGGAGGAGTAGAGAAAAAACGTTTTTCAATTAATTCAAAATGGCGGCCGCATCAATTCGGCTTTTATCACAAGTTATCATGTGTCACACACGGGATGTCCCAAGATATCATGAGACAAAGGAATCACTTAATAAAGGCAAACAAATCAATAGTTATTGGCCAAAACACATTTTTGTTTCCTGCGGCCACGCCCAGTGATCACATGACACCAAATTGTGTAGACATCCTCAGAAGAGGGTTCCGAGTCATCATTGACTCCCATGGAACTAGAATAATAATAACTAGAGAGGATACAATTTCTGGGGAAATTGTAGGGTGTGCTTGCTTGCGTCGGATGCACAGGGGTCTGTATATTTTATATAAAAATGCATCGGGCCTACTTATTATTTATAAAGATTACATAGATTTAAAAGCATCTTTTTTTTGCTGCTCATTTACAACTCAAAATACGAGTGAAGTGTAGAATGAAATATGATGTCTTCTCATTTCCCCTGCAAGAGGCAGCTGACAGACTGAATCAAAACGAATACATTTGGTAGACCGGTGTTAAAATGGACCTAATCTCTATGACTTAAACGTCCTTTTAAGTTGTCCCTTCTCGTGATATTTTCAGGCATTTAGCCTACTCATATTGCATTCATTCATTAATAAAGAACCCCCTTTGAAGATTATTCTACGACTTTACCGGCAGAAGATAGAATCGCGATTCAAACAGTAACATCTGCTAACTGAAAATATGCCCCCAAAAACGTAAATAAGCTTGACATTTATTTAGTGGAAAATCGCTCATTCATAAAAAGCTCACTGGTAGCGATCATTGTCAGTAACAACGCAAAATGCGATATAGCCCTGTGTGGAGAAGCTGCCCCGGTAAATTCTACTATTACAGTACAGTACTAGACTACTGCTGTGTTTGTCTTGGTAGCGATTGCGTTGGTTGAATTCGATTTAACGTTCCGTTGTACGGTTTAGGCTGAAATTAATTATTTTCATGAACAGATTGACAAAGTTTAGGCTGTGGCAATGAAGTTCAGGTTAGTAGTCAGATTGTTTCAACTATTGAAAGACTTTTGAGTAAGGGGAGTGCCGAACATGTTCTGTCGCCGTTTGACTTGAACAACTGAGGAGTTTTTGTTAGCTACTCACACTAGTGTCTCGGGGAGGCTACAGCGTTGCAGTGAGCTACACTGGTTTGAAACCACAGGTAATGGTAATTTCACCAACAAATCGTTTACTAATGTCAGAATAAATCATACAACGAAAATGTATATGTGAGGAATGTTTATTTTAACGATTGAAAACAGATACATCATAGACCACTGTAGTATGTGTTGCCCGGGCAACACAGGCTAATGTCATGATGCTAATACTTCAGTGAAATAGTAGACTACTGTTTCCGAAAGTAGATGTACTTCCTTAATAATATCAGCTTATATTGTACATTACACATCACAATTGTGTGTCATATCACAAAGTAAAATGAGTAAATATTTATCACCCTGGCCTCTTTGCTTGTGGCGTTTCTGCAGCTGCCTTGCAGTAAAGCTATAGTTAGCCTAGCTATCCCCCAAGTTAACAGATGCGAAACGAATGTTCTGCCAAAGGTAGTCACACGTGTTTTCGTGACGTTAGTGACGTTAGTGACATTAGTAACGTCAGTGACTGTGGCTAGCAAATTAGCCACCGTTAGCTTCACTTTTCGCCACAAAAACTTAACTTAAGCCCAAACCATGCAACGGAACGTAAATTCCAATAGAAGCAACTCAATCTCTACCAAGACGAAACTTTTGACACCTACGTTGTCTATGTAGGCCAAATATTGACTGAGTTTTAGGGGGGCAAAAAGAATAATAAAAATAATAATAATAATATATATGTGAGAGAACAAAGGTTGTGCCCTTGCCGAAGGCAAAGCACACCCAATAAATATAGCTGCAAGCAGCAATGGCGGATTCCTCCTAAGATTGCGAACCATTGAAAAATGTATATTCTTCACAAATTGTCACTGTATAGAAAAATCCATGCTGTAGACTTACCAATGGGATACCAAATCTGAAATGCAATACCATCAAGATCCACAAGGGCTTTTATTTCAAGCCAAGGAGTGAAGGGAGGGGGCTTGGTGAGCTAGACCCCGAAGCCATTTGTTTTGAGAATAATGGCTGGCTGATGAAGTTATTGGCTGGCTAGCCAGCTCAGCCAAAACCTAAATGGCTGCTGCAGCCGCCAAAATGTTAATAGCTACAAATGCCTGAAGCTGCCACTTCATGTCTACAGATGTTTATGTTATACTGATTTACTAGATCTCAATATTTCCAAGTTTTAAAAGAGTACAAAAATATCGACAAAACCCTAGTCCTGACAAAACGGCATTCTTACTTCCAAAAACTGAAGATCTAACAAACGTCTGAGTATGCAACATAGAAATTAAGAAAGTATGTGAGAACAACACAATTACCTTTTCTAGTTGTTTCCGCCATTTCACATTAGCGTGAGAGAAAAACGCATTGCTTCTTTTACTGTCTATGTCTATGATCATCACTATCGGAAAACGCACAATTTTAATTGGTCATCAATTCACTGTGAGTCCTGTGTATCATAGCAACGAGCACAAGACTGTGGCGAATCCGGTGTGCAAAATTGATTTAGTTTATCATAGATTTTTTGAGTGTGTATGTCTCTATGTGATAGATATAATTATTGTTTGACGCAAATAATTTCATCTTGCTGAGCCAAAAAATATCAGATGGTGGCTCAATTCGGCTTACAAAATATTAGCTGGCTTTGGCTGAAACTCAAATGGCACCGCTTGGTGGCACTTGGCGTCGGCTTCAGGGTCTATGGTGAGCCTACCCATTCCAGAAAGCCTTGTATCTTTGTGCATCAGGGTGTGGCCTGTAGCGTCAACTATTGGTGATATTGGGCCATTTGTGGTGTGGTAGTTACTCTTGGCCTATACTATCAATGTTTTAGGGTTTTGAGAACTTTTTACCATTGCATAAAAAATCGGAAATGCAATACCATCAAGATCCACATGGGCCTTTTCTAAAGACCAAGCAATGAGTGGGGGCTTGGTCAGCCCACACTCTCCTGAAATGTTGTGTTTGCGTCTCGCCAAGCTTGCGCGTGTGTCAAGGGAAAGGCTGAGTGTGTGAGAATGTGGAGCACGCGCGCGCTGAGGAGCTGTACCAGACAAACGGTTGTGAAAATAAAAAATCTGTTGAATACATGAGTGAGGGTTGCTCTGACGATGATGTGTGCCAATTCTGGGGAAGATTGCACCAGAATTGAAGGAGGAGTAGCGAAAAAACGTGTTTCCTTAATCTTTATTGTACAGAAAAATCCAATATGGCGCCCGTTATAGGTTCTTGAGGCTTTTTTGTTCCTCATGAGAAATAAGGCATATCTAATGAATTTCAGAATTTTGGGACAAATGGGATGCAAATGGCATCACTTTGAATATAGGCAAATTGGGGCATGGCTGTAGAGGTTTAAAAAGCTACCTCTGCCTAAACTGACATGCACCAACTCAGAGTATTGCGTTTCAATAACCTCCTCATTGCATTCACTCTTATTCCCATAGCTATTGTGGTAGCAAACAAGCATAACTACGTGTGGCCTACACATCAAACAAAATTTCTAGTCAATTGGAGTCATGGTTCATAAGAAGATATTTGTGCGTTTTCAAAATGTTCAGCGTACATGGTGGACTGTATGGGTCACCACTGTATAGTTTCCCATTATAAATAAGGCATGTATAGTTTCCGACGTTTTAGACTGATGGTGTGGAAATGCCATCACTTTGAAAATGGACAATTGGGGCGTGGCCGTAGCGCCACCTATGGGTAATGGTGGGTCATTTGTGGTGTGGTAGTTTCTCATGGCCTATACTATCAATGTTTCAGGATTTTGAGAACTTTTTACCATTGCATACAAAATCGGAAATGCAATACCATCAAGATCCACATGGGCCTTTGCTAAAGACCAAGCAATGAGTGGGGGCTTGGTCAGCCCACAATTGCCTGAAATGTTGTGTATGCGTCTCACCAAGATTGCGCGTATGTCAAGGGAAAGGCTGAGTGTGTGAGAATGTGTAGCGCGCGCGCTGAGGAGCAGGGGAGACGTTTCATTGGAATTAGCCAAGCATGCATTTTTCAAATATTCACAAAAATTCAACTTTTCATCTTACAGTCAACTTTGTGTAAAGCATTATTTTAGCGTTAGAAATAAATTAGATTTCCTTTATTTCAATCATTTTTTAAGATATTAATTTGCATTCTCACATGAGAACATGATGTAGTGTCTTTCACGTGACACACCAAGTTTGGTGTTGATATTTCAAAGATTTGCTGAGATTTGATCCAACTTCCTGTTTGGTTGCTTTGTTGACGATTTTGATTGGCTGTACCGGACAAACGGTTTTGAAATTCAAAAATCTGTTGAAGAATTCAGTGAGGGTTGCTCTGACGATGATACCTGCCAATTCTGGGGAAGATTGGACAAAAATTGTAGGAGAAGTAGCAAAAAAACGTTTTTCCTAAATCTTTATTGTCCCAAAAAATCCAATATGGCGGCCGTTATAGGTTATTGAGGCTTTTTTGTTCCTCATGAGAAATAAGGCATATCTAATGAATTTCAGAATTTTGGGACAAATGGGATGCGAATGGCATCACTTTGTAAATGGAAAATTGGGGCTTGGCCGTAGCGCCACCTATGGATAATGGTGCGTCATTTGTGGTGTGGTAGTTACTCCTGGCCTATACTATCAATGTTTCAGGATTTTGAGAACTTTTTACCATTGCATACAAAATCGGAAATGCAATACCATCAAGATCCACATGGGCCTTTGCTAAAGACCAAGCTATGAGTGGGGGCTTGGTCAGCCCACAATTGCCTGAAATGTTGTGTATGCGTCTCGTCAAGCTTGCGCGTGTGTCAAGGGAAAGGCTGAGTGTGTGAGAATGTGGAGCGCGCGCGCTGAGGAGCAGGGGAGACATTTCATTGGAAATTTCCTTAACAATTAGCCAAGCATGCATTTTTTTAATATTCACCAAAAATCAACTTTTCATTTTACAGTCAACTTTTTCTGAGATTTGTGTACTAAACATTCTCAAGAGTCTTCATGAACTTGTGATTGTATCAGAGTATCAGTTTTGCACCGGCGAATGTGTAAAGCATTATTTTAGCGTTAGAAATAAATTAGATTTCCTTTATTTAAATCATTTTTGAAGATATTAATTTGCCTTCTCACATGGGAACATGATGTAGTGTCTTTCACGTGACACACCAAGTTTGTTGGTGATATTTAAAAGATTTGCTGAGATTTGATCCAACTTCCTGTTTGGTTGCTTTGTTGACGATTTTGATTGGCTGTACCGGACAAACGGTTTTGAAATTCAAAAATCTGTTGAAGAATTCAGTGAGGGTTGCTCTGACGATGATACCTGCCAATTCTGGGGAAGATTGGACAAAAATTGTAGGAGAAGTAGCAAAAAAACGTGTTTCCTAAATTTTTATTGTACAAAACAATCCAATATGGCGGCCGTTATAGGTTATTGAGGCTTTTTTGTTCTTCATGAGAAATAAGGCATATCTAATGAATTTCAGAATTTTGGGACAAATGGGATGTGAATGGCATCACTTTGTAAATGGAAAATTGGGGCTTGGCCGTAGCGCCACCTATGGATAATGGTGCGTCATTTGTGGTGTGGTAGTTACTCCTGGCCTATACTATCAATGTTTCAGGATTTTGAGAACTTTTTCTAAAATGCATTACCATCAAGATCCACAAGGGCCTTCACTTCAAGCCAAGGAATGAGTGGGGGCTTGGTCAGCCCACAATTGCCTGAAATGTTGTGTATGCGTCTCGCCAAGCCCGCGCGTGTGTCAAGGGAAAGGCTGAGTGTGTGAGAATGTGGAGCACGCGCGCGCTGAAGAGCAGGGGAGACATTTCATTGAAATTTCGTTAGCAATTAGCCAAGCATGCATGTTTCAAATATTCACATGAAATCGACTTTTCATGTTACAGTCAACTTTTCCTCAGATTTGTGTACTAAACATTCTCAAGAGTCTTCATATGAACTTGTGATTGAATCAAAGTATCAATCATTTCAAACAGGCGGAAACAGAATCTCAAAAGACAGTTCCGTAGAGTAAATTCCTGCGCGCAAACCACTTTAGTCCGTGTTCGGAAACGTAAATTCAGACTTTTTGAAGTGCAGACATTAATGATTTAGCTACATGTTTACTTAATCTCCAAAAAATATATTAATTTAAATAAACAAGTTAAGAAATAATGTCACTTTTGTTTTCAAAAGCCATTGGTTAATTGACATAAAATAAGGACTTAGAAACTAAGCAGAGCGTCTAGACAAGTTACAATCAATTATGGCGTATCCGTTCTTTGACAACCCTGTGGTGGATGAAGGTGCTCAGATTATACAAAGAGCGTTTATCCCACCAGCCCCAAGGGTCTTCAGAGACAGAAGTAATGGTTCCCTGACCAGTATCTGTGGAAGAAGTATAGGTTCAGCAGGCCCAGCATAGTTTATCTAGATAAATGTAATTGTCATTCTTAAAAAAAAATAATACAGAAATATATATATATGAAATAACACTTTAGCAACTCTTAAGGATGGCAATGAACACATAAGAGCAGCCTACCATCCTTTGTAAAAAGTAATAGAAAGGAGAGTAGACTATAATAGTAGAAAGGAGGGTAGTAGACTGCAGTCTATGTAGGTAGGCCTAGACTATGTAGTCTGCTGGAATCACACACAAGGAAGCAAACCCACTGTAGCCAAGCCTTGACACTGTTCAGTCTGTCTGCATCTGTCTATGTCTTTGCATGTGGGACATTCTTGAACGGGCAACTATGCCAGGAAATATGAAGGGTATACCTTGCTTCAAAGCAGTACCTGAATATTATCATCAGTTTTTCAGGTAATCTTGAAACACAAAGAATCAAGGAGGACTTTTTATTCAATTGTATAAAGTATTTTCATTGTTTAAAGTAGCCTATATGTTGACAAGCCTGTATATTACCTCTCCTCTGGCTTCCCCAATATTATAGGTGCAATATACTGTCCCCATGGGTATATCCAGGCCCATTGGAAGACTCAGGGGGTGACTGCCTGGTGCCCCCATGGTTGAAAGCGTTTCTAAAATGCCCAGAGTGGCAAAAATTAGACCAAGTGCCCTACTGTCTGCCATTCACATTGTGAAATATGCTTGAGTGCACAGGATGCCCCATGCAATAAATGACAGTGTGCCCTCTATACATGTAAAAAGAGTTCCTTTATAGTATAGAAAATGTGATGCAGTACCCTATAAGGTGCCCTTACAATGGCCTAAATTGGACTGTTCCCATGCCCTTACTTCCAATGGAAAAAGGTGATGTTATGAAGTGCCCTTTATGCTGCCCCTACATGACAGTGTCCCAAATGTTGCCCTTTCCAAAGAAGACAATTAGATTCTGTGCCCAACAGTCTCCCCTAATGTTCCCAGTAGGGCATGCTTTCCCAAAGTGAGGCTGTGACAACACTTGGCACAGCCACAGTCTGTCACTGTCCAAGCCCCCTCTGGATCTGTGGAGGCAGACTATGTTAATTGGAAATACTCGTAATATAATAATGATAGTCATGCTGAGCAATTTTAAATGACTGTTCTGCCAAACAAAGTGTGCAGTTTGGGTCACCTTCTGATCTAAAAAGTCAGTGCTGGATCTGTGCAATACTAGTCATTTCAGTGAATCCCCATTTAAGTCATTTTATCTTAAAGCTCAGCATTTAGCCTATTAGTTAATAAATGTGTGTGGCAAAGTTATTTTGAAGTAATTTTTGATTTTGTTCAAGATGTGAAGACAAAAACATTATTAGCCCACATCAAGTGCAATTAACCATGGCCTTCTTCAGTGTTTTGAATTTTATCCTACAATTTTCAATTGCTGCCACGTTCTTTTTTGGGCTATTATTCTCAATCTCCTGTTGAGAATATCGACCATAGGCTAGCCTGCCAGAACGGTTTCAGACAGCTCATCAAATTACGCTAATTATCGGTAGGCCTAAATGCATATATATATATATGTTAAGTAGATTTGGTAGGTCTACAATTTACGCATTTTAACGGTCGTAATGGTTTGACAAGTTGTCTCCCTTGCCATGTTAATTGCGGCAACATTGCCCTTTTAGGGAACAAAAAAACTCAAAAAATCAATTTACGCTGCTGAAACAACACACCTCTGCTGCTTTACGCTATACTTTTTGCGACATAACTCCTCTTTTCGACGATCGCCTGATCTGGGCTGCACAGTCTAAGCTTATTGAGGTCTAGCTTGAATTAGCGTTGCCTGTTAGTGGAACGGGACGTTAGTGGAACGGCTTGAGGCTTAAGTCTAAGTTGACGTTTACCCAAGTGAGACTTATTCGTGTTAGCGCGACTTGCGTTAGCGACGTTGATGGAACACCCCCCAGGTCTCTCCCCCGCTCCGAAAGCCGGAGGACCATCTTTTATAGGGCACAAGAATGTAAACATAGATTGTGACAGTCAGGCAGGAATGACGTTACAACAGTCTCCGAGAAAAAGATTCACTGCTCCCAACACATAACAGCTCTCACACTAGAGAGTTCATAGTTGGAGCTCTCCTTGTAGTCATGACAAGGACCGTTTAGCCAGTACTTTCTCCTGACCCCGAACATCTATTAACCTGACACATAGACACAATATACTGTTATTAATAGCAAGCTTACATGATAAACGTACTAACTAGTATCCAATGACTAGTTCTATTGATTAGTGATTAATGTAAGCATACAGGAAATCCCAATTTCTTCCACAGTACCCAAGAGCGCTGACGCTGATTATCTAGCTGTGCTCCGACTGCGTGATATGACGAGATGCTAGTGGCACGCTGAGGTCTCAGAGTCTCCTGCCCGAGTTCAAGTTCTGCCCGATTAGCAAGCTATTTTTACTAATGTTTTGTTAGCAATTGAATGGTAATGCAAGCTAGCTAAAAACAATGTTAGTTAGCTTGGCTAAACTGGTTTTCATAGCAACAGAAATCAACAAATCAGATCAGTCGAACTTTATTCAGAAATGGGGGGATGGCGGGAACATTAAAGGTGTAGGTACAGTAAAAGTGAAATGGAACGCGTCTTTCTGCCTTGAAGCTGCGTGCGCATCAACAAGACCCCATCTATATGTAAAGATAACATCCAAGCTAACTGCAGCTTTGTATACCATATGTACCGTGTTATGGTTGTTTGAGTTAAACAACTTGCTAAATGAATTAAATGTCTGTTAAATGTCAAATCCAACTATAAATGTATAAAAGAGAGTTCCAATCAAATCTGAATTTGTTTTAAACCTACGCTGGGTTGCACCAACAAGGATTAACTCTTAAACTAGGTTTAAACCAAGTTTGTCTTTTAATCCAGTTGCACCAAACTTTAAACCTAGTTTAACCTTAGTTTACAATTAATCCTGGGTAAATCTAACCCTTTGGCAATCTCTATTTAATTTCCATTTAAATCTAGATTAAATGTAAATCTGTTGCACCAGTCATTTTAAACCTAGTCTAAACCTGGATTAGCAGTTATATTTAAACCACCCCTGGAGGACGTTTATCTCAGTTTTATTGACAACATGGCTGCATATCTTCGCTGGATGGGGTTAGAGGAAAGTGTTCCTCGCAGGAAATATTGAGATAGGTTAAACCCAATTGAATTCTATGACAACAGCGAGTTTTCACAGCGGTACAGATTTACAAAGGAGTCTGTCATATACCTGAATGGGAAGGTTGGACCAGCAATCAAGCATGGAAGTGAGAGGAATTTTGCTGTGCCACCGCTTCTCCAGCTCCTAGTAGCTTTGCGATTTTATGCTACAGGGTGTTTTCAGATGGTTGATGGGGATCTTTTCGGAGTTCATAAATCCACAGTCTGCAGAATTGTCAGCAGAGTGTCCAAGGCAATTGCAAGTTTAAAGGCTCAGTACATTCACTTTGAACCAAGGAGAGAGACAACAGCTGGATTTTATGGGAGAGCAGGTTTTCCAGGAGTAATTGGGGCTATCGACTGCACCCACATTCCCATTACCAACCCAGGTGGTGGGAATGGGGAACTGTTTCGGAATCGAAAGGGCTACTGCTCAATTAATGTCCAAGTTGTGTGTGATGACCAGGCCCAGATCACACACGTTGTTGCAAGATGGCCAGGATCCACACATGACAGACGAATCTTTGACAACGGTCAACTTTGTGCACTGCTGGAGAGGGGAGATCCGTGGACACCTAGTGGGGGACAATGGCTATGCATGTCGCCCATACCTGATGACTCCACTTTTTAACCCTCGGACCCAGGCAGAAAAAAACTACAACTACTCTCACATTCAAACAAGAGGGGTAATAGAGAGAGTGTTTGGGGTGTGGAAGCGGAGATTTCCATGTATACAGTTGGGACTCCGCACAAAATTGGACACTACCCTGACCATCATTGTTGCAGTAGCTGTTTTGTACAACTTTGGGAAGAGAGTAGGAGATGATCTACCCGAGGAGGATGAGCACCCACTTGAGGATGATATGGAAGATGCTCAAGTGCAGAATGCTGCAAATAAATACATTGCACAATTTCAGTTTCAGAATTCATTCAAAAATCTTTCTATTTCTTGTGACTGGCTTAGATCCAGTAGCCTCTGCTTCTGAAGAGTTAGGACCTCTTTCTGTAGCAACAGGACATCTTCGGTCCATCAGCCCCGGATCACCTCAGGGCTGCGTCCTTTCTCCTCTGCTCTTCTCCCTGTACACCAACAGTTGCACCTCCAGTCATCCGTCCGTCAAACTCCTGAAGTTTGCGGACGACACCACCCTTATTGGGCTCATCTCTGGTGGAGGCGAGTCTGATTATAGGTGGGAAGCGGCCAACCTGGTGACCTGGTGCAGCCAGAACAACTTAGAGCTCAATGCTCTTAAGACAGTGGAGATGGTTGTGGACTTCAGGAGGAACACAGCCCCACTCACCCCCATCACCCTGTGTGACTCCCCAGTCAACACTGTGGAGTCCTTCCGCTTCCTGGGCACTATCCTCTCCCAGGACCTCAAGTGGGAACTGAACATCAGCTCCCTCATCAAGAAAGCACAACAGAGGATGTACTTCCTTCGGCAGCTGAAGAAGTCCAACCTGCCAAAGACAATGATGGTGCACTTCTACTCAGCCATCATTGAGTCCATCCTCACCTCCTCCATCACCGTCTGGTACGCTGCTGCCACTGCCAAGGACAAGAGCAGACTGCAGCGTATCATCCGTACTGCTGAGAAGGTGATTGGCTGCAATCTGCCTACCCTCGAGGACCTGCACACCTCGAGGACCCTGAGGCGAGCGAGGAAGATTGTGGCCGACTCCTCCCACCCTGGACACTCCCTGTTTCAGTCACTCCCCTCCGGCAGAAGGCTGCGGTCTATCAGGACCAATACCTCACGCCACAAAAACAGTTTCTTCCCTTCCGCTGTTGTTCTCTTCAACAAGGCCAAGGGACCACACTGACTCAAATGACTTCTTGCTTAAAACACTCTGCTTTTTGCACTGCATTACAACATGGTATCTTGTACATTTGTATTTTTTGTAATATTTGTATTTTTGTATTTTTATATTTTTATATTGTAATTTACGGCAACTTATATTTTATTGTATATTTAATTATATTCTAATCACACTTAGTACTGCTAGTTTAAGTACCCTTAGTATAGTTAGTCCACTAATTTAAATTTTAGGTATATGTTTATTGTATGCACCTTCCTGCCAAAGCAAATTCCTTGTCTGTGCAAACTTTCATGGCGAATAAATCCCTTTCTGATTCTGATCTTTTTTAATTTTTGCATTTTATATGTCGAGCATGCATCTCTCCTTCTCTAATGTGAGAAGCTCCTGGTGAGAGCTAAGCTTAGGGTGCTTAGCAGGGGGCTTCACAGGTGATGCTGCTGCTTCGATGTTTCCATGAGGCTCCACTTGCTCCAGTACGATGATAGTGTCAGCTAGACAAAACAAAAAAACATAAAAACATTAGGAGGCTACCTACAACTATGCACAATGCACTTTACTCTTGAGGTCTCTGACGTCCAATGACATAGGAAATAACTAATTTAATAAATTACCATAGGCTACTAAAGAGAACATGGAACTGTTATTTCTGTAGTATGATGTG
This sequence comes from Osmerus mordax, assembly GCF_038355195.1. NCBI lineage: Eukaryota > Metazoa > Chordata > Actinopteri > Osmeriformes > Osmeridae > Osmerus > Osmerus mordax. Next base: position 10,735,711 of record NC_090052.1, read on the forward strand.
CTATTCAATTAGAAAATTATTAACATCTGAGGTGTATGTACAGTAATACATAGGCTCTAACAAATGCTTTGTAGGCAAAATTATAGCCTATTTTCGTCATTTTTGTCACGTTATTGCTGCAACCAACGGCGTTGGAGTTCGTAGTTACTTGCAGCTTCTGTGGCTGTACTGTCATCTAATGCACTGTCATCGTCGTAGGGGTTGGGGAGGGGGGAAATCTGCTGCGGGATCATATCAATGATCCTCTTTGACAGAGGATCCGTAGCATTGATTGGTGGTCCTCCGCCGGTTTGAAATTGGCTACGCCTCTCTTCCGCCGCATCTTTTTTGGCTTTAGTCTTGAGGTTTTTCCAGCAGGCTTTAAGTTGCGCCCTGTCCCTCGTCTCTTTAATACCGGTAGAGCCATTGAAGCACTCAGCTAACCGGACCCAGTTCCGCTCCTTCTTTTCTAGAGTACTGCTGTCAGTCCTCTTGTCCTAAATTATCACCCCAAACTCCTCCATCAATTCAGTCAGCAACATCTTTTCAAATGTTGAAAAGTTTGACCCTCTTTGACGTGCCATAGCTAGCTAGCTGGCTATTTGTAACATAGTTTATTATAGCCGCTGTAGTGGTAGCCTAGGCTATAAACGGTAACTAACGGTATCAGTAACGGCATTTATTCAAAAAGCTGCTATAGGAAAAAGAGCGCATGCATTCATTTAGGGCTATTTAGTTCCGTAGGCTATTTGTTAAACATACGTTGTGAATTTGTTTACATTTCGTCGGAATCCATCATGGCGGACATTGAACATAAACTAATCCTGTTTTAACCCTTGTTTAAACTAGTTTCACTAATCCAAGGTTAAAATTAAGATGTGCAACACATCTCTGATTAATTATAAACCAGTTTAAACATAGATTTACTAACCCTAGATTAACTCTAAACCAGGATTAATTTAATCCATGTTGGTGCAACCCAGCCCCAGAGGTTTAAAAGGTTACCTTTGAACTTGAATCCAAATGTGTTGACCTCATGGAGACCCATGCAGTCACTCAAAACACGGGTTCGATTCCAGGCTCTGGCAACAGTATTTACCTCTAAACTGGTCAATATATACACATCTGACAAAAGACCAGCTCGACCTTTGCCTGTAAACAGTGATTCTGACTGTCAGAGACCTTTAAATAGCCTGATTTACCGAAATTGGCTAAACTAGCCTGGCTAACGTAGGTCGCTTTCTCAGGGCATATGACGAATGAAACAGGCTCACCTTGAAAAATCAGATATACTGGCTATCTTTAGCAGGCCCTTGTCTACAAAAAGCAGTCCTCCCTGACGTTTTTGGAGTAGAATTGAGTGAAATACAAAATTGTTTACACACTGCCAGTGGGCGAGCCGAGCCTGACTCTGAGGCTAACGTCAAAACAATGTACCCCCGGGACGCAATATAACTCTTATTACAAAGACTTTCACGCCCCAAATCACAATTATGAGCCGACAGGTCTGTGGGGAATTGCTTTTTCTCCTAAAGGCTGCTCTCCTCGACCTTTTTGATGAACAATTCGCCGAGATGCAAAATGACTCACTAATTAAAAACACAGAGGAAAAAAGCTAGAGCTACAATAGCTACTTTTCGAGTTCGGTTTTCCGTCACTTCAGAATCACGATCTAAAAGGTCTAAAAGTGCTAAACCTTCACCATAATTCAAGATTTGTGTACTTTCACAAACCCAATCATTAATTCTAGCTTAAAATGTGTAAAAACAGGACTTACCGAAAGTGGCTGCCTCAAACACGGCTATTACGGGACTCCAGTTGAAAACAACAATGGCCGCCGAAAAAGAATTTATATTCGTAACGGCGAGCTGCGATTGGAAGCAAAATGAAACGGGCTAAAAAACGAGGGTGGGGGCTTGGTCAGCACACAATTTCAAGAAAGCGTGTGTGTCAAGGGAAGGCTGAGTGTGTGAGAATTTGGAGCAGGCGAGGGGAGCAATTAGCCAAGCATGCATGTTTCAAATATTCACTAAAAATCGACTTTTCATCTTACAGTCAACTTTTTCTCAGATTTGTATACTAAACATTCTCAAGAGTCTTCATATGACCTTGTGATTGGATCAGAGTATAAGTTTTTGGCCGGCGGATGTGTAATGCATTATTTTAGCGTTAGCGATAAATTCGATTTGCTTTATATCAATCATTTTTAGAGGTATGAAGTTGCCTTTGCACATGGTAACATGTTGTAGTGTCTTCCACGTGACATACCAAGTTTGGTGTTGATATCTCAAAGATTTGCTTAGATTTGACCAAACGTCCTGTTTGGTTGCTTTGTTGCAGATTGTGATTGGCTCTACCGGACAAACGGTTTTGAAAATCAGAAATCCCGACAATAACTTTTGTGAGGCTCAGTCTGGAGATCATGTATGGCAATTTTGAAGAAAATTCGACCAAAAATGTAGGAGGAGTAGGGAAAAAACGTGTTTCCTTAATCTTTATTGTACAGAAAAATCCAATATGGCGGCCGTTATAGCTTCCAGAGGCTTTTTTGTTCCTCATGAGAAATAAGGCATATGTAATGAATTTCAGAATTTTGGGACTTATGGCCTGCAATTGGCATCAATTTGAAAATTGACATATTGGGGTGTGGCCTGTAGCGCCACCTATTGTCTCACATGGCCCATGTTTGGTATGGTAGTTAGTAATGGTCTGCAGTTTCAACATGCCAAATTTCACAACTTTTTACGGTACTGGTCTAGGGGCTGCCATTGACTCCCATGGGTAAAACATAATAATAATAATAATACCACCAATAACAATAGGGTTCTCCTACCGGAGGAACCCTAATAATAATAAAACTAACAATAACAATAGGTTTCCTCCTTACGGAGGAATCCTAATAAAACTAACTATAACAATAGGTTTCCTCCTTACGGAGGAATCCTAATAATAAAACTAACAATAACAATAGGTTTCCTCCTTACGGAGGAATCCTAATAATAATAATAATACTAACAATAACAATAGGTGCCTCGCAGCTTCGCTGCTTGGCCCCTAATAATAAAACTAACAATAACAATAGGTTTCCTCTTTACGGAGGAATCCTAAATATAGCTGCAAGCAGCAATGGCGGATTCCTCCAAAACATTGCGAACCATTGAAAAATGTATATTCTTCACAAATTGTCACTGTATAGAAAAATCCATGCTGCAGACTTACCAATGGGATACCAAATCTGACCAAATCCAAATATAGCTGCAAGCAGCAATGAGGTGGCCAAGCAGTCAAATGACCCAGAAAACATTTTAGACATCCTCAGAAGAGAGCAATGAGTACACGCAGCAAGTTTGGTGTGAATCCATCAAAGATTTGCTGAGATACGACCCAACTTCCTGTTTTCTGGCTTAACGGCACATTTTGATTGTGAAATATCTTTTTGCGCTACAATTTTTCTTATTTTTTCTACCCTTTTTCTCCATTCTCCAGTATTTATTTATTTTTTATTCTCCAAGTTGAACGGACATTGAGCACAAAGAATTTCATTACTTATAAATGATGTTTATGAGTATATGATAATAAACTTGAACTTTAAACTTTTATCAGAGCATTAAATTGTCTTTGCTTCGCTTGCTGTTAGGTTGTCGACTCTCACTCATGAGCGTCCCAAAAGGCCTTCAAAATAAAGTCACGTAATAATACTGAATACAATGATATAATTCAAAATTAAGACATTACTTGAAAAAAATTATACATTATTGTAATGCAATTGCGACAATTGCATTCAGGCCTATAGATATAGTTAAACATATTGTGTACAATATAGCGAGGTAGCTGACTTAACCATTCCTGAATGTGCATTTCATCAACACCAAGTTTGCGTGCTACAGATCTGTTGCTGGTGGTGAGTGCTTTCTGCACAGCTTTCTGTTTAAAAGCTAAAGTGTAAGAATGTTTCGGCATGCTGCGTCAGATTTGTACACAAAGTATACACACGCGCTGCATACATTTTACACTGGGCTTTTGTTTGACCTCCTTGTCTATTCTGTGTTTGTCTATGGCCGCACTGCAGCTACAATTCACTGAATCTCTCTTACTAATTAAACGTTGCCCTTGAATAAACGCCACCCTCGAATAAACGCTACACCACAAATGATCATTGTGTTATAAACGCTGCAGCGTTTAATAAAAGGAACATGGTATATGACAGCAATAATGTTTAATGTAACTGGCCTTTCTAACATTACAAGTGGCCCCAGCATTGCCCCTTATGGTCTAGGTGCATTGCAAATGAAGACAAGAGCCTTTTCTTGAGGTTGTCAAATGTCCCATGCAAAGTCACTCAAAACACGGGTTCGATTCCAGGCTCTGGCAAGAGTATTTACCTCTAAACTGGTCAATATATACACATCTGACAAAAGACCAGCTCGACCTTTGCCTGTAAACAGTGATTCTGACTGTCAGAGACCTTTAAATAGCCTGACTTACTGAAATTGGCAAAACTAGCCTGGCTAACGTAGGTCGCTTTCTCAGGGCATATGACGAATGAAACAGGCTCGCCTTGTAAAATCAGATATGCTGACTATCTTTAGCAGGCCCTTGTCTACAAAAAGCAGTCCTCCCTGACGTTTTTGGAGTAGAATTGAGTGAAATACAAAATTGTTTACACACTGCCAGTGGGCGAGCCGAGCCTGACTCTGAGGCTAACGTCAAAACAATGTACCCCCGGGACGCAGTATCACTCCAATTGCAAGTCCACAAAACAAAAAAATAATTGGAGCATCTGGCTAAAAGCACAATTCCCACATCTCCTAAAGGCTTCCCTCCTCGACCTTTTTCGTGTAGACGTAACTGTAAAATGGTGAACTTATGAACATGACGCGACGAAAGCAAGGCTGCCGCCTAAGCGCCTATGCCTGCCGCATAGGCTTATTACAAAGACTTTCACGCCCCAAATCACAATTATGAGCCGACAGGTCTGTGGGGAATTGCTTTTTCTCCTAAAGGCTGCTCTCCTCGACCTTTTTGATGAACAATTCGCCGAGATGCAAAATGACTCACTAATTAAAAACAGAGAGGAAAAAAGCTAGAGCTACAGTAGCTACTTTTCGAGTTCGGTTTTCCGTCACTTCAGAATCACGATCTAAAAGGTCTAAAAGTGCTAAACCTTCACCATAATTCAAGAGTAGTGTACTTTCACAAACCCAATCATTAATTCTAGCTTAAAATGTGTAAAAACAGGACTTACCGAAAGTGGCTGCCTCCAACACGGCTATCACGGGACTCCAGTTGAAAACAACAATGGCCGCCGAAAAAGAATTTATATTCGTAACGGCGAGCTGCGATTGGAAGCGAAATGAAACAGGGGCTAAAAAACGAGGGTGGGGGCTTGGTCAGCACACAATTTCAAGAAAGCGTGTGTGTCAAGGGAAGGCTGAGTGTGTGAGAATTTGGAGCAGGCGAGGGGAGCAATTAGCCAAGCATGCATGTTTCAAATATTCACTAAAAATCGACTTTTCATCTTACAGTCAACTTTTTCTCAGATTTGTATACTAAACATTCTCAAGAGTCTTCATATGACCTTGTGATTGGATCAGAGTATAAGTTTTTGGCCGGCGGATGTGTAATGCATTATTTTAGCGTTAGCGATAAATTCAATTTGCTTTATATCAATCATTTTTAGAGGTATGAAGTTGCCTTTGCACATGGTAACATGTTGTAGGGTCTTCCACGTGACATACCAAGTTTGGTGTTGATATCTCAAAGATTTGCTTAGATTTGACCAAACGTCCTGTTTGGTTGCTTTGTTGCAGATTTTGATTGGCTCTACCGGACAAACGGTTTTGAAAATCAGAAATCCCTACGATAACTTTTGTGAGGCTCAGTCTGGAGATCATCTATGGCAATTTTGAAGAAAATTCAACCAAAAATGTAGGAGGAGTAGCAAAAAAACGTGTTTCCTTAATCTTTATTGTACAGAAAAATCCAATATGGCGGCCGTTATAGCTTCCAGAGGCTTTTTTGTTCCTCATGAGAAATAAGGCATATGTAATGAATTTCAGAATTTTGGGACTCATGGCCTGCAAATGGCATCAATTTGAAAATTGACATATTGGGGCGTGGGCTGTAGCGCCACCTATTGTCTCACATGGCCCATGTTTGGTATGGTAGTTAGTAATGGTCTGCAGTTTCAACATGCCAAATTTCACAACTTTTTACGGTACTGGTCTAGGGGCTGCCATTGACTCCCATGGGTAAAACATAATAATAATAATAATAATAATAATACCACCAATAACAATAGGTTTCCTCCTACCGGAGGAACCCTAATAATAAATATAGCTGCAAGGAGCAATGGAGGGGCCAAGCAGTCCAGAGCAGGACATGGCCTCCATAGCACTTGTGCAACAATTAAGTCACAACAACCTGTTGCACTCATGCAACACACCAAGTTTGGTTGAAATATATGTTTGCGTTCAAGAGTACTGAGAGTTCAAAGTTATTTTTCTGGTATAACACTGCAGGCCTCCTCTGCTCCTCATGGGAACGATGGAACCCAAGTCTGGTGACAATCGCGCAAATGGTTGCTGAGATATGCTCTTGCGCCTCGTTTGGCGGCTTTGCCACCGCTTTTGATCGTCTCTACCGAACAAACGTTTTTGAAAATTGAAAATTCATCTGATTGCTTTTGTGAAACTGGGTCTAAAGATCATCTTTGCCAAATTTGGAAAACATTGGACAAAAATTGGGGCGTGCAAAAGGTTTTTACACTTTTCCATGAAATCCAAAATGGCGGCCGCGTCAATTCGGTTATTATGAAAAGTTAACAATGGTCAGACTTGATATCTCACAAGACATCAAGAGACAAATAAATTACTTTATTAAGGTAAAAACTTCAACAGTTATTAGCCAAAACACGTTTATGCTTCCGGCCACGCCCCTTTTAGTCACATGACACAATTCTTGGAGGACATCCTTAGAATAAAGTTCCGAGTAGGCGTACCAACTTTGGTGTCACTGCCTCAAAGAACTGCTGAGATATGGTTTCACTTCCTGTTTGGCAGCTTTTCTGCAGAATTTGATTGGCTGTACCGGAAAAACGGTTGTGAGGATCAAAATTCTTTTTGATAACTTTTGTGAGGCTTTGTCTGAAGATCATATCTGGTAATTTTGAAGAAGATTTGACAAAAGTTCTAGGAGGAGTAGGCTTTCAAAGGTTTTTGATAAAACCGGAAATAGCGGAAAATCTATAAACCGGAAATTGACGCTATGGTGTGCATTGAATTTGGCTTGATCCAGGGAATCCAATGGTACCTCATTTTTAAAAATGGGTCATACGGTTCAAAAGTTGCGTGTGTAAACACAAGTCCAACTTTGACCCATTGGTGGCGCTAGAGTGCCAAAGTATGGGACATGAAACTTTGTGAATTGGACCAGGGGACTGTACCCAATGAGTGTGCCAAATTTCACAACTTTCGACCAAAGCGCTTCTAGCGCCTGCCATAGACACCCAGTCTTAAGAAGTATAATAATAATAAATATAACTGCAAGCAGCAATGGCGGATTCCTCCAAACATTGCAAACCACTGAAAAATTTATATTCTTCACAAATTGTCACTGTAAAAATCCATGCTGCAGACTTACCAATGGGATACCAAATCTGAAATGCAATACCATCAAGATCCACAAGGGCTTTTATTTCAAGCCAAGGAGTGAAGGGAGGGGGCTTGGTGAGCCTACCCATTCCAGAAAGCCTTGTATCTTTGTGTACCAGGGCGTGGCCTGTAGCGTCACTTATGGGTGATATTGGGCCATTTGTGGTGTGGTAGTTACTCTTGGCCTATACTATCAATGTTTCAGGATTTTGAGAACTTTTTACCATTGCATACAAAATCGGAAATGCAATACCATCAAGATCCACATGGTCCTTTGCTAAAGACCAAGCAATGAGTGGGGCTTGGTCAGCCCACAATTGCCTGAAATGTTGTGTATGCGTCTCGCCAAGCTTGTGCGTGTGTCAAGGGAAAGGCTGAGTGTGTGAGAATGTGGAGCGCGCGTGCTGAGGAGCAGGGGAGACATTTCATTGGAAATTTCCTTAACAATTAGCCAAGCATGCATTTTTCAAATATTCACCTAAATTCAACTTTTCATCTTACAGTCAACTTTTTCTGAGATTTGTGTACTAAACATTCTCAAAAGTCTTCATGAACTTGTGATTGAATCAGAGTTTTTTGACTGGCGGATGTGTAAAGCATTATTTTAGCGTTAGAAATAAATTTGATTTCCTTCATTTCAATCATTTTTGAAGATATTAATTTGCCTTCCTACATGGGAACATGACGTAGTGTCTTTCACGTGACACACCAAGTTTGGTGTTGATATTTCAAAGATTTGCTGAGATTTGATCCAACTTCCTGTTTGGTTGCTTTGTTGACGATTTTGATTGGCTGTACCGGACAAACGGTTTTGAAATTCAAAAATCTGTTAAAGAATTCAGTGAGGGTTGCTCTGACGATGATACCTGCCAATTCTGGGGAAGATTGGACAAGAATTGTAGGAGAAGTAGCAAAAAAACGTGTTTCCTAAATCTTTATTGTACAAAAACATCCAATATGGCGGCCGTTATAGGTTATTGAGGCTTTTTTGTTCCTCATGAGAAATAAGGCATATCTAATGAATTTCAGAATTTTGGGACAAATGGGATGCGAATGGCATCACTTTGTAAATGGAAAATTGGGGCTTGGCCGTAGCGCCACCTATGGATAATGGTGCGTCATTTGTGGTGTGGTAGTTACTCCTGGCCTATACTATCAATGTTTCAGGATTTTGAGAACTTTTTCTAAAATGCATTACCATCAAGATCCACAAGGGCCTTCACTTCAAGCCAAGGAATGAGTGGGGGCTTGGTCAGCCCACAATTGCCTGAAATGTTGTGTATGCGTCTCGCCAAGCCCGCGCGTGTGTCAAGGGAAAGGCTGAGTGTGTGAGAATGTGGAGCACGCGCGCGCTGAAGAGCAGGGGAGACATTTCATTGAAAATTTCGTTAGCAATTAGCCAAGCATGCATGTTTCAAATATTCACATAAAATCGACTTTTCATGTTACAGTCAACTTTTCCTCAGATTTGTGTACTAAACATTCTCAAGAGTCTTCATATGAACTTGTGATTGAATCAAAGTATCAGTTTTTGACCGGCGGATGTGTAAAGCATTATTTTAGCGTTAGCGATAAATTCGATTTGCTTTATATCAATCATCTTTTGAGATATGAAGTTGCCTTTGCACATGGTAACATGTTGTAGTGTCGTCCACCGATATACCAAGTTTAGTGTTGATATCTCAAAGATTTGCTGAGATTTGACCCAAGTTCCTGTTTGGTTACTTTTTTGCTGATTTTGATTGGTTGTGCCGGACAAACGGTTTAGAAAATCAAAACGCCATGGGATAACTTTTGTGAGGCTTGGTCTGAAGATCATCTATGGTCATTTTGAAGAAGATATGACAATAATTGTAGGAGGAGTAGGCTTTCAAAGGTTTTTGATACAACCGGAAATAGCGGAAAATCTATACAACCGGAAATTGACGTCATAGGGTGCGTTGAACTCGTCTTCATCCAGGGAATCCAATGGTACCTCATTTTTGTAAATCAGTCATACGGTTCAAAAGTTGCGTGTGTAAACACAAGTCCAACTTTGACCCATTGGTGGCGCTAGAGTGGTCTGATGGGATACATGAAACTTGGTGTAGGTATAGAAGGAACTGTCCTTAATGAGTGTGCCAAATTTAACAAAAAGTTATCCAAGGGTTCTAGGGGCTGCCATTGACTCCCATGGAACTAGAATAATAATAATAATAATAATAAAACTAACAATAACAATAGGTTTCCTCCTTACGGAGGAATCCTAATAAATATAACTGCAAGCAGCAATGGCGGATTCCTCCAAACATTGCAAACCACTGAAAAATGTATATTCTTTACAAATAGTCACTGTAAAATTCCATGCCGCAGACTTACCAATGGGATACCAAATCTGAAATGCAATACCATCAAGATCCACAAGGGCTTTTATTTCAAGCCAAGGAGTGAAGGGAGGGGGCTTGGTTGAGCCTACCCATTCCAGAAAGCCTTGTATCTTTGTGTATCAGGGTGTGGCCTGTAGCGTCACTTATGGGTGATATTGGGCCATTTGTGGTGTGGTAGTTACTCTTGGCCTATACTATCAATGTTTCAGGATTTTGAGAACTTTTTACCGTTGCATACAAAATCGGAAATGCAATACCATCAAGATCCACATGGGCCTTTGCTAAAGACCAAGCAATGAGTGGGGGCTTGGTCAGCCCACAATTGCCTGAAATGTTGTGTATGCGTCTCGTCAAGCTTGCGCGTGTGTCAAGGGAAAGGCTGAGTGTGTGAGAATGTGGAGCGCGCGCGCTGAGGAGCAGGGGAGACATTTCATTGGAAATTTCCTTAACAAGCCAAGCATGCATTTTTCAAATATTCACCAAATTTCAACTTTTCATGTTACAGTCAACTTTTTCTGAGATTTGTGTACTAAACATTCTCAAGAGTCTTTATGAACATGTGATTGAATCAGAGTTTTTTGACTGGTGGATGTGTAAAGCATTATTTTAGCGTTAGATAGAAATAAATTAGATTTCCTTTATTTCAATCATTTTTTAAGATATTAATTTGCCTTCTCACATGGGAACATGATGTAGTGTCTTTCACGTGACACACCAAGTTTGGTGGTGATATTTCAAAGATTTGCTGAGATTTGATCCAACTTCCTGTTTGGTTGCTTTGTTGACGATTTTGATTGGCTGTACCGGACAAACGGTTTTGAAATTCAAAACTCTGTTGAAGAATTCAGTGAGGGTTGCTCTGACGATGATACCTGCCAATTCTGGGGAAGATTGGACAAAAATTGTAGGAGAAGTAGCGAAAAAACGTGTTTCCTAAATCTTTATTGTACAAAAAAATCCAATATGGCGGCCGTTATAGGTTATTGAGGATTTTTTGTTCCTCATGAGAAATAAGGCATATCTAATGAATTTCAGAATTTTGGGACAAAATGGATGCGAATGGCATCACTTTGTAAATGGACAATTGGGGCTTGGCCGTAGCGCCACCTATGGATAATGGTGTGTCATTTGTGGTGTGGTAGTTACTCCTGGCCTATACTATCAATGTTTCAGGATTTTGAGAACTTTTTCTAAAATGCATTACCATCAAGATCCACAAGGGCCTTCACTTCAAGCCAAGGAATGAGTGGGGGCTTGGTCAGCCCACAATTGCCTGAAATGTTGTGTATGCGTCTCGCCAAGCCCGCGCGTGTGTCAAGGGAAAGACTGAGTGTGTGAGAATGTGGAGCTCGCGCGCGCTGAAGAGCAGGGGAGACATTTCATTGAAAATTTCGTTAGCAATTAGCCAAGCATGCATGTTTCAAATATTCACATAAAATCGACTTTTCATGTTACAGTCAACTTTTCCTCAGATTTGTGTACTAAACATTCTCAAGAGTCTTCATATGAACTTGTGATTGAATCAAAGTATCAGTTTTTGACCGGCGGATGTGTAAAGCATTATTTTAGCGTTAGCGATAAATTCGATTTGCTTTATATCAATCATTTTTTGAGATATGAAGTTGCCTTTGCACATGGTAACATGTTGTAGTGTCTTTCTTGTGACATATCAAGTTACGTGTTGATATCTCAAAGATTTGCTGAGATTTGACCCAAGTTCCTGTTTGGTTGCTTTTTTGCTGAATTTGATTGGCTGTGCCGGACAAACGGTTTAGAAAATCAAAACGCCATGGGATAACTTTTGTGAGGCTTGGTCTGAAGATCATCTATGGTCATTTTGAAGAAGATATGACAAAAATTGTAGGAGGAGTAGGCTTTCAAAGGTTTTTGATAAAACCGGAAATGGTGGAAAATCTATATAACCGGAAATTGACGTCATAGGGTGCGTTGAACTCGTCTTGATCCAGGGAATCCAACGGTACCTCATTTTTGAAAATAAGTCATACGGTTCAAAAGTTGCGTGTGTAAACACAAGTCCAACTTTGACCCATTGGTGGCGCTAGAGTGGTCTGATGGGATACATGAAACTTGGTGTAGGTATAGAAGGAACTGTCCTTAATGAGTGTGCCAAATTTAACAAAAAGTTATCCAAGGGTTCTAGGGGCTGCCATTGACTCCCATGGAACTAGAATAATAATAATAATAATAATAATAAAACTAACAATAACAATAGGTTTCCTCCTTACGGAGGAATCCTAATAAAACTAACAATAACAATAGGTTTCCTCCTTAAGGAGGAATCCTAAATATAACTGCAAGCAGCAAATGCGGATTCCTCCAAACATTGCAAACCATTGAAAAATGTATATTCTTTACAAATTGTCACTGTAAAAATCCATGCTGCAGACTTACCGATGGGACACCAAATCTGAAATGCAATACCATCAAGATCCACAAGAGCTTTTATTCCGAGCCAAGGAGTGAAGGGAGGGGGCTTGGTGAGCCTACCCATTCCAGAAAGCCTTGTATCTTTGTGCATCAGGGCGTGGCCAGTAGCGTCACCTATGGGTGATGTTGGGCCATTTGTGGTGTGGTAGTTACTGTTAACCTATACTATCAATGTCTCAGGATTTTTAGAACTTTTTACCATTGCATACAAAATCGGAAATGCAATACCATCAAGATCCACATGGGCCTTTGCTAAAGACCAAGCAATGAGTGGGGGCTTGGTCAGCCCACAATTGTCTGAAATGTTGTGTATGCGTCTCGCCAAGCTTGCGCGTGTCAAGGGAAAGGCTGAGTGTGTGAGAATGTGGAGCGCGCGCGCTGAGGGTCAGGGGAGACATTTCATTGGAAATTTCCTTAACAATTAGCAGAGCATGCATTTTTCAAATATTCACCAAAAATCAACTTTTCATCTTAGAGTCAACTTTTTCTGAGATTTGTGTACTAAACATTCTCAAGAGTCTTTATGAACATGTGATTGAATCAGAGGTTTTTGACTGGCGGGTGTGTAAAGCATTATTTTAGCGTTAGATAGAAATAAATTAGATTTCCTTTATTTCAATCATTTTTTAAGATATTAATTTGCCTTCTCACATGGGAACATGATGTAATGTCTTTGAAATTCAAAAATCTGTTGAAGAATTCAGTGAGGGTTGCTCTGACGATGATACCTGCCAATTCTGGGGACGATTGGACAAAAATTGTAGGAGAAGTAAAGAAAAAACGTGTTTCCTAAATCTTTATTGTACAAAAAAATCCAATATGGCGGCCATTATAGGTTATTGAGGCTTTTTTGTTCCTCATGAGAAATAAGGCATATCTAATGAATTTCAGAATTTTGGGACAAATGGGATGCGAATGGCATCACTTTGTAAATGGAAAATTGGGGCTTGGCCGTAGCGCCACCTATGGATAATGGTGCGTCATTTGTGGTGTGGTAGTTACTCCTGGCCTATACTATCAATGTTTCAGGATTTTGAGAACTTTTTCTAAAATGCATTACCATCAAGATCCACAAGGGCCTTCACTTCAAGCCAAGGAGTGAAGGGAGGGGGCTTGGTGAGCCTACCCATTCCAGAAAGCCTTGTATCTTTGTGTATCAGGTCGTGGCCTGTAGCGTCACTTATGGGTGATATTGGGCCATTTGTGGTGTGGTAGTTACTCTTGGCCTATACTATCAATGTTTCAGGATTTTGAGAACTTTTTACCATTGCATACAAAATCGGAAATGCAATACCATCAAGATCCACATGGGCCTTTGCTAAAGACCAAGCAATGAGTGGGGCTTGGTCAGCCCACAATTGCCTGAAATGTTGTGTATGCGTCTCGTCAAGCTTGCGCGTGTGTCAGGGAAAGGCTGAGTGTGTGAGAATGTGGAGCGCGCGCGCTGAGGAGCAGGGGAGACATTTCATTGGAAATTTCCTTAACAATTAGCCAAGCAAGCATTTTTCAAATATTCACCTAAATTCAACTTTTCATCTTACAGTCAACTTTTTCTGAGATTTGTGTACTAAACATTCTCAAGAGTCTTCATGAACTTGTGATTGAATCAGAGTTTTTTGACTGCCGTATGTGTAAAGCATTATTTTAGCGTTAGAAATAAATTAGATTTCCTTTATTTCAATCATTTTTTAAGATATTAATTTGCCTTCTCACATGGGAACATGACGTAGTGTCTTTCACGTGACACACCAAGTTTGGTGTTGATATTTCAAAGATTTGCTGAGATTTGATCCAACTTCCTGTTTGGTTGCTCTGTTGACGATTTTGATTGGCTGTACCGGACAAACGGTTTTGAAATTCAAAAATCTGTTGAAGATTTCAGTGAGGGTTAATCTGACGATGATACCTGGCAATTCTGGGGAAGATTGGACAAAAATTGTAATAGAAGTAGCGAAAAAACGTGTTTCCTAAATCTTTATTGTACAAAAAAATCCAATATGGCGGCCGTTATAGGTTATTGAGGCTTTTTTGTTCCTCGTGAGAAATAAGGCATATCTAATTGAATTTCAGAATTTTGGGACAAATGGGATGAGAATGGCATCACTTTGTAAATAGACAATTGGGGCTTGGCCGTAGCGCCACCTATGGATAATGGTGCGTCATTTGTGGTGTGGTAGTTACTCCTGGCCAATACTATCAATGTTTCAGGATTTTGAGAACTTTTTCTAAAATGCATTACCATCAAGATCCACAAGGGCCTTCACTTCAAGCCAAGGAATGAGTGGGGGCTTTGTCAGCCCACAATTGCCTGAAATGTTGTGTATGCGTCTCGCCAAGCCCGCGTGTGTGTCAAGGGAAAGGCTGAGTGTGTGAGAATGTGGAGCACGCGCGCGCTGAAGAGCAGGGGAGACATTTCATTGAAAATTTCGTTAGCAATTAGCCAAGCATGCATTTTTCAAATATTCACCACAAATCGACTTTTCATGTTACAGTCAACTTTTCCTCAGATTTGTGTACTAAACATTCTCAAGAGTCTTCATATGAACTTGTGATTGAATCAAAGTATCAGTTTTTGACCGGCGGATGTGTAAAGCATTATTTTTGCGTTAGCGATAAATTCAATTTGCTTTAAATCAACCATTTCTGGAGATATGAAATAGCCTTTGCACATGGTAACATGTTGTAGTGTCTTCCTTGTGACATACCAAGTTACGTGTTGATATCTCAAAGATTTGCTGAGATTTGACCCAAGTTCCTGTTTGGTTACTTTTTTGCTGATTTTGATTGGCTGTGCCGGACAAACGGTTTAGAAAATCAAAACGCCATGGGATAACTTTTGTGAGGCTTGGTCTGAAGATCATCTCTGGTCATTTTGAAGAAGATATGACAAAAATTGTAGGAGGAGTAGGCTTTCAAAGGTTTTTGATACAACCGGAAATAGCGGAAAATCTATATAACCGGAAATTGACGTCATATGGTGCGTTGAACTCGTCTTGATCCAGGGAATCCAATGGTACCTCATTTTTGAAAATCAGTCATACGGTTCAAAAGTTGCGTGTGTAAACACAAGTCCAACTTTGACCCATTGGTGGCGCTAGAGTGGTCTGATGGGATACATGAAACTTGGTGTAGGTATAGAAGGAACTGTCCTTAATGAGTGTGCCAAATTTGTCAAAAAGTTATCCAAGGGGTCTAGGGGCTGCCATTGACTCCCATGGAACTAGAATAATAATAATAAATATAACTGCAAGCAGCAATGGCGGATTCCTCCAAACATTGCAAACCACTGAAAAATTTATATTCTTCACAAATTGTCACTGTAAAAATCCATGCTGCAGACTTACCAATGGGATACCAAATCTGAAATGCAATACCATCAAGATCCACAAGGGCTTTTATTTCAAGCCAAGGAGTGAAGGGAGGGGGCTTGGTGAGCCTACCCATTCCAGAAAGCCTTGTATCTTTGTGTACCAGGGCGTGGCCTGTAGCGTCACTTATGGGTGATATTGGGCCATTTGTGGTGTGGTAGTTACTCTTGGCCTATACTATCAATGTTTCAGGATTTTGAGAACTTTTTACCATTGCATACAAAATCGGAAATGCAATACCATCAAGATCCACATGGTCCTTTGCTAAAGACCAAGCAATGAGTGGGGCTTGGTCAGCCCACAATTGCCTGAAATGTTGTGTATGCGTCTCGCCAAGCTTGTGCGTGTGTCAAGGGAAAGGCTGAGTGTGTGAGAATGTGGAGCGCGCGTGCTGAGGAGCAGGGGAGACATTTCATTGGAAATTTCCTTAACAATTAGCCAAGCATGCATTTTTCAAATATTCACCTAAATTCAACTTTTCATCTTACAGTCAACTTTTTCTGAGATTTGTGTACTAAACATTCTCAAAAGTCTTCATGAACTTGTGATTGAATCAGAGTTTTTTGACTGGCGGATGTGTAAAGCATTATTTTAGCGTTAGAAATAAATTTGATTTCCTTCATTTCAATCATTTTTGAAGATATTAATTTGCCTTCCTACATGGGAACATGACGTAGTGTCTTTCACGTGACACACCAAGTTTGGTGTTGATATTTCAAAGATTTGCTGAGATTTGATCCAACTTCCTGTTTGGTTGCTTTGTTGACGATTTTGATTGGCTGTACCGGACAAACGGTTTTGAAATTCAAAAATCTGTTAAAGAATTCAGTGAGGGTTGCTCTGACGATGATACCTGCCAATTCTGGGGAAGATTGGACAAGAATTGTAGGAGAAGTAGCAAAAAAACGTGTTTCCTAAATCTTTATTGTACAAAAACATCCAATATGGCGGCCGTTATAGGTTATTGAGGCTTTTTTGTTCCTCATGAGAAATAAGGCATATCTAATGAATTTCAGAATTTTGGGACAAATGGGATGCGAATGGCATCACTTTGTAAATGGAAAATTGGGGCTTGGCCGTAGCGCCACCTATGGATAATGGTGCGTCATTTGTGGTGTGGTAGTTACTCCTGGCCTATACTATCAATGTTTCAGGATTTTGAGAACTTTTTCTAAAATGCATTACCATCAAGATCCACAAGGGCCTTCACTTCAAGCCAAGGAATGAGTGGGGGCTTGGTCAGCCCACAATTGCCTGAAATGTTGTGTATGCGTCTCGCCAAGCCCGCGCGTGTGTCAAGGGAAAGGCTGAGTGTGTGAGAATGTGGAGCACGCGCGCGCTGAAGAGCAGGGGAGACATTTCATTGAAAATTTCGTTAGCAATTAGCCAAGCATGCATGTTTCAAATATTCACATAAAATCGACTTTTCATGTTACAGTCAACTTTTCCTCAGATTTGTGTACTAAACATTCTCAAGAGTCTTCATATGAACTTGTGATTGAATCAAAGTATCAGTTTTTGACCGGCGGATGTGTAAAGCATTATTTTAGCGTTAGCGATAAATTCGATTTGCTTTATATCAATCATCTTTTGAGATATGAAGTTGCCTTTGCACATGGTAACATGTTGTAGTGTCGTCCACCGATATACCAAGTTTAGTGTTGATATCTCAAAGATTTGCTGAGATTTGACCCAAGTTCCTGTTTGGTTACTTTTTTGCTGATTTTGATTGGTTGTGCCGGACAAACGGTTTAGAAAATCAAAACGCCATGGGATAACTTTTGTGAGGCTTGGTCTGAAGATCATCTATGGTCATTTTGAAGAAGATATGACAATAATTGTAGGAGGAGTAGGCTTTCAAAGGTTTTTGATACAACCGGAAATAGCGGAAAATCTATACAACCGGAAATTGACGTCATAGGGTGCGTTGAACTCGTCTTCATCCAGGGAATCCAATGGTACCTCATTTTTGTAAATCAGTCATACGGTTCAAAAGTTGCGTGTGTAAACACAAGTCCAACTTTGACCCATTGGTGGCGCTAGAGTGGTCTGATGGGATACATGAAACTTGGTGTAGGTATAGAAGGAACTGTCCTTAATGAGTGTGCCAAATTTAACAAAAAGTTATCCAAGGGTTCTAGGGGCTGCCATTGACTTCCATGGAACTAGAATAATAATAATAATAATAATAATAATAATAATAAAACTAACAATAACAATAGGTTTCCTCCTTACGGAGGAATCCTAATAATACTAACAATAAATATAACTGCAAGCAGCAATGGCGGATTCCTCCAAACATTGCAAACCACTGAAAAATTTATATTCTTTACAAATTGTCACTGTAAAATTCCATGCTGCAGACTTACCAATGGGATACCAAATCTGAAATGCAATACCATCAAGATCCACAAGGGCTTTTATTTCAAGCCAAGGAGCGAAGGGAGGGGGCTTGGTGAGCCTACCCATTCCAGAAAGCCTTGTATCTTTGTGTATCAGGGCGTGGCCTGTAGCGTCACTTATGGGTGATATTGGGCCATTTGTGGTGTGGTAGTTACTCTTGGCCTATACTATCAATGTTTCAGGATTTTGAGAACTTTTTACCATTGCATACAAAATCGGAAATGCAATACCACCAAGATCCACATGGGCCTTTGCTAAAGACCAAGCAATGAGTGGGGGCTTGGTCAGCCCACAATTGCCTGAAATGTTGTGTATGCGTCTCGCCAAGCTTGCGCGTGTGTCAAGGGAAAGGCTGAGTGTGTGAGAATGTGGAGCGCGCACGCTGAGGGTCAGGGGAGACATTTAGTTGGAAATTTCCTTAATAATTAGCCAAGCATGCATTTTTCAAATATTCACCAAAAATCAGCTTTTCATCTTAGAGTCAACTTTTTCTGAGATTTGTGTACTAAACATTCGCAAGAGTCTTCATGAACTTGTGATTGAATTAGAGTTTTTTGACTGGCGGAAGTGTAAAGCATTATTTTAGCGTTAGATAGAAATAAATTAGATTTCCTTTATTTCAATCATTTTTTAAGATATTAATTTGCCTTCTCACATGGGAACATGATGTAGTGTCTTTCACGTGACACACCAAGTTTGGTGGTGATATTTCAAAGATTTGCTGAGATTTGATCCAACTGCCTGTTTGGTTGCTTTGTTGACGATTTTGATTGGCTGTACCGGACAAACGGTTATGAAATTCAAAAATCTGTTGAAGATTTCAGTGAGGGTTGCTCTGACGATGATACCTGCCAATTCTGGGGAAGATTGGACAAAAATTGTAGGAGAAGTAGCAAAGAAACGTGTTTCCTAAATCTTTATTGTACAAAAAAATCCAATATGGCGGCCATTATAGGTTATTGAGGCTTTTTTGTTCCTCATGAGAAATAAGGCATATATAATGAATTTCAGAATTTTGGGACAAATGGGATGCGAATGGCATCACTTTGTAAATGGAAAATTGGGGCTTGGCCGTAGCGCCACCTATGGATAATGGTGCGTCATTTGTGGTGTGGTAGTTACTCCTGGCCTATACTATCGGAAACACACTAGATCTAGTGATAACAACTGGACTAAATATCAATAATATTTCAATAACTGATCTACCCCTCTCAGACCATCATTATATACTTTTTAATGTGGAAATTATCCTAACAAAAACCAAAAAAGAATTCTTAGTCCATAGAAGATATTTAGACGATACAGCTATGATGACATTTTCTGAACAATTTGCTCTACATGAGCCGACTTACCATGATTGCTCTCTGAATGAAATGGTAGAGAACCTCAATTATGCACTATTATCTGTGTTAGACTCTGTTGCACCACTGAAAACCAAAAAGAAGTGCACAAGCAGAACCTCCCCATGGCTGAGAAATAAAAATGTTAGTGAAACGAAAAGAAAATGCCGTGCAGCAGAGAGAAAATGGAGGAAAACAAAGATCACTATCCACTACAATATCTACAAAGATACACTAACCACCTTTAACAAAACCATCCGTCTAGCAAGGAGAGAATATTTCTCCAACATTATTACAGAAAATGCCAGAAATTCCAGAGTTCTTTTCTCCACCATTGACCAGCTGCTAAACACTGTCCCTGCCCCACCTCCATCCTCAGCAGTTAAATGTGAAGAGCTTGCTTTGTTCTTCAAGAACAAAATAACTTTGATTAGAGCGAGTATTATTAATAGTGGGGTCGAAACTGACATCAGTAGATTCTGCAACATAACCATGAGCACATTTACCTGTATCACACTTAGTGAACTTTCCAAAATTGTCAGCGAATCTAACTCCACAACCTCAGATATTGATCCTATACCCACAACATTCTTTAAGCGAGTGTTTGATAGTGTCTCAGGTCCGGTGCTAGAGATTATAAACACATCCCTTAGAACTGGCGTCTTCCCAGATGCCTTCAAAACAGCTGTTGTAAAGCCCCTATTAAAGAAACCCAAATTGGATAACAGTCTACTTGCAAATTACAGACCAATATCAAACCTCCCATTTATTAGTAAAGTACTGGAAAAGATAGTTTTAGTCCAATTAAATTATTTTCTTGAAGAAAATAACATCCTGGAAGTCTCGCAGTCAGGTTTCAGGAAATATCACAGTACTGAAACTGCTCTCACCAAAATAATTAGCGACCTCAGACTAAACTCTGATGCAAATAAAGTCTCTATCCTTATCCTGTTAGATCTCAGTGCAGCATTTGATACAATTGATCACGACATCCTAATCAATAGACTGGAAAAGCTTATTGGGTTCACGGATAGTGTATTGAACTGGCTGAAATCATATATCACAGGAAGGAAGTTTTATGTTAGTTTAGGTGACCATAGGTCCAAGAAACATCAGAACTGCTACGGGGTTGCTCAAGGAAGCTGCTTAGGTCCATTACTTTTTTCTCTTTATATGTTACCACTCGGCGACATAATCAGAAAACATAACATAGATTTCCATAGCTATGCGGATGACACACAACTATATATATCCACTGAACCCAACGATGCAACGGCCATCAATTCCATTACAAACTGCCTGTTGGCAATAAACAAATGGATGAATGATAACTTTCTTAAATTAAATGAAGACAAAACCGAAGTCCTACTATGTGGCCCCAAATCCAAAAGAGAGATGCTTATTAAGAATCTTGGAGGCTTAACCCCCTGTCTTAAACCAGAGGTGACGAGTCTCTGCGTAATCCTGGACTCAGATTTGAATTTCAACTCTCACATTAATAAAGTGACCAAAACAGCTTTCTTTCACCTGAGGAATATAGCAAAGGTACGACCATTCATAAACCAAAATGATGCAGAGAAGTTAATTCATGCTTTTATATCCAGCCGGCTGGACTACTGTAACGCACTTTTCACTGGTCTTCCCAAGAAAACCACTGAAAGACTACAGCTCATTCAAAATTCTGCAGCTAGATTATTAACCAAAACTAAAAGGAGAAAACACATTAGTCCTGTCCTAGCTACTTTACACTGGCTCCCTGTTACCTTCAGAATTGACTTTAAGGTCCTTTTTCTCACATACAAAGCTCTACACGGACAAGGACCTAGCTACATTGCTAACTCCTTTATAAACTACACACCAGCTAGAACACTGCGATCATCAAATGCAGGCCTATTAGAGGTCACCAGAAGCAGTCATAAGAAGATTGGTGATTCGGCCTTTGTCAATTACGCCCCAAAACTATGGAACAAATTACCCATAAATATTAGGGAAGCTAACACTCTAGACATTTTTAAAAGACAGCTTAAAACCTACCTTTTTACCGAAGCATTTAAGTAATTTTATCTCAAAAGGGTTTTCCTACTTTTTAAAGTTGTTTTCTCTCTTGAACAGAGATCTTATTGGGATTTTTATTATTGTTTGAATTATTTATCACTTGTATTATTGTTTTTATTGATTTTATGTAAAGCACCTTGAGCTACAATTCTTGTATGAAATGTGCTATATAAATAAAGTCTTACTTACTTACTTACTTACTATCAATGTTTCAGGATTTTGAGAACATTTTCTAAAATGCATTACCATCAAGATCCACAAGGGCCTTCACTTCAAGCCAAGGAATGAGTGGGGGCTTGGTCAGCCCACAATTGCCTGAAATGTTGTGTATGCGTCTCGCCAAGCCCGCGCGTGTGTCAAGGGAAAGGCTGAGTGTGTGAGAATGTGGAGCACGCGCGCGCTGAAGAGCAGGGGAGACATTTCATTGAAATTTTCGTTAGCAATTAGCCAAGCATGCATGTTTCAAATATTCACATGAAATCGACTTTTCATGTTACAGTCAACTTTTCCTCAGATTTGTGTACTAAACATTCTCAAGAGTCTTCATATGAACTTGTGATTGAATCAAAGTATCAGTTTTTGACCGGCGGATGTGTAAAGCATTATTTTAGCGTTAGCGATAAATTCGATTTGCTTTATATCAATCATTTTTTGAGATATGAAGTTGCCTTTGCACATGGTAACATGTTGTAGTGTCGTCCACCGATATACCAAGTTTAGTGTTGATATCTCAAGGATTTGCTGAGATTTGACCCAACTTCCTGTTTGGTTACTTTTTTACTGATTTTGATTGGCTGTGCCGGACAAACGGTTTAGAAAATCAAAACGCCATGGGATAAATTTTGTGAGGCTTGGTCTGAAGATCATCTCTGGTCATTTTGAAGAAGATATGACAAAAATTGTAGGAGGAGTAGGCTTTCAAAGGTTTTTGATACAACCGGAAATAGCGGAAAATCTATATAACCGGAAATTGACGTCAAAGGGTGCGTTGAACTCGTCTTGATCCAGGGAATCCAATGGTACCTCATCTTTGAAAATAAGTCATACGGTTCAAAAGTTGCGTGTGTAAACACAAGTCCAACTTTGACCCATTGGTGGCGCTAGAGTGGTCTGATGGGATACATGAAACTTGGTGTAGGTATAGAAGGAACTGTCCTTAATGAGTGTGCCAAATTTAACAAAAAGTTATCCAAGGGTTCTAGGGGCTGCCATTGACTCCCATGGAACTAGAATAATAATAATAAATATAACTGCAAGCAGCAATGGCGGATTCCTCCAAACATTGCAAACCACTGAAAAATGTATATTCTTTACAAATTGTCACTGTAAAATTCCATGCTGCAGACTTACCAATGGGATACCAAATCTGAAATGCAATACCATCAAGATCCACAAGGGCTTTTATTTCAAGCCAAAGAGTGAAGGGAGGGGGCTTGGTGAGCCTACCCATTCCAGAAAGCCTTGTATCTTTGTGTATCAGGGTGTGGCCTGTAGCGTCACTTATGGGTGATATTGGGCCATTTGTGGTGTGGTAGTTACTCTTGGCCTATACTATCAATGTTTCAGGATTTTGAGAACTTTTTACCATTGCATACAAAATCGGAAATGCAATACCATCAAGATCCACATGGGCCTTTGCTAAAGACCAAGCAATGAGTGGGGGCTTGGTCAACCCACAATTGCCTGAAATGTTGTGTATGCGTCTCGCCAAGCTTGCGCGTGTGTCAAGGGAAAGGCTGAGTGTGTGAGAATGTGGAGCGTGGGCGCTGAGGAGCAGGGGAGACATTTCATTGGAAATTTCCTTAACAATTAGCCAAGCATGCATTTTTCAAATATTCACCAAAATTCAACTTTTCATCTTACAGTCAACTTTTTCTGAGATTTGTGTACTAAACATTCTCAAGAGTTTTCATGAACTAAAGGCAAACAAATCAACAGTTATTGGCCAAAACACATTTTTGGTTCCTGCGGCCACGCCGATCACATGACACCAAATTGATTGGACATCCTCAGAAGAGGGTTCCGAGTCATCCTACCAAGTTTGGTGTTGATATTTCAAAGATTTGCTGAGATTTGATCCAACTTCCTGTTTGGTTGCTTTGTTGACGATTTTGATTGGCTGTACCGGACAAACGGTTTTGAAATTCAAAAATCTGTTGAAGAATTCAGTGAGGGTTGCTCTGACGATGATACCTGCCAATTCTGGGGAAGAATGGACAAAAATTGTCGGAGAAGTAGCGAAAAAACGTGTTTCCTAAATCTTTATTGTACAAAAAAATCCAATATGGCGGCCGTTATAGGTTATTGAGGCTTTTTTGTTCCTCATGAGAAATAAGGCATATGTAATGAATTTCAGAATTTTGGGACAAATGGGATGCGAATGGCATCACTTTGTAAATGAACAATTGGGGCTTGGCCGTAGCGCCACCTATGGATAATGGTGCGTCATTTGTGGTGTGGTAGTTACTCCTGGCCTATACTATCAATGTTTCAGGATTTTGAGAACTTTTTACCATTGCATACAAAATCGGAAATGCAATACCATCAAGATCCACATGGGCCTTTGCTAAAGACCAAGCAATGAGTGGGGGCTTTGTCAGCCCACAATTGCCTGAAATGTTGTGTATGCGTCTCGTCAAGCTTGCGCGTGTGTCAAGGGAAAGGCTGAGTGTGTGAGAATGTGGAGCGCGCGCGCTGAGGAGCAGGGAAGACATTTCATTGGAAATTTCCTTTCCATGCATTTTTCAAATATTCACCAAATTTCTACTTTTAATGTTACAGTCAACTTTTTCTCAGATTTGTGTACTAAACATTCTCAATAGTCTTTATGAACATGTGATTGAATCAGAGTTTTTTGACTGGCGGATGTGTAAAGCATTATTTTAGCGTTAGATAGAAAAAAATTAGATTTCCTTTATTTCAATCATTTTTTAAGATATTAATTTGCCTTCTCACATGCGAACATGATGTAGTGTCTTTCACGTGACACACCAAGTTTGGTGTTGATATTTCAAAGAGTTGCTGAGATTTGATCCAACTTCCTGTTTGGTTGCTTTGTTGACGATTTTGATTGGCTGTACCAGACAAACGGTTTCGAAATTCAAAAATCTGTTGAAGAATTCAGTGAGGGTTGCTCTGACGATGATACCTGCCACTTCTGGGGAAGAATGGACAAAAATTGTCGGAGAAGTAGCGAAAAAACGTGTTTCCTAAATCTTTATTGTACAAAAAAATCCAATATGGCGGCCGTTATAGGTTATTGAGGCTTTTTTGTTCTTCATGAGAAATAAGGCATATCTAATGAATTTCAGAATTTTGGGACAAATGGGATGCGAATGGCATCACTTTGTAAATGGAAAATTGGGGCTTGGCCGTAGCGCCACCTATGGATAATGGTGCGTCATTTGTGGTGTGGTAGTTACTCCTGGCCTATACTATCAATGTTTCAGGATTTTGAGAACTTTTTCTAAAATGCATTACCATCAAGATCCACAAGGGCCTTCACTTCAAGCCAAGGAATGAGTGGGGGCTTGGTCAGACCACAATTGCCTGAAATGTTGTGTATGCGTCTCGCCAAGCCCGCGCGTGTGTCAAGGGAAAGGCTGAGTGTGTGAGAATGTGGAGCACGCGCGCGCTGAAGAGCAGGGGAGACATTTCATTGAAATTTTCGTTAGCAATTAGCCAAGCATGCATGTTTCAAATATTCACATGAAATCGACTTTTCATGTTACAGTCAACTTTTCCTCAGATTTGTGTACTAAACATTCTCAAGAGTCTTCATATGAACTTGTGATTGAATCAAAGTATCAGTTTTTGACCGGCGGATGTGTAAAGCATTATTTTAGCGTTAGCGATAAATTCGATTTGCTTTATATCAATCATTTTTTGAGATATGAAGTTGCCTTTGCACATGGTAACATGTTGTAGTGTCGTCCACCGATATACCAAGTTTAGTGTTGATATCTCAAGGATTTGCTGAGATTTGACCCAACTTCCTGTTTGGTTACTTTTTGCTGATTTTGATTGGCTGTGCCGGACAAACGGTTTAGAAAATCAAAACGCCATGGGATAACTTTTGTGAGACTTGGTCTGAAGATCATCTCTGGTCATTTTGAAGAAGATATGACAAAAATTGTAGGAGGAGTAGGCTTTCAAAGGTTTTTGATACAACCGGAAATAGCGGAAAATCTATATAACCGGAAATTGACGTCAAAGGGTGCGTTGAACTCGTCTTGATCCAGGGAATCCAATGGTACCTCATCTTTGAAAATAAGTCATACGGTTCAAAAGTTGCGTGTGTAAACACAAGTCCAACTTTGACCCATTGGTGGCGCTAGAGTGGTCTGATGGGATACATGAAACTTGGTGTAGGTATAGAAGGAACTGTCCTTAATGAGTGTGCCAAATTTAACAAAAAGTTATCCAAGGGTTCTAGGGGCTGCCATTGACTCCCATGGAACTAGAATAATAATAATAAATATAACTGCAAGCAGCAATGGCGGATTCCTCCAAACATTGCAAACCACTGAAAAATTTATATTCTTCACAAATTGTCACTGTAAAAATCCATGCTGCAGACTTACCAATGGGATACCAAATCTGAAATGCAATACCATCAAGATCCACAAGGGCTTTTATTTCAAGCCAAGGAGTGAAGGGAGGGGGCTTGGTGAGCCTACCCATTCCAGAAAGCCTTGTATCTTTGTGTACCAGGGCGTGGCCTGTAGCGTCACTTATGGGTGATATTGGGCCATTTGTGGTGTGGTAGTTACTCTTGGCCTATACTATCAATGTTTCAGGATTTTGAGAACTTTTTACCATTGCATACAAAATCGGAAATGCAATACCATCAAGATCCACATGGTCCTTTGCTAAAGACCAAGCAATGAGTGGGGCTTGGTCAGCCCACAATTGCCTGAAATGTTGTGTATGCGTCTCGCCAAGCTTGTGCGTGTGTCAAGGGAAAGGCTGAGTGTGTGAGAATGTGGAGCGCGCGTGCTGAGGAGCAGGGGAGACATTTCATTGGAAATTTCCTTAACAATTAGCCAAGCATGCATTTTTCAAATATTCACCTAAATTCAACTTTTCATCTTACAGTCAACTTTTTCTGAGATTTGTGTACTAAACATTCTCAAAAGTCTTCATGAACTTGTGATTGAATCAGAGTTTTTTGACTGGCGGATGTGTAAAGCATTATTTTAGCGTTAGAAATAAATTTGATTTCCTTCATTTCAATCATTTTTGAAGATATTAATTTGCCTTCCTACATGGGAACATGACGTAGTGTCTTTAACGTGACACACCAAGTTTGGTGTTGATATTTCAAAGATTTGCTGAGATTTGATCCAACTTCCTGTTTGGTTGCTTTGTTGACGATTTTCATTGGCTGTACCGGACAAACGGTTTTGAAATTCAGAAATCTGTTGAAGAGTTCAGTGAGGGTTGCTCTGACGATGATACCTGCCAATTCTGGGGAAGATTGGACAAGAATTGTAGGAGAAGTAGCGAAAAAACGTGTTTCCTAAATCTTTATTGTACAAAAAAATCCAATATGGCGGCCGTTATAGGTTATTGAGGCTTTTTTGTTCCTCATGAGAAATAAGGCATATCTAATGAATTTCAGAATTTTGGGACAAATGGGATGCAAATGGCATCACTTTGTAAATGGAAAATTGGGGCTTGGCCGTAGCGCCACCTATGGATAATGGTGCGTCATTTGTGGTGTGGTAGTTACTCCTGGCCTATACTATCAATGTTTCAGGATTTTGAGAACTTTTTACCATTGCATACAAAATCGGAAATGCAATACCATCAAGATCCACATGGGCCTTTGCTAAAGACCAAGCAATGAGTGGGGCTTGGTCAGCCCACAATTGCCTGAAATGTTGTGTATGCGTCTCGTCAAGCTTGCGCGTGTGTCAGGGAAAGGCTGAGTGTGTGAGAATGTGGAGCGCGCGCGCTGAGGAGCAGGGGAGACATTTCATTGGAAATTTCCTTAACAATTAGCCAAGCAAGCATTTTTCAAATATTCACCTAAATTCAACTTTTCATCTTACAGTCAACTTTTTCTGAGATTTGTGTACTAAACATTCTCAAGAGTCTTCATGAACTTGTGATTGAATCAGAGTTTTTTGACTGCCGTATGTGTAAAGCATTATTTTAGCGTTAGAAATAAATTAGATTTCCTTTATTTCAATCATTTTTTAAGATATTAATTTGCCTTCTCACATGGGAACATGACGTAGTGTCTTTCACGTGACACACCAAGTTTGGTGTTGATATTTCAAAGATTTGCTGAGATTTGATCCAACTTCCTGTTTGGTTGCTCTGTTGACGATTTTGATTGGCTGTACCGGACAAACGGTTTTGAAATTCAAAAATCTGTTGAAGATTTCAGTGAGGGTTAATCTGACGATGATACCTGGCAATTCTGGGGAAGATTGGACAAAAATTGTAATAGAAGTAGCGAAAAAACGTGTTTCCTAAATCTTTATTGTACAAAAAAATCCAATATGGCGGCCGTTATAGGTTATTGAGGCTTTTTTGTTCCTCGTGAGAAATAAGGCATATCTAATTGAATTTCATAATTTTGGGACAAATGGGATGAGAATGGCATCACTTTGTAAATAGACAATTGGGGCTTGGCCGTAGCGCCACCTATGGATAATGGTGCGTCATTTGTGGTGTGGTAGTTACTCCTGGCCAATACTATCAATGTTTCAGGATTTTGAGAACTTTTTCTAAAATGCATTACCATCAAGATCCACAAGGGCCTTCACTTCAAGCCAAGGAATGAGTGGGGGCTTTGTCAGCCCACAATTGCCTGAAATGTTGTGTATGCGTCTCGCCAAGCCCGCGTGTGTGTCAAGGGAAAGGCTGAGTGTGTGAGAATGTGGAGCACGCGCGCGCTGAAGAGCAGGGGAGACATTTCATTGAAAATTTCGTTAGCAATTAGCCAAGCATGCATTTTTCAAATATTCACCACAAATCGACTTTTCATGTTACAGTCAACTTTTCCTCAGATTTGTGTACTAAACATTCTCAAGAGTCTTCATATGAACTTGTGATTGAATCAAAGTATCAGTTTTTGACCGGCGGATGTGTAAAGCATTATTTTTGCGTTAGCGATAAATTCAATTTGCTTTAAATCAACCATTTCTGGAGATATGAAATAGCCTTTGCACATGGTAACATGTTGTAGTGTCTTCCTTGTGACATACCAAGTTACGTGTTGATATCTCAAAGATTTGCTGAGATTTGACCCAAGTTCCTGTTTGGTTACTTTTTTGCTGATTTTGATTGGCTGTGCCGGACAAACGGTTTAGAAAATCAAAACGCCATGGGATAACTTTTGTGAGGCTTGGTCTGAAGATCATCTCTGGTCATTTTGAAGAAGATATGACAAAAATTGTAGGAGGAGTAGGCTTTCAAAGGTTTTTGATACAACCGGAAATAGCGGAAAATCTATATAACCGGAAATTGACGTCATATGGTGCGTTGAACTCGTCTTGATCCAGGGAATCCAATGGTACCTCATTTTTGAAAATCAGTCATACGGTTCAAAAGTTGCGTGTGTAAACACAAGTCCAACTTTGACCCATTGGTGGCGCTAGAGTGGTCTGATGGGATACATGAAACTTGGTGTAGGTATAGAAGGAACTGTCCTTAATGAGTGTGCCAAATTTGTCAAAAAGTTATCCAAGGGGTCTAGGGGCTGCCATTGACTCCCATGGAACTAGAATAATAATAATAATAATAATAAAACTAACAATAACAATAGGTTTCCTCCTTACGGAGGAATCCTAAATATAACTGCAAGCAGCAATGGCGGATTCCTCCAAACATTGCAAACCACTGAAAAATGTATATTCTTTACAAATAGTCACTGTAAAATTCCATGCCGCAGACTTACCAATGGGATACCAAATATGAAATGCAATACCATCAAGATCCACAAGGGCTTTTATTTCAAGCCAAGGAGTGAAGGGAGGGGGCTTGGTTGAGCCTACCCATTCCAGAAAGCCTTGTATCTTTGTGTATCAGGGTGTGGCCTGTAGCGTCACTTATGGGTGATATTGGGCCATTTGTGGTGTGGTAGTTACTCTTGGCCTATACTATCAATGTTTCAGGATTTTGAGAACTTTTTACCGTTGCATACAAAATCGGAAATGCAATACCATCAAGATCCACATGGGCCTTTGCTAAAGACCAAGCAATGAGTGGGGGCTTGGTCAGCCCACAATTGCCTGAAATGTTGTGTATGCGTCTCGTCAAGCTTGCGCGTGTGTCAAGGGAAAGGCTGAGTGTGTGAGAATGTGGAGCGCGCGCGCTGAGGAGCAGGGGAGACATTTCATTGGAAATTTCCTTAACAAGCCAAGCATGCATTTTTCAAATATTCACCAAATTTCAACTTTTCATGTTACAGTCAACTTTTTCTGAGATTTGTGTACTAAACATTCTCAAGAGTCTTTATGAACATGTGATTGAATCAGAGTTTTTTGACTGGTGGATGTGTAAAGCATTATTTTAGCGTTAGATAGAAATAAATTAGATTTCCTTTATTTCAATCATTTTTTAAGATATTAATTTGCCTTCTCACATGGGAACATGATGTAGTGTCTTTCACGTGACACACCAAGTTTGGTGGTGATATTTCAAAGATTTGCTGAGATTTGATCCAACTTCCTGTTTGGTTGCTTTGTTGACGATTTTGATTGGCTGTACCGGACAAACGGTTTTGAAATTCAAAAATCTGTTGAAGAATTCAGTGAGGGTTGCTCTGACGATGATACCTGCCAATTCTGGGGAAGATTGGACAAAAATTGTAGGAGAAGTAGCGAAAAAACGTGTTTCCTAAATCTTTATTGTACAAAAAAATCCAATATGGCGGCCGTTATAGGTTATTGAGGATTTTTTGTTCCTCATGAGAAATAAGGCATATCTAATGAATTTCAGAATTTTGGGACAAAATGGATGCGAATGGCATCACTTTGTAAATGGACAATTGGGGCTTGGCCGTAGCGCCACCTATGGATAATGGTGTGTCATTTGTGGTGTGGTAGTTACTCCTGGCCTATACTATCAATGTTTCAGGATTTTGAGAACTTTTTCTAAAATGCATTACCATCAAGATCCACAAGGGCCTTCACTTCAAGCCAAGGAATGAGTGGGGGCTTGGTCAGCCCACAATTGCCTGAAATGTTGTGTATGCGTCTCGCCAAGCCCGCGCGTGTGTCAAGGGAAAGACTGAGTGTGTGAGAATGTGGAGCTCGCGCGCGCTGAAGAGCAGGGGAGACATTTCATTGAAAATTTCGTTAGCAATTAGCCAAGCATGCATGTTTCAAATATTCACATAAAATCGACTTTTCATGTTACAGTCAACTTTTCCTCAGATTTGTGTACTAAACATTCTCAAGAGTCTTCATATGAACTTGTGATTGAATCAAAGTATCAGTTTTTGACCGGCGGATGTGTAAAGCATTATTTTAGCGTTAGCGATAAATTCGATTTGCTTTATATCAATCATTTTTTGAGATATGAAGTTGCCTTTGCACATGGTAACATGTTGTAGTGTCTTTCTTGTGACATATCAAGTTACGTGTTGATATCTCAAAGATTTGCTGAGATTTGACCCAAGTTCCTGTTTGGTTGCTTTTTTGCTGAATTTGATTGGCTGTGCCGGACAAACGGTTTAGAAAATCAAAACGCCATGGGATAACTTTTGTGAGGCTTGGTCTGAAGATCATCTATGGTCATTTTGAAGAAGATATGACAAAAATTGTAGGAGGAGTAGGCTTTCAAAGGTTTCTGATAAAACCGGAAATGGTGGAAAATCTATATAACCGGAAATTGACGTCATAGGGTGCGTTGAACTCGTCTTGATCCAGGGAATCCAACGGTACCTCATTTTTGAAAATAAGTCATACGGTTCAAAAGTTGCGTGTGTAAACACAAGTCCAACTTTGACCCATTGGTGGCGCTAGAGTGGTCTGATGGGATACATGAAACTTGGTGTAGGTATAGAAGGAACTGTCCTTAATGAGTGTGCCAAATTTAACAAAAAGTTATCCAAGGGTTCTAGGGGCTGCCATTGACTCCCATGGAACTAGAATAATAATAATAAATATAGCTGCAAGCAGCAATGGCGGATTCCTCCTAAGATTGCGAACCATTGAAAAATGTATATTCTTCACAAATTGTCACTGTATAGAAAAATCCATGCTGTAGACTTACCAATGGGATACCAAATCTGAAATGCAATACCATCAAGATCCACAAGGGCTTTTATTTCAAGCCAAGGAGTGAAGGGAGGGGGCTTGGTGAGCTAGACCCCGAAGCCATTTGTTTTGAGAATAATGGCTGGCTGATGAAGTTATTGGCTGGCTAGCCAGCTCAGCCAAAACCTAAATGGCTGCTGCAGCCGCCAAAATGTTAATAGCTACAAATGCCTGAAGCTGCCACTTCATGTCTACAGATGTTTATGTTATACTGATTTACTAGATCTCAATATTTCCAAGTTTTAAAAGAGTACAAAAATATCGACAAAACCCTAGTCCTGACAAAACGGCATTCTTACTTCCAAAAACGGAAGATCTAACAAACGTCTGAGTATGCAACATAGAAATTAAGAAAGTATGTGAGAACAACACAATTACCTTTTCTAGTTGTTTCCGCCATTTCAGCTCAGCGTGAGAGAAAAACGCATTGCTTCTTTTACTGTCTATGTCTATGATCATCACTATCGGAAAACGCACAATTTTAATTGGTCATCAATTCACTGTGAGTCCTGTGTATCATAGCAACGAGCACAAGACTGTGGCGAATCCGGTGTGCAAAATTGATTTAGTTTATCATTGATTTTTTGTGTGTGTATGTCTCTATGTGATAGATATAATTATTGTTTGACGCAAATAATTTCATCTTGCTAAGCCAAAAAATATCAGATGGTGGCTCAATTTGGCTTACAAAATATTAGCTGGCTTTGGCTGAAACTCAAATGGCACCGCTTGGTGGCACTTGGCGTCGGCTTCAGGGTCTATGGTGAGCCTACCCATTCCAGAAAGCCTTGTATCTTTGTGCATCAGGGTGTGGCCTGTAGCGTCAACTATTGGTGATATTGGGCCATTTGTGGTGTGGTAGTTACTCTTGGCCTATACTATCAATGTTTTAGGGTTTTGAGAACTTTTTACCATTGCATACAAAATCGGAAATGCAATACCATCAAGATCCACATGGGCCTTTGCTAAAGACCAAGCAATGAGTGGGGGCTTGGTCAGCCCACAATTGCCTGAAATGTTGTGTATGCGTCTCGCTAAGCTTGCGCGTGTGTCAAGGGAAAGGCTGAGTGTGTGAGAATGTGGAGCGCGCGCACTGAGGAGCAGGGGAGACATTTAATTAGAAATTTTCTTAACAATTAGCCAAGCATGCATTTTTCAAATATTCACCAAAATTCAACTTTTCACCTTACAGTCAACTTTTTCTGAGATTTGTGTACTAAACATTCTCAAGAGTCTTCATGAACTTGTGATTGTATCAGAGTATCAGTTTTGCACCGGGGAATGTGTAAAGCATTATTTTAGCGTTAGAAATAAATTAGATTTCCTTTATTTCAATCATTTTTGAAGATATTAATTTGCCTTCTCACATGGGAACATGATGTAGTGTCTTTCACGTGACACACCAAGTTTGGTGGTGATATTTCAAAGATTTGCTGAGATTTGATCCAACTTCCTGTTTGGTTGCTTTGTTGACGATTTTGATTGGCTGTACCGGACAAACGGTTTTGAAATTCAAAAATCTGTTGAAGAATTCAGTGAGGGTTGCTCTGACGATGATACCTGCCAATTCTGGGGAAGATTGGACAAAAATTGTAGGAGAAGTAGCAAAAAAACGTGTTTCCTAAATCTTTATTGTACAAAAAAATCCAATATGGCGGCCGTTATAGGTTATTGAGGCTTTTTTGTTCCTCATGAGACACAAGGTATATCTAATGAATTTCAGAATTTTGGGACAAATGGGATGCGAATGGCATCACTTTGTAAATGGAAAATTGGGGCTTGGCCGTAGCGCCACCTATGGATAATGGTGCGTCATTTGTGGTGTGGTAGTTACTCCTGGCCTATACTATCAATGTTTCAGGATTTTGAGAACTTTTTCTAAAATGCATTACTATCAAGATCCACAAGGGCCTTCACTTCAAGCCAAGGAATGAGTGGGGGCTTGGTCAGTCCACAATTTCCTGAAATTTTGTGTATGCGTCTCGCCAAGCCCGCGCGTGTGTCAAGGGAAAGGCTGAGTGTGTGAGAATGTGGAGCACGCGCGCGCTGAAGAGCAGGGGAGACATTTCATTGAAAATTTCGTTAGCAATTTGAAAAGCATGCGTGTTTCAAATATTCACCACAAATCGACTTTTCATGTTACAGTCAACTTTTCCTCAGATTTGTGTACTAAACATTCTCAAGAGTCTTCATATGAACTTGTGATTGAATCAAAGTATCAGTTTTTGACCGGCGGATGTGTAAAGCATTATTTTAGCGTTAGCGATAAATTCGATTTGCTTTATATCAATCATTTTTTGAGATATGAAGTTGCCT
Organism: Osmerus mordax; assembly: GCF_038355195.1. NCBI lineage: Eukaryota > Metazoa > Chordata > Actinopteri > Osmeriformes > Osmeridae > Osmerus > Osmerus mordax. The sequence continues at coordinate 10,769,915 of NC_090052.1, forward strand.
TTGCACATGGTAACATGTTGTAGTGTCGTCCACCGATATACCAAGTTTAGTGTTGATATCTCAAAGATTTGCTGAGATTTGACCCAAGTTCCTGTTTGGTTACTTTTTTGCTGATTTTGATTGGCTGTGCCGGACAAACGGTTTAGAAAATCAAAACGCCATGGGATAACTTTTGTGAGGCTTGGTCTGAAGATCATCTCTGGTCATTTTGAAGAAGATATGACAAAAATTGTAGGAGGAGTAGGCTTTCAAAGGTTTTTGATACAACCGGAAATAGCGGAAAATCTATATAACCGGAAATTTACGTCATAGGGTGCGTTGAACTCGTCTTGATCCAGGGAATCCAATGGTACCTAATTTTTGAAAATAAGGCATACGGTTCAAAAGTTGCGTGTGTAAACACAAGTCCAACTTTGACCCATTGGTGGCGCTAGAGTGGTCTGATGGGATACATGAAACTTGGTGTAGGTATAGAAGGAACTGTCCTTAATGAGTGTGCCAAATTTCACAAAAAGTTATCCAAGGGTTCTAGGGGCTGCCATTGACTCCCATGGAACTAGAATAATAATAATAATAATAATAATAATAATAAAACTAACAATAACAATAGGTTTCCTCCTTACGGAGGAATCCTAATAAATATAACTGCAAGCAGCAATGGCGGATTCCTCCAAACATTGCAAACCACTGAAAAATGTATATTCTTTACAAATAGTCACTGTAAAATTCCATGCCGCAGACTTACCAATGGGATACCAAATATGAAATGCAATACCATCAAGATCCACAAGGGCTTTTATTTAAAGCCAAGGAGTGAAGGGAGGGGGCTTGGTTGAGCCTACCCATTCCAGAAAGCCTTGTATCTTTGTGTATCAGGGCGTGGCCTGTAGCGTCACTTATGGGTGATATTGGGCCATTTGTGGTGTGGTAGTTACTCTTGGCCTATACTATAAATGTTTCAGGATTTTGAGAACTTTTACCATTGCATACAAAATCGGAAATGCAATACCATCAAGATCCACATGGGCCTTTGCTAAAGACCAAGCAATGAGTGGGGGCTTGGTCAGCCCACAATTGCCTGAAATGTTGTGTATGCGTCTCGTCAAGCTTGCGCGTGTGTCAAGGGAAAGGCTGAGTGTGTGAGAATGTGTAGCGCGCGCGCTGAGGAGCAGAGGGAGACGTTTCATTGGAAATTTCCTTAACAATTAGCCAAGCATGCATTTTTCAAATATTCACCAAAATTCAACTTTTCATCTTACAGTCAACTTTTTCTGAGATTTGTGTACTAAACATTCTCAAGAGTTTTCATGAACTAAAGGCAAACAAATCAACAGTTATTGGCCAAAAAACATTTTTGGTTCCTGCGGCCACGCCGATCACATGACACGATCACATGACACCAAATTGATTGGACATCCTCAGAAGACGGTTCCGAGTCATCTTACCAAGTTTGGTGTTGATATTACAAAGATTTGCTGAGATTTGATCCAACTTCCTGTTTGGTTGCTTTGTTGACGATTTTGATTGGCTGTACCGGACAAACGGTTTTGAAATTCAAAAATCTGTTAAAGAATTCAGTGAGGGTTGCTCTGACGATGATACCTGCCAATTCTGGGGAAGATTGGACAAGAATTGTAGGAGAAGTAGCAAAAAAACGTGTTTCCTAAATCTTTATTGTACAAAAACATCCAATATGGCGGCCGTTATAGGTTATTGAGGCTTTTTTGTTCCTCATGAGAAATAAGGCATATCTAATGAATTTCAGAATTTTGGGACAAATGGGATGCGAATGGCATCACTTTGTAAATGGAAAATTGGGGCTTGGCCGTAGCGCCACCTATGGATAATGGTGCGTCATTTGTGGTGTGGTAGTTACTCCTGGCCTATACTATCAATGTTTCAGGATTTTGAGAACTTTTTCTAAAATGCATTACCATCAAGATCCACAAGGGCCTTCACTTCAAGCCAAGGAATGAGTGGGGGCTTGGTCAGCCCACAATTGCCTGAAATGTTGTGTATGCGTCTCGCCAAGCCCGCGCGTGTGTCAAGGGAAAGGCTGAGTGTGTGAGAATGTGGAGCACGCGCGCGCTGAAGAGCAGGGGAGACATTTCATTGAAAATTTCGTTAGCAATTAGCCAAGCATGCATGTTTCAAATATTCACATAAAATCGACTTTTCATGTTACAGTCAACTTTTCCTCAGATTTGTGTACTAAACATTCTCAAGAGTCTTCATATGAACTTGTGATTGAATCAAAGTATCAGTTTTTGACCGGCGGATGTGTAAAGCATTATTTTAGCGTTAGCGATAAATTCGATTTGCTTTATATCAATCATCTTTTGAGATATGAAGTTGCCTTTGCACATGGTAACATGTTGTAGTGTCGTCCACCGATATACCAAGTTTAGTGTTGATATCTCAAAGATTTGCTGAGATTTGACCCAAGTTCCTGTTTGGTTACTTTTTTGCTGATTTTGATTGGTTGTGCCGGACAAACGGTTTAGAAAATCAAAACGCCATGGGATAACTTTTGTGAGGCTTGGTCTGAAGATCATCTATGGTCATTTTGAAGAAGATATGACAATAATTGTAGGAGGAGTAGGCTTTCAAAGGTTTTTGATACAACCGGAAATAGCGGAAAATCTATATAACCGGAAATTGACGTCATATGGTGCGTTGAACTCGTCTTGATCCAGGGAATCCAATGGTACCTCATTTTTGAAAATCAGTCATACGGTTCAAAAGTTGCGTGTGTAAACACAAGTCCAACTTTGACCCATTGGTGGCGCTAGAGTGGTCTGATGGGATACATGAAACTTGGTGTAGGTATAGAAGGAACTGTCCTTAATGAGTGTGCCAAATTTGTCAAAAAGTTATCCAAGGGGTCTAGGGGCTGCCATTGACTCCCATGGAACTAGAATAATAATAATAATAATAATAATAAAACTAACAATAACAATAGGTTTCCTCCTTACGGAGGAATCCTAAATATAACTGCAAGCAGCAATGGCGGATTCCTCCAAACACTGCAAACCACTGAAAAATTTATATTCTTCACAAATTGTCACTGTAAAAATCCATGCTGCAGACTTACCAATGGGATACCAAATCTGAAATGCAATACCATCAAGATCCACAAGGGCTTTTATTTCAAGCCAAGGAGTGAAGGGAGGGGGCTTGGTGAGCCTACCCATTCCAGAAAGCCTTGTATCTTTGTGTACCAGGGCGTGGCCTGTAGCGTCACTTATGGGTGATATTGGGCCATTTGTGGTGTGGTAGTTACTCTTGGCCTATACTATCAATGTTTCAGGATTTTGAGAACTTTTTACCATTGCATACAAAATCGGAAATGCAATACCATCAAGATCCACATGGTCCTTTGCTAAAGACCAAGCAATGAGTGGGGCTTGGTCAGCCCACAATTGCCTGAAATGTTGTGTATGCGTCTCGCCAAGCTTGTGCGTGTGTCAAGGGAAAGGCTGAGTGTGTGAGAATGTGGAGCGCGCGTGCTGAGGAGCAGGGGAGACATTTCATTGGAAATTTCCTTAACAATTAGCCAAGCATGCATTTTTCAAATATTCACCTAAATTCAACTTTTCATCTTACAGTCAACTTTTTCTGAGATTTGTGTACTAAACATTCTCAAAAGTCTTCATGAACTTGTGATTGAATCAGAGTTTTTTGACTGGCGGATGTGTAAAGCATTATTTTAGCGTTAGAAATAAATTAGATTTCCTTCATTTCAATCATTTTTTAAGATATTAATTTGCCTTCCTACATGGGAACATGACGTAGTGTCTTTCACGTGACACACCAAGTTTGGTGTTGATATTTCAAAGATTTGCTGAGATTTGATCCAACTTCCTGTTTGGTTGCTTTGTTGACGATTTTGATTGGCTGTACCGGACAAACGGTTTTGAAATTCAAAAATCTGTTAAAGAATTCAGTGAGGGTTGCTCTGACGATGATACCTGCCAATTCTGGGGAAGATTGGACAAGAATTGTAGGAGAAGTAGCAAAAAAACGTGTTTCCTAAATCTTTATTGTACAAAAACATCCAATATGGCGGCCGTTATAGGTTATTGAGGCTTTTTTGTTCCTCATGAGAAATAAGGCATATCTAATGAATTTCAGAATTTTGGGACAAATGGGATGCGAATGGCATCACTTTGTAAATGGAAAATTGGGGCTTGGCCGTAGCGCCACCTATGGATAATGGTGCGTCATTTGTGGTGTGGTAGTTACTCCTGGCCTATACTATCAATGTTTCAGGATTTTGAGAACTTTTTCTAAAATGCATTACCATCAAGATCCACAAGGGCCTTCACTTCAAGCCAAGGAATGAGTGGGGGCTTGGTCAGCCCACAATTGCCTGAAATGTTGTGTATGCGTCTCGCCAAGCCCGCGCGTGTGTCAAGGGAAAGGCTGAGTGTGTGAGAATGTGGAGCACGAGCGCGCTGAAGAGCAGGGGAGACATTTCATTGAAAATTTCGTTAGCAATTAGCCAAGCATGCATGTTTCAAATATTCACATAAAATCGACTTTTCATGTTACAGTCAACTTTTCCTCAGATTTGTGTACTAAACATTCTCAAGAGTCTTCATATGAACTTGTGATTGAATCAAAGTATCAGTTTTTGACCGGCGGATGTGTAAAGCATTATTTTAGCGTTAGCGATAAATTCGATTTGCTTTATATCAATCATCTTTTGAGATATGAAGTTGCCTTTGCACATGGTAACATGTTGTAGTGTCGTCCACCGATATACCAAGTTTAGTGTTGATATCTCAAAGATTTGCTGAGATTTGACCCAAGTTCCTGTTTGGTTACTTTTTTGCTGATTTTGATTGGTTGTGCCGGACAAACGGTTTAGAAAATCAAAACGCCATGGGATAACTTTTGTGAGGCTTGGTCTGAAGATCATCTATGGTCATTTTGAAGAAGATATGACAATAATTGTAGGAGGAGTAGGCTTTCAAAGGTTTTTGATACAACCGGAAATAGCGGAAAATCTATACAACCGGAAATTGACGTCATAGGGTGCGTTGAACTCGTCTTCATCCAGGGAATCCAATGGTACCTCATTTTTGTAAATCAGTCATACGGTTCAAAAGTTGCGTGTGTAAACACAAGTCCAACTTTGACCCATTGGTGGCGCTAGAGTGGTCTGATGGGATACATGAAACTTGGTGTAGGTATAGAAGGAACTGTCCTTAATGAGTGTGCCAAATTTAACAAAAAGTTATCCAAGGGTTCTAGGGGCTGCCATTGACTCCCATGGAACTAGAATAATAATAATAATAATAATAATAATAAAACTAACAATAACAATAGGTTTCCTCCTTACGGAGGAATCCTAATAATAATAATAAAACTAACAATAACAATAGGTTTCCTCCTTACGGAGGAATCCTAATAAATATAGCTGCAAGCAGCAATGGCGGATTCCTCCAAAACATTGCGAACCATTGAAAAATGTATATTCTTCACAAATTGTCACTGTATAGAAACATCCATGCTGTAGACTTACCAATGGGATACCAAATCTGAAATGCAATACCATCAAGATCCACAAGGGATTTTATTTCAAGCCAAGGAGTGAAGGGAGGGGGCTTGGTGAGCCTACCCATTCCAGAAAGCCTTGTATCTTTGTGTATCAGGGCGTGGCCTGTAGCGTCACTTATGGGTGATATTGGGCCATTTGTGGTGTGGTAGTTACTCTTGGCCTATACTATCAATGTTTCAGGATTTTGAGAACTTTTTACCATTGCATACAAAATCGGAAATGCAATACCACCAAGATCCACATGGGCCTTTGCTAAAGACCAAGCAATGAGTGGGGGCTTGGTCAGCCCACAATTGCCTGAAATGTTGTGTATGCGTCTCGCCTAGCTTGCGCGTGTGTCAAGGGAAAGGCTGAGTGTGTGAGAATGTGGAGCGCGCGCGCTGAGAAGCAGAGGGAGACATGACATTGGAAATTTCATTAGCAATTAGTCAAGCATGCATGTTTCAAATATTCCCCAAAATTAAACTTTTCATGTTACAGTCAACTTTTTCAGAGATTTGTGTACTAAACATTCTCAAGAGTCTTTATGAACATGTGATTGAATCAGAGTTTTTTGACTGGCGGATGTGTAAAGCATTATTTTAGCGTTAGAAATGAATTAGATTTCCTTTATTTCAATCCTTTTTTAAGATATTAATTTGCCTTCTCACATGGGAACATGATGTAGTGTTTTTCACGTGACACACCAAGTTTGGTGGTGATATTTCAAAGATTTGCTGAGATTTGATCCAACTTCCTGTTTGGTTGCTTTGTTAACGATTCTGATTGGCTGTACCGGACAAACGCTTTTGAAATTCAAAAATCTGTTGAAGAATTCAGTCAGGGTTGCTCTGACGATGATACCTGCCAATTCTGGGGAAGATTGGACAAAAATTGTAGGAGAAGTAGCAAAAAAACGTGTTTCCTAAATCTTTATTGTCCCAAAAAATCCAATATGGCGGCCGTTATAGGTTATTGAGGCTTTTTTGTTCCTCATGAGAAATAAGGCATATCTAATGAATTTCAGAATTTTGGGACAAATGGGATGCGAATGGCATCACTTTGTAAATGGAAAATTGGGGCTTGGCCGTAGCGCCACCTTTGGATAATGGTGCGTCATTTGTGGTGTGGTAGTTACTCCTGGCCTATACTATCAATGTTTCAGGATTTTGAGAACTTTTTCTAAAATGCATTACCATCAAGATCCACAAGGGATGAGCCAAGGAATGAGTGGGGGCTTGGTCAGCCCACAATTGCCTGAAATGTTGTGTATGCGTCTCGCCAAGCCCGCGCGCGTGTCAAGGGAAAGGCTGAGTGTGTGAGAATGTGGAGCACGCGCGCGCTGAAGAGCAGGGGAGACATTTCATTGAAATTTTCGTTAGCAATTAGCCAAGCATGCATGTTTCAAATATTCACATGAAATCGACTTTTCATGTTACAGTCAACTTTTCCTCAGATTTGTGTACTAAACATTCTCAAGAGTCTTCATATGAACTTGTGATTGAATCAAAGTATCAGTTTTTGACCGGCGGATGTGTAAAGCATTATTTTAGCGTTAGCGATAAATTCGATTTGCTTTATATCAATCATTTTTTGAGATATGAAGTTGCCTTTGCACATGGTAACATGTTGTAGTGTCGTCTACCGATATACCAAGTTTAGTGTTGATATCTCAAAGATTTGCTGAGATTTGACCCAAGTTCCTGTTTGGTTACTTTTTTGCTGATTTTGATTGGCTGTGCTGGACAAACGGTTTAGAAAATCAAAACGCCATGGGATAACTTTTGTGAGGCTTGGTCTGAAGATCATCTCTGGTCATTTTGAAGAAGAAATGACAAAAAATGTAGGAGGAGTAGGCTTTCAAAGGTTTTTGATACAACCGGAAATAGCGGAAAATCTATATAACCGGAAATTGACGTAATAGGGTGCGTTGAACTCGTCTTGATCCAGGGAATCCAATGGTACCTCATTTTTGAAACCAGTCATACGGTTCAAAAGTTGCGTGTGTAAACACAAGTCCAACTTTGACCCATTGGTGGCGCTAGAGTGGTCTGATGGGATACATGAAACTTGGTGTAGGTATAGAAGGAACTGTCCTTAATGAGTGTGCCAAGTTTAACAAAAATTTATCCAAGGGTTCTAGGGGCTGCCATTGACTCCCATGGAACTAGAATAATAATAATAATAATAATAAAACTAACAATAACAATAGGTTTCCTCCTTACGGAGGAATCCTAATAAATATAGCTGCAAGCAGCAATGGCGGATTCCTCCAAACATTGCAAACCATTGAAAAATGTATATTCTTTACAAATTGTCATTGTAAAATTCCATGCTGCAGACTTACCAATGGGATACCAAATCTGAAATGCAATACCATAAAGATCCACAAGGGCTTTTATTTCAAGCCAAGGAGTGAAGGGAAGGGGCTTGGTGAGCCTACACATTCCAGAAAGCCTTCTATCTTTGTGTATCAGGGCGTGGCCTGTAGCGTCACTTATGGGTGATATTGGGCCATTTGTGGTGTGTTAGTTACTCTTGGCCTATACTATCAATGTTTCAGGATTTTGAGAACTTTTTACCATTGCATACAAAATCGGAAATGCAATACCATCAAGATCCACATGGGCCTTTGCTAAAGACCAAGCAATGAGTGGGGGTTTGGTCAGCCCACAATTGCCTGAAATGTTGTGTATGCGTCTCGCCAAGCTTGCGCGTGTGTCAAGGGAAAGGCTGAGTGTGTGAGAATGTGGAGCGCGCGCGCTGAGGGTCAGGGGAGACATTTCATTGGAAATTTCCTTAACAATTAGCCAAGCATGCATTTTTCAAATATTCACCAAAATTCAACTTTTCATGTTACAGTCAACTTTTTCTGAGATTTGTGTACTAAACATTCTCAAGAGTCTTTATGAACATGTGATTGAATCAGAGTTTTTTGACTGGAGGATGTGTAAAGCATTATTTTAGCGTTAGAAATGAATTAGATTTCCTTTATTTCAATCCTTTTTTAAGATATTAATTTGCCTTCTCACATGGGAACATGATGTAGTGTTTTTCACGTGACACACCAAGTTTGGTGGTGATATTTCAAAGATTTGCTGAGATTTGATCCAACTTCCTGTTTGGTTGCTTTGTTAACGATTCTGATTGGCTGTACCGGACAAACGCTTTTGAAATTCAAAAATCTGTTGAAGAATTCAGTCAGGGTTGCTCTGACGATGATACCTGCCAATTCTGGGGAAGATTGGACAAAAATTGTAGGAGAAGTAGCAAAAAAACGTGTTTCCTAAATCTTTATTGTCCCAAAAAATCCAATATGGCGGCCGTTATAGGTTATTGAGGCTTTTTTGTTCCTCATGAGAAATAAGGCATATCTAATGAATTTCAGAATTTTGGGACAAATGGGATGCGAATGGCATCACTTTGTAAATGGAAAATTGGGGCTTGGCCGTAGCGCCACCTTTGGATAATGGTGCGTCATTTGTGGTGTGGTAGTTACTCCTGGCCTATACTATCAATGTTTCAGGATTTTGAGAACTTTTTCTAAAATGCATTACCATCAAGATCCACAAGGGATGAGCCAAGGAATGAGTGGGGGCTTGGTCAGCCCACAATTGCCTGAAATGTTGTGTATGCGTCTCGCCAAGCCCGCGCGCGTGTCAAGGGAAAGGCTGAGTGTGTGAGAATGTGGAGCACGCGCGCGCTGAAGAGCAGGGGAGACATTTCATTGAAATTTTCGTTAGCAATTAGCCAAGCATGCATGTTTCAAATATTCACATGAAATCGACTTTTCATGTTACAGTCAACTTTTCCTCAGATTTGTGTACCAAACATTCTCAAGAGTCTTCATATGAACTTGTGATTGAATCAAAGTATCAGTTTTTGACCGGCGGATGTGTAAAGCATTATTTTAGCGTTAGCGATAAATTCGATTTGCTTTATATCAATCATTTTTTGAGATATGAAGTTGCCTTTGCACATGGTAACATGTTGTAGTGTCGTCTACCGATATACCAAGTTTAGTGTTGATATCTCAAAGATTTGCTGAGATTTGACCCAAGTTCCTGTTTGGTTACTTTTTTGCTGATTTTGATTGGCTGTGCTGGACAAACGGTTTAGAAAATCAAAACGCCATGGGATAACTTTTGTGAGGCTTGGTCTGAAGATCATCTCTGGTCATTTTGAAGAAGAAATGACAAAAAATGTAGGAGGAGTAGGCTTTCAAAGGTTTTTGATACAACCGGAAATAGCGGAAAATCTATATAACCGGAAATTGACGTAATAGGGTGCGTTGAACTCGTCTTGATCCAGGGAATCCAATGGTACCTCATTTTTGAAACCAGTCATACGGTTCAAAAGTTGCGTGTGTAAACACAAGTCCAACTTTGACCCATTGGTGGCGCTAGAGTGGTCTGATGGGATACATGAAACTTGGTGTAGGTATAGAAGGAACTGTCCTTAATGAGTGTGCCAAGTTTAACAAAAATTTATCCAAGGGTTCTAGGGGCTGCCATTGACTCCCATGGAACTAGAATAATAATAATAATAAATATAACTGCAAGCAGCAATGGCGGATTCCTTCAAACATTGCAAACCACTGAAAAATGTATATTCTTTACAAATTGTCATTGTAAAATTCCATGCTGCAGACTTACCAATGGGATACCAAATCTGAAATGCAATACCATCAAGATCCACAAGGGCTTTTATTTCAAGCCAAGGAGTGAAGGGAGGGGGCTTGGTGAGCCTACCCATTCCAGAAAGCCTTGTATCTTTGTGTATCAGGGTGTGGCCTGTAGCGTCACTTATGGGTGATATTGGGCCATTTGTGGTGTGGTAGTTACTCTTGGCCTATACTATCAATGTTTCAGGATTTTGAGAACTTTTTACCATTGCATACAAAATCGGAAATGCAATACCATCAAGATCCACATGGGCCTTTGCTAAAGACCAAGCAATGAGTGGGGGCTTGGTCAGCCCACAATTGCCTGAAATGTTGTGTATGCGTCTCGCCAAGCTTGCGCGTGTGTCAAGGGAAAGGCTGAGTGTGTGAGAATGTGGAGCGTGGGCGCTGAGGAGCAGGGGAGACATTTCATTGGAAATTTCCTTAACAATTAGCCAAGCATGCATTTTTCAAATATTCACCAAAATTCAACTTTTCATCTTACAGTCAACTTTTTCTGAGATTTGTGTACTAAACATTCTCAAGAGTTTTCATGAACTAAAGGCAAACAAATCAACAGTTATAGGCCAAAACACATTTTTGGTTCCTGCGGCCACGCCGATCACATGACACCAAATTGATTGGACATCCTCAGAAGAGGGTTCCGAGTCATCCTACCAAGTTTGGTGTTGATATTTCAAAGATTTGCTGAGATTTGATCCAACTTCCTGTTTGGTTGCTTTGTTGAAGATTTTGATTGGCTGTACCGGACAAACGGTTTTGAAATTCAAAAATCTGTTGAAGAATTCAGTGAGGGTTGCTCTGACGATGATACCTGCCAATTCTGGGGAAGAATGGACAAAAATTGTCGGAAAAGTAGCGAAAAAACGTGTTTCCTAAATCTTTATTGTACAAAAAAATCCAATATGGCGGCCGTTATAGGTTATTGAGGCTTTTTTGTTCCTCATGAGAAATAAGGCATATCTAATGAATTTCAGAATTTTGGGACAAATGGGATGCGAATGGCATCACTTTGTAAATGAACAATTGGGGCTTGGCCGTAGCGCCACCTATGGATAATGGTGCGTCATTTGTGGTGTGGTAGTTACTCCTGGCCTATACTATCAATGTTTCAGGATTTTGAGAACTTTTTACCATTGCATACAAAATCGGAAATGCAATACCATCAAGATCCACATGGGCCTTTGCTAAAGACCAAGCAATGAGTGGGGGCTTTGTCAGCCCACAATTGCCTGAAATGTTGTGTATGCGTCTCGTCAAGCTTGCGCGTGTGTCAAGGGAAAGGCTGAGTGTGTGAGAATGTGGAGCGCGCGCGCTGAGGAGCAGGGGAGACATTTCATTGGAAATTTCCTTTCCATGCATTTTTCAAATATTCACCAAATTTCTACTTTTAATGTTACAGTCAACTTTTTCTCAGATTTGTGTACTAAACATTCTCAAGAGTCTTTATGAACATGTGATTGAATCAGAGTTTTTTGACTGGCGGATGTGTAAAGCATTATTTTAGCGTTAGATAGAAATAAATTAGATTTCCTTTATTTCAATCATTTTTTAAGATATTAATTTGCCTTCTCACATGCGAACATGATGTAGTGTCTTTCACGTGACACACCAAGTTTGGTGTTGATATTTCAAAGATTTGCTGAGATTTGATCCAACTTCCTGTTTGGTTGCTTTGTTGACGATTTTGATTGGCTGTACCAGACAAACGGTTTCGAAATTCAAAAATCTGTTGAAGAATTCAGTGAGGGTTGCTCTGACGATGATACCTGCCAATTCTGGGGAAGAATGGACAAAAATTGTCGGAGAAGTAGCGAAAAAACGTGTTTCCTAAATCTTTATTGTACAAAAAAATCCAATATGGCGGCCGTTATAGGTTATTGAGGCTTTTTTGTTCCTCGTGAGAAATAAAGCATATCTACATTTACATTTACATTTATTCATTTAGCAGACGCTTTTATCCAAAGCGACTTCCAAGAGATCATAGGTCACTGATCATAACAACAAGATAGCCAAAAAACATCGCGAGTAGCCAAAACATGAAGCACACATTGTGAACAACCAAAGTAAGTGCCAAAGGGAAGAACCATAAGAGCATGCAGTTAAACAAGTTACAATTAAACAACACAAACCGCTATAAGTGCAAGTGTACCTGTGGAAAAAAGCAAGCAACAGTAATAAAAACAATATATCACAGCGAGAACAAAAATTTAAAACAGTTACCACTAACCACAAGAGCAACAAGTCTCTAAGCAAGAGTCATTGTGATCCTTGAGGAAACTAACATCAGGTCAAGCGAACCATTCCTAAGTACCGTTGTACTCCCGGAACAAGTGCGTCTTGAGCCTTTTATTGAAGGTGGAGAGACAGTCAGTATCTCTGATGGAGGTGGGGAGTTGATTCCACTACTGGGGGGCCAGACAGGAGAAGAGAATTTCTAATGAATTTCAGAATTTTGGGACAAATGGGATGCGAATGGCATCACTTTGTAAATGGAAAATTGGGGCTTGGCCGTAGCGCCACCTATGGATAATGGTGCGTCATTTGTGGTGTGGTAGTTACTCCTGGCCTATACTATCAATGTTTCAGGATTTTGAGAACTTTTTCTAAAATGCATTACCATCAAGATCCACAAGGGCCTTCACTTCAAGCCAAGGAATGAGTCAGCCCACAATTGCCTGAAATGTTGTGTATGCGTCTCGCCAAGCCCGCGCGTGGGTCAAGGGAAAGGCTGAGTGTGTGAGAATGCTGAGCACGCGCGTGCTAAAGAGCAGGGGAGACATATCATTGAAAATTTCGTTAGCAATTAGCCAAGCATGCATGTTTCAAATATTCACATAAAATCGACTTTTCATGTTACAGTCAACTTTTCCTCAGATTTGTGTACTAAACATTCTCAAGAGTCTTCATATAAACTTGTGATTGAATCAAAGTATCAGTTTTTGACCGGCGGATGTGTAAAGCATTATTTTAGCGTAAGCAATAAATTCGATTTGCTTTATATCAACCAATTTTTGAGATATGAAATAGCCTTTGCATATGGAAACATGTTGTAGTGTCTTCCTTGTGACATACCAAGTTACGTGTTGATATCTCAAAGATTTGCTGAGATTTGACCCAAGTTCCTGTTTGGTTTTCTTTTATTGCTGATTTTGATTGGCTGTGCCGGACAAACGGTTTATAAAATCAAAACGCCATGGGATAACTTTTGTGAGGCTTGGTCTGAAGCTCATCTCTGGTCATTTTGAAGAAGATATGACAAAAATTGTAGGAGGAGTAGGCTTTCAAAGGTTTTTGATACAACCGGAAATAGCGGATAATCTATATAACCGGAAATTGACGTCATAGGGTGCGTTGAACTCGTCTTGATCCAGGGAATCCAATGGTACCTCATTTTTGAAATTCAGTTATACGGTTCAAAAGTTGCATGTGTAAACACAAGTCCAACTTTGACCCATTGGTGGCGCTAGAGTGGTCTGATGGGATACATGAAACTTGGTGTAGGTATAGAAGGAACTGTCCTTAATGAGTGTGCCAAATTTAACAAAAAGTTATCCAAGGGTTCTAGGGGCTGCCATTGACTCCCATGGAACTAGAATAATAATAATAATAAATATAACTGCAAGCAGCAATGGCGGATTCCTCCAAACATTGCAAACCACTGAAAAATGTATATTCTTTACAAATTGTCATTGTAAAATTCCATGCTGCAGACTTACCAATGGGATACCAAATCTGAAATGCAATACCATCAAGATCCACAAGGGCTTTTATTTCAAGCCAAGGAGTGAAGGGAGGGGGCTTGGTGAGCCTACCCATTCCAGAAAGCCTTGTATCTTTGTGTATCAGGGTGTGGCCTGTAGCGTCACTTATGGGTGATATTGGGCCATTTGTGGTGTGGTAGTTACTCTTGGCCTATACTATCAATGTTTCAGGATTTTGAGAACTTTTTACCATTGCATACAAAATCGGAAATGCAATACCATCAAGATCCACATGGGCCTTTGCTAAAGACCAAGCAATGAGTGGGGGCTTGGTCAGCCCACAATTGCCTGAAATGTTGTGTATGCGTCTCGCCAAGCTTGCGCGTGTGTCAAGGGAAAGGCTGAGTGTGTGAGAATGTGGAGCGTGGGCGCTGAGGAGCAGGGGAGACATTTCATTGGAAATTTCCTTAACAATTAGCCAAGCATGCATTTTTCAAATATTCACCAAAATTCAACTTTTCATCTTACAGTCAACTTTTTCTGAGATTTGTGTACTAAACATTCTCAAGAGTTTTCATGAACTAAAGGCAAACAAATCAACAGTTATAGGCCAAAACACATTTTTGGTTCCTGCGGCCACGCCGATCACATGACACCAAATTGATTGGACATCCTCAGAAGAGGGTTCCGAGTCATCCTACCAAGTTTGGTGTTGATATTTCAAAGATTTGCTGAGATTTGATCCAACTTCCTGTTTGGTTGCTTTGTTGAAGATTTTGATTGGCTGTACCGGACAAACGGTTTTGAAATTCAAAAATCTGTTGAAGAATTCAGTGAGGGTTGCTCTGACGATGATACCTGCCAATTCTGGGGAAGAATGGACAAAAATTGTCGGAAAAGTAGCGAAAAAACGTGTTTCCTAAATCTTTATTGTACAAAAAAATCCAATATGGCGGCCGTTATAGGTTATTGAGGCTTTTTTGTTCCTCATGAGAAATAAGGCATATCTAATGAATTTCAGAATTTTGGGACAAATGGGATGCGAATGGCATCACTTTGTAAATGAACAATTGGGGCTTGGCCGTAGCGCCACCTATGGATAATGGTGCGTCATTTGTGGTGTGGTAGTTACTCCTGGCCTATACTATCAATGTTTCAGGATTTTGAGAACTTTTTACCATTGCATACAAAATCGGAAATGCAATACCATCAAGATCCACATGGGCCTTTGCTAAAGACCAAGCAATGAGTGGGGGCTTTGTCAGCCCACAATTGCCTGAAATGTTGTGTATGCGTCTCGTCAAGCTTGCGCGTGTGTCAAGGGAAAGGCTGAGTGTGTGAGAATGTGGAGCGCGCACGCTGAGGAGCAGGGGAGACATTTCATTGGAAATTTCCTTTCCATGCATTTTTCAAATATTCACCAAATTTCTACTTTTAATGTTACAGTCAACTTTTTCTCAGATTTGTGTACTAAACATTCTCAAGAGTCTTTATGAACATGTGATTGAATCAGAGTTTTTTGACTGGCGGATGTGTAAAGCATTATTTTAGCGTTAGATAGAAATAAATTAGATTTCCTTTATTTCAATCATTTTTTAAGATATTAATTTGCCTTCTCACATGCGAACATGATGTAGTGTCTTTCACGTGACACACCAAGTTTGGTGTTGATATTTCAAAGATTTGCTGAGATTTGATCCAACTTCCTGTTTGGTTGCTTTGTTGACGATTTTGATTGGCTGTACCAGACAAACGGTTTCGAAATTCAAAAATCTGTTGAAGAATTCAGTGAGGGTTGCTCTGACGATGATACCTGCCAATTCTGGGGAAGAATGGACAAAAATTGTCGGAGAAGTAGCGAAAAAACGTGTTTCCTAAATCTTTATTGTACAAAAAAATCCAATATGGCGGCCGTTATAGGTTATTGAGGCTTTTTTGTTCCTCGTGAGAAATAAAGCATATCTACATTTACATTTACATTTATTCATTTAGCAGACGCTTTTATCCAAAGCGACTTCCAAGAGATCATAGGTCACTGATCATAACAACAAGATAGCCAAAAAACATCGCGAGTAGCCAAAACATGAAGCACACATTGTGAACAACCAAAGTAAGTGCCAAAGGGAAGAACCATAAGAGCATGCAGTTAAACAAGTTACAATTAAACAACATGAACCGCTATAAGTGCAAGTGTACCTGTGGAAAAAAGCAAGCAACAGTAATAAAAACAATATATCACAGCGAGAACAAAAATTTAAAACAGTTACCACTAACCACAAGAGCAACAAGTCTCTAAGCAAGAGTCATTGTGATCCTTGAGGAAACTAACATCAGGTCAAGCGAACCATTCCTAAGTACCGTTGTACTCCCGGAACAAGTGCGTCTTGAGCCTTTTATTGAAGGTGGAGAGACAGTCAGTATCTCTGATGGAGGTGGGGAGTTGATTCCACTACTGGGGGGCCAGACAGGAGAAGAGAATATCTAATGAATTTCAGAATTTTGGGACAAATGGGATGCGAATGGCATCACTTTGTAAATGGAAAATTGGGGCTTGGCCGTAGCGCCACCTATGGATAATGGTGCGTCATTTGTGGTGTGGTAGTTACTCCTGGCCTATACTATCAATGTTTCAGGATTTTGAGAACTTTTTCTAAAATGCATTACCATCAAGATCCACAAGGGCCTTCACTTCAAGCCAAGGAATGAGTCAGCCCACAATTGCCTGAAATGTTGTGTATGCGTCTCGCCAAGCCCGCGCGTGGGTCAAGGGAAAGGCTGAGTGTGTGAGAATGCTGAGCACGCGCGTGCTAAAGAGCAGGGGAGACATATCATTGAAAATTTCGTTAGCAATTAGCCAAGCATGCATGTTTCAAATATTCACATAAAATCGACTTTTCATGTTACAGTCAACTTTTCCTCAGATTTGTGTACTAAACATTCTCAAGAGTCTTCATATAAACTTGTGATTGAATCAAAGTATCAGTTTTTGACCGGCGGATGTGTAAAGCATTATTTTAGCGTAAGCAATACATTCGATTTGCTTTATATCAACCAATTTTTGAGATATGAAATAGCCTTTGCATATGGAAACATGTTGTAGTGTCTTCCTTGTGACATACCAAGTTACGTGTTGATATCTCAAAGATTTGCTGAGATTTGACCCAAGTTCCTGTTTGGTTTTCTTTTATTGCTGATTTTGATTGGCTGTGCCGGACAAACGGTTTATAAAATCAAAACGCCATGGGATAACTTTTGTGAGGCTTGGTCTGAAGCTCATCTCTGGTCATTTTGAAGAAGATATGACAAAAATTGTAGGAGGAGTAGGCTTTCAAAGGTTTTTGATACAACCGGAAATAGCGGATAATCTATATAACCGGAAATTGACGTCATAGGGTGCGTTGAACTCGTCTTGATCCAGGGAATCCAATGGTACCTCATTTTTGAAATTCAGTTATACGGTTCAAAAGTTGCATGTGTAAACACAAGTCCAACTTTGACCCATTGGTGGCGCTAGAGTGGTCTGATGGGATACATGAAACTTGGTGTAGGTATAGAAGGAACTGTCCTTAATGAGTGTGCCAAATTTAACAAAAAGTTATCCAAGGGTTCTAGGGGCTGCCATTGACTCCCATGGAACTAGAATAATAATAATAATAATAAAACTAACAATAACAATAGGTTTCCTCCTTACGGAGGAATCCTAATAAAACTAACAATAACAATAGGTTTCCTCCTTACGGAGGAATCCTAATAAAACTAACAATAACAATAGGTTTCTTCCTTACGGAGGAATCCTAATAATAAAACTAACAATAACAATAGGTTTCCTCCTTACGGAGGAATCCTAAATATAGCTGCAGGCAGCAATGGCGGGTTCCTCCTCAGCATTGCAAACCATTACAAAATTGACATGACACAGACATGTATTTCATACATGTACACAACATTTCAATTTGGCCATTTGGATCAATGGCTGATTTGAAGTCATTTTTTGAAATTCTTCACAAATTGTCACTGTAGAGAAATATCCATGCTGCCGACATTATGGTTTCTTGAGACTTCTTTGTTCCCCATTGGCAATATGGGAGTCAGGTGGCTGAGCGGTTAGGGAAGCGGGCTTGTAATCAGAAGGTTGCCAGTTCGATTCCCGGCCGTGCCAGATGACGTTGTGTCCTTGGGCAAGGCACTTCACCCTACTTGCCTCGGGGAGAATGTCCCTGTACTTACTGTAAGTCGCTCTGGATAAGAGCGTCTGCTAAATGACTAAATGTAAATGTAAATATGGCATGCGTACCAACTTTTAGACATTTTGGACTGACAGGGTTAAAATGCCACCCTTTTTAAAGTGACAACTTTGAAGCGTGTTCTGTCAGGCCACCTGTGCTCTGGTCAGGCCCATCATGCAGAGATCCATTCTTTAAAAGCTTTGATTACAACAATAACTTTATGAAAGTCAGAATACACTTTAGTAAAGGATGTGTGTAGTTTATGTACTACTACTGCTTGCTCTGCCCACACACTTTCCCCATCCATGCCGTTTCCCTCTTTCCCAGTGCATGTGGTGCGGTGGCCGCATGAGGTTTAGGTGTAGTCCAAAAGTTGCCTCCCACAATCAAAACATATTAACCGCAACATTGTTTTCAAATGTTCTCAAAGATGGCTTGAAAACCACAGATATTGACTCTCTTCTTGAGTAGATCTCTTTCCAGAATCTCAGTCAATCCAGAATCAAGATTAGCCTCATAGGCAATTGGTCTGGTCTAGGGCACAGCCCACGTTCAGCTCCTTGCAAGTATAGCCTGTGATAGTAAAATGGCCGACTCTCTGTTCCCATTAAACTACACAGCATGCACACTCAAGGTGACCAACAAGATTATATTAACTAACAAACAATAACATTACAAACATCTAACTGAACGAAAACAACAACTGAAATCCCTTGCGTAGCTGTTGTTTTTTTAAATGCCGCACTGCATGCTGGGTACCCAAGAGCGCTGACGCTGATTATCTAGCTGTGCTCCAACTGCGTGATATGACGAGATGCTAGTGGCGCGCTGAGGTCTCAGAGTCTCCTGCCCGAGTTCAAGTTCTGCCCGATTAGCAAGCTATTTTTACTAATGTTTTGTTAGCAATTGAATGGTAATGCAAGCTAGCTAAAAACAATGTTAGATAGCTTGGCTATACTGGTTTTCATAGCAACAGAAATCAACAAATCAGATTAGTCGAACTTTATTCAGAAATGGGGGGATGGCGGGAACATTAAAGGTGTAGGTACAGTAAAAGTGAAATGGAACGCG
Organism: Osmerus mordax; assembly: GCF_038355195.1. Taxonomy (NCBI): domain Eukaryota; kingdom Metazoa; phylum Chordata; class Actinopteri; order Osmeriformes; family Osmeridae; genus Osmerus; species Osmerus mordax. Next base: position 10,789,145 of record NC_090052.1, read on the forward strand.
TCTTTCTGCCTTGAAGCTGCGTGCGCATCAACAAGACCCCATCTATAGACAAGTTTACGCGCCAAATCCCAGGGGGCCGCCATAACTCTACACAAATGCATTTAATTTCCGCCGGAAGTGGTTTGCAAAGCGTCTGCCGGTGTAAACACAGCGATGTTGATGCTAGCTTGGGATCACGGTTCTACTACTTTGACATACTTGTCGTTTGACATTTACTACGGGATAAGTTGCCAACGTCGTCGCCATACTTTTAAGTACATTTTAGAGTAGATTTATAGTTATAAAGCTTTTGCCAGTCCATCATTTTGTAGCTTTTAACGTGGAGAAAAGGCAATGTCAGAAGATGACTTTAGTCGGTGATTCATTAGAACATTTTTGTGTAGCTCTTCAATCTCTCAGCAAAATGTAGGCTAATTATTTGGCTAAAGGATGCCACACGTATCAGACAGAAGTTGTTCTATAAATTCGTAGCCCGGCATTAAAAACATTTATAGTCGGTTGACTGATTGCGTTGTTGTACCCAGTCAAAGGAATAAACACACAGGAACATCATGAACATTCAATGGTCTTGCCAGTTATCCTGGCAAAACATGTAGCATAATGTTTCTTTATTTATTGCCAGGACACGGTCCAAGTAGCCTAGGTATACATAACATTGAAAGCTAATTCGTTTAGAATTTCTAGGCTATTGATGTTACATGTTGATGTTCAGCCTATTAACAACTTCCGAAGGACAAGACAGGCAGTACACTGTTATCCTTATTTAAGTGGCTTGTCACTGCCTGAAGTGCCTACTTATCTATCTATTCTTCCTATGAACCCGGTTATGACTGCTTTAAACAAGCACCGGTTGGCTACACACCTCATGCCGGGCTTTCACAGATGTGTGTATTGGCACTTTGAAAGGTTTGAATTATTATATCCACATATCAATGTATAATTATTAAATCCACTACAAAGGAACACCAACAAAATGTGAATAGCCTACAAACAATAACCATACTACTGTAGTATAACTGTAACAGGCTAGAGGCGATTCTAGGTTTTAAAACTGGTGGTCGTAGCACTCTATCTAACCACTCGTTCAGGTGCTTTCTCGAGTGTTTGCAACCAACTACCGCACACGTCGTTCCCGAACCACTTTTCTTCATGTTGTAAATTGTATATCCTCTTTGTCACTGCGATATCAGTGCTTTGTCGGCACAACGGAGCTAGCTAGCAAAACAAACCCAGCTCGCCAGAACGGAAGTGAATTGCATCGAAGGGAGGAGTTTAGGAAGTAGAGCGGAAACGGCTCATAAACTTGTCTATATGTAAAGATAACATCCAAGCTAACAATTTCGCCAAATCTGACTGCAGCTTTGTATACCATATGTACCGTGTTATGGTTGTTTGAGTTAAACAACTCGCTAAATGAATTAAATGTCTGTTAAATGTCAAATCCAACTATAAATGTATAAAAGAGAGAGTTCCAATCAAATCTGAATTTGTTTTAAACCTAGAGGTTTAAAAGGCTACCTTTGCCTAAACTGACATGCACCAACTCAGAGAACTGAGTTTCAACAGCCATTTACACATTTAGTCTCTATTTGTTACTCTACTCTTAAGGCATGTTTAACTTAATGTCTGCACCTCTCTGTCACCAACTGTCTCTGGAGTGGGGGGTGGGGCTTCACAGGGTGTCTACAGGTATAAACAAGTTAAATGTAAGACCTTTTAATACCACTTCCAAATGAAATTAAAGACCAAACTTACGATGGAAATACAAATCAAAAGTGGAAATATACAGTCATCTTTCCAAGTAAACACTGATGTCTGTTCAATATGAACAGTATGGTAAAATGACAATAATCGGTTGAGTTTAAGAACATTGACTAAATGTGTGTAATGCGAAAGGATAACACAAAAATGTAATTGCTTTCCTAAATTATACCTATTATTACACTAGGGTGGAAATGGTGGAGCAGAAACTAACAATTCCATGAATCCCATGGAAACAAAGGCAAATGTGTGAGATGTACTGATGTGGAGCACAAATGATCCAAGAAGCAGTACTTCTCTTGAGTGGTTTTTATTCAGATGAATAATCATTGGATTCAGGTCAAAAGTCTATCACTTGAACTAGTTTCATCACTTAAGACACAAAGTCAGCAGCTTGGCATACTGGCACATGGAAAGGATTAAACATTTAGACTTTCATCAAAGTAATGCTGGCTTGTCCTTTTTCATCAATGTCCTCAAAAAAGCAGGCTGCAGAGCTACTGTGTCTGTGGGGTGACTGTCTCTGGAGTGCTGGCAGGCAGGGGCAAGCAGGGCCTGCAGGCAGGCAGGCCAGCTGGATGAAGTTGTCCTGGGGTCAGGTCTGAAGAGAAGCTGTCCAGCTAGAGAGGGGTAGTCCAGCAAGGGATCTGTGTGGATCTCACCATCCTCCAGTCTGTTGCATCCTCTGTTGAACTCTGTTGAGCAGGCCTCTGCATGACCCTCCAGACCTGTCAAAGTGAAGAAAGGGTCCATGTCAGTTGTGAAAAATGAAGCTTTTCCCATCTACACTTGATACAGACTTCAGTTTTGACTGTGAAATGCAGTGTCATTACTTGAACTTGAATCCAAATGGGTTGACCTCATGGAGACCCATGCAGTCACTCAAAACACGGGTTCGATTCCAAGCTCTGGCAAGAGTATTTACCTCTAAACTGGTCAATATATACACATCTGACAAAAGACCAGCTCGACCTTTGCTTGTAAACAGTGATTCTGACTGTCAGAGACCTTTAAATAGCCTGACTTACCGAAATTGGCTAAACTAGCCTGGCTAACGTAGGTCGCTTTCTCAGGGCATATGACGAATGAAACAGGCTCGCCTTGAAAAATCAGATATACTGACTATCTTTAGCAGGCCCTTGTCTACAAAAAGCAGTCCTCCCTGACGTTTTTGTAGTAGAATTGAGTGAAATACAAAATTGTTTACACACTGCCAGTGGGCGAGCCGAGCCTGACTCTGAGGCTAACGTCAAAACAATGTAAGCGCCTATGCGGTCTCACTGTCGCATAGGCTTATTACAAAGACTTTCACGCCCCAAATCACAATTATGAGCCGACAGGTCTGTGGGGAATTGCTTTTTCTCCTAAAGGCTGCTCTCCTCGACCTTTTTGATGAACAATTCGCCGAGATGCAAAATGACTCACTAACTAAAAACAGAGAGGAAAAAAGCTAGAGCTACAGTAGCTACTTTTCGAGTTCGGTTTTCCGTCACTTCAGAATCACGATCTAAAAGGTCTAAAAGTGCTAAACATTCACCATAATTCAAGAGTAGTGTACTTTCACAAACCCAATCATTAATTCTAGCTTAAAATGTGTAAAAACAGGACTTACCGAAAGTGGCTGCCTCAAACACGGCTATAACGGGACTCCAGTTGAAAACAACAATGGCCGCCGAAAACAAAATTATATTCGTAACGGAGAGCTGCAATTGGAAGCGAAATGAAACAGGGGCTAAAAAACGAGGGTGGGGGCTTGGTCAGCACACAATTTCAAGAAAGCGTGTGTGTCAAGGGAAGGCTTAGTGTGTGAGAATTTGGAGCAGGCGAGGGGAGCAATTAGCCAAGCATGCATGTTACAAATATTCACTAAAAATCGACTTTTCATCTTACAGTCAACTTTTTCTCAGATTTGTATACTAAACATTCTCAAGAGTCTTCATATGACCTTGTGATTGGATCAGAGTATACGTTTTTGGCCGGCGGATGTGTAATGCATTATTTTAGCGTTAGCGATAAATTCGATTTGCTTTATATCAATCATTTTTAGAGGTATGAAGTTGCCTTTGCACATGGTAACATGTTGTAGTGTCTTCCACGTGACATACCAAGTTTGGTGTTGATATCTCAAAGATTTGCTTAGATTTGACCAAACGTCCTGTTTGGTTGCTTTGATGCAGATTTTGATTGGCTCTACCGGACAAACGGTTTTGAAAATCAGAAATCCCAACGATAACTTTTGTGAGGCTCAGTCTGGAGATCATCTATGGCAATTTTGAAGAAAATTCGACCAAAAATGTAGGAGGAGTAGGGAAAAAACATGTTTCCTTAATCTTTATTGTACAAAAAAATCCAATATTTACAATACATTTTACATTTTAGTCATTTAGCAGACGCTCTTATCCAGAGCGACTTACAGTAAGTACAGGGACATTCCCCCGAGGCAAGCAGGGTGAAGTGCCTTGCCCAAGGACACAACGTCAGTTGGCATGACCGGGAATCGAGCTGGCAACCTTCGGATTACTAGCCCGATTCCCTCACCGCTCGGCCACCTGACTCCCTCAATATGGCGGCCGTTATAGCTTCCAGAGGCTTTTTTGTTCCTCATGAGAAATAAGGCATATGTAATGAATTTCAGAATTTTGGGACTTATGGCCTGCAAATGGCATCAATTTGAAAATTGACATATTGGGGCGTGGCCTGTAGCGCCACCTATTGTCTCACATGGCCCATGTTTGGTATGGTAGTTACTAATGGTCTGCAGTTTCAACATGCCAAATTTCACAACTTTTTACGGTACTGGTCTAGGGGCTGCCATTGACTCCCATGGGTAAAACATAATAATAACTAGAGAGGATACAATTTCTGGGGAAATTGTAGGGTGTGCTTGCTTGCGTCGGTTGCACAGGGGTCTGTATATTTTATATAAAAATGCATCGGGCCTACTTATTATTTATAAAGATTACATAGATTTAAAAGCATCTTTTTTTTGCTGCTCATTTACAACTCAAAATACGAGTGTAGTGTAGAATGAAATATTATGTCTTCTCATTTCCCCTGCAAGAGGCAGCTGACAGGCTGAATCAAAACGAATACATTTGGCAGACCGGTGTAAAAATTGACCTAATCTCTATGACTTAAAACGTCCTTTTAAGTTGTCCCTTCTCGTGATATTTTCAGGCATTTAGCCTACTCATATTGCATTCATTCATTAATAAAGAACCCCCTTTGAAGATTATTCTACGACTTTACCGGCAGAAAATAGAATCGCGATTCAAACAGTACCATCTGCTAACTGAAAATATGCCCCCAAAAACGTAAATAAGCTTGACATTTATTTAGTGGAAAATCGCTCATTCATAAAAAGCTCACTGGTAGCGATCATTGTCAGTAACAACACAAAATGCGATATAGCCCTGTGTGGAGAAGCTGCCCCGGTAAATTGTACTACTACAGTACAGTACTAGACTACTGTTGTGTTCGTCTTGGTAGCGATTGCGTTGGTTGAATTCGATTTAACGTTCCGTTGTACGGTTTAGGCTGAAATTAATTATTTTCATGAACAGATTGACAAAGTTTAGGCTGTGGCAATGAAGTTCAGGTTAGTAGTCAGATTGTTTCAACTATTGAAAGACTTTTGAGTAAGGGGAGTGCCGAACATGTTCTGTCACCGTTTGACTTGAACAGCTGAGGAGTTTTTGTTAGCTACTCACACTAGTGTCTCGGGTAGGCTACAGCGTTGCAGTGAGCTACACTGGTTTGAAACCACAGGTAATGGTAATTTCACCAACAAATCGTTTACTAATGTCAGAATAAATCATATAACGAAAATGTATATGTGAGGAATGTTTATTTTAACGATTGAAAACAGATACATCATAGACCACTGTAGTATGTGTTGCCCGGGCAACACAGGCTAATGTCATGATGCTAATACTTCAGTGAAATAGTAGACTACCGTTTCCGAAAGTAGATGTACTTCCTTAATAATATCAGCTTATATTGTACATTACACATCACAATTGTGTGTCATATCACAAAGTAAAATGAGTAAATAGTTATCACCCTGGCCTCTTTTCTTGTGGCGTTTCTGCAGCTGCCTTGCAGTAAAGCTATAGTTAGCCTAGCTATCCCCCAAGTTAACAGATGCGAAACGAATGTTCTGCCAAAGGTAGTCACGCGTGTTTTCGTGACATTATTGCAGACCGGTGTAAAAATTGACCTAATCTCTATGATTTAAACGTCATTTTAAGTTTTTCTCTTTTCATGATATTTTCAGGAATTTAGCCTACTCATATTGCATTCATTCATGAATAAACAACCCCTTTGAAGATTATTCTACGACGTTACCCGGCAGTAGAAGATGGAATCGCGATTCAAACGGTACCATCTGCTAACTGAAAATATGCCCCCCAAAACGTAAATAAGCTTGACATTTATTTAGTGGAAAATTGCTCATTCATAAAAAGCTCACTGGTAGCGATCATGGTCAGTAACAACGCAAAATGCGATATAGCCCTGTGTGGAGAAGCTGCCCCGGTAAATTGTACTACTACGGTACAGTACTAGACTACTGCTGTGTTCGTCTTGGTAGCGATTGCGTTGGTTGAATTGGATTTAACGTTCCGTTGTACGGTTTAGGCTGAAATTAATTTTTTTCATGAACAGATTGACAACGTTTAGGCTGTGGCAATGAAGTTCAGGTTAGTAGTTAGATAGACTTTTGATTTAAGTAAGGGGAGTGCCGAACATTTTCTGTCGCCGTTTGACTTCCTAAACAGCTGTGTACTGTAGCTAGATGTTTTTGTAGTGTGTCTCGCGTAAGCTACAGCGTTGCAGTGAGCTACACTGGTTTGAAACCACAGGTAATGGTAATTTCACCAACAAATCGTTTTCTAATGTCATAATAAATCCTACAACGAAAATGTATATGTGAGGAATGTTTATTTTAACGATTGAAAACAGATAACGCTACATCATAGACCACTGTAGTATGTGTTGCCCGGGCAACACAGGCTAATGTCATGATGCTAATACTTCAGTGAAATAGTAGACTACTGTTTCCGAAAGTAGATGTACTTCCTTAATAATATCAGCTTATATTGTACATTACACATCACAATTGTGTGTCATATCACAAAGTAAAATCAGTAAATAGTTATCACCCTGGCCTCTTTTCTTGTGGCGTTTCTGCAGCTGCCTTGCAGTAAAGCTATAGTTAGCCTAGCTATCCCCCAAGTTAACAGATGCTAAACGAATGTTCTGGCAAAGGTAGTCACGCGTGTTTTCGTGACGTTAGTGACGTTAGTAACGTCAGTGACTGTGGCTAGCAAATTAGCCACCGTTAGCTTCACTTTTCGCCACAAAAACTTAACTTACGCTTAAACCATACAACGGAACGTAAATTCCAATAGAAGCAACTCAATCGCTACCAAGACGAAGCTTTTGACACCTACGTTGTCTACGTAGGCCAAATATTGACTGAGTTTTAGGGGGGCAAAAAGAAATAAAAAAAATAATAATATATATGAGAGAGAACAAAGGTTGTGCTCTCACCGAAGGCTTGAGCACACCCAATAATAATACCACCAATAACAATAGGGTTCTCCTACCGGAGGAACCCTAATAATAATAAAACTAACAATAACAATAGGTTTCCTCCTTACGGAGGAATCCTAAATATAGCTGCAGGCAGCAATGGCGGGTTCCTCCTCAGCATTGCAAACCATTACAAAATTGACATGACACAGACATGTATTTCATACATGTACACAACATTTCAAGACAATTGGATCAATGGCTGATTTGAAGTCATTTTTTGAAATTCTTCACAAATTGTCACTGTAGAGAAATATCCATGCTGCCAACATTATGGTTTCTTGAGACTTCTTTGTTCCCCATTGGCAATAAGGCATGCGTATCAACTTTTAGACATTTTGGACTGACAGGGTTAAAATGCCACCCTTTTGAAAGTGTCAACTTTGAAGCGTGTTCTGTCAGGCCACCTGTGCTCTGGTCAGGCCCATCATGCAGAGATCCATTCTTTAAAAGCTTTGATTACAACAATAACTTTATGAAAGTCAGAATACACTTTAGTAAAGGACGTATGTAGTTTATGTACTACTACTGCTTGCTCTGCCCACACATTTTCCCCATCCATGCTGTTTCCCTCTTTCCCAGTGCAGGTGGTGCGGTGGCCGCATGAGGTTTAGGTGTAGTCCAAAAGTTGCCTCCCACAATGAAAACATATTAACCGCAACATTGTTTTCAAATTTTCTCAAAGATGGCTTGAAAACCACAGATATTGATTCTTCTTGAGTAGATCTCTTTCCAGAATCTCAGTCAATCCAGATCAAGATCATAGGCAATTGGTCTGGTCTAGGGCACAGCCCACGTTCAGCTCCTTGCAAGTATAGCCTGTGATAGTAAAATGGCCGACTCTCTGTTCCCATTAAACTACACAGCATGCACACTCAAGGTGACCAACAAGATTATATTAACTAACAAACAATAACATTACAAACATCTAACTGAACGAACACAACAACTGAAATCCCTTGCGTAGCTGTTGTTTTTTTTACATGCCGCACTGCATGCTGGGTACCCAAGAGCGCTGACGCTGATTATCTAGCTGTGCTCCTACTGCGTGATATGACGAGATGCTAGTGGCGCGCTGAGGTCTCAGAGTCTCCTGCCCGAGTTCAAGTTCTGCCCGATTAGCAAGCTATTTTTACTAATGTTTTGTTAGCAATTGAATGGTAATGCAAGCTAGCTAAAAACAATGTTAGTTAGCTTGGCTAAACTGGTTTTCATAGCAACAGAAATCAACAAATCAGATCAGTCGAACTTTATTCAGAAATGGGGGGATGGCGGGAACATTAAGGTGTAGGTACAGTAAAAGTGAAATGGAACGCGTCGTTCTGCCTTGAAGCTGCGTGCGCATCAACAAGACCCCATCTATATGTAAAGATAACATCCAAGCTAACTGCAGCTTTGTATTCCATATGTACCGTGTTATGGTTGTTTGAGTTAAACAACTTGCGAAATGAATTCAATGTCTGTTAAATGTCAAATCCAACTATAAATGTATAAAAGAGAGTTCCAATCAAATCTGAATTTGTTTTAAACCTAGAGGTTTAAAAGGTAACCTTTGCCTAAACTGACATGCACCAACTCAGAGAACTGAGTTTCAACAGACATTTAGTCTCTATTTGTTACTCTACTCTTAAGGCATGTTTAACTTAATGTCTGCACCTCTCTGTCACCAACTGTCTCTGGAGTGGGGGGTGGGGGCTTCACAGGGTGTCTACAGGTATAAACAAGTTAAATGTAAGACCTTTTAATACCACTTCCAAATGAAATTAAAGACCAAACTTACGATGGAAATACAAATCAAAAGTGGAAATACACAACCTTTGTTCTATCACATATATATATTTATTATTGTTTATTTTCGCCCCCCTAAAACTCAGTCAATATTTGTCCTACATAGACAACCTAGGTGTCAAAAGTTTCGTCTTGGTAGCGATTGAGTTGCTTCTATTGGGATTTACATTCCGTTGCATGGTTTAGGCTCAAGTTACGTTTTTGTGGCGAAAAGTGAAACTAACGGTGGCTAATTTGCTAGCCACAGTCACGAACGTTACTAACGTCACTACGTCACTAACGTCACGAAAACACGGGTGACTACCTTTGGCAGAACATTCGTTACGCATCTGTTAACTTGGGGGATAGCTAGGCTAACTATAGCTTTACTGCAAGGCAGCTGCAGAAACGCCACAAGCAAAGAGGCCAGGGTGATAACTATTTACTCATTTTACTTTGTGATATGACACACAATTGTGATGTGTAATGTACAATATAAGCTGATATTATTAAGGAAGTACATCTACTTTCGGAAACAGTAGTCTACTATTTCACTGAAGTATTAGCATCATGACATTAGCCTCTGTTGCCCGGGCAACACATACTACAGTGGTCTATGATGCATCTGTTTTCAATCGTTAAATTAAACATTCCTCACAAATAAATTTTCGTTGTAGCATTTATTATGACATTAGATTACAAGTAAACGATTTGTGAGTGAAATTATCATTACCTGTGGTTTCAAACTGGTGTAGCTCACTGCAACGTTGTAGCCTACGAGAGACACTACAAAAACATCTGTTTAGGAAGTCAAACGGCGACAGAACATGTTCGGCACTACCCTTACTTAAATCAAAAGTCTAACTACTAACCTGAACTTCATTGCCACAGCCTAAACTTTGTCAATCTGTTCATGAAAATAATTAATTTCAGCCTAAACCGTACAACAGAACGTTAAATAAAATTCAACCAACGCAATCGCTACCAAGACGAACGCAGCAGTAGTCTAGTAGTACTGTACCGTAGTAGTACAATTTACCGGGGCAGCTTCTCCACACAGGGCTATATCGCATTTTGCGTTGTTACTGACAATGATCGCTACCAGTGAGCTTTTTATGAATGTCAAGCTTATTTACGTTTTGGGGGGCATTTTTCAGTTAGCAGATGGTACTGTTTGAATCGCGAATCCATCTTCTACTGCCGGTAACGTTGTAGAATAATCTTCAAAGGGGGTTCTTTATTAATGAATGAATGCAATGAGTAGGCTAAATGCCTGAAAATATCACGAGAAGGGAAAACTTAAAAGGACGTTTAAGTCATAGAGATTAGGTACATTTTTACACTGGTCTGCCAAATTTATTCGTTGATTCAGCTATGAGGCTGCCTCTTGCAGGGGAAATGAGAAGACGTCATATTTCATTCTAAACTTAACTCGTATTTTGAGTTGTAAATGAGCAGCAAAAAAAAGATGCTTTTAAATCTATGTAATCTTTATAAATAATAAGTAGGCCCTATGCATTTTTATATAAAATATACAGAAATATTAGTTGTAAAAATGTCATTAAAAAACGGACCCCTGTGCAACCGACGCAAGCAAGCACACCCTACAATTTCCCCAGAAATTGTACCCTCTCTAGTTAGGATTCCTCCGTAAGGAGGAAACCTATTGTTATTATTAGTTTTATTATTATTATTCTAGTTCCATGGGAGTCAATGGCAGCCCCTAGAACCCTTGGATAACTTTTTGTGAAATTTGGCACACTCATTAAGGACAGTTCCTTCTATACCTACACCAAGTTTCATGTATCCCATTAGACCACTCTAGCGCCACCAATGGGTCAAAGTTAGACTTGTGTTTACACACGCAACTTTTGAACCGTATGACTGATTTTCACAAATGAGGTACCATTGGATTCCCTGGATCAAGACGAGATCTATGACGTCAATTTCCGGTTATATAGATTTTTCTCCATTTCCGGTTTTATCAAAAACCTTTGAAAGCCTACTCCTCCTACAATGTTTGTCAGATCTTCTTTAAAATTACCAATGATGATCTTCAGACCAAGCCTCACAAAAGTTATCCCATGGCGTTTTGATTTTCTAAACCGTTTGTCCGGCACAGCCAATCAAAATCAGCAAAAAAGTAACCAAACAGGAACTTGGGTCAAATCTCAGCAAATCTTTGAGATATCAACACTAAACTTGGTATATCGGTGGACGACACTACAACATGTTGCCATGTGCAAAGGCAACTTCATATCTCAAAAAAATATTGATATAAAGCAAATCGAATTTATCGCTCACGCTAAAATAATACTTTACACATCTGCCAGTAAAAAACTGATACTCTGATTCAATCACAAGTTCATATGAAGACTCTTGAGAATGTTTAGTACACAAATATGAGAAAAGGTTGACTGTGAGATGAAAAGTAGATTTTTGGTGAATATTTGAAACATGCATGCTTGGCTAATTGCTAATGAAATTTTCAATGTAATGTCTCCCTCTGCTCCTCAGCGCGCGCGCTCCACATTCTCACACACTCAGCCTTTCCCTTGACACACGCGCAAGCTTGACGAGACGCATACACAACATTTCAGGCAATTGTGGGCTGACCAAGCCCCCACTCATTGCTTGGTCTTTAGCAAAGGCCCATGTGGATCTTGATGGTATTGCATTTCCGATTTTGTATGCAATGGTAAAAAGTTCTCAAAATCCTGAAACATTGATAGTATAGGTTAACAGTAACTACCACACCACAAATGGCCCAACATCACCCATAGGTGACGCTACTGGCCACGCCCTGATGCACAAAGATACAAGGCTTTCTGGAATGGGTAGGCTCACCAAGCCCCCTCCCTTCACTCTTTGGCTTGAAATAAAAGCCCTTGTGGATCTTGATGGTATTGCATTTCAGATTTGGTATCCCATTGGTAAGTCTACAGCATGGATTTTTCTATACAGTGACAATTTGTGAAGAATATACATTTTTCAATGGTTCACAATGTTAGGAGGAATCCGCCATTGCTGCTTGCAGCTATATTTAGGATTCCTCCGTAAGGAGGAAACCTATTGTTATTATTAGTTTTATTATTATTAGGGTTCCTCCAGTAGGAGGAAACCTATTGTTATTGGTGGTATTATTAGGATTCCTCCGTAAGGAGGAAACCTATTGTTATTGTTAGTTTTATTATTATTAGGATTCCTCCGTAAGGAGGAAACCTATTGTTATTGTTAGTTTTATTATTATTATTATTATTATTATTCTAGTTCCATGGGAGTCAATGGCAGCCCCTAGAACCCTTGGATAACTTTTTGTTAAATTTGGCACACTCATTAAGGACAGTTCCTTCTATACCTACACCAAGTTTCATGTATCCCATCAGACCACTCTAGCGCCACCAATGGGTCAAAGTTGGACTTGTGTTTACACACGCAACTTTTGAACCGTATGACTTATTTTCAAAAATGAGGTACCGTTGGATTCCCTGGATCAAGACGAGTTCAACGCACCCTATGACGTCAATTTCCGGTTATATAGATTTTCCACCATTTCCGGTTTTATCAAAAACCTTTGAAAGCCTACTCCTCCTACAATTTTTGTCATATCTTCTTCAAAATGACCATAGATGATCTTCAGACCAAGCCTCACAAAAGTTATCCCATGGCGTTTTGATTTTCTAAACCGTTTGTCCGGCACAGCCAATCAAATTCAGCAAAAAAGCAACCAAACAGGAACTTGGGTCAAATCTCAGCAAATCTTTGAGATATCAACACGTAACTTGATATGTCACAAGAAAGACACTACAACATGTTACCATGTGCAAAGGCAACTTCATATCTCAAAAAATGATTGATATAAAGCAAATCGAATTTATCGCTAACGCTAAAATAATGCTTTACACATCCGCCGGTCAAAAACTGATACTTTGATTCAATCACAAGTTCATATGAAGACTCTTGAGAATGTTTAGTACACAAATCTGAGGAAAAGTTGACTGTAACATGAAAAGTCGATTTTATGTGAATATTTGAAACATGCATGCTTGGCTAATTGCTAACGAAATTTTCAATGAAATGTCTCCCCTGCTCTTCAGCGCGCGCGAGCTCCACATTCTCACACACTCAGTCTTTCCCTTGACACACGCGCGGGCTTGGCGAGACGCATACACAACATTTCAGGCAATTGTGGGCTGACCAAGCCCCCACTCATTCCTTGGCTTGAAGTGAAGGCCCTTGTGGATCTTGATGGTAATGCATTTTAGAAAAAGTTCTCAAAATCCTGAAACATTGATAGTATAGGCCAGGAGTAACTACCACACCACAAATGACACACCATTATCCATAGGTGGCGCTACGGCCAAGCCCCAATTGTCCATTTACAAAGTGATGCCATTCGCATCCATTTTGTCCCAAAATTCTGAAATTCATTAGATATGCCTTATTTCTCATGAGGAACAAAAAATCCTCAATAACCTATAACGGCCGCCATATTGGATTTTTTTGTACAATAAAGATTTAGGAAACACGTTTTTTCGCTACTTCTCCTACAATTTTTGTCCAATCTTCCCCAGAATTGGCAGGTATCATCGTCAGAGCAACCCTCACTGAATTCTTCAACAGAGTTTTGAATTTCAAAACCGTTTGTCCGGTACAGCCAATCAAAATCGTCAACAAAGCAACCAAACAGGAAGTTGGATCAAATCTCAGCAAATCTTTGAAATATCACCACCAAACTTGGTGTGTCACGTGAAAGACACTACATCATGTTCCCATGTGAGAAGGCAAATTAATATCTTAAAAAATGATTGAAATAAAGGAAATCTAATTTATTTCTATCTAACGCTAAAATAATGCTTTACACATCCACCAGTCAAAAAACTCTGATTCAATCACATGTTCATAAAGACTCTTGAGAATGTTTAGTACACAAATCTCAGAAAAAGTTGACTGTAACATGAAAAGTTGAAATTTGGTGAATATTTGAAAAATGCATGCTTGGCTTGTTAAGGAAATTTCCAATGAAATGTCTCCCCTGCTCCTCAGCGCGCGCGCTCCACATTCTCACACACTCAGCCTTTCCCTTGACACACGCGCAAGCTTGACGAGACGCATACACAACATTTCAGGCAATTGTGGGCTGACCAAGCCCCCACTCATTGCTTGGTCTTTAGCAAAGGCCCATGTGGATCTTGATGGTATTGCATTTCCGATTTTGTATGCAACGGTAAAAAGTTCTCAAAATCCTGAAACATTGATAGTATAGGCCAAGAGTAACTACCACACCACAAATGGCCCAATATCACCCATAAGTGACGCTACAGGCCACGCCCTGATACACAAAGATACAAGGCTTTCTGGAATGGGTAGGCTCAACCAAGCCCCCTCCCTTCACTCCTTGGCTTGAAATAAAAGCCCTTGTGGATCTTGATGGTATTGCATTTCATATTTGGTATCCCATTGGTAAGTCTGCGGCATGGAATTTTACAGTGACTATTTGTAAAGAATATACATTTTTCAGTGGTTTGCAATGTTTGGAGGAATCCGCCATTGCTGCTTGCAGTTATATTTATTATTATTATTATTCTAGTTCCATGGGAGTCAATGGCAGCCCCTAGAACCCTTGGATAACTTTTTGTTAAATTTGGCACACTCATTAAGGACAGTTCCTTCTATACCTACACCAAGTTTCATGTATCCCATCAGACCACTCTAGCGCCACCAATGGGTCAAAGTTGGACTTGTGTTTACACACGCAACTTTTGAACCGTATGACTGATTTACAAAAATGAGGTACCATTGGATTCCCTGGATGAAGACGAGTTCAACGCACTCTATGACGTCAATTTCCGGTTGTATAGATTTTCCGCTATTTCCGGTTGTATCAAAAACCTTTGAAAGCCTACTCCTCCTACAATTATTGTCATATCTTCTTCAAAATGACCATAGATGATCTTCAGACCAAGCCTCACAAAAGTTATCCCATGGCGTTTTGATTTTCTAAACCGTTTGTCCGGCACAACCAATCAAAATCAGCAAAAAAGTAACCAAACAGGAACTTGGGTCAAATCTCAGCAAATCTTTGAGATATCAACACTAAACTTGGTATATCGGTGGACGACACTACAACATGTTACCATGTGCAAAGGCAACTTCATATCTCAAAAGATGATTGATATAAAGCAAATCGAATTTATCGCTAACGCTAAAATAATGCTTTACACATCCGCCGGTCAAAAACTGATACTTTGATTCAATCACAAGTTCATATGAAGACTCTTGAGAATGTTTAGTACACAAATCTGAGGAAAAGTTGACTGTAACATGAAAAGTCGATTTTATGTGAATATTTGAAACATGCATGCTTGGCTAATTGCTAACGAAATTTTCAATGAAATGTCTCCCCTGCTCTTCAGCGCGCGCGTGCTCCACATTCTCACACACTCAGCCTTTCCCTTGACACACGCGCGGGCTTGGCGAGACGCATACACAACATTTCAGGCAATTGTGGGCTGACCAAGCCCCCACTCATTCCTTGGCTTGAAGTGAAGGCCCTTGTGGATCTTGATGGTAATGCATTTTAGAAAAAGTTCTCAAAATCCTGAAACATTGATAGTATAGGCCAGGAGTAACTACCACACCACAAATGACGCACCATTATCCATAGGTGGCGCTACGGCCAAGCCCCAATTTTCCATTTACAAAGTGATGCCATTCGCATCCCATTTGTCCCAAAATTCTGAAATTCATTAGATATGCCTTATTTCTCATGAGGAACAAAAAAGCCTCAATAACCTATAACGGCCGCCATATTGGATGTTTTTGTACAATAAAGATTTAGGAAACACGTTTTTTTGCTACTTCTCCTACAATTCTTGTCCAATCTTCCCCAGAATTGGCAGGTATCATCGTCAGAGCAACCCTCACTGAATTCTTTAACAGATTTTTGAATTTCAAAACCGTTTGTCCGGTACAGCCAATCAAAATCGTCAACAAAGCAACCAAACAGGAAGTTGGATCAAATCTCAGCAAATCTTTGAAATATCAACACCAAACTTGGTGTGTCACGTGAAAGACACTACGTCATGTTCCCATGTAGGAAGGCAAATTAATATCTTCAAAAATGATTGAAATGAAGGAAATCAAATTTATTTCTAACGCTAAAATAATGCTTTACACATCCGCCAGTCAAAAAACTCTGATTCAATCACAAGTTCATGAAGACTTTTGAGAATGTTTAGTACACAAATCTCAGAAAAAGTTGACTGTAAGATGAAAAGTTGAATTTAGGTGAATATTTGAAAAATGCATGCTTGGCTAATTGTTAAGGAAATTTCCAATGAAATGTCTCCCCTGCTCCTCAGCACGCGCGCTCCACATTCTCACACACTCAGCCTTTCCCTTGACACACGCACAAGCTTGGCGAGACGCATACACAACATTTCAGGCAATTGTGGGCTGACCAAGCCCCACTCATTGCTTGGTCTTTAGCAAAGGACCATGTGGATCTTGATGGTATTGCATTTCCGATTTTGTATGCAATGGTAAAAAGTTCTCAAAATCCTGAAACATTGATAGTATAGGCCAAGAGTAACTACCACACCACAAATGGCCCAATATCACCCATAAGTGACGCTACAGGCCACGCCCTGGTACACAAAGATACAAGGCTTTCTGGAATGGGTAGGCTCACCAAGCCCCCTCCCTTCACTCCTTGGCTTGAAATAAAAGCCCTTGTGGATCTTGATGGTATTGCATTTCAGATTTGGTATCCCATTGGTAAGTCTGCAGCATGGATTTTTACAGTGACAATTTGTGAAGAATATAAATTTTTCAGTGGTTTGCAATGTTTGGAGGAATCCGCCATTGCTGCTTGCAGTTATATTTAGGATTCCTCCGTAAGGAGGAAACCTATTGTTATTGTTAGTTTTATTATTATTATTATTATTATTATTATTATTATTCTAGTTCCATGGGAGTCAATGGCAGCCCCTAGAACCCTTGGATAACTTTTTGTTAAATTTGGCACACTCATTAAGGACAGTTCCTTCTATACCTACACCAAGTTTCATGTATCCCATCAGACCACTCTAGCGCCACCAATGGGTCAAAGTTGGACTTGTGTTTACACACGCAACTTTTGAAC
The DNA here is from genome assembly GCF_038355195.1 of Osmerus mordax. Lineage (NCBI taxonomy): Eukaryota > Metazoa > Chordata > Actinopteri > Osmeriformes > Osmeridae > Osmerus > Osmerus mordax. The sequence continues at coordinate 10,806,414 of NC_090052.1, forward strand.
CGTATGACTGATTTACAAAAATGAGGTACCATTGGATTCCCTGGATGAAGACGAGTTCAACGCACCCTATGACGTCAATTTCCGGTTGTATAGATTTTCCGCTATTTCCGGTTGTATCAAAAACCTTTGAAAGCCTACTCCTCCTACAATTATTGTCATATCTTCTTCAAAATGACCATAGATGATCTTCAGACCAAGCCTCACAAAAGTTATCCCATGGCGTTTTGATTTTCTAAACCGTTTGTCCGGCACAACCAATCAAAATCAGCAAAAAAGTAACCAAACAGGAACTTGGGTCAAATCTCAGCAAATCTTTGAGATATCAACACTAAACTTGGTATATCGGTGGACGACACTACAACATGTTACCATGTGCAAAGGCAACTTCATATCTCAAAAGATGATTGATATAAAGCAAATCGAATTTATCGCTAACGCTAAAATAATGCTTTACACATCCGCCGGTCAAAAACTGATACTTTGATTCAATCACAAGTTCATATGAAGACTCTTGAGAATGTTTAGTACACAAATCTGAGGAAAAGTTGACTGTAACATGAAAAGTCGATTTTATGTGAATATTTGAAACATGCATGCTTGGCTAATTGCTAACGAAATTTTCAATGAAATGTCTCCCCTGCTCTTCAGCGCGCGCGTGCTCCACATTCTCACACACTCAGCCTTTCCCTTGACACACGCGCGGGCTTGGCGAGACGCATACACAACATTTCAGGCAATTGTGGGCTGACCAAGCCCCCACTCATTCCTTGGCTTGAAGTGAAGGCCCTTGTGGATCTTGATGGTAATGCATTTTAGAAAAAGTTCTCAAAATCCTGAAACATTGATAGTATAGGCCAGGAGTAACTACCACACCACAAATGACGCACCATTATCCATAGGTGGCGCTACGGCCAAGCCCCAATTTTCCATTTACAAAGTGATGCCATTCGCATCCCATTTGTCCCAAAATTCTGAAATTCATTAGATATGCCTTATTTCTCATGAGGAACAAAAAAGCCTCAATAACCTATAACGGCCGCCATATTGGATGTTTTTGTACAATAAAGATTTAGGAAACACGTTTTTTTGCTACTTCTCCTACAATTCTTGTCCAATCTTCCCCAGAATTGGCAGGTATCATCGTCAGAGCAACCCTCACTGAATTCTTTAACAGATTTTTGAATTTCAAAACCGTTTGTCCGGTACAGCCAATCAAAATCGTCAACAAAGCAACCAAACAGGAAGTTGGATCAAATCTCAGCAAATCTTTGAAATATCAACACCAAACTTGGTAAGATGACTCGGAACCGTCTTCTGAGGATGTCCAATCAATTTGGTGTCATGTGATCGTGTCATGTGATCGGCGTGGCCGCAGGAACCAAAAATGTTTTTTGGCCAATAACTGTTGATTTGTTTGCCTTTAGTTCATGAAAACTCTTGAGAATGTTTAGTACACAAATCTCAGAAAAAGTTGACTGTAAGATGAAAAGTTGAATTTTGGTGAATATTTGAAAAATGCATGCTTGGCTAATTGTTAAGGAAATTTCCAATGAAACGTCTCCCTCTGCTCCTCAGCGCGCGCGCTACACATTCTCACACACTCAGCCTTTCCCTTGACACACGCGCAAGCTTGACGAGACGCATACACAACATTTCAGGCAATTGTGGGCTGACCAAGCCCCCACTCATTGCTTGGTCTTTAGCAAAGGCCCATGTGGATCTTGATGGTATTGCATTTCCGATTTTGTATGCAATGGTAAAAGTTCTCAAAATCCTGAAACATTTATAGTATAGGCCAAGAGTAACTACCACACCACAAATGGCCCAATATCACCCATAAGTGACGCTACAGGCCACGCCCTGATACACAAAGATACAAGGCTTTCTGGAATGGGTAGGCTCAACCAAGCCCCCTCCCTTCACTCCTTGGCTTTAAATAAAAGCCCTTGTGGATCTTGATGGTATTGCATTTCATATTTGGTATCCCATTGGTAAGTCTGCGGCATGGAATTTTACAGTGACTATTTGTAAAGAATATACATTTTTCAGTGGTTTGCAATGTTTGGAGGAATCCGCCATTGCTGCTTGCAGTTATATTTATTATTATTATTATGTTTTACCCATGGGAGTCAATGGCAGCCCCTAGACCAGTACCGTAAAAAGTTTTGAAATTTGGCATGTTGAAACTGCAGACCATTAGTAACTACCATACCAAACATGGGCCATGTGAGACAATAGGTGGCGCTACAGGCCACGCCCCAATATGTCAATTTTCAAATTGATGCCATTTGCAGGCCATAAGTCCCAAAATTCTGAAATTCATTACATATGCCTTATTTCTCATGAGGAACAAAAAAGCCTCTGGAAGCTATAACGACCGCCATATTGGATTTTTCTGTACAATAAAGATTAAGGAAACACGTTTTTTCACTACTCCTCCTAAATTTCTGGTCGAATTTTCTTCAAAATTGCCATAGATGATCTCCAGACTGAGCCTCACAAAAGTTATCGTAGGGATTTCTGATTTTCAAAACCGTTTGTCCGGCACAGCCCATCAAAATCAGCAATAAAAGAAACCAAACAGGAAGTTGGGTCAAATCTCAGCAAATCTTTGAGATATCAACACGTAACTTGGTATCACAAAGAAGACACTACAACATGTTACCATATGCAAAGGCTATTTCATATCTCCAAAAATGGTTGATATAAAGCAAATCTAATTTATCGCTAACGCTAAAATAATGCTTTACACATCCGCCAGTAAAAAACTGATACTCTGATTCAATCACAAGTTCATATGAAGACTCTTGAGAATGTTTAGTACACAAATCTGAGGAAAAGTTGACTGTAACATGAAAAGTTGATTTTTGGTGAATATTTGAAACATGCATGCTTGGCTAATTGCTAACGAAATTTTCAATGTAATGTCTCCCTCTGCTCCTCAGCGCGCGCGCTCCACATTCTCACACACTCAGCCTTTCCCTTGACACACGCCCGGGCTTGGCGAGACGCATACACAACATTTCAGGCAATTGTGGGCTGACCAAGCCCACACTCATTCCTTGGCTTGAAGTGAAGGCCCTTTTGGATCTTGATGGTAATGCATTTTAGAAAAAGTTCTCAAAATCCTGAAACATTGATAGTATAGGCCAGGAGTAACTACCACACCACAAATGACGCACCATTATCCATAGGTGGCGCTACGGCCAAGCCCCAATTTTCCATTTACAAAGTGATGCCATTCGCATCCCATTTGTCCCAAAATTCTGAAATTCATTAGATATGCCTTATTTCTCATGAAGAACAAAAAAGCCTCAATAACCTATAACGGCCGCCATATTGGATTTTTTTGTACAATAAAGATTTAGGAAACACGTTTTTTCGCTACTTCTCCTACAGTTATTGTCCAATCTTCCCCAGAATTGGCAGGTATCATTGTCAGAGCAACCCTCACTGAATTCTTCAACAGATTTTTGAATTTCAAAACCGTTTGTCCGGTACAGCCAATCAAAATCGTCAACAAAGCAACCAAACAGGAAGTTGGATCAAATCTCAGCAAATCTTTGAAATATCAACACCAAACTTGGTGTGTCACGTGAAAGACACTACATCATGTTCCCATGTGAGAAGGCAAATTAATATCTTAAAAAATGATTGAAATAAAGGAAATCTAATTTATTTCTAACGCTAAAATAATGCTTTACACATCCTCCAGTCAAAAAACTCTGATTCAATCACATGTTCATAAAGACTCTTGAGAATGTTTAGTACACAAATCTCAGAAAAAGTTGACTGTAACATGAAAAGTTGAATTTTGGTGAATATTTGAAAAATGCATGCTTGGCTAATTGTTAAGGAAATTTCCAATGAAATGTCTCCCCTTGACCCTCAGCACGCGCGCTCCACATTCTCACACACTTGTGTGTTCCTTTCCCTTGACACACGCGCAAGCTTGACGAGACGCATACACAACATTTCAGGCAATTGTGGGCTGACCAAGCCCCCACTCATTGCTTGGTCTTTAGCAAAGGCCCATGTGGATCTTGATGGTATTGCATTTCCGATTTTGTATGCAATGGTAAAAAGTTCTCAAAATCCTGAAACATTCATAGTATAGGCCAAGAGTAACTACCACACCACAAATGGCCCAATATCACCCATAAGTGACGCTACAGGCCACGCCCTGATACACAAAGATACAAGGCTTTTTGGAATGGGTAGGCTCACCAAGCCCCCTCCCTTCACTCCTTGGCTTGAAATAAAAGCCCTTGTGGATCTTGATGGTATTGCATTTCAGATTTGGTATCCCATTGGTAAGTCTGCAGCATGGAATTTTACAGTGACAATTTGTAAAGAATATACATTTTTCAGTGGTTTGCAATGTTTGGAGGAATCCGCCATTGCTGCTTGCAGTTATATTTAGGGTTCCTCCGGTAGGAGAACCCTATTGTTATTGGTGGTATTATTATTATTATTATGTTTTACCCATGGGAGTCAATGGCAGCCCCTAGACCAGTACCGTAAAAAGTTGTGAAATTTGGCATGTTGAAACTGCAGACCATTAGTAACTACCATACCAAACATGGGCCATGTGAGACAATAGGTGGCGCTACAGGCCACGCCCCAATATGTCAATTTTCAAATTGATGCCATTTGCAGGCCATAAGTCCCAAAATTCTGAAATTCATTACATATGCCTTATTTCTCATGAGGAACAAAAAAGCCTCTGGAAGCTATAACGGCCGCCGTATTGGATTTTTCTGTACAATAAAGATTAAGGAAACACGTTTTTTCCCTACTCCTCCTACATTTTTGGTCGAATTTTCTTCAAAATTGCCATACATGATCTCCAGACTGAGCCTCACAAAAGTTATTGTCGGGATTTCTGATTTTCAAAACCGTTTGTCCGGTAGAGCCAATCACAATCTGCAACAAAGCAACCAAACAGGACGTTTGGTCAAATCTAAGCAAATCTTTGAGATATCAACACCAAACTTGGTATGTCACGTGGAAGACACTACAACATGTTACCATGTGCAAAGGCAACTTCATACCTCTAAAAATGATTGATATAAAGCAAATCGAATTTATCGCTAACGCTAAAATAATGCATTACACATCCGCCGGCCAAAAACTTATACTCTGATCCAATCACAAGGTCATATGAAGACTCTTGAGAATGTTTAGTATACAAATCTGAGAAAAAGTTGACTGTAAGATGAAAAGTCGATTTTTAGTGAATATTTGAAACATGCATGCTTGGCTAATTGCTCCCCTCGCCTGCTCCAAATTCTCACACACTCAGCCTTCCCTTGACACACACGCTTTCTTGAAATTGTGTGCTGACCAAGCCCCCACCCTCGTTTTTTAGCCCGTTTCATTTTGCTTCCAATCGCAGCTCGCCGTTACGAATATAAATTCTTTTTCGGCGGCCATTGTTGTTTTCAACTGGAGTCCCGTAATAGCCGTGTTTGAGGCAGCCACTTTCGGTAAGTCCTGTTTTTACACATTTTAAGCTAGAATTAATGATTGGGTTTGTGAAAGTACACAAATCTTGAATTATGGTGAAGGTTTAGCACTTTTAGACCTTTTAGATCGTGATTCTGAAGTGACGGAAAACCGAACTCGAAAAGTAGCTATTGTAGCTCTAGCTTTTTTCCTCTGTGTTTTTAATTAGTGAGTCATTTTGCATCTCGGCGAATTGTTCATCAAAAAGGTCGAGGAGAGCAGCCTTTAGGAGAAAAAGCAATTCCCCACAGACCTGTCGGCTCATAATTGTGATTTGGGGCGTGAAAGTCTTTGTAATAAGAGTTATATTGCGTCCCGGGGGTACATTGTTTTGACGTTAGCCTCAGAGTCAGGCTCGGCTCGCCCACTGGCAGTGTGTAAACAATTTTGTATTTCACTCAATTCTACTCCAAAAACGTCAGGGAGGACTGCTTTTTGTAGACAAGGGCCTGCTAAAGATAGCCAGTATATCTGATTTTTCAAGGTGAGCCTGTTTCATTCGTCATATGCCCTGAGAAAGCGACCTACGTTAGCCAGGCTAGTTTAGCCAATTTCGGTAAATCAGGCTATTTAAAGGTCTCTGACAGTCAGAATCACTGTTTACAGGCAAAGGTCGAGCTGGTCTTTTGTCAGATGTGTATATATTGACCAGTTTAGAGGTAAATACTGTTGCCAGAGCCTGGAATCGAACCCGTGTTTTGAGTGACTGCATGGGTCTCCATGAGGTCAACACATTTGGATTCAAGTTCAAAGGTAACCTTTTAAACCTCTGGGGCTGGGTTGCACCAACATGGATTAAATTAATCCTGGTTTAGAGTTAATCTAGGGTTAGTAAATCTATGTTTAAACTGGTTTATAATTAATCAGAGATGTGTTGCACATCTTAATTTTAACCTTGGATTAGTGAAACTAGTTTAAACAAGGGTTAAAACAGGATTAGTTTATGTTCAATGTCCGCCATGATGGATTCCGACGAAATGTAAACAAATTCACAACGTATGTTTAACAAATAGCCTACGGAACTAAATAGCCCTAAATGAATGCATGCGCTCTTTTTCCTATAGCAGCTTTTTGAATAAATGCCGTTACTGATACCGTTAGTTACCGTTTATAGCCTAGGCTACCACTACAGCGGCTATAATAAACTATGTTACAAATAGCCAGCTAGCTAGCTATGGCACGTCAAAGAGGGTCAAACTTTTCAACATTTGAAAAGATGTTGCTGACTGAATTGATGGAGGAGTTTGGGGTGATAATTTAGGACAAGAGGACTGACAGCAGTACTCTAGAAAAGAAGGAGCGGAACTGGGTCCGGTTAGCTGAGTGCTTCAATGGCTCTACCGGTATTAAAGAGACGAGGGACAGGGCGCAACTTAAAGCCTGCTGGAAAAACCTCAAGACTAAAGCCAAAAAAGATGCGGCGGAAGAGAGGCGTAGCCAATTTCAAACCGGCGGAGGACCACCAATCAATGCTACGGATCCTCTGTCAAAGAGGATCATTGATATGATCCCGCAGCAGATTTCCCCCCTCCCCAACCCCTACGACGATGACAGTGCATTAGATGACAGTACAGCCACAGAAGCTGCAAGTAACTACGAACTCCAACGCCGTTGGTTGCAGCAATAACGTGACAAAAATGACGAAAATAGGCTATAATTTTGCCTACAAAGCATTTGTTAGAGCCTATGTATTACTGTACATACACCTCAGATGTTAATAATTTTCTAATTGAATAGCACATCATACTACAGAAATAACAGTTCCATGTTCTCTTTAGTAGCCTATGGTAATTTATTAAATTAGTTATTTCCTATGTCATTGGACGTCAGAGACCTCAAGAGTAAAGTGCATTGTGCATAGTTGTAGGTAGCCTCCTAATGTTTTTATGTTTTTTTGTTTTGTCTAGCTGACACTATCATCGTACTGGAGCAAGTGGAGCCTCATGGAAACATCGAAGCAGCAGCATCACCTGTGAAGCCCCCTGCTAAGCACCCTAAGCTTAGCTCTCACCAGGAGCTTCTCACATTAGAGAAGGAGAGATGCATGCTCGACATATAAAATGCAAAAATTAAAAAAGATCAGAATCAGAAAGGGATTTATTCGCCATGAAAGTTTGCACAGACAAGGAATTTGCTTTGGCAGGAAGGTGCATACAATAAACATATACCTAAAATTTAAATTAGTGGACTAACTATACTAAGGGTACTTAAACTAGCAGTACTAAGTGTGATTAGAATATAATTAAATATACAATAAAATATAAGTTGCCGTAAATTACAATATAAAAATACAAAAATACAAATATTACAAAAAATACAAATGTACAAGATACCATGTTGTAATGCAGTGCAAAAAGCAGAGTGTTTTAAGCAAGAAGTCATTTGAGTCAGTGTGGTCCCTTGGCCTTGTTGAAGAGAACAACAGCGGAAGGGAAGAAACTGTTTTTGTGGCGTGAGGTATTGGTCCTGATAGACCGCAGCCTTCTGCCGGAGGGGAGTGACTGAAACAGGGAGTGTCCAGGGTGGGAGGAGTCGGCCACAATCTTCCTCGCTCGCCTCAGGGTCCTCGAGGTGTGCAGGTCCTCGAGGGTAGGCAGATTGCAGCCAATCACCTTCTCAGCAGTACGGATGATACGCTGCAGTCTGCTCTTGTCCTTGGCAGTGGCAGCAGCGTACCAGACGGTGATGGAGGAGGTGAGGATGGACTCAATGATGGCTGAGTAGAAGTGCACCATCATTGTCTTTGGCAGGTTGGACTTCTTCAGCTGCCGAAGGAAGTACATCCTCTGTTGTGCTTTCTTGATGAGGGAGCTGATGTTCAGTTCCCACTTGAGGTCCTGGGAGAGGATAGTGCCCAGGAAGCGGAAGGACTCCACAGTGTTGACTGGGGAGTCACACAGGGTGATGGGGGTGAGTGGGGCTGTGTTCCTCCTGAAGTCCACAACCATCTCCACTGTCTTAAGAGCATTGAGCTCTAAGTTGTTCTGGCTGCACCAGGTCACCAGGTTGGCCGCTTCCCACCTATAATCAGACTCGCCTCCACCAGAGATGAGCCCAATAAGGGTGGTGTCGTCCGCAAACTTCAGGAGTTTGACGGACGGATGACTGGAGGTGCAACTGTTGGTGTACAGGGAGAAGAGCAGAGGAGAAAGGACGCAGCCCTGAGGTGATCCGGGGCTGATGGACCGAAGATGTCCTGTTGCTACAGAAAGAGGTCCTAACTCTTCAGAAGCAGAGGCTACTGGATCTAAGCCAGTCACAAGAAATAGAAAGATTTTTGAATGAATTCTGAAACTGAAATTGTGCAATGTATTTATTTGCAGCATTCTGCACTTGAGCATCTTCCATATCATCCTCAAGTGGGTGCTCATCCTCCTCGGGTAGATCATCTCCTACTCTCTTCCCAAAGTTGTACAAAACAGCTACTGCAACAATGATGGTCAGGGTAGTGTCCAATTTTGTGCGGAGTCCCAACTGTATACATGGAAATCTCCGCTTCCACACCCCAAACACTCTCTCTATTACCCCTCTTGTTTGAATGTGAGAGTAGTTGTAGTTTTTTTCTGCCTGGGTCCGAGGGTTAAAAAGTGGAGTCATCAGGTATGGGCGACATGCATAGCCATTGTCCCCCACTAGGTGTCCACGGATCTCCCCTCTCCAGCAGTGCACAAAGTTGACCGTTGTCAAAGATTCGTCTGTCATGTGTGGATCCTGGCCATCTTGCAACAACGTGTGTGATCTGGGCCTGGTCATCACACACAACTTGGACATTAATTGAGCAGTAGCCCTTTCGATTCCGAAACAGTTCCCCATTCCCACCACCTGGGTTGGTAATGGGAATGTGGGTGCAGTCGATAGCCCCAATTACTCCTGGAAAACCTGCTCTCCCATAAAATCCAGCTGTTGTCTCTCTCCTTGGTTCAAAGTGAATGTACTGAGCCTTTAAACTTGCAATTGCCTTGGACACTCTGCTGACAATTCTGCAGACTGTGGATTTATGAACTCCGAAAAGATCCCCATCAACCATCTGAAAACACCCTGTAGCATAAAATCGCAAAGCTACTAGGAGCTGGAGAAGCGGTGGCACAGCAAAATTCCTCTCACTTCCATGCTTGATTGCTGGTCCAACCTTCCCATTCAGGTATATGACAGACTCCTTTGTAAATCTGTACCGCTGTGAAAACTCGCTGTTGTCATAGAATTCAATTGGGTTTAACCTATCTCAATATTTCCTGCGAGGAACACTTTCCTCTAACCCCATCCAGCGAAGATATGCAGCCATGTTGTCAATAAAACTGAGATAAACGTCCTCCAGGGGTGGTTTAAATATAACTGCTAATCCAGGTTTAGACTAGGTTTAAAATGACTGGTGCAACAGATTTACATTTAATCTAGATTTAAATGGAAATTAAATAGAGATTGCCAAAGGGTTAGATTTACCCAGGATTAATTGTAAACTAAGGTTAAACTAGGTTTAAAGTTTGGTGCAACTGGATTAAAAGACAAACTTGGTTTAAACCTAGTTTAAGAGTTAATCCTTGTTGGTGCAACCCAGCGTAGGTTTAAAACAAATTCAGATTTGATTGGAACTCTCTTTTATACATTTATAGTTGGATTTGACATTTAACAGACATTTAATTCATTTAGCAAGTTGTTTAACTCAAACAACCATAACACGGTACATATGGTATACAAAGCTGCAGTTAGCTTGGATGTTATCTTTACATATAGATGGGGTCTTGTTGATGCGCACGCAGCTTCAAGGCAGAAAGACGCGTTCCATTTCACTTTTACTGTACCTACACCTTTAATGTTCCCGCCATCCCCCCATTTCTGAATAAAGTTCGACTGATCTGATTTGTTGATTTCTGTTGCTATGAAAACCAGTTTAGCCAAGCTAACTAACATTGTTTTTAGCTAGCTTGCATTACCATTCAATTGCTAACAAAACATTAGTAAAAATAGCTTGCTAATCGGGCAGAACTTGAACTCGGGCAGGAGACTCTGAGACCTCAGCGTGCCACTAGCATCTCGTCATATCACGCAGTCGGAGCACAGCTAGATAATCAGCGTCAGCGCTCTTGGGTACTGTGGAAGAAATTGGGATTTCCTGTATGCTTACATTAATCACTAATCAATAGAACTAGTCATTGGATACTAGTTAGTACGTTTATCATGTAAGCTTGCTATTAATAACAGTATATTGTGTCTATGTGTCAGGTTAATAGATGTTCGGGGTCAGGAGAAAGTACTGGCTAAACGGTCCTTGTCATGACTACAAGGAGAGCTCCAACTATGAACTCTCTAGTGTGAGAGCTGTTATGTGTTGGGAGCAGTGAATCTTTTTCTCGGAGACTGTTGTAACGTCATTCCTGCCTGACTGTCACAATCTATGTTTACATTCTTGTGCCCTATAAAAGATGGTCCTCCGGCTTTCGGAGCGGGGGAGAGACCTGGGGGGTGTTCCATCAACGTCGCTAACGCAAGTCGCGCTAACACGAATAAGTCTCACTTGGGTAAACGTCAACTTAGACTTAAGCCTCAAGCCGTTCCACTAACGTCCCGTTCCACTAACAGGCAACGCTAATTCAAGCTAGACCTCAATAAGCTTAGACTGTGCAGCCCAGATCAGGCGATCGTCGAAAAGAGGAGTTATGTCGCAAAAAGTATAGCGTAAAGCAGCAGAGGTGTGTTGTTTCAGCAGCGTAAATTGATTTTTTGAGTTTTTTTGTTCCCTAAAAGGGCAATGTTGCCGCAATTAACATGGCAAGGGAGACAACTTGTCAAACCATTACGACCGTTAAAATGCGTAAATTGTAGACCTACCAAATCTACTTAACATATATATATATATGCATTTAGGCCTACCGATAATTAGCGTAATTTGATGAGCTGTCTGAAACCGTTCTGGCAGGCTAGCCTATGGTCGATATTCTCAACAGGAGATTGAGAATAATAGCCCAAAAAAGAACGTGGCAGCAATTGAAAATTGTAGGATAAAATTCAAAACACTGAAGAAGGCCATGGTTAATTGCACTTGATGTGGGCTAATAATGTTTTTGTCTTCACATCTTGAACAAAATCAAAAATTACTTCAAAATAACTTTGCCACACACATTTATTAACTAATAGGCTAAATGCTGAGCTTTAAGATAAAATGACTTAAATGGGGATTCACTGAAATGACTAGTATTGCACAGATCCAGCACTGACTTTTTAGATCAGAAGGTGACCCAAACTGCACACTTTGTTTGGCAGAACAGTCATTTAAAATTGCTCAGCATGACTATCATTATTATATTACGAGTATTTCCAATTAACATAGTCTGCCTCCACAGATCCAGAGGGGGCTTGGACAGTGACAGACTGTGGCTGTGCCAAGTGTTGTCACAGCCTCACTTTGGGAAAGCATGCCCTACTGGGAACATTAGGGGAGACTGTTGGGCACAGAATCTAATTGTCTTCTTTGGAAAGGGCAACATTTGGGACACTGTCATGTAGGGGCAGCATAAAGGGCACTTCATAACATCACCTTTTTCCATTGGAAGTAAGGGCATGGGAACAGTCCAATTTAGGCCATTGTAAGGGCACCTTATAGGGTACTGCATCACATTTTCTATACTATAAAGGAACTCTTTTTACATGTATAGAGGGCACACTGTCATTTATTGCATGGGGCATCCTGTGCACTCAAGCATATTTCACAATGTGAATGGCAGACAGTAGGGCACTTGGTCTAATTTTTGCCACTCTGGGCATTTTAGAAACGCTTTCAACCATGGGGGCACCAGGCAGTCACCCCCTGAGTCTTCCAATGGGCCTGGATATACCCATGGGGACAGTATATTGCACCTATAATATTGGGGAAGCCAGAGGAGAGGTAATATACAGGCTTGTCAACATATAGGCTACTTTAAACAATGAAAATACTTTATACAATTGAATAAAAAGTCCTCCTTGATTCTTTGTGTTTCAAGATTACCTGAAAAACTGATGATAATATTCAGGTACTGCTTTGAAGCAAGGTATACCCTTCATATTTCCTGGCATAGTTGCCCGTTCAAGAATGTCCCACATGCAAAGACATAGACAGATGCAGACAGACTGAACAGTGTCAAGGCTTGGCTACAGTGGGTTTGCTTCCTTGTGTGTGATTCCAGCAGACTACATAGTCTAGGCCTACCTACATAGACTGCAGTCTACTACCCTCCTTTCTACTATTATAGTCTACTCTCCTTTCTATTACTTTTTACAAAGGATGGTAGGCTGCTCTTATGTGTTCATTGCCATCCTTAAGAGTTGCTAAAGTGTTATTTCATATATATATATTTCTGTATTTTTTTTTTTTAAGAATGACAATTACATTTATCTAGATAAACTATGCTGGGCCTGCTGAACCTATACTTCTTCCACAGATACTGGTCAGGGAACCATTACTTCTGTCTCTGAAGACCCTTGGGGCTGGTGGGATAAACGCTCTTTGTATAATCTGAGCACCTTCATCCACCGCAGGGTTGTCAAAGAACGGATACGCCATAATTGATTGTAACTTGTCTAGACGCTCTGCTTAGTTTCTAAGTCCTTATTTTATGTCAATTAAACAATGGCTTTTGAAAACAAAAGTGACATTATTTCTTAACTTGTTTATTTAAATTAATATATTTTTTGGAGATTAAGTAAACATGTAGCTAAATCATTAATGTCTGCACTTCAAAAAGTCTGAATTTACGTTTCCGAACACGGACTAAAGTGGTTTGCGCGCAGGAATTTACTCTACGGAACTGTCTTTTGAGATTCTGTTTCCACCTGTTTGAAATGATTTGCAACACATTTTAGTTTAGCTTGACTTTTAGCCTGACACGGATCAGGCTAGTTCCGAAGTATAAGTTACCTTGGTTACGTAGCTAGAACTAAAATAAGCCACCTTAATGGAACGGAACTCTCGCTAAAGTAAGTGAGACTTGGCGAGATAAGTCTAGCTTTTCCTTAATCGACGTTGATGGAACACCCCCCTGTTTGAGACCTAAGATTGGTGTTGTGTTGTCATTTATGGTCAGAAGACTGGCTTTCTCTCCCAATCTGCAGATTGATAAATACGTATTAAAATCCAGAACTCAACTGAACTTAGTCACTCCATTTATGAAGAGACGGACAAACACTTTCTTCATCAGTACCCAGCATGCAGTGCGGCATGTACAAAAACAACAGCTACGCAAGGGATTTCAGTTGTTGTGTTCGTTCAGTTAGATGTTTGTAATGTTATTGTTTGTTAGTTAATATAATCTTGTTGGTCACCTTGAGTGTGCATGCTGTGTAGTTTAATGGGAACAGAGAGTCGGCCATTTTACCATCACAGGCTATACTTGCAAGGAGCTGAACGTGGGCTGTGCCCTAGACCAGACCAATTGCCTATGAGGCTAATCTTGATTCTGGATTGACTGAGATTCTGGAAAGAGATCTACTCAAGAAGAAAGTCAATATCTGTGGTTTTCAAGCCATCTTTGAGAAAGTTTGAAAACAATGTTGCGGTTAATATGTTTTGATTGTGGGAGGCAACTTTTGGACTACACCTAAACCTCATGCGGCCACCGCACCACCTGCACTGGGAAAGAGGGAAACAGCATGGATGGGGAAAGTGTGTGGGCAGAGCAAGCAGTAGTAGTACATAAACTACATACGTCCTTTACTAAAGTGTATTCTGACTTTCATAAAGTTATTGTTGTAATCAAAGCTTTTAAAGAATGGATCTCTGCATGATGGGCCTGACCAGAACACAGGTGGCCTGACAGAACACGCTTCAAAGTTGACACTTTCAAAAGGGTGGCATTTTAACCCTGTCAGTCCAAAATGTCTAAAAGTTGATACGCATGCCTTATTGCCAATGGGGAACAAAGAAGTCTCAAGAAACCATAATGTTGGCAGCATGGATATTTCTCTACAGTGACAATTTGTGAAGAATTTCAAAAAATGACTTCAAATCAGCCATTGATCCAATTGTCTTGAAATGTTGTGTACATGTATGAAATACATGTCTGTGTCATGTCAATTTTGTAATGGTTTGCAATGCTGAGGAGGAACCTGCCATTGCTGCCTGCAGCTATATTTATTATTAGGATTCCTCCGTAAGGAGGAAACCTATTGTTATTGTTAGTTTTATTATTAGGATTCCTCCGTAAGGAGGAAACCTATTGTTATTGTTAGTTTTATTAGGATTCCTCCGTAAGGAGGAAACCTATTGTTATTGTTAGTTTTATTATTATTATTCTAGTTCCATGGGAGTCAATGGCAGCCCCTAGAACCCTTGGATAACTTTTTGTTAAATTTGGCACACTCATTAAGGACAGTTCCTTCTATACCTACACCAAGTTTCATGTATCCCATCAGACCACTCTAGCGCCACCAATGGGTCAAAGTTGGACTTGTGTTTACACACGCAACTTTTGAACCGTATGACCGATTTTTTTTCAAAAATGAGGTACCATTGGATTCCCTGGATCAAGACGAGTTCAACTTTGACGTCAATTTCCGGTTATATAGATTTTCCGGTTGTATCAAAAACCTTTGAAAGCCTACTCCTCCTACAATTTCTGTCATATCTTCTTCAAAATGACCAGAGATGATCGTCAGACCAAGCCTCACAAAAGTTATCCCATGGCGTTTTGATTTTCTAAACCGTTTGTCCGGCACAGCCAATCAAAATCAGCAAAAAAGTAACCAAACAGGAACTTGGGTCAAATCTCAGCAAATCTTTGAGATATCAACACTAAACTTGGTATATCGGTGGACGACACTACAACATGTTACCATGTGCAAAGGCAACTTCATATCTCAAAAAATGATTGATATAAAGCAAATCGAATTTATCGCTAACGCTAAAATAATGCTTTACACATCCGCCGGTCAAAAACTGATACTTTGATTCAATCACAAGTTCATATGAAGACTCTTGAGAATGTTTAGTACACAAATCTGAGGGAAAGTTGACTGTAACATGAAAAGTCGATTTCATGTGAATATTTGAAACATGCATGCTTGGCTAATTGCTAACGAAATTTCAATGAAATGTCTCCCCTGCTCTTCAGCGCGCGCGTGCTCCACATTCTCACACACTCAGCCTTTCCCTTGACACACGCGCGGGCTTGGCGAGACGCATACACAACATTTCAGGCAATTGTGGGCTGACCAAGCCCCCACTCATTCCTTGGCTTGAAGTGAAGGCCCTTGTGGATCTTGATGGTAATGCATTTTAGAAAAAGTTCTCAAAATCCTGAAACATTGATAGTATAGGCCAGGAGTAACTACCACACCACAAATGACGCACCATTATCCATAGGTGGCGCTACGGCCAAGCCCCAATTTTCCATTTACAAAGTGATGCCATTCACATCCCATTTGTCCCAAAATTCTGAAATTCATTAGATATGCCTTATTTCTCATGAAGAACAAAAAAGCCTCAATAACCTATAACGGCCGCCATATTGGATTGTTTTGTACAATAAAAATTTAGGAAACACGTTTTTTTGCTACTTCTCCTACAATTTTTGTCCAATCTTCCCCAGAATTGGCAGGTATCATCGTCAGAGCAACCCTCACTGAATTCTTCAACAGATTTTTGAATTTCAAAACCGTTTGTCCGGTACAGCCAATCAAAATCGTCAACAAAGCAACCAAACAGGAAGTTGGATCAAATCTCAGCAAATCTTTTAAATATCACCAACAAACTTGGTGTGTCACGTGAAAGACACTACATCATGTTCCCATGTGAGAAGGCAAATTAATATCTTCAAAAATGATTGAAATAAAGGAAATCTAATTTATTTCTAACGCTAAAATAATGCTTTACACATTCGCCGGTGCAAAACTGATACTCTGATACAATCACAAGTTCATGAAGACTCTTGAGAATGTTTAGTACACAAATCTCAAAAGTTGACTGTAAAATGAAAAGTTGATTTTTGGTGAATATTAAAAAAATGCATGCTTGGCTAATTGTTAAGGAAATTTCCAATGAAATGTCTCCCCTGCTCCTCAGCGCGCGCGCTCCACATTCTCACACACTCAGCCTTTCCCTTGACACACGCGCAAGCTTGACGAGACGCATACACAACATTTCAGGCAATTGTGGGCTGACCAAGCCCCCACTCATAGCTTGGTCTTTAGCAAAGGCCCATGTGGATCTTGATGGTATTGCATTTCCGATTTTGTATGCAATGGTAAAAGGTTCTCAAAATCCTGAAACATTGATAGTATAGGCCATGAGAAACTACCACACCACAAATGACCCACCATTACCCATAGGTGGCGCTACGGCCACGCCCCAATTGTCCATTTTCAAAGTGATGGCATTTCCACACCATCAGTCTAAAACGTCGGAAACTATACATGCCTTATTTACAATGGGAAACTATACAGTGGTGACCCATACAGTCCACCATGTACGGTGAACATTTTGAAAACGTACAAATATCTTCTTATGAACCATGACTCCAATTGACTAGAAATTTTGTTTGATGTGTAGGCCACACGTAGTTATGCTTGTTTGCTACCACAATAGCTATGGGAATAAGAGTGAATGCAATGAGGAGGTTATTGAAACGCAATACTCTGAGTTGGTGCATGTCAGTTAAGGCAGAGGTAGCTTTTTAAACCTATACAGCCATGCCCCAATTTGCCTATATTCAAAGTGATGCCATTTGCATCCCATTTGTCCCAAAATTCTGAAATTCATTAGATATGCCTTATTTCTCATGAGGAACAAAAAAGCCTCAAGAACCTATAACGGGCGCCATATTGGATTTTTCTGTACAATAAAGATTAAGGAAACACGTTTTTTCGCTACTCCTCCTTCAATTCTGGTGCAATCTTCCCCAGAATTGGCACACATCATCGTCAGAGCAACCCTCACTCATGTATTCAACAGATTTTTTATTTTCACAACCGTTTGTCTGGTACAGCTCCTCAGCGCTGCGCGTGCTCCACATTCTCACACACTCAGCCTTTCCCTTGACACACGAGCAAGCTTGGCGAGACGCAAACACAACATTTCAGGAGAGTGTGGGCTGACCAAGCCCCCACTCATTGCTTGGTCTTTAGCAAAGGCCCATGTGGATTTTGATGGTATTGCATTTCCGATTTTTTATGCAATGGTAAAAAGTTCTCAAAACCCTAAAACATTGAGAGTATAGGCCAAGAGTAAATACCACACCACAAATGGCCCAATATCACCAATAGTTGACGCTACAGGCCACACCCTGATGCACAAAGATACAAGGCTTTCTGGAATGGGTAGGCTCACCATAGACCCTGAAGCCGACGCCAAGTGCCACCAAGCGGTGCCATTTGAGTTTCAGCCAAAGCCAGCTAATATTTTTGTAAGCCAAATTGAGCCACCATCTGAGCAAGATGAAATTATTTGCGTCAAACAATAATTATATCTATCACATAGAGACATACACACACAAAAAATCAATGATAAACTAAATCAATTTTGCACACCGGATTCGCCACAGTCTTGTGCTCGTTGCTATGATACACAGGACTCACAGTGAATTGATGACCAATTAAAATTGTGCGTTTTCCGATAGTGATGATCATAGACATAGACAGTAAAAGAAGCAATGCGTTTTTCTCTCACGCTGAGCTGAAATGGTGGAAACAACTAGAAAAGGTAATTGTTACTTGTAACATACTTTCTTAATTTCTATGTTGCATACTCAGACGTTTGTTAGATCTTCGGTTTTTGGAAGTAAGAATGCCGTTTTGTCAGAACTAGTGTTTTATCGATATTTTTGTACTCTTTTAGAACTTGGAAATATTGAGATCTAGTAAATCAGTATAACATACACATCTGTAGACATGAAGTGGCAGCTTCAGGCATTTGTAGCTATTAACATGTTGGTGGCTGCAGCAGCCATTTAGGTTTTGGCTGAGCTGGCTAGCCAGCCAATAACTTCATCAGCCAGCCATTATTCTCAAAACAAATGGCTTCAGGGTCTAGCTCACCAAGCCCCCTCCCTTCACTCCTTGGCTTGAAATAAAAGCCCTTGTGGATCTTGATGGTATTGCATTTCAGATTTGGTATCCCATTGGTAAGTCTACAGCATGGATGTTTCTATACAGTGACAATTTGTGAAGAATATACATTTTTCAATGGTTCGCAATGTTAGGAGGAATCCGCCATTGCTGCTTGCAGCTATATTTATTATTATTCTTCTTAAGACTGGGTGTCTATGGCAGGCCCTAGAAGCGCTTGGTCGAAAGTTGTGAAATTTGGCACACTCATTGGGGACAGTCCACTGGTCCAATTCACAAAGTTTCATGTCCCATACTTTGGCACTCTAGCGCCACCAATGGGTCAAATTTGGACTTGTGTTTACACACGCAACTTTTGAACCGTATGACCCATTTTCAAAAATGAGGTACCATTGGATTCCCTGGATCAAGCCGAATTCAATGCACACCATGGCGTCAATTTCCGGCTTATAGATTTTCCGCTATTTCCAGTTTTATCAAAAACCTTTGAAAGCCTACTCCTCCTAGACATTTTGTCAAATCTTCTTCAAAATTACCAGATATGATCTTCAGACCAAGCCTCACAAAAGTTATCGAAAAGAATTTTGATCCTCACAACCGTTTTTCCGGTACAGCCAATCAAATTCTGCAGAAAAGCCGCCAAACAGGAAGTGAAACCATATCACAGCAGTTCTTTGAGGCACTGACACCAAAGTTGGTACGCCTACTCGGAACTTTATTCTAAGAATGTCCTCCAAGAATTGTGTCATGTGACTAAAAGGGGGCGTGGCCGGAAGCATAAACGTGTTTTGGCTAATAACTTTTGAAGTGTTTACCTTAATAAAGTAATTTCTTTGTCTCTTGATGTCTTGTGAGATATCAAGCCTGACTATTAGAAACTTCTCATAAAATTCGAATGGACGTGGCCGCCATTTTGGATTTCATGGAAAAGGGTAAAAACCTTTTGCACGCCCCAATTTTTGTCCAATGTTTACCAAATTTGGCAAAGATGATCTTTAGACCCAGTTTCACAAAAGCAATCAAATGAATTTTCAATTTTCAAAAACGTTTGTTCGGTAGAGACGATCAAAAGCGGTGGCAAAGCCGCCAAACGAGGCGCAAGAGCATATCTCAGCAACCATTTACACAATTGTCACCAAACTTGGGTTTCATCGTTCCCATGAGGAGCAGAGGAGGCCTGCAGTGTTACACCAGAAAAATAACTTGATGAACTCTCAGTACTCTTGAACGCAAACATATATTTCAACCAAACTTGGTGTGTTGCACGAGTGCAACAGGTTGTTGTGACTTAATTGTTGCACAAGTGCTATGGAGGCCATGTCCTGCTCTGGACTGCTTGGCCCCTCCATTGCTGCTTGCAGCTATATTCTTATAATTATTATTATACATCTGCCATGGGAGTCTATGGCAGCCCCTAGAACCACACGGTCAGAAGTTGTGAAATTTGGCACACTGTTTGGGACCTGTCCCCTCATCACTTTCACCAAGTTTAATGTCTCCCATTTCAACCCTCTAGCGCCACCAATGGGTCAAAGTTGAAGGTGTGTTTACACACGTTACCTTTGAACCATATGCCGCATTTTCCAAACTGAGGTATCATTGGATTCCCTGGATCAAGACAAGTTCAACACACTCTATGACGTCATACCCAGTCATATAGATTCTCCGCCATTTTTTATGTTAACGAAAAGCGTTTTTTCGCTACTCCTCCTACAATTCTTGATGAATCTTCTTAAAAATTGCCACAGATGATCTTCAGACCAAGCCTCACAAAAGTTATCCCCTGGAGCTTTGATTTTTGCAACCGTTTGTTATTACAGCCAATCAAATTCAGCAACTGATCCGGAAAAAGGGAAGTGAGGTCATATCTTAGTGAATCTTAGATGCATTGACTCCAAACTTGGTGTATGGATTCATGACCCTGTTATTAAGAGGTCCGAAAAAGGTAGGGTCATTTGTGCTCTAGGGGGCGCTACAATAGGCAAAATTGTGTTTTGACCAATAACTGTTGATTTGTTTGTTGTATTTCAGTGATTCCTATGTCTCGTGACATCTTAGGAGATCCCGTGTCTGACGTATGTTAATGCGTGATACCAGACGAATTGATGAAGCCGCCATTTTGAATGAATGAATAAAACGTTTTTTCCCTACTCCTACACAATGTATCCAATATTCACCAGATTTGTCACAGATTATCTTCAGACCACAATCACCTTGACATGTCAAAATAGGACTGAATTACAGCTGTTTAAACTTGGGCCAAATCTGACCACGCGTGCCACAGGAGAAACGGCTTACCTTTTGTATACAGTAACTGTACACAGCACTTCCCAGCGCTGGAAATGGCTCACTGGGATAAGACTGGCTTCTTTGAAGTGCAAGGTCGTAGGTTCGAATCCAGCCAAAGTCTCAAGCATGTCATGATACTGGTTTATCTGTTTAGTGATGCCAGGTATGCGACAGTAGCTGTCGAGCAGTATAATCATAATGGTCACGATAATGTTTCATTCTCATGGGATTTATACTCAGTCAGATTTGTTGTGCTTTGTCGATATAGTGATGCTACATCTAGCCAGTGCATCGGACTTGCATCATAACTTCTGAACAGATTTGTCATAAATCACAAGATTGGTCTCTTCTGATTCTAAGTGGCATACTAAGTCGAAATATATCACACTGTCCCGTGTCTGCCATTTTGGGCGTCGGCCATTTGGAATTTTCATTAAAACAAACTCCTCGTTCGCCGTTGTTCCTATTTTCATGGACATGTAATCAAATCATTTTCAGACCACAATCACCTTGACATGTCAAAATAGGACTGAATTACAGCTTTTTATACTTGGGTCAAATCTGACAACGCTTCCCACAGGAGAAACTGCTTACTTTTTTTATACAATAACTGAACACAGCATTTCCCTGCAGTGAGAATAGCTCACTGGGATAAGACAGGTTCCTCTGAAGCGCAAGGTCATAGGTTCGAACCCAGCCACAGTCATCACGCATGTCATGATACTGGTTTATGTGTTTAGTGAAGCCAGGTATGCCACAGTAGCTGTCTAACAGTATAATGGTAATGATCATGTTTCATTCTCAAGGGATCTATACTCAAGAAGAGTAAGATTTATTGTGCTTTGTAGATATGTGTCCTCTAACCTCTAGGGGGGCGATCCCGTGTCTGATACATGTTAACTTGAGACCCAAGACCCTGCCGAAACCACAGATGTCCTTTATTTTCTGTGCAGTCAAAAATACGACTCCACCGGCTGTTTCAAAATCTTGTTATTTTTGCTTTCTCTGAAGAATTTGTCACCAGATTTGCATTGGTCTGTATGGGGCGAGAGTTGGACTTTGTCTCGCTTTCGTGGGGCTCTGAACAAATGTGTACGTCTGTTGGATTCCACAGACAACTGTCTACGACCAGCACAAAAGTAGCTATCTATTGATCCAAAAATGAAGCATGAAGAGTGAAAATTGTGGCAATGCTAGTAAACTAGAAATATTTTTTGAAGAAGATTTCGAAGCTCCCCTCCAGTCTAAGCGTTTCAGTCGGCACTCTAGGCTCTCACATACACACCCATGTAAATCTCAAAAACGGTTTGAAAAACTCATGAAACATAATCAGTGATATGGAAAAAAGTTGGATATCAAAAAGCTGAATTTAAAAAAAATAGTTTAGGGTTTTGTCAACATTTTAAAGTTTAAATGGTGGCTGTAGCTGAAAGATGATTGAAGGATGAAGAAGGATTTGAAAGTTGAAGAAGTTTAAGAGGATTGAGAGGATTTGAAGAAAAAAACATTGGAAAACCATGTAAAAAATATTATGAATATTGATTTATATTAATTCAAGCATAAGAGGTACAAGCTAAAAAGTCATAGCACCCATGGCCTGAAACTGCTGAATATTTTGATAGCTGAACGGTTTTAATAGCTGAAGATTTGAAGGCGCTGAAAGGTGTTGCGGAAGAAATAGAAGAAGTTGAATAAAGATTTAAAGAACAATACTTGGAATGCTGCTTCAGCATTCCAACAATAAGTATGCAGAATAACCAGTGTTTTTGCTTGCAGCAAACACACTAATTATGCATCTGCATCCAACGTAACAAACATACATCTTTACATTTAATATATAAAAGATTACAATTGAATGGACAATATCAATGGCCTGTAATTATCCTAGTACTAATTGAAAATAAAAACCCAGTCCGTCGAATGCTAGCTGGAGTGTGGCTCGGGTACGTTGGCCCACAGCACGTGATGGTGGCTGCCGTCTATGGGCAACACGTGGCACAACCAGTTACCTTGTGGCGTGACGATGGTAGTAACGTTTATTGAGCAAATCAACGGCGTCCAGGAGAATCTTAACAGAGTTCGTCGAGGTCTTTGATTGTCCAGAAGAATGGAAAGTTTCCTGAATTTGGCTATCCGTCAAATTCTGTCCTTTTCCAGTCTGACGCAGTCCCTTTATGAATTGTAACCCACAACGGAATTGCCTATCCGACAGCTCACCAGTTACATTCAGAATATGGTTCCCGAGTTTGCAACACATCTAACCTCGCTATCCTACAGCTTAAGTTTTCTAAGGACTGCAACGCTCGAATCAAAACTCAAAACACACAAACTCAGATATGATCTCATCCATCTTCTCCCCTTCTGCTTCCCTTCATCCCAATATATATCCAGACATCAGGTCAAGGGTCAATAAACTGATCAACCAATGAGCTTAAATAAACTGAAATCCAAATATTAAGTCAGCGGAAATATAATTAAATAACATTTTACAGCATTAGTTTACAACATTTAAATAGAAAAACAAACAAAATGCAATATTAAATTAAATCTTAGCAAGGGGCTACACACAGAACAGATGTCTTTTTCTCTCTGTCCCTTTCCTTTCCTGGTCGGAGCAGAACCTCGCTCATCTTGGAGTTCTTCTGGATCTTTGGGAGTAACCGTCTAAGAGCTGGCTTATCAACAGACGAGTAGACAAGCACTGAATGACCGATCTGCGGTGGAAGCTGTCAGCCCAGAGCGCCTCCTTCCTTCCTGAGAACAATTCGTCCACCTCTCATCCACACCCATTGAGGTCAACACTGTATCCTTCAACGACAAACATTTACATTTACATTTAGTTATTTAGCAGACGCTCTTATCCAGAGCGACTTACAGTAAGTACAGGGACATTCCCCCGAGGCAAGTAGGGTGAAGTGCCTTGCCCAAGGACACAACGTCAGTTGGCATGACCGGGAATCGAACTGGCAACCTTCGGATTACTAGCCCGATTCCCTCACCGCTCAGCCACCTGACTCCCACTGTGCCCCTGACTCCCACTAGCCACCTGTGCCCCCTCCCAAACCAGGGAGGGGGCACAAAACAAGGAGAAGAAAACAACAACAAAAAGTGCAAACTCTGTGGTGGCAATCAAAGTTTTCAGACTGAGAGACGTGAATTTCAGGGTCCATTCTTAAAGGTATATTCCAGTACGCTACACAGCAGGGATACATTTTGCATTCCGTCGAGATAAAAAGGTAGAGATTGGGTTATTTTACTGTGTAACCCAAACTGAACCCACATATTATCTCCGATAGAGGAAAGGTATCAGATAAGGAGAATTGACATACAATTTGTCTTTCTCTCATTTTATTTTTGTTCATATTCATGCAGGCTAACACTTGATTTCTCTTATGCAGGTGTGTGTGAATGAGTGTCTGTGTGTGTGGTGAGATTCCTGTGAGTAGG
The DNA here is from genome assembly GCF_038355195.1 of Osmerus mordax. Classification (NCBI taxonomy): domain Eukaryota; kingdom Metazoa; phylum Chordata; class Actinopteri; order Osmeriformes; family Osmeridae; genus Osmerus; species Osmerus mordax. Next base: position 10,830,690 of record NC_090052.1, read on the forward strand.
GGGCGTATTCCATGCCTGGCACAACTGCACACAGTGAATTCACAGTGTACCTGCTACAGGTGAAGTATGTGTACTTTGGCGAGTTGTAGCAAACGCAACATGAACACTACATCCAGGTCCGTTGCTAGGAATCCCAGACCCTGTGACAAAATATATGCCCGGGCCCCCCCACCCCCCATAATCATTGGCTGATTTTTACAGTTCATAGATGTCAGTCAAATAAATGTAGGCTGTTACTGACAAATTATCATACGATTTATAACAGACATAGTCATGCCCCCATCAGAGGTACACTAGGCCAACGTTCTACCTCATTTCTAACCTAATTTCACTGTCTCTAATTTAAACCTAATTTCACTGTCTCAGTACTTGAATGACAATAAAGTTTAATCTAATATGATATATAATATTTAAAGGAAATAATCACCGACTACAACACAAACATGAATGACAGATTGACCCAAGGCTATTTCATTTTGCGACAACAAGTAGGGAAAACTGTCTCGGGGCTTTTAGTGTTGAGGCTGTTCATCATGGGACAGAACTAATTTCGAAACAGAAATCCCTTCTAGGCTGGCATGTTTAGGTGCGAAGGTGTGTGCAGTTGTTGCTGTGCTACACTGACACATATTATGCAAAGTACAAATAACACCTGCCTATTATGGAGGACCAAACCTGCCATATTTAAAATGAATGAATGAATTAATAAATGTCCACATCAATGCATAAATACAGAAATACAAAAATAAAAAGAATACATGCATCAATTAAAACGTATTCATATGGAAATACGAAACAATTTCAGATAAATAGTTCACTTTATATCCAATATTTATATATTCATTTATTTATTAATTCATTTATTTCTGTATTTATTCATCCCAATATGTTAATGAGATGTGTCAATCAAATAGGTAGGCAGTATTTGACACATCGTTTTCAACACTTTGTATTCGATTATGTTAGCCTTAAGGCCGATTTATACTACTCCGTTTTCACAGACACGGACACAGGGAACGCCCTCTCCGAGCTCTACGTGCACCTCCTGATTTTCCTAACTATCCGTCTGTCCTTTTATTGATACCCCTTGGCTGTGATTGGTCCGTATTAAGAACCGCTTGCGTCAGGGGCGGGGTTGCCGTGACCAACAAGACGAACAGAATCCTTTGACCGCCATTGCTGTAAGTTTTTACAATTTATATTTCAGCTAAACAGTACATGTAAATCAGCATCTGAATTAAAATATGACGAGAAATGGGCAGTGTAGTTGCTGAAAATGTGCTTATTTTATTGATGAAACGGCTAATTTGTAAATTTGCTCCGACTTTTCGATAACCTAGCTAGCATCGCTGTGCAGCGCCGCCTACTCTTCTGGCGGTGAATTGTTTTCAGCACCCACAGCCTTCGGAGTACTATAAATTCAACGAATCCGTCCGACTCCGTTTGTCTGTCTGTAACAGAGTAGTATAATTCGGCCTTTAGGTCTACATCCATGAAAAGAAACGTATTTCTGGCAACTTATATTTTATTTTATTGTATATTTTATTTAATTCTAATTCCACTTAGTACTGCTAGTTTATGTACCCTTAGTATAGATAGTCCACATATTTAAATTTTAGGTCCCTATATGTTTATTGTATGCACCTTCCTGCCAAAGCAAATTCCTTGTCTGTGCAAACTTTCATGGCAAATAAATCCCATTCTGACATTGACGGAATAAAGTTAACAACTGCCAGTCTTCAAGAGACTGCAGGCCCCTCTCATACAGGTGTTATCGTCCCCGTTGGGCAGAGGATGTATTGTATTTATATTAATAACTTACATTGAACTTCGGTTTTAGCATAAATCAATAGTGTTCAACATAGCGATCATTAGCATTGCGGCTAGCGTTATGTATGGATAACGTTATCACAACATTGTGTTTTTAAATTATCAAAGTAAGCTAGCTGGCCAGACTCACATGTATGCCATAATCAAGAGAGAAAAAGAGAGATCATTGTTTCGGACATTTAGATAAATGTTGTTGTTGCATAAATCAGTTCAAGCACACCCAATAGGACCCGCTGTGAGTGAGTACAGTCGTGGCCATAAGTTTTGTATTTCGCAAAGTTTGCTGGTTCAGTATTTGAGGAAAATGTTTTCAAATGTTTCTATAGAATACTGGAATACAATAAGGCACATAAAAAAAGGGGGCGAAAGTTCTCATATGAAAATAATCACCTCTTTTACAGCAGTCAATCTGCTCTTAAAATCCAATCACATTACATTTAGTCATTTAGCAGACGCTCTTATCCAGAGCGACTTACAGCAAGTACAGGGACATTCCCCCCGAGGCAAGTAGGGTGAAGTGCCTTGCCCAAGGACACAACGTCATTTTGCAGTGCCGGGAATCGAACTGGCAACCTTCAGATTACTAGCCCTATTCCCTAACCGCTCAGCCACCTGACACCTGACTCAATCAGAATGATAGTGATTTCACCTGGCTAGAACTAGTTCAAACTTTCCCCTGTGATGATATGACTTAATGAAATTATGTTAAAGGAGTCATTGACTGCAAAAGCGAACTTACCTTGTCACAGTTGAACAACGACAGTTCAGTGGGTAAAATGGACATAGTGAACCTTAAAGTCCATTGACACCTCCTTCCTATGCAAATCTCACAATTAAAAAATGTAGCTGTAAAACGGTCGGTTTTTAAAAAGCCTCCACCTTTTTTGGCTCTGATCTGTACCTTTGTCATGCCCCAAAATTTGCTGCGCGCTGCTCTGTGTACTTCCACGGAATGACAATGTGAGGGCATGACCAAGAAGGCACACGAGAACCGAGTAGGGTGCAAAATATTCAGGAGTTTATTACTTACATTTGAACGGATTGAACACATGGACAAAGTAAATAAAACCGAGTAGTGAAGAACAAACAATACATGACGAACCACCCAATGCCTCATACGCACAGAGGTCTTCCGTCTAGGTTGGTTTGCCTTTCTCCCTCTCTCCTTGCTCCTCTTGCAGTTATATAAGCCTGGGCTGCCACAATAAATATAGGGAGGGGACGCCATACATCCTCCCACTTAATAATTGGAGCAAAATTGGAGCAAACACCCCTACAGCCCAGACAGGGATGGGAGCTTCCCATCCACTCTGGAACTCCATTTAAGCATCATGTTTCCAGTCAGACACCCTTTACTGGGACACGGCAGCCATGCTGCCCTCATGATGATCAAACAAAGAGGTAACAAAAAGGCTGAAACTAAACAAACAAAGATATGGTAAACCAAAGGCAATAAAGTTGATATGAGAACTAAGGAACAAAAGCTATGTGACGTGTGTTATTTATGTGAAGACAGTTGTATGGTGTTGCTGAATGTTAACATGTACATAAAGAGAATAAGGATGTTTAAGTCCCTGTGTGGGCCGCTGTTAGGCGTCCATCACAGACAAAGAACAACGTTTTTCAAGGATATTGAAAATGGACTACGTTCGTAAAGGCAGTGTTCCAGGCCGTACAGGGAATGCTGACACTTTTCAGAGTCTTCCCAAGGAACCAAACACTCGACGAGCTGTGATGTTTGTCTATGAGAAGATCCCTGTGCAGTTCAACTCTCAATTACAAATTTGCTCGAACCATTTCACGAGGACAGTTTTGAAAACCGGGGACAATGTAAAGCAGGATTTGCTATGAAGCTGTTGCTGAAAAGAGGTTCTGCTCCAACCTTATGTTCATCACAACCGCAAGCTGTAGTATTATTTTGTCGCTGACAGTTATTAGCAATGCTAACGTATCCTGTATCTATCATGGGTAGAGTGTGATGATTTAGTTTATTGGCAATGGAGAGTTAAGTGGACCAGGATAATTGTTTGGCCATCGATTTTTAAGTTTAACACGCAATATACATTTACATTGTCATTTAGCAGACACTCTATATATACTATATAATATATACTTTTGCATAAATAGCCTACTATTTGCTACATGCTTCGATAGTCAAACAAATGTCCTGGTGCACGTAACTGTCAGGCTATTGCATTTTGTACTTCTGTCGATCAATTTCTTGTTAATTACTGCATCCATTCAGCGACGAAGTGTTGTACCTACCCTTTCGGTTTTGAGTTAATGTAATGTGTTTTTGAGTTAATGTAATGTTGTTTCCCATTTGGGGGAGCGTGTCTTTGTATTGGGGGGAGGTGAGCAAGTCATCCTATTTGGGGGGATTTGACTTGTATTTGGGGGGGAGAGTTTTCATTTGGGGGATGCACTCATGTTAGTGGGTGTGATTTGCACTTCAGGGCCACCGTACATATGGGCGCATAAAACAGCACCCGGGCCATTTTCAGCCCAACCAATGTTACAAACCCTATTCGGAGAGCTTAAGGAACAGTGTGAACCATAGATATATATATAGATATATATATATATATAAAGGCTAGATGTCTCGTCCGAGTTATGGTCATTTAAAAAGTACATGTAGCACCAACACAATGTTATGGGTGAGCGAGTTGACTGTAGCAAGATGGCCGCCGTGTGCGGACGTTCTGTACCTGTACTTACTGTAAGTCGCTCTGGATAAGAGCGTCTGCTAAATTAGTAAATGTAAATGTAATTCTTCAATATCGCCAGGAATAACTGTTTGAGGAAAAAAAATTATGAATGAATAAATAAATTTATAAATACAGAAATACATTTTAGATAAGTTAACTATTGATTGACAATTGTGCATTAATCAATAGTTTTTTCCGATTGCTTAGACACAACATTTTCAAATAACACACAGTTAGTGAAACCTGACACTCAAGGAGCAAAACAGCAGCCCAGGGCCCCGTTTGTCGTAAGGGTTGAAGCTAAGTTAATCAATTGTCCCTTTAGCCCGCTAACATTAGCGAGATGAGTGAGAACAGCAAATATCGGTTCGTCAACGGCTGATCCGCATCCAAATCATGTGGTTAATTTCAATCAGGCTAAACTTATCAGGGAAATTGCACGTGCACGTCCTACTTCAAAAGGCAGGAAAGGTCGATCACCAAAACCGTGATTTTCTAACGGTATGATGGCGGAAAAGACGAAAGGGAGAGCGGTGATAGGCTATTCTCGCCATCCGAGCAAACTATTATAATGAGTCTGTCTCTGCGAAGACAATAAACATATTATCATGCCTAAGTCAAACACCGCCGCTGCCAGAGCAAGACAAGCAGCTTGGCAAAATTTCCGATAAGCTATAAATGCGAAAGTTTTGGGGAAATGTATAGGCTCATCTTAAGTGCCTCATTACCCCAATCAGATCACATTTCTTTAAATGTGCCTGCTGGCAGTAGGCTTAATGGAAATTTTCAGAATAAGTAGGCTAGATAAAAACAAGGCCAAAGAGTATCTAATTGATACGAATTCATAGACACTTATGAGGATATATGTAGGCTACTGAGCTTATATCATGTACTATATATGTGTATATGCATGTAGGCCTATGTGTAAATCCCTCTTTGATTTCATTGACTGGGACATGGCCAGGGAATATGATGAGTTGATTCATCAGCTGGTTAAGCGCCAAGTACACTTTTCTTACAGCAACGCATGCTGCGGCTTTGCCAATGTTTTCTGCATCGCCTATACTGTATAAAAATTTAGCCTATACCTGACGCAAAAAACCTCAAGGCTATGCAGAGTCTGAAGCACAGTTAAAGTTTATTGTCAATTTCTTCACATGCCAAGACATAAAAAGGAATCGATATGACGTTTCCCACTCTCCCACAGTGAAACATATAAAAAGCACAGGCACAACAGATAAGACAAGACATTTCCTAAAACATAGCGTTACATATTCACATACAGCAGCATAAGCTCATAACGCTTGCTGCGGCGTATGATATTTGCAATGTACGGCCCGAGAAGGTCTTGCAAATAAATGAGTCCTTGTCCGCTGAATCGATATCGCTCAAACAAGAACTCATCCGTGTGAAATAAAGGATCTTGGCAATCGCGAAGAACTCTATTGGTATGGAAAGCTAATCGAACTAAAATATAGCTCCTTGGTCAACTGGGTCTCTCAAAAAGGGAGCTGCCATGTTATTTTCCGGGGGTGTGGCAAGCTTATCCAGCTACACTTACGTTAGCCTGCTCTGGAGCAGGTTAGTGCTAATTGATATGTTACTATGGTGATTTATCGAAAGTTGCTTCCACGAACCAAAAAGAGGGGCGTTTTTTATCTTAGCCTGAAAATTAGCTCGCTAAACCGCTTAGCGAGCTACTACGAATACCCCCCAGATCTGGACAACTATAAGCACATTCTCAGCCTCACACTATTTGCAAAATACTACATACAGTGTTATGCAAATCACTAAACACACTTTTCTACATTGGACACAGAAATATAAGATTATGTCACTTACAGTAATTTGCTTTTTCAAGACACCCTTGTAAAATGCCACACACGTGAACGAATGGATCAAGCACGGGCATCAGGTGTACTAGAACTAAAGTGCTTAACTGTAAACATACCAATCAGGTGTAAGCACTATAAAAAGGCAACAGGTCAGTGTACCTGTCCTCATCAAAAATGGAATGCAATGTTGCAGGAAGAGGGAGAGTGAGGACGAGAGGGGGAGCCCATGGAGGAAGAGTGGTAGGGAGCTGGAGAGGTAGACCTGGAGGCCGTGGAAGAATAGGGCCAAATTTACAGTATCTAATGAAATTCGAGCAACATTGGTTGACCATGTTGTGAATCATGGGGCAACATTGAGAGAGGCTGGACAGAGAGTTCAGCCCAACCTCAGCAGATATACTGTTGCAACATTAATTTGGACATTTCGACAAGAGCATAGGTGAAAACTACTACTGTCTCCAGTACAGTACAGTAAAATGTAGCCTACTACATACATCAGTTTTTTTTCTGTACCCATTCAATGCAGTCCATGATTGAAACAATGTTCTGTATTTCATTTGCTGTATGCTTTCTTTTGTCTCCAGTTTCACAAATGTATTTTCTTTGTTTACAGTATGTAGCCTACTACAGTATTATACTATACAGAGTACAGTACATATTTTCATCAGTGTGTAGTACTGGTCTTGTGTGTTGTGTTTGGTCAACATATTCATGTACTTTACATACTCTACTCTACTATCATTAGAAAAGAATAGTTACTGTAAAAGTGTTTTAAATTGTGCACAAGAGTGTGTAACTGGTTCAAACAGTCACATTTTATGAACCATGTGTGTGGCATACGTGACAGAATTATTATGATTGTATGGTTTGGGATTGGAGGTGTTCTGCTACTTGTGTGTCTGTTTGTGTGAATCATGTGTTGTGTTTTGACAAAGTGAGCCCTGTTTTCAAAATTGTGCTTAACCCTTGTGTTATCTTCGGGTCATTCTGACCCATCAGTCATTGTGACCCACCATCGTATTGCGACAACTTTACCGCTTACAAAAACAAAGTGAAGCATTTTCTTTTAACCGTTGGGCTGTCTCAGACCCCCCCACATTGCGAAGGTTAAAAGAAAATTATTTTTATTTGTTTTTGTATTGGGTAAACACAACGATGGTTCGTTATGAACCTTTGGGTCATGTGACCCGAAGGCAGCACAAGGGTTAAGCAATCGAAAAAAACTATTGCTATATAAATGCATGGATGTGGACATTTATTTATTCAATTATTTCAAAATATGGAAGGTTTGGTCCTCCATAGCCTGTACGCATGTTACGGATAGGAGTTTTAACTCGGATCCTTGAGGCACACAACCAACACGGTGAAATAATTTACAATAAATATCCCTTTATTAATACACAGTTCTAAAAACAGAAGACTTAAGTCATGAGCAAATCGCAGCTCTACACCTGGTGCCAAAAGCTAATGTTAGCAAATCCATAGCAATTCACATCAAATTCACAGCAAAACCCACAGCAATTTCACAGCAAATCCCACAGCAATTTCACTGCAAACCCACAACACTGCAAACATTAGAGTACACCATAAATGTATGCCGCAAAACGGCGACAGGCTCATAACCCCCAGTCCCTCACGGAAGTAGCAGAAGATCCAGATTAATATAAAAGTAAGTAAAAATAGACCACTCATGAGAGGATTTGTCCAGCTATACCACCAGTCCAGACACCACTCACGACCCAGCTGATGACTCAGGGCTCCAGTGTAACGCAGCCGCAAGCGCACCGCAGTTCCACCAAAACTGTCCTTTCACAGGGTGGTGTACGTTTCCCACAGAACTGCGGAAGAACAAGATAAATCAGGACCCGCACTGGCAGTGAAGTTAAACCACCAGACTGTTACACGGCAATGTGGTACAGGCAAGAGTATTTCCCTTCCCTTTGCTGCCGAAATAGAGAGCGTTGTATGTCTTTTGGCGGTGCTCACGATACCAGTGTCCTCCAGAGTTTCTTGACGTTGTTTCGTTGAGTGCATTGTATGGTCCTTCTGCTCGATCGTAACGGTTGCTGTTGTTCCACTCTGTGGATGTTCGTAGTTGAGTCCTTTCTGGGCGCCTGCCACTAACCAGCCCCCCTCGTTGAATGCCGTCCTCCGCTTTTAATTCCTCCCGTCACCAATCACGTCGGTCTCATTAGAGACCATTTGGCACACCTGTTGGGGAACGCTACAAACCATACACCATTCTAAAATAATCACTTACAATTGTTCAACCCCGCCCCCTACCAACAGCCAATATTTACATGTCACAATCACCAAACACCCAAACATTGTCGCCCCGTTACACGCACGCCTAGATATGTATCAAACAGTTAGACGTAGTGCTCATATGGCGTAGGTGTCGCGTATTTGTAGCGTATGTCAGGTGTCAGGGCTCGACAATAACGATGGCCCGGGGCCAGTAAAAAGTAACGTCGGGACAGTTAAACTAGCAACTCACTGGCCCGATCGGGCCACTGCAAATTATTGATTGAAAAAATAATTTGCATTGTAAAAATTAACATCCTTCATGTTGTAATATACAGGGTTTCTCATGTTAAGAGTTAACTGTTGTGATTGGTTCTAGAAGTCACATGACTCAGTGTAACATGTAAGCTAGGAAGTTAGTCCCGGAGCGGGAGACGTGTGTATGCTGATGTATTCCTGAAGTCCAGTAAAACGTGTTCATTTACAACCCACCGTCTAAGTGCATTAATATAAACCCACAAGAATATCATATTGGCGACAAGGATGAACCGTCTGCAGTGAGAGGATTCGACGCGAGGAACTGTGAAGAGTAAGCACGATTTTTCCCGAACTGCAAGACAGATGAGATGGCGCTAATCGGACGAGTGGACGAGTTCAAGGAGTCACTGGAGGACTTTGCATACTACCTGGAGAGGTTTGAAATCTGGCTACTGGCAAACGAAATTAATGATGAAAAGAGGGTCAGTGTGTTTTTAGCATGCATTGGGCCAGAAACCTATGGACTGCTGATAAACTTCAAAAATGAGAGATGTCATGCTTGTTCCAAGACAGGGCATATTTCCAGAGTATGTCGGATAAAAGACGGACCGCCAGGGCCCAGTATGTGGACACTGAGGATCCGAGTGTGGATGGAGAAGGTGACCCTTTTGGAGTCTTTACAGTCTACATGGCATCCAGTGGGAATGGAGGCATTAAAGTTAATGTGAAAGTGGGTGTGGAGGACATTAGCATGCATTTGGATACAGGTGCGGCAGTGTGCATCACATCAGAAGTTTTGCACCAAAATAAATTCCCACATTTACCCATCGAAAAGTACAACATCAGATTAAAAGCGTACTCGGGAGAAACAATTCCCCTTTTTGGCTATGTTCAGGCACCAGTGCAGTATGGTGACCAGAAAGCAACGCTGCCTCTCATCATAGTAAAAGGCAATAGACCTGCTCTCTTTGGTCAAAATTGGCTGGAGAAGCTGAAGCTAGACTGGGAAAATATCTTCACACTAGGAGAAGATTCCAAGCATGGCGACCCAGAATTACAAGCAGTGTTTCAGCGCCACTCAGGGGTGTTTTCTGAGAAGGTCAGCGCCATAGAGGATTTCAGAGCAACCATAAGAATGCAACCTGGGGCACAGCCAGTGTTTTGCAAAGCCCGCCCTGTACCATATTCACAGAAGGAGACTGTGGAAAAAGACCTGGATAGGTTGGAAAAAGAGGGAATCGTGAAGTGGATCGAAGTCAATGTGGCGCCCCGATCGTGTTGGTACCAAAGGCCGATAAATCTATCCGCATCTGTGGGGATTACAAGGTGACAATAAATAGCCAACTGGAAGTAGAGACTTACCCCCTGCCCAACACTGAGGATTTATTTGCGACCCTATCGGGGGGGAAATGTTTTTCAAAGTTAGATCTCTCTCATGCTTACCAGCAATTGAGATTAGACAAGGACTCTGAACAGTACTTAACCATTAATACCCACAGAGGACTGTACCGCTACCATCGCCTCAGCTACGGGGTTGCCAGCGCACCGTCAATTGTTCAATCAGTGATGGATCAGATTCTACAGGGACAAGAAGGAGTGACTTGTTTTTTGGATGACATTTTAATCACAGCGAACATGAAGGCCCTGCACTTGAAAAGACTGGAAGCAGTGTTAGGCTGTCTGGGACGTTATGGCTTGAGAGCAAAGTTGGCCAAATGCAGATTTTTGCAGACAAGTGTAGAGTACTTGGGGCATCGGATAGACCATGAAGGCCTGCACCCCACACAGCAAAAAGTGGAGGCAATTGTGAATGCCCCAAAGCCCACACATGTCTCGGAGTTGCGGTCTTATTTGGGTTTGTTGAACTATTATGGCCGTTTTCTGAAAAGCTTGTCCAGTGTGTTACAGCCTTTGCATGCTCTGCTGAAAAGGGAGGAAAAGTGGAGCTGGACACCTGCGTGTGAGGAAGCTTTCGAGAAAGGAAAAGAGATGTTACTGAGCAGCACGGTCCTGGTTCATTATGACACAGAGAAGCCGTTAAGATTAGCATGTGACGCATCCCCCTACGGGGTAGGTGCAGTCATTTCGCATGTGATGGACAATGGTGAAGAAAGACCAATTGCGTTCGCCTCACACACTCTGACTGATGCAGAAAAAAAGTATGAACAAATAGAAAAAGAGGCGCTAGCAATCATCTATGGAGTGAGAAAATTTGACAAGTATCTATATGGACGCAAGTTTACTCTCTTCACTGATCACAAGCCCTTACTGGCTATACTGGGACCAAAGTCTGCTGTGCCTACATTGGCAGCCTTGCGTATGCAGCGCTGGGCGTTGATCCTGATGGCTTACAGTTATGAGCTAGAATACAAGAAGTCGGCAGACCACTTCAATGCTGATGCCATGTCCAGACTTCCTGTGACTGAGTCGGACAACATACATACAGACATTTACATTTAGCAGACGCTCTTATCCAGAGCGACTTACAGTAAGTACAGAGACATTACCCCCAAGGCAAGTAGGGTGAAGTGCCTTGCCCAAGGACACAACATCATTTGGCCAGGAATCGAACTGGCAACCTTCAGATTACTAGCCCGCTTCCCTCACCGCTCAGCCACCTGACTCTGCACCAAGACAGCACAGGAATCCAACGTTTTCTACTTCTCACATGTGGAAGATCTGCCAATATCAGCTCATGACATCAAAGTAGGCACAAGCAGAGATCCGTTGATGAGTAAAGTTTGGAGCAATACCATGAATGGATGGCCTAACTACATGAATGATGAAAGCCTGAAACCATACTTTGTCAGGAGACATGAGCTGTCAGCAGACCAGGGATGTGTTTTGTGGGGTCTCAGAGTCATTGTTCCTCAAATGCACCAACAACGGATTCTTAAAGACCTGCACCATGAACACCCAGGCATCTGTAAAATGAAGGCCTTAGCCCGCAGCTATGTATGGTGGCCAGGTTTGGACGTCGAGATTGAGAACATGGTCCAGAACTGTGCAGTGTGCCAAGCGGTGCAGAAGGTACCATGCTTCCCTTCACGCCCTTGCGCTGACAGAGACATGGATCCGCCCAGAGAACACTGCAACTCCAGCTGCTCTCTCCGTCAACCACTCGTTCTCTCACTCACCCCGCTCAACCGGGCGAGGTGGTGGGACAGGTTTGCTTCTTTCCTCACATATCAAATACACATCCACCCCACTCTCTGTTACTGCCAAATCATTTGAACACCATTATGTGACGCTAACTGATCCTACCAAATAATTTTTAGTTGTCCTCTACCACCCACCAGGGCCGCTAGCTGACTTTGTGGAGGAGCTGGACATGCTCCTCAGCGTCCTCCTGGATGATGGAACACCGCTGATATCTACCTCGAAGGAATGCAGGCTGTCGACTTCAAGTCTCTTCTGACTTCCTTCGACCTGAAGCTGCTGAACACACCGGCGACCCACAAGGCAGGAAAACAGCTCGACCTCATCCTGACACGTAACCGTATCACTGACTTATCCTCTGTAACCCCACTACACATTTCTGATCACTCCTTCATCCAATTCTCTGTCTCCCTCCAACTCCTCCTACCTCCCCTCCCCTCGTAACTTTCCGCCGCAACCTCCACTCCCTATCCCCCTCCCATTTCTCCTCCATTGTAACATCCTCCCTCTCTCCCATTGACGAGTTTATGTGCCACCACACTGACACTGCCACCAACACCCTGTTATCCACACTAACTGCATCATTCGACACTCTCTGTCCCCTGTCAACCAGGTCTGCGCAATCTTCTCCCTCCTGCCCGTGGCTCACGGATGTGATTCGTGAAGAACGGTCCATCCTTCGGGCAGCTGAGAGGAGATGGCGCAAGTCCAAAGACGGTCTGGACCTCGATAAGTATCACTCCCTCCTCAAATCCTTCTCTGCCCACATAACTGATGCTAAAACCCACTACTTCCTGAACAAAATTAACTCTGCCTCAAATCCTCACAAACTTTTCTCTACCTTCTCCACCCTGCTTAAACAGGCCAGAGTTACCCCTCTACTCAAAAAACCCTCCCTTAACCCAGCTGTCCTCCAGAACTACAGACCAGTATCACTACTACCCTTCTTTTCTTAAATAATTGAACGCGCTGTATCTAACCAACTGTCAAACTTCCTCTCTCAGAACAACCTGCTTGACCCCAACCAATCGGGCTTCAAGACTGGCCACTCCACAGAAACTGCCCTCCTGTCAGTCACCACTGCCCTCCAGTCTGCCAGAGCGGCTTCGAGGTCATCCGTCATCATTCTGCTGGACCTTTCTGCAGCGTTTGATACGGTTAACCATCAAATCCTGCTGGCCAGACTTTCTGAGATGGGCATCACTGGCACTGCACTTCAGTGAATCTCATCCTACCTGTCAGGAAGATCCTACCAGGTCTCCTGGGGAGGCAAAGTGTCAGGCCCCCGCCAGCTCTCCACTGGTGTCCCACAGGGCTCCGTCCTTGGACCCCTCCTCTTTTCCCTCTACACCACCTCGCTTGGACCAATCATCACCTCCCATGGTTTCTCCTACCACTGCTATACTGACGACACGCAGCTGTACCTGTGGTTCCCCCCGACTGATCCGGGGATCTCAGCTAGGATCGAGGCCTGCCTCACAGACATCTCCGCTTGGATGACCGAGCACCACCTCCAGCTGAACCTCGCCAAAACAGAAGTCCTCATCATCCCGGCCAAACCCTCCATCTGTAAGTCGCTCTGGATATGAGCGTCTGCTAAGTGACTAAAATGTAAATCTCCCACAATCTCTCAATCACCCTGGGATCGGCGACGGTGACCCCTTCATCCTCTGTCAGGAACGTCGGGATGACGAGCTCTCCCTCACAGCCCACATTGCTGCGGTCTCCCGGTCGGGTAGATTCACCCTCTACAACATCCGGAAGATCAGGAGATACCTGTCTGAGCATTCCACCCAGCTGCTAGTCCAAGCACTTGTCCTCTCAAAGTTGGACTACTGCAACTCGCTGCTCGCCGCTCTCCCAGCATGCGCAACCCGCCCTCTCCAGAGGATTCAGAACGCGGCGGCCCGTCTGGTCTTCAATCTACCCAGACGCTCCCATGTTACCCCGCTCCTCATCTCCCTCCACTGGCTTCCCATCACGGCCCGTATCAGATTCAAGACTCTGGTACTGACCTTCCGAGCGGTGAACGGGACTGCACCCGACTACATCAAGTCTCTCCTCCAGCCTTCCACCCCCCCGCCACCTACGGTCTTCTTCTGACACCCGTCTGGTGGTCCCACCGCTCAAGAGCGCCCGGTCCCAACACAAGCTCTTCTCATGTCTGGCCCCCCAATGGTGGAATCAACTCCCCACCTCCATCAGGGACACTGACTGTCTCCCCACCTTCAAGAAAAGGCTCAAGACGCACTTGTTCCGGGACTACAATGGCACTTAGGAATGCTTGGCTGGACCTGATGTTAGTTTCCTCCAGGATCACAATGACTCGTATTGAGAGACTTGTTGCTATTGTTGGTTAGTTGTAATGGTTTCAAATTATTGTACTCGCTGTGAAATATTTTACTGTTGATTGTTTTTCCTACAGGTACACTCTTGCGGGGAGTTTCATGTTGTTCAATTGTAACTTGTTTAACTGCATGCTCTTATGGTTCTTCCCTTTGGCACTTATTTGGTTTTCCACCATGTATGCTTCATGTTTTGGCTGCTCGCAATGTTTCGTTGTTATGATCAGTGACCTATGCTCTTTTGTAAAGCTCTCTCTTGGAAGTCGCTTTGGATAAAAGTGTCTGCTAAATGCATAAATGTAATGTAATGTAAGTTTGATATCATCTCGCAGGCGTATGCAGGCGCTAGTGAGTCCTTTGCATAACAACACGTGGCACGGAATATGCCCCATACTATTATACGCCATACTGAGAGACCTAAACACATGTGTGTGCGTGCGTGTGTTTCATTAGAAGCCATTGTGATTTATAGCAGCTCTTGGCTGCGCTCCGCTGCTACTGCAGACGTCACCATTGCCTGCTGGCTGAGAATGATGAGGGGATGGAGGGAAGAGGGGTAGAAAAAGGGATAGAGCAGAGAAAGGACAGAGACAGACCAGGGGAAAAGATGGAGAGACAGAGACCTGAAGCTACGGTGTAGCTTCGCCCTGTATCCCCTGGGTGTGAAAACAGGGGAGAGCTGATGATTTGAACAGAACAAGGGGGGAGGAGGGCACTCAAGTCATCGTACAGAATAACCAAGACCCTGAAGGAACAATGTACTACTTCTGAGCATGCTGCCAATCCTTATTAGCATGGTGTATTCCCAAAGCAGTGCACACACTCATAAAGAGACTCATCAAATCTTATTTGGTGTCACAAGCAAACAGGTGGCATGTGCCGTCAGCTGAGAACACTGCAATCTAGCTGAGTAGGCCAACTGGAAGATTGTGGTTTTATGCAGGCAGAGTGGTGCTGCTTCCAGAGAGGACTACATCCACTTCAGGGCTCTTTCTTTACAGGTACCTGCTTGGAGGAGGAGGAATAGAGGAGAAAGAAGAGAAAGAATATCATGCTCATACAGAAGACAAAAACACACAAAAAGAGACAAACTGTTGCTGTGGTGTAAAATAGTACTGTAGCCTATTGTGTCCATCTGGTGTTGAAAATTAATTTTTTCATAGGATGGTTTAACCTCCTCCCCTCACCCTACAATTGAACCCCCAGTCTTACTCACAGAGCACTAACAACCGTCTACAGTGGATATGGTAATAGTGGGTACAAACACACACACAGACTACGAGTTTCCAGCTAGCCTACACCATAACCATCATCATTTAGACTTAGCTGTCCCCTCAACAGGAAACTAGAGGCACTCATTACAGTGTCTGTGTGTATGTTTTTCGGTTTTTGTGTGTGTGTCTTTGTGTGTGCGTTGACGTCAGTTTGGAAACTGAATGGAAAATGTAATCTGAAAATCATGATCCAAGAGTTACATTTAGTCATTTAGCAGAGTTTGCAACATCCCTGCTGATGACCATACATCTTACTGTGCATTACCAGTATGTTTGCTGAGCCCTGTCCTGTATCACGGCAGCGTTAAATGTCAGAAAATCTGTGAAGGTCAAATGTAAACAACATTTTGATGCTTCAGTCTGAGAAATTATCAGCCTTGCTCTTAGGTAACAGCAATGATAGAATTGTTGATGTGGGCTCTGAGGGTTGAGTGGTATCATCCATAATGCATGGTGAGCCTGTGTCATGTCTGCTGGGGTCTCTGCGTGCCTCCTACTCAGGTTTCTGTTCTACAACAGTATAGATTAGTCCTATAGACATCATAATTTACCCACAATCCATTGGGATGCTTTGTGATCCCACAATAACAGTTGTTTGTGAAATACACTGGACACACACGTGCGCGCACACACACACACTCCCTTCTGACGTATACAGAGGGTGGCATCCTCCTACACACAGGCACAGACAAAAACTGGTCAACATGGTTTCCAAGCAACGTGTGTCTGTGTGTGTGTTACAGAATAATTGCCCACGTCACCCAAGCCTGTCTCTAAATAATAAATGGATAATTAGACCAAATAGAGGACTGAAGAGACATATTAGGAGGCAGGGAGATCAACAGACAGGTAGGCAGGCAGTCAGACAGACAAATTTAATGATACAGAGGAGAAAGAAGAAGATAGAGGAAGTTACAGCAGACTAGCACACAGAGGAGGGATCCAGAGATAGATCTTCATGAATAGTTGATCTCCCTGCTAATATGAGGGGGTTCGCTTTGAGCAGCGTTCAGATGAGTAGCCCACCACCCAGAGTATCCCTGAGCACTTACGTAATCAAATGTGCACCAGCTTCACATTCAGCTTCCCCATGTCACAGCAGTAGGCTGGCACCAGACTGGCAAACATGCTATTGTGCAACCCTGGAGGCATAATAATGGCTGGGTACACACACATACACACCCTGTGTTGAGTGGGAGTCAGCAACATTCAGACCATGTTGATTTTATAGATATATTCCTAGTCCCCTAGAGTTATAGGAAGCTGCTGGGGTTTTCACAGGATTGCGTAGAAAATAAAGACTTTGATCAAGGACTAGTTTGCCACAAATAGGCAAGGTGCCTTTTTTTTAAAGGCACCTTTTCACGTGAGGATGTTGTTACAATAGCATGAATGTTGAAGTGTTTTTACCAAGTACTCTCGTCAGTGAAGGGTTTAGACTAGGGCTGCAACAATGAAATCGATTAAAATCGATTATTAAAAGCGTTGGCATTATCGATTCGTTGTGTCACGTGATTATTACGCCACTCAATATGTCGCGGAGATGTTTGAGTATAAAAAAAAAGTTTAGTTGAGCGCGGAGCAGAGGTAGAGGAAAGGCCATCGGAGAGAGGTTGTTGAGTAACGTTGTTCTGAAACACATGGCGGAGGCAGAGAAATCAGTACGACCCAAGTCATCCAAGGTGTGGGAGCATTTCACACTAAATACATCGAAACAGTGTGTTAATTGACCGAGGTGAAGTTAGTATCATATTCGACATTCATCTCACATTCGGAAGACGCTACTTTGCAGCATCGCGTTAGTGACCGGGTGAAAACAACCCATACCATTTTGAAAAATTTTGACTTTTATAATATTTTTAGGAATATAAAACCTCAAACAGACACCAGAGTATCTTAACAATGTCTGGTATACTTCCACAGCCTTTACTTTTTCAATGAAGTTTCAAATAAAATGATAGAAAATCACTAATCTTTGAAAATAGCTTAATCCTCGCAAATCATAACTTTTTTCAAAATTGTCTCAAAAAATCTTAAATATACTCCAGATTATACTAATGAAGTCTGGCCTACTTCCACAACCTTTCAATTTTCAATAAAGTTTTAAACAAAACTCAAATAAATTGCTCATCTTGGAAAATAGCATTAAAGATCCTGTAAAGTAAATTCCATGTTTTGCTTCTAAGTACATTATATACGTGTGACATGAGTTCCTGAAAGCATGTGCAAAGCGCTAAAACTTTGTCACACTGAAATGTGGAGTTAGACCGAAGAACAGTTTCTCTTCCGTTTTCAGATCAGGTTTTAATGGGCGGAGCCAAAAAATCTCAAGAAGTCTCAAGAAGAGAAGACTGCTGATTTTTTCACGATTTCAAAGCCTAATTTAACATACTTGTCGGTGTTATTTTTTCACGAAAACACGCGTGACTACCTGAAGCAGAACATTCGTTTCGCATCTGTTAACTTGGGGGATAGCTAGGCTAACTATAGCTTTACTGCAAGGCAGCTGCAGAAACGCCACAAGCAAAGAGGCCAGGGTGATAACTATTTACTCATTTTACTTTGTGATGTGAAACACGATTGTGAAATGTAATGTACAATATTAGCTGATATTATTAAGGAAGTAGGCCCACATCTACTTTTGGAAAAGTTAGTCTACTATTTCACTGAAGCATTAGCATCATGACAGATTAGCCTCTGTTGCCCGGGCAACACATACTACAGTGGTCTATGATGCATCTGTTTTCAATCGTTAAAATAAACATTCCTCACAAATACATTTTTGTTGTAGGATTTATTATGACATTACATTACAAACGATTTGTTGGTGAAATGATCATTACCTGTGGTTTCAAACCAGTGTTGCTCACTGCAACGCTGTAGCCTACGCGAGACACTACAAAAACATCTACACAGCTGTAGGAAGTCAAACGGCGACAGAACATGTTCGGCACTCCCCTTACTTAAATCAAAAGTCTATCTAACTACTAACCTTAACTTCATTGCCACAGCCTAAACTTTGTCAATCTGTTCATGAAAATAATTAATTTCAGCCTAAACCGTACAACGGAACATTAAATCCAATTCAACCAACGCAATCGCTACCAAGACGAACACAGCAGTAGTCTACTGTACTGTAGTAGTACAATTTACCGGGGCAGCTTCTCCACACAGGGCTATATCGCACTTTGCGTTGTTACTGACAATGATCGCTACCAGTGAGCTTTTTATGAAAGCGATTTTCCACAAAAAATTGCTTATTTACGTTTTGGGGGCATATTTTCAGTTAGCAGATGGTACTGTTTGAATCGCGATTCCATCTTCTACTGCCGGTAACGTCATAGAATAATCTTCAAAGGGGGTTCTTTGTTAATGAATGAATGCAACGAGTAGGCTAAATGCTTGAAAATATCACAAGAAGGGAAAAACTTAAAAGGACGTTTAAGTCATAGAGATTAGGTCAATCTTTACACCGGTCTGCCAAATGTATTCGTTTTGATGCAACGATGAGGCTGCCTCTTGCAGGGGAAATGAGAAGACATCTATTTCATTCTACACTTCACTCGTATTTTCTGTTGTAAATGAGCAGCAAAAAAAAATGCTTTTAAATCTATGTAATCTTTATAAATAATAAGTATGCATTTTTATATAAAATATACAGAAATATCAGTTGTAAAAATGTCATTCGAAAACGAACCCCTATGCAACCGACGCAAGCAAGCACACCCTACAATTTCCCCAGAAATTGTACCCTCTCTAGTTATTGTTTATTTTCGCCCCCTTAAGGATCAGTCAATATTTGGACTACATAGACAACGCCTGTGTCAAAATGTTTGTCTTGGTCTCGATTGCGTTGCTTGTATTTGTATTTATGTTCCGTTGGACGGTTTACAAGGTTACAACGTTTTTGTGGCAAAAAAGTGCCTTTAGTCGACGAAGGGTACTCAGTGCTATCTACGTCACCACGTCAGCACACGTTAGCAATGACGCATGGATTGATGTGCTGTTACACAGCGAGTATCGTATCGTGCCGTGGTGTACTACTACCAAAGAACTTATATTGACTCTGCTACTACTAGCAGCATCATACATGTACATTTAAGCAAATAAAGACTTGCATGTACAGTAAGTAATGTCACATTAAAGAATGTATGTAAAGTTTAAACTCAAGCTTGTGTGGTGCGTCGCTGGCTTCAGTGCCACAGCCTAAACTTTATGTCAAAACAAACATTCTCATTTCCGGCGCTTTCAAACAATCCCCTCACTCATTGAAGTTTGGCTAGCCACCGCAACTAGCTTGCTCGTAGCAAACTTCTTTTGAATTAGCCATTTCTCCCTAAATAGATGTAAAGCTTATGTACGTTGTTGGGGGCATATTTTCAGTTTGCAGATGGTACTGTTTGAATCGCGATTCCATCTGAAATACTGCCAGTGACAACGTTGTTACAGTAGCTTGTTTCAAAGGGGGTTCGCTTGTTTCAAAGGGGGTTCTTGAATAGGCTAAATGCTTGAAAATATCACTAGATGGGAAAAAACTTAAGGGGACGGACCCACCTGCAACCGACGCAAGCGAGCACACCCTACAATTTCCATTTAACCGTCGGGCTGTCTCAGACCCCTCACATTTTGAAGGTTAAAAGAAAATTATTTGTTTTTGTATTGGGTAAAATTGGGTAAACACAACGGTGGTTCGTTATGAACCTTTGGGTCATGTGACCCGAAGGCAGCACAATGGTTAAGAAATTATATTTGCTTTGCATTTTTGAAAAGGCTATGGTGGAGTATGTATTTAGACATCAATAACAACCAGGGCTGCATTTCCCAATAACGATGGATCGTAGCAACGATCGAGCAAAATAACGAAACCATCGATATTTCTTACGTGCGTTTCCCAAACATGCTCGTAAGGAGTAGGCTAATCTATGCGCTTTCAAGAGCTACGAATTTTAAAGAGACACTTTAGCTACGGTGTCTTTGGGAACGGCCCGTAAAAGTAAGATTGGTCGTACGATGGATTCTACGATCAACTTAGGCTTACGACGCTTTCCAGAAACGCAGCCCAGGCTGACTAAATCAAGCACACCTACACATCTCCTACTTGAAACATACTAAAAGCAGCAGGTATTCAAAGTGTTTTGGGCTTGGTGAGGGTAGATGACCTGGCATGAAGAGAGGGTTTCAAGTGCCCGGCACTCTGTTGGAATACCAAGATGGCTGCCAGCAAGCATGGTTGGGACTGTAAGGGAAAGGTTGGATATTCAGGCAATAGGTTATTATTGCCCCAAGGCAAACAGGTTCCATGCGAAGGACCAGACAAAGCGTGGATCAAAAACCTACCATGAAGAAAACAAACAATGGTTCTCAGTTGCCCCTGCCCGTCCGGGTACAGCCCGAAGAGACAACGTAGGACCCCCTTCCAGTGGGCTCACCAACCGCAGGAGGGGTCATGGGGGTCGGGTGCAGTGTGAGATGGGTGGCGGCCTTGGTGGTCCTATCCTCGGCTGCAGAAGCTAGCTCTAGGGATGTGGAACGTCACCTTGCTAGCAGGAAAGGAGCCAGAGCTGGTGCGCGAGGTAGAGAAGTTCCGTCTAGATATAGTCGGCCTTGCCTCAACGCACAGCATCGGCTCCGGAACCAGTCTCCTTGAGAGGGGCTGGACTCTCTTCCACTCTGGAGTTGCCCTCGGTGAGAGGCTTTGAGCTGGGGTGGGAATACTTGTTTCCCCTCGGTTCGGCGCCTGTACGTTGGGGTTCACCCCGGTGGACGAGAGGGTAACCTCCCTCCGCCTTCGGGTGGGGGGACGGGTCCTCACTGTTGTTTGTGCTTACGCACCAAATGGCAGCGCAGAGTACCCACCCTTGTTGGAGTCTCTCGGAAGGGTGCTCCTCCCGGAGATGCCCTCGTTCTCCTGGGGGACTTCAATGCTCATGTGGGCAATGACAGTGAGATCTGGAGGGGCGTGATTGGGAGGAACGGCCCCCCCGATCTGAACCCGAGCGGTGTTTTGTTGTTGGACTTCTGTGCTAGACACGACTTGTCCATAACGAACACCATGTTCAAGCATAAGGGTGTCCATATGTGCACTTGGCACCAGGACACCCGAGGTCTCAGTTCGATGATAGACTTTGTAGTCGTGTTGTCGGATCTGAGGCCGAATGTCTTGGACACTCGGGTGAGGAGAAGTGCGGAGCTGTCAACTGATCACCACCTGGTGGTGAGTTGGCTACGATGGTGGGGGAAGATGCCGGTCAGGCCTGGTAGGCCCAAACGTAATGTGAGGGTCTGCTGGGAACGGCTGGCAGAATCCCCTGTCAGAAGGAGCTTCAACTCCCACCTCCGGGAGAGCTTCGATCATGTCTCGGGGGGGGGCCGGGGACATTGAGTCCGAATGGGCCATGTTCCGGGCCTCCATTGTTGAGGCGGCTGACCGGAATTGCGGACGCAAGGCGGTCGGTGCATGTCGCGGCGGTAACCCTCGGACCCGGTGGTGGACGCCGGAGGTGAGGGAATCCGTCAAGCTGAAGAAGGAGGCCTATCGGACTTTATTGGCTGGTAGGACTCCAGAGGCAGCTGGTGTGTACCGGCAGGCCAAGCGGAATGCAGTTTTGGGAGTGGGAGGAGTTCGGCGAGGCCTTGGAGAATAACTTCCGAACGGCTTCGAAAAGGTTCTGGACCACCATGCGGCGACTCAGGAGGGGGAAGCAGTGCACTGTCAACGCTGTATATGGTGGGGATGGTGCGCTGCTGACCTCGATGGGGGACATCTTGGACTGGTGGAAGGAATACTTTGAAGACCTCCTTAATCCCACCAACACGCTTTCCGACGTGGAGGCAGAGTCTGGGGACATTGGGGGGGGCCCTTCTATCTCTGGGGCTGAGGTCGCCGAGGTGGTTGAAAAGCTCCGCGGTGGCAGGGCCCCTGGGGTGAATGAGGTCCGTCCGGAGTTCCTTAAGGCTCTGGATGTTGTAGGGCTGTCTTGGTTGACACGACTCTGCAACATCGCGTGGACATCGGGGACAGTGCCTCTGGACTGGCAGACCGGGGTGGTGGTTCCCCTCTTTAAAAAGGGGGACCGGAGGGTGTGCTCCAACTTTAGGGGGATCAAACTCCCATACACCCTCGGCAGGGTGCATGGGAGTTCGCCCAACCAGTCTACACATGTTTTGTGGATTTGGAAAAGGCGTTCGACCGCGTCCCTCGGGGGCTCATGTGGGGGGTGCTCCGGGAGTACGGGATACCGGATTCCCTGATCGGGGCTGTCCGGTCCCTGTACGACCGGTGCCAGAGTTTGGTCCGTATTGCCGGCAGGAAGTCGAACCTGTTCCCGGTGAGGGTGGGACTCCGCCAGGGCTGCCCTTTGTCACCGATTCTGTTCATAACTTATATGGACAGAATTTCTAGGCGCAGCCAGGGCGTTGAGGGGGTCCGGTTTGGTGACCTCAGGATCGGGTCGCTGCTTTTTGCGGATGATGTGGTCCTGATGGCTTCATCGGGCCGTGACCTTCAGCTCTCTCACTGGAGAGGTTCGCAACCGAATGCGAAGCGGCTGGGATGGGAATCAGCACCTCCAAATCTGAGGCCATGGTTATCGACCGGAAAAGGGTGGAGTGCAATCTCCGGGTCGGGGAGGAGATCTTGACCCAAGCGGAAGAGTTCAAGTATCTCGGGGTCTTGTTCACGAGTGAGGGAAGAATGGAGCGTGAGATCGACAGGCGGATCGGTGCAGCTGCATCGGTCCGTCGTGGTGAAGAAGGAGCTGAGTCGAAAGGCGAAGCTCTCTATTTACCAGTCGATCTACGTTCCTACCCTCACCTATGGTCACGAACTGTGGGTAGTGACCGAAAGAACCAGATCGCGAATACAAGCGGCCGAAATGAGTTTTCTCCGCAGGGTGTCCGGGCTCTCCCTTAGAGATAGGGTGAGAAGCTCGGTCATCCGGGAGGGGCTCAGAGTAGAACCGCTGCTCCTTCGCGTCAAGAGGGGCCAGTTGAGGTGGCTCGGGCATCTGATAAGGATGCCAACTGGTCGCCTCCCTGGTGAGGTGTTCTGGGCACGTCCCACTGGGCAAAGGCCCCGGGGAAGACCCAGGACACGCTGGAGGGACTATGTCTCTCGGCTGGCCTGGGAACGCCTCGGGGTCCCCCAGGAAGAGTTGGTGGAAGTAGCCGGGAAGAGGGAAGTGGTGGTGTGATTCTGGGTTTCCTACAGCAGAGCCTGGGATGCTGATGCCGAGGGACCTTGTGTGTTGTTGTCAGTTCTTATTCCTTCAATATCAGACTGATTAATCCAGGCTGCTGTCTGGACTTGCTGAACTGAGCCATACTGAGGGGTCTGTGTTTCCTTTCTCCTTGCCCCTCTCTGTTGCTTTGTCTCACCACCATTCTCCTCTCTTCTCTGTCTCACCAACTCTTTCTCTCACATCTTCCGCATTAGCTAAGGGATGCTTTGCGTTTAGGTGGTATTTGAGACTGGAAGAACTCCTACAGTAAACTAATTCCGCATAGCACAAGGTGCAAACAACCGTAGTTTTGTCGAGGTTTCCATTGGGAAGCTTCTTAAAAATCCATTTTCCCTGAAGCAAACCAGACGGCTTCATAGCTGCATCCATGTTAGCACGTCACGTTTGATGTGATAATTTCATACACAAGGCATACACACAGGTTCGAAGACTCGTTCTCACCCCCTACAGTGCAATTCGGCTAGGTATACATCCGCGCTAAAATATCAAGGTGAAAGTCATCATAGCTTGCGTAGTATAGACCCAGCTCCCAACCCAACTTTGAGAATAGATTAACGGCGATATTTTTTATATCGCCGATAACAGTCGCAGGGCGTTAACGCCGATAACGGCCCACCACTAATTTAAATGTAACAATATATTAACATTTTAAAGTAGCCTACTTAAATTTATAATAAGTAAACCTAGGTCACCTAACACACAACTACAATAATTGAAAAAAAATAACAGTTACACTATTAACAAGTAACAACAAAATAAATGTTGAGTTGGTATGCTAACTAAACCAGCTTCACACTTCAGCAGTTCTTTTGCAGAAAAATGATCATATTTGCCTTCTCTGGCAAGATAGACACCTCTCCTGACTTATGGCATGTCCTGCACAGGAGAAAACTCTCTGTGTCAAAGAGGCCTGTACACACACGTATGAGGTTGAAAGGTACATTTTTTACATGTACAAAATCCTGGGGCACACCACCAACCAAAATGACACAAAAACACAGTACATATTAGATTAGATGACCTTTATTATAATACATATAGTTAATAATATAGTTTTTTAATGTATTTATACATTTCGATGTTTCGATGAACACAAAATGGATATCCTGGCAGTAATGGTAGAAAGACACACACGAAGCTCTTTCTCAACAGCTCTCAGTCTCTGTCTGTTTTTAGTTTTTATCGCAGTCAAGCTTGAGAAGCTCAGCTCACACAGATATGTGGTTGAAAACGGGAGCAATGTCAAAATAGCTTTGTTGGCTAGAATGTGGAACTCCTTGGCAACAGATAACCAAAAACTGTCCAAAGGAAGATCAGAAAAGTTTAGCTTTAAACCACGATCTTGTTTCAGTTCAATGAGTTCCTCTTGCTCCTTTAAAGTCATGTCCTTTCCAGCAACGGATGCTGAGCTGTATGGGTCCCTAACCCAGTCAAGGCATTCTGTGAAGGCTGAATAGAAATAAAATGACAACTTCTCCTCAAGAGTTTTCAAATGTGTGCAAATCACCTCGCACATTGCAGCAGTGTTGCCATCATGCAGTTTCTCGGTGAGTGGGAACATCTCAAGGTTGCCACGCTGCACATGTTGTTGCCAGAGCTGCACCTTTAAACGGAATCCGTTCATTTTTATCAATGCTTGTAAGCAGGTTTTCATTTCGGCCTTGCATCCGTGTGTTCAGTTCATTCAGATGATGAAATATATCAGCCAGGTATGCCAGCTTTGCACACCACTCATCACTGGAAAGCAGCTTTGAGTAATCGGACCTCTTGTTTGTCAGAAAAACTTTAAGTTCCTCTCCTAGCTCATACACACGGGCCAGCACTGTGCCGCGCGACAGCCACCGGACCTCCGTGTGGAGCAATAAGACTTTATGCTCCGCTCCCATTTCCTCACACAAAGACGCAAATAGGCGATATTTCAAAGGTCGCGTCTTCACAAAGTTCACTATGCGCACAACATCATCCAACACAGGAGCTAGATCTGCTGTTAAGGTTTTTGCAACGAGGGCCTCACGGTGCAAAAAACAGTGCGTAACAATAACATCTGTTTTTTTTTCTTTGACCCTACTTACGAAGCCTTTGAGGCGCCCGACCATGGCTGTGGCTACATCAGTGCAGACACCTGTGCAGATTTCCCACGTAAGTCCTCCTTGGTCAAAATATTCCGACGTGACCCGAAATATTTCCTCTCCTGTTGTTTTTTCTGGCAGTGCTTTGCAAAATAGGAAGTTTTCTTTAATGGCTTCTCCATCCACAAAACGCACGTTAGCCAAGAGCTGACAATGTCCACTAATATCCGTTGACTCATCAAGTTGCAAGGCAAATTTCTTACTGATGCGCATCTTTTCTAAAACCACAGTTTCGATATCCACAGACGTCATCAATACGTCTGGCAATTGTGTTATTTGAGAGAGGCACTTTAGCTATCTCTTTGGCCGCGTCAGGGCCGAGCATCTCGTTTACAATGGCTTTACAAGTTGGCAGTATTAATATTTCTGCCACAGTGTGGGACTTTTTTGATTTAGCTACAAGTTCAGCAACAAGGTAGCTAGCTTTGAGGGCTCTCTAGTTTACCTTTGTGGTTTTTCTTTAAAAAGTAGCTTGTTTCTCATTGTTTGTACGTAAGCGTACAAAATACTCCATCGGCTTGTTTTGAACGGAAGGGTGTTTCGTTTGGAGATGGCGTTTAAGCTTGCTTGGCACCATGGAGTTATTGGATAGCTTCTCACCACACACCAAGCACAGCGGAGTCGGTGCCGTTGCATCCCTGGTGAAAGTAAATCCAAATGAAAGATAGCTTTTTCTGTATTGTCTCGAGCTCACCGTCTTTTTTTTTTTTTGACCACTCATACTAGGGCCTTCATCTGGGTCCGAATTTTGTCCAGGGCCCTGTTCGGCATTTGCATTTTCTCTTCTCAAAAACTTCTCCATCACTGTCACTTGCTGTGATCCCAAACTGCCACTGTCACGTGTCGCAACAAGGATGACCCTCCTTAACCCGTCAAGGAGTAGCGTCGCACAGATGTGATCGTTCGAAAGTGGGCCCCACAGAGTAACGTCGCACATGTGTGATTCTGAACATTCCAACCGACTATTTACCGATTGACAAAAACTATATGACCAACGCTATAGTATGGCTTCAAAATGTACAATCAGGAGGCTAACTAGCAGGTAGTAGCATTGGTACGAGTATTATGCTAGGTTGCTAGGTAACGGAAGCTAACTAAAGCTAGCTAGCGTCCATTTTGGAAAAATAACTCACTCTGGTGGAAGCGTCTGTAATATTTAGAACTCACGCGAACCAAAGCAATCACAAAGTGTATAGTAGGCAAAAGCCAAAGCATGAAGAAAAGTTTTTTGGGGAAATATTTGTTTCCTGTTTTTTAATAAATGCGTTTTTTATTTATTTATCTGCCACACTTTATTACAGGTTAATTAGGTGATATTAGATAATTTCCCATGGCACACCTGACGATCTCTCACGGCACACTAGTGTGCCGCGGCACACTGGTTGGGAAACCCGGTTCCACTATGGCATAGGGAAACCCGGTTCCACTATGGCATAGTGGTTCCACTATGATACAATCTTCTTTGTGTGTGTGTGTGTGTACTGTTTGGCCGGAAGTAGGAAAGAAAGAAGGAGAGAGAGGGAATTTGTCCATATGTGTGTGTACTTCCTTTGGCCAGTTGGATTTCCACCACTGAGCCGCTTCTACTGTAGTAGGAGGAACAGTCCCAGCTGCTTAATGCTGAGATAAAGCTGCTAGCATGGGGATTAGCAGTGAGCTCTGTTACCCAGCTGTGAATACATAGAATTCACCTCATGAGACTCCACTCCCATGTTCCAATATAATAAAATAATACTTTATTATATAAGTGTATCACTTACCACCATATGATGATGGAAATACTTGTTTTAAACTTGTAAAAAAAATGTGCTAGCAAAGTTACAAAGCTCCTTACAAACACATTAAACTATATGAACAATTATTTAATGAAACTATCTGCACAGAAAGCATTTTAATCACCAAGATTACCATTGTTGTTGCATAGGTCTCAAGTGTTGTAGTCACAAATCGACCACATGGACAGCACAAATAAAAGAGACATGGTCATTTAATAAAGCATAATGGATTCTAAATATCATGTTAAGCTTTCATACATTTTATGCTAAGGGATTTGTGGTGTCTCATAGTGAGTGTGGTGCAATTTATCTGGCACCTGCCAGTGTCCACTAACCCTAATTTAATTTTGGAATAAATATTTCACAGCCTTCTCCCTCCCTCCCTCCCTCCCTCCCTCCCTCCCTCCCTCCCTCCCTCCCTCCCTCCCTCCCTCCCTCCCTCCCTCCCTCCCTCCCTCCCTCCCTTCCCCACCTCTCCCCCACCTCTGAAACAACAGTGTGAGATTTTGAGCTGACTCACAAGTGGGTATGCTGCCAAGCATTGACCCCACACTCGGACCTTGCTGCTGTTCCTCTCACGCTCTCTCACATCTCTAAACCAACAGCACAACCCCCCCCCCCCCCCCCCCGCTACAACCTGCGCACAGACACACAGCGCTACTCCACTCCGTCCCTGCGTCAAAGCAGCTGTGCTGGCATTTGTCAACGCCGGGTGGCCAGTAAAAACACTGAGACTCAAGCATAATGGTGAGTGTGTGTGGCTGGCCTGCTGATGCAGGCCTCTCATTATGTGGAGTGTAATCTGAGCTCTTAGGCACCCGGGGACCCTGGCCCTCCCATCGCCTGAATAGGACAGTCCAATGGCCTCTCTGTCTCTCCTGAGCTTTCACTCTGCTTAGCTCGGCACTCTGATTATGCCGGCGAGTGTGTTTTTTGTGGGTGGTGGGTTTGGGGTCGAAGAGGCACCCAGGGGTGCAGGTGCCATTGTGAAGGGGGGTTGGGTGAGGTGGGGTGGCAGGAGGCTGTAGGTGAGGGTGTGGGTGCTGAAAAACACTTACAGGGTCTCGGGGTGTGCGCAGGTGTGTTGTGTGAGGCCTGTCTAGAATAGTGCAGGGGGTGTCGGGGATGGGGGGATTGTTTGGTGGAGAGGTGAGGAGGGGAATACTGAGAAACGGAGTAGTGATGTGATAGGAGGATCGTGAGTGTGTGTGTGCAGTAGTGTGTGGTAGACAGCCCTGGGTCACCTCTAACAACATGATGAGATGTGTTGGACAAGAAAGATGATTATTATCCATCTTGAGTAAACACACACACGCAATGACACACGCACACACACAGGGTGTTAGGGTGGAAACCTTGTCCCTCTGTGTTAATGAGGCCTAGCAACCACTAAACCATGATAATCTCTATACTTCACAGTAGGGAAGTAGATACATAAGGTACATTGCTAACTCTTAGAGTGATTCGTTTTCTTAAAAAAGATATGCTACTTTATATTTCATCAAAACATGTCGATACAAGCAACAATAACACCCACTGTATTTTTCTTATGTTTTGAAAGAACTCACACTTAATTACAGTAATTGCTGAGTCATGATAACAGGAGCACATTATCCCTGAATTTTTCAGGCACCATTTAAAAAAATTCTGTTCAAAACAAACTAAATTAAATGTCAATTCCAGCTTCAGCGGTATCATGAGTTAGTTGATAGTTCTAATTCCACCACACAAAATAGCCTCTACCTTCAATTAGTCACATCACAGAGCTACACTCTCTTAGTAAACAGACAGTGGGCTTCAATTCCCAGAGGAGACTCCCCCACACACATTTTTACATTACATTTACATTTAGTCATTTAGCAGACGCTCAATGACACAACGTCATTTGACACAGCCAGGAATCGAACTGGCAACCTTCAGATTACTAGCCCGATTCCCTAACCGCTCAGCCACCTGACTCACATACACACGCACATACAGAAACACACAAACACACACAGATACACAAAAACACACAAACATGCACATACATAAAAACATACAAACACACCTAACACTTGTTTCCTACCACAGTGTGTTTATCACTTTCTGTAATTGGATGGGTGACTCAATGTGCTGTTCTCCAGAGACCATTTTACTGTAACATGTAGCCAGGTGCTCCTACAGTGAGACCAGCATAGCTCCAGGGAGACTCAGTTTAAGGCATAACCGGAACACCTGCTGGTCTGGAGAGTTAAGTGTTCAGGGCCACCAAAAGTCTAGACCTGTTTCTGACATTATTGTCAATCAACTGATACATATATCCTGAACGAGTACAAACACACAATTGACCTCTGCCAGACCATATAGAAAGATTGATTATTGTGAACGTGTAGTGTATGTGTGACTGTGTGTAAGCATGGCTCATTAGCGTCACAGATATTGTAGTGACAGTTGACTGAAGCTAGCGTTGGTTTGTCCTTTCAGAGAGCAAATAACAGCAAGGCCCAGTACAAAATCAGACTGTAAAGTGTCCTGTTCTGGAAGCTTAGTGTGTAGTACTGGCCACAAAGCCTGCCTGTGCCCTTGGCTCTCACCACACACCCACCACTCACTCACATGCAGCCAGAGTGGGCTTTCATTGTGTATATGCACATGTGTGGTTGTGTGTGTGTCCCTGAGCTTGACAGTGCTGAGGCCATTAACATTATGTGAGTGAGGCAGAAGCCTGGCACTTAACCTTTTAAGGAGTGAGTTCTAAATATTACCGACGCTTCTACCAGAGTGAGTTATTTTTCCAAAACGGAAGCTAGCTAGTTTTAGTTAGCTTCCGTTACCTAGCAACCTAGAATAATACTCGTAGCAATGCTACTACCTGCTAGTGTTACTTGTTAGCCTCCTAATTGTAAATTTTGAAGCTATACTATAGCGTTTGTCATATAGTTTTTGTCTATCGGAAAATAGTCGGTTGGAATGTTCGGAATCACACGTGTGACGGTACTCTGTGGGGCCCGCTTTCGAACGATCACATTTGTGTGATGCTACTCCTTAACTGGTTAAGTTGTGTGTGTGTTTGTACAATTTCCTCCATATATGCAGTTTTTGCAAGTGTTTATATATATATATAGCGTGTGTGTGTTTAAAACGCAGGAGGAGAAGAATGAGTGAGGTAATCTTAGCTTCACAGGCTCTCAGTCCAGGTCTGCTAGAATACAAGCAGTCTTTGTCCAGGCTGTGTGGACCGCTCTGTGTTGCATTACAATGGATCGGTGGGAGGGAGAAAGCGAGTGAGAGAGAGACATGGAAGTGAGAATAAATGAGGAAGACAGGGAAAGAGTAAGGCAGGGAGATAAAGAGAGAGAGAGAGGGAGAAAGAAAGAGAGAGAGCAAGATAGAGTGATATAAATATATTCAAAGAAGAAAAAGGAGCAGAGAGAGACAAAGAGAGAGAAATGGACGAGTGGATGACAGCCTGTTCCTCTGATGCCTCCAGCCTCAGTTTGAGACCAAAACAACAGCAGCTTATTCACCTTCATTAGTTATCTAACCCTGGAGCAGGCCCCGGAACACCTGCATCTGAAATGCTCCACTTCACCCTTTACACTGGGGGGTGACTGTATACTGTCAATACCTACAAGACCATTCCCCCCTCTTTTTCTCTCTGTCTCTTTCTCTCTCTTTCTCCCTCTGGATGTGTGTGTGTGTGTGCGTGTGTGTGTGTGTGTGTGGGGGGGATGTGTGTGTGTGTATATTTGTGTGTGCTGCAACATGGATGGTCTCCGGCCTGCCCCACTGTCACAGCCTAACTCTAAATCCAACCCAGGGAACGGAATGTCAAGTGAAAGTAATATCAACAGAAGAATCAGGTGAAGGGAAGGGTGGAGGGGAGAGAGCGGAGGAGGGGAGGGGAAGGGTGAAGGGGAGGTGAGGGGAGAAGTGGAGGGGAGGGATGGAGGGGAGAGAGGAGGGGAATGTGGGGGGAGGGGCATGAGGTTATTACCTCTTAAGGGCCTCCATTAGTCTCTGTTCTGAATCTGGGCTCTATCACCACAGGGTTAGGTCCATCTGAACAGGGCCCTGTGGTCCGCACTGTGACATGGCTCATAAGTCAACTCTGCAAGTGACTGGGCAACTGGCTCTGTGAGGTCAGCTGGACGTGTCATCACACTCACTCCTAAAGATGACAGTGTTCTAGTCATGGAGATAGCATAATCATAAGTTGAAGAACACTACCTTGGGAGCATGTGAATTCACCGTGTGTGTGTGTGTGTAAACTCCGGGCTTGGTTATGCTTAACGTGGGCCACCCCACGTACGTCAGCCAGCATGTGTTGTAGTGTGTTTGTGTGAAAGGGTGGTGAGGTTGGGGGTCTGTCTCTGTGCATGTGTGCATGCATGTTATTACATAACAAGAATCATAAGCTGATGTGTGTAGATTATACCACTTCCCTGAAGTATACAACCCAAATACACACACACTTAAGGCCGATATATGCTTCTGCGTTTTTCGAAAAACGGACACATGAGAACGCCCTCGTCTCCGTGGAACGCCCTCTACGAGCTCTCCGTCAGCCCTCGGAGAGCCCCGGAGAGCTCGACGTGCACCTCCTGAATTTTCTAACTATCCGTCGTAATTTCGGAGAGCGACTGAGAGCTACGGAGACCCCCTTGGCTGTGATTGGTCAGTATTAAGAACCGCTTGCGTCAGGGGCGGGGTTGCAGTGATAAACAGGATGAACAGAATCCTTTGACCGCCATTGTTGTAAGTTTTCACAATTCATATTTCAGCTAAACAGTACATGTAAATCAGCATCTGAATTAAAATGTGACGAGAAATGGGCAGTGTAGTTGCTGAAAATGTGCTTATTTTATTTTGTAAATTTGTAAATTTGCTCCGACTTCTCGATAACCTAGGTAAATAAACACTCCACGACGACTTACAAAAAACCGTTGCGCCACCTATTCTTCTGGCGGTGAATTGTTTTCAGCACCAACAGCCTACGGAGAACCATAAACGAAGTCTATCCGTCCGTATCCGTGCGTATCCGTGCGCCCGCCCATCCGTAAACGGAGACGCAGAAGCATATTTCGGCCTTAACTCATACACAGCACCTGTTGGAGTGAGGGGGACACAACAGAATCTAAATAAAACTCCATGGTTTGACCCCTGAACTTTTACCTTCATCTGTCCACAATCTCACAGTCCAAAGATGGCTGTGGGGACTGACAATCAACTTATGATTTTACAGAGTGCTGGGGCTATATACAGAATGTTGGCCGCTCTGGCACAAAAAGGGGACTATTACCTCAAAAATAAACGGTCCCTTTTTTATTTTAGCAATGAGCAGAGAAGCACATTGCAAGGTGGTGGAAATGCCATGCTGGCGTGTGATGTTTTTTAAATCACAACTAAATGGATGTCACACCCTGAGTCGTTTCACCTGTTGGTTTCTCTCCACCCCTCACCAGGTGTTCCCTATTGTCTTTGGTATTTAACCTCTGTTCTGGCAGTTGCCAAATTGTCTTCACAGTCGTTTCCAGCATTTCCTGATCAGTAGTCCCGTTTTCTCGTTCCTAGTTTCTTATGTCTTCGCGGTTTTGATCTCTGCCTGTTTAGTCTCCCGACCACGGACCTGCCTGCCCCCAGTGTACCTCTGCCATTCGGCCCCAATACCGACCTCTGACTGCCCACTGACCAACGAGCCTGCCTGCCCTAGTGTACCTCTGCCTTGCTACTCTGTTGCCAACCTTTGCTTGCTACTGGACTACGAGATCGCTTTGTGAACAAATAAACTGTTCTACTACAAACCACCCCGCTTCCTGTCCGCATTTGGGTCCACTATCCTGCCTTGTGTCATGGATTTGCTCAACTTGTACGTGCTCCCCTTATTAGCAGTGAATGACAATATGCATTTTACTGCAATTTAGCTGTCAGTCTTACTGCAGTCATGGCCAAAAGTATTGGCAGTAACATAAATGTTGTTTTTCGCAGGGTTTGCTGCTCCAGTTGTTGTGGTGTTGAATCACAGTGTTTCTAGATTATTTTGCAGAGTGATCTTTATCACACTTTCCACACATTTCACTGCAACAACATGACCAGCTAACATAATTTCACTAATCAGCACATGGGAAAATTTGAATGAGTATTAGTTGGGTGAAACCACTTTATCATTCTGTTTAGATTATAAGAGCATATTTATTGCCATAAAAGGAAGGACTCTTTGCAAATATTTAATGTTTAAAAATTACAAAAGTAAAAAAAAACATCAGTTTTTTATCAGTTACACATGTTTTGTGGATTTGGAAAAGGCGTTCGACCGTGTCCCTCGGGGGCTCATGTGGGGGGTGCTCCAGGAGTACGGGGTACCGGACTCCCTGATCGGGGCTGTTCGGTCCCTGTACGACCGGTGCCAGAGTTTAGTCCGCATTGCCGGTAGTAAGTCAAACTTATTCCCAGTGAGGGTTGGACTCTGCCAGGACTGCCCTTTGTCACGGATTCTGTTCATAACCTATATGGACAGAATTTCTAGGCACAGCCAGGGTCTTGAGGGGGTCCGGTTTGGTGACCTCAGGATCGGGTCGCTGCTTTTTGCAGATGATGTGGTCCTGTTGGCTTCATCGGGCCGTGACCTTCAGCTCTCACTGGAGCGGTTCGCAACCGAATGCGAAGCAGCTGGGATGGGAATCAGCACCTCCAAATCTGAGGCCATGGTTATCGACCGGAAAAGCGTGGAGTGCAATCTCCGGGTCGGGGAGGAAATCTTGTCCCAAGCGGAGGAGTTCAAGTATCTCGGGGTCTTGTTCACGAGTGAGGGAAGGATGGAGCGTCAGATCGACAGGCGGATTGGTGCAGCTTCCGCAGTGATGCGGGCTTTGCATCGGTCCGTCGTGGTGAAGAAGGAGCTGAGTCGAAAGGCGAAGCTCTCTATTTACCAGTCGATCTACGTTCCTACCCTCACCTATGGTCACGAACTGTGGCTAGTGACCGAAAGAATGAGATCGCGAATACAAGCGGGGGGAATCTTCCCCGGGGCCTCTTCCCAGTGGGAAGAGGCCCAGTGGGAACTTGAGTCCAAAACATTATGCCAACCTAGCTGTGTGTTGGGTGGGAGGGATTTGTTTTTGAGCTGGAAAGCGTTTGTTATTATGTACCCTAGGCAATGAGCAGACAAGTTGGTCCCTCATTGTTTTCTTGTTTTGTATTCTAGGTCATGAGAATGGGAAAGTAGGATGCAAATTCCCAGGTAATATGCAGGTCAGCTCATGTTCTCTACCTGGCACTGTCTTGTTGAATGTGTGTATGGGTGAGGGTGTGTTTTAATGTGTGTGGAGTGTGTGTTTGCCTATTTATTTGGCTTCAAGACAAATGCCTCTAAGATGACTACCATTTCAACTTTCACGTGCACACATCTATCTGACCAATGGGAAATTAAACAGACTGGGCGGTGTGTGTTTGAGTGCGTGCGAGAGAGAGAGAGAGAGAGAGAGAGAGAGAGAGAGAGAGAGAGAGAGAGAGAGAGAGATGGGGTGGAAAGCAATTCTGTTTAGTATACAGATAGAGTAGACAGACAGACATACTGACACACTGGGAGAGAGCTAGTAATGACATTCCACTGCTGAGCTGTGAGTTAATCTGGTGTTTGAATGGACAGCAGAAAGAGAGGGCCCAGCCGGGAGAAATACATTATCTAAGGTCCACACGAGGAGGCTCAAGAGTGTTCATGACGGTGTGAGAAAGTTGGATGATTCATTCATAGAAGAGAAGGATTTTAGAGACACTCTGGATCAGGTACAGGGTCACAAACTTTCAACAGCAGACATGTCTGTTGGTGGAAAAACTGACATCCATGTTGAGCATGGATTGGGTGAAGATAACATTGGGAATTGTTATTATACTGTTGGCAGTGTACACAAATCTAATATTGGTTGCCTTCAAGAGCTTATTGAAAACCTGGAAAGAGTTGACTTGTCTGAAAGTTCCAGCCATGTTCTGGCTCGACAGGCCTATGATACAGATTGCCCTCTAACATCATCACCATAGTTACACACAACCAGTTTATGCTTCTATCCCATCAACAGCCATCATTAACAGATTCTTTGAGTCTCAATTAGTTTGAAGTCATGTCACTGTTTGGAATTAGCATTGTCTGACATCGTGAGATTCTACCTTCCCAGACCATGACGCTGCGAGCTGCCTATGTCTGCATGAACAGTTTCATTAATTCAGGCAGTGACCCTTATAATCCATATCAACTCACAATATGATTACATCATTATCGCAGATTTAGAATAAATCTTAGACTCTCTTTCTTATTGAAGGAGAATCATAACAGCAAAACTGATCTCAGAAAAGCAGAAACACTGGAAGGGCAACTTAACCCTGCAGTGTTTGTCAACAGCAGACTTCCTGGATCAGTAGCTCTGTGCGTTCCAGTGGGACGCGCCAGAGGTGCTCAGCAAGCCATGTCGCCCTCAAGTGGCAGAGATGATTCACAGTCCTCACTGGAAAAACCACATCCTATTGGCCCCTCAGTGTCACAGCAACAGGGTCTCTGATGTCATCTTGACTATAAGTAGAGCCCCGGCCCCCACCCCTGTGTTTGTAATATCGATGGTAGTAGCCATGTGGTTTGGATCAAGCGTTATAAGACTAGACCTTCAGAGGAATGGTGGGGATCCAGAAATTAAATGAATAAATAGCACTTCAAAAGTGTTTCATGGGCTGATTCTCCTGTGTGTGTCAGAGTTGTGATTGAGTCAGTGAATGATGGACACGTGAGCATTTACGTCGGTTGGGGAAATTGTCATGTTATGATGGGCTGGTGTGTCATTTACATTGTTCGGCTAATAGAATTTACGAATCTCATTATCGATTGCATGTCATGCCCACGGCCGTACCCCAGTCTGAGTTTCAGGCCCAATCCCAATGTTCCCCCTAAACCCTCACAGACTTACTTGACGTCACATGGTAACGCATGGAAAGAGGCTACAAGGGCTCAAAATGCTATGCATAGAAATGGGACAGCACTTTGCTGCATTATTGGCTAAATAGTCATGTTGTTGGATCAAATCTGATAAAAGCATATTTGGAATTTATCAAAGGACAAACTACACACAGTTCTGGCTATTTTAACCATCAGTGAGCTTTGTGTTTAAACTTAAATGTTAACTTTTATTTCTAACCATGTTTACGTCAGGGTTGGTTGCACCTTCCATGTTTGTTTGTTTACCGTTCTTCTTCTTTTCGTGTTGATTGTTCTCGCAAGGACGCTTGGCAAGAACATTTTTCTCAAGAACGCAGGTACGTTCTTAGCATTCTTCGGATTGATAAACAGCCCTTGTCGTATGTACAACCCCAATTCCAGAAAAGTTAGGACGTTGTGTAAAATAAAAAACAGAATCCAATGATTAACAAATCTTATAAACCCATCATGTTATTCACATTAGAACACATACAACATGTCAAATGTTTAAAATTTTAAGGAAAAAATAAGGTCATTTTGAATTTAATGGCAGCAAAATGTCTAGTAAAAAGTTGGGACAAGGCCATGTTCATCACTGTGTAGCATCCCCTCTTATTTTAACAACAGTCTGTATCTGTCTGGGAACTGAGGAAACCAGTTGCTGTAGTTGTGGGAGAGGACTGTTGTCCTTTTTGTTTCTGATACAGGATTCTTGCTGCTCAACGATCCTGGGTCTTCTTTGTCATATTTTTCGTTTCATGATCCACCAATGTTTTTAACTGGTGAAAGGTCTGGACTGCAGGCAGGCCAGTTCAGCACCCGGACTCTTCTATTGCTCATTACTATTCTCATCCTACCTGTCGGGAAGATCCTACCAGGTTTCCTGGGGAGGCAAACTGTCAGGACCTCGCCAGCTCTCCACTGGTGTCCCACAGGGCTCCGTCCTTGGACCCCTCCTCTTCTCTCTGTACACCACCTCACTTGGACCAATCATCACCTCCCATGGCTTCTCCTACCACTGCTACGCTGACGACACGCAGCTGTACCTGTCGTTCCCCCCGACCGATCCGGGGATCTCAGCTAGGATTGAGGCCTGCCTCACAGACATCTCCGCCTGGATGACCGAGCACCACCTCCAGCTGAACCTCGCCAAAACAGAACTTCTCATCATCCCGGCTAAACCCTCCATCTCCCACGATCTCTCAATCACCCTGGGATCTGCGACGGTGACCCCTTCATCCTCTGCCAGGAACCTTGGGGTTACCATGGACGACGAGCTCTCCCTCACGGCCCACATTGCTGCGGTCTCCCGGTTGTGTAGATTCACCCTCTACAACATCCGGAAGATCAGGAGATACTTGTCTGAGCACTCCACCCAGCTGCTAGTCCAAGCACTTGTCCTCTCCAAGTTGGACTATTGCAACTCGCTGCTCGCTGGTCTCCCAGCATGTGCAACCCGCCCTCTTCAGAGGATTCAGAACGCAGCGGCCCGCCTGGTCTACAATCTACCCAGACGCTCCCATGTTACCCCGCTCCTCGTCTCTCTCCACTGGCTACCTATCATGGCCCGTATCAGATTCAAGACCCTGGTATTGACCTTCCGAGCAGTGAACGGGACTGCACCCGTCTACATCAAGTCTCTCCTGCAGCCTTACACCCCCACCCGTCACCTACGGTCTTCTTCAGACAACCGCCTGGTGGTCCCACCAGACCGCCCGGTCCCAACACAAGCTCTTCTCCTGTCTGGCCCCCCAGTGGTGGAATCAACTCCCCACCTCCATCAGAGATACTGACTGTCTCTCCACCTTCAAGAAAAGGCTCAAGACGCACTTGTTCCGGGAGTACAACGGTACTTGGGAATGGTTCGCTTGACCCGATGTTAGTTTCCTCAAGGATCACAATGACTCTTGCTTAGAGACTTGTTGCTCTTGTGGTTAGTGGTAACTGTTTTAAATTTTTGTTCTCGCTGTGATATATTGTTTTTATTACTGTTGCTTGCTTTTTTCCACAGGTACACTTGCACTTATAGCGGTTCATGTTGTTTAATTGTAACTTGTTTAACTACATGCTCTTATGGTTCTTCCCTTTGGCACTTACTTTGGTTGTTCACAATGTGTGCTTCATGTTTTGGCTACTCGCGATGTTTTTTGGCTATCTTGTTGTTATGATCAGTGACCTATGCACTTTGTAAAGCTCTCTCTTGGAAGTCGCTTTGGATAAAAGCGTCTGCTAAATGAATAAATGTAAATGTATTACGAAGTCATGCAATTGTAACAGATGCAGGATGTGGTGTAACATTGTCTTCCTAAAATATGCAAGGCCTTCCCTGAAAAAGATGATGCCTTGATGCAAGCAAATGCAATGTTGCTCTAAAACCTGTACATACCTTTCAGCATTGTTGTTGCCTTTCCAGATGTGCAAGCTGACCACTAGGCACTAATGCACCCCCATACCATCAGAAAAGCAGGTTTTTGAACAGAGCTCCGATAACAAGCCAGTTGGTCCCTCTCCTCTTTAGTCTGGAGTACGCAGCGTCCAAGCTTTCTAAAAATACATTCAAATTTCAATTTGTCTGACCACACAACAGTTTTCCCACTTTGGCAGTCCATTTTAAATGAGCTTTAGCCCAGAGAAAATGGCAGTGTTTCTGGATCATGTTCTCATGTGGCTTCTTCTTTGCATGATAGAGCTTTAACCTGCATTTGTGGATGGCACGGCAAACTGTGTTCACAGACAATGAGTTCTGGAGGGTGTTTCTGAGCCCATGCAATGATTTCCATTACAGAATCATGCCTGTTTTTTATGCAGTGCCGCCTGAGTGCCTGAAGATCACAGGCATGCAGAATTTATTTTCCCTCTTGTCTCTTACACATAGAGATTTCTCCAGATTCTCAGATTTTTTTTTAATGTACTGTAGATGATGATATATTCAAAGTCTTCACAATTTTACGATGAGGAACATTATTCTGAAATGGTTGCATAGATGCAGGTTTTCATAGATTGGTGAATTGCTCATTGTTACTTCTGAGAGACTCTGCCTCTGTAATTTTTTGTTTACACCCAATCATGTTACTGACCTGTTTGAAATTAACCTAGTTAGTTGGATAATGTTCCTCCAGCTGTTTTTTTTTTGTAACACATACTTTTTCCAGCCTTTTATTGCTCGTCCCAACTGTTTTGAGACGTGTTGCTGCTATCAAATTCAAATTCCTTATTCTTTTCCTTAAAGTGGTACATTTCATCAGTTTAAACATTTGACATGTTTTATATGTTCTATTGTGAATAACATAATGGGTTTATGAGATTTGTAAATCATTGTATTCAGTTTTTAATTTAATTTTACACAATGTCCCAACTTTTTGAGAATTGGGGTTGTAGGTGTGAGTCTCCCTGCCATGTTCCTGAGTTACAAATAATTACAATATTTTAGTTTCAATCAGGCCTGATTCTAGGCCACTTTAGTAAGGCTTTTTTATTATATATATATATATATATATATTATTTTTTACATTTGAGCAGTTTAAAGCTTCAATTTGGTGAAATCTTAGAGAAACTTTGATTCGCTTAAATCAGCGAGGTGAACAGAGCTATAGAACCTGCCACGAGTGCTGCTGCAGCTGTGTGCGTTAGCTAGCCTGATATGATCAAATTTTATCCCACCCAACTAATCAATCACCATTTCGTAAAAAGGTAATAATTGTACATTTTTATGATTGGCTGAGCCGAAATAGACTTAATAAAATGGAAAAAACGATAACAAAGGAAACAAAATCAGATAATTTCCCTTCATTTTGGTAGGGATTTCATGTGAACCTTTGGTCTGTTTTCAGGACAGCTGATATTCTGGATCAGAAAGCTGTTATTTTTGACCTATCTGAGTAGGCCTTCCCAAGGTGCAGGCTATCTGCATTAAAAGTGCATGCCTTTGAACCTATAAACTGGTAAGAAGACCCCTGTGAAATACTTGGAACCTGCTAAACAAAATAAATGTCCTTTGGTAATCATAGCTGGGGTATATTTCCTCAGAATGCGAGGTCACCTTAACAAAATGGCAAAGTGCAAATGTAAAACAAATCTTTTTTGTGGCATTTGGTCTTGTCCATGTATTAAAGCAATAATGATAACAAATAATACATTTTTTATATGGCCACATATTAACATAAAAAATTAAGACACTTTTCAGTCCTCCTCATATTAAAGCAATATGGATAACAAAGGCGGCAAGGTGCTCAGTGTTGCCCAATTGGAAATGGCGAAGCATCGTACCAAAGGCTCAAAATGATTGTATATGGAGGATAATTATTGTGCATCTGGCAACATTGAGAAGGCTGTCGACCAATGACAGTTCTCTCTACAGTCAGAGCTCGCGCAAGACGGGAGATACCCTTTCCAAAACTTGTAAGGGCATAATAGTTTGTGAAAGACCCAGAGAAACACAAATATCCGACGAGGCAAAATCCAATTTTTTAGGTCTCGAAAAGAGGACATGTCAGGGTAAAAGAGGACGTTTGGTCACCCTATCTTACCCCTACCCCTTACCCCTAGCCCTTAGTTTACCCCTAGCTTAGCCCTCGAAACTGAGGGGTAAGGGCTACATAGCCCTATGAAATGAGACATCACTAGGTTACGGTTACATATATCGATGTCTCCAAAGCAAGTAGGCCTAGTCTTATGCATTGTTATTATATGGCAACGACAGTACGAGCGTTCTGATTGGCTAATGGGTAGTTATGCCAGCCGCGTATTGACCTCCTCGCCGGTCTGCGGTCTGATACCAGACCCTCGCCCCTCGACTTAAGGCAACGGCCCCGGTGGATGTAGGAGGTATTGCATTTCTGATTTGCTACCTGACTCGTCCGGTCGTTTTTATTCTATTAACTCCAGTCAACATATCTAAAACTATCTCCCCCAATAATTTGTGTTTGATTCTTGAGCCTGGCTCATACTATTAGCTTTTTAATACAATAATTTTTCCAGATTTTTGCTAAGTTCGAAACCAATCCGAAATGGGTAAACTAGCACCCCATTTGCTTACGTCACAAAAAGTTGCCTGTTAACGTGCTAGCGTTATCAATATATAAAAATAAATGTATAAAAAAATATTAATTACGTATTTATTTATTTACATGGCCATTTATTTCTGTATTTATTTATTTCTGTGTTCATTTATTTCTGTATTTCCTTGTCCTTAAGCTAATGAGTTAAGCTGTCAATCAATGTATGTCATGGTGTCACCTTAAGAAGAAGATTGACTTTCCATGCCTGTGGCTGCTATGACTACCTTAGTAAACTAAGTAAAGAGGCTGCACACGCAACAGATAGCCAGAGATTTGAGAGTTTTGGCTAGCTAACCTTGCTGAAAAAGTGCTAGTCAAAATGTTTTACTTTTTCGCGTTGAGGCTCTGGATACCAATTTGTACCATTTAGCTGCATCCAGAGTCATAAAGAGAAAGAGTTGCGTCAATTGATTGCCTTCTATTATCACCGTTATTTTTACGTTCATGGTACTGTAGGTTGGTAGAACTAGAGCGAGCTAGCATTGTTGTTGAGGAATAGTTGTACTGTACTGTATGATGGAGCTGTGCCAAAGTAAGAAGGTAAATTCTTGGCCCATTTTTTGGCATCTAGTACATTTAACATTTCAGTATCTTAAAGTGCCGAGACTTTTTGATGCTAGCTAGAAATGTAGAAGCCAGAACGTAGCAAAAACAATGTGCTACGAAGTGAGTGATGACCAGTTTATGTAATGTTAAGTGTAGCTAGCTAATTTAGTGCACTATTTATATTTATTGAGAAACTAATGCTTACAAACATGTTTGTGTGAGAGGAAAGCTGTATTTAATTATTAGTCCATAACTGGTCGCTTTGCACCAATAATATGTGAGTTAGTACAGTAAGAAATTGGATGAGATTATACACAGTGTCAAGGAACTATCAAAGAACAGAGTACAACATGTTTAATCTATTCATAAAGTGAATGTTTACTAACAAACTATGAGTTAGAGTCCATTGTAACATTCAGTCCATCATGTGATGATAATTACAGCTACCTGTCTGTTTATTTGGTGTGTGTGCATATGTGTGTCTATGGCCCTTGCAGTCTGGCATTGCTACTGAGGTTGACGTGAGCTGAACAGAGGCCCAGTGCCTTGGAGGTGGATGTCAGACCACTGGATGAAGGAGCGCTGGATGGGACAACACTGGATGAAGAAGCGGTGGAAGGGAGACCACTGGATGAGAGAGAGCTGGATGAGGGAAAATGTGATGGAGAGGGCTGTCTTACATTTAAACCACAGTATTTTTGTCATTACTACATGCTTTTAATTGTGTTAGTTAGTTGTATTGAGGTTGCTCCTGTTGACTTTAGCAAACCACCTCTTTCTCCTCTCACTATCAGCTGGGAAGCTGTAGTCTACATCACAACTCCCTATTTGGAGCATGCAATACATCCCCATGCATCACACCCAACCATTATGAAATCCAAGATTCTAGGTGCTGTTACGTCTGGACCAGCGGCTCCACGTCGACGCTCGGATTCACCAGAGTACTAAGGGCGGCGCTGTCCAGTGCGTTACGAACCATTGCGCACACCTGTGTTTCTGTTTGTTCACCTGTTTCTGATTATCATTAGTAGAGTATATAACCTGGGTTTTTGTTTTACTTGGTTGTCGGTTATTATGCGTTACACTGTCCTGACTTATCTTGTGTCAGAGGTTTTGTCACGTACGCCACCCCGGAGGGTGGGGACCGACAGCCCGCTGCTCAGCGACAACCAGTGGACAGTGAAAAGGGCATGGAGTCATGGGTGTGAGCAAGGACACAGAGGCGAGGTGTACAGTGAATCAAAGGGTTTTATTTACCCGGTCAATGCTGGACGGAACCAAATCAAATAACTGAAAAGACGCTCCTGCCGCCTACCCGCCCTAAGCTGGCACACGATCAAGGCGCCCTATCCAAACACAGAGGGTGGTCCGCCCAGACCTCGCCTAACGCGTCTAACAGTGTTTGTCCTACGGGAGCAAAAAGAGAAACAGTTAAACACCAAAACAGGACTAGACACCAAAACAGGACTGACAAATGTCCGACCCACCAAATGAGAGAGAGCGCAAACTGAAAATTGGACGGCTTTTATATCGTCCCAAACCAGCCTCAACTGGAAGCGCGCTGATGAGAGGGTGGGGCTTGACGAGCACCAGATCGGAGACACTGGCTGGACTCAAAGCGTCCTCTCCGACCCGAATGGTTCCTGCTTGGTGACATACAAAACACAAAACAGCAACAAGCAGAACAAACAGTAATAGTGACCTGGGGGACGTAACACGCCCACCACAAAACGAGCAAACCACCACGGTTTGCGATTTGCAATAACCATACACAATAGTCTTCAATAAAAGACAATCACGAACCCCAGGGTTAAGCTCGGGACAAAGCATCCGCAACCACGTTCGCAGATCCCTTGAGGTGCTGTATATCTAGGTTGTACTCCTGTGCCACCAGAGCCCACCGCATAAGCCGGCGGTTCTGATTGTACATCCTATTTAAGAAGATGAGTGGGTTGTGGTCAGTAAAGACCTGTACTGGCTGAGAGCTGCAACCCACGTAAACCTCGAAATGTTGTAGTGCCCACAACAAAGCTAGGGTTTCCTGCTCTATTGTGGAATACCTCGACTGACAGGGGTTAAACTTCCGGGAGAAGAAGCTGATAGGCCTATTTACCCCCTCAACGTCCTCCTGCAATAGGGCAGCCCCCACGCCCACAGCACTGGCGTCCACCTCCAGCTTGAAGGGTTTACAGAAGTCTGGGGCAGCTAAAACAGGTGCACTACAGAGCAGTGCTTTGGCTGCCTCAAAGGAAGCGTTACATTCGGGGGACC
Organism: Osmerus mordax; assembly: GCF_038355195.1. Classification (NCBI taxonomy): domain Eukaryota; kingdom Metazoa; phylum Chordata; class Actinopteri; order Osmeriformes; family Osmeridae; genus Osmerus; species Osmerus mordax. Next base: position 10,875,302 of record NC_090052.1, read on the forward strand.
ATACAAAAGGTACTTTCAGGCTTAGCAGAGACATGAGTGGCGCCACAACGGTGGAAAAGTTCTTAGCAAACGTGCGATAGTACCCAACCATACCCAGGAACCTACGCAACTCTCTGCGAGTGGTGGGAGCAGGGAACACAAGCATCGCCTCCACCTTACTAGCTAAGGGATGTACCTGACCCCGTCCCACCTGTTTACCAAGGTATGTTACAGTTGCCTTGCCAAACTCACATTTAGCGAGGTTGAGGGTTAGAGATGCCTCCTCCAACCGCTGTAACACCGTTCTCAAGGTGGATAGGTGGTCATGCCAAGTAGGCGAATGGATGACTACGTCATCCAAGTACGCTGTACAGTTCTCCACTCCTGCGAATACAATATTAACGAGCCTTTGGAAAGTAGCTGGCGCATTGCGCATTCCGAACGGCATGACAGTATACTATGCAAAACTGTCAGGCGTCACAAAGGCAGATATCTCCGAGGCACGAGATGTAAGAGGGACCTGCCAGTACCCCTTTAACAGATCTAGCTTACTCACAAAGGCCGCAGACCCAATGGTGTCCACACAGTCATCGATCCTTGGCGTGGGAAAAGAGTCAGGCACAGTTACAGAATTCACACGCCGGTAGTCCGTACAAAACCTAGAAGTACCGTCGGGTTTAGGTACGAGGATACACGGCAAACTCCAGGTGCTGCTGCTGGTTTTGGCTTTTCCGTTCTCCAGGAGGTAAGCTACCTCCTTTCTCATCACCTCCCTCTTCGCAGCGTTAGCCCGAGGGGTGTTGGCGTATTGGAGCAGCACCTGCAACATTCACATCATGTTCCAAGACGGTTGTCACGCTTGGGACATCGTTAAACACATTGGGGAAGCATTCGATAGTTTGACTGTCGTCTAAGTGCTCAGTGAGAGAACCCAACTGTGTAAGCATAATGGAATTACTCAACCTCTCACACTGCGGGAGTGAATTGCGGAGCTGTAACCCGTCCTCGTCTTGTTCCTCCAGGTCGGAAGAGCAAAGTACCACCGTGGCCACACTGGACTTGGTAGACTGGCTCAGAGCACCTGGACATGGAGAAGGCTTACGGACATGATATGGCTTCAGCATGTTGATGTGGCACAGTTGAGTCGTTCGCCTCCGCTCTGGAGTCCTAACCACGTAGTTGGTTTCACTGACTTTTCTGTCAACGGTCAGTGGTCCAGTGTAACGAGCCGACAAAGAGGAGCCCTGAACTGGCAACAGCACTAGAACCTGGTCACCTGCTTTGAAACTGCGGCTCACTGCCGATTTGTCATAGCGCTGCTTCATGCGTTGTTGAGCGGACGAAAGAGACCCCTGTGCTATGGCACACGCGTCATGAAGCCGGTTACGCATGTGGTGAACATATTCAAACACATTCACCGTTGAAAGGATATTCTCCTTCATTACTTGTAACGGACCCCGCGGGGTGTGACCAAAAACTAAGTCAGCAGGGCTGAAACCCAGGGACTCCTGCACGGTTTCCCTTACGGCAAACAACACGAACGGCACCCCCTCGTCCCAGTCAGCCTGGGTGTCCCTGCAATACTTGCGTAGCATGACCTTTAGCGTCTGGTGCCACCGTTCCAGCGCCCCTTGGCTTTCCAGGTGGTACGGACTGGAGACCTGATGTTCGATAGACAGATTCCGCAAGACGTGTCTAAAGAGTTTGGACATAAAGTTACTACCCTGGTCTGACTGAAGGACTCTTGGAAGGCCAAACGTGGTAAAGAACTTTATGAGTGCCTTTGTCACTGCCTTAGCGGTGATGGTGCGCAACGGTATTGCTTCTGGGTAACGAGTAGCGCAACACATAATCGTTAGGAGAAACTGGTTTCCTGATCTGGTTTTGGGTAACGGGCCTACGCAGTCAATGATCACCCGCTCAAACGGTTCCCCCATCACTGGAACCGGACACAGAGGAGCGCGGGGAATGACCTGGTTTGCTTTACCCACCACCTGACACACATGACATGTCTTACAAAACTGCACAACATCCGACTTTAGCCCTGGCCAAAAGAAGTGCTGGAGAATGCGGTTGTACGTTTTAGTTATGCCAAGGTGGCCAGACCAAGCCTGGTCATGGGCCACAGACAGCACCTGCTGCCGAAACAAAGTGGGCACCACAATCTGGGAAACGACTCCCCAATCACCATCCGCCTCATGCGCTGTCCATTTTCGCATGAGCACCCCGTTCTCTGAGTAGTAGGCATTTCTCTTGGCCTTAGCCTCCTCTGGGGAAACCACTGCTTTAAAGCACTTAGTCAGACTGTCATCCGCTTTCTGGGCCTCACATACCTTGTCATAGGTAGCAGACAACAGTACTTCACTCAATTCGGCTTTGTCCTCAGCTCTAGCCTTGTCACAAGTTGTGACATTACATGGCACCTCGGTGCGCTCAAACACAGAGTCAGCCAAATCCACAACCTCACCCAGCTTACGAGCTTGTGCTCTGGTGACCACACAAGCGGGGAATACATGGGGAAAAGCGTTGGACAGCTCGTCACTCTCAGCCCCTGCGGGTGGTCCATCTATGACCTCTAGCACGGGGATCACTTTTCCACCGGCGATGTCGTTTCTGAGCAGTAGAGCAACACCACTGATAGGCAACTCGGGGACCACCCCCACACGGAAACAGCCAGAGACAAGGTCGGTTTGTAAGTTAACCCAATGTAATGGCGCAGAGGTTATACCTTTTCCTAACCCCTGTAGGAGGACTTGGGTCCCCACCGACGTACTGTCGGACCACGGCAGCACGCTGGCAAGAATGAGAGATTGCGCAGCCCAAGTATCGCGTAACACATTAACAGCCCTGGTGTCAGCCACACCGGCGGCTAAAGACACCCAGCCCTTCGAAACGAAGGGTGAATAACTCGGATCGGGCACAGAGGTGGGTTTACATGACCGTTCTACTGACTGAACCAACCCAACCTCTTTGGACTGACGTTGGGGTGACTTAGGCTTACTCTTCAAGGTAGGACAGTCAGCGATCATATGGCCTACCCTAGCAGGGAGTCAGATGGCTGAGCGGTGAGGGAGTCGGGCTAGTAATCTGAAGGTTGCCAGTTTGATTCCCGGCCGTGTCAATTGACGTTGTGTCCTTGGGCAAGGCACTTCACCCTAGTTGCTTCGGGGGGAATGTCCCTGTACTTACTGTAAGTCGCTCTGGATAAGAGTGTCTGCTAAATGACTAAATGTACCCTGTGACAATAATAACACTCCCTCTGTTCCGGTCTCTGGCCTGCCTCGCTAGGCAGTGGACGAGTACCACGGGTTGGTGTTGTAGGCTTTCCCTCATAACGGGACGCCGGGGCCGCCGAAAACACGGTTTTATGCGTCAACGCATACTCATCGGCTAGAACAGCTGCCTGAGATAAGGACTCCACCTTTTTCTCATTGAGATGCACTACAATACGGTCAGGCAAGTGGTTCTTAAAATCCTCTAACAGGAGTAACTTCCTGACTTCTGCCAATGTGTGGGCCTTGCTAGCAGCGCACCTTGTCAAACAACGTTTCTTTGTCCCTAGCAAACTCGACATATGTCCTTGACTGCACTTTCTTATTATTCCTGAAGCGCTGCCTGTAAGCTTCAGGCACCAACTCGTATGCCCGTAACACCGTGGCCTTTACTGTGTCATAGCTCAGACTGTCCTCCAGGGAGAGCGAATCCACAACTTCTTGGGCTTTACCTGACAACCGACATTGGAGTAAGAGGGGCCAAACCTCCCTAGGCCATTTGAGAGCCGTTGCCACTCGCTCAAACGCTGAAAAATAGCTATCCACCTCGGCCTCACGGAATGGTGGAACAAGAGCAATGTTCTTGCTCACTTCGAAATGACCCTGCACACCGCCAGGCGGAGGTACTGCATCCAAACCAGCGTCCAGCTCCATCTTTCTAATGCGTACCGCCTGATCTGCCTTTATCCTTTGTCTCTCCAGTTCGAACTCATGTTGCCTGGCCTGTAACTCAACCTTTCTAGTGTGTTCTCTGTCCTGTTGCTCTGCCTGCAAACGGGCCAAGCGCAGTGCGAGACGCGCTCTATCAACCGGAGTACTCGTAAGGCTGGTAGGAGAGGCCGGATCGAACCTGGGGAGGGTAACAGGAACTTCCTCAGTTAGGCTGTCCCTCGACGGCACGGGCGAGAGGTGAGGTAGTGTCACCTTCTCCTCCTCGTCCACCTCCTCTTCCTCCCCCTCTACAGTGAGAACCTCCTGTTCTATCAAAGCAACCTTCACGATCTCGAACAATTCCGTTTTACGGGCCTGCTTCCTAACTGCTCTCTTGTAGTGGTCCGCAAGCACGTACAAGTCCGCCTTGCGCAACCCCACCAGCAACTCCAGAGAAGGGGCCTCGATGAAAGCAGCGACCGCCAACTCAGCCATCCTGAGCGTCACAGCACAACCGAACTACCACACAAAACGCAATCACTGACCACACACGGACACACTAGCACCAAAACAGCCCCAATAGAGACCACGTAGCCAGTCCCTATACTCACTCCACATCGAACACCACACCTAAGACACCAGCCACTGATTCGCCGCTAGAGCATTGGGAATCGATCCCGGACGAGCCACCACCTGTTACGTACGCCACCCCGGAGGGTGGGGACTGACAGCCCGCTGCTCAGCGACAACCAGTGGACAGTGACAAGGGCATGGAGTCGTGGGTGCAAGCAAGGACACAGAGGCGAGGTGTACAGTGAATCAAAGGGTTTTATTTACCCGGTCAATGCTGGACGGAACCAAATCAAATAACTGAAAAGACGCTCCTGCCGCCTACCCGCCCTAAGCTGGCACACGATCAAGGCGCCCTATCCAAACACAGAGGGTGGTCCGCCCAGACCTCGCCTAACGCGTCTAACAGTGTTTGTCCTACGGGAGCAAAAAGAGAAACAGTTAGACACCAAAACAGGATTAGACACCAAAACAGGACTGACAAATGTCCGACCCACCAAATGAGAGATCCCATGCCTCGACATGGGATTCAGAGGCACATCCTACTCCCAGTCTAAACCTTTCCCTGCCAGAACGATACGATGGTCACCCGGACAAGTGCCGCCGTTTCCTGTTGCAGTGCGACTTGTATTTCTCTCATTGCTCCGGTCCTGAACTACCCGAGAGAGCCAAGGTTGCCGCTGTCATCTCCGTTCTTACCGGTAGAGCGCTGGAATGGGCTACAGATTTGTGGGAGAGGACAGGCTTGACGTCCTACGAAGATTTCTTCGAATTGTTTTGATCTATTTTTGACCATCCGGCCACTGGGAAGGAGAGCGGTGAGCGGTTGTTGAAACTACGGCAGGGAAACCGTGCTGCGTCGGATTACGCCTTGGAATTCTGCACCCAGGCCTCTACCTGTGGGTGGAACGATGCGGCTCTCATCCCCTTTTTCCGGAGTGGCCTCCGAGAGGACATCAAGACGGAGCTGGCGTGTAGGAACGAGGAAGCGTCCTTAGATCAGCTTGTCAACATGGCAGTACGTCTTGATGGGCTGCTGCGAGCAAGGAGGGGGTCTTCTCGTCGAACACCTTCCCCGTCCCCCCCATGGAGGGCACCACAGGAGGAGGGAACCTATGGAGATGGGCTCAACGCATCTTACCCCCGCAGAGAGACGGCGCCGTATTCGTCAAGGGCTTTGCCTCTATTGAGGGGAGGAGGGACATGTAGGCCGGGGCCAAGACAAACCCTCCAGCCCGTCACCAAGGTAGGAGAACCTTCCACTGGTGGTCTCTTAAACATTCGATTACTCTCTGTGGAAGCGTTACTGGTTGTCTATCCTGTGAGTCCCCCACCCCTGCAACTAAGTTGGACGAAATGAGCGTCCATCCCCCACCCCTGCAACTTCGTTGGACGAAATGAGCGCCCATCCCCCCACCGTCTCTGTCGGAGGAAATGAGCGCCCATCCCCCACCCCTGCAACTAGGTTGGACTAAATGAGCGAATACTGAGCGCTTGGACACTGAGTGCGAGAGGAGGTTGTCTGGGGGAGTGCTACTATTACTACTACTACTACTACTGACATACATTCAGTGGGTTAGGGTCAGGCCAGCAGCCGTCCTCTAGAGTCACGCAGCTATGGCTGAGGATTTCACTGCGCTGCAAGTTCTACAGCAGATGTTTGCAAATGTCGAGCAGGGGGACTCTGAAGAGGAGGCAGAGGATGTGTCAGAAAAAGAAAACGTGGAAGAGCGCCATGCAGAGAATGTGTCAGAAGAAGAAGAAGAGCGCAACGCAGAGAATGTGTCAGAAGAAGAAGAAGAAGAACGCAACGCCGACAATGATCATCATGAGGACCAAGTCCCAGATACTTTCGTGTCAAAAAACGGCAAACTCCAATGGTCTTCGGTTCCGTATGGGACTCAGAGGATGCTGCCGCCGCCGCAGCATAAAAACACAGAGAGGCCCCCCGGACCCACAGCTTACGCCGTTTCCCACGCTCATGACATGGTCTCCAAGTTTTTACTCTTTGTCACGCCATAAATCGAAAGAGTGATCTTGGACGGGGAAGGCTATCTGAAACGCGGAGAGGAGTGGAAAGCCATGGACGCCACTGACCTACGTGCCTACATAGGGCTGCTAATCCTGGCAGGGGTGTACAAGTCTCGAGGCGAAGCGGCCGCTAGTCTATGGGATGCACAAAGCTGCAGAGTGATTTTCCGCGCTACGATGCCGCTCAAACTCTTTTACACTTACTCGTCAACGATACGATCTCGCCGCTCGTGTCATGGGACACGAGCGGCGAGACGCGCCACAGAAAAGTTGGCGGCGATACGAGAGGTCTGGGATATGTGGGTAGAGAGATTACCACGCCTCTACGACACAGGGCCTGAAGTGACCGTGGATGAACAACTGCTCGCGTTCAGGGGACGGTGTCCATTCAAGCAGTATATGCAAAGCGTCAAAGTACGGGATAAATTCGTGGGTCACGTGCTATGCTAAATCAAGCTACGCGTGGAAGATGCAAGTGTACACCGGGAAGTCGATCAACGGCGCCCCAGAGAAGAACCAGGGGATGCCCGTCGTGCTCGATATGACAGAGGGCCTGAAGGATCGCAATGTCACGTGTGACAACTTATTCACCTCTTACGAACTCGGACGAGAGCTCATGACAACGAGAAACATGACCATGGTTGGCACGGTCCGAAAGAACAGGTCCGAGCTCCCGTCTGAGCTGCTAGCAACAAAGAGGCGACGGGTGCTGTCGTCGCAGTTTGCCTTCACGCCCACCACTCTAGTTTTCTACCTCGCCAAGAAAACAAGAACATTTTACTTATGAGCACACGCCACACAGACGCCCAAATCAGTGACAGAGACGACGGGAAACCGACCATCGTCCTAGACTACAACCGCAACAAAGGAGGTGTGGACAATCTAGATAAGGTCGTCACTTACTGCAGCTGTAAAAAGAAGACTGCCCGCTGGCCCCTCGTCATCTTCGACAACATGATTGACTTCTCCTCCTACAACGCCTTTGTGATATGGAGAGAGGTCAACCCCAAATGGATTCCTGGCAAGCGCAACAAGAGGAGGTTTTTTCTCAAGCAGCTTGGCAGGGCACTTGTGACTCCGCTGATCGAAAGAAGACGACGTGTCCCCCACACGGCAGCGGTGGTTGTGAGAGGTCTCCGAATGGCCAGCTGTCGCAATCCGCCTCCTCAACGGCAACCCGAAGAGGCTGACGACGATGACGACAACGCCTCCGCAGCCGCCTCATTGGCAGGACAGTCCTCCTCACCGGTCACCTCTTCTGCCAGTAAGAGGAAGAGATGTCAAGTCTGCCCGGTGAAGAAGGACAGTAAAACGACCACCGTTTGTCGCAGCTGTAAGAAGTATGTCTGCAGAGCCTGTTCGCATGTATACTGCCCCACATGCTCCACTGAGCCAAAGGGCTTGGGCCAAGGGGGGGCGCTGCGCTCACGTTGACCTTGGACGACACGCGTGGGGAGGGGGGGGGGGGGGAAGAGACGACGACAACAACTGAGTAAAGTGAACTCTAGAATTAGGGAGGAGTCATTTGCATGCATGGTGTATAAAGCTTTGTGCTTGGCATGTATCCATCCATTGATGTTTAAAATCAAGTCAGCTGAGACATATAGCAGTATGAACAACTTTGATCAGCCAAAGAACATATCGTTCACTCCTGCCGACGAGCGTGGGCTTGTGGTTGGGGGGATCATCAGCAACATGGACGTGGGCTCACTGGACCTGAATATTGATGTCGGACCCTCGGGTTGCCATGTTTATACGACGGCTCCGAGGCCTTCGTATCATGCCCTGGTCCACACCTTTCCAATGAGCCTACCCTGATGATTCTACGTTGCTGCTAACTGTAGTTACATATTTCTTTCCCCTCTTTGAAAGCACTCTTTCAGCTAAGGAGGGCGTGAGGGATAAGTGATGAAATGAGTTCAAGTGATAGACTTTTGACCTGAATCCAATGATAATTCATTTGAATAAAAACACTCGAGAATTACTGCTTCTTGGACGATTTGTGCTCCACATCAGTACATCTCACACATTTGCCTTTGTTTCCATGGGATTCATGGAATTGCTCATTTCTTTTCCACCATAATGTAGTAATAAATATAATTTAGGACAGCAATTACATTTGTGTCATCCTTTCCCATCACACACATTTAGTTCTTAAACTCAACCGATTATTGTCATTTTACCATACTGTTCATATTGAACAGACATCAGTGTTTACTTGGAAAGATTACTGTATAGTTCCACTATTTATTTGTATTTCCATCGTAAGTTTGGTCTTTAATTTCATTTGGAAGTGGTATTAAAAGGACTTAAAGTCTTAAATTTAACTTGTTTATACCTGTAGACACCCTGTGAAGCCCCCACCCCCCACTCCAGAGACAGTTGGTGACAGAGAGGTGCAGATATTAAGATAAACATAGTCATGCCTTAAGAGTAGAGTAAAAAGTAGAGACTAAATGTGTAAATGGATGTTGAAACTCAGTTCTCTGAGTTGGTGCATGTCAGTTTAGGCAAAGGTAGCCTTTTAACCCTCGTGCTGCCTTCGGGTCACATGACCCAAAGGTTCATAACGAACCATCGTTGTGTTTACCCAATTTTACCCAATACAAAAACAAATTAAAATAATTTTCTTTTAACCTTTGCAATGTGGGGGGTCTGAGACAGCCTAGCTGTTAAAAGAAAATGCTTCACTTTGTCTTTGTATGCGGTAAATCTGTCGCAATACGACGGTGGGTCACAATGACTGATGGGTCAGAATGACCCGAAGATAACACAAGGGTTAAACTGTCCAACCGTTTAAAAACTCCCCACCTCCATCAGAGACATTGTCTGTCTCCCCGCCTTCAAGAAAAGGCTCAAGACGCACTTGTTCCGGGAGTACAACGGTACTTAGCAATGATTGGCTGGACCTCATGTTTCCTCCAGGATCACAATGACTCTTATTGAGAGACTTGTTGTTTTTGTCAGTTAATTGTAACTGACTTAAAACTACTGTACTTGCTGTGTAATATATCTTTGTTGCTTGCTTTTTCCACAGGTACACCCTTGCACTTTTTGGGGTTCATGTTATTACATTTAGATTTACATTTAGTCATTTAGCAGACGCTCTTATCCAGAGCGACTTACAGTAAGTACAGGGACATACCCCCGAGGCAAGTAGGGTGAAGTGCCTTACCCAAGGACACAACGTCAGTTGGCATGACCGGGAATCGAACTGGCGACCTTCGGATTACTAGCCCGACTCCCTCACCGCTCAGCCACCTGACTCCCTCTTACCCTCTCCCTCCCTCCCTCCACCCTATTAAATTGTTTAATTGTAACTTGTTCAACTACATGCTCTTATGGTTCTTCTCTTTGGGACTTATTTCGTTTTCACAGTGAATGCTTCATGTTTTGGCTACTAAAGAATATATTGTGCTTAGTAAAGTTATGCATTGTGCTTATTAAAGTTCTGTTTTATGAACTTAGAAGTGTGCTCAGGCTTAAACATTGGGTCTCACACTGGGTGTGGGAAGCAGTGTGTGTCTCTATCTCTTCATTTTCAGAAACAACCTTGAAACCGGGTGGAGATGGCACCCGAGCAGGTGGGACGCGTAGGCAAGAACAACTCCCTGATGCACGAGAGAATAAGCTCAACCCTTTTTTGATACTTGTGTTTCAATTGCATTGTATATGATATGCTGGGGCAGGGAAAGATAGCCAGTTGGACTTCGTGAACCAGCCCAAAACTCTGTTGCGGGTAGGGAAACGTAGACAACCCCAGAGCTCTGTACTTGTTGATTTCCAACTGCTGCATTAAAGCTGATATGATCGGACCTCTGCAACTCCAGACCACTCTTTCTAGAAGACAGATTTGTGTCATTGAATACCATCATTACATATTGGAATAGACACAAAGATTTTGAGTTCTTCACTACCCGCAATGTTTGGGTCTCTTGTTATGATCAGTGACCTATGCACTTTTGTAAAGCTCTCTTTTGGAAGTCGCTTTGGATAAAAGTGTCCGCTAAATGCGTAAATGTAAAAATAATTCAGATTTGATTGTAACTCTCTCTTTTATACATTTATAGTGGATTTGACATTTAGCAGACATTTAATTCATTTAGCAAGTTGTTTAACTCAAACAACCATAACACAGTCAATATGGTATACAAAGCTGCAGTCAGATTTGGCTAAATTGTTAGCTTGGATGTTATCTTTACATATAGATGGGGTCTTGATGATGATGCGCACGCAGCTTCAAGGCAGAAAGATGTGTTCCATTTCACTTTTACTGTACCCTACACTTTTAATGTTCGCACCACCCCCCCCCCCCCTTTCTGAATATAGTTCGACTGATTTGATTTGTTGATTTCTGTTGCTATGAAAACCAGTTTAGCCAAGCTAACTAACATTGTTTTAGCTAGCTTGCATTACCATTCAATCGCTTGCACTGCATTACAAAATTGTATCTTGTACATTTGTATTTTTTGTAATATTTGTATTTTTTTATTTTTATATTGTAATTTACGGCAACTTATATTTTATTGTATATTGAATTCTAATCCCACTTAGTACTGCTAGTTTATGTACCCTTAGTATAGATAGTCCACATATTTAAATGTTAGGTCCCTATATGTTTATTGTTTGCACCTTCCTGCCAAAGCAAATTCTTTTACTGTGCAATCTATGATCGACTTGTTGAGCCTTTTGAGAGTTGTGACAGAGGCCGGTAGGGGGAGCATTCGGCCACAATGCCTCATTGGGGGCCAAGCAGCGAAGCCACCTTAAGAGTTTGTACCTTTTCTTATTATTATTCCTCCGTAAGGAGGAAACCTATTGTTATTGTTAGTATTATTAGGGTTCCTCCGGTAGGAGGAAACCTATTGTTTTTGTTAGTATTATTAGGTTCCTCCGGTAGGAGGGAACCTATTGTTATTGTTGGTATTCTTATTAGGTTCCTCCGGTAGGAGGGAACCTATTGTTATTGTTGGTATTCTTATTATTATTAGGTTCCTCCGGTAGGAGGGAACATATTGTTATTGTTGGTATTCTTATTCTTATTTTTCTTCTCCTTGCGCCCCAATATCTCAAAAAGTCCCTGGTCATAAATTTTTTAATTTGGCACATTGATACTACATCCAAGTGGGTACCCCCACACCAAATATGGGCCACATCGGACCATAGGGGGCGCCACAGGCCACGCCCAAAAGTCCGATTTTCAAAGTGATGGTATTTCCACCCCATTGCTCCTATTCTTCTGAAACTTGGTGTGCATGCCTCATTTTTCATGAGGAACAAAAAAGCCTCAAGGACCCATAAGGTCCGCCATGATGGATTTTCCTGTACTGTGATCATTTGGGAAAACCTTCAAAATTCCTCTTCTCTTGAACCAAAGGTGAAATTGACTTGAAATTTGGTACAGACATGTATCATTCACGTATTTAAAAACGTTACTTAAGGCAATTGAATCAAGTACAAAATGGCTGAAATGGGTGTATATATGTAAATGTCCACATTGCCTCAATATGTTTGTGTCACTAAATCAAATGTATTTTTGAAGGATGGTTCAAACCTAATAGGCTTTAAGGTGACATGCCCCTGAAGTCCCATGCAAAGTTTCACCTTGATATGTTGAAATATGACTGAATTACAGCTGTTTGAACTTCGACCAAATCTGACAATGCTCGCCATTGGAGAAACAGCTTTTTTTATTATCCAGTTTTGTGTAATCCCTGTCTGGGAATGTCTCAATTGGCTGAGATGTTGTGCTGGTAAGCAAAGGGTTGTAAACAGGATGACATCATTCTGAAATACCATGCACAATTTCATGCAACTTCACCTTGAAATGTCAACCGTTTCTTAACCTTTGTCCAAAAGCTGACCAAAGCTAATACTCTGCCCTTTCTATTCATACAATCTCAACAGTTGGTGTGTAGCAGAGAGGATAGAGAGACTGATTTGTAACATTATGCTCATGAGTTCAAATCCCCACTCAGCCTGTTGTTGGCCAAACATGAAGTAGTTTTGCTCCCTTGTTGTCCAACTCTTGATCTTCTGCAGTGTACATATTTATAATATTTTGCCATTTTGCGGAGGAACCCGCATCGCTGCTTGCAGCTATATTTCTTCTTATTATTATTATTCTCCGCTAAATGACCCAATAGCTCAATAAGTCCTGGACCCGATTTTTTCCAATTTGGCCCAATGATACAACAGGTTACTCATTACTCCCAGACGGCTAGTGGCCCATGTACGCCCATAGGTGGCGCTATAAAACACGCCCAAAGTCTACGTGATTTCCTACTTATCATCAATAATTATGTTTTTTTAAGAATAGAAGTATGCAGTGGCATAACGACATCTCTGACGTTGATAACAAACCAAACCGTTTCAAAATCGTTTGAAAATTGAGCAAGTTATGGTCATTAAAAAAGTACATGTAGCACCAACACAATGTTATGGGTGAGCGAGTTGACTGTAGCAAGATGGCCGCCATGTGCGGACTTTCGACTCCATTGGCCGGCAACGCGGACGAGACATCTACCCTTTATATATATATATCTATGAGGGTGACCACCTGTCTCGCTTTGCGTTGTGTCGCACAGCATTTTGACCCCTTGTCCCGCAAGTCGCATATTGAAAATGCTGTGCGATACAGCGCAAAGCGTGACAGGTGGTCACCCTACTTGATACATGCGAGCTTGGCGAGACGCAAACACATCCTTTCTGGAAATGGTGTGCTGACCCCCACCCTTGGTCTTTAGCTCCTGTTTCATTTTGCTTCCAATCGCAGCTTCTTTTTCGGCGGCCATTGTTGTTTTCAACTGGAATCGCCTGATAGCCGTGTTGGAGGCAGCCACGTTCGGTAAGTCCTATTTTTACACATTTTAAGATACAATCAATGATTGGGTTTGTGAAAGTACACTACTCTTGAATTATGGTGAAGGTTTGAGCACTTTTAGACCTTTAGATCGTGAGTTTGAAGTGACAGAAAACCGAACTCGAAAAGTAGCTAGCTTTTCCTCTTTGTGTTTATAATTAGTGAATCATTTTGCATCTCGGCAAATTCTTCATCAAAAAGGTAGAGGAGGGCAGCTTTTAGGAGAACAAGCGTTTCCCCAAAGACCTGTAGGCTTAGAATTGTGATCTGGGTCGTGAAAGTCTTTGTAATTGGAGTGAGTTCGGACGCAAGGGAGACTGCATAGGCTTAGGCGGCAGCCATGTTTTGGTTGCATCATGTTCACCATTTTATTTACAGTTCGGTAAATTCTACCCCCGGAAAGGCAGGGCAGCATCAGATGTGGGAATTGTGCTTTTAGCCAGATTATTTTTGTGATTTGTGGAAAACTTGCAATTTGAGTGAGTGCATTGTTTTGACGTTAGCCTCAGATATCCCTTTTCCACCAAGCTGGGCCGGTGCTGGTTCTGGGCTGGTTCCAATTCTCTAACCAGTTATTCGGTTTTCCACACAACTAAACCTGGCTCCGGTTCCAAAGAACACGTTTCAACTCAGCACCAACTTTAAGGTGGGCCAGAAACAAGAACCGGTGACGTCGGGTGCCAGGGGGCGGGATTATCGTCCCGTCCCGTGCCAAAACAAATACACATTACGCCGCCACTTCTAAAAAGACCAGTACAACAGCTAATAAAATGGAAGCTAAACTAAAACAGCAATGGTCTGAGGAGGAAACGAGATGTTTACTGGCTCTGTGGTCCACCACAGAAGTTCAAAATAAATTAGACGGTGCCGTTAGAACGAAACCAATTTTTGAAAAGATAAAGTTGGAGATGTCCGTGGCTGGCTACGACAGAAGTGTAGAACAACTAATAAATAAAATTAAAAAATTTAAAAAAGAATATAGGGACCAGAAGATGGACCTTGGGCGAAGTGGCAGTGGTCGTCCTAAAAAAAAACATCTTACGACATCCGGGAGGAGTCGGTATTAGGTGACAGACTTGTCAGGTGAGGGGGGCGCTGAATTCAGCCACAGCAATGCTGGAGGAATTGATGGATGACAGCGGACAAAGTTTCGCTGCTTCAGGTAGGTCTTCTCATTACGTCAAATCATTAAATATATTTAACTCCTTTTAACATTACATTAAATCGCTTGGTAACGTTAAAGTTGTTGACGTTAGCAGCTGACGCTAGTTGCTAAAACAACTGATAGGTTAGCTCTTGCTCTATTTAGCTAACTTTCCGTAACCATGGCTACAAAAGTAAAAAGTAAATGTTTTCACGAGTTGACGTTTGTCACCACAAAAAGACTGAAGTTGATGTAAGTGTAGTTTGCAAGACTATGTTTAAGACACAATTCTATTGATTTGGCTATTTATAGAGTTGTCTGTCACTGATGTGGAAGTGACAGACAACTACTGGAGAATTCCCTACCAGAAATGACCACTTGACAGTTTCTCGCTCGCTATAAATACAAAATCCCCGATTTCAGGGAGATTGTATAGCATTCGCGGGTGTCAGGGTGCCGCTACTGAAATGCGGGACACTCCCGGAGCTTCCGGGAGACTTGGGATGTCTGTTAATGGAATAATGTGTTTTGTTAACAAAATATAAGACGCTCATGTTTTGGTAAGCCAAGTGAAGTCATTACTGTAGACCTTCTGTTTGTGCACTGTCCTCTTTTGTTTTTCTAATCTGTATTGTTTTGTTTTGTGAACAGGAAAAAGAAAGCATGCAAACGAGGACCTAATTAGCTATATGGAGAAGGCAGACACAAGATTTTTAGATTTCAGTAGGGAGATGATGCAGAAAATGGAGGCAGATACGGGCGCTCTGCTGGGTCTTATGGGGCGCATGGTGATGGCGATGGAGTCCCAAGCCAATAAATGAAATATGCATTGTTATATCTAACTATTTATGAATTTTAAATATAATTTATATATATAATATATATATGTATCTATTTATTCTTGTTTTTCTATTTAACTATTTATTAATAAAAATATGATTATTTATCCATTTATTCTTGTTCTTCAGTTTTAAATATGTGAATAACAACTCAAACTTGAATTGATGAGATGTGCAGCTTTTATCAGGTAAACAGAACAGAACACAGTTAAGGGAGGAGACTGTAGAGGACTCTTCGCAATTGAATTATCTATGCTGTACAAACGTTTATTCTTCTCTTCTGTTGAAGTAGCTCATTATGGCTGCCCTAATGTCGGCCCCTTCCAGCTCACCATGCTCAGGCAAGGCCTGACCTGGAGGCTGAATGTTGAACTGCCTGTCGTGCTCCTCAATGAAATTGTCACCATGCTCTTCACAAATATTATGAAGTACACAGCAGGTCAAGGTCATTGTCTTGCTCAGCTCCAGCTTGCAGTCATTTCTTTTGAGGAGACATCTCCATCGCCCCTTTAGTCTCCCAAAAGCCATCTCTACAGCTGAGCGCGCACTGCTCAGTCTGTAGTTGTACGTGTGTTGCTCTGCTGACAGTCTACCAGTGTCGGAGAAGGGCTTCATAAGCCAGTTCTGCATGGGGTAAGCCGGGTCACCAATTAAATAGTGTCCAACGTTAATGCCAGAGATGGCCATTTTGTTCTTTCCCAGTAATTCCCAATCATTTAGTAGCTCCTATAGATGGGACTGCCTTAGTACTCGAGCATCATGCACACTCCCTGCCCACACACACATCCCAAAACAGGCCTTTCCCATCCACAACTCCTTGTAAGACGATCGAGTGCCACCCTTTCCTGTTAAAGTAGTCCCGGGGATACTCCTCAGGTGCAATGATAGGGATGTGGCTTCCGTCTATTGCGCCAACACACTGTGGTATTCTCCAGCGGTTATGGAAGAACGTGGCCATTTCAATGAGCTTGGCAGCATCCGGAGTAGCGATGTGTTGAGGAAGCAAGACATTTATGACAGCGTCGCAGAAATCCTCAACACTGTTGAACACTGTGCTTATACCAACACAAAAAAGGTGGCGAGACGGTAATTTTTGTTCACTCTGCCCATGAGATGCCTGACCTGATCGCAAATGTATTCAAAAGACTCCCGGGACACTCGAAAGTTTTGAACAAACTGTGCAGGGGTAAAATCCGGCACAACTGTGTCCCACCAATAGCGTGATCGGGGGTATGTCCACACAACATGTGACCTCCGCCTTGCCCTCAGCCATAATACGATCTGCAAAGGTAAAATCATGTATGTTTTGGTTTGTTTACAGGTGTAGTCCATATGAGCTGCTACGTTTAGCTATAATACTAACAGCCAAAACGTTCAAGATAATTAGCCTACCGTTCTTCTTGAACGTAACCTCTCTTCATAGTGACCACGAAGAGCTGTAAATGCACGTCTACGAAGTGCAGTCTACGTTTGTATAAATCCAATCATATTTATTTGTATAGCCCTTTTTACACGCAAGCATGTCACAGAGGGCTTCACATACGCCCATAGAACTGCCCCTCAACCAATCTAAACCCTCAAGGAAGACAATAAAAAACTCCCAACAGGAGAAAAAATGGAAGAAACCTTGGGAGGAGCAATTCAGAGAGGGATCCCCTCCTCCAGATACGGTTGGTGAGAGAGAGGAGCAGAACACAGGCTAAACATAGTCATACAGTGTCAATGGGTTTTGAAACACCAAAATCCATTGTTCTACTTTATAGATGTAGGACAGGACCGGTAGACTCGCGACCAGGTAGGTGCTGACAGCTCAAACCCCCCACACCACAAGGGATGTGTGTGTGGGCGGGGACAGAGAGAGGAGAGCAGGGATTAGAGAATGCCAGGAGCAGCTAACAGTTACAGTCATAATAGAATGAGATCCCCACCGGTCAAGTGTGGACTGGTGCAACAATTTAACAGAGCAAAAAAGGGGTATTTGATGCAGCCCCACACACCAAGACAGTGACAGCCCCCCTTGGTTGGAACATGAAATCTGTTCCAGGGGAAAGAACTCTAAAATAAGTTATACTTATAGAATAAGGATGAATACAACCCGTCCCCTGTTGCCTCCAACTAGTAACAGAAATAATAACAGTAACAATATACAGCAACGGAAACTATAACAGTAACAATATACAGTAACAGATTTACTTTATTTGTAACATCTAGATGTGACACCCAGATGGGGCAATGTGAACATATAAGCTATAATTACAATTTAAAAGTTACATGTGATACACACATAGGCAAACACACCCCAGATTTACATAGAAGTAAATACACACATACTTACCTTTAACAATCGTAGAATTGACTAAACAATAAAGTTTTTAACCTAATTTTAAATGTGGAAACAGTACCAGCCTCCTTAATTGAGACAGGTAATTTGTTCCAGAGAAGAGGTGCTCTATATGAGAACGCCCTACCTCCAGCTGTTTTTTTCTTAATTTTGGGAACCACCAGATAGCCGGCATCTTGAGATCTAAGTGTCCTTGCGGGGCAATAGGGTGCAAGAAGACCAGAGAGGTACAGTGGTGCCAATCCATGCAGAGATTTGTAGGTTAGTAGTAGAACTTTGAAGTCAGCTCTGGCTTGGATAGGGAGCCAGTGTAAAGAGACAAGAGTAGATGTTATGTGATCAAACGTTCTTGTTCTAGTCAGTAGTCTAGCAGCAGCATTTTGCACCCGCTGTGAATTTTTTAGGTAGGTAATTGGGAGGCCAGAGAACAACACATTGCAGTAGCCCAATCGGGACTTACAAATGCATTTATTAGTTTTTCCGCATCATCCTTTGAGAGAAATATTCGTATTTTGGCAATATTACGTAGATGGAAAAATGCAGTTCTGGTAATTTGCTGAATATGGTACTCAAACGAAAGGTCTGGGTCCATTGTGACTCCTAATTTTTTTACCAGCTGGCTTTGAGAGACTTTGACGCCGTCTAGGTCTAAGGTCAGATTGGATAAATTATTTCTGTACTTTTTAGGACCAAAAATTTGAACCTCGGTTTTATCCGAATTAAGAAGAAGGAAATTTGCAGTGATCCAAGTTCTTAACCCAGAAACATATTTTTCCATAGCATGTGGAAATTCTCCAGACTTTATAGAAATATATAGCTGAGTATGGAGAATTTCCACATGATATGGAAAAATATGTTTCCATAGCATGTGGAATATGCTATGGAACAGCTATATATGTCTACTTTATAGACATATATACAGTTAGGTCCATAAGTATTTGGACATTGACACACTTTTCTTCATTTTGGCTCTGTATACCACCACAATGGATTTGAAATGAAACAATCAAGATGTGCTTTAAGTGCAGACTTTCAGCTTTAATTTCAGGGTATTTACATCCAAATCAGGTGAACGGTGTAGGAATTACAATACATTTTATATGTGCCCCCCCCCCTTTTTAAGGGACCAAAAGTAATTGGACAATTGGCTGCTCAGCTGTTCCATGGCCAGGTGTATGTTATTCCCTCATAAAGGGAGTTCGTTATTTCATTGACAAGGAGCAGATAAAAGGTCTAGAGTTCATTTCAAGTATGGTATTTGTGTTTGGAATCTGTTGCTGTCAACTCTCAATATGAAGTCCAAAGAGCTGTCACCATCAGTGAAGCAAGCCATCGTTAGGCTGAAAAATCAAAACAAACCTATCAGAGAGATAGCAAAAACATTAGGTGTGGCCAAATCAACTGTTTGGTACATTCTTAAAAAGAAAGAACGCACTGGTGAGCTCAGCAACACCAAAAGACCCAGAAGAACACGGAAAACAACTGTGGTGGATGACAGAAGAATTCTTTCCCTGGTGAAGAAAAACCCCTTCACAACAGTTGGCCAGATCAAGAACACTCTACAGGAGGTAGGCGTATCTGTGTCAAAGTCAACAATTAAGAGAAGACTTCACCAGAGTAAATACAGAGGGTTCACCACAAGATGTAAACCATTGGTGAGTCTCAAAAACAGGAAGACCAGATTAGAGTTTGCCAAAAAACATCTAAAAGAGCCTGTACAGTTCTGGAACAACATCCTATGGACAGATGAGACCAAGATCAACTTGTACCAGAATGATGGGAAGAGAAGAGTATGGAGAAGGGAAGGAACTGCTCATGATCCAAAGCATACCACCTCATCAGTGAAGCATGGTGGAGGTAGTGTTATGGCGTGGGCATGTATGGCTGCCAATGGAACTGGTTCCCTTGTATTTATCGATTATGTGACTGCTGACAAAAGCAGTAGGATGAATTCTGAAGTGTTTCGGGCAATATTATCTGCTCAGATTCAGCCAAATGCTTCAGAACTCATAGGACGGCGCTTCACAGTGCAGATGGACAATGACCCAAAGCATACTGCGAAAGCAACCAAAGCGTTTTTTAAGGCAAAGAAGTGGAATAATCTGCAATGGCCAAGTCAATCACCTGACCTAAATCCAATTGAGCATGCATTTCACTTGCTAAAGACAAAACTGAAGGGAAAATGCCCCAAGAACAAGCAGGAACTGAAGACAGTTGCAGTAGAGGCCTGGCAGAGCATCACCAGGGACGAAACCCAGCGTCTGGTGATGTTTATGGGTTCCAGACTTCAGGCTGTCATTGACTGCAAAGGATTTGCAACCAAGTATTAAAAGTGACAATTAGATTTATGATTATGTTAGTTTGTCCAATTATTTTTGGTCCCTTAAAAAGGGGGGCCACATATAAAATGTGTTGTAATTCCTACACCGTTCACCTGATTTGGATGTAAATACCCTGAAATTAAAGCTGAAAGTCTGCACTTAAAGCACATCTTGATTGTTTCATTTCAAATCCATTGTGGTGGTATACAGAGCCAAAATGATAAATTGTGTCAATGTCCAAATACTTATGGACCTAACTGTAGCTGAGTATGTTCCCCCTGTGCTGCTACCTTGTCGTGGTGGGGAACCTTGCGCGTCTCTGTGACCCGGATAGCTATACCGACGGGGGCTAGCCCCCAGCAGGTTCAACCATGTCGGGCAGGTATTCCAGGTAGAGTCCAGACAAAAAACAGCACCTGGTCCTCCAGGTTGGGGGTTGGGCGTGGGGTCAACAACCCCACCCTGTAAAAAGACATAATGTTACGGAAACTTCTACGAATACTACTACCACGGACCTCGCAGTAGACTCGAGCCAACCTATTGGCAGTATGACCGCCCCTGATGAAAGCCTCTAGCAGGAAGTCAGGAGCGCGATAGGTAGCCTACTGGGGCCCAAAACTACCATCCGCCTGGGTGCATGGAATGTCCGCACTATGTTCGAGACATCCAAAACAGCCCAAGTCACGAATGAAATGAGAAGATGCAGGCTGGACATCCTGGGAATAAGCGAATGCCGATGGACCGGCTATGGACTCCAGGCGATGAGCAATGGCACAGTTATCCTGCACTCTGGGCACTACGATCAACACATGCGCGGCGTGGCCCTCATAGTCCCAAAGGAGAAGGTCAACACCTTGCTGGACTGGGAACCCCTCGGCGACAGGCTGATCAGAGCCCGATTCAATTCCATGCACTGCAAGCTCACCATCATTCAGTGCTATGCACCAACAAATGAAGCGAAGCAGGAGGAAAAAGACCAGTGGTATGAGGAGCTACAACAGGCAGTCTCTAAAGTTCCCCAGCATGACATGATAGTGATCATGGGTGACATCAATGCCAAGGTGGGAGCTGATAACACAGACTGTGAGAGAGCTATGGGGAAGCACGGGTGCGGTGTGATGAATGACAATGGTGAGCGTCTTGTTGACTTCTGCCTCATCAACAACTTTGTCATCGGTGGCACCATCTTTTCACACAAAACAATCCATAAACTCACATGGAAGTCACCCGACGGTTCCACCACCAACCAGATCGATCACATCTTGATCAACGGAAAGTGGCGCAGGTCTCTCCAAGATGTTCGAGTTTACCGTGGAGCCGATGCCAACAGCGACCACTACCTCGTAACAGCCATTATCAAGCTGAAACTAAGGAGTCAACATAGGAAACATCTTGATGTAGCCAAACAAAGATACCCTAAGACCAACAAAGAGTTCTGCCTGGAACTAAGGAACCGCTTCAGTGCTCTGGCCAACCCTGCGGACAAAGACTTGGATACCCAAGACAAGTGGGAGAACATCAAAAAGTCCTACGTAGGGGCAGCCACCAAAGTCTTGGGCCATAGAAAGAGGGGTAATAAAGAATGGTTAACACCTGGCACCTGGGAAAGAATAGAAGAAAGGAAAAAGCTGAAAGCCAAGATGCTTAGCACCAAATCGCCCAGGCTCCATGAGCAGGTCCAGAAAGCCTACAAGGAAAAGGATAGAGAGGTAAAGAAGAGTGTGAGGAGTGACAAGAGGGCCTTTGTTGAAGACTTGGCAGGGCGAGTTGAGTACAATTTAGAAGATCACAAAGCAACTCACAGGAAAGTACACCAGCCAGCCGGCCCCTGTCAAAGACAAGCAAGGCAACATCCTCACTACTGAGAGTGACCAGATCGCGAGATGGGTTGAGCATTTCCGTGAGGTACTCAACTTCCCAGAGCCAGACGACCCTGCCAACCCTCCACCAGCAGAAACTGTCCTTGACATCAATACCAGCCCCCCAAGTAAGGAAGAGGTCAAACTCGCCATCAAAGCCTTGAAGAATGGGAAAGCCGCCGGCATAGACTCTGTCCATGCAGAGATGCTGAAAGCTGACCTTAACACCTCGGTCAAGGTGCTTACTGATCTCTTTAAAGACATCTGGGAGAGGGAAGTAATACCCCAAGACAGGGACAAGGGCCTGATTGTCAAACTCCCCAAGAAAGGAAACCTCCAAAACTGTGACAACTG
This sequence comes from Osmerus mordax, assembly GCF_038355195.1. Taxonomy (NCBI): domain Eukaryota; kingdom Metazoa; phylum Chordata; class Actinopteri; order Osmeriformes; family Osmeridae; genus Osmerus; species Osmerus mordax. The sequence continues at coordinate 10,897,525 of NC_090052.1, forward strand.
GAGGGGCATCACCCTGCTGTCAGTACCATCTAAGGCCTTCTGCAGGATTCTACTGGACAGAATTGACGCCGCTATTGACCGGACGCTACGGCAAGAACAGGCAGGGTTCAGGAGAGGAAGGGGCTGCATAGACCAGATCTTTGCTCTGAGGAACATTATTGAGTAGTGCGTAGAATGGAACACCCCCCCTGCACATCAACTTCATCTACTTTCGCAAAGCCTTTGACAGCCTACATCGTGACACCCTATGGAAGATTGTTAGGGCCTATGGAGTCCCCCCAAAACTGGTCACTCTCATAGGGCTGTTCTACCGTCGCTTTGAATGCAGCGTCATTGTTAGTGGTGAGCCATCCACATGGTTCACTGTGGAGTCTGGTGTGCGGCAAGGGTGTACTATTTCCCCCATTCTCTTCCTGATTGCCATAGACTGGGTCATGCGGAATACAATTGACAGACCCAGGGGTATCCAGTGGACTTTGTTCTCCTAACTTGAAGACCTCGATTTTGCCGATGATCTTGCTGTCCTTGCACCAAAGCACATTCACCTGCAGGAGAAAACTGAGAGACTGAACAAATTTGCCCAACAGGTAGGGCTGAACATAAATGCACCCAAAACCCAAGTGATGTGCATCGATGCCACCCCAGATGCACCAATCACAGTGAACGGGCACGCTCTTGACTATGCTGAGGAATTTACATACTTGGGAAGCCTCGTCAGCAAAGACAACTCGCACAAAAAGATATTAGAGCAAGACTCGGAAAGGCACAGGGTGCTTTTGCTAGGCTACACTCCATCTGGAAGTCTAAGCAATACAGCTTAAGAACAAAGGTCCGACTCTACAACAGTAACGTAAAATCTGTGTTGTTGTACGGCTCGGAGTGCTGGCGAGTAGCATTTTACGACATGAAAAAAGTCGAAGCCTTCCATAATGGATGCCTCAGGAAACTCTGTCGAATCTTCTGGCCTGAGAAAATAACCAATGCACATCTATACAAGAAGACTAAGTGCAACAGTGTGGTGCTAGAGATCAAACGCTGCCGACTCAAATGGCTCGGACACGTTCGCAGGATGGACCAGGACCGCATCCCCAAGATCGCCCTACGATGGACTCCACCTGGGAAAAGGAAGCAAGGCCGGCCCAAGAACACCTGGCGGCGAACGGTGACAGCGGAGCTGAAGGAGATGAAACTAACCTGGGGCGAGGCACAGCATGCGGCACAAGACAGGTCCAGATGGAGGCAGATCGTCGAAGCCTTATGTCCCATTAGGGACGAAGAGGATTAATAATAACAATAATAATAGCTGAGTATCATCTGCTTAACAGTGAAAATTTACCCCAGAGCTTCTAATTATGTTTCCTAAAGGCAACATATAGAGTGAAAATAACAGGGCCTAGAACTGAACCCTGCGGTACTCCATATTTTACAGTGGAGCTCCTGGATGAGCAGCCATCATAGTGGACATAATGTGATCTATCAGATAGACACGATCTAAACCACTTAAGTGACGTACCAGAAATCCCAACATAGTTCTCCATACGTTCCAGGAGAATCTCATGATCCACAGTGTCAAAAGCTGCACTTGGGTCTAGAAGAACCAGGACAGAGATAGAGCCTGCGTCAGAGGCTAATAATAGATCATTGACTACCTTGGCTAATGCAGTTTCAGTGCTGTGGTGGAGACGAAATCCAGCCACATATATATGGCACACGTATAGCCAACATAAAAATTACTGGTAGGTATTCCTCCATTGTTGTTACAATGACTTCAATGTTTTATGACTTGTTGTGTGTGACAATGTTGTAATGACTTCTTACAATGATTTCATGCTGCGTTGCTAGGACAACAGAGGCGTATGACGTGTTTAAAGACGTAGCCCTACTCTGGCTCTCAGGCGGTGGAAAATCGAGCTGGTTCTTAGATTAGAACCAGCACCGAACCGCATAAGCACCAGCCCAGAACCAGCACCAGCGGCTTTGGTGGAAAAGGGGTATATGTGCCAGTTGATTTTCCAGATCCTGTTGATAATGACATGTGCAGCACGCTCCCTTACAAATGCACTGCTTGAACTATGAGTACCGGTGTACCTCAGTAAATTAGAATATCGTGGAAAAGTTTTATTATTTAATTAGTAAATTAAAAAGTTTAAACTCATATTATACAGATGCATTACACACAGTGAAATACTTCAAGTGTTCATTTTCATTTTGATGATTCTGACTTTCATCAATGAAATCCCAAAATTCAGTATCTCAGAAAATTAGAATATTACACAAGACCAATAAAACAAATTGTAATTTTTAATACAGAAATGTCAGCCTACTGGAAAGTATTTTCATATATGCACTCAATACTTGGTCTGGGTTCCTTTTGCATGAATTACTGCATCAATATGGCATGGAGGCGATCAGCCTGTGGCACTGCTGATGTGTTATGGAAACCCAGGTTGCTTTGATAGCGGCCTTCAGCTCGTCTGCACTGTTGGGTCTGGTGTCTCTCATCTTCCTCTTGACAATACTCATAGATTCTCTATGGGTTCAGGTCAGGCAAGTTTGCTGACCAATCAAGCACTGTGATACCATGGTCATTAAACCAGGTTCTGGTACTTCTGGCAGTGTGGGCAGTTGCCAAGTCCTGCTGGAAAATGAAATCAGCATCTCCATAAAGCTTGTCAATGGAAGGAAGCATTAAGTGCTCTAAAATGTCCTGGTTGACGGCTGCATTGACTTTGGACTTGATAAAACAGTGGACCCTACACCAGCAGATGACATGGCTCTGCAAATCATCACTTGGAAACTTCAAACTGGACTTCAAGCAACTTGGATTCTGTGCCTCTCCACTTTTCCTCCAGACTCTGGGACTTTTATTTCCAAGTGAAATGCAACATTTACTTTAATCTGAAAAGAGGATCTTGGACCACTGAGCTAGTCCTTTCCCTTTTCTCCTTCGCCTGGGTAAGGCGCTTCTGACGTTGTCTCTGGTTCAGAAGTGGCTTGACACAAGGAATGCGACAGTTGTAGCCCATGTCCTGGAATACGTCTGTGCGTGGAGGCTTTTGATGCACTAACTAGCCTCAGTCCACTCCTTGTGAATGTCCCACAAATTCTTGAATGACCGTTGCTTCACAATCCTCTCAAGGCTGCTGTTATCCCTGATGCTTGTGTACCCTTTTCTACCACAATTTTCCCTTCCACTCAACTTTCTATTAATATGCTTGGATACAGCACTTTGGGTACAGCCAGCGTCTTTAGCAATGACCTTTAGTGGCTTAGCCTCCTTGTGGAGGGTGTCAATGATTGTCTTCAGGACAGCAGTCTTCCCCATGACTGTGTAGCCTACTGAACCAGCCTTAGAGACCATTTAAAGGCTTAGGAAACCTTTACAGGAGATATTCAGCTGATTAGAGTGGGACATCATGAGTCTACAATATTTAACTTTTTCAGTCAAATGTGCTAGGATACTGATGTAGTGATGAAGAAAGTGTTTGTCCGTCTCTTCATAAACGGAGTGACTAAGTTCAGTCGAGTTCTGGATTTTAATACGTATTTATCAATCTGCAGATTGGGAGAGAAAACCAGTCTTCTGACCATAAATGACAACACAACACCAAGCTTAGGTCTCAACCAGGTCTCTCTCAGCTCCGAAAGCCGGAGGACCATCTTTTATAGGGCACAGGAATGTAAACATAGATAGTGACAGTCAGGCAGTAATGACGTTACAACAGTCTCAGAGGAAGAGCTTCACAGCTCCCAACACATGACCACTCAGACTAGAGAGATCATAGTTGGCGCTCTCCTTGTAGTCATGACAAAGGACGTTTACCCAGTACTTTCTCCTGATCACGAACATCTATTAACCCTGACACATAGACACAATCTACTGTTATTAATAGCAAGCTTACATGATAAACGTACTAACTAGTATCCAATGACTAGTTCTATTGATTAGTGATTAATGTAAGCACACAGGAAATCCCAATTTCTTCCACAGTCCCCCCTTTTGACGTTTAACGTCAACACAACAAACAAGTCTCATAACATTTCAAAACCTTAACAATCAAACAATACTTTATCTGCTACTACTCAGCACAGCATACATGATTATAGGATTTGAAGAAGTATTAGGTAGTACCCCATCAGGTGAAAAGTACAAAGTCCATGAAGTGAATAGCATAATGTTTAGCTCTCTAGCTAGGGCACCCAGAAATGACCTTAACGCTCCTTCTATTTTCCTTGTTAAAAGTTGCATGGTATTATACACTTTGGTGATATTGTGACCTCTGATTCGTCCTAGTAACACAGGCACCCCCTAGGATCCCACAAAAGAACTATCTTATAGCTATTCACTTCATAAGCAAACAGCATTATGACAGTTTATCAATGATACCAGAAACAGAGGCATATTTCTCTCCTGGACATAACCAAGGGTCATGCTCTCATGAGCTCAACACAGCATGGTATAGATCAAACACTGTTCATAAATTCAGATTATTTCAAACAGTATAAAAGTAATAAAGTAACCACTATCTTTAATTATTGTTCACCGATCTGTGGTTAAGGACAGATCTATTCAGATTGCACACAGCATTGTATGTCAGTTGGAAAATAGAAGGAGGCAAATGGCCATCTTTATTACACTGGCAAAATAGTCACTTGGTACTTGAGATTACATATCCGACATATCAATCATTCTCAGGGCAATGCAGTAATCCTCATTTTTGCTTGCTTTTGTCTGTGGCTTGATTTGGGCTACCATAAACTTACTGAGAGCCTACTGCACAGCACTGTACACAGCAGGCAGTACACATCTTCAAAGCACAAACCACAATCAGCACAACAACGATTAACATGCCCAATCCAGTGATTCCCATTTGAATGATAGTCGAAAAAGAAACCCCCCCCACAGAGGAAGTCAGCACATGCAGATTCATCGTGGATAAAAGTACAACAGTCATGACCTATCACAGCACAGGTACCTCCCTGAGCTGACAACAGATAATCCAGTGCCGTTCGGTTCTGTAGCACTACCTGCCTCATGGCCTTCATCTCAGAAGCAACCGCAGTTAAGGCGTCGGCTGTCTCATTACCAATGGACTCCAACCCTACTGCTAAGCTCCTAATATCTCTAAAGGCAGTGATAACACCATACACAGGGAGAATGGCAGCTGAAAACGTGAAAAGTGACTGTGTACTATTGAATCCACGTGATGTGATCCCAGCTTCTTAGCATCTGCATTAATAATACTTCTCTTGTGGCGGTGCCACCATTGTTTGGGAAAGGGGTGCAGGGGCAACCCATCTACAGGTCTGAGGGCTCTTACAATAAACCCAAGGTAACACTTTCCTGACCAGTCGGCAGGCAGGAAATAATAAGCACTCTTACCACATACCCACATGGTGCCATTGTTAGCTGCACGAGGAACCCAAAATGGTGATGCCCTTATACTTACAGGTCCATCTGCATTAGGCAAATCATGCAACAGGCTGTTAGCATACATACCACAGTGTGGTTAAATGTATTTTTCCAAATACCCATAATTATTTAACCATTTAATCAACCATATACTACATCTTCTGTAGTATGCTAAAGGTGTAGGAATAACATAGTTAATAACATCAGGAATTTATGTCACCCGCCCAAATGGTATACAGGACAAGTAACATTGAACTCAGATACAATTGAACTTACAAATCATCCAGTAGAGTGTGAGCATACATAGAAACCGTATCCTCACATGTATTTTTTCACTCTCACTGTACCACTGTGCCATACACATAACCATGCAGGTGGGGCATATTCAAGAGATGACTGACTCATTCGACAGAACAGTCACATTTGTAACATCCAACCCTACACAAGGCCACTTCTTGACCTTACACATATCAGCCATTGACAGAGGGACAGATCCCTAGATAACCTCAAGAATGCTTGGGACTCTAACCACAAACCCTGCAAGGCCTGTCCCCTCTAATGCTGCGTCCAGTCATTTTTCCCGTCCACGGTAAGGTGTTGTTGTACAGATTGTTCTTCATGTGTGCTTTATAATGAATCTCAATGTTCACATCAGTATAATTGGGAGCGTGCAATAGTGACTCTCGGTGTGGCTCATGTATGCGATGTCTGTGGACTCATGCGTCCAGTATCAGTAAATGTCTGTCAGGTGTGTGCGTCAGTATGTCTGGCTCTCATCTCTCATCGTAGCTCCGGCAGCGGCCTCGGTTTCCTTGAAACAACCGAGGGCCTCCACCACAGTATCCTCTCGTCCCCATTCTGGGTGCTGTCATCTGCTTCATGTAGAGGCTGGAGGAAGACTGAAAGTGTCTTCCCCTCTCCAGGCTCCTCTCTCTGGTTTCCCATCTGGGTGCTGTCATCTGCTTCATGAATCACACATGGGGAAGAGAGGCATGGTAGCAACAGCAGCCCCTCTCTGGCTTTCTCCACATGTGACTCACCTTTCGACGTCTTCAACACCTCCGGGTGGGTGCTCTTTGGGACCTCCTTCTCGGCGCCCCTGGATTGGAGTGCTGGATGGCGGGGTCCTGGTTCTGGCTCAAATCGGTCCGCTGGACTGGAACCTGCTTCTGGATCAGCCGCTGCAAACGGGTCTCCACCCCCCTTGGTGTACTCCTGGAGGAGTAACCCAGTGGGGATGAGACGAATGACAAGTTGGAGCAGGCACCATGTGGAGGTGCACCTGCTCCTCCACCGGCCCCTGGCTCTCAGTTGGGACCCTCCACCGTGTTGTTCGGTGGAGGGGCCGTTTTGCAGTGTGTCGCATGGATCCATGTCGGACGACCCTCCACTCTCACAGCTGTGTGAGTCACCAAGAGAAACCAGGTATGGACCGGTCCATCTCGGTGAGAGGGCAGTCCTCCGTTTGTGCACTTTCACGTACACGTAGTCTCCCGGTTGATAGGGATGCCATGGCTCCCCAGCGGGCAGCTTTCACCTGTGAATGCACAACCCTGGCTGCTCTAGTTAGGGCAAAACAAAAGTTTAACATTGTATCATCCATCTGGTGGATATCCATCTGTTTCAATGATAGTGGGGGAGAGACAGGCAATCTCATTGGTCTCCCTAAAACGATCTCATGTGGGGAAAATCCATTCCTCCTCTGGGGAGTGGACCTCATGGCCATAAGAGCTAGTGGGAGTGCATCAGGCCATTTTAGGCCAGTCTCTTTACATATCTTGGCTAGTTTGTTTTTCAAAGTTCCATTTTGTCTCTCCACTGCCCCTGCAGACTGTGGGTGGTAGGGACAGTGGAAATGCTGGTTGATCTGGAGCGCTTTTCAAAGTTCCTGAACAATTTGATCTGTGAAATGTGAACCTCTATCACTGGACAGTCTTGTGGGGGTCCCATATCTACAGATCACATCTCTAATGAGAATCTTGGCTATCGTGGTAGCATCAACTTTCCGACATGAGTAGGCTTCTACCCATTTCGAGAACATGTCAACAATTACAAGTACAAATTACAACACTTGTTCATCTGCATAAAATCAATTTGTAAATGAATAAAAGGACCACTTGGTGGCGGGTGGGCTGCGTCTCTTCTCTTTGGTCCCTTTCCGGGATTATGCTGCTGGCAGGTATGACACTGAGCACAATGTTGCTCAGCCTTTGTGGACAACCAGGTGCAAACCAATCAGTATTTACTATTGAGACCATACCCCCCTTGCTCGTATGGGCACAGCCGTGCGCCATGCGAGCTAACCAAGGGACCAATGCACGTGGCGCCACCACGCGGCCGTCGGGGTGGCTCCACACTGCCGAAGTTGGATCTTTCACACAGCCAACGGATAACCAACCATCCCTCTCAGTGTTATCAGCAGCGGCTTGAAGGTCCGCCACATCATGAAGAGAGGGAGTGTGTGTTTCCGGTTGCTGAGACACAGAAAAAAAAAAATAGAGACCTGGGACACATCAGAGGATTTGGCCGCAGCCTTTGCTGCTAAATAAGCTCTAGCATTTCCTCTTGAAACATCATCTGTATTGTTAGTATGAGCCTCACACTTAACAATAGCTAGCTTTGTCGGTAGTAGTATTGCAGATAACAAATTATCAATCATCTTTCCATTCTTGATTGCTCCACCTGAGGAGTTAATAAAACCTCTTTCTCGCCATATGGCACCAAAATCATGAGTAACTCCAAATCCATACCTCGAGTCAGTGTAAATATTTACAACCTTGCCTTCTGACAAACAACATGCCCTTGTCAACGCAAACAACTCTGCCTGCTGTGCAGTGCATTGTGGAGATAGTTTACCAGATTCGAATGTCTCACTGTCCGTGCAGACCGCATATCCGGAGTTTAGGGAGCCATCCCATGCTCGGGACGAAGATCCATCTACGTACAACACAAGTTCAGCATTTTCCATAGGTTTGTCAAACAAATCAGGTCTGGGTGTTAGCACTTTATCGACAACCATCTCACAGACGTGGTTCACCATCATCAGGGGTGGGCAACAATGAAGCTGGATTCAATGGGGAGCATCTATGGATCGTAATGTTACTTTGAGTCAACAAAATCAATTCATACTTTGTGGCTCTGGTGGCTGACAGGTGTTGAGTTTTGGTGCGTAACAGAAGAGCACTTACTGCGTGAGGAACCATCACTGCCAAGGGCGACCCCAGCACTATATCTGTAGTTGCTTCCACACATGTTGCCGCAGCAGAGACTGCTCGTAAGCACGGGGGGAAACCTGCTGCCACAGTATCTAAAGAAGAACTCACATAGGCGATAGGCCTCCTAAGATTACCATGCTCCTGGGTCAGTACACCCTGGGCAAACCCTTTGGCCTTGTGGCAGTACAGTGTGAATGGCTTGCTGTAGTCTGGCAGACCGAGAGCTGGCGCCTGGGCCAAAGCCTGCTTGAGAGATACAAATGATTTATCAGCTTCAATGTTCCACAACAAATGAGTATCAGTCTGGCCCTTCATTAAATCGAGGAGAGGTCTAGCCAACACAGCATAATCAAGGATCCACTGACGACAATACCCGGCAGAACCTAGAAAAGATTTGAGTTGTTTTGGTGTTCTAGGCTTCGGTATCAATCGGATGGCCTCCACTCTATCAGGAGTCAAATAGTCGCTCTGTACCTTTGAGTGTATGGCCCAGATACTTGACCTCCTCAGACCATAACTGCAGTTTTGCCTTTGAGGCCTCGTGGCCCTTCTCAGCCAGTGCATGTAATACAGCAATAGTGTCCTGTTGGCAGGAGGCAAGATTCTTAGAACATATAAAAAAGGTAATCAATATACTGCACCAGAGTAGAGCCGGGTGCTAAAGTGACATCCTGGAGGTCCACTCGTAATGCTTGACTAAACAACGTAGGTGATTCAGTGTACCCCTGTGGTAGAACTGAAATGTATAGTGGACCTGGCGAAACGTGAATGCAAGCAGATGCTTTGCAGATCTTCTGCAAAGGGAACAGAGAAGAAAAGCAAACAATAGTCATTCACAGAGCAAGAAAGTAACAAGGTTACTTGCTAAGTATCGTAACAGGGTTAGGCACAACAGGATGTATAACACAGGCATTACCTGCTTATAAACCCATAATAAACTTCCAAGTATTTTATTAGCCTTAAAGGATCAAATTGACCTTAAATCTACCTATGACTCCTTGTTTCAACAAAGCATCAATAACTGGGACAATACCTTTCCCTACTTCTCTATTACTAGCATACTGAGGTACGGTTCTCAAGAGTTGTACTACAATCAATGATAATAACAACTTGGGTAGCATTCTTAATGCGCCCAATATTTACATTTACATTTACATTTATTCATTTAGCAGACGCTTTTATCCAAAGCGACTTCCAAGAGAGAGCTTTACAAAGTGCATAGGTCACTGATCATAACAACAAGATAGCCAAAAAACATCGCGAGTAGCCAAAACATGAAGCACACATTGTGAACAACCAAAGTAAGTGCCAAAGGGAAGAACCATAAGAGCATGTAGTTAAACAAGTCACAACCAAACAACATGAACAGCTATAAGTGCAAGTGTACCTGTGGGAAAAAGCAAGCAACAGTAATAAAACAATATATCACAGCGAGAACCAAAAATTTAAATCAGTTACCACTAACCACAAGAGCAACAAGTCTCTAAGCAAGAGTCATTGTGATCCTTGAGGAAACTAACATCGGGTCAAGCGAACCTTTCCTAAGTACCGTTGTACTTAGGAACGGTTCAATATGATTCGTTTGTGTGGACCACAGTAGCTCAGGCCCAGCTTCTAGCAAGGCCACATCTGCGGTCGCTAAAATCTCTGCATTCCACTGCTGGGGGATGTGTATGGGATTGCTAGGCCAAGTGTTCTTTATCCTAAGGAATAGATAAGAAAAAGTCAGTAGTGCATTTCATTTCGGTTCAGTTTGTACAACAAATTCCTTTCCAACAGATTTACTTGTTACTTACTTTTACATAGTTGAAAGAAATACATCTTTCAAAGATCCATCTATCCACCCATAAGAGCTAACTGACAGTTGTGTCCACAGGAATCCTAGAAACTACCACTATCATCTCATTGATTTGGGTACTGTGTACTGTTGACCTAGCTAACCTAGTAGCTCTGTGTCTTACTTGAAAAAGAGGAGCTCTCTGCCTCCCCTATTCTTGATTATTATTATTTTGATGGTGGCTGTTTACTGTCTGAGTGTCCTTGAGCAGGCCACAGCAAGCTCTTCGTTCTGAAGAAAACGGGAGGGGTTGAGTGCAGTAGTATGGAGTATATGACTGAAGGGTACTGACTATTTCTGTATACTGTGACAATAACCTGCCCTGTGGCGTATCTGTTTACAGAGTATGCACATATCCCTGTCTATCTCTTACTCCCCTTGCTGCCTGCCCCTGGCTCTCCTTTTTCCATTAAACATATTATTTTCTTTCTGTAAGACATTCATTTGCAATGTCATTAATTTCTCAACTTTCTTTTCTGCATTCTCCAGCATCAATGTACAATTATGTTTGACATAATCCATAATCATATCAACAGTTTTGTTCTCCCAATGTAGAACCTGTTTCTTAACTTCTACCTTGAGTTCAGGAAGCAATCCACATATGAACACATGACAAAGTGGCATGGGGATGCAGCTGCTGTAAAACCAGAATGTTTTTTCAAAAATCCTAGTAAGTCTTTCCAGATAATCTGTAGGATCCTCATCTTTTCTCTGTTTGCAATCATACACTTTGCTCCAGTCAAGCAACACCCCTTCGGTATTACTGCCATTAAACACCATCAGGAATCTATTTCTCAACACACCGGGCTGGAGTGCAACCTCTAACCCTTGATTCAAATCAATAAAAGTATGTATGGCATTGATAACTATTTGCAAATCTCTTAGAAATGTTGCTGAGTCCTCTCATGTCAGGAAATCCCTTTCCTAGCTCCCTCAGCTCAGTCACTGACCATGGGCAATAAGGTACATAGGCTGTTATACATCAGGACGTGGATATGCACACATAGGGTTCATTGATACCTGGGGGTTCAACTGATAGTTACAGGCCTTTCATGGTTGGGGCTCTCTCTGCTTGATTGACCTGAACCCTTTCCTCAACCTTATAAGCAGTAGTGCTTCTTCTGTTCTTAGGCCTTCCTGACTAACTTCACCAATCATATTTTCTGTGGTACCTTCTCTTGTAGGTTCTGTGCTGGTTGCACCTGACCCGCTGCTTCCACTAACACTGCATTTTCCCTATCTCTGGCTCTCCTAGCTTCTCTATCAGAATCAGTTTTAGCTTGATCTGACCGTATTTTCTCAAGATAGACAATGCCACGTCGTCTCGTAGCTTCAGTTAACCATATCATAAACATTGGCCAGCTGACAAATTGTTTACACTTCCCACTTGTTTCCTTGTCTTTCAAAACCGCTTTTTTAGACTCTCCGATATTTTTACGTCAAACGTTCCCTCATGATTAGTCCACGCATGCCATTTCTCAATGCTTGACACTGCTTGAATTCTATGTAGCTCAAACATATATCTGGCTGGACTGTTCGCAGGTAACAACGTCTCTATCGTTCTCATAGTGGAAGCTAAATTAACCATACTGAATTACAATGTATCTGTAACAAATCTCATAACGGTAGGCTATGTAGCCAACTCTTATGATTTACTGCAGCAAGAATCACATAGCACTATTAAACAGTCGCACAATCTCATAGCACTGTAAAACGGTCACAATATTGAAGAATAAAAATAACTACAATATCATGTGGTAGTGAACTACAAATATGGCCTTTTTCAAGCCATACTATCCTCGCCCTCCGGCGCTCGATCATGGGATGCGCCTACAAAAAAACAACCCTTTTGGGAACGCGCATACAATAATTTCCTCAACTCCGTTACCTCATAAGTAACAAAATAATCACAATTCGTGCTTAAGAGAGACGAGTTAATCCATAAACTGCCAGTCTATCTTTCCCTCAGTATTTGATTGTGTCCCTCGCTGATCATTTAAAGCCAAGTTTGTCAGTAAAAACCTAACTGTCCCTTTACATTGTCAAAGTATCCCTAACTTGTTTAAAACACTTTACCCTTAAAAGTCGGTCTCTCGCATAAAGCCTTTGACCCTAATACATTATGACCGCCCACCTACTGTGCTTGGTCTTTAAGAAAAACTCAAAACAACACTTAATACAGTTACAATTCAAACAAAAAAATAAAAACCCAACAATATCTCTGTTCAAAAGAGAAAAAACAACTTTAAACATGCATCTTAAAACATATACATTTGGTTCACCCCTGGCTGTATATATAAAACCATACACTCTGTTAACAGACCCCTCTCCCAGGTCAAGAGTATGGACCGTATTCTCTGTCAACAGATCCTTTGCCTCAGATCAAGAATACAGATTTTTACATATTTCTTTAAATACTTCACGTGACCAGAGTTCTTGTACGCTATCAGAATTCGCCAACTCTGACCTAGACAAAGTAAAAATAGCAAGCCAATTAATGACCCAAACTTACTAAACCAAAACTCTAATATTATCTTCCTACGGTTGAGGCCTAGCAGACTCTGGTCTGCTAAGACCAGGCTCCCAACTGAACGTCACAATAAAAGGTTCTTAAATTGTTTACGTTACCAGCATCGCAGAGGGACAGCAGGCGCACCAAGCATAAAGCAGTCCGTGAATGGGGTTTTGGAAAAGGATCCCCTTACCTTTTAGTTTTGTGCACCACGGGTTCTGCTTTATACTGGTGCCGCCGTGGGTCTCTCCTGGATCTGGTTCTGTAATCCTGATGCTCGACAACGCCAATTGATGAAGAAAGTGTTTGTCCGTCTCTTCATAAATGGAGTGACTAAGTTCAGTTGAGTTCTGGATTTTAATACGTATTTATCAATCTGCAGATTGGGAGAGAAAACCAGTCTTCTGACCATAAATGACAACACAACACCAAGCTTAGGTCTCAACCAGGTCTCTCTCTGCTCCGAAAGCCGGAGGACCATCTTTTATAGGGCACAAGAATGTAAACATAGATTGTGACAGTCAGGCAGGAATGACGTTACAACAGTCTCAGAGAAAAAGATTCACTGCTCCCAACACATAACAACTCTCACACTAGAGAGTTCATAGTTGGCGCTCTCCTTGTAGTCATGACAAGGACCGTTTAGCCAGTACTTTCTCCTGACCCCGAACATCTATTAACCTGACATATAGACACAATATACTGTTATTAATAGCAAGCTTACATGATAAATGTACTAACTAGTATCCAATGACTAGTTCTATTGATTAGTGATTAATGTAAGCACACAGGAAATCCCAATTTCTTCCACAGGCGCTACACTGAAATGTGGGTTTTCATTAGCTGTAAACCATAATCATCCAGATTAAAAGAAATAAACACTTCAAATGTTTCACTCTGTGTAATGCCTCTGTATAATATATGAGTTTCACCTTTTGAATTTACTTATCGAAATAAACAAACTTTTCCATGATATTCTAATTTACTGAGATTCACCTGTGTCGGTCTAACTGCAGAGTATTACAGTAGTATAACCATGCTTCTAAACTAGACCGCACCATTTCAATGATATGTAATGTACATAATGTATTTGTGACCTGCTAGGGAAGTTACCCTGATACTTATGTAATTTTAGCCAATCACAGCTAACTTGCTAAACCTTAGCCTAGGAAACACTTAAAATTACTAAACATGGATCCTGCCATTCTCAAGAATATTCAATCACGTATGATAATCGGTTTGATAAGATTAACAAGCAACATTTCACCTACATGTTACCAGACGACATTGCTCGTGATCTGAAGGAGACATTTTGTCCGTTATTATGGCAGGTTGTTGAAGTCCACAGACACGCTAATGTGATTGGCTAAAGTTTGAAGAGACGATCTGATAGGCTGCAGAGAATATATTTTCGAAAATAATGCATTTGTGAATTTAAGCGCGTCAGGAAAGTTCCAAAAATCCACACACACCAATGCAGGTATTTGTAACTCGTGTTCTCCGATTTGTAACTCGTGTTCTCCGATTTGTAACTTGTGTTCGTCAGGTTGCAAACAAATGTAATGGGGTCATTTATTTGTGAATCGCGTTACATTTATTTGTGAATCATGAGATACATTTGTGAATCGTGTTACGTTTGTTTGTTTGACTTATTAAACTAATCTAACTCCATACAGATGAGGCTGCAGAGTGATACAATAGAGACGGTAAACTCTGGACGACCTGGTGGTCGTACTCCGTTTGATTTGCCGGCTGGCACAATTGAACACTACGCACTCTCTGGCCTGAAAATACACGATATTGCCAACCTTTTTGGAGTGTCCAAGCGCACTATCAAGCGACGAATGCAGCAGAGTGGTATCAGGTAGGCTACATAAGATTAAGATGGGTAACCATTTGCTGGTAGCGTAGCAGGGACTAGATGACACTGGCAGCTAATGTGCAACACAATAAGCTTTGGGCTATACAGGTTTGCAAATACGCTAACAAACAATAGTATTATAAATTAAATATCAAATTTTAAGATTACTAAGTTTTTTTTAAATTATCGATTGACAGTCCTATTATTTATTGTTCATTACAGAGTTTCAGATCTGTATTCCTTGATTTGTGATGAGGAATTGGATGGTATTGTCACTGATGTCCATAGAATTCATCCCAACACGGGGTACAAGCTGATTCATAGTCATCTAAAATCAAGAGGAGTGTGAGTTCCAAGTAACGTGGTCTGGCTAGTGTGGAAGAAATTGGGATTTCCTGTATGCTTACATTATTCACTAATCAATAGAACTAGTCATTGGATACTAGTTAGTATGTTCTCATGTGAGATTGCTATTAATAAGAGTAGATTGTGTCAGGGTTAATAGATGTTCGGGGTCAGGAGAAAGTACTGGGTAAACGTCCCTTGTCATGACTACTGATCTCTCTAGTCTGAGAGTTGTCATGTGTTGGGGAGCTGTGAATCTCTTTCTCTGAGACAGTTGTTACGTCATTACTGCCTGACTGTCACTATCTATTTACATTCTTGTGCCCTATAAAAGATGGTCCTCCAGCCTTCACAGGGTAGAGAGACATGATTGAGACCTAAGCCTGGTGTTGTGTCGTCATTTATTGTCAGAGGTCTGGTTTTCTCTCCAGATTGATAAATACTTATTTAAATCCAGAACTCAACTGAACATTTTTAGTTTCAAGGGTGCAAGCCTCTTTGCGCAGAGTGGACCCAGCGGGGACTGCCATAAGAGCTCTTCGATTGCAGACACTCAGAAGAAGACAGTATTCTGTGCCTGGACCTAATAGTTCATGGCACATTGATGTAAATCACAAGTTGATAAGGTAGAGTGCAATAACTACCATCTATGATTATAATCATAATGTTCATATGCTAACTTTATTAAATGATACTGCAACACCAAGCCAACAACTGCCCTGTAGAGGCCTTGCACGGAAGTCTAGTTTTCTAAAACTGATTGTTCCAATCCTTGATTGTGATTGGCTATATCGCGTTCCATGCAGTTGTAAAATCCAGCATTACATTTCAAGTTGTCCTGGGGGGTAAGGGGAGTTGTTACTCCCCTTACCTGTTATAACATCAGCGCAAAACACGGACTCGCAGGGCTTATTGCTTAAATAACAAAACAAAAATGGCCATTGTTAATACAAATATGTCAATGATAGACCTATGCTTGGAGGTGATGATAACCCTGAAGCTACTGTTTTTATAATGAATGCTACTGAAATGCTAAAGTCAAGTCACTGCCCTATTTGCTTTTCAGCATCATTTCATATTTTAAGGGAAAACACCCATTATTCAGTTTTTTTCCCTCCCCTAAAACAGATGGAGATTTGTGGTTCACGGTGGAATCGATGGCTTTAGTCGACTGCTAGTATACCTTACAGTCTCGACAAATAACCGTGCAGACACTGTCCTCAACAGCAATTCTAACAGCTGTTGATCCATTTGGGTTGCCTTCAAGGGTTTGTTCAGACAAAGGTGGGGAGAACACAGTTGTGGCAGAGTTAATGATTCAAAGAAGAGGAGCAAACAGACACTCGCACATCACAGTCCGAAGTGTCCACAACCAAAGGTAGGCTATGTGATGAAATGTACAACCACCACAACCCACAGTAAAAGAAAATCAAGTCAATTACGTATTTGCTGTATATTTACAGAATTGAGAGGATGTGGAGGGACGTTTATGAGCATGTCCTGGACATGTTCTACCACATCTTCACTTTGGAAGAGCAGGGATTTCTTGAGCCAGACAACGAAGTCCATCTGTATGCCTTGCACTGGACCTTCATTCCACTTGTACAAAAGCACCTTGACTCGTTCAAAGATGGCTGGAACAATCATGGTCTCAGAACTGAGCACAATCAAACTCCACTGCAACTGTGGATGAGCCCTGCATCGGAAGACCTGGAGGATCTAGCAGAGGTATATCAATTGTAATTGTAAAGTTTGCTACTGAATCATCTGGCTCAATCAAAGGCATTGATGTACTTCCATGTTATTCTTCTGTAGAAAATTATATTTAACTGATTATTACTATTATATTAGATAATTACTATTATAGACACCGTGGGTGGTTACAAATACAGTGCAATTCACCAAGTTACTGTAAAAACAGAAAAGGACCATACACTTTTCTCATTTACTTTAATAAATGGAGTTTGAAAACTGTTGAATGGTATATTATTCTTTAGCTGAACTTACACGAAATTTGTGTGAAATTGATTGTGTACTTCAGGTGGATGAAGACTATGGAATTGACTGGGACGGACCACACAACCACCGTGGCAGAGTGACTGTACCCGAGGTTCAACTGCCTTGCCTCGCTTAAGGTAGATCTGCTAGACGGTGCAACGTTTATCAAGGATGATGGATGAAAGATAAGATACCTTGATAGGTGTGGGAGCTACCAACGTTTATTAATGGTATTGTGTTTGGGTAGCATTGTGTGATAACAAAAAATTGAGAACCAATACTTTGACCAAAAATTTACTTGACGTCATACCAGAAACTCAGATATGGAAGAAAAGAAGAAAGTTTAATTTTCTAATTACATTAGAAAACAAGTGTCACAAACGTATGACTCTGCAGATTTGATCAAAACAAAATCAGGTGTTATGCCTGATTAATTAGGTGGAGGTAGAAACCCAAGACTTGCTTGTAGGCCCTCCTACAAGTCAGAAGAAAAAAAATATATATTTAAAATTTGATCGAGATTTGAGATTAGATCGACTCAAACTAAGACCTTTAACACTGAACTGTTTGTGCCCTAAGAACCCCTGCCATCAACCCCATTTTCTCCTCCTCACTTGTTACATTAGACCGAATCCTGTGTGAGCACTCTGAATAGATGCTTTAAGTGCTGTATCAAAGTCTGCATAGGACTCAAAATGGACAGGCAATTTAAGCCTCTCAAAGCAGGTAGATGAGGATGGAAATCGACCCCGTGAGATTTCAACATGTATCTCTTGTGGAAGGACCTCCCAGAATTTTAGTAGTTCGGCCAGCTGTGTTGATGATGCTGTAACATTTAGAGAATAGACATTTTCTTAAATATTTTCTCTCATTTCTAAACATCCTTAGCAAATAATGTTTACAGCACAAGCAGTGAACATTTTTTTTTTTACTCAACAGTAACTGAACAGTATTTAAGAAGGCATCTTGTCACATACCATTTTCTATGAAAATCCTTAGGAAGCCAGTGGTGCGGCACTTCTCCAGGCTGAAGTCTTCATCCTCGTCGCTGTCATTCTCAAGGGGCCAATTGATGCGATCTAGGACCATATTCAAAGCAGTAATTTACTATGTGAAATATTGTACATTATATACATATATTTGCTCAACTTCTGCAGCCTCATTCAAGCTACTGCTACTTTGGTACCAATTAAATGCCTAACTAACTACACTGGTTTCTGCCTAACAAACTGGTATTAGAGTTGAAGAACATAAACAATGATGGAGTCATCTAACATCACAGAATTTTGTCTGATCCATAATATCCTGAAACTGTCATTTAGGATAATTATGTCCAAACAGTATTTTAAGAATGATCACTTGTGGTGTGTACTGCATTTCCTTCGTTCTGGGGAAAATGAGCGGGACGACATCAGGTCTGGATGTCAGGAGGGGCCACAACATTGTTTCTTTCAGGCCCCGTCTCAGTTGCTTCACCTGCCTTGTGGTCCTTCCAATCACCTGTAAATAAATAATGTGTTGCCTTATAAACAATGCAGACATGATGTGAAAGTTTACTTTAACATACAATAATTGTATGATTTATGTGTCAATAATTTATGCAAGGTACTTACTGCATGCAGTAGCAGTTAATTATAGAGCCATCTCCGGTTGACTTTCGAGACACCAGGCAAATCCCAGGATAGGGCGAGGTCTGATATGGCTTCTTCCTGGTCTTGGTTTAACGGTTGATCACCTTCCAGCTAAAGTTTGAAAAATGTTAACAATCCCGCTTGTCAGGTTTAGATTTGTTTCCCACCCAGTTTTATATTATAATACCTAGTTTGTCAATTATATTTGCATCCATAGAAAAGAGCCTAGGAATGAGTGCATAAGTAAGGCTGAGAGAAAATGCATGCAGGAGAGACATAGTTGTTTTGTACATGAGTAGAGGCTGTAGGTTGAAGAAGATCTCGTAAGGCCGGAGACGCTTGGTGTTTGTCCCCGGCTTGGGAAACCCAATTCAATTCTGGTTAGATTCTCAGGGAGATAATTGACTCGTTAATATCTGACTCCAATTTTAGAAATGTGCACAAGTGCGTTACCTGTAACCTTGAGCGCTAAACAGTTAATGACATGAAACTCTGGCGTAGGTAAAAATCGTCTGCTCGATCAGAGCATCGACACTAAAGTATGCGTGTTCACTAATCAGTCGTTTATCATTACTATAATATGGGTATAACCATAGTAGACCTAGTATGTAAACCAATCACTCAGAGGCTCCGGTAAATTCCTTCAGAGCGTGGAGATCCACCGTAAGTGACTCAGAGGCCTTAAGTTAAAACCTACTTCAAAAGTCTATGTTTATAATCAGTATTAGCCGCATCAACCAGACTAGATCAAAGTTTTCACTGCCGTAGCGTGATAGATACGTTTCAAGGAGAACAAGTAACTTCAAATGCACAATAATAGTTTATTATCTAAATAGTAAGATAATCAATACAATGATAATGAAATATCATCAAATACAAAACATACCTTCAGAGCAATGGTTAACAAAGGTATTCACAATGAAGACTAGGCGCCTAACGCACCGGAGCTGTATTCTAAACAGAACTCAAAGTTAGTGGTAAAAACTTCTTCCTATATACACCCAAACCTGACTAAAATGGGGACACCGGTCATATGACTGAAAAGTTGTCTAACGCATACAAATTCAAATTGGATCATTAATCAAGGCTGCAGTAGACCAAGTGGTGCCCTTGCAAGACAACGGAACATGTTAAACACATGTTGGTCTGCTGCAAGCCCAAACTCTGTAAACCCTGTACATGTACATTTACATTACATTTAGTCATTTAGCAGACACTCTTATCCAGAGCGACTTACAGTAAGTACAGGGACATTCCCCCGAGGCAAGTAGGGTGAAGTGCCTTGCCCAAGGACACAACATCAGTTGGCATGACCGGGAATCGAACTGGCAACCTTCGGATTACTAGCCCGATTCCCTCACTGCTCAGCCACCTGACTCCCTGTACATGTTACAGTATTAAAATTATGAAGAATGTAATACGTAAAATAAGAAACAAAATCATATCAAACATGACATTAAAAGCTGTTTAGAACTATATTTACAAGAACACAACTTTTAATGATAATTTCAGAGTCTTCCTCGGTCCACCTTCGTCTTCAACTGTTGAGACCACCTTTCCGGAGGTGTGTCATTAAGGTGTGATTGTCATTTTAGCATTCATGCAAATCAACGACTGTCCCAGACAAGTGTCTGGGCGACCAGTGACAAAGGGGCTGCCAAAACAGCCCTACAAGGCAATGTAACATGACCCACCACAGGGTCAAACTAAACCATCTTGGAAGTCACCCTTTGAATTTGTTTGGAATAGGCCCAGCACAAAAAAAAAATATTTGCCTGTATCCCCCGTAGTTACTCAAAGCACGTTGATTTGTCCAAACCACAAAATATCTAATATATTTAAGGTAATTGGAACATACCAGTTGTATTGTGGTTCTCACATCCAGGTCTGGGCAGTCCTCCAGGATGACTGTTGTCATCTCTGGATCACCACAGAATACAACATGTACTATAGCTCGACTCCACTCAGCGAGGCAAGGCCCTTCCTCAAGAAATGAGTGGCCCAGTATTCTACCGGCCACCTCAAAGAGATTACTCTCTATGAGAAACTCTGATGTGGCTGGGACAAGGTGGTCAGGCTGTCCCTCAAAGAGAACCGTCTGTGCCGTGTTCCCTAAGAAAGTTAAAATAACACACAGAGGGTGCTAAAGAATTATAGAAGCACCAACCTAGAGAGTATAAAAGGCTAGCAGCAAAAGATGAATCGATTAGTAATGCAAATGAGTAATGGCTCATGACTGGGAGAGGTGGGTATTAAGGTGAGACAATGATACCGTTGATTGACAGCATGGTGGTTTGACTTTACAGAGGGTGGGCTTAAAACCAAGGTTTTAAGCAATTTGCAGAACAGTCCCTTGAGAAACGATACACAAACTACTTACCAAGGTTCAAGTTGAATCCCAACTGAATTGGGAAATTGCGCTTTTCCTGGGTTCAACTCCTTCAATAACTTTCAGAACTCAACTGTATCTGAACTGAATTTAGACTGGTACTCCCTGTATTGTATCGGTTTTGCAAAATTTGTATTACTTCACTATTCCTAACTTAAGCGTATACCATGTTTTTTTTCCCCTATCATGCAAACCTTCTATGTGCTCCACATCATTGTCGTCCACTAGAAAAGGGTGTCCTGATCTCTCACTGGTCGTGGTCAGTTTCTCCTCTTACAGATGCTCTCCTGCTTAAACTGCTTGAAGCTCATGCTGATGTTGTGGGCTCATAAGCAACAACACTGGCTGATGCTGCTTGTGGCTCTGCTGTCACTGGTACACTATTGCTTGTAGATGCCTGATCCAAACTCCTACGAATTAGATATTATTACAGTCCCACTGACTGAAAAATATCCAGTGTTAATCTGAACTGGCTGATAAAACAGATTAATTCTAACTTCAACAGAATTTCACAAAAGAAGATGTACCCTTTTTTTATCTTAAACTAATCTGACAACTTCATAGTTCAGTTTTATTACAGTGTATAAACCAGAAATAGGTCTAAAAAAAACAACTATAATAACATGTTCTCACTCACAAACACACACCCACCCATTGCATGTTTCCCTGTGGTCTTTGATATCGGTGAAGCTGAAGACCTGTTGGCACGTGATGCACGATACCATAGGTCCTTGGACGGTCTGAGAATTCTGAAACTATTTTAATACAGTTACGTAGTAGTTTTTTTTTTTTACTGTTATGAAGACATAAATGGGAATGTAAATATGAACATAAAATATGAACTTACAGGGACAAGGTCCAGACTGCATTGAAGTGGTCGAACATATATGGTGGCTCTTGCTACCATAGTCCCTGGGGATTTTAAATGGCGAATACTGTAACCCTCACTTGGACATGGAATTACAGAGAGCTCTCTGGACCTTTTTGTGCCACAGATTCTCATTAGTTCAAAGCCTCCTGCCTCCTTCAGCTTTGGGAAGTTGTCGATTAGAGTTGAAGTTATAACCTGTGTGTCTGCTTCATTTCCTATATTTCAAAACATGCACCACAAGACTGAGCATTACAAGTTAAAAAAAAGACCTACACATTAGTGTGCATTTGCAATCTCGGATCCTCTGCCCTGCACATTAGTGATGGGCATTTTGTCTCTCTTTCGTGAGCCGGCTCTTTAAAAAATACATGTTTTAACTATGAATTTGACTATGATGGGTGTGAAAACTATTTGAATTAGATTATGAAATGAAATCATACTCGACCGTAACCACATATCTTTAAAAATTCATTGATTTATCATGGCTCTCCTCCGAGTTTTGACTACTCTCTGACCGTGTGTGAGTTGGCTCGGCCCTCCCTCATGCAGGATTGACAGGAACAGAATGTGAGGATGATCGTGTGCGCCTTTAAGCCTACAAGTATTTTTTTGTTGTTCTTTGAATTAGTCAATTATTTTCAATACAATTAAAATTCATTATTTCATAATCATTTAGTTTTTATAGGCTGTATTAATCTATTAAAAATAGAGTCGGCTCTTCAGATATGCGAGCCAGCTCCCGACGTTCACCTTCAAGAGCCGGCTCTTAGAGCCGGATCGTTCGCGAACAACCCATCACTACTGCACATTTGTATTACTTCTCCTCTTCTACACTGGGGCTTTGCATTTGAATACAGTGTAAATAGTACACAATGGTAAATGGTACACAGACCTGTGAAGGAGATTCTCTTTTCCCCCAGCCCTGAGGCCTTAAGGTCTGCTTTTTCCTGTATGCTTGGTATGTTGGTAGCAATGTGGTCACTAAGAACACAGAACATGTGGGTGAAGCTTGTCCGTTGGATGTTTGACGCTGGCAGTGTTCGTCTGATGGATCTGGTGTTGGACCCTCTGGTGGTGTTGGACCCTCTGTTGTAGGGAACAAACAATCTAGCTACCTCTGCTGTTGAAAAGTAAGAACACATTCAAGGTTTTAGTATTACATTAAATAATCCTAAATGAAAATACATTTACTATATTACCCATTATCTGCTAATCAGTTTTGTTCCTTTGCATCTTTACAAAGCACACATGGCTTGCTTTAGTTGTGTGGGACATTATCCACAAACAGATATGACATACATAGGCTACACACACGCGCGCGCGCGCGCACACACATGCTAGCTAGTCATAGAAGAAAATACTAGCTAGCTAGCTGCACATAGCTTTCAACTTTATCATCGTCCTGACACAAATTGTATTTAATGCAAGCAGAACGTGAAATCCCTTCGCTGCGCTGCTGTTGTGGTACGAATGCCCCATAACTTGATAAAGATCATATAACTATGATCAACATAAGTTTACTTGCCTCAAATTGGAGTGATGGTAGGTGTAACGTTAGCCCCAGGGTCTAGACGTGATGGGGTAACGACAGCGCTACTACTAACGTTAGTAGTACTACTACTACTAGTAGTAGACGAGTTGAGGGCCTCTTCAATTAAGGATGCAGCCTCACGCAGCAGCTGAGGGTATGTCTTCTGGGACATTCTGGTGTCTTGATTTATTTAAATAATGCTCAATAACTTTCATTAAACTATACCTATCGCTTGGCATCCATACCCGCCAAAATTCGCTATCCTTCTGGATCGAAGAGAGCTTGATCGACTGGTTGAGCCTGCCTGGTGTGTAATACTGTTCATTCACCAATCAGAGGCTTTAACCCGCCCCCTGACTTGGTGACGGGGGGACGACAGATTTATTTTGTTGCAGCAAGTTTCACCGTGGATAAATGTAAGTATAAATAAATAAATGTAAGTATAAATAAATAAATGTGAACGCATTAAAACTCAAATATATATATATATATATTCACAAATACATGTAACATTTATACATTTAGTGTCGCATTTAATTTGTAATTTATATATTTTGTATGTCAATTAGGCATTTCATTATATAATTAGTCATTTATTTAAGCTTTGTGTTATGTAATTATTTATTTATCCAAGTATTTATTTAGTTTTGGCCCCTATAATCCTCCATAATATCTACAGTAGCCTACCATGAACGTAAAAATAACGGTGATGATAGAAGGCAATCTATTGACACAACTCTTTCTCTCTATGACTCTGGATGCAGCTAAATGGCACAAATTGTTACCCAGAGTCTCAACGCAAAAAAGTAAAACATCTGGGGTCTCATTTATAAAACTGTGCGTAGGATTCTTACTAAAAGTATACGCCCAAAAGCCTAAAATGGCGTACGCCCCCAAAAAATCTGATTTATAAAACCGTGCGTATGCACACCTGTAAGCAATGTTCCCTTTATAAATCACAGACTACCCACAAGTGTGCGTACGTGAATCTGCATTTTACCCCGCCCTAAACACGCCCATTTTTGACCATAAATGGTCAATGCAAAGCACCTCATGTATGACCCTGGCATGCGACTGTTCTTTACGGTAAATCATGGCGCATGACAACTTCTCAGACACTGTTAGCCTATTGGCGGAGGCCCGAAAACCACATTATTTGGTGGCCGGTGGATCACCAATAAAAAAAACAGTGCGAGTGGCGTCAACTGTGCCAGTGATACTGCGAGTCGAGATACAATTTGAAAACAAAAGTGTTTTGTTATTGAACAGTAGTCTATTCAAGTCTGGACTGATAAGAAGGACGTTGAGTGTAGCGAATGCGCGGGAGCTTAACGACTGTATTTCCATTTTTTGACATATGATGATATATGCACAGTTAGTTATAAAATGTGTTATGCAGTTATCTAAAGGTAGGATATGTGATGTTATCCTGTATTCCATGCAGTCGGGCTCGGGCATCTCCCCCTCCTACACTCCCGTAGTGGACAATCTGATGGTGAGACATACAGTGCTGAATTTTGATTTAAAATTTGAGTTGGATTGTACAAGGTGTTTATGGAACAATTATCACTCAATACAAGCGCAAATAACACTGCTGGATTTATTCTTCATGATAATAATGAAATTGAGTGGAAAAAAAACGTGTGTGAGGAAAACAAAATATATAATATTACGAGTAATCATTCTTCCCACATTTACATTCTGCAGTCTGACTACAGTACGGTCATCTGCGTCGCCAATTCCAACTGTTTCCAAAATGTGCGTAGGCTTACGGGAGGGTCAGAGTTTGCGTGGAGGACCGCACATTCTCCCGTCAAGTTATTTTTTTATAAATCACAACCTTTGCGTGGAAAGTGGCGTATGCACATTTTCAGCCCCGTTTTGTGCGTACACAAGCTTTATAAATGAGACCCCTGGACTAGCACTTTTTCAGCAAGGTTAGCTAGCCAAAACCATAGATATATCTATGGCCAAAACTCCCAAATCTCTGGCTATCTGTTGCGTGTGTGCAGTCATTTGTTTACTAAAGTAGTCATAGCAACCCCAGGGATGGAAAATCCATATTCGCACTCTGATACCGATCAACCAATGGGGTTAAGGTGACACCGTGACATACATTAGCTTAAGGACAAGGAAATACAGAAATAAATGAGCACATAAATAAATAAATACCAAAATAAATGAGGAAAGAAATAAATGAATACAAAAATAAATAAATACAGAAATAAAGGGCCATGTAAATAAATAAATACGTAATTAATATTTTTTCATACATTTATTTATATATATTCATATTTTAAAATGTATAATTACATTTATTTTTAATTTTGGCAGGTTTGGTCCTCCATAATAGTAAGCAACACTCATCATCATTATAATAGTAACATAGGTGCAGGGGCGGAGCAAGGGTTGTGTCTCAGGGGGGGCGGAAACTGATTGGGGGCCCCCCTGTTATTAATATTTTGCAGTGCAATAAAATATAACAATAAAAAGTAACCAATGGCAACCTCTATTGTGAACAGCACATATTAGCCTATATAATAAATGTGTTCAGTCGTCATAGCCCCTAATGTGCGAACAAAATGTAGGCCTAGGCCACTAGCCTCGCATTCAGCATTCATTAGAATCTTTCACACAAAGTAGGCCTACACAAATCCATGCATAACATGGGTTTAATGATCTGTCCATTTACCAAATACACTATATTCAAATTCAACAATAAGCCCCCCAAAATGAAGCTAAAGACAGTAGCCTATAGTCATCCTAACAGTGACAACTAATAATAAACAAACATAGGCCTATATAACAATTCTTTCAGCAACAATTTGGGCAAGCTACACGCGAAACCATCCCCCATGAAAAAAAACTGAGTGTGTAACACACAAGCGTAACACCCACATGCATGCTACGTTTGAACTAAAATTCCACTAGACTATAATCATTTTCTTTTCCGAACTGACATGTATTGTGCATCTCTCAAAACCAGCAAACTCATAGCCTACACACAGGTCAAAACACAAACACATTATTTATCAATTTCAGACGGCTGAAAGTCCTCTCTGCGTTAGCACTGCTTATCAGAATTGTCAAGTACCTAAATGCGATAAAGAATGGCAAGGTTGGGGAAAGCACGGTCCATGTCGTTGTCAATGAGAAATGGTAGGATGCTGTGTCTGTTTATAAACACACACAGCAACCTACCCACACAGCATCCTACCATTTCTCATTGACATCAACTATAGTTCATGTTTTTCCATGCTCAGCTCACGGTACATGGTACGAAGTGTAACAAATTCATCAACCACATAATCGGCCTTAGACAGATATTCCGAATAGAACTCCGCAAGCACTCTAACTTTCCGAGCAGCATCAGGGTGACAAAAATGTTTCGGGTTCATCACAGCAAATTTCTCAGCCATTCTCCTGAAATCAGCAAAGCGATGCTCAAACTGCGAAAGTTTACTCAACGTCTATCCTACTATACGTCTACTACGTCTCTACGTCATGTAAACAAATTGAAAATGTATATATATTTTGTAAAATTGTCTTTTAGTTAATCCCCATGCTTAATGGAGTAACCGGAATGATTGAGACACTAAAACCACCTGATGATCACGACAATCCTTGTTCATACAACTAGCCCAGGAACACTGCGCCACAATAATAATCTCACCTACAAAGAAGGAATCTGATATATTTTTGCGAAGAGATTGCACACAACTATATGGAAAAACTATATTTAGTAAAATTGTCTACCATGGATACAATCAACGTTTTGTTGCCAAAGAGAAATTATGATTAAAAAATAAATAAATCATAGATCGCGGGGCCCACTCAGGTGCGGGGCCCGGGGTTTATGGCGTCCTGCCCCCACCCCCCCTCCGCTACTGCATAGGCTTAATTTAGCTTGCTTTGCCGAGCTAGAACAACGACGGAGCCAGATATTCAAGTTTACAGTTTCTTTAATCCGACACAATACTTAAGCAGTCAAACTACAAACACTAAGCAAAAAGAACAACGTATAGGCCCTGCACGTATAATACTACAATACTAATAGTATTGATTTTCGTAAAGTTCACATGTATCTGCTTCTTGATCGGACTTGTACCACATTCTGAGAGTTTTCTGCAATCCCTTAGCTCCAGCTCACAAGCTCGCAACTGTTTGTCGCAAAGTATGACGTGTACAGCGATCCATGTCATGTTTTCCCTATCCCTTTTTCCTATTTCCCTGCACCGTCAATGAGTGAGTTTGGAGCGCAAAATCAGACAGACATCTGTCACATTTTTATGGATGGTAAATATCCAGTATTTGGCTAACATAGATAACGACTAGGTGAATTTCAACAGCTTGTATGAATGGGACTTTTTACTAGCTAGCCGACAGCTTGCCTGGCTTTACAGCTAGCATTTTGGGCCACGTTCTTGTTCTCTGAATTGGGTTATCTAACAAGTTATATTATTGCAGTCCTGCAATTTGTTATTTCTTCCTTCATCATTTTCATCCCTTTGGAATTGTGTTGTATGTCGCAGTAGTGGCCAATGCTAGACTCATTATAGAGTGAGTACATTTACATTTAGTCATTTAGCAGACGCTCTTATCCAGGGCGACTTACAGTAAGTACAGGGACATTCCCCCGAGGCAAGTAGGGTGAAGTGCCTTGCCCACGGACACAATGTCAGTTTCACGGCCATAATTGAACCAGCAACCTTCTGATTGGTAGCCCGATTCCCTAACCGCTCAGCCATATGACACCCTACCCCACGCCCTGAGTAGGCCTATACGTTGGTTCGGGTTAGGGTTAGCCATGTACTTACTTATTTAGCAATTATGTTTGACTCAGGTTCTCATCACAGTTTGTTGAATGTGTTGAATGTTTCATTCCAAAATTCAGATTTTGTTTTTAAATGCTAGGTTTCATCATTGTGCCAAACAAGGAATGTTTAATTCAGACATATTTTACAAAGTGCTTTATTCTTGCATGCCCATGTGCATTTTTGCATCATGTAGGATTTTATTTTACGATTTAATTGAAATCTTCCAGTGCATATAATATTTTTTTTTACCCAATCACTGCAGTTGTTGGGTGTGCATTGCCTTCGGCAAGGGCACAACCTATGTTCTCTCACATACAGTTAGGTCCATAAGTATTTGGACATTGACACAATTTTCATCATTTTGGCTCTGTTTACCACCACAATGGATTTGAAATGAAACAATGAAGATGTGCTTTAAGTGCAGACTTTCAGCTTTAATTTCAGGGTATTTACATCCAAATCAGGTGAACAGTGTAGGAATTACAATACATTTTATATGTGGCCCCCCCCCTTTTTAAGGGACCAAAAGTAATTGGACAATTGGCTGCTCAGCTGTTCCATGGCCAGGTGTATGTTATTCCCTCATAAAGGGAGTTCGTTATTTCATTGACAAGGAGACGATTAAAAGGTCTAGAGTTCATTTCAAGTATGGTATTTGTGTTTGGAATCTGTTGCTGTCAACTTTCAATATGAAGTCCAAAGAGCTGTCACCATCAGTGAAGCAAGCCATCATTAGGCTGAAAAATCAAAACAAACCTATCAGAGAGATAGCAAAAACATTAGGTGTGGCCAAATCAACTGTTTGGTACATTCTTAAAAAGAAAGAACGCACTGGTGAGCTCAGCAACACCAAAAGACCCGGAAGACCACGGAAAACAACTGTGGTGGATGACAGAATAATTTTTTCCCTGGTGAAGAAAAACCCCTTCACAACAGTTGGCCAGATCAAGAACACTCTCCAGGAGGTAGGCGTATCTGTGTCAAAGTCAACAATTAAGAGAAGACTTCACCAGAGTAAATACAGAGGGTTCACCACAAGATGTAAACCATTGGTGAGTCTCAAAAACAGGAAGACCAGATTAGAGTTTGCCAAAAAACATCTAAAAGAGCCTGTACAGTTCTGGAACAACATCCTATGGACAGATGAGACCAAGATCAACTTGTACCAGAATGATGTGAAGAGAAGAGTATGGAGAAGGGAAGGAACTGCTCATGATCCAAAGCATACCACCTCATCAGTGAAGCATGGTGGAGGTAGTGTTATGGCGTGGGCATGTATGGCTGCCAATGGAACTGGTTCCCTTGTATTTATCGATGATGTGACTGCTGACAAAAGCAGTAGGATGAATTCTGAAGTGTTTCGGGCAATATTATCTGCTCAGATTCAGCCAAATGCTTCAGAACTCATAGGACGGCGCTTCACAGTGCAGATAGACAATGACCCGAAGCATACTGCGAAAGCAACCAAAGAGTTTTTTAAGGCAAAGAAGTGGAATGTTCTGCAATGGCCAAGTCAATCACCTGACCTAAATCCAATTGAGCATGCATTTCACTTGCTAAAGACAAAACTGAAGGGAAAATGCCCCAATAACAAGCAGGAACTGAAGACAGTTGCAGTAGAGGCCTGGCAGAGCATCACCAGGGACGAAACCTAGCGTCTGGTGATGTCTATGGGTTCCAGACTTCAGGCTGTCATTGACTGCAAAGGATTTGCAACCAAGTATTAAAAGTGACAATTAGATTTATGATTATGTTAGTTTGTCCAATTATTTTTGGTCCCTTAAAAAGGGGGGGGCCACATATAAAATGTGTTGTAATTCCTACACCGTTCACCTGATTTGGATGAAAATACCCTGAAATTAAAGCTGAAAGTCTGCACTTAAAGCACATCTTGATTGTTTCATTTCAAATCCATTGTGGTGGTATACAGAGCCAAAATGATGAAAATTGTGTCAATATCCA
Source organism: Osmerus mordax (assembly GCF_038355195.1). Classification (NCBI taxonomy): domain Eukaryota; kingdom Metazoa; phylum Chordata; class Actinopteri; order Osmeriformes; family Osmeridae; genus Osmerus; species Osmerus mordax. Next base: position 10,927,907 of record NC_090052.1, read on the forward strand.
AATACTTATGGACCTAACTGTATATCTTATTATTATTATTATTTTCCCACCCCTAAGGATCAGTTAATATTTGGACGACATAGACAACGGCGGTGTCAAAATGTTCGTCTTGGTCACGATTGCGTTGCTTCTATTGGGATGCACGGTTTAGGTTTGAGTTCAGTTTTTGTGGCGAAAGTGAAGTTAACGGTGGCTAACTTGCTAGTGTGAAGGAATGATAACATACTGCTGATCAATGCTGCTATACCAATCACTACCTCGTATGTATATGTATACACACGTCATGTAATGCTTAATACTAATATATACATATATCCAATGATTATCAATTGATTCATTAAAGAACGAATGGGTTCAGGCACCAAGATAATTTTAAGTAAGTGGAATGCTGAGGTCAAGCAGGCCAGCATGGGAGTCGAGTCTGTGGCACTGAGGGTCTGGTGTGAGCACAGTGGGCTATTCAGCTCTGGGGAGCAGAGTGTGAAAATGAGAGATAAGGTGATGCTGGGACAGTAACTTTTCTCTGCTCAAGGACGAGTCAGACCGGCTGGTCTGACTTGCAGTTAGGATATACTCTGTTCTGAGGTCACATTCCCTTGGAGACCCTGCCCCTGTCCCCCCTTTCACACTACCCCTCCCCTTTGAGACCCTGCTCCACCTGCCCCCCCCCCCCTTTTCACACTGGATGATCTACCCCTTCCCCTTGGAGACCCTGCCCCACCTTTCCCCATACATCATCGACCCTGGCCTGGTCTGCCTCACCCATTCTCCTGGAGACACGACCCCCCCCCCTTCCTGGGAGGCACAGCTCCCATCTCCCTGCACGCCATCAGGACCTTGGGGCGATCTACTCCCTTCCCTGGAGCCCCCCCTCCCTTGGATTACCTCAGACCTGTGGGTCTTGTCTGCCCCCCTCCCTGAGTAGACCTGTGGGTCTTCTCCGCCCCCTCCCTCTCCGAACATCACCAGATCCTTGGACTGCCCACCTTGTGCCACCATGAACGCCCTGGACATTTAATTGGACAACCACATTCCCACCCCACGGTCTTCTGACCAATCGCCTGTCACAGACCTCCCTCTCTGGGGGGGTACAAGACCTGTCTCCCGAGGACAGGGAGACAGAACTTGGGGTGGGCAGAACTCTCTCTGATCTCTGTCACGACCACTTTCTCAATGAAGGCCTTCGTTTGTTCTATTCTGAGACTCTGTTCTATTCTGTTCTATTCTTCAGACTGCTGTTGCATCATCGACTGATTCATTGTACTAGACTACGAACATCCTGGTGTGTTGTTTTCATTGTGTATCTTGTGATTGCATCATTACTTACATTAAACTACAAATAACTTGGTCCGATGTTTAACCTTGTAATATTCTCCACTACGCAGTTACACTATCCTTAACACTAGCCACAGTCACTAACGTCAGGAAAACACTAGTGACTACCTAAACACGCGTGACTACTTGTAACGGAACATTGGTTTAGCAGCTCGTTAACTTCTGGGAGATATAGCTAGGCTTTACCTAAAACGGCAGACAGCTGCAGAAACACCACAAGCAAAAAAGCTAGGCTGATAACTATTTACTATTTTAATTTGTGATGTGAAATGTAATGTACAATATGAGATAATTAAGAAGTACATCTACTTTCGGAAACAGTAGTCTACTAGTTTCCACTAATGAAAAACTTGATTTAACTATCTGACTACCAACCTGAACTTCATTGCCACAACCTAAACTTTGTCAATCTGTTCATAAAAAAACGTAATTTCTGCCTAAACCGTACAACGGAACGTTAAATCTAATTCAAGAAACGCAATCGCTGCCAAGACGAACACAACAGTCAGGGGAGTCAGGTGGCTGAGCGGTGAGGGAGTCGGACTAGTAATCCGAAGGTTGCCAGTTCGATTCCCGGTCATGCCAACTGACGTTGTGTCCTTGGGCAAGGCACTTCACCCTGCTTGCCTTGGGGGAATGTCCCTGTACTTACTGTAAGTCGCTCTGGATAAGAGCGTCTGCTAAATGACTAAATGTAAATGTAAAACAGTAGTCGTTAGTAGTAGCCAAGTACAATTTTCCGGTGTCAGCTTCTCTACACAGGGCCAGAGCCATAGAAAAAGAGAGTTCCGACACTTCCATAGACTCCCATTGTTATCGAGGAATGCGGAAGTAGGGACCTGTAGTTCCAAACATTGCATTTTCCACCGTTCAACCCCATTCATTTTCAGTGTCTCCGAAGCAAGTTAGCTGGTAAATTTATGAAAATCCTTCATTTTTTCATATTTCTTACCACCACATAAATTGTTATTAGTAGTATTTCATATAGCTAGCTTTAGATAACGTTTATCGTAAGATTATAGCTTGTTTGATTCGAAACGCAGATAGAGCTAGACTGTAGGTCTAGCTAGTATCTAACATAAGCAACACTTTTACTGAAGCTAACTAGAGAGCACGTGTATCATAACCAGAAGTCAGTTGGCTTATAGTCTGTCAAAGTTTAAACAAATATGTAAAACAATCTGTATTCTTGATCTGAGGCAAAGGATCCGTTAACAGAGAATACGGCCCATACTCTTGACCTGGGGAAAGGATCTGTTAACAGAGTGTATGGTTTTCTATATACAGACCAGGGGCCTGTTGCACAAAACTAGGATAAGGGATTAAGCCAGGATATCTTGGTGATCCTGGCTCAATTGATCCGTAATCCGGTTGCACTAAAGATGGATAGGGGGCAGGAGGATATGTTATGGTATAAATTACCATGGAGATTTATTCTGTGGAGCTAGCCTGCTCCAGACCAGGCTAAATTCCAGGATCTATTTAATCTCATCCCTAATGTCAGTCAGCAGTCACCACAAATGGAAACCAATAGTTATTTCACTGCTCACTATACATTGTTATCACATATAACTAGACCCACTGTCATTATTTAAACGTTTGTGATCATTAATTTCAATGATTTTGGATAAAAAATGATTTTTAGATGATGTTGCTATCATTAGATAATTTACAGTTTCCCATAGACTATAAGGCTATATATAAAATGATAGAATATTAGGGCCACAGAGGGGAAAAAAACACAAGTCATAATATTGTAACCAGTTGTTTTAAAGGAGGACAGTTGTTAAAATGACAGATGTGGGGCATTTCGTGAAATTGTACTTCAGTATGGTTTCATAAACAAAGACATGCTGATGTGCCAGAATATTAAGTATCACATTGTCATAAGTATCAAAACTGTTAAAACAATATGTAGCTTTTCTGCAGAAAGAACCAGCCTCATAAATTTATGACTTTATCCTTTTTCTTCAGTGTGGCCCTAGTACTCTGTCATATAAACAAATACACATTCCATATGAATATAAAAACACAATGTGTAACATTATGTTCCTTTATTGAATAAGGACAAAACAAAGCAGGTAAACCATCAGCTCCTTTCGAAACTGAAGTCACAGTGACTCTACAAGATGGAAAGCACAGAATCCAAGCATATTATACAAAATGATACATACACATTCAAAGGTCTGTATATAACACACCCTGCATGTCTGCACACTAAAATAAATGCAGGACAAATCCATACACATCAACTGAACAGACAAATGAATGGATGCAGTAGCCTCCCTGCAGCCTTGTATTACACACAGTATACCGCACAAACATCATAAGAGGCCAAATTCGTAAAAAAACGAACCCAAAAAAACCCAAATTCCTCTGCCACCGCAGGACATATTTAACCAAAATTGAAAGCACACATACTAACTAAAATAATTCAACACATATTGGTCCCTCAGCAGCCGACCACTGTCGTCATCAGGGAAGATTGCCGGATTGTCCCAGTCCATGGCTGGTGGCACTCTGGGGGCCCTCTCCTTCCTCAGGCAGGCCACATTGTGGAGGACAGCACAAGCCACAGTAATATCACATGCCCTAACAGGGCTGACCCTTAATTTGTGAAGGCAGTGAAAGCGTGCCTTCAGGAGGCCAAAGGTCATTTCAACTCTGGCCCTGGTCCTGGCATGGGCATGGTTGTAGGCCTGCTGTGCTTCCTGGGGGTCTGTGAAAGGTGTCAGGAGAAAAGGCTGGCAGCCATACCCCCTGTCTCCCAGCAACACACCAGAGAATTCACCTGTCAACACAAAATCTCATCATTACTACCTCATAAACACAGTGATATTCTTGACACAGCCATGATGGTTATAAATAGGGGTTGTGTGGCTTACCTTGTGATAGGCACTGATAGATTTCAGAGGCCCGAAAGATTCTGGAGTCATGGACTGAGCCAGGCCATTTTGCCACAACATTGCTGATCACACAGTCAGCATTGCAGACCATCTGAAATCATAAGATGAGGAATATTACACCAATCAATGCACATCACTGGCAATGCAGAGTGTTCGTCAATGGACAATATCAAAAAGTTATGTTCACCTGAACATTAATGCTGTGAAAGGATTTCCTATTCACAAAATCGGCCTCATGGGCACCTGAGGGGGCTTTTATCCTTATGTGTGTGCAGTCCACTGCACCAATGACATTGGGGAAACTTGTCACACAAAGTAATGAGTATCCTACTATGTGTTAACAGTTGTCCTGTAATTTGTAGATCCTCTTACCTGCAATCCTATAGAACTCCTCTTTGATGTCACAGAGTCTTCTGTGGCCAGGGAAGGAGATGAAGACATCTGCTAATGCTTTGATAGCCAGACACACACTCCTTATTGTGCGGCAAATTGTGGCCTTGTTCAGCTGTTCTGCATCCCCCACTGAGTACAGGAAGGCTCCACTAGCAAAAAAGCGCAAGGCCACACAAACCATTTGCTCCACACTCAGTGCATGGCTCCGTGCAGTGCGGTGCTTAATCCTGGGACCCAGTAGTCTGCATAGATACCTGATGCCATCTGCAGAAAACCTGTATCTTTCATATAGATGGTCATCAGGGAAGGCCAGTGGGTCCAACCGGTCCCTGAAGACCCTTTCTCGCCTGAAGGCTCTCCTCAGCACAAGTGCTTCTTCATCCACCACATCTCGCACGAATGGGCATGCCATTGTCAGAGCAGAAAGGAACACACAATTTTGGGCCTTCATATAGGCTAGTGGCCACACCTGGTGCTGGGGGGGTGGGCAAAAGAGGGCGATGCCTTATAACGATGACTTGGTTGTACTGATTGCTGGGAAAATAAAAAAAACCTTAGAAAGATGCCACCGTCCTGTGTGCTCACAATAAGAGCTCATATGTCATGGCTCACTTGACTTTACGAGAATATACCTAATTTTTATTTTCAGCTGTGTCATCTTCTTGGAGCTGGGGGAGGAAAGAAAAATAATGATTAATACATTTGTGTTACAGTTAGCATACAGTGTACATTGAAGGCATATCTCACCTCCCTCTCAAGTTTTTTTATTTCAAGGTCCAGTTTCCTAATTGTCCTCTTTTTTATTTCGGACTCCAGTGCAAGATTTTCCATCTTTTTCTTCTTGTACTGAATGTCTATGTCTGCCAGTTCTATTTGGCGCCGGAGGTGGTTGCCATACAACTTTCTGATAGCTTGTGAGCTCTGTGAACACAATACAATTAGCGCAGCTGGAATTTGGCAGGATGTGGTGTCCTTTTATTAATACGCACTATGTTGCCAGGCTGGTTTTCCCACTGTATAGCATCTGGGTCCTGTAAAAGAAATTAGATTTTTTGATTTTGATGAGGACTCCTCACCATTGTAGAGTAAATAGTACTTTCACAGTCTTAACATGATACCTCATGCCTTCTGGAATCCAGAGAGATGGTCTCCTCCTCATCATCGTCTCCATCATGTGCTGTTGCTGCTGCACTGGGGCCTTCACCCTATCACATTTAATCGGATTCATATTGAAGCTAGTAGACAAGACATGCCAGGCCTACAGTATGCCTTTGATGGAGTACTCACTGGATCAGCATCGTCTGGTGCTTGTGCTGGTGGCTCTAACAGGAACACAGTGCTGCCAGACACTGCAAGGCAATAGGTAAACCAAAGTCAGACAGTCCAAATTGATTCAATATGAATGTGGTTGTATCCCATGTAGAGATGGAAGGACATACCTTGAATGAAGCGGGTGGCATCTTGGGAGGAACCTATGCTCGTCTCTTTCCCCCCAGGGATCCCCTCTAAGACGGGCCTGCCTTTATTTAGCTCCAAGGCCATGTCCTCTGCTGGGGTAAGGTCAGCCTTTGGTGACCCACCACCCGTGCCTTGTCTGTGGGTATTCTTTTTCACTGCTAAAACAGTACAGACAATGTGTGAGCAGGCACCTTCTGGGTACAATATATGCTTGTGCTTTGTTAAATATTAGTCAGGGACCATACCATTCTGCAGAATGTTCTTGTATTTGATTTTGACCTGCTGCCATGTCCGTTTTGGCCCGTTCATGTTTAATCTACACACACACACACATATTTAATGGAGTCACACTGCAAAAAATTACTTGGTATTTTTGTCTTGTTTTCAGTAAAAATATCAAAAAATTTATCATAGCTTTATACAGTGTGATGGAGTTACTTTACACAATTTCACTCATATCTGCAGTGCATTTCAATAAAAAATTTAACCGTTTCATAATTACAGTACAACTGCATTTTTGGAGATGTGAATTAAATATTTGAATTGTAATTGTGATGTTTCAGCGGAGCGGTGAGTATGTAATTGTGCACTACTTACGCATTCAGGCGGTCTGCAATACTTTGCCACGCTTTTTCTCTTTGCTTTATCACTGTGGCGGTGTTGCCTTTCTTCTTAATTATATCTTTTACCTCCTCGTATGCCTCCATGAGGATTTGTGCTTCCGACGGGGAAAAGTACGCGGCTCTAGTTGCCATGGTAAATCAGTTAATCTGTGATCTGTGGCGGGGTCTATTTGAGTGAGCCGTGAGCGCGCACCTATCCAGGATTGGTTTCACCTGGCTTAATGAATCCGTGTCTGCTCATCCTGGCTTGGTCTTTGTGCAACCAATTAAGCCTGGACGCACATGTTTTGGCTTCATTGAGCTCAGCTGAGTCATTTATCCCGGATGTCTTAATTCTACTTTTGTGCAACAGGCCCCAGGGGTGAACCAAATGTATATGTTACTTTTAAGATGCATGTTTAAAGTAGTTTTCTCTCTTGAACAGAGATCTTATTGGGATTTTTATTTTTGTTTGAATTGTTTATCACTTGTATTATTGTTTTTATTGATTTTATGTAAAGCACCTTGAGCTACAATTCTTGTATGAAATGTGCTATATAAATAAAGTCTTACTTACTTACTTACTTTACGTAAGCAACACTTTTACTCTAGCTAGCTGTACATGTATCATAGCCAGAAGATCACCGGATCACTACAAACAAAAGGAGTGGAAGAACACAGGACATATTGTGCAATAAAATGTTTTATTGAATGCAGTTGGTTGCCTTGTTTATTCTGTTCTATTTACCAAACTCCTTTCTTGTCTTAAATTGAGCAGTTGCTGGTGATAATGGTTAGATTCAACTTGCATCAAGTACTACAAATATAAGTGTTGTTAATGTGGTAGGCTAAATTGTAAGTGGGCTGATGAATAAAAAAAACTTTAACAAGACCCATTTACTTAAACCGTCTAAGGTTAAACGTTAAGTGGAACAATATAGTCCTCATTAGGCTACTGTTTGGTATGTACAGTATGGTACAGTACAGTTTGTACAGTATGGTAGCTAGCATAGCCATTTCTAGCTCTGCTTCACAATATTGCGTTATGTATAAGTTCATGTAATACATACATGTTAATAAAGTATCAGACATACATAATACAACACACCAGTAACCAATTGACATTGTGTGTTAATATACCGAAAATGTCCGTGAATCGAGATGGTGCTGCTCCCTGTCCCGCCGAAAAACATTCAAACAGGTTGACAGCAGTGAGGGTTTTGTTTAACTACAGGGAGCTACCGGAACCACGTGACAAAAAAGCTCTAGCTTTTTCCTGTGTTTCACTAGCAGTGAGTGTTCACAATGTTGTATTTCACTCCATTCTACACCAAACACGTCAGGGAGGACTGCCTTTTGTAGATACGAGTCTGCTGAAGATAGCCAGAATATCGGATTTCTTTAACCGAGCCTGTTTCATTCATCATTTGCCTGAGAAAGCGACTTCCGTTGGCCAGCTTCATTGAAAACCATTCAAACCGGTTGACAGCAGTGGGGTTTTTTGGAACTACAGCGAGCTACATGAACCACGTGATCACGTGTCGGCGAGATCAAAGCGTGTCGCAACTCTCTTTTTCTATGGCTCTGCACAGGGCTATATCGCATTTTGCGTTGTTACTGAAAATGAGCTACCTGTGAGCTTTTTATGAATGAGCGATTTTCCCCTAAATAAATGTCAAGCTTATTTAAGTTTTTGGGGGCATATTTTCAGTTAGCAGATAGTACTGTTTGAATCGCGATTCCATCTGAAATAGCTACTGCCGGTCACAACGTTGTTGTTAGAATAAGCTTCAAAGGGGGTTCTTTATTAATGAATGAATGCAATATGAGTAGGCTAAGGAAAAACTAAAGGACGTTTAACCCTCGTGCTGCCTTCGGGTCACATGACGCAAAGGTTAAAAGAAAATAATTTTTATTTGTTTTTGTATTGGGTAAAATTGGGTAAACACAACGATGGTTCGTTATGAACCTTTGTGTCATGTGACCCGAAGGCAGCACGAGGGTTAAGGTATTTATGGTGTTGTTTTATGATACCTAACTAAGAGCCAGAGGGTCTTAGTTAGGTCTGGGGGTTGGGGGAGATTGTTATCTCAGTTGAGCGAGCTGACCTAACCTTTTGGCCAAGGAGATTGTGTCCCGTGTCCTGTTTGTGTATCATTAACCATCTCCTCATTTAGAGAGGGAGCTGGGGCATCAAATAACTGTGGGACACTTGATGTGGAGTCAAACTGTCACTGAGCAGTGCTGACCAATCACAGAGACCGCTATATTGATGGATTGACCATCAATATAGCGGTCATCTTGGATCTTGCTAGAAGATCCAAGATGGCGCCGATGATGGCTGCCTCGGTTGTTAGGTGCGCTCTTTTTTGTCTTGTTTTGTCTGTTAATTCAGTGTTCTGCCAAGATTTCCGGGGTTCTCTAACTAGAGAAGTACTTCTAAACATCAGGACTACAACTCCTGTGGATTTATTTCCCACTTTTCTGCTTCCAGCGGCGGAATTAGTGGGAATTATAGTCGAAGCCACCCTCGGCTTTGTCCTAGCAGCGAAGCGCCGTAGGAGAGGCAAACGAGCCGGTGCTCTGGTGCGACTCCGTCGGCGTGGGGCACGCACAGCGTTACCGGGGATATTTCTCTCCAATGTGCGTTCACTGAGCAACAAACTGGATGAACTTCAGCTACTGGTGTGGAAAAACAGAGACTTTCATCTTCCGTTTTGTGCTTTACGGAGACATGGCTGAGTGAACTGATCCCAGACTCTGCGTTACAGCTAGCAGGTTTCAAACTGCTGAGAGCGGATCATAACCCTGTGCTCTCTGGCAAAACAAAAGGCGGTGGTATTTGTTTTTACATTAACAGTGGCTGGTGTGAAGATGTGACAGTGATTCTGCAGCACTGTTCTCCTGATCTGGAATCATTTTTTATTAACTGTAGATCTTTTTACTCGCCACGAGAGTTTGCATCATTCATTCTGGTTGGCGTCTACATGCCTCCGCAGGCTAGCGTCAACGAGGCTCAACGTGTGCTCGCCAGCCAGATACTGAGTGTGGAGCATGAAAATCCGGATTCCTTGGTTATTGTGCTAGGCGACTTTAACAAAGGCAATCTCACTCAAGAACTCCCAAAATATAGACAATTCATCAAATGCCCTACCAGAGAAGGATCACTGCTACTCTACAATCAGCAAAGCATACCATGCGGTCCCCCGAGCAGCACTGGGTCACTCTGACCACGCCATGGTCCACCTGATTCCTGCATACAGGCAGAAGCTAAAGCGCTGTAAGCCTGCTGTGAGGACATCAAAACAGTGGACCAGTGAAGCTATGGAGGATCTGCGGGCGTGCTTGGACTGCACTGACATGTTCACGACTGCTACCAATAGTCTGGATGAGCTCACAGAGGCTGTGACATCATACATCAGCTTCTGTGAGGACTGCTGTATACCAACACGCACCAGGGTAAGCTACAACAACGACAAACCTTGGTTTACAGCTAAACTCAGAAGGTTGAGGTCAGAGAAAGAGGCCGCGTTCAAGAGTGGGGACAAAGACAGTTTCAAGGAGTCGAAGAACAGGTTTAGCAAGGCGGTGAGGGAGGCTAAACGACTGTACTCAGAGAGGCTAAAACACCAATTCTCTGCAAACGACTCTGCTTCTGTCTGGAGAGGGCTCAGGCAAATTACCAACTACAAGCCCAGAGCCCCCCACTCCACTAACGACTCCCGCCTGGCCAACGACCTGAATGAGTTCTACTGCAGATTTGAAAGACAATTGGACAGTCTTGAACTACCTCTTCCCACCCAGGAGGCCTCCCACCTCCCCCCCTCTACAGTGACGACTCTCTCCATTCAGGAGGGTGAAGTTAACAGACTTTTCAAGAGGCAGAACCCCCGCAAAGCAGCTGGGCCGGACTCTGTCTCTCCAGCCACCCTCAAGCACTGCGCTGACCAGCTGTCTCCGGTGTTTACCCACATCTTTAACACCTCCCTTGAGACATGCCATGTGCCAGCCTGTCTCAAGTCCTCCACCATCATCCCTGTGCCCAAAAAGCCAAGGCCAACAGGACATAATGACTACAGACCCGTCGCCCTGACCTCTGTGGTAATGAAGTCTTTCGAGCGCCTGGTGCTGGCACACCTTAAATCCATCACTGACCCTCTTGGACCCCCTGCAGTTTGCCTACAGAGCCAACAGGTCTGTGGACGATGCAGTTAACATGGCCCTCCACTTCACCCTACAGCACCTGGACTCCCCAGCATCCTATGCCAGGATCCTGTTTGTGGACTTCAGCTCTGCCTTCAACACCATCATCCCCGCCCTGCTTCAGGACAAGCTCTCCCAGCTGAACGTGCCTGATTCCACCTGCAGGTGGATCACAGACTTCCTGTCTGACAGGAAGCAGTGCGTTAAGCTGGGAACACAAGTCTCTGACTCCCGGTCCATCAGCACCGGATCACCTCAGGGCTGCGTCCTTTCTCCTCTGCTCTTCTCCCTGTACACCAACAGTTGCACCTCCAGTCATCCGTCCGTCAAACTCCTGACGTTTGCGGACGACACCACCCTTATTGGGCTCATCTCTGGTGGAGACGAGTCTGATTATAGGTGGGAAGCGGCCAACCTGGTGACCTGGTGCAGCCAGAACAACTTAGAGCTCAATGCTCTTAAGACAGTGGAGATGGTTGTGGACTTCAGGAGGAACACAGCCCCACTCACCCCCATCACCCTGTGTGACTCCCCAGTCAACACTGTGGAGTCCTTCCGCTTCCTGGGCACTATCCTCTCCCAGGACCTCAAGTGGGAACTGAACATCAGCTCCCTCATCAAGAAAGCACAACAGAGGATGTACTTCCTTCGGCAGCTGAAGAAGTTCAACCTGCCAAAGACAATGATGGTGCACTTCTACTCAGCCATCATTGAGTCCATCCTCACCTCCTCCATCACCGTCTGGTACGCTGCTGCCACTGCCAAGGACAAGAGCAGACTGCAGCGTATCATCCGTACTGCTGAGAAGGTGATTGGCTGCAATCTGCCTACCCTCGAGGACCTGCACACCTCGAGGACCCTGAGGCGAGCGAGGAAGATTGTGGCCGACTCATCCCACCCTGGACACTCCCCTCCGGCAGAAGGCTGCGGTCTATCAGGACCAATACCTCACGCCACAAAAACAGTTTCTTCCCTTCCGCTGTTGGCCTCTTCAACAAGGCCAAGGGACCACACTGACTCAAATGACTTATTGCTTAAAACACTCTGCTTTTGCACTGCACCACAACATGGTATCTTGTACATTTGTATTTTTTGTAATATTTGTATTTTTGTATTTTTATATTGTAATTTACGGCAACTTATATTTATCCCACTTAGTACTGCTAGTTTATGTACCCTTAGTATAGTTAGTCCACATATTTAAATTTTAGGTATATGTTTATTGTATGCACCTTCCTGCCAAAGCAAATTCCTTGTCTGTGCAAACTTTCATGGCGAATAAATCCCTTTCTGATTCTGATCAGAAGAACCATTTGTTCTAAGTAAGGGAGTCAGGTGGCTGAGCGGTGAGGGAATCGGGCTAGTAATCCGAAGGTTGCCAGTTCGATTCCCGGTCATGCCAACTGACGTTGTGTCCTTGGGCAAGGCACTTCACCCTGCTTGCCTCGGGGGAATGTCCCTGTACTTACTGTAAGTCGCTCTGGATAAGAGCGTCTGCTAAAATGACTAAATGTAAGTTTATATAAGGCAGGGTTTTAGGGTTGTTCTTCACCACTCTCTCGGACGACCTGTAGGTTACATCTGCATGTCTTTTGCTATGACCGGTCCAGAGTACTCTGTTAATTCTTAAATTGTACAAACTAAATATATTATATTGAAACCGCCATCTTGACTATTCAGATCTACACAGTGCCACTTGAATTTCCGCCACGTCAGTAGCTCATTGCATATAACGGGGTGTAAAGATGTATTGAAAATATTTCCAGTTAAATATTTATAAACAACACAATTATTTTAGTCTCTTTATTTTCGGTTTCACTTTCATCACCAGTTTTTCTATTTTTTTGTCTGCCCTCCGGGTTTTCCTACACCTGTTATGTAGCCTACCGCCACATCCTTGCCTTGCACTGAGCAGGGTCCTCAAGTTTGATCAAAAGCCTCACGTGACGAGCTTTCGCGTGTGTTCGCTATGTAGCTTAGCCACGAACGTACAGTGGCCTAGACTGTTTACCACAGGGGGAAACGATACATGCCTGTTGAAATGCGTGCGTCTCACGGTCAATGCGTGAGGCTTGAGAACCCTGCAATGAGTTTATTATTTTGTTTTGAGAAGACTACAATAAAAAATCTTATAGCGAGAGATTTGTAGAATTCCACCTGCCAAAGTGGCTAGTAAGAGTGACTGCGTTACCCGCCACAGCCGAATTCTACCCGCATCGGCGGGTGGGCGGGTGCCAATGTCATGCCCTGCCCGTCTGCCAAATGTATTCATTTTGATTCAAGTATGAGGCTGATGAAGCCGATCACCATTCCCTCTTGCAGGGGAAATGAGAAGACAACTATTTCATTCTACACTTCACTCTTAGTATTTTGCGTTGTAAATGATCAGCAAAAAAAATATGCTTTTAAATCTATGTAATTTTTATAAATAATAAGTATGCATTTTTATATAAAATATAGGCTACAGAAATATCAGTTGTAAAAATGTCATAAAAAACGGACCCCTCTGCAACCGACACAAGCAAGCACACCCTACAATTTCCCCAGAAATTGTACCCTCTAGTTTTATGTTGTAGTTCTTGCGGGGTGACATGTTAGTGAGGTGTTTTTCACTTTGAAATAATGGTCCAAATCACATTTATTGCGGGATGACAAGGTAACGCTTGAGTAATTAGTGAGGAGTTAACATGTGTTTCACTTTAAAATAATGGTCCACATCACTAGTAGTTCCTGCGGGATGACAAGGTAGTGCTTGAGTAATTAGTGAGGAGTTAACATGTTTTTCACTTTAAAATAATGGTCCACATCACTAGTAATTCCTGCGGGATGACAAGGTAGCGCTTGAGTAATTAGTGAGGAGTTTGTTGTGTCCTCATTCTGCCACCACACCACTACGTGTCGCTGTATTGTACTGTTATGTGTGGGATTACCATGTACTGGGAGAGAAGTACTTAAGGCCGAATTATACTTCTCCGACTCCTTTACGGACAGACGCACGCACGGAGTCGGACGGATTGGTTGAATTTATAGTACTCCGAAGGCTGTGGGTGCTGAAAACAATTCACTGCCAGAAGAGAATATGGCGCTGTACTGCGATGCTAGCTAAGTTATCGAAAAGTTATAGCAAATTCACAAATTAGCCGTTTCATCAATAAAATAAGCAAATTTTCAGCAACTACACTGCCCATTTCTCATCACATTTTAATTCAGATGCTGATTTACATGTACTGTTTAGCTGAAATATGAATTGTAAAAACTTACAACAATGGCGGTCAAAGGATTTTGTTCTCGTTGGTCACGGCAACCCCGCCCCTGACGCAAGCGGTTCTTAATACGGACCAATCACAGCCAAGGGGTATCCGTAAAATGACGGACGGACGGATAGTCAGGAAAATCAGGAGGTGCACGTAGAGCTCTCCGAGGGGCTCGGAGAGGGCATGGAGAGGGCGTTCCTTGACGGAGAGGGCGTTCCCTTTCTCCGTCTCCGTAAAAACGCAGAAATATAAATCGGCCTTTAGTGTCCGAGGATGAAGCCTTAACGATGTACCATGCTGAATAGCTGCTCCGACTTTAGATAAAGAGTTTGAAGTTACATGCCTGCCTCGTGTTGCTTTCTTCTTGCAATGCAACAGAGTTAACATGTTTTTCACAAGTAATATAATAAGTCATTTCATTTTATACACATTTGACACATACTGTACAGGCATACATTTCTGTGAGGCACTAGTGATATTCTAACAAACATTGTAATCTGGAACATGTGATTTTCAGGTAGCTGAGCGGTGAGGGAGTCGGACTAGTAATCCGAAGGTTGCCAGTTTGATTCCCGGTCATGCAAACTGACGTTGTGTCCTTGGGCAAGACACTTCACCCTACTTGCCTCGGGAGAATGTCCCTGTACTTACTGTAAGTCGCTCTGGATAAGAGCGTCTGCTAAATGACTAAATGTGATTTTGCGCTTATCGCAACATAAATGTAGCCCATGTCTTCCTTAAGGATGCTAATTGTTTTTGATAGAACATCAATGTTTAAATTCATATCCTAAAGAGAAGTCCTCCTCAGGCGGCTACTGTAGCATGGAGGTAGGTCTTTGGAGACTGAAACATATTGAACTGACACTCAAGAGCTCATAATAGTGAACTAATCCAATCATAAGCGTGTCAGCATCACTTCCTAATTATTACAATTTTTCCACAAAGAACCCATTTGAGGCACAACCTTCTGAGATGTTATGACCATGTTAAGAGTTAAAAAACAAATTGTTCACTTTTTAGACATGTTACTTTTTGTGATTAGTAATTAATTGGTTCTTCTTTCTTAATTGGTCATAGTTCACAAGTAGTTCTCAATGAGGATATATTTATTTAGTAATAATCAAATACCTACCAAGGAACTTTGTACTAAATGTGCTATTACTTACTGCTTAGTTAATCTTGGTTCCATATTAGTTAATAGTATTAAGTTCGGTGTTAATGTAGTACTACCTATTACTTCCTGCATAGCTACTCGTTAACAACGGACCATTATTCTAAAGTGTTACCGCTCCAGAAAACACTTGGTTTTAAGGGGTGTATAGCCTACCCCTTCATCTTAGCCCTACCCCTCGATCAAAAAGAGTATTGGGACACCACTTCATCTCACGTGAACGTGCAAAGATAAGGGCTAGGGGTAAATGCGGGAGTACAACGGTACTTAGGAATGGTTTGCTGGACCCAATGTTAGTTTCCTCAAGGATCACGACTCTTGCTTAGAGTCTTGTTGCTCTTGTTGGTTAGTAAGTAAGACTTTATTTATATAGCACATTTCATACAAGAATTGTAGCTCAAGGTGCTTTACATAAAATCAATAAAAACAATAATATAACTAATAAAAGTAGTAAAACCCTTATGAGATAAAATTACTTAAATGCTTCGGTAAAAAGGTAGGCTTTAAGCTGTCTTTTAAAAATGTCTAGCGTATTTGCTTCCCCAATATTTATGGGTAATTTGTTCCATAGTTTTGGGGCGTAATTGACAAAGGTCGAATCACCAATCTTCTTATGACTGCTTCTGGTGACCTCTAATAGGCCTGCATTTGATGATCGCAGTGTTCTAGCTGGTGTGTAGTTTATAAAGGAGTTAGCAATGTAGCTAGGTCCTTGTCTGCGTAGAGCTTTGTATGTGAGGAAAAGGACCTTAAAGTCAATTCTGAAGGTAACGGAGCCAGTGTAAAGTAGCTAGGACAGGACTAATGTGTTCTCTCCTTTTAGTTTTGGTTAATAATCTAGCTGCAGAATTTTGAATGAGCTGTAGTCTTTCAGTGGTTTTCTTGGGAAGACCAGTGAAAAGTGCGTTACAGTAGTCCAGCCGGCTGGATATAAAAGCATGAATTAACTTCTCTGCATCATTTTGGTTTATGAATGGTCGTACCTTTGCTATATTCCTCAGGTGAAAGAAAGCTGTTTTGGTCACTTTATTAATGTGAGAGTTGAAATTCAAATCTGAGTCCAGGATTACACCGAGACTCGTCACCTCTGGTTTAAGACAGGGGGTTAAGCCTCCTAGATTCTTAGTAAGCATCTCTCTTTTGGATTTGGGGCCACATAGTAGGACTTCGGTTTTGTCTTCATTTAATTTAATTAAGAAAGTTATCATTCATCCATTTGTTTATTGCCAACAGGCAGTTGGTAATGGAATTGATGGCCGTTGCATCGTTGGGTTCAGTGGATATATAGAGTTGTGTGTCATCCGCATAGCTATGGAAATCTATGTTATGTTCTCTGATTATGTCGCCGAGTGGTAACATATAAAGAGAAAAAAGTAATGGACCTAAGCAGCTTCCTTGAGCAACCCCGTAGCAGTTCTCATGTTTCTTGGACCCATGGTCTCCTAAACTAACATAAAACTTCCTTCCTGTGATATATGATTTCATCCAGTTCAATACACTATCCGTGAACCCAATAAGCTTTTCAAGTCTATTGATTAGGCTGTCGTGATCAATGGTATCAAATGCTGCACTGAGATCTAACAGGATAAGGATAGAGACTTTATTAGCATCAGAGTTTAGTCTGAGGTCGCTAATTATTTTGGTGAGAACAGTTTCAGTACTGTGATATTTCCTGAAACCTGACTGCGAGACTTCCAGGATGTTATTTTCTTCAAGAAAATAATTTAATTGGACTAAAACTATCTTTTCCAGTACTTTACTAATAAATGGAAGGTTTGATATTGGTCTGTAATTTGCAAGTAGACTGTTATCCAATTTGGGTTTCTTTAATAGGGGCTTTACAACAGCTGTTTTGAAGGCATCTGGGAAGACGCCAGTTCTAAGGGATGTGTTTATAATCTCTAGCACCGGACCTGAGACACTATCAAACACTCGCTTAAAGAATGTTGTGGGTATAGGATCAATATCTGAGGTTGTGGAGTTAGATTCTCTGATAATTTTGGAAAGTTCACTAAGTGTGATACAGGTAAATGTGCTTATGGTTATGTTGCAGAATCTACTGATGTCTGTTTCGACCTGACTATTAATAATACTAGCTCTGATCAAAGTTATTTTGTTCTTGAATAACAAAGCAAGCTCTTCAAATTTAACTGCTGAGGATGGAGGTGGAGCAGGGACAGTGTTTAGCAGCTGGTCAATGGTGGAGAAAAGAACTCTGGAATTTCTGGCATTTTCTGTAATAATGTTGGAGAAATATTCTCTCCTTGCTAGACGGATGGTTTTGTTATAGGTGGTTAGTGTATCTTTGTAGATATTGTAGTGGATAGTGATCTTTGTTTTCCTCCATTTTCTCTCTGCTGCACGGCATTTTCGTTTCACTAACATTTGTATTTCTCAGCCATGGGGAGGTTCTGCTTGTGCACTTCTTTTTGGTTTTCAGTGGTGCAACAGAGTCTAACACAGATAATAGTGCATCATTGAAGTTCTCTACCATTTCATTCAGAGAGCAATCATGGTTAGTCGGCTCATATAGAGCAAATTGTTCAGAAAATGTCATCATAGCTGTATCGTCTAAATATCTTCTATGGACTAATAATTCTTTTTTGGTGTTTGTAAGGATAATTTCCACATTAAAAAGTATATAATGATGGTCTAAGAGGGGAAGATCAGTTATTGAAATATTATTGATATTTAGTCCAGTTGTTATCACTAGATCTAGTGTGTTTCCGTGCTGGTGTGTTGGGTCTGTTATATGTTAAGTTAGATTGAAACTGTCGAGGAGATTTAAGAACTCAATAGTTCTTGGGTCTGCTTTTTTATTTACTTGGATATTTAAGTCTCCGTTTAAAACTACTTTGTCATATCTAGTGACACAGTGATAATAGTTCAGAGAATTCTTGTATGAATATTGGCGAGTGCTTGGGTGGCCGATATATAATAACAAAAAGTATTGATTCGGTTTTGAGCTCTATAGCAAGATATCCATATGATGTGAATTCACCTAGCTCAGTGATTTTGAACAACAGTTTAGAGGAGAAAATAGCTGCGACTCCTCCACCTTTTTTTGATGTCCTAGAAACATGGTGAAAGCTGTAATCGGGCGGACACGCTTCTATCAAAATTGCTGTTGCCGTGTCATTGTTTAGCCAGGTTTCTGTTAGACAGATGCAGTCTAAGTTGTTTTCTTTGACCAGATCATTAACTAAAAATGTTTTGTTATTTAGTGATCTAACATTTACAAGGGCCAGTTTCATCTGTGGGGTATTGTAGCATATCCCTATGGGGCGCCGTTTGTAAAAGGTTGCACGTCCGTTAATCCTGCTCATTTTTCGCACATTTAGCACAAATAAATGCAGCACAATTTTCAACTGTCACTTTTTTTAAACATTTACAGGGAAATTCATCTAAATACATGTCATAACTTATCCAGAGCAGTATGCAAAATAATAAAATAATATTTTATTGAACTGTTAAATCTAAATGTTAAATCTAAATCTAAATGTTAAATCTAAATGTTAAATATTTAGTTAAATATTTAGCTAAAGGGAGTCAGATGGCTGAGAGGTGAGGGAGTTGGGCTAGTAATCTGAAGGTTGCCAGTTCGATTCCCGGCCGTGCCAAATGACGTTGTGTCCTTGGGTAAGGCACTTCACCCTACTTGCTTCAGGGGGAATGTTCCTGTACTTACTGTAAGTCGCTCTGGATAAGAGCGTCTGCTAAATGTAAATATTTAGAAACGAGCCAATAGCTGAGCTCCTGGCAAGAGCGGTGCACACAGCCCCGCCCATACCTGGATCAGTGGGTGCAACGTGGGTGAAAGGACTCAAAGATGGCAAGTTCTTCCCAGCTAGGGGATATCGAATGTGCAGTTTTGGCAGGTGTGAGGGCAGCACTCCAAGGTACAGGTCCACCGGTGCCGTCCACATCATTAATGATAAGTTGTTAAGTTGTTTGTGAAGGCCCAAACGTAATTCGCCAGTGCAGAATTCCGACGAAAACCCGCGGAATATCAAATAGAATGCATTGGTCTGAGGTAGAATTTAACGCTAAATAAACGCTGGTCAACTCATGTCTCTATTCTTTCGAAATATTTAACCTGTCAACAAAGCCCATTGCCACCAGTGTAGTTAAGTATGTGATAGCAATCGAAGGATGTCTGCCAACCATGCAACTGATCAGTAACATTCATGTTAGCCTAGCTACTGTAGCCAATATTAAAACGTTAGCCAAAAATTCAGCAAAGAATTGACCTTAACCTAGTTAGTGGGTGGCGGGGGTGGTACATTATGTGCATTGCAAAATGATATAATCAAAATAGTAAATTTCTTGTCTGTTTTTCCTATTTTTTAGGATGATACTGTCATTTCTAAAGAGGACATCGAGTGCTTGCTACGGCTCGGGACAACACTCTGACGTAGCTTCGGTCCTGCGGATATCCAGACCGACATTATACAAACTCATGCGGGAATATAACATAAGGCACACAAAATTTTGTGACATTTCCGATGAAGAATTGGATGCAACCATAAGTGACATCAAATCAGAGCATCCTCATGTAGGAGAAGTTATGCTTAATGGACATTTACGTGCCAGAAACATTGTGGTGCAGAGACATCGTCTCAGAGACTCTGTAAAAAGGGTTGATGGTGCTGGGGCGAGTATACACTGTGCCTTTTCCAAACTATATATGGCACGTAGATGGCAATCACAAACTTATTAGATGGAAATTAGTAGTCCATTGCGCAATGGATGGTTACAGTAGAATGTTAACGTTTGTCCAGTGTTCCAACAACAACCGGGCTGAAACTGTTATGGACCTTTTCAATACAGCCATCAGTGAACTTGGCCGGCCACTTCATATCAGAACTGATCATGGAGGGGAGAATGTCCGTACTTGGGAAGACATGAGAGTGCACAGAGGTGACAATTCTGTGTTGACTGGAAGCTCTGTACATAATCAGCGAATCGAACGATTCAATCGGGACCTGAACAGAAACTGCCGTGATGTGTTTGCACCTATTTTCTACGAGCTAGAGTCAATGGAGGCTTTGGACATAGACAATGAATCGGATTTATTTTCTCTCCATTATGTGTACATTCCCAGGATCAATCGGACATTGGATGAGTTTAAAGCTGCATTTAATAATCATTCAATCTCCTCTGAAGCCAACATAACCCCAGTTCAGCTTGTCACACTAGACAGACATCTTCTGTTACTTAACAATCCTGAAACTGCAACTGACGAAAGAACAGTGGACTCAATATCAGCATCTCTTGCACATGACTCCTTTTGCCCACTTAACCACCAGGATTTGCAAGAATTGGTTGTTTCAGTAAACCCTCTTGAAAATGATGGAAACAAGGGAAAAACATTATATCGCAGAGTACAGGAATTTCTATTCCACAAAATTGTAAATGTAACTGTGTAACTAACTCTTGTTCCTCTTCTAATGAATAATAAAAAGGCAACATTAACATATCAATAAGTAGTGGTGCTTATTAAGCAGCTGGACTTCCAAGATTTGGTTAGACTACACTGCACTGAAAGTGGCTCCATTCATTAGAGCCACCAGAAAATGGTAATCAAATTCATCATCATCTGCCAGATTATTTCTGTTAACAAAGATCTGAAGCTCATTTGAGCATGTTTGAGCAAGGGGAAGGTGTTTTGTGTCATCATGGACAAAACTCAGTTTTGGAGTAGGAACAAATCCAATTGAAGGAACTTTGCTGCTTCCCGTTGCAAAAACTAGAATGTGTCCCGGATTTAGTGTCAGGATGAACATGCTTTCTGCCTCAGTGAGGTTCCTGGCATTAAGACGTTCCCCAACCTCCTTCTCTACAAGGGTGGAAAAGGTAGAAAACATGTACAAAACAGAATTATCTCCACATATCTTTAAGTACATTTTGCCACAGATTATAGACAGTGAAATTATAGTATCGTTGTTATCCTCAACATAGGTAGGAATAAGGCAGAACACAGCAGTAGGACAGTGTGTGTCTGTTCTGTGTCAAGTGAGTTTGAAGCTTTTGAAACTGTAAGGACTAGTCTGGAATTAAAAAGGAGCCGGACTGCTTGTTTTTGAGACTATATATTGGAAATATGTCTGTACTACAATTTGCTGACTTGTCTCTCTGATCCAGAAAACACTCAAATAATTTTACATGATGCCCCATAGTAGTAAGATTTGTTGTTGTTGTTGAATAAGCTTAATGCTTATTTCTTTGACATACATTGTTAACAAATCCATTTACCTTGTACACAGTGGAGAAACTCCCTGAACTTAACCACCATCATCTCCTCTCTGGGTCTTCTGTTGCTTCCCAGAACAGAGTAGTTGGGTTTCAGGAGGGCACCTACAACATCTGCTGTGACATCACCGGGTTGTTCAGGCATATCAAGAAGGACCTTCATGCCAGGATTTTCTTTCAGGAGTGGTAGAACCTGTCAAAACAAATACATTTGTGTGAACATAATTCACAAAAATAATATTTCATTTGTTATATTTCACTATTTTACAATCTCTTTTCAATACTTTTTCACTCTACACAAATAATGATGTTTTTTTTCTCTTGTCCAATACTCCCCCAGATCCTCACACCTACACAGAGGCTACAGTAGAAGGCAGTTACATTGTAGCTCCCGGAGGGTAGTTTGTGTCTTGCTCAAGGTAGCATGGGTTGTAGGTGGCATCCAAACACCTGGTTACCAATTCCCACCATGTCAGTTTTCACAGAAATCTTGCCCATGATGGCAACCTTTCGGTTGCCAGATAACTTCTCTGACCTCTGGGCTACTTTTCGCCACTAATATAGTATAGTACATAATATAATATAGTACATGCCATGTTCCAAGTGAATCTGAGCACAGCTGGCTTCATAACAGCAGAGCTTACAAACCTGTTGGCCTCTGTTACAATTGTCTGTAGACAATTAAAACTGTTCATCTCCTGTTGTACACTAGAATGCAATTACAGTTACATTTAAGTTTAAACTTACCTCGTAGTAGTTCAAACCCTCAACTAACTGATCGTAGCAGCTCTGTCGTTGAATGAGGACATGAAAAAGTATTGCATTCTGTACAAATGCATCTTTGTTGTCCATGCTGACTGGGTTTGGAAGACCTTCGATTTGGTATCTCCATGAGTCACAACTTTCCACTGCTTGCTCATTGGTTGCTGCTTGATCAACCTTAAAGTGCATAACAAGAAAGATAAGAGAGGCATTCATAGTCAAAAAATGTATTGTGCCAATTTCATACCTTCTTCAGAGCTTCTCTCAGTTCCATGTCAGCTACATCCTTGGGAGTGACATTCACATGGAAGATGTTTCCAGTCAGAAGGTAGTCCACTACAAGAGGAGAAAGGAGGGCTGGAGGTTCACCACCCTGGACTATGATGGTGGACATAATTTGTCCAACAGTCCGGTACACTCTGTTCTGCACATGTGAAATGTTCATTCTTAGAATGAAGCCATTTGGAGACTAGGAGAAAAGGACTAAACAATATGCTTATATGTTTAAGACAAAAATAATAATTAAAGATTCCATAACCTGAATACCATTAACATACGACTGAATGTTTTTAACACATCAGGCCTAAAGTGTTCCAAATCTGTGAGGGCAATAAAAACGTTAACATTTTATAGGTAAAATGACTAAATGGAGGAGAGGGCAATTTATCCAGTATTTAAAACCACTATTTTACCCTGTATTTCAACACCACAGAATTACATCAAGAATTCTCGCCTAGGCCCTCCAAGGTCTACTGCATCTTCATTGGTGTCTTCGTCACTGGCAAAGGTGACATACAGCACATCATCAATGGCTTCATCTTCTTCAACATCAATAGGACTAGATAGTACACACAGGAAGATAAAATATACAGTCCCCTACAAAATCTACCATCCTAAAATGTAAATTAAATGTTACATGGGAAAGGTTTAATACATGAAATCTGCAAAGTGAATTGTAGCTTCCGTTTGCCCTGGCTGTCCTTGCAATTCCGTCCCATTGTTAGATGGAGCCCTGGTGTCAACAGCCTCTTGCCTTTCACAGGACACTGCATTTCTCGGACTCACTATATGAAGAAAATCTGATTAGCAATTAATCTCAAGGGGCTGTTATTTACAGTGATTTTCACACAGATCAGGGGTTTAAGTGTTGTTGTTTTTTACCCACCTCTCCTTCGTTGTACAGCGGGGCTTTCAAAATCGCTGTCATCCGAGAGTTCCACGCACACATTCTGCACAAAAGAAAGGTGTAAAACAGGCAACTTGAACGTTACAAAGGGAAATATTTACAGTATTACACATCTAACTTTAGCGGATTGAACAATTACATATTTTGGGAGTGGGGAATGTACCACATCTACAGTAGCTACAGTAAACGAAGGGCTGTGGTGGAATAAGAGGTGCGGGTTGATTCAGCGATTGGGAGCAGTTTTACTCATCACTGGATCACCAGTTTGAGTGGATAGTGGGTTCAATAGTTGATGCTTTTGTGTGGAAATTGGCATCCTTGGTTTTGTATGATTATGATTTTTTTTCCTTGTTTAATGACCGGGCAATGACTTGTCTCTTTGAGTTTGAATGTACCACACTTATGCAAGTTAGGCCGTGTTCACACTTGGCTTCTTTTTTCAGAAAAAAGCAATAACATGCTCACCTGTGCTGGAACCTCCATTCCTGCCATGATGTACAGACAAGTGCTGGAACAGACAGAGGCAACCTCTTTACCACCCCAAGGGAAGTTGGAGGTGACCCTTGGTTTCATCAATTTTTTACACCCCTTGATGGTGCTCAAAAATTGAAATGGGAATGACTGGTGCTCTGATAACCCAAACGCTCCTCTAAATATAGCCGTTATTTCATTTCTCAGTTGGTCTTCAGACCATTCTGTGGAAAAATAAATTTTGCCAACAAAGCCAGCTTGAGCTAACTTGGTCTGATTTTCTCCTCTGGGTATAATGAAGACCGATGACTCTGGTGAAAAAGGCAAACATACAACTTCCTTTGTGTATGTTTTGACGTTCCTTTGGTTCAAGTATCCTGAACGAGCCCCATTACGTCGAGGGAATGATGGCAGAGAAACCTATTGAAAACAAGGAGAACAAAATATCATGACCGGCCTGTTACAAAGTGAAGCTGTAAAGAACTGTATGAAGGCCTCTAGGCTGACAATTAGTGTTGTGGAGGTACTCTACTCATGTTATTTTGCCATGCACAGGATGTAAGTGTAATTTGGTAAATTATTTATCTACCTGTAATACACCAAAATGTGCCCAGCCCACATGGGCTTATAAAACACACCAAACATAACAATTTGTCATATAGAACCTATTTTAGTCTCTGGATGGATTTCCTTTTTTGAGCTACATTACTCATTTCACTCAGGGTAACACACATTTTCTAGCTTTATAACACAACTTAACTTACTGATCTCAGTGATGTGACCGTGGTGGCAGAGTTGGAAGTGCCTGTCGGCACCACTGGTGTGGAGACCTGAAACAAGAGCCCACATGTTAAATGTCAGATATGGCGATAAAGCCCCTTCAAGGTCTAGGGGGGTGAAGTCTACCTGGTACTATGTTGATATCATGGCCTCTGAAAGGGTCATACATTGGCCTACAGTTAAGTGCCTTATAGTTTTGGATTCAGAAGACTCTTGGCTACAGTACATGATGAATAAATCGAATTCTGAGACATTAATTTTCTAACATGTCGTAATATAGAGCCAGACATTTTTTTTATTATCGTGATGAGCAAGCCCAAACAAAATCAGCGGATTTTTTTCACATTTTCTACGGTTATTCAGACTGAAATCCGCTAGCCTTCCTGTTCTCATGTTGGAGCAACCGATGTTCCACGGCAGTTTTACGACAAAATTGGTTGAGTGAATGTTGACAGGCTTTGCGTATTGATCCATCCATCCTCTTAAAGATCGCCTAAAAACTCCCTGGTCCTGTCTATTTCTGTAATTTTGGTTGATAAGTGTTTCTGTGTCAATTCTTCAGGGCTAAATCTGCATTTTTGTCTAACGCTTTAATATTAGCTACAGTAGCTCTAGCTAGGCTAACGTGAATGTTACTGATCAGTTGCATGGTTGGCAGACATCCTTCGATTGCTATCACATACTTAACTACACTGGTGGCAATGGGCTTTGTTGACAGGTTAAATATTTCGAAAGAATAGAGACATGAGTTGACCAGTTTATTTAGCATTAAATTCTACCTCAGATCAATGCATTCTATTTGATATTCCGCGGGTTTTCGTCGGAATTCTGCACTTAACAACTTACCATTAATGATGTGGACGGCACCAGTGGACCTGTACCTTGGAGTGCTGCCCTCACTCCTGCCAAAACTGCACGTTCAATATCCCCTAGCTGGGAAGAACTTGCCATCTTTGAGTCCTTTCACCCACGTTGCACCCACTGATCCAGGTATGGGCGGGGCTGTGTGCACCGCTCTTGCCAGGAGCTCAGCTATTGGCTCGTTTCTAAATATTTAGCTAAATATTTAACTAAATATTTAATATTTAGATTTAACATTTAGATTTAACATTTAGATTTAACAGTTCTATAAAATATTATTTTATTATTTTGCATACTGCTCTGGATAAGTTATGACATGTATTTAGATGAATTTCCCTGTAAATGTTTAAAAAAAGTGACAGTTGAAAATTGTGATGCATTTATTTGTGCTAAATGTGCGAAAAATTAGCAGGATTAATGGACGTGCAACCTTTTACAAACGGCGCCCCATATATCCCTCCCGACAGATGGTCTGACGCTTTACTGACAATTGTACAATTTATTATAAATCCCACAAACGACGTAAGAGCTGTGTATAAAGCACAAGCAACAATCACGTGTTAACATCTCCTTGCCGTTAGTACCACTGTAGTAGCTTATGCACATAGCTATCCATTAACAATGCTGTTTAAGAACAAATACACAGTTATTACAGTTGTTAATTATTATATCTATTAAACATTGACAAACCTTTTGCCTCTTCGGGGGGGCACCAATACCGTAACTATTTCTTTAATTTTTAAACAGTCGTATTCTCCATTCCTTTTTCTCTCACCTCTCTCTATTACCGTTCTCGCGCGCACAACTCTATTACCGTTTTTAATCCAGAGCCTCCTTCAGAATAAAAGCATTTAATTTACAACAAGAAATGCATAACGAAAAATAAGAAAACAAGCAAAACATGTAACAAGGGCAAAACATTCATAGTAGTGCAAAAGTGGGTTAGTTACAGGTATTAACAGATAAAACAGTGGGAAGATAAATCTGTTGGAAGAATATGGATAGTTCTGTGACTTCTAACACTAGTTTCAGGTTTGTAACCATGCATTTTACCATGCCATTTTCTGTTTGTGATGATGACCGGTATGTCCAATGAAATAGCATGGTGGCTGTCCTAGCGTAGCTTTTCTTTGGGAAAGTCTATGTCACTGAGCTGTTCCATCACAAGGGAATTAATCCGGGGGGTGCAGATCTGTGCAGGGCCCATGTCCTTGCAGGAGGCTGTTTGAATGTTCTGTTCTGTTCCATGGGAGGTTGTTTGGGATGTGTCAGTCAGCTTAGACACAACAGGGATAGGGAGAGAAACTTGATTTGTGGTCAGGAGCACGTGACTGATGTTTGCTGTTGGTAGTCGAGATCCTTTACGGTTTGGGTGGAGTCCGTCAGCTTGAAAACGGTCTGCACAGTTCCAGAACACATTGCAATTATCGATAAATCTCAGTTTGTTTGTCAGACAGATGCCAACCATGTGTTGAAAGATAGTAGTCGACTGAAGGCTTCTTTTCCTCTGTGAAAGCATGCAATCGGTCCACTGATGAATACATCTTGAGTGTGTTCAGTAGCTGGGTGAAATGGTTTTTAAGTATCTCAGTTCTTTTTTTCTTGTGTAGGATATCAAACGAGCCAGTGTGGATGATAATCTTAGGGTTGTTTGGTTTATTGTTGAGGATTGTTTGTACCTCTGATGACAGTTCCTTGACAGATGTGTGGCTAAGACAAATATTTTCTGTCTTTGCCAGTTTAACATGTGCTGTCATGGCATCTCCAATCAAGATAGTGGTCATATGTGGTGTTGTGTTTACATTTACATTTAGTCATTTAGCAGACACTCTTATCCAGAGCGGCTTACAGTAAGTACACTTACTTGCCTCGGGGGACATTCCCCCGAGGCAAGTAGGGTGAAGTGCCTTGCCCAAGGACACAACGTCAGTTGGCACGGCCGGGAATCGAACTGGCAACCTTCGGATTACTAGCCCGATTCCCTCACCGCTCAGCCACCTGACTCCCTCCCTTGCATTTCTAACGTTTGCCTTATCAGTAGCTGCGGAGCCAGTTCTTATCTTATTTGGGTTAGCAATGATAGGACCTTGTGCTAGAACAAGGTTAGCCACTGTGTCAGTGCTAGTAGTAGATTCTATAGTGCTAGCAGCGTTAGCTCCTCTAAGTGTTGATAGGCTGTGGGTAGTCTTAGCATACCTTGGATCTTGATAATCCTGTGGTATTGTTGTCTGATTAGGCTTGATAGGGGGTCGAACAGCGCCCCGAGTGGTCCGAGAGGGGCTTGGAGTGAATAACTAGTCAATACGATAGAAGCCAAGCAGGGAAGAAACAGGGAAGCAAGCAGGGAAGGTCAGGGGGAGAAGAGGGAAAGAAAATGCGACTGCCTTCATTGAGAACCAAAAGTGAGTGGTAACTGATTTAAATTGTTGTACTCGCTGTGAAATATGTTTTACTGTTGCTTGCTTTTCCACAGGTACACTTGCACTTATTCATGTTGTTTAATTGTAACTTTTTACAATTAAAAGGGGGGGGGGGGGGGGGGGGGGTTCAGTGTCAATCCCTACCAAAGCTGAGACCAAACCTAGTCTAATGTAATATTGCACATATTTTCGTCCTATTTCCCCTAAAGCAATAAAGTTTGGCAACTTAAAGACACCTTACACTATGTTCTAAATGGCATAAATGCTGCCAATTAATAATTGACGTAACAACTTATTGTAAATGGTCAGTAGCCTAGCCTATCGATTAAGGTAGGCCACTCTGAAGCATGTACACTGCCTACTTCATTCGATCTTGTATAAGCTCACTTTTTATTAATTAAGACTACTTCAGCATAATAATGCACCTAAAATACAAACCTGAGCAAGGGCAGCAATCGCTATCGAATCAACAGACAATTTAGCTAGCAGGGGAAGAATACAAACAACGAAAATCACCAGTTAACTTGATTTAAATTTCAAGAACTATAGACTTATACAATAACAGGCTTAAATGAACAGACAACATAAGTTATACGACTTACAGTTCTCAAGGACGCACACATACAATCTCAACTGCGGTGTGAAGCGCGTGTCCGTGCAATTCTCCGACATGCACTCTAACAATCACTGCTGATAGACGGCCTAAAATTTTGTACAGCCTGATTTCTGATACCGTGGTGGCAGAAATGTAGCCATAGAGGAAACACTGCACTACATATTATCATTCCAGGTTAAGAATACCAATGGAGGCTGCGTTGGAAATCGTAAATCGAACTTTTGTCAGCATTTTGAGTGGAAATTCCATTTGCATTTGTACAGGTGTATTCGTGCACGTCGGGCTGGCCCTTGCAGCGGAACGACAGTTTAGTGGCCGCTCTGTCCATTCGCGCACCTCACAGTTGCGTATTGATCAGACAAGAAGACACGCTTATCAACTCGATTGCTATTTATCAAAACAGAACGAGGGTTCGGCTGTAGCCTACTTGAAACATACTATTGAGAACATATTCGCTGACATGCATTGCACACGTTTTTTTTTTCATCGACTTTTTTTTTGCTTTGGCGCTCGGGATTTGTCATTGGCGCTCGGGAAAACGACTTTGGCGCGCACCAACATATTCTCTATGCAGGAAAAACCCTGCCCAAGGTCAGATTGCCATGCTTCATTCTTACACTCATCCTCATTCTCAGCATTGTGTTTCTCTCAGTGTGTTTGTTTTGTTAGGTTGCTTGCTTCTTTACTTTGTGTTTTTTTATTTAGCACTGTAGAGATAGGGGTATTGTCGCAATTTTGTTATACCTGCACCTGTACTTGTATTAACGTTGCATTTCATTTCAAGGTTTAAGGACCTCAAGTGTCTGAGCAAACCTTACAGGGCTGAGGTGTGGGTTGCGATCCTCGCCTTGCTCCAGGAAATGGAGAGGGAGAGGCCTGCACAGCCGGATAACCAAGTCACGCCTGAGCCTCCTACGAAGAAACCAACTCTCATGCTTGCACACGAGTCTTCGTCTGATGAAGAGGAGGACAGTATTGAGCAATGTCTGGAGCACTACAAGGCAGAGCCTTTTACTGGCATGGATGACTGTCCCCAGGAATGGTGGTCCACACATGAAGGGGCACACAGTAAAATGGCCTGCCTTGTACACAAGTACTTGGCAACACCGGCCACATCATACCATCTGAAAGGTTGTTTTCACTGTCTGGGCATGTTGTTCAAAAGAAGCGAGCTTCCCTGGGGGGTGTTCCATCAACGTTGCTAACGCAAGTCTCACTAACACTAGTGATGGGTCGTTCGCGAACGATCCGGCTCTAAGAGCCGGCTCTTGAAGGTGAACGTCGGGAGCTGGCTCGCATATCTGAAGAGCCGACTCTATTTTTAATAGATTAATACAGCCTATAAAAACTAAATGATTATGAAATAATTAATTTTAATTGTATTGAAAATAATTGACTAATTCAAAGAACAACAAAAAAATACTTGTAGGCTTAAAGGCGCACACGATCATCCTCACATTCTGTTCCTGTCAATCCTGCATGAGGGAGGGCCGAGCCAACTCACACACAGTCAGAGAGTAGTCAAAACTCGGAGGAGAGCCATGACAAATCAATGCATTTTTAAAGATATGTGGTTACGATCGAGTATGATTTCATTTCATAATTTAATTCAAATAGTTTTCACACCCATCATAGTCAAATTCATAGTTAAAACATGTATTTTTTAAAGAGCCGTTCGGGAGCCAAAAGAGCCGGCTCTTTTTGGTGAGCTGAGCCATACGAGCCAGCTCACGAAAAAGAGCCGGAATGCCCATCACTAACTAACACGAATAAGTCTTGGGTAAACGTCAAGTTAGACTTAAGCCTCAAGCCGTTCCACTAATGTTCTGTTCCACTAACAGGCAACGCTAATTCAAGCTAGACCTCAATAAACTTCAACTGTGCAGCCCAGATCAGGCGATCGGCGAAAAGAGGAGTTATGTCGCAAAAAGCAAAGCGTAAACCAGCAAAGGGGTGTTATTTTCAACAGCGTCCAAAAGGGCAATGTTGCCGCAATTAACACGGCAAGGGAGAAAACTTGTCAAACCATTACGACCGTTAAAATGCGTAAATTGTAGGCCTACCAAATCTACTTAACATAAATGCAGTTGGCCTACTGATAATTCGCGTAATTTGATGAGCTGTCTGAAACCGTTCTGACAGTAGCCTATGGCCAATATTCTCAACAGGAGATTGAGAGTAATAGCCCAAAAAAGATTGTAGGATAAAATTCAAAACACTGAAGAAGGCCATGGTTAATTGCACTTGATGCGGGCTAATAATGTGTTTGTCTTCACATCTTGAACAAAATTAATAAATTACTTCAAAATAACATTGCCACAAACATGTATTTATTGATGAGGTAAATGCTGAGCTTTAAGATAAAAGGGAAAGATAACCATGACTAAAATAGGGATTCACTGAAATAAGTATTATTGCACAGATCCAGCACAAACGTTCAGATCAGAAGGTGACACAAACTGTATCACACTTTGCTTGGCAGAAAAGTCATTTAAAATTGCTCAGCATGACTAAGAATATATCATTATTATATTACGCGTGCATATTTAATCCAAATCCAATTATTACTATTCTGGCTGACAGTGCATGGACAGCTGCCCCATATTTCCAACTAGAGAGGATACAATTTCTGGTGAAATTGTAGGGTGTGCTTGCTTGCATCGGTTGCACAGGGGTCCGTTTTTTAAATTACATTTTTACAACTGATATTTCTGTATATTTTATATAAAAATGCATACTTATTATTTATAAAGATTACATAGATTTAAAAGAATGTTTTTTTTGCTGCTCATTTACAACTCAAAATACGAGTGAAGTGTAGAATTAAATAGTCTTCTCATTTCCCCTGCGAGAGGCAGCCTCATAGTTGAATCAAAATGAACAAATTTGGCAGACCGGTGTAAGAATTAACCTAATCTCTATGACTTAAACGTCCTTTTAAGTTTTTCCCTTCTCGTGATATTTTCAGGCATTTAGCCTACTCATATTGCATTCATTCATTAATAAAGAACCCCCTTTGAAGACTATTCAATGACGTTACCGGCAGTAGAAGATGGAATCGCGATTCAAACAGTACCATCTGCTAACTGAAAATATGCCCCCAAAAACGTAAATAAGCTTGAAACTTATTTAGTGGAGAATCGCTCATTCATAAAAAGCTCACTGGTAGCGATCATTGTCAGTAACAACGCAAAATGCGATATAGCCCTGTGTGGAGAAGCTGCCCCGGTAAATTGTACTACTACGGTACAGTACTAGACTACTGCTGTGTTCGTCTTGGTAGCGATTGCGTTGGTTGCATTTTATTTAACGTTCCGTTGTACGGTTTAGGCTGAAATTAATTATTTTCATGAACAGATTGACAAAGTTTAGGCTGTGGCGATGAAGTTCAGGTTAGTAGTCAGATAGTTTCCCTATTGAAAGACTTTTGAGTAAGGGGAGTGCCGAACATGTTCTGTCGCCATTTGACTTCCTAAACAGCTGTGGAGATGTTTTTGTTAGCTACTCACTAGTGTCTCGGGTAGGCTACAGCGTTGCAGTGAGCTACACTGGTTTGAAACCACAGGTAAAGGGTAATTTCACCAACAAATCGTTTACTAATGTCATAATAAATCCTACAACGAAAATGTATTTGTGAGGAATTTTCATTTTAACGATTGAAACCAGGTGCATCATAGACCACTGTAGTATGTGTTGCCCGGGCAACAGAGGCTAATGTCATGATGTTAATGCTTCAGTGAAATAGTAGACTACCGTTTCCGAAAGTAGATGTGGGCCTACTTCCTTAATAATATCAGCTAATATTGTACATTACATTTCACAATAGTGTTTCACATCACAAAGTAAAATGAGTAAATAGTTATCAGTAAAGCTATAGTTAGCCTAGCTATCCCCCAAGTTAACAGATGCGAAACGAATGTTCTGCTACAGGTAGTCACGCGTGTTTTCGTGACGTTAGTGACGTTAGTAACGTCAGTGACTGTGGCTAGCAAATTAGCCACCGTTAGCTTCACTTTTCACCACAAAAATGCAACCATGCAACGGAACGTAAATAAAAATACAACCAACGCAATCGCTACCAATACGAAACTTTTGACACCTTGGTTGTCTATGTAGTCCAAATATTGACTGATCCTTAGGGGGGCGAAAATAAACAATAATAAATATATATGTGAGAGAACAAAGGTTGTGCCCTTGCCGAAGGCAAAGCACACCCAATAATAATAATAAACTAACAATAACAATAGGTTTCCTCCTTACGGAGGAATCCTAAATATAGCTGCAAGCAGCAATGGCGGATTCCTCCAAACATTGCAAACCACTGAAAAATGTATATTCTTTACAAATTGTCACTGTAAAATTCCATGCTGCAGACTTACCAATGGGATACCAAATCTGAAATGCAATACCATCAAGATCCACAAGGGCTTTTATTTCAAGCCAAGGAGTGAAGGGAGGGGGCTTGGTGAGCCTACCCATTCCAGAAAGCCTTGTATCTTTGTGTATCAGGGTGTGGCCTGTAGCGTCACTTATGGGTGATATTGGGCCATTTGTGGTGTGGTAGTTACTCTTGGCCTATACTATCAATGTTTCAGGATTTTGAGAAATTTTTACCATTGCATACAAAATCGGAAATGCAATACCATCAAGATCCACATGGGCCTTTGCTAAAGACCAAGCAATGAGTGGGGGCTTGGTCAGCCCACAATTGCCTGAAATGTTGTGTATGCGTCTCGTCAAGCTTGCGCGTGTGTCAAGGGAAAGGCTGAGTGTGTGAGAATGTGGAGCGCGCGCGCTGAGGAGCAGAGGGAGACATTACATTGGAAATTTCATTAGCAATTAGCCAAGCATGCATGTTTCAAATATTCACCAAAAATCTGCTTTTCATCTCACAGTCAACCTTTTCTCAGATTTGTGTACTAAACATTCTCAAGAGTCTTCATATGAACTTGTGATTGAATCAAAGTATCAGTTTTTGACCGGCGGATGTGTAAAGCATTATTTTAGCGTTAGCGATAAATTCGATTTGCTTTATATCAATCATTTTTTGAGATATGAAGATGCCTTTGCACATGGTAACATGTTGTAGTGTCGTCCACCGATATACCAAGTTTAGTGTTGATATCTCAAAGATTTGCTGAGATTTGACCCAAGTTCCTGTTTGGTTACTTTTTTGATGATTTTGATTGGCTGTGCCGGACAAACGGTTTAGAAAATCAAAACGCCATGGGATAACTTTTGTGAGGCTTGGTCTGAAGATCATCTCTGGTCATTTTGAAGAAGATATGACAAAAATTGTAGGAGGAGTAGGCTTTCAAAGGTTTTTGATACAACCGGAAATAGCGGAAAATCTATATAACCGGAAATTGACGTCATAGGGTGCGTTGAACTCTTCTTGATCCAGGGAATCCAATGGTACCTCATTTTTGAAAATCGGTCATACGGTTCAAAAGTTGCGTGTGTAAACACAAGTCCAACTTTGACCCATTGGTGGCGCTAGAGTGGTCTGATGGGATACATGAAACTTGGTGTAGGTATAGAAGGAACTGTCCTTAATGAGTGTGCCAAATTTAACAAAAAGTTATCCAAGGGTTCTAGGGGCTGCCATTGACTCCCATGGAACTAGAATAATAATAATAAAACTAACAAATATAGCTGCAAGCAGCAATGGCGGATTCCTCCTAACATTGCGAACCATTGAAAAATGTATATTCTTCACAAATTGTCACTATGAAGAAAAATCCATGCTGTAGACTTGCTGCAATGGGATACCAAATCTGAAATGCAATACCGTCAAGATCCACAAGGGCTTTTATTTCAAGCCAAGGAGTGAAGGAAGGGGGCTTGGTGAGCCTACCCATTCCAGAAAGCCTTGGATCTTTGTGTATCAGGGCGTGGCCTGTAGCGTCACCTGTGGGTGATATTGGGCCATTTGCGGTGTGGTAGTTACTCTTGGCCTATTCTATCAAGGATTTTGAGAACATTTTACCATTGCACACAAAATCGGAAATGCAATACCATCAAGATCCACGTTGGCCTTTGCTAAAGACCAAGCAATGAGTGGGGGCTTGGTCAGCCCACACTCTCCTGAAATGTTGTGTATGCGTCTCGCTAAGCTTGCGCGTGTGTCAAGGGTAAGGCTGAGTGTGTGAGAATGTGGAGCGCGCGCGCTGAGGAGCAGGGGAGATTTCATTATAAATTTCCTTAACAATTAGCCAAGCATGCATTTTTCAAATATTCACCAAAAATCACCTTTTCATCTTACAGTCAACTTTTTAGGAGATTTGTGTACTAAACATTCTCAAGAGTCTTCATGAACTTGTGATTGTATCAGAGTATCAGTTTTGCACCGGCGAATGTGTAAAGCATTATTTAAGCGTTAGAAATAAATTAGATTTCCTTTATTTCAATCATTTTTGAAGATATTAATTTGCCTTCTCACATGGGAACATGATGTAGTGTCTTTCACGTGACACACCAAGTTTGGGGGTGATATTTCCAAGATTTGCTGAGATTTGATCCAACTTCCTGTTTGGTTGCTTTGTTGACGATTTTGATTGGCTGTACCGGACAAACGGTTTTGAAATTCAAAAATCTGTTGAAGAATTCAGTGAGGGTTGCTCTGACGATGATACCTGCCAATTCTGGGGAAGATTGGACAAAAATTGTAGGAGAAGTAGCAAAAAAACGTGTTTCCTAAATCTTTATTGTACAAAAAAATCCAATATGGCGGCCGTTATAGGTTATTGAGGCTTTTTTGTTCCTCATGAGAAATAAGGCATATCTAATGAATTTCAGAATTTTGGGACAAATGGGATGCGAATGGCATCACTTTGTAAATGGAAAATTGGGGCTTGGCCGTAGCGCCACCTATGGATAATGGTGCGTCATTTGTGGTGTGGTAGTTACTCCTGGCCTATACTATCGGAAACACACTAGATCTAGTGATAACAACTGGACTAAATATCAATAATATTTCAATAACTGATCTACCCCTCTCAGACCATCATTATATACTTTTTAATGTGGAAATTATCCTAACAAAAACCAAAAAAGAATTCTTAGTCCATAGAAGATATTTAGACGATACAGCTATGATGACATTTTCTGAACAATTTGCTCTACATGAGCCGACTTACCATGATTGCTCTCTGAATGAAATGGTAGAGAACCTCAATTATGCACTATTATCTGTGTTAGACTCTGTTGCACCACTGAAAACCAAAAAGAAGTGCACAAGCAGAACCTCCCCATGGCTGAGAAATAAAAATGTTAGTGAAACGAAAAGAAAATGCCGTGCAGCAGAGAGAAAATGGAGGAAAACAAAGATCACTATCCACTACAATATCTACAAAGATACACTAACCACCTTTAACAAAACCATCCGTCTAGCAAGGAGAAAATATTTCTCCAACATTATTACAGAAAATGCCAGAAATTCCAGAGTTCTTTTCTCCACCATTGACCAGCTGCTAAACACTGTCCCTGCCCCACCTCCATCCTCAGCAGTTAAATGTGAAGAGCTTGCTTTGTTCTTCAAGAACAAAATAACTTTGATTAGAGCGAGTATTATTAATAGTGGGGTCGAAACTGACATCAGTAGATTCTGCAACATAACCATGAGCACATTTACCTGTATCACACTTGGTGAACTTTCCAAAATTGTCAGCGAATCTAACTCCACAACCTCAGATATTGATCCTATACCCACAACATTCTTTAAGCGAGTGTTTGATAGTGTCTCAGGTCCGGTGCTAGAGATTATAAACACATCCCTTAGAACTGGCGTCTTCCCAGATGCCTTCAAAACAGCTGTTGTAAAGCCCCTATTAAAGAAACCCAAATTGGATAACAGTCTACTTGCAAATTACAGACCAATATCAAACCTCCCATTTATTAGTAAAGTACTGGAAAAGATAGTTTTAGTCCAATTAAATTATTTTCTTGAAGAAAATAACATCCTGGAAGTCTCGCAGTCAGGTTTCAGGAAATATCACAGTACTGAAACTGCTCTCACCAAAATAATTAGCGACCTCAGACTAAACTCTGATGCAAATAAAGTCTCTATCCTTATCCTGTTAGATCTCAGTGCAGCATTTGATACAATTGATCACGACATCCTAATCAATAGACTGGAAAAGCTTATTGGGTTCACGGATAGTGTATTGAACTGGCTGAAATCATATATCACAGGAAGGAAGTTTTATGTTAGTTTAGGTGACCATAGGTCCAAGAAACATCAGAACTGCTACGGGGTTGCTCAAGGAAGCTGCTTAGGTCCATTACTTTTTTCTCTTTATATGTTACCACTCGGCGACATAATCAGAAAACATAACATAGATTTCCATAGCTATGCGGATGACACACAACTATATATATCCACTGAACCCAACGATGCAACGGCCATCAATTCCATTACAAACTGCCTGTTGGCAATAAACAAATGGATGAATGATAACTTTCTTAAATTAAATGAAGACAAAACCGAAGTCCTACTATGTGGCCCCAAATCCAAAAGAGAGATGCTTATTAAGAATCTTGGAGGCTTAACCCCCTGTCTTAAACCAGAGGTGACGAGTCTCTGCGTAATCCTGGACTCAGATTTGAATTTCAACTCTCACATTAATAAAGTGACCAAAACAGCTTTCTTTCACCTGAGGAATATAGCAAAGGTACGACCATTCATAAACCAAAATGATGCAGAGAAGTTAATTCATGCTTTTATATCCAGCCGGCTGGACTACTGTAACGCACTTTTCACTGGTCTTCCCAAGAAAACCACTGAAAGACTACAGCTCATTCAAAATTCTGCAGCTAGATTATTAACCAAAACTAAAAGGAGAAAACACATTAGTCCTGTCCTAGCTACTTTACACTGGCTCCCTGTTACCTTCAGAATTGACTTTAAGGTCCTTTTTCTCACATACAAAGCTCTACACGGACAAGGACCTAGCTACATTGCTAACTCCTTTATAAACTACACACCAGCTAGAACACTGCGATCATCAAATGCAGGCCTATTAGAGGTCACCAGAAGCAGTCATAAGAAGATTGGTGATTCGGCCTTTGTCAATTACGCCCCAAAACTATGGAACAAATTACCCATAAATATTAGGGAAGCTAACACTCTAGACATTTTTAAAAGACAGCTTAAAACCTACCTTTTTACCGAAGCATTTAAGTAATTTTATCTCAAAAGGGTCTTCCTACTTTTTAAAGTTGTTTTCTCTCTTGAACAGAGATCTTATTGGGATTTTTATTATTGTTTGAATTATTTATCACTTGTATTATTGTTTTTATTGATTTTATGTAAAGCACCTTGAGCTACAATTCTTGTATGAAATGTGCTATATAAATAAAGTCTTACTTACTTACTTACTTACTATCAATGTTTCAGGATTTTGAGAACATTTTCTAAAATGCATTACCATCAAGATCCACAAGGGCCTTCACTTCAAGCCAAGGAATGAGTGGGGGCTTGGTCAGCCCACAATTGCCTGAAATGTTGTGTATGCGTCTCGCCAAGCCCGCGCGTGTGTCAAGGGAAAGGCTGAGTGTGTGAGAATGTGGAGCACGCGCGCGCTGAAGAGCAGGGGAGACATTTCATTGAAAATGTTGTTAGCAATTAGCCAAGCATTCATGTTTCAAATATTCACATAAAATCGACTTTTCATGTTACAGTCAACTTTTCCTCAGATTTGTGTACTAAACATTCTCAAGAGTCTTCATATGAACTTGTGATTGAATCAAAGTATCAGTTTTTGACCGGCGGATGTGTAAAGCATTATTTTAGCGTTAGCGATAAATTCGATTTGCTTTATATCAATCATTTTTTGAGATATGAAGTTGCCTTTGCACATGGTATCATGTTGTAGTGTCGTCCACCGATATACCAAGTTTAGTGTTGATATCTCAAAGATTTGCTGAGATTTGACCCAAGTTCCTGTTTGGTTACTTTTTTGCTGATTTTGATTGGCTGTGCCGGACAAACGGTTTATAAAATCAAAACGCCATGGGATAAATTTTGTGAGGCTTGGTCTGAAGATCATCTCTGGTCATTTTGAAGAAGATATGACAAAAATTGTAGGAGGAGTAGGCTTTCAAAGGTTTTTGATACAACCGGAAATAGCGGAAAATCTATATAACCGGAAATTGACGTCATAGGGTGCGTTGAACTCGTCTTGATCCAGGGAATCCAATGGTACCTCATTTTTGAAAATCAGTCATACGGTTCAAAAGTTGCGTGTGTAAACACAAGTCCAACTTTGACCCATTGGTGGCGCTAGAGTGGTCTGATGGGATACATGAAACTTGGTGTAGGTATAGAAGGAACTGTCCTTAATGAGTGTGCCAAATTTAACAAAAAGTTATCCAAGGGTTCTAGGGGCTGCCATTGACTCCCATGGAACTAGAATAATAATAATAAAACTAACAAATATAACTGCAAGCAGCAATGGCGGATTCCTCCAAACATTGCAAACCATTGAAAAATTTATATTCTTTACAAATTGTCACTGTAAAAATCCATGCTGCAGACTTACCGATGGGACACCAAATCTGAAATGCAATACCATCAAGATCCACAAGAGCTTTTATTCCGAGCCAAGGAGTGAAGGGAGGGGGCTTGGTGAGCCTACCCATTCCAGAAAGCCTTGTATCTTTGTGCATCAGGGCGTGGCCAGTAGCGTCACCTATGGGTGATGTTGGGCCATTTGTGGTGTGGTAGTTACTGTTAACCTATACTATCAATGTCTCAGGATTTTTTGAACTTTTTACCATTGCATACAAAATCGGAAATGCAATACCATCAAGATCCACATGGGCCTTTGCTAAAGACCAAGAAATGAGTGGGGGCTTGGTCAGCCCACAATTGTCTGAAATGTTGTGTATGCGTCTCGCCAAGCTTGCGCGTGTCAAGGGAAAGGCTGAGTGTGTGAGAATGTGGAGCGCGCGCGCTGAGGGTCAGGGGAGACATTTCATTGGAAATTTCCTTAACAATTAGCAGAGCATGCATTTTTCAAATATTCACCAAAAATCAACTTTTCATCTTAGAGTCAACTTTTTCTGAGATTTGTGTACTAAACATTCTCAAGAGTCTTTATGAACATGTGATTGAATCAGAGGTTTTTGACTGGCGGGTGTGTAAAGCATTATTTTAGCGTTAGATAGAAATAAATTAGATTTCCTTTATTTCAATCATTTTTTAAGATATTAATTTGCCTTCTCACATGGGAACATGATGTAATGTCTTTGAAATTCAAAAATCTGTTGAAGAATTCAGTGAGGGTTGCTCTGACGATGATACCTGCCAATTCTGGGGACGATTGGACAAAAATTGTAGGAGAAGTAAAGAAAAAACGTGTTTCCTAAATCTTTATTGTACAAAAAAATCCAATATGGCGGCCATTATAGGTTATTGAGGCTTTTTTGTTCCTCATGAGAAATAAGGCATATCTAATGAATTTCAGAATTTTGGGACAAATGGGATGCGAATGGCATCACTTTGTAAATGGAAAATTGGGGCTTGGCCGTAGCGCCACCTATGGATAATGGTGCGTCATTTGTGGTGTGGTAGTTACTCCTGGCCTATACTATCAATGTTTCAGGATTTTGAGAACTTTTTTCTAAAATGCATTACCATCAAGATCCACAAGGGCCTTCACTTCAAGCCAAGGAGTGAAGGGAGGGGGCTTGGTGAGCCTACCCATTCCAGAAAGCCTTGTATCTTTGTGTATCAGGTCGTGGCCTGTAGCGTCACTTATGGGTGATATTGGGCCATTTGTGGTGTGGTAGTTACTCTTGGCCTATACTATCAATGTTTCAGGATTTTGAGAACTTTTTACCATTGCATACAAAATCGGAAATGCAATACCATCAAGATCCACATGGGCCTTTGCTAAAGACCAAGCAATGAGTGGGGCTTGGTCAGCCCACAATTGCCTGAAATGTTGTGTATGCGTCTCGTCAAGCTTGCGCGTGTGTCAGGGAAAGGCTGAGTGTGTGAGAATGTGGAGCGCGCGCGCTGAGGAGCAGGGGAGACATTTCATTGGAAATTTCCTTAACAATTAGCCAAGCAAGCATTTTTCAAATATTCACCTAAATTCAACTTTTCATCTTACAGTCAACTTTTTCTGAGATTTGTGTACTAAACATTCTCAAGAGTCTTCATGAACTTGTGATTGAATCAGAGTTTTTTGACTGCCGTATGTGTAAAGCATTATTTTAGCGTTAGAAATAAATTAGATTTCCTTTATTTCAATCATTTTTTAAGATATTAATTTGCCTTCTCACATGGGAACATGACGTAGTGTCTTTCACGTGACACACCAAGTTTGGTGTTGATATTTCAAAGATTTGCTGAGATTTGATCCAACTTCCTGTTTGGTTGCTCTGTTGACGATTTTGATTGGCTGTACCGGACAAACGGTTTTGAAATTCAAAAATCTGTTGAAGATTTCAGTGAGGGTTAATCTGACGATGATACCTGGCAATTCTGGGGAAGATTGGACAAAAATTGTAATAGAAGTAGCGAAAAAACGTGTTTCCTAAATCTTTATTGTACAAAAAAATCCAATATGGCGGCCGTTATAGGTTATTGAGGCTTTTTTGTTCCTCGTGAGAAATAAGGCATATCTAATTGAATTTCAGAATTTTGGGACAAATGGGATGAGAATGGCATCACTTTGTAAATAGACAATTGGGGCTTGGCCGTAGCGCCACCTATGGATAATGGTGCGTCATTTGTGGTGTGGTAGTTACTCCTGGCCAATACTATCAATGTTTCAGGATTTTGAGAACTTTTTCTAAAATGCATTACCATCAAGATCCACAAGGGCCTTCACTTCAAGCCAAGGAATGAGTGGGGGCTTTGTCAGCCCACAATTGCCTGAAATGTTGTGTATGCGTCTCGCCAAGCCCGCGTGTGTGTCAAGGGAAAGGCTGAGTGTGTGAGAATGTGGAGCACGCGCGCGCTGAAGAGCAGGGGAGACATTTCATTGAAAATTTCGTTAGCAATTAGCCAAGCATGCATTTTTCAAATATTCACCACAAATCGACTTTTCATGTTACAGTCAACTTTTCCTCAGATTTGTGTACTAAACATTCTCAAGAGTCTTCATATGAACTTGTGATTGAATCAAAGTATCAGTTTTTGACCGGCGGATGTGTAAAGCATTATTTTTGCGTTAGCGATAAATTCAATTTGCTTTAAATCAACCATTTCTGGAGATATGAAATAGCCTTTGCACATGGTAACATGTTGTAGTGTCTTCCTTGTGACATACCAAGTTACGTGTTGATATCTCAAAGATTTGCTGAGATTTGACCCAAGTTCCTGTTTGGTTACTTTTTTGCTGATTTTGATTGGCTGTGCCGGACAAACGGTTTAGAAAATCAAAACGCCATGGGATAACTTTTGTGAGGCTTGGTCTGAAGATCATCTCTGGTCATTTTGAAGAAGATATGACAAAAATTGTAGGAGGAGTAGGCTTTCAAAGGTTTTTGATACAACCGGAAATAGCGGAAAATCTATATAACCGGAAATTGACGTCATATGGTGCGTTGAACTCGTCTTGATCCAGGGAATCCAATGGTACCTCATTTTTGAAAATCAGTCATACGGTTCAAAAGTTGCGTGTGTAAACACAAGTCCAACTTTGACCCATTGGTGGCGCTAGAGTGGTCTGATGGGATACATGAAACTTGGTGTAGGTATAGAAGGAACTGTCCTTAATGAGTGTGCCAAATTTGTCAAAAAGTTATCCAAGGGGTCTAGGGGCTGCCATTGACTCCCATGGAACTAGAATAATAATAATAATAAATATAACTGCAAGCAGCAATGGCGGATTCCTCCAAACATTGCAAACCACTGAAAAATTTATATTCTTCACAAATTGTCACTGTAAAAATCCATGCTGCAGACTTACCAATGGGATACCAAATCTGAAATGCAATACCATCAAGATCCACAAGGGCTTTTATTTCAAGCCAAGGAGTGAAGGGAGGGGGCTTGGTGAGCCTACCCATTCCAGAAAGCCTTGTATCTTTGTGTACCAGGGCGTGGCCTGTAGCGTCACTTATGGGTGATATTGGGCCATTTGTGGTGTGGTAGTTACTCTTGGCCTATACTATCAATGTTTCAGGATTTTGAGAACTTTTTACCATTGCATACAAAATCGGAAATGCAATACCATCAAGATCCACATGGTCCTTTGCTAAAGACCAAGCAATGAGTGGGGCTTGGTCAGCCCACAATTGCCTGAAATGTTGTGTATGCGTCTCGCCAAGCTTGTGCGTGTGTCAAGGGAAAGGCTGAGTGTGTGAGAATGTGGAGCGCGCGTGCTGAGGAGCAGGGGAGACATTTCATTGGAAATTTCCTTAACAATTAGCCAAGCATGCATTTTTCAAATATTCACCTAAATTCAACTTTTCATCTTACAGTCAACTTTTTCTGAGATTTGTGTACTAAACATTCTCAAAAGTCTTCATGAACTTGTGATTGAATCAGAGTTTTTTGACTGGCGGATGTGTAAAGCATTATTTTAGCGTTAG
Organism: Osmerus mordax; assembly: GCF_038355195.1. Classification (NCBI taxonomy): domain Eukaryota; kingdom Metazoa; phylum Chordata; class Actinopteri; order Osmeriformes; family Osmeridae; genus Osmerus; species Osmerus mordax. The sequence continues at coordinate 10,971,127 of NC_090052.1, forward strand.
AAATAAATTTGATTTCCTTCATTTCAATCATTTTTGAAGATATTAATTTGCCTTCCTACATGGGAACATGACGTAGTGTCTTTCACGTGACACACCAAGTTTGGTGTTGATATTTCAAAGATTTGCTGAGATTTGATCCAACTTCCTGTTTGGTTGCTTTGTTGACGATTTTGATTGGCTGTACCGGACAAACGGTTTTGAAATTCAAAAATCTGTTAAAGAATTCAGTGAGGGTTGCTCTGACGATGATACCTGCCAATTCTGGGGAAGATTGGACAAGAATTGTAGGAGAAGTAGCAAAAAAACGTGTTTCCTAAATCTTTATTGTACAAAAACATCCAATATGGCGGCCGTTATAGGTTATTGAGGCTTTTTTGTTCCTCATGAGAAATAAGGCATATCTAATGAATTTCAGAATTTTGGGACAAATGGGATGCGAATGGCATCACTTTGTAAATGGAAAATTGGGGCTTGGCCGTAGCGCCACCTATGGATAATGGTGCGTCATTTGTGGTGTGGTAGTTACTCCTGGCCTATACTATCAATGTTTCAGGATTTTGAGAACTTTTTCTAAAATGCATTACCATCAAGATCCACAAGGGCCTTCACTTCAAGCCAAGGAATGAGTGGGGGCTTGGTCAGCCCACAATTGCCTGAAATGTTGTGTATGCGTCTCGCCAAGCCCGCGCGTGTGTCAAGGGAAAGGCTGAGTGTGTGAGAATGTGGAGCACGCGCGCGCTGAAGAGCAGGGGAGACATTTCATTGAAAATTTCGTTAGCAATTAGCCAAGCATGCATGTTTCAAATATTCACATAAAATCGACTTTTCATGTTACAGTCAACTTTTCCTCAGATTTGTGTACTAAACATTCTCAAGAGTCTTCATATGAACTTGTGATTGAATCAAAGTATCAGTTTTTGACCGGCGGATGTGTAAAGCATTATTTTAGCGTTAGCGATAAATTCGATTTGCTTTATATCAATCATCTTTTGAGATATGAAGTTGCCTTTGCACATGGTAACATGTTGTAGTGTCGTCCACCGATATACCAAGTTTAGTGTTGATATCTCAAAGATTTGCTGAGATTTGACCCAAGTTCCTGTTTGGTTACTTTTTTGCTGATTTTGATTGGTTGTGCCGGACAAACGGTTTAGAAAATCAAAACGCCATGGGATAACTTTTGTGAGGCTTGGTCTGAAGATCATCTATGGTCATTTTGAAGAAGATATGACAATAATTGTAGGAGGAGTAGGCTTTCAAAGGTTTTTGATACAACCGGAAATAGCGGAAAATCTATACAACCGGAAATTGACGTCATAGGGTGCGTTGAACTCGTCTTCATCCAGGGAATCCAATGGTACCTCATTTTTGTAAATCAGTCATACGGTTCAAAAGTTGCGTGTGTAAACACAAGTCCAACTTTGACCCATTGGTGGCGCTAGAGTGGTCTGATGGGATACATGAAACTTGGTGTAGGTATAGAAGGAACTGTCCTTAATGAGTGTGCCAAATTTAACAAAAAGTTATCCAAGGGTTCTAGGGGCTGCCATTGACTCCCATGGAACTAGAATAATAATAATAATAATAATAATAATAATAATAATAATAAAACTAACAATAACAATAGGTTTCCTCCTTACGGAGGAATCCTAAATATAACTGCAAGCAGCAATGGCGGATTCCTCCAAACATTGCAAACCACTGAAAAATTTATATTCTTCACAAATTGTCACTGTAAAAATCCATGCTGCAGACTTACCAATGGGATACCAAATCTGAAATGCAATACCATCAAGATCCACAAGGGCTTTTATTTCAAGCCAAGGAGTGAAGGGAGGGGGCTTGGTGAGCCTACCCATTCCAGAAAGCCTTGTATCTTTGTGTACCAGGGCGTGGCCTGTAGCGTCACTTATGGGTGATATTGGGCCATTTGTGGTGTGGTAGTTACTCTTGGCCTATACTATCAATGTTTCAGGATTTTGAGAACTTTTTACCATTGCATACAAAATCGGAAATGCAATACCATCAAGATCCACATGGTCCTTTGCTAAAGACCAAGCAATGAGTGGGGCTTGGTCAGCCCACAATTGCCTGAAATGTTGTGTATGCGTCTCGCCAAGCTTGTGCGTGTGTCAAGGGAAAGGCTGAGTGTGTGAGAATGTGGAGCGCGCGTGCTGAGGAGCAGGGGAGACATTTCATTGGAAATTTCCTTAACAATTAGCCAAGCATGCATTTTTCAAATATTCACCTAAATTCAACTTTTCATCTTACAGTCAACTTTTTCTGAGATTTGTGTACTAAACATTCTCAAAAGTCTTCATGAACTTGTGATTGAATCAGAGTTTTTTGACTGGCGGATGTGTAAAGCATTATTTTAGCGTTAGAAATAAATTTGATTTCCTTCATTTCAATCATTTTTGAAGATATTAATTTGCCTTCCTACATGGGAACATGACGTAGTGTCTTTCACGTGACACACCAAGTTTGGTGTTGATATTTCAAAGATTTGCTGAGATTTGATCCAACTTCCTGTTTGGTTGCTTTGTTGACGATTTTGATTGGCTGTACCGGACAAACGGTTTTGAAATTCAAAAATCTGTTAAAGAATTCAGTGAGGGTTGCTCTGACGATGATACCTGCCAATTCTGGGGAAGATTGGACAAGAATTGTAGGAGAAGTAGCAAAAAAACGTGTTTCCTAAATCTTTATTGTACAAAAACATCCAATATGGCGGCCGTTATAGGTTATTGAGGCTTTTTTGTTCCTCATGAGAAATAAGGCATATCTAATGAATTTCAGAATTTTGGGACAAATGGGATGCGAATGGCATCACTTTGTAAATGGAAAATTGGGGCTTGGCCGTAGCGCCACCTATGGATAATGGTGCGTCATTTGTGGTGTGGTAGTTACTCCTGGCCTATACTATCAATGTTTCAGGATTTTGAGAACTTTTTCTAAAATGCATTACCATCAAGATCCACAAGGGCCTTCACTTCAAGCCAAGGAATGAGTGGGGGCTTGGTCAGCCCACAATTGCCTGAAATGTTGTGTATGCGTCTCGCCAAGCCCGCGCGTGTGTCAAGGGAAAGGCTGAGTGTGTGAGAATGTGGAGCACGCGCGCGCTGAAGAGCAGGGGAGACATTTCATTGAAAATTTCGTTAGCAATTAGCCAAGCATGCATGTTTCAAATATTCACATAAAATCGACTTTTCATGTTACAGTCAACTTTTCCTCAGATTTGTGTACTAAACATTCTCAAGAGTCTTCATATGAACTTGTGATTGAATCAAAGTATCAGTTTTTGACCGGCGGATGTGTAAAGCATTATTTTAGCGTTAGCGATAAATTCGATTTGCTTTATATCAATCATCTTTTGAGATATGAAGTTGCCTTTGCACATGGTAACATGTTGTAGTGTCGTCCACCGATATACCAAGTTTAGTGTTGATATCTCAAAGATTTGCTGAGATTTGACCCAAGTTCCTGTTTGGTTACTTTTTTGCTGATTTTGATTGGTTGTGCCGGACAAACGGTTTAGAAAATCAAAACGCCATGGGATAACTTTTGTGAGGCTTGGTCTGAAGATCATCTATGGTCATTTTGAAGAAGATATGACAATAATTGTAGGAGGAGTAGGCTTTCAAAGGTTTTTGATACAACCGGAAATAGCGGAAAATCTATACAACCGGAAATTGACGTCATAGGGTGCGTTGAACTCGTCTTCATCCAGGGAATCCAATGGTACCTCATTTTTGTAAATCAGTCATACGGTTCAAAAGTTGCGTGTGTAAACACAAGTCCAACTTTGACCCATTGGTGGCGCTAGAGTGGTCTGATGGGATACATGAAACTTGGTGTAGGTATAGAAGGAACTGTCCTTAATGAGTGTGCCAAATTTAACAAAAAGTTATCCAAGGGTTCTAGGGGCTGCCATTGACTCCCATGGAACTAGAATAATAATAATAATAATAATAATAATAAAACTAACAATAACAATAGGTTTCCTCCTTACGGAGGAATCCTAATAATAATAATAAAACTAACAATAACAATAGGTTTCCTCCTTACGGAGGAATCCTAATAACAATAGGTTTCCTCCTTACGGAGGAATCCTAAATATAGCTGCAAGCAGCAATGGCGGATTCCTCCAAAACATTGCGAACCACTGAAAAATGTATATTCTTCACAAATTGTCACTGTATAGAAACATCCATGCTGTAGACTTACCAATGGGATACCAAATCTGAACTGCAATACCATAAAGATCCACAAGGGCTTTTATTTCAAGCCAAGGAGTGAAGGGAGGGGGCTTGGTGAGACTACCCATTCCAGAAAGCCTTGTATCTTTGTGTATCAGGGCGTGTTCTGTAGCGTCACTTATGGGTGATATTGGGCCATTTGTGGTGTGGTAGTTACTCTTGGCCTATACTATCAATGTTTCAGGATTTTGAGAACTTTTTATCATTGCATACAAAATCGGAAATGCCATACCACCAAGATCCACATGGGCCTTCGCTAAAGACCAAGCAATGAGTGGGGGCTTGGTCAGCCCACAATTGCCTGAAATGTTGTGTATGCGTCTCGCCAAGCTTGCGCGTGTGTCAAGGGAAAGGCTGAGTGTGTGAGAATGTGGAGCGCGCGCGCTCAGGGTCAGGGGAGACATTTCATTGGAAATGTCCTTAACAATTAGCCAAACATGCATTTTTCAAATATTCACCAAAATTAAACTTTTCATGTTACAGTCAACTTTTTCTGAGATTTGTGTACTAAACATTCTCAAGAGTCTTTATGAACATGTGATTGAATCAGAGTTTTTTGACTGGCGGATGTGTAAAGCATTATTTTAGCGTTAGATAGAAATAAATTAGATTTCCTTTATTTCAATCATTTTTTAAGATATTAATTTGCCTTCTCACATGGGAACATGATGTAGTGTCTTTCACGTGACACACCAAGTTTGGTGGTGATATTTCAAAGATTTGCTGAGATTTGATCCAACTTCCTGTTTTGTTGCTTTGTTGATAATTTTGATTGGCTGTACCGGACAAACGGTTTTGAAATTCAAAAATCTGTTGAAGAATTCAGTGAGGGTTGCTCTGACGATGATACCTGCCAATTCTGGGGAAGATTGGACAAAAATTGTAGGAAAAGTAGCAAAAAGACCTGTTTCCTAAATCTTTATTGTACAAAAAAATCCAATATGGCGGCCGTTATAGGTTATTGAGGCTTTTTTGTTCCTCATGAGAAATAAGGCATATCTAATGAATTTCAGAATTTTGGGACAAATGGGATGCGAATGGCCTCACTTTGTAAATGGACAATTGGGGCTTGGCCGTTGCGACACCTATGGATAATGGTGCGTCATTTGTGCTGTGGTAGTTACTCCTGGCTTATGCTATCAATGTTTCAGGATTTTGAGAACTTTTTCTAAAATGCATTACCATCAAGATCCACAAGGGCCTTCACTTCAAGCCAAGGAATGAGTGGGGGCTTGGTCAGCCCACAATTGCCTGAAATGTTGTGTATGCGTCTCGCCAAGCCCGCGCGTGTGTCAAGGGAAAGGCTGAGTGTGTGAGAATGTGGAGCACGCGCGCGCTGAAGAGCAGGGGAGACATTTCATTGAAAATTTCGTTAGCAATTAGCCAAGCATGCATGTTTCAAATATTCACATAAAATCGAATTTTCATGTTACAGTCAACTTTTCCTCAGATTTGTGTACTAAACATGAACTTGTGATTGAATCAAAGTATCAGTTTTTGACCGGCGGATGTGTAAAGCATTATTTTAGCGTTAGATACAAATAAATTAGATTTCCTTTATTTCAATAATTTTTTAAGATATTACTTTGCCTTTTCACATGGGAACATGATGTAGTGTCTTACACGTGACACACCAAGTTTGGTGGTGATATTTCAAAGATTTGCTGAGATTTGATCCAACTTCCTGTATGGTTGCTTTGTTGACGATTTTGATTGGCTGTACCGGACAAACGGTTTTGAAATTCAAAAATCTGTTGAACAGTTCAGTGAGGGTGGCTCTGACGATGATACCTGCCAATTCTGGGGAAGATTGGACAAAAATTGTAGGAGAAGTAAAGAAAAAACGTGTTTCCTAAATCTTTATTGTACAAAAAAATCCAATATGGCGGCCGTTATAGGTTATTGAGGCTTTTTTGTTCCTCATGAGAAATAAGGCATATCTAACGAATTTTGGGACAAATGGGATGCGAATGGCATCACTTTGTAAATGGACAATTGGGGCTTGGCCGTTGCGCCACCTATGGATAATGGTGCTTCATTTGTGGTGTGGTAGTTACTCCTGGCCTATACTATCAATGTTTCAGGATTTTGAGAACTTTTTCTAAAATGCATTACCATCAAGATCCACAAGGGCCTTCACTTCAAGCCAAGGAATGAGTGGGGGCTTGGTCAGCCCACAATTGCCTGAAATGTTGTGTATGCGTCTCGACAAGCCCGCGCGTGTGTCAAGGGAAAGGCTGAGTGTGTGAGAATGTGGAGCACGCGCGCGCTGAAGAGCAGGGGAGACATTGCATTGAAAATTTCGTTAGCAATTAGCCAAGCATGCATGTTTCAAATATTCACATAAAATCGACTTTTCATGTTACAGCCAACTTTTCCTCAGATTTGTGTACTAAACATTCTCAAGAGTCTTCATATGAACTTGTGATTGAATCAAAGTATCAGTTTTTGACCGGCGGATGTGTAAAGCATTATTTTAGCGTTAGCGATAAATTCGATTTGCTTTATATCAATCATTTTTTGAGATATGAAGTTGCCTTTGCACATGGTAACATGTTGTAGTGTCGTCCACCGATATACCAAATCGATATCTCAAAGATTTGCTGAGATTTGACCCAAGTTCCTGTTTGGTTACTTTTTTGCTGATTTTGATTGGCTGTGCCGGACAAACGGTTTAGAAAATCAAAACGCCATGGGATAACTTTTGTGAGGCTTGGTCTGAAGATCATCTCTGGTCATTTTGAAGAAGATATGACAAAAATTGTAGGAGGAGTAGGCTTTCAAAGGTTTTTGATAAAACCGGAAATAGCGGAAAATCTATATAACCGGAAATTGACGTCAAAGGGTGCGTTGAACTCGTCTTGATCCAGGGAATCCAATGGTACCTCATTTTTGAAAATCGGTCATACGGTTCAAAAGTTTTGTGTGTAAACACAAGTCCAACTTTGACCCATTGGTGGCGCTAGAGTGGTCTGATGGGATACATGAAACTTGGTGTAGGTATAGAAGGAACTGTCCTTAATGAGTGTGCCAAATTTAACAAAAAGTTATCCAAGGGTTCTAGGGGCTGCCATTGACTCCCATGGAACTAGAATAATAATAATAAATATAACTGCAAGTAGCAATGGCGGATTCCTCCAAACATTGCAAACCACTGAAAAATGTATATTCTTTACAAATTGTCACTGTAAAATTCCATGCTGCAGACTTACCAATGGGATAGCAAATCTGAAATGCAATACCATCAAGATCCACAAGGGCTTTTATTTCAAGCCAAGGATTGAAGGGAGGGGGCTTGGTGAGCCTACCCATTCCAGAAAGCCTTGTATCTTTTGTGTATCAGGGCGTGGCCTGTAGCGTCACTTATGGGTGATATTGGGCCATTTGTGGTGTGGTAGTTACTCTTGGCCTATACTATCAATGTTTCAGGATTTTGAGAACTTTTTACCATTGCATACAAAATCGGAAATGCAATACCACCAAGATCCACACGGGCCTTTGCTAAAGACCAAGCAATGAGTGGGGGCTTGGTCAACCCACAATTGCCTGAAATGTTGTGTATGCGTCTCGCCAAGCTTGCGCGTGTGTCAAGGGAAAAGCTGAGTGTGTGAGAATGTGGAGCGCGCGCGCTTAGGAGCAGGGGAGACATTACATTTACATTTATTCATTTAGCAGACGCTTTTATCCAAAGCGACTTCCAAGAGAGAGCTTTACAAAGTGCATAGGTCACTGATCATAACAACAAGATAGCCAAAAAACATCGCGAGTAGCCAAAACATGAAGCACACATTGTGAACAACCAAAGTAAGTGCCAAAGGGAAGAACCATAAGAGCATGTAGTTAAACAAGTTACAATTAAACAACATGAACCGCTATAAGTGCAAGTGTACCTGTGGAAAATAGCAAGCAACAGTAATAAAAACAATATATCACAGCGAGAATTTTTTTTTAAAACAGTTACCACTAACCACAAGAGCAACAAGTCTCTAAGCAAGAGTCATTGTGATCCTTGAGGAACCTAACATCGGGTCAAGCGAACAATTCCTAAGTACCGTTGTACTCCCGGAACAAGTGCGTCTTGAGCCTTTTCTTGAAGGTGGAGAGACAGTCAGTATCTCTGATGGAGGTGGGGAGTTCATTCCACCACTGGGGGGCCAGACAGGAGAAGAGAATATCTAATGAATTTCAGAATTTTGGGACAAATGGAATAGATTTTGAAAACTTTTTCTAAAATGCATTACCATCAAGATCCAAAAGGGCCTTCACTTCAAGCCAAGGAATGAGTGGGGGCTTGGTCAGCCCACAATTGCCTGAAATGTTGTGTATGCGTCTCGCCAAGCCCGCGCGTGTGTCAAGGGAAAGGCTGAGTGTGTGAGAATGTGTAGCGCGCGAACTGAGGAGCATGGGAGACGTTTCATTGGAAATTTCCTTAACAATTAGCCAAGCATGCATTTTTCAAATATTCACCAAAATTCAACTTTTCATCTTACAGTCAACTTTGTGTAAAGCATTATTTTAGCGTTAGAAATAAATTAGATTTACTTTATTTCAATCATTTTTTAAGATATTAATTTGCCTTCTCACATGGGAACATGATGTAGTGTCTTTCACGTGACACACCAAGTTTGGTTGTGATATTTCAAAGATTTGCTGAGATTTGATCCAACTTCCTGTTTGGTTGCTTTGTTGACGATTTTGATTGGCTGTACCGGACAAACGGTTTTGAAATTCAAAAATCTGTTGAAGAATTCAGTGAGGGTTGCTCTGACGATGATACCTGCCAATTCTGGGGAAGATTGGACAAAAATTGTAGGAGAAGTAGCAACAAAATGTGTTTCCTAAATCTTTATTGTACAAAAAAATCCAATATGGCGGCCGTTATAGGTTATTGAGGCTTTTTTGTTCCTCATGAGAAATAAGGCATATCTAATGAATTTCAGAATTTTGGGACAAATGGGATGCAAATGGCATCACTTTGTAAATGGACAATTGGGGCCTGGCCGTAGCGCCACCTATGGATAATGGTGCGTCATTTGTGGTGTGGTAGTTACTCCTGGCCTATACTATCAATGTTTCAGGATTTTGAGAACTTTTTCTAAAATGCATTACCATCAAGATCCACAAGGGCCTTCACTTCAAGCCAAGGAATGAGTGGGGGCTTGGTCAGCCCACAATTGCCTGAAATGTTGTGTATGCATCTCGCCAAGCCCGCGCGTGTGTCAAGGGAAAGGCTGAGTGTGTGAGAATGTGGAGCGCGCGCGCTGAGGAGCAGAGGGAGACATTTCATTGAAAATTTCGTTAGAAATTAGCCAAGCATGCATGTTTCAAATATTCACATAAAATCGACTTTTCATGTTACAGTCAACTTTTACTCAGATTTGTGTACTAAACATTCTCAAGAGTCTTCATATGAACTTGTGATTGAATCAGAGTATCAGTTTTTTACTGGCGGATGTGTAAAGCATTATTTAAGCGTTAGCGATAAATTTGATTTGCTTTATATCAACCATTTTTGGAGATATGAAATAGCCTTTGCATATGGTAACATGTTGTAGTGTCGTCCACCGATATACCAAGTTTAGTGTTGATATCTCAAAGATTTGCTGAGATTTGACCCAAGTTCCTGTTTGGTTTATTTTATTGCTGATTTTGATTGGCTGTGCCGGACAAACGGTTTATAAAATCAAAACGCCATGGGATAACTTTTGTGAGGCTTGGTCTGAAGCTCATCTCGGGTCATTTTGAAGAAGATATGACAAAAATTGTAGGAGGAGTAGGCTTTCAAAGGTTTTTGATACAACCGGAAATAGCGGAAGATCTATATAACCGGAAATTGACGTCATAGGGTGCGTTGAACTCGTCTTGATCCAAGGAATCCAATGGTACCTCATTTTTGAAAATCAGTTATACGGTTCAAAAGTTGCGTGTGTAAACACAAGTCCAACTTTGACCCATTGGTGGCGCTAGAGTGGTCTGATGGGATACATGAAACTTGGTGTAGGTATAGAAGGAACTGTCCTTAATGAGTGTGCCAAATTTAACAAAAAGTTATCCAAGGGTTCTAGGGGCTGCCATTGACTCCCATGGAACTAGAATAATAATAATAAATATAACTGCAAGCAGCAATGGCGGATTCCTCCAAACATTGCAAACCACTGAAAAATTTATATTCTTCACAAATTGTCACTGTAAAAATCCATGCTGCAGACTTACCAATGGGATACCAAATCTGAAATGCAATACCATCAAGATCCACAAGGGCTTTTATTTCAAGCCAAGGAGTGAAGGGAGGGGGCTTGGTGAGCCTACCCATTCCAGAAAGCCTTGTATCTTTGTGTACCAGGGCGTGGCCTGTAGCGTCACTTATGGGTGATATTGGGCCATTTGTGGTGTGGTAGTTACTCTTGGCCTATACTATCAATGTTTCAGGATTTTGAGAACTTTTTACCATTGCATACAAAATCGGAAATGCAATACCATCAAGATCCACATGGTCCTTTGCTAAAGACCAAGCAATGAGTGGGGCTTGGTCAGCCCACAATTGCCTGAAATGTTGTGTATGCGTCTCGCCAAGCTTGTGCGTGTGTCAAGGGAAAGGCTGAGTGTGTGAGAATGTGGAGCGCGCGTGCTGAGGAGCAGGGGAGACATTTCATTGGAAATTTCCTTAACAATTAGCCAAGCATGCATTTTTCAAATATTCACCTAAATTCAACTTTTCATCTTACAGTCAACTTTTTCTGAGATTTGTGTACTAAACATTCTCAAAAGTCTTCATGAACTTGTGATTGAATCAGAGTTTTTTGACTGGCGGATGTGTAAAGCATTATTTTAGCGTTAGAAATAAATTTGATTTCCTTCATTTCAATCATTTTTGAAGATATTAATTTGCCTTCCTACATGGGAACATGACGTAGTGTCTTTCACGTGACACACCAAGTTTGGTGTTGATATTTCAAAGATTTGCTGAGATTTGATCCAACTTCCTGTTTGGTTGCTTTGTTGACGATTTTGATTGGCTGTACCGGACAAACGGTTTTGAAATTCAAAAATCTGTTAAAGAATTCAGTGAGGGTTGCTCTGACGATGATACCTGCCAATTCTGGGGAAGATTGGACAAGAATTGTAGGAGAAGTAGCAAAAAAACGTGTTTCCTAAATCTTTATTGTACAAAAACATCCAATATGGCGGCCGTTATAGGTTATTGAGGCTTTTTTGTTCCTCATGAGAAATAAGGCATATCTAATGAATTTCAGAATTTTGGGACAAATGGGATGCGAATGGCATCACTTTGTAAATGGAAAATTGGGGCTTGGCCGTAGCGCCACCTATGGATAATGGTGCGTCATTTGTGGTGTGGTAGTTACTCCTGGCCTATACTATCAATGTTTCAGGATTTTGAGAACTTTTTCTAAAATGCATTACCATCAAGATCCACAAGGGCCTTCACTTCAAGCCAAGGAATGAGTGGGGGCTTGGTCAGCCCACAATTGCCTGAAATGTTGTGTATGCGTCTCGCCAAGCCCGCGCGTGTGTCAAGGGAAAGGCTGAGTGTGTGAGAATGTGGAGCACGCGCGCGCTGAAGAGCAGGGGAGACATTTCATTGAAAATTTCGTTAGCAATTAGCCAAGCATGCATGTTTCAAATATTCACATAAAATCGACTTTTCATGTTACAGTCAACTTTTCCTCAGATTTGTGTACTAAACATTCTCAAGAGTCTTCATATGAACTTGTGATTGAATCAAAGTATCAGTTTTTGACCGGCGGATGTGTAAAGCATTATTTTAGCGTTAGCGATAAATTCGATTTGCTTTATAACAATCATCTTTTGAGATATGAAGTTGCCTTTGCACATGGTAACATGTTGTAGTGTCGTCCACCGATATACCAAGTTTAGTGTTGATATCTCAAAGATTTGCTGAGATTTGACCCAAGTTCCTGTTTGGTTACTTTTTTGCTGATTTTGATTGGTTGTGCCGGACAAACGGTTTAGAAAATCAAAACGCCATGGGATAACTTTTGTGAGGCTTGGTCTGAAGATCATCTATGGTCATTTTGAAGAAGATATGACAATAATTGTAGGAGGAGTAGGCTTTCAAAGGTTTTTGATACAACCGGAAATAGCGGAAAATCTATACAACCGAAAATTGACGTCATAGGGTGCGTTGAACTCGTCTTCATCCAGGGAATCCAATGGTACCTCATTTTTGTAAATCAGTCATACGGTTCAAAAGTTGCGTGTGTAAACACAAGTCCAACTTTGACCCATTGGTGGCGCTAGAGTGGTCTGATGGGATACATGAAACTTGGTGTAGGTATAGAAGGAACTGTCCTTAATGAGTGTGCCAAATTTAACAAAAAGTTATCCAAGGGTTCTAGGGGCTGCCATTGACTCCCATGGAACTAGAATAATAATAATAATAATAATAATAATAATAAAACTAACAATAACAATAGGTTTCCTCCTTACGGAGGAATCCTAATAATAAATATAACTGCAAGCAGCAATGGCGGATTCCTCCAAACATTGCAAACCACTGAAAAATGTATATTCTTTACAAATAGTCACTGTAAAATTCCATGCCGCAGACTTACCAATGGGATACCAAATATGAAATGCAATACCATCAAGATCCACAAGGGCTTTTATTTAAAGCCAAGGAGTGAAGGGAGGGGGCTTGGTTGAGCCTACCCATTCCAGAAAGCCTTGTATCTTTGTGTATCAGGGCGTGGCCTGTAGCGTCACTTATGGGTGATATTGGGCCATTTGTGGTGTGGTAGTTACTCTTGGCCTATACTATAAATGTTTCAGGATTTTGAGAACTTTTACCATTGCATACAAAATCGGAAATGCAATACCATCAAGATCCACATGGGCCTTTGCTAAAGACCAAGCAATGAGTGGGGGCTTGGTCAGCCCACAATTGCCTGAAATGTTGTGTATGCGTCTCGTCAAGCTTGCGCGTGTGTCAAGGGAAAGGCTGAGTGTGTGAGAATGTGTAGCGCGCGCGCTGAGGAGCAGAGGGAGACGTTTCATTGGAAATTTCCTTAACAATTAGCCAAGCATGCATTTTTCAAATATTCACCAAAATTCAACTTTTCATCTTACAGTCAACTTTTTCTGAGATTTGTGTACTAAACATTCTCAAGAGTTTTCATGAACTAAAGGCAAACAAATCAACAGTTATTGGCCAAAAAACATTTTTGGTTCCTGCGGCCACGCCGATCACATGACACGATCACATGACACCAAATTGATTGGACATCCTCAGAAGACGGTTCCGAGTCATCTTACCAAGTTTGGTGTTGATATTTCAAAGATTTGCTGAGATTTGATCCAACTTCCTGTTTGGTTGCTTTGTTGACGATTTTGATTGGCTGTACCGGACAAACGGTTTTGAAATTCAAAAATCTGTTAAAGAATTCAGTGAGGGTTGCTCTGACGATGATACCTGCCAATTCTGGGGAAGATTGGACAAGAATTGTAGGAGAAGTAGCAAAAAAACGTGTTTCCTAAATCTTTATTGTACAAAAACATCCAATATGGCGGCCGTTATAGGTTATTGAGGCTTTTTTGTTCCTCATGAGAAATAAGGCATATCTAATGAATTTCAGAATTTTGGGACAAATGGGATGCGAATGGCATCACTTTGTAAATGGAAAATTGGGGCTTGGCCGTAGCGCCACCTATGGATAATGGTGCGTCATTTGTGGTGTGGTAGTTACTCCTGGCCTATACTATCAATGTTTCAGGATTTTGAGAACTTTTTCTAAAATGCATTACCATCAAGATCCACAAGGGCCTTCACTTCAAGCCAAGGAATGAGTGGGGGCTTGGTCAGCCCACAATTGCCTGAAATGTTGTGTATGCGTCTCGCCAAGCCCGCGCGTGTGTCAAGGGAAAGGCTGAGTGTGTGAGAATGTGGAGCACGCGCGCGCTGAAGAGCAGGGGAGACATTTCATTGAAAATTTCGTTAGCAATTAGCCAAGCATGCATGTTTCAAATATTCACATAAAATCGACTTTTCATGTTACAGTCAACTTTTCCTCAGATTTGTGTACTAAACATTCTCAAGAGTCTTCATATGAACTTGTGATTGAATCAAAGTATCAGTTTTTGACCGGCGGATGTGTAAAGCATTATTTTAGCGTTAGCGATAAATTCGATTTGCTTTATATCAATCATCTTTTGAGATATGAAGTTGCCTTTGCACATGGTAACATGTTGTAGTGTCGTCCACCGATATACCAAGTTTAGTGTTGATATCTCAAAGATTTGCTGAGATTTGACCCAAGTTCCTGTTTGGTTACTTTTTTGCTGATTTTGATTGGTTGTGCCGGACAAACGGTTTAGAAAATCAAAACGCCATGGGATAACTTTTGTGAGGCTTGGTCTGAAGATCATCTATGGTCATTTTGAAGAAGATATGACAATAATTGTAGGAGGAGTAGGCTTTCAAAGGTTTTTGATACAACCGGAAATAGCGGAAAATCTATACAACCGAAAATTGACGTCATAGGGTGCGTTGAACTCGTCTTCATCCAGGGAATCCAATGGTACCTCATTTTTGTAAATCAGTCATACGGTTCAAAAGTTGCGTGTGTAAACACAAGTCCAACTTTGACCCATTGGTGGCGCTAGAGTGGTCTGATGGGATACATGAAACTTGGTGTAGGTATAGAAGGAACTGTCCTTAATGAGTGTGCCAAATTTAACAAAAAGTTATCCAAGGGTTCTAGGGGCTGCCATTGACTCCCATGGAACTAGAATAATAATAATAATAATAATAATAATAATAAAACTAACAATAACAATAGGTTTCCTCCTTACGGAGGAATCCTAATAATAAATATAACTGCAAGCAGCAATGGCGGATTCCTCCAAACATTGCAAACCACTGAAAAATGTATATTCTTTACAAATAGTCACTGTAAAATTCCATGCCGCAGACTTACCAATGGGATACCAAATATGAAATGCAATACCATCAAGATCCACAAGGGCTTTTATTTAAAGCCAAGGAGTGAAGGGAGGGGGCTTGGTTGAGCCTACCCATTCCAGAAAGCCTTGTATCTTTGTGTATCAGGGCGTGGCCTGTAGCGTCACTTATGGGTGATATTGGGCCATTTGTGGTGTGGTAGTTACTCTTGGCCTATACTATAAATGTTTCAGGATTTTGAGAACTTTTACCATTGCATACAAAATCGGAAATGCAATACCATCAAGATCCACATGGGCCTTTGCTAAAGACCAAGCAATGAGTGGGGGCTTGGTCAGCCCACAATTGCCTGAAATGTTGTGTATGCGTCTCGTCAAGCTTGCGCGTGTGTCAAGGGAAAGGCTGAGTGTGTGAGAATGTGTAGCGCGCGCGCTGAGGAGCAGAGGGAGACGTTTCATTGGAAATTTCCTTAACAATTAGCCAAGCATGCATTTTTCAAATATTCACCAAAATTCAACTTTTCATCTTACAGTCAACTTTTTCTGAGATTTGTGTACTAAACATTCTCAAGAGTTTTCATGAACTAAAGGCAAACAAATCAACAGTTATTGGCCAAAAAACATTTTTGGTTCCTGCGGCCACGCCGATCACATGACACGATCACATGACACCAAATTGATTGGACATCCTCAGAAGACGGTTCCGAGTCATCTTACCAAGTTTGGTGTTGATATTTCAAAGATTTGCTGAGATTTGATCCAACTTCCTGTTTGGTTGCTTTGTTGACGATTTTGATTGGCTGTACCGGACAAACGGTTTTGAAATTCAAAAATCTGTTAAAGAATTCAGTGAGGGTTGCTCTGACGATGATACCTGCCAATTCTGGGGAAGATTGGACAAGAATTGTAGGAGAAGTAGCAAAAAAACGTGTTTCCTAAATCTTTATTGTACAAAAACATCCAATATGGCGGCCGTTATAGGTTATTGAGGCTTTTTTGTTCCTCATGAGAAATAAGGCATATCTAATGAATTTCAGAATTTTGGGACAAATGGGATGCGAATGGCATCACTTTGTAAATGGAAAATTGGGGCTTGGCCGTAGCGCCACCTATGGATAATGGTGCGTCATTTGTGGTGTGGTAGTTACTCCTGGCCTATACTATCAATGTTTCAGGATTTTGAGAACTTTTTCTAAAATGCATTACCATCAAGATCCACAAGGGCCTTCACTTCAAGCCAAGGAATGAGTGGGGGCTTGGTCAGCCCACAATTGCCTGAAATGTTGTGTATGCGTCTCGCCAAGCCCGCGCGTGTGTCAAGGGAAAGGCTGAGTGTGTGAGAATGTGGAGCACGCGCGCGCTGAAGAGCAGGGGAGACATTTCATTGAAAATTTCGTTAGCAATTAGCCAAGCATGCATGTTTCAAATATTCACATAAAATCGACTTTTCATGTTACAGTCAACTTTTCCTCAGATTTGTGTACTAAACATTCTCAAGAGTCTTCATATGAACTTGTGATTGAATCAAAGTATCAGTTTTTGACCGGCGGATGTGTAAAGCATTATTTTAGCGTTAGCGATAAATTCGATTTGCTTTATATCAATCATCTTTTGAGATATGAAGTTGCCTTTGCACATGGTAACATGTTGTAGTGTCGTCCACCGATATACCAAGTTTAGTGTTGATATCTCAAAGATTTGCTGAGATTTGACCCAAGTTCCTGTTTGGTTACTTTTTTGCTGATTTTGATTGGTTGTGCCGGACAAACGGTTTAGAAAATCAAAACGCCATGGGATAACTTTTGTGAGGCTTGGTCTGAAGATCATCTATGGTCATTTTGAAGAAGATATGACAATAATTGTAGGAGGAGTAGGCTTTCAAAGGTTTTTGATACAACCGGAAATAGCGGAAAATCTATACAACCGGAAATTGACGTCATAGGGTGCGTTGAACTCGTCTTCATCCAGGGAATCCAATGGTACCTCATTTTTGTAAATCAGTCATACGGTTCAAAAGTTGCGTGTGTAAACACAAGTCCAACTTTGACCCATTGGTGGCGCTAGAGTGGTCTGATGGGATACATGAAACTTGGTGTAGGTATAGAAGGAACTGTCCTTAATGAGTGTGCCAAATTTAACAAAAAGTTATCCAAGGGTTCTAGGGGCTGCCATTGACTCCCATGGAACTAGAATAATAATAATAATAATAATAATAATAATAAAACTAACAATAACAATAGGTTTCCTCCTTACGGAGGAATCCTAATAATAAAACTAACAATAACAATAGGTTTCCTCCTTACGGAGGAATCCTAAATATAACTGCAAGCAGCAATGGCGGATTCCTCCAAACATTGCAAACCACTGAAAAATGTATATTCTTTACAAATAGTCACTGTAAAATTCCATGCCGCAGACTTACCAATGGGATACCAAATATGAAATGCAATACCATCAAGATCCACAAGGGCTTTTATTTCAAGCCAAGGAGTGAAGGGAGGGGGCTTGGTTGAGCCTACCCATTCCAGAAAGCCTTGTATCTTTGTGTATCAGGGTGTGGCCTGTAGCGTCACTTATGGGTGATATTGGGCCATTTGTGGTGTGGTAGTTACTCTTGGCCTATACTATCAATGTTTCAGGATTTTGAGAACTTTTTACCGTTGCATACAAAATCGGAAATGCAATACCATCAAGATCCACATGGGCCTTTGCTAAAGACCAAGCAATGAGTGGGGGCTTGGTCAGCCCACAATTGCCTGAAATGTTGTGTATGCGTCTCGTCAAGCTTGCGCGTGTGTCAAGGGAAAGGCTGAGTGTGTGAGAATGTGGAGCGCGCGCGCTGAGGAGCAGGGGAGACATTTCATTGGAAATTTCCTTAACAAGCCAAGCATGCATTTTTCAAATATTCACCAAATTTCAACTTTTCATGTTACAGTCAACTTTTTCTGAGATTTGTGTACTAAACATTCTCAAGAGTCTTTATGAACATGTGATTGAATCAGAGTTTTTTGACTGGTGGATGTGTAAAGCATTATTTTAGCGTTAGATAGAAATAAATTCGATTTCCTTTATTTCAATCATTTTTTAAGATATTAATTTGCCTTCTCACATGGGAACATGATGTAGTGTCTTTCACGTGACACACCAAGTTTGGTGGTGATATTTCAAAGATTTGCTGAGATTTGATCCAACTTCCTGTTTGGTTGCTTTGTTGACGATTTTGATTGGCTGTACCGGACAAACGGTTTTGAAATTCAAAAATCTGTTGAAGAATTCAGTGAGGGTTGCTCTGACGATGATACCTGCCAATTCTGGGGAAGATTGGACAAAAATTGTAGGAGAAGTAGCGAAAAAACGTGTTTCCTAAATCTTTATTGTACAAAAAAATCCAATATGGCGGCCGTTATAGGTTATTGAGGATTTTTTGTTCCTCATGAGAAATAAGGCATATCTAATGAATTTCAGAATTTTGGGACAAAATGGATGCGAATGGCATCACTTTGTAAATGGACAATTGGGGCTTGGCCGTAGCGCCACCTATGGATAATGGTGTGTCATTTGTGGTGTGGTAGTTACTCCTGGCCTATACTATCAATGTTTCAGGATTTTGAGAACTTTTTCTAAAATGCATTACCATCAAGATCCACAAGGGCCTTCACTTCAAGCCAAGGAATGAGTGGGGGCTTGGTCAGCCCACAATTGCCTGAAATGTTGTGTATGCGTCTCGCCAAGCCCGCGCGTGTGTCAAGGGAAAGGCTGAGTGTGTGAGAATGTGGAGCACGCGCGCGCTGAAGAGCAGGGGAGACATTTCATTGAAAATTTCGTTAGCAATTAGCCAAGCATGCATGTTTCAAATATTCACATAAAATCGACTTTTCATGTTACAGTCAACTTTTCCTCAGATTTGTGTACTAAACATTCTCAAGAGTCTTCATATGAACTTGTGATTGAATCAAAGTATCAGTTTTTGACCGGCGGATGTGTAAAGCATTATTTTAGCGTTAGCGATAAATTCGATTTGCTTTATATCAATCATTTTTTGAGATATGAAGTTGCCTTTGCACATGGTAACATGTTGTAGTGTCGTCCACCGATATACCAAGTTTAGTGTTGATATCTCAAAGATTTGCTGAGATTTGACCCAAGTTCCTGTTTGGTTACTTTTTTGCTGATTTTGATTGGTTTTGCCGGACAAACGGTTTAGAAAATCAAAACGCCATGGGATAACTTTTGTGAGGCTTGGTCTGAAGATCATCTATGGTCATTTTGAAGAAGATATGACAATAATTGTAGGAGGAGTAGGCTTTCAAAGGTTTTTGATACAACCGGAAATAGCGGAAAATCTATACAACCGGAAATTGACGTCATAGGGTGCGTTGAACTCGTCTTCATCCAGGGAATCCAATGGTACCTCATTTTTGTAAATCAGTCATACGGTTCAAAAGTTGCGTGTGTAAACACAAGTCCAACTTTGACCCATTGGTGGCGCTAGAGTGGTCTGATGGGATACATGAAACTTGGTGTAGGTATAGAAGGAACTGTCCTTAATGAGTGTGCCAAATTTAACAAAAAGTTATCCAAGGGTTCTAGGGGCTGCCATTGACTCCCATGGAACTAGAATAATAATAATAATAATAATAATAATAAAACTAACAATAACAATAGGTTTCCTCCTTACGGAGGAATCCTAATAAATATAACTGCAAGCAGCAATGGCGGATTCCTCCAAACATTGCAAACCACTGAAAAATGTATATTCTTTACAAATAGTCACTGTAAAATTCCATGCCGCAGACTTACCAATGGGATACCAAATCTGAAATGCAATACCATCAAGATCCACAAGGGCTTTTATTTCAAGCCAAGGAGTGAAGGGAGGGGGCTTGGTTGAGCCTACCCATTCCAGAAAGCCTTGTATCTTTGTGTATCAGGGTGTGGCCTGTAGCGTCACTTATGGGTGATATTGGGCCATTTGTGGTGTGGTAGTTACTCTTGGCCTATACTATCAATGTTTCAGGATTTTGAGAACTTTTTACCGTTGCATACAAAATCGGAAATGCAATACCATCAAGATCCACATGGGCCTTTGCTAAAGACCAAGCAATGAGTGGGGGCTTGGTCAGCCCACAATTGCCTGAAATGTTGTGTATGCGTCTCGTCAAGCTTGCGCGTGTGTCAAGGGAAAGGCTGAGTGTGTGAGAATGTGGAGCGCGCGCGCTGAGGAGCAGGGGAGACATTTCATTGGAAATTTCCTTAACAAGCCAAGCATGCATTTTTCAAATATTCACCAAATTTCAACTTTTCATGTTACAGTCAACTTTTTCTGAGATTTGTGTACTAAACATTCTCAAGAGTCTTTATGAACATGTGATTGAATCAGAGTTTTTTGACTGGTGGATGTGTAAAGCATTATTTTAGCGTTAGATAGAAATAAATTAGATTTCCTTTATTTCAATCATTTTTTAAGATATTAATTTGCCTTCTCACATGGGAACATGATGTAGTGTCTTTCACGTGACACACCAAGTTTGGTGGTGATATTTCAAAGATTTGCTGAGATTTGATCCAACTTCCTGTTTGGTTGCTTTGTTGACGATTTTGATTGGCTGTACCGGACAAACGGTTTTGAAATTCAAAACTCTGTTGAAGAATTCAGTGAGGGTTGCTCTGACGATGATACCTGCCAATTCTGGGGAAGATTGGACAAAAATTGTAGGAGAAGTAGCGAAAAAACGTGTTTCCTAAATCTTTATTGTACAAAAAAATCCAATATGGCGGCCGTTATAGGTTATTGAGGATTTTTTGTTCCTCATGAGAAATAAGGCATATCTAATGAATTTCAGAATTTTGGGACAAAATGGATGCGAATGGCATCACTTTGTAAATGGACAATTGGGGCTTGGCCGTAGCGCCACCTATGGATAATGGTGTGTCATTTGTGGTGTGGTAGTTACTCCTGGCCTATACTATCAATGTTTCAGGATTTTGAGAACTTTTTCTAAAATGCATTACCATCAAGATCCACAAGGGCCTTCACTTCAAGCCAAGGAATGAGTGGGGGCTTGGTCAGCCCACAATTGCCTGAAATGTTGTGTATGCGTCTCGCCAAGCCCGCGCGTGTGTCAAGGGAAAGACTGAGTGTGTGAGAATGTGGAGCTCGCGCGCGCTGAAGAGCAGGGGAGACATTTCATTGAAAATTTCGTTAGCAATTAGCCAAGCATGCATGTTTCAAATATTCACATAAAATCGACTTTTCATGTTACAGTCAACTTTTCCTCAGATTTGTGTACTAAACATTCTCAAGAGTCTTCATATGAACTTGTGATTGAATCAAAGTATCAGTTTTTGACCGGCGGATGTGTAAAGCATTATTTTAGCGTTAGCGATAAATTCGATTTGCTTTATATCAATCATCTTTTGAGATATGAAGTTGCCTTTGCACATGGTAACATGTTGTAGTGTCGTCCACCGATATACCAAGTTTAGTGTTGATATCTCAAAGATTTGCTGAGATTTGACCCAAGTTCCTGTTTGGTTACTTTTTTGCTGATTTTGATTGGTTGTGCCGGACAAACGGTTTAGAAAATCAAAACGCCATGGGATAACTTTTGTGAGGCTTGGTCTGAAGATCATCTATGGTCATTTTGAAGAAGATATGACAATAATTGTAGGAGGAGTAGGCTTTCAAAGGTTTTTGATACAACCGGAAATAGCGGAAAATCTATACAACCGGAAATTGACGTCATAGGGTGCGTTGAACTCGTCTTCATCCAGGGAATCCAATGGTACCTCATTTTTGTAAATCAGTCATACGGTTCAAAAGTTGCGTGTGTAAACACAAGTCCAACTTTGACCCATTGGTGGCGCTAGAGTGGTCTGATGGGATACATGAAACTTGGTGTAGGTATAGAAGGAACTGTCCTTAATGAGTGTGCCAAATTTAACAAAAAGTTATCCAAGGGTTCTAGGGGCTGCCATTGACTCCCATGGAACTAGAATAATAATAATAATAATAATAATAATAATAAAACTAACAATAACAATAGGTTTCCTCCTTACGGAGGAATCCTAATAATAAAACTAACAATAACAATAGGTTTCCTCCTTACGGAGGAATCCTAAATATAACTGCAAGCAGCAATGGCGGATTCCTCCAAACATTGCAAACCACTGAAAAATGTATATTCTTTACAAATAGTCACTGTAAAATTCCATGCCGCAGACTTACCAATGGGATACCAAATATGAAATGCAATACCATCAAGATCCACAAGGGCTTTTATTTCAAGCCAAGGAGTGAAGGGAGGGGGCTTGGTTGAGCCTACCCATTCCAGAAAGCCTTGTATCTTTGTGTATCAGGGTGTGGCCTGTAGCGTCACTTATGGGTGATATTGGGCCATTTGTGGTGTGGTAGTTACTCTTGGCCTATACTATCAATGTTTCAGGATTTTGAGAACTTTTTACCGTTGCATACAAAATCGGAAATGCAATACCATCAAGATCCACATGGGCCTTTGCTAAAGACCAAGCAATGAGTGGGGGCTTGGTCAGCCCACAATTGCCTGAAATGTTGTGTATGCGTCTCGTCAAGCTTGCGCGTGTGTCAAGGGAAAGGCTGAGTGTGTGAGAATGTGGAGCGCGCGCGCTGAGGAGCAGGGGAGACATTTCATTGGAAATTTCCTTAACAAGCCAAGCATGCATTTTTCAAATATTCACCAAATTTCAACTTTTCATGTTACAGTCAACTTTTTCTGAGATTTGTGTACTAAACATTCTCAAGAGTCTTTATGAACATGTGATTGAATCAGAGTTTTTTGACTGGTGGATGTGTAAAGCATTATTTTAGCGTTAGATAGAAATAAATTCGATTTCCTTTATTTCAATCATTTTTTAAGATATTAATTTGCCTTCTCACATGGGAACATGATGTAGTGTCTTTCACGTGACACACCAAGTTTGGTGGTGATATTTCAAAGATTTGCTGAGATTTGATCCAACTTCCTGTTTGGTTGCTTTGTTGACGATTTTGATTGGCTGTACCGGACAAACGGTTTTGAAATTCAAAAATCTGTTGAAGAATTCAGTGAGGGTTGCTCTGACGATGATACCTGCCAATTCTGGGGAAGATTGGACAAAAATTGTAGGAGAAGTAGCGAAAAAACGTGTTTCCTAAATCTTTATTGTACAAAAAAATCCAATATGGCGGCCGTTATAGGTTATTGAGGATTTTTTGTTCCTCATGAGAAATAAGGCATATCTAATGAATTTCAGAATTTTGGGACAAAATGGATGCGAATGGCATCACTTTGTAAATGGACAATTGGGGCTTGGCCGTAGCGCCACCTATGGATAATGGTGTGTCATTTGTGGTGTGGTAGTTACTCCTGGCCTATACTATCAATGTTTCAGGATTTTGAGAACTTTTTCTAAAATGCATTACCATCAAGATCCACAAGGGCCTTCACTTCAAGCCAAGGAATGAGTGGGGGCTTGGTCAGCCCACAATTGCCTGAAATGTTGTGTATGCGTCTCGCCAAGCCCGCGCGTGTGTCAAGGGAAAGGCTGAGTGTGTGAGAATGTGGAGCACGCGCGCGCTGAAGAGCAGGGGAGACATTTCATTGAAAATTTCGTTAGCAATTAGCCAAGCATGCATGTTTCAAATATTCACATAAAATCGACTTTTCATGTTACAGTCAACTTTTCCTCAGATTTGTGTACTAAACATTCTCAAGAGTCTTCATATGAACTTGTGATTGAATCAAAGTATCAGTTTTTGACCGGCGGATGTGTAAAGCATTATTTTAGCGTTAGCGATAAATTCGATTTGCTTTATATCAATCATTTTTTGAGATATGAAGTTGCCTTTGCACATGGTAACATGTTGTAGTGTCGTCCACCGATATACCAAGTTTAGTGTTGATATCTCAAAGATTTGCTGAGATTTGACCCAAGTTCCTGTTTGGTTACTTTTTTGCTGATTTTGATTGGTTTTGCCGGACAAACGGTTTAGAAAATCAAAACGCCATGGGATAACTTTTGTGAGGCTTGGTCTGAAGATCATCTATGGTCATTTTGAAGAAGATATGACAATAATTGTAGGAGGAGTAGGCTTTCAAAGGTTTTTGATACAACCGGAAATAGCGGAAAATCTATACAACCGGAAATTGACGTCATAGGGTGCGTTGAACTCGTCTTCATCCAGGGAATCCAATGGTACCTCATTTTTGTAAATCAGTCATACGGTTCAAAAGTTGCGTGTGTAAACACAAGTCCAACTTTGACCCATTGGTGGCGCTAGAGTGGTCTGATGGGATACATGAAACTTGGTGTAGGTATAGAAGGAACTGTCCTTAATGAGTGTGCCAAATTTAACAAAAAGTTATCCAAGGGTTCTAGGGGCTGCCATTGACTCCCATGGAACTAGAATAATAATAATAATAATAATAATAATAAAACTAACAATAACAATAGGTTTCCTCCTTACGGAGGAATCCTAATAAATATAACTGCAAGCAGCAATGGCGGATTCCTCCAAACATTGCAAACCACTGAAAAATGTATATTCTTTACAAATAGTCACTGTAAAATTCCATGCCGCAGACTTACCAATGGGATACCAAATCTGAAATGCAATACCATCAAGATCCACAAGGGCTTTTATTTCAAGCCAAGGAGTGAAGGGAGGGGGCTTGGTTGAGCCTACCCATTCCAGAAAGCCTTGTATCTTTGTGTATCAGGGTGTGGCCTGTAGCGTCACTTATGGGTGATATTGGGCCATTTGTGGTGTGGTAGTTACTCTTGGCCTATACTATCAATGTTTCAGGATTTTGAGAACTTTTTACCGTTGCATACAAAATCGGAAATGCAATACCATCAAGATCCACATGGGCCTTTGCTAAAGACCAAGCAATGAGTGGGGGCTTGGTCAGCCCACAATTGCCTGAAATGTTGTGTATGCGTCTCGTCAAGCTTGCGCGTGTGTCAAGGGAAAGGCTGAGTGTGTGAGAATGTGGAGCGCGCGCGCTGAGGAGCAGGGGAGACATTTCATTGGAAATTTCCTTAACAAGCCAAGCATGCATTTTTCAAATATTCACCAAATTTCAACTTTTCATGTTACAGTCAACTTTTTCTGAGATTTGTGTACTAAACATTCTCAAGAGTCTTTATGAACATGTGATTGAATCAGAGTTTTTTGACTGGTGGATGTGTAAAGCATTATTTTAGCGTTAGATAGAAATAAATTAGATTTCCTTTATTTCAATCATTTTTTAAGATATTAATTTGCCTTCTCACATGGGAACATGATGTAGTGTCTTTCACGTGACACACCAAGTTTGGTGGTGATATTTCAAAGATTTGCTGAGATTTGATCCAACTTCCTGTTTGGTTGCTTTGTTGACGATTTTGATTGGCTGTACCGGACAAACGGTTTTGAAATTCAAAACTCTGTTGAAGAATTCAGTGAGGGTTGCTCTGACGATGATACCTGCCAATTCTGGGGAAGATTGGACAAAAATTGTAGGAGAAGTAGCGAAAAAACGTGTTTCCTAAATCTTTATTGTACAAAAAAATCCAATATGGCGGCCGTTATAGGTTATTGAGGATTTTTTGTTCCTCATGAGAAATAAGGCATATCTAATGAATTTCAGAATTTTGGGACAAAATGGATGCGAATGGCATCACTTTGTAAATGGACAATTGGGGCTTGGCCGTAGCGCCACCTATGGATAATGGTGTGTCATTTGTGGTGTGGTAGTTACTCCTGGCCTATACTATCAATGTTTCAGGATTTTGAGAACTTTTTCTAAAATGCATTACCATCAAGATCCACAAGGGCCTTCACTTCAAGCCAAGGAATGAGTGGGGGCTTGGTCAGCCCACAATTGCCTGAAATGTTGTGTATGCGTCTCGCCAAGCCCGCGCGTGTGTCAAGGGAAAGACTGAGTGTGTGAGAATGTGGAGCTCGCGCGCGCTGAAGAGCAGGGGAGACATTTCATTGAAAATTTCGTTAGCAATTAGCCAAGCATGCATGTTTCAAATATTCACATAAAATCGACTTTTCATGTTACAGTCAACTTTTCCTCAGATTTGTGTACTAAACATTCTCAAGAGTCTTCATATGAACTTGTGATTGAATCAAAGTATCAGTTTTTGACCGGCGGATGTGTAAAGCCTTATTTTAGCGTTAGCGATAAATTCGATTTGCTTTATATCAATCATTTTTTGAGATATGAAGTTGCCTTTGCACATGGTAACATGTTGTAGTGTCTTTCTTGTGACATATCAAGTTACGTGTTGATATCTCAAAGATTTGCTGAGATTTGACCCAAGTTCCTGTTTGGTTGCTTTTTTGCTGAATTTGATTGGCTGTGCCGGACAAACGGTTTAGAAAATCAAAACGCCATGGGATAACTTTTGTGAGGCTTGGTCTGAAGATCATCTATGGTCATTTTGAAGAAGATATGACAAAAATTGTAGGAGGAGTAGGCTTTCAAAGGTTTTTGATAAAACCGGAAATGGTGGAAAATCTATATAACCGGAAATTGACGTCATAGGGTGCGTTGAACTCGTCTTGATCCAGGGAATCCAACGGTACCTCATTTTTGAAAATAAGTCATACGGTTCAAAAGTTGCGTGTGTAAACACAAGTCCAACTTTGACCCATTGGTGGCGCTAGAGTGGTCTGATGGGATACATGAAACTTGGTGTAGGTATAGAAGGAACTGTCCTTAATGAGTGTGCCAAATTTAACAAAAAGTTATCCAAGGGTTCTAGGGGCTGCCATTGACTCCCATGGAACTAGAATAATAATAATAATAATAATAATAAAACTAACAATAACAATAGGTTTCCTCCTTACGGAGGAATCCTAATAAAACTAACAATAACAATAGGTTTCCTCCTTAAGGAGGAATCCTAAATATAACTGCAAGCAGCAAATGCGGATTCCTCCAAACATTGCAAACCATTGAAAAATTTATATTCTTTACAAATTGTCACTGTAAAAATCCATGCTGCAGACTTACCGATGGGACACCAAATCTGAAATGCAATACCATCAAGATCCACAAGAGCTTTTATTCCGAGCCAAGGAGTGAAGGGAGGGGGCTTGGTGAGCCTACCCATTCCAGAAAGCCTTGTATCTTTGTGCATCAGGGCGTGGCCAGTAGCGTCACCTATGGGTGATGTTGGGCCATTTGTGGTGTGGTAGTTACTGTTAACCTATACTATCAATGTCTCAGGATTTTTAGAACTTTTTACCATTGCATACAAAATCGGAAATGCAATACCATCAAGATCCACATGGGCCTTTGCTAAAGACCAAGCAATGAGTGGGGGCTTGGTCAGCCCACAATTGTCTGAAATGTTGTGTATGCGTCTCGCCAAGCTTGCGCGTGTCAAGGGAAAGGCTGAGTGTGTGAGAATGTGGAGCGCGCGCGCTGAGGGTCAGGGGAGACATTTCATTGGAAATTTCCTTAACAATTAGCAGAGCATGCATTTTTCAAATATTCACCAAAAATCAACTTTTCATCTTAGAGTCAACTTTTTCTGAGATTTGTGTACTAAACATTCTCAAGAGTCTTTATGAACATGTGATTGAATCAGAGGTTTTTGACTGGCGGGTGTGTAAAGCATTATTTTAGCGTTAGATAGAAATAAATTAGATTTCCTTTATTTTAATCATTTTTTAAGATATTAATTTGCCTTCTCACATGGGAACATGATGTAATGTCTTTGAAATTCAAAAATCTGTTGAAGAATTCAGTGAGGGTTGCTCTGACGATGATACCTGCCAATTCTGGGGACGATTGGACAAAAATTGTAGGAGAAGTAAAGAAAAAACGTGTTTCCTAAATCTTTATTGTACAAAAAAATCCAATATGGCGGCCATTATAGGTTATTGAGGCTTTTTTGTTCCTCATGAGAAATAAGGCATATCTAATGAATTTCAGAATTTTGGGACAAATGGGATGCGAATGGCATCACTTTGTAAATGGAAAATTGGGGCTTGGCCGTAGCGCCACCTATGGATAATGGTGCGTCATTTGTGGTGTGGTAGTTACTCCTGGCCTATACTATCAATGTTTCAGGATTTTGAGAACTTTTTCTAAAATGCATTACCATCAAGATCCACAAGGGCCTTCACTTCAAGCCAAGGAGTGAAGGGAGGGGGCTTGGTGAGCCTACCCATTCCAGAAAGCCTTGTATCTTTGTGTATCAGGTCGTGGCCTGTAGCGTCACTTATGGGTGATATTGGGCCATTTGTGGTGTGGTAGTTACTCTTGGCCTATACTATCAATGTTTCAGGATTTTGAGAACTTTTTACCATTGCATACAAAATCGGAAATGCAATACCATCAAGATCCACATGGGCCTTTGCTAAAGACCAAGCAATGAGTGGGGCTTGGTCAGCCCACAATTGCCTGAAATGTTGTGTATGCGTCTCGTCAAGCTTGCGCGTGTGTCAGGGAAAGGCTGAGTGTGTGAGAATGTGGAGCGCGCGCGCTGAGGAGCAGGGGAGACATTTCATTGGAAATTTCCTTAACAATTAGCCAAGCAAGCATTTTTCAAATATTCACCTAAATTCAACTTTTCATCTTACAGTCAACTTTTTCTGAGATTTGTGTACTAAACATTCTCAAGAGTCTTCATGAACTTGTGATTGAATCAGAGTTTTTTGACTGCCGTATGTGTAAAGCATTATTTTAGCGTTAGAAATAAATTAGATTTCCTTTATTTCAATCATTTTTTAAGATATTAATTTGCCTTCTCACATGGGAACATGACGTAGTGTCTTTCACGTGACACACCAAGTTTGGTGTTGATATTTCAAAGATTTGCTGAGATTTGATCCAACTTCCTGTTTGGTTGCTCTGTTGACGATTTTGATTGGCTGTACCGGACAAACGGTTTTGAAATTCAAAAATCTGTTGAAGATTTCAGTGAGGGTTAATCTGACGATGATACCTGGCAATTCTGGGGAAGATTGGACAAAAATTGTAATAGAAGTAGCGAAAAAACGTGTTTCCTAAATCTTTATTGTACAAAAAAATCCAATATGGCGGCCGTTATAGGTTATTGAGGCTTTTTTGTTCCTCGTGAGAAATAAGGCATATCTAATTGAATTTCAGAATTTTGGGACAAATGGGATGAGAATGGCATCACTTTGTAAATAGACAATTGGGGCTTGGCCGTAGCGCCACCTATGGATAATGGTGCGTCATTTGTGGTGTGGTAGTTACTCCTGGCCAATACTATCAATGTTTCAGGATTTTGAGAACTTTTTCTAAAATGCATTACCATCAAGATCCACAAGGGCCTTCACTTCAAGCCAAGGAATGAGTGGGGGCTTTGTCAGCCCACAATTGCCTGAAATGTTGTGTATGCGTCTCGCCAAGCCCGCGTGTGTGTCAAGGGAAAGGCTGAGTGTGTGAGAATGTGGAGCACGCGCGCGCTGAAGAGCAGGGGAGACATTTCATTGAAAATTTCGTTAGCAATTAGCCAAGCATGCATTTTTCAAATATTCACCACAAATCGACTTTTCATGTTACAGTCAACTTTTCCTCAGATTTGTGTACTAAACATTCTCAAGAGTCTTCATATGAACTTGTGATTGAATCAAAGTATCAGTTTTTGACCGGCGGATGTGTAAAGCATTATTTTTGCGTTAGCGATAAATTCAATTTGCTTTAAATCAACCATTTCTGGAGATATGAAATAGCCTTTGCACATGGTAACATGTTGTAGTGTCTTCCTTGTGACATACCAAGTTACGTGTTGATATCTCAAAGATTTGCTGAGATTTGACCCAAGTTCCTGTTTGGTTACTTTTTTGCTGATTTTGATTGGCTGTGCCGGACAAACGGTTTAGAAAATCAAAACGCCATGGGATAACTTTTGTGAGGCTTGGTCTGAAGATCATCTCTGGTCATTTTGAAGAAGATATGACAAAAATTGTAGGAGGAGTAGGCTTTCAAAGGTTTTTGATACAACCGGAAATAGCGGAAAATCTATATAACCGGAAATTGACGTCATATGGTGCGTTGAACTCGTCTTGATCCAGGGAATCCAATGGTACCTCATTTTTGAAAATCAGTCATACGGTTCAAAAGTTGCGTGTGTAAACACAAGTCCAACTTTGACCCATTGGTGGCGCTAGAGTGGTCTGATGGGATACATGAAACTTGGTGTAGGTATAGAAGGAACTGTCCTTAATGAGTGTGCCAAATTTGTCAAAAAGTTATCCAAGGGGTCTAGGGGCTGCCATTGACTCCCATGGAACTAGAATAATAATAAATATAACTGCAAGCAGCAATGGCGGATTCCTCCAAACATTGCAAACCACTGAAAAATGTATATTCTTTACAAATTGTCACTGTAAAATTCCATGCTGCAGACTTACCAATGGGATAGCAAATCTGAAATGCAATACCATCAAGATCCACAAGGGCTTTTATTTCAAGCCAAGGATTGAAGGGAGGGGGCTTGGTGAGCCTACCCATTCCAGAAAGCCTTGTATCTTTGTGTATCAGGGCGTGGCCTGTAGCGTCACTTATGGGTGATATTGGGCCATTTGTGGTGTGGTAGTTACTCTTGGCCTATACTATCAATGTTTCAGGATTTTGAGAACTTTTTACCATTGCATACAAAATCGGAAATGCAATACCACCAAGATCCACACGGGCCTTTGCTAAAGACCAAGCAATGAGTGGGGGCTTGGTCAACCCACAATTGCCTGAAATGTTGTGTATGCGTCTCGCCAAGCTTGCGCGTGTGTCAAGGGAAAAGCTGAGTGTGTGAGAATGTGGAGCGCGCGCGCTGAGGAGCAGGGGAGACATTACATTTACATTTACATTTATTCATTTAGCAGACGCTTTTATCCAAAGCGACTTCCAAGAGAGAGCTTTACAAAGTGCATAGGTCACTGATCATAACAACAAGATAGCCAAAAAACATTGCGAGTAGCCAAAACATGAAGCACACATTGTGAACAACCAAAGTAAGTGCCAAAGGGAAGAACCATAAGTGCATGTAGTTAAACAAGTTACAATTAAACAACATGAACCGCTATAAGTGCAAGTGTACCTGTGGAAAAAAGCAAGCAACAGTAATAAAAACAATATATCACAGCGAGAACAAAAATTTAAAACAGTTACCACTGGTAGTTACTCCTGGCCTATACTATCAATGTTTCAGGATTTTGAGAACATTTTCTAAAATGCATTACCATCAAGATCCACAAGGGCCTTCACTTCAAGCCAAGGAATGAGTGGGGGCTTGGTCAGCCCACAATTGCCTGAAATGTTGTTTATGCGTCTCGTCAAGCTTGCGAGTGTGTCAAGGGAAAGGCTGAGTGTGTGAGAATGTGGAGCGCGCGCGCTGAGGAGCAGAGGGAGACATTACATTGGAAATTTCGTTAGCAATTAGCCAAGCATGCATTTTTCAAATATTCACCAAAATTCAACTTTTCACCTTACAGTCAACTTTTTCTGAGATTTGTGTACTAAACATTCTCAAGAGTCTTCATGAACTTGTGATTGTATCAGAGTATCAGTTTTGCACCGGCGAATGTGTAAAGCATTATTTTAGCGTTAGAAATAAATTAGATTTACTTTATTTCAATCATTTTTTAAGATATTAATTTGCCTTCTCACATGGGAACATGATGTAGTGTCTTTCACGTGACACACCAAGTTTGGTGGTGATATTTCAAAGATTTGCTGAGATTTGATCCAACTTCCTGTTTGGTTGCTTTGTTGACGATTTTGATTGGCTGTACCGGACAAACGGTTTTGAAATTCAGAAATCTGTTTAAGAATTCAGTGAGGGTTGCTCTGACGATGATACCTGCCAATTCTGGGGAAGATTGGACAAAAATTGTAGGAGAAGTAGCAAAAAAACGTGTTTCCTAAATCTTTATTGTACAAAAAAATCCAATATGGCGGCCGTTATAGGTTATTGAGGCTTTTTTGTTCCTCATGAGAAATAAGGCATATCTAATGAATTTCAGAATTTTGGGACAAATGGGATGCGAATGGCATCACTTTGTAAATGGAAAATTGGGGCTTGGCCGTAGCGCCACCTATGGATAATGGTGCGTCCTTTGTGGTGTGGTAGTTACTCCTGGCCTATACTATCAATGTTTCAGGATTTTGAGAACATTTTCTAAAATGCATTACCATCAAGATCCACAAGGGCCTTCACTTCAAGCCAAGGAATGAGTGGGGGCTTGGTCAGCCCACAATTGCCTGAAATGTTGTGTATGCGTCTCGTCAAGCTTGCGAGTGTGTCAAGGGAAAGGCTGAGTGTGTGAGAATGTGGAGCGCGCGCGCTGAGGAGCAGAGGGAGACATTACATTGGAAATTTCGTTAGCAATTAGCCAAGCATGCATTTTTCAAATATTCACCAAAATTCAACTTTTCACCTTACAGTCAACTTTTTCTGAGATTTGTGTACTAAACATTCTCAAGAGTCTTCATGAACTTGTGATTGTATCAGAGTATCAGTTTTGCACCGGCGAATGTGTAAAGCATTATTTTAGCGTTAGAAATAAATTAGATTTCCTTTATTTCAATCATTTTTTAAGATATTAATTTGCCTTCCCACATGGGAACATGATGTAGTGTCTTTCACGTGACACACCAAGTTTGGTGGTGATATTTCAAAGATTTGCTGAGATTTGATCCAACTTCCTGTTTGGTTGCTTTGTTGACGATTTTGATTGGCTGTACCGGACAAACGGTTTTGAAATTCAAAAATCTGTTGAAGAATTCCGTGAGGATTGCTCTGACGATGATACCTGCCAATTCTGGGGAAGATTGGACAAAAATTGTAGGAGAAGTAGCAACAAAACGTGTTTCCTAAATCTTTATTGTACAAAAAAATCCAATATGGCGGCCGTTATAGGTTATTGAGGCTTTTTTGTTCCTCATGAGACACAAGGTATATCTAATGAATTTCAGAATTTTGGGACAAA
Organism: Osmerus mordax; assembly: GCF_038355195.1. Classification (NCBI taxonomy): domain Eukaryota; kingdom Metazoa; phylum Chordata; class Actinopteri; order Osmeriformes; family Osmeridae; genus Osmerus; species Osmerus mordax. Next base: position 11,004,301 of record NC_090052.1, read on the forward strand.
TGGGATGCGAATGGCATCACTTTGTAAATGGAAAATTGGGGCTTGGCCGTAGCGCCACCTATGGATAATGGTGCGTCATTTGTGGTGTGGTAGTTACTCCTGGCCTATACTATCAATGTTTCAGGATTTTGAGAACTTTTTCTAAAATGCATTACCATCAATATCCACAAGGGCCTTCACTTCAAGCCAAGGAATGAGTGGGGGCTTGGTCAGCCCACAATTGCCTGAAATGTTGTGTATGCGTCTCGCCAAGCCCGCGCGTGTGTCAAGGGAAAGGCTGAGTGTGTGAGAATGTGGAGCACGCGCGCGCTGAAGAGCAGGGGAGACATTTCATTGAAAATTTCGTTAGCAATTAGCCAAGCATGCATGTTTCAAATATTCACATAAAATCGACTTTTCATGTTACAGTCAACTTTTCCTTAGATTTGTGTACTAAACATTCTCAAGAGTCTTCATATGAACTTGTGATTGAATCAAAGTATCAGTTTTTGACCGGCGGATGTGTAAAGCATTATTTTAGCGTTAGCGATAAATTCGATTTGCTTTATATCAACCATTTTTGGAGATATGAAATAGCCTTTGCACAGGGTAACATGTTGTAGTGTCTTCCTTGTGACATACCAAGTTACGTGTTGATATCTCAAAGATTTGCTGAGATTTGACCCAAGTTCCTGTTTGGTTACTTTTTTGCTGATTTTGATTGGCTGTGCCGGACAAACGGTTTAGAAAATCAAAACGCCATGGGATAACTTTTGTGAGGCTTGGTCTGAAGATCATCTCTGGTCATTTTGAAGAAGATATGACAAAAATTGTAGGAGGAGTAGGCTTTCAAAGGTTTTTGATACAACCGGAAATAGCAGAAAATCTATATAACCGGAAATTGACGTCAAAGGGTGCGTTGAACTCGTCTTGATCCAGGGAATCCAATGGTACCTCATCTTTGAAAATCAGTCATACGGTTCAAAAGTTGCGTGTGTAAACATAAGTCCAAATTTGACCCATTGGTGGCGCTAGAGTGGTCTGATGGGATACATGAAACTTGGTGTAGGTATAGAAGGAACTGTCCTTAATGAGTGTGCCAAATTTAACAAAAAGTTATCCAAGGGTTCTAGGGGCTGCCATTGACTCCCATGGAACTAGAATAATAATAATAATAATAATAAAACTAACAATAACAATAGGTTTCCTCCTTACGGAGGAATCCTAATAATAATAAAACTAACAATAACAATAGGTTTCCTCCTTACGGAGGAATCCTAATAATAATAATAAAACTAACAATAACAATAGGTTTCCTCCTTACGGAGGAATCCTAAATATAACTGCAAGCAGCAATGGCGGATTCCTCCAAACATTGCAAACCACTGAAAAATGTATATTCTTTACAAATTGTCACTGTAAAATTCCATGCTGCAGACTTACCAATGGGATAGCAAATCTGAAATGCAATACCATCAAGATCCACAAGGGCTTTTATTTCAAGCCAAGGATTGAAGGGAGGGGGCTTGGTGAGCCTACCCATTCCAGAAAGCCTTGTATCTTTTGTGTATCAGGGCGTGGCCTGTAGCGTCACTTATGGGTGATATTGGGCCATTTGTGGTGTGGTAGTTACTCTTGGCCTATACTATCAATGTTTCAGGATTTTGAGAACTTTTTACCATTGCATACAAAATCGGAAATGCAATACCACCAAGATCCACACGGGCCTTTGCTAAAGACCAAGCAATGAGTGGGGGCTTGGTCAGCCCACAATTGCCTGAAATGTTGTGTATGCATCTCGCCAAGCCCGCGCGTGTGTCAAGGGAAAGGCTGAGTGTGTGAGAATGTGTAGCGCGCGAACTGAGGAGCATGGGAGACGTTTCATTGGAAATTTCCTTAACAATTAGCCAAGCATGCATTTTTCAAATATTCACCAAAATTCAACTTTTCATCTTACAGTCAACTTTGTGTAAAGCATTATTTTAGCGTTAGAAATAAATTAGATTTACTTTATTTCAATCATTTTTTAAGATATTAATTTGCCTTCTCACATGGGAACATGATGTAGTGTCTTTCACGTGACACACCAAGTTTGGTTGTGATATTTCAAAGATTTGCTGAGATTTGATCCAACTTCCTGTTTGGTTGCTTTGTTGACGATTTTGATTGGCTGTACCGGACAAACGGTTTTGAAATTCAAAAATCTGTTGAAGAATTCAGTGAGGGTTGCTCTGACGATGATACCTGCCAATTCTGGGGAAGATTGGACAAAAATTGTAGGAGAAGTAGCAACAAAATGTGTTTCCTAAATCTTTATTGTACAAAAAAATCCAATATGGCGGCCGTTATAGGTTATTGAGGCTTTTTTGTTCCTCATGAGAAATAAGGCATATCTAATGAATTTCAGAATTTTGGGACAAATGGGATGCAAATGGCATCACTTTGTAAATGGACAATTGGGGCCTGGCCGTAGCGCCACCTATGGATAATGGTGCGTCATTTGTGGTGTGGTAGTTACTCCTGGCCTATACTATCAATGTTTCAGGATTTTGAGAACTTTTTCTAAAATGCATTACCATCAAGATCCACAAGGGCCTTCACTTCAAGCCAAGGAATGAGTGGGGGCTTGGTCAGCCCACAATTGCCTGAAATGTTGTGTATGCATCTCGCCAAGCCCGCGCGTGTGTCAAGGGAAAGGCTGAGTGTGTGAGAATGTGGAGCGCGCGCGCTGAGGAGCAGAGGGAGACATTTCATTGAAAATTTCGTTAGAAATTAGCCAAGCATGCATGTTTCAAATATTCACATAAAATCGACTTTTCATGTTACAGTCAACTTTTACTCAGATTTGTGTACTAAACATTCTCAAGAGTCTTCATATGAACTTGTGATTGAATCAGAGTATCAGTTTTTTACTGGCGGATGTGTAAAGCATTATTTAAGCGTTAGCGATAAATTTGATTTGCTTTATATCAACCATTTTTGGAGATATGAAATAGCCTTTGCATATGGTAACATGTTGTAGTGTCGTCCACCGATATACCAAGTTTAGTGTTGATATCTCAAAGATTTGCTGAGATTTGACCCAAGTTCCTGTTTGGTTTATTTTATTGCTGATTTTGATTGGCTGTGCCGGACAAACGGTTTATAAAATCAAAACGCCATGGGATAACTTTTGTGAGGCTTGGTCTGAAGCTCATCTCGGGTCATTTTGAAGAAGATATGACAAAAATTGTAGGAGGAGTAGGCTTTCAAAGGTTTTTGATACAACCGGAAATAGCGGAAGATCTATATAACCGGAAATTGACGTCATAGGGTGCGTTGAACTCGTCTTGATCCAAGGAATCCAATGGTACCTCATTTTTGAAAATCAGTTATACGGTTCAAAAGTTGCGTGTGTAAACACCTTTGACCCATTGGTGGCGCTAGAGTGGTCTGATGGGATACATGAAACTTGGTGTAGGTATAGAAGGAACTGTCCTTAATGAGTGTGCCAAATTTAACAAAAAGTTATCCAAGGGTTCTAGGGGCTGCCATTGACTCCCATGGAACTAGAATAATAATAATAATAAATATAACTGCAAGCAGCAATGGCGGATTCCTCCAAACATTGCAAACCACTGAAAAATTTATATTCTTCACAAATTGTCACTGTAAAAATCCATGCTGCAGACTTACCAATGGGATACCAAATCTGAAATGCAATACCATCAAGATCCACAAGGGCTTTTATTTCAAGCCAAGGAGTGAAGGGAGGGGGCTTGGTGAGCCTACCCATTCCAGAAAGCCTTGTATCTTTGTGTACCAGGGCGTGGCCTGTAGCGTCACTTATGGGTGATATTGGGCCATTTGTGGTGTGGTAGTTACTCTTGGCCTATACTATCAATGTTTCAGGATTTTGAGAACTTTTTACCATTGCATACAAAATCGGAAATGCAATACCATCAAGATCCACATGGTCCTTTGCTAAAGACCAAGCAATGAGTGGGGCTTGGTCAGCCCACAATTGCCTGAAATGTTGTGTATGCGTCTCGCCAAGCTTGTGCGTGTGTCAAGGGAAAGGCTGAGTGTGTGAGAATGTGGAGCGCGCGTGCTGAGGAGCAGGGGAGACATTTCATTGGAAATTTCCTTAACAATTAGCCAAGCATGCATTTTTCAAATATTCACCTAAATTCAACTTTTCATCTTACAGTCAACTTTTTCTGAGATTTGTGTACTAAACATTCTCAAAAGTCTTCATGAACTTGTGATTGAATCAGAGTTTTTTGACTGGCGGATGTGTAAAGCATTATTTTAGCGTTAGAAATAAATTTGATTTCCTTCATTTCAATCATTTTTGAAGATATTAATTTGCCTTCCTACATGGGAACATGACGTAGTGTCTTTCACGTGACACACCAAGTTTGGTGTTGATATTTCAAAGATTTGCTGAGATTTGATCCAACTTCCTGTTTGGTTGCTTTGTTGACGATTTTGATTGGCTGTACCGGACAAACGGTTTTGAAATTCAAAAATCTGTTAAAGAATTCAGTGAGGGTTGCTCTGACGATGATACCTGCCAATTCTGGGGAAGATTGGACAAGAATTGTAGGAGAAGTAGCAAAAAAACGTGTTTCCTAAATCTTTATTGTACAAAAACATCCAATATGGCGGCCGTTATAGGTTATTGAGGCTTTTTTGTTCCTCATGAGAAATAAGGCATATCTAATGAATTTCAGAATTTTGGGACAAATGGGATGCGAATGGCATCACTTTGTAAATGGAAAATTGGGGCTTGGCCGTAGCGCCACCTATGGATAATGGTGCGTCATTTGTGGTGTGGTAGTTACTCCTGGCCTATACTATCAATGTTTCAGGATTTTGAGAACTTTTTCTAAAATGCATTACCATCAAGATCCACAAGGGCCTTCACTTCAAGCCAAGGAATGAGTGGGGGCTTGGTCAGCCCACAATTGCCTGAAATGTTGTGTATGCGTCTCGCCAAGCCCGCGCGTGTGTCAAGGGAAAGGCTGAGTGTGTGAGAATGTGGAGCACGCGCGCGCTGAAGAGCAGGGGAGACATTTCATTGAAAATTTCGTTAGCAATTAGCCAAGCATGCATGTTTCAAATATTCACATAAAATCGACTTTTCATGTTACAGTCAACTTTTCCTCAGATTTGTGTACTAAACATTCTCAAGAGTCTTCATATGAACTTGTGATTGAATCAAAGTATCAGTTTTTGACCGGCGGATGTGTAAAGCATTATTTTAGCGTTAGCGATAAATTCGATTTGCTTTATATCAATCATCTTTTGAGATATGAAGTTGCCTTTGCACATGGTAACATGTTGTAGTGTCGTCCACCGATATACCAAGTTTAGTGTTGATATCTCAAAGATTTGCTGAGATTTGACCCAAGTTCCTGTTTGGTTACTTTTTTGCTGATTTTGATTGGTTGTGCCGGACAAACGGTTTAGAAAATCAAAACGCCATGGGATAACTTTTGTGAGGCTTGGTCTGAAGATCATCTATGGTCATTTTGAAGAAGATATGACAATAATTGTAGGAGGAGTAGGCTTTCAAAGGTTTTTGATACAACCGGAAATAGCGGAAAATCTATACAACCGGAAATTGACGTCATAGGGTGCGTTGAACTCGTCTTCATCCAGGGAATCCAATGGTACCTCATTTTTGTAAATCAGTCATACGGTTCAAAAGTTGCGTGTGTAAACACAAGTCCAACTTTGACCCATTGGTGGCGCTAGAGTGGTCTGATGGGATACATGAAACTTGGTGTAGGTATAGAAGGAACTGTCCTTAATGAGTGTGCCAAATTTAACAAAAAGTTATCCAAGGGTTCTAGGGGCTGCCATTGACTCCCATGGAACTAGAATAATAATAATAATAATAATAATAATAATAATAAAACTAACAATAACAATAGGTTTCCTCCTTACGGAGGAATCCTAAATATAACTGCAAGCAGAATTGGCGGATTCCTCCAAACATTGCAAACCACTGAAAAATGTATATTCTTTACAAATAGTCACTGTAAAATTCCATGCCGCAGACTTACCAATGGGATACCAAATATGAAATGCAATACCATCAAGATCCACAAGGGCTTTTATTTCAAGCCAAGGAGTGAAGGGAGGGGGCTTGGTTGAGCCTACCCATTCCAGAAAGCCTTGTATCTTTGTGTATCAGGGTGTGGCCTGTAGCGTCACTTATGGGTGATATTGGGCCATTTGTGGTGTGGTAGTTACTCTTGGCCTATACTATCAATGTTTCAGGATTTTGAGAACTTTTTACCGTTGCATACAAAATCGGAAATGCAATACCATCAAGATCCACATGGGCCTTTGCTAAAGACCAAGCAATGAGTGGGGGCTTGGTCAGCCCACAATTGCCTGAAATGTTGTGTATGCGTCTCGTCAAGCTTGCGCGTGTGTCAAGGGAAAGGCTGAGTGTGTGAGAATGTGGAGCGCGCGCGCTGAGGAGCAGGGGAGACATTTCATTGGAAATTTCCTTAACAAGCCAAGCATGCATTTTTCAAATATTCACCAAATTTCAACTTTTCATGTTACAGTCAACTTTTTCTGAGATTTGTGTACTAAACATTCTCAAGAGTCTTTATGAACATGTGATTGAATCAGAGTTTTTTGACTGGTGGATGTGTAAAGCATTATTTTAGCGTTAGATAGAAATAAATTAGATTTCCTTTATTTCAATCATTTTTTAAGATATTAATTTGCCTTCTCACATGGGAACATGATGTAGTGTCTTTCACGTGACACACCAAGTTTGGTGGTGATATTTCAAAGATTTGCTGAGATTTGATCCAACTTCCTGTTTGGTTGCTTTGTTGACGATTTTGATTGGCTGTACCGGACAAACGGTTTTGAAATTCAAAAATCTGTTGAAGAATTCAGTGAGGGTTGCTCTGACGATGATACCTGCCAATTCTGGGGAAGATTGGACAAAAATTGTAGGAGAAGTAGCGAAAAAACGTGTTTCCTAAATCTTTATTGTACAAAAAAATCCAATATGGCGGCCGTTATAGGTTATTGAGGATTTTTTGTTCCTCATGAGAAATAAGGCATATCTAATGAATTTCAGAATTTTGGGACAAAATGGATGCGAATGGCATCACTTTGTAAATGGACAATTGGGGCTTGGCCGTAGCGCCACCTATGGATAATGGTGTGTCATTTGTGGTGTGGTAGTTACTCCTGGCCTATACTATCAATGTTTCAGGATTTTGAGAACTTTTTCTAAAATGCATTACCATCAAGATCCACAAGGGCCTTCACTTCAAGCCAAGGAATGAGTGGGGGCTTGGTCAGCCCACAAATGCCTGAAATGTTGTGTATGCGTCTCGCCAAGCCCGCGCGTGTGTCAAGGGAAAGACTGAGTGTGTGAGAATGTGGAGCTCGCGCGCGCTGAAGAGCAGGGGAGACATTTCATTGAAAATTTCGTTAGCAATTAGCCAAGCATGCATGTTTCAAATATTCACATAAAATCGACTTTTCATGTTACAGTCAACTTTTCCTCAGATTTGTGTACTAAACATTCTCAAGAGTCTTCATATGAACTTGTGATTGAATCAAAGTATCAGTTTTTGACCGGCGGATGTGTAAAGCATTATTTTAGCGTTAGCGATAAATTCGATTTGCTTTATATCAATCATTTTTTGAGATATGAAGTTGCCTTTGCACATGGTAACATGTTGTAGTGTCTTTCTTGTGACATATCAAGTTACGTGTTGATATCTCAAAGATTTGCTGAGATTTGACCCAAGTTCCTGTTTGGTTGCTTTTTTGCTGAATTTGATTGGCTGTGCCGGACAAACGGTTTAGAAAATCAAAACGCCATGGGATAACTTTTGTGAGGCTTGGTCTGAAGATCATCTATGGTCATTTTGAAGAAGATATGACAAAAATTGTAGGAGGAGTAGGCTTTCAAAGGTTTTTGATAAAACCGGAAATGGTGGAAAATCTATATAACCGGAAATTGACGTCATAGGGTGCGTTGAACTCGTCTTGATCCAGGGAATCCAACGGTACCTCATTTTTGAAAATAAGTCATACGGTTCAAAAGTTGCGTGTGTAAACACAAGTCCAACTTTGACCCATTGGTGGCGCTAGAGTGGTCTGATGGGATACATGAAACTTGGTGTAGGTATAGAAGGAACTGTCCTTAATGAGTGTGCCAAATTTAACAAAAAGTTATCCAAGGGTTCTAGGGGCTGCCATTGACTCCCATGGAACTAGAATAATAATAATAAATATAGCTGCAAGCAGCAATGGCGGATTCCTCCAAAACATTGCGAACCATTGAAAAATTTATATACTTCACAAATTGTCACTGTATAGAAACATCCATGCTGTAGACTTACCAATGGGATACCAAATCTGAAATGCAATACCATCAAGATCCACAAGGGCTTTTATTTCAAGCCAAGGAGTGAAGGGAGGGGGCTTGGTGAGCCTACCCATTCCAGAAAGCCTTGTATCTTTGTGTATCAGGGCGTGGCCTGTAGCGCCACCTACGGGTAATGGTGGGTCATTTGTGGTGTGGTAGTTTCTCATGGCCTTTACTATCAATGTTTCAGGATTTAGAAAACTTTTTACCATTGCATACAAAATCGGAAATGCAATACCATCAAGATCCACATGGGCCTTTGCTAAAGACCAAGCGATGAGTGGGGGCTTGGTCAGCCCACAATTGCCTGAAATGTTGTGTTTGCGTCTCGCTAAGCTTGCGCGTGTGTCAAGGGAAAGGCTGAGTGTGTGAGAATGTGGAGCGCGCGCGCTGAGGAGCAGGGGAGACATTACATTCACATTTATTCATTTAGCAGACGCTTTTATCCAAAGCGACTTCTAAGAGAGAGCTTTACAAAGTGCATAGGTCACTGATCATAACAACAAGATAGCCAAAAAACATCGCGAGTAGCCAAAACATGAAACACACATTGTGAACAACCAAAGTAAGTGCCAAAGGGAAGAACCATACGAGCATGTAGTTAAACAAGTTACAATTAAACAACATGAACCGCTATAAGTGCAAGTGTACCTGTGGAAAAAAGCATGCAATAGTAATAAAAACAATATATCACAGCGAGAACAAAAATTTAAAACAGTTACCACTAACCACAAGAGCAACAAGTCTCCAAGCAAGAGTCATTGTGATCCTTGAGGAACCTAACATCGGGTCAAGCGAACAATTCCTAAGTACCGTTGTACTCCCGAACAAGTGCGTCTTGAGCCTTTTCTTGAAGGTGGAGAGACAGTCAGTATCTCTGATGGAGGTGGGGAGTTGATTCCACCACTGGGGGGCTAGACAGGAGAAGAGAATATCAAATGAATTTCAGAATTTTGGGACAAATGGGATGCGAATGGCATCACTTTGTAAATGGACAATTGGGGCTTGGCCGTAGCGCCACCTATGGATAATGGTGCGTCATTTGTGGTGTGGTAGTTACTCCTGGCCTATACTATCAATGTTTCAGGATTTTGAGAACTTTTTCTAAAATGCATTACCATCAAGATCCACAAGGGCCTTCACTTCAAGCCAAGGAATGAGTGGGGGCTTGGTCAGTCCACAATTGCCTGAAATGTTGTGTATGCGTCTCGCCAAGCCCGCGCGCGTGTCAAGGGAAAGGCTGAGTGTGTGAGAATGTGGAGCACGCGCGCGCTGAAGAGCAGGGGAGACATTTCATTGAAATTTTCGTTAGCAATTAGCCAAGCATGCATGTTTCAAATATTCACATGAAATCGACTTTTCATGTTACAGTCAACTTTTCCTCAGATTTGTGTACTAAACATTCTCAAGAGTCTTCATATGAACTTGTGATTGAATCAAAGTATCAGTTTTTGACCGGCGGATGTGTAAAGCATTATTTTAGCGTTAGCGATAAATTCGATTTGCTTTATATCAATCATTTTTTGAGATATGAAGTTGCCTTTGCACATGGTAACATGTTGTAGTGTCTTTCTTGTGACATATCAAGTTACGTGTTGATATCTCAAAGATTTGCTGAGATTTGACCCAAGTTCCTGTTTGGTTGCTTTTTTGCTGAATTTGATTGGCTGTGCCGGACAAACGGTTTAGAAAATCAAAACGCCATGGGATAACTTTTGTGAGGCTTGGTCTGAAGATCATCTATGGTCATTTTGAAGAAGATATGACAAAAATTGTAGGAGGAGTAGGCTTTCAAAGGTTTTTGATAAAACCGGAAATGGTGGAAAATCTATATAACCGGAAATTGACGTCATAGGGTGCGTTGAACTCGTCTTGATCCAGGGAATCCAACGGTACCTCATTTTTGAAAATAAGTCATACGGTTCAAAAGTTGCGTGTGTAAACACAAGTCCAACTTTGACCCATTGGTGGCGCTAGAGTGGTCTGATGGGATACATGAAACTTGGTGTAGGTATAGAAGGAACTGTCCTTAATGAGTGTGCCAAATTTAACAAAAAGTTATCCAAGGGTTCTAGGGGCTGCCATTGACTCCCATGGAACTAGAATAATAATAATAAATATAACTGCAAGCAGCAATGGCGGATTCCTCCAAACATTGCAAACCACTGAAAAATTTATATTCTTCACAAATTGTCACTGTAAAAATCCATGCTGCAGACTTACCAATGGGATACCAAATCTGAAATGCAATACCATCAAGATCCACAAGGGCTTTTATTTCAAGCCAAGGAGTGAAGGGAGGGGGCTTGGTGAGCCTACCCATTCCAGAAAGCCTTGTATCTTTGTGTACCAGGGCGTGGCCTGTAGCGTCACTTATGGGTGATATTGGGCCATTTGTGGTGTGGTAGTTACTCTTGGCCTATACTATCAATGTTTCAGGATTTTGAGAACTTTTTACCATTGCATACAAAATCGGAAATGCAATACCATCAAGATCCACATGGTCCTTTGCTAAAGACCAAGCAATGAGTGGGGCTTGGTCAGCCCACAATTGCCTGAAATGTTGTGTATGCGTCTCGCCAAGCTTGTGCGTGTGTCAAGGGAAAGGCTGAGTGTGTGAGAATGTGGAGCGCGCGTGCTGAGGAGCAGGGGAGACATTTCATTGGAAATTTCCTTAACAATTAGCCAAGCATGCATTTTTCAAATATTCACCTAAATTCAACTTTTCATCTTACAGTCAACTTTTTCTGAGATTTGTGTACTAAACATTCTCAAAAGTCTTCATGAACTTGTGATTGAATCAGAGTTTTTTGACTGGCGGATGTGTAAAGCATTATTTTAGCGTTAGATAGAAATAAATTAGATTTCCTTTATTTCAATCATTTTTTAAGATATTAATTTGCCTTCTCACATGGGAACATGATGTAGTGTCTTTCACGTGACACACCAAGTTTGGTGGTGATATTTCAAAGATTTGCTGAGATTTGATACAACTTCCTGTTTGGTTGCTTTGTTGACGATTTTGATTGGCTGTACCGGACAAACGGTTTTGAAATTCAAAAATCTGTTGAATAATTCAGTGAGTGTTGCTCTGACGATGATACCTACCAATTCTGGGGAAGATTGGACAAAAATTGTCGGAGAAGTAGCGAAAAAACGTGTTTCCTAAATCTTTATTGTACAAAAAAATCCAATATGGCGGCCGTTATAGGTTATTGAGGCTTTTTTGTTCCTCATGAGAAATAAGGCATATCTAATGAATTTCAGAATTTTGCGACAAATGGGATGCGAATGGCATCACTTTGTAAATGAACAATTGGGGCTTGGCCGTAGCGCCACCTATGGATAATGGTGCGTCATTTGTGGTGTGGTAGTTACTCCTGGCCTATACTATCAATGTTTCAGGATTTTGAGAACTTTTTCTAAAATGCATTACCATCAAGATCCACAAGGGCCTTCACTTCAAGCCAAGGAATGAGTGGGGGCTTGGTCAGCCCACAATTGCCTGAAATGTTGTGTATGCGTCTCGCCAAGCCCGCGCGTGTGTCAAGGGAAAGGCTGAGTGTGTGAGAATGTGGAGCACGCGCGCGCTGAAGAGCAGGGGAGACATTTCATTGAAAATTTCGTTAGCAATTAGCCAAGCATGCATGTTTCAAATATTCACCACAAATCGACTTTTCATGTTACAGTCAACTTTTCCTCAGATTTGTGTACTAAACATTCTCAAGAGTCTTCATATGAACTTGTGATTGAATCAAAGTATCAGTTTTTGACCGGTGGATGTGTAAAGCATTATTTTAGCGTTAGCGATAAATTCGATTTGCTTTATATCAACCATTTTTGGAAATATGAAATAGCCTTTGCACATGGTAACATGTTGTAGTGTCTTCCTTGTGACATACCAAGTTACGTGTTGATATCTCAAAGATTTGCTGAGATTTGACCCAACTTCCTGTTTGGTTGCTTTTTTGCTGATTTTGATTGGCTGTGCCGGACAAACGGTTTAGAAAATCAAAACGCCATGGGATAACTTTTGTGAGGCTTGGTCTGAAGATCATCTCTGGTCATTTTGAAGAAGATATGACAAAAATTGTAGGAGGAGTAGGCTTTCAAAGGTTTTTGATACAACCGGAAATAGCGGAAAATCTATATAACCGGAAATTGACGTCATAGGGTGCGTTGAACTCGTCTTGATCCAGGGAATCCAATGGTACCTCATTTTTGAAAATCGGTCATACGGTTCAAAAGTTGCATGTGTAAACACAAGTCCAACTTTGACCCATTGGTGGCGCTAGAGTGGTCTGATGGGATACATGAAACTTGGTGTAGGTATAGAAGGAACTGTCCTTAATGAGTGTGCCAAATTTAACAAAAAGTTATCCAAGGGTTCTAAGGGCTGCCATTGACTCCCATGGAACTAGAATAATAATAATAATAATAAAACTAACAATAACAATAGGTTTCCTCCTAACGGAGGAATCCTAATAATAATAAAACTAACAATAACAATAGGTTTCCTCCTTACGGAGGAATCCTAATAAATATAACTGCAAGCAGCAATGGCGGATTCCTCCAAACATTGCAAACCACTGAAAAATGTATATTCTTTACAAATTGTCACTGTAAAATTCCATGCTGCAGACTTACCAATGGGATACCAAATCTGAAATGCAATACCATCAAGATCCACAAGGGCTTTTATTTCAAGCCAAGGAGTGAAGGGAGAGGGCTTGGTGAGCCTACCCATTCCAGAAAGCCTTGTATCTTTGTGTATCAGGGCGTGGCCTGTAGCGTCACTTATGGGTGATATTGGGCCATTTGTGGTGTGGTAGTTACTCTTGGCCTATACTATCAATGTTTCAGGATTTTGAGAACTTTTTACCATTGTATACAAAATCGGAAATGCAATACCATCAAGATCCACATGGGCCTTTGCTAAAGACCAAGCAATGAGTGGGGGCTTGGTCAGCCCACAATTGCCTGAAATGTTGTGTATGCGTCTCGCCAAGCTTGCGCGTGTGTCAAGGGAAAGGCTGAGTGTGTGAGAATGTGGAGCACGCGCGCGCTGAGGAGCTGTACCAGACAAACGGTTGTGAAAATAAAAAATCTGTTCAATACATGAGTGAGGGTTGCTCTGACGATGATGTGTGCCAATTCTGGGGAAGATTGCACCAGAATTGAAGGAGGAGTAGCGAAAAAACGTGTTTCCTTAATCTTTATTGTACAGAAAAATCCAATATGGCGCCCGTTATAGGTTCTTGAGGCTTTTTTGTTCCTCATGAGAAATAAGGCATATCTAATGAATTTCAGAATTTTGGGACAAATGGGATGCAAATGGCATCACTTTGAATATAGGCAAATTGGGGCATGGCTGTAGAGGTTTAAAAAGCTACCTCTGCCTAAACTGACATGCACCAACTCAGAGTATTGCGTTTCAATAACCTCCTCATTGCATTCACTCTTATTCCCATAGCTATTGTGGTAGCAAACAAGCATAACTACGTGTGGCCTACACATCAAACAAAATTTCTAGTCAATTGGAGTCATGGTTCATAAGAAGATATTTGTACGTTTTCAAAATGTTCACCGTACATGGTGGACTGTATGGGTCACCACTGTATAGTTTCCCATTATAAATAAGTCATGTATAGTTTCCGACGTTTTAGAATGATGGTGTGGAAATGCCATCACTTTGAAAATGGACAATTGGGGCGTGGCCGTAGCGCCACCTATGGGTAATGGTGGGTCATTTGTGGTGTGGTAGTTTCTCATGGCCTATACTATCAATGTTTCAGGATTTTGAGAACTTTTTACCATTGCATACAAAATCGGAAATGCAATACCATCAAGATCCACATGGGCCTTTGCTAAAGACCAAGCTATGAGTGGGGGCTTGGTCAGCCCACAATTGCCTGAAATGTTGTGTATGCGTCTCGTCAAGCTTGCGCGTGTGTCAAGGGAAAGGCTGAGTGTGTGAGAATGTGGAGCGCGCGCGCTGAGGTGCAGGGGAGACATTTCATTGGAAATTTCCTTAACAATTAGCCAAGCATGCATTTTTTTAATATTCACCAAAAATCAACTTTTCATTTTACAGTCAACTTTTTCTGAGATTTGTGTACTAAACATTCTCAAGAGTCTTCATGAACTTGTGATTGAATCAGAGTATCAGTTTTTGACTGGCGGATGTGTAAAGCATTATTTTAGCGTTAGAAATAAAAAATATTTCCTTTATTTCAATAATTTTTTAAGATATTAATTTGCCTTCTCACATGGGAACATGATGTAGTGTCTTTCACGTGACACACCAAGTTTGGTGGTGATATTTCAAAGATTTGCTGAGATTTGATCCAACTTCCTGTTTGGTTGCTTTGTTGACGATTTTGATTGGCTGTACCGGACAAACGGTTTTGAAATTCAAAAATCTGTTGAAGAATTCAGTGAGGGTTGCTCTGACGATGATACCTGCAAATTCTGGGGAAGATTGGACAAAAATTGTAGGAGAAGTAGCGAAAAAACGTGTTTCCTAAATCTTTATTGTACAAAAAAATCCAATATGGCGGCCGTAATAGGTTCTTGAGGCTTTTTTGTTCCTCATGAGAAATAAGGCATATCTAATGAATTTCAGAATTTTGGGACAAATGGGATGCAAATGGCATCACTTTGAATATAGGCAAATTGGGGCATGGCTGTAGAGGTTTAAAAAGCTAACTCTGCCTAAACTGACATGCACCAACTCAGAGTATTGCGTTTCAATAACCTCCTCATTGCATTCACTCTTATTCCCATAGCTATTGTGGTAGCAAACAAGCATAACTACGTGTGGCCTACACATCAAACAAAATTTCTAGTCAATTGGAGTCATGGTTCATAAGAAGATATTTGTACGTTTTCAAAATGTTCACCGTACATGGTGGACTGTATGGGTCACCACTGTATAGTTTCCCATTATAAATAAGGCATGTATAGTTTCCGACGTTTTAGACTGATGGTGTGGAAATGCCATCACTTTGAAAATGGACAATTGGGGCGTGGCCGTAGCGCCACCTATGGGTAATGGTGGGTCATTTGTGGTGTGGTAGTTTCTCATGGCCTATACTATCAATGTTTCAGGATTTTGAGAACTTTTTACCATTGCATACAAAATCGCTAAGCTTGCGCGTGTGTCAAGGGAAAGGCTGAGTGTGTGAGAATGTGGAGCGCGCGCGCTGAGAGTCAGGGGAGACATTTCATTGGAAATGTCCTTAACAATTAGCCAAGCATTCATTTTTCAAATATTCGCCAAAATTCAACTTTTCATCTTACAGTCAACTTTTTCTGAGATTTGTGTACTAAACATTCTCAAGAGTTTTCATGAACTAAAGGCAAACAAATCAACAGTTATTGGCCAAAACACATTTTTGGTTCCTGCGGCCACGCCGATCACATGACACGATCACATGACACCAAATTGATTGGACATCTTCAGAAGAGGGTTCCGAGTCATCTTACCAAGTTTGGTGTTGACATTTCAAAGATTTGCTGAGATTTGATCCAACTTCCTGTTTGGTTGCTTTGTTGACGATTTTGATTGGCTGTACCGGACAAACGGTTTTGAAAATCAAAAATCTGTTGAAGAATTCAGTGAGGGTTGCTCTGACGATGATACCTGCCAATTCTGGGGAAGATTGGACAAAAATTTTAGGAGAAGTAGCAAAAATACGTGTTTCCTAAATCTTTATCGTACAAAAAAATCAAATATGACGGCCGTTATAGGTTATTGAGGCTTTTTTGTTCCTCATGAGAAATAAGTCATATCTAATGAATTTCAGAATTTTGGGACAAATGGGATGCGAATGGCATCACTTTGTAAATGGAAAATTGGGGCTTGGCCGTAGCGCCACCTATGGATAATGATGCGTCATTTGTGGTGTGGTAGTTACTCCTGGCCTATACTATCAATGTTTCAGGATTTTGAGAACTTTTTACCATTGCATACAAAATCGGAAATGCAATACCATCAAGATCCACATGGGCCTTTGCTAAAGACCAAGCAATGAGTGGGGGCTTGGTCAGCCCACAATTGCCTGAAATGTTGTGTATGCGTCTCGTCAAGCTTGCGCGTGTGTCAAGGGAAAGGCTGAGTGTGTGAGAATGTGGAGCGCGCGCGCTGAGGAGCAGGGGAGACATTTCATTGGAAATTTCCTTAACAATTAGCCAAGCATGCATTTTTCAAATATTCGCCAAATTTCTACTTTTCATGTTACAGTCAACTTTTTCTGAGATTTGTGTACTAAACATTCTCAAGAGTCTTTATGAACATGTGATTTAATCAGAGTTTTTTGACTGGCGGATGTGTAAAGCATTATTTTAGCGTTAGATAGAAATAAATTAGATTTCCTTTATTTCAATCATTTTTTAATATATTAATTTGCCTTCTCACATGGGAACATGATGTAGTGTCTTTCACGTGACACACCAAGTTTGGTGGTGATATTTCAAAGATTTGCTGAGATTTGATCAAACTTCCTGTTTGGTTGCTTTGTTGACGATTTTGATTGGCTGTACCGGACAAACGGTTTTGAAATTCAAAAATCTGTTGAAGAATTCAGTGAGGGTTGCTCTGACGATGATACCTGCCAATTCTGGGGAAGATTGGACAAAAATTGTCGGAGAAGTAGCGAAAAAACGTGTTTCCTAAATCTTTATTGTACAAAAAAATCCAATATGGCGGCCGTTATAGGTTATTGAGGCTTTTTTGTTCCTCATGAGAAATAAGGCATATCTAATGAATTTCAGAATTTTGCGACAAATGGGATGCGAATGGCATCACTTTGTAAATGAACAATTGGGGCTTGGCCGTAGCGCCACCTATGGATAATGGTGCGTCATTTGTGGTGTGGTAGTTACTCCTGGCCTATACTATCAATGTTTCAGGATTTTGAGAACTTTTTCTAAAATGCATTACCATCAAGATCCACAAGGGCCTTCACTTCAAGCCAAGGAATGAGTGGGGGCTTGGTCAGCCCACAATTGCCTGAAATGTTGTGTATGCGTCTCGCCAAGCCCGCGCGTGTGTCAAGGGAAAGGCTGAGTGTGTGAGAATGTGGAGCACGCGCGCGCTGAAGAGCAGGGGAGACATTTCATTGAAAATTTCGTTAGCAATTAGCCAAGCATGCATGTTTCAAATATTCACCACAAATCGACTTTTCATGTTACAGTCAACTTTTCCTCAGATTTGTGTACTAAACATTCTCAAGAGTCTTCATATGAACTTGTGATTGAATCAAAGTATCAGTTTTTGACCGGTGGATGTGTAAAGCATTATTTTAGCGTTAGCGATAAATTCGATTTGCTTTATATCAACCATTTTTGGAAATATGAAATAGCCTTTGCACATGGTAACATGTTGTAGTGTCTTCCTTGTGACATACCAAGTTACGTGTTGATATCTCAAAGATTTGCTGAGATTTGACCCAACTTCCTGTTTGGTTGCTTTTTTGCTGATTTTGATTGGCTGTGCCGGACAAACGGTTTAGAAAATCAAAACGCCATGGGATAACTTTTGTGAGGCTTGGTCTGAAGATCATCTCTGGTCATTTTGAAGAAGATATGACAAAAATTGTAGGAGGAGTAGGCTTTCAAAGGTTTTTGATACAACCGGAAATAGCGGAAAATCTATATAACCGGAAATTGACGTCATAGGGTGCGTTGAACTCGTCTTGATCCAGGGAATCCAATGGTACCTCATTTTTGAAAATCGGTCATACGGTTCAAAAGTTGCATGTGTAAACACAAGTCCAACTTTGACCCATTGGTGGCGCTAGAGTGGTCTGATGGGATACATGAAACTTGGTGTAGGTATAGAAGGAACTGTCCTTAATGAGTGTGCCAAATTTAACAAAAAGTTATCCAAGGGTTCTAAGGGCTGCCATTGACTCCCATGGAACTAGAATAATAATAATAATAATAAAACTAACAATAACAATAGGTTTCCTCCTAACGGAGGAATCCTAATAATAATAAAACTAACAATAACAATAGGTTTCCTCCTTACGGAGGAATCCTAATAAATATAACTGCAAGCAGCAATGGCGGATTCCTCCAAACATTGCAAACCACTGAAAAATGTATATTCTTTACAAATTGTCACTGTAAAATTCCATGCTGCAGACTTACCAATGGGATACCAAATCTGAAATGCAATACCATCAAGATCCACAAGGGCTTTTATTTCAAGCCAAGGAGTGAAGGGAGAGGGCTTGGTGAGCCTACCCATTCCAGAAAGCCTTGTATCTTTGTGTATCAGGGCGTGGCCTGTAGCGTCACTTATGGGTGATATTGGGCCATTTGTGGTGTGGTAGTTACTCTTGGCCTATACTATCAATGTTTCAGGATTTTGAGAACTTTTTACTATTGTATACAAAATCGGAAATGCAATACCATCAAGATCCACATGGGCCTTTGCTAAAGACCAAGCAATGAGTGGGGGCTTGGTCAGCCCACAATTGCCTGAAATGTTGTGTATGCGTCTCGCCAAGCTTGCGCGTGTGTCAAGGGAAAGGCTGAGTGTGTGAGAATGTGGAGCACGCGCGCGCTGAGGAGCTGTACCAGACAAACGGTTGTGAAAATAAAAAATCTGTTCAATACATGAGTGAGGGTTGCTCTGACGATGATGTGTGCCAATTCTGGGGAAGATTGCACCAGAATTGAAGGAGGAGTAGCGAAAAAACGTGTTTCCTTAATCTTTATTGTACAGAAAAATCCAATATGGCGCCCGTTATAGGTTCTTGAGGCTTTTTTGTTCCTCATGAGAAATAAGGCATATCTAATGAATTTCAGAATTTTGGGACAAATGGGATGCAAATGGCATCACTTTGAATATAGGCAAATTGGGGCATGGCTGTAGAGGTTTAAAAAGCTACCTCTGCCTAAACTGACATGCACCAACTCAGAGTATTGCGTTTCAATAACCTCCTCATTGCATTCACTCTTATTCCCATAGCTATTGTGGTAGCAAACAAGCATAACTACGTGTGGCCTACACATCAAACAAAATTTCTAGTCAATTGGAGTCATGGTTCATAAGAAGATATTTGTACGTTTTCAAAATGTTCACCGTACATGGTGGACTGTATGGGTCACCACTGTATAGTTTCCCATTATAAATAAGTCATGTATAGTTTCCGACGTTTTAGAATGATGGTGTGGAAATGCCATCACTTTGAAAATGGACAATTGGGGCGTGGCCGTAGCGCCACCTATGGGTAATGGTGGGTCATTTGTGGTGTGGTAGTTTCTCATGGCCTATACTATCAATGTTTCAGGATTTTGAGAACTTTTTACCATTGCATACAAAATCGGAAATGCAATACCATCAAGATCCACATGGGCCTTTGCTAAAGACCAAGCTATGAGTGGGGGCTTGGTCAGCCCACAATTGCCTGAAATGTTGTGTATGCGTCTCGTCAAGCTTGCGCGTGTGTCAAGGGAAAGGCTGAGTGTGTGAGAATGTGGAGCGCGCGCGCTGAGGTGCAGGGGAGACATTTCATTGGAAATTTCCTTAACAATTAGCCAAGCATGCATTTTTTTAATATTCACCAAAAATCAACTTTTCATTTTACAGTCAACTTTTTCTGAGATTTGTGTACTAAACATTCTCAAGAGTCTTCATGAACTTGTGATTGAATCAGAGTATCAGTTTTTGACTGGCGGATGTGTAAAGCATTATTTTAGCGTTAGAAATAAAAAATATTTCCTTTATTTCAATAATTTTTTAAGATATTAATTTGCCTTCTCACATGGGAACATGATGTAGTGTCTTTCACGTGACACACCAAGTTTGGTGGTGATATTTCAAAGATTTGCTGAGATTTGATCCAACTTCCTGTTTGGTTGCTTTGTTGACGATTTTGATTGGCTGTACCGGACAAACGGTTTTGAAATTCAAAAATCTGTTGAAGAATTCAGTGAGGGTTGCTCTGACGATGATACCTGCAAATTCTGGGGAAGATTGGACAAAAATTGTAGGAGAAGTAGCGAAAAAACGTGTTTCCTAAATCTTTATTGTACAAAAAAATCCAATATGGCGGCCGTAATAGGTTCTTGAGGCTTTTTTGTTCCTCATGAGAAATAAGGCATATCTAATGAATTTCAGAATTTTGGGACAAATGGGATGCAAATGGCATCACTTTGAATATAGGCAAATTGGGGCATGGCTGTAGAGGTTTAAAAAGCTAACTCTGCCTAAACTGACATGCACCAACTCAGAGTATTGCGTTTCAATAACCTCCTCATTGCATTCACTCTTATTCCCATAGCTATTGTGGTAGCAAACAAGCATAACTACGTGTGGCCTACACATCAAACAAAATTTCTAGTCAATTGGAGTCATGGTTCATAAGAAGATATTTGTACGTTTTCAAAATGTTCACCGTACATGGTGGACTGTATGGGTCACCACTGTATAGTTTCCCATTATAAATAAGGCATGTATAGTTTCCGACGTTTTAGACTGATGGTGTGGAAATGCCATCACTTTGAAAATGGACAATTGGGGCGTGGCCGTAGCGCCACCTATGGGTAATGGTGGGTCATTTGTGGTGTGGTAGTTTCTCATGGCCTATACTATCAATGTTTCAGGATTTTGAGAACTTTTTACCATTGCATACAAAATCGCTAAGCTTGCGCGTGTGTCAAGGGAAAGGCTGAGTGTGTGAGAATGTGGAGCGCGCGCGCTGAGAGTCAGGGGAGACATTTCATTGGAAATGTCCTTAACAATTAGCCAAGCATTCATTTTTCAAATATTCGCCAAAATTCAACTTTTCATCTTACAGTCAACTTTTTCTGAGATTTGTGTACTAAACATTCTCAAGAGTTTTCATGAACTAAAGGCAAACAAATCAACAGTTATTGGCCAAAACACATTTTTGGTTCCTGCGGCCACGCCGATCACATGACACGATCACATGACACCAAATTGATTGGACATCTTCAGAAGAGGGTTCCGAGTCATCTTACCAAGTTTGGTGTTGACATTTCAAAGATTTGCTGAGATTTGATCCAACTTCCTGTTTGGTTGCTTTGTTGACGATTTTGATTGGCTGTACCGGACAAACGGTTTTGAAAATCAAAAATCTGTTGAAGAATTCAGTGAGGGTTGCTCTGACGATGATACCTGCCAATTCTGGGGAAGATTGGACAAAAATTTTAGGAGAAGTAGCAAAAATACGTGTTTCCTAAATCTTTATCGTACAAAAAAATCAAATATGACGGCCGTTATAGGTTATTGAGGCTTTTTTGTTCCTCATGAGAAATAAGTCATATCTAATGAATTTCAGAATTTTGGGACAAATGGGATGCGAATGGCATCACTTTGTAAATGGAAAATTGGGGCTTGGCCGTAGCGCCACCTATGGATAATGATGCGTCATTTGTGGTGTGGTAGTTACTCCTGGCCTATACTATCAATGTTTCAGGATTTTGAGAACTTTTTACCATTGCATACAAAATCGGAAATGCAATACCATCAAGATCCACATGGGCCTTTGCTAAAGACCAAGCAATGAGTGGGGGCTTGGTCAGCCCACAATTGCCTGAAATGTTGTGTATGCGTCTCGTCAAGCTTGCGCGTGTGTCAAGGGAAAGGCTGAGTGTGTGAGAATGTGGAGCGCGCGCGCTGAGGAGCAGGGGAGACATTTCATTGGAAATTTCCTTAACAATTAGCCAAGCATGCATTTTTCAAATATTCGCCAAATTTCTACTTTTCATGTTACAGTCAACTTTTTCTGAGATTTGTGTACTAAACATTCTCAAGAGTCTTTATGAACATGTGATTTAATCAGAGTTTTTTGACTGGCGGATGTGTAAAGCATTATTTTAGCGTTAGATAGAAATAAATTAGATTTCCTTTATTTCAATCATTTTTTAATATATTAATTTGCCTTCTCACATGGGAACATGATGTAGTGTCTTTCACGTGACACACCAAGTTTGGTGGTGATATTTCAAAGATTTGCTGAGATTTGATCAAACTTCCTGTTTGGTTGCTTTGTTGACGATTTTGATTGGCTGTACCGGACAAACGGTTTTGAAATTCAAAAATCTGTTGAAGAATTCAGTGAGGGTTGCTCTGACGATGATACCTGCCAATTCTGGGGAAGATTGGACAAAAATTGTAGGAGAAGTAGCAAAAAAAACGTGTTTCCTAAATCTTTATTGTCCAAAAAAATCCAATATGGCGGCCGTTATAGGTTATTGAGGCTTTTTTGTTCCTCATGAGAAATAAGGCATTTCAGAATTTTGGGACAAATGGGATGCGAATGGCATCACTTTGTAAGTGGAAAATTGGGGCTTGGCCGTAGCGCCACCTATGGATAATGGTGCATCATTTGTGGTGTGGTAGTTACTCCTGGCCTATACTATCAATGTTTCAGGATTTTGAGAACTTTTTCTAAAATGCATTACCATCAAGATCCACAAGGGCCTTCACTTCAAGCCAAGGAATGAGTGGGGGCTTGGTCAGACCACAATTGCCTGAAATGTTGTGTATGCGTCTCGCCAAGCCCGCGTGTGTGTCAAGGGAAAGGCTGAGTGTGTGAGAATGTGGAGCACGCGCGCGCTGAAGAGCAGGGGAGACATTGCATTGAAAATTTCGTCATCAATTAGCCAAGCATGCATGTTTCAAATATTCACCACAAATCGACTTTTCATGTTACAGTCAACTTTTCCTCAGATTTGTGTACTAAACATTCTCAAGAATCTTCATATGAACTTGTGATTGAATCAAAGTATCAGTTTTTGACCGGCGGATGTGTAAAGCATTATTTTAGCGTTAGCGATAAATTCGATTTGCTTTATATCAATCATTTTTTGAGATATGAAGTTGCCTTTGCACATGGTAACATGTTGTAGTGTCGTCCACCGATATACCAAGTTTAGTGTTGATATCTCAAAGATTTGCTGAGATTTGACCCAAGTTCCTGTTTGGTTACTTTTTTGCTGATTTTGATTGGCTGTGCCGGACAAACGGTTTAGAAAATCAAAACGCCATGGGATAACTTTTGTGAGGCTTGGTCTGAAAATCATCTCTGGTCATTTTGAAGAAGATATGACAAAAATTGTAGGAGGAGTAGGCTTTCAAAGGTTTTTGATACAACCGGAAATAGCGGAAAATCTATACAACCGGAAATTGACGTCATAGGGTGCGTTGAACTCGTCTTGATCCAGGGAATCCAATGGTACCTCATTTTTGAAAATCAGTCACACGGTTCAAAAGTTGCGTGTGTAAACACAAGTCCAACTTTGACCCATTGGTGGCGCTAGAGTGGTCTGATGGGATACATGAAACTTGGTGTAGGTATAGAAGGAACTGTCCTTAATGAGTGTGCCAAATTTAACAAAAAGTTATCCAAGGGTTCTAGGGGCTGCCATTGACTCCCATGGAACTAGAATAATAATAATAATAAATATAACTGCAAGCAGCAATGGCGGATTCCTCCAAACATTGCAAACCACTGAAAAATTTATATTCTTCACAAATTGTCACTGTAAAAATCCATGCTGCAGACTTACCAATGGGATACCAAATCTGAAATGCAATACCATCAAGATCCACAAGGGCTTTTATTTCAAGCCAAGGAGTGAAGGGAGGGGGCTTGGTGAGCCTACCCATTCCAGAAAGCCTTGTATCTTTGTGTACCAGGGCGTGGCCTGTAGCGTCACTTATGGGTGATATTGGGCCATTTGTGGTGTGGTAGTTACTCTTGGCCTATACTATCAATGTTTCAGGATTTTGAGAACTTTTTACCATTGCATACAAAATCGGAAATGCAATACCATCAAGATCCACATGGTCCTTTGCTAAAGACCAAGCAATGAGTGGGGCTTGGTCAGCCCACAATTGCCTGAAATGTTGTGTATGCGTCTCGCCAAGCTTGTGCGTGTGTCAAGGGAAAGGCTGAGTGTGTGAGAATGTGGAGCGCGCGTGCTGAGGAGCAGGGGAGACATTTCATTGGAAATTTCCTTAACAATTAGCCAAGCATGCATTTTTCAAATATTCACCTAAATTCAACTTTTCATCTTACAGTCAACTTTTTCTGAGATTTGTGTACTAAACATTCTCAAAAGTCTTCATGAACTTGTGATTGAATCAGAGTTTTTTGACTGGCGGATGTGTAAAGCATTATTTTAGCGTTAGAAATAAATTTGATTTCCTTCATTTCAATCATTTTTGAAGATATTAATTTGCCTTCCTACATGGGAACATGACGTAGTGTCTTTCACGTGACACACCAAGTTTGGTGTTGATATTTCAAAGATTTGCTGAGATTTGATCCAACTTCCTGTTTGGTTGCTTTGTTGACGATTTTGATTGGCTGTACCGGACAAACGGTTTTGAAATTCAAAAATCTGTTAAAGAATTCAGTGAGGGTTGCTCTGACGATGATACCTGCCAATTCTGGGGAAGATTGGACAAGAATTGTAGGAGAAGTAGCAAAAAAACGTGTTTCCTAAATCTTTATTGTACAAAAACATCCAATATGGCGGCCGTTATAGGTTATTGAGGCTTTTTTGTTCCTCATGAGAAATAAGGCATATCTAATGAATTTCAGAATTTTGGGACAAATGGGATGCGAATGGCATCACTTTGTAAATGGAAAATTGGGGCTTGGCCGTAGCGCCACCTATGGATAATGGTGCGTCATTTGTGGTGTGGTAGTTACTCCTGGCCTATACTATCAATGTTTCAGGATTTTGAGAACTTTTTCTAAAATGCATTACCATCAAGATCCACAAGGGCCTTCACTTCAAGCCAAGGAATGAGTGGGGGCTTGGTCAGCCCACAATTGCCTGAAATGTTGTGTATGCGTCTCGCCAAGCCCGCGCGTGTGTCAAGGGAAAGGCTGAGTGTGTGAGAATGTGGAGCACGCGCGCGCTGAAGAGCAGGGGAGACATTTCATTGAAAATTTCGTTAGCAATTAGCCAAGCATGCATGTTTCAAATATTCACATAAAATCGACTTTTCATGTTACAGTCAACTTTTCCTCAGATTTGTGTACTAAACATTCTCAAGAGTCTTCATATGAACTTGTGATTGAATCAAAGTATCAGTTTTTGACCGGCGGATGTGTAAAGCATTATTTTAGCGTTAGCGATAAATTCGATTTGCTTTATATCAATCATCTTTTGAGATATGAAGTTGCCTTTGCACATGGTAACATGTTGTAGTGTCGTCCACCGATATACCAAGTTTAGTGTTGATATCTCAAAGATTTGCTGAGATTTGACCCAAGTTCCTGTTTGGTTACTTTTTTGCTGATTTTGATTGGTTGTGCCGGACAAACGGTTTAGAAAATCAAAACGCCATGGGATAACTTTTGTGAGGCTTGGTCTGAAGATCATCTATGGTCATTTTGAAGAAGATATGACAATAATTGTAGGAGGAGTAGGCTTTCAAAGGTTTTTGATACAACCGGAAATAGCGGAAAATCTATACAACCGGAAATTGACGTCATAGGGTGCGTTGAACTCGTCTTCATCCAGGGAATCCAATGGTACCTCATTTTTGTAAATCAGTCATACGGTTCAAAAGTTGCGTGTGTAAACACAAGTCCAACTTTGACCCATTGGTGGCGCTAGAGTGGTCTGATGGGATACATGAAACTTGGTGTAGGTATAGAAGGAACTGTCCTTAATGAGTGTGCCAAATTTAACAAAAAGTTATCCAAGGGTTCTAGGGGCTGCCATTGACTCCCATGGAACTAGAATAATAATAATAATAATAATAATAATAATAAAACTAACAATAACAATAGGTTTCCTCCTTACGGAGGAATCCTAATAATAATAAAACTAACAATAACAATAGGTTTCCTCCTTACGGAGGAATCCTAAATATAACTGCAAGCAGCAATGGCGGATTCCTCCAAACATTGCAAACCACTGAAAAATTTATATTCTTCACAAATTGTCACTGTAAAAATCCATGCTGCAGACTTACCAATGGGATACCAAATCTGAAATGCAATACCATCAAGATCCACAAGGGCTTTTATTTCAAGCCAAGGAGTGAAGGGAGGGGGCTTGGTGAGCCTACCCATTCCAGAAAGCCTTGTATCTTTGTGTACCAGGGCGTGGCCTGTAGCGTCACTTATGGGTGATATTGGGCCATTTGTGGTGTGGTAGTTACTCTTGGCCTATACTATCAATGTTTCAGGATTTTGAGAACTTTTTACCATTGCATACAAAATCGGAAATGCAATACCATCAAGATCCACATGGTCCTTTGCTAAAGACCAAGCAATGAGTGGGGCTTGGTCAGCCCACAATTGCCTGAAATGTTGTGTATGCGTCTCGCCAAGCTTGTGCGTGTGTCAAGGGAAAGGCTGAGTGTGTGAGAATGTGGAGCGCGCGTGCTGAGGAGCAGGGGAGACATTTCATTGGAAATTTCCTTAACAATTAGCCAAGCATGCATTTTTCAAATATTCACCTAAATTCAACTTTTCATCTTACAGTCAACTTTTTCTGAGATTTGTGTACTAAACATTCTCAAAAGTCTTCATGAACTTGTGATTGAATCAGAGTTTTTTGACTGGCGGATGTGTAAAGCATTATTTTAGCGTTAGAAATAAATTTGATTTCCTTCATTTCAATCATTTTTGAAGATATTAATTTGCCTTCCTACATGGGAACATGACGTAGTGTCTTTCACGTGACACACCAAGTTTGGTGTTGATATTTCAAAGATTTGCTGAGATTTGATCCAACTTCCTGTTTGGTTGCTTTGTTGACGATTTTGATTGGCTGTACCGGACAAACGGTTTTGAAATTCAAAAATCTGTTAAAGAATTCAGTGAGGGTTGCTCTGACGATGATACCTGCCAATTCTGGGGAAGATTGGACAAGAATTGTAGGAGAAGTAGCAAAAAAACGTGTTTCCTAAATCTTTATTGTACAAAAACATCCAATATGGCGGCCGTTATAGGTTATTGAGGCTTTTTTGTTCCTCATGAGAAATAAGGCATATCTAATGAATTTCAGAATTTTGGGACAAATGGGATGCGAATGGCATCACTTTGTAAATGGAAAATTGGGGCTTGGCCGTAGCGCCACCTATGGATAATGGTGCGTCATTTGTGGTGTGGTAGTTACTCCTGGCCTATACTATCAATGTTTCAGGATTTTGAGAACTTTTTCTAAAATGCATTACCATCAAGATCCACAAGGGCCTTCACTTCAAGCCAAGGAATGAGTGGGGGCTTGGTCAGCCCACAATTGCCTGAAATGTTGTGTATGCGTCTCGCCAAGCCCGCGCGTGTGTCAAGGGAAAGGCTGAGTGTGTGAGAATGTGGAGCACGCGCGCGCTGAAGAGCAGGGGAGACATTTCATTGAAATTTCGTTAGCAATTAGCCAAGCATGCATGTTTCAAATATTCACATAAAATCGACTTTTCATGTTACAGTCAACTTTTCCTCAGATTTGTGTACTAAACATTCTCAAGAGTCTTCATATGAACTTGTGATTGAATCAAAGTATCAGTTTTTGACCGGCGGATGTGTAAAGCATTATTTTAGCGTTAGCGATAAATTCGATTTGCTTTATATCAATCATCTTTTGAGATATGAAGTTGCCTTTGCACATGGTAACATGTTGTAGTGTCGTCCACCGATATACCAAGTTTAGTGTTGATATCTCAAAGATTTGCTGAGATTTGACCCAAGTTCCTGTTTGGTTACTTTTTTGCTGATTTTGATTGGTTGTGCCGGACAAACGGTTTAGAAAATCAAAACGCCATGGGATAACTTTTGTGAGGCTTGGTCTGAAGATCATCTATGGTCATTTTGAAGAAGATATGACAATAATTGTAGGAGGAGTAGGCTTTCAAAGGTTTTTGATACAACCGGAAATAGCGGAAAATCTATACAACCGGAAATTGACGTCATAGGGTGCGTTGAACTCGTCTTCATCCAGGGAATCCAATGGTACCTCATTTTTGTAAATCAGTCATACGGTTCAAAAGTTGCGTGTGTAAACACAAGTCCAACTTTGACCCATTGGTGGCGCTAGAGTGGTCTGATGGGATACATGAAACTTGGTGTAGGTATAGAAGGAACTGTCCTTAATGAGTGTGCCAAATTTAACAAAAAGTTATCCAAGGGTTCTAGGGGCTGCCATTGACTCCCATGGAACTAGAATAATAATAATAATAATAATAATAATAATAAAACTAACAATAACAATAGGTTTCCTCCTTACGGAGGAATCCTAAATATAACTGCAAGCAGCAATGGCGGATTCCTCCAAACATTGCAAACCATTGAAAAATTTATATTCTTTACAAATTGTCACTGTAAAAATCCATGCTGCAGACTTACCGATGGGACACCAAATCTGAAATGCAATACCATCAAGATCCACAAGAGCTTTTATTCCGAGCCAAGGAGTGAAGGGAGGGGGCTTGGTGAGCCTACCCATTCCAGAAAGCCTTGTATCTTTGTGCATCAGGGCGTGGCCAGTAGCGTCACCTATGGGTGATGTTGGGCCATTTGTGGTGTGGTAGTTACTGTTAACCTATACTATCAATGTCTCAGGATTTTTAGAACTTTTTACCATTGCATACAAAATCGGAAATGCAATACCATCAAGATCCACATGGGCCTTTGCTAAAGACCAAGCAATGAGTGGGGGCTTGGTCAGCCCACAATTGTCTGAAATGTTGTGTATGCGTCTCGCCAAGCTTGCGCGTGTCAAGGGAAAGGCTGAGTGTGTGAGAATGTGGAGCGCGCGCGCTGAGGGTCAGGGGAGACATTTCATTGGAAATTTCCTTAACAATTAGCAGAGCATGCATTTTTCAAATATTCACCAAAAATCAACTTTTCATCTTAGAGTCAACTTTTTCTGAGATTTGTGTAATAAACATTCTCAAGAGTCTTTATGAACATGTGATTGAATCAGAGGTTTTTGACTGGCGGGTGTGTAAAGCATTATTTTAGCGTTAGATAGAAATAAATTAGATTTCCTTTATTTCAATCATTTTTTAAGATATTAATTTGCCTTCTCACATGGGAACATGATGTAATGTCTTTGAAATTCAAAAATCTGTTGAAGAATTCAGTGAGGGTTGCTCTGACGATGATACCTGCCAATTCTGGGGACGATTGGACAAAAATTGTAGGAGAAGTAAAGAAAAAACGTGTTTCCTAAATCTTTATTGTACAAAAAAATCCAATATGGCGGCCATTATAGGTTATTGAGGCTTTTTTGTTCCTCATGAGAAATAAGGCATATCTAATGAATTTCAGAATTTTGGGACAAATGGGATGCGAATGGCATCACTTTGTAAATGGAAAATTGGGGCTTGGCCGTAGCGCCACCTATGGATAATGGTGCGTCATTTGTGGTGTGGTAGTTACTCCTGGCCTATACTATCAATGTTTCAGGATTTTGAGAACTTTTTCTAAAATGCATTACCATCAAGATCCACAAGGGCCTTCACTTCAAGCCAAGGAGTGAAGGGAGGGGGCTTGGTGAGCCTACCCATTCCAGAAAGCCTTGTATCTTTGTGTATCAGGTCGTGGCCTGTAGCGTCACTTATGGGTGATATTGGGCCATTTGTGGTGTGGTAGTTACTCTTGGCCTATACTATCAATGTTTCAGGATTTTGAGAACTTTTTACCATTGCATACAAAATCGGAAATGCAATACCATCAAGATCCACATGGGCCTTTGCTAAAGACCAAGCAATGAGTGGGGCTTGGTCAGCCCACAATTGCCTGAAATGTTGTGTATGCGTCTCGTCAAGCTTGCGCGTGTGTCAGGGAAAGGCTGAGTGTGTGAGAATGTGGAGCGCGCGCGCTGAGGAGCAGGGGAGACATTTCATTGGAAATTTCCTTAACAATTAGCCAAGCAAGCATTTTTCAAATATTCACCTAAATTCAACTTTTCATCTTACAGTCAACTTTTTCTGAGATTTGTGTACTAAACATTCTCAAGAGTCTTCATGAACTTGTGATTGAATCAGAGTTTTTTGACTGCCGTATGTGTAAAGCATTATTTTAGCGTTAGAAATAAATTAGATTTCCTTTATTTCAATCATTTTTTAAGATATTAATTTGCCTTCTCACATGGGAACATGACGTAGTGTCTTTCACGTGACACACCAAGTTTGGTGTTGATATTTCAAAGATTTGCTGAGATTTGATCCAACTTCCTGTTTGGTTGCTCTGTTGACGATTTTGATTGGCTGTATCGGACAAACGGTTTTGAAATTCAAAAATCTGTTGAAGATTTCAGTGAGGGTTAATCTGACGATGATACCTGGCAATTCTGGGGAAGATTGGACAAAAATTGTAATAGAAGTAGCGAAAAAACGTGTTTCCTAAATCTTTATTGTACAAAAAAATCCAATATGGCGGCCGTTATAGGTTATTGAGGCTTTTTTGTTCCTCGTGAGAAATAAGGCATATCTAATTGAATTTCAGAATTTTGGGACAAATGGGATGAGAATGGCATCACTTTGTAAATAGACAATTGGGGCTTGGCCGTAGCGCCACCTATGGATAATGGTGCGTCATTTGTGGTGTGGTAGTTATTCCTGGCCAATACTATCAATGTTTCAGGATTTTGAGAACTTTTTCTAAAATGCATTACCATCAAGATCCACAAGGGCCTTCACTTCAAGCCAAGGAATGAGTGGGGGCTTTGTCAGCCCACAATTGCCTGAAATGTTGTGTATGCGTCTCGCCAAGCCCGCGTGTGTGTCAAGGGAAAGGCTGAGTGTGTGAGAATGTGGAGCACGCGCGCGCTGAAGAGCAGGGGAGACATTTCATTGAAAATTTCGTTAGCAATTAGCCAAGCATGCATTTTTCAAATATTCACCACAAATCGACTTTTCATGTTACAGTCAACTTTTCCTCAGATTTGTGTACTAAACATTCTCAAGAGTCTTCATATGAACTTGTGATTGAATCAAAGTATCAGTTTTTGACCGGCGGATGTGTAAAGCATTATTTTTGCGTTAGCGATAAATTCAATTTGCTTTAAATCAACCATTTCTGGAGATATGAAATAGCCTTTGCACATGGTAACATGTTGTAGTGTCTTCCTTGTGACATACCAAGTTACGTGTTGATATCTCAAAGATTTGCTGAGATTTGACCCAAGTTCCTGTTTGGTTACTTTTTTGCTGATTTTGATTGGCTGTGCCGGACAAACGGTTTAGAAAATCAAAACGCCATGGGATAACTTTTGTGAGGCTTGGTCTGAAGATCATCTCTGGTCATTTTGAAGAAGATATGACAAAAATTGTAGGAGGAGTAGGCTTTCAAAGGTTTTTGATACAACCGGAAATAGCGGAAAATCTATATAACCGGAAATTGACGTCATATGGTGCGTTGAACTCGTCTTGATCCAGGGAATCCAATGGTACCTCATTTTTGAAAATCAGTCATACGGTTCAAAAGTTGCGTGTGTAAACACAAGTCCAACTTTGACCCATTGGTGGCGCTAGAGTGGTCTGATGGGATACATGAAACTTGGTGTAGGTATAGAAGGAACTGTCCTTAATGAGTGTGCCAAATTTGTCAAAAAGTTATCCAAGGGGTCTAGGGGCTGCCATTGACTCCCATGGAACTAGAATAATAATAATAATAATAAAACTAACAATAACAATAGGTTTCCTCCTTACGGAGGAATCCTAATAATAATAATAAAACTAACAATAACAATAGGTTTCCTCCTTACGGAGGAATCCTAAATATAACTGCAAGCAGCAATGGCGGATTCCTCCAAACATTGCAAACCACTGAAAAATGTATATTCTTTACAAATTGTCACTGTAAAATTCCATGCTGCAGACTTACCAATGGGATAGCAAATCTGAAATGCAATACCATCAAGATCCACAAGGGCTTTTATTTCAAGCCAAGGATTGAAGGGAGGGGGCTTGGTGAGCCTACCCATTCCAGAAAGCCTTGTATCTTTTGTGTATCAGGGCGTGGCCTGTAGCGTCACTTATGGGTGATATTGGGCCATTTGTGGTGTGGTAGTTACTCTTGGCCTATACTATCAATGTTTCAGGATTTTGAGAACTTTTTACCATTGCATACAAAATCGGAAATGCAATACCACCAAGATCCACACGGGCCTTTGCTAAAGACCAAGCAATGAGTGGGGGCTTGGTCAGCCCACAATTGCCTGAAATGTTGTGTATGCGTCTCGCCAAGCCCGCGCGTGTGTCAAGGGAAAGGCTGAGTGTGTGAGAATGTGTAGCGCGCGAACTGAGGAGCATGGGAGACGTTTCATTGGAAATTTCCTTAACAATTAGCCAAGCATGCATTTTTCAAATATTCACCAAAATTCAACTTTTCATCTTACAGTCAACTTTGTGTAAAGCATTATTTTAGCGTTAGAAATAAATTAGATTTACTTTATTTCAATCATTTTTTAAGATATTAATTTGCCTTCTCACATGGGAACATGATGTAGTGTCTTTCACGTGACACACCAAGTTTGGTTGTGATATTTCAAAGATTTGCTGAGATTTGATCCAACTTCCTGTTTGGTTGCTTTGTTGACGATTTTGATTGGCTGTACCGGACAAACGGTTTTGAAATTCAAAAATCTGTTGAAGAATTCAGTGAGGGTTGCTCTGACGATGATACCTGCCAATTCTGGGGAAGATTGGACAAAAATTGTAGGAGAAGTAGCAACAAAATGTGTTTCCTAAATCTTTATTGTACAAAAAAATCCAATATGGCGGCCGTTATAGGTTATTGAGGCTTTTTTGTTCCTCATGAGAAATAAGGCATATCTAATGAATTTCAGAATTTTGGGACAAATGGGATGCAAATGGCATCACTTTGTAAATGGACAATTGGGGCCTGGCCGTAGCGCCACCTATGGATAATGGTGCGTCATTTGTGGTGTGGTAGTTACTCCTGGCCTATACTATCAATGTTTCAGGATTTTGAGAACTTTTTCTAAAATGCATTACCATCAAGATCCACAAGGGCCTTCACTTCAAGCCAAGGAATGAGTGGGGGCTTGGTCAGCCCACAATTGCCTGAAATGTTGTGTATGCATCTCGCCAAGCCCGCGCGTGTGTCAAGGGAAAGGCTGAGTGTGTGAGAATGTGGAGCGCGCGCGCTGAGGAGCAGAGGGAGACATTTCATTGAAAATTTCGTTAGAAATTAGCCAAGCATGCATGTTTCAAATATTCACATAAAATCGACTTTTCATGTTACAGTCAACTTTTACTCAGATTTGTGTACTAAACATTCTCAAGAGTCTTCATATGAACTTGTGATTGAATCAGAGTATCAGTTTTTTACTGGCGGATGTGTAAAGCATTATTTAAGCGTTAGCGATAAATTTGATTTGCTTTATATCAACCATTTTTGGAGATATGAAATAGCCTTTGCATATGGTAACATGTTGTAGTGTCGTCCACCGATATACCAAGTTTAGTGTTGATATCTCAAAGATTTGCTGAGATTTGACCCAAGTTCCTGTTTGGTTTATTTTATTGCTGATTTTGATTGGCTGTGCCGGACAAACGGTTTATAAAATCAAAACGCCATGGGATAACTTTTGTGAGGCTTGGTCTGAAGCTCATCTCGGGTCATTTTGAAGAAGATATGACAAAAATTGTAGGAGGAGTAGGCTTTCAAAGGTTTTTGATACAACCGGAAATAGCGGAAGATCTATATAACCGGAAATTGACGTCATAGGGTGCGTTGAACTCGTCTTGATCCAAGGAATCCAATGGTACCTCATTTTTGAAAATCAGTTATACGGTTCAAAAGTTGCGTGTGTAAACACCTTTGACCCATTGGTGGCGCTAGAGTGGTCTGATGGGATACATGAAACTTGGTGTAGGTATAGAAGGAACTGTCCTTAATGAGTGTGCCAAATTTAACAAAAAGTTATCCAAGGGTTCTAGGGGCTGCCATTGACTCCCATGGAACTAGAATAATAATAATAAATATAACTGCAAGCAGCAATGGCGGATTCCTCCAAACATTGCAAACCATTGAAAAATTTATATTCTTTACAAATTGTCACTGTAAAAATCCATGCTGCAGACTTACCGATGGGACACCAAATCTGAAATGCAATACCATCAAGATCCACAAGAGCTTTTATTCCGAGCCAAGGAGTGAAGGGAGGGGGCTTGGTGAGCCTACCCATTCCAGAAAGCCTTGTATCTTTGTGCATCAGGGCGTGGCCAGTAGCGTCACCTATGGGTGATGTTGGGCCATTTGTGGTGTGGTAGTTACTGTTAACCTATACTATCAATGTCTCAGGATTTTTAGAACTTTTTACCATTGCATACAAAATCGGAAATGCAATACCATCAAGATCCACATGGGCCTTTGCTAAAGACCAAGCAATGAGTGGGGGCTTGGTCAGCCCACAATTGTCTGAAATGTTGTGTATGCGTCTCGCCAAGCTTGCGCGTGTCAAGGGAAAGGCTGAGTGTGTGAGAATGTGGAGCGCGCGCGCTGAGGGTCAGGGGAGACATTTCATTGGAAATTTCCTTAACAATTAGCAGAGCATGCATTTTTCAAATATTCACCAAAAATCAACTTTTCATCTTAGAGTCAACTTTTTCTGAGATTTGTGTACTAAACATTCTCAAGAGTCTTTATGAACATGTGATTGAATCAGAGGTTTTTGACTGGCGGGTGTGTAAAGCATTATTTTAGCGTTAGATAGAAATAAATTAGATTTCCTTTATTTCAATCATTTTTTAAGATATTAATTTGCCTTCTCACATGGGAACATGATGTAATGTCTTTGAAATTCAAAAATCTGTTGAAGAATTCAGTGAGGGTTGCTCTGACGATGATACCTGCCAATTCTGGGGACGATTGGACAAAAATTGTAGGAGAAGTAAAGAAAAAACGTGTTTCCTAAATCTTTATTGTACAAAAAAATCCAATATGGCGGCCATTATAGGTTATTGAGGCTTTTTTGTTCCTCATGAGAAATAAGGCATATCTAATGAATTTCAGAATTTTGGGACAAATGGGATGCGAATGGCATCACTTTGTAAATGGAAAATTGGGGCTTGGCCGTAGCGCCACCTATGGATAATGGTGCGTCATTTGTGGTGTGGTAGTTACTCCTGGCCTATACTATCAATGTTTCAGGATTTTGAGAACTTTTTCTAAAATGCATTACCATCAAGATCCACAAGGGCCTTCACTTCAAGCCAAGGAGTGAAGGGAGGGGGCTTGGTGAGCCTACCCATTCCAGAAAGCCTTGTATCTTTGTGTATCAGGTCGTGGCCTGTAGCGTCACTTATGGGTGATATTGGGCCATTTGTGGTGTGGTAGTTACTCTTGGCCTATACTATCAATGTTTCAGGATTTTGAGAACTTTTTACCATTGCATACAAAATCGGAAATGCAATACCATCAAGATCCACATGGGCCTTTGCTAAAGACCAAGCAATGAGTGGGGCTTGGTCAGCCCACAATTGCCTGAAATGTTGTGTATGCGTCTCGTCAAGCTTGCGCGTGTGTCAGGGAAAGGCTGAGTGTGTGAGAATGTGGAGCGCGCGCGCTGAGGAGCAGGGGAGACATTTCATTGGAAATTTCCTTAACAATTAGCCAAGCAAGCATTTTTCAAATATTCACCTAAATTCAACTTTTCATCTTACAGTCAACTTTTTCTGAGATTTGTGTACTAAACATTCTCAAGAGTCTTCATGAACTTGTGATTGAATCAGAGTTTTTTGACTGCCGTATGTGTAAAGCATTATTTTAGCGTTAGAAATAAATTAGATTTCCTTTATTTCAATCATTTTTTAAGATATTAATTTGCCTTCTCACATGGGAACATGACGTAGTGTCTTTCACGTGACACACCAAGTTTGGTGTTGATATTTCAAAGATTTGCTGAGATTTGATCCAACTTCCTGTTTGGTTGCTCTGTTGACGATTTTGATTGGCTGTATCGGACAAACGGTTTTGAAATTCAAAAATCTGTTGAAGATTTCAGTGAGGGTTAATCTGACGATGATACCTGGCAATTCTGGGGAAGATTGGACAAAAATTGTAATAGAAGTAGCGAAAAAACGTGTTTCCTAAATCTTTATTGTACAAAAAAATCCAATATGGCGGCCGTTATAGGTTATTGAGGCTTTTTTGTTCCTCGTGAGAAATAAGGCATATCTAATTGAATTTCAGAATTTTGGGACAAATGGGATGAGAATGGCATCACTTTGTAAATAGACAATTGGGGCTTGGCCGTAGCGCCACCTATGGATAATGGTGCGTCATTTGTGGTGTGGTAGTTATTCCTGGCCAATACTATCAATGTTTCAGGATTTTGAGAACTTTTTCTAAAATGCATTACCATCAAGATCCACAAGGGCCTTCACTTCAAGCCAAGGAATGAGTGGGGGCTTTGTCAGCCCACAATTGCCTGAAATGTTGTGTATGCGTCTCGCCAAGCCCGCGTGTGTGTCAAGGGAAAGGCTGAGTGTGTGAGAATGTGGAGCACGCGCGCGCTGAAGAGCAGGGGAGACATTTCATTGAAAATTTCGTTAGCAATTAGCCAAGCATGCATTTTTCAAATATTCACCACAAATCGACTTTTCATGTTACAGTCAACTTTTCCTCAGATTTGTGTACTAAACATTCTCAAGAGTCTTCATATGAACTTGTGATTGAATCAAAGTATCAGTTTTTGACCGGCGGATGTGTAAAGCATTATTTTTGCGTTAGCGATAAATTCAATTTGCTTTAAATCAACCATTTCTGGAGATATGAAATAGCCTTTGCACATGGTAACATGTTGTAGTGTCTTCCTTGTGACATACCAAGTTACGTGTTGATATCTCAAAGATTTGCTGAGATTTGACCCAAGTTCCTGTTTGGTTACTTTTTTGCTGATTTTGATTGGCTGTGCCGGACAAACGGTTTAGAAAATCAAAACGCCATGGGATAACTTTTGTGAGGCTTGGTCTGAAGATCATCTCTGGTCATTTTGAAGAAGATATGACAAAAATTGTAGGAGGAGTAGGCTTTCAAAGGTTTTTGATACAACCGGAAATAGCGGAAAATCTATATAACCGGAAATTGACGTCATATGGTGCGTTGAACTCGTCTTGATCCAGGGAATCCAATGGTACCTCATTTTTGAAAATCAGTCATACGGTTCAAAAGTTGCGTGTGTAAACACAAGTCCAACTTTGACCCATTGGTGGCGCTAGAGTGGTCTGATGGGATACATGAAACTTGGTGTAGGTATAGAAGGAACTGTCCTTAATGAGTGTGCCAAATTTGTCAAAAAGTTATCCAAGGGGTCTAGG
This sequence comes from Osmerus mordax, assembly GCF_038355195.1. Classification (NCBI taxonomy): domain Eukaryota; kingdom Metazoa; phylum Chordata; class Actinopteri; order Osmeriformes; family Osmeridae; genus Osmerus; species Osmerus mordax. The sequence continues at coordinate 11,041,980 of NC_090052.1, forward strand.
GGCTGCCATTGACTCCCATGGAACTAGAATAATAATAATAATAATAAAACTAACAATAACAATAGGTTTCCTCCTTACGGAGGAATCCTAATAATAATAATAAAACTAACAATAACAATAGGTTTCCTCCTTACGGAGGAATCCTAAATATAACTGCAAGCAGCAATGGCGGATTCCTCCAAACATTGCAAACCACTGAAAAATGTATATTCTTTACAAATTGTCACTGTAAAATTCCATGCTGCAGACTTACCAATGGGATAGCAAATCTGAAATGCAATACCATCAAGATCCACAAGGGCTTTTATTTCAAGCCAAGGATTGAAGGGAGGGGGCTTGGTGAGCCTACCCATTCCAGAAAGCCTTGTATCTTTTGTGTATCAGGGCGTGGCCTGTAGCGTCACTTATGGGTGATATTGGGCCATTTGTGGTGTGGTAGTTACTCTTGGCCTATACTATCAATGTTTCAGGATTTTGAGAACTTTTTACCATTGCATACAAAATCGGAAATGCAATACCACCAAGATCCACACGGGCCTTTGCTAAAGACCAAGCAATGAGTGGGGGCTTGGTCAGCCCACAATTGCCTGAAATGTTGTGTATGCGTCTCGCCAAGCCCGCGCGTGTGTCAAGGGAAAGGCTGAGTGTGTGAGAATGTGTAGCGCGCGAACTGAGGAGCATGGGAGACGTTTCATTGGAAATTTCCTTAACAATTAGCCAAGCATGCATTTTTCAAATATTCACCAAAATTCAACTTTTCATCTTACAGTCAACTTTGTGTAAAGCATTATTTTAGCGTTAGAAATAAATTAGATTTACTTTATTTCAATCATTTTTTAAGATATTAATTTGCCTTCTCACATGGGAACATGATGTAGTGTCTTTCACGTGACACACCAAGTTTGGTTGTGATATTTCAAAGATTTGCTGAGATTTGATCCAACTTCCTGTTTGGTTGCTTTGTTGACGATTTTGATTGGCTGTACCGGACAAACGGTTTTGAAATTCAAAAATCTGTTGAAGAATTCAGTGAGGGTTGCTCTGACGATGATACCTGCCAATTCTGGGGAAGATTGGACAAAAATTGTAGGAGAAGTAGCAACAAAATGTGTTTCCTAAATCTTTATTGTACAAAAAAATCCAATATGGCGGCCGTTATAGGTTATTGAGGCTTTTTTGTTCCTCATGAGAAATAAGGCATATCTAATGAATTTCAGAATTTTGGGACAAATGGGATGCAAATGGCATCACTTTGTAAATGGACAATTGGGGCCTGGCCGTAGCGCCACCTATGGATAATGGTGCGTCATTTGTGGTGTGGTAGTTACTCCTGGCCTATACTATCAATGTTTCAGGATTTTGAGAACTTTTTCTAAAATGCATTACCATCAAGATCCACAAGGGCCTTCACTTCAAGCCAAGGAATGAGTGGGGGCTTGGTCAGCCCACAATTGCCTGAAATGTTGTGTATGCATCTCGCCAAGCCCGCGCGTGTGTCAAGGGAAAGGCTGAGTGTGTGAGAATGTGGAGCGCGCGCGCTGAGGAGCAGAGGGAGACATTTCATTGAAAATTTCGTTAGAAATTAGCCAAGCATGCATGTTTCAAATATTCACATAAAATCGACTTTTCATGTTACAGTCAACTTTTACTCAGATTTGTGTACTAAACATTCTCAAGAGTCTTCATATGAACTTGTGATTGAATCAGAGTATCAGTTTTTTACTGGCGGATGTGTAAAGCATTATTTAAGCGTTAGCGATAAATTTGATTTGCTTTATATCAACCATTTTTGGAGATATGAAATAGCCTTTGCATATGGTAACATGTTGTAGTGTCGTCCACCGATATACCAAGTTTAGTGTTGATATCTCAAAGATTTGCTGAGATTTGACCCAAGTTCCTGTTTGGTTTATTTTATTGCTGATTTTGATTGGCTGTGCCGGACAAACGGTTTATAAAATCAAAACGCCATGGGATAACTTTTGTGAGGCTTGGTCTGAAGCTCATCTCGGGTCATTTTGAAGAAGATATGACAAAAATTGTAGGAGGAGTAGGCTTTCAAAGGTTTTTGATACAACCGGAAATAGCGGAAGATCTATATAACCGGAAATTGACGTCATAGGGTGCGTTGAACTCGTCTTGATCCAAGGAATCCAATGGTACCTCATTTTTGAAAATCAGTTATACGGTTCAAAAGTTGCGTGTGTAAACACCTTTGACCCATTGGTGGCGCTAGAGTGGTCTGATGGGATACATGAAACTTGGTGTAGGTATAGAAGGAACTGTCCTTAATGAGTGTGCCAAATTTAACAAAAAGTTATCCAAGGGTTCTAGGGGCTGCCATTGACTCCCATGGAACTAGAATAATAATAATAAATATAACTGCAAGCAGCAATGGCGGATTCCTCCAAACATTGCAAACCATTGAAAAATTTATATTCTTTACAAATTGTCACTGTAAAAATCCATGCTGCAGACTTACCGATGGGACACCAAATCTGAAATGCAATACCATCAAGATCCACAAGAGCTTTTATTCCGAGCCAAGGAGTGAAGGGAGGGGGCTTGGTGAGCCTACCCATTCCAGAAAGCCTTGTATCTTTGTGCATCAGGGCGTGGCCAGTAGCGTCACCTATGGGTGATGTTGGGCCATTTGTGGTGTGGTAGTTACTGTTAACCTATACTATCAATGTCTCAGGATTTTTAGAACTTTTTACCATTGCATACAAAATCGGAAATGCAATACCATCAAGATCCACATGGGCCTTTGCTAAAGACCAAGCAATGAGTGGGGGCTTGGTCAGCCCACAATTGTCTGAAATGTTGTGTATGCGTCTCGCCAAGCTTGCGCGTGTCAAGGGAAAGGCTGAGTGTGTGAGAATGTGGAGCGCACGCGCTGAGGGTCAGGGGAGACATTTCATTGGAAATTTCCTTAACAATTAGCAGAGCATGCATTTTTCAAATATTCACCAAAAATCAACTTTTCATCTTAGAGTCAACTTTTTCTGAGATTTGTGTACTAAACATTCTCAAGAGTCTTTATGAACATGTGATTGAATCAGAGGTTTTTGACTGGCGGGTGTGTAAAGCATTATTTTAGCGTTAGATAGAAATAAATTAGATTTCCTTTATTTCAATCATTTTTTAAGATATTAATTTGCCTTCTCACATGGGAACATGATGTAATGTCTTTGAAATTCAAAAATCTGTTGAAGAATTCAGTGAGGGTTGCTCTGACGATGATACCTGCCAATTCTGGGGACGATTGGACAAAAATTGTAGGAGAAGTAAAGAAAAAACGTGTTTCCTAAATCTTTATTGTACAAAAAAATCCAATATGGCGGCCATTATAGGTTATTGAGGCTTTTTTGTTCCTCATGAGAAATAAGGCATATCTAATGAATTTCAGAATTTTGGGACAAATGGGATGCGAATGGCATCACTTTGTAAATGGAAAATTGGGGCTTGGCCGTAGCGCCACCTATGGATAATGGTGCGTCATTTGTGGTGTGGTAGTTACTCCTGGCCTATACTATCAATGTTTCAGGATTTTGAGAACTTTTTCTAAAATGCATTACCATCAAGATCCACAAGGGCCTTCACTTCAAGCCAAGGAGTGAAGGGAGGGGGCTTGGTGAGCCTACCCATTCCAGAAAGCCTTGTATCTTTGTGTATCAGGTCGTGGCCTGTAGCGTCACTTATGGGTGATATTGGGCCATTTGTGGTGTGGTAGTTACTCTTGGCCTATACTATCAATGTTTCAGGATTTTGAGAACTTTTTACCATTGCATACAAAATCGGAAATGCAATACCATCAAGATCCACATGGGCCTTTGCTAAAGACCAAGCAATGAGTGGGGCTTGGTCAGCCCACAATTGCCTGAAATGTTGTGTATGCGTCTCGTCAAGCTTGCGCGTGTGTCAGGGAAAGGCTGAGTGTGTGAGAATGTGGAGCGCGCGCGCTGAGGAGCAGGGGAGACATTTCATTGGAAATTTCCTTAACAATTAGCCAAGCAAGCATTTTTCAAATATTCACCTAAATTCAACTTTTCATCTTACAGTCAACTTTTTCTGAGATTTGTGTACTAAACATTCTCAAGAGTCTTCATGAACTTGTGATTGAATCAGAGTTTTTTGACTGCCGTATGTGTAAAGCATTATTTTAGCGTTAGAAATAAATTAGATTTCCTTTATTTCAATCATTTTTTAAGATATTAATTTGCCTTCTCACATGGGAACATGACGTAGTGTCTTTCACGTGACACACCAAGTTTGGTGTTGATATTTCAAAGATTTGCTGAGATTTGATCCAACTTCCTGTTTGGTTGCTCTGTTGACGATTTTGATTGGCTGTACCGGACAAACGGTTTTGAAATTCAAAAATCTGTTGAAGATTTCAGTGAGGGTTAATCTGACGATGATACCTGGCAATTCTGGGGAAGATTGGACAAAAATTGTAATAGAAGTAGCGAAAAAACGTGTTTCCTAAATCTTTATTGTACAAAAAAATCCAATATGGCGGCCGTTATAGGTTATTGAGGCTTTTTTGTTCCTCGTGAGAAATAAGGCATATCTAATTGAATTTCAGAATTTTGGGACAAATGGGATGAGAATGGCATCACTTTGTAAATAGACAATTGGGGCTTGGCCGTAGCGCCACCTATGGATAATGGTGCGTCATTTGTGGTGTGGTAGTTACTCCTGGCCAATACTATCAATGTTTCAGGATTTTGAGAACTTTTTCTAAAATGCATTACCATCAAGATCCACAAGGGCCTTCACTTCAAGCCAAGGAGTGAAGGGAGGGGGCTTGGTGAGCCTACCCATTCCAGAAAGCCTTGTATCTTTGTGTATCAGGTCGTGGCCTGTAGCGTCACTTATGGGTGATATTGGGCCATTTGTGGTGTGGTAGTTACTCTTGGCCTATACTATCAATGTTTCAGGATTTTGAGAACTTTTTACCATTGCATACAAAATCGGAAATGCAATACCATCAAGATCCACATGGGCCTTTGCTAAAGACCAAGCAATGAGTGGGGCTTGGTCAGCCCACAATTGCCTGAAATGTTGTGTATGCGTCTCGTCAAGCTTGCGCGTGTGTCAGGGAAAGGCTGAGTGTGTGAGAATGTGGAGCGCGCGCGCTGAGGAGCAGGGGAGACATTTCATTGGAAATTTCCTTAACAATTAGCCAAGCAAGCATTTTTCAAATATTCACCTAAATTCAACTTTTCATCTTACAGTCAACTTTTTCTGAGATTTGTGTACTAAACATTCTCAAGAGTCTTCATGAACTTGTGATTGAATCAGAGTTTTTTGACTGCCGTATGTGTAAAGCATTATTTTAGCGTTAGAAATAAATTAGATTTCCTTTATTTCAATCATTTTTTAAGATATTAATTTGCCTTCTCACATGGGAACATGACGTAGTGTCTTTCACGTGACACACCAAGTTTGGTGTTGATATTTCAAAGATTTGCTGAGATTTGATCCAACTTCCTGTTTGGTTGCTCTGTTGACGATTTTGATTGGCTGTACCGGACAAACGGTTTTGAAATTCAAAAATCTGTTGAAGATTTCAGTGAGGGTTAATCTGACGATGATACCTGGCAATTCTGGGGAAGATTGGACAAAAATTGTAATAGAAGTAGCGAAAAAACGTGTTTCCTAAATCTTTATTGTACAAAAAAATCCAATATGGCGGCCGTTATAGGTTATTGAGGCTTTTTTGTTCCTCGTGAGAAATAAGGCATATCTAATTGAATTTCAGAATTTTGGGACAAATGGGATGAGAATGGCATCACTTTGTAAATAGACAATTGGGGCTTGGCCGTAGCGCCACCTATGGATAATGGTGCGTCATTTGTGGTGTGGTAGTTACTCCTGGCCAATACTATCAATGTTTCAGGATTTTGAGAACTTTTTCTAAAATGCATTACCATCAAGATCCACAAGGGCCTTCACTTCAAGCCAAGGAATGAGTGGGGGCTTTGTCAGCCCACAATTGCCTGAAATGTTGTGTATGCGTCTCGCCAAGCCCGCGTGTGTGTCAAGGGAAAGGCTGAGTGTGTGAGAATGTGGAGCACGCGCGCGCTGAAGAGCAGGGGAGACATTTCATTGAAAATTTCGTTAGCAATTAGCCAAGCATGCATTTTTCAAATATTCACCACAAATCGACTTTTCATGTTACAGTCAACTTTTCCTCAGATTTGTGTACTAAACATTCTCAAGAGTCTTCATATGAACTTGTGATTGAATCAAAGTATCAGTTTTTGACCGGCGGATGTGTAAAGCATTATTTTTGCGTTAGCGATAAATTCAATTTGCTTTAAATCAACCATTTCTGGAGATATGAAATAGCCTTTGCACATGGTAACATGTTGTAGTGTCTTCCTTGTGACATACCAAGTTACGTGTTGATATCTCAAAGATTTGCTGAGATTTGACCCAAGTTCCTGTTTGGTTACTTTTTTGCTGATTTTGATTGGCTGTGCCGGACAAACGGTTTAGAAAATCAAAACGCCATGGGATAACTTTTGTGAGGCTTGGTCTGAAGATCATCTCTGGTCATTTTGAAGAAGATATGACAAAAATTGTAGGAGGAGTAGGCTTTCAAAGGTTTTTGATACAACCGGAAATAGCGGAAAATCTATATAACCGGAAATTGACGTCATATGGTGCGTTGAACTCGGCTTGATCCAGGGAATCCAATGGTACCTCATTTTTGAAAATCAGTCATACGGTTCAAAAGTTGCGTGTGTAAACACAAGTCCAACTTTGACCCATTGGTGGCGCTAGAGTGGTCTGATGGGATACATGAAACTTGGTGTAGGTATAGAAGGAACTGTCCTTAATGAGTGTGCCAAATTTGTCAAAAAGTTATCCAAGGGGTCTAGGGGCTGCCATTGACTCCCATGGAACTAGAATAATAATAATAAATATAACTGCAAGCAGCAATGGCGGATTCCTCCAAACATTGCAAACCACTGAAAAATGTATATTCTTTACAAATAGTCACTGTAAAATTCCATGCCGCAGACTTACCAATGGGATACCAAATATGAAATGCAATACCATCAAGATCCACAAGGGCTTTTATTTAAAGCCAAGGAGTGAAGGGAGGGGGCTTGGTTGAGCCTACCCATTCCAGAAAGCCTTGTATCTTTGTGTATCAGGGCGTGGCCTGTAGCGTCACTTATGGGTGATATTGGGCCATTTGTGGTGTGGTAGTTACTCTTGGCCTATACTATCAATGTTTCAGGATTTTGAGAACTTTTTACCATTGCATACAAAATCGGAAATGCAATACCATCAAGATCCACATGGGCCTTTGCTAAAGACCAAGCAATGAGTGGGGCTTGGTCAGCCCACAATTGCCTGAAATGTTGTGTATGCGTCTCGTCAAGCTTGCGCGTGTGTCAGGGAAAGGCTGAGTGTGTGAGAATGTGGAGCGCGCGCGCTGAGGAGCAGGGGAGACATTTCATTGGAAATTTCCTTAACAATTAGCCAAGCAAGCATTTTTCAAATATTCACCTAAATTCAACTTTTCATCTTACAGTCAACTTTTTCTGAGATTTGTGTACTAAACATTCTCAAGAGTCTTCATGAACTTGTGATTGAATCAGAGTTTTTTGACTGCCGTATGTGTAAAGCATTATTTTAGCGTTAGAAATAAATTAGATTTCCTTTATTTCAATCATTTTTTAAGATATTAATTTGCCTTCTCACATGGGAACATGACGTAGTGTCTTTCACGTGACACACCAAGTTTGGTGTTGATATTTCAAAGATTTGCTGAGATTTGATCCAACTTCCTGTTTGGTTGCTCTGTTGACGATTTTGATTGGCTGTACCGGACAAACGGTTTTGAAATTCAAAAATCTGTTGAAGATTTCAGTGAGGGTTAATCTGACGATGATACCTGGCAATTCTGGGGAAGATTGGACAAAAATTGTAATAGAAGTAGCGAAAAAACGTGTTTCCTAAATCTTTATTGTACAAAAAAATCCAATATGGCGGCCGTTATAGGTTATTGAGGCTTTTTTGTTCCTCGTGAGAAATAAGGCATATCTAATTGAATTTCAGAATTTTGGGACAAATGGGATGAGAATGGCATCACTTTGTAAATAGACAATTGGGGCTTGGCCGTAGCGCCACCTATGGATAATGGTGCGTCATTTGTGGTGTGGTAGTTACTCCTGGCCAATACTATCAATGTTTCAGGATTTTGAGAACTTTTTCTAAAATGCATTACCATCAAGATCCACAAGGGCCTTCACTTCAAGCCAAGGAATGAGTGGGGGCTTTGTCAGCCCACAATTGCCTGAAATGTTGTGTATGCGTCTCGCCAAGCCCGCGTGTGTGTCAAGGGAAAGGCTGAGTGTGTGAGAATGTGGAGCACGCGCGCGCTGAAGAGCAGGGGAGACATTTCATTGAAAATTTCGTTAGCAATTAGCCAAGCATGCATTTTTCAAATATTCACCACAAATCGACTTTTCATGTTACAGTCAACTTTTCCTCAGATTTGTGTACTAAACATTCTCAAGAGTCTTCATATGAACTTGTGATTGAATCAAAGTATCAGTTTTTGACCGGCGGATGTGTAAAGCATTATTTTTGCGTTAGCGATAAATTCAATTTGCTTTAAATCAACCATTTCTGGAGATATGAAATAGCCTTTGCACATGGTAACATGTTGTAGTGTCTTCCTTGTGACATACCAAGTTACGTGTTGATATCTCAAAGATTTGCTGAGATTTGACCCAAGTTCCTGTTTGGTTACTTTTTTGCTGATTTTGATTGGCTGTGCCGGACAAACGGTTTAGAAAATCAAAACGCCATGGGATAACTTTTGTGAGGCTTGGTCTGAAGATCATCTCTGGTCATTTTGAAGAAGATATGACAAAAATTGTAGGAGGAGTAGGCTTTCAAAGGTTTTTGATACAACCGGAAATAGCGGAAAATCTATATAACCGGAAATTGACGTCATATGGTGCGTTGAACTCGGCTTGATCCAGGGAATCCAATGGTACCTCATTTTTGAAAATCAGTCATACGGTTCAAAAGTTGCGTGTGTAAACACAAGTCCAACTTTGACCCATTGGTGGCGCTAGAGTGGTCTGATGGGATACATGAAACTTGGTGTAGGTATAGAAGGAACTGTCCTTAATGAGTGTGCCAAATTTGTCAAAAAGTTATCCAAGGGGTCTAGGGGCTGCCATTGACTCCCATGGAACTAGAATAATAATAATAAATATAACTGCAAGCAGCAATGGCGGATTCCTCCAAACATTGCAAACCACTGAAAAATGTATATTCTTTACAAATAGTCACTGTAAAATTCCATGCCGCAGACTTACCAATGGGATACCAAATATGAAATGCAATACCATCAAGATCCACAAGGGCTTTTATTTAAAGCCAAGGAGTGAAGGGAGGGGGCTTGGTTGAGCCTACCCATTCCAGAAAGCCTTGTATCTTTGTGTATCAGGGCGTGGCCTGTAGCGTCACTTATGGGTGATATTGGGCCATTTGTGGTGTGGTAGTTACTCTTGGCCTATACTATAAATGTTTCAGGATTTTGAGAACTTTTACCATTGCATACAAAATCGGAAATGCAATACCATCAAGATCCACATGGGCCTTTGCTAAAGACCAAGCAATGAGTGGGGGCTTGGTCAGCCCACAATTGCCTGAAATGTTGTGTATGCGTCTCGTCAAGCTTGCGCGTGTGTCAAGGGAAAGGCTGAGTGTGTGAGAATGTGTAGCGCGCGCGCTGAGGAGCAGAGGGAGACGTTTCATTGGAAATTTCCTTAACAATTAGCCAAGCATGCATTTTTCAAATATTCACCAAAATTCAACTTTTCATCTTACAGTCAACTTTTTCTGAGATTTGTGTACTAAACATTCTCAAGAGTTTTCATGAACTAAAGGCAAACAAATCAACAGTTATTGGCCAAAAAACATTTTTGGTTCCTGCGGCCACGCCGATCACATGACACGATCACATGACACCAAATTGATTGGACATCCTCAGAAGACGGTTCCGAGTCATCTTACCAAGTTTGGTGTTGATATTTCAAAGATTTGCTGAGATTTGATCCAACTTCCTGTTTGGTTGCTTTGTTGACGATTTTGATTGGCTGTACCGGACAAACGGTTTTGAAATTCAAAAATCTGTTAAAGAATTCAGTGAGGGTTGCTCTGACGATGATACCTGCCAATTCTGGGGAAGATTGGACAAGAATTGTAGGAGAAGTAGCAAAAAAACGTGTTTCCTAAATCTTTATTGTACAAAAACATCCAATATGGCGGCCGTTATAGGTTATTGAGGCTTTTTTGTTCCTCATGAGAAATAAGGCATATCTAATGAATTTCAGAATTTTGGGACAAATGGGATGCGAATGGCATCACTTTGTAAATGGAAAATTGGGGCTTGGCCGTAGCGCCACCTATGGATAATGGTGCGTCATTTGTGGTGTGGTAGTTACTCCTGGCCTATACTATCAATGTTTCAGGATTTTGAGAACTTTTTCTAAAATGCATTACCATCAAGATCCACAAGGGCCTTCACTTCAAGCCAAGGAATGAGTGGGGGCTTGGTCAGCCCACAATTGCCTGAAATGTTGTGTATGCGTCTCGCCAAGCCCGCGCGTGTGTCAAGGGAAAGGCTGAGTGTGTGAGAATGTGGAGCACGCGCGCGCTGAAGAGCAGGGGAGACATTTCATTGAAAATTTCGTTAGCAATTAGCCAAGCATGCATGTTTCAAATATTCACATAAAATCGACTTTTCATGTTACAGTCAACTTTTCCTCAGATTTGTGTACTAAACATTCTCAAGAGTCTTCATATGAACTTGTGATTGAATCAAAGTATCAGTTTTTGACCGGCGGATGTGTAAAGCATTATTTTAGCGTTAGCGATAAATTCGATTTGCTTTATATCAATCATCTTTTGAGATATGAAGTTGCCTTTGCACATGGTAACATGTTGTAGTGTCGTCCACCGATATACCAAGTTTAGTGTTGATATCTCAAAGATTTGCTGAGATTTGACCCAAGTTCCTGTTTGGTTACTTTTTTGCTGATTTTGATTGGTTGTGCCGGACAAACGGTTTAGAAAATCAAAACGCCATGGGATAACTTTTGTGAGGCTTGGTCTGAAGATCATCTATGGTCATTTTGAAGAAGATATGACAATAATTGTAGGAGGAGTAGGCTTTCAAAGGTTTTTGATACAACCGGAAATAGCGGAAAATCTATACAACCGGAAATTGACGTCATAGGGTGCGTTGAACTCGTCTTCATCCAGGGAATCCAATGGTACCTCATTTTTGTAAATCAGTCATACGGTTCAAAAGTTGCGTGTGTAAACACAAGTCCAACTTTGACCCATTGGTGGCGCTAGAGTGGTCTGATGGGATACATGAAACTTGGTGTAGGTATAGAAGGAACTGTCCTTAATGAGTGTGCCAAATTTAACAAAAAGTTATCCAAGGGTTCTAGGGGCTGCCATTGACTCCCATGGAACAAGAATAATAATAATAATAATAATAATAATAATAATAAAACTAACAATAACAATAGGTTTCCTCCTTACGGAGGAATCCTAATAAATATAACTGCAAGCAGCAATGGCGGATTCCTCCAAACATTGCAAACCACTGAAAAATGTATATTCTTTACAAATAGTCACTGTAAAATTCCATGCCGCAGACTTACCAATGGGATACCAAATATGAAATGCAATACCATCAAGATCCACAAGGGCTTTTATTTAAAGCCAAGGAGTGAAGGGAGGGGGCTTGGTTGAGCCTACCCATTCCAGAAAGCCTTGTATCTTTGTGTATCAGGGCGTGGCCTGTAGCGTCACTTATGGGTGATATTGGGCCATTTGTGGTGTGGTAGTTACTCTTGGCCTATACTATAAATGTTTCAGGATTTTGAGAACTTTTACCATTGCATACAAAATCGGAAATGCAATACCATCAAGATCCACATGGGCCTTTGCTAAAGACCAAGCAATGAGTGGGGGCTTGGTCAGCCCACAATTGCCTGAAATGTTGTGTATGCGTCTCGTCAAGCTTGCGCGTGTGTCAAGGGAAAGGCTGAGTGTGTGAGAATGTGTAGCGCGCGCGCTGAGGAGCAGAGGGAGACGTTTCATTGGAAATTTCCTTAACAATTAGCCAAGCATGCATTTTTCAAATATTCACCAAAATTCAACTTTTCATCTTACAGTCAACTTTTTCTGAGATTTGTGTACTAAACATTCTCAAGAGTTTTCATGAACTAAAGGCAAACAAATCAACAGTTATTGGCCAAAAAACATTTTTGGTTCCTGCGGCCACGCCGATCACATGACACGATCACATGACACCAAATTGATTGGACATCCTCAGAAGACGGTTCCGAGTCATCTTACCAAGTTTGGTGTTGATATTTCAAAGATTTGCTGAGATTTGATCCAACTTCCTGTTTGGTTGCTTTGTTGACGATTTTGATTGGCTGTACCGGACAAACGGTTTTGAAATTCAAAAATCTGTTAAAGAATTCAGTGAGGGTTGCTCTGACGATGATACCTGCCAATTCTGGGGAAGATTGGACAAGAATTGTAGGAGAAGTAGCAAAAAAACGTGTTTCCTAAATCTTTATTGTACAAAAACATCCAATATGGCGGCCGTTATAGGTTATTGAGGCTTTTTTGTTCCTCATGAGAAATAAGGCATATCTAATGAATTTCAGAATTTTGGGACAAATGGGATGCGAATGGCATCACTTTGTAAATGGAAAATTGGGGCTTGGCCGTAGCGCCACCTATGGATAATGGTGCGTCATTTGTGGTGTGGTAGTTACTCCTGGCCTATACTATCAATGTTTCAGGATTTTGAGAACTTTTTCTAAAATGCATTACCATCAAGATCCACAAGGGCCTTCACTTCAAGCCAAGGAATGAGTGGGGGCTTGGTCAGCCCACAATTGCCTGAAATGTTGTGTATGCGTCTCGCCAAGCCCGCGCGTGTGTCAAGGGAAAGGCTGAGTGTGTGAGAATGTGGAGCACGCGCGCGCTGAAGAGCAGGGGAGACATTTCATTGAAAATTTCGTTAGCAATTAGCCAAGCATGCATGTTTCAAATATTCACATAAAATCGACTTTTCATGTTACAGTCAACTTTTCCTCAGATTTGTGTACTAAACATTCTCAAGAGTCTTCATATGAACTTGTGATTGAATCAAAGTATCAGTTTTTGACCGGCGGATGTGTAAAGCATTATTTTAGCGTTAGCGATAAATTCGATTTGCTTTATATCAATCATCTTTTGAGATATGAAGTTGCCTTTGCACATGGTAACATGTTGTAGTGTCGTCCACCGATATACCAAGTTTAGTGTTGATATCTCAAAGATTTGCTGAGATTTGACCCAAGTTCCTGTTTGGTTACTTTTTTGCTGATTTTGATTGGTTGTGCCGGACAAACGGTTTAGAAAATCAAAACGCCATGGGATAACTTTTGTGAGGCTTGGTCTGAAGATCATCTATGGTCATTTTGAAGAAGATATGACAATAATTGTAGGAGGAGTAGGCTTTCAAAGGTTTTTGATACAACCGGAAATAGCGGAAAATCTATACAACCGGAAATTGACGTCATAGGGTGCGTTGAACTCGTCTTCATCCAGGGAATCCAATGGTACCTCATTTTTGTAAATCAGTCATACGGTTCAAAAGTTGCGTGTGTAAACACAAGTCCAACTTTGACCCATTGGTGGCGCTAGAGTGGTCTGATGGGATACATGAAACTTGGTGTAGGTATAGAAGGAACTGTCCTTAATGAGTGTGCCAAATTTAACAAAAAGTTATCCAAGGGTTCTAGGGGCTGCCATTGACTCCCATGGAACAAGAATAATAATAATAATAATAATAATAATAATAATAAAACTAACAATAACAATAGGTTTCCTCCTTACGGAGGAATCCTAATAAATATAACTGCAAGCAGCAATGGCGGATTCCTCCAAACATTGCAAACCACTGAAAAATGTATATTCTTTACAAATAGTCACTGTAAAATTCCATGCCGCAGACTTACCAATGGGATACCAAATATGAAATGCAATACCATCAAGATCCACAAGGGCTTTTATTTAAAGCCAAGGAGTGAAGGGAGGGGGCTTGGTTGAGCCTACCCATTCCAGAAAGCCTTGTATCTTTGTGTATCAGGGCGTGGCCTGTAGCGTCACTTATGGGTGATATTGGGCCATTTGTGGTGTGGTAGTTACTCTTGGCCTATACTATAAATGTTTCAGGATTTTGAGAACTTTTACCATTGCATACAAAATCGGAAATGCAATACCATCAAGATCCACATGGGCCTTTGCTAAAGACCAAGCAATGAGTGGGGGCTTGGTCAGCCCACAATTGCCTGAAATGTTGTGTATGCGTCTCGTCAAGCTTGCGCGTGTGTCAAGGGAAAGGCTGAGTGTGTGAGAATGTGTAGCGCGCGCGCTGAGGAGCAGAGGGAGACGTTTCATTGGAAATTTCCTTAACAATTAGCCAAGCATGCATTTTTCAAATATTCACCAAAATTCAACTTTTCATCTTACAGTCAACTTTTTCTGAGATTTGTGTACTAAACATTCTCAAGAGTTTTCATGAACTAAAGGCAAACAAATCAACAGTTATTGGCCAAAAAACATTTTTGGTTCCTGCGGCCACGCCGATCACATGACACGATCACATGACACCAAATTGATTGGACATCCTCAGAAGACGGTTCCGAGTCATCTTACCAAGTTTGGTGTTGATATTTCAAAGATTTGCTGAGATTTGATCCAACTTCCTGTTTGGTTGCTTTGTTGACGATTTTGATTGGCTGTACCGGACAAACGGTTTTGAAATTCAAAAATCTGTTAAAGAATTCAGTGAGGGTTGCTCTGACGATGATACCTGCCAATTCTGGGGAAGATTGGACAAGAATTGTAGGAGAAGTAGCAAAAAAACGTGTTTCCTAAATCTTTATTGTACAAAAACATCCAATATGGCGGCCGTTATAGGTTATTGAGGCTTTTTTGTTCCTCATGAGAAATAAGGCATATCTAATGAATTTCAGAATTTTGGGACAAATGGGATGCGAATGGCATCACTTTGTAAATGGAAAATTGGGGCTTGGCCGTAGCGCCACCTATGGATAATGGTGCGTCATTTGTGGTGTGGTAGTTACTCCTGGCCTATACTATCAATGTTTCAGGATTTTGAGAACTTTTTCTAAAATGCATTACCATCAAGATCCACAAGGGCCTTCACTTCAAGCCAAGGAATGAGTGGGGGCTTGGTCAGCCCACAATTGCCTGAAATGTTGTGTATGCGTCTCGCCAAGCCCGCGCGTGTGTCAAGGGAAAGGCTGAGTGTGTGAGAATGTGGAGCACGCGCGCGCTGAAGAGCAGGGGAGACATTTCATTGAAAATTTCGTTAGCAATTAGCCAAGCATGCATGTTTCAAATATTCACATAAAATCGACTTTTCATGTTACAGTCAACTTTTCCTCAGATTTGTGTACTAAACATTCTCAAGAGTCTTCATATGAACTTGTGATTGAATCAAAGTATCAGTTTTTGACCGGCGGATGTGTAAAGCATTATTTTAGCGTTAGCGATAAATTCGATTTGCTTTATATCAATCATCTTTTGAGATATGAAGTTGCCTTTGCACATGGTAACATGTTGTAGTGTCGTCCACCGATATACCAAGTTTAGTGTTGATATCTCAAAGATTTGCTGAGATTTGACCCAAGTTCCTGTTTGGTTACTTTTTTGCTGATTTTGATTGGTTGTGCCGGACAAACGGTTTAGAAAATCAAAACGCCATGGGATAACTTTTGTGAGGCTTGGTCTGAAGATCATCTATGGTCATTTTGAAGAAGATATGACAATAATTGTAGGAGGAGTAGGCTTTCAAAGGTTTTTGATACAACCGGAAATAGCGGAAAATCTATACAACCGGAAATTGACGTCATAGGGTGCGTTGAACTCGTCTTCATCCAGGGAATCCAATGGTACCTCATTTTTGTAAATCAGTCATACGGTTCAAAAGTTGCGTGTGTAAACACAAGTCCAACTTTGACCCATTGGTGGCGCTAGAGTGGTCTGATGGGATACATGAAACTTGGTGTAGGTATAGAAGGAACTGTCCTTAATGAGTGTGCCAAATTTAACAAAAAGTTATCCAAGGGTTCTAGGGGCTGCCATTGACTCCCATGGAACTAGAATAATAATAATAATAATAATAATAATAAAACTAACAATAACAATAGGTTTCCTCCTTACGGAGGAATCCTAAATATAACTGCAAGCAGCAATGGCGGATTCCTCCAAACATTGCAAACCACTGAAAAATGTATATTCTTTACAAATAGTCACTGTAAAATTCCATGCCGCAGACTTACCAATGGGATACCAAATATGAAATGCAATACCATCAAGATCCACAAGGGCTTTTATTTCAAGCCAAGGAGTGAAGGGAGGGGGCTTGGTTGAGCCTACCCATTCCAGAAAGCCTTGTATCTTTGTGTATCAGGGTGTGGCCTGTAGCGTCACTTATGGGTGATATTGGGCCATTTGTGGTGTGGTAGTTACTCTTGGCCTATACTATCAATGTTTCAGGATTTTGAGAACTTTTTACCGTTGCATACAAAATCGGAAATGCAATACCATCAAGATCCACATGGGCCTTTGCTAAAGACCAAGCAATGAGTGGGGGCTTGGTCAGCCCACAATTGCCTGAAATGTTGTGTATGCGTCTCGTCAAGCTTGCGCGTGTGTCAAGGGAAAGGCTGAGTGTGTGAGAATGTGGAGCGCGCGCGCTGAGGAGCAGGGGAGACATTTCATTGGAAATTTCCTTAACAAGCCAAGCATGCATTTTTCAAATATTCACCAAATTTCAACTTTTCATGTTACAGTCAACTTTTTCTGAGATTTGTGTACTAAACATTCTCAAGAGTCTTTATGAACATGTGATTGAATCAGAGTTTTTTGACTGGTGGATGTGTAAAGCATTATTTTAGCGTTAGATAGAAATAAATTAGATTTCCTTTATTTCAATCATTTTTTAAGATATTAATTTGCCTTCTCACATGGGAACATGATGTAGTGTCTTTCACGTGACACACCAAGTTTGGTGGTGATATTTCAAAGATTTGCTGAGATTTGATCCAACTTCCTGTTTGGTTGCTTTGTTGACGATTTTGATTGGCTGTACCGGACAAACGGTTTTGAAATTCAAAAATCTGTTGAAGAATTCAGTGAGGGTTGCTCTGACGATGATACCTGCCAATTCTGGGGAAGATTGGACAAAAATTGTAGGAGAAGTAGCGAAAAAACGTGTTTCCTAAATCTTTATTGTACAAAAAAATCCAATATGGCGGCCGTTATAGGTTATTGAGGATTTTTTGTTCCTCATGAGAAATAAGGCATATCTAATGAATTTCAGAATTTTGGGACAAAATGGATGCGAATGGCATCACTTTGTAAATGGACAATTGGGGCTTGGCCGTAGCGCCACCTATGGATAATGGTGTGTCATTTGTGGTGTGGTAGTTACTCCTGGCCTATACTATCAATGTTTCAGGATTTTGAGAACTTTTTCTAAAATGCATTACCATCAAGATCCACAAGGGCCTTCACTTCAAGCCAAGGAATGAGTGGGGGCTTGGTCAGCCCACAAATGCCTGAAATGTTGTGTATGCGTCTCGCCAAGCCCGCGCGTGTGTCAAGGGAAAGACTGAGTGTGTGAGAATGTGGAGCTCGCGCGCGCTGAAGAGCAGGGGAGACATTTCATTGAAAATTTCGTTAGCAATTAGCCAAGCATGCATGTTTCAAATATTCACATAAAATCGACTTTTCATGTTACAGTCAACTTTTCCTCAGATTTGTGTACTAAACATTCTCAAGAGTCTTCATATGAACTTGTGATTGAATCAAAGTATCAGTTTTTGACCGGCGGATGTGTAAAGCATTATTTTAGCGTTAGCGATAAATTCGATTTGCTTTATATCAATCATTTTTTGAGATATGAAGTTGCCTTTGCACATGGTAACATGTTGTAGTGTCTTTCTTGTGACATATCAAGTTACGTGTTGATATCTCAAAGATTTGCTGAGATTTGACCCAAGTTCCTGTTTGGTTGCTTTTTTGCTGAATTTGATTGGCTGTGCCGGACAAACGGTTTAGAAAATCAAAACGCCATGGGATAACTTTTGTGAGGCTTGGTCTGAAGATCATCTATGGTCATTTTGAAGAAGATATGACAAAAATTGTAGGAGGAGTAGGCTTTCAAAGGTTTTTGATAAAACCGGAAATGGTGGAAAATCTATATAACCGGAAATTGACGTCATAGGGTGCGTTGAACTCGTCTTGATCCAGGGAATCCAACGGTACCTCATTTTTGAAAATAAGTCATACGGTTCAAAAGTTGCGTGTGTAAACACAAGTCCAACTTTGACCCATTGGTGGCGCTAGAGTGGTCTGATGGGATACATGAAACTTGGTGTAGGTATAGAAGGAACTGTCCTTAATGAGTGTGCCAAATTTAACAAAAAGTTATCCAAGGGTTCTAGGGGCTGCCATTGACTCCCATGGAACTAGAATAATAATAATAAATATAGCTGCAAGCAGCAATGGCGGATTCCTCCAAAACATTGCGAACCATTGAAAAATTTATATTCTTCACAAATTGTCACTGTATAGAAACATCCATGCTGTAGACTTACCAATGGGATACCAAATCTGAAATGCAATACCATCAAGATCCACAAGGGCTTTTATTTCAAGCCAAGGAGTGAAGGGAGGGGGCTTGGTGAGCCTACCCATTCCAGAAAGCCTTGTATCTTTGTGTATCAGGGCGTGGCCTGTAGCGCCACCTACGGGTAATGGTGGGTCATTTGTGGTGTGGTAGTTTCTCATGGCCTTTACTATCAATGTTTCAGGATTTAGAAAACTTTTTACCATTGCATACAAAATCGGAAATGCAATACCATCAAGATCCACATGGGCCTTTGCTAAAGACCAAGCGATGAGTGGGGGCTTGGTCAGCCCACAATTGCCTGAAATGTTGTGTTTGCGTCTCGCTAAGCTTGCGCGTGTGTCAAGGGAAAGGCTGAGTGTGTGAGAATGTGGAGCGCGCGCGCTGAGGAGCAGGGGAGACATTACATTCACATTTATTCATTTAGCAGACGCTTTTATCCAAAGCGACTTCTAAGAGAGAGCTTTACAAAGTGCATAGGTCACTGATCATAACAACAAGATAGCCAAAAAACATCGCGAGTAGCCAAAACATGAAACACACATTGTGAACAACCAAAGTAAGTGCCAAAGGGAAGAACCATACGAGCATGTAGTTAAACAAGTTACAATTAAACAACATGAACCGCTATAAGTGCAAGTGTACCTGTGGAAAAAAGCATGCAATAGTAATAAAAACAATATATCACAGCGAGAACAAAAATTTAAAACAGTTACCACTAACCACAAGAGCAACAAGTCTCCAAGCAAGAGTCATTGTGATCCTTGAGGAACCTAACATCGGGTCAAGCGAACAATTCCTAAGTACCGTTGTACTCCCGAACAAGTGCGTCTTGAGCCTTTTCTTGAAGGTGGAGAGACAGTCAGTATCTCTGATGGAGGTGGGGAGTTGATTCCACCACTGGGGGGCTAGACAGGAGAAGAGAATATCAAATGAATTTCAGAATTTTGGGACAAATGGGATGCGAATGGCATCACTTTGTAAATGGACAATTGGGGCTTGGCCGTAGCGCCACCTATGGATAATGGTGCGTCATTTGTGGTGTGGTAGTTACTCCTGGCCTATACTATCAATGTTTCAGGATTTTGAGAACTTTTTCTAAAATGCATTACCATCAAGATCCACAAGGGCCTTCACTTCAAGCCAAGGAATGAGTGGGGGCTTGGTCAGTCCACAATTGCCTGAAATGTTGTGTATGCGTCTCGCCAAGCCCGCGCGCGTGTCAAGGGAAAGGCTGAGTGTGTGAGAATGTGGAGCACGCGCGCGCTGAAGAGCAGGGGAGACATTTCATTGAAATTTTCGTTAGCAATTAGCCAAGCATGCATGTTTCAAATATTCACATGAAATCGACTTTTCATGTTACAGTCAACTTTTCCTCAGATTTGTGTACTAAACATTCTCAAGAGTCTTCATATGAACTTGTGATTGAATCAAAGTATCAGTTTTTGACCGGCGGATGTGTAAAGCATTATTTTAGCGTTAGCGATAAATTCGATTTGCTTTATATCAATCATTTTTTGAGATATGAAGTTGCCTTTGCACATGGTAACATGTTGTAGTGTCGTCCACCGATATACCAAGTTTAGTGTTGATATCTCAAAGATTTGCTGAGATTTGACCCAAGTTCCTGTTTGGTTTCTTTTTTGCTGATTTTGATTGGCTGTGCCGGACAAACGGTTTATAAAATCAAAACGCCATGGGATAACTTTTGTGAGGCTTGGTCTGAAGATCATCTCTGGTCATTTTGAAGAAGATATGACAAACATTGTAGGAGGAGTAGGCTTTCAAAGGTTTTTGATACAACCGGAAATAGCGGAAAATCTATATGACCGGAAATTGACGTCATAGGGTGCGTTGAACTCGTCTTGATCCAGGGAATCCAATGGTACTTCATTTTTGAAAATCAGTTATACGGTTCAAAAGTTGCATGTGTAAACACAAGTCCAACTTTGACCCATTGGTGGCGCTAGAGTGGTCTGATGGGATACATGAAACTTGGTGTAGGTATAGAAGGAACTGTCCTTAATGAGTGTGCCAAATTTAACAAAAAGTTATCCAAGGGTTCTAGGGGCTGCCATTGACTCCCATGGAACTAGAATAATAATAATAATAATAAAACTAACAATAACAATAGGTTTCCTCCTTACGGAGGAATCCTAATAAATATAACTGCAAGCAGCAATGGCGGATTCCTCCTAACATTGCGAACCATTGAAAAATGTATATTCTTCACAAATTGTCACTGTATAGAAACATCCATGCTGTAGACTTACCAATGGGATACCAAATCTGAAATGCAATACCATCAAGATCCACAAGGGCCTTTGCTAAAGACCAAGCAATGAGTGGGGGCTTGGTCAGCCCACAATTGCCTGAAATGTTGTGTTTGCGTCTCGCCAAGCTTGCGCGTGTGTCAAGGGAAAGGCTGAGTGTGTGAGAATGTGGAGCGCGCGCGCTGAGGAGCAGGGGAGACATTTCATTGGAAATTTCCTTAACAATTAGCCAAGCATGCATTTTTTTAATATTCACCAAAAATCAACTTTTCATTTTACAGTCAACTTTTTCTGAGATTTGTGTACTAAACATTCTCAAGAGTCTTCATGAACTTGTGATTGAATCAGAGTATCAGTTTTTGACTGGCGGATGTGTAAAGCATTATTTTAGCGTTAGAAATAAAAATGATTTCCTTTATTTCAATCATTTTTTAAGATATTAATTTGCCTTCTCACATGGGAACATGATGTAGTGTCTTTCACGTGACACACCAAGTTTGGTGTTGATATTTCAAAGATTTGCTGAGATTTGATCCAACTTCCTGTTTGGTTGCTTTGTTGACGATTTTGATTGGCTGTACCGGACAAACGGTTTTGAAATTCAAAAATCTGTTGAAGAGTTCAGTGAGGGTTGCTCTGACGATGATACCTGCCAATTCTGGGGAAGATTGGACAAAAATTGTAGGAGAAGTAGCGAAAAAACGTGTTTCCTAAATCTTTATTGTACAAAAAAATCCAATATGGCGGCCGTTATAGGTTATTGAGGCTTTTTTGTTCCTCATGAGAAATAAGGCATATATAATGAATTTCAGAATTTTGGGACAAAAGGGATGCGAATGGCATCACTTTGTAAATGAACAATTGGGGCTTGGCCATAGCGCCATCTATGGATAATGGTGCGTCATTTGTTGTGTGGTAGTTACTCCTGGCCTATACTATCAATGTTTCAGGATTTTGAGAACTTTTTCTAAAATGCATTACCATCAAGATCCACAAGGGCCTTCACTTCAAGCCAAGGAATGAGTGGGGGCTTGGTCAGCCCACAATTGCCTGAAATGTTGTGTATGCGTCTCGCCAAGCTTGCGCGTGTGTCAAGGGAAAGGCTGAGTGTGTGAGAATGTGGAGCACGCCCGCGCTGAAGAGCAGGGGAGACATTTCATTGAAAATTTCGTTAGCAATTAGCCAAGCATGCATGTTTCAAATATTCACATAAAATCGAATTTTCATGTTACAGTCAACTTTTCCTCAGATTTGTGTACTAAACATTCTCAAGAGTCTTCATATGAACTTGTGATTGAATCAAAGTATCAGTTTCTGACCGGCGGATGTGTAAAGCATTATTTTAGCGTTAGCGATAAATTCGATTTGCTTTATATCAATCATTTTTTGAGATGTGAAGTTGCCTTTGCACATGGTAACATGTTGTAGTGTCGTCCACCGATATACCAAGTTTAGTGTTGATATCTCAAAGATTTGCTGAGATTTGACCCAAGTTCCTGTTTGGTTACTTTTTTGCTGATTTTGATTGGCTGTGCCGGACAAAAGGTTTAGAAAATCCAAACGCCATGGGATGACTTTTGTGAGGCTTGGTCTGAAGATCATCTCTGGTCATTTTGAAGAAGATATTACAAAAATTGTAGGAGGAGTAGGCTTTCAAAGGTTTTTGATACAACCGGAAATAGCGGAAAATCTATAAAACCGGAAATTGACGTCATAGGGTGCGTTGAACTCGTCTTGATCCAGGGATTCCAATGGTACCTCATTTTTGAAAATAAGGCATACGGTTCAAAAGTTGCGTGTGTAAACACAAGTCCAACTTTGACCCATTGGTGGCGCTAGAGTGGTCTGATGGGATACATGAAACTTGGTGTGGATATAGAAGGAACTGTCCTTAATGAGTGTGCCAAATTTAACAAAAAGTTATCCAAGGGTTCTAGGGGCTGCCATTGACTCCCATGGAACTAGAATAATAATAATAATAATAAAACTAACAATAACAATAGGTTTCCTCCTTACGGAGGAATCCTAAATATAACTGCAAGCAGCAATGGCGGATTCCTCCAAACATTGCAAACCACTGAAAAATGTATATTCTTTACAAATAGTCACTGTAAAATTCCATGCCGCAGACTTACCAATGGGATACCAAATATGAAATGCAATACCATCAAGATCCACAAGGGCTTTTATTTCAAGCCAAGGAGTGAAGGGAGGGGGCTTGGTTGAGCCTACCCATTCCAGAAAGCCTTGTATCTTTGTGTATCAGGGTGTGGCCTGTAGCGTCACTTATGGGTGATATTGGGCCATTTGTGGTGTGGTAGTTACTCTTGGCCTATACTATCAATGTTTCAGGATTTTGAGAACTTTTTACCGTTGCATACAAAATCGGAAATGCAATACCATCAAGATCCACATGGGCCTTTGCTAAAGACCAAGCAATGAGTGGGGGCTTGGTCAGCCCACAATTGCCTGAAATGTTGTGTATGCGTCTCGTCAAGCTTGCGCGTGTGTCAAGGGAAAGGCTGAGTGTGTGAGAATGTGGAGCGCGCGCGCTGAGGAGCAGGGGAGACATTTCATTGGAAATTTCCTTAACAAGCCAAGCATGCATTTTTCAAATATTCACCAAATTTCAACTTTTCATGTTACAGTCAACTTTTTCTGAGATTTGTGTACTAAACATTCTCAAGAGTCTTTATGAACATGTGATTGAATCAGAGTTTTTTGACTGGTGGATGTGTAAAGCATTATTTTAGCGTTACATAGAAATAAATTAGATTTCCTTTATTTCAATCATTTTTTAAGATATTAATTTGCCTTCTCACATGGGAACATGATGTAGTGTCTTTCACGTGACACACCAAGTTTGGTGGTGATATTTCAAAGATTTGCTGAGATTTGATCCAACTTCCTGTTTGGTTGCTTTGTTGACGATTTTGATTGGCTGTACCGGACAAACGGTTTTGAAATTCAAAACTCTGTTGAAGAATTCAGTGAGGGTTGCTCTGACGATGATACCTGCCAATTCTGGGGAAGATTGGACAAAAATTGTAGGAGAAGTAGCGAAAAAACGTGTTTCCTAAATCTTTATTGTACAAAAAAATCCAATATGGCGGCCGTTATAGGTTATTGAGGATTTTTTGTTCCTCATGAGAAATAAGGCATATCTAATGAATTTCAGAATTTTGGGACAAAATGGATGCGAATGGCATCACTTTGTAAATGGACAATTGGGGCTTGGCCGTAGCGCCACCTATGGATAATGGTGTGTCATTTGTGGTGTGGTAGTTACTCCTGGCCTATACTATCAATGTTTCAGGATTTTGAGAACTTTTTCTAAAATGCATTACCATCAAGATCCACAAGGGCCTTCACTTCAAGCCAAGGAATGAGTGGGGGCTTGGTCAGCCCACAATTGCCTGAAATGTTGTGTATGCGTCTCGCCAAGCCCGCGCGTGTGTCAAGGGAAAGACTGAGTGTGTGAGAATGTGGAGCTCGCGCGCGCTGAAGAGCAGGGGAGACATTTCATTGAAAATTTCGTTAGCAATTAGCCAAGCATGCATGTTTCAAATATTCACATAAAATCGACTTTTCATGTTACAGTCAACTTTTCCTCAGATTTGTGTACTAAACATTCTCAAGAGTCTTCATATGAACTTGTGATTGAATCAAAGTATCAGTTTTTGACCGGCGGATGTGTAAAGCATTATTTTAGCGTTAGCGATAAATTCGATTTGCTTTATATCAATCATTTTTTGAGATATGAAGTTGCCTTTGCACATGGTAACATGTTGTAGTGTCTTTCTTGTGACATATCAAGTTACGTGTTGATATCTCAAAGATTTGCTGAGATTTGACCCAAGTTCCTGTTTGGTTGCTTTTTTGCTGAATTTGATTGGCTGTGCCGGACAAACGGTTTAGAAAATCAAAACGCCATGGGATAACTTTTGTGAGGCTTGGTCTGAAGATCATCTATGGTCATTTTGAAGAAGATATGACAAAAATTGTAGGAGGAGTAGGCTTTCAAAGGTTTTTGATAAAACCGGAAATGGTGGAAAATCTATATAACCGGAAATTGACGTCATAGGGTGCGTTGAACTCGTCTTGATCCAGGGAATCCAACGGTACCTCATTTTTGAAAATAAGTCATACGGTTCAAAAGTTGCGTGTGTAAACACAAGTCCAACTTTGACCCATTGGTGGCGCTAGAGTGGTCTGATGGGATACATGAAACTTGGTGTAGGTATAGAAGGAACTGTCCTTAATGAGTGTGCCAAATTTAACAAAAAGTTATCCAAGGGTTCTAGGGGCTGCCATTGACTCCCATGGAACTAGAATAATAATAATAAATATAACTGCAAGCAGCAATGGCGGATTCCTCCAAACATTGCAAACCACTGAAAAATTTATATTCTTCACAAATTGTCACTGTAAAAATCCATGCTGCAGACTTACCAATGGGATACCAAATCTGAAATGCAATACCATCAAGATCCACAAGGGCTTTTATTTCAAGCCAAGGAGTGAAGGGAGGGGGCTTGGTGAGCCTACCCATTCCAGAAAGCCTTGTATCTTTGTGTACCAGGGCGTGGCCTGTAGCGTCACTTATGGGTGATATTGGGCCATTTGTGGTGTGGTAGTTACTCTTGGCCTATACTATCAATGTTTCAGGATTTTGAGAACTTTTTACCATTGCATACAAAATCGGAAATGCAATACCATCAAGATCCACATGGTCCTTTGCTAAAGACCAAGCAATGAGTGGGGCTTGGTCAGCCCACAATTGCCTGAAATGTTGTGTATGCGTCTCGCCAAGCTTGTGCGTGTGTCAAGGGAAAGGCTGAGTGTGTGAGAATGTGGAGCGCGCGTGCTGAGGAGCAGGGGAGACATTTCATTGGAAATTTCCTTAACAATTAGCCAAGCATGCATTTTTCAAATATTCACCTAAATTCAACTTTTCATCTTACAGTCAACTTTTTCTGAGATTTGTGTACTAAACATTCTCAAAAGTCTTCATGAACTTGTGATTGAATCAGAGTTTTTTGACTGGCGGATGTGTAAAGCATTATTTTAGCGTTAGAAATAAATTTGATTTCCTTCATTTCAATCATTTTTGAAGATATTAATTTGCCTTCCTACATGGGAACATGACGTAGTGTCTTTCACGTGACACACCAAGTTTGGTGTTGATATTTCAAAGATTTGCTGAGATTTGATCCAACTTCCTGTTTGGTTGCTTTGTTGACGATTTTGATTGGCTGTACCGGACAAACGGTTTTGAAATTCAAAAATCTGTTAAAGAATTCAGTGAGGGTTGCTCTGACGATGATACCTGCCAATTCTGGGGAAGATTGGACAAGAATTGTAGGAGAAGTAGCAAAAAAACGTGTTTCCTAAATCTTTATTGTACAAAAACATCCAATATGGCGGCCGTTATAGGTTATTGAGGCTTTTTTGTTCCTCATGAGAAATAAGGCATATCTAATGAATTTCAGAATTTTGGGACAAATGGGATGCGAATGGCATCACTTTGTAAATGGAAAATTGGGGCTTGGCCGTAGCGCCACCTATGGATAATGGTGCGTCATTTGTGGTGTGGTAGTTACTCCTGGCCTATACTATCAATGTTTCAGGATTTTGAGAACTTTTTCTAAAATGCATTACCATCAAGATCCACAAGGGCCTTCACTTCAAGCCAAGGAATGAGTGGGGGCTTGGTCAGCCCACAATTGCCTGAAATGTTGTGTATGCGTCTCGCCAAGCCCGCGCGTGTGTCAAGGGAAAGGCTGAGTGTGTGAGAATGTGGAGCACGCGCGCGCTGAAGAGCAGGGGAGACATTTCATTGAAAATTTCGTTAGCAATTAGCCAAGCATGCATGTTTCAAATATTCACATAAAATCGACTTTTCATGTTACAGTCAACTTTTCCTCAGATTTGTGTACTAAACATTCTCAAGAGTCTTCATATGAACTTGTGATTGAATCAAAGTATCAGTTTTTGACCGGCGGATGTGTAAAGCATTATTTTAGCGTTAGCGATAAATTCGATTTGCTTTATATCAATCATCTTTTGAGATATGAAGTTGCCTTTGCACATGGTAACATGTTGTAGTGTCGTCCACCGATATACCAAGTTTAGTGTTGATATCTCAAAGATTTGCTGAGATTTGACCCAAGTTCCTGTTTGGTTACTTTTTTGCTGATTTTGATTGGTTGTGCCGGACAAACGGTTTAGAAAATCAAAACGCCATGGGATAACTTTTGTGAGGCTTGGTCTGAAGATCATCTATGGTCATTTTGAAGAAGATATGACAATAATTGTAGGAGGAGTAGGCTTTCAAAGGTTTTTGATACAACCGGAAATAGCGGAAAATCTATACAACCGGAAATTGACGTCATAGGGTGCGTTGAACTCGTCTTCATCCAGGGAATCCAATGGTACCTCATTTTTGTAAATCAGTCATACGGTTCAAAAGTTGCGTGTGTAAACACAAGTCCAACTTTGACCCATTGGTGGCGCTAGAGTGGTCTGATGGGATACATGAAACTTGGTGTAGGTATAGAAGGAACTGTCCTTAATGAGTGTGCCAAATTTAACAAAAAGTTATCCAAGGGTTCTAGGGGCTGCCATTGACTCCCATGGAACTAGAATAATAATAATAATAATAATAATAATAATAATAAAACTAACAATAACAATAGGTTTCCTCCTTACGGAGGAATCCTAAATATAACTGCAAGCAGCAATGGCGGATTCCTCCAAACATTGCAAACCACTGAAAAATGTATATTCTTTACAAATAGTCACTGTAAAATTCCATGCCGCAGACTTACCAATGGGATACCAAATATGAAATGCAATACCATCAAGATCCACAAGGGCTTTTATTTCAACCCAAGGAGTGAAGGGAGGGGGCTTGGTTGAGCCTACCCATTCCAGAAAGCCTTGTATCTTTGTGTATCAGGGCGTGGCCTGTAGCGTCACTTATGGGTGATATTGGGCCATTTGTGGTGTGGTAGTTACTCTTGGCCTATACTATAAATGTTTCAGGATTTTGAGAACTTTTTACCATTGCATACAAAATCGGAAATGCAATACCATCAAGATCCACATGGGCCTTTGCTAAAGACCAAGCAATGAGTGGGGGCTTGGTCAGCCCACAATTGCCTGAAATGTTGTGTATGCGTCTCGTCAAGCTTGCGCGTGTGTCAAGGGAAAGGCTGAGTGTGTGAGAATGTGGAGCGCGCGCGCTGAGGAGCAGGGGAGACATTTCATTGGAAATTTCCTTAACAATTAGCCAAGCATGCATTTTTCAAATATTCACCAAATTTCAACTTTTCATGTAACAGTCAACTTTTTCTGAGATTTGTGTACTAAACATTCTCAAGAGTCTTTATGAACATGTGATTTAATCAGAGTTTTTTGACTGGCGGATGTGTAAAGCATTATTTTAGCGTTAGATAGAAATAAATTAGATTTCCTTTATTTCAATCATTTTTTAAGATATTAATTTGCCTTCTCACATGGGAACATGATGTAGTGTCTTTCACGTGACACACCAAGTTTGGTGGTGATATTTCAAAGATTTGCTGAGATTTGATACAACTTCCTGTTTGGTTGCTTTGTTGACGATTTTGATTGGCTGTACCGGACAAACGGTTTTGAAATTCAAAAATCTGTTGAATAATTCAGTGAGTGTTGCTCTGACGATGATACCTACCAATTCTGGGGAAGATTGGACAAAAATTGTCGGAGAAGTAGCGAAAAAACGTGTTTCCTAAATCTTTATTGTACAAAAAAATCCAATATGGCGGCCGTTATAGGTTATTGAGGCTTTTTTGTTCCTCATGAGAAATAAGGCATATCTAATGAATTTCAGAATTTTGCGACAAATGGGATGCGAATGGCATCACTTTGTAAATGAACAATTGGGGCTTGGCCGTAGCGCCACCTATGGATAATGGTGCGTCATTTGTGGTGTGGTAGTTACTCCTGGCCTATACTATCAATGTTTCAGGATTTTGAGAACTTTTTCTAAAATGCATTACCATCAAGATCCACAAGGGCCTTCACTTCAAGCCAAGGAATGAGTGGGGGCTTGGTCAGCCCACAATTGCCTGAAATGTTGTGTATGCGTCTCGCCAAGCCCGCGCGTGTGTCAAGGGAAAGGCTGAGTGTGTGAGAATGTGGAGCACGCGCGCGCTGAAGAGCAGGGGAGACATTTCATTGAAAATTTCGTTAGCAATTAGCCAAGCATGCATGTTTCAAATATTCACCACAAATCGACTTTTCATGTTACAGTCAACTTTTCCTCAGATTTGTGTACTAAACATTCTCAAGAGTCTTCATATGAACTTGTGATTGAATCAAAGTATCAGTTTTTGACCGGTGGATGTGTAAAGCATTATTTTAGCGTTAGCGATAAATTCGATTTGCTTTATATCAACCATTTTTGGAAATATGAAATAGCCTTTGCACATGGTAACATGTTGTAGTGTCTTCCTTGTGACATACCAAGTTACGTGTTGATATCTCAAAGATTTGCTGAGATTTGACCCAACTTCCTGTTTGGTTGCTTTTTTGCTGATTTTGATTGGCTGTGCCGGACAAACGGTTTAGAAAATCAAAACGCCATGGGATAACTTTTGTGAGGCTTGGTCTGAAGATCATCTCTGGTCATTTTGAAGAAGATATGACAAAAATTGTAGGAGGAGTAGGCTTTCAAAGGTTTTTGATACAACCGGAAATAGCGGAAAATCTATATAACCGGAAATTGACGTCATAGGGTGCGTTGAACTCGTCTTGATCCAGGGAATCCAATGGTACCTCATTTTTGAAAATCGGTCATACGGTTCAAAAGTTGCATGTGTAAACACAAGTCCAACTTTGACCCATTGGTGGCGCTAGAGTGGTCTGATGGGATACATGAAACTTGGTGTAGGTATAGAAGGAACTGTCCTTAATGAGTGTGCCAAATTTAACAAAAAGTTATCCAAGGGTTCTAAGGGCTGCCATTGACTCCCATGGAACTAGAATAATAATAATAATAATAAAACTAACAATAACAATAGGTTTCCTCCTAACGGAGGAATCCTAATAATAATAAAACTAACAATAACAATAGGTTTCCTCCTTACGGAGGAATCCTAATAAATATAACTGCAAGCAGCAATGGCGGATTCCTCCAAACATTGCAAACCACTGAAAAATGTATATTCTTTACAAATTGTCACTGTAAAATTCCATGCTGCAGACTTACCAATGGGATACCAAATCTGAAATGCAATACCATCAAGATCCACAAGGGCTTTTATTTCAAGCCAAGGAGTGAAGGGAGAGGGCTTGGTGAGCCTACCCATTCCAGAAAGCCTTGTATCTTTGTGTATCAGGGCGTGGCCTGTAGCGTCACTTATGGGTGATATTGGGCCATTTGTGGTGTGGTAGTTACTCTTGGCCTATACTATCAATGTTTCAGGATTTTGAGAACTTTTTACCATTGTATACAAAATCGGAAATGCAATACCATCAAGATCCACATGGGCCTTTGCTAAAGACCAAGCAATGAGTGGGGGCTTGGTCAGCCCACAATTGCCTGAAATGTTGTGTATGCGTCTCGCCAAGCTTGCGCGTGTGTCAAGGGAAAGGCTGAGTGTGTGAGAATGTGGAGCACGCGCGCGCTGAGGAGCTGTACCAGACAAACGGTTGTGAAAATAAAAAATCTGTTCAATACATGAGTGAGGGTTGCTCTGACGATGATGTGTGCCAATTCTGGGGAAGATTGCACCAGAATTGAAGGAGGAGTAGCGAAAAAACGTGTTTCCTTAATCTTTATTGTACAGAAAAATCCAATATGGCGCCCGTTATAGGTTCTTGAGGCTTTTTTGTTCCTCATGAGAAATAAGGCATATCTAATGAATTTCAGAATTTTGGGACAAATGGGATGCAAATGGCATCACTTTGAATATAGGCAAATTGGGGCATGGCTGTAGAGGTTTAAAAAGCTACCTCTGCCTAAACTGACATGCACCAACTCAGAGTATTGCGTTTCAATAACCTCCTCATTGCATTCACTCTTATTCCCATAGCTATTGTGGTAGCAAACAAGCATAACTACGTGTGGCCTACACATCAAACAAAATTTCTAGTCAATTGGAGTCATGGTTCATAAGAAGATATTTGTACGTTTTCAAAATGTTCACCGTACATGGTGGACTGTATGGGTCACCACTGTATAGTTTCCCATTATAAATAAGTCATGTATAGTTTCCGACGTTTTAGAATGATGGTGTGGAAATGCCATCACTTTGAAAATGGACAATTGGGGCGTGGCCGTAGCGCCACCTATGGGTAATGGTGGGTCATTTGTGGTGTGGTAGTTTCTCATGGCCTATACTATCAATGTTTCAGGATTTTGAGAACTTTTTAGCATTGCATACAAAATCGGAAATGCAATACCATCAAGATCCACATGGGCCTTTGCTAAAGACCAAGCTATGAGTGGGGGCTTGGTCAGCCCACAATTGCCTGAAATGTTGTGTATGCGTCTCGTCAAGCTTGCGCGTGTGTCAAGGGAAAGGCTGAGTGTGTGAGAATGTGGAGCGCGCGCGCTGAGGTGCAGGGGAGACATTTCATTGGAAATTTCCTTAACAATTAGCCAAGCATGCATTTTTTTAATATTCACCAAAAATCAACTTTTCATTTTACAGTCAACTTTTTCTGAGATTTGTGTACTAAACATTCTCAAGAGTCTTCATGAACTTGTGATTGAATCAGAGTATCAGTTTTTGACTGGCGGATGTGTAAAGCATTATTTTAGCGTTAGAAATAAAAAAGATTTCCTTTATTTCAATCATTTTTTAAGATATTAATTTGCCTTCTCACATGGGAACATGATGTAGTGTCTTTCACGTGACACACCAAGTTTGGTGTTGATATTTCAAAGATTTGCTGAGATTTGATCCAACTTCCTGTTTGGTTGCTTTGTTGACGATTTTGATTGGCTGTACCAGACAAACGGTTTTGAAATTCAAAAATCTGTTGAAGAGTTCAGTGAGGGTTGCTCTGACGATGATACCTGCCAATTCTGGGGAAGATTGGACAAAAATTGTAGGAGAAGTAGCGAAAAAACGTGTTTCCTAAATCTTTATTGTACAAAAAAATCCAATATGGCGGCCGTTATAGGTTATTGAGGCTTTTTTGTTCCTCATGAGAAATAAGGCATATCTAATGAATTTCAGAATTTTGGGACAAAAGGGATGCGAATGGCATCACTTTGTAAATGGACAATTGGGGCTTGGCCGTAGCGCCACCTATGGATAATGGTGTGTCATTTGTGGTGTGGTAGTTACTCCTGGCCTATACTATCGGAAACACACTAGATCTAGTGATAACAACTGGACTAAATATCAATAATATTTCAATAACTGATCTACCCCTCTCAGACCATCATTATATACTTTTTAATGTGGAAATTATCCTAACAAAAACCAAAAAAGAATTCTTAGTCCATAGAAGATATTTAGACGATACAGCTATGATGACATTTTCTGAACAATTTGCTCTACATGAGCCGACTTACCATGATTGCTCTCTGAATGAAATGGTAGAGAACCTCAATTATGCACTATTATCTGTGTTAGACTCTGTTGCACCACTGAAAACCAAAAAGAAGTGCACAAGCAGAACCTCCCCATGGCTGAGAAATAAAAATGTTAGTGAAACGAAAAGAAAATGCCGTGCAGCAGAGAGAAAATGGAGGAAAACAAAGATCACTATCCACTACAATATCTACAAAGATACACTAACCACCTTTAACAAAACCATCCGTCTAGCAAGGAGAGAATATTTCTCCAACATTATTACAGAAAATGCCAGAAATTCCAGAGTTCTTTTCTCCACCATTGACCAGCTGCTAAACACTGTCCCTGCCCCACCTCCATCCTCAGCAGTTAAATGTGAAGAGCTTGCTTTGTTCTTCAAGAACAAAATAACTTTGATTAGAGCGAGTATTATTAATAGTGGGGTCGAAACTGACATCAGTAGATTCTGCAACATAACCATGAGCACATTTACCTGTATCACACTTAGTGAACTTTCCAAAATTGTCAGCGAATCTAACTCCACAACCTCAGATATTGATCCTATACCCACAACATTCTTTAAGCGAGTGTTTGATAGTGTCTCAGGTCCGGTGCTAGAGATTATAAACACATCCCTTAGAACTGGCGTCTTCCCAGATGCCTTCAAAACAGCTGTTGTAAAGCCCCTATTAAAGAAACCCAAATTGGATAACAGTCTACTTGCAAATTACAGACCAATATCAAACCTCCCATTTATTAGTAAAGTACTGGAAAAGATAGTTTTAGTCCAATTAAATTCTTTTCTTGAAGAAAATAACATCCTGGAAGTCTCGCAGTCAGGTTTCAGGAAATATCACAGTACTGAAACTGCTCTCACCAAAATAATTAGCGACCTCAGACTAAACTCTGATGCAAATAAAGTCTCTATCCTTATCCTGTTAGATCTCAGTGCAGCATTTGATACAATTGATCACGACATCCTAATCAATAGACTGGAAAAGCTTATTGGGTTCACGGATAGTGTATTGAACTGGCTGAAATCATATATCACAGGAAGGAAGTTTTATGTTAGTTTAGGTGACCATAGGTCCAAGAAACATCAGAACTGCTACGGGGTTGCTCAAGGAAGCTGCTTAGGTCCATTACTTTTTTCTCTTTATATGTTACCACTCGGCGACATAATCAGAAAACATAACATAGATTTCCATAGCTATGCGGATGACACACAACTATATATATCCACTGAACCCAACGATGCAACGGCCATCAATTCCATTACAAACTGCCTGTTGGCAATAAACAAATGGATGAATGATAACTTTCTTAAATTAAATGAAGACAAAACCGAAGTCCTACTATGTGGCCCCAAATCCAAAAGAGAGATGCTTATTAAGAATCTTGGAGGCTTAACCCCCTGTCTTAAACCAGAGGTGACGAGTCTCTGCGTAATCCTGGACTCAGATTTGAATTTCAACTCTCACATTAATAAAGTGACCAAAACAGCTTTCTTTCACCTGAGGAATATAGCAAAGGTACGACCATTCATAAACCAAAATGATGCAGAGAAGTTAATTCATGCTTTTATATCCAGCCGGCTGGACTACTGTAACGCACTTTTCACTGGTCTTCCCAAGAAAACCACTGAAAGACTACAGCTCATTCAAAATTCTGCAGCTAGATTATTAACCAAAACTAAAAGGAGAAAACACATTAGTCCTGTCCTAGCTACTTACACTGGCTCCCTGTTACCTTCAGAATTGACTTTAAGGTCCTTTTTCTCACATACAAAGCTCTACACGGACAAGGACCTAGCTACATTGCTAACTCCTTTATAAACTACACACCAGCTAGAACACTGCGATCATCAAATGCAGGCCTATTAGAGGTCACCAGAAGCAGTCATAAGAAGATTGGTGATTCGGCCTTTGTCAATTACGCCCCAAAACTATGGAACAAATTACCCATAAATATTAGGGAAGCTAACACTCTAGACATTTTTAAAAGACAGCTTAAAACCTACCTTTTTACCGAAGCATTTAAGTAATTTTATCTCAAAAGGGTTTTCCTACTTTTTAAAGTTGTTTTCTCTCTTGAACAGAGATCTTATTGGGATTTTTATTATTGTTTGAATTATTTATCACTTGTATTATTGTTTTTATTGATTTTATGTAAAGCACCTTGAGCTACAATTCTTGTATGAAATGTGCTATATAAATAAAGTCTTACTTACTTACTTACTATCAATGTTTCAGGATTTTGAGAACATTTTCTAAAATGCATTACCATCAAGATCCACAAGGGCCTTCACTTCAAGCCAAGGAATGAGTGGGGGCTTGGTCAGCCCACAATTGCCTGAAATGTTGTGTATGCATCTCGCCAAGCCCGCGCGTGTGTCAAGGGAAAGGCTGAGTGTGTGAGAATGTGGAGCGCGCGCGCTGAGGAGCAGAGGGAGACATTTCATTGAAAATTTCGTTAGAAATTAGCCAAGCATGCATGTTTCAAATATTCACATAAAATCGACTTTTCATGTTACAGTCAACTTTTACTCAGATTTGTGTACTAAACATTCTCAAGAGTCTTCATATGAACTTGTGATTGAATCAGAGTATCAGTTTTTTACTGGCGGATGTGTAAAGCATTATTTAAGCGTTAGCGATAAATTTGATTTGCTTTATATCAACCATTTTTGGAGATATGAAATAGCCTTTGCATATGGTAACATGTTGTAGTGTCGTCCACCGATATACCAAGTTTAGTGTTGATATCTCAAAGATTTGCTGAGATTTGACCCAAGTTCCTGTTTGGTTTATTTTATTGCTGATTTTGATTGGCTGTGCCGGACAAACGGTTTATAAAATCAAAACGCCATGGGATAACTTTTGTGAGGCTTGGTCTGAAGCTCATCTCGGGTCATTTTGAAGAAGATATGACAAAAATTGTAGGAGGAGTAGGCTTTCAAAGGTTTTTGATACAACCGGAAATAGCGGAAGATCTATATAACCGGAAATTGACGTCATAGGGTGCGTTGAACTCGTCTTGATCCAAGGAATCCAATGGTACCTCATTTTTGAAAATCAGTTATACGGTTCAAAAGTTGCGTGTGTAAACACAAGTCCAACTTTGACCCATTGGTGGCGCTAGAGTGGTCTGATGGGATACATGAAACTTGGTGTAGGTATAGAAGGAACTGTCCTTAATGAGTGTGCCAAATTTAACAAAAAGTTATCCAAGGGTTCTAGGGGCTGCCATTGACTCCCATGGAACTAGAATAATAATAATAATAATAATAATAAAACTAACAATAACAATAGGTTTCCTCCTTACGGAGGAATCCTAATAATAATAAAACTAACAATAACAATAGGTTTCCTCCTTACGGAGGAATCCTAAATATAGCTGCAAGCAGCAATGGCGGATTCCTCCAAAACATTGCGAACCATTGAAAAATGTATATTCTTCACAAATTGTCACTGTATACAAACATCCATGCTGTAGACTTACCAATGGGATACCAAATCTGAAATGCAATACCATCAAGATCCACAAGGGCTTTTATTTCAAGCCAAGGAGTGAAGGGTGGGGGCTTGGTGAGCCTACCCATTCCAGAAAGCCTTGTATCTTTGGCCTGTAGCGTCACTTATGGGTGATATTGGGCCATTTGTGGTGTGGTAGTTACTCTTGGCCTATACTATCAATCTTTCAGGATTTTGAGAACTTTTTACCATTGCATACAAAATCGGAAATGCAATACCACCAAGATCCACATGGGCCTTTGCTAAAGACCAAGCAATGAGTGGGGGCTTGGTCAGCCCACAATTGCCTGAAATGTTGTGTATGCGTCTCGCCAAGCTTGCGCGTGTGTCAAGGGAAAGGCTGAGTGTGTGAGAATGTGGAGCACGCACGCGCTGAGGAGCTGTACCAGACAAACGGTTGTGAAAATAAAAAATCTGTTGAATACATGAGTGAGGGTTGCTCTGACGATGATGTGTGCCAATTCTGGGGAAGATTGCACCAGAATTGAAGGAGGAGTAGCGAAAAAACGTGTTTCCTTAATCTTTATTGTACAGAAAAATCCAATATGGCGCCCGTTATAGGTTCTTGAGGTTTTTTTGTTCCTCATGAGAAATAAGGCATATCTAATGAATTTCAGAATTTTGGGACAAATGGGATGCAAATGGCATCACTTTGAATATAGGCAAATTGGGGCATGGCTGAAGAGGTTTAAAAAGCTACCTCTGCCTAAACTGACATGCACCAACTCAGAGTATTGCGTTTCAATAACCTCTTCATTGCATTCACTCTTATTCCCATAGCTATTGTGGTAGCAAACAAGCATAACTACGTGTGGCCTACACATCAAACAAAACTTCTAGTCAATTGGAGTCATGGTTCATAAGAAGATATTTGTACGTTTTCAAAATGTTCACCGTACATGGTGGACTGTATGGGTCACCACTGTATAGTTTCCCATTATAAATAAGGCATGTATAGTTTCCGACGTTTTAGACTGATGGTGTGGGAATGCCATCACTTTGAAAATGGACAATTGGGGCGTGGCCGTAGCGCCACCTATGGGTAATGGTGGGTCATTTGTGGTGTGGTAGTTTCTCATGGCCTATACTATCAATGTTTCAGGATTTTGAGAACTTTTTAGCATTGCATACAAAATCGGAAATGCAATACCATCAAGATCCACATGGGCCTTTGCTAAAGACCAAGCTATGAGTGGGGGCTTGGTCAGCCCACAATTGCCTGAAATGTTGTGTATGCGTCTCGTCAAGCTTGCGCGTGTGTCAAGTGAAAGGCTGAGTGTGTGAGAATGTGGAGCGCGCGCGCTGAGGAGCAGGGGAGACATTTCATTGGAAATTTCCTTAACAATTAGCCAAGCATGCATTTTTTTTATATTCACCAAAAATCAACTTTTCATTTTACAGTCAACTTTTTCTGAGATTTGTGTACTAAACATTCTCAAGAGTCTTCATGAACTTGTGATTGAATCAGAGTATCAGTTTTTGACTGGCGGATGTGTAAAGCATTATTTTAGCGTTAGAAATAAAAAAGATTTCCTTTATTTCAATCATTTTTTAAGATATTAATTTGCCTTCTCACATGGGAACATGATGTAGTGTCTTTCACGTGACACACCAAGTTTGGTGTTGATATTTCAAAGATTTGCTGAGATTTGATCCAACTTCCTGTTTGGTTGCTTTGTTGACGATTTTGATTGGCTGTACCAGACAAACGGTTTTGAAATTCAAAAATCTGTTGAAGAGTTCAGTGAGGGTTGCTCTGACGATGATACCTGCCAATTCTGGGGAAGATTGGACAAAAATTGTAGGAGAAGTAGCGAAAAAACGTGTTTCCTAAATCTTTATTGTACAAAAAAATCCAATATGGCGGCCGTTATAGGTTATTGAGGCTTTTTTGTTCCTCATGAGAAATAAGGCATATCTAATGAATTTCAGAATTTTGGGACAAAAGGGATGCGAATGGCATCACTTTGTAAATGGACAATTGGGGCTTGGCCGTAGCGCCACCTATGGATAATGGTGTGTCATTTGTGGTGTGGTAGTTACTCCTGGCCTATACTATCGGAAACACACTAGATCTAGTGATAACAACTGGACTAAATATCAATAATATTTCAATAACTGATCTACCCCTCTCAGACCATCATTATATACTTTTTAATGTGGAAATTATCCTAACAAAAACCAAAAAAGAATTCTTAGTCCATAGAAGATATTTAGACGATACAGCTATGATGACATTTTCTGAACAATTTGCTCTACATGAGCCGACTTACCATGATTGCTCTCTGAATGAAATGGTAGAGAACCTCAATTATGCACTATTATCTGTGTTAGACTCTGTTGCACCACTGAAAACCAAAAAGAAGTGCACAAGCAGAACCTCCCCATGGCTGAGAAATAAAAATGTTAGTGAAACGAAAAGAAAATGCCGTGCAGCAGAGAGAAAATGGAGGAAAACAAAGATCACTATCCACTACAATATCTACAAAGATACACTAACCACCTTTAACAAAACCATCCGTCTAGCAAGGAGAGAATATTTCTCCAACATTATTACAGAAAATGCCAGAAATTCCAGAGTTCTTTTCTCCACCATTGACCAGCTGCTAAACACTGTCCCTGCCCCACCTCCATCCTCAGCAGTTAAATGTGAAGAGCTTGCTTTGTTCTTCAAGAACAAAATAACTTTGATTAGAGCGAGTATTATTAATAGTGGGGTCGAAACTGACATCAGTAGATTCTGCAACATAACCATGAGCA
Organism: Osmerus mordax; assembly: GCF_038355195.1. Taxonomy (NCBI): domain Eukaryota; kingdom Metazoa; phylum Chordata; class Actinopteri; order Osmeriformes; family Osmeridae; genus Osmerus; species Osmerus mordax. Next base: position 11,080,906 of record NC_090052.1, read on the forward strand.
CATTTACCTGTATCACACTTAGTGAACTTTCCAAAATTGTCAGCGAATCTAACTCCACAACCTCAGATATTGATCCTATACCCACAACATTCTTTAAGCGAGTGTTTGATAGTGTCTCAGGTCCGGTGCTAGAGATTATAAACACATCCCTTAGAACTGGCGTCTTCCCAGATGCCTTCAAAACAGCTGTTGTAAAGCCCCTATTAAAGAAACCCAAATTGGATAACAGTCTACTTGCAAATTACAGACCAATATCAAACCTCCCATTTATTAGTAAAGTACTGGAAAAGATAGTTTTAGTCCAATTAAATTCTTTTCTTGAAGAAAATAACATCCTGGAAGTCTCGCAGTCAGGTTTCAGGAAATATCACAGTACTGAAACTGCTCTCACCAAAATAATTAGCGACCTCAGACTAAACTCTGATGCAAATAAAGTCTCTATCCTTATCCTGTTAGATCTCAGTGCAGCATTTGATACAATTGATCACGACATCCTAATCAATAGACTGGAAAAGCTTATTGGGTTCACGGATAGTGTATTGAACTGGCTGAAATCATATATCACAGGAAGGAAGTTTTATGTTAGTTTAGGTGACCATAGGTCCAAGAAACATCAGAACTGCTACGGGGTTGCTCAAGGAAGCTGCTTAGGTCCATTACTTTTTTCTCTTTATATGTTACCACTCGGCGACATAATCAGAAAACATAACATAGATTTCCATAGCTATGCGGATGACACACAACTATATATATCCACTGAACCCAACGATGCAACGGCCATCAATTCCATTACAAACTGCCTGTTGGCAATAAACAAATGGATGAATGATAACTTTCTTAAATTAAATGAAGACAAAACCGAAGTCCTACTATGTGGCCCCAAATCCAAAAGAGAGATGCTTATTAAGAATCTTGGAGGCTTAACCCCCTGTCTTAAACCAGAGGTGACGAGTCTCTGCGTAATCCTGGACTCAGATTTGAATTTCAACTCTCACATTAATAAAGTGACCAAAACAGCTTTCTTTCACCTGAGGAATATAGCAAAGGTACGACCATTCATAAACCAAAATGATGCAGAGAAGTTAATTCATGCTTTTATATCCAGCCGGCTGGACTACTGTAACGCACTTTTCACTGGTCTTCCCAAGAAAACCACTGAAAGACTACAGCTCATTCAAAATTCTGCAGCTAGATTATTAACCAAAACTAAAAGGAGAAAACACATTAGTCCTGTCCTAGCTACTTACACTGGCTCCCTGTTACCTTCAGAATTGACTTTAAGGTCCTTTTTCTCACATACAAAGCTCTACACGGACAAGGACCTAGCTACATTGCTAACTCCTTTATAAACTACACACCAGCTAGAACACTGCGATCATCAAATGCAGGCCTATTAGAGGTCACCAGAAGCAGTCATAAGAAGATTGGTGATTCGGCCTTTGTCAATTACGCCCCAAAACTATGGAACAAATTACCCATAAATATTAGGGAAGCTAACACTCTAGACATTTTTAAAAGACAGCTTAAAACCTACCTTTTTACCGAAGCATTTAAGTAATTTTATCTCAAAAGGGTTTTCCTACTTTTTAAAGTTGTTTTCTCTCTTGAACAGAGATCTTATTGGGATTTTTATTATTGTTTGAATTATTTATCACTTGTATTATTGTTTTTATTGATTTTATGTAAAGCACCTTGAGCTACAATTCTTGTATGAAATGTGCTATATAAATAAAGTCTTACTTACTTACTTACTATCAATGTTTCAGGATTTTGAGAACATTTTCTAAAATGCATTACCATCAAGATCCACAAGGGCCTTCACTTCAAGCCAAGGAATGAGTGGGGGCTTGGTCAGCCCACAATTGCCTGAAATGTTGTGTATGCGTCTCGCCAAGCCCGCGCGTGTGTAAAGGGAAAGGCTGAGTGTGTGAGAATGTGGAGCACGCGCGCGCTGAAGAGCAGGGGAGACATTTCATTGAAAATTTCGTTAGCAATTAGCCAAGCATGCATGTTTCAAATATTCACATAAAATCGACTTTTCATGTTACAGTCAACTTTTCCTCAGATTTGTGTACTAAACATTCTCAAGAGTCTTCATATGAACTTGTGATTGAATCAAAGTATCAGTTTTTGACCGGCGGATGTGTAAAGCATTATTTTAGCGTTAGCGATAAATTCGATTTGCTTTATATCAATCATTTTTTGAGATATGAAGTTGCCTTTGCACATGGTATCATGTTGTAGTGTCGTCCACCGATATACCAAGTTTAGTGTTGATATCTCAAAGATTTGCTGAGATTTGACCCAAGTTCCTGTTTGGTTACTTTTTTGCTGATTTTGATTGGCTGTGCCGGACAAACGGTTTAGAAAATCAAAACGCCATGGGATAACTTTTGTGAGGCTTGGTCTGAAGATCATCTCTGGTCATTTTGAAGAAGATATAACAAAAATTGTAGGAGGAGTAGGCTTTCAAAGGTTTTTGATACAACCGGAAATAGCGGAAAATCTATATAACCGGAAATTGACGTCATAGGGTGCGTTGAACTCGTCTTGATCCAGGGAATCCAATGGTACCTCATTTTTGAAAATCAGTCATACGGTTCAAAAGTTGCGTGTGTAAACACAAGTCCAACTTTGACCCATTGGTGGCGCTAGAGTGGTCTGATGGGATACATGAAACTTGGTGTAGGTATAGAAGGAACTGTCCTTAATGAGTGTGCCAAATTTAACAAAAAGTTATCCAAGGGTTCTAGGGGCTGCCATTGACTCCCATGGAACTAGAATAATAATAATAATAAATATAACTGCAAGCAGCAATGGCGGATTCCTCCAAACATTGCAAACCACTGAAAAATTTATATTCTTCACAAATTGTCACTGTAAAAATCCATGCTGCAGACTTACCAATGGGATACCAAATCTGAAATGCAATACCATCAAGATCCACAAGGGCTTTTATTTCAAGCCAAGGAGTGAAGGGAGGGGGCTTGGTGAGCCTACCCATTCCAGAAAGCCTTGTATCTTTGTGTACCAGGGCGTGGCCTGTAGCGTCACTTATGGGTGATATTGGGCCATTTGTGGTGTGGTAGTTACTCTTGGCCTATACTATCAATGTTTCAGGATTTTGAGAACTTTTTACCATTGCATACAAAATCGGAAATGCAATACCATCAAGATCCACATGGTCCTTTGCTAAAGACCAAGCAATGAGTGGGGCTTGGTCAGCCCACAATTGCCTGAAATGTTGTGTATGCGTCTCGCCAAGCTTGTGCGTGTGTCAAGGGAAAGGCTGAGTGTGTGAGAATGTGGAGCGCGCGTGCTGAGGAGCAGGGGAGACATTTCATTGGAAATTTCCTTAACAATTAGCCAAGCATGCATTTTTCAAATATTCACCTAAATTCAACTTTTCATCTTACAGTCAACTTTTTCTGAGATTTGTGTACTAAACATTCTCAAAAGTCTTCATGAACTTGTGATTGAATCAGAGTTTTTTGACTGGCGGATGTGTAAAGCATTATTTTAGCGTTAGAAATAAATTTGATTTCCTTCATTTCAATCATTTTTGAAGATATTAATTTGCCTTCCTACATGGGAACATGACGTAGTGTCTTTCACGTGACACACCAAGTTTGGTGTTGATATTTCAAAGATTTGCTGAGATTTGATCCAACTTCCTGTTTGGTTGCTTTGTTGACGATTTTGATTGGCTGTACCGGACAAACGGTTTTGAAATTCAAAAATCTGTTAAAGAATTCAGTGAGGGTTGCTCTGACGATGATACCTGCCAATTCTGGGGAAGATTGGACAAGAATTGTAGGAGAAGTAGCAAAAAAACGTGTTTCCTAAATCTTTATTGTACAAAAACATCCAATATGGCGGCCGTTATAGGTTATTGAGGCTTTTTTGTTCCTCATGAGAAATAAGGCATATCTAATGAATTTCAGAATTTTGGGACAAATGGGATGCGAATGGCATCACTTTGTAAATGGAAAATTGGGGCTTGGCCGTAGCGCCACCTATGGATAATGGTGCGTCATTTGTGGTGTGGTAGTTACTCCTGGCCTATACTATCAATGTTTCAGGATTTTGAGAACTTTTTCGAAAATGCATTACCATCAATATCCACAAGGGCCTTCACTTCAAGCCAAGGAATGAGTGGGGGCTTGGTCAGCCCACAATTGCCTGAAATGTTGTGTATGCGTCTCGCCAAGCCCGCGCGTGTGTCAAGGGAAAGGCTGAGTGTGTGAGAATGTGGAGCACGCGCGCGCTGAAGAGCAGGGGAGACATTTCATTGAAAATTTCGTTAGCAATTAGCCAAGCATGCATGTTTCAAATATTCACATAAAATCGACTTTTCATGTTACAGTCAACTTTTCCTCAGATTTGTGTACTAAACATTCTCAAGAGTCTTCATATGAACTTGTGATTGAATCAAAGTATCAGTTTTTGACCGGCGGATGTGTAAAGCATTATTTTAGCGTTAGCGATAAATTCGATTTGCTTTATATCAATCATCTTTTGAGATATGAAGTTGCCTTTGCACATGGTAACATGTTGTAGTGTCGTCCACCGATATACCAAGTTTAGTGTTGATATCTCAAAGATTTGCTGAGATTTGACCCAAGTTCCTGTTTGGTTACTTTTTTGCTGATTTTGATTGGTTGTGCCGGACAAACGGTTTAGAAAATCAAAACGCCATGGGATAACTTTTGTGAGGCTTGGTCTGAAGATCATCTATGGTCATTTTGAAGAAGATATGACAATAATTGTAGGAGGAGTAGGCTTTCAAAGGTTTTTGATACAACCGGAAATAGCGGAAAATCTATACAACCGGAAATTGACGTCATAGGGTGCGTTGAACTCGTCTTCATCCAGGGAATCCAATGGTACCTCATTTTTGTAAATCAGTCATACGGTTCAAAAGTTGCGTGTGTAAACACAAGTCCAACTTTGACCCATTGGTGGCGCTAGAGTGGTCTGATGGGATACATGAAACTTGGTGTAGGTATAGAAGGAACTGTCCTTAATGAGTGTGCCAAATTTAACAAAAAGTTATCCAAGGGTTCTAGGGGCTGCCATTGACTCCCATGGAACTAGAATAATAATAATAATAATAATAATAATAATAAAACTAACAATAACAATAGGTTTCCTCCTTACGGAGGAATCCTAAATATAACTGCAAGTAGCAATGGCGGATTCCTCCAAACATTGCAAACCACTGAAAAATGTATATTCTTTACAAATTGTCATTGTAAAATTCCATGCTGCAGACTTACCAATGGGATACCAAATCTGAAATGCAATACCATCAATATCCACAAGGGCTTTTATTTCAAGCCAAGGAGTGAAGGGAGGGGGCTTGGTGAGCCTACCCATTCCAGAAAGCCTTGTATCTTTGTGTATCAGGGTGTGGCCTGTAGCGTCACTTATGGGTGATATTGGGCCATTTGTGGTGTGGTAGTTACTCTTGGCCTATACTATCAATGTTTCAGGATTTTGAGAACTTTTTACCATTGCATACAAAATCGGAAATGCAATACCATCAAGATCCACATGGGCCTTTGCTAAAGACCAAGCAATGAGTGGGGGCTTGGTCAGCCCACAATTGCCTGAAATGTTGTGTATGCGTCTCGCCAAGCTTGCGCGTGTGTCAAGGGAAAGGCTGAGTGTGTGAGAATGTGGAGCGTGGGCGCTGAGGAGCAGGGGAGACATTTCATTGGAAATTTCCTTAACAATTAGCCAAGCATGCATTTTTCAAATATTCACCAAAATTCAACTTTTCATCTTACAGTCAACTTTTTCTGAGATTTGTGTACTAAACATTCTCAAGAGTTTTCATGAACTAAAGGCAAACAAATCAACAGTTATAGGCCAAAACACATTTTTGGTTCCTGCGGCCACGCCGATCACATGACACCAAATTGATTGGACATCCTCAGAAGAGGGTTCCGAGTCATCCTACCAAGTTTGGTGTTGATATTTCAAAGATTTGCTGAGATTTGATCCAACTTCCTGTTTGGTTGCTTTGTTGAAGATTTTGATTGGCTGTACCGGACAAACGGTTTTGAAATTCAAAAATCTGTTGAAGAATTCAGTGAGGGTTGCTCTGACGATGATACCTGCCAATTCTGGGGAAGAATGGACAAAAATTGTCGGAAAAGTAGCGAAAAAACGTGTTTCCTAAATCTTTATTGTACAAAAAAATCCAATATGGCGGCCGTTATAGGTTATTGAGGCTTTTTTGTTCCTCATGAGAAATAAGGCATATCTAATGAATTTCAGAATTTTGGGACAAATGGGATGCGAATGGCATCACTTTGTAAATGAACAATTGGGGCTTGGCCGTAGCGCCACCTATGGATAATGGTGCGTCATTTGTGGTGTGGTAGTTACTCCTGGCCTATACTATCAATGTTTCAGGATTTTGAGAACTTTTTACCATTGCATACAAAATCGGAAATGCAATACCATCAAGATCCACATGGGCCTTTGCTAAAGACCAAGCAATGAGTGGGGGCTTTGTCAGCCCACAATTGCCTGAAATGTTGTGTATGCGTCTCGTCAAGCTTGCGCGTGTGTCAAGGGAAAGGCTGAGTGTGTGAGAATGTGGAGCGCGCGCGCTGAGGAGCAGGGGAGACATTTCATTGGAAATTTCCTTTCCATGCATTTTTCAAATATTCACCAAATTTCTACTTTTAATGTTACAGTCAACTTTTTCTCAGATTTGTGTACTAAACATTCTCAAGAGTCTTTATGAACATGTGATTGAATCAGAGTTTTTTGACTGGCGGATGTGTAAAGCATTATTTTAGCGTTAGATGGAAATAAATTAGATTTCCTTTATTTCAATCATTTTTTAAGATATTAATTTGCCTTCTCACATGCGAACATGATGTAGTGTCTTTCACGTGACACACCAAGTTTGGTGTTGATATTTCAAAGATTTGCTGAGATTTGATCCAACTTCCTGTTTGGTTGCTTTGTTGACGATTTTGATTGGCTGTACCAGACAAACGGTTTCGAAATTCAAAAATCTGTTGAAGAATTCAGTGAGGGTTGCTCTGACGATGATACCTGCCAATTCTGGGGAAGAATGGACAAAAATTGTCGGAGAAGTAGTGAAAAAACGTGTTTCCTAAATCTTTATTGTACAAAAAAATCCAATATGGCGGCCGTTATAGGTTATTGAGGCTTTTTTGTTCCTCGTGAGAAATAAAGCATATCTACATTTACATTTACATTTATTCATTTAGCAGACGCTTTTATCCAAAGCGACTTCCAAGAGATCATAGGTCACTGATCATAACAACAAGATAGCCAAAAAACATCGCGAGTAGCCAAAACATGAAGCACACATGGTGAACAACCAAAGTAAGTGCCAAAGGGAAGAACCATAAGAGCATGCAGTTAAACAAGTTACAATTAAACAACATGAACCGCTATAAGTGCAAGTGTACCTGTGGAAAAAAGCAAGCAACAGTAATAAAAACAATATATCACAGCGAGAACAAAAATTTAAAACAGTTACCACTAACCACAAGAGCAACAAGTCTCTAAGCAAGAGTCATTGTGATCCTTGAGGAAACTAACATCAGGTCAAGCGAACCATTCCTAAGTACCGTTGTACTCCCGGAACAAGTGCGTCTTGAGCCTTTTATTGAAGGTGGAGAGACAGTCAGTATCTCTGATGGAGGTGGGGAGTTGATTCCACTACTGGGGGGCCAGACAGGAGAAGAGAATATCTAATGAATTTCAGAATTTTGGGACAAATGGGATGCGAATGGCATCACTTTGTAAATGGAAAATTGGGGCTTGGCCGTAGCGCCACCTATGGATAATGGTGCGTCATTTGTGGTGTGGTAGTTACTCCTGGCCTATACTATCAATGTTTCAGGATTTTGAGAACTTTTTCTAAAATGCATTACCATCAAGAACCACAAGGGCCTTCACTTCAAGCCAAGGAATGAGTCAGCCCACAATTGCCTGAAATGTTGTGTATGCGTCTCGCCAAGCCCGCGCGTGGGTCAAGGGAAAGGCTGAGTGTGTGAGAATGCTGAGCACGCGCGTGCTAAAGAGCAGGGGAGACATATCATTGAAAATTTCGTTAGCAATTAGCCAAGCATGCATGTTTCAAATATTCACATAAAATCGACTTTTCATGTTACAGTCAACTTTTCCTCAGATTTGTGTACTAAACATTCTCAAGAGTCTTCATATAAACTTGTGATTGAATCAAAGTATCAGTTTTTGACCGGCGGATGTGTAAAGCATTATTTTAGCGTAAGCAATAAATTCGATTTGCTTTATATCAACCAATTTTTGAGATATGAAATAGCCTTTGCATATGGAAACATGTTGTAGTGTCTTCCTTGTGACATACCAAGTTACGTGTTGATATCTAAAAGATTTGCTGAGATTTGACCCAAGTTCCTGTTTGGTTTTCTTTTATTGCTGATTTTGATTGGCTGTGCCGGACAAACGGTTTATAAAATCAAAACGCCATGGGATAACTTTTGTGAGGCTTGGTCTGAAGCTCATCTCTGGTCATTTTGAAGAAGATATGACAAAAATTGTAGGAGGAGTAGGCTTTCAAAGGTTTTTGATACAACCGGAAATAGCGGATAATCTATATAACCGGAAATTGACGTCATAGGGTGCGTTGAACTCGTCTTGATCCAGGGAATCCAATGGTACCTCATTTTTGAAATTCAGTTATACGGTTCAAAAGTTGCATGTGTAAACACAAGTCCAACTTTGACCCATTGGTGGCGCTAGAGTGGTCTGATGGGATACATGAAACTTGGTGTAGGTATAGAAGGAACTGTCCTTAATGAGTGTGCCAAATTTAACAAAAAGTTATCCAAGGGTTCTAGGGGCTGCCATTGACTCCCATGGAACTAGAATAATAATAATAAATATAACTGCAAGCAGCAATGGCGGATTCCTCCAAACATTGCAAACCACTGAAAAATGTATATTCTTTACAAATTGTCACTGTAAAATTCCATGCTGCAGACTTACCAATGGGATAGCAAATCTGAAATGCAATACCATCAAGATCCACAAGGGCTTTTATTTCAAGCCAAGGATTGAAGGGAGGGGGCTTGGTGAGCCTACCCATTCCAGAAAGCCTTGTATCTTTTGTGTATCAGGGCGTGGCCTGTAGCGTCACTTATGGGTGATATTGGGCCATTTGTGGTGTGGTAGTTACTCTTGGCCTATACTATCAATGTTTCAGGATTTTGAGAACTTTTTACCATTGCATACAAAATCGGAAATGCAATACCACCAAGATCCACACGGGCCTTTGCTAAAGACCAAGCAATGAGTGGGGGCTTGGTCAACCCACAATTGCCTGAAATGTTGTGTATGCGTCTCGCCAAGCTTGCGCGTGTGTCAAGGGAAAAGCTGAGTGTGTGAGAATGTGGAGCGCGCGCGCTTAGGAGCAGGGGAGACATTACATTTACATTTATTCATTTAGCAGACGCTTTTATCCAAAGCGACTTCCAAGAGAGAGCTTTACAAAGTGCATAGGTCACTGATCATAACAACAAGATAGCCAAAAAACATCGCGAGGAGCCAAAACATGAAGCACACATTGTGAACAACCAAAGTAAGTGCCAAAGGGAAGAACCATAAGAGCATGTAGTTAAACAAGTTACAATTAAACAACATGAACCGCTATAAGTGCAAGTGTACCTGTGGAAAATAGCAAGCAACAGTAATAAAAACAATATATCACAGCGAGAATTTTTTTTTAAAACAGTTACCACTAACCACAAGAGCAACAAGTCTCTAAGCAAGAGTCATTGTGATCCTTGAGGAACCTAACATCGGGTCAAGCGAACAATTCCTAAGTACCGTTGTACTCCCGGAACAAGTGCGTCTTGAGCCTTTTCTTGAAGGTGGAGAGACAGTCAGTATCTCTGATGGAGGTGGGGAGTTCATTCCACCACTGGGGGGCCAGACAGGAGAAGAGAATATCTAATGAATTTCAGAATTTTGGGACAAATGGGATGCGAATGGCATCACTTTGTAAATGGACAATTGGGGCTTGGCCGTAGCGCCACCTATGGATAATGGTGCGTCATTTGTGTTGTGGTAGTTACTCCTGGCCTATACTATCAATGTTTCAGGATTTTGAAAACTTTTTCTAAAATGCATTACCATCAAGATCCAAAAGGGCCTTCACTTCAAGCCAAGGAATGAGTGGGGGCTTGGTCAGCCCACAATTGCCTGAAATGTTGTGTATGCGTCTCGCCAAGCCCGCGCGTGTGTCAAGGGAAAGGCTGAGTGTGTGAGAATGTGTAGCGCGCGAACTGAGGAGCATGGGAGACGTTTCATTGGAAATTTCCTTAACAATTAGCCAAGCATGCATTTTTCAAATATTCACCAAAATTCAACTTTTCATCTTACAGTCAACTTTGTGTAAAGCATTATTTTAGCGTTAGAAATAAATTAGATTTACTTTATTTCAATCATTTTTTAAGATATTAATTTGCCTTCTCACATGGGAACATGATGTAGTGTCTTTCACGTGACACACCAAGTTTGGTTGTGATATTTCAAAGATTTGCTGAGATTTGATCCAACTTCCTGTTTGGTTGCTTTGTTGACGATTTTGATTGGCTGTACCGGACAAACGGTTTTGAAATTCAAAAATCTGTTGAAGAATTCAGTGAGGGTTGCTCTGACGATGATACCTGCCAATTCTGGGGAAGATTGGACAAAAATTGTAGGAGAAGTAGCAACAAAATGTGTTTCCTAAATCTTTATTGTACAAAAAAATCCAATATGGCGGCCGTTATAGGTTATTGAGGCTTTTTTGTTCCTCATGAGAAATAAGGCATATCTAATGAATTTCAGAATTTTGGGACAAATGGGATGCAAATGGCATCACTTTGTAAATGGACAATTGGGGCCTGGCCGTAGCGCCACCTATGGATAATGGTGCGTCATTTGTGGTGTGGTAGTTACTCCTGGCCTATACTATCAATGTTTCAGGATTTTGAGAACTTTTTCTAAAATGCATTACCATCAAGATCCACAAGGGCCTTCACTTCAAGCCAAGGAATGAGTGGGGGCTTGGTCAGCCCACAATTGCCTGAAATGTTGTGTATGCATCTCGCCAAGCCCGCGCGTGTGTCAAGGGAAAGGCTGAGTGTGTGAGAATGTGGAGCGCGCGCGCTGAGGAGCAGAGGGAGACATTTCATTGAAAATTTCGTTAGAAATTAGCCAAGCATGCATGTTTCAAATATTCACATAAAATCGACTTTTCATGTTACAGTCAACTTTTACTCAGATTTGTGTACTAAACATTCTCAAGAGTCTTCATATGAACTTGTGATTGAATCAGAGTATCAGTTTTTTACTGGCGGATGTGTAAAGCATTATTTAAGCGTTAGCGATAAATTTGATTTGCTTTATATCAACCATTTTTGGAGATATGAAATAGCCTTTGCATATGGTAACATGTTGTAGTGTCGTCCACCGATATACCAAGTTTAGTGTTGATATCTCAAAGATTTGCTGAGATTTGACCCAAGTTCCTGTTTGGTTTATTTTATTGCTGATTTTGATTGGCTGTGCCGGACAAACGGTTTATAAAATCAAAACGCCATGGGATAACTTTTGTGAGGCTTGGTCTGAAGCTCATCTCGGGTCATTTTGAAGAAGATATGACAAAAATTGTAGGAGGAGTAGGCTTTCAAAGGTTTTTGATACAACCGGAAATAGCGGAAGATCTATATAACCGGAAATTGACGTCATAGGGTGCGTTGAACTCGTCTTGATCCAAGGAATCCAATGGTACCTCATTTTTGAAAATCAGTTATACGGTTCAAAAGTTGCGTGTGTAAACACAAGTCCAACTTTGACCCATTGGTGGCGCTAGAGTGGTCTGATGGGATACATGAAACTTGGTGTAGGTATAGAAGGAACTGTCCTTAATGAGTGTGCCAAATTTAACAAAAAGTTATCCAAGGGTTCTAGGGGCTGCCATTGACTCCCATGGAACTAGAATAATAATAATAATAATAATAATAAAACTAACAATAACAATAGGTTTCCTCCTTACGGAGGAATCCTAATAATAATAAAACTAACAATAACAATAGGTTTCCTCCTTACGGAGGAATCCTAAATATAGCTGCAAGCAGCAATGGCGGATTCCTCCAAAACATTGCGAACCATTGAAAAATGTATATTCTTCACAAATTGTCACTGTATACAAACATCCATGCTGTAGACTTACCAATGGGATACCAAATCTGAAATGCAATACCATCAAGATCCACAAGGGCTTTTATTTCAAGCCAAGGAGTGAAGGGTGGGGGCTTGGTGAGCCTACCCATTCCAGAAAGCCTTGTATCTTTGGCCTGTAGCGTCACTTATGGGTGATATTGGGCCATTTGTGGTGTGGTAGTTACTCTTGGCCTATACTATCAATCTTTCAGGATTTTGAGAACTTTTTACCATTGCATACAAAATCGGAAATGCAATACCACCAAGATCCACATGGGCCTTTGCTAAAGACCAAGCAATGAGTGGGGGCTTGGTCAGCCCACAATTGCCTGAAATGTTGTGTATGCGTCTCGCCAAGCTTGCGCGTGTGTCAAGGGAAAGGCTGAGTGTGTGAGAATGTGGAGCACGCACGCGCTGAGGAGCTGTACCAGACAAACGGTTGTGAAAATAAAAAATCTGTTGAATACATGAGTGAGGGTTGCTCTGACGATGATGTGTGCCAATTCTGGGGAAGATTGCACCAGAATTGAAGGAGGAGTAGCGAAAAAACGTGTTTCCTTAATCTTTATTGTACAGAAAAATCCAATATGGCGCCCGTTATAGGTTCTTGAGGTTTTTTTGTTCCTCATGAGAAATAAGGCATATCTAATGAATTTCAGAATTTTGGGACAAATGGGATGCAAATGGCATCACTTTGAATATAGGCAAATTGGGGCATGGCTGAAGAGGTTTAAAAAGCTACCTCTGCCTAAACTGACATGCACCAACTCAGAGTATTGCGTTTCAATAACCTCTTCATTGCATTCACTCTTATTCCCATAGCTATTGTGGTAGCAAACAAGCATAACTACGTGTGGCCTACACATCAAACAAAACTTCTAGTCAATTGGAGTCATGGTTCATAAGAAGATATTTGTACGTTTTCAAAATGTTCACCGTACATGGTGGACTGTATGGGTCACCACTGTATAGTTTCCCATTATAAATAAGGCATGTATAGTTTCCGACGTTTTAGACTGATGGTGTGGGAATGCCATCACTTTGAAAATGGACAATTGGGGCGTGGCCGTAGCGCCACCTATGGGTAATGGTGGGTCATTTGTGGTGTGGTAGTTTCTCATGGCCTATACTATCAATGTTTCAGGATTTTGAGAACTTTTTAGCATTGCATACAAAATCGGAAATGCAATACCATCAAGATCCACATGGGCCTTTGCTAAAGACCAAGCTATGAGTGGGGGCTTGGTCAGCCCACAATTGCCTGAAATGTTGTGTATGCGTCTCGTCAAGCTTGCGCGTGTGTCAAGTGAAAGGCTGAGTGTGTGAGAATGTGGAGCGCGCGCGCTGAGGAGCAGGGGAGACATTTCATTGGAAATTTCCTTAACAATTAGCCAAGCATGCATTTTTTTTATATTCACCAAAAATCAACTTTTCATTTTACAGTCAACTTTTTCTGAGATTTGTGTACTAAACATTCTCAAGAGTCTTCATGAACTTGTGATTGAATCAGAGTATCAGTTTTTGACTGGCGGATGTGTAAAGCATTATTTTAGCGTTAGAAATAAAAAAGATTTCCTTTATTTCAATCATTTTTTAAGATATTAATTTGCCTTCTCACATGGGAACATGATGTAGTGTCTTTCACGTGACACACCAAGTTTGGTGTTGATATTTCAAAGATTTGCTGAGATTTGATCCAACTTCCTGTTTGGTTGCTTTGTTGACGATTTTGATTGGCTGTACCAGACAAACGGTTTTGAAATTCAAAAATCTGTTGAAGAGTTCAGTGAGGGTTGCTCTGACGATGATACCTGCCAATTCTGGGGAAGATTGGACAAAAATTGTAGGAGAAGTAGCGAAAAAACGTGTTTCCTAAATCTTTATTGTACAAAAAAATCCAATATGGCGGCCGTTATAGGTTATTGAGGCTTTTTTGTTCCTCATGAGAAATAAGGCATATCTAATGAATTTCAGAATTTTGGGACAAAAGGGATGCGAATGGCATCACTTTGTAAATGGACAATTGGGGCTTGGCCGTAGCGCCACCTATGGATAATGGTGTGTCATTTGTGGTGTGGTAGTTACTCCTGGCCTATACTATCGGAAACACACTAGATCTAGTGATAACAACTGGACTAAATATCAATAATATTTCAATAACTGATCTACCCCTCTCAGACCATCATTATATACTTTTTAATGTGGAAATTATCCTAACAAAAACCAAAAAAGAATTCTTAGTCCATAGAAGATATTTAGACGATACAGCTATGATGACATTTTCTGAACAATTTGCTCTACATGAGCCGACTTACCATGATTGCTCTCTGAATGAAATGGTAGAGAACCTCAATTATGCACTATTATCTGTGTTAGACTCTGTTGCACCACTGAAAACCAAAAAGAAGTGCACAAGCAGAACCTCCCCATGGCTGAGAAATAAAAATGTTAGTGAAACGAAAAGAAAATGCCGTGCAGCAGAGAGAAAATGGAGGAAAACAAAGATCACTATCCACTACAATATCTACAAAGATACACTAACCACCTTTAACAAAACCATCCGTCTAGCAAGGAGAGAATATTTCTCCAACATTATTACAGAAAATGCCAGAAATTCCAGAGTTCTTTTCTCCACCATTGACCAGCTGCTAAACACTGTCCCTGCCCCACCTCCATCCTCAGCAGTTAAATGTGAAGAGCTTGCTTTGTTCTTCAAGAACAAAATAACTTTGATTAGAGCGAGTATTATTAATAGTGGGGTCGAAACTGACATCAGTAGATTCTGCAACATAACCATGAGCACATTTACCTGTATCACACTTAGTGAACTTTCCAAAATTGTCAGCGAATCTAACTCCACAACCTCAGATATTGATCCTATACCCACAACATTCTTTAAGCGAGTGTTTGATAGTGTCTCAGGTCCGGTGCTAGAGATTATAAACACATCCCTTAGAACTGGCGTCTTCCCAGATGCCTTCAAAACAGCTGTTGTAAAGCCCCTATTAAAGAAACCCAAATTGGATAACAGTCTACTTGCAAATTACAGACCAATATCAAACCTCCCATTTATTAGTAAAGTACTGGAAAAGATAGTTTTAGTCCAATTAAATTCTTTTCTTGAAGAAAATAACATCCTGGAAGTCTCGCAGTCAGGTTTCAGGAAATATCACAGTACTGAAACTGCTCTCACCAAAATAATTAGCGACCTCAGACTAAACTCTGATGCAAATAAAGTCTCTATCCTTATCCTGTTAGATCTCAGTGCAGCATTTGATACAATTGATCACGACATCCTAATCAATAGACTGGAAAAGCTTATTGGGTTCACGGATAGTGTATTGAACTGGCTGAAATCATATATCACAGGAAGGAAGTTTTATGTTAGTTTAGGTGACCATAGGTCCAAGAAACATCAGAACTGCTACGGGGTTGCTCAAGGAAGCTGCTTAGGTCCATTACTTTTTTCTCTTTATATGTTACCACTCGGCGACATAATCAGAGAACATAACATAGATTTCCATAGCTATGCGGATGACACACAACTATATATATCCACTGAACCCAACGATGCAACGGCCATCAATTCCATTACAAACTGCCTGTTGGCAATAAACAAATGGATGAATGATAACTTTCTTAAATTAAATGAAGACAAAACCGAAGTCCTACTATGTGGCCCCAAATCCAAAAGAGAGATGCTTATTAAGAATCTTGGAGGCTTAACCCCCTGTCTTAAACCAGAGGTGACGAGTCTCTGCGTAATCCTGGACTCAGATTTGAATTTCAACTCTCACATTAATAAAGTGACCAAAACAGCTTTCTTTCACCTGAGGAATATAGCAAAGGTACGACCATTCATAAACCAAAATGATGCAGAGAAGTTAATTCATGCTTTTATATCCAGCCGGCTGGACTACTGTAACGCACTTTTCACTGGTCTTCCCAAGAAAACCACTGAAAGACTACAGCTCATTCAAAATTCTGCAGCTAGATTATTAACCAAAACTAAAAGGAGAAAACACATTAGTCCTGTCCTAGCTACTTACACTGGCTCCCTGTTACCTTCAGAATTGACTTTAAGGTCCTTTTTCTCACATACAAAGCTCTACACGGACAAGGACCTAGCTACATTGCTAACTCCTTTATAAACTACACACCAGCTAGAACACTGCGATCATCAAATGCAGGCCTATTAGAGGTCACCAGAAGCAGTCATAAGAAGATTGGTGATTCGGCCTTTGTCAATTACGCCCCAAAACTATGGAACAAATTACCCATAAATATTAGGGAAGCTAACACTCTAGACATTTTTAAAAGACAGCTTAAAACCTACCTTTTTACCGAAGCATTTAAGTAATTTTATCTCAAAAGGGTTTTCCTACTTTTTAAAGTTGTTTTCTCTCTTGAACAGAGATCTTATTGGGATTTTTATTATTGTTTGAATTATTTATCACTTGTATTATTGTTTTTATTGATTTTATGTAAAGCACCTTGAGCTACAATTCTTGTATGAAATGTGCTATATAAATAAAGTCTTACTTACTTACTTACTATCAATGTTTCAGGATTTTGAGAACATTTTCTAAAATGCATTACCATCAAGATCCACAAGGGCCTTCACTTCAAGCCAAGGAATGAGTGGGGGCTTGGTCAGCCCACAATTGCCTGAAATGTTGTGTATGCGTCTCGCCAAGCCCGCGCGTGTGTAAAGGGAAAGGCTGAGTGTGTGAGAATGTGGAGCACGCGCGCGCTGAAGAGCAGGGGAGACATTTCATTGAAAATTTCGTTAGCAATTAGCCAAGCATGCATGTTTCAAATATTCACATAAAATCGACTTTTCATGTTACAGTCAACTTTTCCTCAGATTTGTGTACTAAACATTCTCAAGAGTCTTCATATGAACTTGTGATTGAATCAAAGTATCAGTTTTTGACCGGCGGATGTGTAAAGCATTATTTTAGCGTTAGCGATAAATTCGATTTGCTTTATATCAATCATTTTTTGAGATATGAAGTTGCCTTTGCACATGGTATCATGTTGTAGTGTCGTCCACCGATATACCAAGTTTAGTGTTGATATCTCAAAGATTTGCTGAGATTTGACCCAAGTTCCTGTTTGGTTACTTTTTTGCTGATTTTGATTGGCTGTGCCGGACAAACGGTTTAGAAAATCAAAACGCCATGGGATAACTTTTGTGAGGCTTGGTCTGAAGATCATCTCTGGTCATTTTGAAGAAGATATAACAAAAATTGTAGGAGGAGTAGGCTTTCAAAGGTTTTTGATACAACCGGAAATAGCGGAAAATCTATATAACCGGAAATTGACGTCATAGGGTGCGTTGAACTCGTCTTGATCCAGGGAATCCAATGGTACCTCATTTTTGAAAATCAGTCATACGGTTCAAAAGTTGCGTGTGTAAACACAAGTCCAACTTTGACCCATTGGTGGCGCTAGAGTGGTCTGATGGGATACATGAAACTTGGTGTAGGTATAGAAGGAACTGTCCTTAATGAGTGTGCCAAATTTAACAAAAAGTTATCCAAGGGTTCTAGGGGCTGCCATTGACTCCCATGGAACTAGAATAATAATAATAATAAATATAACTGCAAGCAGCAATGGCGGATTCCTCCAAACATTGCAAACCACTGAAAAATTTATATTCTTCACAAATTGTCACTGTAAAAATCCATGCTGCAGACTTACCAATGGGATACCAAATCTGAAATGCAATACCATCAAGATCCACAAGGGCTTTTATTTCAAGCCAAGGAGTGAAGGGAGGGGGCTTGGTGAGCCTACCCATTCCAGAAAGCCTTGTATCTTTGTGTACCAGGGCGTGGCCTGTAGCGTCACTTATGGGTGATATTGGGCCATTTGTGGTGTGGTAGTTACTCTTGGCCTATACTATCAATGTTTCAGGATTTTGAGAACTTTTTACCATTGCATACAAAATCGGAAATGCAATACCATCAAGATCCACATGGTCCTTTGCTAAAGACCAAGCAATGAGTGGGGCTTGGTCAGCCCACAATTGCCTGAAATGTTGTGTATGCGTCTCGCCAAGCTTGTGCGTGTGTCAAGGGAAAGGCTGAGTGTGTGAGAATGTGGAGCGCGCGTGCTGAGGAGCAGGGGAGACATTTCATTGGAAATTTCCTTAACAATTAGCCAAGCATGCATTTTTCAAATATTCACCTAAATTCAACTTTTCATCTTACAGTCAACTTTTTCTGAGATTTGTGTACTAAACATTCTCAAAAGTCTTCATGAACTTGTGATTGAATCAGAGTTTTTTGACTGGCGGATGTGTAAAGCATTATTTTAGCGTTAGAAATAAATTTGATTTCCTTCATTTCAATCATTTTTGAAGATATTAATTTGCCTTCCTACATGGGAACATGACGTAGTGTCTTTCACGTGACACACCAAGTTTGGTGTTGATATTTCAAAGATTTGCTGAGATTTGATCCAACTTCCTGTTTGGTTGCTTTGTTGACGATTTTGATTGGCTGTACCGGACAAACGGTTTTGAAATTCAAAAATCTGTTAAAGAATTCAGTGAGGGTTGCTCTGACGATGATACCTGCCAATTCTGGGGAAGATTGGACAAGAATTGTAGGAGAAGTAGCAAAAAAACGTGTTTCCTAAATCTTTATTGTACAAAAACATCCAATATGGCGGCCGTTATAGGTTATTGAGGCTTTTTTGTTCCTCATGAGAAATAAGGCATATCTAATGAATTTCAGAATTTTGGGACAAATGGGATGCGAATGGCATCACTTTGTAAATGGAAAATTGGGGCTTGGCCGTAGCGCCACCTATGGATAATGGTGCGTCATTTGTGGTGTGGTAGTTACTCCTGGCCTATACTATCAATGTTTCAGGATTTTGAGAACTTTTTCTAAAATGCATTACCATCAAGATCCACAAGGGCCTTCACTTCAAGCCAAGGAATGAGTGGGGGCTTGGTCAGCCCACAATTGCCTGAAATGTTGTGTATGCGTCTCGCCAAGCCCGCGCGTGTGTCAAGGGAAAGGCTGAGTGTGTGAGAATGTGGAGCACGCGCGCGCTGAAGAGCAGGGGAGACATTTCATTGAAAATTTCGTTAGCAATTAGCCAAGCATGCATGTTTCAAATATTCACATAAAATCGACTTTTCATGTTACAGTCAACTTTTCCTCAGATTTGTGTACTAAACATTCTCAAGAGTCTTCATATGAACTTGTGATTGAATCAAAGTATCAGTTTTTGACCGGCGGATGTGTAAAGCATTATTTTAGCGTTAGCGATAAATTCGATTTGCTTTATATCAATCATCTTTTGAGATATGAAGTTGCCTTTGCACATGGTAACATGTTGTAGTGTCGTCCACCGATATACCAAGTTTAGTGTTGATATCTCAAAGATTTGCTGAGATTTGACCCAAGTTCCTGTTTGGTTACTTTTTTGCTGATTTTGATTGGTTGTGCCGGACAAACGGTTTAGAAAATCAAAACGCCATGGGATAACTTTTGTGAGGCTTGGTCTGAAGATCATCTATGGTCATTTTGAAGAAGATATGACAATAATTGTAGGAGGAGTAGGCTTTCAAAGGTTTTTGATACAACCGGAAATAGCGGAAAATCTATACAACCGGAAATTGACGTCATAGGGTGCGTTGAACTCGTCTTCATCCAGGGAATCCAATGGTACCTCATTTTTGTAAATCAGTCATACGGTTCAAAAGTTGCGTGTGTAAACACAAGTCCAACTTTGACCCATTGGTGGCGCTAGAGTGGTCTGATGGGATACATGAAACTTGGTGTAGGTATAGAAGGAACTGTCCTTAATGAGTGTGCCAAATTTAACAAAAAGTTATCCAAGGGTTCTAGGGGCTGCCATTGACTCCCATGGAACTAGAATAATAATAATAATAATAATAATAATAATAATAATAAAACTAACAATAACAATAGGTTTCCTCCTTACGGAGGAATCCTAAATATAACTGCAAGCAGCAATGGCGGATTCCTCCAAACATTGCAAACCACTGAAAAATGTATATTCTTTACAAATTGTCATTGTAAAATTCCATGCTGCAGACTTACCAATGGGATACCAAATCTGAAATGCAATACCATCAAGATCCACAAGGGCTTTTATTTCAAGCCAAGGAGTGAAGGGAGGGGGCTTGGTGAGCCTACCCATTCCAGAAAGCCTTGTATCTTTGTGTATCAGGGTGTGGCCTGTAGCGTCACTTATGGGTGATATTGGGCCATTTGTGGTGTGGTAGTTACTCTTGGCCTATACTATCAATGTTTCAGGATTTTGAGAACTTTTTACCATTGCATACAAAATCGGAAATGCAATACCATCAAGATCCACATGGGCCTTTGCTAAAGACCAAGCAATGAGTGGGGGCTTGGTCAGCCCACAATTGCCTGAAATGTTGTGTATGCGTCTCGCCAAGCTTGCGCGTGTGTCAAGGGAAAGGCTGAGTGTGTGAGAATGTGGAGCGTGGGCGCTGAGGAGCAGGGGAGACATTTCATTGGAAATTTCCTTAACAATTAGCCAAGCATGCATTTTTCAAATATTCACCAAAATTCAACTTTTCATCTTACAGTCAACTTTTTCTGAGATTTGTGTACTAAACATTCTCAAGAGTTTTCATGAACTAAAGGCAAACAAATCAACAGTTATAGGCCAAAACACATTTTTGGTTCCTGCGGCCACGCCGATCACATGACACCAAATTGATTGGACATCCTCAGAAGAGGGTTCCGAGTCATCCTACCAAGTTTGGTGTTGATATTTCAAAGATTTGCTGAGATTTGATCCAACTTCCTGTTTGGTTGCTTTGTTGAAGATTTTGATTGGCTGTACCGGACAAACGGTTTTGAAATTCAAAAATCTGTTGAAGAATTCAGTGAGGGTTGCTCTGACGATGATACCTGCCAATTCTGGGGAAGAATGGACAAAAATTGTCGGAAAAGTAGCGAAAAAACGTGTTTCCTAAATCTTTATTGTACAAAAAAATCCAATATGGCGGCCGTTATAGGTTATTGAGGCTTTTTTGTTCCTCATGAGAAATAAGGCATATCTAATGAATTTCAGAATTTTGGGACAAATGGGATGCGAATGGCATCACTTTGTAAATGAACAATTGGGGCTTGGCCGTAGCGCCACCTATGGATAATGGTGCGTCATTTGTGGTGTGGTAGTTACTCCTGGCCTATACTATCAATGTTTCAGGATTTTGAGAACTTTTTACCATTGCATACAAAATCGGAAATGCAATACCATCAAGATCCACATGGGCCTTTGCTAAAGACCAAGCAATGAGTGGGGGCTTTGTCAGCCCACAATTGCCTGAAATGTTGTGTATGCGTCTCGTCAAGCTTGCGCGTGTGTCAAGGGAAAGGCTGAGTGTGTGAGAATGTGGAGCGCGCGCGCTGAGGAGCAGGGGAGACATTTCATTGGAAATTTCCTTTCCATGCATTTTTCAAATATTCACCAAATTTCTACTTTTAATGTTACAGTCAACTTTTTCTCAGATTTGTGTACTAAACATTCTCAAGAGTCTTTATGAACATGTGATTGAATCAGAGTTTTTTGACTGGCGGATGTGTAAAGCATTATTTTAGCGTTAGATAGAAATAAATTAGATTTCCTTTATTTCAATCATTTTTTAAGATATTAATTTGCCTTCTCACATGCGAACATGATGTAGTGTCTTTCACGTGACACACCAAGTTTGGTGTTGATATTTCAAAGATTTGCTGAGATTTGATCCAACTTCCTGTTTGGTTGCTTTGTTGACGATTTTGATTGGCTGTACCAGACAAACGGTTTCGAAATTCAAAAATCTGTTGAAGAATTCAGTGAGGGTTGCTCTGACGATGATACCTGCCAATTCTGGGGAAGAATGGACAAAAATTGTCGGAGAAGTAGCGAAAAAACGTGTTTCCTAAATCTTTATTGTACAAAAAAATCCAATATGGCGGCCGTTATAGGTTATTGAGGCTTTTTTGTTCCTCGTGAGAAATAAAGCATATCTACATTTACATTTACATTTATTCATTTAGCAGACGCTTTTATCCAAAGCGACTTCCAAGAGATCATAGGTCACTGATCATAACAACAAGATAGCCAAAAAACATCGCGAGTAGCCAAAACATGAAGCACACATGGTGAACAACCAAAGTAAGTGCCAAAGGGAAGAACCATAAGAGCATGCAGTTAAACAAGTTACAATTAAACAACATGAACCGCTATAAGTGCAAGTGTACCTGTGGAAAAAAGCAAGCAACAGTAATAAAAACAATATATCACAGCGAGAACAAAAATTTAAAACAGTTACCACTAACCACAAGAGCAACAAGTCTCTAAGCAAGAGTCATTGTGATCCTTGAGGAAACTAACATCAGGTCAAGCGAACCATTCCTAAGTACCGTTGTACTCCCGGAACAAGTGCGTCTTGAGCCTTTTATTGAAGGTGGAGAGACAGTCAGTATCTCTGATGGAGGTGGGGAGTTGATTCCACTACTGGGGGGCCAGACAGGAGAAGAGAATATCTAATGAATTTCAGAATTTTGGGACAAATGGGATGCGAATGGCATCACTTTGTAAATGGAAAATTGGGGCTTGGCCGTAGCGCCACCTATGGATAATGGTGCGTCATTTGTGGTGTGGTAGTTACTCCTGGCCTATACTATCAATGTTTCAGGATTTTGAGAACTTTTTCTAAAATGCATTACCATCAAGATCCACAAGGGCCTTCACTTCAAGCCAAGGAATGAGTCAGCCCACAATTGCCTGAAATGTTGTGTATGCGTCTCGCCAAGCCCGCGCGTGGGTCAAGGGAAAGGCTGAGTGTGTGAGAATGCTGAGCACGCGCGTGCTAAAGAGCAGGGGAGACATATCATTGAAAATTTCGTTAGCAATTAGCCAAGCATGCATGTTTCAAATATTCACATAAAATCGACTTTTCATGTTACAGTCAACTTTTCCTCAGATTTGTGTACTAAACATTCTCAAGAGTCTTCATATAAACTTGTGATTGAATCAAAGTATCAGTTTTTGACCGGCGGATGTGTAAAGCATTATTTTAGCGTAAGCAATAAATTCGATTTGCTTTATATCAACCAATTTTTGAGATATGAAATAGCCTTTGCATATGGAAACATGTTGTAGTGTCTTCCTTGTGACATACCAAGTTACGTGTTGATATCTAAAAGATTTGCTGAGATTTGACCCAAGTTCCTGTTTGGTTTTCTTTTATTGCTGATTTTGATTGGCTGTGCCGGACAAACGGTTTATAAAATCAAAACGCCATGGGATAACTTTTGTGAGGCTTGGTCTGAAGCTCATCTCTGGTCATTTTGAAGAAGATATGACAAAAATTGTAGGAGGAGTAGGCTTTCAAAGGTTTTTGATACAACCGGAAATAGCGGATAATCTATATAACCGGAAATTGACGTCATAGGGTGCGTTGAACTCGTCTTGATCCAGGGAATCCAATGGTACCTCATTTTTGAAATTCAGTTATACGGTTCAAAAGTTGCATGTGTAAACACAAGTCCAACTTTGACCCATTGGTGGCGCTAGAGTGGTCTGATGGGATACATGAAACTTGGTGTAGGTATAGAAGGAACTGTCCTTAATGAGTGTGCCAAATTTAACAAAAAGTTATCCAAGGGTTCTAGGGGCTGCCATTGACTCCCATGGAACTAGAATAATAATAATAATAATAAAACTAACAATAACAATAGGTTTCCTCCTTACGGAGGAATCCTAATAATAAATATAACTGCAAGCAGCAATGGCGGATTCCTCCAAACATTGCAAACCACTGAAAAATTTATATTCTTCACAAATTGTCACTGTAAAAATCCATGCTGCAGACTTACCAATGGGATACCAAATCTGAAATGCAATACCATCAAGATCCACAAGGGCTTTTATTTCAAGCCAAGGAGTGAAGGGAGGGGGCTTGGTGAGCCTACCCATTCCAGAAAGCCTTGTATCTTTGTGTACCAGGGCGTGGCCTGTAGCGTCACTTATGGGTGATATTGGGCCATTTGTGGTGTGGTAGTTACTCTTGGCCTATACTATCAATGTTTCAGGATTTTGAGAACTTTTTACCATTGCATACAAAATCGGAAATGCAATACCATCAAGATCCACATGGTCCTTTGCTAAAGACCAAGCAATGAGTGGGGCTTGGTCAGCCCACAATTGCCTGAAATGTTGTGTATGCGTCTCGCCAAGCTTGTGCGTGTGTCAAGGGAAAGGCTGAGTGTGTGAGAATGTGGAGCGCGCGTGCTGAGGAGCAGGGGAGACATTTCATTGGAAATTTCCTTAACAATTAGCCAAGCATGCATTTTTCAAATATTCACCTAAATTCAACTTTTCATCTTACAGTCAACTTTTTCTGAGATTTGTGTACTAAACATTCTCAAAAGTCTTCATGAACTTGTGATTGAATCAGAGTTTTTTGACTGGCGGATGTGTAAAGCATTATTTTAGCGTTAGAAATAAATTTGATTTCCTTCATTTCAATCATTTTTGAAGATATTAATTTGCCTTCCTACATGGGAACATGACGTAGTGTCTTTCACGTGACACACCAAGTTTGGTGTTGATATTTCAAAGATTTGCTGAGATTTGATCCAACTTCCTGTTTGGTTGCTTTGTTGACGATTTTGATTGGCTGTACCGGACAAACGGTTTTGAAATTCAAAAATCTGTTAAAGAATTCAGTGAGGGTTGCTCTGACGATGATACCTGCCAATTCTGGGGAAGATTGGACAAGAATTGTAGGAGAAGTAGCAAAAAAACGTGTTTCCTAAATCTTTATTGTACAAAAACATCCAATATGGCGGCCGTTATAGGTTATTGAGGCTTTTTTGTTCCTCATGAGAAATAAGGCATATCTAATGAATTTCAGAATTTTGGGACAAATGGGATGCGAATGGCATCACTTTGTAAATGGAAAATTGGGGCTTGGCCGTAGCGCCACCTATGGATAATGGTGCGTCATTTGTGGTGTGGTAGTTACTCCTGGCCTATACTATCAATGTTTCAGGATTTTGAGAACTTTTTCTAAAATGCATTACCATCAAGATCCACAAGGGCCTTCACTTCAAGCCAAGGAATGAGTGGGGGCTTGGTCAGCCCACAATTGCCTGAAATGTTGTGTATGCGTCTCGCCAAGCCCGCGCGTGTGTCAAGGGAAAGGCTGAGTGTGTGAGAATGTGGAGCACGCGCGCGCTGAAGAGCAGGGGAGACATTTCATTGAAAATTTCGTTAGCAATTAGCCAAGCATGCATGTTTCAAATATTCACATAAAATCGACTTTTCATGTTACAGTCAACTTTTCCTCAGATTTGTGTACTAAACATTCTCAAGAGTCTTCATATGAACTTGTGATTGAATCAAAGTATCAGTTTTTGACCGGCGGATGTGTAAAGCATTATTTTAGCGTTAGCGATAAATTCGATTTGCTTTATATCAATCATCTTTTGAGATATGAAGTTGCCTTTGCACATGGTAACATGTTGTAGTGTCGTCCACCGATATACCAAGTTTAGTGTTGATATCTCAAAGATTTGCTGAGATTTGACCCAAGTTCCTGTTTGGTTACTTTTTTGCTGATTTTGATTGGTTGTGCCGGACAAACGGTTTAGAAAATCAAAACGCCATGGGATAACTTTTGTGAGGCTTGGTCTGAAGATCATCTATGGTCATTTTGAAGAAGATATGACAATAATTGTAGGAGGAGTAGGCTTTCAAAGGTTTTTGATACAACCGGAAATAGCGGAAAATCTATACAACCGGAAATTGACGTCATAGGGTGCGTTGAACTCGTCTTCATCCAGGGAATCCAATGGTACCTCATTTTTGTAAATCAGTCATACGGTTCAAAAGTTGCGTGTATAAACACAAGTCCAACTTTGACCCATTGGTGGCGCTAGAGTGGTCTGATGGGATACATGAAACTTGGTGTAGGTATAGAAGGAACTGTCCTTAATGAGTGTGCCAAATTTAACAAAAAGTTATCCAAGGGTTCTAGGGGCTGCCATTGACTCCCATGGAACTAGAATAATAATAATAAATATAACTGCAAGCAGCAATGGCGGATTCCTCCAAACATTGCAAACCACTGAAAAATGTATATTCTTCACAAATTGTCACTGTAAAAATCCATGCTGCAGACTTACCAATGGGATACCAAATCTGAAATGCAATACCATCAAGATCCACAAGGGCTTTTATTTCAAGCCAAGGAGTGAAGGGAGGGGGCTTGGTGAGCCTACCCATTCCAGAAAGCCTTGTATCTTTGTGTACCAGGGCGTGGCCTGTAGCGTCACTTATGGGTGATATTGGGCCATTTGTGGTGTGGTAGTTACTCTTGGCCTATACTATCAATGTTTCAGGATTTTGAGAACTTTTTACCATTGCATACAAAATCGGAAATGCAATACCATCAAGATCCACATGGTCCTTTGCTAAAGACCAAGCAATGAGTGGGGCTTGGTCAGCCCACAATTGCCTGAAATGTTGTGTATGCGTCTCGCCAAGCTTGTGCGTGTGTCAAGGGAAAGGCTGAGTGTGTGAGAATGTGGAGCGCGCGTGCTGAGGAGCAGGGGAGACATTTCATTGGAAATTTCCTTAACAATTAGCCAAGCATGCATTTTTCAAATATTCACCTAAATTCAACTTTTCATCTTACAGTCAACTTTTTCTGAGATTTGTGTACTAAACATTCTCAAAAGTCTTCATGAACTTGTGATTGAATCAGAGTTTTTTGACTGGCGGATGTGTAAAGCATTATTTTAGCGTTAGAAATAAATTTGATTTCCTTCATTTCAATCATTTTTGAAGATATTAATTTGCCTTCCTACATGGGAACATGACGTAGTGTCTTTCACGTGACACACCAAGTTTGGTGTTGATATTTCAAAGATTTGCTGAGATTTGATCCAACTTCCTGTTTGGTTGCTTTGTTGACGATTTTGATTGGCTGTACCGGACAAACGGTTTTGAAATTCAAAAATCTGTTAAAGAATTCAGTGAGGGTTGCTCTGACGATGATACCTGCCAATTCTGGGGAAGATTGGACAAGAATTGTAGGAGAAGTAGCAAAAAAACGTGTTTCCTAAATCTTTATTGTACAAAAACATCCAATATGGCGGCCGTTATAGGTTATTGAGGCTTTTTTGTTCCTCATGAGAAATAAGGCATATCTAATGAATTTCAGAATTTTGGGACAAATGGGATGCGAATGGCATCACTTTGTAAATGGAAAATTGGGGCTTGGCCGTAGCGCCACCTATGGATAATGGTGCGTCATTTGTGGTGTGGTAGTTACTCCTGGCCTATACTATCAATGTTTCAGGATTTTGAGAACTTTTTCTAAAATGCATTACCATCAAGATCCACAAGGGCCTTCACTTCAAGCCAAGGAATGAGTGGGGGCTTGGTCAGCCCACAATTGCCTGAAATGTTGTGTATGCGTCTCGCCAAGCCCGCGCGTGTGTCAAGGGAAAGGCTGAGTGTGTGAGAATGTGGAGCACGCGCGCGCTGAAGAGCAGGGGAGACATTTCATTGAAAATTTCGTTAGCAATTAGCCAAGCATGCATGTTTCAAATATTCACATAAAATCGACTTTTCATGTTACAGTCAACTTTTCCTCAGATTTGTGTACTAAACATTCTCAAGAGTCTTCATATGAACTTGTGATTGAATCAAAGTATCAGTTTTTGACCGGCGGATGTGTAAAGCATTATTTTAGCGTTAGCGATAAATTCGATTTGCTTTATATCAATCATCTTTTGAGATATGAAGTTGCCTTTGCACATGGTAACATGTTGTAGTGTCGTCCACCGATATACCAAGTTTAGTGTTGACATCTCAAAGATTTGCTGAGATTTGACCCAAGTTCCTGTTTGGTTACTTTTTTGCTGATTTTGATTGGTTGTGCCGGACAAACGGTTTAGAAAATCAAAACGCCATGGGATAACTTTTGTGAGGCTTGGTCTGAAGATCATCTATGGTCATTTTGAAGAAGATATGACAATAATTGTAGGAGGAGTAGGCTTTCAAAGGTTTTTGATACAACCGGAAATAGCGGAAAATCTATACAACCGGAAATTGACGTCATAGGGTGCGTTGAACTCGTCTTCATCCAGGGAATCCAATGGTACCTCATTTTTGTAAATCAGTCATACGGTTCAAAAGTTGCGTGTGTAAACACAAGTCCAACTTTGACCCATTGGTGGCGCTAGAGTGGTCTGATGGGATACATGAAACTTGGTGTAGGTATAGAAGGAACTGTCCTTAATGAGTGTGCCAAATTTAACAAAAAGTTATCCAAGGGTTCTAGGGGCTGCCATTGACTCCCATGGAACTAGAATAATAATAATAAATATAACTGCAAGCAGCAATGGCGGATTCCTCCAAACATTGCAAACCACTGAAAAATGTATATTCTTCACAAATTGTCACTGTAAAAATCCATGCTGCAGACTTACCAATGGGATACCAAATCTGAAATGCAATACCATCAAGATCCACAAGGGCTTTTATTTCAAGCCAAGGAGTGAAGGGAGGGGGCTTGGTGAGCCTACCCATTCCAGAAAGCCTTGTATCTTTGTGTACCAGGGCGTGGCCTGTAGCGTCACTTATGGGTGATATTGGGCCATTTGTGGTGTGGTAGTTACTCTTGGCCTATACTATCAATGTTTCAGGATTTTGAGAACTTTTTACCATTGCATACAAAATCGGAAATGCAATACCATCAAGATCCACATGGTCCTTTGCTAAAGACCAAGCAATGAGTGGGGCTTGGTCAGCCCACAATTGCCTGAAATGTTGTGTATGCGTCTCGCCAAGCTTGTGCGTGTGTCAAGGGAAAGGCTGAGTGTGTGAGAATGTGGAGCGCGCGTGCTGAGGAGCAGGGGAGACATTTCATTGGAAATTTCCTTAACAATTAGCCAAGCATGCATTTTTCAAATATTCACCTAAATTCAACTTTTCATCTTACAGTCAACTTTTTCTGAGATTTGTGTACTAAACATTCTCAAAAGTCTTCATGAACTTGTGATTGAATCAGAGTTTTTTGACTGGCGGATGTGTAAAGCATTATTTTAGCGTTAGAAATAAATTTGATTTCCTTCATTTCAATCATTTTTGAAGATATTAATTTGCCTTCCTACATGGGAACATGACGTAGTGTCTTTCACGTGACACACCAAGTTTGGTGTTGATATTTCAAAGATTTGCTGAGATTTGATCCAACTTCCTGTTTGGTTGCTTTGTTGACGATTTTGATTGGCTGTACCGGACAAACGGTTTTGAAATTCAAAAATCTGTTAAAGAATTCAGTGAGGGTTGCTCTGACGATGATACCTGCCAATTCTGGGGAAGATTGGACAAGAATTGTAGGAGAAGTAGCAAAAAAACGTGTTTCCTAAATCTTTATTGTACAAAAACATCCAATATGGCGGCCGTTATAGGTTATTGAGGCTTTTTTGTTCCTCATGAGAAATAAGGCATATCTAATGAATTTCAGAATTTTGGGACAAATGGGATGCGAATGGCATCACTTTGTAAATGGAAAATTGGGGCTTGGCCGTAGCGCCACCTATGGATAATGGTGCGTCATTTGTGGTGTGGTAGTTACTCCTGGCCTATACTATCAATGTTTCAGGATTTTGAGAACTTTTTCTAAAATGCATTACCATCAAGATCCACAAGGGCCTTCACTTCAAGCCAAGGAATGAGTGGGGGCTTGGTCAGCCCACAATTGCCTGAAATGTTGTGTATGCGTCTCGCCAAGCTTGCGCGTGTGTCAAGGGAAAGGCTGAGTGTGTGAGAATGTGGAGCACGCCCGCGCTGAAGAGCAGGGGAGACATTTCATTGAAAATTTCGTTAGCAATTAGCCAAGCATGCATGTTTCAAATATTCACATAAAATCGAATTTTCATGTTACAGTCAACTTTTCCTCAGATTTGTGTACTAAACATTCTCAAGAGTCTTCATATGAACTTGTGATTGAATCAAAGTATCAGTTTCTGACCGGCGGATGTGTAAAGCATTATTTTAGCGTTAGCGATAAATTCGATTTGCTTTATATCAATCATTTTTTGAGATGTGAAGTTGCCTTTGCACATGGTAACATGTTGTAGTGTCGTCCACCGATATACCAAGTTTAGTGTTGATATCTCAAAGATTTGCTGAGATTTGACCCAAGTTCCTGTTTGGTTACTTTTTTGCTGATTTTGATTGGCTGTGCCGGACAAAAGGTTTAGAAAATCCAAACGCCATGGGATAACTTTTGTGAGGCTTGGTCTGAAGATCATCTCTGGTCATTTTGAAGAAGATATGACAAAAATTGTAGGAGGAGTAGGCTTTCAAAGGTTTTTGATACAACCGGAAATAGCGGAAAATCTATATAACCGGAAATTGACGTCATAGGGTGCGTTGAACTCGTCTTGATCCAGGGAATCCAATGGTACCTCATTTTTGAAAATAAGGCATACGGTTCAAAAGTTGCGTGTGTAAACACAAGTCCAACTTTGACCCATTGGTGGCGCTAGAGTGGTCTGATGGGATACATGAAACTTGGTGTGGATATAGAAGGAACTGTCCTTAATGAGTGTGCCAAATTTAACAAAAAGTTATCCAAGGGTTCTAGGGGCTGCCATTGACTCCCATGGAACTAGAATAATAATAATAAATATAACTGCAAGCAGCAATGGCGGATTCCTCCAAACATTGCAAACCACTGAAAAATGTATATTCTTTACAAATAGTCACTGTAAAATTCCATGCCGCAGACTTACCAATGGGATACCAAATATGAAATGCAATACCATCAAGATCCACAAGGGCTTTTATTTAAAGCCAAGGAGTGAAGGGAGGGGGCTTGGTTGAGCCTACCCATTCCAGAAAGCCTTGTATCTTTGTGTATCAGGGCGTGGCCTGTAGCGTCACTTATGGGTGATATTGGGCCATTTGTGGTGTGGTAGTTACTCTTGGCCTATACTATAAATGTTTCAGGATTTTGAGAACTTTTACCATTGCATACAAAATCGGAAATGCAATACCATCAAGATCCACATGGGCCTTTGCTAAAGACCAAGCAATGAGTGGGGGCTTGGTCAGCCCACAATTGCCTGAAATGTTGTGTATGCGTCTCGTCAAGCTTGCGCGTGTGTCAAGGGAAAGGCTGAGTGTGTGAGAATGTGTAGCGCGCGCGCTGAGGAGCAGAGGGAGACGTTTCATTGGAAATTTCCTTAACAATTAGCCAAGCATGCATTTTTCAAATATTCACCAAAATTCAACTTTTCATCTTACAGTCAACTTTTTCTGAGATTTGTGTACTAAACATTCTCAAGAGTTTTCATGAACTAAAGGCAAACAAATCAACAGTTATTGGCCAAAAAACATTTTTGGTTCCTGCGGCCACGCCGATCACATGACACGATCACATGACACCAAATTGATTGGACATCCTCAGAAGACGGTTCCGAGTCATCTTACCAAGTTTGGTGTTGATATTTCAAAGATTTGCTGAGATTTGATCCAACTTCCTGTTTGGTTGCTTTGTTGACGATTTTGATTGGCTGTACCGGACAAACGGTTTTGAAATTCAAAAATCTGTTGAAGAATTCAGTGAGGGTTGCTCTGACGATGATACCTGCCAATTCTGGGGAAGATTGGACAAAAATTGTAGGAGAAGTAGCAAAAAAACGTGTTTCCTAAATCTTTATTGTACAAAAAAATCCAATATGGCGGCCGTTATAGGTTATTGAGGCTTTTTTGTTCCTCATGAGAAATAAGGCATATCTAATGAATTTCAGAATTTTGGGACAAATGGGATGCGAATGGCATCACTTTGTAAATGGAAAATTGGGGCTTGGCCGTAGCGCCACCTATGGATAATGGTGCGTCATTTGTGGTGTGGTAGTTACTCCTGGCCTATACTATCAATGTTTCAGGATTTTGAGAACTTTTTCTAAAATGCATTACCATCAAGATCCACAAGGGCCTTCACTTCAAGCTAAGGAATGAGTGGCGGCTTGGTCAGCCCACAATTGCCTGAAATGTTGTGTATGCGTCTCGCCAAGCCCGCGCGTGTGTCAAGGGAAAGGCTGAGTGTGTGAGAATGTGGAGCACGCGCGCGCTGAAGAGCAGGGGAGACATTTCATTGAAAATTTCGTTAGCAATTAGCCAAGCATGCATTTTTCAAATATTCACCTAAATTCAACTTTTCATCTTACAGTCAACTTTTTCTGAGATTTGTGTACTAAACATTCTCAAAAGTCTTCATATATATATATATATATATGAAGTCCACCGATATACCAAGTTTAGTGTTGATATCTCAAAGATTTGCTGAGATTTGACCCAAGTTCCTGTTTGGTTACTTTTTTGCTGATTTTGATTGGTTGTGCCGGACAAACGGTTTAGAAAATCAAAACGCCATGGGATAACTTTTGTGAGGCTTGGTCTGAAGATCATCTATGGTCATTTTGAAGAAGATATGACAATAATTGTAGGAGGAGTAGGCTTTCAAAGGTTTTTGATACAACCGGAAATAGCGGAAAATCTATACAACCGGAAATTGACGTCATAGGGTGCGTTGAACTCGTCTTCATCCAGGGAATCCAATGGTACCTCATTTTTGTAAATCAGTCATACGGTTCAAAAGTTGCGTGTGTAAACACAAGTCCAACTTTGACCCATTGGTGGCGCTAGAGTGGTCTGATGGGATACATGAAACTTGGTGTAGGTATAGAAGGAACTGTCCTTAATGAGTGTGCCAAATTTAACAAAAAGTTATCCAAGGGTTCTAGGGGCTGCCATTGACTCCCATGGAACTAGAATAATAATAATAAATATAACTGCAAGCAGCAATGGCGGATTCCTCCAAACATTGCAAACCACTGAAAAATGTATATTCTTTACAAATAGTCACTGTAAAATTCCATGCCGCAGACTTACCAATGGGATACCAAATATGAAATGCAATACCATCAAGATCCACAAGGGCTTTTATTTAAAGCCAAGGAGTGAAGGGAGGGGGCTTGGTTGAGCCTACCCATTCCAGAAAGCCTTGTATCTTTGTGTATCAGGGCGTGGCCTGTAGCGTCACTTATGGGTGATATTGGGCCATTTGTGGTGTGGTAGTTACTCTTGGCCTATACTATAAATGTTTCAGGATTTTGAGAACTTTTACCATTGCATACAAAATCGGAAATGCAATACCATCAAGATCCACATGGGCCTTTGCTAAAGACCAAGCAATGAGTGGGGGCTTGGTCAGCCCACAATTGCCTGAAATGTTGTGTATGCGTCTCGTCAAGCTTGCGCGTGTGTCAAGGGAAAGGCTGAGTGTGTGAGAATGTGTAGCGCGCGCGCTGAGGAGCAGAGGGAGACGTTTCATTGGAAATTTCCTTAACAATTAGCCAAGCATGCATTTTTCAAATATTCACCAAAATTCAACTTTTCATCTTACAGTCAACTTTTTCTGAGATTTGTGTACTAAACATTCTCAAGAGTTTTCATGAACTAAAGGCAAACAAATCAACAGTTATTGGCCAAAAAACATTTTTGGTTCCTGCGGCCACGCCGATCACATGACACGATCACATGACACCAAATTGATTGGACATCCTCAGAAGACGGTTCCGAGTCATCTTACCAAGTTTGGTGTTGATATTTCAAAGATTTGCTGAGATTTGATCCAACTTCCTGTTTGGTTGCTTTGTTGACGATTTTGATTGGCTGTACCGGACAAACGGTTTTGAAATTCAAAAATCTGTTAAAGAATTCAGTGAGGGTTGCTCTGACGATGATACCTGCCAATTCTGGGGAAGATTGGACAAGAATTGTAGGAGAAGTAGCAAAAAAACGTGTTTCCTAAATCTTTATTGTACAAAAACATCCAATATGGCGGCCGTTATAGGTTATTGAGGCTTTTTTGTTCCTCATGAGAAATAAGGCATATCTAATGAATTTCAGAATTTTGGGACAAATGGGATGCGAATGGCATCACTTTGTAAATGGAAAATTGGGGCTTGGCCATAGCGCCACCTATGGATAATGGTGCGTCATTTGTGGTGTGGTAGTTACTCCTGGCCTATACTATCAATGTTTCAGGATTTTGAGAACTTTTTCTAAAATGCATTACCATCAAGATCCACAAGGGCCTTCACTTCAAGCCAAGGAATGAGTGGGGGCTTGGTCAGCCCACAATTGCCTGAAATGTTGTGTATGCGTCTCGCCAAGCCCGCGCGTGTGTCAAGGGAAAGGCTGAGTGTGTGAGAATGTGGAGCACGCGCGCGCTGAAGAGCAGGGGAGACATTTCATTGAAAATTTCGTTAGCAATTAGCCAAGCATGCATGTTTCAAATATTCACATAAAATCGACTTTTCATGTTACAGTCAACTTTTCCTCAGATTTGTGTACTAAACATTCTCAAGAGTCTTCATATGAACTTGTGATTGAATCAAAGTATCAGTTTTTGACCGGCGGATGTGTAAAGCATTATTTTAGCGTTAGCGATAAATTCGATTTGCTTTATATCAATCATCTTTTGAGATATGAAGTTGCCTTTGCACATGGTAACATGTTGTAGTGTCGTCCACCGATATACCAAGTTTAGTGTTGACATCTCAAAGATTTGCTGAGATTTGACCCAAGTTCCTGTTTGGTTACTTTTTTGCTGATTTTGATTGGTTGTGCCGGACAAACGGTTTAGAAAATCAAAACGCCATGGGATAACTTTTGTGAGGCTTGGTCTGAAGATCATCTATGGTCATTTTGAAGAAGATATGACAATAATTGTAGGAGGAGTAGGCTTTCAAAGGTTTTTGATACAACCGGAAATAGCGGAAAATCTATACAACCGGAAATTGACGTCATAGGGTGCGTTGAACTCGTCTTCATCCAGGGAATCCAATGGTACCTCATTTTTGTAAATCAGTCATACGGTTCAAAAGTTGCGTGTGTAAACACAAGTCCAACTTTGACCCATTGGTGGCGCTAGAGTGGTCTGATGGGATACATGAAACTTGGTGTAGGTATAGAAGGAACTGTCCTTAATGAGTGTGCCAAATTTAACAAAAAGTTATCCAAGGGTTCTAGGGGCTGCCATTGACTCCCATGGAACTAGAATAATAATAATAAATATAACTGCAAGCAGCAATGGCGGATTCCTCCAAACATTGCAAACCACTGAAAAATGTATATTCTTCACAAATTGTCACTGTAAAAATCCATGCTGCAGACTTACCAATGGGATACCAAATCTGAAATGCAATACCATCAAGATCCACAAGGGCTTTTATTTCAAGCCAAGGAGTGAAGGGAGGGGGCTTGGTGAGCCTACCCATTCCAGAAAGCCTTGTATCTTTGTGTACCAGGGCGTGGCCTGTAGCGTCACTTATGGGTGATATTGGGCCATTTGTGGTGTGGTAGTTACTCTTGGCCTATACTATCAATGTTTCAGGATTTTGAGAACTTTTTACCATTGCATACAAAATCGGAAATGCAATACCATCAAGATCCACATGGTCCTTTGCTAAAGACCAAGCAATGAGTGGGGCTTGGTCAGCCCACAATTGCCTGAAATGTTGTGTATGCGTCTCGCCAAGCTTGTGCGTGTGTCAAGGGAAAGGCTGAGTGTGTGAGAATGTGGAGCGCGCGTGCTGAGGAGCAGGGGAGACATTTCATTGGAAATTTCCTTAACAATTAGCCAAGCATGCATTTTTCAAATATTCACCTAAATTCAACTTTTCATCTTACAGTCAACTTTTTCTGAGATTTGTGTACTAAACATTCTCAAAAGTCTTCATGAACTTGTGATTGAATCAGAGTTTTTTGACTGGCGGATGTGTAAAGCATTATTTTAGCGTTAGAAATAAATTTGATTTCCTTCATTTCAATCATTTTTGAAGATATTAATTTGCCTTCCTACATGGGAACATGACGTAGTGTCTTTCACGTGACACACCAAGTTTGGTGTTGATATTTCAAAGATTTGCTGAGATTTGATCCAACTTCCTGTTTGGTTGCTTTGTTGACGATTTTGATTGGCTGTACCGGACAAACGGTTTTGAAATTCAAAAATCTGTTAAAGAATTCAGTGAGGGTTGCTCTGACGATGATACCTGCCAATTCTGGGGAAGATTGGACAAGAATTGTAGGAGAAGTAGCAAAAAAACGTGTTTCCTAAATCTTTATTGTACAAAAACATCCAATATGGCGGCCGTTATAGGTTATTGAGGCTTTTTTGTTCCTCATGAGAAATAAGGCATATCTAATGAATTTCAG
Organism: Osmerus mordax; assembly: GCF_038355195.1. Classification (NCBI taxonomy): domain Eukaryota; kingdom Metazoa; phylum Chordata; class Actinopteri; order Osmeriformes; family Osmeridae; genus Osmerus; species Osmerus mordax. The sequence goes on from NC_090052.1 coordinate 11,117,476, forward strand.
AATTTTGGGACAAATGGGATGCGAATGGCATCACTTTGTAAATGGAAAATTGGGGCTTGGCCGTAGCGCCACCTATGGATAATGGTGCGTCATTTGTGGTGTGGTAGTTACTCCTGGCCTATACTATCAATGTTTCAGGATTTTGAGAACTTTTTCTAAAATGCATTACCATCAAGATCCACAAGGGCCTTCACTTCAAGCCAAGGAATGAGTGGGGGCTTGGTCAGCCCACAATTGCCTGAAATGTTGTGTATGCGTCTCGCCAAGCTTGCGCGTGTGTCAAGGGAAAGGCTGAGTGTGTGAGAATGTGGAGCACGCCCGCGCTGAAGAGCAGGGGAGACATTTCATTGAAAATTTCGTTAGCAATTAGCCAAGCATGCATGTTTCAAATATTCACATAAAATCGAATTTTCATGTTACAGTCAACTTTTCCTCAGATTTGTGTACTAAACATTCTCAAGAGTCTTCATATGAACTTGTGATTGAATCAAAGTATCAGTTTCTGACCGGCGGATGTGTAAAGCATTATTTTAGCGTTAGCGATAAATTCGATTTGCTTTATATCAATCATTTTTTGAGATGTGAAGTTGCCTTTGCACATGGTAACATGTTGTAGTGTCGTCCACCGATATACCAAGTTTAGTGTTGATATCTCAAAGATTTGCTGAGATTTGACCCAAGTTCCTGTTTGGTTACTTTTTTGCTGATTTTGATTGGCTGTGCCGGACAAAAGGTTTAGAAAATCCAAACGCCATGGGATAACTTTTGTGAGGCTTGGTCTGAAGATCATCTCTGGTCATTTTGAAGAAGATATGACAAAAATTGTAGGAGGAGTAGGCTTTCAAAGGTTTTTGATACAACCGGAAATAGCGGAAAATCTATATAACCGGAAATTGACGTCATAGGGTGCGTTGAACTCGTCTTGATCCAGGGAATCCAATGGTACCTCATTTTTGAAAATAAGGCATACGGTTCAAAAGTTGCGTGTGTAAACACAAGTCCAACTTTGACCCATTGGTGGCGCTAGAGTGGTCTGATGGGATACATGAAACTTGGTGTGGATATAGAAGGAACTGTCCTTAATGAGTGTGCCAAATTTAACAAAAAGTTATCCAAGGGTTCTAGGGGCTGCCATTGACTCCCATGGAACTAGAATAATAATAATAAATATAACTGCAAGCAGCAATGGCGGATTCCTCCAAACATTGCAAACCACTGAAAAATGTATATTCTTTACAAATAGTCACTGTAAAATTCCATGCCGCAGACTTACCAATGGGATACCAAATATGAAATGCAATACCATCAAGATCCACAAGGGCTTTTATTTAAAGCCAAGGAGTGAAGGGAGGGGGCTTGGTTGAGCCTACCCATTCCAGAAAGCCTTGTATCTTTGTGTATCAGGGCGTGGCCTGTAGCGTCACTTATGGGTGATATTGGGCCATTTGTGGTGTGGTAGTTACTCTTGGCCTATACTATAAATGTTTCAGGATTTTGAGAACTTTTACCATTGCATACAAAATCGGAAATGCAATACCATCAAGATCCACATGGGCCTTTGCTAAAGACCAAGCAATGAGTGGGGGCTTGGTCAGCCCACAATTGCCTGAAATGTTGTGTATGCGTCTCGTCAAGCTTGCGCGTGTGTCAAGGGAAAGGCTGAGTGTGTGAGAATGTGTAGCGCGCGCGCTGAGGAGCAGAGGGAGACGTTTCATTGGAAATTTCCTTAACAATTAGCCAAGCATGCATTTTTCAAATATTCACCAAAATTCAACTTTTCATCTTACAGTCAACTTTTTCTGAGATTTGTGTACTAAACATTCTCAAGAGTTTTCATGAACTAAAGGCAAACAAATCAACAGTTATTGGCCAAAAAACATTTTTGGTTCCTGCGGCCACGCCGATCACATGACACGATCACATGACACCAAATTGATTGGACATCCTCAGAAGACGGTTCCGAGTCATCTTACCAAGTTTGGTGTTGATATTTCAAAGATTTGCTGAGATTTGATCCAACTTCCTGTTTGGTTGCTTTGTTGACGATTTTGATTGGCTGTACCGGACAAACGGTTTTGAAATTCAAAAATCTGTTAAAGAATTCAGTGAGGGTTGCTCTGACGATGATACCTGCCAATTCTGGGGAAGATTGGACAAGAATTGTAGGAGAAGTAGCAAAAAAACGTGTTTCCTAAATCTTTATTGTACAAAAACATCCAATATGGCGGCCGTTATAGGTTATTGAGGCTTTTTTGTTCCTCATGAGAAATAAGGCATATCTAATGAATTTCAGAATTTTGGGACAAATGGGATGCGAATGGCATCACTTTGTAAATGGAAAATTGGGGCTTGGCCATAGCGCCACCTATGGATAATGGTGCGTCATTTGTGGTGTGGTAGTTACTCCTGGCCTATACTATCAATGTTTCAGGATTTTGAGAACTTTTTCTAAAATGCATTACCATCAAGATCCACAAGGGCCTTCACTTCAAGCCAAGGAATGAGTGGGGGCTTGGTCAGCCCACAATTGCCTGAAATGTTGTGTATGCGTCTCGTCAAGCTTGCGCGTGTGTCAAGGGAAAGGCTGAGTGTGTGAGAATGTGGAGCGCGCGCGCGCTGAGGAGCAGGGGAGACATTTCATTGGAAATTTCCTTAACAATTAGCCAAGCATGCATTTTTCAAATATTCACCAAATTTCAACTTTTCATGTTACAGTCAACTTTTTCTGAGATTTGTGTACTAAACATTCTCAAGAGTCTTTATGAACATGTGATTTAATCAGAGTTTTTTGACTGGCGGATGTGTAAAGCATTATTTTAGCGTTAGATAGAAATAAATTAGATTTCCTTTATTTCAATCATTTTTTAAGATATTAATTTGCCTTCTCACATGGGAACATGATGTAGTGTCTTTCACGTGACACACCAAGTTTGGTGGTGATATTTCAAAGATTTGCTGAGATTTGATACAACTTCCTGTTTGGTTGCTTTGTTGACGATTTTGATTGGCTGTACCGGACAAACGGTTTTGAAATTCAAAAATCTGTTGAAGAATTCAGTGAGGGTTGCTCTGACGATGATACCTGCCAATTCTGGGGAAGATTGGACAAAAATTGTAGGAGAAGTAGCAAAAAAACGTGTTTCCTAAATCTTTATTGTACAAAAAAATCCAATATGGCGGCCGTAATAGGTTATTGAGGCTTTTTTGTTCCTCATGAGAAATAAGGCATATCTAATGAATTTCAGAATTTTGGGACAAATGGGATGCGAATGGCATCACTTTGTAAATGGAAAATTGGGGCTTGGCCGTAGCGCCACCTATGGATAATGGTGCGTCATTTGTGGTGTGGTAGTTACTCCTGGCCTATACTATCAATGTTTCAGGATTTTGAGAACTTTTTCTAAAATGCATTACCATCAAGATCCACAAGGGCCTTCACTTCAAGCTAAGGAATGAGTGGCGGCTTGGTCAGCCCACAATTGCCTGAAATGTTGTGTATGCGTCTCGCCAAGCCCGCGCGTGTGTCAAGGGAAAGGCTGAGTGTGTGAGAATGTGGAGCACGCGCGCGCTGAAGAGCAGGGGAGACATTTCATTGAAAATTTCGTTAGCAATTAGCCAAGCATGCATTTTTCAAATATTCACCTAAATTCAACTTTTCATCTTACAGTCAACTTTTTCTGAGATTTGTGTACTAAACATTCTCAAAAGTCTTCATATATATATATATATATATGAAGTCCACCGATATACCAAGTTTAGTGTTGATATCTCAAAGATTTGCTGAGATTTGACCCAAGTTCCTGTTTGGTTACTTTTTTGCTGATTTTGATTGGTTGTGCCGGACAAACGGTTTAGAAAATCAAAACGCCATGGGATAACTTTTGTGAGGCTTGGTCTGAAGATCATCTATGGTCATTTTGAAGAAGATATGACAATAATTGTAGGAGGAGTAGGCTTTCAAAGGTTTTTGATACAACCGGAAATAGCGGAAAATCTATACAACCGGAAATTGACGTCATAGGGTGCGTTGAACTCGTCTTCATCCAGGGAATCCAATGGTACCTCATTTTTGTAAATCAGTCATACGGTTCAAAAGTTGCGTGTGTAAACACAAGTCCAACTTTGACCCATTGGTGGCGCTAGAGTGGTCTGATGGGATACATGAAACTTGGTGTAGGTATAGAAGGAACTGTCCTTAATGAGTGTGCCAAATTTAACAAAAAGTTATCCAAGGGTTCTAGGGGCTGCCATTGACTCCCATGGAACTAGAATAATAATAATAAATATAACTGCAAGCAGCAATGGCGGATTCCTCCAAACATTGCAAACCACTGAAAAATGTATATTCTTTACAAATAGTCACTGTAAAATTCCATGCCGCAGACTTACCAATGGGATACCAAATATGAAATGCAATACCATCAAGATCCACAAGGGCTTTTATTTAAAGCCAAGGAGTGAAGGGAGGGGGCTTGGTTGAGCCTACCCATTCCAGAAAGCCTTGTATCTTTGTGTATCAGGGCGTGGCCTGTAGCGTCACTTATGGGTGATATTGGGCCATTTGTGGTGTGGTAGTTACTCTTGGCCTATACTATAAATGTTTCAGGATTTTGAGAACTTTTACCATTGCATACAAAATCGGAAATGCAATACCATCAAGATCCACATGGGCCTTTGCTAAAGACCAAGCAATGAGTGGGGGCTTGGTCAGCCCACAATTGCCTGAAATGTTGTGTATGCGTCTCGTCAAGCTTGCGCGTGTGTCAAGGGAAAGGCTGAGTGTGTGAGAATGTGTAGCGCGCGCGCTGAGGAGCAGAGGGAGACGTTTCATTGGAAATTTCCTTAACAATTAGCCAAGCATGCATTTTTCAAATATTCACCAAAATTCAACTTTTCATCTTACAGTCAACTTTTTCTGAGATTTGTGTACTAAACATTCTCAAGAGTTTTCATGAACTAAAGGCAAACAAATCAACAGTTATTGGCCAAAAAACATTTTTGGTTCCTGCGGCCACGCCGATCACATGACACGATCACATGACACCAAATTGATTGGACATCCTCAGAAGACGGTTCCGAGTCATCTTACCAAGTTTGGTGTTGATATTTCAAAGATTTGCTGAGATTTGATCCAACTTCCTGTTTGGTTGCTTTGTTGACGATTTTGATTGGCTGTACCGGACAAACGGTTTTGAAATTCAAAAATCTGTTAAAGAATTCAGTGAGGGTTGCTCTGACGATGATACCTGCCAATTCTGGGGAAGATTGGACAAGAATTGTAGGAGAAGTAGCAAAAAAACGTGTTTCCTAAATCTTTATTGTACAAAAACATCCAATATGGCGGCCGTTATAGGTTATTGAGGCTTTTTTGTTCCTCATGAGAAATAAGGCATATCTAATGAATTTCAGAATTTTGGGACAAATGGGATGCGAATGGCATCACTTTGTAAATGGAAAATTGGGGCTTGGCCATAGCGCCACCTATGGATAATGGTGCGTCATTTGTGGTGTGGTAGTTACTCCTGGCCTATACTATCAATGTTTCAGGATTTTGAGAACTTTTTCTAAAATGCATTACCATCAAGATCCACAAGGGCCTTCACTTCAAGCCAAGGAATGAGTGGGGGCTTGGTCAGCCCACAATTGCCTGAAATGTTGTGTATGCGTCTCGTCAAGCTTGCGCGTGTGTCAAGGGAAAGGCTGAGTGTGTGAGAATGTGGAGCGCGCGCGCGCTGAGGAGCAGGGGAGACATTTCATTGGAAATTTCCTTAACAATTAGCCAAGCATGCATTTTTCAAATATTCACCAAATTTCAACTTTTCATGTTACAGTCAACTTTTTCTGAGATTTGTGTACTAAACATTCTCAAGAGTCTTTATGAACATGTGATTTAATCAGAGTTTTTTGACTGGCGGATGTGTAAAGCATTATTTTAGCGTTAGATAGAAATAAATTAGATTTCCTTTATTTCAATCATTTTTTAAGATATTAATTTGCCTTCTCACATGGGAACATGATGTAGTGTCTTTCACGTGACACACCAAGTTTGGTGGTGATATTTCAAAGATTTGCTGAGATTTGATACAACTTCCTGTTTGGTTGCTTTGTTGACGATTTTGATTGGCTGTACCGGACAAACGGTTTTGAAATTCAAAAATCTGTTGAAGAATTCAGTGAGGGTTGCTCTGACGATGATACCTGCCAATTCTGGGGAAGATTGGACAAAAATTGTAGGAGAAGTAGCAAAAAAACGTGTTTCCTAAATCTTTATTGTACAAAAAAATCCAATATGGCGGCCGTTATAGGTTATTGAGGCTTTTTTGTTCCTCATGAGAAATAAGGCATATCTAATGAATTTCAGAATTTTGGGACAAATGGGATGCGAATGGCATCACTTTGTAAATGGAAAATTGGGGCTTGGCCGTAGCGCCACCTATGGATAATGGTGCGTCATTTGTGGTGTGGTAGTTACTCCTGGCCTATACTATCAATGTTTCAGGATTTTGAGAACTTTTTCTAAAATGCATTACCATCAAGATCCACAAGGGCCTTCACTTCAAGCTAAGGAATGAGTGGCGGCTTGGTCAGCCCACAATTGCCTGAAATGTTGTGTATGCGTCTCGCCAAGCCCGCGCGTGTGTCAAGGGAAAGGCTGAGTGTGTGAGAATGTGGAGCACGCGCGCGCTGAAGAGCAGGGGAGACATTTCATTGAAAATTTCGTTAGCAATTAGCCAAGCATGCATGTTTCAAATATTCACATAAAATCGACTTTTCATGTTACAGTCAACTTTTCCTCAGATTTGTGTACTAAACATTCTCAAGAGTCTTCATATGAACTTGTGATTGAATCAAAGTATCAGTTTTTGACCGGCGGATGTGTAAAGCATTATTTTAGCGTGAGCAATAAATTCGATTTGCTTTATATCAATCATTTTTTGAGATATGAAGTTGCCTTTGCACATGGTAACATGTTGTAGTGTCGTCTACCGATATACCAAGTTTAGTGTTGATATCTCAAAGATCTGCAGAGATTTGACCCAAGTTCCTGTTTGGTTACTTTTTTGCTGATTTTGATTGGCTGTGCAGGACAAACGGTTTAGAAAATCAAAACGCCATGGGATAACTTTTGTGAGGCTTGGTCTGAAGATCATCTCTGGTCATTTTGAAGAAGATATGACAAAAATTGTAGGAGGAGTAGGCTTTCAAAGGTTTTTGATACAACCGGAAATAGCGGAAAATCCATATAACCGGAAATTGACGTCATAGGGTGCGTTGAACTCGGCTTGATCCAGGGAATCCAATGGTACCTCATTTTTGAGAATCAGTCATACGGTTCAAAAGTTGCGTGTGTAAACACAAGTCCAACTTTGACCCATTGGTGGCGCTAGAGTGGTCTGATGGGATACATGAAACTTGGTGTAGGTATAGAAGGAACTGTCCTTAATGAGTGTGCCAAATTTAACAAAAAGTTATCCAAGGGGTCTAGGGGCTGCCATTGACTCCCATGGAACTAGAATAATAATAATAATAATAATAATAATAATAATAATAATAAAACTAACAATAACAATAGGTTTCCTCCTTACGGAGGAATCCTAATAATAAAACTAACAATAATAATAGGTTTCCTCCTTACGGAGGAATCCTAATAAATATAGCTGCAAGCAGCAATGGCGGATTCCTCCAAAACATTGCGAACCATTGAAAAATGTATATTCTTCACAAATTGTCACTGTATACAAACATCCATGCTGTAGACTTACCAATGGGATACCAAATCTGAAATGCAATACCATCAAGATCCACAAGGGCTTTTATTTCAAGCCAAGGAGTGAAGGGTGGGGGCTTGGTGAGCCTACCCATTCCAGAAAGCCTTGTATCTTTGGCCTGTAGCGTCACTTATGGGTGATATTGGGCCATTTGTGGTGTGGTAGTTACTCTTGGCCTATACTATCAATCTTTCAGGATTTTGAGAACTTTTTACCATTGCATACAAAATCGGAAATGCAATACCACCAAGATCCACATGGGCCTTTGCTAAAGACCAAGCAATGAGTGGGGGCTTGGTCAGCCCACAATTGCCTGAAATGTTGTGTATGCGTCTCGCCAAGCTTGCGCGTGTGTCAAGGGAAAGGCTGAGTGTGTGAGAATGTGGAGCACGCGCGCGCTGAGGAGCTGTACCAGACAAACGGTTGTGAAAATAAAAAATCTGTTGAATACATGAGTGAGGGTTGCTCTGACGATGATGTGTGCCAATTCTGGGGAAGATTGCACCAGAATTGAAGGAGGAGTAGCGAAAAAACGTGTTTCCTTAATCTTTATTGTACAGAAAAATCCAATATGGCGCCCGTTATAGGTTCTTGAGGTTTTTTTGTTCCTCATGAGAAATAAGGCATATCTAATGAATTTCAGAATTTTGGGACAAATGGGATGCAAATGGCATCACTTTGAATATAGGCAAATTGGGGCATGGCTGAAGAGGTTTAAAAAGCTACCTCTGCCTAAACTGACATGCACCAACTCAGAGTATTGCGTTTCAATAACCTCTTCATTGCATTCACTCTTATTCCCATAGCTATTGTGGTAGCAAACAAGCATAACTACGTGTGGCCTACACATCAAACAAAACTTCTAGTCAATTGGAGTCATGGTTCATAAGAAGATATTTGTACGTTTTCAAAATGTTCACCGTACATGGTGGACTGTATGGGTCACCACTGTATAGTTTCCCATTATAAATAAGGCATGTATAGTTTCCGACGTTTTAGACTGATGGTGTGGGAATGCCATCACTTTGAAAATGGACAATTGGGGCGTGGCCGTAGCGCCACCTATGGGTAATGGTGGGTCATTTGTGGTGTGGTAGTTTCTCATGGCCTATACTATCAATGTTTCAGGATTTTGAGAACTTTTTAGCATTGCATACAAAATCGGAAATGCAATACCATCAAGATCCACATGGGCCTTTGCTAAAGACCAAGCTATGAGTGGGGGCTTGGTCAGCCCACAATTGCCTGAAATGTTGTGTATGCGTCTCGTCAAGCTTGCGCGTGTGTCAAGTGAAAGGCTGAGTGTGTGAGAATGTGGAGCGCGCGCGCTGAGGAGCAGGGGAGACATTTCATTGGAAATTTCCTTAACAATTAGCCAAGCATGCATTTTTTTTATATTCACCAAAAATCAACTTTTCATTTTACAGTCAACTTTTTCTGAGATTTGTGTACTAAACATTCTCAAGAGTCTTCATGAACTTGTGATTGAATCAGAGTATCAGTTTTTGACTGGCGGATGTGTAAAGCATTATTTTAGCGTTAGAAATAAAAAAGATTTCCTTTATTTCAATCATTTTTTAAGATATTAATTTGCCTTCTCACATGGGAACATGATGTAGTGTCTTTCACGTGACACACCAAGTTTGGTGTTGATATTTCAAAGATTTGCTGAGATTTGATCCAACTTCCTGTTTGGTTGCTTTGTTGACGATTTTGATTGGCTGTACCAGACAAACGGTTTTGAAATTCAAAAATCTGTTGAAGAGTTCAGTGAGGGTTGCTCTGACGATGATACCTGCCAATTCTGGGGAAGATTGGACAAAAATTGTAGGAGAAGTAGCGAAAAAACGTGTTTCCTAAATCTTTATTGTACAAAAAAATCCAATATGGCGGCCGTTATAGGTTATTGAGGCTTTTTTGTTCCTCATGAGAAATAAGGCATATCTAATGAATTTCAGAATTTTGGGACAAAAGGGATGCGAATGGCATCACTTTGTAAATGGACAATTGGGGCTTGGCCGTAGCGCCACCTATGGATAATGGTGTGTCATTTGTGGTGTGGTAGTTACTCCTGGCCTATACTATCGGAAACACACTAGATCTAGTGATAACAACTGGACTAAATATCAATAATATTTCAATAACTGATCTACCCCTCTCAGACCATCATTATATACTTTTTAATGTGGAAATTATCCTAACAAAAACCAAAAAAGAATTCTTAGTCCATAGAAGATATTTAGACGATACAGCTATGATGACATTTTCTGAACAATTTGCTCTACATGAGCCGACTTACCATGATTGCTCTCTGAATGAAATGGTAGAGAACCTCAATTATGCACTATTATCTGTGTTAGACTCTGTTGCACCACTGAAAACCAAAAAGAAGTGCACAAGCAGAACTTCCCCATGGCTGAGAAATAAAAATGTTAGTGAAACGAAAAGAAAATGCCGTGCAGCAGAGAGAAAATGGAGGAAAACAAAGATCACTATCCACTACAATATCTACAAAGATACACTAACCACCTTTAACAAAACCATCCGTCTAGCAAGGAGAGAATATTTCTCCAACATTATTACAGAAAATGCCAGAAATTCCAGAGTTCTTTTCTCCACCATTGACCAGCTGCTAAACACTGTCCCTGCCCCACCTCCATCCTCAGCAGTTAAATGTGAAGAGCTTGCTTTGTTCTTCAAGAACAAAATAACTTTGATTAGAGCGAGTATTATTAATAGTGGGGTCGAAACTGACATCAGTAGATTCTGCAACATAACCATGAGCACATTTACCTGTATCACACTTAGTGAACTTTCCAAAATTGTCAGCGAATCTAACTCCACAACCTCAGATATTGATCCTATACCCACAACATTCTTTAAGCGAGTGTTTGATAGTGTCTCAGGTCCGGTGCTAGAGATTATAAACACATCCCTTAGAACTGGCGTCTTCCCAGATGCCTTCAAAACAGCTGTTGTAAAGCCCCTATTAAAGAAACCCAAATTGGATAACAGTCTACTTGCAAATTACAGACCAATATCAAACCTCCCATTTATTAGTAAAGTACTGGAAAAGATAGTTTTAGTCCAATTAAATTCTTTTCTTGAAGAAAATAACATCCTGGAAGTCTCGCAGTCAGGTTTCAGGAAATATCACAGTACTGAAACTGCTCTCACCAAAATAATTAGCGACCTCAGACTAAACTCTGATGCAAATAAAGTCTCTATCCTTATCCTGTTAGATCTCAGTGCAGCATTTGATACAATTGATCACGACATCCTAATCAATAGACTGGAAAAGCTTATTGGGTTCACGGATAGTGTATTGAACTGGCTGAAATCATATATCACAGGAAGGAAGTTTTATGTTAGTTTAGGTGACCATAGGTCCAAGAAACATCAGAACTGCTACGGGGTTGCTCAAGGAAGCTGCTTAGGTCCATTACTTTTTTCTCTTTATATGTTACCACTCGGCGACATAATCAGAGAACATAACATAGATTTCCATAGCTATGCGGATGACACACAACTATATATATCCACTGAACCCAACGATGCAACGGCCATCAATTCCATTACAAACTGCCTGTTGGCAATAAACAAATGGATGAATGATAACTTTCTTAAATTAAATGAAGACAAAACCGAAGTCCTACTATGTGGCCCCAAATCCAAAAGAGAGATGCTTATTAAGAATCTTGGAGGCTTAACCCCCTGTCTTAAACCAGAGGTGACGAGTCTCTGCGTAATCCTGGACTCAGATTTGAATTTCAACTCTCACATTAATAAAGTGACCAAAACAGCTTTCTTTCACCTGAGGAATATAGCAAAGGTACGACCATTCATAAACCAAAATGATGCAGAGAAGTTAATTCATGCTTTTATATCCAGCCGGCTGGACTACTGTAACGCACTTTTCACTGGTCTTCCCAAGAAAACCACTGAAAGACTACAGCTCATTCAAAATTCTGCAGCTAGATTATTAACCAAAACTAAAAGGAGAAAACACATTAGTCCTGTCCTAGCTACTTACACTGGCTCCCTGTTACCTTCAGAATTGACTTTAAGGTCCTTTTTCTCACATACAAAGCTCTACACGGACAAGGACCTAGCTACATTGCTAACTCCTTTATAAACTACACACCAGCTAGAACACTGCGATCATCAAATGCAGGCCTATTAGAGGTCACCAGAAGCAGTCATAAGAAGATTGGTGATTCGGCCTTTGTCAATTACGCCCCAAAACTATGGAACAAATTACCCATAAATATTAGGGAAGCTAACACTCTAGACATTTTTAAAAGACAGCTTAAAACCTACCTTTTTACCGAAGCATTTAAGTAATTTTATCTCAAAAGGGTCTTCCTACTTTTTAAAGTTGTTTTCTCTCTTGAACAGAGATCTTATTGGGATTTTTATTATTGTTTGAATTATTTATCACTTGTATTATTGTTTTTATTGATTTTATGTAAAGCACCTTGAGCTACAATTCTTGTATGAAATGTGCTATATAAATAAAGTCTTACTTACTTACTTACTATCAATGTTTCAGGATTTTGAGAACATTTTCTAAAATGCATTACCATCAAGATCCACAAGGGCCTTCACTTCAAGCCAAGGAATGAGTGGGGGCTTGGTCAGCCCACAATTGCCTGAAATGTTGTGTATGCGTCTCGCCAAGCCCGCGCGTGTGTAAAGGGAAAGGCTGAGTGTGTGAGAATGTGGAGCACGCGCGCGCTGAAGAGCAGGGGAGACATTTCATTGAAAATTTCGTTAGCAATTAGCCAAGCATGCATGTTTCAAATATTCACATAAAATCGACTTTTCATGTTACAGTCAACTTTTCCTCAGATTTGTGTACTAAACATTCTCAAGAGTCTTCATATGAACTTGTGATTGAATCAAAGTATCAGTTTTTGACCGGCGGATGTGTAAAGCATTATTTTAGCGTTAGCGATAAATTCGATTTGCTTTATATCAATCATTTTTTGAGATATGAAGTTGCCTTTGCACATGGTATCATGTTGTAGTGTCGTCCACCGATATACCAAGTTTAGTGTTGATATCTCAAAGATTTGCTGAGATTTGACCCAAGTTCCTGTTTGGTTACTTTTTTGCTGATTTTGATTGGCTGTGCCGGACAAACGGTTTAGAAAATCAAAACGCCATGGGATAACTTTTGTGAGGCTTGGTCTGAAGATCGTCTCTGGTCATTTTGAAGAAGATATAACAAAAATTGTAGGAGGAGTAGGCTTTCAAAGGTTTTTGATACAACCGGAAATAGCGGAAAATCTATATAACCGGAAATTGACGTCATAGGGTGCGTTGAACTCGTCTTGATCCAGGGAATCCAATGGTACCTCATTTTTGAAAATCAGTCATACGGTTCAAAAGTTGCGTGTGTAAACACAAGTCCAACTTTGACCCATTGGTGGCGCTAGAGTGGTCTGATGGGATACATGAAACTTGGTGTAGGTATATAAGGAACTGTCCTTAATGAGTGTGCCAAATTTAACAAAAAGTTATCCAAGGGTTCTAGGGGCTGCCATTGACTCCCATGGAACTAGAATAATAATAATAATAATAATAATAAAACTAACAATAACAATAGGTTTCCTCCTTACGGAGGAATCCTAAATATAACTGCAAGCAGCAATGGCGGATTCCTCCAAACATTGCAAACCACTGAAAAATGTATATTCTTTAAAAATTATCACTGTAAAATTCCATGCAGCAGACTTACCAATGGGATACCAAATCTGAAATGCAATACAATCAAGATCCACAAGGGCTTTTATTTCAAGCCAAGGAGTGAAGGGAGGGGGCTTGGTGAGCCGACCCATTCCAGAAAGCCTTGTATCTTTGTGTATCAGGGCGTGGCCTGTAGCGTCACTTATGGGTGATATTGGGCCATTTGTGGTGTGGTAGTTACTCTTGGCCTATACTATCAATGTTTCAGGATTTTGAGAACTTTTTACCATTGCATACAAAATCGGAAATGCAATACCATCAAGATCCACATGGGCCTTTGCTAAAGACCAAGCTATGAGTGGGGGCTTGGTCAGCCCACAATTGCCTGAAATGTTGTGTATGCGTCTCGTCAAGCTTGCGCGTGTGTCAAGGGAAAGGCTGAGTGTGTGAGAATGTGGAGCGCGCGCGCTGAGGAGCAGGGGAGACATTTCATTGGAAATTTCCTTAACAATTAGCCAAGCATGCATTTTTCAAATATTCACCAAAATTCAACTTTTCATCTTACAGTCAACTTTTTCTGAGATTTGTGTACTAAACATTCTCAAGAGTTTTCATGAACTAAAGGCAAACAAATCAACAGTTATTGGCCAAAACACATTTTTGGTTCCTGCGGCCACGCCGATCACATGACACGATCACATGACACCAAATTGATTGGACATCCTCAGAAGAGGGTTCCGAGTCATCTTACCAAGTTTGGTGTTGATATTTCAAAGATTTGCTGAGATTTGATCCAACTTCCTGTTTGGTTGCTTTGTTGACGATTTTGATTGGCTGTACCGGACAAACGGTTTTGAAATTCAAAAATCTGTTGAAGAATTCAGTGAGGGTTGCTCTGACGATGATACCTGCCAATTCTGGGGAAGATTGGACAAAAATTGTAGGAGAAGTAGCAAAAAAACGTGTTTCCTAAATCTTTATTGTCCCAAAAAATCCAATATGGCGGCCGTTATAGGTTATTGAGGCTTTTTTGTTCCTCATGAGAAATAAGGCATATCTAATGAATTTCAGAATTTTGGGACAAATGGGATGCGAATGGCATCACTTTGTAAATGGAAAATTGGGGCTTGGCCGTAGCGCCACCTATGGATAATGGTGCGTCATTTGTGGTGTGGTAGTTACTCCTGGCCTATACTATCAATGTTTCAGGATTTTGAGAACTTTTTCTAAAATGCATTACCATCAAGATCCACAAGGGCCTTCACTTCAAGCCAAGGAATGAGTGGGGGCTTGGTCAGCCCACAATTGCCTGAAATGTTGTGTATGCGTCTCGCCAAGCCCGCGCGTGTGTCAAGGGAAAGGCTGAGTGTGTGAGAATGTGGAGCACGCGCGCGCTGAAGAGCAGGGGAGACATTTCATTGAAAATTTCGTTAGCAATTAGCCAAGCATGCATGTTTCAAATATTCACATAAAATCGACTTTTCATGTTACAGTCAACTTTTCCTCAGATTTGTGTACTAAACATTCTCAAGAGTCTTCATATGAACTTGTGATTGAATCAAAGTATCAGTTTTTGACCGGCGACTGTGTAAAGCATTATTTTAGCGTTAGCGATAAATTCGATTTGCTTTATATCAATCATTTTTTGAGATATGAAGTTGCCTTTGCACATGGTAACATGTTGTAGTGTCGTCCACCGATATACCAAGTTTAGTGTTGATATCTCAAAGATTTGCTGAGATTTGACCCAAGTTCCTGTTTGGTTACTTTTTTGCTGATTTTGATTGGTTGTGCCGGACAAACGGTTTAGAAAATCAAAACGCCATGGGATAACTTTTGTGACGCTTGGTCTGAAGATCATCTATGGTCATTTTGAAGAAGATATGACAAAAATTGTAGGAGGAGTAGGCTTTCAAAGGGTTTTGATACAACCGGAAATGGCGGAAAATCTATACAACCGGAAATTGACGTCATAGGGTGCGTTGAACTCGTCTTGATCAAGGGAATCCAATGGTACCTCATTTTTGAAAATCAGTCATACGGTTCAAAAGTTGCGTGTGTAAACACAAGTCCAACTTTGACCCATTGGTGGCGCTAGAGTGGTCTGATGGGATACATGAAACTTGGTGTAGGTATAGAAGGAACTGTCCTTAATGAGTGTGCCAAATTTAACAAAAAGTTATCCAAGGGTTCTAGGGGCTGCCATTGACTCCCATGGAACTAGAATAATAATAATAATAATAATAATAAAACTAACAATAACAATAGGTTTCCTCCTTACGGAGGAATCCTAATAATAATAATAAAACTAACAATAACAATAGGTTTCCTCCTTACGGAGGAATCCTAAATATAACTGCAAGCAGCAATGGCGGATTCCTCCAAACATTGCAAACCACTGAAAAATTTATATTCTTCACAAATTGTCACTGTAAAAATCCATGCTGCAGACT
Organism: Osmerus mordax; assembly: GCF_038355195.1. NCBI lineage: Eukaryota > Metazoa > Chordata > Actinopteri > Osmeriformes > Osmeridae > Osmerus > Osmerus mordax. The sequence goes on from NC_090052.1 coordinate 11,133,389, forward strand.
TACCAATGGGATACCAAATCTGAAATGCAATACCATCAAGATCCACAAGGGCTTTTATTTCAAGCCAAGGAGTGAAGGGAGGGGGCTTGGTGAGCCTACCCATTCCAGAAAGCCTTGTATCTTTGTGTACCAGGGCGTGGCCTGTAGCGTCACTTATGGGTGATATTGGGCCATTTGTGGTGTGGTAGTTACTCTTGGCCTATACTATCAATGTTTCAGGATTTTGAGAACTTTTTACCATTGCATACAAAATCGGAAATGCAATACCATCAAGATCCACATGGTCCTTTGCTAAAGACCAAGCAATGAGTGGGGCTTGGTCAGCCCACAATTGCCTGAAATGTTGTGTATGCGTCTCGCCAAGCTTGTGCGTGTGTCAAGGGAAAGGCTGAGTGTGTGAGAATGTGGAGCGCGCGTGCTGAGGAGCAGGGGAGACATTTCATTGGAAATTTCCTTAACAATTAGCCAAGCATGCATTTTTCAAATATTCACCTAAATTCAACTTTTCATCTTACAGTCAACTTTTTCTGAGATTTGTGTACTAAACATTCTCAAAAGTCTTCATGAACTTGTGATTGAATCAGAGTTTTTTGACTGGCGGATGTGTAAAGCATTATTTTAGCGTTAGAAATAAATTTGATTTCCTTCATTTCAATCATTTTTGAAGATATTAATTTGCCTTCCTACATGGGAACATGACGTAGTGTCTTTCACGTGACACACCAAGTTTGGTGTTGATATTTCAAAGATTTGCTGAGATTTGATCCAACTTCCTGTTTGGTTGCTTTGTTGGCGATTTTGATTGGCTGTACCGGACAAACGGTTTTGAAATTCAAAAATCTGTTAAAGAATTCAGTGAGGGTTGCTCTGACGATGATACCTGCCAATTCTGGGGAAGATTGGACAAGAATTGTAGGAGAAGTAGCAAAAAAACGTGTTTCCTAAATCTTTATTGTACAAAAACATCCAATATGGCGGCCGTTATAGGTTATTGAGGCTTTTTTGTTCCTCATGAGAAATAAGGCATATCTAATGAATTTCAGAATTTTGGGACAAATGGGATGCGAATGGCATCACTTTGTAAATGGAAAATTGGGGCTTGGCCGTAGCGCCACCTATGGATAATGGTGCGTCATTTGTGGTGTGGTAGTTACTCCTGGCCTATACTATCAATGTTTCAGGATTTTGAGAACTTTTTCTAAAATGCATTACCATCAAGATCCACAAGGGCCTTCACTTCAAGCCAAGGAATGAGTGGGGGCTTGGTCAGCCCACAATTGCCTGAAATGTTGTGTATGCGTCTCGCCAAGCCCGCGCGTGTGTCAAGGGAAAGGCTGAGTGTGTGAGAATGTGGAGCACGCGCGCGCTGAAGAGCAGGGGAGACATTTCATTGAAAATTTCGTTAGCAATTAGCCAAGCATGCATGTTTCAAATATTCACATAAAATCGACTTTTCATGTTACAGTCAACTTTTCCTCAGATTTGTGTACTAAACATTCTCAAGAGTCTTCATATGAACTTGTGATTGAATCAAAGTATCAGTTTTTGACCGGCGGATGTGTAAAGCATTATTTTAGCGTTAGCGATAAATTCGATTTGCTTTATATCAATCATCTTTTGAGATATGAAGTTGCCTTTGCACATGGTAACATGTTGTAGTGTCGTCCACCGATATACCAAGTTTAGTGTTGATATCTCAAAGATTTGCTGAGATTTGACCCAAGTTCCTGTTTGGTTACTTTTTTGCTGATTTTGATTGGTTGTGCCGGACAAACGGTTTAGAAAATCAAAACGCCATGGGATAACTTTTGTGAGGCTTGGTCTGAAGATCATCTATGGTCATTTTGAAGAAGATATGACAATAATTGTAGGAGGAGTAGGCTTTCAAAGGTTTTTGATACAACCGGAAATAGCGGAAAATCTATACAACCGGAAATTGACGTCATAGGGTGCGTTGAACTCGTCTTCATCCAGGGAATCCAATGGTACCTCATTTTTGTAAATCAGTCATACGGTTCAAAAGTTGCGTGTGTAAACACAAGTCCAACTTTGACCCATTGGTGGCGCTAGAGTGGTCTGATGGGATACATGAAACTTGGTGTAGGTATAGAAGGAACTGTCCTTAATGAGTGTGCCAAATTTAACAAAAAGTTATCCAAGGGTTCTAGGGGCTGCCATTGACTCCCATGGAACTAGAATAATAATAATAATAATAATAATAATAAAACTAACAATAACAATAGGTTTCCTCCTTACGGAGGAATCCTAATAATAATAATAATAAAACTAACAATAACAATAGGTTTCCTCCTTACGGAGGAATCCTAATAAAACTAACAATAACAATAGGTTTCCTCCTTACGGAGGAATCCTAATAAAACTAACAATAACAATAGGTTTCCTCCTTACGGAGGAATCCTAATAATAAAACTAACAATAACAATAGGTTTCCTCCTTACGGAGGAATCCTAATAAAACTAACAATAACAATAGGTTTCCTCCTTACGGAGGAATCCTAATAATGTATATGTGAGAGAACAAAGGTTGGGCCCTTGCCGAAGGCAAAGCACACCCAACTAGAAACGGCTGTTCCTGCGAAACAGCAGTGAGAATGCTAGCTGACCATGCTAAAAAAGCGGAAAATTGTGAAACTTTAGTAGAAAGTTATAAGCTGAAGCTTCAAAGCAACCGAAAGGTATTTTTGAAAGGGGCTGGAGCAGCATTCCAACAATGATTTGAAAGGATTTACCATTACTTTTAAAGGGAGAATAATTTGCACAAAAACCTTAATATTTAAAAAAGTATAAAAGTGATAAATGAGAAAATACCTGCAAGCTGAAAGCTGAAATTAATTTCAAAAATGTGTGAGTCACACAAAAGAGGCAGTGTGGAATCTGAACTGCATCATCTAACAACGCTAACAGCTAAAATAGCCTACAATGCGGGAGAAGCTGAAAGCTGAACTGTTAAACAGAAGAAGTAGGCTAGCTAGTCGTAACAAGAATATTATCGTTTTAACAGCTGAAATTATAGTTGGGATAGTAATAGCAGTAGCAGATGTAGCCTACCATTGAGTGTGTTTACTCGGCTTTCTTAGTAGGATTCAATGTGTTGATGGAATGAAACATACAGCAGTAGAACCGATACAAGAAGACACGGCGACACTTTGTTGCAGAAGGATGATGGTGCAAGTTTTGGCCGTGGAGCATACAACGATTAATAAAAAAGAATCATGTAGACGCGTTTATTGAGTAATCGCATAACTAATTACACATGTAAACGGAGTAATCGTATTATTGGTATAAACCGACAATTGCTAGTAATCGGGTTTCTCATGGTCAAGTAAACGTACCAATCACCTGTGTGAGAGACTGAGTGGTGCGTGTCTGTCGTTACGGTGATGGTGCAGCTATGATTGCTAACGCTCTGAGGGCAGAGAATAAGAGAAATGTAGCTAGAATCCACACCTCAAACAAGATAACCTAGACGCAAAACTGTACGTCCAATCCAAAATATAAGGATATTTTCCGAGACCCAAGACTCTGCCGAAACCAGAGATATTCTTTATATGTGTGTGCAGTCAGAAATACGACTCTACCTGCAGTTTCAAAAACGTGTTCCTTTTGCTTTCCTGGTGTGTGTTTGTTTGGTTGCCACGGCGATGGAGCAGCTGTGATCGCTAACGAGCTAGGCAGAGAGAAAAACGAACATTTACCTAGCATCCACACCTCGAACAAGTTGACCTAGACGCAAAACTACACGTCCAATCAATAAAATGAGGATATTTTCCGACACCCAAGACTCTGCCGAAACTAGAGATGTCCTTTATATGTATGTGCGGTCAGAAATATGTCTCTACCGGCAGTTTCGAAATCGTCTTCCTTCCTGCTTTCTCTGACGGATTTTACCCACCTCTCCATTGAAGATATTGAGAGAATTGTAAAGGCTGCTCTCGCTTCAAGGCTCATAGCTGAAAATCTGTAAATGTGAGCTCTTTAGTAGTTACATTGGCTGAAAGAGGACAATTTTTCCTACATTTTAAGGTATAACTTGTTTCTGTAAGTTAAACTATATGAACGTTAGAGGAATTTGTTTGACAATTTAGTTGATTATCAGAAAAAGAGCAGCCAACAGAGTGTGCCACTCTGCTGGCTGCTCATTCATTTCATAAAATCAAGAAGGAGCAAACATTTGAATGTATTTCAAACTGTCATAATTCAAAATTGGCTGAATATTTGAAAAAGCTGAATCATTTGGGAATAGCTGAATGTCTTGTGAACATTGTAAAAGTTGAATGGTGTCTCTAGCTGAAAGTATGCTGAAGTAGTTACGTTTGAAAGAGGAGGAAGCTTTTTAATGATTTGAAAGGATTTACCATTACTTTTAATGGGAGAATAATTTGCACAAAAACCTTAATGTCTTAAAAAGTATAAAAGTGAGAAATACCAAAAGTCATAGCCAACATCTCCCGAAGGAGCTGAACGTTTTGATACAAAAATTGTAGGAATCGCTGAAAGTATGCAGGACTAGTTAAAGGCCAAAAAACGGCGGAAGAACTAAGAAGTTGAAAAACAATAGTGAGAATGCTGAACAGCATTCTCACAATAATAAGTATGCAGAATAACAATAGTGTTTTTGCTTGCAGCAAACACACTAATAATAATAAAACTAACAATAACAATAGGTTTCCTCCTTACGGAGGAATCCTAACAAGATTTTGAACCGTATTTCTGACCGCACAGAAATATAAAGAATATCTCTGGTTTAGGCAGAGTCTTGGGTCTTGGAAAATATCCTTATTTTTTGGATTGGACGTACAGTTTTGCGTCTCGGTTAACTTGTGTGAGGTGTGGATTCTAGCTACATTTCTGTTATTCTCTCGTATAATCGAGCTAGCGCGATGGCTCTCCATAACTAAAAACGGTTCGACATTTTTTCCACAATCGACCAAATTGGCCAAACAAGGTATGTAAATTGATCTTAAAGTGTACATAATCTAGCTAGATCGTTTTTATTTTAGCAAGTTTCACAGAAATCTGCGAAAATCGAGGCTCAAGACAGTCATAGCTGACCGTCACGAACAGCCAAAAACCGGGGCTGGGGCATGTGTTTGCTGCAGCTGGCGTTAATCCTACGAACAAACGCTTCGTAACTGGAAAGTTTTTACTTTTAATTGACGATATTGAACACAGATGTTAAGTAAATTGTCTTTACTCTAAATATCTTCTCCGTTTTCAATTTGAAGCAGTAAATCTAACACAGTAGGAATTCTCCCACGACATCCGCTCGCTCTGCTTTGACTAACAAATATGTTCTCAGTCCACCATACATTAGACAAGCTAATTTCCGAGCACTTTCGATACAAGATACAGGCCATGTTAGAGTTGAATTGTGTGGGCAATGTAGAACAGCAGACAGATTTGAAATATGATCTTTTGTTATGGCCATTCTAGTGACACTACGACTGTCATCATACGGCGAAACCAGGTCACATAGCTAGCTACGTTTTTCCAGACATAATATTCGTTACCTAGCTACAAACAAGTATTTAAGTAACGAGTATTTACTTTTTATTGGCGATATTGACAACAGAGGTTAAGGAACTTGTCTTTAATCAAAAGATGGTCTCCGTTTTCAATTTGAAGCAGTAGATATGGCTTACTGTAGAAAGTCTCCCATTGCATCCTCTCTCTAGCTTAGCTTCGGCTACAGATGGACGACAATCACTATGCATGCATTATTCACGCCTACGGTGTTAATACAGTCTGTAAAAATACCACTTTGTCACACTTGCAAGATGATCCGCTGGTTAGATGTAGCATGATCTTATTTACTACCCACAATAGTACTTTTTTTGCAGCAGCATTTTAATCAGTTAGCTCCAGGTCCTCTCTAAAATACATTTCAGACCAATTTGAAACCTGAGCAAATGACTTTCTACTAAATTTTCAAATTCTTCTGAATTATTTATCTTTTCTGTAGTTTTATGCCTTCGTCCAGCTCCTGCCCCTTTCAAAAATACCTTTCGGGCGCTTTGAAGCTTCAGCCTATAACTTTCTACAAAATGTTCACAATTTTCAGCTTTTTTAGCATGGTCAGAGGTGATTTTGTTTGTATTACCTGATTAGTGGAGTCACAAGACAGAGTTTGATAGTATTTCAACCTAATACAATTTACAAGAGGTGACTCTGCAGGTGCTGCTAATATCTCTTTTACTACTATTGCTAATGGAACTGTTTTATTCTACTACGCCACTGAGTGCGTTTACTTGACCATGAGAAACCAATTGTCGGTTTATGCCATACGATTACTCTGTTTACATGTGTAATTAGTTATGCGATTACTCAATAAGCGCGTCTACATGATTCTTTTTATTAATCATTGTATGACTAAAACATAAACCTGGATTTTTACTGTCAACAATTATTACATCTATTGTCCCTTCTTGTGTTCCAGTAGATGCATTTTTCTGGTTCTCATTGCACCACATTCTGGCTTCTCCAAAACACACTGAAGTTTGACTTTTTTCCTGTAACTTTGGTACATTTATCACTGCTTTACCTTTATCACCATGGGATTGTTGTTTACCTTGGAACAGTCCATTACACTCATCATCACTTAACCTCCGTTTACCATTACCTTGCTGCACCTCCTGGGGGGTATTCCAGGTAGCGGGTTTAACAAACTCTGAGCCTAACCCTGAACTCTGAGTTGAGTTACTTTAAAATTGGAAACTCGGTTCCAGAAAAGCTGATTTGAATTTGTTAACTCAACTCGGAGTACGTCAACTCTGAGTTAAGCGCGCGCATGAGAACTATTAAAAGCCAACATCAATGGAGCTCCGATACTGGGATCAACCATGGCACCCAGCAACAAAAAACCTTGTCCTACTTCACCACACTTCAGATATAAGTTTTATTTCGTGTTCAATCTGAGCACATATTACGGAAAAAAAGCAACACGGCTGTAGCAGCGTATACAATTGGCGTGGGAGACAAACTGCCAAGTCAATGCATACATTTGATGTAATAGCCAGTCCATACCGTTAATATTACAGAAGAAAAAGTGGGAGACTTAATAAAATAGCATGTTCAATGTTATATTAAATATAAAAACATACTACAAACAGGTAAGTTATTTAACCTTACTTTGACCATTCTTGCTTTGATTTAACCCATAGAGTCGAATAACTGTAATTCCATTGGTATTGGCATTATTTGGTTAATGTTAATACACTGTTCAGTTTCCCATCTTCCTTCAAACCATAGGGGAATTAGTTTCAGTTGTTTGGCCAATATTGACCCCCTACAATGTTGAAATAGATTTGCTGAAACACCAGTTACAGGATGGTACATGGTCACAGGTGAATCATGTAAATTATAGGAACAATAGCCAATAAACATACTCATTGTTAGATTTCTATTTGTAGGCAATGAAGAAGACCAAATACAATTTCAATTATTTGTCTTTATTTCAGTGCCAAAAAGCATTTGGTCAGTTCTGAGTGCACGTCCACGGCGAGTAACATTAGCGATGTTGGCCTAAGGGCTGACAATGTTGCTAAAATACATTACAGATTGTGACGGGAAACGGTAACGTTAACCTAGGTATTCATCAGGGAATTAAAGCACATCGAATCGCAGTCTTAAAATCCTCTCCCGGCGTATAACTAAGCGAATTAAATTTTGTTCTAGATCGGTTGGCTGAACCAGGAAAGGATATCCCTAGTCTGCCAACGCTATCAGGCTCAGAAAGAGGGAGGGGATAGATAAAAACGCAGAGTTTGGCATGGAAAACCTTCTAGCGAGCAGGTTAGTTTCACGGAGTAAGTTACCATGGAAACTTACCAAAAGGTTTCGTTACCTCTCTTTCTGGAACGGAAACCTCGGAGTAAGCCTCTTTTCAGGGTTAAACAACTCAAAGTTTTCACTAAACCTGCTACCTGGAATACCCCCCAGGTTAGCTGTCAAAACATAGTTTGGGATACTTGCTTTAGGTTTACCTTTCAGCACCTGTCATGGTGGAAATTCAAGTGGCACTGTGTAGATCTGAATAGTCAAGATGGCGGTTTCAATATAATTTATTTTGTGTGTACAATTTAAGAATTAACAGAGTACTCTGGACCGGTCATAGCGAAAGACATGCAGATGTAACCTACAGGTCGTTCGAGAGAGTGGTGAAGAACAACCCTAAAACCCTGCCTTATATAAACTTAGAACAAATGGTTCTTCTGATGGTCAATCCATCAATATAACGGTCTCTGTGATTGGTCAGCACTGCTCAGTGACAGTTTGACTCCACATCAAGTGTCCCACAGTTCTTTGATGTCCCAGCAAACTAAGACCCTCTGGCTCTTAGTTAGGTATCATAAATACCTTAAGACACATCTCTTTTTAACAGCTGCATCATTACTGGTGAAACAATTGAAGTCATTACATTTGTCGTCATAATATCATTAGAACCTTGGAAACACAATAAGAAATGCCATTCCCAAGACAAAACCCATTGTACCCCGTAAACCACAAAGTCCAGTCCATCTTCAGTTGGCTGTAGATAATCTTTTTTCAGGCAGGATAGCCTAATAGAACCAATTGCAAACGACGATCAAATTGCTCACGGCAACTTTCAAAGAACTGCACTATCCGCACAGACTGAGCTTTCCTTGGTATGACGCAGAATGCGTATCCTCTCCTTCCGTCTCCAGGCAGGGCGCACGCTTACAATGGTTAGCGCGTATCCACGTTGCTCCTCCCTCTGATCTTAACCGCCGGATTAGTCGTCAGGAGAATCTGGTATGGCCCCGTCCACCTTGGGTTTTACCAGGCGTTTCAGGTCCTTCACCACGATCCAGTCCCCTGGTATCAAATCATGCAGCGGTCCAGTCAACGGATGAGGAATAGCCTCCTTCACCTGCCTGTGAATCTCACACAAAGTAGACTCCAAAAGGTTGCACAGTGATAAACAAGCACATTCTCACAGAGGTCAGTTAAAGGTAACTGACTTCTTGAACGAAGTTTCCAGCGCATTATTCAATATCGAATCAGCTTATAATCGGTCTGTACATAATTTCCAAATCAAGAGTATGGCAACTCACAATATATTTTCTTAAGTTTGACAAAGAAACAGAAACACACATCTGTTTTCCAACCAATACATTTCTCAATTCAACATCAATTTCTCTTTAAAATTAGTGGGGGGGTTTTTTGCACTCATGACGGGTGTGAGCCACTGCACGCAGAATGAGCTTTAACTTCCGCTAGGCTCAAGCGCATGCGCCTCTTTTCAAGTGGAGAATTCAGTCAAAGAATTAACATTAGCATTTTCAAAACAGACTGTCTCCGTCTTCAAAAACAAATACCTTCTGGCGGTAATCAGACCGATGTAAAGTCTAACATAGGTTAACACAAAGTTGTAAAACAGTATAACAAGTCAATCGTCTCTCCTCTGCCAACAGTGTCATTACCGATAAATATCCATAAGAATCTGAAGAGAATATAACATAAGTTCTCTCCAAGTGTTTCATCTGTGTATGTGTGTAAACATTGTACGTCACCAGTTCGGAACTCATTCAACTTCCGGTCACGAACCACTCTAGTTTGCGAAGGCTCGCCCCCAATTTCCAGAAAACTTTCAACAGTAATGACACATCTCCGGCCATTCACGGACATTATGCTCAAATTCCCAAGCACGCATTTTGGATTGACCATTCCTAGCAAATCGTGCTGGCCTACATGTTTTTGAACAGCATGTCAACACGCTCTGCATTAGCTTTGACCAACCAAGCCCACAACATTCTTTATTCCAAACACAACAGGGACTCAAACCCTTTGTACCGGAGAGGACTTTAACCTCTCCTTCTTTGAAACGCAATAATAAGTAGGCTATAGGCAATTGCAAGTCAAAGCACAAGCCGCAATCTTTGCGGGAATACAAAGCAAATCTATAAACAAATTCCAGGATCCTGGTTTCTTGACTTTTCCTAGATATAACCGGCTGTCAGAAGACATCTGAGTCATAGAGGAATGGCAAATGTCCCGCAAAACCTCATGCGCCTGCGCATCCTGCCGCAAAACTTCTGACTGCGGATGAACCACGGCGAAGTTTGTTTTGCGGAACAGCCAGAAAATCTCAATAGAGAATCTGTCGCGAAATAGATGAAAAATTCCCCACACTATTCTGTCCTAATATTTCTTTATCTCTAACTATACCTATCTCCATCCAATCAGAAAAACCACTCCAATCAGGCTAAAATCTATTATTTTCTCCACTTTAACAAAAATTGTGTATCTATTTCTCTCCACAAACTTATTTCGCAATTGAATTGCGAAATAAGGTCCTTAAAACAAAACGACCCCACACTCGAAAATCCACATTTATCAATCCATATTTTCATTTGCAATAAACTATCGTTACCATACTTTTGTTTCATGTAATCGATGTTTGGACAGGTCAATTCTGCCTCCAGACCATTCATTTTAGAATTACAATCCATAAACCAACAATAACCAACGAAGGAAAATAAAGAAACAATTACCCCTTTTCTTTTCAAAAAATGTTCAAGTTCCGACTTCACAACTTTTCAATGAAAATATACCCCAACTGCACAATCGTAAATTACAAATATTCAAACCAAAAAATAATTAAAATTTAGATTTTTGTAATTTGTATATAGCTTGAATAGTAGACACCATTAGTTACTCTTACTTCTTTTAATCTCAAAAAACATAACTTTCAATTAACAAAAATAAACATGAACACGCGTGTAAAAACTCAAACCTTTGTTTTGAAAATCCCTCAGGATATGTCCTAACTTTTTTTTTTTTTTTTACCTTCAGGGACTCAAACCCTTTGTAAACACTCAGCTGATTACCTCACTAGTATACTTTTACTCTCGGAACTTAGAATCGCGTTTAGGCCACGTTAATAAATAAGAACTGTTATGACCACCAAAGCCAATACAATTTCTCAAACTATCACAAACCCAACATATTCTAATCCTATAGGGTCTCAAACAGACACATAACACGATATAACATGTGAATTTATCACCCTCTATGTGTGTTCGTCAACACACTACCTCTATGTGTGTCCGTCGACACACTCTGCAGACTTTTGTTTTACGGCTCCCACGTAAAAGATAGGTTCATCAACCTTACCTTATTAATTTCGTATGACTTTACACGTACAGGACACAGTTTTACCTCTGCCCAATTAGTAATTTAACCGAATTATTGACAATAGCCTAAAAAACACACATTTAGACAATTCAATATCACAAAAAGAATATCTCACCGGTTCCTTTGAAGATCCCGCGTCAGCCACAAAACGTCCAACGGGCGCCCCCCCTGGCCCTGCTGTCTCACGCATGGCGGAAGGAAAGGCGGCTTTTTGCTGGAAGATCAATTCGCCGAGGGGAGCCGCCTGCTGAACGCCGTAGACCAATCGAGGATCCCTGTACTTGGCCACCAAATGTCATGGTGGAAATTCAAGTGGCACTGTGTAGATCTGAATAGTCAAGATGGCGGTTTCAATATAATTTATTTAGTTTGTACAATTTAAGAATTAACAGAGTACTCTGGACCGGTCATAGCGAAAGACATGCAGATGTAACCTACAGGTCGTTCGAGAGAGTGGTGAAGAACAACCCTAAAACCCTGCCTTATATAAACTTAGAACAAATGGTTCTTCTGATGGTCAATCCATCAATATAACGGTCTCTGTGATTGGTCAGCACTGCTCAGTGACAGTTTGACTCCACATCAAGTGTCCCACAGTTCTTTGATGTCCCAGCTCCCTCTCTAAATGAGGAGATGGTTAATGATACACAAACAGGACACAGGACACAATCTCCTTGGCCAAAAGGTTAGGTCAGCTCACTCAACAGAGATAACAATCTCCCCCAACCCCCAGACCTAACTAAGAGACTTAGTTAGGTATCATAAATACCTTAAGACAATCTGAGTGTCCACTCTACAGCGTAAACCACACCACAGAGCCTCAGTTTCTTACATTTGTCTGTCTATAACAAAGGAACTTACTTTTTACCGCTTAAAGAAACATAGATATTGTAACTATGTCAAAAACTGCCATAACACACCGAACTATAGGATTGAAGTCCGTCAAACAACTGAGATTGCTTAGATGAAACACCAGTGACCTCAGAATTACCTTTCAACACAGAACTGTAGAGTGGACATGTGTCAGAGGATGTTGATTGGCTAAATGAAGCACTACTTGTCAAGCTTACCTTAGCACCGGTGACCTTAAATTGTGTTCTGCCAGCGTTTAATGAAGCAGCAAGGTTAACAACATGTGTGGACAGCATTTGAATGTTATCATAATAAGCCACAATGCTTGTTCCTGTACCAAATCCACACACACCACGACCACTGCGCTGATGAGAGTCAACAACCGCAAACCAAAAACCTTGTCTTATAACTGCAAAGATGTTTTCCTTAATATTTAGCAAACATGCATCAGACTGCAGAAGTGCTTTCTGGAATGCTTCATCAAGAGACATGGAAACATCTTGCAATGCCTGATCATACATGTCAATTCCAACATAACCGCTGTAGGATTCCCCATATCTTATTGAAAAGTTTTTGTTACAGAACGTTTGCGTTGTGGGCAATTCAGCAACAGAAATGTAACCTCGACCAGTTGGATCATTGATCTTTCCAAGGCTTCTCATGTTGGTATACAGCTGATCTCCATTTAACAGTACACCATCCAGATCATGTGCTGTCAATGTCAACACATTCTTTAACTCACTCATCATTATTATTGCAGTTAAACTATTCAGTGCGCATTGCCTGTTTCTGTTGTAACCAAAGCGCCTATCACCTTGATGAAAGGAGCCTCTTATGAAATGTATCTGAGGAAAGTCAACAGAGTCTGTTACATAGACAGATTTATTAAGATCATTGTCAAGGTTTTTGCCAACAGAATTGCCAGAGTTCAGACCAGAGTTCATGCCAGAGTTAAATCCAAGTTTAAATCCAAGTTTTAATCCAAAGTTCATCTTTTTTTTCAGAGGAGAAACAACCTCGTCAGTCATGTCAATTAACACCTTTTGTTTAAGGGGAGGTTTAACCCCGTCACAGGGAGCCTTTTTATGGTGAGGAGGCATAACCTCAGGGTCTGTCAAGTCAAGAGAGGTTTTACCAGTCTTACCACAGTGCTCAGCCATCTTCTTCTTGGCTGCCTGGGATCTTCTGCTGGGTCGTGGCATCTGCAACACACAAAGAAAGAGCATCAGTACTGTTAAGTCTAACATACCACTAAACTACTATTAAACTATTTCATATATGCATACAGGATATTTATGTACAGGGATGCAAACAGGTAAGGGGTAAAAAAAAAAGGTGAGAACATTGCATGGATAGAGAAAACCTGCCACAACTAGAGGGGTCCGGGGGGATGCTCTGCCAGGAGAACATTTTGATTCGCTTTACATGCTCATATCTAGTTACTTCTAACAACCCTACATAAAAGGATTCAATAGATGTGGGAGCTGAATACATCAACATGACAAAAACTAAAATATGATGGAATTGTAAGTTGGAAATCAGCTTAAAGTAGCTTCTTTATTAACAATGGAAACTAAAGATCACACTTGACTGATAACTGCTAACGTATCCACCCTGTTAAAAAATAACACATTTAGACTAACCTTGTGTCTAGTTAGTTAAGTTCCCCAGCTAGCCTGACGTTGCAACATAAAAAGTAACTGTATACCTGAACTGCCTCCTGTATAGGCTACCAAATTGCAAACTCCTTTTTCATATGGAAAAATATATGAATACCTTATGTAAATTATGGCTGTCTTGTGCGTAGTCACTTAACCGTAATACATTTTAGATTTTAGCTATTAGTCTAGCCTACCGTGCTCAACAGTTAACTAGTAGCCTAACTAAACTAGCTCGTTAACTTTCATATGGCCTAACATTGACCGTCTTAAATATGCACATTTCACCGTCAGTTGATTTATCATATCATAAATTTTTCTACATATAAATAACTAATTATATAGCCATGTTGATTCTATTTTGTTGATAACAATGCATGACCTACCGTTTGCCAAAATCTGAAGGTTTTAGGATTGAATGCAAAATGATGTACGCTATGTGTGCACCTACTGCTACACCTACTGCTACACCTACTGGGAGTCAGGTGGCTGAGCGGTTAGGGAAGCGGGCTAGTAATCTGAAGGTTGCCAGTTCGATTCCCGGCTGTGCCAAATGACGTTGTGTCCTTGGGCAAGGCACTTCACCCTACTTGCCTCGGGGAGAATGTCCCTGTACTTACTGTAAGTCGCTCTGGATAAGAGCGTCTGCTAAATGACTAAATGTAAATGTACTGCAACTTCCTAAAGAAGTTGGAGAAGACTGTTCTCTGCTCTAAAGACTTAGATTTAATTAGTAATCAATCATCCTATTTGCATTTTAATTTTCTTCTTCAAGAGTGCTCAATCTTTCACTTAATTAAAATGAAAAAGAAATAGACATTTGAGATTTAATTTTCAAAACATGCCCCAGCAAATAGATACCAAAATTCAATTTGAAATGTAAAATTTGACAATTAAAATGCATTTCCAGAAATTCATTTTCAAGAACGTGGCTGCAAAATCGTGACCACAATTCAAATTCAAATGCATTTCCAGAAATGCATTTTCATTTTAAGAACGTGGCTGCAAAATCGTAACCACAATTCAAATTCAAATGCATTTCCAGAAATGCATTTTCATTTTAAGAACGTGGCTGTAAAATCGTGACCACAATTAAAATTAAAATGCATTTGCAGAAATGCAAAATGAACGAAAAAAGCATTCTGAGCGGCGCAGCAGAGTGACGTCAGTAGCCGCTCTTCTTCAGCTCCCTGCTGACCGAGCTATCCATCTTGTTCGGTAGGGAGCGGTGTGCACATCTGCATTGCATTACATTGCAAATGTGCCGGGAAATTTATTGAATTGCCGGGTCTTTAGAGGACGCATCACAGACTGAGCAACTTGATGTCAAACAATGACTAAAACAGTGGCAGAGCTACTATTAATGTGTAAATCTGTGACGGCAGAGTATGCAGCCAAGCTCTCTATGACTTGTTCTACTCGGTCACGGGCATCAGACTCAGATATATTATTAGATTCTACCTGTTCAGCTAATTCTAACAGTGTTTGCACAATTTGAGGGAGCGCCATGGTCTGTGATGCGTCCTCTAAAGCAGCGGTCCCCAACTTTTTTGCGCCACGGACCGCTTTCATGTAAGACATATTTTCACGGACCGGCAGAACGGACTGGGAGGAAAGATAGGCCCTGGACAGCTGCGCTGCTAATGCATGTACATTCTGGGTTTGATGTGATCCTAGTTAGTGACTTCCACACCTAATGCGAGCACGCGGAGCGCGCGAGAAAAATAGTTTAGCTGATTTGAGCGAAAAATAGTTTTTTGAGTTTTATGTAAAATAAACAGACGTTTTTTCAATTGACCCATCTTTAAGTTTCTTAGCATGGTTTTCCATCGTTATATTGTTACTAGCTAGCTTTCGATGTGTCAGTCCCACTGTTTTGTGTGACTATAAGCTACGACAGTGACACCCGAAGTGCATTCCTTATATCCAGTTCAGGCCTATTCCATAATTTTGTTTGATTGCTGTCACGGCAGAAAATCCCGCTTGATGTTGGAAATGGAAGCAGGGTTTTCAGTGCTTTAGTGGCGATCTCAGGAAAGCCTTTATCCAAAACACCGATAGAGTTGTTGTCTCAAACAGGCTTCATTGAGTGGTAACTATCACTTGTCATGTGTCAAGAGGAAGAGACGCGCATGATACCGTTCAATAAAGCCCACAAACTTGCTAAAAAAATGAGTAAACACACGTCTTTGCAGAGCTTTTTTGCTCAGGGGAAAAGGCCCGTGGAGAAGGAGAGAATCAGGTCATTTTTCAGAATAAAACGTCTTTCAGACTCTGATAATCAATTAAAAGGAAATAATGTTATTAATTCTTTTTTGTGCGGCCCGGTACGAAATGACCCACGGACCGGTGGGCACCGGTTGGGGAACGCTGCTCTAAAGACCCGGCAATTCAATCAATTTCCCGGCACATTTGCAATGTAATGCAATGCAGATGTGCACACCGCTCCCTACCGAACAAGATGGGTAGCTCGGTCAGCAGGGAGCTGAAGAAGAGCGGCTACTGATGTCACTCTGCTGCGCCGCTCAGAATGCTTTTTCGTTCATTTTGCATTTCTGCAAATGCATTTGAATTTGAATTGTGGTCACAATTTTACAGCCACGTTCTTAAAATGAAAATGCATTTGAATTTTGGTCACGATTTTGCAGCCACGTTCTTAAAATGAAAATGCATTTCTGGAAATGCATTTGAATTTGAATTGTGGTCACGATTTTGCAGCCACGTTCTTGAAAATGAAAATGCATTTCTGGAAATGCATTTGCATTTGAATTTTGGTAACGATTTGCTTCCATAACATTGTGAAAGTGTTGCTATGCAGCGCAATCAAACTAGGTATAGGCTAGGCAAAAGCTCAGCCAACAAATATCCTCTACAAACCCCAACATATTCTGCCTGTCAAAAAAGTTCTAAATTGTTTGTGTATGCATGTTTAAAAGGTATAAATTGTATTTATTACAAATTTATGAATTCAAAATGATGTGGCACACTAGGGTATCAAACCTACAACCTTCTGACTTGAATACATGCGTCTTATCCGTTACACCACTGACTTTACTCTGTCATGTTAGGTTTCCTAAACAAATGATGCAAGAAATCCGATGCGCTGACTAGCAGCATCTTATCTACAAAGCAAAATAGTTCTGGCTCTTCTTGAGTAGAAATCCCCTCAGAATGAAACATTACCATTATACTGCTAGACCGCTACTGTGATGTACCTGGATTCCTGTTTCACTAAACATATAATCAGGATCATGACAGACTTGAAGGCTGTGGCTGGATTTGAACCTATGACCTTGCACTTCACAGGAGACCATCTTATCCCAGTGAGCTATTGTCAGTGCTGTGACTTCCTGAAGATAATCTGTGTCAAAGATGGTGAAGATTGGACAAACTTTGAAAGGAGGGGTAGCGGAAAAACTTTTTTTAATTACTTCAAAATGGCAGCTGCATCAATTTGGCTGTTATCACAAGTTAACACGTGTCAGACATCACTTATTTAAGGTAAACAAATCAACAGTTATTGCCAAAACGCATTTTTGCTTTCTGTGGCCCCTCCCAGTGGTCACATGACACCAAATTGTTTGGACATCCTCAGAAGAGGGTCCCGAGTCACTGTACCAAGTTTGATGTCAATGCAGCAAGGATTCCCTGAGATATGACCTCAGTTCCTTTTTGGCGGCTCTGTTGCCATCTTTGATTTGCTGTAACTGACAAACGATTTGAAGAAGCAAAAATCCATTCGATAGTTTTTGTGGGGTTTGGTCTGGAGATCATGTTTGCAAAATCTGGGGATGATTGAATACAATTTGTGACCTGTGAAACATTTCTAAGCTTTTTGATAAAACCGGAAATTGTGGAAAATCCAAATGACCGGAAATGAAGCAATTGACTGGGTTGAACTCGTCTTGATCCAGGGAATCCAAAAGTACCTCATTTTTTTAAATAGCACATACGATTTAAAAGTTACATTTGTAAACACCTCCAACTTTACCCCATTGGTGGCGCTATAGTGCTTGAGACACTGGTATGACACTTGGTGACAAGAGCCACTGTACTGTCCCCAACCACTGTGCCAAATTTCAAAACTTTCCCACAAGCGGTTCTATGGGCTGCCATAGACTCCCATGGCAGAATAAGTATAACTAGAGAGGGGACAATTTCTGGGGAAATTGTAGGGTGTGCTTGCTTGCGTCGGTTGCACAGGGGTCCGTTTTTGAATGACATTTTTACAACTGATATTTCTGTATACTTTATATAAAAATGCATACTTATTATTTATAAAGATTACATAGATTTAAAAGCATTTTTTTTTGCTGCTCATTTACAACTGAAAATACGAGTGAAGTGTAGAATAAAATAGATGTCTTATTTCACCTGCAAGAGGCAGCCTCATCGTTGAATCAAAACGAATACATTTGTCAGACCTGTGTAAAAATTGACCTAATCTCTATGACTTAAACGTCCTTTTAAATTTTTCCCTTCTCGTGATATTTTAAGGAATTTAGACTACTCATATTGCATTCATTCATGAATAAAGAACCCACTTTGAAGATTATTTCTACGACGTTACCGGCAGTATAAGATGGAATCGCGATTCAAACAGTACCATCTGCTAACTGAAAATATGCCCCCAAAAATGTAAATAAGCTTGACATTTATTTAGTGGAAAATCGCTCATTCATAAAAAGCTCACTGGTAGCGATCATTGTCAGTAACAACGCAAAATGCGATATAGCCCTGTGTGGAGAAGCTGCCCCGGTAAATTGTACTACTATGGTACAGTACTAGTAGACTACTGCTGTGTTCGTCTTGGTAGCGATTGCATTGGTTGAATTGGATTTAACGTTCCGTTGTACGGTTTAGGCTGAAATTAATTATTTTCATGAACAGATTGACAACGTTTAGGCTGTGGCAATGAAGTTCAGGTTAGTAGTTAGATAGACTTTTGATTTAAGTAAGGGGAGTGCCGAACATGTTCTGTCGCCGTTTGACTTCCTACAGCTGTGTAGATGTTTTTGTAGTGTCTCGCGTAGGCTACAGTGTTGCAGTGAGCAACACTGGTTTGAAACCACAGGTAATGATAATTTCACCCACAAATCGTTTACTTGTAATGTAATGTCATAATAAATCCTACAACGAAAATGTATTTGTGAGGAATGTTTATTTTAAAGATTGAAAACAGATGCATCATAGACCACTGTAGTATGTGTTGCCCGGGCAACAGAGGCTAATGTCATGATGCTAATGCTTCAGTGAAATAGTAGACTACCGTTTCCAAAAGTAGATGTGGGCCTACTTCCTTAATAATATCAGCTAATATTGTACATTACATTTCATAATTGTGTTTCACATCACAAAGTAAAATGAGTAAATAGTTATCACCCTGGCCTCTTTGCTTGTGGCATTCCTGCAGCTGCCTTGCAGTAAAGCTATAGTTAGCCTAGCTATCCCCCAAGTTAACAGATGTGAAACGAATGTTCTGCTACAGGTAGTCACGCGTGTTTTCGTGACGTTAGTGACGTTAGTAACGTCAGTGACTGTGGCTAGCAAATTAGCCACCGTTAGCTTCACTTTTCACCACAAAAACGCAATTTCTACTTAAACCATGCAACGGAACGTAAATAAAAATACAACCAACGCAATCGCTACCAAGACGAACCTTTTGACCCTGCCGTTGTGTATGTAGTCCAAATATTGACTGATCCTTAGGGGGGCGAAAATAAATAATAAATAAATATATATGTGAGAGAACAAAGGTTGTGCTCTCGCCGAAGGCTTGAGCACACCCAACTAGAGAGGGTACAATTTCTGGGGAAATTGTAGGGTGTGCTCGCTTGTGTTGGTTTCAGGTGGGTCCGTCCCCATAAGTTTTTCCCATCTAGTGATATTTTCAAGCATTTAGCCTACTCATATTGCATATTGCATATTTCATTAAGAACACCCTTTGAAACAGCTGCGAACCCCCTTTGAAACAAGCTACTGTAACAACGTTGTCACTGGCAGTGTGGAATCGCGAATATTTCTGTATATTTTATATAAAAATGCATAGGGCCTACGTATTATTTATAAAGATTACATAGATTTAAAAGCATCTTTTTTTGCTGCTCATTTACAACTCAAAATACGAGTTAAGTGTAGAATGAAATATGACGTCTTCTCATTTCCCCTGCAAGAGGCAGCCTCATAGCTGAATCAACGAATAAATTTGGCAGACCGGTGTAAAAATTGACCTAATCTCTATGACTTAAACGTCCTTTTAAGTTTTCCCTTCTCGTGATATTTTCAGGCATTTAGCCTACTCATATTGCATTCATTCATTAATAAAGAACCCCCTTTGAAGATTATTGTAGGACGTTACCGGCAGAAGATAGAATCGCGATTCAAACAGTACCATCTGCTAACTGAAAATATGCCCCCAAAAACGTAAATAAGCTTGACATTTATTTAGTGGAAAATCACTCATTCACAAAACGCTCACTGGTAGCGATCATTGTCAGTAACAACGCAAAATGCGATATAGCCCTGTGTGGAGAAGCTGCCCCGGTAAATTCTACTACTACAGTACAGTACTAGACTACTGCTGTGTTCGTCTTGGTAGCGATTGCGTTGGTTGAATTCGATTAAACGTTCCGTTGTACGGTTTAGGCTGAAATTAATTATTTTCATGAACAGATTGACAAAGTTTAGGCTGTGGCAATGAAGTTCAGGTTAGTAGTCAGATAGTTTCACCTATTGAAATACTTTTGATTTAAGTAAGGGGAGTGCCGAACATGTTCTGTCACCGTTTGACTTCCTAAACAGCTGTGTAGATGTTTTTGTCGTGTGTCTCGCGTAGGCTACAGTGTTGCAATGAGCAACACTGGTTTGAAACCACAGGTAATGATAATTTCACCAACAAATCGTTTACTTGTAATGTAATGTCATAGTAGATCCTACAAAGAAAATGTATTTGTGAGGAATGTTTATTTTAACGATTGAAAACAGATGCATCATAGATAGGGTTGCCACCTCCAATGTGGTCAAATAAGGGACACCTTGGCAGTGGCCAATGTCGGGGGGAAATATTTAAGCAGAGGTTGTCCCCCAGGAGATTTTGGGTGTTAAATGCTTAATTTCCTGCATTCTGGTGATTGTTTTCTTAACCAAATTGTGGTTTTTATGCATCAACTTAAATTCCTCTGCCACTCTCAACATAAAATTAATGCAGAGATGCATCTATTATATTTAAGATGCCCTAAATGGAAAATGTTGTTTTTCTTACATTTATGTGCCTTAAAATGTTTGATCTTGACTACATTTACATTTAGCAGATGCTCTTATCCAGAACGACTTATAGTAAGTACAGGGACATTCTCCCTGAGTAAGTAGGGTGAAGTGCTTTGCCTAAGGACACAACGTCAATTTGCACGGTCTGGAATCGAACCAACGACCTTCTGATTAATAGCCCAACGCCCTAACCGCTCAGCCATCTGACCCACAGTTTAGTTATGACTAAACATAACTAAACTGGCATCTGTGCAGTTTGAAGAGTTTTCTTTCACAATCCTATACTGAATCCTATACTGGAAGTCTACTCTTGAACAAAATATGAATCACAGTAAAGTATTTTTTTTATTTTTTTGTGGGGGCTTTAAGGATTAAAACATCAGATCCTGGACATGTGCAATATGTTTGGTCTGTCAAAATTAACTATTTAGTTTGGAAGAAGCAAGAAACCGTTGATAAACTCAGAAATAGCAAATGACCTGGTAGACCACCAAAGACCACTATGATGGATATTTAATTTATTTGTGAAATTAAATTAACAATACAATTAGTTGTGAAGATAAATGCATTAAGTTCAGAATATTTTTTGCTGTCAAGCCGATCAGAACAATTGTTAAAAGAGCAGGGCTCCTTTAAGAGATCGAGGCAGTTATTAGAATACCAAGTCATTACAATCATCATCAACCGTGCTACACGTGGGACTTCTTATTTTGGTTTACCGTATTCAAATGTGTCCGTTTAGTTAAATGTTTGCATGCATCCAATCAGTAAGTTAAATGTTATGTATTAAGTGTTCTTAGTAGCTATATGCCACATTGAGTTTTAAAAATACTGTGTTGCATACTGTTTGGAATTAATGGTTAGCTAGTTGTCTAATTCATCATACTGGGTTTGTAACTGCACTGGACGTTTACAGGTCACGTTAAATATGGCTTGATATAATAATGCCAAGTTGTAATCGTGCAAGTATGTTTCGTTTTTTGTACAGAAACACAAGAATTTTGTACATTACATATCAGTATATAAGTATTGTAGCGTGCGGGGGAAACAGACAGAACTCAGAGGCAGGGATCACATTGTCAGTTTGATAGCTCAAGAGCCCTGATATATTTCCTCGTGCGGACACGACAGCTACCCCGGGGTTGAGATGTCCGCCAAAACAAATAACCAGGTTGGTGAGACCCGTTCAGAACCAAACCCAACTGTCTGCCTACTCGTAAGGTTCAAAAGCCCGCATAGTTTAACCCTCCCTTTCCTATCCCTTGGTCCCGCCCCTTTCAATCTTTCCACCTATTCCCAAACCAGGCTAGACATCTCCCCCAATTAACCAATAACACTCGAACTTGTGTAAATCATTCCCGTTCTACCCCCAGCATTACTGTATCATTATGTTGGTGTAAATACTAGTTCTAACCATAACCTACCCTATCCCCCACCCTCTCTACCTTTTTTTCCACGTGTACTTGTTGTTGCTCCTTGCTGCCTGAATCAATGCCTTGTCCTTTAAAACCACTGTGTGGAATTCGTTGCAGGACAGGTCGAAGTTCACTGAGACGAGTAGCTCACACTTCATGAGATCCACCGAGCACCGGTTCCGTGCGTCATTCCACTTGCTGTTCATCTTGGAGAATATTCTCTCCACAAACCCTGTGGAGGCTGGTATGCTCAGAACATATGAGACTATGTTGAGCATATTTGGGAGATCAGCTGCCTGAAATCCAGCCATCCACTTGCCTACCAAACATTTATTGTTCCATTGATCCCCCTCAAGGAACTTCTCCACAACGATGTTCAGTGTGGTGCACTCATCATAGAGGTCGTCCATGTTCACTCTGGCCATGAGGTGAAGCTTCTCACAGATCTTCTCCAGGTCATTGAAGGTGAGCTTGCCATGGAGAGAGAGGGGTAGAAGACAGTGAAGCCAATTGCTGTCAGAGAAGTCAAACTATTTCTCGATGTAGCTGAGGGCAGTGTTGATGAATGCAGTGAACTCCCTTGCCTTGCCTGCATCAACTGGAGAGAGACGTTGCAGCTTTGTTTTTGTGAGGTAACCGTAGAACTGGTCATCCCGCCTCTGCCTTAGTTTGGCATTGAATGAATGCATGATTGGATACAGCTCTACACATGTAGTAGCACTGGTCTCAAGCTTCTTGACAACCTCTTCAAAGAGAGAGAGAATGTTGTTGCAGAAGAGGAGATATACCTCCACAACATCGCCATCATTCTCGTGAAACTTTTGGTTTTATTATATTTTTCATGTAGGAGCATGTGAAAACGTAACGTAAGCATGAGAGTAGGTTTAGCACGAAAATACGGGACATATTGCGTCCCGTATTGACTCAGTACGGGACGGTAAATTGTATTGTTCAATACGGGACGGTCCCGTATTATACGGGACGGGTGGCAACCCTAGACCACTGTGGTATGTGTTGCCCGGGCAACAGAGGCTAATGTCATGCTAATGCTTCAGTGAAATAGTAGACTACCGTTTCCGAAAGTAGATGTGGGCCTAGTTCCTTAATAATATCAGCTAATATTGTACATTACATTTCACAATTGTGTTTCACATCACAAAGTAAATTGAGTAAATAGTCACCCTGGCCTCTTTGCTTGTGGCGTTTCTGCAGCTGCCTTGCAGTAAAGCTATAGTTAGCCTAGCTATCCCCCAAGTTAACATATGCGAAACGAATGTTCTGCTACAGGTAGTCACGCGTGTTTTCGTGACGTTAGTGACGTAGTAACGTCAGTGACTGTGGCTAGCAAATTAGCCACCGTTAGCTTCACTTTTCGCCACAAAAACTTAACTTGAGCCTAAACCATGCAACGGAACGTAAATCCCAATAGAAGCAACTCAATCGCTACCAAGACGAAACTTTTGACACCTAGGTTGTCTATGTAGGCCAAATATTGACTGAGTTTTAGGGGGGCAAAAAGAATAATAATAATAATATATATGTGAGAGAACAAAGTTAATGTAATTCACATAACATTATGCTAAAAAAGCTGAAAAGTGAAAATTTAGTAGAAAGTTATAAGCTGAAGCTTCAAAGCAACCGAAAGGTATTTTTGAAAGGGGCTGGAGCAGCATTCCAACAATGATTTGAAAGGATTTACCATTACTTTTAAAGGGAGAATAATTTGCCTTTATATTTTAAAAAGTATAAAAGTGAGAAATGAGAAAATACCCGCAAGCTGAAATGAATTTCAAAAATGTGTGAGTGACACAAAAGAGGCAGTGTGGAAGCTGAACTGCATCATCTAACAAAGCTAAGAGCTAAAATAGCCTACAAAATGCGGGAGAAGCTGAAAGCTGAACTGTTAAACAGAAGAAGTAGACTAGTTAGTCGTAACAAGAATATTAGCGTTTTAACAGCTGAAATTATAGTTGGGATAGTAATACAGTTAGGTCCATAAGTATTTGGACATTGACACAATTTTCATCATTTTGGCTCTGTATACCACCACAATGGATTTGAAATGAAACAATCAAGATGTGCTTTAAGTGCAGACTTTCAGCTTTAATTTCAGGGTATTTACATCCAAATCAGGTGAACGGTGTAGGAATTCCAATACATTTTATATGTGCCCCCCCCCCTTTTTAAGGGACCAAAAGTAATTGGACAATTGGCTGCTCAGCTGTTCCATGGCAGGGTGTATGTTATTCCCTCATAAAGGGAGTTCGTTATTTCATTGACAAGGAGTAGATAAAGGGTCTAGAGTTCATTTCAAGTATGGTATTTGTGTTTGGAATCTGTTGCTGTCAACTCTCAATATGAAGTCCAAAGAGCTGTCACCATCAGTGAAGCAAGCCATCGTTAGGCTGAAAAATCAAAACAAACCTATCAGAGAGATAGCAAAAACATTAGGTGTGGCCAAATCAACTGTTTGGTACATTCTTAAAAAGAAAGAACGCACTGGTGAGCTCAGCAACACCAAAAGACCCGGAAGACCACGGAAAACAACTGTGGTGGATGACAGAAGAATTCTTTCCCTGGTAAAGAAAAACCCCTTCACAACAGTTGGCCAGATCAAGAACACTCTCCAGGAGGTAGGCGTATCTGTGTCAAAGTCAACAATTAAGAGAAGACTTCACCAGAGTAAATACAGAGGGTTCACCACAAGATGTAAACCATTGGTGAGTCTCAAAAACAGGAAGACCAGATTAGAGTTTGCCAAAAAACATCTAAAAGAGCCTGTACAGTTCTGGAACAACATCCTATGGACAGATGAGACCAAGATCAACTTGTATACCCACAACATTCTTTAAGCGAGTGTTTGACAGTGTCTCAGGTCCGGTGCTAGAGATTATAAACACATCCCTTAGAACTGGCGTCTTCCCAGATGCCTTCAAAACAGCTGTTGTAAAGCCCCTATTAAAGAAACCCAAATTGGATAACAGTCTACTTGCAAATTACAGACCAATATCAAACCTTCCATTTATTAGTAAAGTACTGGAAAAGATAGTTTTAGTCCAATTAAATTCTTTTCTTGAAGAAAATAACATCCTGGAAGTCTCGCAGTCAGGTTTCAGGAAATATCACAGTACTGAAACTGCTCTCACCAAAATAATTAGCGACCTCAGACTAAACTCTGATGCAAATAAAGTCTCTATCCTTATCCTGTTAGATCTCAGTGCAGCATTTGATACAATTGATCACGACATCCTAATCAATAGACTGGAAAAGCTTATTGGGTTCACGGATAGTGTATTGAACTGGCTGAAATCATATATCACAGGAAGGAAGTTTTATGTTAGTTTAGGTGACCATAGGTCCAAGAAACATGAGAACTGCTACGGGGTTGCTCAAGGAAGCTGCTTAGGTCCATTACTTTTTTCTCTTTATATGTTACCACTCGGCGACATAATCAGAGAACATAACATAGATTTCCATAGCTATGCGGATGACACACAACTATATATATCCACTGAACCCAACGATGCAACGGCCATCAATTCCATTACCAACTGCCTGTTGGCAATAAACAAATGGATGAATGATAACTTTCTTAAATTAAATGAAGACAAAACCGAAGTCCTACTATGTGGCCCCAAATCCAAAAGAGAGATGCTTATTAAGAATCTTGGAGGCTTAACCCCCTGTCTTAAACCAGAGGTGACGAGTCTCGGTGTAATCCTGGACTCAGATTTGAATTTCAACTCTCACATTAATAAAGTGACCAAAACAGCTTTCTTTCACCTGAGGAATATAGCAAAGGTACGACCATTCATAAACCAAAATGATGCAGAGAAGTTAATTCATGCTTTTATATCCAGCCGGCTGGACTACTGTAACGCACTTTTCACTGGTCTTCCCAAGAAAACCACTGAAAGACTACAGCTCGTTCAAAATTCTGCAGATAGATTATTAACCAAAACTAAAAGGAGAGAACACATTAGTCCTGTCCTAGCTACTTTACACTGGCTCCGTTACCTTCAGAATTGACTTTAAGGTCCTTTTCCTCACATACAAAGCTCTACGCGGACAAGGACCTAGCTACATTGCTAACTCCTTTATAAACTACACACCAGCTAGAACACTGCGATCATCAAATGCAGGCCTATTAGAGGTTACCAGAAGCAGTCATAAGAAGATTGGTGATTCGGCCTTTGTCAATTACGCCCCAAAACTATGGAACAAATTACCCATAAATATTAGGGAAGCAAACACTCTAGACATTTTTAAAAGACAGCTTAAAACCTACCTTTTTACCGAAGCATTTAAGTAATTTTATCTCAAAAGGGTTTTCCTACTTTTAAAGTTGTTTTCTCTCTTGAACAGAGATCTTATTGGGATTTTTATTTTTGTTTTAATTGTCACTTGTATTATTGTTTTTATTGATTTTATGTAAAGCACCTTGAGCTACAATTCTTGTATGAAATGTGCTATATAAATAAAGTCTTACTTACTTACTTACTTGTACCAGAATGACGGGTATGGAGAAGGGAAGGAACTGCTCATGATCCAAAGCATACCACCTCATCAGTGAAGCATGGTGGAGGTAGTGTTATGGCGTGGGCATGTATGGCTGCCAATGGAACTGGTTCCCTTGTATTTATCGATGATGTGACTGCTGACAAAAGCAGTAGGATGAATTCTGAAGTGTCTGAAGTACAACGGCACTTAGGAATGCTTGGCTGGACCTGATGTTAGTTTCCTCCAGGATCACAATTGTACCCTGCATCTCACTACTCACAACTCACTCTTGTTCTTTGTTGATATGAACCTGCAACCAGTCTAAATCTATTGAGCAGTCAGTAGTGTTACTGTAACAAATGAAACGTACAATGTTCAGGGCCATACAATTTGTTACAGTTTTTCTGAATTGCTAAAACACTAAAACCCATTGGCTGAACAAAATTCTCAGTTGCCTGAACTCATGTAGCTAATTGTGCAGTCTGTTGTCAATACCTTAAACCATTTCACATGGTAAAACACAATTTGCAGATCTCACATAGACTTTTCAGCAAAACCCTAAACACATTCTCATTCTTAAAACACATTCTGCACTCTAATGCACATGTCATCCATACTGGTAAACACAAATGGCAACAATCAAATACAAATAGAGAAAACATGTCATTGACAAAACACAACCACTCAAAATTGATTTCACTTGTTTCAAATGATGTGACACAACCAATATAAGCCAGTTCAGAGAGCAAACAGGTTGTTGAAGGTGGGACAATATTGCTTGTGATGTCGACAAAGTGCTCTGGCCTGACCCAGCCCAAAGACAAGAAGAAGCACATTGATCACATTTTTACTCCTTAGATTGTTGTCCCTTTTACTGTAATATTGTATACTGTAGTACAGTGCATTGTAGGCTGTATAATATACAATGAACAAATTGTATGGCCCTGAACATTGTGCTTTCCATTTGTTACAGTAACAGTACTGACTGCTCAATAGATTTAGACTGGTTGCAGGTTCATATCAACAAAGAACAAGAGTGAGATGTGAGTAGTGAGATGCAGGGTACAGTACTGTATAGGGGTACAAGGAGGAGAAAGAACAAAAAAATTGCAAAGAGCAAAGCAGAGTAGTAATTTCTGATACATTTTGAGCTACTATGATAGAACATGTTGTCGTTCATCAAAAGACAATGACGGATAAATATGAAATTTGTTTTGAGGTTACGTAAAAAGGATCTTCTCCTTGAGAACTATATGTTTTGAACAATGTGTTTTCAATTTTTTTGTGTATTGTTTACTGACTGCTTGATAGTGTATATCATTTTGATCACTTTGTTTATGATTTGAGAGCAGTGTTTGATTTTGAGCACAGGTAAATCTGCTTTGAGGCGAAAGCTTGATTTTGAGCACAGGTAAAACTGTTTTGAGGCGACAGTTTCATTTTGCAAGAGGATTCAGAGGTTTTGTAAATAGTGCTTGAAGATGAGGTTTTGTGTTTACAGTTTTGAGAAAATGGGTGACTGTTTCAAGAATGTGTTTTAGCAATTGTGAAAAACTGTAATTGTACAGTATACAGCCTACAATGCACTGTAGGCTACTACAGTATACAATACTAAAAGGGACAAAAATCAAAGGAGTAAACATGTGATCAATGTGCTTCTTCTTGTCTTTGGGCTGGGTCAGGCCAGAGCACTTCGTCAACATCACAAGCAATATTTTCTCACCTTCAACAACCTGTTTGCTCTCTGAACTGGCTTATATTGGTTGTGTCACATTATTTGAAACAAGTGAAATCAATTTTGAGTGGTTGTGTTTAGTCAATGACATGTTTTCTCTATTTGTATTTGATTGTTGCCATTTGTGTTTACCAGTATGGATGACATGTGCATTAGAGTGCAGAATGTGTTTTGAGAATGAGAATGTGTTTAGAGTTTTGCTGAAAAGTCTAAGTGAGATCTGCAAATTATGTTTTACCATGTGAAATGGTTTAGGGTATTAACAACAGACTGCACAATTAGCTACATGAGTTCAGGCAACTGAGAACTTTGTTCAGCCAATGTGTATTTATTGTTTTAGCAATTGAGAAAAACTGTAAAACTACAGTAACATTTCTAGCTTTAGGAGTGCCGTAGGATTGTATTACACTGCCACACAGTGGAAAATTGACTCATTACAACCAACATTATCTTTTCTCCCACTGTTTGCAAAGACAATACAATAAATTATATTAATTTTCTATCCACAAACAGGTAAAAATTTAATCAAAGCCAGAAAATCTAATGCATCAAGTAACAATACATTCTAAGTGATATATACTAATCCCAACCAAACCTGCCTCAATGTAGTCTTCAATTTTTCATTCAGTCAGATGTGTGTTGATCATTTATCCTGCTGTGTTGCTGTGCACCAGCCAAGATCAAACACCTGCATGTAAAGTGGGTCACAATCTCTCTCTTTGTCTCTTTCTCTTCTCTCCCTTTCTCTCTCTCACTGAAGAACCAAGACCTCAGACTCAAAACGGCTTGGCAGCACAACCCCCTGGCCTTTTTCAGATGACTCACACAAAGGCAGCACTTTTTTTCAACAAATGGATCAGTGTTGATGTGCGTGTGGGCTGATTGTTTGTGTGTGCCGCACAACTGTCACCATGCCAAAGGGAGCAACCACTCAAATTCAGATCCAGGGACCAAGGATTTGGTTTTGACAGCCGACACGTCTTTAGCTGTGCTTGGCTAGACCTGTTAGGCATGAATGGAAACAATGGAAGAGTCCCAAAAATGTAAAGCAAGAAAATATAGCACCCTAGGCACGTAGCAGAAAATGTTGTTTATAAAAGTATCTTTGATAGGATGAGTTTCTGTGTGAGAGTCTTTTCTCTGTTCAGGGTCAATAGGTCACATGGTGAACTTTACACCCATTTATAATACGGGTGGATGAAATCAAGCATTCTGATTGGTTGAGAGGGAGTTCTGGGGTGTGCATTATTGAGCGATAAAGTACTGTGCGCCTTTTTACATTTACCTTAAAAGGGAATCGTTCCATATGAGTGCGCACTCAAAAAGTAACTGTACACCTGTTTACAATTAAGCTGAGGAGCGTTCCATATTGGTGCGTTATCAAAATAACGCGACCGTTATTAGTTGTCATTTCAAGCTTGACAGTAATCACATCAACAACATGTTTCATGTTAACTTCGATCTTTTGGGGGGGGGGGGGGGGACTTTTGATTTATGGTTAGCCGAAGAGGATGATTCAGGTGGGCGTCATGCTCTTATAGACAGAAAAGAAATTGAGGTCTTTGAAATGTTGCGCAACGAAAGAAACACTGTTTGCCAAACTAAGTGGGCAATTAACTGCTTCACCAACTGGTGTGAAGAGGTGGGGAAAACCGTAGACCTGAAGACCATAACCAGGGAAGAAATTAATTACATACTGCGGGATTTTTACGGCACTGTGCGCAATGGAAATCCAATCAATATAACCAAATCTTAACAACTATGGAAGCAAATCATTACCAAAATTCAAATGCAAATGCATTTCCAGAAATGCATTTGCATTTTAAGAATGTGGCTGCATTATTTGACTCATAAATTTAATTAGTAATCAATCATCCTATTTGCATTTTAATTTTCTTCTTCAAGAGTGCTCAATCTTTCACTTAATTAAAATGAAAAAGAAATAGACATTTGAGATTTAATTTTCAAAACATGCCCCAGCAAATAGATACCAAAATTCAATTTGAAATGTAAAATTTGACAATTAAATGCATTTCCAGAAATTCATTTTCAAGAACGTGGCTGCAAAATCGTGACCACAATTCAAATTCAAATGCATTTCCAGAAATGCATTTTCATTTTAAGAACGTGGCTGCAAAATCGTAACCACAATTCAAATTCAAATGCATTTCCAGAAATGCATTTTCATTTTAAGAACGTGGCTGTAAAATCGTGACCACAATTAAAATTAAAATGCATTTGCAGAAATGCAAAATGAACGAAAAAAGCATTCTGAGCGGCGCAGCAGAGTGACGTCAGTAGCCGCTCTTCTTCAGCTCCCTGCTGACCGAGCTATCCATCTTGTTCGGTAGGGAGCGGTGTGCACATCTGCATTGCATTACATTGCAAATGTGCCGGGAAATTTATTGAATTGCCGGGTCTTTAGAGGACGCATCACAGACTGAGCAACTTGATGTCAAACAATGACTAAAACAGTGGCAGAGCTACTATTAATGTGTAAATCTGTGACGGCAGAGTATGCAGCCAAGCTCTCTATGACTTGTTCTACTCGGTCACGGGCATCAGACTCAGATATATTATTAGATTCTACCTGTTCAGCTAATTCTAACAGTGTTTGCACAATTTGAGGGAGCGCCATGGTCTGTGATGCGTCCTCTAAAGCAGCGGTCCCCAACTTTTTTGCGCCACGGACCGCTTTCATGTAAGACATATTTTCACGGACCGGCAGAACGGACTGGGAGGAAAGATAGGCCCTGGACAGCTGCGCTGCTAATGCATGTACATTCTGGGTTTGATGTGATCCTAGTTAGTGACTTCCACACCTAATGCGAGCACGCGGAGCGCGCGAGAAAAATAGTTTAGCTGATTTGAGCGAAAAATAGTTTTTTGAGTTTTATGTAAAATAAACAGACGTTTTTTCAATTGACCCATCTTTAAGTTTCTTAGCATGGTTTTCCATCGTTATATTGTTACTAGCTAGCTTTCGATGTGTCAGTCCCACTGTTTTGTGTGACTATAAGCTACGACAGTGACACCCGAAGTGCATTCCTTATATCCAGTTCAGGCCTATTCCATAATTTTGTTTGATTGCTGTCACGGCAGAAAATCCCGCTTGATGTTGGAAATGGAAGCAGGGTTTTCTGCTTTAGTGGCGATCTCAGGAAAGCCTTTATCCAAAACACCGATAGAGTTGTTGTCTCAAACAGGCTTCATTGAGTGGTAACTATCACTTGTCATGTGTCAAGAGGAAGAGACGCGCATGATACCGTTCAATAAAGCCCACAAACTTGCTAAAAAAATGAGTAAACACACGTCTTTGCAGAGCTTTTTTGCTCAGGGGAAAAGGCCCGCGGAGAAGGAGAGAATCAGGTCATTTTTCAGAATAAAACGTCTTTCAGACTCTGATAATCAATTAAAAGGAAATAATGTTATTAATTCTTTTTTGTGCGGCCCGGTAGGAAATGACCCACGGACCGGTGGGCACCGGTTGGGGAACGCTGCTCTAAAGACCCGGCAATTCAATCAATTTCCCGGCACATTTGCAATGTAATGCAATGCAGATGTGCACACCGCTCCCTACCAAACAAGATGGGTAACTCGGTCAGCAGGGAGCTGAAGAAGAGCGGCTACTGACGTCACTCTGCTGCGCCGCTCAGAATGCTTTTTTCGTTCATTTTGCATTTCTGCAAATGCATTTTAATTTTAATTGTGGTCACGATTTACAGCCACGTTCTTAAAATGAAAATGCATTTCTGGAAATGCATTTGAATTTGAATTGTGGTCACGATTTTGCAGCCACGTTCTTAAAATGAAAATGCATTTCTGGAAATGCATTTTAATTTTCAAATTTTACATTTCAAATTGAATTTTGGTATCTATTTGCTGGGGCATGTTTTGAAAATTAAATCTCAAATTTCTATTTCTTTTTCATTTTAATTCGTGAAAAGATTGAGCACTCTTGAAGAAGAAAATTAAAATGCAAATAGGATGATTGATTACTAATTTCATTTATGAGTCAAATACTGCAGCCACATTCTTAAAATGCAAATGCATTTCTGGAAATGCATTTGCATTTGAATTTTGGTAACGATTTGCTTCCATAAACAACAGCCTTATTCTATCGAGTAACTCGTAACTATAGAATAGCCTATACCCAGTGCCTACATTTGAATGATTTAGAATGTTTAGGCCTAATGTTTACATTAAATATTATTTTATTGAAAGTGTCCCATTGTCATTGTTGTTATTTTAAAGGCAAATTTTATAAAATGAGCATTGAGAATGAATGAGATGGTGCGAGATCTAGCTAGGCTAACAAACGTGAAGTTCACAATGCCGTTTGTCCGTTGCATAGCAACAGCCACACGTACGGGACTATTTTCTCTCGGCTACTGAAATGGATACACAACGTTTGTTGGCTATAACTATTTTGTGCTGAAAGACAGCTTACTATTTATTTACTATTTATAATTTCGCTGGTAACCGTATTATAAAAGCAATAAGGTACTCGAGGCAGTACATTATCGTCAATAAAGTACGTGTTCCAGGGTGTTGTTAGGCCCGACGCGCATAATGTACTGCCTCTCGTACCTTATTGCTTAAATAACCTTCATTCTTCCTTCTCTTGCTGGAGCCAGACAGGAGCCAGCAAGTATAAAGTATTTCAATCAGGAGAGACCAGTGAATGAGTGAAGGGATGTTTATTTGACATAGAGATGATAGTATTAGACATCAGGGGTTTGACGCTTAGACCCCATGGGGAAATCAATGATCAATGGGCGTCAGCCCAGCAGCCGAAGAGAAATCCCCTCACAGAGTCTAGACACTGGTGGCGGCCGACCCAGCCAGATGAGCCAAGGAAGCAGTAGAGACGGGGAGACCGGGGGAGGTGGAGGGTCGTGCACAGTGGTAGCATGGACCAACTAAGCAGGGAGAGAAATATATTTAAAAGCACGGTAGCAGTACGATGGGCTAGCGAAGAAGGCATGTCACTGTGCTAATTTGATAGAAGTGAGCGGCTAATCAAACACTCAAACCCTGATGACAGCCCAGAATTAGAAGGTAGAGGAAAAGTGAGAGCTCGCCTTAAAAAGGGAATACTGTTGTTGGTAATACTAAGTCTTAATATTACTAAGTGTAGCAACACCGGTCCAATTAACAGATTGTCCACGTGCGTTCTGCAACACAGATGTTCTCTGACAATTTCTTTGAGTAAACTCTCCGTTGCTTAAAAACTATGTAAACTAACAAATTAACTTGATTTATTGTCTTAAAACAAACTTAAATATCATGTTTATGGAAAAAACTAAATGTTGTTGGTGAAACCATCAGTGGGATCATTTGCTATATACACTACTATAAATTAAGAATGTTTTGCTGCTACATCGTCTTATTTGATCTGAAACGTGAGCGACCCATGCTAACATTCAGCATCTAAGCTGAGCAGTAATGCAATGTAACTTCATGAGTGGGCCCGGAGCTTTGCATTATCGGGCCTGTCACCGTGTACGGCCCATGTACATCGCGGGTCCTGGTACAACTGCACCGGCTGCACCGCCTATAGCTATGCCCCTGAAACCACTTTGTAACCAACTCATTTAATTCATTCAACTACCAAGTGCTAGATGTTGATGATTTAATTATTCCCAGCTGGCTACTAATACTGCAAATCTGGTCAACCCTTCTCTGACTTCGCTCATCATTCCTCAGCCACTAATTGAAAACATCACAACAATCTTCAAACTATTTGCTCCAAATGTGCACAAGGCCAGCTTCAAAAAGGAAATATTACATTATAATATATATATATATATGTTATATAATTATTATTAGTGTTCTTCTGACTGTAAGATTAACGGAAATGCATTTATCCATCATAAAATTTAAAATGTATCTAACACATTCCCCAATTCTGGCAACTTGTATCTCTTTTCTTTGCCACAAAGCCAAGGGGGGCTACCTGTTGCTGTCTGTGTTATTATGGTCTGTCTGGACTGCTTGTTGAGAATGAACTTGAGCCTGACATTTGCAGCTGAGGGCTCAATGGGGGCTGGGTCTGGGCCAGGGCCAGTTCCATACTTTTAATGAAAATGGTCTTCTCCTCCCGGCCTCTTTTTCATGAGCAGCTTAACGGGTCAAAGGTCATCCTGATGCTGTGTGTCAGTCTGAAGGGGCAGACGGGAAGAGGGGGGCCCACCCTGGGAAAACTACGAGGCGTCCCCCTCATCCTTTCTTTTCTCCCCAACCCTCCGTTCTCCCCTATTTTCTGATCCAGCCCTCTCTCAGGACTCCCAGCTCCGGATCCAGACCCCCCTGTTTCAACCCCTACTCCCTACCCCCCACTCTCAGCCTCTCAGGAGCTCCTATCCCACTCAGTTGAATCCTGAAACTCAACCCCCCCCCCGCTACATTCATTCACAGGCCTATCTTCAGAGCTAAACCCTAGCCCCTCCCAGGCTCCAACCACAAACCCAAGTTCAATCGTATATCTCCATCCTGGCCCCCACCCCTTGCCCATTGTCAACCCCCAGCCCCCAAGCAGCTCCAGCCCCAACAAGCCAGCCGGCCAGTCAGCCAAGTCAAAAGTTCAAAGCCTTCGTTAAACAAGAGGTGGTCTGTGGAGCAGGCTGCCTCCATCCCTCCCTTCTTCCTCCCTTCTTCCTCCCTCTGCCAGGTCCAGGGTCAGTGCATGGCTGGGGGAAAGAGAGAGAGCGCTGAGAAGAGAGACACAGGCATGGGGTGTTCAGCTGAGAGAGAAAGAGAGAGAGACGGAGAGAGACAGAGATCCTGTGTCCCTCTAAACGTCTCCCTCAATCCACCGCCTCCCAGATCCAACACACCATGCCCCTTTATGACAGATGTTCCAACCATGGGAGAAAGAATGAGTAAGAGAAAGAGCGAGGCAGAGACAGAGCCCTCTCCCTCCCCAACTTCACCCTTCCCTTGTTTCTTCACACCACCCCCAGCCCCTCACACTTGAAAGGGGCTGAGAAGGGGGCCAGTGGGGTGGGCTGTGTGGTGCGAATGACCCAGACACAACACAACACAACATAAGATCGGGCTGCCCCCCTCCTGCCCCCCACCCCCAACCTCGGCTCTCCACAGGACTCCACAGCTGGGTTGGAATGTGACCTGCTTCAGATTTAATGCCAGACTTGGCCCTCTTCTCTCTGTTTGTCTGTCCATCATCTCGGTTGCAAACAACTAAATAAAATACCAAATAGGAATGTGCACACAGCCAAAACTTTAGCGTTCGCGTAAACTAAAACTGATGCTGTGGAAATCCATTTAGCAAACAAATGTAGACACATTGAATGTCTACAAGATAAACAAATCAGATAAGAGCAGAGCTGCATGAAAAACTTGATCATATTGGGAAAAACTGAAGGTTTTTATTTTTTTTATCATTTTGTTCCATAAATGTCATTATGTAGATTCTAAAACATCCTACATTGGATGAATATGTTGCTTTCCTACATATTGTCAACTTTCTCAAATGAATTTACAAAGAAAAAGATTACACATTCTCCCAACTGCTCTTAGCAATGTAAAGACAACTCAAAAATAAATATTATGTTTAGTACAGGTTCATAAAGTCATTCAAAAGTGAATCCCACTGAGTGGAATGAAAAAGCTTATTTGATTCTGGTAGATAGTTGAAGCTTGGCATAACTTCATTGCAAGCTCAAGAGCTCAAAACATATATTACAAAACGTCTCTATTGAGAACCCACTTACCATGAATAATAATAGTTATTGTTAAGGAATACAATTTATAGCTATCTGTAAGGCATTAGTATGTTCAAGATAATACTTTTGGATTTAAATTTACTTTCATTTTAGTTGGACTAGAATATTGTTAAGTGCTTGATACAAGTTCCCACTACTATATACTTTTTATCAACTAGTAAATAGTGAATCTCACATTTCAAAAGAACCTCCAGTCTCATATTATATGTGCAGTGCGTACTTGAGTCCCAACATTTGTTGCCCAAATATTAGTATGGGGGCCGATGGAAAGAAAAAAATCATTGCGTGGCTGAAACTGTTCATTTGGGAGATACTTTCACAAAGTCCTTCAGAGCCTTGTTCTGGTCATTGGAGGGTATGTATTGAGACAGAAAAAAGAATGAACCAGTCTGGTAGCATGAATGCTTAGAAAGTGTTTTCCTGAAATTGTGTTCTAATTCTGAAATGTGTACCAACAGACCTGTAAAAAGAAAGATTTTGAAGAAGCTCCCAACAGATATTGTGAACACTAGTTCTCTGCAGACTGTTGAGGATCTTTTCACACGGAAAGTGAGAGAGAGAGAACGAGAGAGAGAGAGAGAGAGAGAGAGGGGGGGGGGTAACAGGAAATCTCATACAGATCTACTGGGTGGTGGAAAACTCTTTGAGAACATCACAGGTCTTCTTTTGGACAACCTCACGGAGCTTCCGGACTCTCCGTGTGCTGGAGGAGCCCACAAAGCTGTCAGGCTGGAGAACAGCCATGCCATTGTGGACATCCCCCATGATGATGAGCTGGCTGTCAGCCCTGGTGATGTTGGGACATGGGCAGCTCCAATCCATGTTGAGTAGCGTGACCTCCAAGGGTTCCTGGCCGAAGAACTTGAGGCCCATCTTCTCGTCTTTCAGGATCTCTTCCACCGTCACCAGGGCATGGCCCGAGTCCTGCTCTTCTGTCAGGTCTGTCACACGGCCAAGGATCACAAAATCACTCTTGCAGAAAATGGCCACCATTTTGCCCCGTGGTTTGCACATCTTGCAGTTGTTGTTCTTGGGGAAGGGGCACATCTCATCACAGGCTTCTTTGGACTCAAAGTTGTTCTCGTTGCCGCCACAGCCTCCGTAGACGAATGACTGGCACTGCTTGAGGCTGCTGCTGTAGGCCCAGCGTGGCTCGTAGGCCTTGCATGGGCCTTGGAGGCTGGGGAGGCTGCATGGAGCCGACAACTCTGCCCCACACGACAGCATGCAAGCCTCATAGGTGTCAAAGTGGTTGCGGTTCTTGTTGCACTGGCTGTAGGTGAAGGTAAAGCAGTTGTTCCTCTTGGACTCGTAGTGCCAGCTAATGATCTCTTCCCCACAGTCGTCTGTGTCCGGCCCCTTTAGACACTCCTCGGCGGGGAAGGGCAGGTGGGTTGCGTTCGCACCAGCCCCCTCTCTGCGCCCTGGGGTTTTCTGGATGACCGCCAGAGGGAAGTGGGAGGCTACGGTGCCGCCCACGTTCTTGGCGGTGCAGGTGTAGATGCCAGCGTCTTGCGGCTGGGTGTTGTAGATGACCAGCTGGCCGATATTGGTGACCACCATGTTCCCCTTCACGTGATTGGGCCCCATCACCGTGTTCTCCTTCCCCTCCAGCTGCTTCTCCCATGTCACTTCTGGGTGGGGCTTTCCAGAAACCTCACACAGGAAGCCGGCCGTCTCGCCAACAAACACAGCCTGCTGGGTTGGGCTGCTGAGTATACTGGGAGGGTGGATGTCGGCGGGGAGGGTGGTTTCCAGGAGGGCGGTGGTTGGCCGCAGGGTGGTCTCCAGGGGAAGTGGGCTGGTGTTGGGCCAGGTGAGGTGGTACCTCAGGATATGATAAGAAAAATAACATATTTGCACCTCAAGGTAACTTTTTAGCAACTGTGTTTGGTAAACAAACCAACAAATATATAACAATAATAAACAAAAGAGCAAGGTTAAATATGTTGTATTTCTACCCAATTCCTTACCTGCACGTGACCATGGAGATGGAGATGCCCTTGGAACAGGCCTCCGCGTCCATGTAGCACTTGTTGTAGTAGGTCATCCCGTCCGAGGCACAAGTGAAGTGGGGCTCCCTCTCACAGCGGTCACGGCACTTACACACGGGTTGGCCATCCCAGATGTCACACTCGGAACCCTGCTGGGTGCACATAAACTTGTCGCAGGTGGCACCCTTTGGCATGCCCACGGGACCCTTGCTTCCTTTGATGTCCATGTAGCGCGCCGCCACGCAGCTTTTGTTACCACACACGTTGGGGCAGCACTTTTCGAAGGTCTCACAGTCCTTAGGTAGGGAAACAGGAAAATTATTGTGCATGTGCCTTTGGCATTAAGAGGAATTCTTTCATAATAAATGGAAGACTGAAATTATAATAAAGGTATAAAATAAGTAATAAGGCAATAAAGCACAACGCAGTTGACATAACAATGGCTAAATGGTTATGGATCACAACAATAATTTTTCACAGTAAAAACGTCTGTTAATAAGAATATCTAAGCAATTAAATGTTTTGGATTTCCTCATTGCAACTTATTTTGAACTGCCTTTAATTGGGACACAGCAGAAAGCCTTTTTTTTTTTTTGTTGGAGTGTACAGACAAAATAAAAAATTGTTTGTGTATCTACTCCACAAACTTTCCACCACTAAGATAGTGAATTTACCTGGTCGGATTCGCATTCGCGCATGCAGGTGCTCATTGCATCCACCCACAAGTTGGGGTTCATCTCGTTGGGACACATTCCTGCATGAGAGTAAACCACTTTGGCAACAGACATGGGCATAGCTCTTACCCGAGCGTGGTCTACTATTAAGTAGAAGACGAAACATCGTCCAAACACAAACCAAATCCACCGGGGAAACAACATCCACCACATATCCAGCGCGTAACGGACGATCGCAAAGATCCCAAATAATTAAAAACGTATTTGAATGTTGAAGTTTACTTTCCGATGTGAAAACCTGTCAGTTTAACAACCCAGCAAAATGTACACGAACTAATTTGACAAATAAAAACGGCGTGGAGACATGTGTTCAACGCGATTTGTAGCAGGAGGACTCCCCAGTCTGTGTGAATCCACGTATAATAGTCCGAAGAGATTAGGTAGCGGTATGTGAAACCTATTACTTGGGATGAAACTACATGAATTACAGTGGCTAGTCTTTACCGACTGCAGATCGCAGACGAGTTACAGTTATGATGAGCTTACTAAAAAGTCTTCAGAGACTTCAGTCTCTGACGCGGACTGGAGAAAAGGCACCTGTGTGCAAGGCGCCGTGACACCTTTTAACCCTTTGCTTGCAAGGTTGATTCACAATTCTATTGTGTCCGGCCAATGACTTTAACAAAATAATTTTTATTAGGGGATAGATATATTGTTATATTTAAATATGTTAGTAATTTATGTAAATTTAGCCTACTGCAACAGTAAGCTTGTTACTTTTATCCACATTTCTAAACTTTTGAGGGGTTTAGCAGTCCTGGGTTGTCGTCATGAGTTGCCAAAATGTGGAAGTTTGTGTTGTTTAGGCATATCTTATACCTTTCAACAACAATATGTTGGGTGGATCAGTCTAAGTTTTACAGCAATGTTAAAAATTGGGTTAATATCTGTATGACACTTGCTATAAGAGACTAAATTAGACAATTTGAAGATATTTGCTTCTAGAAACAATTATTTCAGCATGTATTCGTGATTACTAATAGACACTTGGTATCTGTTTCCAGAAGATGGCACTATCCATAATGTCCCTAAGCCATTCTCTCATTTACAGATTTGCTTTTGAACACTGGAGGTCACTCACACTCTCCTTCTCAACAGTCCACATGACGCAGTCACAGACAAAAAATATATTTTTGCAAATATTGACCATACCTTTATCTATCCATGCCATAGACTTGTGGCATGTTATTAACCCTTGTGTTATCTTCTGACCCATCAGTCATAGTGACCCACCGTCATATTGCGACAACTTTACCGCATACAAAAACAAAGTGAAGCATTTTCTTTTAACCGTTGGGCTGTCTCAGACCCCCCACATTGCAAAGGTTAAAAGAAAATTATTTTTATTTGTTTTTGTATTGGGTAAAATTGGGTCAACACAACAATGGTTCATTATGAACCTTTGGGTCATGTGACCCGAAGGCAGCCCAAGGGTTAAATAATATACTGTATAAACACATGAGGATGAATATATTTTTGTCAATTGCGCAAGCCCTTTAACAATGATGAGATGTGATTTACAAGTTAAATAATATACTGTATAAACACATGAGGATGAATATATTTTTGTCAATTGCGCAAGCCCTTTAACAATGATGAGATGTGATTTACAAGTTGTAAGACATTGTTTAAGTAGATAATATCCATATGTAAGTGACATCTTTTAATTCAAATTTGCGAGGGAGACAGTATACTTATGGATAGCCTAAGTGGTCCATGAACATGGCTGAACGTTCATTTGTGAGGCTGTCTCCTGCAATCTGCTGTTTCCCCAGATGAGATCCTGCTGAGCCCAAAGAGGCCCAGGGCTCTCCAGCCCTAGCCTCTGTCTGGGCCCTCTGTCTGTGAGCCCTCACTGACCGAAAGACACACATCAACACACTCACACACACAAAACCTGGGCCGCACACACATACACATAAACAGGTGTCCATTTAGAGACAAAAGCCGATTCAAACACATACAGTGTGTATTACATGCAGTAGATAAATCCGTTTTTAAAGATGAAAATTCCAAACACAAACAGGGTTTTCAGGCGTGAAATAACCCTTTTCAAGTTGAATTATTGTCTGGCAAACAGACTTAAGTCAGACACTTATTACACACAGTTTATCATTAGCATCGTGTTCCAGAACCATGATCTCCATCCTACTCAATATGTATATTGTGCTGACGCATCCTCATCAACACATCAATCACCCTCCCCCTGGCCCCTCTACCCTTAGGGAGGTTGAGACTCCCACATTCACAGCATTTCGGACACACGAGAGACTGAAAGGATTGCCACATACTAAACAACAAGTCATAGAGGACCCCATCGGGATTTCAGATGCCTCCCTGTCTTTGGCACACAGTGAAGTCTTCAAACAATCGTTGACTTTGATCTTCTGCTTATGCTTTTTGAGAACCCTGTTTAAAACAAATCCAATCTAACAATGTGTATGGCCACTTAGTTAATGTTATTCAATCTGACACAACTTAATCTCCTCATTCACAGTGTGAATACAAAGTAAATGTGGACATTATAAACATTGAATGTCTGAAGTTGTGTATTTTGGCTTGTGTGCAGAGTGCTCTCTTGCACTGTATTCACCCTTTGTACTAGGAAAGCCTAGTCAACAAAATGGAGTAAAGCACTGTGGGACACAACTGATGGAGCACTTTACCTGTAGTTCAGTTTAACCACTAAGTATCTTATCAACAACAATCTAGGTAACAGTTTAGATCCAGGTGCTTGTAATAGATGTTAGTTAATAGGTAACAAGTCTCTTCTAATAATACATGTTAATAAGACTATGTGCATTTTAATAACATTAGTAAGGGTTAGAGCTGGGGTTGGTGTTACTGTAAGATGAGATCAGTGTTTGTTAGTAGGTAATAATGTCCTTATAAGAATGCTGATTAACATTAATATGTGTTAATAAGAATGACTAACTCACTAAGGCCTTATCACCTACTAATAAACTAACACTTATTACAAGCACCTGTATCTGACGTTTTACCACAATCTTTAGTAATAACACTGTGGTTACCAAGGATATGTAAGTAATTACATTATATGAATGTTACACATGTATGTTGCTGGAACATGTTGGAAGGTGGGAGGGATGTTGCTACCAAAGGGTCCACAAAGGGGGCATTCTCCAGGGTAACAAGTTTCCCCAAGGGGTGCATGTTAGCTGTCTCTAGTGAACTGCAACTCTCCTTGCCTGTTTCCATATTGAGGGAAATACCTCACAGGCTTAGAGAGAGGGGTCAGTGGGTGCTGGTGTGAAGGGAGGTGAGGGATGGGGGTGCAGAATCTAATCTGTCTCATACTACCGAATCAATGTCACATGGTTTGTGAGCACAGTGAAACATCATGGTGGACAGCCAGTGGTTAATGAATGAACCCTCTTAACCTCATTCACAACAGCTGGGTCTGCTGAAAAGGTCTGCATGTAGGCTACCTTGCAGTTGGACAGCCTGGACCAAACAGACCTGTGCTTTTCACTTCTTGAGACTTTTTCACCCCATCCCTACCCAGTGTGGAGGGTAGGGAGAGAAGAAGTGGTACTGTACTTCCAAATCGACTGCCAGGATAGGGGTTTGAACACTGTAAAATCAGTTTTCTTTTACCTTTGGGAAATGACGATAGCTGTATATATTGGAGAAAATTGGATTGGGTTTAGTGTAAAGGCTGCTCTTGTCCGGGGGCTGGCTGACCCAAGGTAAATCGCATGGCTTGGAAAACGTCAGCGGTTGAGCAGTGACCACTGATTTGGATCCACCACTGTGGGCAGAGCTCAATGGAACAGTAAGTACTGATGGTCACGCATCACGCCTGATGATGGCGCATAGAAACGGGAACCTTCGGCCAATATGTCATCATTGTTTTATGTGGGTTTAGTGAAGTATGTGGATTGGTGTGACAGATAAGCAGATGTATATGACTGCCTTGTACAGTACATGATCCCCCA
This sequence comes from Osmerus mordax, assembly GCF_038355195.1. Lineage (NCBI taxonomy): Eukaryota > Metazoa > Chordata > Actinopteri > Osmeriformes > Osmeridae > Osmerus > Osmerus mordax. The sequence goes on from NC_090052.1 coordinate 11,176,427, forward strand.
GGGGTCGTGCAGCAATTTGCACAAAAGGCAAATCCACAGTCCAAACCATCACTTACTGCCTATGGAACTGTGTTGAGGGCTGGGGAAGGTTACAAGGGTCTAACAAGCCTATGGTCCTGAATTGGGGAGGTGCAGGAGAAAACCAAGGCAGTTGTTAGGACTAATCATAAGCTCATTAGAGTGTCTGACACCAGGACAAAGGAGAGGACGTGTCTGTAGCAGTGCCCATAAGATGATTCCTAGACCCTGACCAAGATAACAGGAGCTGCGCTGAGTGGCCTCAATGCATTGAGTCAGTTCCCACTTCCCTCTCACACATGCCCCCTTTTTAGTTGTCATCAGATATTACGCCACAGCCCTGTCTCACTGTCTGTCCACACATCTGTTGACCACATGGGAAATATTGTGTTCCCTTTCAGAACAAGGTTAAGATCTTCACACATATTTGGGCCTGTGTTACCAGAACCTATTGCTTGTTTATATTCTTTAGATCAGAACAAGAACATAACACCCTGAACTCAGAATATGTTTTTTTTGTGTGTGTGTGTGAATTTCAACACTGCAGTCTCAGTAGAGGGGCTCTTATGTGAAAATGGTGGTGTCACATTTTAAAATCTTTATACATATATATATATGTGTACATATATTTCATGGAAATAGCAAGAGTGAGACGAACCATATTCAATACTACAAGACCTTTTGGCTCAGCACACTCTTGTTCCATTCATAAAAAGGTTGAATTCTCAGGTGTTGGTCAGTCAGAATGGGTCCCAGAGCTGTGTAACCCTGAGGTAATGTCAGAGGACCTTGCTCCATCATAACTCCCATTTAGACAAAAGGAAGAGGTTATGATGTTCTTGGATATTCAGCCAGTTGTGCTGCAGGAAGCAGGACACCAGGTTGGTTTCCTGTGGCTTTAGCCAGTCCTGTGGAAGGATACGGATCACACCTCACACCTATTCTTGTTCCTACACTTCTGACCCTTCACTTCACCAGTGAGCTGGAGGAGGCAACAGAGCTGACCACATGGGAAGCTATTTGATTATTTGGATGAGCATCACAGACATGCTGGTATTCCTTTGTTGGTGTGACACATCAGAGATGTTTGCTGAGGTGATCATGATTCAACAACAGTACACAGTTGAATACTGTGATGTGAAATTAACTAATTTAGAAAGCTCATACTTATGGAATTATTTCATCCAGAATGTCCCATGTGCAATGCAAATATATTGCATAGAACATAAAAATAACTGTATGATTGCCATACTTAATCATCTGCTATACTTAATACATTGATACATAATTGTACCTCACTTCGGATAAATGAGTCTGCTAAATGAATAAATCTATATAGTTACGGCATGAACCTTTTTGGGTAAAATATTTTTAGACTCTAAAACTGTGGTCTTCAACCCTAGTCCTCAGGGCCCACTATAAAATAAAATAAATAAAACTAAAACTGCAGAAACCCAATAACAACCTTTCATGTGAATAAATTGTGTTGCAGCAGGAACATATCTGAAACATACAGGACAGTGGGCCCTGGTTGAAGACCACTGCTCTAAAGTATACATGTAAACCCGATGTAACATCAATATTGGCTTCACTACTCCCTCTGCTGGCTCATAGAAGAGTTGGACTAAATGGGGGAGTTTCAGAAAGCAGGTTTAGAGGAAACTTGAATTAGTTGACTTAGAATTGATGGAAGCTCTGGGTTTACTGGTTTTATTCAACTAACCCTGTTTGTCCTACTCTTTAACTGAAACTTGCTATCTGAATGTGTCAGACATGGAATGCCCTTTTATCAGCCTTTTTCCTTTTGGCTGTAATGGATGTGAAATTTGAATATGGCCAGTAAAGCACTAATTTTGAGACTTGTATGTATAGAAGCATTTACAAATTTAAAATGGACAAAATAACATACTGGCACAATGGCTGACAATTAAAAAAGGTTTTGCTCAGAAAATATAGCCACTGAATGCTGTTTAATGAAGCTCAATAACATCACAATTGCTTGCATTGCAAATATACCATAGCGGTTTCAATTGTATTTTTGTATTTCATCTTTAGTTGCTGCCAAGTGCGTTTAGTGCCTTTTGGGTTTCACCTAAATATATATTTGTTTAAATTGCACACACACACACATAAATGTTGAATAAATGGAACACTCAAGATAAAAACTTTTTTTTCTCCAAATTATACTTTGCGTTGACTCGATCAGCAATCTTCTGCCACGTCAACTCACGTTCTTTTGCTACTGCCAGTGGCTATCTGAGGGGCGGGTGTGAACAAAATGTAAAGGTCACCAGCTGCATATGGTGGGGTACAGGGGCATTGCTAGACATAAAGCTCTACTGAGGCACAGGCCCCTCACTAGCTACTCATCACGTTTTTTTTTCTTCCAAGCTTGTGTATTGCACAAAAGAAGTGTACAATACAATTGACTATACAAACTTGCCTTGCTTTACCCAATATATGTACAGTTCAGAGACGTAAGTTTGATTTCAGCTTAGGCAGGGACATCAATAGTAAATCCGAGCGTGCCAATATGTAATACAATACGTTGGACTCATGTCGTTATTATGATTGAGTCAAAATAAGATGCATGTTTTCTCCACTGATAAGGCACCCCAGAGGGTACTGCATCGTGTTCTCTCCACTGGTAGGGTACCCAGAGGGCACTGCATCATGTTTTCTCCACTGGTAAGGCACCCTAGAAGACACTTTATCACGTTTTCTTGCACACTGGGCCACTGTACAGGACCCTTTATCATGTTTAATCTACCATATGGGCATCCAAGAGGGCAATTTTGCTAACTGGGGGGCATCAGGGTGGGTGAACGCCCCCCTGAGTCCACCACTGGCTGCTGCTATGGCATTGTTTTTTTCTTTATTCAATATCGGTTCATATTCGGCATAAGCAGTCATTAATATTACTAATTTCACTGGAGAGAAATAGGCGGTTCAAGTCTTTTTTTCTCCTTTTGCCATGATGAATAGTGTTAACTGTGTTCCATTGATGAGGGCATTGTATATCCTAGTTTGCGAGCTTTACTTAGGATTAATTAGACTTTGAGTTGACTGACCACATTTTTACAAACTGTTCCAAAACTGTCAACTCTGAGTTTGAGTCAGTCAACGCAGAGTTGTAGTTTTAACTCAGAGTATGTTAACCCTGCTTTCTGAAACACCCCCCATATAACTATCCTTCAAAACCACAACAAAGGTCACTTTCAGAGAACAAGAAAGCATGTTCAAAGTTATTCACCATGCTTTATCAAAGAACAGATACAGGTCTCCAAAACCAAACACAGGTTAAACAGTGCTTAAGTAATTTATCAAAGGTACACAGCACATATAAAAATATCAGACTCTGAATGCATAGGTTAAGTCAAACTGTATTCTCTCTCTAGAACACGATCAATCAGTACAAGGTTGAGTTTTCACACAACCAGGAATAAAGAGAGGAGAATCCCAACACTGGTCACGCTCTCAAACATTGGGCACAAAATGGCCAGAGGCATTTCGTCATTATCCAGTTTCTTCAACCAAGCACAATCTTCTGCACATACTCATCATTTAATAAAGCACTCAACATGGTTAGGAACACAAAACAACACCCCACCCAGTCCTGTTCCTCGTCTTTAGCTACTTCCTGAACACACAACTAATTCCCCCACAGCCTAAATCTGTGCAATATATGTCTTCTGAACCCATCACCCATTCTGACAAACTTCCCTATACTGTTAACACTTGATAACAACTGAAGATATAGGCCTAGCTTGTTAAAAAAATACAAATCAATAAAAATCTATAACCATATTACTAATACAGTCAGAGCTTAAGGTATCCACTAAAACTGTAAACAAATTACTGCCTTCTTATCAACTGTTGATTGTACATAGAATTTATGTAATGGGGCACTTACTACACTTTTAACTTCAACTTAAAGTAAACCAGCCTGGAGCAAATATTAGAGTTGTTCAACTCCCTAGAAGTTCATGTGTATAAAGCAGCATAAAGCATTTTCTATCAACATTGAGGCTACAAATCTTGGCCTACAGCTTAGTACAAATGAACACAGTGGCCTGTGAGTAGGTTCCTCACCCATTGTCTCTTAAAATCCTAGCCTTCTCAATTCTCAGGTTCAAAGACCCGGATTTGTAGTGGACACACTGTTATTACCAACAAGGGAATAAAGTAGCAAACATCACAGCTTTACAAAAATGCAGTATCATCAGATTTAAACTGGCAAACATAACTGAGCAATAGTGTTTAGACATATTGACCTCTAGTCTCTAAATGAAGGTTATGTATTGACTGGGCCAAAATGGTTTCGCATCACAATATAAATTCAAATTGACACACTGGATGACAAAAACCCAACTTTCAGGGATAGTTGATTTGGAATTGTTGCGGAAGCGCTCAAACAATCATCAGGTATACCAAATAGGACATGAAAACCCTCAGCTACATTTCTGTTCCTTCTCAGACTCAAAATGAAGTTCTACAGCAAAGATCTGGTGTACAATTGATAGACTTCAGGAAACTCTTGCAGGCTATATGCTTGTTTTTGGTTTAGACTGTAATCACAGTTATTGGAAGTATGTAAACTAAAGTATTCAATTGGGAGGGCTTGACGATCTTTAGGCTTAAAAACTCAACCGCCCCTTTTGCTGGGACTTTAATAAAGTGCACTGAAGTGGTTTTATCTTTACACTCTTTACACTAAAATTAAATTCCCAGTTGACAGTATTTTAGCATTATACCAAATAGCTGTTGTCAAAAGGGACACTTGGGTACATTGAAAGCCAAACAAACTGCCGGAAGTATAAACTAGTTTTGGTCTGATTAACATAACCCCCTAAAACACACCTTTTGCCAAATATACAAGGAAAAAAAAAGCTGTTTTTTGTCATCAGAGCAGAAGCAATGCTTTCTTCTCCAGTGTTTAGGGTTAATTTTCATACTTTATGTCTGTGGTGGCAACCAAGTTATCTGTCAAGTAGTTAACTTATGTCATAGTATTGGTACAGAAGGAATAAAAGCTTTACCGTTTGTGTGCCAACACAGCACAGTTATTAAGGTCCCACTAAATGAATGACAGTTGAGTGCCAGCTGGTAAGACTCTGTCCTAAGTTCCTGCTCCTACTATTCTAATCACACCTCTATGCAAAGGCAGTGGATCCATAAACAGCTCAATTGAACCACTGAAAGAGCCTAAAATAAGACCGGCAAACTGGTTATGAACAAAATAAAAGTGTGAAAGATTTTTTTACTTCTCCATGGCCATTAATATTAATTACACTTTTTTGGACAAAACCTGTCTAGTATTACGTGTGACTGTGTGGATGCCAGTAGGAACTTCCTCATCTGTGATGAACTCTGAAGCAGGTGTTGGTATAGAATGTTGCTCTGTGTGGCTGCAGTGCGACAACATTGTACTACGCAGCAGACCTTCGTAGAGTGGCTGGAGAACATTACGAGAGCCATATTCCCCTCATCCATGATTATAGTCGTTGGATGGTTACCTAAACACCCATATATGGTTAATGCACGGCCATCAAGTCCGTCTAACAAGGAAGACAAGACAATGAACCTCTGTCACATCTTCCACTGGGTCTCAAAGTACAGAGATTGACATAAGAGAGAGAGATGGACACAGGAAGAGAGGGAAAAGAGAAAGATAGGGTTTCAAATTCTTCTGTGCATTACTGAGGACATCATGCTAGAGTAATGTGTTAGCTCTGGTTAGTTACACAGACCATTGGGAAAAAAGGAAAGGGAGGAGGAGGTGGACAAGATCAAGAACAGGAACATTTGGGAAAACAAATCCAATAATGTTGTCTAAGAGTCACCGGACTGGGCCAAACTGAATGAACACCGAATTAAGAACCACTGCAATTCTGGGGCACCCAGACTTTGGGTGGGCCTCAGAATGTGTGGTAGGCGGTTACTCTGACAATCCATGCTGAAGTGAGCGACCGGGGCTCCATTGCGGCTCTAATAGGTGAGCCTAGAAGCCTTCATGTTGTAACAGGGTCTGTCTGTGAGACTGCCAGCCGCAGAGAACAGGGACAGGCCCTCTGCCTTCTCCAGGACTACCTCCAGCTCCTGGAAGTCCTGCAGCCGTGCCACGTCTTTGTCCTGTGGGACGTCAAAGTAACACTCAGTCAAACTTACTGTGGACACAAGGAACCATTTTGTTTCAGAAATGACATGCAAGAATGCTGAAGAATGACAGAAGACTAGTGTTATGCTTGAATCAGGAGCAGTCTAAAATTGAGTCTGGATGAATGCAAATTATTATGTGGGGAGTTTTGCATGCTGCATGTTGTTTGTATATTAGTCAGGGAGCGTGGAAGTAAGAGCTGGAAGAAACGTATTTGAATCTATAAAACAAGAGATGATAGTTCACTATAGATAACACGATATGACAGCAGCCTTTCTCAAAACTGGATGGGTGGCATTTCTTTGAACCACAGCTCCATTTTATCATTTCCTGCCGTCTCCTTTAAAAAGACAGTGTGCAGTTCCAAATCTCAGAAAAATGCAAATAAGTTCTGCTTTGGAATAGGGCTGGGCGATATATCGAATATTAGAGATAATATTGCAATAATTTTTACGACAATGTAAAATTTGAAATTAATGTGAATATTGAATATTTCTAATTCAAGCATATTTGAGTGGAAATATATATTATTGCATAGGCAGAAATACAATAAATTATTGAGTAGCAGTTCTTTCTCTTTCGACACACTTACCCCTTTTCCACCAACGCATTTTGGGTGCCTGTTCGGAGCCGGTGCTTAATCGCGAACCAGTTCTTTCTCTTTCGACAGACTGAGAACCGGAAAAGTGGTTCGTACGTGGTTCGCAAATAGCACTACTTCAGAGCTGGACTAGATTGGGAACCAAGTAAGAACCGCTTGGGGCGGGGTTACGGTGACCAACAAGACGAACAGAATCCTTTGACCGCCATTGCTCTAAGTTTTTACAATTCATTTCAGCTAAACGGTACTTGTAAATTAGCATCTCAATTAAAATGTAACGAGAAGTGAGCAGTGTAGTTGCTGAAAATGTGCTTATTTTATTGATGAAACTGCTAATTTGTAAATTTGCTCCGACTTTTCAATAACCTAGCTAGCATCGCAGTGCAGACACTAGTTGCTGCGTTTTATCATAATCCTATCAAATGAGTGAAATGACAACGAAAAATATTTATGAGCTATTGAGCCTATATTTAACACAAATGTAATAAACAAGCACTATATAGCAAAAGTTTATAAAATGTTGCCAGTGTTGTCATAGTGCTGCAAATCCAGGGTATTGCGCAATAGCCAAGAAAACACGCACCACAACCTCGCGTTCTTCGGATTGATAAACAAGCCTTTAGACGGGCTCTGCTTTGTGTTTGGCGCTGCCGCGCTAGCGTTGCTGGGAAATATGAGACGTATACAGTGACGTAATGATGTGGCTCTGTGGTGGCTCTCTAGCCCGTGGAAAAGCAAACCGGTTCTTAGAAGGGTCCGTTCTTGAACCAGCTCCGAACTGGCTCTAGCACCATCTCCGAAATAGCTCCCGGTTCACTTTGGTGGAAAGGGGGTAACAAAGACATTTTAATAATAAGACTTTATTTATATAGCACATTTCATACAAGAATTGCAGCTCAATGTGCTTAAATAAATAAATAAAAATAATAATAATAATAACTACATAATAAATAATAAATAAAAAACAAATAATACATAAATAAATACATTATAAACAATAAATGATAAATAAATAACAAAATACAAGCCGCAGTCTTTGCAGGAATCAAAACACATAAGCCGCAGTCTTTGCGGTATCTCGAGACACAGTCTTTGCGGTATCTCGAGCCACAGTCTTTGTGGTTTCCCAATATAAATACAAAATCACAGGCCGCAGTATTTGCGGGAATCCAATACACATAAGCTGCAGTCTTTGCGGTATCTCGAGCCACAGTCTTTGAGGTATCTCGAGCCACAGTCTTTGTGGTATCTCGAGCCACAGTCTTTGTGGTTTTCCAATATATATATATATATAAAAATATCTAACAAACCAGACCAGCCACAATCCATCTGCGGTCTCTTGAATCTTTAAACCCGAGCTGCCTTTGCAGATTCCGAAACATCTAACAAATCAGACTAGCCGCAATCTATCTGCGGTCTTTCGAATCCGTCTTAAGGCCCTCGCACACTGAGTGTGAAATTTTTGTATGTGTTTTTTCGTAATCATCAGCCTCAACATTCGGTGGCTGTGAATTGTCAAAAAAACTCAAAATGCTGGCTATGGATGCGAAAAATGCAGAAAATCAAACCCGATCCGAACTTTTTTTTGACGGACTAAAGTTTCAGAGGCAGTGTGTAAGCACGATTGACATAACGTGAGGTCGTATTTCTTTTTTAACGTGCGAACATTTTGGACACAAATCTCGGACTCAGTGTGCAAAGGCCTTAAGACTCGAGCTGCCTTTGCAGTTTCCGAAACATATAACAAACCACACTCTCAATCTCAGTCTCTCAAATCCGTCTTAGACACAAGCTGCCTTTACAGTTTCTTTTATATAAATTACATTATAATGTTATAAAGAGTACAGACATTAATTGTTCAAAAATTCAAGCATACTTTCCCAAAGAACGCGCCGGACGTCCAATATTACTTACCATATCGAGATATATATCGAATATCGTAAACATTTTGACAATATCAATATCAGTTTTTTTTTTTTCATATATCGCCCAGCCCTACTTTGGAATGAGTTTTTTTCCAAATGCTACTCTAGAGAAACAGAGTGCAGTAATGACAGTGATGTGTAAAGTAGACATCCTGCTGCCCTTTGGCAAATAATGTATCTGCTCAAACTGGACTGGTGACATCAGAAGAAGAAGCACAGGTTTTCATCTATCCAGTCATGTTAGATCAAGATCAGAGACTATCTCAAAGTGAGGGAGAAATGGCTGAAGCAACTTCTGATATTATTAAGGGACTAGAACTGTTTGCCATGCTTAGACTGTGTTCAGAACAGCTACATGGTAACCCAGAACATCTCACTTTATGTGTTTGTAGGAGGAACACTGCTGTGAATTAGATATATTTAAGCAATAGAACCTGAGGCCCCGAGTTCTCGGTGGATTACAACACAAGACAGGGTTTTGTTTTGCCAGACACATTGTGGACACACACACGACAATAGATAAAACACACATTCTTTTAAGGTTTCATAAATATGTGTTGGAATTGTTATGCATGTGTGTGTGCTTGTGTGCAGACTATCCCATACCTTTCTCAGCATGGTGTTGGGCAGCTTGCGGATCTTCTCCACGTGCTCAGCACTGATGTCCAACTCCCGGCAGCACACCCTGAGCAGGGCACGGTACGTCAGCTCCTGTCTGTCCAGCTCCACCTCGATGAAGTCGTTCTCACGTGCATTGGGGTTCTGGATACGCACTTTCAAAACCAGCTCTGAGACGACAAAAAAAAAAACTCAATACCTGGAACATGCCCAGTTATTTTCTTTAAATTCCACACATTAAGAGCCTCTGTTGCAGCAAACATCATGCTAATCCCATACCTTGTACATTGACCGGGAACGTGCTTGTGAAGAAGAAGGGCTGGAAGGCAGGCATGGGCCCCCCAGCAGTCTGACCACAGTTCAGCTGCTGGGGGACTGACTGCTGTCTGGTAATTGAGGGGTTGGTGCTAGCATTAGCCCCCTGGGCCTGGCTCCCACTGCTAGTGGTGCTGGGGCTGGGGGAGGGCAGTGCAGATGAACACACAGGCCCATTATAGGTCACCGAGTATGGGTACTCTCCATGGTTTACTAGATGGGGCTCTACTGAGAGGTCCATGGGCAGGGGTCCGTTAGCGGTGTGCATTGCCAGGCTGGATGACACTCCATTCTGCTCAGAAACTGGGACGAAAGCTCCTTCCCTGGGGCCTGGGGGATCGGCTGGTAGGCTTTGTTGTTGCAGAGGCTGTTGTGACTCGTGGGTGGGAGAGAGGGAAGCTGGGTCGCTGTGTGGGTACTCTGAGTGGTCTCCGCCTGAACCATTTTGGTTTGACAGCGGGTTAAGGATAAGCTCAGCCTTGTTGTCCATTTTGCTATACATAAACGGAGGGTTGGAAAGGTAATTTGGGATGAATGGCAGCTCAAGCTCTTTGACTTCAGGCACTTTGTCTACCTCGACTGTGGAAACAAAGACAAGTATCAACAACATTTTCTGAGCAAACAGAAACAGGATTGTCATTGAACACAAGACAAAAGGATAAAAAATTGCAGCTTTCCTCCCAACAGTCTTTTGATTTCTGGTTTGGAAGTTAGCTGAGCAGCCAACTCATCCTTAGCTGTGAGGATTTCTTTGTCAGCACCAGAGTTCAGCAGGTATGACACCACATGTTTGTGGTTTCGCTTGCAGGCCCAGTGCAAACAGGTCCTGTGGAAGGCAATAAAACCACAAATTATGAATGAATCAACGGCTTGAAATGGTTTGTAGTATGAACAATGAAATAATCTAATTAGCTGAGGGAAGCATATTAGCAAGCTGTTATCAAAAGTCATTCTCCTATGCATCTGCTTGTACCCATCAGACACTTACTAGAATAAAAAATTACTAATACACTGTCATATAATATTACATTATAATAGGCATTACATTATTATGTCATACAAGTCATCCAGTGCCGAAACTAGCGAATCAGCTGTCAAGAGGGTGTGTAGTTTAACAGACGGCAAAAAAAATTGCAGGCTTAGGATCCTGGAAAGTTGGACTACTGAATGAGCTTGCTGGCCAGCTACAGTAATTGGATAAAAGTATTTTTATCCAGCCTCGCTCCACAAAAACATTTTAAGGGGCCAATTTCCAAAACGTTGTTTTACACAGCAGATTTGTATCGCAGTTGTGTGATGGAAAGCTTTAAATACTAAACTCGTTCTTCACGTCATCTAAATATTTGTCAATTGAAAATTTTTACCATCCATTTATTTCATTTTGTGAGTTGACATTTACTCCGCTCTTTACTAAATTCCGCACTTCGTCAATGTCCCCAAGCGCAGACGCCTCTCTCAACCGCTCCTGCAATTCCTTATCCAGCGAAGTTGTTGACATTTTGAATTGATGATTAATGTGTCGATGTCATAGAACACAGTAATACGTTAATGTCTACTCTTACTTAGCTCAGAATGGCTCGAAATAGCTTGAGCTACATCTAGCTAGCGAGTCTGTTGACAAGACTTAACCAGCTACAGTAGGTTAGCTTCCTGGCTACCAGCTAGCTTACGTTTCGACTAACACAAGTTGATGATGTTCGCAGATAATAGCTGGTTGTTCTTCTCATCGGACACAATTAATTGTCAACGCTAACCAAACTAGGGGATTTGGCTAGATATATCGCCACACCTCCGGTCACAACGCTTAAATTGAATAACGTGTTATGTAGTCTGCGCTCCGGCGATGTGCTGTCAACTACTCCCATGTCGGGGGGCAGTTTTTTCTGTAACAACAGTGTGAGCTCCTCGCTTTGAGTTCCTCCCTAGACGCTCTTTGATCAGAGCAGACAGCAACATTGAACCCAATACCTGTTTGTTATGGTTAAATAATACATGCATACTCAACAACATCAAGTTAAAATTGAGCACATACCTTCAAGATTGATTGGGGCCGGGGATTAGTTTCCACCTCCAAAATTCAGTCATGAGACTTAAAGGAACGAGTGGCATTTAAAGACGAAGAAAGAAAACATTAACCAAGAGCACTAGAGCTATATTCTGTCCTCGTAAAACTAAAGCTTACGCGGTTTTAACTGAGTAGAATACTGGTAGTGACATGCAAATAAACTCCGTCAACAGTAGAATCAGAATTGGTTTTTATTTGCCATGAAAGTTTGCACAGACAAGGAATTTACTTTGGCAGGAGAGCCATTTTCGGAAGCCATTTTCGGCGCCAACTAGAAAGTTACAGTATAACATGAGGAGAGAAAAAGGCAACACCCAGACAATGCTCCTAGAGGAGTACAGTGTGGGAACAGACAAAAACCTCAGCACATTTACAAAAACACGTGACTTGCAACGGGGAGTGGGGATAGACAAGCAGCATCTGGACCTGCAGCCATGGTAGGCGCTCTGTGTCAACGCTGGGTGGGGGGGGGGGTGGGGGGGGGGGTGGGGGGGGGGGGGGGGGGGGGGGCAAGATAGTCTCGCTTTAGGCTTTCCTCGTTATCTAAAAGTAAAGCTCGTATTATCTCAGAAATATTATATATTTTATTGTACTATGCACACAAAGTTAACTTTTGTGATTAGTACAAACTAAGACTTTAGACACAGTTTACGCGGATACTCATCCATTGCAGTGGGTGGCGTTATTTTTCTAACACAAACATGACGATACACGCACCCGGTGCACATTGGGTAGAGCCACTGTAGTGTCCGTCTCAGCGTCAGCTGCCATTTTGATCTAAAATCCGATCTGGGAGATTTTACACTGCACACATATATGGTGTGAAATCAGAAAATATTCTCTGGTCTTTCCGTTAAGGCAAAATGCTTTCTGCAGCCCAATTACTCGATGAGTTGATGGGCCGAGATAGAAACTTGGCCCCAGACGAAAAACGATGCAACGTCCGCTGGGACCACGAGACAGTAAGTTAGCTAGAAAGCTATCATTAGCTAGCAATGCGTGCCAGTTAGCTAGTGACAAAGCAAGCTTAGCCTTTAAACATGTTTGCAGGCTAATAATATCGTTATGGAACAGTTATGTCATCTGAACCAACACTGTAAAATGTACACAATGTGTCTGTGTTTGCTAGACTTGTTGTATTGTGTCTACAAGCTAGTTAAGTGTTCGAGAATAGTAGACTAGTGCTAGCACTCGCTAGCTTTGGCTTGGCGACGCAGCCGGCCAGACACACACTACGCGCTTCAACAACAGAGGACGGCATGTTCTCCTGCTTGCTTGTGCGGCTTAATTTATATCAACACCAGTCTAGTCTGCAGCCCAAATAGCTCGTCTCTAGGGGTTGACGTGTGACCTGCCTACATTACACAGACTGCTTGGCCTCAATTAACAATTAAACAGCCGACGCGAGACGTGCAGGGGGTGCAACTGAACAGGCCTAATAGCTAGCTCGGTCCAGCTAACTTGATTAGCCAGTCGTCAATAACTGCCATGAATGTTTGTTTGGGTGGAAACTGCTCATGCTTCACCTTGGGATTTTGGGGGTGCAACCAGTAACCTGGTTTCACTTGTCACGAATGTTTACTCAAGGCGAATAATAGGCTCAGGAAAATATATTTAATAGACTGATTGTGATTATAAAATGTGATGGAGTAATTTCAGGGAAATTACATTTATATAATTGTATCTCCTAGGTCTGCAGATACTATCTTTGTGGGTTCTGTCCAGCTGAATTATTTACAAACACACGGTCTGACTTGGGTAAGTAAAGGACTAGCTATTCGTTGTTGGAAAAAAAATGTTGGCCACTGAACTTTAAGTTTATTTTATAGGTGTGGGCATGGCAAGTTGCAATATAACTATGAAGAAATGAGAAGTTGAATGTCTTTAAATGGTATACAAATTAATTGTTGCTGAAATGAAACATTTGCTTTAATAGGCCCCTGCGAAAAAATCCATGATGAAAATCTTAGGAAAACGTAAGTGCTGCTCACATAATTTTCACAATCAGCTAGTGTTTGTGTTTTAAGTCCAACATATAAATCACTGCACATGTGTTCTTTCCCTATGTTATTCAATAGTATGTGTTTCCCCCTTGCTGTCCAGGTATGAGAAGAGCTCACGGTTCATGAAGGAAGGCTATGAGAGAGACTTCCTGCGCTACCTGCAGTCCCTATTGGCTGAGGTGGAGAGGAGGATCCGAAGAGGCCACGCCCGTCTGGCCCTCTCCCAGGCCCAACAGAATGCAGGGGTATGTGCCAAGGTGTTTTCAAGACGTTCTACCGTGCCAACCTCAACACCTAAACTATCATGTTCTTCGGTGTCCTTTTCTGCTGTAGGGACCTGGTCCATCAGGCAAGAATGAGGAGAAGGCATTAGTTCTGACAGAGAAGATTGAGGACCTGGTCATGCAGGTAAGACTTAGGTTTCTCACTGACTACAGTTGGTCAGGGGTAACAACCATACCCTACAGTGGAGATTTGGAAGGCACCCACATAACTACATACATTTTCCACGCAGTCTTTAAGTTCCACTCACAGTACATTTACATTTAGTCATTTAGCAGACGCTCTTATCCAGTGCGACTTACAGTAAGTACAGGGACATACTCCCCGAGGCAAATAGGGTGAAGTGCCTTGCCCAAGGACACAACGTCATTTGGCACGGCCGGGAATCGAACTGGCAACCTTCTGATTACTAGCCCGCTTCCCTAACCGCTCAGCCACCTGACTCCCCCCCACAGTACACACAGATGTATTTTTGTTGTGTAAGCTCAGCTTGTTTGGTTGTTTTTAGATTGAGGAGCTGGGCTCCGAGGGGAAGGTGGAGGAGGCCCAGGGCATGATGAAATTGGTGGAGCAGCTCAAGGAGGAGAGGGAGCTGCTAAGCTCCACCCCATCGGTGAGTCCCTCTCTCCAGCCCCCGAACCCAGGACCGGACGTAAGGGGACAAAGCCCTAGGTTGTCCCCCCACCAGGAGTGTTGGTTTTTTTTTGTTGCAGAAAGTGCCGTGCTGAGCACTGTCTACAGGGCTGGTGCAGCGTTGAGCTTTTCTGCTTGGAGTTTCTTTAAAAAATTTATTTTTACTAGTATATGGAATCAACTTGGAAGTAAACTGCACTCAGTGCAGCTCAAATATTTTTGGTAATGTCAGCAGTAGTCCAAGTAACACAAAGTAGGAGAGTGGTTGACAGCCACGGCCAAGGTGCCGGTTTGATAGGGCAGTCCTGGTACTGTTAAGTGATCCCATTTCCTAGCCAGTGCTGCATCATATTCAACCATGTGATTGGTCATAACCGTTGGCGTCCCCAGTTATGACGTGTGCGCTTTGTGTTCCAGACAATTGAGAGCTTTGCGGCCCAGGAGAAGCAGATGGAGGTTTGCGAGGTGTGCGGCGCCTTCCTCATCGTGGGTGATGCCCAGTCACGTGTGGACGACCACCTGATGGGGAAGCAGCACATGGGCTACGCCAAGATCAAGTCCACTGTGGAGGAGCTCAAGGTCAGTCCATGACCACCTGACAACGCTGTTCCTGACCCACGAGGGTATTGGTATACAGGGATGGCTTATGAGAATCAGAAGTCCAATCCCCACAGCGGTTACTAAGATCAATAGCTTTGAGAAACATTCAGGAACATTGCTAGACAAAAAGCTCTTCTGGGGAACAGGCCCCCCATTACTCATACTGCTTTTTCTTTTCTTGAAAGTCTTGAAAGCAAGAAGTGTGCACAAAATGTTGCTAAACTGGTTGTGTGGTTGCTAGCTTGCCAAACTGGCTGGGCACTTTCTAACTTTATAAATGCAGAAGTGTTGTTTCTATAAATTAGTAACTAGCTGGTTAACATAATTGGTGTAAGTTTGAAACTCATTATGTTTACTTTCAATAACAACTCAAAACAAGCCAAACTTTAGTCCTTTTTAGTCAATACGTACATTTACATTTATTCATTTAGCATACACTTTTATCCAAAGCGACTTCCAAGAGAGAGCTTTACAAAGTGCATAGGTCACTGATAATAACAAGATAGCCCCAAAACATTGCGGGTAGCCAAAACAAAACATGAAGCACATATTGTGAACAACCAAAATAAGTGCCAAAGGGAAGAACCATAAGAGCATGTAGTTAAACAAGTTACAATTAAACAACATGAATCGCTATAAGTGCAATTGTATCTGTAGAAAAGCAAGCAACAGTAAAAAAAGAATATATATATATATATATATATATATATATATATATATATATATATTTCACAGCGAGTACAACAATTTAAATCAGTTACCACTAACCAACAAGAGCAACAAGACTCTGAGCAAGAGTCATTGTGATCCTTGAGGAAACTAACATTGGGTCCAGCAAACCATTCCTAAGTACCGTTGTACTCCCGGAACAAGTGCGTAATTAGCACGCAGCAGGCAACTTTTTATGTAGTGACCTAAACTAGCGCTAGCAAATTAAATTATTGATTCCATATCTGAGGCGGGCACCACGTCATTTTATGTGGCCCGCTGGAGCTTAAATGGTGTATTGAAATGTATACACTGCTTTACAGCGTGCATTGACCATAAACTACATCTCTCACAGTTCATTTAGATAATGTTACGGCAAAGTGACGACATCCCGCCTCTAAAAAGCAGTGTATATACACCTCAGTGTTGAATGCAAAGTTCCAAGTTTAACTGTGGGTGAAGGCGCACATGGTTTGAATGACAGCACTCCGAGGCAGCCGGTTCTGCAAACGTACCCCATGCACATTTTCAGGCAAGGTCCTCGGTTATTCAACCCAAGTTGGTATCGCTCTCGAACTTGGTTAGAGTACTCAGCCAAGCTAGATGCATGTTTCTGCTTCCCGTGTCAACAATTATTTCCACAGTTAATGCGCTCGCATTTACTGTGGAAGTCCCTATCTAGCATCACATCAGACCCAGTCCTAGGTTTGGACTAATCCCCGCATGTTTAAAACGTCTGGCTCTGTGCCTGATTAACACTCGGAACGATAAGCAGTCTCAAAAATGGTATAAATTAAAAAAATTATATGATCCCTTTACGTAATCATGTTTGTGTTTCAAGGAGAAAAACCGGTATGCATTTTGTGTTTTGAGGCGATGTCGGTCGTTAAAGAGTACAATCTCCCTCGGCATTTTGACACCAAACACAGAGATAAATATGCCAAATTTAGCGTCCAGGAAAAACAGCAGATTGTCCAAGAATTAAAAGCAGGGCTCTACGCTAATGTTTTCACCAAGGAGTACATGTGCTCCTAAATGAAAAAATTTAGGAGCAAACAAAGACATTCAGGAGCACAGTGTTTTTTAAAAAATTGTATTCGTTTATTAAAAATAACTTGACACAGGGGTGTCGTTAGACCCTTTTTACAGGGAAACGTGCCCAGTATAAATCTGCTGTGTCCCAGTAAAATCTCAAGTTTTAACAATTTACTTTATTAGTCAGTGCATTAATTAAGGTTGATAATCCCGACAAAAATAAACCCAATATCCCATTCAACGCATGTAAAATCAAAGCAGTTTAACCGAAAACACAAAGATTGCATTAACTATAGATGTCCCTGCCAAAGCTGATATCAAACTTGCGTCCCTGAACTGTTATATAGTGGGTTAAGCGAGGGGAGTTTCTATAGCCTAATAGTGCATTGTGCGCAACACGTTTGGAAGAAGGGATATGAATAGGGGCCTGTGCCCCAGTACAGTTTTAAGTCTAACAACGCCAAATGTATTTGTATAGCCCTTTTTACACGCAAGCATGTCACAGAGGGCTTCACATACGCCCATAGAACTGCCCCTCAACCAACCTAAACCCTCAAGGAAGACAAGGAAAAACTCCCAGAAAAACTCAACAGGAGAAAAAATGGAAGAAACCTTGGGAGGAGCAATTCAGAGAGGGATCCCCTCCTCCAGAGACGGTTGGTGAGAGAGAGGAGCAGAACACAGGCTAAACATAGTCATACAGTGTCGATGGGTTTTGAAACACCAAAATCCATTGTTCAACTTTAGATGTAGGACAGGACCGGGAGACTCGCGACCAGGTTCAGCGTTGGCTGACCGACGACCAGGCAGGTGCTGACAACTCAAACCCCCCACACCACAAGGGATGTGTGTGGGGGGGGACAGAGAGAGGAGAGCAGGGATTAGAGAATGCCAGGAGCAGCTAACAGTTACAGTCATAATAGAATGAGATCCCCACCGGTCAAGTGTGGACTGGTGCAGCAATTTAACAGAGCAAAAAAGGGGTATTTGATGCAGCCCCACACACCAAGACAGCGACAGCCCCCCTCGGTTGGAACATGAAATCTGTTCCAGGGGAAGAGAACTCTAAAATAAGTTATACTTATAGAATAAGGATGGAAACAACCCGTCCCCCGTTGCCTCCAACTAGTAACATACTTACCTTTAACAGTCGTAGAATTGATTAAACAATAACGTTTTTAACCTCATTTTAGATGTCGAAACAGTATCAGACTCCTTAATTGAGACAGGTAATTTGTTCCAGAGAAGAGGTGCTCTATACGAGAACGGCCTACCTCCAGCTGTTTTTTTCTTAATTTTGGGAACCACCAGATAGCCGGCATCTTGAGATCTAAGTGTCCTTGCGGGGCAATAGGGTGCAAGGAGACCGGAGAGGTACAGTGGTGCCAATCCATGCAGAGATTTGTAGGTTAGTAGTAGAACTTTGAAGTCAGCTCTGGCTTGGATAGGGAGCCAGTGTAGAGAGACAAGAGTAGATGTTATGTGATCAAACTTTCTTGTTCTGGTCAATAGTCTAGCAGCAGCATTTTGCACCCGCTGTAAATGTTTTAGGTGGGTAATTGGGAGGCCAGAGAACAACACATTGCAATAGTCCAATCGGGATGTAACAAATGCATGTATTAGTTTTTCAGCATCATCCTTTGAGAGAAATTTTCGTATTTTGGCAATATTACGTAGATGGAAAAATGCAGTTCTGGTAATTTGCTTAATACGGTACTCAAACGAAAGGTCTGGGTCCATTGTGACTCCAAAATCTTTTACCAGCTGGCTTTGAGAGACTTTGACGCCGTCTAGGTCTAAGATCAGATTGGATACATTTTCTGTATTTATTTTTTTAGGACCGAAAATTTGAACCGCGGTTTTATCCGAATTTAGAAGAAGGAAATTTGCAGTCATCCAAGAGCTCAACCTAGAAGCACATTTTTCCATAGCATGTGGAAATTCTCCAGACTTTATAGACATATATAGCTGAGTATCATCTGCATAACAGTGAAAAATTACCCCAGAGCTTCTAATTATGTTTCCTAAAGGCAGCATATAGAGTGAAAATAACAGAGGCCTAGAACTGAACCCTGTGGTACTCCGTATTTTACAGTGGAGCTCCTGGATGAGCAGCCATCATAGTGGACATAATGTGATCTATCAGATAGATACGATCTAAACCACTGAAGTGACGTACCAGAAATCCCAACATAGTTCTTCATACGTTCCAAGAGAATCTCATGATCCACCGTGTCAAAAGCTGCACTTAGGTCTAGAAGAACCAGGACAGAGATAGAACCCGCGTCAGAGGCTAACAGTAGATCATTGACTACCTTGGCTAATGCAGTTTCAGTGCTGTGGTGGAGACGAAATCCAGACTGGAGAGGTTTATAAAGCTGATTTGAGGAGAGGTGCTCAGTGAGCTGTTGTGCCAGAGCCTTTTCAAAAATTTTGGAGAGAAATGGCAAATTTGAAATTGGCCTGTAGTTGCTAAGGCATCGTGGATCCAGGTTTGGTTTTTTAAGAAGGGGCTTAATAATAGCTTGTTTGAAATCGTTGGGGACTTGGCCAATTACAATAGATTCATTAATAATACTAAGCATGCGTGGTCCAATAATAGTGAGAAGTTCCCTACAGAGTTTGGCAGGGAGGGGATCGAGAAGGCAGCTTGGAGTGGCAGTGGGTTTCGAGGAGTCTATCAGCTCGATGAACGCTTCCATAGAAATAGGGTTAAAGTGAGTGAGAGCCTCAACATAAAGCATGCTTGGTATAGGGGAAAGTTCAGTGTTGATGGCCACTCCTCCAGGACTATTCTGTAGTTTGTCCCTTATTGCATAGATTTTTTGGTCAAAATGCTCTTGACTTAACAGTTAATGCTAGACAACTAGCAACTTTCACTCTGATAGAACTAGAACAAATAGTTTAAGAAACATGTATATAGTTATATTTAATATTTTCTTAATATACTGGGACATTATAGACTATGTAAGCATGCCACGTGCTTACATAGTCTATAATACAAAACAAAGTGAAGCATTTTCTTTTAACTGTTGGGCTGTCTCAGACCCCCCACATTGCAAAGGTTAAAAGAAAATTATTTTTATTTGTTTTTGTATTGGGTAAAATTGGATAAACACAACGATGGTTTGTTATGAACCTTTGGGTCCTGTGACCCGAAGGCAGCACAAGGGTTAAAAGGCTTTGTAGTCAAAGCTAGGTAGACCCAGAGCCATATAAAAAGAGAGTTCGGACACTTCCATAGACTTCCATTGTAATCGAAGAAGGCAGAAGTAAAGCGTGTCATTTGCGACCTATAGTCCCAAACATTGTATTTTGCAACGTTCAACCCCATTCATGTTCAGTGTTACGAATCAAGTTAGCTGTTTTGAAAATAGTTTTAAAATAATGCAGTAATTTGATCAATTTACCAGCTAACTTACTACTTCACACTGAATAAGAATGGCGTAATAGTTTACATTTATGCATTTAGCAGACGCTTTTATCCAAAGCGACTTCCAAGAGAGAGCTTTACAATAGAGCATAGGTCACCGATCATAACAACAAGATAGCCCCAAACATTGCGAGCAGCCAAAAACATGAAACATACATGGTGGAAAACCAAATAAGTGCCAAAGGGAAGAACCATAAGAGCATGCAGTTAAACAAGTTACAATTGAACAACATGAAACTCCCCACAAGAGTGCAAGAGTGTACCTGTAGAAAAAACAATCAACAGTAAAATATTTCACAGCGAGTACAATAATTTGAAACCGTTACAACTAACCAACAAGAGCAACAAGTCTCTCAATACGAGTCATTGTGATCCTGGAGGAAACTGCTCGTAGTGGCTTTCATTCTGCACCAAGGCTGAATTTCGGGAATGAGACTTCAGTTACATTTAGTCATTTAGCAGACGCTCTTGTCCAGAGCGACTTACAGTAAGTACAGGGACATTCCCCCCGAGGCAAGTAGGGTGAAGTGCCTTGCCCAAGGACACGTCATTTGACACAGCCGGGAATCGAACTGGCAACCTTCTGATTACTAGCCCGATTCTCTAACTGCTCAGCCACCTGACACCTCCCCAGTTACAGTATTAGGGGACCACTAAGGCCTATATAAAAGCATCCAAAAACAGCATGCCATGGGACCTTTAATTACTTGGTAGGCCTACATTAAGTGCAAAATGAATTTCTTTTAAATTTCAACATGTTATGGTTGGGGCACAGATGGGCAGACCCCTGAACACTTAAGGAAAAATATCGCCAAAATGCAGTCAGGGGTGCTGCTGCATCACGGGAAATGTAGGCCCAACCCGTCTCTACACATCGCGTGCTTCATACCGTCATTGTGAAGCTTCAATGTTTCGTGTTTGAATTGTTTTGACGCTGTTACAAATTTGGACAGTCTTGCAATTGAAGGCCCACATAATTTACAGAACACGTGCATTGCTCCGTCTTGGTACCTTAGCTCTAACCATTGCCGCCGCTGTCAGTATTGCCAGTATTGCCATGGCAATACTACTTTTGAAACAAGTATTGCCTCATTTGCCTGGCAATACTACTTTTTCGCAGACCTTATGAGATTTATTGGTGGCCAAGCCGCGAAGCGGCGAAGCCACTTAACCCTTTGACACGTAAGTTCTAAATTTCTTGACTGCCCCCACAGCGTGAGTTCTTTTGGCGCGTGAGATTGTTATTAATTTCAACGTTCCAGAGGTTGATTATGACGAATTAACCCTTGTGCTGCCTTCGGGTCACATGACCCAAAGGTTCACAACGAACCATCATTGTGTTTACCCAATTTTACCCAATACAAAAACAAATAAATAGCATTTTCTTTTAACCTTCGCAATGAGGGGAGTCTGAGACAGCCCGACGGTTAAAAGAAAATGCTTCACTTTGTTTTTGTATGCGGTAAAGTTGTCGCAATACGACGGTGGGTCACAATGACTGATGGGTCAGAATGACCCGAAGATAACACAAGTTAAATTAATTTCCAGGCAATTTCAGCGCTTCTCGGTTCGCATTTGAAATTGACATAGTTTGCACCCCGTATTAGTGACGACTACTCAATTCATTGGTTATTTTGTTTATCCTACCTTCTCATGACGTATTTCTCTTTCAGTTTTTGACAAACTACCTAGCTTGTAGTGTAAAGTGTCAATAAAAATGTTAGCTGTTCCTAATTATCTAGGCTATGTTACATTGTTTGTGTGGTCGGACTATAACGAATACACAATAATTCAGATACATCCAGTCAGTCTAACTTGATTGCTATGCATCGTTTTGTTTTCTCTAGCTGGCATCCATTTTGTAACTTACTGAGTTGGCAACACAGCCCGTGTTCACAAAATAAGTAAGGAAAATAAAACGATGCATCCTAGCAAGTTAGTCTGACTGGATGCACCTGCATTATTTTGTACTCGTTTTAAACTGTTGATTGTCAACCAAGTTGAGCCACAGGCTCTGGAAAATAATTCCCTGACCCCTCGACCAAAGACGATCAAGCAAGCTCATGCTGCTTGGATACCTCAATCCTTTTTGGTTGGCTTCTACTTTTCTGGGAAAACCTTTCTGGTAAGTAGATTATTTATACTCACAAGTTATACACATACCTGTGGCATGATATTGAGATGAAAGCATGACCTGTTGTTGATTTCCACGATCTGATGTTTTTGCTAGCTAGCTCGTAGTAACTTTCTATGTTTAGTCTAATTAGAGCAAACACAATAATGCAGACATCCATTCTAAATTGATGGCTGTTTTCTGATCTCTTGCTACCATCTACTGCCATTCATTTCCGTGTTGATGGAACATTTATTATTCCTCATTTATTGTCAGGCCACAGTTCAAGTATTGCAAAAATGAGGCAAGTGTAATTCGTTTGGAAAATCTAGGCTAGGGCTACTTGATGGATGAAATGTAGAATAAACCAGACGTTATACTTATTCAATATAACAACCTATTGAGATGACAAGACAGTAATATATGACTAACGTTTCATAGGGTAATAAACACACCTCTTGTCATACCACTTGACTGCCTGCTGTTGACCGTTTTCTATATATTGAACATTTCCCTTTCTAATTTTACAGGTGAATGTTGGCCCGCACAGGCCCCGTTCCAAAAGACAGAAAATGTTGAAAGAAGGTTTTACTGCTGTACAAATTGTCCATGTATAGTACTACATGGCCTTCTCTCAGGTGTGCAGAGCAAGTAAGGTCAGCACAAAGCAACCCATCCCTGCTGAACATAAATTAAACCGTTGAACACCTAATTCCTTGGTGTACCAGCAGTGGCTAAAAGCCCATCTCCCATCCCACATCTTCACCACATTGCATAGAGGGACTATAGAGAGCATCCCGAGGAGCTGCATCACGGCCTGGTTTGGGAACTGCACCGCATCGACCTGCAACTCTGCAGAGGATAGTGAGGACAGCCGAGAAGATCGTCGGGGTCTCTCTTCCCTCCCTCACAAACATTTATACCTAATGCTGCATCCGCAAAGCCACACGCATTGTGGACAAACCCATGCACCCCACACGCACCTGTACATCATCAGACTCCACTCAATATTTTTGCATATGGATGCTACCTCAATAACTGATGTTCACATATGGTATTAGTATGTTATGTTTACATTCACATTGTATAGTATCTGTCTATTTAGGATGTTCCCTATATTTTAGCTTATCATAGATGTAATCTATGTTCTGTGTACTTATATGTTATGTTATGCCAGGTTGCCTTGCGTTGTCTTGTCCTAAGAATTTCAGTGCCCAGTCTGACCTTGTGGTGTTCTGTGCATCTGACAATAAAAGACTTGAACTTGAAGTATCCCCACCTCTTTGTGTCTTGGGGAATTTGTCACAAATTTCATCTTGTCTTGTTGGACCAATTTTATTTACCTAGTTGTTGTAGTTGTCTAGGTTATGTCTAGGTCCTGGAAGAATGTTGTTTCGTTTCATTGTGTAATGTAAGTGTATGATGACAATAAATGCCAGTTGACTTGTCAAGACAACAGACCCAGATACCCCAAGCCCATCATGATCCTGGATGTCCATAGAGGATCCCGTGTAAAGGTCCTAAATATAGCCAGTACATCACACAACTCAAACATGCTGTACATGTTTGAGTGGTGATATGTTTTATGGCTCAATGTTTGAGCTAATGATATTCCTTGATATGTAACGTGAGTGACGTGATTGTACCCTTTCCTGGACATGAACCTCAAAACAGAGCCAAAGAAAAATACTTTTTCTATGCCTGAAACAAATTCAAGGTAATACTGTGGAAAAAAATTAAGAAACGTGTTTGTTTGGGGTTTTTATAGGTTGTTGCAAATTACGGTTATAAGTTATTACTGTCATTACTGTTCCGAATTTGAAATATTCATATAAGTGAATCCACAGTGATCGGATATGGTATAGGATCGTATGTAGCTGTTGACAAGCTAACTTGGCTATAACCGATCATGTGGGCTGCCATGTTTTTTGTTTTGATCAGTACTCAATGCATTGTGGGTGTCAAAGGGTCAACGAGATAACCTACTCTTCTCACGAGAAAATACTGAGGTGTACAGGGTCAAGTGGTACATCATCAAAGTTCATCTTTGTTGCCGGAACACAAAATAATCAAAGATGGCTGCAAGTAAATACGAGACGAAAGACAGACGAATATCGGATGTTTTAGATGCATATTTGTGAATGTATATTATTTTCGATCTATGTTTGGTTGTACAATAGTAAAATATGTTGAACGTGATAGCCAAGTCAAGGAATACGGATAATATTATGGTTTACTAGGTGGCGTGAGTAAAAGCGTGAGTTATTTTTGGTTAGCTGTTAGCTAACATTAGCTAAAACTACATTGTCTGAACATTTTCATATAGATAATAAAGGTAAACTTTCTCAAAATACACAGTAAATTGAGTCTTATGTTTAAAATATACACGTAGGCTAATGTTTGACTCTATTGTGACGTTTATAAACAAAACTGGACGTTCTAAGGACGCGTTCTAATCACACCTGTGTGATCGTACGCTCCTGGGCCCAGCCAGAACTGATCACACAGGTGTGATCGTACGCGTCTAAGGGTTGTGTTTTTACCTTTTCTTCTTCTTATTGGCCGCGTTTCCCAGATTTGTTAAGAGCTAAGAAGCTCTTAATGAATCTGGTAAACGCGGCCATTATGGGTGGCCAAGCCGCGAAACCACTTGTGTTTCTACCTTTTCTTATTATTACACACCTTCTTCTCCCATTGGAGTATATGGCACCCCTTAGAACCGTATGGTAAAAAGTTGTGAAATTTGGCACACTCTTTAAATACAGTCCCCTCTTCTTCTCCCATTGGAGCACTCTAGTGCCACCAACTGCTCAAAGTTGGACATGTGTTTACACACGTAACTTTTGAACCGTATGACCGATGTTCAAAAATTAGGTACCGTTGGATTCCCTGAATAGAGACAAGTTCAACATGCCATATGACGTCAGTTTTTTTAGTTTTGTCAATTTTTGTCAAATCTTCCCCAGAATTGGCACATATCATCGTCACAGCAACCCTCACAAAAAAAATCGAAAGGATTTTAGATTTTCAAAACCGTTTGTCCGGTACAGCCAATAAAAATCGGCAGCAAAGACAACAAACAGGAAGTTGGGTCATATCTCAGCCAATCCTAGAGAAATCAACACCAAACTTGGTATGATGACTCGGAACCCTCTTCTGAGGATGTCCAAACAATTTGGTGTCATGTGATCACTGGGCGTGGCCGCAGGAAGCAAAAATGTGTTTTGGCCAATAACTGTTGATTTGTTTGCCTTTATTAAGTGATTCCTTTGTCTCATGATATCTTGGGACGTCCCGTGTGTGACCCATCATCACAGCCGAATTGATGCGGCCGCCATTTTGAATTTCTGAAAAAAAAAACGTTTTGTCTCTACTCCTCCTACAAATGTTGTCCAATCTTCACCAAATTTAGCAGAGATTATCTTCAGACCAAGCCTCACTACGCCCATAACATGTTTTTTTGATTTTAGAAACCTTTTTCCTGTCACAGCCAATCAAAATGTGCCGTTAAGCCATCAAACAGGAAGTTGGGTCGTATCTCAGCAAATCTTTGATGGATTCACACCAAACTTGGTTTATGGACTCGGAACCTTGTTCTAAGGATGTCTAAAATGTTTTCTCAGTCATAATACTGCTTGGCCACCTAATTGCTGCTTGCAGCTATATTTATTAATCATCTTCTTCCGCCATTGGAGTCTAGGGCAGCCCCTAGAACCGTATGGTAAAAAGTTGTGAAATTTGGCACACTCATTAAGCACAGTCCCCTCTTTATATTCACCAATTTTTATGTCACCCATTGGAGCATTCTAGTGCCACCAACTGGTCAAAGATGGACTTGTGTTTAACCTTTTCATAATCCTGTTAAATTTGCCTGAAAACGCCTAAACAGCATACCCAAAGTAAATTGGAAGCTGTTCTTGAACCATTTGGAGTACATGCATGTAAATGATCTCTTTTGAAAGCTGACACTCTGAAGTTATGTCCCCTGTTGTCAGGACCCCTGTCAGTCCTACTAGTGTTGAGTAATAGAAGCTTGAACACAAGGAAAGTGAAAATTTCTATTTCCGCCTAGATTTTGTTTTGAAAACAGAGGCCTGAAGAGGCCTAGAGGTGGTAGGTATTAGCTGGAAGACTAAATTGGACCACAGGTTGAAGCCTTACCCAATTCAAATCAAAAGTCAAACATAATACCACAATATATTCATATTTGACACATGTTTTTATAAGAGTACATCCAATCATTTTCTAAAAGGGCCTTTTGGAGACTCCAAAATGACCCTTTGTAACCAAGGTCAAATACTCAGGATAAAAGGTATTATTTTTCATAATTGTTATCTCTAATGAAAGGTGGTACTTAGAACTATCATATATAATAGCTAAATCCCTAATTAGTATTACTGAAACACAAAAATTGAAGCATGAACACATTTGAGTGCTTTATCTGATTCCCAGGATTGGCGCACAAAGAAAACTGATTCTTTCAACCATATTGCGCAATCGACTTTTATTTTGAAGGCTCCACAGACACATACAAGGGGGGGGGGGGGGGGGGGGGGGGGCGGGGGGGGGGGGGGGGGGGGGGCAGGACGCACAGACCTAATTGGCTTTAGAGGGCTGTCAACGGGGCATGGAAGCTCCTATTGGGTCAAACAAGGTGTCAATCAAAAGGGGAGGGTTCAACGGACATTTTGATGCCTCCATATCGTAAATTCTCCGTTGCTAACCGGAGAAAGAACACTTTTATGTGAACAAGTTGTTTCTTCCGTCGGCTAACTTGCATAATGAAACAAAGGATAATGGCTATTCATGAACGTAAAACATTGTATTTGGACGAATTACTTTACATGGTTAGATACTTTGAACCCTTGGGAATGTACGCAGATCAAGTTTTGATGTGTTGTTTGCATACCTGGACGACACAGAACCTTTGAGGGTAAGTAGAGACGTTTGGCTTTGTAAACAACACCAAAGTGGTGACTGGACAAAGACGTTGACTAAACTTCTTGTTGTGACTCGATCTTGAAATGGTTTACATATCTACAAGCACAAGAATCTTAGCTTTCCAATGATGTGTAACATGTGTAGTAGTCAAAATTTTTTATTTATTAACATTTAGTGCGTAGTAACAGGGGGGGGTAGGGGGCAGTGTTCGGACGAAAAAAACAGGTTAAACACGTAACTTTTGAACCGTATGACCGATTTTCAAAAATGAGGTACCATTGGATTCCCTGGATCAAGACGAGTTCAACACACCCTATGGCGTCAATTTCCGGTTATATAGATTTTCCGCCATTTGAATTTGAAGGAAAAAGTTTTTTTGCTTCACCAATTTATGTCAAATCTTGATCACTGGGCGTGGCCGCAGGAAGCAAAAATGTGTTTTGGCCAATAACTGTGATTTGTTTGCCTTTAATAAGGGATTCCTTTGTCTTATGATATCTTGGGACATCCCGTGTGTTACAGATGATAACTTGTGATAACAGCCAAATTGATGCGGCCGCCATTTTGAATTACTGAAAAAAAGAGATCATCTTCAGACCAAGCCTCACAAAAGCTATCACGTTTTTTGGATTTTTGAAACCGTTTGCCCAGTACAGCCAATCAAAATGTGCTGTTAAGCCAGAAAACAGGAAGTTGGGTTGTATCTCAGCAAATCTTTGATGGATTCACACCAAACTTGCTGTGTGTACTCGTTGCCCTCTTCTGAGGACGTCTAAAATGTTTAATGGGTCATTTGACTGCTTGGCCACCTCATTGCTGCTTGCAACTTGATGTGTTGAATGTTCAGAGCGCGTCGTTTTAAAACGTATGCTTAAAATACACATTACTGTTTAACAAATACTCATAATAAATCATAGCATATTGCCTAAAACCTAAGGTAAGCACAAAAATAATCAGTGGATACATTTGCGACCCATTAAAAATTTCAGTCGCAATGGCATTTCAAAAGGTCGCAAATGCAACCATTTCTGTCGCAGTGTGTTGCCCTGTAATGCTGATGTGGCCCTCCGTGAAAATGAGTTTGACATCCCTAATGTAGTTTATCATTCTTACCTCCCTCAAACTCATCTTTCCTTTCTGCTTCACTGTCCATGCTTCAAAAATTCAAATGTCCATCAACAGGAGCCAATAATGTTTGATCGTATTATTTAAAATCTTAGTTTCTTATATACTAGTGTAATAATTGGACTATGCAAACGCTTTGTCGCCTCGATTTGTACGGTCTCGGTTAACAAACGTTTTAACAAATCTTGGTTTTGGCGTTTGCAGACCTGTCGAGGAGTAAACATTTGCAGTTTAGTATTGTCATGTTTTCATAGCCTACCTGGATTCCTAATTACGTGCCGACACCTAGACTTCAAGTGTTGACGGAGATACTGCATTGCATATAATTAAAATAACTATGAAAACATGTATGGGATTATCAGACTAAAGGAATATACTGACAAAGTAAATTGTTAGAACACAAACTTGAGAGCACGTGCCCCAGTAAAAGGGGTCTAGTGACACCCACGATCCAGACCTTTGTCACTTGGCCAACAGTATGCGTGATTCACACTCAAGTAAGACTGCATGGTGGGGCATGGAGGGTCTTGAGATGATTTTCTCAGACTTGACATGTAGCGTATCAGTAGTCATGAATGCACAAAGAACTGGTGTTGACGGGGTGTCATGGGGGCCATTTTGTGCTTATCCAGGAGAAACTTCGCCGCCGCTCAGAGGACCCGGTGGGAGAGGACAAGGGCAAGAAGGAGAAGGAGGACAGGGAGAGAGAGAGAGAGGAGAGGGAGAAGGTCCGCAAAGAGGAGGAGGAGAAGGAGCGGGAGAAGGAGCGGGAGAAGGAGCGGGAGAAGGAGCGGGAGAAGGAACGGGAGAGAGAGCGGGAGCGTGAGAGGGACCGTGACAGGGAGAGGGAGAGGCGAGGGAGGCGGAGCCACTCCAACAGCCGCCACTCCAGCCGGACGTCTGACAGGAAGAGAAGTCGCTCCAGGGAGCGCCGGCGGTCCAGGAGCAAGGAGAGGGAGCGCAAATGCACAAGGTACTCTTGCACTAACTACTACCAACCCCATGTCTACACACTAGAACTAACTAGTACCGACCCCATGTCTACACACTAGCACTAACTAGTAACTCGTTACCAATACCAGTGAAATGTCACGGTACTCTATACTATGTTCGACAGAGACACTTGTTTGTCCCCGGCTGTGAATCAATTCGATTAGATGGCAGGGAGATTGACTCGTTAATATCTGACTCCAATTTGGAAATGTGCAAGTATGTTACTTGTAACCTCGAGCACTAAACGACATGAAACTCGGACGTAGGTAAAAATCGTATGCTTATTCAGGGTATCGACCTTAAAGTATGCATTCTCACTAATCAGCGGTTTATTTGTACTATGGATATGGACTTAACGACCATCACAGTATGCAAACTGAACCCCAGAGGCTACGGTATTACTTCAGAGCATGGAAAGGCCTGCGGGGACTTTTATTTTATGCGTTCTGCAGAGAAGGGAGACTGGCGTTGATCACGGTTTGGAATGAAAGGGAGAAAACAGGACCGAGTAACACGGCAGATATCGCTCTTTTTTCTTTTTTTTCTTTTTTTTTTTTTTTTTTTTACAACGTATTTAAGGCGGCAGGCGTGTGTTGCTTAGGCAGCCGCCTTAGTGCTGCTGGAAACCCTGCCTACTATAAGTGACTCAGAGGCCTTAAGTTAAAACCTACTTCGAAAGTGTTTGTCTATCAGTATTAGCTGTATCAACCCAACTAGCTCAAGGGTTTCACCACATTAGTGTTAGATACGTACAAGGAATCAGTAACTTTAAATGCACAATGAATAGTTTATTACAGTTAGGTCCATAAGTATTTGGACATTGACACAATTTTCATCATTTTGGCTCTGTATACCACCACAATGGATTTGAAATGAAACAATCAAGATGTGCTTTAAGTGCAGACTTTCAGCTTTAATTTCAGGGTATTTACATCCAAATCAGGTGAACGGTGTAGGAATTACAATACATTTTATATGTGGCCCCCCCCTTTTTAAAGGACCAAAAGTAATTGGACAATTGGCTGCTCAGCTGTTCCATGGCCAGGTGTATGTTATTCCCTCATAAAGGGAGTTCGTTATTTCATTGACAAGGAGCAGATAAAAGGTCTAGAGTTCATTTCAAGTATGGTATTTGTGTTTGGAATCTGTTGCTGTCAACTCTCAATATGAAGTCCAAAGCGCTGTCACCATCAGTGAAGCAAGCCATCGTTAGGCTGAAAAATCAAAACAAACCTATCAGAGAGATAGCAAAAACATTAGGTGTGGCCAAATCAACTGTTTGGTACATTCTTAAAAAGAAAGAACGCACTGGTGAGCTCAGCAACACCAAAAGACCCGGAAGACCACGGAAAACAACTGTGGTGGATGACAGAAGAATTCTTTCCCTGGTGAAGAAAAACCCCTTCACAACAGTTGGCCAGATCAAGAACACTCTCCAGAGGTAGGCGTATCTGTGTCAAAGTCAACAATTAAGAGAAGACTTCACCAGAGTAAATACAGAGGGTTCACCACAAGATGTAAACCATTGGTGAGTCTCAAAAACAGGAAGACCAGATTAGAGTTTGCCAAAAAACATCTAAAAGAGCCTGTACAGTTCTGGAACAACATCCTATGGACAGATGAGACCAAGATCAACTTGTACCAGAATGATGGGAAGAGAAGAGTATGGAGAAGGGAAGGAACTGCTCATGATCCAAAGCATACCACCTCATCAGTGAAGCATGGTGGAGGTAGTGTTATGGCGTGGGCATGTATGGCTGCCAATGGAACTGGTTCCCTTGTATTTATCGATGATGTGACTGCTGACAAAAGCAGTAGGATGAATTCTGAAGTGTTTCGGGCAATATTATCTGCTCAGATTCAGCCAAATGCTTCAGAACTCATAGGACGGCGCTTCACAGTGCAGATGGACAATGACCCGAAGCATACTGCGAAAGCAACCAAAGAGTTTTTTAAGGCAAAGAAGTGGAATGTTCTGCAATGGCCAAGTCAATCACCTGACCTAAATCCAATTGAGCATGCATTTCACTTGCTAAAGACAAAACTGAAGGGAAAATGCCCCAAGAACAAGCAGGAACTGAAGACAGTTGCAGTAGAGGCCTGGCAGAGCATCACCAGGGACGAAACCCAGCGTCTGGTGATGTCTATGGGTTCCAGACTTCAGGCTGTCATTGACTGCAAAGGATTTGCAACCAAGTATTAAAAGTGACAATTAGATTTATGATTATGTTAGTTTGTCCAATTATTTTTGGTCCCTTAAAAAGGGGGGGGCACATATAAAATGTGTTTTAATTCCTACACCGTTCACCTGATTTGGATGTAAATACCCTGAAATTAAAGCTGAAAGTCTGCACTTAAAGCACATCTTGATTGTTTCATTTCAAATCCATTGTGGTGGTATACAGAGCCAAAATGATGAAAATTGTGTCAATGTCCAAATATTTATGGACCTAACTGTATCTAAATCGTAAGATAATCAGTACAATAATAATGAAACATAATCAAACACGTAAAATCATTAACGAAGGTAATCACAATAAAACTAGTCACCCAACGCACCGGAGCTCGTATAGTAAACACAACTCAGTTATTGGTAAATCTTCTACACCCAAACCTGCATACAAAAATAGGGACACCGGCCATATGCAAGAAAGGTTGTCTAACGCATACAAATTCAAATTGGACCATCACCGGTTTACTCAAGGCTGTAGTAGACCAAATGTGATGCCTTTGCAAGACAAGGGAATATGTAAACACATTTTGGACTACTACATGCACAAACTCTATAACCCTGTAAATATGTTACAACATTAAAAGTATTACTAGAATGTAGTACATAACATAAGAAACAAAATCATATCAAACATGACATTAAAAGCTGTTTAGAACTATATTTACATGAACACAATTTTTTATTATAATTTCAGTCTTCCTCGGTTCACCTTCCTTTTCAACTGTTGAGACCACTTCTCCAGAGGTGTGTGCTAAAAAGTGTGATTGTCATTTAACATTAGTCCCTTTTGTGCAAATCAACGACTGTACCAGACGAGTGACCAGTGACAAAGGGATCATTCAGGTCTGCCAATACAGCCCTACAATACCAAAGCAAAAAACTAAAATAGGTTACTGGTTAGGGCTGAACGATTTCGGAAAATAACATAATCGCAATTAATTTGCAATTGCGATTTAATATGCGATTATTATATGATGTAGGCCTTTTATTAATATAGATATATTAGCCTACTGATCTCCAGTCAGCAACATAAAACACAAAGTTCAGAAAAACTAAGAAGAACATACCGCCTGTAGCCTACCTCATAGAAAATATTTTGGTAAATTAAAGCTAAACTAGAAACGTATATGCTTTAGTTGCAGTTTCTTAACTAAAGCTAGCTAGCTAGCTACCGTTTCGGAAAAATAACTTGCGCTGTGGAGACAGTCGGAAATATTTAGAACTCACTCATCTAAAGGTTAAATCTTAGAAGAAAAAGAAACTGTCTGAACATTTCTGATCCAGTCAGTAGCCTAAAAGAAACAGTATGGCACGGTCAGCCATAATGATCCTACTGTATGTGTATCACCGAGGGGCATCATATCTTTTGTGATGAACACTGTTACTGCTTGAGTAATTTAGTAGTACATTAATATGGAGTTAAGCTTTGAAACATTTCGATCAGTGATCTGTCGGGTGTTATTTGGCTTATTTGACACACTGGTGTTCAGCATTTTAGCTATGCATCGTACATGGCTTTGTGGTGTGTTTTTTTAGGGCCGAATTAGGTTGGTAGTGTTGCCCCGTGAGGTAGCAACGTTAGCCAGGCAGGTTTTGCACAATACTTGACACTGCGCAGCATCTTTTTTAAAGGCAAAATTGGCAAAGTGTCTGTAGTGTCAGGTTCTGTCGAGCCTGAGGCCATCGTACAGGTCATGGTAAAGTGTAACATGCAAAGTTGATCCTTCGTCTGCAAACTGCGTTACTCTCGCATGTCACGTAACCAAAGTAAAATTGCAGCCTTTGCGATTACAAAATCTTGTTTTGTCACATCGCGATATTATCACAAATGCAATTAATCGTTCAGCCCTATTACTGGTTAACTCTCTTTGTTTGACAGTAAGCTACAATATCTAAGGCTGTAGCCTACTTATGACAACAACAGAACATTGAAGTGGTCATTGATTGTGGGTAAAATGGACATACAGTGAACCTCAAAGTCCATTGACACCTCTTTCCTGTCTAAATCTCACAACTTGAAACTGCAGCTGTAAAACGATTGGTTTCGAAAAAGCTGAATTTGTGACATCACAAATATAGCATCACATTTGTCACGCCCCAACATTTACACAGAGACCAGCCCTCTGGTGTTCTGGCCCAGGATCTCAGACACTAGTTTAATTGCGTGCTGCTCTGTGTACTTCCACGGGAATTACAAAGGACAAAGTTTGGATGTTTTTAAAGGGTATTGAAAATGGACCGTCGTAAATGCAGTGTTCCAGGCTGTACAGGGAATGCTGACACTTTTCAGAGTCTTCCTAAGGAACCAAACACTCAACGGGCTGTGATGTTTGTCTATGAGAAGATCCCTGTACAGTTCGACCCTCAATTACACATTTGCTCAAACCATTTCACAGAGGACAGTTTTGAAAACCTGGGACAATGTAAAGCAGGATTTGCTATGAAGCTGTTGCTGAAAAGAGGTGCTGTTCCGACTTTATGTTCATCACAACCGCAAGCTGTAGTATGATGTTGTCGCTAACAGTTATTAGCAATGCTAACATATTCTGCCTGTATCTAGCATCGGTAGAATTGATGACTTAGTTTATTGGCAATGGGGCTAATGTTATTTCATGTCCCTGACTTCCCTGACCCTGTGTTTCATTCAAATAGATAACCCGTGTTGTCACGTAAATCTATAATCAAGATGCATGTTTGTCCAGATCTATTTTTCAGAAAGATAGCTAGAGCTAACTGAAGCTGAGTTGAATCACGATTTGGTTTGTTTGCTAAGCTGTAGTGCTAACGTTACCCACCTAAGTCGATCCCGTTTGCTTCGATAACAGAAATGGAAACAAATAACATCATCATTTATCTAGTCAATCTGTTGAAAACAGTGTTGTGTAGACACAATACATTTATTTGTAAGTTTTTATTTCAAGACTCCCCAACTTCGATGTTTCAGTGAGTGTTGGCCGTGTTGCGACTTTACTCCGCAGCTTCACTCGTTGTAAACCAACCAATCAGCGCGCAGCTCATCTATATATTCATGAGCATACCATAAAAGGAGCAAACCTCTTGTTTTTTCACAGGATGCATCAGGCTCATAGAACAGCACCCGGGCCATTTTCAGCCCAACCAATGTTACGTACCCTATTCGGAGACCTTAAGGAACAGTGTGAAATACCCCAAAAACCCAGTCAATGACTCCTTTAATACAATAACAATGCATGCAGGCCTAAAGGCAAAGAATTAGTGTCGACTGAGTGTAGACATTAAGCAAACTCTGCAGATGACTTGGAGATCATTTGTAGAGCTCAAAAATATAAATCTTGACTTGAACATAATTTATAAGAAGTAGAAAGAGTGGATTTAACACGCTTCATTGGGGCTCTTTAAATTTTGGTGTGCTTGTCAGCGTCCGACTTAGTACTACCATAACTTCAGAAATTCTGGTATCCTACCATTTCTTTTGTTTGAGTACAGACTTGGTACCGGAGTATCGGTTTAACACTATTACCAACCCCATGTCTACACACTAGCACTTACTAGCACCAACCCAATGTCTACACACTAGCACTAACTAGTACCAACCCCATGTATATACACTAGCACCAACCTCATGTGTCTCACCAGCTTCAATCAAGTATATAAACAGTGGTCATATCGTGAACTCCCCTTGTGTTGCTTATTCATCATATTCATCGCAAGTTTTAATCCTCTGTCTGCTGTTTCCCAGGAGCCGAGACGGGGAAAGGGACAGAGACAGGGACCGGGACAGGAGTCGGCGTGGCGGCAGCCGCGAACGCTTTGACAGGAAGCGGCGCTCTCGCAGCCGCGAGAGGAAGAGGTCCCGCAGCTTGGAGCGCAAGACTCACCAGCGCAGCGGTCAGCGCAGCCGCAGCAGGGACACAGACAAGGAGAGATCGTCCAGGGACAAAGGTCAGGAATGTTGCCCCCCAACTGGTTTCATAACACAGCATGTGTCCTTTAAGTCAAATTACTCTCGAACCCACATAAATTCTTTCACGTGACAATTCGCTATATCCGTCGCCGAAAACGTCTTGTTTTTGCTGGAGGACAGCAAAAACAAGACGCTGAGACGGACAATTGCAGCAACACTTCGGTTATATTTTTGGTTCAGAGGAGCCAGAACACTAGCAGGCACCCCCCCCCCCTTCCAAGCCACTCCCCTAGAGTAGGTAGATAGTCAAGTAGCCCGTCCAATCTTTCCATTTGGTCTGAATGCCGTCCAAACACTGCATTCAGTCCGAACGCAATGGTTGGTCGTGTTTATTACAGTTCTGCAACGGCCAATGATATCAGATCGATTTTATTTTACTCTCAGAGCAATTTGATTGATTGCCAGAATTTGCGCAAAGATCTATTTGTGGTGGTAGGCAGAGGCAGAGCCAGACGTTAATGATAATGTTTTTTAGTTTAGTTTTTCTCTTAATTTCATTCACTATTAAGGGATAATGTATAGAACGCCGGTCATTATCGGGAAAATAAGCCCCAACAGGGCGAACAGCACCCCGACGCAAAGCGGATGTTAGACCGGTGTTCTATACATTATCCCGCTTATTACACAGCCACTTGCCAAAACAAAAAAATAACCTAGAGTGTGTCTTTTTACAATTTAATTGTTACCATTCGTAGTGTTGAACAGCAGAGAAATAGTTCGCCAAAGACGTTGGCTTCAGATCAGCTGACGTCGCTAAGCAACTCTGCTGTCCTCTCTTTGTCTTTTCTTCACTGGCGATGGCAACAACTCGGCCTTTAACCAAATATCAAAATTGCCGTATTTCCCCAAAATATTAAAGTTAATCGGAAACTCATCCATCGTTGCCTGGTATGTAGGCTTTTTTTTACGGTAGGCTTCAGATCAGCTGACGTCGCTAAGCAACGGAATACGCTGGCGTTGATAAGTTACCAGACTACTTGTGGAGTGCTATGAAAGACATGGATCCGAGGCAAAAACACCAGTTCCCTTGACAGCGGTCAATTATGCATAGCAACGGTCAAATATGAAAAAATAGTTGACCACAGAACGTTGGGAAGCCCCATTCAAGTGAATGGAGCATTCTACAGCATTAAGAACAGCCGTATAATAAGATTTAACACTAAGTGCGTTCCAGTTGTAGCTACTCGAAAGTCTGTTATAAAAATGGTCGCGCACACACAGTACTGTCCTGCTGTCTGAGGACATGTTGCTACGGTGTTAGTAGGCCTATGAGTGAAATAGGAGAGTACCCAGCTAGCCCATTTTATAGAGGTTTTTCAACTGGTGTCGCTAACAAAAGCTATCCCAGCTTCAGTATTTTCCAGGCTATAAGTCACACTTTTGTTCATAGTTTGGCTGGTCCTGCGACTTATAGTCAGGTGCGACTTATATATAAAAATATATAGAATTTAACATGTTTTTAAATGTTAATTAATACTGACTAACATGAACCAACGAGTTCAACGGATTCAGTGATATGGAATGAGATCGGGAGCTTGGTGAACTAGCTTACCGTTAACTTGCTTCTTGGACTCGCTTGCTTGTTATGGGGGGGGGGGGGGGGGAATACGGTAGTTGTATCCTCTTGTGCCGAGATGTTTTCACTTGCACGTTGTGCTCCCACAAAAAGCAAGTTCCACCCTGCATGTATTACACACAACAGCATTTATTGTTGGACATTTTGTAAAACTTTCCCACACTGCTAGTTCGGCTTCGTTTGCACTCACGACATTCCCATAAGCACTGTGTCGTCTTGTCTTCCATTGGATTGCATATTGGAGCATTACAGTCAAGCGCTACAGCGCCGCATTGATCAAATCGCAATATTGCTGGCTCTTAAAATGGGTCAAATTAAATCAAACGACTTGTCGACAACAGAAATATTTGTCGATAATGTATCCTAACTTTAACATGTACACTGAGAAGGTTTTCTAAAGAAGGATCTTTATGTAAATATGTTTTGGATACGTTGTCACCTTCTCAGACCGCAAGGACACAGAGGAGAAGCGGAGTGGCGGTTCCAAGAAGGACAAGCCCTCCGACAGCCGCAGCAACAACGTCACTAAGGCCCCCTTGTCTGAGGCGGAGCCAGAGGCCGTAGCCATGGAGATGGAGGCTTCCTCCCCCCCGGCCCCCCAGCTGAACGGGCTGGCGGTGGCCCGCGAAGACCTCCATTCTGAAGGTGACACTCAGTCCAATTAAAACTGATCTGATAGGACCTCAGATCAGGCTCAGGTAAGTGGCGCCCACCTCCCCTACCATCCTGGCTCTCAATCCCCCCCTCCCCACCTTCCTCCCTCCTTCATCCTCCTCCCCTCACCCCCCAACCCTGTTAACTCATGGTTCTATGCTTCTTTGTTTTTGATGTGTGTATATGTATCTTGCTCCTGTTCTGGGCTGTAGTGCATCATAAGTGACGCACTGAAGATGGAACTAGGCCTGACAATCAGTCAGAAGAAACTAGAGTCTCACAAACCCAGAGGGACAGGCCAGTGTAGACCCCCCTCTTGTTTCTCCCCCCCTGGAAGAAACAGGCCCGGAGATACCCCTTGTTTCAAATAAGGGTTCTTGTCAACTCCTATTTTTCTCATAACTAGATCAGACTTTTTTCCCCCTCCCAGATTTAGGTCCATTCCTTCATGTTGGTGCCTCTACCTGTTTAATATACCTTTTTAAATCAATTTTTAACCACCTTCTTAAATTGTGGCATTGAACATGTTTTGTAGTGCCTAACTTTCTGCTGTTTTCTATAGCTTAGGACTGTGTGTCTGTATACGGGCCGTACTGTATACCAACACAGAGCAGTTTAGACTTTAAGAAAATGTCTGAGGTAAATGTCCCAGTTTAAACACTCTTCTCTCCTACCGTGCTATGGCTGTGTCCCTGCTCACTCTGACGTTTGATTGCCTTGACTTTATGCAGTGTTTTAGAGCATGGGGGGGGGGGGGGGGCGGGCGGGGCTTGGAGGCCTAGGGTATTTTATTTCTTACAATGAATGAATTGCAGCTGACCTCCATACCTCACACAGCGTTGGTGGTTGTGAGTGAGTGAGCGACCACAGTGAAAAAGCCAAATTAAAAATCTCAAGGGATACTGTCTCAAACTGTACAGGTACTCAAGCCAGGTACTCCTTTCTATACCCACATCCATTTTTCTGAATGATGTTGCCTGTGAAAAAGTGCTCTATTAGTAAAAAAAAAAAAAAAAGAAAGAAAGAAAGAAAGGAAAATAATTGATGTTTAGAAGTTTGTCTATTTGCTTTTCTTTGAATTTGTTATATATATTCTTGCTGAAGATTGACATTGTCGTTTTGTACAGTATATACATGATCTGCTGTCCAAGACACTGATGAGAATGATGTCATTCTGGAGGCTGTAGGGTTAACCCGATTGTTATCCCATAGTATTCGGACTTAGAAATGTAATCTACATAGCTAGCTGGACATCACTTATAGTAAAGAACACAATATTCTTTAGAAATCCTTTGACCATAACTACCATACTAGTGTGTGTGTGAGTCATCTAAATAAACATGGGATATCCAGCGGGTTACCAGTAGCCATTCAGGGATCTCTTCAGGTCAGTGATTTTAAACAGGCCTATGACTGAGCCTTTAGATAGAGCAGGTTCTTTAATATCGTCCATAAATTGTAGGATGCTCTGGATGCCCCCCACACAATCTATAGGTTAGAATAGCTTATTAATTAATCAGACAACTAGTCAAGAGGTTAAAATGTTTTTTATTTTTGTTTGTAATAATAATAAAAAACGTTTTTTTAGGCAAAGCATCCTGTTTAGTCAGCCTTGAGTCCAGTTGTGAGGGGTAGGGTGTGTGTGTGTGTGTGTGTGTGAGTGTATGAATATGGTGCTGTAGTGAAGGCAGCATATCTGCTGCCACACACGGTCCTACCACGGTCTTGGCTAATGTGTTGCCTTCTGTGAACGTTTCTGATCCTCAGGGGAAGCTGGGACATCTGGAGTAGGAGTAAGAAGCCCTGAAGAAGACCCCTGTGCCCACCCCCCCTCCCCTCCCCCTGAAGCTTCCACGCCGCTGCTTAAAAAACAAGGTGAACCACACAGGCGTAGTGGCTAATTAAAAAACAAAAGCAAAACTATGAAAAACTGCAACTTGTTTAAAATACAATAGTTTCCGTTGTCTGTTTGGTCCTTTTTTGGAAGATGACTTTATAGGATCCAGACCGGTTTGTTCAACTATGTATGTATTACCTTCAATGATTTCTGCTATGAACATAGCTCTACCAAACGTGGGAATACATGACTTTTTTTGTTGTTGTTGTTGTTGTTGCAATTCACATTATTCTTGTTTTCTCAGCATTTTTGTCAAATTAATAAAAACAATACTTGCTTGACTTGTTTGGTTTGCAAATGTCAGGTCCCAGCTCACTTGTTGACATATTCTGTTTTTTTCCTGCTCTGGAAAATCAGTTTGAAAATTGCGTGTAAAATGTTAGTCAGGGAATTTTTTCCTCTCCACCCAGTCAGAGCTTTCGTTGACCTCTCTTCTTTTACTGAAAATTATACTGAAAACATTTTGATGAACATTCACATTCTGAGAAATTAATTGAGCTTTATTTGTATTTCCTTTTCTGGGGGTAGAATTTTAAAATCCCATGTTTGTCTTGATGAATAAAAAGTTCAAACTTAATTATTTTGTTTGCATTTTGATATGTGTGCATTATTTATTGTTGGTCTGTAGTTTATGTATTTCTTAACCTAACCTACATGTGAAACTTGGCTTAAAACTATCATACTTCAACTATGTTGAATCAAGGTTCTAGTACTTAGTCACACTTTTTTGTGAGCTAGACAGAGTGAAACACTCAATCTTCCCACTAAAATCATGAGACTCCCTCAGTTCCTCAACAGTTGCGCT
Organism: Osmerus mordax; assembly: GCF_038355195.1. NCBI lineage: Eukaryota > Metazoa > Chordata > Actinopteri > Osmeriformes > Osmeridae > Osmerus > Osmerus mordax. The sequence continues at coordinate 11,217,100 of NC_090052.1, forward strand.
GACAAGTGTCCCTGCCTCATCTCCTACTGTTTAATAATTTTCCATCTAACAGGAGACCCACAGTTTTCCATTTTAAAAGTGTATGGACATTGGCAGGACCTTCCATTCAGACAGCCTCCATACAGACAGGCTCTGCTATGAATTGGTCTACTTGTAATTGTGTGAGAATGTCGACCCAGGCCTTGTAGCTCTGCGATCTGGCTACTGTCTGCTGTTCTTTCGCAGTAGCAGACACAGATGTAGATGCCAGCTTGGTCAGCAGCCAACTGGCATCAAACAGAACCAGGAGAATTCAATTTATTAGTGATGGCAAGACCTTACACTCACACAGACACTCCTTTGCAGTGTATTTCTCGTTCACACATATTACAATCTCACTGCGGTGTCTTGGGCTCTAACCTTTTCAACCCACACACACACACGAGAATGTGTCGCTGATTTTAGACCTCATCACCAGAGAGTAATTAATAATCCGGGTGACACGGACAGGAGGACGGAGGTGTACAGGCCAAGTTTACCATGGCTTTCCCTGGGCTGCGCTGTAGGCTGGCAGTGGGACGCCAGCCAACTCACTTTGTCATGGCAGGGAAACACTACAGCCCCTTTAAAGATGCAGCCTTCATGGATTGGTATTTTTCTTGTGATTATTTTAGTCTCACTGTTTAACCCTTGTGTTATCTTCGGGTCATTCTGACCCATCAGTCATTGTGACCCACCTTCGTATTGCGACAGCTTTACCGAATACAAAAACAAAGTGAAGCATTTTCTTTTAACCGTTGGGCTGTCTCAGACCCCCCACATTGCAAAGGTTAAAAGAAAATGCTATTTATTGTTTTTGTATTGGGTAAAATTGGGTAAACACAATGATGGTTCGTTATGAACCTTTGGGTCATGTGGCCCGAAGGCAGCACAAGGGTTAATAAAAACATGCCAAGATGCAAGCAGATGTAGCTCCAGAAGTATTTTAAATGGATAAAGCATTATGTTAAATTGTTACACAAGGCACAATTAGGATATTTCTCTCTTTAACTCTTACAGTTGTCAGTAGGTAACATACTGTATATTTACTACAATTCCCAAAATGCCACGCTTGGAGGAACTCACACATGGGCAATCAAACTACTCATCAGTCAAGCATTATTACAATCCATCAAGGATTAGGAGAAACATACTTAGTCTGACTAGTCTGGCATCCATGAAGACCCAGTTCTCTCCCTGGGCCCTAGTCTGGCTCCACTTGTCTAAGTCCTGTGGTTAGGGGCCTAGGGTCTAAGGCTGGAGTTTAAGGCCTGGGATCTGAAGTCTGGGGGTTTGTGGTCTGTAGAGACTCTCAGCCTGGCCTCAGTGGTCTGGGTGAGCATCTGAGACTGGAGCAAATATGTAGCACCAGCCTCTGGATCCTAAACCTATATGGAGAAGCAGGAAGGCTATCAGAAGTATTTTGTGTTTGGGATCAACCTACATGGCACTAATGGGGAGAGTGGCGGACTGAGGCTTTCTGAAGTGCAGGGGCAAAAAAAAATCAAAGGGCACCAGCTGCATATGGTGGGGCACAGGGGTGTTGCTCGACATAAAGTTCTACTGGGGCACAGTCTCCTCACTAGAGCTACTCAACTTTTTTTCTTCCAAGCTTGCTGTGTACAAGAAGTGTGCAATACAATGCACTATACAAACTTCCCCTGCTTAACCCAATATACAGTTAGGTCCATAAGTATTTGGACATTGACACAATTTTCATCACTTTGGCTCTGTATACCACCACAATGGATTTGAAATGAAACAATCAAGATGTGCTTTAAGTGCAGACTTTCAGCTTTAATTTCAGGGTATTTACATCCAAATCAGGTGAACGGTGTAGGAATTACAACACATTTGATATGTGGCCCCCCCCTTTTTAAGGGACCAAAAGTAATTGGACAATTGGCTGCTCAGCTGTTCCATGGCCAGGTGTATGTTATTCCCTCATAAAGGGAGTTCGTTATTTCATTTACAAGGAGCAGATAAAAGGTCTAGAGTTCATTTCAAGTATGGTATTTGTGTTTGGAATCTGTTGCTGTCAACTCTCAATATGAAGTCCAAAGAGCTGTCACCATCAGTGAAGCAAGCCATCGTTAGGCTGAAAAATCAAAACAAACCTATCAGAGAGATAGCAAAAACATTAGGTGTGGCCAAATCAACTGTTTGGTACATTCTTAAAAAAAAAAAGAACGCACTGGTGAGCTCAGCAACACCAAAAGACCCGGAAGACCACGGAAAACAACTGTGGTGGATGACAGAAGAATTCTTTCCCTGGTGAAGAAAAACCCCTTCACAACAGTTGGCCAGATCAAGAACACTCTCCAGGAGGTAGGCGTATCTGTGTCAAAGTCAACAATTAAGAGAAGACTTCACCAGAGTAAATACAGAGGGTTCACCACAAGATGTAAACCATTGGTGAGTCTCAAAAACAGGAAGACCAGATTAGAGTTTGCCAAAAAACATCTAAAAGAGCCTGTACAGTTCTGGAACAACATCCTATGGACAGATGAGACCAAGATCAACTTGTACCAGAATGATGGGAAGAGAAGAGTATGGAGAAGGGAAGGTACTGCTCATGATCCAAAGCATACCACCTCATCAGTGAAGCATGGTGGAGGTAGTGTTATGGCGTGGGCATGTATGGCTGCCAATGGAACTGGTTCCCTTGTATTTATCGATGATGTGACTGCTGACAAAAGCAGTAGGATGAATTCTGAAGTGTTTCGGGCAATATTATCTGCTCAGATTCAGCCAAATGCTTCAGAACTCATAGGACGGCGCTTCACAGTGCAGATGGACAATGACCAGAAGCATACTGCGAAAGCAACCAAAGAGTTTTTTAAGGCAAAGAAGTGGAATGTTCTGCAATGGCCAAGTCAATCACCTGACCTAAATCCAATTGAGCATGCATTTCACTTGCTAAAGACAAAACTGAAGGGGAAATGCCCCAAGAACAAGCAGGAACTGAAGACAGTTGCAGTAGAGGCCTGGCAGAGCATCACCAGGAACGAAACCCAGCGTCTGGTGATATCTATGGGTTCCAGACTTCAGGCTGTCATTGACTGCAAAGGATTTGCAACCAAGTATTAAAAGTGACAATTAGATTTATGATTATGTTAGTTTGTCCAATTATTTTTGGTCCCTTAAAAAGGGGGGGGCCACATATAAAATGTGTTGTAATTCCTACACCGTTCACCTGATTTGGATGTAAATACCCTGAAATTAAAGCTGAAAGTCTGCACTTAAGGCACATCTTGATTGTTTCATTTCAAATCCATTGTGGTGGTATACAGAGCCAAAATGATGAAAATTGTGTCAATGTCCAAATACTTATGGACCTAACTGTAAATGCACCTGCTCTGTGATAGTGTCAGAGGTCCGTTTAAAGCGCAGAGAGCATCATGAAGAACAAGGAACACACCAGGCAGGTCCGAGATACTGTTGTGGAGAAGTTTAAAGTTGGATTTGGATACATAAAGATTTCCCAAGCTTTAAACATCCCAAAGAGCACTGTGCAAGCGATAATATTGAAATGGAAGGAGTATCAGACCACTGCAAATCTACCAAGACCCGGCCTTCCATCTAAACTTTCAGGAGAAGGAGAAGACTGATCAGAGATGCAGCCAAGAGGCCCATGATCACTCTGGAGAGCACTCTGCAGAGATCTACAGCTGAGGTGGGAGACTCTGTCCATAGGACAACAATCAGTCGTATACTGCACAAATCTGGCATTTATGGAATAGTGGCAAGAAGAAAGCCATTTCTTAAAGATATCCATAAAAAGTGTAATTTAAAGTTTGCCACAAGCCACCTGGGAGACACACCAAACATGTGGAAGAAGGTGCTCTGGTCAGATGAATCCAAAATCGAACTTTTTGGCAACAATGCAAAACGTTATGTTATGCGTAAAAGCAACACAGCGCATCACCCTGAACACACCATCCCCACTGTCAAACATGGTGGTGGCAGCATCATGGTTTGGGCCTGCTTTTCTTCAGCAGGGACAGGGAAGATGGTTAAAATTGATGGGAAGATGGATGGAGCCAAATACAGGACCATTCTGGAAGAAAACCTGATGCAGTCTGCAAAAGACCTGAGACTGGGACGGAGATTTGTCTTCCAACAAGACAATGTAATAAACGGGGAGTCAGGTGGCTGAGCGGTTAGGGAAGCGGGCTTGTAATCAGAAGGTTGCCAGTTCGATTCCCGGCCGTGCCAGATGACGTTGTGTCCTTGGGCAAGGCACTTCACCCTACTTGCCTCGGGGGAATGTCCCTGTACTTACTGTAAGTCGCTCTGGATAAGAGCGTCTGCTAAATGACTAAATGTAAATAAACATATCCTGGTGTTAAAATGGCCAAGTCAAAGTCCAGACCTGAATCCAATCGAGAATCTGTGGAAAGAACTGAAAACTGCTGTTCACAAACGCTCTACATCCAACCTCACTGAGCTCGAGCTGTTTTGCAAGGAGGAATGGGCAAAAATGTGTAATAATTTGTAAACTGTAATCGCAGCAAAAGGTGGCGCTACAAAGTATTAAGTTAAGGGGGCGAATAATTTTGCACGCCCAATTTTTCCGTTTTTGATTTGTTAAAAAAGTTTGAAATATCCAATAAATTTCGTTCCACTTCATGATTGTGTCCCACTTGTTGTTGATTTACAAAAAATAACATTTTTATATCTTTGTTTGAAGCCTGAAATGTGGCAAAAGGTCAAAAAATTCAAGGGGGCTGAATACTTTCGCAAGGCACTGTATATATATTTATTAGTGGTGGGCCGTTATCGGCGTTAACGCGCTGCGACTCTTATCGGCGATAAAAAAAATATCGCCGTTAATCTATTCTCAAAGTTAGGTTGGGAGCTGGGTCTAAACTACGCAAGCTATGATGATTTTCAACTTGATATTTTAGCGCGGATGTATACCTAGCCGAATTGCACTGTAGGGGGCGAGAACGAGTCTTCGAACCTGTGTGTATGCCTTGTGTATGAAATTATGACATCAAACGTGACGTGCTAACATGGATGCAGCTATGAAGCCGCCTGGTTTGCTTCAGGGAGAATGTATTTTTAAGAAGCTTCCCAATGGAAACCTCGACAAGACTAAGGTTGTTTGCACCTTGTGCTATGCGGAATTAGTTTACTGTAGGAGTTCTTCCAGTCTCAGTGCAACCGAGGCAAGCCCGTCAGCACAGCTCTATCAGCCAAGCTAACTAATCTAATAAACAGTTAATAAACACAAGTAAATCTTATTTAACATAATTTATTTTCATCACCAATTATCATAGTAGAACAGCTTTCTCAAGCAGTTTGTGATGCATTTTGGAAACAGGAAATGAGCTCCTGGTCTAATGCGCCACCTGGCTTGAGAAACCCGTTCTCAAAGACTTACTTTTAGTTCTTATTTGGGTAGCACACATATTCTGAATGCCTTCGGCGGAATTCAAATGAGCCGTTTTAATCTAGATTAATCTAGATTAACGCCAAGATTACAGTGAGATTAATCTAGATTAATAAGAGCGTCTGATAAATGACTAAATGTAAATGTAGATTGAAAAAATTAATCTATGCCCACCACTAATATTTATGTATTTATTTTTTGTATACTTCTTCCACAGATACTGGTCAGGGAAGCATTACTTCTGTCTCTGAAGACCCTTGGGGCTGGTGGGATAAACGCTCTTTGTATAATCTGAGCACATTCATCCACCACAGGGTTGTCAAAGAACGGATACGCCATAATTGATTGTAACTTGTCTAGACGCTCTGCTTAGTTTTCTAAGTCCTTATTTCATGTCAATTAACCAATGGCTTTTGAAAACAGTTAAAGTGACATTATTTCTTAACTTGTTTATTTAAATTAATATATTTTTTGGAGATGAAGTAAACACGTAAATCATTCATGTCTGCACTTAAAAAAGTCTGAATTTACGTTTCCGAACACGGACTAAAGTAGCCTGTCTCTGGCCTCCTACATACTTCCGCTCAATTTTGATTTTGCTTCTGTACTAGGTCTGGCCATGAGGTACGTCTCCGGTTGATTTTCTACCAGCGAATCAGCGAACAGAGGGAGTGGCTGAGAATGATGATGTTGATGTTGTGCGCTAGTTTGTGTTGTAGTTCCGTAATGGCGGCGGAGAAAGATGCGAGCGAAGCCATTCGGTCCGTTGTGGCAACACTGCCGAATATCTATAAACTAAAGCCGGAGCAAGTTTTTCTGAGTTTTGTTTGTGGCCATGATGTTGTGGCCCTCCTCACCACGGGGTTTGGGAAAAGTTTGATTTTCCAGCTACGGCAGCTAGCTCTGTTACAGTAGTGGTGAAGGAATTGGCTAAGGCGAACGCTAGCGATTGGTTATGGCAGATCAGAGTGGCTCTGGGCAGATCCAATAGTTTTAAACTTCAACAGAGTACCCGCCTACAAGGAAGCCAACGATTGTCAATGGAGCGAGGCCAGACTCTCTGTACAAATGAAATGTACGAGAGTCTGGTTAGGACCAGGCTAGGTTTACGCAGGCTGCCACACAAATGTGTGGCGGCTGATAGTTCAGCACCAAGCATCGCCACTATGAAATAACATACTATCAATGGAGGAAAGGAAAACATGTATTCTTGCCACTAAGTAGGCTAAGCAAATATATTTATTGTTGGTTGCTGGTGAAGATGCTGCTAGCTACCTGCGGCTGCGGTAGTGTTTCGTCTGTGGATGTTGATAATAGCTTCCTCTCTGGCTGGTCTAAAATAAGTGTGTAATCTTCGGGTGTTTTGCTCGAGCTTGTTCAGACAACAGTTTATTGCTGCGCTTTTGAGCACCGCTTGCATATTTTCTTTTACTCATGTCTCTACCGCATAGACATATATATTAATAGACACAGCTAGATTTTTCTTCCAAGATGGCGTCCTCATTCATTTCTATGAAAAGTGCTCAGTGGCGCAGTGAGGCAAGCGAAAGCGCGAAATGGACCGCGCCATCTTTCCAGACTGACTCGTTTTTTTATTTTTTTATTTTAATTGCTCGAAAAGTACAAAGTATACAGATAATGGTACACAGGTCAGTATACAAGTGTATAAACAACTGAAATAAGAAAAAATATAGCTGCAAGCAGCGATGCGGGTTCCTCCGCAAAATATTATAAACATGTACACTGTTGAAGATGGAGAGTTGGACAACAAGAGAGCAAAACTACTTCATGTTTGGCCAACAACAATAGGCTGAATGGGGATTTGAACTCATGAGCATAAGGTCACAAGTCAGTCTCTCTATCCTCTCTGCTACACACCAACTGTTGAGATTGTATGAGTAGAAAGGGCAGAGTATGAGCATTGGTCAGTTTTGGGACAAAGGTTAAGAAACGGTTGACATTTCAACCAATGTGGACACTTACATAAATACAGCCCTTTCAGACATTTTGTATTGTATTTCTCATTCCATTTCACCCTATATAAAGACACATCTGCCCGCACACTATCCCCATCCATGCTGTTTCCCTCTCTCCCAGCGCAGGTCATGCCAGAGCAGAAACGCTGCGGCAAGCCACATGAGATTTTGATGTAGTCCAGAAACTTCTTCCCACAAACAATACATATCAACCGCAACATTGTTTTCAAACTTTCTCAGAGATGGCTTGACAACCACAGATATTCACTTTCTTCTTGAGTAAATTTCAAGAATAACATCATGGGCAACTGGCTAGGGTACAACCCTCGTCCAGCTCCTTGCGAGTGAAACTTTTAATAGTAAAATTGCAGACTCTCTGTTCCCATTAAACTACACGACATGCACACTCAGGGTGACCAGCAAGATTATATTAACTAACAAACATTAACATTACAAACATCTAACTGAACGAACACAACAACTGTAATCCCTCGCATGGCCGTTGTAACCGAACTATTTTCCACAAGTTTTTGCGTTTTTTGACATGCCGCACTGCATGCTGGGTACTCAAGAGCGCTGACAGCTGATTATCTAGCTGTGCTCCGACTGCGTGATATGACGAGATGCTAGTGACGCGCTAAGGTCTCTGAGTCTCCTGCATTAACAAGTTCTGCTTGATTAGCAAGCTATTTTTATTAATGTTTTGTTAGCTATTGAATGGTAATGCAAGCTAGCTAAAAACAATGTTAGTTAGCTTGGCTAAACTGGTTTTCATAGCAGCAGAAATCAACAAATCAGATCAGTCGAACTTTATTCAGAAAGGGGGGGATCTGTATTTTTTACTGTACTCTTAACGCATGACTATGTTTAACTTAATGTCTGCACCTCTCTGTCACCAACTGTCTCTGAAGTGGAGGGTGGGGGCTTCATATCCAACAAATTACACCCCTGAACTTTTAAAACAGATCTAATGGCCTACTACAGGGCTCTTCAATTAGTTTGGAGCTGGGGCGGTTCTTGAAACTGAGGCAAAGTCAGGGGCCGGAGGATATGAGTAATCACGGTAACAAATAAAGAAATTACAACAACATACTGAAGGAGTCAATATATTATATCTTGCAAGTTTATATAACAACATATGCCCAAGAGGCCCCATAGGCCCAATGATTCAAAAATCAAACCAGGTGAGCAATAACCAAGCCATATTAACAGACAATTGGAGAAAATGCAATTAACTAACAAAAATGGAAGACTAAGGGCGGTGGGGGCCCCTGGGCTTGGGTCATTTTCGGGCCCTACCAACTATACATTACTTTAAATAGAACAAAATGATACATACACAAGCTACTATATGTATTTAGAGATCACGATTCTGAACAAACAACTAAACAAAATAACATTATTTATGTGAATTGCTGAAGTCTATTTAAAATGTTTAATTAATCTGAATTATTAAAAAAAACTTGGTTTGAATGCATGATTCAACTGCTCAAATACTTCACTTGTTTCATGGATGAATCAGCATTTTTGAACGAATCTCCTGAATTAACGATTCAATGACTAAATGTTCCCCAATGACAATTTTCTTTAAAAAGTTATTAGGCGCGTTCGACATGGACTGACTTCATGCAGGACCGCAGCCGGCTACAGGCGGCTGCCTTGAATCTGAGAATGCCATTGGCTGCTTCAAGTCAGCCGGGCTGCAGGCGGCTGCAGACGACGCCGGTGCTGCATGAAGTCGAACGCATCTAAAATACCATGGTCTGGGTGAATACTCGATTCTGATTGGCTGCAGCCAATCAGAATCGACAACAGTGTTGCTTTCTCATTTAGAACGTTTTTCAAGAATGAAAAAAAGGCAGTGCCCTTATTCCAGTAGAAAAACAGGCATGAGTAATCTATCCAAAACAAATTGGTTAGATGTAATGGTAGATTACTTGTCTTTTAAACAACCATAAGGAAAATAACAATATAGTCTTAACTAATATTGTATTTTTAATACTTTTTGATAGTTTTTGTAGTACCTGATTTTCTACTCTGTTCTTTCTTTTAGTTTCACTTTGAGTCAAGTTCTGGAAATGTTGGATCTAGGGGAGAGCCCAGACAAAGCATGCAACATTGCAGTTATCCCTCAAAATGAGAAAGATGCAGTCCTCACTGACTGTAATTTGCCTGCCAGGCTGTTAAATGCATATGCAGAATTTATGCAAACAGATTATGAACGGAACATTATCAGTGAGGATGACCTTCCCCTCACCACCGCACCCCCCTCTCCCCGACCCTTCCCTACTGTTGACAATGAAAAGCCAAGGACCTCTACAAGTCATAGGGGCCAGCCAGAAGAGCCAAGGGCAAAGCTGCAGGTGGTCAATGATATAATGATGACCTCCCTCACACCGCACCATCGACTGTTGAAAATAAACAGCTAAGGGCCTGTAAACGCCAGAAGGTCCAGTCAGAAGAACCAGGGGCCTCTACAAGCCATAGGGGCCAGTCAGAAGAACCAAGGGCCTCTACAAGCCAAAGGGGCCAGTCAGAAGAACCAAAGGCAAAGATGCACATGGTCAAAAATAAAGATCGATTGTTCAAATGATCGAAGAGGCCTGCCACCAATGTGGTTCCAGAACATCTGGTATACAGCCCAAATGCTGCAGAATGTATCAAACAAAGCTACTCCAACCCAATGGATGTTTTCTTACAAATGTATCCACCCACCCTAAGAGAGTTCACCATTGAAATGTCCAACCTCTACTCCACCCAGACCAAGAACAAGAAATTATATCTGAGTATGGATGAGCTCCTTACTTTTTATGGGATCCTAATCACATCTGGGTACAGCTCTGTTCCAAGAAGACACATGTACTGGTCACTTGACAGTGATGTGCACAATGAACGCATTTCTGATGCAATGCGAAGAAATCGCTTTGATGAAGTAATGGCCTCAATTCATGTGGTTGACAACACAAAAATCACAGATGACCCATTTTTTAAGGTCAGGCCCATCTTCTCTGAGCTCAATCAGTCATACAAAGTCATGCCATTTCAAGAATGGCTGTCCATGGATGAAAGCATGATCCCGTATTATGGTTGACACGGATGTAAGCAGTTTATCAGAGGTAAATCAATCCGTTTTGGTTACAAGGTATGGAGCCTTGCATCATCCAGTGGTCACATGTACCACATGGAGCCATATGGTGGATCCCACACTCTCCTCCCTGAGACTGGGTTAGGTCAGGGACCCAGTGTCGTTCTGGGCCTTGCAGAGCAAGCTCAGGTGCCTCAAGGTTGCAAGTTCATTCATGACAACCTCTTCACTTCGCTTGCACTCCTCGATCACATGACACAAAGAGGATATGGAAGCTCTGGAACAATGAGGCAAAATCGTCTTTTTGATGTCCCATTCATGCCACAGAAGGACTTCATGAAGTTACCCCGGGGAGCCTCTGAGGTTCTGACCCAAGGAGACAAGTTGATGGTCCGTTGGAAAGACAACAGCATTGTCACAGTGGCAACAAACATGGAGGACAAATACAGTGAGACCTCTGTCAAGAGATGGAACAAGGCGCGACGTGCCTTTGACAGTCCCACAACCAAAATGCATCAAGCAATACAATGAGCACATGGGCGGTGTTGACCTTTACAACCAGCAGGTTTCAAGATCCCATATCTCCATCAGGTCTAAGAAGTGGTGGTGGCCTATCTTTGCATGGTCTCTCAACAGTGCCCTTGTAAACAGCCATTTCTTTTACAGAGACATTATGGGAGGGACCATCGACCTGCTCACCTTCTCACGGATAGTAGCACAGTTTCTTATGCAGAAGTTTGGCACAAAACCACTGAGCCATGGAAGGAGATCTCTTCTGAGTGTTGCTGTTGAAGATCAGGCGAGATACAACAAAACTTCTCACTGGCCAATCAATACAATGCACCGGTTCCAGAGATGTCGTCATTGTGACAAACGCACCACATATGCATGTGACAAATGCAAAGCGCCACTGCACATTGAGTGCTTCAAGATGTACCATGGACAGTAGAAACGGAGATACAAAATGAATGAAAAGGGCGGAAAAAGCCAATAAAAGAAAGCAGTACAACCTAAGCAGAAAAGAAAAATTGAACAAAATGACAAATGAATTAAATTTACAGTTGTTGGTGAATGTTGCACTAAATGTCATAATCTTAATGTTTCAATACATGTTGCAGTTGCAATAAATATTACAATGTGTTATACAATAAAGGCCGGCAGGCAGGCAGGCAGGCAGGCAGGCAGGCAGGCAGGCAGGCAGGCAGGCAGGCAGGCAGGCAGGCAGGCAGGCAGGCAGGCAGGCAGGCAGGCAGGCAGGGCAGGCCAGCTGAATGAAGCTGTCCAGCTAGAGAGGGATAGTCCAGCAAGGGGTCTGTGATGCTCTCAGCATTCTCTGTTGTTGCTCTCACCATCCTCTATTGAACTCTGTTGAGCAGGCCTCTGCATGACCCTCCAGACCTGTAAAAGTGAAGAAAGGATCCATGTCAGTTCAGTTGTGAAAAACGAAGCTTTTTCCATCTACACCTGTGAAATGCAGTGGCATTACTTGAACTTGAATCCAAATGTGTTGACCTGATGGAGACCCATGCAAAGTCACTCAAAACACGGGTTCGATTCCAGACTCTGGCAAGAGTATTTAGCTCTAAACTGGTCAATATATACACATCTGACAAAGACCAGCTCGACCTTTGCCTGTAAACAGTGATTCTGACTGTCAGAGACCTTTAAATAGCCTGACTTACTGAAATTGGCAAAACTAGCCTGGCTAACGTAGGTCGCTTTCTCAGGGCATATGACGAATGAAACAGGCTCGCCTTGAAAAATCAGATATACTGGCTATCTTTAGCAGGCCCTTGTCTACAAAAAGCAGTACTCCCTGACGTTTTTGGAGTAGAATTGAGTGAAATACAAAATTGTTTACACACTGCCAGTGGGCGAGCCGAGCCTGACTGAGGCTAACGTCAAAACAATGTACCCCCGGGACACAGTATCACTCCAATTGCAAGTCCACAAATCACAAAAATAATCGGAGCATCTGGTTAAAAGCACAATTCCCCCACAGACCCGTCACTTCAGACTCACGATCTAAAGGTCTAAAAGTGCTAGAAACCTTCACCATAATTCAAGAGTAGTGTACTTTCACGAACTCAATCATTTATTCTAGATTAAAATGTGTAAAAATAGGCGATATGACTTACCGAACGTGGCTGCCTCCAACACTATCAGGCGATTCCAGTTGAAAACAACAATGGACGCCGAAAAATAATTTATATTCGTAACGGCGAGCCACGATTGGAAGCAAAATGAAACAGGAGCTAATAACCAAGGGTAGGGGGTTGCTCAGCACACAATTTCCAGAAAGGATGTGTGTGCGTCTCGCCAAGCTCGCGCGTGTGTCAAGTAGAGTAGTGATGGGCATTTTGGCTCTTTTTCGTGAGCCGGCTCGTATGGCTCAGCTCACCAAAAAGAGCCAGCTCTTTTGGCTCCCCAACGGCTCTTTTAATCAGTCAAGCATTATTACAATCCATCAAGGATTAGGAGAAACATACTTAGTCTGACTAGTCTGGCATCCATGAAGACCCAGTTCTCTCCCTGGGCCCTAGTCTGGCTCCACTTGTCTAAGTCCTGTGGTTAGGGGCCTAGGGTCTAAGGCTGGAGTTTAAGGCCTGGGATCTGAAGTCTGGGGGTTTGTGGTCTGTAGAGACTCTCAGCCTGGCCTCAGTGGTCTGGGTGAGCATCTGAGACTGGAGCAAATATGTAGCACCAGCCTCTGGATCCTAAACCTATATGGAGAAGCAGGAAGGCTATCAGAAGTATTTTGTGTTTGGGATCAACCTACATGGCACTAATGGGGAGAGTGGCGGACTGAGGCTTTCTGAAGTGCAGGGGCAAAAAAAAATCAAAGGGCACCAGCTGCATATGGTGGGGCACAGGGGTGTTGCTCGACATAAAGTTCTACTGGGGCACAGTCTCCTCACTAGAGCTACTCAACTTTTTTTCTTCCAAGCTTGCTGTGTACAAGAAGTGTGCAATACAATGCACTATACAAACTTCCCCTGCTTAACCCAATATACAGTTAGGTCCATAAGTATTTGGACATTGACACAATTTTCATCACTTTGGCTCTGTATACCACCACAATGGATTTGAAATGAAACAATCAAGATGTGCTTTAAGTGCAGACTTTCAGCTTTAATTTCAGGGTATTTACATCCAAATCAGGTGAACGGTGTAGGAATTACAATACATTTTATATGTGGCCCCCCCCTTTTTAAGGGACCAAAGTAATTGGACAATTGGCTGCTCAGCTGTTCCATGGCCAGGTGTATGTTATTCCCTTATAAAGGGAGTTCGTTATTTCATTGACAAGGAGCAGATAAAAGGTCTAGAGTTCATTTCAAGTATGGTATTTGTGTTTGGAATCTGTTGCTGTCAACTCTCAATATGAAGTCCAAAGAGCTGTCACCATCAGTGAAGCAAGCCATCGTTAGGCTGAAAAATCAAAACAAACCTATCAGAGAGATAGCAAAAACATTAGGTGTGGCCAAATCAACTGTTTGGTACATTCTTAAAAAGAAAGAACGCACTGGTGAGCTCAGCAACACCAAAAGACCCGGAAGACCACGGAAAACAACTGTGGTGGATGACAGAAGAATTCTTTCCCTGGTGAAGAAAAACCCCTTCACAACAGTTGGCCAGATCACTCTCCAGGAGGTAGGCGTATCTGTGTCAAAGTCAACAATTAAGAGAAGACTTCACCAGAGTAAATACAGACGGTTCACCACAAGATGTAAACCATTGGTGAGTCTCAAAAACAGGAAGACCAGATTAGTGTTTGCCAAAAAACATCTAAAAGAGCCTGTACAGTTCTGGAACAACATCCTATGGACAGATGAGACCAAGATCAACTTGTACCAGAATGGTGGGAAGAGAAGAGTATGGAGAAGGGAAGGAACTGCTCATGATCCAAAGCATACCACCTCATCAGTGAAGCATGGTGGAGGTAGTGTTATGGCGTGGGCATGTATGGCTGCCAATGGAACTGGTTCCCTTGTATTTATCGATGATGTGACTGCTGACAAAAGCAGTAGGATGAATTCTGAAGTGTTTCGGGCAATATTATCTGCACAGATTCAGCCAAATGCTTCAGAACTCATAGGACGGCGCTTCACAGTGCAGATGGACAATGCCCCGAAGCATACTGCGAAAGCAACCAAAGCGTTTTTTAAGGCAAATAAGTGGAATGTTCTGCAATGGCCAAGTCAATCACCTGACCTAAATCCAATTGAGCATGCATTTCACTTGCTAAAGACAAAACTGAAGGGAAAATGCCCCAAGAACAAGCAGGAACTGAAGACAGTTGCAGTAGAGGCCTGGCAGAGCATCACCAGGGACGAAACCCAGCATCTGGTGATCAGGCTGTCATTGACTGCAAAGGATTTGCAACCAAGTATTAAAAGTGACAATTAGATTTATGATTATGTTAGTTTGTCCAATTATTATTACAATATTATAAAATGTATTGTAATTCCTACACCGTTCACCTGATTTGGATGTAAATACCCTGAAATTAAAGCTGAAAGTCTGCACTTAAAGCACATATTGATTGTTTCATTTCAAATCCATTGTGGTGGTATACAGAGCCAAAATGATGAAAATTGTGTCAATGTCCAAATACTTATGGACCTAACTGTATGAATTTGACTATGATGGGTGTGAAAACAATTAGAATTAAATTATGAAATCATACTCGACCGTAACCACATATCTTTAAAAATGCATTGATTTATCATGGCTCTCTGAGTTTTGACTACTCTCTAACTGTGAGTTGGCTCGGCCCTCCCTCATGCAGGATTAACAGGAACAGAATGTGAGGATGATCGTGTGCGCCTTTAAGACTACAAGTATTTTTTTGTTGTTCTTTGAATTAGTCAATTATTTTCAATACAATTAAAATTCATTATTGGGTGTGCTTTGCCTTCGGCAAGGGCACAACCTTTGTTCTCTCACATATATATTATTATTTTTATTATTATTATTTTTATTCTTTTTGCCCCCCTAAAACTCAGTCAATATTTGGCCCACATAGACAACGTAGGTGTCAAAAGTTTCGTCTTGGTAGTGATTGAGTTGCTTCTATTGGAATTTACGTTCCGTTGCATGGTTTGGGCGTAGGTTAAGTTTTTGTGGCGAAAAGTGAAGCTAACGGTGGCTAATTTGCTAGCCACAGTCACTGACGTTACTAACGTCACTACGTCACTAACGTCACGAAAACACGCGTGACTACCTTTGCCAGAACATTCGTTTCGCATCTGTTAACTTGTGGGATAGCTAGGCTAACTATAGCTTTACTGCAAGGCAGCTGCAGAAACGCCACAAGCAAAGAGGCCAGGGTGATAAATATTTACTCATTTTACTTTGTGATATGTCCCACAATTGTGATGTGTAATGTACAATATAAGCTGATATTATTAAGGAAGTACATCTACTTTCGGAAACAGTAGTCTACTATTTCACTGAAGTATTAGCATCATGACATTAGCCTGTGTTGCCCGGGCAACACATACTACAGTGGTCTATGATGTATCTGTTTTCAATCGTTAAAATAAACATTCCTCACATATACATTTTCGTTGTAGGATTTATTCTGACATTAGTAAACGATTTGTTGGTGAAATTACCATTACCTGTGGTTTCAAACCAGTGTAGCTCACTGCAACGCTGTAGCTTACGCGAGACACACTACAAAAACATCTAGCTACAGTACACAGCTGTTTAGGAAGTCAAACGGCGACAGAAAATGTTCGGCACTCCCCTTACTTAAATCAAAAGTCTATCTAACTACTAACCTGAACTTCATTGCCACAGCCTAAACGTTGTCAATCTGTTCATGAAAATAATTAATTTCAGCCTAAACCGTACAACGGAACGTTAAATCCAATTCAACCAACGCAATCGCTACCAAGACCAACACAGCAGTAGTCTAGTACTGTACCGTAGTAGTACAATTTACCGGAGCAGCTTCTCCACACAGGGCTATATCGCATTTTGCGTTGTTACTGACAATGATCGCTACCAGTGAGCTTTTTATAAATGAGCAATTTTCCACTAAATAAATGTCAAGCTTATTTACGTTTTGGGGGGCATATTTTCAGTTAGCAGATGGTACCGTTTGAATCGCGATTCCATCTTCTACTGCCGGGTAACGTCGTAGAATAATCTTCAAAGGGGTTGTTTATTCATGAATGAATGCAATATGAGTAGGCTAAATGCCTGAAAATATCACGAGAAGGGAAAACCTTAAAATGACGTTTAAATCATAGAGATTAGGTCAATTTTTACACCGGTCTGCACTAATGTCACGAAAACACGCGTGACTACCTTTGGCAGAACATTCGTTTCGCATCTGTTAACTTGGGGGATAGCTAGGCTAACTATAGCTTTACTGCAAGGCAGCTGCAGAAACGCCACAAGAAAAGAGGCCAGGGTGATAACTATTTACTCATTTTACTTTGTGATATGACACACAATTGTGATGTGTAATGTACAATATAAGCTGATATTATTAAGGAAGTACATCTACTTTCGGAAACAGTAGTCTACTATTTCACTGAAGTATTAGCATCATGACATTAGCCTGTGTTGCCCGGGCAACACATACTACAGTGGTCTATGATGTATCTGTTTTCAATCGTTAAAATAAACATTCCTCACATATACATTTTCGTTGTAGGATTTATTATGACATTAGATTACAAGTAAACGATTTGTGGGTGAAATTATCATTACCTGTGGTTTCAATCCAGTGTATCACTGCAACGCTGTAGCCTACGCGAGACACTACAAAAACATCTACACAGCTGTAGGAAGTCAAACGGCGACAGAACATGTTCGGCACTCCCCTTATATCGCATTTTGCGTTGTTACTGACAATGATCGCTACCAGTGAGCTTTTTATGAATGAGCGATTTTCCACTAAATAAATGTCAAGCTTATTTACGTTTTGGGGGGCATATTTTCAGTTAGCAGATGGTACTGTTTGAATCGCGATTCTATCTTCTGCCGGTAACGTCGTAGAATAATCTTCAAAGGGGGTTCTTTATTATGAATGAATGCAATATGAGTAGGCTAAATTCCTGAAAATATCACGAGAAGGGAAAACTTAAAAGGACGTTTAAGTCATAGAGATTAGGTCCATTTTTACACCGGTCTGCCAAATGTATTCGTTTTGATTCAGCCTGTCAGCTGCCTCTTGCAGGGGAAATGAGAAGACATCATATTTCATTCTACACTTCACTCGTATTTTGAGTTGTAAATGAGCAGCAAAAAAAAGATGCTTTTAAATCTATGTAATCTTTATAAATAATAAGTAGGCCCGATGCATTTTTATATAAAATATACAGACCCCTGTGCAACCGACGCAAGCAAGCACACCCTACAATTTCCCCAGAAATTGTATCCTCTCTAGTTTCATAATCATTTAGTTTTTATAGGCTGTATTAATCTATTAAAAATAGAGTCGGCTCTTCAGATATGCGAGCCCGCTCCCGACGTTCACCTTCAAGAGCCGGCTCTTAGAGCCGGATCGTTAGCGAACGACCCATCACTAAAGTAGAGTGACCACCTGTCCCGCTTTGCGGTCTGGGAGTAGTGAGTGACCTGTTGTATCATTGGGCCAAATTGGAAAAAATCGTGTCAAGGACTTTTTGAGCTATTGAGCCATTTAACGGAGAAATATAATAATAATAGGAATACTAACAAAAACAATAGGTTCCCTCCTACCGGAGGAACCCTAATAAGTACACTGCTAGTACACTGCTAGTATACTCTTAAGTATCATGATAATAGTATACTTTTTATACTAAGTATACTTACAAAATAAACTTGAAGTATACTTCTTTTTTGTAAGGGATGCCCTGAGAAAACGACCTACGTTAGCTAGGCTAGTTTTGCCAATTTCACTAGGTCAAGCTATATAAAGGTCTCTGACAGTCAGAATCACTGTTTACATGCAAAAGTTGAGCTGGTCTTTGGTCAGATGTGTATATTGACCAGTTTTGAGCTAAATACTCGAATGCTAGAGCCTGGAATCGAGCCAGTGTTTTGAGTGACTTTGCATGCGTCTCCAACACATTTGGATTCAAGTTCAAGTAGTGCCACTGCATTTCACAGTCATAACTGAAGTCTGTATCAAGTGTAGATGGAAAAAGCTTAATTTTTCACTACTGACATGGACCCTTTCTTGTCAGGTCATGCAGAGGGCTGCTCAACAGAGTTCAACAGAGCATGCTGAGAGCAACAACAGAGGACGCTCACCTGTTTTAGCATCACTTCACTGGTTACCAGTCCAGTACAGAATTCAATTTAAAATCCTGGTCCTCACCTTCAGAGCCCTGAATGGAGAAGTTCCTCCTTACATTTCTGATTTAATACAGCTTCATACCCCCACCCGTAATTTTAGGTCATTGGGTCAGAAGCTTTTAGTGGTTCCCTGTACCCATTTTAAAACTAGAGGGGATCGATCATTCCGAGCAGTGGCCCCTACGTTGTGGAATGCCTTGCCTCCCTTTCTACGGTGTGCAACTTCTGTCGAAGCTTTTAAAAAGCAACTCAAGACTTTGCTATTCAAGCAGGCTTTTAGTTAGTTGAGTTTTTTTTATGGTTTTCTGTCATGTTTCTATTTCTATTTAAATGTTCTGTATTGTTTATTTGTAATGTTATATTGCATTTTGTTGTGAAGCACTTTGTGATTTTATCTGCGAGAGGTGCTATACAAATAAACTTTACTTACTTACTTACTTACTTACTTACTTACTTACTTACTTACTTACTTACTTCAGTGTAACAGAGGATGCGACAGAGGATGCTGAGAGCAACACAGACCCCTTGCTGGACTACTCCTCTCTAGCTGGACAGCTTCTCTTCAGCCCTGCCCCCAAGATAGCTTCATCCAGATGGCCTGCCCTGCCTGCCTGCCCCTGCCTTGATATCTCAAAAGATCACTGAATTACAGCTGTTTAAACTTCAGCCACATCTTATAATGCTTGCCACAGGACAAATAGCTTACTTTTCTATACAGTAACTGACCACTATGGTCCTCAACACTGAGAATAGCTCAGTAGGCTAAGACAGTGCACTGCAAGGAGTAAGGTCACAGGTTCAAATCCAGCCACAGTTTATTGGCCTGTCATAATTTTGATTATCTGTTTAGTTAAACAGGATGACATCATTCTGAAATACCATGTGCAATTTCACCTTGAAATGTCAACCGTTTCTTTACCTTTGTCTCAAAGCTGACCAAAGCTAATACTCAAATCACACAGTCAGAGCACAGGTAGATAATCAGCGTCAGCGCCCCTTGGGTACCCAGCATGCAGTGCGGTATGTCAAATAGGCAAAGACTTGTGGAAAATAGTGTGGTTACAACAGCCGTGCGAGGGATTTCAGTTGTTGTGTTTGTTCAGTTAGATGTTTGTAATGTTATTGTTTTTGAGTTAATATAATCTTGTTGGTCACCCTGATTGTGCATGTTGTGTATTTTAATGGGAGCAGAGAGTCGGCTGCTGTACTGCCATAGGCCATTCTCGCAAGGAGCTGAACATGCGTTCTTCCCTAGTCCAGTTGCTCACATGACCATTGTGCATTGACTGAGATTCTGGAAAGAGAGCAACTCAAGAAGAGTTACAATATCTACAGTTTTTCAGCCATCTTGGGGAAAGTTTGAAAAGAGTACTGTGGTTAAAATGTGTCAATTGTTGGAGGCATGTTTTTGGACTACCTCTAAACCTCATGGGGCCGCCACAGCATTTCTGCCTCGGCATGACCTGCGCTGGGAGAGAGGGAAACAGCATGGATGGAAGTTGTGTGTGGGCAGATGTGTCTTTATATAGGGTGACATGGAATAAGAAATGCAATGCAAAATGGCTGAAAGGGGTGTATTTTTGTAAATGTCCACATCAATATCTTTGTGTCAATAAATCCAATATAATTTTGACTGATGGTTTTTCAAACCTAATAGGGTTTAAGATGACATCACTCTGAAGTACCATAAACAATTTCACCTTGGTATGTCAATATATGATTGAATTCAATTGAATTGCTCCACAGCGCGCGCGCTCCAAATTCTCACAGACTCATCCTGCCCCTTGACACTACCCACTGCGCAATGTGACGTCGGAGTGACGTCTTGTCTATGTAATTTTTGGACGTCTAATTTTGGTCCACTGAAGGGGTTGTTTTGTAACGTCAGGCGACGTGATTTTTTGGACGTCTACCGCACATCTAATGTTGATGTCATTGGGACCTCAGTATAAGGGCTATTTATAGTCCAAATGTTGGCGTTTGTGGACGTCTTTTCAACATCGAATTTAGACAAATTTTAGACGTCATTTTTATACTACTTCTATAATTGTAATCTCATGTTTCAAGAGGGTGGAGGACATGTTTTCTGTACCATGTGTTAATTTTCCTGTAGCTTTGTTTGGCTCATCAGCTAGTTTCAACAAGAAATGCATTTTACCTTTGTATGCCGTTACAGTTATCAGCTGCTGCCAATCAAATGGAGTTTGGGAAAATGATCTGGAACAGTAGGCCACCTTCTGAAATGGGACGAGATCATTTTCCAAAAACTACATTTGATTGTCTCAGCAGCAGATAGAGACGCATTCAAATGTGTAATGAATTTCTAGTTCAAACTAGCTGCTGAGCCAAACAAAGCTACAGAAAATTAACACATGGTACAGAAAACATGTCCTCCACCCTCTGGAAACATTCAAGTTATTCACATACAAATAAATCAATTCAATACCGCCATTTCAATTTGTATTCAAAAATACAATGTACAGAGAGAATTATGAATTAGTAATTAATAGAATTGAACTCCTGATGAGTCCTGTAGGGCTCATCTGGGCGTGATAAATCCTCTACGTCTTTGTGGCGGGTGCTTTAGGTGCTCAGATACGTTCACTTTCACGTATTCCTCAATGGCCGCAGAATCGAATTTCATGAGCCCTCCTACACAAGCAGAAAAAGAGAAATTATTTAGAATAATACTGGATTAATACAAAGCCATCTCAGCAGCTGTTAACTGTAACACTTAGGCTGTATACAAAAAGGGACTAAGCAGACTGTACTTTTTGAGGAAGCTTAGATCCTTTAATGTGTGCATTAGAATGTTAAGTGTTTTATCAGCCTGTTGTGCTTAGTGCTATTTACAAAAGCTGGCTCTGTGCTTGGAGACACACAGGACTATTACATGAAAATGACTATTGAGAACAATTTTGCAACAACAAAAAAAGTTAAGTATTCTGCTTATCTTGTATTGTTCTATAAAGCTTTGTTCCATCTAAAGGGCGTTTCCCCCTTTTCCCCTTGCCCTTCAAATTAAATTTGGCCATGAGGCTGTTGATGAAGAGCCTAAAGAAAAATAAATTACAATAAATTAATGTGAAGGATATATGTAGGAACAACATTACACATGCAATAAACCCTTTACACTAGTTGATCAGTGTCTCCTAGGGTGGTCCTCCTTTTATCCCTTTACTTATCTCATGCTGGTCTATAATCTCACAATGCATTTGGTTGTGAACTTGTATTTTAATTAAATTTCAACCTATTCTGACATGCTAACGAGAACATGCAGAAAATGTTGTAGATACCTGTCCAACACTTTGTGGACACAGTCCATGTTTCGCCCACCAACTCTTGAAATTTGCAGCATCTGTTGGAATAAGTCCATAATAAAGTTGACTGACACTAGGGCTGAACGATTATTGGAAAATAAGATCATTGCGATTATTTTGACTAATATTGCAATAGCAATTTAATATCCGATTATTATATGATTTGTTATGAATAAATATAGATATATACTACTGATCTCCAGTCAGTAACACAACACACAGAGTTCAGAATAATTAAGGAAAACATACCGCCTGTACCTCTTTGAAAATATTTTGGTAAATCAAAGCTTAACGTATAGGCTAATAACATGTACAATACACTTTCTTAACCTAAGCTAGTCAGCTACTGTTTTGGGGAAAAAAACGTGGATTGTGGGGACCGTGGGAAATATTTAGAACTCACGCATCTAAAGGTTAAATCTTAAAAGAAACACTGTCTGAACATTTCTGATCCAGTGTCAGTAGCCTAACAAACAGTATGGCACTGACAGCCATAGTGATCGTGCTGTGTCACCGAGGGGCATATCTTTTGTGATGAACGCTGTTACTGCGTGAGTAATTTGGTACATGACTATGGAGTTAGGCTTTGAAACATGTCGATCAGTGATCCTGTCAGGGCTTATTTGACACACTGGTGTTCAGCATTTTAGCTATGCATCGTACATGGCTTTGTGCTGTTTTTTTCAGGGCCGAATTAGGTTGGTGGTGTTGCCCCATGCTATCCATTACTTCCAGACTTGTAAAACCTACCAGAGTATCAAAGTACCTGCTCCGAGGTGTTGTGCTTGCATCTTGAGAGCAAAGAAAACAAAGAATATTCAAAGATTTACAATTATTGAAATGAAACAAAAAGAACTGGCACTTCGTTCCTCTAAGATAGACAAGTCTGAAACATTTCATTAAGCCTGTAAAATAAATAATTACCTAATTTGATTCTCAAGCAGTGAGTAACACTTTGTCCTGAATAGACCTTTGGTTGATGCAATGGATAAAGTGAATACTCACTTGACATTTCCTTGCGCTGAGATCTGGCAGCACATTTCTCTGGCCCAGAGAAGGCGTCCACAAGACCATCCAAGGTTTAACTTACGGAGTCTGAAACACATGAGTCAGCCTGTAAGTACAGTCATCTCGCATATACAAAATTAATAATGAAATACTTGAGTCATAACTACGTTTAATTCACAAGCAGTGAGAAACTACTCGTCTTGAATGGACAAGGACAATGATGGTTGGTGCGAGGCGAAAATCAAATACTCACTAGGAGTGGATATTTCACTGCCCCGGGGACTCTCTGCACACTCCACTTGGCCAGACATGGCTCCATCTTCATGGGCTAAAACACATGAATGAGCCTGTGACTCATGTTGTATACAACACATTATCATGCTTCTTAGGTTGTCATTAGTACTCACAAGTATTGTGCAACATGTTGGTGTCCTCAATGGGCTACAGCTTCCTTGGTGCAGTAGGGAAGGTGGGTAGCTTGAGGCCTATACAAAACCCTCTGGAATTCCTTTTGTAGTGCACTTCCTTATCAGTGTAATCACCTCATCGTCCTCCTCCTCCGCCTGGCTGGTCAGGTTGTAGGTGTCACATTCACAACGCTTATCTAGAAATGACACAATTCACCTTAAAACAAACAAATTAATTCAACAATATTTTGACTTGGAAATGTATTACATTTTCTATTTATCTACGCAAAACTTGCCTGAAGTAATTTTTATTTTGATTAATGAGAATGTCATCCAGTCATCCTGGGGGTCAATTTGGTCCTTAATAGCTTTTTCCGTTTTTGTAACTCATTTTACGTGGTCATTTGACGGTTTTCATTTCTCTGTCGATCCAATTGTCAGGAACTACTACCTCCTCCTCTAGGGTCCCCTCCCTCCAAACAGCCCTCGTGTACATTACCTGGAAAGGAAAGCATATGCATGTTACTATACATTTTTTACATTTTAGTTCAAAGTTCAGAGGTCGAGAGGGTTTGGACATGCACGGAAGAGCAATGAGGGTTACATTGGGAGTATGATATTGTGACAAGAGGACAGAGAGGCCCAGGGAGGTTTATGGATGCAGTGAGAAAGAACATGCAGGAGTCACAGAGGAAGATGCAGAAAACAAACTGATGGAAACGGGTGATCAGCTATGATGATCCCTGACGGGAAAAACGTTTTTTTAACCTTAATATGTGTGTTCCAGACCATGGCGAAGGGGTATGAGGACAAAACCACCAGCTTCTTGTGGGAGGCAGGCCACCTTCCGGAACAGATCCCTTTCTTGCAGTAGTGCATTTTTCATCCTGACATGACCATTTCCTATGCACAGTATGTTCAGAAGTCTAGAGCTACACGGTTGGTGAAATAATGGTGAAGTGTGACGCTGGCGCAGAATTTCACAAGCAAAAGTCCCATCTGCATTTTTCTGTCGAATAAAAGCAAAAATGTTGTCCCTCAAAAGAAAACAACTGTCCTTTTCTTTAACAGAGGCAAACACTTTAGGTTGTCTTTGGCTTTTGTCCAGTTCTGAATGCTCAATTTCAGACAAACGCCTGGTCACTTGTTCCAAGGGACTTCTCCCGCTCCTCACGTGTTTCTTAACTTGTTGCAGGTAGTTTTCAAATGGAAAACAGGAAATGTCATTTAAGGAACAGTTGAAGTGGCTGGCATCCTCTTGGAGATGAATTAGTGCATGTACATTGTATACAGGAAAGGTCTTGCCATACAGGTCAGCACAGTACATGACAAAATGTTTGATGAGTTCATGAGAATATTGGCGATAAGCATTTCGAATCCGCTCATCTGACTCCAGCATTATCGACATGGATACTGTCAAGGACAAGAAATGTTTGTATTTTTCGGGGGACAACACAGTTCTCAAAACCACAGGACCTGTGTACAGCAAAAACTGCCGTAGTTCAGTTGCTTTTCACCTATCAAGTTCATGCAAACCCCGCAGTTGACGAGCAAACTCACTTGGCATCTTCCCTCTCAGTGCAATTTGATTTTGAGAAATTGCATCCTTTTGCCTCACAGATAAACAACAGACTTTTGGGCCACGAGTCAAGTAAACTAACAGGCGCTTAACTACTCCCAAGCAGACAGCATGCATATAATCTAAGACAAAGGAGCTAACACAAGGAACTCCTGCAGCAATGAAGGGGCTGATACCAGTTTGGTGGTTGCTGTACTCCACAGAAACCGTCGTCTGTTCGAGAAGTGCCTTCCAGTTCACTGAAAACTATTCTTCTCTCAACAAGAGTACCTCTGACTGAACATCTTTCACAACTCTCATAGGCAGTATGACCCTTAATACATTTCAGATATGCTCTTGCTGGTGCATCACAGATGAGAGCATCAATATTGACAGTGTAAGTCTGGCCTTTAAAAACTATTCCATTGAAACATCCTTGAGATGTTTGTATTCAGTGAAAAAGTCTTTTAAATACTCATCAAGAGGACTTGGCTTACTTTGTCCACTAAACATGGCTACAACAAATGGATCAAAATGGCCACACTTCATCAGTATTGGCCAGAATTGAACACCACTACTTCTGAAAAGTGGGATGCCATCAATGTTTACGCTGAGGTGCACATCCATACTCTCCATCTGACTTAAATAACAACAAATACCTTTTTCTAAGCCGTAGTACTTGTACTGCCCACCACATTTCGGCTCAGTTGTGTCATGCTGTGGTATAGCAAGGAGTGTCCGGCAATCCACAGGCAATAGGTGCCCTTGCTTTCTCAATATGGACATTAAACCATTAAGCGCTGTGTGTGTCACTTTGTACTTTAAGGCCCTGTGGAAGAAATTGGGATTTCCTGTGTGCTTACATTATTCACTAATCAATAGAACTAGTCATTGGATACTAGTTAGTACGTTCTCATGTAAGCTTGCTATTAATAAGAGTATATTGTGTCTATGTGTCAGGTTAATAGATGTTTGGGGTCAGGAGAAAGTACTGGCTAAACGTCCCTTGTCATGACTACAAGGAGAGCTCCAACTATGAACACTCTAGTCTGAGAGTTGTCATGTGTTGGGAGCAGTGAATCTCTTTCTCTGAGACTGTTGTAACGTAATTACTGCCTGACTGTCACTATCTATGTTTACATTCTTGTGCCCTATAAAAGATGGTCCTCCGGCTTTCAGAGCACAGAGAGACATGATTGAGACCTAAGCCTGGTGTTGTGTTGTAATTTATTGTCAGGTCTGGTTTTCTCTCCCAATCTGCAGATTGATAAATACGTATTAAAATCCAGAACTCAACTGAACTTAGTCACTCCGTTTATGAAGAGACGGACAAAACACTTTCTTCATCAGCCCACAGTCTCAGTTCATCCTCAAAGCTGATCACTTCAGCTTCATTTGGTTCCTGTTCCGAGTCAGTAGAGCAATAGTCCATATCAGTGTCGAAGTCAAAATTATCTGATGTCCCAAGAGCACTGTCACTCAATAAACTATCTGGGGTCCCAGGCACATTGTCACTGCTGCAACTACTTGGAGTCCCAGGCACACGGTTGCAATTATTTTCAATTTCCTCTTGTTTATCACTGTCAGAATAATGTAGCAGTTGATCCAGTTCTCTTTGACGTTTTCGCCATTCTCTTACCCTCAAAGTCATCTGTAAACACAGACATTAATCCAAATTAGTTTAGTGTTACTGTTTATTTGACTGGGGCCTGTACAAAAGGAAAAGGATGAGATCACAACACATACCTTGTTTAGGTGGTTATCTCCTAAAAGGGAAGGACACCTCGGTGCAACACCTCAAGATTTCATTCTCCTTCACGCAACAGTTGTTTTTTGTTTGCAGTTTTACAAACTAAACTAGAGCCTAAGGTGTAGGGGTGTATGGTCAGTCAATGTGTATGAGGGGCACAGCAACTAATTGTCTTCCATGGGGTATTAGGAAAGCCTTCCCTTCTACCAATTTTGCAGTGGTGTGTCATGTCCAAGAGGATAGCTACTAAATGTACGCCAAATGTAGAGTAAATCTGTTGAATCTGTGTTTTGTCATTGGCAGATTAAATGGTTTCCTATCTTTGACCACTAGATGGCATATTTATGTACAAAGATAAATGTAAATATAGCTGCAAGCAGCAATGCGGGTTCCTCCGCAAGATGGGAAAATATTATAAAAATGTACATTGTAGAAGATCGAGAGTTGGACAACATGAGCGCAAAACTACTTCATGAATGGGGATTTGAACTCATGAGCATAAGGTTACAAGTCAGTCTCTTTATCCTCTCTGCTACACACCAACTGTTGAGATTTTGTGAATAGAAAGGGCAGAGTATTAGCTTTGGTCAGCTTTGGGACAAAGGTTAAGAAACGGTTGACATTTCAAGGTAAAATTGCATGAAATTGTGCATGGTACATCAGAATGATGTCCCCTTGAAGCCAATAAGGTTTGAAAAAACAGTCAAAATTATATTTGATTTATTGACACAAAGATATTGAGGCAATGTGGACATCTACATAAATACACCCCTTTCAGACATTTTGTATTGCATTTCTCATTCCATTTCACCCTATATAAAGACACATCTGCCTGGCCCGCACACTATCCCCATCCATGCTGTTTACCTCTCTCCCAGCACAGGAGGAGAAAGGAGAAGGAGAAATGCGAAAAGCGCCAAAGGAGAAATGCTGCAGCAGCCGCATGAGGTTTAGATGTAGTCCAAAAATTGCCTCCCACAATCAAAACATATTAACCACAACTCTGTTTTCAAACTTTCTCAAAGATCACTTGAAAACCACAGCTATAGACTCTCTTCTTCAGTAGATCTCTTTCCAGAACCTCAATCCACAATCAAGAATAACCTCGTAGGCAACTTGGCTAGAGCATAGCCTACAATCAGCTCCTTGCGAGTACTGCTTACGATAGTAAAGTAGCCGACACTCTGTTCCCATTAAACTACACAACATGCACACTCAGGGTGACCAACAAGATTATATTAACTAACAAACAATAACATTACAAACATCTAACTGAACGAACATAACAACTGAAATCCCTCACATGGCTGTTGTAACCTACACATTTACATTTACGCATTTAGCAGACACTTTTATCCAAAGCGACTTCCAAGAGAGAGCTTTACAAATTTACATTGCGAGCAGCCAAAACATGAAGCATACATTGTAGAAAACCAAATAAGTGCCAAATGGAAGAACCATAAGAGCATGCAGTTAAACAAGTTACAATTGAACAACATGAAACTCCCCACAAGAGTGCAAGAGTGTACCTGTAGAAAAAACAATCAACAGTAAAATATTTCACAGCGAGTACAAGAATTTGAAACCGTTACAACTAACCAACAAGAGCAACAAGCATCTCAATACGAGTCATTGTGTGTCAATCTGTGAGGGAGAGCTCACCCCCGAGGTTCCTGGCAGAGGATGAAGGGTTCACAGTCACCGATCCCAAGGTGATTGAGAGATCGTGGGAGATGGAGGGTTTGGCCAGGATGATGAGGAGTTCTGTTTGGGCGAGGTTCAGCGTTCACCAGTGTTTCCAAGTAAACACTGATGTATGTTCAATATGAACAGTATGGTAAAATGACAATCGGTTGAGTTTAAGAACATTGACTAAATGTGTGTAATGGGAAAGGATGACACAAATGTAATTGCTGTCCTAAATTATATTTATTATTACACTATGGTGGAAATGGTGAAGCAGAAATGAGCAATTCCATGAATCCCATGGAAACAAAGGCAAATGTGTGAGATGTACTGATGTGGAGCACAAATCGTCCAAGAAGCAGTAATTCTCTTGAGTGTTTTTATTCAAATGAATAATCATTGGATTCAGGTCAAACGTCTATCGCTTGAACTCGTTTCATCACTTAAGACACTCAAAGTTAGCAGCTTGGCATGCTGGGACATGGAAAGGATTAAACATTAAGACTTTTATCAAGGTAAAAAATGTTGGTTTGTCCTTTTTCATCAATGTCCTCAAAAAAGCCATCTGCAGAGCCAGTAAACACAGTAGTCTGTGGGGTGACTGTCTGTCTCTTGAGGGTGTGCAGGCAGGGCCTGGCCTGCAGGCAGGGCAGGCCAGGCAGCTGGATGAAGCTGTCTTGGGGTCAGGGCTGAAGAGAAGCTGTCCAGCTAGAGAGGGGAAGTCCAGCAAGGGGTCTGTGTTGCTCTCAGCATCCTCTGTTGCACTCTGTTGAGCAGGCCTCTGCATGACCCTCCAGACCTGTCAAAGTGAAGAAAGGGTCCATATCAGTTGTGAAAAATTAAGCTTTTCCCATCTACACTTGATACAGACTTCAGTTTTGACTGTGAAATGCAGTGGCAGTACTTGAACTTGAATCCAAATGTGTTGACCTGATGGAGACCCATGCAAAGTCACTCAAAACACGGGTTCGATTCCAGGCTCTGGCAAGAGTATTTAGCTCTAAACTGGCCAATATACACATCTGACCAAAGACCAGCTCGACCTTTGCCTGTAATCAGTGATTCTGACTGCCAGAGACCTTCAACCCTTGTGCTGCCTTCGGGTCACATGACCCAAAGGTTCATAACGAACCATTGTTGTGTTTACCCAATTTTACCCAATACAAAAACAAATAAAAATAATTTTCTTTTAACATTCGCAATGTGGGGGGTCTGAGACAGCCCAACGGTTCAAAGAAAATGCTTCACTTTGTATTTGTATGCGGTAAAGTTGTCGCAATACGACGGTGGGTCACAACAACTGATGGGTCAGAATGACCCGAGGATAACACAAGGGTTAAATAGGCTGACGGAGTGAAACTAGCCTGGCTAACGTAGGTCCCTTTCTCAGGCAAATGACGAGGGGAAACAGGACTAAGAGCCAGGGAAATTAGGCTTTGTACTGTAACACACTTTTCACTGGTCTTCCCAAGAAAACCACTGAAAGACTACAGCTCATTCAAAATTCTGCAGCTAGATTATTAACCAAAACTAAAAGGAGAGAACACATTAGTCCTGTCCTAGCTACTTTACACTGGCTCCCTGTTACCTTCAGAATTGACTTTAAGGTCCTTTTCCTCACATACAAAGTTCTACACGGACAAGGACCTAGCTACATTGCTAACTCCTTTATAAACTACACACCAGCTATAACACTGCGATCATCAAATGCAGGCCTAATAGAGGTCACCAGAAGCAGTCATAAGAAGATTGGTGATTCGGCCTTTGTCAATTACGCCCCAAAACTATGGAACAAATTACCCATAAATATTAGGGAAGCAAACACTCTAGACATTTTTAAAAGACAGCTTAAAACCTACCTTTTTACCGAAGCATTTAAGTAATTTTATCTCAAAAGGGTTTTCCTACTTTTATTAGTTATATTATTGTAGAATCTTGGTTTAGTAAATTTGGGTCATTATTTGACTTGCTATTTTTACTTTGTCTAGGTCAGAGTTGGCAAACTCTGATAGCGTACAAGAACTCTGGTCGTGTGAAGTATTTAAACAAATATGTAAAACAATCTCTATTCTTGATCTGAGTCAAAGGATGCGTTAACAGAGAATACGGCCCATACTCTTGACCTGGGGAAAGGATCTGTTAACAGAGTGTATGGTTTTATATATACAGACCAGGGGTGAACCAAATGTATGTGTGTTACTTGTAATCCTACTTTTATTAGTTATTTTATTGTAGAATCTTGGTTTAGTAAATTTGGGTCATTATTTGACTTGCTAATTTTACTTTGTCTAGGTCAGAGTTGGCGAACTCTGATAGCGTACAAGAACTCTGGTCGCGTGAAGTATTTAAACAAATATGTAAAACAATCTCTATTCTTGATCTGAGGCAAAGGATGCGTTAACAGAGAATACGGCCCATACTCTTGACCTGGGGAAAGGATCTGTTAACAGAGTGTATGGTTTTATATATACAGACCAGGGGTGAACCAAATGTATATGTTACTTTTAAGATGCATGTTTAAAGTTGTTTTCTCTCTTGAACAGAGATCTTATTGGTATTTTTATTTTTGTTTGAATTGTTTATCACTTGTATTATTGTTTTTATTGATTTTATGTAAAGCACCTTGAGCTACAATTCTTGTATGAAATGTGCTATATAAATAAAGTCTTAATTACTCTTACTTACTTTGATTTGAAATCAGAGTGGGAGCTTTGAATTGAAGTTTTACAGGCAAAAAGTTGTTTTATTAGCTTTGAGCTCTCTCAGTTGCATCTGTGGCCTAATCATGCAGAAAATCTACTCTATGCTCTCGACCATACTGAGGAGGATGAGATGCAGACACAGCGGTGCATCTGTGAATCCCTATGAGGACAAAGCAGACATGCCACAAGTGCCCAGGTATGCATTTGGATGAAAACTGACAACAACAAAGCTGTCTGGTTGTAGCAGAAATGTGGTCAACATTCATAGCCTCAAAGCTTCTGCCTGCAAGTCCAAAGCTTTTCTAAATGACCTAAGGAGGGATGTTAGCTAGCGTTACCTTGTCCTGGGAGTCTCCCTGACCTGTATCACTATTTTTGGGCAGCGGCGGCGGCGGGGGGGGGGGGGGGGGGGTTCACGCACACGCACATGCCATCACTGCACACCCACACTGAGACATTTCAAGGACAGAGAGGCCGGATGGATAGGCAGGTTAGGTGGAGGGGGACAGGGAGGGAGGCCGTTTTTGAGAGCAGTGGGGTAACAACACCTTTGAGTTCAGCATGCAGGATTAATGTCCTCTCTGTCATCTCCTGCTGCCTGGAAAATGCCTCTCACCCCTCTCTCAAATTCTCTGTCTTCCTTCATCTCTCTTCTCCTCCTCCCTCTCTTTTCTTTCCTGAGACAACCCTCTGTAATCCTGATACTCCCAAACCTGCTGAAGACACTTGACTGGAAGGAGAAACAAGGAGGCAGCCGCATGTGGTCCACGGAGGCACCACATTCATCATTGTGACAGCACGTTCAATCGTGTGACATGCAAAGATCAGCGTGCCGAACTTCCAGGAGCTGCCTCAGGAGCTGCTATGCTTGTGTATTTCTCTAATTCCTTTCCTTTTTTTCTGCAGTGCTTTCAACAATCGATTAATTCAAAAGCTTGACTTGGCATTTTAGTTTGTGTTCACTCTGCTGTGTATGTATTTATTGTTGTGCAGGTCTCCAGTCCATGAACATTGGTAGAATATGAGGATGCATACACATCAAAAGTTATTTGTGGATATTACTGTGCACTGGAGTACCTCTGTTCTTCTTGTTGATACAGTATGGGACATTCAAGTGGTTTGACCCCTGATGCTGAAAAAACAACACCACAGCAACTCTGTTCAGAGAAGGTCACATAGTAAAGGTTATCAGTATATTGTGGTGAGATAAAAATCACTGACATCACTTCTTCAGGGCATACATATAACATTTATTGCTGTGTTGTCAGGCCTACCTTTGATGCCATACTTAGACACAAGGGGTTGTCTCTAAAGTGATGAGACCATATTTGAAGCTAAAACAGCCCTTCATGGTTGTGCCATAACTCTCCCCTGAAACCCACTCATGCTTTCCCCTCAAACATTCAAAACATGACATTACGCGCGAGGGTGGAACCCTCCCTAAAGTATGTGGCTAGTCTGTGGAACTAATTCAGGGTTTCCCGCAGCACTTTGCAGTTAAGGCGGCCACCTAAGCAACACACACCTGCCGCCTTAACTACGTTGTAAAAAATACTCCCGTGTTACTCTCCCTTTCATTCCAAATGACCAACGCCAATCTCCCTTCTCTGCAGAATGCATAAAAATGAGTTTTTGGAGGAAAAACGGTCCGCCGGCAAACCCCACCATACCACCTTAACTAACACATTTTCTGCGGGAAACCCTGCAATTTATAACCCAACATGGTGATAGAACATAGACAGTCACCAGTGATTGCATGACAATGAAGTTCATCAAGAAAGGTCAAACCTAGGTCGTTTAGCTTTTCTCATCACCTCAGTAAAAAAACAAACTAAACATTAGAAACACTAGGGATACAACAATATATTCTAGATCTGGCTAAAAATTAACATCACATTTGTTCATGTATGTTTCAGTGGAATATCGTGAAAGGCTGTTAAAGGAAGGCAACGTTTTGTTCATGGATACAGTGAGAGCTGGATATCAACCTAGGAGTTCTGCTACTACAGTTGGGTGTGAGGAGAAGGAGGAATGAGTGCATTACGTATTGTTTAAAGAAGGAGAAGCATCCTATTGCAATCCCAGAACCATGCTTAGGAACCTTGAATGTGCCAGTAGCTGGATATGTCATGGTAGGTTATGACACTCAAATAAAGCTTTTAGAGAGATCAGCAATGTTTTACTTGACCTTAAATTTAGCATAGGAGGCTAGAAACAATACTAGTCCAGGAATTTCTATGAATGAGAAATCTTCCCGTGCTCTGAGAGAATATGGCTGTTCCCTCCTTTGGTTAACCCCTGGGATTCCAAAGTCCAAAATTCTGAGAGTAACCAAAATTCCCAAGTTCTGTTGCCCGAGGAACCGTTTTCTCCAACACACATTAAATGTTTTGTTTGGTTGTCTACTCCATTCGCCTGACCCGACAATTTTTCTTTTTTTTGTAACGTTATAAAACTGGAAGCCATTGTCAGACAAAAGGTTCAGACAATACGTTAGACAAATTGTACTGGTAAGGTATCAGGACAAAGTGACGATGACAACTTCTCCTATATTATGTCTTCAAAAAAAATTGTAGAATAGAAATGACACTTTCATCATCCAACACTGACATCTTCATAACAGTTTGGAATACAGTAAAATTCTTGGTCAAATGCAATTCCATCATGCAGGCAAAGTCCCCTCACATCCAGTATCCTACAGTGGAGTGGACATGATGCAACAGGAAATGTGCTTGAGTCTCATTTCCACGAGTGTCCTTTTGTATCAAAGAGTTAGATATTCACCCAAAAAACAGTCAAGACTGTCCTGTGTGTTGAGGGTTTGACAGGAAAGGACAGGAAAACGTCTCATTCACCTCTTTAAATGTCTATGTGGAGAAAAACAACCCCATTTTCCACATTTGTTAGCATGCAAGACTTATGTTGTGCCTCCCCCTGTCCCTTATGTGGGCACGCACACACAGCTGCACATTCGATCTTTCAGAGATCATTGTTTCCTCTGTTGAGGGAAGAAAGGAGCCCAAGGCCCAGGTGATAGTGAGGAGATAATGCATGCTTTGGCTACCTTAGGCACGACTCCTGTACGAAGCCCTACCTCATAGGCTGAATTGTGCAGCACCTCTCTATTTATCCACACCTCAGCAGAATGGAGTGCGACCTGTTGTCTCCATCTGCCAGAACAGATGGATATAAGATCCTTACCCGTTTCTACATCCATATACTCCTCCTGCCATCCTCCTTCCCCTCAAGCCCTTTCCACCACCCTGCCTATCCAAAAACACTCTCTATTGGCTTGATTAGCTAGTACAGTTTCTATTTAGGCATTTCCACTACGCCAAACCTGATAAAAAAATAAAATAAATGACAGACACAATAACAACAGCTAGAATTCCTCCTGGTTCATAAATCCTTTCTTGGTGTCGTTGCTGACTGGTGTAGTTTCTCCCTGATTTGTTGCAGCAGCCCTCTTGGTCTGTTTGTCTGTCTGCCTGTCAGTCAGAGTGTTGGTGTGTGTATGTGGACAGAACCTTCCAGGCCCTATTTCTGGCTACCGAAACGGGAGATGACCATCCAAGACCCTGCCCGGGCCCTCTACCTCCCTACACGGACCACATTTTCCTCACCGACCATCTGACTGCCCAACTGACCACACTTGAACTACTTCCCAAGATAGCATGAAGTAGGATGGGGGGGGGGGTTGTAAGTTAAATAGAGAGGAGTGGGTAGGTGAGGAAAGGCAGTAGGTTGATTTTGGAACACGGAACATCACTTGACTTCTCTCTGCCTCAGAAGGGATGGAGAGGGAAAGTAATGGGTTATTTTAATCCAATAGGCAATAGGAACAGAGAGACTTGAAAAAAAGGCGGGGCTGCTCAAGGTTTCATCTGTTTTTCCGGCAGGAGCCCACAGCTGTTTGGCTGGAGCTCTTCCCCTTGAAGCCCACCTCCCCCGGCTCAACTGGCCGTCCCCCCGGCCCCCCTCTTCCCCCCGCCCAGGGGTTGGCCAGGAAGCCCTGGGGGTCCAGCTCCAGACCCACGATCTTCCGGCCCTCTCTGGCCGAGATGCCCCCCTGGCCCAGGTCGCCTGTGCTGTTGCACTTCTTCACCGCCGGGGGAGCCAGAGACCTGGGAGACAGCAACGAGGTCAACGACAAGCTGCCCAGCGTCTCAGACAAGTGTTCACTGTTCCCTGTCTGGCTGGAGCCACAGCCCCCGATGGAGGAGCCAATGCCGATGCCCAGGTCTTCATCTGATGGGTCCATGGAGTCCTCCCTGCCGTAGCCAGGGCTGGTGCTGCCTCTGCCACTGCTCTGGCTCCGCTGGTGGCCCCTGGTGGCCTGGAGAGTGAGCGTGGACAAAGGGTTGGGCCTGGGACTGAGGGTCTGGCCTTGGGGGTACACCCCACCCTCGTCTGGGAAGGGTAGCGGGCAGAGCAGTGGCAAGGGTGCCATGGGGAGGGGAAGCTCCAGGTTTTGGGGGGGGGAGACGCTGAAGCTCAGACCCTCTTCCAGGGTGGTCTGGAGGCTGCCCTCGGAGCTTCCCGTGGCCAAGGAGGAGTCACTGTGTGACGGGTACTAAGAGACAGATGGGGGGGTTGTGGGTGACATGAAGGTAAGACATTAACTTTTAGTCTCTCATTAGTCCTCATGGTAATTCCTAGACTCATGATTACTCCTAAGCATTTGCCATGAAATGACTACTGAATACTTATTCTTAAACATACACCTGTCTTGATCCCAGTTCTGCAACATCAGTCCTGTATCAAAATATATTCTAAAGTGAAAAGGGGTGATAAGGGCCACTTTCTTTGACAGGATTCTATTCCTTTCACCTGCCTAAAGATTACTTTTACAACTATTCCACTGGCCACATCTAAATTCAAGACAAGTGTGCGACTTGAACTTCAGTACAAATCTGCCATTGACCTCTTTTAATAATTCAGGCCAGAGAACTAGTTCCACAAGGTCTCCTCCGGTCCAGGTAATAAGGTTTCTAGGATGTGCATTTGTCTGCTTTGTTCTCGGTTGCTAGGCAGCACTTTTATTTTGAGTTTGAACTGCCAGCTGCAGCTGTGCAGATGCATGCTGCTGACCTGTGGAGGTGCATACCTGAGTGCAAAGCACTGTACTGTGAGCTCCAGGAGAGCGTAGGGAAGCCCAGGAAGCAGGCGAGGTCAGGCGGAGCCCCCTGGAGTTGCGCCCCCTACGGGCTATCGGGGGTGCTGGGATGGCACTGGCCGCAGGGTGGAAGAACTCTGGCAGGCGGAAGAGAGGCGAGGTGCAGGCGCTGGCTCTGCCCCTTCGCCCTTTTCCCCCAACTCCTTCCTTGTTCCTGTTACAGGAAGCTTTGCCAACAACAAGTAGAACAAGCTGACATTGCAATGTGATGGTGGTCTGGACCAACATGCCAACTGTTCCCCAGGGTCAGAGTTAGGTGTTTGTGTTCCTCACCTGGGCTGTGGGTGCATGGGGGGCCTCCATGAGGCTGGCTCTGTTGGAGTTTCAGGTCCAGGAGCGTGTCTCCCTCCTCAAGGCTTGAGTTCAGGACCCTGCACGGCCCGACCCCATCTGCCTGATCCTGGACTTGGGTTCGCTGGCCCCTTGCCTCGCCCCCTCCGGCCTCCTCTGAGCTGTGCGAGTCACTGCTGTCTTGCCCCTGGGTACAAGACAACACCGGGTTAAAACATGATGAAATGAGGCACATTTACCCTGCTGTGATTAAGTCGCTTTAATTGTTAAAATAAGAATTTAAAAATCATAGTTGAGTCAGGCAGGAAGCTCTTCTGAAG
This sequence comes from Osmerus mordax, assembly GCF_038355195.1. Taxonomy (NCBI): domain Eukaryota; kingdom Metazoa; phylum Chordata; class Actinopteri; order Osmeriformes; family Osmeridae; genus Osmerus; species Osmerus mordax. The sequence continues at coordinate 11,254,096 of NC_090052.1, forward strand.
GTTAGAGACAACAAGGTACAGTATCTGTGGAACTTCATCAGGATGTAGGATGTCCATCCTCAGACCTCAGACCATTTCACCCCTCCTAGCATGGCTTCACCCATCTCAGCTTGCAAACAGGTGTAATCTTCTGGGGAGTTCACTGCCATTCCTTGATGTGGTGGCCCCCCAGCCTCCATATCTCTGGTGTATCTTTACTAGTCCCCCCCCCTCTTCCCTGCCTCCCCTGTCACCTCCTTCCGCTCCCTTTACCTCCTCCCCTTCCTCCCCTCCTCTCCCTCTCTTCCCCATATCCCCTCCTCCCCTCTCTTCCACATCTCCCCTGCTCCCCCCTTCTTTCCCCCACCCTTCCCTCTCTTCCCTGCCTCCTCCCTCCTAATCAGTGTGCTGTACCTTTACGGCTGTTCTTGCTTACTGGAGCTTATCTCCCTCCTACATTGAGGCCATTAGATTATTACAAGGGGGTGGGGGCTACAGAGGAAGGAGGGATGATTGAAGGAAATTGGGAGAGAGAGATAGAGAGAGTAAAGGCGAGAGGGAAGGGAGAGGTCCATCGAAGCCAGAGAGGTATGGGTGTGTGGAAGATAAAGTCAGGGAGAGGAATGAGAGGAAGAGGAGATAGCACCTCCGGCTTTTAGCCACACAGGGTGGCAGATTAAGGAGATTGGGCCTCTAGTGACTGGGCTATGACAGACCCGGTGAATTCGTCCACACGGCCCTTTACTGTAAATACTGCTCACATGATACAGGGAAGAAATAATTCCTTGGTTTGTTCTGCTATCCTGAAGCAGAAGAAGAACCCTATGGAGATCTGTCCTCTATTTCACCACTTTATCTAGATTACATCCTAAATATACATACATGCTCTCCCCCTCTCTCCTTCTTTCTGCCATTTTCCCATACACACGGACACACACAAACACACCAGCATACACACACACACATACACATCCTCACTCTCCCGTGTGTGTACCTTCCCCTCCTGCAGCTGGTAGATGGTGTGTTCATCAAAGCTGAGGTCATCAGGGAGTGCTGGAGAGGATGAGTTGTCAGAGAGCTGCTCAGACCTCAAAGACGCCTGCTCGATCTCCGCCATCCTGATCTGCTCTCGCAAGCACAACATTTCATCCAGCTTTATTGACATGCACACACCCTGACATAATATACAGTCAATGACACAACCGCAATGAAATACAAGATGATCTGTAGAGACCTGGGAGAGACCAGCCTGTGTCTCACATTATGACCTGCAAAAACATCCCCACCAATATAATAAACAAGAGAGAAGGAGGGAGAGAAAAAGATTGCGATAGAGAGAGAAAGAGAGGCGTGCAGAAAGAGGGAGAAAGTCAGTGTGTCAGAGAGAGACAATATTTCTTGACCTGTAAGAACCAAGGTTAGCTACAATGGAATAACTGTGAGGTAAACTCAGAGATTTTCTACAGTAAAGCTGATTAAACCAGAAGAACCGGTGGCCCTAAACGTCATCTTCTATAACTGGTGTAAGGAAAAATTGGTCAGTGTTGTGTAGGGATGCGTATTGATAAGATTTTAACGATTCCGACTACTTATTCCTGCTTATCGATTCGATTCCTTATCAATCCTCTTATCGTTGTTGCCCTCTACAGCCATAGGTCTGTGCGTCCTGCACCCCCCCACACACACACTCGTTCTAAACAAATTTCTCAAACTGGCTTTGACTGGCTCTGAAATGAGCCAATACCTACCACCTCTAGGCCTCTTCAGGCCTCTGTTTTCAAAACAAAATCTAGTCGGAGATAGAAACTTTCAGTTTCCTTGTGTTCAAGCTTCTATTACTCAACACCAGTAGGACTTACAGGGGTCCTATGCTGAGGGATAGAGCTGTTTCAAGTGTCAGCCTGACACAAGGTCTGAGTGGTAGAAGATGCGTGCCGGTCATACACACACAAGCGCACACGCACAGGGGTAAAGACATACCATTGGGAGTATTGAGAAGTGTCTGAAGGACAGACAGGAGAGGGGTAGCAGCAGGATATAATAATCAATCAGAGAAGGAAGGAAGGAGGAATGAAAGGATGAAGAGATGGAGGGAGCATGTAAAGGAGGACAGATTGATGTCAGATGACAGAGTCTGCAGACAGGCAGGAAGTAGGAGTGGCAGGTTAGGAGATTCGAACTCTGGTTGTTTTCTATGCAGGACTGCTGCATTCCATCAAAGTGACGGCCGCAGGGGACAGTCAAGTGCAGACTGTGTGTGTGTTTGTTTTTATGCCTGTGTGCTTCTATGCTTGTCTGTGTATGTGTGTGTTTCACAGTGTGTGCACAGTGTGCATACAGTTCAGAATTTGAAATGTCTTTCCTTGATTGTAATAATTATGTTTGTGTGTGTGTTTACTTGAACAGTATGCATGCTGTGGGCAAAACCCCCCAGCTCTGACACTGGCATGAGTGCAGTAGAGTGTGCACATGCGTGCAAGAGTGACTCGATGCAAACGCCACGTGCAGGTGTGTGTCCATGTGCTCAGTGCAGTGGTACTGAACACCGTGTGTGTGTGCAGTGTTCAGTACCTCTTGCGGGTGGCCCTTGCAGTCCTTGCACATGGGAGAGGAATAGTGATGGAACACAGACCCTGACAGGTTGTCAATCATCAACATCTCGCCCTCAAACGAGTCCTTAATGAGAAGGGACACACTGTCCAGCCATTGGTTCTCCTGCAAACACACACACACAGACAGAAAGACAGACACACACACATACATACAAGCATGCATACACAGACAAGCAGGCAGGCAGGCAAACGTGCACAAAAGCACATAAGTAGCCAATCACGCGTACTTTCAAACACACACACACACACACATATATATATAAACACACATACAGACAGTTTTAGACAGGAATACCATAAACTGGCTGGAGTATAAACTGCAAATGTTTACTCCTCGACAGGTCAGCAAACGCTTTGTCGCCTCGATTTGTTAAAACGATTTGTTTGTAAACCTCGACCGTTTGCTGACCTGTCGAGGAGTGAACATTTGGTTTCTTATATACTACAACAATACGTGGGAAGATCCCAAATCAAACACGTCGAATCTGGAGCAGACGCCATGTTCTCAGAGCAATCAGCTGCACTTGCACTGGTGACGTCACAACATCTCCAAGGCAACATGTAAACAACATCAATTCGTCTTCTGTCTGCTTCAGATACTTCTTTAAAACGGGAAGCGATTGCAGAAACTACTCCCACAAACTACTTTCTAATCTGTGGGACACACTGTATACATCTGTGAATGTGTTATAGGAACAACAACTCTTAGCATTCAGTTAATTCTGGACTGTTGATATTCATAGTAATTTGTACCCAGTGTGTGTCTACATTATTTTGGTCTCAGCAGAAACAAACTTAGAATGTGAAACAGGGTCAGTGTGTTTTAAACCCACATTATCATCCTTTTATAGCCAGAACAGGGTGAAGAGACTATTTACAGTGAGTGCACAGGGGTGTTACATAAATCTTCACATAATTTGTCAAACAATGTAACGCTCTTACGCTGCGTTCACACTGCAGCGTTTTTTAACGCTCTGCATCGCTTGCCTTCCCACAGTACACCACGCTCGGGGGCGTTGTAGTTCTCTAAGGTCACTGTTGTAGTCATGGCCAAGCGTGCAGATTTGGGTTCATGTACTCACAATATCGATCAAAATACCAACATTTATGTAAGTGCAAGATTTTACTAGTGCAAGATTACAGTAGAATACATGTTACGCCACCGGTCACTCAACCAGTCGTTTGTAGGCTGGGCTAGCGAGCTAGCAGTGGCACAGAACAGTCACGTAATGTGACGAGACTACATTTAAAAGTAGGCTATAAAAACACACTAGGAACAATGACGACATCGGCAACCATGCACCATGCATTATTAGTTTAATGTATTCTTTAAATTCAGGCTCGTCACATTAGTAACTTTATTCTGAACAGAACTGGGTGTGCAGACACATACGAAAAGTTTCTCCTCCATCTTGAAATTGTCAAACCTAGAAATGTTTACCATGACGAACAGTTGCTACGTTACAAGAAACAAGAAACCAATCCGATTGGCCAACGCTAGCGTTTTCACGCTCCTCATTTACATAAAGTTGAGAAAATCCAACTTGCAATGCTCCCCTCCGCTCGCCTTCCCACAATGCCCTACGCGAGCGTCAACGCCTGGTTTCATTGAAAATGAATTGGAAGCCGACGCCGCGCGCCGCCCGCTCCGCTGCAGTGTGAACGCAGCGTTACTCCTTGCAAAAAAGATCCCCCCCCCACACACACACACACACAAACACACACACAGAGCTCTGTTCTTTATCAGACTAAACATGACTTCATTGGGCCTCATTCTCGAACATTTTCTGAAGTTTCTTCTGAAATGTTTCTTACGGGTTTCGGAAAAACAACGTAAGAAAAAGACATCTGCCAAATTCATGAACGCTTGAAAATGTGTTCCTACGCAGCAGATGTTTTCTGAGCTGTGCTCCCCCGAAAGAGTTTTCTTAAGTTGAAAGCCTCGTGCTCCTGAATTTGCATACATACATGCCCCGACAGCTCCTTATAAGGGCACGCAACAGCAGTGACGTGTGCAGTCAGAATCAACACAATTAGGAAAGCAACAGGAACACACGTTATGTCAAAGCGAAAAGCAATTGTGCCATATTCAGTGTTGCCAGTTACTTTGAAAAAGTAACTTAGTTACGTTACTTTATTTTAAAAGTGACTAAGCCACCATGCTATTTCATTGGACATACCGGTCATCATCACAAACAGAAAATGGCATGGTAAAATGCATGGTTACAAACCTGAAACTAGTGTTAGAAGTCACAGAACTATCCATATTCTTCCAACAGATTTATCTACCCCTGTTTTATCTGTTAATACCCCACAGATGAAACTGGCCCTTCTAAATGTTAGATCACTAAATAACAAAACATTCCTAGTTAATGATCTGGTCAAAGAAAACAACTTAGACTGCATCTGTCTAACAGAAACCTGGCTAAACAATGACACGGCAACAGCAACTTTGATAGAAGCGTGTCCGCCTGATTACAGCTTTCACCAAGTTTCAAGGACATCAAAAAAAGGTGGAGGAGTCGCAGCTATTTTCTCCTCTAAACTGTTGTTCAAAACAGGTGAATTCACATCATATGAATATCTTGCTATAGAGCTCAAAACCGAATCAATACTTTTTGTTATTATATATCGGCCACCCAAGCACTCGTCAATATTCATACAAGAATTCTCTGAACTATTATCACTATGTGTCACTAGATATGACAAAGTAGTTTTAAACGGAGACTTAAATATCCAAGTAAATAAAAAAGCAGACCCAAGAACTATTGAGCTCTTAAATCTCCTTGACAGTTTCAATCTAACTCAACACATAACAGACCCAACACACCGGCACGGAAACACACTAGATCTAGTGATAACAACTGGACTAAATATCAATAATATTTCAATAACTGATCTACCCCTCTCAGACCATCATTATATACTTTTTAATGTGGATATTATCCTAACAAAAAACAAAAAAGAATTCTTAGTCCATAGAAGATATTTAGACGATACAGCTATGATGACATTTTCTGAACAATTTGCTCTATATGAGCCGACTAACCATGATTCCTCTCTGAATGAAATGGTAGAGAACCTCAATGATGCACTATTATCTGTGTTAGACTCTGTTGCACCACTGAAAACCAAAAAGAAGTGCACAAGCAGAACCTCCCCATGGCTGAGAAATAAACATTTTAGTGAAACGAAAAGAAAATGCCGTGCAGCAGAGAGAAAATGGAGGAAAACAAAGATCACTATCCACTACAATATCTACAAAGATACACTAACCACCTATAACAAAACCATCCGTCTAGCAAGGAGAGAATATTTCTCCAACATTATTACAGAAAATGCCAGAAATTCCAGAGTTCTTTTCTCCACCATTGACCAGCTGCTAAACACTGTCCCTGCCCCACCTACATCCTCAGCAGTTAAATGTGAAGAGCTTGCTTTGTTCTTCAAGAACAAAATAACTTTGATCAGAGCGAGTATTATTAATAGTGGGGTTGAAACTGACATCAGTAGATTCTGCAACATAACCATGAGCACATTTACCTGTATCACACTTAGTGAACTTTCCAAAATTGTCAGCGAATCTAACTCCACAACCTCAGATATTGATCCTATACCCACAACATTCTTTAAGCGAGTGTTTGATAGTGTCTCAGGTCCGGTGCTAGAGATTATAAACACATCCCTTAGAACTGGCGTCTTCCCAGATGCCTTCAAAACAGCTGTTGTAAAGCCCCTATTAAAGAAACCCAAATTGGATAACAGTCTACTTGCAAATTACAGACCAATATCAAACCTTCCATTTATTAGTAAAGTACTGGAAAAGATAGTTTTAGTCCAATTAAATTATTTTCTTGAAGAAAATGACATCCTGGAAGTCTCGCAGTCAGGTTTCAGGAAATATCACAGTACTGAAACTGCTCTCACCAAAATAATTAGCGACCTCAGACTAAACTCTGATGCAAATAAAGTCTCTATCCTTATCCTGTTAGATCTCAGTGCAGCATTTGATACAATTGATCACAACATCCTAATCAATAGACTGGAAATGCTTATTGGGTTCACGGATAGTGTATTGAACTGGCTGAAATCATATATCACAGGAAGGAAGTTTTATGTTAGTTTAGGTGACCATAGGTCCAAGAAACATGAGAACTGCTACGGGGTTGCTCAAGGAAGCTGCTTAGGTCCATTACTTTTTTCTCTTTATACGTTACCACTCGGCGACATAATCAGAGAACATAACATAGATTTCCATAGCTATGCGGATGACACACAACTATATATATCCACTGAACCCAACGATGCAACGGCCATCAATTCCATTACCAATAAACAACATTGGCAATAAACAAATGGATGAATGATAACTTTCTTAAATTAAATGAAGACAAAACCGAAGTCCTACTATGTGGCCCCAAATCCAAAAGAGAGATGTTTATTAAGAATCTTGGAGGCTTAACTCCCTGTCTTAAACCAGAGGTGACGAGTCTCGGTGTAATCCTGGACTCAGATTTGAATTTCAACTCTCACATTAATAAAGTGACCAAAACAGCTTTCTTTCACCTGAGGAATATAGCTTTCTTTCACCTGAGGAATATAGCAAAGGTACGACCATTCATAAACCAAAATGATGCAGAGAAGTTAATTCATGCTTTTATATCCAGCCGGCTGGACTACTGTAACGCACTTTTCACTGGTCTTCCCAAGAAAACCACTCAAAGACTACAGCTCATTCAAAATTCTGCAGCTAGATTATTAACCAAAACTAAAAGGAGAGAACACATTAGTCCTGTCCTAGCTACTTTACACTGGCTCCCTGTTACCTTCAGAATTGACTTTAAGGTCCTTTTCCTCACATACAAAGCTCTACACGGACAAGGACCTAGCTACATTGCTAACTCCTTTATAAACTACACACCAGCTAGAACACTGCGATCATCAAATGCAGGCCTATTAGAGGTCACCAGAAGCAGTCATAAGAAGATTGGTGATTCGGCCTTTGTCAATTACGCCCCAAAACTATGGAACAAATTACCCATAAATATTAGGGAAGCAAACACTCTAGACATTTTTAAAAGACAGATTAAAACCTACCTTTTTACCGAAGCATTTAAGTAATTTTATCTCAAAAGGGTTTGCCTACTTTTAAAGTTGTTTTCTCTCTTGAACAGAGATCTTATTGGGATTTTTATTTTTGTTTGAATTGTTTATCACTTGTATTATTGTTTTTATTGATTTTATGTAAAGCACCTTGAGCTACAATTCTTGTATGAAATGTGCTATATAAATAAAGTCTTACTTACTTACTTACTAAGTTAGATTACAAGTTACTTTATTAGTTACATTCAGCAGCTGCAGACAACACCCCTGCCGCATCAACATAAAAATAGGTGTGTTCGACTTCATGCAGCGCCGGCGTCGCCTGCAGCCGCCTGCAGCCGGGCTGACTTGAAGCAGCCAATGGCATTCTCAACTTCAAGGCAGCCGGCTGTCAGCGCCGCCGGTGCTGCATTAAGTCGAAAACACCTATTGACAACCGGCTCTATAAGTTTGACTGTGCAGTGCTGCGACTCCAAATGTTTCTTCAAATTTGACGTTGTGTTTTTGAAGCTTGATAGCACTTTGTCGTCACCAGCACAGAGTGTACAACGAACCTTGATATTTCCATCTTTAGCTGACAAATACTCAAAATAGTGATTGTATTTCCAACTCGAAAATGCGCATCTCTCACTCCTGCTACATCGTTGTTTGTGTCGCTGAGTGGTAGGTCTATGTATATACACGTGACCCTCGTGCTGAAAACGTGACTTAATTGTCGCATAGGCTTAACTCCCAGAGACGCAAGAAGAAATCAAATATATATTTTACTATTAATGACAAAATAGTAACGCACAGTGACTTGGACAAGTAACTTTAATCTGATTACTGGTTTGGAAATAGTAACGCGTTAGATTACTCGTTACTGAAAAAAGTGGTCAGATTAGAGTTACCGGCATCACTGGCCATATTGTATGCCTAGGGTGCACACTCGTCCCTTTAAATAGGTCGAGTGATCAGTGATAATTGGATGGCCTGGTTGAATTTATATGATGTTCAAGTCCAAGTGCAATTTAAAGGTTTTATTTGTCACATACAACATCATACCAGTAAGATGAGCAGTGGAATTGTTCTCCACTGGATCTAACAGTGTGCACACTAAGCAAGGTAAATTATTATAATTATTTTAATCCGAGGATGTCTGTAGAGTTGATGTGAACGCAATCACCAACGATTTCTCACAAATTCGTTAACACTTCTAACAGGAGTCAGGTGGCTGAGCGGTGAGGGAGTCGGGCTAGTAATCCGAAGGTTGCCAGTTCGATTCCCGGTCATGCCAACTGACGTTGTGTCCTTGGGCAAGGCACTTCACCCTACTTGCCTCGGGGGAATGTCCCTGCACTTACTGTAAGTAGCTCTGGATAAGAGCGTCTGCTAAATGACTAAATGTAAATGTAAATGTAAATGTAACATGGAGAGTTTTCCTAAATGCGATTCCACTTGTGGTTTTTTAAGGAATCGCATTTGAGACAACTCTGGCCGATTTACGACTGTTATTTCGAGTTCGGAAAGTTTTCTGAAATTCAGAACAAATCCCAGATGAGAAAACTTTCATGAATGCCAAATGTTTTCCTAAATCCGATTCAGAAGAAATTCCTTCTTAAATTCTTCTTAACTGCATTCGAGAATGAGGCCCAATGTTCCCAGAAACTAAATAATATCAGACCCACACATAAAGAGTGCTGTTAGATATTCTTCAGAAACACCATGCTGCTTTCAAAAAGTATTTTTTCATGAAGTACTAGCGTAGGCAGGAAGAAATATGGTCTCTGCTCCCTGTCCTAGTAATGAGTGGATTACTTGAGAACAATAGGGCCCATCTAGAGGGAAAGAGCTTTATAAAGAGAAAGTCCAAATTAATTACAGATAAAGTGTCAGCGCTTTCTGCCTTCTCTTTTCACCAGCTCATCCTTTATCTCTGTCGCTTTTTCTCTCTGTCTCACTATCCGTTTTGCTTTATTCAGTCACTAAGGTTCATGGTTATTTGTCCACCATAATTCATTGCTATCGACCACAGAAAGAATATATTTGAATATGTAATGTCTGCCTGTCTATCTGTCCCTCTCTAATGGCAGCAGTAAAGTAATAGCTTTAGTGAAAGCTCTGTATTATGTTCTGATCAGCCTGTTGACAAAACAAGTTGCTTTGACCTGTGAGAGCAGATGGAAGCTCAACTCTCCAATATTCTGGTTGTCATCTCTCTTTTCTACTCACAAATTCCTCTCTCTCTCTCCCTCTCCATTTATATGTGTTTGCTCAATAATGTCCTCCAATGTGGACGCTAAGCACACACGTACATATGGAGTGAAAGCAATAAATTGAGCTGGCCTCCATGTCCTCATATTCCATTATTACGTCACTCAGGGGAGAGAAAGAGAGGGAGGGAGAGAGAAGATGGAAGGAGGAGGGGCCTGTGTCTGCTCTTTTTAAGTTATTCTGTCAGCCAACAGAGCTAAAAATAGCTAGGTAAAGCCAAGTTTAGCTCGGCAAAGGTGGAATGCATTGTGGCAGGTGGTGACTCATCAATGTGTGTATGTGTGTGTGGTTTCAGACTATCATTAATGTTTCTGTAATCAATGTGCGTGTGTGTGTTTCAACCTGAGACTATGAGACCGGTTGCAGTTCACTGTGTGTGTGTGTTCCAAGGCTTCGTGTGCATATTGACAGGTTAATAAAGGGACCCAGAGTTTTAATTGAATATGTGATTAAAGGGGGTTTGCTGTGTTCACTTGTCTCTCCTCCGCCTCCCAGACTGGAAACATAGGTAGTCATGGTAATGGTCAGTGCAGGGTAAATTAACTTTGAAAGGTGCTGAGATGAAAATGTATTTGGCTGCATCTCTTTTCATCTGAGAAAAATCTAATTGTTCTTTCACCGTTTTACATATTTTCTGGCTCCATAGAATTAAATCCATGCCTTGTCAATAACTCCCTCTTTGATTTTGGTTGTCGATTCATTAATTTCTAGAAAAATCTGTTCTATCCTGATTTGTTTTGTTGCACTAGGGCTGTGTTTAATCACTCTGACAACCTCTTCTTTTTCCCTTCTCTATCTTGTTATTGGCTGTTCTCCGGGTGGCTGTATGGCCTAAACTGCCCTGCTTTATCTTCCTACACACATGCAGAAGGCAGTAAGGAACTTAACCATGTTACTTGTATGCAAGAATGTGTAACTGAAATGAATCTGGAATGGCTGTCAAGTCTCCTCGAAAGCAGTGTTTCTCAACTGGTGGGTCGTGTGGAGAGGGTTGCGGACATGTATTTCTGGCAAACAATAGTTAGCCAGAAATACAGTTAGCCAGCCAGCCAACCAACCAGCCGGTCAAATCAGCCAGCCACCCAGCCAGCCCTACAGTCCACCTCACCTGTGCAGGTGAGTACAGCTTGCGGTTGCCGGGGTCGGGGTGTTCATGTGGTCCTGGGTGCGTGGTTGCCACGTGTCGTATGCTCATCCCAGAACACCCCACCATTCCCTTCTCCCCCCCTCCCCCGCCCTCCTCCACTCCTGTACAGCCGATCCCCGCCCCTCCTGGGCCTCCCAGACAGCAAAGGGTCCCCTGGGCCAACTCCATCTCGATCTCGGCATCCATCTCCGCCTCCTCCTTGGCCTCCTTGTTGGAGTCGTCCAAGTGCTTCATCAGCACGGCCACCACCACGTTGATGAGCACGAACTGGGCAGTGAGGACGAAGGAGACGAAGTACATGGGGGAGATGAACTGCAGGCTGGGGTTGCAGGAGAAGTCCACCCCGTGGTCTGGAGGGCACTCCCTCAGCGTGTCCTGGGGGAGAGAGGACAGGTCAGTCCAGCTGGATCCACATGTGACATCCCAGCCATTGGTACATAGTTATGGGTTTATCTTGGGGTAAGCTTTTGTGCACACTATGCCCGTTTTCATTTGCATTCTTCACCATTTTTTCTCTATTTTTTGTGTGGTCCACTGTACCTCTCTATCTCCAATAGCACACCATTTTTACTCCTCCATTTTGCTCTTTATCTCACTTTAGTTCTCTCATCCTCCCACCTTTATGAGGCTATCTGTCCTCCTTTCTCTTACTGTTATTTCCCCTGCCCTCCTCTTCCCCATCTCTCTCTTCCATTCCTCTGAGTTCTCCCCTCTTCTCCCCTTTCTTTCTCCTCCATTCATCTAAAATCTCCCTTCTCATCTCTCTCTTCCCTTCCTCTGAGTTCTCCCCTCCTCTCTTACCCCTCCTTTCTCCCTCTCCTCCAAGGTCCAGCCTAGTGGGTAGCTTGCAGAGCGCAGGTGTGCTCGTACGTCTAGGCCGGCAGATGTTCGCAGGCGTTTCTGTGTGCGCAATTATGGGGTGTAATCAGTGTCAGCGTAGCTGCACACAATGCGTTCCCCCGCATACCTGATATGGGTGAATTACACGTGGGCTACTCTGGCGAGTTTTAGAAAGCGCTGAATGAATAATACACCTTACAGTTTGATAGGAAATTTGGTGTACGTTATAAACAGGCGTAATTTGTGCATATTATATTTTATAAGGCATGCATGCGTGTGTGCACGTGTGTGTGTGTGCGTGCACGTGTGTGTGTTTAATATTTAGGACTGTCCCTGCCACACTCTTTCACAGTCCTGCCCCCCCCCACATGTTTCTCTCATCCGTAGAAAGGAAGTCTTAACATTTATGCACTTAACAGATGCCGAGTGCTGAGCACACACTTTTGTTGTTAAGTAGTGCTCCAGTGTAAGAGTATAGTAATTCATTTAATTTAATAATTTAATATAATAACCTTTTCAGATCAGAATAAGAATAAAGTTTAATCGCCAAGTAGTTTACACAAACAAGGAATTTACTTTGGTGGGTAGGTGCATATGTCACCGGCTGGCCAACTGGCATCTATGTTGTCTGGTATTTCTGTAGTACATTTTAGTTGGGTTTGATTATGATTTGAGATGTTTTTGTTAGCTGTGGTGATTTTATATTGTTTGCTGTGACTATGGTATCATTTGTGTGCTGTTGTATTATGATATGTGCAATGCAGTGTTTGGAGACAACAAGGGTGGGTGGAGCAAACTCCCCATCACTCATAATTACTACTTCCACTGATTGGTTGGCCAATAGAAGGGGCTCCTTTAAAAAGGAGCGGGGACTTAATGGAAGGGGAAGAGCTTCATTTGAAAAAGAATGCGTTTATTGATCGGATGAAGGGACCAGACGGATTCTGATGCTCGCCACTAGACTCCTGGGTCACAACTAGGGAAATGCACCGAATCCAGGATTCGGTTTCGGGCGAATATTGGACTTTGACGGGGTTCGGTTTCGGCAGAACCTTAGAATTTTTTTCCACCGAACCGAACCCTACGCTTGCACTACACTGGTCGACGTAATTACGACGCTGTTGATTACGGGAAGGTGTTTACGTAGGTGGACCATTCAATGCAGTAGGCTGAGAGAAAGTGAAAATGGAACTCGTGAGCAGAAGTGTTGTTTGGCAGTACTTTCAGTAAAATCAATGCGATTCAAGTCGAGCTATATGTTCAATTTGCAATGCCGATTTGTTTCATGGTGGCAAGGACCCTAAACAATACACAACATCTCCGCTGTTAAAACATTTGCGTATGAAACATCCGAAAGAAATTCAAGAAATCTAAAAGGCTAATATTTTGGATCTTGATTGGATCTTGATTGGATCTTGATTGGATCTTGATTGGATCTTGATTGGATCTTGATTGGATCTTGAGATAGTGTAAACATAGGCATATGGTATTTGTTAGTTGTTATAGTTTTTTCCCCACTTGTCTTCCTGGCATAATGTTGCCTATTCTTTTTTTTGACAGTTAAAATAAAATGAAAAATACACTGCTGTGGACGTTGTTTACTTCATTAATGTAGGAGGGGATCCCTCTCTGAATTGCTCCTCCCAAGGTTTTTTCCATTTTTTCTCCTGTTGAGTTTTTCTGGGAGTTTTTTTCCTTGTTTTCCTTGAGGGTATAGGTTGGTTGAGGGGCAGTTCTATGGGCGTATGTGAAGCCCTCTGTGACATGCTTGCGTGTAAAAAGGGCTATACAAATACATTTGATTTGATGTGTTTACTGTGTTAATGGACTGAGGATGGGAGTAGGATTCGGTATTCGGTTTCGTCCAGTGGACCAGTGGATTCGGTACTTGGCCGAACCCCAAAAATCTGGATTCGGTGCATCCCTAGTCACAAGCGTGGCTTGGCTGTCCAATGAACCTACTGCATCCAGAATCGATCGGACGAAGGGACCAGCCAGATTCCGCTGCCCGCAACTAGGCCCAGGAGGAGACAACCAGCTGGATTCCGCTGCCTGCAACTAGACTCCTGGGTCACAACTGCGGCTTGGCTGTCCGACGAACCTACTGCATCCAGAATATCTACGGCTCGAAGAGGAAGTACCCACATGCAGGGGACGGAACCGGCAGCGGCGACTAATAGAGTTGGCATATGCCAAAGGACCACTACAAGAGACAACCCCTGGGGGACGCTACGTTTTTACTATTGTACATTTTATCAGGTTTGATTTATTAAAGCCTATTTTTTCTGTATCCTCTGTCTCTTGACTGGTGTGACTGCAGACCAAGGGTCAGAACCTGCTATTTAAACCGTGTCACCAGTGTCACACATACAGTAAACATAAGAATATTTGTGCGTACCATCCAGTGTTTCCCGCAGCACTTTTCTGTTAAGGCGGCCGCCTCGTCAAAAAATAAAAAATGAAAAAGAATATAGCGATATCCACCGTGTTACTCTGTCCTGTTTTCTCCCTTCCATTCCAAACTGTGACCAATGCCAGTCTCCCTTCTCTGCAGAACACAGACCCCCCCCCCCACCCCCGGTCTGACGGCAAACCCCACCCTACAACCTTAACTAACACATTTTCTGCGGGAAACCCTGCCATCTTTAAATATAAAATGTAAGAAATGTAAAAAATTTACAACAAAATACTAACAATACTGTACAATATAAAATTTTATATAAAGTAAACGATACAGCTAGAACCAGCAGAGTCACTAAACTGGAGTTTGTGTTTACCACAGGTCCACAGGACATACAGTTAGGTCCATAAGTATTTGGACATTGACACAATTTTCATCATTTTGGCTCTGTATACCACCACAATGGATTTGAAATGAAACAATCAAGATGTGCTTTAAGTGCAGACTTTCAGCTTTAATTTCAGGGTATTTACATCCAAATCAGGTGAACGGTGTAGAAATTACAACACATTTTATATGTGGCCCCCCCCTTTTTAAAGGACCAAAAGTAATTGGACAATTGGCTGCTCAGCTGTTCCATGGCCAGGTGTATGTTATTCTCTCATAAAGGGAGTTCGTTATTTCATTGACAAGGAGCAGATAAAAGGTCTAGAGTTCATTTCAAGTATGGTATTTGTGTTTGGAATCTGTTGCTGTCAACTCCCAATATGAAGTCCAAAGAGCTGTCACAATCAGTGAAGCAAGCCATCGTTAGGCTGTAAAATCAAAACAAACCTATCAGAGAGATCGCAAAAACATTAGGTGTGGCCAAATCAACTGTTTGGTACATTCTTAAAAAGAAAGAACGCACTGGTGAGCTCAGCAACACCAAAAGACCCGGAAGACCACGGAAAACAACTGTGGTGGATGACAGAAGAATTCTTTCCCTGGTGAAGAAAAACCCCTTGACAACAGTTGGCCAGATCAAGAACACTCTCCAGGAGGTAGGCGTATCTGTGTCAAAGTCAACAATTAAGAGAAGACTTCACCAGAGTAAATACAGAGGGTTCACCACAAGAAGTAAACCATTGGTGAGTCTCAAAAACAGGAAGACCAGATTAGAGTTTGCCAAAAAACATCCAAAAGAGCCTGTACAGTTCTGGAACAACATCCTATGGACAGATGAGACCAAGATCAACTTGTACCAGAATGATGGGAAGAGAAGAGTATGGAGAAGGGAAGGAACTGCTCATGATCCAAAGCATACCACCTCATCAGTGAAGCATGGTGGAGGTAGTGTTATGGCGTGGGCATGTATGGCTGCCAATGGAACTGGTTCCCTTGTATTTATCGATGATGTGACTGCTGACAAAAGCAGTAGGATGAATTCTGAAGTGTTTCGGGCAATATTATCTGCTCAGATTCAGCCAAATTCTTCAGAACTCATAGGACGGCGCTTCACAGTGCAGATGGACAATGACCCGAAGCATACTGCGAAAGCAACCAAAGAGTTTTTTAAGGCAAAGAAGTGGAATGTTCTGCAATGGCCAAGTCAATCACCTGACCTAAATCCAATTGAGCATGCATTTCACTTGCTAAAGACAAAACTGAAGGGAAAATGCCCCAAGAACAAGCAGGAACTGAAGACAGTTGCAGTAGAGGCCTGGCAGAGCATCACCAGGGACGAAACCCAGCGTCTGGTGATGTCTATGGGTCCAGACTTCAGGCTGTCATTGACTGCAAAGGATTTGCAACCAAGTATTAAAAGTGACAATTAGATTTATGATTATGTTAGTTTGTCCAATTATTTTTGGTCCCTTAAAAAGGGGGGGGGCACATATAAAATGTGTTGTAATTCCTACACCGTTCACCTGATTTGGATGTAAATACCCTGAAATTAAAGCTGAAAGTCTGCACTTAAAGCACATCTTGATTGTTTCATTTCAAATCCATTGTGGTGGTATACAGAGACAAAATGCTGAAAATTGTGTCAATGTCCAAATACTTATGGACCTAACTGTACGTGGTTTTGAATAAAGGAGGAGGCGGAACAGGAGATACCTTCATGATCCCGTTCCAGTTGTCCCCGGTGGAGACCTGGAAGAGCGTGAGGAAAGCCATGCCAAAGTTCTCGAAGGTGGCATGACGACTCATCCCCTCGCAGGGGTAGTCTGCGTTGCATACTGTAGAGGTGAAGGGATCAGAAGGGAGGTGAGACGTGAGAGACAGAGAGAGAATGGGAGGAGAAACAGGATAGGACAGGGAAAGAAAAAGAGATGGAAAGATAGATGGATTGAGTTTGAGATTGACGGGTCCCCTGTCTTTAGAGAGAAATACATTTAGAATCAAAAGATTGGAAACAGATGAAAATGAAAATTCTTGAAGAATAGCTGACATGTCCCACTTCTCAGGTCACTAAGCCGACTCAAAATGAGTGTTTGCA
This sequence comes from Osmerus mordax, assembly GCF_038355195.1. Taxonomy (NCBI): domain Eukaryota; kingdom Metazoa; phylum Chordata; class Actinopteri; order Osmeriformes; family Osmeridae; genus Osmerus; species Osmerus mordax. The sequence goes on from NC_090052.1 coordinate 11,270,913, forward strand.
CATCTCAACGGTTGTGGACACAGCAAATGAAATTTGCAATGAAATGAAGAAAATGACAGTTACATTTGGCTATAATCCTTTACTCAAGCTCCGATAGGGAGAGATAGCCACTGGCGATGACTGGAACATACTGAGGAGTGTGACAGGTTGGAAGATGCGCTTCTTATTTGTAGAACATTCTAGACACATCTTGGTTGCTGGAGCCAAATACCATTGGATTTGATTTTGAACAGCTACTCAATTCTGTTGCTTTGGTGTCTAGTGATATGAGGGGATTATTGAAAGCAATGTGAGAAACACAAATTGAAAGCCTTGGAAGATTGTTTGACGCCAACATGTCTTCCTTTCACTGGATTGGTCAGTCACCAAGCCTGGAAACGCCTAGCACAAGATACCTGCTTCTGGCACTCTGATTCGTGGATAGGGCTGTCATGATAACTACTTCTTCTTGTGCGATATATTGCACCAAAATTAATTGCAATAAATGATATTATTGCACACACGTCAATTGTAATTTTCAGTCCATTTTATGCCACTGATTACATAATGACCCCCCCCCCGGCTGTTCGCGGCTATGTCGCTTCACTCCATCATCCCTTATTGTTTACAACGTTAACAGGGCTACTTCAAATCATATATCACAGCAAGGAAGTTTTATGTTAGTTTAGGTGACCATAGGTCCAAGAAACATGAGAACTGCTACGGGGTTGTTCAAGGAAGCTGCTTAGGTCCATTACTTTTTTCTCTTTATACGTTACCACTCGGCGACATAATCAGAGAACATAACATAGATTTCCATAGCTATGCGGATGACACACTACTATATATATCCACTGAACCCAACGATGCAACGGCCATCAATTCCATTACCAACTGCCTGTTGGCAATAAACAAATGGATGAATGATAACTTTCTTAAATTAAATGAAGACAAAACCGAAGTCCTACTATGTGGCCCCAAATCCAAAAGAGAGATGCTTATTAAGAATCTTGGAGGCTTAACCCCCTGTCTTAAACCAGAGGTGACGAGTCTCGGTGTAATCCTGGACTCAGATTTGAATTTCAACTCTCACATTAATAAAGTGACCAAAACAGCTTTCTTTCACCTGAGGAATATAGCAAAGGTACGACCATTCATAAACCAAAATGATGCAGAGAAGTTAATTCATGCTTTTATATCCAGCCGGCTGGACTACTGTAACGCACTTTTCACTGGTCTTCCCAAGAAAACCACTGAAAGACTACAGCTCATTCAAAATTCTGCAGCTAGATTATTAACCAAAACTAAAAGGAGAGAACACATTAGTCCTGTCCTAGCTACTTTACACTGGCTCCCTGTTACCTTCAGAATTGACTTTAAGGTCCTTTTCCTCACATACAAAGCTCTACACGGACAAGGACCTAGCTACATTGTTAACTCCTTTATAAACTACACACCAGCTAGAACAATGCGATCATCAAATGCAGGCCTATTAGAGGTCACCAGAAGCAGTCATAAGAAGATTGGTGATTCGGCCTTTGTCAATTACGCCCCAAAACTATGGAACAAATTACCCATAAATATTAGGGAAGCAAACACTCTAGACATTTTTAAAAGACAGCTTAAAACCTACCTTTTTACCGAAGCATTTAAGTAATTTTATCTCAAAAGGGTTTTCCTACTTTTAAAGTTGTTTTCTCTCTTGAACAGAGATCTTATTGGGATTTTTATTTTTGTTTGAATTGTTTATCACTTGTATTATTGTTTTTATTGATTTTATGTAAAGCACCTTGAGCTACAATTCTTGTATGAAATGTGCTATATAAATAAAGTCTTACTTACTTACTTGGTTGGCGTTGCCTTTTCAGCTTGAGATATACAAGGTGTGGCGTGAGAGCGTGTGAAATGGTTGAAATGCGTGTCTCACGGCCAATGCGTGAGAGTTGGCAGCCCTATGTTTGTCAAAAGTTTGCAGCATATTTGTAAATGCTTGTTTTTCGACCGTGTTTAATGGCTGCATCTCTTTGGCTATATAGCGAATTACGCTATCCGTGAGTGTGTGCCATTTCGCGCTGTCACGTTTATATTTGCTCTGTCGGGAAAAGGCATCTGTAACAGAACTGTATGGAAGACCCCTTTCCAGCTCCAGCTGCAGTTGTTGTTCACAGGTTGAAAAACTGGATGGGATAGTTATGTATTGCTAGGTGAGATGTTAGGTTAGTTGCCTCTTTTCGTTTCCACTGTTTTTAAGTCGACATACGGGCTTGTTCACGTTAATTGGCTCTCATCTCATTCGGCTTAAAGACAACATTTTCCCACACCGGAGCTGAAGATTGCGGCTTTGAAACCAAGTCCATTTTTATTTGTTCTTCCTAACTAGCTGTAGATGTCACGAAACAGAACACTTTATAACACAGTGAGTTCACGCCTTCTCTTCACCTGCCGGTGTCCGGTCTGTGTGTGGAAACGCTAGTCCCACCTACGCTTTCGACACAGAAAGCAGACAAGATGACTGGGGCAGCGGGATCGACTAAAATGTTGGTGACATTCTCGGCACCAAAAACTATTGCGCTTATTTCCATATACTGTGCGATAAGTCAATATATTGACTATCGCGACAGGCCTAGATGATGTCAAGTGACTCACCTAGCTCTCCAAACAGCTCCACCCCCAACGCGGCATAGATGAAGAACAGCAACATGAAGAGCAGACCCAGGTTACCCACCTGTAACACACACACATACACAAGCAAACACACACAAATACACAGTATTCTCAAAACTGACCAAGTTCAGCGAAGAAGCCAGACAAGGCAGGTTAACAATAGCATATTAGCGTAATCTAACTGCTAGTTTGACCATGTGTTTTTGGATGGGGCCCAAAACACACCAGAAACGCCTTTTCTAAATGGACCTGTACGCTGGAGAGTCTTTTGTAAACACTCGGGGCAAACACAATTCCATTTCGAGCTAGCTAACCTCACAGAGTCAATGACACACTGTGCACTATGCTCCCAATCACAGCACAACTCTGCTGGGAGTGTTGCCTAGGCTGTACCCACTGTTTCTCCATCCAGCAAAGCTCCCAAGACAATAAACGCTGGGATGCAGCCGAAATAGGGTGTGAATGGGCGAAGAGGAAATCATTTTGCCCCAAAGATGACAAAGCTTTGTAGGTGAAACAACTTGAGCGAACAATATGACAAATTCAACAACTAAAGATTGGGGGGGCATGTTTTACATGTCTTGCAGCAATACCTTATTTCCCAACTTTATAAGGTCAGCATAAAGCTACTGTGTTCTCAAAGGTCATAAAAAAGGTGAAAAAGATACTAAAATATTTTTTGTCAACCAATCTGAAAATAGTCGGAACAATCTTCACAGACATTTGAAACAGCTTAAGATTCAAGTCAGCATTTCTATGCATGTGAACACATTCTACTCACAGCTAAAGTTAGACAGTTCCAACACAGCAATAAATCTTGAATTCAAAGAAACATAAAAAGAAACATGGGCCTCAGTGATGAGCATGTTGAAGGGAACTTAAATTAGTCTGTGATATGAAAGATTTGTGGTAATGAGTTTTTCCGAGAGAAAATGGCGCCTCATGCAGGATTTGCATTAGCCGTAGGCTATGCCTACGTTTACCACCAGTCCTGAGAGGATGGAATTATCGGGTGGGCTTCAGTGTTGATGTTACGTGTTCTTTATAAAGCAGTTACCACTCGCTTAGAATCACTTTTTAACTCTGGGGGAAGAAGAGGAGGATGGTGAAGACTGCTTCACTAAAACACCTGCTCTAAACTATTAAGCCAATATGAAGCTAAACTAAGGAAAGGTTTAAATGCCATCATACTGTATTTTACCTTGCATCTGTTATGGTACTCCTATGCGGTGTGGACATCTATGGTGAAAACTCCCAGAGAGACACTTCATAGACATTGTTCCTCCTACAGAGTAGCACCTTGGCAGGTGGAGGAAGATTTTCTCTTTCAGATTGGGCTCTTACACGCACACACACATATGGTTCTCTCTTAAACACACGCACACACGCATGCACACAAACTCCCACGTGCATGCACCAACATCCAGACTCTCTGATGATCTCTTTAATCACCCAGAGTGTTAATTACCTCCCTGGTGCCCTTGGGATATGGCGCAGGTCCCCTCGTTAATGAGCGAGGGATCAATATCAGAGAAAGAAGGGAGATCTGTTCTTTCCCACCTCCTCCTTTCATCCTCCTGCTGCCTGTCTGTCTCTCTTTCTCTCTATATATCTTTCCTTTCCTCCTCTCTCCACATTACATCAAGCAATCCATGTTAAAATGTCATTATTTTTATTTTTTTGTCTCTCCATCACGGCTACATTCTGATCCTCTGTATGCCTGTATAGGTGCTGTTCATGATACTGAAGGTTCAAAATGGCTTCCCTGACCTCAGTGTTGAGAATGTCTGAGCCCTCAATTAGCTCCGACAAGACTCCTGTGCGTATCAATATTGTGTGTGTGCATGCCTTTGAATGACATACCTGTGGTAGGGCCTGAACCACTGTGTCCAGCAGAGCTCTCATTCCTGTAGCCATCTTCAACAACTTCAAAACTGAGAGAAATAGATCAGAAAAGCATCAGGAAAAAAGGAGAGAGCGAGACAGACAGACAGACAGAAAGAGATTGCAAGAGCATGGTGAGAGAAGAACCAGGAGAAACAGAGGGTGAGATTGTAAATGGGGGCATTTAGGAAATTCCCTCTGGTTTATTTAAACCCTAAACAGTAAAATGAGCCACAGAAAGGTCGCTGCTAAATATACACCCAGCACACACACTTAGTCACAGATAGTCTCACAAACACACACACTCATAGACACTCACAAACACACACACACTTACTCAGACACACACACACACTAAAGGCCGAAATATGCTACTCCGACTCCGTTTACGGATGGGCGGGCGGACGGATAGACTTTGTTTATGGTTCTCAGTAGGTTGTGGGTGTTGAAAACAATTCACCACCAGAAGAGTAGGTGGCGCTGCACTGCGATGCTAGCTAGGTTATCGAAAGGTCGCAGCAAATTTACAAATTAGCCGTTTCATCAAAAAAATAAGCACATTTTCAGCAACTACACTGCCCATTCCTCGTCACATTTTAATTCAGATGCTGATTTACATGTACTGTTTAGCTGAAATATGAATTGTAAAAATATACAGCAATGGCGGTCAAAGGATTCTGTTTGTCTTGTTGATCACGGCGTCCCCGCCGCAAGCGGTTCTTAATACTGACCAATCACAGCCAAAGGGGTATCTGTAACTATCCAAAATTACGACGGATAGTTAAGAAATTCAGGAGGTGCACGTCGAGCTCTCCGGGGCTCTCCAAGGGTCCTAGGAGAGCTCGTAGAGGGCGTTCCACGTAGACGAGGGCGTTCCCATGAGTCAGTTTTTTGGAAAACGTAGTAGTATAACGTAGTAGTATAATTCGACCTTTACTCATAGACACTCACAAACACACACTTGCTCATACACTCTCAGGTTTTGAGCAAAGATAGAGTTATGACCATTACTTTGGTGCAACTGATCATTCCTGAATACGTGAATTGTGTGTGTGTATTACTGTATGTGTGTATTCAGGTGTGTGTGTGAATTCAGGTATGTAGGTTACTGTGTTTGAATTTGTGTGTGTGTGTTACTTTGTGTTAATGTGTATGCGTATTCAGGTGTGTGTGTGTGTACCTCGTGCTATCCTCAGCACCCTCATGATTCTGATTATGGTGGGGTTGATGGGCAGGGCAGCGCTGATTTCTATCTCCTCCAGAGTGATGCCCATCACTGACAGCAGCACGATGGCCAAATCCAGCTGGTTCCATCTGTAACAGAGGCATACACACACGCACACATATGTACATGCACACACACACACGCACACACCCACTCACACAAATACCCACAAACTTATGACAGCATAAGACACATACACATTAGTGACTCACCTGCACAACACAACGGGTTAACACCTGTGTCTGTGGATTTGCTAGTGCAAATGTCTGCGTTTATACCCTGACCCAGTTTTAAGAAGACAGAAAACTCATGCCTGTGTTGAAGAGACAAAGAGCTCTGCAATAGCGGCTGATAAATTCTCTCTTTATCTATCTCCCCCGCCCCATGCCACACACACACATTCTTTCTTGCTCTGTCACAGACCTCAATCCAAACAACTAAATACCTTAAACACTTAGGGCCTCATTTACTAACAGGATTGCACCCATTTCAGGCGTAAAATAGCGGGTAAATACATAAAACCGTATTTACAAAGGCAGCGTACGAGTGAAAACGCAGATTACCGCTGCTGGGAGGGTATAAGGGAAAGTGGGTGTGTGCCACAAAGAGATGGGAGGAGAGGCGTTAAGTGCGCCTAACGCCTGGGACACACTGCCTGCTATCGGCTGCGATCTGCTGCAACGCGCCTGGAAGCGCCTCCTTTTTTGTTTTGGCGCCCATGTTATCAAATGGGACCGACCACACTGGCTATGAAGCGCCGCGATTGCCTGCGATCGCCTGCAATCTGCAGCGATCGTTTCGACAGCTAGTCGAATGTTTTCGCGAGACGCTTGTGAAATCGGCTGCAAGATGACGAAATACACCATATTAGTTGATATATTTGAATAAAAAACGTTATTAAGATTTTACTCCATTAATTGTAGACTACGGTGAACATTTGTAAAGTTGTAGACTTTATAATTACATGTTGGTAACGAACGTCCTTTACATGTGGTTACCCTGATGAAAACGAATGAAAACTAGAGAGGGTTCAATTTCTGGGGAAATTGTAGCGTGTGCTTGCTTGCGTCGGTTGCACAGGGGTCCGTTTTGATATTGACTGATATTTCCGTATATTTTATATAAAAATGCATACTTATTATTTATAAATATTACATAGATAGCTTTTTTTTTTCTTCTCATTTACAACTCAAAATACGAGTGAAGTGTAGAATTAAATAGAGGTCTTCTCATTTCCCCTGCAAGAGGCAGCCTCATAGTTCAAAACGAATACATTTGGCAGACCGGCGTAAAAATTGACCTAATCTCTATGACTTAAACGTCATTTTAAGTTTTTCCCTTCTCATGATATTTTCAGGCATTTAGCCTACTCATTGCATTCATTCATTAATAAAGAACCCCCTTTGAAGATTATTCTACGACCCGGCAGTAGAAGATGGAATCGCGATTCAAACAGTACCATCTGCTAACTGAAAATATGCCCCCCAAAACGTAAATAAGCTTGACATTTATTTAGTGGAAAATCGCTCATTCATAAAAAGCTCACTGGTAGCGATCATTGTCAGTAACAACGCAAAATGCGATATAGGAGAAGCTGCCCCGGTAAATTGTACTACTACGGTACAGTACTAGACTACTGCTGTGTTCGTCTTGGTAGCGATTGCGTTGGTTGAATTGGATTTAACGTTCCGTTGTACAGTTTAAGCTGAAATTAATTATTTTCATGAACAGATTGACAACGTTTAGGCTGTGGCAATGAAGTTCAGGTTAGTAGTTAGATAGACTTTTGATTTAAGTAAGGGGAGTGCCGAACATGTTCTGTCGCCGTTTGACTTCCTAAACAGCTGTGTAGTGTAGATGTTTTTGTAGTGTGTCTTGCGTAAGCTACAGCGTTGCAGTGAGCTACACTGGTTTGAAACCACAGGTAATGGTAATTTCACCAACAAATCGTTTACTAATGTCAGAATAAATCATACAACGAAAATGTATATGTGAGGAATGTTTATTTTAACGATTGAAAACAGATACATCATAGACCACTGTAGTATGTGTTGCCCGGGCAACACAGGCTAATGTCATGATGCTAATACTTCAGTGAAATAGTAGACTACTGTTTCCGAAAGTAGATGTACTTCCTTAATAATATCAGCTTATATTGTACATTACACATCACAATTGTGTGTCATATCACAAAGTAAAATGAGTAAATAGTTATCACCCTGGCCTCTTTGCTTGTGGCGTTTCTGCAGCTGCCTTGCAGTAAAGCAGTTAGCCTAGCTATCTCCCAGAAGTTAACGAGCTGCTAAACTAATGTTCTGCTAGAGGTAGTCACGCGAGTTTTCGTGACGTTAGTGACGTAAGTAGCGTCATTGACTGTGGCTAGCAAGTTAGCCACCGTTAGCTTCACTTTTCGCCACAAAAACCCAATTTCTACTTAAAGTGCAACGGAACGTAAATAAAAATACAAGCAACTCAATCGCTACCAAGACAAAACTTTTGACACCTAGGTTGTCTATGTAGACCAAATATTGAGTTTTAGGGAGGCAAAAAGAATAATAACTAGAAACGGCTGTTCATGCGAAACAGCAGTGAGAATGCTGAAAACCTGGAATGGGGATAGCTGACCATGCTAAAAAAGCAGAAAATTGTGAAAATTTAGTAGAAAGTTATAAGCTGAAGCGCCTGAAAGGAATTTTTTGAAAGGGGCTGGAGCTGGACGAAGGTATAAAACTACAGAAAAGAGAAGAAAAATACAAAAAGAAATAATTCTTAAGAATTTGAAAATTCAGCAGAAAATTATTTGCTGGAGTTTCAAAAGGCCTGAAATGTATGTTAGAAAGGACCTGCAGCAAGATGAAGACAGAAAAGTACAGAAAAGAGAAGAAAAATGCAAAAGTACTGGCAGTTGGAAGGTACTGCTGTGAAAGGTATTTTTGAAAGGACCTGGAGCAAGATGAAGGCAGCAAAAACAGAAGAAAAGAGAAGAAGAAAAATGCAAAACAATAAGGGCAAAAATTCAGAAAGATGAGCTGCAGGAAAATGTGAAAATTTAGCAGAAAACCAGTTGCTGAAGTGTGGGTTGAACGAATTTGAAGGTAAAAGGATAACACTGGAATAACTTGAACTTGCTGGAAAAACGTAGCAACCGTTGGTCATTGGCAACAGATTGGCAACATTTCTAACCTAGAATCTAGGTTTCAGGTTCAAGACGCAGGAGAAACTAATCATGTGTGCCTGCACACCCAGTCCTGTTCAGACACTTAATTTAAGATGACATCAAAATAATAATTCATAGTGCAGTGTTGCCAATGTTGTCGTTGTCCCTGGTGAGTTTTTTATACTTAAATAATAAGATCATGCTACATCTAACCAGCGGATCAATTCTTGCAAGTGTGTCAAAGGGGTATTTTAACAGACTGTATTAACACCGTAGGCTTGAATAATCCTACATAAGCTAGATCTACTGCTTCAAATTGAAAACGGAGACCATCTTTTGATTAAAGACAAGTTCCTTAACCTCTGTTGTCAATATCGCCAATAAAAAGTAAATACTCTTCAGTTACGAAGCATTTGTTTGTAGCTAGGTAATGAATGATAGTTATTAGACCGTATGTGACCTGGTTTCGCCGTTCTATTAGCAGCCATGATGACAGTAGCGTCACTAGAATGGCCATAACTAACAAAAGATCAAATATCGAATCTGTCCGCTGTTCTACATTGCCCACATAATTACGTATATTTCATTCAGAGACTCTGCCGAAACCATAGATATCCTTTATGTGTTTGTGCGGTCAGAAATACAACTCCTTTGGCAGTTTCAAAAACGTTCATGGTGCGTGTCTGTTTGGTTGCCACGGTGATGGCGCAGCTGTGATAGGTAACGAGCTAGGTAGAGAGAAAAACGAACATTTACCTAGCATCCACACCTCAAACAAGTTGACCTAGACGCAAAACTACACGTCCAATCAATAAAATGAGACCCAAGACTCTGCCGAAACTAGAGATCAACATTTTAAAGTTTAAATGGTGGCTCTAGCTGAAAGATTGAGGAAGAAGTAGGATTTGGAAGTTGAAGAAGTTTAAAGTTTGAGAGGATTTGAAAGAAAACTCCATTGGAAACCCATGTTAAAAATATTATGAATATTGATTTATATTAATTCAAGCATAAGAGGTACAAAGCTGAAAAGTCATAGCACCCATGGCCTGAAACTGCTGAATTTTTTGATAGCTGAACGGTTTTAATAGCTGAAGATTTGAAGGCGCTGAAAGGTGCCACGGAAGAAATAGAAGAATAATAATAAGTTGATTAAAGATTCAAAGAATAATACTTGGAATGCTGAAGCAGCATTCCAACAATAAAGAGAAACAGGAAAACAATAGTGAAAATGCTTAACAGCATTCTCACAATAATAATATATATGTGAGAGAACAAAGGTTGTGCCCTTGCAGAAGGCAAAGCACACCCAATAAACGGATTGATCCGTTGAGCTAGCATGCCCGTAGTTGTTTTGCTTGTTTGAGAGAAACGAGTTGTCACGCGTTGCACACAACACACACGCAGACATAGCCGACCGAGAGAGAACCCCCAAGTCGATTTCTAAAATCAGCATCAAATGAATTCTCGAAGATGAAAAGCACAGTGAGTTGTTGTATGTCACCAACAATTTTACTTGTTCAAATTGTCTCTAATTTGCAGGATAATTATCGGCCTCATAAAAGCAGGTCTTAACCAGGAAGCGCGTTTTGATTGAGTCTGGAAACTTCCAAGCGATATGGCAGCAGTTGTAACTTTTTTTTCAGCCCACTTACAATTCACCACATTAACAACACTTATATTTGTAGTACTTGATGCAAGTTGAATCTAACCATTATCACCAGCAACTGCTCAATTTAAGACAGGAAAGGAGTTTGGTAAATAGAACAGAATATACAAGGCAACCAATTGCATTCAATAAAACATTTTGTTGTACAATATGTCCAGTGTTCTTCTACTCCTTTTGTTTGTAGTGATCCGGTGATCTTCTGGCTATGATACACGTAGCCTACTCTCTAGCTAGCTTCAGTAAAAGTGTTGCTTACGTTAGATAGACCTACAGTCTAGCTCTAACTGCATTTAGAATCTAACAAGCTATAATCGTACGATAAACTTTATCTAAAGCTAGCTATATGAAATACTACTAATAACAATTGATATGCGGTGGTAGAAATATGAAAGAATGTAGGATTTTCATCAATTTACCAGCTAACTTGCTTCGGACCCATTAATCTGCAATTCATTGTTGCTAGCTCTACTAACTAAGCTAAGGTTAGGGTTAGTACTTTGTATGCCAACGAACACCAATAACTAATTTGACTGACTATAAACCAACTGATTTCTGGTGATGATACACCTGCTCTCCAGCTAGCTTCAGTAAAAGTGTTGCTTACGTTAGATAGACCTACAGTCTAGCTCTAACTGCATTTAGAATCTAACAAGCTATAATCTTAGGATAACATTTATCTAAAGCTAGCTATATGAAATACTACTAATAACAATTGATGTGTGGTGGTAGAAATATGAAAGAATTCAGGATTTTCATCAATTTACCAGATAACTTACTTCGGAGACACTGAAAATGAATGGGGTTGAATGGTGGAAAATACAATGTTTGGAACTATAGGTCGCATATGAGACGCTTTACTTCCGCATTCCTCGATAACAATGGGAGTCTATGGAAGTGTCGCAACTCTCTTTTTCTATGGATCTGGTCATGGTAAACATTTCTAGGTTTTACAATTTCAAGATGGAAGAGAAACTTATCGTATGTGTCTGCACACCCAGTTCTGTTCAGAACAAAGTTACGTAATGTGACGAGCCTGAATTTAAATATTACATTTAACTAATAATGTATGGTGTAGGGTTGCCGACGTTGTCAGTGTCCCTAGTGTGTTTTTGTACTTTTAAATTCAGTCTTGTCACATTACGTGACTGTTCTGTGCCACTGCTAGCTTGCTAGCCCAGCCTACCAGCGACTGGTTGAGTGACCGGTGGCGTAACATGTATTCTACTGTAATCTTGCACTAGTAAAATATTTGTATTTTTACACAATTGTTGTGTAAAAGTGGTATTTTGATCAATATTGTGAGTACATGAACTCAAGTCTGCACGCTTGGCCATGACTACAACAGTGACCTTAGAGAACTACAACTCTGTATTAACTTGTTTAACATGCCCCCAAGCGTGGTGTACTGTGGGAAGGCAAGCGGTGCAGAGCGTTAAAAACCTCTGTAGTGGACATGTACCGTAAGCGTGACCACTAACGCTAGTCCAACGAAATGCTAACGCATCATGACTAGCTAGCTAGCACATAGACTGCAGATCACTAAGGTTTACATCAGTTACACTTTATGCCTATTGTATAAGTCAAACCCCACAACTAAATGGATCTTGCCACACCCTTGCACTGTTGCATTGTTGAATATAAACTAATTAATATTGACGATAGGCTGACAGACAATGACTGTCCTACTTTACCACACAAGCTGTCCCACATGACCTGAAAATGCTGCCTGAGAGAGGGGATCATGTTATGTTTGAAAGTGTGTAGCTCTTAAAATACTGTATATTCCCATTTCATTCCAACATGAAAATGTTCTTAAGCCCTAAAACCATTTACAAAAACACCAATGGGGTGAGTTAACAGTTTTTTGTAAGTCTACTGGAGCCTCAACCAAAAAGTGTCCCACATTACCTGAAATCACCCTACATATTCAATGAATGTCCAGGTCATATGTGATGCCAACATGACCATAACTAACGTGGTAGCCAAATACGCTGGATCTGTCCATGACAGTTTTATCTTCCGGAGTAGTGCTATCTATCCAAGATTGAGCAACGGGGCTTTTGGAGAGGCCTGGCTACTTGGTAAGTTTATTTGTTTCAGTGGGGATATATTGTAGTGAACTCATGTCCCTTGTAGAAATAATTCAGGGGTGCAAACTCGTCACCTTTTGGCGAAATTTGCAGTTTTTGATCCAAAATAGGTCATTTGTGTGATTCGTGAAGATCTGCAATACAAATATTTCCTCCAAGTAATCTGCAAACACAAGCTGTCATGAATATTTTTTTCAAGCTTGTTTGTCTGGCCAACCAATGTCATCATGACACGCACGCTTTTTATTTCGAGTCTTCGGGTCTGTAAATGCCTCAATGCCGTAATAGACACACTGTAAGACCGAACAGTAAAGGTTTGTTAAAGAAAATGAGTTTTGTAAAAAAAAAAAAAAAAAAAAGAAGTCCATTCACCTCTAATGTTCTGAGTTATTAGTACATATTTTTAATTTCAAGTTTAAACTACTTAACCACTTCAATTTATTTATGTAATAGTACTCAAACATTCTTACAGTAATTTCTAAATCACTCTGACGTCACGTACGTGCATACGTCCTTCTCTCAAAAGTTTTGGGAAGTCTGCCATTGTCGCTTCGGACAACAAGGCATAAAATAAGCTTTTAGCCTAAACTTCGACATATTTAAAATAAAGAGGCAATATTTTTTATCCTGTTTGAATTTTTCCGCGGGACTTCTATGTGTTTTCTACACGTTCAGCAACAACTTTCTCCAGAGTGGTAACTGCACTGACTGCCGTTACATTGATCCTGGGTTTGAGCGCGCTATTCTGGTAAGTTAACGTACGTGTTGTTTTGGCACAGTTTTTGCTGTTCTACTATTTTCTGCATCTAGTGTTTCAGGAGTTATTTTATGCATTTTTACATTTAATGTGATTGAGCCAACTTTAGCGTTATATATTATATCCGCCACATTAATGTGAATGTTTTTTTCAAATATATCTCATACTTAACTTAGCTAGCTAGCTACATGCAGCATACCTTCAAGGCATGTCTGGGCATGTGGCATACAGATTTCACATTAATGGTGGACTGAAGGTATTTTTCGTCTGTACTTTAAGGCATAGAAGTTTTACATACATTTTATGTAATAACGTTTAACCGTGTGTTCTACATTTTTGTAAGTTAAGGAACTGTCTTAGTGTCTAGTGTCGCAGGTCTATAACACGTGGTAGCTAAACCTGACTTTCATGTAACGTTAGGTCTATCAAATATGACTATCAGAGTAACTCTAACCTTCTGTACATATTTGATAAGTGATAAAAGACAATTGGAAGATTTTTTGTTATGTGGATAAGTAAGAACCTCACTCTGCCTCAGAGGCGTAGCCTACAGTTTTCGTTGGGAATTTAGCTTAGCTTGTACAATGCTGGTTAGCTACATTTACATGTTGCTCATCAGCTTTTAACATTTCAACATGAAAATAATCATAATAATTTTGAGGTAACCTGGATTGCAGGGCTCCAGACTAACTTTTTCCCTTGGTTGCACTGGTGCGCCTAACTTTTTTATTTAGGTGCACCAGCACAAAATTTAGGTGCACCCAAATTTTTCCTTGCATTGCCACAATTTCAAGGTCACCTTTTTATCAGCTCCATATACATTCATATATATTATGTAAATGACCTTAAACAAGAATAAGGTGTAGGTAAATATTGGTTTTATTTGACGCACAATTAAACTGTATATAAAAATATTTTAAGTGCTTCACTGAGCTGCCAAACTAAAACGTTGCAAGCAAAATAAAACATTTAACCTTTTGCTGCCTAAGCCAACATTCCAAACATTCCATATGCTGTTGAAATATGATATTCATATTAATATGCAAATTTTATGAATTTTCATATTAAATCATACACCTTAACTGTTGACACCATATTGAAGAACAGAACTAGGGGATTTTTATGATGTGAATAAATATATGATTACTTAAGGCAAATCATATTTTATCAAGGTGATTTCAGGCAGCCATTTTTTACAAAAACTTCTCCATCCACCATACCTCATCAGACAACTTCATTTTTAACCACTTTAATTACAAGATGGAGGAAAACTTTGAGCAGGTGGAATATCCACACATCTGTGGGCAATGTGGAACAGAAGACAGATTAGAAATATCATATTTTGATTAAAAGTTATGACCATTCTAGTGACTATATGGAAACACGTGGAAACATGGGGGAAACCTACATTTCTCTGCCCCAAAAGTAGCTAGCGCTATGGCTGGATACTCCTCTCGATAACTAAAAAACGTTGGAGTTTCTTCCACAATCGACCGAATTGGCCAAACAAGGCATGTACATTTAGCTTACAGTGTATATAATCTAGCTAGTTAATGTTGTTTTTCTAAGTTTTTTAGAAATCTGCTCAAATCGAGGCTAAACAGTGCTACTAACGTCATTACTGCCTGTCCTGCCGGACACGGCAGAACGCGAGTTTTTTTCTGGAAAAAACTTGCATCACTCCCACAAACAAATTCTTCGTAAGTAAAAAGTTTAGACTTTTAATTGACAATATTGACAACACATATTAATAAACTTGTCTTTACTCAGAATATCGTCTCAGATTTCAATTCGAAGCTGTAAATCTAACACTGTAGGCAATCTCCCATGGTCTCCGCTCTGGCTCCGCCTCGAAAAACAATGGCTGCCGTTGCAGACGATACATTTATTTTCCCCTCCCAGTAACCCCTTAACCAATGATATGTACTTTGAGCTTAACTTGTCATGAGTATCTGGCAGTTTTCAGAAATAAAATCGGTGATTGGACGGCAAAGATATTAAGGCGGGTCTTATGGGTCTTTTTCGACCCATATTTGAATGGGCCGGCTAGATAGGGTTAAAAATAGAAAGTGCTACTGTTTAAAAGTGCTTCCCTGAACTGAGACCTAACATTTCATGGCTCAAAGTCTTATAGCGGGTCCCCCCTTGCTGTCGCATGCCCTTCAGATGGTCAACACCTGTAATTTGGCTTTCTTGCCCCTTGGCCTTGGCTAAACCAGCTTGCCACACTCTCCCTAGCATCAAAATCCTAGCTCCATGGGTTAGCTCCATGGCCCAGCTCCGTAACTCAGGGGTGGGCAATTAATTTTGACCAGGTGCCACATGAGAAACCTGAAATGTGTTGGAGGGCCGCATCAACGATAACTTGAACTTAATTCTGCTCACTATTCATTTTCCCCCATTGTAAAAAGCAGTAAAGTATATATTTTTATTAGCTGCTACTGGTTATCAAAAGAATAAGGATATTATGTGAATATTTATATAAATATTTTACATGTTGGTCAACTAGGAAAAGACTATCGAAGTAACAGTAAAAACTAAAATAATCATTACATCAGTGTTTCATTTTCTAGTTAATCTTCACCAACACTGAAAAGTTGTTTTGCAGTATGTTAAAAAGATATGCAATTGATCAACTTTATACAAAAAGCAATACTTTTTTGCAGTTCATTTTGTTATGTGAGAGGAATCCAGTGGGCTTGAACAAGTGCATCGAAATCTGGCTGAATGTCTGAGGTGGATATGCGAAGGACAGCTGACAGGTGATGATCCGAGTGTGCAATTTAACTAGCAAACCATCAGCCCGCGCCCACTGAATCAGTCAAGTTCTTATTATGTCCGCGTTCGTTTTTTTCTTGAGTCCCTTAGTGCCGATTCAATTTGTAATCCTTCAACACAGCGACCTGTTCTCCAAAACTAAGAACACAGCTTTGACTTTGACCTCAGTAAACAGATACTTAGAAGTCCATGTCTTGTTAAAAACTCTACATTATGTATCAACCTTTGTTTTTCATTTTCGAGGGCTAACCACCTAACTCTCCTGTCGGTGAGGTTGCGCAAGCGCACATATGTAAATTGCCTGATCACAAGTGTTTCAGGACTACATATTTACAACCGCTCAACACATTTATTTATTTTTAATTTGTGATTTACCTCACGCGGGCCGGATTGGAACAGCCTGTGGGCCGGTTGTGGACCGCGGGCCGTACAATGCCCAGGTCTGCCATGACTGATTCTCTGGTGCTCAGGTCGTAATTTCAATCACACAGCACGGAGCAGTGTAGGCCTACAGGAATATCTGGACCACAGCCAATCAGAGGCAAAGACCCGCCCCATCTCTGTCTCTGATTAGTTTAGACTACGATATGATCCAACCATGAGTGCGAGTTCCGTCAAAGAAGAAACAAACGCTTAGTTCCTGGAGAGGCAGCGGATGCGAGGAGGTTAGGTGCACCGGTGCGACCTAGTAATTTTTTTTGTCGCACCCGTACAAATTTTGGTCGCACTCTAGAGCCCTGCATTGTATTATGGGGTGTGAGACTGCATGTCTGTAATGTTGGGGAACTAATTAGGGATCAATGCCTCCCAGAATTGTACTTTTGTGAAAACATTGCAACCTGACAAAATTATGTCTTTCTCTTTAGGCTGAAACTGAAGCAGATGGCTGATATATGGACTGATAAACGGAGGCTTCAATCAAGTATGTTGATGTTTGTTACTAGACTGTGAATAAGTAGGCCTATTCAGTGAACAACACAGAAATGTACCTAAAACCTCTCATACTTGTTTTCGTACTCGGTTAGAAATTTGGATGTCAATTTTGTAGGAATATTGATTCGTTTTACAATGGCTTGGGGGTGCAAACTTTGTGCTGCTGTCTTTGATCAAAGGGCACAGTTGCTTGAACACTATCGTTTGCGTCATAGCAATTTTTCCTCAGTAAGTCCATTGCCTTGTCTCTATGATGATTGTATCTGCACATTTCAGTCCTTAAGTGCATTGAAAGCTCATTTAACACGGATGCATACTCAGACAGTTGTGTCCAGTGAAAATCAGGTGGAATATATGTCATTCATCTGTCCTGTGTGTAGATTGAAGCAACCATTCAATGGTAAAAATCTTCTTAGTCATTTAAGGACACATTTAAAACAACACAAGATGGTGGATTGTCCATTCAAAGATTGTCAGTACCGTACTAATGTGTATTCCTCCTTCAATGCCCACAAAAGTAGGAATCACCCACACTGTGATGTCTCAGACTTTAAGAATGAGATAGTCTTCACAGAAATAGACAGAGAACAAATGCAAGTTGAATCGGATGATGGTGGTCCCTCTCAGAATTCTCCTGAGCTGGCTGTAAGAGCTGAGTGTAATCCTCCTGAATCCAGAGATGACACTGGTGAATTGCAAGCTCAGTTGAGAAACAATTTGGCTTCTTTGTTTTTGAAAATGCACAGTGTTCTGCATGTATCACAGATGGCTATACAGGACATAGTTGAAAACTTGGCACAAATATTCTCATTGTCTAAACCTCTTGTGAGAGACTCTGTCATCAGGGTTTTTCAAGAGCATGATCAGACTATCTGTGATGCCCTTGTTCATGAATTAGTGGAAGCTATCATGCAAAGTAATGTTTTTGTCAGTGCAACTTCAGAAGGTGCTGATCTGTCCACTGCTAAACGGAGAAAAACCTTTGTAAGGAGTAACTACCCTCTGGTAATGCCAGTGCAGTATACTATAGATTCCAGTGGACACACAGCAGTGTATGTTCCAATACTACAAATGCTTCAAACAATGTTCAAAAATACTGATCTTCTTGACAAGATCCAAGAAGCCCAACCATCGCCACCTGGAATGTACATGTCTCATGAAGATGGAACATATTTCAAAGAAAATCGTTTAAATTATAAAATAAATTATTGTCTGAAGCAGGAGAGATGAAATTGTCACTGATTTTGTATGTGGATTGAACTGGCTAATCCTTTAGGCACATCTAGAAAAATCCACAAGCTTTGTGCAGTATACTGGTTGCTTGCCAATTTACCCAGTAAGTATGGGTCCAACCTGCATGTCATACAGCTAGCTCTGCTATGCAAAGTACCTGATCTGCAAAGGTGTGGTTATCAAAGTGTTCTTTCACCTTTGTTAAAAGACTTGCAGACTCTTGAGCAGGATGGCATTTTCATTGAGACTATAGGCCAGTGTATCAAGGGCTCTGTGTTGTGTGTTGCAGCTGATAACTTGGCTGCCCATGGTCTTGCAAGTTTTGTGCAGAGACAGTCCAGTAACGTTTCTGAATCAGAGTTTACTATGAGAACGAAAGCCAGCCATGATCTTCATGTGCAGAATGTTGTGCAAGGAGAAAATGCAACTCACTTTGGTGTTACAGGAGAGTGTTCTCTCAGCAAGGCATTGCAGCATTTTCATCCGATTACTGGTTTCCCACCTGATATACTTCACGACCTGTTTGAGGGTATTGTGCCAGTTGAGTTGGCCTTGTGCATCCGTGAGATGATTCGTCTAAAGTATTTCACTGTTGAATATCTGGACACACAAATTCGCACATTTCCATATCAGCACTCTGATAGGCTTGATAAACCACAACTGATACCAAAGAACTTTGCAACTAAACTAAGCATTGGCGGGAATGGGCATGAAAATTCCACATTGCTGAGGTTATTACCACTCATGGTCGGAAGTAAAGTTCCCGAAGGAGATGAAGCATGGGCCATATTGATGGACCTTAAAGAAATTTTGCAACTGGTGTTGTCCCCATCTTTTACAGAGGAATCAATTCAGTACATGCAGACTAAAATAAGTGATCACAGAGAAGGTCTTCAAGCGACCTTTCCAGATTTTAGGCTCCGACCCAAGCATCATTATGTTGAGCATTACCCAGAACTGACAAAGCGTTTTGGACCTCTTGTTCACCTATGGACTATGAGGTTCGAGGGAAAACATCACTTTTTCAAAAGGGTGATACATGACACACACAATTTCAAGAATGTCTTGAAAACTCTCGCTACCAGGCATCAGCACATGATGGCGTATCATTTCAGTGCCTCATCATTTTTCAGACCCCACACACAAGCTTCAAGTGTCACCTCTGTCCGAGTTGCCACACTGCCTCAAGTGGCAAAAGACTTTGTAGCAACAAAAACAGATAGCCAAAAAATAGATAGTACATCAAAGATCTCCATACATGGCACAGACTATGCAAATGGAATGTTTGTTTCTGCAGGCCAGACTGGAGGACTTCCAAGATTCAGCAGGATTGAGCATATACTGCTTGTGAATAACTTGGTTTCCTTTTATTGCAGAAACTACGAGTGCTGGTACACAGAGCATTTGAGATCATTTGAGCTGATATCCTCGGACAATTTCTCAGTGCATGAGGTGTCAGAGCTAAAAGACACAGTAAGTCTCACAGCTTACAATATTGGTGGGCATTTGATGTTGACACAAAAAATATTTATTTCAATCACAGACATGCAGGCTTAAGTGGAGTTAAGTAAAAAACAGGTGTAATGTCACAGTAAATGTCACCACACCAATATGCCATTAGTGACACTTCCCATCATGACAAGCCTAGAAAGACTCACTGAACTGAACCAGCTTTCTTCTTCTCTCATTTTAGGTCAGTAATACTTGATCCAAATGTTTTTCATTCAAAATGAAAAAGACATCTGTAAATTGCCTGATTCTGTTTTGTAAAGCTGAATGTTTATCATAGATCCATTCTTATCTTTATCTTCTTTTTAATTATAGGAAATGGCAGCTCAAAACTTCCTACTGCATGTACATATCTCCACAGACATGATCAGAAAGATGACTCTTGCTTCACGTCCAGAATCTGTGGATGAGCTAAAAACCATGATGATAGATAAGTTTAAGCTAGACTTTGACTTTAGCTTATCATACCAAGATCCAGACTTTGACGGGCAGTTACGTTCCCTTGTAGACATTAAGGAACTTCCACAGAAGGCTGTGCTAAAAGTTGTAAGGCCTGAGAGTGATGCCAGTTCAATAGCATCAGATGACACCATAATATTACCCCATGCCATAACTCCAGACAGAACTGAGAGATGGCCAGATGTTTTTCCAGTGCCCACTTTTGAGTATAGAGGTAGAACTCATACTGGGTGAGGGAAATGTCACATACGAGAGAACAGGGAAAACTCTGAAGTTATCTAGGGGCCAAAAGCACAACATCCTAGAGACCCTTGCAGCCAAAATGCATAGCTTCAAAGCATACCCCAATGACAATGAAGTGTCAAGGGTAGCGGAAGCACTTGTAACTAGGCATCTGTGTCTAAAAGAGCCAGGATCTCGGACAGGATGGTATGGCTGGAAAAATAGTTTAAAGTTTAAGATGGGGAACTACCGCACAAAGTTGAGTCGAGCAGGATTTCATGAGGTAGCTGTAAATTCTGGGAAGAGGAGTAGGAACAACCCAGACAAACAAGCTCCCCACACTAACATCAAAAGAGCAGAAGCAAATTTCCTCCCTAATTTCCCAAGAGGGGAAGATGGTGCAAGCCTTGAGCAATTGAGGCTCCAAATTTTAGAACAAGTTAGGATGACTGACAAAGACCATCACCTGATTGCAAAGTTAATGCAGACTACCTTTGCCCTGCGGCGCAAAGAGGTCATCAATGACAACCTACCTCTTGGAGACATCCTGGAACGCTGGCCCGCCCTAAAAATAGAGTCACAGGTGACAATATTTTCCTTGGTATATTTGTAATTCTTTTGTATAGCTGTGATAAATTGGACAGGCTTACTCAGATATACATCAATCTTGGCATGTCTTTTTAGATTTGTGTAGATTTGTGCCGAGTTTCAGAGAATAACAAACATCAATCTGAAGAACCACTTCTATGCCGAGTTGGATCAACATGTCCCCCGTCTTCAGAGCTTGTTCAGGAAGAAAGCTGCACGCACAGGGAAAGTAGCTGAAGTTCTGGATCAGCTCTTCAGCACTTATGACCGCCAGGTTAGTTGGTTATGCTTCTTGGATGATTGATATTACAGTGGATTATCTTAGAACTCTCATCTGGACTGCTCATTCTTGTGATATATATTGTGTGGCTATACTGTTTTAGCATCCCAAATCAAGCAAGAATATGTTCTCACACTCAAGGAACAAGTTGATGTCCATGTCAGACATGCTGCTGTCCTCCGTGGTCTCCCTGCATTTCTGCATGACGATGACTCCAGGTTTCTTAAGCTGTGGGATGTAAGTCAGCCTATTGTTAGAGCATGTAGAGCAGCTCAGCCCTGGTTATTCAGGGACCTCCTGTCCTGCATGTTTGGGATGTTTCCCATTTCTAAGACACATGATTCAAATGAATGGGTCATTATCAGCCATCTTCTGATCTTGATAATGACCCATTCATATGAATTGGGTTTATGGAAGCAAGGAAACATCTAAAACATGCAGGGCCGCAGGACCCTGAGGATCTGGCTTGAGAATCACTGATGGTGTAGAGTATGAACTGTCCTGTTGTCATCAAAGCTTGATTGTGTCATTGCGGAATAAGTCATTCAACGTTGTATCACTTCTGTTCTTCAATTCTAAGGTTTTAGTTGCAGGTTTTGAATGTATAACAGTTTTATGTTCTTGTCTTCAGGAGGCGCAGTCTGAAGAACCAAACATCAATGACATACCGGTTGGGCTCCTTCTGATCACAGGCAATTCAACAGATGCCACGTTCTTCTGCCCAGAGAGGATTGCTGTTGTGCTTGAGGGTAACATAGTTGTCGAATTCTCCACATTGGCTGAAGCCTTTGTCATGCTTTTTGCACTAATGTATGCTCTGCATTTCAGTTACCCAAAAGACTTGGTGAACACCTTTGACTTTACCCAGAAAGTCTTGATGGGCTTGGAGGATGGGAAACTGAAGCCCAGGGTGTTGAGCCTTAAAAACGAATTTTTGGCAGTGGAGTAATCTCACTCTGAACAGAAGTTGCTCCTTGACTTTTCGTATGCACAGGGACTACTGTCACTCCGGAAATGTTTAAAAGCAAAACTATGGAAAGTTTTGAGTGTTATTGTTCAAGTTTTGAAAGCATTACTGTTCATCTTAAAATGTGAGAAAATGGTTTGTATGGATGCCTAAAACAATAATCAAAAACTTTTTCTGTATCCTTTAAAACTTGGTCCAGGCCGTTTTCTTAGGCCCTTGACTAATTTTATAGAATAATGTTAAGAACTGCAGTCTTTTTGTACGGTGTAAGAGAGTTGTCAACCATATTTGGCCTTATTGCCTAAACTGATGTAGATGCTTGTTTACGACTGTTATCTTCGATGCCATGCATGGATATGCCATTTTTCAACAGGCCTGGTTGTGATTGAGATATCAACATATTTAAAATGGACACCTTCAAGTCCTGTCTCGCAAAACGGTTGTTTAGATGGAGAACACTGGACCTATGACTACTACACTGCATCTTGTTTCTAGAATGTACTTCTAGACAGCAGAAGTTTAAAGAAGGACCAAACAAAAAATATATTTCTTTCTCTCCCTTTGTTTCTCTCTCTCTCTCAATTATTAGGCCATTATAAACCAGTGAGCAGATTCATGTATGACATAATTTCTTCATCTTTTTATGCTATTGTGTATTATTTGAGCAACAATGCAATTCACTGAACTGTTAAATAAACATTTACCTGCATTGAAACTGGGATTTTGATTTAAAGCTACTGTCAACAAATCATTTTATTAAACCAACATCCAGTTTTGAGTTGAAATGAAGCAACATTGTTAATTATGTTATGTTGTTAATATGGAGTTCATATAGCTTCATTGAGCTTAAAAACTTAAGTGAAGATTAGGTAAACAATTACGTAAAGAGAAATAAAACATTTTATTTCATAGGTTGTGAAAATATTTAAGTATACTAGAGTTGATTTTATTTGTACTGCGAAAACAAATTTCCTTGTAGAAAGTACTTAAATCAGTAATGTTACTTTAACTTACAAAATCAAGTTTGTGTTACTTAAAATGACTAGTATAAGTTACTTAATAATGAATACGTTTTTAACTTACAAATCTGAGTATGTTTTACTTAAAAATTTCGATGTAATCAGTTACAACAATTATTTTGAGTTTAATTAACTTATCGGGTTTTACAGTGCAGGTGTGACATTGGTACGCTGCAAGAACGTTAGGCTATCTAACGTAGGATAACGTGCTAATGACAGTTGTCTGACAGACGCCTCGCAAGTCACATCAACCATTTTTGCTGGTTACAATAACGGTGTTATCAGATAGTACAGTGTCTATTTCTCAGCAACTTTTGAAAAATCTAAGCGAGAAAACAACGAAAAAATGTACCTTTACATAAAAGCCAGAAAACACAACTTTAGCTGTGTAGGGCTGTTTTGGCAGCCCCTTTGTCACTGGTCACCCAGACACTCGTCTGGGACATCGTTGATTTGCATGAATGCTAAAATGACAATCACACCTTAATGACACACCTCTGGAAAGGTGGTCTCAACAGTTGAAAAGGAAGGTGGACCGAGGAAGACTCTGAAATTATCATTAAAAGTTGTGTTCTTGTACATATTGTTCTAAACAGCTTTTTATGTCATGTTTGATATGTACATATTCCCTTGTCTTGCAAGGGCACCACTTGGTCTACTGCAGCCTTGATTAATGATCCAATTTGAATTTGTATGCGTTAGACAACTTTTCAGTCCGGTGTCCCCATTTTAGTCAGGTTTGGGTGTATATATGAAGAAGTTTTTACCACTCATTTTGAGTTCTGTTTACAATACAGCTCCGGTGCGTTAGGCGCCTAGTCTTCATTGTGAATACCTTTGTTAATCATTGCTCTGAAGGTATGTTTTGTATTTGATGATATTTCATTATCATTGTATTGATTATCTTACTATTTAGATAATAAACTATTATTGTGCATTTTAAGTTACTTGTTCTCCTTGAAACGTATCTATCACGCTACGGCGGTGAAAACTTTGATCTAGTCTGGTTGATGTGGCTAATACTGATTATAAACATAGACTTTTGAAGTAGGTTTTAACTTAAGGCCTCTGAGTTACTTACGGTGGATCTCTCCACGCTCCGAAGGAATTTACCGGAACCTCTGAGTGATTGGTTTACATACTAGGTCTACTATGGTTAAATCCATATTATAGTAATGATAAACGACTGATTAGTGAACACGCATACTTTAGGGTCGATGCTCTGATCAAGCAGACAATTTTTACCTACGCCAGAGTTTCATATCATTAACTGTTTAGCGCTCAAGGTTACAGGTAACGCACTTGCGCATATTTCTAAAATTGGAGTCAGATATTAACGAGTCAATTATCTCCCTGAACATCTAACCAGAATTTAATTGTGTTTCCCAAGCCGGGGACAAACGCCAAGCGTCTCAGTGCGTGTCCACTGCAGCGACGCGAATCGCTTGCCATCGCTCGCCTTCCCACAGTTCACCACGCTCGGGGGCGTTTCAAACAGATTAATGTAAAATGTAGTTCTCTAAAGTCACTGTTGTAGTTGTCATGGCCAAGTGTGCAGACTTGGGTTTACGTACTCGCAACATCGATCAACATACAACTTGTATACAAAATACAAAACTGTTTAATAGACATAAACGTTGACATGTGTAAAAAACGTTTTATTATATTACTCAAAGTCTGCTAATCTGTCGATACGATAGGGAGTTCCAGCCGGGCTAGCTAGCTACTGTAGTTACCACAGAACGAAGTTACGTAATGTGACTAGACTGAATTTGAAAGTACAAGCACCAACAACTTCGGCAACCTTGCGCCATGCATCGTTTTTTATTAACATCTCTGTACGAATACAGCTATGTATCGTACAGGACTGGGTAAGCAGCCACACAAACGATTAGTTTCTCCTCCACCTTGAAACCTAGAAAGCTAGAAATGTTCACCATGGTTGCTACGTTACGAGAAACAAGAAAACACTCCGATTGGCCATCGCTAGCGGAAATCGCTCCTCATTTGCATCAAATTGAGAAAATCTGAACTCGGTCGCGTCGCTACCCACAATGTACCACGCAAGCGATTCGCCTTGCTCCATTCAAAATGAATGGAAAACATGTTGTCGCTCGCATCGCGTCGCTGCAGTGGACACGCACTGTTACGATCCTCCTACCTACAGCTGCAATTTAATTCATTTCTCAAAATCAGCTTACCAATAAAAAGCAGTCTTGGGTTCAAAGTGATCACAACCATTTGTGTGATGTAAAATTTCTTCACATTAAAAAATCCTAAAATAAATAATAGGAAATCAACGGAGCAAGGGCTTATTCTCATATCAATGTAATGTTTGCGAATGAGGGGTGAGAAGCCCCCCCCCCCCCTGCTAATATTTAGTCTCCGCTGTTCGTCCAAAGCCAAATCTATTCTCGAGGTTCCAAACATTTTCAAAGCAATTTAGCTTTGAATGTGAGTAGTCGATCGAGTTATCTTATGTCCCGTCGTTTGAAGCAAACATTTTAGCTCTGGCATTGGTCTCCCATTATTTATTTATAACTTCACTGGAATGGAAGTCCATTTTCCAGGTTCTCGCACGCCCCCTTCATTGAGGCAGAGGTTAGGTTTGCCTCCCATACGTGCTTTTTCACTGTGGTTTTATGTCAGATCAGCAAGACTAAATGTACAAGCGTGAAATACATTACATATTCTATGGATACAAACGACATATAATAAGTGTCTACAAATATTTCAGTGATGACAAACAATGAGAAAGCAAAAGGCATGCGCTCAACCCAGTGTGTGAGGGATTGCACAATCTGAGATGAGGCGCAGCTCGTCGCTGCCTCACCTCGCTAGTCGCCTCTCTGTTTGAACAGAGACATCCTCAAATTCAGCGATTTTGATTATAAAAATGCTTGGAATGATTGTAATCATACAAAAATTACATTTAAAGCACAGATCAGTAGACACATATGAATATTTATTTGATCATTATTTGTTTTTTACGTTTCATGATGACTTAAATTTCATGATGACGATATATATATATTGAAATATTTAAAAATATATATTCCCCGAGGAGCATGCCCCGGACCCCCCGAGGGGGTTCGGATCCTTGTCACCTTTTTCATCCCTGATGAGTTTGCACCCCTGCAATTACACAGCTATATTGTTATTAGTGGTGGGCATATATATATATTTTTAAATCTAGATTAATATGGCTCATTTGAATTCCGCCGAAGGCATTCATAATATGTGTGCTACCCAAATAATGACTAAGAGTAAGTCTTTGAGAACGGGTTTCTCAAACCAGGTGGCGCATTAGACCAGGAGCTCATCTCCTGTTTCCAAAATGCATCACAAACTGCTTGAGAAAGCTGTTCTACTATGATAATTGGTGATGAAAATAAATTATGTTCAATAAGATGTACTTGTGGTGTTTATTAGATTAGTTAGCTTGGCTGATAGAGCTGTGCTGACGGGCTTGCCTCGGTTGCACTCAAACATCGTAGTTTGATGACGACTCTTCCCCTGCGCTACATCAGTGCTTGGCCTGGCATCTTCCGCATTAGCGAAGGGATGCTTTGCGTTTAGGTGGTATTTGAGACTGGAAGAACTCCTACAGTAAACTAATTCCGCATAGCACAAGGTGCAAACAACCTTAGTCTTGTCGATGTTTCCATTGGGAAGCTTCTTAAAAATACATTTTCCCTGAAGCAAACCAGGCGGCTTCATAGCTGCATCCATGTTAGCACGTCACGTTTGATGTGATAATTTCATACACAAGGTTCGATGACTCGTTCTCGCCCCCTACAGTGCAATTCGGCTAGGTATACATCCGCGCTAAAATATCAAGGTGAAAGTCATCATAGCTTGCTTAGTATAGACCCAGCTCCCAACCCAACTTTGAAAATAGATTAACGGCGATATTTTTTTTATCGCCGATTAGAGTCGCAGTGCGTTAACGCGCGTTAACGCCGATAACGGCCCACCACTAATTGTTATATTAAAAGTTTATGCATTAATGCCACCCAATAGCATTTTCATTATAATCTAGTTCTTTTCAACATCTCGCTGTAGGTGATGGCGGGTATCCCCAACAGCCATGGCTAATGACACCAATACCCAACCCAGCATCGGCAGCAGAACACCATTATAACAGCGCACACAACTAAACAAGGGCAGTGACAAGGGCAGTGACTGAGGTGCTCTAAAAAGCCGGATGCGCAGCTTAGACCGAACAGGGGGAGCGATGGTATACTCGCCACAGAAAGTGTGCAAGATAGTGGTGGCTTCCTGCATTATACATAATATAGCCATCCGACATGGTATGCCTCTGGAGGCTCCAGAGGACGTGGAGCCCCCAGAGAACATCGATGATCCTCCCTACGTAGGGAATGAAATGGCTGAGGGCAGACGTTCGCGTCAAGATATCATCCGGAGATACTTCACCTAAATTACGTTTGAATGTTGTTTGTATTTGTAAATAAAAGTGGAAAAATGGCACAAATCAACCCAGACTGTTTTACATAGTTTGATTGATTTTGGAATTGTGTGTGCCTGCTCAGTCTACTTCTGAGAGCACGAGTGGGTTGTGAAGTGGATGGCCCATCGCTGGAATCAGAGGGTCTGCCTCGCACTGGTCTGCCTGGCCCATCGCTAGATACAGAGGGTCTGCGTAGTGGAGGGCTGCGCTGTAAGGGTATGGGTGGCGCAGGTGCTGGAGCGTCCTCCTTCGCACCTGCAATGCAGCGATGGCCTTCAGGCAGTTGTGGGTTTCCTGCTGGTGGCGAGATAATTGGGTGATGGCTACGGTGGCCCTGAAGTGCAAATCACACCCACTAACATGAGTGCATCCCCCAAATGAAAACACTCCCCACAAATAGGATGACTTTCTCACCTCCCCCCAATACAAGGACACGCTCCACCCCAAATACGAGTCAACTCCCCCCAAATAGGATGACTCGCTCACCTCCCCCCAATACAAGGACACGCTCCCCCAAATGGGAAACAACATTACATTAACTCAAAAACACATTACATTAACTCAAAACGGAAAGGGTTGGTACTACACTTTGTTGCTGAATGGATGCAGTAACTAACAATAAATTGATCGACAGAAGTACAAAATGCAATAGCCTGACAGAGTTACGTGCACCAGGACATTTGTGTGGCTATCGAAGCATGTAGCAAGTAGTAGGCTACTTATGCAAAAGTATAAATTGCATGTTAAACGTCAAAATCGATAGCGAAACAACCATCCTGGTCCACGTAACTCTCTTGGGGAAGTTGATTCGTATTTGGGGGGAGTGTTTTTCATTTGGGGGATGCACTCATATTAGTGGGTGTGATTTGCACTTCAGGGCCACCGTAGATGGCCCACCAGACCATTCACGGTGCACACTGAGCTGGCCTGAATCTCGCCTCAGAGTCCTGCTCAGGTGCCGCACGTCCTTGGAGAGAGCTTGGAGAGCCCGCGTTACTCAGTCAAAAGCATTACATCAAGCTCTTCAACATTTGCACTGCGTGCAGGACGTTGAGAGGAGGCAGAACCTGGCACTGTCGAAGCTGTCGGTCCAGGTTCACTGGAGGTGCTTGCTAAAGGGCAAACAAAGGATAACACGTTACAAGCATGACTTTTAAAACACATTATCACACCAACAAAATAAAAACAGCTACAGGTCTGTTCCATTTTTAACACCTCTTGTAAAAACGAGAGGTGTTTTAGCATGACATATCAGCTGCTAAAAGAAAACTATGTGCGTGCGACATCAGGGTTTTTGGTGGGGATACAGGTGAAAATGGAACATAAATGGTATTTGTTTAAATGTTTATATTTCATATATCATTTAATATAGGAATATAATAATGCTGTAATTTGTCCATTTAAGTTCACAAAGGGGTACCAGACCATACATACCTTGAACAGAGGGCTCCGCGGTATCGATACCCCCCTCCACACCCTCCACCTGTTCAGAAATCAGTGTTTGTTGGACAACTGATTCTAAAACTGTTAATGGTTCGGATTGTGGGGGCCTGAACCGATCATCCTGGTCTGCGCTCGATTGAATGCAACCTTTTCTTTGGTGCGTCTCTTGATATCTTGCCACATTTTTTTTACCTCCTCCACCTCCCGCCGCGTAGATGACAATGCATTTCTATTAGATGTTATTGTTTGCCAGATGGCATTTTTTTCTGAAGGCAGTGTATTTGGGTGTGCTTTTGTGACGGGTCTGTAAGAGCCGTAGCCACGCTCCGTCTGACAAGTTAGTTCGCCACTAACGGGATTCGAACGCTCGGCCTCTTACTTGCCAAGCGCGAACACTACCAACTACGCCAAAGAAAAGCTAGCTCTTCTTTGACGCGGGTGGCCTCTTACATACCTGAGGAGTGAGTTTCACGGTTCTCACTCCGTTACACTCACCCCTCTGAAACTCACTCCGGCGGTCAGCTGACGCTAACTTCGTGAATCCGGGTCACGTCACTGGGTCTGTAAGAGCCGTAACCCGCTTCGTCTCACAAGGTAGTTCGCCACTCACGGGATTCGAATGCTCACGAACACACGCGTGACTACCTCTAGCAGAACATTAGCAGAGAATGGCTGTTTATCAATCCGAAGAACGCTGAGAACGCAAGTACATTCTTTTGAAGAACGTTCTTGCAAGCGTCCTTGCGAGAATGGTCTTGCAAGTCCGCAAGGACTTCTGGGAAATCAGAAGTGTTCTGGCTGGTCAAGTCACCATCCAATGCATCCTTGATAAAATGGGCGGGTATTTTTGGCATTCTTGGTGACTTGTGTTCTTTGGATTGAAACTGTACTTGGGCAATGAAAGATGACGTCAAACGAGTTCACAAGAACGGAAAAAAACGTGGATTGATAAACAGCCAATGTCTAATATGGGGAGAACTCCCACTCTCGGGAAACTTCCGGGTTCTGCAGTTCAACTCTAGTTCCATATGAGGGTGCTAACGGTCGAGTGCAGAATGAATGGAGGTTTATGGAGCTATACCCCTCAAAATCCAATTTTCTCAGGATATAATTCTTTGTCTAGTAATTTGAATGTTGAATTCAAAAGGGGAGGCAAAAAAAATACACACTGCTGGGTTTTAGATTTTTTTTAAGTCGCCTTTTGTTCTACAAAGCCTTTTAAAATGTCAATGACGTCATACACATTGTACGGCCAGAGATACCGCATTACTGCAAGCTCTGAGCAGCAAAAAGACATGTTTTTAAATCTATGTAATCTTTATAAATAGTATGCATTTTTATATAAAATATACTGAAATATCAGTTGTAACAATGTCATTCAAAAACGGAGCTTCTGCAACCGACGCAAGCAAGCACACCCTACAATTTCCCCAGAAATTTTACCCTCTGTAGTTTTTCCTTGTAACATGTTAATGTTAGCTGTAACTTCGTGAACCAATATTTCTATCTCCTGTTTGCTGAACTTTCTTTTTCTTTTCCTCAAATCGCCCATGGTGGCAGTAACATGCAGGCGATTTCTCACGTCTTTTAACGGCGCGCTAATTAACACTAAAGGGTGGTGTAAGGCGCTGATTGCTCGATGAAGATCTGGTTTGATAGATACCACGCAAAATGCGGAAATACACCGTGCGCTATTTGCGGTTGGGCAAAGGCGCAGATTAAGCTGCGGTCGCAATGTTAGTAAATGAGGCCCTTAATGTTACTTGTGTAACCAACATCCCATTCAATAGCCTCCATGCCAATGAAACCGCAATACATGTCAAACTTCCTCTGTATTTGTTTCAATACACCCACTTAGCTGAAGAGGCAAACAATTAGGGCATTAATTCAAGTAGGACATACTGTAATAATTCTCTGAGTGTGTTTCTACAGCCGTGGGCTGAGTTTGGTGCATTCCAAGGACTGTGGGAGTAATTGAATTAATGGTGCTAATGGAAGACCAGGATAGAGAGGAGCTGCAACCATAGACTTATATACAGTAGACCAAGCGAACCGGCTCTTTAAAGATGATGTCCCTGTTCATTTCTATGGAAAGTGCTCAGTGGCGCAGTAAGGCAAGCGAGAGCGCGTAGTGGACCGTGCCATCTTTTCAGTTCCGCCTCGTCTGGTCTTGTGCAGAACAGTGTTTCGCCATGCTCTTAGCTTCGAGGCTGGTACACGCTCGCAACTAGCTGTAAACGTCATACTTTGATACGTCATACGAGCGTGTGAGCTAAGGCATTGCAGTAAAGTCAGAAAACTGTCAGAATGGGGTACAAGTCTAAACCAAAACTCTCTCCTCAGGCCCCTGAAACCGGAACTCTCTCCTCAGGCCCCTCTTTTCAGGTGTAGCCTAGGTGTTACCGCAATCCTCATCCGTCGTTGTTCTAGCTCGGCAAAGCAAGCTAAGTTAAATAGGCCTATATATGTTACTATTATGTATATATAATGACGCCTTGACATGCCACGATATCACTAATTATATTAGGCTATAATTACATTTGTCATTTCATGAACATAATAATGTTCATTACAAAATTGTTAAATCTGCTTTCAAATAATGGGAATAAACTCTATAATCAACCATCATGTAAGTGTGCAACCATTTGTAAAACTGGCTACAGCAAGGCAGGCAACTGTAGATTAGCAAGCCCTTTCTCCTTGTGGTCATTCAGCTCAGTTGTACATCTAGATGTTTGTACCCGTGACCACAGTTCCAGGCAACTTTTCTTGACGTAAGCAAATAAATGGGGTGCTAGATTACCCATTTTGGATTGGTTTCAAATGTAGCAAAAATCTGCAAAAATTCTTCAATGAAAAAGCTAGTAGTGTGAGTCATGTTCAAGAAAAAAAAAGGGGGGGGGGGGACATAGTATTGGATATGTTGACTTGAGTTAACCGGGGCCTTTGCCTCAAGCCGAGGAGCGAGGGGTGGGGGCTTGGTTGCAACACCTTATTGCTCTAACAATGGGAGGAGTCATGGGCATGGGAAGTTGGGAACTGTGGGAGGATTTTTGACACAGGCTGGTAAAACACATCATAGCAAGCTCACGTTTGGATAATTAGACATACACATACAATTTTTTCTTTTTTACATGAGTCCCGATTCTCCTGCCTCCACTGCAAAATTTTCCATGACTTTAAGTGGAGAAAAGATGTGCTCCCAACCAGTGTAAAACCACTTACAAGACACAGAGCAAGGTACGATGAGCTCTCCTGCATATATCTTGTGAATACGTACGTACAAACACTTACAGTACACACACACGGTGTGTACCTGTCTTTGAAGAAGCGTCGAAATCCAAAGGCTATGAGCTTCAGAACTGCCTCCAGCACAAAGGTGGAGGTGAATAAATAATTACAATACTTCAGCGCCAGATCCAGACTCTGAGAAAGAGAGCGAGAGAATGCAATATATTCATCCAGAAAGAGAAAAAGACAAAAACAGATGGAGATAGAGAGTCACAGCGACACCAGTGATTCCTCACCGGTTATTAACCACAACAGTTATTAACCACAACTGTTCAACTTTAGGAGAAGTGACTGACACTTTACATCACACTAAACACAAGTTGGAGTAGAATGCTCATGAGTACACATCCAACCCCCCCACCGCTACTGTTCATACACACCCCTACACACACACACATACACCCCTACAAACAGAAACACCCACTCATACACATAGGTTTGTTTTACTATCCTAGTGAGGACCAACAATTCACTCCCATTCAAAATCATATTACCCCTAACCCCTTACCTTAATCTTAACCCTTACGTTAATTCTAACCCTAAAAGTAATTCTAACCCAAACCAATTCTTCATAGTTTACTATCCTTGTAGGGACTTTGTTTAGGTACATAAGACCACATACATACAAACCTAACCTTATAGCACACAAATCTATACCTGCTATTTCTACATACAAATGACTAATACATGTTCTCAAAAGTGTTAACACTCTCTCTGATGAGAGATGACTTTCAGCTCTCTCCCTTTCTCTCTCTCTGGCTCTCTCTGTCTTACGTGTGGTTGGCTGTAGTGCTCCAGGGACATAGTGATGACGTTGATGCAGATGATGAAGGTGATGAAGAGGTCCAGGTAGTGGCTGGTACAAAGGGTGTGGATCATCAGACGTACATGACTGTAGCTGGCGTAGTAGGGGACCTTCTGGGCCTCTGTGAACACACACACACACATTTAAACACACATACACACACATACAGACATAAACATATATACATACACACAAGTTACTCTTCTCCACATACTTTCCTACAACCACCATCATATATTCTACTCTACACAAAGACTACGTCCTGCCATCCCTCTCTTCTCTTTCCTTCCTCCTCCTCCGTCCATGCAGTGTCTTCCACATTCCTTCTATCCATCCATCTTTATCCTTATCCCATCCCTGCATCCATCTTTCCCCCTACGCCTGTTCTTCTTCATGCGTCTGTCTATTTTCCTCCCCCCTCCCTCTCTCCTTCCCTCCATCTCTTACGCCTCCTCTTTTTCTCCATGCGCCTCTGTCTCTTCTCCTCCCTCCGTTTGGCCTCCTCCACCTCCTGGTGCTGACGGCACTTGTGGAAGTTCTCCACTACCACACCCACAAACATGTTGAGCACGAAGAAGCTGACGATGAGTAGGAAGGATATGAAGTAGAGCAGCATCCAGGGGTTGTTGTTGGTAATTGGCTGGAGGGAAAGGAGGAGAGCAGAGCAGAGAAGGGGAAGGGTGGAGAAGGGATAAGGGAGAGGAGGGGAGAACAGGGAATGAGAGAGGAAGAGGAGAGGATGAGAAAAGAAGGAGCCAGAAAAAAGGAGAGGAGTAAAACAAAGGAGAAGAGAGAAGGGAGAGGAACGTGAGGAATGAGAGGAGGAAGGGAAGGGAGTTGAAGGAGAGGGAGATGATTTATGAGTACCAGGGTAGGTTTATGGAATGGGTGGAGAGAGAATGTCAATTGTGTCAATTGACTATTCAAAACTATACAGCAATAACATGAATCCTCAGAAAAAATGTATCCAAACTCATTGTTACCTCCGTACCTCCTGATAAGATACCTATGATATAGCATGTAAAATATCTTAGTTAAAGGTTGTACAGCTAGATGTTAAGCAGGTCACCTGCTGATCCACTCCTACGGCATCCAGACCATGGTACATGATGTTGACCCAGCCATCCTTAGAGGCCAGCACAAACAGGGACATCAGAGCCTGTGGGGTAGAACACACACAAATGCGCACACCCACCCACACACACAAACCCCCTCACATATACCCCCACACAAACACACACACACACACAGTTATACACTGACCTCTGTCCACTAATTGACAGAACGTGTCAAAGCAACCTCTACAACACAACACACTGACCTGTCCCAGATTGTCAAAGTTGTACTTGTGATGGACCCATTTGTAGTTGGCCTGCAAACAGTCGGACTTGTTGGTGATGTTCTTGACATCTATGCCGAAGCAGTAAAAGAACTTGCCTTTGAAGAGCTGTCAACAAGAGAAAGGACAATGTTGGAGCGGATGTGTGGTTTGAAAGGAGGAGCTTTGTTCCTCGGTGATGGACGTCAATAACTACACTGGAGTGACTTGGGTGTGATGGAGGGGATGACAAACATCTCAGTGGTTGAAATGTCAGGGCGTTGACGGAAAGAGGCTTGAAAAAGAGAAAAAAGCAGAGGGGGGACATATGGGAAGGGACATTTTTATGTGGGGGAAAGGAGGGTGATCAGAAAGAAAGAGAACTCTTAGATTAGGCAAACAGAGATGGAGAGGGAGAGACAGACAGAAAGAGGTCAGGTGTAGAAGTTCTGCAGAGAGATACCAGTAGAAAGGGAGATGGAGGGAGGAAGGTTGACAGAGGAGTTGAGGGTACCTGCACCCCAAGGATGCCGAAGATTATGAAGAAGGCGCAGCAGATGAGGACAATGTTGCCGATAGGCTTAAGAGACGTGATGAGGGTCTCCACCACCAGCTTTAGACCTGGAGCTCTGCTGATCACCCTGAAGATGGAGAGGGAAGAAGGAACAGAGTGGGAAGGAGGGAAGGAAGGAAGGAGGAAGAGAGAGGGAAGCAGGAAGACAGAGAAGGGAGGAAGAGAGAGGGACGGGGGGAGAGAAGGATGGAGGAAAGGAAGGAAGCAGGGAAGGAGGAAGAGAAAGGGAAGGAGTGAGGGAGGGATGGAGGAAGATAGAAGGAGGGAGGGAAGGAATAATGTAGAATTTACATTTAAAAAGGTAGGATATTTATGACAAGGGAAAAGCAGATGATGCACTTAAAAAAATTAAGCCATCCATCTGCATTCCAAAAAAGTTCAACTTCATGCCAGTTTATTTTATAGACACAACTCACAACAACTCAGTAAGGTTATTTATTGCTAGGGAGTCAGGTGGCTGAGCGGTTAGGGAATCGGGCTAGTAATATGAAGGTTGCCAGTTCGATTCCCAGCCGTGTCAAATGACGTTGTGTCCTTGGGCAAGGCACTTCACCCTACTTGCCTCGGGGAGAATGTCCCTGTACTTACAGTAAGTCGCTCCGGATAAGAGCGTCTGCTAAATGACTAAATGTATATGTAAATGTTATTTCAGTTCACCCTTGCAGTTACTCCTCCTTACCTGAGGGGGCGCAGTGTTCGAAGCAGCCGGAGAACCCTCAGCACCCCCAAGATCTTAGCTCCACCCGCCATTGATACGACAATGTCAATCAAAGACACAAAGACCAGGAATCCATCTAGAATGTTCCAGCTGCTGCGCAGATAGGCCTGCTCACCTATGTACAACCCCATAGACACCACCTAGGGAGGGAGGAAGAGAAGGATCAAGAGAAAGAGAGCAAGAGAGAGAGAGAAAAGAGGGAGAATTGAGAGAGGGGGGAGAGAGACAGCTGAAAGTTGTCAGCAGTTGTAAGTCACAGGAGGTTTTACGTTGGAGGGTCTTGACACTAACGAGACATGCGACACAGACTGACTCACACACACATTATGCAAACTACTGTCTGTAGACAGTACATGCTGTCTATGAAACATACCCAACCTGATGGTGGGGCTAGACACACAAACACACTTGCATACACACACATACACAGACACTCATACACACATAAACACATACTCACACATCCACACACAGCAGGGTGGTGTGTAGCGCTCGGCTGGGTCTGACAAGTCCATCGCTCCGACGTTGGAGTGGTTAATAATTGATTGTGGCTGCCTTCGGGTCACATGACCCAAAGGTTCATAACGAACCATCGTTGTGTTTACCCAATTTTACCCAATACAAAAACAAATAAAAATAATTTTCTTTTAACCTTTGCCATGTGGGGGGTCTGAGACAGCCCAACGGTTAAAAGAAAATGCTTCACTTTGTTTTTGTATGCGGTAAAGTTGTCGCAATACGACGGTGGGTCACAATGACTGATGGGTCAGAATGACCCGAAGATAACACAAGGGTTAAGGGGGTTTCATAATTGATGGTGAACTTGTACCAAAGGAGAATAGAGAGAGATGGATGGAGGAAAGGAAAGATGGACTGTGTCTGGGAGAGGAAAGTAGCACTAATTAATGTCATTGCTTAATTGCTTGTCTAGAGAGGGACATATAAACTGCCGAGAGGGAAAGAGTAGGGAGGGAGGAAGACTGCTGAGGATTAGTGGAGGGAGTGAGGGGGAGGAGGAGGAGGACAGACAGCAGAAAACACTGAACACTACAAGAGAGAGATAGGAAGTGACTGAGAAGAGGATGGTGGGAGGCAAGGATGGAGAAGAGAGTTGAATGACTAGGAGTGTATTTTGCGGAAAAGTTAATGACTGGGAGTGTATTTACCTTAAGTGTCATCTCCCCTACAAAGATGGCTGTGAAGATGTAGTTGGAACTGGTAAGGAAGACTCTTTCCTGAGAAGAAAGAGGGAGAGGAGGATAGAGAGGCGTTACAATCACCACCATCATCATCATCATCATCTCCACCATTATCATAATCCTCCCCATCATCACCACTATCATCATCACAATAATTCCCCGAACCACCATCATCATCTCCACCATCATCCTCTTCATCCTTATCATCCTCATCATCACCAGCCACCCACCCACCCTTCACCCTACCCGCTTCGACCCTCGTACCAGGCTGCCCTGAAGAATCTTGGGTCTCTCTAGGGCCACAGTGATGCAATTGGAGAAGATAAAGGCCAGCACAATGTAGTCAAACATCTTGTGGGCAATAATGGACTGGCACATCTGCCTAAATCTGGAGTAAGGGAGGGAGAAGAGAGAGGAGGAGAAGAAGGTGGGGAAGGGGCCATACATAGACAAGATGGATGGTGCCAGAAGGAAAACAGAAAGTCAGGAATAGTTTTCTTATTTCTGAGCAGGCCACATTAACAGCTATTAAACAACCAGCCTAGTCCAGATAGCACACTATTGGTAGAGCACTATCAGGGTTTTTCCTGCATAGAGAAAATGTGGGCGCGCGTGCAATGCATGTCAGCGAATATGTTCTCAATAGTATGTTTCAAGTAGGCTACAGCCAAACCCTCGTTCTGTTTTGATCAATAGTAATAGAGTTGATAAGCGTGTCTTCTTGTCTGATCAATATGCAACTGTGAGGTGCGCGAATGGACAGAGCGGCCAGTAAACTATCGTTCCGCTGCGAGGGCCAGCCCGACGTGCACGAATACACCTGTACAAATGCAAATTAAATTTCCACTCAAAATGCTGACAAAAGTTTGATTAACGATTTCCAACGCAGCCTCCATTGGTATTCTTAATCTGGAATGATAATATATAGTGTAGGCACGAAGAAAATAAAAGGAAATTGCAAAACACCTGGGAATAAATACATTGATTAGAAAAATATAAAGTTCTATGTGCTCGCTATAACCAGGCATGCAAACAGGTCAGGGGTAAAGAGAAGGATACAGCGAACCCCCTACCCTCCAGGGTCTTTATTACATTTTCAAGTTAAACGCATGAATCTGGTGCACTTTGAAAGCAAAATTAAGAGGCTAGATCTACATAGAATCTGTGCTCTTGTTAACAATGTCATGTTCTTTTAACCATAAAGAAATTTTTTATATAGCATACAGCATTAAAAACAAAAACAAACAGGATTACCTATGTTGAACTACTTTAAAAAGGAAAAGTCAAAAGCATCACTTATTGTAAAGCTAACACACATCCAATAGACATCATTTTTTGTATTGTATTAAAATTGTATCTACTAGATGATGTAAGATGGGCCTGTAAACCTCTCCCACTCTGCCTCTGATTGGCTGTGAGGTTTAGGCATTAGGAGTGACGATTGGTTCCAGAGCCAGTCCAAAAAAAGCTGCATGAATCACATAGGTTACCCATTTTGGTTTCAAAAAGGTGAGTCTCACCTAAAGGTGAGGAGTTTGCATGCCTGTATAACTTCTATTGGAGCCGTCATTGCAAGTAATCACAATCATATCCGCGAATATGTTTAATAGTATTTTTCTATTGTCTATTTTCTATTGTCAATCTATTAGCCTATCTATTTTTATCTAAAGTGGAAGCAACATGATTTCCTCAAGCATACCCTCCATTATTTATGAAATGGTAAAAAATAAAAATAAATACATAGATGTCTGCTAATAAGGTGACACGGTAACACAGCCTTTTTTTTATTTTTTATGGAGCACCGAAGACTTTGACACAGGAAAAATCCTGACTATAGAAGAAAAGCAAGACAGTGAGAGAGAGAGAGTGATAAGACACGCAAATGGAGAGTGACAGTGTGATAACAAGCCAATGATATCTAAACTGTATATAACCAACTGAAAGATACATACTTTGACACATGTACTCTATTTCTTGTTGACAAACAGGGAATAGGTTAGGAAGCACCCCGTCGCAATCTGACTGGCGCTAGCAGTACCGGTCCTTCCTATAGGCGACATAGGCAGCCGCCTAGGGCGGCGGCAATTTCCCGAGTGCATACCATTTTCAAACGAATTTGTTTCCAAACGAGTTTCAAACGCACTACCAGCAGAGGGCGGCAACTGCGCCACGTCATATGAGGGGCAGTTGGGGGGGGGGGGGGGGCGGCACTGGGCGCTAGGTCGATATACAAATCAAGTTCATCCTTGCCAACCTGGCAACCTGTCCTGCCTATTGATCAAGAGAGGCGCTGCACCTGGAAACCTGTTCCTGGTGTATTGATTTGGTGAGTACAGCAGGCAGCCTAACCCCTGGGACACACTGGCTGCGAAGCGCCCGGAAGCGTCACGATTGGCTACGAATGGCGCAAGGCTGTTCACACCAGATGTGCATTTCTCCGCAAATATATCAACTAATAGGGTGTATTTTATCATCCTGCAGCAAATTTCACAAGCGTCTCGCTAAAAAACCACCAGCTGCCAAAACGATCGCTGCAGAGCGCGAGCAATCGCGGCGCTTCGCAGCCTGTGTGGCCGGTCCAATTTGATAACAGGGGTGCCGAAAGAACAAAGGTGGCGCTTCGCAGCCAGTGTGTCCCAGGCGTTACGCTCTGCAGCGATCGTTTGGGCAGCTGGTCGAATTTTTCCGCTAGACGCTTGTGAAATAGGCTGCAGGATGATAAAATACACCATATTAGTTGATATATTTGTGGAGAAATGCACCTCTCTTGATATGTTATTATGATTTTACTACATTCATTGTAGACTACGGTGAACATTTGTAAAGTTGTAAACTATAATTAGTTATTAAATATTACTTTTAGGCCGACGTACTTTACCAATATTCACCCTATATAATTTAAGATAAGTACACAATGTTGGTAACGACCGGCCGTTGAAGGGCTTGAAAGGCTTGTGCTCTGCAGAGATCGTTTCGGTAGCTGTTCAAATTTTTCCACGAGCCACTTGCAAATTTGGCTGCAGAATGCACCATATTATACGATATATTTGAATAAACAAAACATGTTATTAAGATTTGATTATGTTAGTTGTAGGCTGTAGCCTATCACTTAACACCCAACTTCACTACGCTGGTAACAAACGGCCAACCATGTGTTCATCCCAATAAAAACTATATCCAATCAATCCTCAAAACTTAAAAATTTGTAAAATAAAAAAACCTGATTGATAATTGCGTTGACTTTCAAGCCAACATATTAGTCAGTTGTTTTTAAACAGTGTGTTTAAGAGCGAGATAGCTGGCATATACTCAAGCAGAAGAGACACCAAAACCTTACATCACAAACAAGCAGATAAATTTGGGAAGATTGACGACGTAAAGTTAATCATCGAAGTTGAGTAGCATAGGCTTACATGGAGTTGTATGACCCACAGCACGTAGCCTATTTTACAAAGTCTAGCCTACGGCAAAAAAGACTGAGGTTGCCACATTACGTTTGGATTCTGTTAAGTGGGAGTCAGGTGGCTGAGCGGTGAGGGAGTCGGACTAGTAATCCGAAGGTTGCCAGTTCGATTCCCGGTCATGCAAACTGACGTTGTGTCCTTGGGCAAGGCACTTCACCCTGCTTGCCTCGGGGGAATGTCCCTGTACTTACTGTAAGTCGCTCTAGATAAGAGCGTCTGCTAAATGACTAAATGTAAATGTAAGATGGCTTTTGGAGCAGCAAGTTGCCTAAGTAAAGCCAATACAATGTTTGTCAGCTTTCAATGTGAAACAGGAAAGCTCAGAGAAGGTGAAAGGCTTGGTGAATGACGCAGAGAAATGCGCGTGTAGTGTGAACAGCCTTGCACCATTTGTAACCAATCGTGGCGCTTCGCTGCCAGTGTGTCCCAGGCGTAACTGATAGAGGGCTTGAGTTTGGGAAGGAGAGAAAAGGAGGGAGGGCAGTGGTATTTGTGAGAAAACTATAATGCGATAAGAAGTACTGTGTGGTCTTCTTGCTGCACACACACACACACGAGCGGACACACATACACACACAGGGATGAACTTATGAACACAGACCTACACACACACACAGGCATATAGGGATGTGCTTATGCACACAGACACACACACACACATAGGGATGCATTTAGGCATACAGACACACATGCACATATACATTCGAATGCACTGATGAACACAAACCTGCAATACACATACACACTTGATTTAGAAGTTCCAATTCCGAAAACCTGACACCACGTGTAATAATCGTCTGATAAAGGAGAGGAGAGAGGGATGAGTCTTACTTGTTACTTACTTGTTCTGAGGAGAAAACAAGAAAACAGACCAGTGTTCTCTGGTGTCACACCAGTCTGGCCTGTACACCTCCAACATCTTCTGAATGCGGAAACACAGACTCTGCAGGGAGAGCACACACATGAGAACATAAGCACATACAAGGCTCAAAATCAAGAGTCAATATTTATGAGGAAGCGTCACTT
This sequence comes from Osmerus mordax, assembly GCF_038355195.1. Classification (NCBI taxonomy): domain Eukaryota; kingdom Metazoa; phylum Chordata; class Actinopteri; order Osmeriformes; family Osmeridae; genus Osmerus; species Osmerus mordax. The sequence continues at coordinate 11,312,632 of NC_090052.1, forward strand.
GCTACATTGTCTGAACATGGATAAATGGATATTTAGAACAACTGTACACACACACAACCACTCACACACACGGATACACACGCAGAGACCCACACCTGAATATTTTCCCCCCACATTCAAAGAAAATCCCTAAATTAATTGTTTACAAATGAAAAGATGCTTTATCAACACCTTGGAGCTACCATCTGTCTGTGCTCTGTCTGGGCCTTTATATAGCACATTTAATTGTTTACTGTTGAAACAATGGTGTCCTTGTGGAATACTTTGCATGAAGCCCTGTAGGACAAAATCTGTGTCTAACATTATATTCGGTTTCAGGAAATGTAATAGTTGATGACAGTACTACTCCACACACTGTTCTGTCCATGGAGTCGTGTCTATTGTTTTCTATGTGTATACCGTATTTTTTCGGAAAATAAGACACTATAAACCGCACCCAACCAGCATGGGAGCTTTGAGTTTGTAAATCGGATTATAAACCGCACTGGAATATATGCCACACTTGTTACGGGAACAATGATGCCAAGCAATGCACGAGTATAGGCAGTACAGCATGCCGTTGTGTAACACTTCGAAAACTAAAGTAAGTAAATGCGTAATGTATTCTGTTTTCTATTGCACGGTGTTGTAAAATGGTGCGGCTCCTGACCTAAGGGCTATGTACCAAAAAAAGAAAAACGAGTACGGTTGAATTACATGTTGTTGTATGTTGTGCTGGAGTGGCATTGCGTTAGGTGATTGCCATCCAGAGTGGGGGTAGTGTTGAAAATGGTGCGGCTCCTTTAAGAACAGCACGTACAGGGTGGGTGTGGTAGAGCGAGGGGGAGAGAGAGGAAAAGAGGTGATGCTAACAAGTGTTTTTTGATGTAGCGACCGGAGCAAAACGTATGTGCACGTAACAGTATTTCAGTGTTCAAATAATGAATCATCAAGAAAGAACACAGTGGATATTTATTTGCTAACCAGAATCAGAGAGAAAGAGAAGGGAATCAACCCCGAAGTCATTAGTTAATACTTCGGCGCTGGAGCGTTGAACAACGTCTCCCCTGCAATCTCCAACTACGGTCAGAGACAGAGCAGGAAAGGTTAACACTGGCGACCACGAAGGGACTTATAAATACCAAGATATCTGCTGTGGTAAGCACACTGTGAAATAACCGGTGAGATAAACCGGAGCAGTTAGCATAACAGTACTGTTTTCCCATACAACGTTACAACGTTAGTCAAGATGGCAGCTTCCGGTCAGCGCCTCGTGTATGAACGTGAACAAAGTTTACATGGGAAAGTGACCAGCCACTCTACCCGCCCAATGTCATTCACTGCAATGGAGGAAGTTGAAATAAAAACTCACTGTTTGCAATTGAGAAACGAATATGACTGGCTCGATAACCCTTTCTCATGCGATGGGCAGACTGATGCATTAAAAAGAAATGCAAGTGAAACGTGATATACCAATCGGGCCACTCAAGTTATTAGACACTAACCCGTTTAGCCCTTTGAGGAGTACGTTCTAAATTTCTAGACTGTCCCCCCAGAGTGAGTTCTTTTTGCGCGTGAGTCTCAACGTTCCAGAAATTGATTATGACGCATTAAAATCGAATTTCTATACAATTTCACAATTTCTCGATTCGCATTTGAAAGTGACCTAGTTTGCACCCCGTATTAGTGACGACTACATTGGTTATTTTGTTTATCCGACCTTCTCGTTACGTATTTCTTCCGCTTCGGGGGATTGGCGAGACCTTCAAAGTTTTGGCTATGATTCTGATGCCAGAAGTACTGGTATAATTCTAATTATACCACCCATATATTTTGCACGATACTGAGATGAAAGCAACTGTTGTATTTCACAAGGTGATGTGTTTGCCAAACTAGCTAGCTCGTAGTGTAGTAAAGTGTCAATCAACAAGTTAGCTGTTGCTAATTTCCTAGGCTATGTTACGTTGTTTGTGTGGTCGGATTATAACGAATACAACATAATTCAGATACACCCAGTCAGTCTAACTTGATTGCTATGCATCGTTGTGTTCTCTCTTCCATCTCGTAACGGAGTTGGCAACCAGACCGTGTTCTCAAAATAAGTTACTGGAAACCAGCAAAACAAAAATTAAACGATGCATTACAATCATAGCACATTAGTCTGACTGGATGCACCTGCATTATTTTGTACTCATTATAATCCGACCACACAAACAACGTAACATAGCCTAGTAAATTAGCAACAACTGCTGATTGTCAACCATGTGAGCCATAGGCGAGACTCGAGAATGACTCCCAGACCCCTTGACGAAAGGCGATCAAGCAAGCTCATGCAGCTTGGATACCTTCAAACCTTTTTGGTTGGCTTCTACTTTTCTGGGAAAACCTTTCTGGTGAGTAGATTATTTATAACCACAAATTACATACACATACCTGTGGCATGATATTGAGATGAAAGCTTGACTTGTTGTTTTCCACGATCTGATGTTTTTGCTAGCTAGCTCGTAACTTGCTATGTTTAGTCTAATTAGAGCAAACACAATAATGCAGACATCCATTCTAAATTGATGGCTAGGTTTTGTGATCTATTGCTACCATCTACTGCCATTCATTTCCGTGTTGATGGAACATTTATTATTCCTCATTTATTGTCAGGCCACAGTTCAAGTATTGCAAAAATTAGGCAAGTGTAATTTGTTTGGAAAATCTAGGCTAGAGCTACTTGATGGAAGACATAGAATAAACCAGACTTTATGCTTATTCAAAATAACAACTTATTGAAATGACAAGACAGTAATGTATGACTGTAATGTTTCATAGGGTTATGAACACACCTCTTGTCATACCACTTGACTGCCTGCTGTTGACCGTTTTCTATATATTGAACATCTCCCTTTCTAATTATACAGGTGAATGTGAATGTTGGCCCACACAGGCCCCGTTCCAAGAGACAGAAAATGTTGAAAGAGGGTTGCACTGCTGTACAAATTGTCCATGTATAGTACTACATCTCTCAGGTGTGCAGAGCAAGTAAGGTACAAGGCAAAAAGCAACCCATCCCTGCTGAACATCAACTAAACCGTTGAGCACCTAATTCCTTGGTGTACCAGCAGTGGCTAAAAGCCCATCTCCCATCCCACATCTTCACCACATTGCATAGAGGGACTATAGAGAGCATCCCGAGGAGCTGCATCACGGCCTGGTTTGGGAACTGCACCACTTCGAACCGCAATTCTGCAGAGGATAGTCAGGACAGCCAAGAAGATAGTCGGGGTCTCTCTTCCCTCCCTCACAAACATACCTAACGGTGCATCCGCAAAGCCACACGCATTGTGGACAAACCCATGCACCCCACATGCACCTGTACATCATCAATATTTTTGCATATGGATGCTACCTCAATAACTAATGTTCACATATGATATTAGTATATTATGTTTACATTCACATATTGTATATTATCTGTATATTTAGGAGGTTCCCTATATTTTAGCTTATCATAGATGTAATCTATGTTCTGTGTACTTATATGTTATGCCAGGTTGTCTTGCGTTGTCTTGTCTTCAGTGCCCAATTTCAGTGCCCAGTCTGACCTTGTGGTGTTCTGTGCACCTGACAATAAAACACTTGAACTTGAAGTATCCCATCCTCTTTGTGTCTTGGGGAATTTGTCACAAATTTAATCTCGTCTTGTTGGACCAATTTTATTTACCTAATTTTACTTAGTTGTTGTAGTTGTTTAGGCTGTCACAAGCGAAGAGGCCCTCCTGGGTCATCCGTTCCTCACCCAGGCCCAAGCACGCCTTGACTTTGGAAATAGCCGCATCATACTCTTTGGCGAGGAAGTGCCATACTTTCACAGCATGGGCCCATCAAGGACGCGGGTGGTGAGAGTGGCCAGGACGTTGGTGGTTGAGGCTATATTGGAGTATGTAGTCAGAGGCATCATTCGTCTTAAAGACCACCTCACAGGCGAAGTGATGTTGAGTCCCACCAAGGGCTTCGTAGAGAAATATAAGGTGCTAGTTGCCCGTGTTCTGGTGGAAGCCCAACCCTCCAAAAGTGTGCCCCTCCGCATCTTCAATCCTGGAAACTCAGCTGTAACCATTAGAAGGGGAGCTATCGCGGGTTTTCTCCAACCCGCTGAAGTCCTGGCGCCTGCCAATATCACAGCCAGTGCCAAACCGTCGGAACATCTTATTGTTCCCCAGCACCTGCGAGAGCTGTACGACCAGAGTGCAGCTGAGCTTAACCAAGACGAACAGCTTCAGCTAGCATAACTGCTGTGCACCTATGGCAATGCATTCTCTACTGGACCAGGTGATCTGGGCCGCACTAGCCTGGTGCAACACAACATCATGACCCAGCCAGGAGCTCCAGTCAAGCAACCTCCACGTCGGATGGCACGGGAGAAGCAGCAGGATGCTGATCAACAACTACAGCAGAGCCTGGAAGTCGGTGTGGCCCGTCGCGGCCATAGCAGCTGGGCCTCTCCCATAGTGATGGTGCGTAGAAAGGATGGCACTTACCGTCTCTGTGTGGATAACCGTGCCCTGAATGACTGCACCATCAAGGACGCCTACGCGCCAAGGACGTGGGAGTCAGGTGGCTGAGCAGTGAGGGAGTCGGGCTTGTAATCAGAAGGTCGCTGGTTCGATTCCTGGCAGTGTCTATTGACGTTGTGTCCTTGGGCAAGGCACTTCACCCTACTTGCCTCGGGGGAATGTCCCTGTACTTACTGTAAGTCGCTCTGGATAAGAGCGTCTGCTAAATTACTAAATGTAAATGTACCCATTGCCCCGAATCCAAGACACACTTGACACCCTCTCCAATGTTAAATGGTTCAGCACGCTGGATCTTGCCTCAGGATATTGGCAGGTTGAACTGACCCCACAAGCCCGTCGGGCAGCAGCCTTTTGCACTAGGAATGGCCTCTTCGAATGGAACGTCATGCCATTCGGATTGTGCAACGAGACAGCAATGTTTCAAAGGCTGATGGACCGGGTGTTAGCCGGCCTGCAGTGGGAGACGTGCCTTGTGTACTTGGATGACATAATTGTGCTGGGCCGTGATGTGCCAGAGATGCTGCATCGTCTAGGTGATGTTTTCAATAGGCTGCACAATGCTAACCTGAAGTTGAAGCCAGCGAAATGCTACCTTTTCCGCCGTCAGGTGGCCTATCTAGGCCACATCATCTCAGAGCAAGGAGTGATCACAGACCCTGCTAAAATACAGAAAGTGCAGGATTGGCCTCCACCTACGTCCATCCAGGAGGTCTGTCAGTTCATTGGGTTGGCCTCGTACTATCGGCGATTTGTGAAAGATTTCGCCACAATAGCTGAACCCCTCCACAACCTTACCAAGAAGTATGCCCGGTTCCAGTGGACCTCAGCATGCCAAGGGGCATTTGATGAGCTGAAACAAAGGCTAACCACAACACCAGTCCTGGGATACCCATTGGATGTGGGAAATATGATACTGGACACTGATGCAAGTGACACTGGCATTGGCGCTGTGCTGTCCCAAGTTCAGCAGGGTGGGGAGCGCGTACTGGCATATGGGAGCCGTAAATTATCCAAAACTGAACAGAATTATTGCACCACACAGCGAGAACTGCTAGCCGTAGTGGAGTTCACGTCACATTTCCGACAGTATCTCCTGGGATATCGTTTTACTGTGCGCACTGATCACAGCAGTCTCCGTTGGCTAACAAAGGTGAGGGAACCAGAAGGCCAGCTTGCCAGGTGGCTGGAGAAGCTTGGTGAGTACGACTTTGAGATCATCCATTGGCCAGGCCGGCTTCACAACAATGTCGACAGCCTCTCTAGACAGCCTTGTCATCAGTCCTGCCCTTGTAAGCTTCCTGGCCCCGCCCTGCCGCCCAAGAGTGTCTGTCACCAAGCTGTGCAGTGTGAGTTGGACTCTTATCAGAAAGGAGACACAGAGTCCAGTGGGGGTAGAGGTGCAACTAGACCCAACAATGGTATGTCCAGTGGGGGTAGCGCAGGAACAAATTCTTGTGACTAAGACCAATGAGCCCGCACTTTTCTGTGGCTGGTCTCCAGAGGAATTACAGGAGACTCAGAAGGCTGATCTGGACATTGCGCCGATCAGGGCATGGATGGAGGCCAATGAAGAACGGCCCGCATGGACTACTGTTGCCCCATACAGTCCAGCCACAAAGACATATTGGATCCAGTGGAGATGGCTCTACAGCCGAGATGGAGTCCTGGTCAGATGGTTGTATTGTCTGGATGACATTCAGTTTTATCCACAAATTGTGCTACCCCGTGCCCATCAGCCTGCAGTCATGAAGCAGATGCATGACGGACCAATCGGTGGACATTTTGGAGTTGAGCGTACAGCGGCACGGCTCCAGACTCGGTACTACTGGTACAGAATGAGAGAGAGTGTCGCCCTCTGGTGTCAAACCTGCATTAGCTGTGCGTCCAAAGCCAGGCCCCGCAAGACTCCACAGGCACCCATGGGAAATGTCAGGGTGGGAGCCCCTATGGAGCATGTCGCATTGGATATTATGGGGCCACTGAATGAGACAAAGCGACATAAGTCTTATATACTATAACAGGACTACTTCACAAAATGGGTGGAAGCCTTTCCCTTGGCCAATGAAAAGCTGAAACCGTGGCTGAAGTGCTTGCCTCAGAGTGGGTGTGTCGTTACGGGGCCCCGCAGGTCCTGCACAGCGAACAAGGCCGCAATTTTCGGAGTCAGGTGGCTGAGCGGTGAGGGAGTCGGACTAGTAATCCGAAGGTTGCCAGTTCGATTCCTGGTCATGCCAACTGACGTTGTGTCCTTGGGCAAGGCACTTCACCCTACTTGACTCGGGGGAATGTCCCTGTACTTACTGTAAGTCGCTCTGGATAAGAGCGTCTGCTAAATGACTAAATGTAAATGTAAATTTTGAGTCTAAAGTGTTCCAGAAAATGTGCTCATTATTCGGCATTGAAAAGACACGCACCACACCATTCCGACCACAGTCTGACGGCCAGGTGGAACGATTCAATTCCACCCTGAAACAGATCCTAGACACAACGGCTGAACGTTGCCACTGGGACTGGGATCTTATGATCCCTTATGCAGTCATGGCCTACAGAGCAACCACGCACAGTGCTACCCATCTCACCCCTAATTATATGATGTTCGGCAGGGAAGTGAGTGAGCCGGTGGACCTGGTGGTTGGCCTACCCCTTGACTCTGATGCAGCCCCTACTGCCCCTGAATACGTCCAAAACCTCCATCAACGGCTGGAGCTGGCACATCAGATTGCCAGAAACGTGCTCGGGGAGTCGGTGAAACATGCAAAGACAGTACGATAAGAATTGCTGCCGTACACAGTTCGAGGTTGGAGATGCCGTGTGGTATCTCATAAAGGGCACACGGAAAGTCAAGAACAAAGTCAATAAATTCCTTCCATCATATGAGGGGCCATTCTTCATCCTAGGAAAGCTGGACGACCTGGTGTATCGGATCCAAAAAGGCCCAAAGACCAAAACGAAAGTGGTCCATCATGATCAGTTGAAGCCCTATCGCAGCCGTGAACAACTGGATAAAACCTGGGCCTTGGATCTGGCCAGGTCTTGGGCACCGGTGGAGGTGCCAAACCCAGTCATGGACATGGACTCTGCGGACTTGGAGATGTCTGGCCTGTTCTCCAGCACAGGGGGGGAAGGGTCGGCCAGCAATGCTCCAGAGCCAGCAGGGGGCGCTACTGCTGCTGAACCCTTGCTTTCCCTCATCTCTCCTGAAATGTATTCTTCCACCGAGGATGCTCAGGACAGTGGGGGTGGCACAACAGAACACCCTCACAAAGGTCGTCACAGGCAGGGTCGCAGACGTAGACCTCCAGACAGGTTTGGTGAATGGGTGGCTCCATAGAGTTAATATTACTAGAGGAAGCAACTTTTGTCTTCCAAGATGGCGTCCCCATTCATTTCTATGAAAAGTGCTCAGTGGCGCAGTGAGGCAAGCGAGTGCACGAAACTGGACCGCGCCATCTTTCCACTTCCGACTCTTCCGGTCTAGCTTTAAATAGTGGCTCTTTTTTCCCCTAGCACCGAGACCTTGTGCACGCTTGCAACTAGCTGTACACGTCATACTTTGCGACAACCAGTCGCGAGCATAGATTTATATGGTTGCGAGCGTGTGAGCTAAGGCATTGCAGTGGCAGAATGGGGTACAAGTCCGATAAGAATCAGAGACATGATGCAAACTTTACGGAAATGTATGCTGTCATTGTATAGTATTCCTTTCACTTTGCTTTTAGAAATAGGCTATAGGGTTAAATATAGGGCTATTCTAGATGGAACTCATCACATATGTTGCTTTCTTTCTTTGTGATATGAGTATGATTTCCAACGCATTGTATCGGATTAAATAAACTGTTAACATGAACACTTAGCTCCGTCGTTGTTCTCGCCAGGCAAAGAAAGCTTAATAGTTATTTTTGTAACAGAAATCTTCCATAATGCAGACTTACCATAGCTTAGGCTATAGGGTTAAATATAGGGCTATTCTAGATGGAACTCATCACATATGTTGCTTTCTTTCTTTGTGATATGAGTATGATTTCCAACGCATTGTATCGGATTAAATAAACTGTTAACATGAACACTTAGCTCCGTCGTTGTTCTCGCCAGGCAAAGAAAGCTTAATAGTTATTTTTGTAACAGAAATCTTCCATAATGCAGACTTACCATAGCTTACTGTCAACTTTATATTCAAACGAAATGCCGCAAAATTCACACTGCCTTAAATTTAACATCAGTGTAGAAATGTGGCCTGTGTTATATATGTTCAACCTACAAAACCAAACGCCTATTAATGGATATAATGTGATCTAACAAGACTTGGTAATAATGTAATAAATTGAGAAGTGTTTCTAAAATATAGTCTACTTTATTGAACGTGCCTTTGAAAGGGGCATATTAACAGAACTATATACAAGACGTTTCCATCAGATATAAGTGGGGGTGAAACGTAGTCACTGAGGACCTTCATTGTCCCACAAAAGCAGTCTGGCTTGATGACACAATCAAAAAAGAATAATGTGTGTTTAACAAAAGCTTCTGAAGGCAAGACTAATATTATTTAAATAAATATCATTTCCTATTGTGGTTATCAGTTAAAGGAGACATGACATTCTGTTTTTGGATGCTTTTATATAGTCCTTAGTGGTCCCCTAATACTGTATCAGAAGTCTCTTTCCCGAAATTCAGCATTGGTACAGAATTACAGCCACCACTAGCAGTCCCACAAGGAGCTTTCCTCAGAACGCGCTGTTTTGGTGTCTGTAGCTTTAAATGCTAATGACGAGCGGAGGGGCGGCACCATGCGCTAATGTTTACAATGGATGTATCGCAATGGCTGTAGCCCCGTTGCTGTAAGATGCCTCGAATTTGCCCATTCTCATCTGATAACCCTGGTTTGCAGAGGTACACACTCAGTCATTTCAATGAGGGGAAAGGCGTATATCGCGCGCGCCATAACACCAACAGCAGAACGGTTATCCAAATAACAAAGAAGTGAACAACACTCACGTTACAGTATGAGTGTGAATACATCATGTATTCACACACATACTTGATGCTATCTACCTTTACATTAGCGACAGTAACTCAGCTGTTAGCTGCAGGGCTAATGTTACAGCCACATTGTAAGGGTAGCAAGCTAGGTAACCATATGCAGTAAAGCTACAAAATGATATAGCGTTAGTTAACTTACTTGTCCGAGGTTAGTAGCTGGACGAAGGAGAGTTAGTACTGATCCAGAATTTAATTTCAGCAAGGCCAGTTTTGTATTAGCTCAAGTTGAGGAAACAGTCATGGCTGAAGTGTTTGGCGCAGACATACAAAACAAATGCGCCTACAACCGAAGTTGTGTAGGCGCATTTCCAGAGAAAATAAAATTAAGATACTGGGTCTTCAGAGGCTCGGATGAAGGAACTGTAAAAAGATTTTTGTTTTCCTTTGTACATCCAAACTGAGCAAATGTAATTCTTCGTTCGTTTGCAAGCCATGATGTCTCTCGAGGATAAAAACACTTGCACGGTCGTAGCTCAGTTTCTTATGGGCAAAAGCAGAGAGAGGGGAGGTAACCTTCCTCCTTGTGACGTAACAAAGAGGAGATTTTCAAACAGAGCAATTGAGCTTTCATTTTCTGAAAGGCGGAGAAGAACACCCAGGGCTTGGTTTACACCAATCGAAAATTCTAGCCACTGGGGGACCAAAGGCAGGCTAGGGGAACTCATATTAATGTTAAATAACCTCCTAAAGTGAAGTTTTCATGTCATGTCACCTTTAAAGTATTAATCTTCGTCTTTGCTCCAGATAGACATGTCAAAAAGCTATGCTCACGCTTAACATAATATAATATTTGCCATCATGTCATGAAAGTTTTTACGAAAAATCAAATCTGTTTTAAAATAACGGGAATAAACTATATTAACGTTTCATGTATGTGTGACAACCATTTGCTAAACTTGCTACAACAGGGCAGGCAACTAAAGCCATTTCTTTCAGCTCCAGGTAAATCAGCTATCGGCCAATGTGAACTTTTGTGCTCGTGCCCTGTTAGTATCCGCAAGCACATTTGCAGGCAACTTTTATTGACGTAAGCAAATAAATGGTGTGCTAGTTTACCCATTTCGGATTGGTTTCAAACTTAACAAAAAAAATATTCTATGAAAAAGCTAGTAGTATGAGCCAGGTTCGAGAATCGAACAAAAATTATTGGGGGAGATAGTTTTGTAAATGTTGACTGGAGTTGCCGTTGCTTCAAGCCGAGGGGCGAGGGCTTGGGTGGCTCACTGCGTCCATTAGATTCATGGACAGTTCCAGAGTTAAGGTATTTTGATGTACCATGTTATATAAGACACCAAGGCCGTCAGGTGAAGTTTTATGGTAGCCTATACTGTTATAGCTGTCAAAGCTAGTGCTTTTATATGTTCTTAAAGAAAAAAAAAGAATGTTTTTGAGGATTGTATAAGGATGATTTTTGGATTGGGAGGGGAAAATGTTTTCCTGTAAGCGGGGATATTTTATTTTGAGTTACTCTTACATGCTCTGGTCACTTAGGTAGTGTTATGACTAGTAAATTGTGTAAGACTTGTGTAGTAGATGACTGTCTTGTTAAGGGTTGTAACGTCCCCGCCCTATGTGTGCCCTGCATGAAGGACTGCCACTTTTCTCTGTAACACTATGCCAACGGCTTTTGCACCTTCTAATGGACTGTGGAAGACGGGTTGCCAGACCACCCTGAATGGACTCTGCCGATGAGGGCTATGTCCCAAAAAAAGAAAAGAAAAAAGAAAAAAAAACAGTACGGTTGAATTACATGTTGTTGTATGTTGTGCTGGAGTGGCATTGCGTTAGGTGATTGCCATCCAGAGTGGGGGTAGTGTTGTAAAATGGTGCGGTTCCTTTAAGAACAGCACGTACAGTGTGGGTGTGGCAGAGCGAGGGGGAGAGAGAGGAAAAGAGGTGATGCTAACAAGTGGTTTTTGATGTAGCGACCGGAGCAAAACGTATGTGCACGTAACAGTATTTCAGTGTGTGAATAATAAATCATCAAGAAAGAACACAGTGGATATTTATTTGCTAACCAGAATCAGAGAGAAAGAGAAGGGAATTAACCCTGAATTGACCGTGAGACACACACATTTCATCCCCTTCACATAGGCTTGAGAACCCTGTTTATTTATTCATTTTTACGTTTCATTGGGCCTATTTGGATGGAACCGGTAAGGTTGGCTTGTATCTGCATCATCGTATTTATAAGAACGTTAATAATAGTAGGCTAGCCGGTGGTCCCTGTCTTAATGCGATGTTGTGCAAACCAAAACAACGTTTACAAACGTGAATTGATCTTACTCTGTACTTGAGGCCTTTTGCAGGCATCTGTGGGAGTGGGAGCACTCAATGGTCTCTTCAAAAATCACCTGATATCCATGGCTAATTAATCCATTCCGAACAGGTAGACTAATCCACAACGTGTATGTGTGTACTTCGTGGATCCTGATTGGTGTCGCTGCCACAGCCGCAACGCACTGATTGGAGGGTCACAGACCACACAGCGCAGATGAAATGACAGACTACAGCGTTTATATATTAAACAATATGAAATTTAGTCTTTGGTGTTTTAAAATTACACCAAATGTATTTCGGATTATTACAACGGCAGAATACGAGGCGCAGGGAACTTAGATGTGCGTAAACGCGCATAAACGCTACTTAGAGGTGGATAAACGCAATTTCTGCAATTTAGAGGTGGATAAACGCTATTTCCGAATTTCGGGAGGTGCGTAAACGGCGTTTACCCCCCACTACATCCCTGCCTGCAATCTCCAACTACGGTCAGAGACAGAGCAGGAAAGGTTAACACCGGGAATTAACTAATATTTACCTTTCTAAAGTTCTAAGTTCTAAAATTTCCGACGCTCCTCAAAGCGTCAAAATTATTTTTCCGAAAAGGTAGCTAGATAACTTTAGTTAGCTTCCGGGCTAAGTCAGCTTGCATCGGCTAATACTCGTAGGAATGCTACTACCATGCTAGCAGATATCCCAACCTGCAAAAACGAATTTCGGGGAGGTGGCTTCACCAGCTAAGCATATATGCGACGTTACACTGTGAGACCCGCATTCGAACAATCACATATGTGCGACGCTACTCCTTAACGGGTTAAATAGCATTCACTAGGGTTTTGAGACACCCACTTTTACCTAGACATGTCCTCTTTTCGAGACCTAAAAAATGCGTCTGGCAAGGATTCCAAAATGGTCCGGGATTTTGCCTGGTCGGATATTTGTGTTTCTCTGGGTCTTTCACAAACTATTACGCCCTTACAAGTTTTGGAAAGGTTATCTCCCTTACGTTCCACCTTCTTGCGCAAGCTCTGACTGTAGAGAGAACTGTCATTTTGATCAGATAGTGCGGCATGCAATACACGTCTTTTTCACAAAGTCAAATTTGGTCACCCTACATTAACGATAGTGTTTCTACAGTTTTTTTGTTATAAAGACGTTATATAAGCCGCTTCGAAATATAAACCGCAACACCAAGAAAAATGTAAATCGGGTTATAAACCGCGGTTTTATTTCCGAAAAATACGGTACTTTTATGTGTGCACCTGTATGAAACGTACACAATCTACATACCCCTTCACTACCCCATTGTCACAAACATACCATCCCTGACCATTCAACGCTGCAAAAATTTAACATCTAACTGAGTATGACAATCTTATTTTAAGCTTTTAAATCCCGTTGGACTTGTTTCTTGTACAAATTACATATCTAGTGACTAAATATAAGTAAACAACACAATATTTTAAAACCTATCAAGTAAAATTTTCTTACTGCACTGTTAGACAAATTGACTTGTTTCAAGCATAATCAATTAGCATAACTAATAAGTTTGATAGGCAATTTTTGCAGTGAAGGGCCAAGTCACCCACACCCCTGACTCACATAGTCAATCTCGTCCTCCAGGTCCTCCCGGTCTTTCCGTGCATTGACTTGGGGGAAAACCTCTGCCAGGACCTGGGCATGGGAGTGGCGAGGGGGTGGCTGGAGCTGGGACGTTGGAGTCTTGCCATTGCAGTCTTGGTGCTCACCACCGCCCACCCCTCCTCCTCCTCCCAGAGTGCCCCCAGAGAAGCTCTTCTTCCTGGGGATAGCGCAGCCCGGTGCCAGGGTGTGCTGCGGCATAAGGAGCAGCTCTGGCAGCTCCAGGGACAGTGCACGTCTCTCCCGCCGGGGACCGCGGTGGAGGGGGACGGGCCAGGTGGGAGGGGGGGAGAGGAGGGACTCCTGCTCCGCAGGGAGGGTGTGGCCAAGGGGGGGGAAGAGAGGGCTACCGTAGGTGGTGCCTTGGACGCGGAGGCTGCCCCCCCCCCCTCCAAGCCCTGCGTAGGCATGGGAGGAGGGCCGGCCCAGGCTGTTCCAGCTGGAGCGACGCGCCCACAGGGCTTGAGTCAGAGGGGGGTTGGGACGACCCCAATTGTGGTACCCCTGCCCGGGACACTGTGAGAAGGAGGGGCATATATAGAATGTATTGTATTGTGTAATATACATGTTACATAGTCTAGTATCACTCATAAGCAGAACTTTGGAAGCTATCTTATAACCTACCAGTGATTGTCAGGTATGATCTTACAGTAACCAACTCCATTCAATTTCAGAAATCTCAGATTCTACTATGCTAAATCCATTCCACATTAGTACCATTCCACCCATAATATACGCAGGATTTCTTTTACCAGTAACAGTTGCAGCAGGGCCCCATTACAATATGAAACCCTGTCTTGGTCTCTTCCTCTTCCACACTCACCATAGCCCGCTGCTCCAGACTGGCCCTGCCCAGGGAGATGACACTGCTCTTGCGGGACCCCAATGCAAAAGTCAGCCGGTCGGCAGGGTAGAAACCCCCAGGGGCCAGGGACATGTCCAGGTGACCGTTGGGAGTGAGGGTGCAGATCTTAGGGTCTGGAGGGAGGTGTGGAGAGAAGGAGGAAGGAGCCAGGATGGAATGTGAGAGGAAGAAGACAAAGAGATCCTTAAATCCTGGTTAATGACTTCCCACTCAAAAGAGAATCAATTCAACTTTTAACTGTTCAAATGAAAGTTCAGCTGTCTCTGTGTTTGTATTGGCTGTCATCGGTGCATAAAACAGGTGCCAGACAGGCTTATGAAACACTTCCTCCTTCCTATCCGGACTCTCCTCTCCTGATTTATGTAAACAAGAAACTTCACTGAAATTACATCTTGGCTGCTAAAACCACATTCAGTGAGTGGCCAAGAGAATCAACCTTGGCATATACTACAGCTACTAATGTTATCTAAACATGCTTGTACGTCTGAACAGTCTCTGTAAGGGCTGCGCTAAAACTAGTAACATGCTAAGTATGTTTACAGCCTATAACAAGCCTACAAGATTAGCATAAAGTATTTCAATTGCTAAATGCAACTCCACAACTCGCCAGGCTAATGCCTCTGCGAGCTGGCTCCTGTTGGTTTAGTCTTGGTGTGTCCCACAGGGAGATGACAGCGAGGGAAGTAGTAGCATCACATATATTGCACAACTCAGAAGTTTACGTTTCAGAGAGATGTCTGGGCTCAGTGATGTGTGCCATACAAATCAGAGTGATGTGATTTGCCAAGGGCATATTTTTCTGTACATGTAATGTGCTTTTAGAGCTCCTATTAGCATAATTATATAGATTTTCATGTAGAGTATTTATGTATGGATGAATGTAAGGATGGATTTAAAGTATTAAAAAAATATTTTTAATCAATATCATCAGAATCTTTGTGAGAGCAGGAACAGTGGCGGCTGGTGAAAATTATTCTAGGTGGGGCTGTGAAATATTCAGTCAATTCAGTAACCATCCTAATACAATTGAACACAAACTGCAGGATACAAGTGCTCTGAGAAATAGTAATTGTTTAATTAATGCACACAGCTATAAGCAAATGTCCACATTTGTGGACAATAGGTATTATCATTACACTCAGTTCAGAAATATTGAAAACCACAGACACATGGGCACTTGAGCCACTCTCCCTGGTAATATTAGGAAACACAACACAACTTTTACTGTAAGACTAAATATTAATGATTTATAGATATATTGCTCTATATTGCTAGATGACACAAACATGCGTGTGTTATTATTTGTACATTAATTTTGCCCTTCTGTCTTTCTAAGTGACAAACTTCTCAATGTGCCTGTACTTATCCACTTCTTTGTTGTGTTTCCTCACCCCAATCCGGTGACCTCCGTCCAGTTGCGTAGCGACAGTGGCGATTTTAGACTCTTTTTAGGGGTGCTCAAGCACACCTAAATTTCATCTCAGCACCCCTACAAATAATAATAATAAAAAATTCAAAACTTTGTATTATATAAATTATTATTTTCTTAGAATAAGTTTGAGTGCTCTGACGTGTTAAAACAATGTTTATTTATTGTTGACACATCATTATCAGTTCATTTGATGCTGGTAGTTCATGAAGAAAGGGACTTTCTTAGTTTTTTCCATTCATTAAATATTTTGCATAATAATACATAAATGTATTCATTGTTATACAGTGAAATTAGTGATTTATTAGCAAGGGGATTTAACACTTTTGCAAGGCTCTGTATCCATGTCACATTCTCATTGGGGCCTGAGCTCCTCTAAAGGTCTGATCCTAGAATCGCCCCTGCGTAGCGATATTGACTCTGCCTAGCATGGCTAGCTTGATTGTACTCTCCATGTGTGCCTTTGTAGCCTACACCCGTGTTTTTTTTCTTTTCTCAGATAAATGTTTCATGTCCTTAACTCCTGTAACAGTCCATGCTGTATCTGTTCCGAATGTTTTAAAAAGCAAGCACGGGAAGCAAAATAAGGCATTGACATGACTGCATCCAGCTAGCCAGGCCTTTCTGTTGTACCAATTGCGGGAGAACCCTCTTGTGTATGATTTACCTTTTTCGTTCGCCTGTTGAGTAATTTTGATGTCAGGTTGATCTGGGCCAAGCTCTTTTATTTTTATTTTCTCCACTAAAGTTCTACTCTTAAAGGGGTCATTGACAGTTTTTTGGGGTATTTCACACTGTTCCTCAAGGTCTCCGAATAGGGTATGTAACATTGGTTGGGTGCTGTTCTATGAGCCCTGAAGCATCCTGTGAAATAGCCCTGTGAAAAAACAAGAGGTTTTCTACTTTTATGGTATGCTCATGAATATATAGATGAGCGGCGCGCTGATTGGTTGGTTTACAACGAGTGAAGCTGCGGAGTAAAGACGCAACACGGCCAACAGCACTCACTGAAACATCGAAGGTGGAGACTTGAAATAAACACATACAAATAAATCTATTGTGTCTACACAACACTGTTTTCAACAGATTGACTAGATATCATGTGAAATGATAACGTTAGTTGTTTCCACTTCTGTTTCTTGACGCAAACGGGATCGACTTAGGTGGGTAACGTTAGCACTACAGCTTAGAAGACAAACTATTGTGATTTTGTGATACAGTTGCACAATCACCAAAGAGTATAGAAGAGTATTTATTACATGAAAAAGAAAATCTAAAACACTTTTCACCAGGGAGGGTGGCGCCCGAGCGCTCTCTATTGACCAGCCGCCACTGATCAGGAACAATCTAGAATGTGTGACGCCATTTCAAATTGCATGATTTTAGATTATAGGCAGTGGCATTTAAATGCAATAATCTAGCCTTTTGAAAAGTACCGTATTTCTTCGATTAAACGCTGCAGCGTTTATTACACAATGATCATTTTTGGTGCAGCGTTTATTCAAGGTCACCGTTTATTCGAGGGCGGCGTTTAATTAGATATTTAGTGAATTGTAGCTGCAGTGCGACCATAGACAAACAAAGAATAGACAAGGTCAAACACAAAGCCTAGTGTAAAAATTGAAGCCGCGTGTGTGTCTACATTGTGTAGAAATCTGAAGCAGCGTTCCGAAACGTTCTTATACTTTAGCTTTCAAACAGAAAGCTACGCAGAAGGCACTCACCAGCAGCAACAGATCTGTAGCACGCAAAATTGGGATTGATGAAAGGCGAATTTGTGAGTGGTGAAGTCAGCTACCTCGCTATATTGTACATGTAATTGTCGCAATTACATTATAATAATGTATAATTTGTATTCAACCAATGTCATCATTTAGAATTCTATCATTGAATTCAGTATTATTAAGTGACTTTATTTGGTAAAAGTAAAGTGCCTTTATTTTGAAGGCCTTTTGGGACGCTCGTGAGTGAGAGAGTCGACAAGCTAACAGCAAGCGAAGCACGGACAATTTAATGCTCCAATAAAAGTTTAAGGTTGTTATAGCAGATGTTACTTGTGATGGGAAGTTTGGATCATTTTACTGAGTCGGTTCTTTTAATTTCGTTCAGTAAAATGAACAAATCTTTTTTCGAGTCATTCGAAAATGTATCATATTCTCATGTATATGTTAGTGCATGTAAACCAGCTGATACTAATTTAGAAAAATTCCTGCAATAAAATAATGCATCATGACAGTTTGTATGATGTGAAATTGTCATTTATTATCACACTAGCATTTAATTATCACAGCAAACAATTACACTGCACTGAACTGTAAGTAGCCTAAAGTAGAAAAAAGTGAAAATAACAAAACCTGTAACTATTACTTGTGAACGAATATCATTCACGTCTTACTAATCATAGTCACGCGAAAGTGAATGAGGTAAACAAATCCTTTTGTTTCCTCTTCTGAGCCTATGCAGGTCACGTGAAAAATTATCCAAAGACTGGTACCCGAAAGAAGGAACGAATCGTTCACCTCCCGACCGTGTCTTCGGATCACTAGGTACGTTCGACATGGACAGACTTCATGCAGCGCCGCAGCCGGCTGCAGGCGGCTGACTTAAAACAGTGAATTCTGGTTAGACTTTTTGTCCGACTTGAGACGGCGCCGAGGCTAGGTCACTGTGATGTAGCAATAAAAGTACCGTGAGATCGATTCGAGAACTGCCGGCTCTGTAGCCGAGCGCATTTTCTCAAAAGCAACTGCACGGGTTCTAATGACGACACAGCTATTTCATGATTGGCCAGACTCACACACGACAATTTTGACGCATTTTTGTAATTATTCTGACACCTTCAGTTTCGCCAATGCTCAAATCTGGACCAAACTGTTTAATTGAATGAAAAATGTGTTGAAGAAAGGGTTTTAGTCCGCCTCTTCACTAACGGAAAGACTAAGTTTAATTATAAATAAAGTCAAGTAAGCAAACAGCGCTTGATCAGCCATGACTGACGTCAACGCAACCACAAGAAGCTGGAATGTCCGACCTCACAGAGCCGTTTTTAACTCGTCCCCGACTGCAAGCGGCCGGTCGTTTCATGCAGCCGCAGTCCATGTCGAACGCACCTAATGTTTCGTTCTTCTGCCAACTGAGTCTTCGGATCAATGATTCGTTCATCTGCCGACCGTGTGTTCGGGTACGAGTCTTTGGATCATTGTTCATGTGATCTGCATAGGCTCAGAAGAGGAAACAGAAAGGATTTGTTTACCTCATTCACTTTCGCGTGACTGCTAGGTTTAGTATAGTAACACGTGAATGAGATTTGTTCACAAGTGATAATTACAGGTTTTGTTATTTTGACTTTTACATTTTTTTTATTTGCTTTACAGGATCTTTAACCCTTGTGCTGCCTTCGGGTCACATGACCCAAAGGTTCACAACGAACCATCATTGTGTTTACCCAATTTTACCCATTAAAAAAACTAATAAAAGCATTTTCTTTTAACCTTCGCAATGTGGGGGGTCTGAGACAGCCCGACGGTTAAAAGAAAATGCTTCACTTGGTTTTTGTATGCGGTAAAGTTGTCACAATACGACGGTGGGTCACAATGATCCAAAAATAACACAAGGGTTAAGCTAATGTGGTCTTTATTTTCTCGATATACTGTGGGTTTAGTTTTCACGATGGATTTGGAGAAGAAGCTTCAAATAAACCTGTAGCAAGAAAGCCACTTGTGTCTGCCAGTCAGGCCCGGATTGGCTAATCGGGAGCACCGGAGAATTCCCGGTGGGCCGGTCAGTTTTTTTGGCCGCGAGGGCCGGTGTTGTCATGGCACTGGGTTGAAACATGGATGCTGTCCCTAGACTGCCTGCACTCACAGCAGCCCCGCTCTTTTTATTTATTATTTTCTCGCAGCCCCACTCTCAGAGTGCAGCCTGCAGGTTAATGATGACGTGATTATCTTTTGATTCCGTGGCCCCGCCCCCGACGAAGGCACCTTGGTCAAAATAAAAAACATCAGAAACAGAACGCGCAAAGGCGGCGCTAAAACGGCCCCAAAAAACTAACAAAGAAAGCTAAAGAAGGGACATTCTACCAGAAACGTACATCATCTGTCTTGGAAATGTTACAGTGAATAAAACTTGTATAATCCAAAAATGACAAAAAATGACTAAATGGGTGATTTCTGTGAGTTGCGCCTTAAAAGGAATATGTAATTTATTGCCCTAGGACAGGGCCTGACAAATGAATGATACTGTTTCTTTTTATTACCTTAATTGCATATAATATGTATTTAAAACATGTCACAGTAAAACATTTTATAAATACATTACATTACAAACATACACTATGAATGTACAGCTTTTTATGCTTTTATGACTAGCGTTTTGAATATGTTCCCTCTTAAGGGCTATGCCTGCATTAGAGATAGCATTTTGATGAAATAAATTGCAATACATATAATTCTAATATGTATAAACTTTGAGTAATAATGGCGGTAATTATTTCAATTTATACAGATTACAGTTAGATGGCTCCAGTTAGTGCAGCTGAGAGAAAAAGGCAATGTCAGGCACGACGAAATGCAGATCCTGAGAGACAGGAGAAACA
Organism: Osmerus mordax; assembly: GCF_038355195.1. Classification (NCBI taxonomy): domain Eukaryota; kingdom Metazoa; phylum Chordata; class Actinopteri; order Osmeriformes; family Osmeridae; genus Osmerus; species Osmerus mordax. Next base: position 11,333,025 of record NC_090052.1, read on the forward strand.
TCTTCAGAAAGAAAGGGAGAGATGGAGGCAGAAAAAGGATAGGAGGAAAAGTGTTCATGAGTTGAATGAGCGAGACCAAAGACATAGACGAAAATTATGGAGAGAGCAACAGAAAAGATCTAGGCTCAAGAGAGAGGCCACAGTTCCACAGCCAGGGCCAGAGCCAGGGTTTTCAAGGTTAGAAACGATTACCAACAACTACACAGTAACTTAATAGAGTAGTGTAAGCTTTTATTGACTGTTAATGGTTGTGTGACAGTATGTGTGATATGTTGCAGACAAAAGATAGAGGGGCGAAAGCATTCCAAGAAAGAGAGGAAGAAACTCCAGGACAAAGTGAAAGAGCTACAAGAGGCCTTAGCAGCTGAAAAAATAGAAAAAGAGCAATATAAAAAAAGGTTCCAATGGGCGCTGATGAGGTCAGGGTCTCCAGCAACAAAAGCAAGATATGAGAGACCAAGAAACACTCCAAGTGCAAGGAAATCCATGTACCAAGAAGCATTGATTGGACACCTACAGCAACACCTTCAACAAGCAGGTAACAGTCAGGAAAGAAGACTGATCAGTACCTTGGTGACAGGGAACATTGTAAAAGAAATACAGGTTACAGAAATATGCTCAAAGTACCCTGGCTTTACCCAAAGGCGATGGAAGTCAGTAGGAGGGAATCCATACTCCTTCTCAAGAAAGAAATGTGTCCGCATGGAAGAGGTATACAAAAACGACGTAAGAACCTTTTAGACCAGAGACGACATCAGCCGTGTGACAACGGGGGAAAAGCAGACCGTAACACAAGCCAAGGTCAGGATGCAAAAAAGATTCCTTGTGGACACGCTGAAGAACCTGCACAAGAAATACTTGGCAGAGAATCCAAGAAAATCAGTGTCCTATTCTCTGTTTCGCCGACTACGGCCCTATTGGGTTGTGCACCCAACTCTTTCTGATAGGGAAACATGCTTGTGCAAATTGCACGAGAACTTGGGCTTTGTAGCTCAAAAGCTTTGCAGCATGAAGTTGCTTAACACCTCTGATCTGGAAACGTTAATGACAGAGATCTGTTGTGACCAAACCAAGAGAGAGTGCATGTACAATGACTGTGGGAAATGCAAAGAGAAGAACGTCCCATTGCTCATGGAATTTGAAGGCTCCTCCCGGGTGCCATACATGCAGTGGGTCACAGATGCCACAACAGGACAAACAAAGGAAAACATTGAAACAACCTTCAAGAAGACAGTCAAAAAGGAGGTTGAGATCATGCTTGATGATCTCATCGAGCTCTTCAACGGCAAGCTGGTAAAATTCAAACGCCATGCATTCAACATCCGACAACAGTACAGATACTGCAGGGAACTGAGGAGGAACATGGCTGAGAATGAAAGTATGATACGTGGACTTTTCTGATCCAGGCAGTGCGCTTTGGTGCATCCCATGAGCAAGCAACACTGCACACTGGAGTTTTATATGTAGGACCAGCTGCTGAACCACTCTGCTTCAGCACCATCTCGCCATCACTTCTAAAGGGGCCCCCGGCAATATGGGAGCATCTAAGCCCCATTCTGTCTCATGTCAAGAACGTCTTTCCTGCTGTCACAGTGGTCCATTTCTTTAGCGATGGACCTTGCACACAGTACTGCCATAAGGGGAACTTTTACCTATTCACCTCCCTCCTCCACAAAAAAGGATTCCAAGCTGGGACGTGGATTTTTTTTAGGCCAGCCATGGGAAAGTGGCGCCAGATGGGGTTGGAGGTGTAGTAAAGAAGTGTGTGGATCGCTTGGTGAGTCACGGACGCGACATCAAAAGTGCAATGAATCTGTTTTGAGGCCTTGGTGCACACAGGCACCACTGTTAAACTGTTCTTTATCAGTGATGTGTCCATCAACAGGGCAATGAAGGACATGCCAGACAGCATCCTTCAAGTCCCATCCACGATGAGGATACACCAGGTTGTCGCTACTGTGGTGGAAATTTGGAATACAGTTATAATGTGTGTGTTTTATATATGAGGAATGTGTTTTAAGGGAAGTCTAAAAGTTGGTTAAGAAGCTTGATACAGTGAAAGTTGATTCAACTCATTTGGTAGAGATGCCACCTGTAGTTTTATAACACCTAACTACGAGACGTGAAGTCTAGGGACGGGAAGTCTGGGTGACCTGGGAGAGTTCTTGTCACCTGGGGAGGAAGAGAAAGCTGGGAACTGATAAAGCTGCTCTGACCCTTCCTGTTGCATGGGTGGTGTTAATTAAATACTTGTTTGAAGTTGCCCACACAAAGGACAGTTGACCATTTGACTGATCAACTTCTGTGGCTTTAGTATCTACTGATTTGGGGAGAGATGCCACATCAAAGAACTGTGGGACAAATGGTATGGAGATGTATTGTTTCAAACTGTCACTGAGTTGAGTTAGCCAATCACAGAGTTTGCTACATTGATGGATTGACCTTATAGAATGCCATTTGATCTAAAGTTTATATAAGGTAGCGTTTATGATTGTTCTTCATCACTCTTGCGAACGATCTGTGGCTAGCACCTCCTTCGTTAGACTGATCACAAAGTACTTTGTTAAATCTTATGCTAATGTACAAGCTAAATAAATTAAATTGAAACCGCCATCTCTTGACTATTCAAATCTACACAGTGCCACTAGAATTATTCCACAACATTTTGGTGCCAAAATCCGGCATCCTCGTCTGCTCAGCGTATCTCGGACAAGGACTCCCTTAGAAAAGGTGATCTGATCAATCCGGCATAGCCGCCTTTACCTCTATCCAAAATTTACAGAGAAAGCGGGACCGATTCGGGGGGGGGGGGGGGGCTTGGCTGGTTGCGCTGTTGCTGACGCGGGATCCTGAAAGAACCGGTGAGATATTCTTTTTGGCCTCTGTGTGATTGAATTGTCTAAATGGGTGTCGTAATAGACTATTGTCAATAATTCGGTTAAGTTAGTAATCAGGCAGAGACCGGAGGAGAGCTGTGTCCTGTACGTGCAAGTCGTACAAATTGGGAGAACGTTGGAACGTTGGTCCCGTTACGTTAGAGTCGTACAAAAAGCATGCAGGAAACGTGCTGACGAGTGCATAAAGGGTAATAATTCACACGTGATATCGTGCTGTGTGTCTTTAAGGCCCTGGGTAATTGGGTCAGGAAGTGTATTGATTTCTGAGTCCCAAGGGTAAAATGGTAAAAAGTATACTTTAGAGTAAATTGGTAAAGATTAAATTGGTAAAGAGGAATTGGTAATCACTAGTGTTTAAAAAAAAAAAATGGGAAAAAAGGGAAGAAGGCCTGAATTATGAAATGTCAAAGTTAGTAACGCGCGTGTTCATTTTTGTTTTATATGTTTTTTGAGGTTAAAAGAAGTGAGAGTAACTAATGTGTCAGATTAAACGTTACATACAAATTACAAACATAACATTTTTATTATTTTTCTTTTGTTTGATTATTTGTAATTTACGATTAGGAGTATATTTTCATTGAAAAGTTGTGTTATTGGTAAATATAAGTGTTGGGAAAAACTGAGGAGAGAAGGGGATAATTATTTGATTTTACTTTGTTTGTTTCTTTCACGAGGTAAAACATGGGTTGTGGTTCAAGCAAGAATGATGGTCTGGGGATAGATTTATCCTGTCCAAATATCAATTACATGAAACGAAATTATGGCAACAGTAGTTTATCACAAATTTCTGTTTGGGTAGATGATTGTGGGTTTCCAGAGGAAGGGTCTTTTTCTCTTAAACAACTTAGAACATTGAAATTCAGTCTTACCCAGAAAGAGGAAGAGACTAAAGATTGTTTTTTAAAACGAAATAGATTTCAGGCAGACTGGAAAGCTTTCGGTGAATGGAATCAAGAAGGTTTATTACGAGAACAGAGTAGGATAGGGACAAATTCACCTATTTCTCAATGTTTCAAAGTTCGCGACTCAGATCTTCTGGTTGGCCCACTGCGAGCACCTCCAGCACCTCCAGCACAAGCAGCACAAGCTCCAGGACCAGTCCTGGTACCAGCCTCAGCACCGCCACCGCCTCAACAGCCAGCTGACCAGGATCTATAGGGTGATCCTGCCGCCGTTGTCCAGGGCGTACTTCTTCAGCCCGATCTGCAGCAGCAGATCCATTATCTACAGGCCCTGCAACGACTGCAGCAGCGATACCAACCACAACCGCTAGCAACGCCAGCGCTGATTCCAGAGATGGGATATGCTACAGGTAGCACACCTACGATTAGCCCACCACCAGAATATCGACCACTTTATCCTTCCGTTCTGGAACGTTACGTAGAGGGACCGGAAGAAGATGGTAGACAGTCTCCCTACCACACGAGATCTGAAAAAAAAATACCAGCGTGCTTTCGTGGGGAATGATGAATCTCCGGACTTACTGTTAGCTATGGTAGAAGCGCCCGGAGCGAACGGAGGGATATACCAAAAACGCTCTGGGCTCAGGGTAAATATGATGTGGGTTTAATTAAAAGCATGGAACCTATTGTGATTATGCCTAAATCGGATTTTAGGCCTTGCGTGCACCAATATCCTTTGAAACGGGAAGCAATTGATGGCATAACGCCAGTCTTCCAGTCACTTTTGAAAGCAGGGGTGATTGTACCTTGCAGGGGTTCTACAGTTCAAACACCAATATTTCCTGTAAAGAAAATTAGAGATGAGGGGCAGCCTACTGAATGGAGATTTGTTCAAGATTTAAAAGCAGTAAGTAACGCAGTGTTTCCAAGAGCTTCAAATGTTGCAAACCCTTATACAATTTTAAATCAAGTTCCAGATAATTGTGGTTGGTTTAGTGTTGTAGATTTAAGCAATGCATTTTTCAGTGTGCCTGTTCACACTGATAGCCAATTTTGGTTTGCTTTTTCATTCAACGGTAAAACTTATACATGGACTCGAATGCCACAAGGCTTTGTGGACAGTCCAACGTATTTTCACGAGGCGTTGAATTTGTGATTTGTTGAAACTTACAGAAGGTACAGTAATATTACAATATGTTGATGATATATTATTGACAAGTCCGACTAAAGAGCAATGTGAAAAGGACACTGTACAACTGTTGTGTCATTTGGAAAAATGTGGCCACAAAGCTAGCGCTTCAAAATTACAGTTTGTACGAGAAAAGGTGATTTTCTTGGGTCACGAATTGACGAAAGAGGGAAAGAATCTCTCACAAAAGAGAATTGCTGCTGTGCAATCGATTCCTAAACCTATTACTGTTAAGCAGATTAAAAGTTTTCTGGGGATGACGTCTTATTGTAGAACGTTTATAGTAAACTATTCTGTGCTCGAGTCCCCACTGAGTGCTTTGGCTCATGGTATTGGGCTGGGGGCGCATGACAAAATCACGTGGACTCCTGAGGCAGAGAATGCCTTCAGGGAGGTGAAATTAGCATTGCAAACCAGCCCTACTTTGGGGTTACCTGATCAAGAAAAACCTTTCACACAGATGGTTGATGTGAAAAATGGCTTTATGGTTTCAGTTTTGTTACAGAACCATGGTGGAAAGCTGAGACCAGTAGCATACTTTTCAGCAAAGTTGGATCCTGTAGCAGCAGGATTGCCTATTTGTTTGAGAGCCGTGGCAGCAGCAGAAAAAGCTGTGCACGCTTCACGCGAGTATGTTGGATATTCTGATTTGACTTTGATGGTCCCACATGCTGTAGCTATGTTGTTGTTGGAACTAAAGACCTGCCACCTGTCGGCTGCGAGATGGCTGAGGTATAATACGTGTTTGTTGGATATGCCAAACATCACGGTTAAACGTTGTAATGTGCTTAATCCAGCTACTCTCTTTCCGATTGAAGGAGATGGGGAACAACATGACTGTGTGGCTACAGTTAATGAAGTTTGTTCACCAAGAGTGGATTTAAGGGATACACCTATCCCTAACGCTGAATGTGAATATTTTGTTGATGGTTCGGCGTCTAGAAATCCAGATACAGGGACGAATCAAGTTGGGTATGCAGTGGTCACTTTGCATGCCACTGTGAAATCAAACTCATTACCAGCGAATTTATCTGCCCAGGTTGCGGAATTAATTGCGCTGATTGAGGCCTGCAAGTTAGCTAAGGGAAAGGTAGTTAACATATTTACTGATAGTCGATATGCATTTGGTGTTACACATGACTTTGGCATGATATGGAAGCATAGGAAGTTTCTTACTTCCTCGGGAAAGCCAGTGGCACATTACCGATATGTGTCGGAATTGTTAGATGCTTTGCAATTACCAGAACAGATTGCTGTATGCAAATGTGAGGCTCCCACTAACAATACGGATTACATTTCACAGGGAAACGCCAGAGCAGACGCTGCGGCTAAAGCAGCTTCTAGATTACCTGTATGTAATGATGTGATGACTTGTATTCGTTTTGATGTTGGTCTGTGTTTACAGGACGTGAGAGATGGGGAGATGGCATTGCCATGTCCAGTTAACCCTAATTTGACAACTTTAAGTTTGCAGGACATTCAGACTTGGGCCAAACCACCAGAAAAAGCCCTTTGGAAAAAGGAAGGATGTGTGAATAGAGATGGAGTTTGGTATGGTCCAGATGAAGGTCGCGTGCTTAAACCATGTTTACCTAAACATCTGTTTCGATATTTTGCTCAGTTGACACATGGGAAAGATCATGCCTCTAAAGGTGGTATGATATCAAGCATGCGTCAATTTTGGCATACAAGAGGATTTGTTATGTATGCACAGTCATTTTGTCAGAAGTGTCTCATTTGTGTTACGAGTAACATAGGCAGAGGAATTCAAACACGACAGTCTTCAAAGCCAAGTCCAGAGAAGCCATTTGAGTATTTGCAGATGGATTTTATTGAATTGAACCCTAGCGAGGGGAAGAAATATTGCTTAGTGATTGTTGATATGTTTTCCAAGTGGGTTGAAGTTTTTCCAAGCTCAAAGGCTGATTCAGGTGCAGTCGTGAAAGCTTTGATAACTGAGATAATACCAAGATGGGGTATTCCTTCGAGAATAAGTAGTGATAATGGTTCACACTTTGTTAATGATGCTATTCGTAAGCTAAGCAGTTATTTTGGTATCGATTTGAGACAACACTGTGCTTATCACCCAAAGAGCGGGGGTGCAGTTGAGTGAGAAAACGGGACTTTGAAAAATAAGTTGATGAAATGTTGTAAGGACACGGGATTGGCATGGACGAAGGCTCTCCCGATTATCTTATTACAGATGAGGGCTAGAGTTAGACCCAAATATGGATTGAGTCCATTTGAAATCCTGTTCGGCAGGCCGCCGAATACAGGGATTGGGCCAACAAGAGGTCAGTTGCCTACGACTGACCAATGTGAGGATGTAATTCTTAATTACTGTGCAACCTTGTCGTCTGCTTTATGTGATATCCACAGACAGGTGAAGGAGGCTATTCCTCATCCGGTGATCGGACCGCTGCATGATTTGATACCAGGGGACCTGATCGTGGTGAAGGACCTGAAACGCAAGTCCTGGAGGAACCCAAGGTGGACGGGGCCATACCAGATTCTCCTGACGACCAATTTGGCGGTTAAGATCGAGGGAAGAGCAACGTGGATACACGCTAACCATTGTAAGCGTGCACCTTGTCTGGAGACGGAAGCAGAGGATACACGTTCTGCGTAGTACCAAGGAAATTTCTGAGCTGTACGCAAAGTGCAGTGTCGTTGAAAGTTGCCCTGAGCAATTTGATCATCGTTTGCAATCGGTTCGACTAAACTACACCGCCTGAAAGAAGTTTGCCTACAGCCAACTGGAGATGGTCACTACGGATGCACGACCATGGCATCCGTTCCGACAACCTGGACTTTGTGGTATACGGGGTGCAGTGGGTTTTGTCTTGGGAATGGCATTTCTTATTGTATTTTCGCTTTTGTATTTTAATAAAAGTATGCATGATTCTAATGATACCATGACAATAGATGCAATGACTTCAACTGTTTCACCTGCAACGTTCCAGATGTTGAAAAGTGATGAGAGAGAAGTTGTAGATGAAATAGAATCGGAGATTAAGTTTAATTCTTGGTATAAATTAGCAACATATTCTGTAAAACAAATTTTAGGCAAAGAACACCCACCATGTGTGTATTGCCAGCCACTTAAGGATGTTCCACTGATTATGCCAGCACCATTTAATTCAACTAGTTGTTATGATTTTAATTACCATGGAATTATTTCAGGTTACATTGGTAATACAAGATGTGTGGACAGTAGTCACCTGGTTTTGTTCAGGAATTGTCCAGTCTGTCCCACTAACTGCTATCATTACCAGAGTTCTAGTGCCTGGTATTTAAATTCCAATCTAGGATGTGCAGCAGTGCGTCCTATGCTTACTGGACCAATTGAGAACGAGGGAACGGAAGATGTTCTGATTGATTTTGTTATAGTTCCAGGGCAGAAGTTTGAATGTTTCGAGAAAAGTTCCGATATTGTTAAAACAGTATTCGTGGGGAACTTTAGTGAAGGGAAAGTAAAGATTGGAACTTGTGGACATACTTGGGTAGTAAATCCAGACTGTGAGGCGATGCAGTTTAGAGATGTTAATGGGACTTTACACCCTTGTTACAGTTTTGGAGCCTCTGTTCGTGTGGATAGTGAGGGAAAACATCATGTTCCACCACCTTCTGGCCCATTGGTATATCCAGGACACGATATAGCTGATGTATTTTGGTATTGTGGGGGTAGAATTAGATCACGTTTACCAGAAGGATGGGTGGGAGTGTGTGCTAAGGTGATGTTAGTTAGTAAGACATTGATTAGGCCTTTAGGTAATGCGACGGTTGGATCAGTCAGACAGAGACGAGCTGCTCCTGTTGGATCTTTTGATAGTGGAATTTACATAGATGGGATTGGAGTGCCAAGAGGGGTGCCTACGGAGTTTAAAGCTAGAAATCAGGTAGCTGCAGGATTTGAGTCATTCTTTTGCGTACAGTGTGGTGTTAACAAAAATGTGGATTGGATTAATTATATATACTATAATCAGCAACGTTTTATTAATTACACGGTGGATGCGATTTCTGGGTTGACAGAACAATTGGCTAAGACTTCAGAGATGGCATGGCAAAACAGGATTGCTCTAGACATGTTGTTGGCTGAAAAAGGAGGTGTTTGTGTACTTTTCAAGGGTACATGTGGTACGTACATTCCCAATAATACAGCGAGTGATGGGTCGGTCACTAAAGCATTATCAGGCATGCGTACTTTGGCATTGGAATTGTCAGAAAATTCTGGTTTTGATGATTCAAAAGGGATCTGGTCATGGATTGATGGATCTTGGGAAATGTTTGGTAAATGGAAGGCAGTTTTTTTGTCTGTACTGTGTGGGGTAGGTGTCATTTTGCTGATACTGTTATTTTTGGGTTGTTGTCTGTTTCCCTGTATAAGGAAGATGGTTGAAAAGACAATGGCTAAATCGTTTGCAGTTCAAATGATGAACTATAGTCCCTCAGAGGATTATGATTGGGTTCCGCCATTTGAGGATGAAGAGGCTAATATGTGCAATATGTGATTTCTAATGTTCTTTTGGAGGATATTTTGATTAAAGGGGTTACGGTTATTTTCTTATCTGTACATGTTCAGTGTGGATGTTTTTATTGAGTTAGTTGCATGCTTATGTTAATGTTTGAATTGTATTTTTCTTAATTAACTGTTTGGGTTTATGGTATTGTAAAAAAAAAAGTGGAATTGTGGTGGAAATACAGTTATAATGTGTGTGTTTTATATATGAGGAATGTGTTTTAAGGGAAGTCTAAAAGTTGGTTAAGAAGCTTGATACAGTGAAAGTTGATTCAACTCATTTGGTAGAGATGCCACCTGTAGTTTTATAACACCTAACTAGGAGACGTGAAGTCTAGGGACGGGAAGTCTGGGTGACCTGGGAGAGTTCTTGTCACCTGGGGAGGAAGAGATAGCTGGGAACTGATAAAGCTGCTCTGACCCTTCCTGTTGCATGGGTGGTGTTAATTAAATACTTGTTTGAAGTTGCCCACACAAAGGACAGTTGACCATTTGACTGATCAACTTCTGTGGCTTTAGTATCTACTGATTTGGGGAGAGATGCCACATCAAAGAACTGTGGGACAAATGGTATGGAGATGTATTGTTTCAAACTGTCACTGAGTTGAGTTAGCCAATCACAGAGTTTGCTACATTGATGGATTGACCTTATAGAATGCCATTTGATCTAAAGTTTATATAAGGTAGCGTTTATGATTGTTCTTCATCACTCTTGCGAACGATCTGTGGCTAGCACCTCCTTCGTTAGACTGATCACAAAGTACTTTGTTAAATCTTATGCTAATGTACAAGCTAAATAAATTAAATTGAAACCGCCATCTCTTGACTATTCAAATCTACACAGTGCCACTAGAATTATTCCACAACACTACCTCTCCTGGGCAGATGGTGTACTGGGATGTGAGCTGCATGTGCACTGTAGACAAGATTCTACAGAGCACATGCTATAACACCAAGGCCTTCAGCTTTGCCACACCAAGCTCACCACCACCAACAGAAGAAATTGAATGGGGTCCAGAAGTGATAGAAAAGTGGTGTCTAATAAAATATGATAGAGAGGTCTACTCAGCCATCATTACTGCCATTGATGATGTTCAGGGCCCCGTTCGTCGTAAGGGTTGAAGCTAAGTTAATCAATTGTCCCTTTAGCCCGTTAACATTAGCGAGATGAGTGAGAATAGCAAATATCGGTTTGTCAACGGCTGATTCGCATCCAAATCATGTGGTTAATTTCAATCAGGCTAAACTTATCAGGGAAATTGCACGTGCACGTCCTACTTCAAAAGGCAGGAAAGGTCGATCACCAAAACCGTGATTTTCTAACGGTATGAAAGAGAGAGCGGTGATAGGCTATTCTCGCCATCCGAGCAAACTATTATAATGAGTCTCTATAACACAATAAGCATATATTATCATGGCTAAGTCAAACACCGCCACCGCTGCCAGAGCAAGACAAGCAGCTTGGCAAAAAATTGCCAATAAGCTAAATGCGAAAGTTTTGGGGAAATGTATAGGCTCATTTTAAGTGCCTCATTACCCCAATCAATCAGATCACATTTCTTTAAATGTGCCTGCTGGTATAGGCTTAATGGAAATTAATAATCGAATGAGATCTTGCTAGCAAAAATAATGATCTCAACTCTTCTCAGAATAAGTAGGCTAGATAAAAACAAGGCCAAAGAGTATCTAATTGATACGAATTCATAGACAATTATGAGGATATACTGCGCTTATATCATGTAGGCCTACTATATATGTGCATGTAGGCCTATGTGTAAATCCCTCTTTGATTTAATTGACTGGGACATGGCCAGGGAATATGATGAATTGATTCATCAGCTGGTTAAGCGCCAAGTACACTTTTCTTACAGCAACGCATGCTGCGGCTTTGCCAAGGTTTTCTGCATCGCCTATACTGTATAAAAATGTAGCCTATAGCCTACCTGACGCAAAAAACCTCAAGGCTATGCAGTCTGAAGAACAGTTAAAGTTTCAAGTAGCTTTATTGTCAATTTATTCACGTCAAGACATAAAAAGGAATTGATATGACGTTTCCCACTCTCCCACAGTGAAACATATAAAAAGCACAGGCACAACAGATAAGACAAGACATTTCGTAAAACATAGCGTTACATATTCACATACAGCAGCATAACCTCATAATAAAGCATAAAGCTTGCTGCGGCGTGTGATATTTGCAATGTACGGCCCGAGAAGGTCTTGCAAATAAATGAGTCCTTGTCGGCTGAATCGATATCGCTCAAACAAGAACTCATCCGTGTGAAATAAAGGATCTTGGCAATCGCGAAGAACTCTATTGGTATGGAAAGCTAATCGAACTAAAATATAGCTCCTTGGTCAACTGGGTCTCTCAAAAAGGGAGCTGCCATGTTATTTTCCGGGGGTGTGGCAAGCTTATCCAGCTACACTTACGTTAGCCTGCTCTGGAGCAGGTTAGTGCTAATTGATATGTTACTATGGTGATTTATCGAAAGTTGCTTCCACGAACCAAAAAGAGGGGCGTTTTTTATCTTAGCCTGAAAATTAGCTCGCTAAACTGCTTAGGGAGCTACGACGAATACCCCCCAGGTAAAAGTAAGATGCATGCACCGTGTAGGAGTGAACCGCTGGTACGTATTTGACGTCATACAATTCATTCCACCTGCTCAGCCTGTAACCAACCATCATCATGAGATCCAAACAGACATTTGGGCATAACTTGCAGAGATTAAAGTGTGTGTGTCAACATAACATAGTTATGTGTTTTTGTATGAGCTAAATACACTAAATGTGCTAAATGCCTAAATGTAATGTAACTTGTATGTAATACATTTATGTAATTCTAATTGTTCATTGTTATGAGTAATGAATGTTGAATGGAATTCCAATGAATTTTAAATGAATTGTTAAATGAAATTTTGATGAATTGTTAAATGTAATTTTGATGAATGTAAGGCAGAGTTTCTGGGTACATGTACAGCCTGTGTCTCTGTAAGGTCAAGAGGTCATGCAGCGAGGCCCCCTCTGAGCAGAATATAGCATGCAGTCCAGACGGGGGAGACAGTGAGGAAAATCATGTACAAATAAGGCTTATGTGATTAACGACCACTTCACCTGCTGAACGTTCTAGGGTGTCAATACATTGACCACTGAAGACCCGTTAAGGAAGCAATTCTGTGCATTCTATATCTGTACTGTCCAACTCATGTATTTAAGCACAACTGAGAGACAAAGTTCTCACTCATGCCATCAGCTCGTCTTGAACTGATTGTTTGATCCGGGCTGCTCGACTAATAAACCCAAGTCAACTCCTTTCCTTTGTCGTGACTCCTTCCGGCATGCCTTCTCCAGAATTTACATCTTATCAATGCATTGTTAAAGTAATCGGTAAAGGGGTCATTGATTGCAGAACCGAATTTACCTTGTCACAGTTGAATAACGACAGTTCATTGGGTAAAATGGACATACAGTGAACCTCAAAGTCCATTTCACACCTCTTTCCTATGCAAATCTCACAATTAAAAAATCTAGCTGTAATTAAATAACGGTAGGTTTTGAAAAAGCCTTTTTTGGCTCTGGTCTGTACCTTGGTCACGCCCCAAAATTTGCTGCGCACTGCTTTGTGTACTTCCACAGAATTACAAAGAAGAACGTTTTTCTAGCATTTTGAAAATGGACTAGGTTAGTAAATGCAGTGTTCCAGGCTGTACAGGGAATGCTGACACTTTTCAGAGCCTTCCTAAGAAACCAAACACTCGACGGGCTGTGATGTTTGTCTATGAGAAGATCCCTGTGCAGTTCGACCCTCAATTACACATTTGCTCGAAACATTTGCTTGAGGACAGTTTTTAAAACCTGGGACAATGTAAAGCAGGATTTGCTATGAAGCTGTTGCTGAAAAGAGGTGCTGTTCCGACCTTATGTTCATCACAACCGCAAGCTGTAGTATGATGTTGTCGCTAACAGTGATTAGCAATGCTAACGTATCCTGCGTGTATCTAGCATCGGTAGAATGTGTGATGATTTAGTTTATTGGCAATGGGGCGGTATTTCATGTTCCTGACTGTGTTTAATTCAAATAAATAACCTGTGTGGTCATGTCAATCTAGAATTCAAGATGCATGTTTGTCCAGATCTATTTTTCAGAAAGATAGCTAAAGCTAACTTTGTTAGCTCTAGCTATTTGAGTTGAATCACGATAGTTTGTTTGCTAAGCTGTAGTGCTAACGTTACCCACCTAAGTCGATCCTGTTTGCTTCGACAACAGAAGTGGAAACAACTAAAGTAATCATTTCAAATGATATCTAGTCAATCTGTTGAAAACAGTGTTGTGTAGACACAATATATTTATTTGTACGTTTTTATTTCAAGTCTCCACCTTCGTTATTTCAATGAGTGCTGTTGGCCGTGTTACGTCTTTGCTCCGCAGCTTCACTCGTTGTAAACCAACCAATCAGCGCGCAGCTCATCTATATATTCATGAGCATACCATAAAAGTAGAAAACCTAGCGTTTTTTCCCGGGACAAATTCACAGGAATCATCAGGGCTCATAGAACAGCACCCGGGCCATTTTCAGCTAACCAATGTTACATACCCTATTCAGAGACCTTAACCCTCGTGCTGCCTTCGGGTCACGTGACCCAAAGGTTCATAACGAACCATCGTTGTGTTTACCCAATTTTACCCAATACAAAAACAAATAAAAATAATTTTCTTTTAACCATTCCAATGTGGGGGGTCTGAGACAGCCCGACAGTTAAAAGAAAATGCTTCACTTTGTTTTTGTATGAGGTAAATTTGTCGCAATAAGACGGTGGGTCACAATGACTGATGGGTCAGAATGACCCGAAGATAACACAAGGGTTAAGGAACAGTGTGAAATACCCCAGTCAGTTTAAATAAATTCTGAATGAAAGTTTTTAAGAATATTCTTATAGTCCAAACATATTTTAATTCAATATCAGTTATTAAATTAAAAAAGATGTTTCAACTATCAGTTGTTGGTCATATTTTAATAAATCAGGTTCTTATTATATTATATTGGCTGAACATGACCAAGTCATTTACATTAAAATAATAATAATTCCAAATAGGAATACTTACCAAAACTTAATTAAAGAACAAAAAACAAGTTTTCCTGCATCAACAAAATCCAGTCCTGTCACGGTCAGTCCTGTCACTGGACAAAATGGACTATTTTAGAAGTGATCCATGAATTAATCTCTTTAAACAGGGGTCCCCAAACTACGGCCCGCATACAGCCCGCCCAAGCATTTAGACCGGCCCTTGGAACAATGCTAGAGACATTTTTTTATATAAAAAAACTTTCAAAAGTTCACACTGATAAATAGGCATACGTAAGTAAATGTTTTGATTTCAATAGCAATGAATATTTAAAAAGGTCATTACAATAGTAATAATGCTCTTTTAATAGGCTATATATCCCTTGATATGTATGGTGCATAACAAAATAATAAACTAATCCAGCATAATAAATACATTTAAAATCATAATAAAATCTCCACAATAATACTGGTAGTCACTCCGGCCCATGTAATTTTCTGTTACAGACCGACCCGGCCCCACATTAAAGAAAGGAAAAATTATCTGGCCCTCGCAGAAAAAACTTTGGGGACCCCGGTCTTTAAATGTGTACACGAAGGTGGGGGTATATATCCACTTTTGCATATTTGTACAAATCTGGGATGTAAAGGAAGATTTATTACAATCTTATGAGTAGCTGGCGGTTATTCTGTGCTTACCATCCACTACAATTAACTACAAAGTCGATTATTTTTCTTATAGGAGTTACAAAACCATGTCAGATACAATCAGGGACATGTGATCAATATGAAAATGCTATTTGTATCAAAGAAAGTCATTAGGAAACCTTTATGACATTTAGAAATGTGTCTGTGACAGGGCCTGACATTTTAGGGGATGGAATGCTGATAAAAAATTATTTAATTCAGGCATAAAAACATGCTGAGATGGCACGATATGTGTTTCTCATAGTTTCACATGTCCTTCATATGGCTTAATGTTCAGATAAAAAAATTAAAAAAAGATTTCTAAAGATTTTTAGAAGTGGAAATGTACCTTACTGGTAGAATGTCCCAGAACCTGACACGGCCAAATGTTCTAAGCTGAGTAAATTCTTTCTCAAAACAACAAATGAAGACGACGAGACGGACGGTAATCTAACGTTAAGGTAGTTAGGAGCAGAGCAAGATGCTAGCGGCCGTGCAAAACAATGTTGTCTGCAAACCACCGTTCATGTATCAAACTTTTTCTTGTGGCTCTTCAGCAGCAGCAGCTTCTAGTCCTGTTTAATGCTAACAGTGAAGAGCCAGGCCCAGGCCCAGTAAAATAACGGTACCAAGCTCCAGTCATGAGCCCAACACACCAGAATGGGCAGGTAGGATTGTCATTGAGTAAATATAAGAATTAGAAGAACTAATAGTAATGAAGAGCATGATGTGTACACCTGCTCAATGAAAAATGCCCTGAGATAATTAATGATACCTGATGATTCAGCAATACATTAATGAAACTGACTTGACTTGATTTGAAATCTTTGTAAAAAAGGGAGATTTGTGGTAAGAAATACATGTTTACAATTGTTTACAATTAATTACAAGGCTGCAGAGAACAGTGCACTATTGCAGACTTGTATTCTACGGTTTTAATTACATTATTTTAATATAGTCAGTAGTGAATTAAAGTGGGACGGTCTAAGGCATGAAACTCCAGGACTGAAAATGAGTCTCACTCCAGCCCTGCTGCCAGTGCTTCGAGGGAATTATATGTAACCAGGTGGAAAGTGGGGCAAGATTTAAATAGTTAAACCGCCTATCAAAGGCTTAAATGATAGCGATCCAATGTCACACTGGCCCTTTAAGAGACAGGCCTGCAAGTTACCGTTCTGCCCGGGAGCGCCGCGAGAGGTTAGATGCCGTCAATGCAATGTGCAGTGCAAGCAAGGTGGTACTTGGGCAGGGTTAAAATATTACAATAAAAGTTTATAGAACTACAAAGTAATAGGAAATATACATTTGTAATAGGGAGTCAGGTGGCTGAGTGGTTAGGGAATCTGGCTAGTAATCAGAAGATTGCCGGTTCGATTCCCGGCCGTGATAAAAATGACGTGTCCTTGGGCAAGGCACTTCACCCTACTTGCCTCAGGGGAATGTCCCTGTACTTACTGTAAGTCGCTCTGGATAAGAGTGTCTGCTAAATGTAAATGTAATAACATACAAAGCTGTGAATATCGGGTTGGTGACACAGATGACTTCAGAGAATAGCTCATATTAAAGTGGAGGTACTTCTCCTCGTGGAGAGCTAATCTCATCACGGTTCCGTGAGGAGCTTAAGTGTTGTGAAAAGATCCATTTCTAAAATATCTAAAAGGATTAAATTCCTGTTTGTGCAACATGGTATGTGTTTTTAGGTTAAATTTCTTTTGTTGAATTAAGAGGGGAGAGAACGTGCTTGATAGGCCTTCGGTGCGTATTGTCGAGTAACAGTGGAACATCATCGTAAGTGATTTACTTTTATTTGTCATAAAAGGCGTTTTGTTCATTTAACAGGGTTAATGTTCATGTAACTTTAATGTTTGTGAAATGTTAAGGCAGGTTTTTTATTCATTTTCTACTCAACACAAGGGGTTCCACAAATGCTGTGTAAATGGATACCTGCAATGCGAAACAGCAAGTGTAACTTGTTTCATTACTTTTCTAAGTGGCACTAGCATGTTTGTTCATTACGGTGAATGTTTAAATGACAATGTGAATAGTGCTCAGGATGTATTAATCCAAACAGGACTGTTCATTGTGAATAGAGATTTATCATTTATATTTGTGATTGAAATGAAGCAGCTGTGTTGTATGCTGAATATAAATGTTATGTCTGTGTACGTTTCCTGTAGGAAAAGAGGCTGCTACCGTTGTCTATGCTGCCTTAGAAATTCATTTGTTGCATATATAGGGCCATTCTCCATAGACCCCTGATGCGGCACAATTAATGCTGCACAAGTACATGTGCAGTCTGGAACATTTAATAATTTGAACCTGTGACCCGTTGCTATTATTCATTCACATTACCGGACCACATATAGTACACTTGTGATTTACTTGTGTAATAAATACCGTGTTTTAATTTAGCCAATTAAATGACCGTTTACTGATTTTCTTTGTGTGTGTTGGTGTTTTTTTGGCGTTTATTACACTGTTCATTTTTGGTGCAGCGTTTATTTGAGGGCGGCGTTTAATCGAAGAAATACGGTTTGACTGTATTGCTTTCAAAAATCTATCCTTTTGAACAACCCTCTCAAGAAAGCCCAGAGTTCAGGGGGGCGCTGTTGAGCAATTGGCGATGTGAAACTTGTTTTGCAGTAGCTCCTGGAAATGTGACATTTTATATGATATAATTAATCTATTTTGACATCTGTTCGACATATTTTGTGTGCTGAGAGAAGATAACTTCAACTTACACTTACGGTACAGCTTACAACTTCGAAGATGACTGGTAAACCACCGAACCAGACCAAACTCAGTTCAGTGGAGGAAACTGTTAGCGAGCTAGAACGCGCTGCTAATGATCACAGTGATCGGCTAACGGAGCTTGAAGCTAAAGTTTCTACGTTGACCACTTTGTCTGATTGCCTAAGAAGTGCGAAGACCTGGAGGGGCGTTCAAGATGGAATAACATACGCTTGCTGGGTCTGCCCAAAGGTTTAGAGGGGAAGCAACTAGGGTGACCAGACGTCCGGATTTGATACGGACAGTCCGGTTTTCCAGCGCTTTGTACGGACCGCTGTTGCGTGTCCTCCTTTTTGCCCTTTTGTCCTCCTTTTTGACACTTCCTGCCCACCGTCGCAATTTACCACTCACGTGGGCTTCAGTGCCAATTGTTCAGTAGGCTTTCAGATGCCAAAAAGAAAGACCTCCTTCAAACCTACATGGAGTTCAGAACTCGACTTTGCCACTAAAAGCAGCAGAGATCAATATCATGCCTTCTGTTCTGTAAGCTCTGTCGCATTGATATAGACGTGAGTAGTAGGGGGAAAGGGGCTTTAGAGCGGCATGCCTGCGCTATGCAACGGCACAAGGATAATGCTAGTTCTGCCGGGCACTCTTCCTTAACATCATTTTTTGCTCCGGATGATAAAACAACCGCTGCTGAGCTGACCAATTTATATATTTTTATTTCTATTACAATTGAAATAGTTCCCCCCCCCCCCCCCGGATTGTCCTCCTTTTTGACCCTTTGTCCTCCTTTTAGGACCCATGTGTCCTCCTTTTCAGGGTCATGCTTCTGGTCACCTTAGAAGCAACCCACTGCCTTCACGGCCCAGCTACTCCAAGACTTACTGTTGTTTATTTTCTCTACATCAGCACTCGGTGCATATTACATTTGTTAACAGTGCAGTTTGCACTTTGCATACTTTATTTTATGTGTCGCATTTCTTTATACGACTCTGTGGTCTAGTGTGTTTAAAACTATAGGGCGATTGTGTTTATTAATAGGAGGGGTATGCGTGCATCTCCATTAGGGAGAGGCTTATGTCGCAGATGGGGGGTGGGGGGTAATTGGACAACTGTACTGGTGTGTCCCTGGTATTGTTTCATTATGAAGCGGGTGGGGGTTATCCATGGATGTTTTTGTATGGGAGGGGGGTGCGTGGCATTTGTTTCTGTCTTTTTTGTTTGCTTGCTGTGTTATTATTGGGTGTGCGCAAGCCTTTTGGCGAGAGCACAACCATTGTTCTCTCTCATATATACAGTACCAGTCAAAAGTTTGGACAAATCTTCCCAAACTTTTGATTGGAACTGTATTTTTATTATTATTTTTATTTATTTTCCCACCCCTAAGGATGCCTCAATATTTGGACTACATAGACAATGTCGGTGTCAAAAGGTTCGTCTTGGTAGCGATTGCGTTGCTTGTAGTTTTATTAAGGTTCCGTTGCATGGTTTAAGTCTTTCAATAGGTGAAACTATCTGACTACTAACCTGAACTTCATTGCCACAGCCTAAACTTTGTCAATCTGTTCATGAACAAAATTAATTTCAGCCTAAACCGTACAACGGAACTTTAAATCGAATTCAAGCAACGCAATCGCTACCAAGACAAACACAGCAGTAGTCTAGTAGTAGTACAATTTACCAGGGTCAGCTTCTCCACACTAGCCTGGTCCTAACCAGACCCTCGTACATTTCATTTGTACAGAGGGTCTGGGATCGCTCCATTGACAAGCGTTAACTTCCTTGAAGGCGGGTACTCGAATTATGAATTTTGATGAATTATGAATTTTAAAACTATTGGATCTGCCCAGAGCCACTCTGATCTGCCATAACCAATTGCTAGCGTACGCCTTAGCCAAGTCCTTCACCACTACTGTAACGGAGCTAGCTGCCGTAGCTGGAAAATCAAACTTTTCCCGAACCCCGTGGGGAGGAGGGCCAAAACACCATGGCCACCAACAAAACTTAGCAAAGATTGTTCTTGCTCCAGCTTTAACTTTTGGATATTCGGCAGCGACTCCGCTGCCATTACTGAACTACAACTCAAACTAGCGAACGACATCGTCAACGTTCTCAGCCACTCCCTCTGTTCGCTGATTGGACCTACAAAATGTTGTTTCCAAAAACCGACTAATACACCGAAATCCCAGACCTAGTACAGAAGAAAAATCAAAATTGAGCGGAAGTACGTAGGAGGGCAGAGCCAGGCTATCTCCACACAGGGATACATTGCATTTTGCATTGTTACTGACAATGATCGCTACCAGTGAACATTTTTTGAATGAGCGATTTTCCCTTAACTAAATGTCAAGCTTATTCACGTTTTGGGGGGCATATTTTAAGTTAGCAGATGGCACTGTTTGAATCGTGATTCCATCTGAAAAATACTGCTGGTGACAACTTTGTTAGAATAGCTTTCAAAGGGGGTTCAGCTTGTTTCATAATAAACGAACCCATCTGCAACCGACGCAAGCAAGCACACCCTACAATTTCCCCAGAAATTGTACCCTCTCTAGTTCTGTTTTGTTTCCCCCCATTTTACAGTCAGGTGCTTTTGTTTGTCACAGTCGCATGTCTTATCATTTATACTACTTTCCAGGGTAGGTACTCATGGAGTCATGCTCCAACTTATATCTTGGGGCAAGGAAGTCATGTAAAATGTGTTAGTTTTAACTGCAAGGGGCTCAATAATCCTTCAAAATGCAGTAAGGTACTTCACCATCTTCGACACCTAGATGCCCACATTATGTACTTACAGGAGACGCATCTCAGAGATGAGGACCAGGCAAGGCTGAAGAGTGGATAGGTGGGGCAAGTTTATCATTCTTCATTCCTGGCCAAATCTAGGGGGGCAGCTATCCTACTTCATAAATGTATTCCATTTGTACACTCAGGTGATTCCTGACCCAAATGGCAGATTCATAATTGTTACTAGTCGGATGTTTAACACCAATATAGATTTGGCCAATGTTTATGCACGTAATTGTGATGATGATAGTTTTTTCAAACGTCTACTTTTGAAACTTCCTGATCATTCAACACATCATTTAATTCTTGGAGGAGACTTTAATACCTGGCTCAACCCGCAGCTATATCGTTCCTCCTCCAATAGATGTTCACCATCAAAATCCTCCAAAACAATTCGAGCCTTGATCAAAAAATCTTCTGTTTCTGAAGTGTGGCGCTTTTTTAATCCCTCTGGAAGTGATTATTCTTTCTTTTCTAGTGTCCACATTTTTACGGTATTGATTATTAGTGATAACAAACTCCTTCCACCTTTCATCCTGTAAATACAATGGTTCTTTCTGACCATTCTACTGTGTCCATGGCAGTTCATTTTACAGGCAGTGTTGTTTACAGGGAGTCAGATGGCTGAGCGGTTAGGGAATAGAGTTATTAATCAGAAGGTTGCCGGTTTGATTCCCGGCCGTGCTAAATGACGTTGTGCACTTCACCCTACTTGCCTCGGGGGAATGTCCCTGTACTTACTGTGAGTCGCTCTGGATAAGAGCGTCTGCTAAATGTAATGTGTTGGATTGCGTGTTCCATGGAGACTCAATACAAGCTTCCTCTCTGATCAGGATTTTGTTAACTTTATTATTTGTCAAATAGATCGGTTTGTTAGCAGAAACAAAACTCCTGATGTTTCAGCTTCTGTTGTATGGAAATGCCTGAAAGCTTACATCGGAGGGGAAATAATATCTTATGCTGCATATCAGAAAAGAGTTAGAGCTGACCAACTCTCTATGCTAACTCATATATATCTCAGCTCGATGGCGTATATGCAACTAATCCATCCCCAGATGTATATAAGGAACGCTTATGTATGCAGCGTACAAGCCAAATTTGATATCCTTATGACACAACGCTCTGCTGAACTCCTACTTCGAACCAGATCAACTTATTTTGAACATGGCGATAAAGCTATTAAATTACTTGCACACCAGCTGCGCCAGGCAGCCTCTTCCCAACAAATCCCTCAAATACGCACAGACCTGGGCAAGACATCTGATTCATTAGAGATTAATAATGCTTTCAAAGACTTCTACGTGTCACTTTATGCAACCGAACAAACTTTCACCTCTCTCGATTTCAATAATCTTTTTTTTTATAGTTTGGATATCCCTTCTATTGGAGAAGTTGCTGCAGATAAATTAGATCAGCCTATTACAGTAGAGGAGCTCAACTCAGCATCCTGATATTGCAAAGTGGTAAATGCCCAGGACCGGACGGGTATCCCACTGAGTTCTACAAGATGTTCTGGCTCCAGCTCTCCCCTTTGCTATTGGAAATGTATAATAAATCATTTGAAAATGGCCTTCTTCCTCAGACTCTCAATCAGGCATCTATTTCTCTCATTCTGAAAAAAGACAAGGACCCCTTAGCCCATGGGTCGGGAACCTGTGGCTCGCGAGCCACCACTGGCTCTTTTGCTGACAGCCAGGGCTCTCGGACGAAATGGGTGGGAGAAAAATACGGAGAAAACAAATGTGTAATCAAGGGATCAGCCTAGGCCTAGTAGAAGGCTAAAATAACAGTCAATACTACTTATATTAAAATTACAAGGCTTCGTGGCAACTACGTAGGTCTATCTGAGTGATTTAATTTAACTTTTCAGGTCACTTGACTCCGTAACCATAGCCTGCACAATATTGTTACATTCGCGGCTGGTTGCCATGTCAATATTAAACAAAATCACAGATTTCCCTCCATTTCTGTCAACGAGAAAACGTTCATTGTTGAAGTTGATGTGTGCTAGATAGGCTAGCTAGCTAGAGAAAAATGTCGAAAAGAAAAAAAAGGGGAGCGTCCGCTACTTTCAGCCTGAGTGGACAGACGAGTTTGCGTTTGTGGAAAGAGCTGGGACTGCGACTTGTTTGTTATGTAACAACAAAATTGCGTCAATGAAACGATCCAATATTAAACGCCACTTCGACACCCACCATGCACCATTTACAACAAAATATCCTGCGGGAGATAGTCGACGCAAGGCCTGCCAAGAGCTTCTGAAAAAGGTTCAGGTCGGCCAACAGCCGAGCTCCGTGCTTGGACCACCCAAGGAGATGGCACCTCTGCTAGCTTCGTGGGTGCATTGGCAATTGTTAAAAATGGAAAGCCATTTACAGATCGCGAGTATGCCAAAGATCTAATGCTGGACGTGGCTAATGAACTGTTCGATGACTTTCCCAACAAAGACAAAATTATCAAAAGAATTAAAGACATGCCACTCTCTGCTCGAACAGTCCATGACCGCAAGATTTTGATGGCAAATCAGGTGGAGGAGACACAAATAAAGGACATAAATACAAGTGAGTATTTTTCACTAGCCCTCGACGAGTCAACAGATGTTGGCCATATAGCCCAGCTCAGCATCATGGCCAGGTATGCTGCTGGTGACGCATTACGGGAGGAGAATCTGGCAGTTTTGCCAATGAAGGGATGCACACGAGGGAAGGACATATTCAAATCGTTCATGGATTTTGTGAAAGAGAAGAATGTGCCCCTCAACAAACTCATCTCTGTGTGCACTGACGGTGCCCCATGCATGGTTGGGAAACATAAAGGATTTGTGACACTTTTGCGTCAACACGAGGAAAGATGCATCCTCAACTTTCATTGCATTATACACCAGGAGGCACTCTGTGCCCAATTGTGTGGCAAGCAGCTAAGTGAGGTGATGGGACTGGTGGTTAGTGTAGTTAACTTTATCGTGGCCCGAGCTCTTAATGATCGCGAATTCAAAGCACTGAAGGCTGAGGTGGAAAGTCATTACCCAGGACTGATTTTGCACAGCAATGTGCGTTGGTTGTCAAGGGGGAAGGTGCTCAGCCGTTTTGTGTCCTGTCTGAATGAAATCAGAACTTTTCTGAAGATGAAAAATGCTGAGCGTCCTAAGCTCTCTGACACAGAGTGGCTCCTGAAATTTTACTACCTTGTGGACATCAGTGAGCATCTCAACCAGCTCAATGTGAAAATGCAAGGCATTGGCAACACAGTCTTGTCGCTTCAGCAGGCTGTGTTTGCATTTGAAAAAAAACTGGAAGTCTTTATTAAGGATATTGTCTCCTGCACTTCGATAGACTAATCAATTTCAGGGAGGCATGCTTAACGAGTGACCCCGATCAACGTTTTCATCTGCAACAACTGGCTGGCTTCACCTCCAAACTTCTGGTGACTTTCAAATCGCGCTTTGGAGAGTTTCATGAGCGTAGAAGTCTGTTCAAATTCATCACCCACCCGAGTGCGCAGTGGATGAGGCACACTTATTGTGCATCCTTGGTGTTTCCATCGCGATTTCGAAATGGAGGTTGCCGACCTGACCTCGTCTGACATCTGGGTGGGCTGGAAGGAATCGCACGTCAGCAAGCACAGCTTGCGAACTAACACAAGTGGACTGACATGGGAAAGCTTCCATCCGAAGATGAACTGATCATAAAAACTTGGAATGAACTGCCCATTACATATCGCACATTGCAACGTGTTAGCATTGCTGTGTTAACCATGTTCGGTTCCACTTATGCTTGTGAGAAATCTTTCTCACACATGAAAAATATAAAGACGAACCTGTGCTCGCGTTTAAATGATGAAAGCCTCAATGCTTGCATGTAGCTTCACCTCACTAAATATGAGCCAGACTACAAGGCCATCAGCAAGTCTATGCAGCACCAAAAGTCACATTAATCTCTGGTAGGCCTAATGTTTAATTTCGAGTGTTGTGTTGTTAACGTTGTGTAGCTCTCTGGAAAAGTAGGCTAGATGCTTAAGGTTTATAAATAGTATAAGTTGGAATAAATAAGTTCACAATATAATAAATAGCATTAAGGTTAAAAGTTAATTGATTTAAAATGTTAATTTATTTTTTTGTACTGTTTATATGTATTTCGATTAAGTTCATTAACATTCACGTTCCTTAAAAAATATCCAATCAGGGGTGAGAGGTCGTGGAGTGTGCAGGGAGGGAGAGATATAACGGTGAGCAGAGGGAGAGATAGGACGGTGAGCAGAGGAGGTTGATAAAGAAGAGTGTTGTAACGTAAACCCATACAAACAGTTTATTTCAAGTATCCATCATTAATACAGCAAGTGTTCAACCAGGACTCTGTTTATCTTAGTAATGGTGGTATACTTAGATATTTTGAGTGGATAACTCAACCATTGTAAAAAGTAGTTCAGCTGCTGACCAAGTGGCTAGTGAGTGAGCACAGACTTTGCTACCACGCTAGCGACCAGCGGACGTAGTGGTAAAGCCGGTGGAAAGTCAAGATTGTCCTCGGCCCTCTCTTCAAGTCTACTCTTCTCGTCATCCACAAGGATTTTCGATCAGTCTCTCCTTCATCTGCTACTGTCCTTTGGCCGCTGTGCGTGTGGCTACATCTTAACCAGAGGTACCATCTCACTTTTATTTGCGCCCTCGTGGTGAAGCAGCCATTTGGTTCATTTTTTTTTTTTTTTTGTGTATTTTTGTTAGTTAAAAGAATTCAGGTTAGCCACCTCTCACTACAGCTCAACTAAGCTAGAGAGGCGCTACAGTTGTTAACTTCATGTCGTTGTTGCGTTGTAACATTGTTATCTTATGTCATTCCCATTGCCATTTACATTTCAAGTTACTAGTCACATAACTTTTAAAACTAGTAGAAAATGTATTTAAAATTTTTTTGAATAAAAGTAACTGTTAGTTAAATATCCAAACATTTTCTTGTGACCGTCTTTTGTGGCTCTTCTGAGATAAAAAAATAAATAAAATAAAAAAGGTAAAAGTGGCTCTCCAGGCAAAAAAGGTTCCCGACCCCTGCCTTAGCCTGTGCCTCTTTTTGTCCTATATGTTTGCTGAATGTTGTTCTACACTCTGGAAAAATTGGATTTGGGGAGAAATATATATCCTGGATTAACCTGCTTTACTCCTCCCCACAAGCCTCAGTTAGAACAAATACCATTCAATCTGAGTACTTTCATCTCCATCGCTCTACGAGACAGGGTTGCCCTCTAAGTCCCCTTCTATTCGCAATTGCCATTGAACCCCTTGCTGTGGCACTTCGGTGTGACCCCCATATCTCTGGCATACAAAGATTATTGAATTAAAGGTTCTCTGTATGTTCATGATCTACTCCTCTTTCTTTCCAACCTCTCTGTTTCTATACTTGCCACCCTGACCTGTGGTCAAATATCTGGCTATAAATTAAATCTTACTAAGAGCGAGATATTCCCTGTCAATACAACTGCTCAGACATTCCCTTTACGCAAACTGCCTTTCAAAGTAGCCCATCATAGCTTTAAATATCTTGGGATTCATGTCAATCACAAATTTGAAGACCTTTTCAAGGCAAATTTTGTTCCTTGCTGCTAAAACTCAAGAGGACTTTGAACGTTGGTCTCTTCTCAACTTGTCTTTTGCAGGTTGTGTCAATTCTGTAAAGATGACTACTCTCCCACGTTTCTCATATCTGTTTAAATCTGTCCCCATTTTCCTCCCTTTTTTTCCGTAAACTGGACAGCCTAATCTTTATTTATTTGAAATAAAAAGGTCCGTAGGTTGGGTAAACAATATTTACAGAGACCCAAACCACTTGGGGGGTTGGTTATTCCCAATATTACAATCTATTACTGGGCCGCTAATATTAGAATAAAAAAATTCTGGCTCCAATATGAAACTTTAGATCCCACGCCCACTTAGGTAACCATGGAGGCATTTTCTACTAAACCAGTTTCATTGAAGGCTGTAGAACATTCTTCTACTTTATCCTCCACTTCTCCATACAGTAAGAATGTGCTTGTGGGAACCTCTCTTAGAATTTGGGCTCAATTCAAACGCTGTTTTGTTTTCCAGTCTTTCTCCATCCGAGCTCCAATAGCCACTAATCATACTTTCCCTCCATCTCTTGTCAACAATGCTTTTTCAGTTTGGTCCAATCAAGGCATAGTATCCTTTCAGGATTTATACATTAACAACACCTCTGCGTCCTTCCAACAACTCTTAGAGCAATTTTCACTCTCTATATATCACTTTTTTAGATACCCTTTTTAGATACCAAAAGTAATTTTGCTCGCACAACCTTCACAAACTTGCCCAACGACTCACCTCTCGATAGGTTTTTAAAACCTAGTTGTTCTTTGAAAGGGTTAATTTCAGATATTTATAATCTAATTCACATGTTATGGCTCTGCCCATCTCTATCTCTGCCCAACTATTTCAAACATAGTTGAAGAGAGGGTCTAGCCGAATACTCTCACCGCATTGTTTGGTGCCTCCTCCTTTGTACCTTCCCTTTCACAATCTAATAGAGATGTTATTGCCTTTGTCACCTTATTAGCAAGAACAATAATTTTAACTAAATGGAAATTAGCCCGGATTAACAATTTTCTGTGCCCCGGGCACCCCCCCTGTGTTTTATGTGATGCTAGTTACGATTTCTAATATTAATGCGAGCGTGAGTCGCGCGCGAACGAATTTTTGGGGCCTTTATTTGAGTGCAAAATAGTTTTTTGAGCTTTATGTAAAATAAACATTTCACAAGCCGTTTTTCTATTGGTAAAATCTTGTCTAGAGAAGGTGATGTCTTTTTGTCTCTTAATTTTTCAGCCCTATGTACCTTGCGTTTCTTAGCCTGGTTTAGCCAAGGAGCTCTCCACCTTTATTACTCATTTAAAAATGATTTGATAAATCGAATATAAAAGCATCATAGAATGTAAAGTAACAGCTAGCTGGCGTCAGTTACTTGTAAAATGCATAGATAATGTTTAACACTAACATCTCAATTTAGCTTGCACCTAAGTTAAAACATATTTGAGTGTGCTAACATTAGCAATAACGTCAGCTAGTTTGAGGTTTATGCATAGGCTAACCATTACATTAGCAGCACATTTCCCGTATTTAACAATGATTAAACATGGGCTTACCTGAAAGTGATGCACGGGCATCATCTCGCAGTCTCTTTCTTTCTTTTTTTCTTCCCCTGACTCATGTTATCTTTTTAAGCCCATTTTAGAAAAGTTGACCTAGCCTACTGTCAAAGTTTGTCAGGCCACTGAGATAGGGAAGGGCACCCACAGCGAGCTTGGGAAGTTGAGTGTGTATTTGTTTTTGTTTTTTTTGGGGGGGGGGGCACCATCGTAACTTTTTTTGAGCATTTAAATAGGCTATATCTCTTGTTCTGCCTGATTTGTAATATATGTGCCTAATATTTCTATACTAAAATAATATCGGCATTATAAGTATTATAACTATGATGATTTTTGAGTTGGCAAATTTTTGGAGTTGGTGCCCTACGCACAGCGTGTAGTGCGCGTTAAGGGAGCGGCGGCACTGGCTACTAGACTACACAAACACTGTTTTTGACGTGATTTAACATAATATTTTGATCGAACGAGTTGCAATAAAGTACTCACATTAAGGAAAGTTAGGACTGTGTTTATAACGTGATATAACATTTTAGTTGACATTGTCCAGGGCCCCTTAGATGTCATGTGCCCCTGGGCAAGTGCCCAGTTGCCCTAATGGTTAATCACCCCCCCCCCCCCCCCCCCTTCCTTGTCATGCACGCTGGTTGGCGGATGTCCTTTATTTTCTTCAATTAGAACAAATTCGACTTTCTACAAGGAGTTCTCAAAAAGGTTGTAAGTTATGGGGCCCATTTCTTCTATATTTTGAGAATATTACTTTCTCACATATCCCTGACTAAGACTAGACTGGCTTAAACCTGGCAATATGTCCTATGTTGTACTATGTTAAGGTGACTACCTATTGTACTGTTTTGCTGAATTTGGATGCTGTATATGTGTCTGTATTTTTGTATTTAATCCTCATTACTGACTGTCGGGGGTTGTTGTGTTTTGGTTTGATTTGTTGTTTATTTTATTTTGTGTGTACGCAAAAAAAGGAAACTTGTTTTTATACATACAAAGTTCAGACAGTCACACCTGAAAGCTTCTTTACCTGAGAGATGGAGAGAGTCCTTCAGCTTGTCACTCTCATCGAAGTTACACGAGGACCTGTCGTCCTCTGAGTATGAGCGGTTGGCGTCCCCCTGTTTTCCCCCAGAAAGGGAGGGATGGAGGAGAAAAAAAGTCAGAAAATTAGCTATTAGGACAAGGAAACAGCCAAAGGCATTTTTAAATAGGAAATGTCAATCTCTCTTGCCCTCATTGTGGAAGTATCTAAGGGGAAGGCTGGCTAGCTGGCCTCCCAGACTAGCTAGCCTAGTTTCCGTCTGTACTCACTCTCGCTGGACAAAGATTGCCTCCAAACTAAAAGCCCAAGATACATTGTACCAGAGCCATTTAAAAAGAGAGTTGTGACACGCTTTGGTCTCGCCGACACGTGATCACGTGGTTCAAGTAGCTAGCTGTAGTTCCAAAAAACCCACTGCTGTCAACCTGTTTCAATGGTTTTCGATGGGACAGACAGCAGCACCATCCCGATTTACTGACATTTTCGATATATTAACACATAATATCAATTGATTACTGGTGTGTTGTATCATGTATATGTCTGATACTTTATTAATATTTATGTATTACATTAACTTATAACACTAGGCAGCAATATTGTGAAGCAGAGCTAGAAATGGCTATGCTAGCTACTGTACTGTAGCCTAATGATGACTATTGTTCTACTGAACATTTAACTTTCAACTGTTGACGTAAATGCAGGGCTTGACATTAACTTTATGAGGCACTTGTCCTTTGGACAAGTACATTTACTTTTCACTTGTCCATGCACAAAAGTCACTTGTCCGAGACCTTTAAATAGCATGACCGGCAAAAACAGCCTGGCTAACGGAGGTCGCAAATGACGAATGAAACAGGCTCGGTTAAAGAAATCCGAGGCTATCTTCAGCAGGCTCTACAAAAGCAGTCCTGTCTGACGTTTCCGGTGTAGAATGGAGTGAAATACAACATTGTGAACACACTGCCAGTGAGCGACCCGAGTCTGACTCTGAGGCTAACGTCAAAACAGTGTAGTGGAGGACCATGACATAGCTAAGACTATCCGGGCGACACATTCTCACTCAAATTTTAAGACTTCCGTGACCCAAATCAAAATTCTGATGCAACAGATCAATGGGGAATCGCTTAAAGGCTGTCCTCCTCGACCTTTTTGGTGCAGAATTCACTAAGATGAAATGATCAACTTCACCGAAACACAGAGGAAAAAAGCTAGCTACTTTAAAATCAGTTAAATAGACGTAATGAGTGGCAAATAAGGTTAAGTAACATTTTATTTTGTTTGAGGTTTAACTTGTCCAGTGGGGCAAGTACATTTCTCTTCCACTTGCCCAACAAAAAATCCACTTGTCCCGGACAAGCGGACAAGCCTTAATGTCAAGATCTGAAATGGGACTTGTTAAACACGTTTTTTTATTCATCAGCCCACTTACAATTTACCACCTTAACAACATTTATATTTGTAGTACTTGATGCAAATTGAATCTAATCTAGATAGCAATCACACCAGCAACTGCTCAATTAAAAGGGGTCATTGATTGCAAAACCAATTTTACCTTGTCATAGTTGAATAACGACAGTTTGGTGGGTAAAATGGACATACACTGAACCTCAAAGTCCAATGACACCTCTTCCCTATCTAAATATCACAACTTGAAACTGCAGCTGTAAAACGATCGGTTTTGAAAAATCTGTATTTGTGACGTCACAAATATAGCATCACCTTTGTCACGCCCCAACATTTACATACAGACCAGCCCTCTGGTGTTCTGGCCCAGGATCTCAGACAGTAGTTTAGCTGCGCGCTGCCCTGTGTACTTCCACGCGAACAACAAAGGAGAACGTTTGAAAGTTTTTGTAAGTATATTGAAAATGGACCATCGTAAATGCAGTGTTCCAGACTGTACTGGGAATGCTGACACTTTTCATAATCTTCCCAAGGAACCAGACACTCGACGGGCATGGCTGATGTTTTTCTATGAGAAGATCCCTGTGAAGTTCGACACTCATTTATTCATTTGCTCGAACCATTTCACCAAAGAATGAAAACCTTGGACAATTTTAAAGAAGGATTTGCTAAGCCGCTGTTGCTGAAAAGAGGTGCTGTTCCAACTGTATGCTCATCACAAACGCAAGCTGTAAGTATGATTTTGTCGCTAACAGTTAGCCTATTAGCAATGCTAACGTCTCCTGTATCTAGCATAGGTAGAATGCTAAATATGTTTCAAAACACATCAACATACCTTACTTAGCAAATGACTCTAGCTAGACTAACTGTAGTTGGCATTAGAAGGGAAGCTTCCGAAAAAATAGCCAGAAAACGAATGGAAGTCTAGCCTATTGCTAACGCCTGTCTAGATCTATTTGAAAGAACTGGAAAAAGGCTAGATACAGG
Organism: Osmerus mordax; assembly: GCF_038355195.1. Taxonomy (NCBI): domain Eukaryota; kingdom Metazoa; phylum Chordata; class Actinopteri; order Osmeriformes; family Osmeridae; genus Osmerus; species Osmerus mordax. Next base: position 11,364,394 of record NC_090052.1, read on the forward strand.
ATAGGTTAGCATTGCTAATAACTGTTACCGACAACATCATACTACAGCTTGTGGTTGTGATGAACATATGGTCGGAACGCACCTCTTTTCAGCAACAGCTTCATAGGAAATCCTGCTTTACATTGTCCCAGGTTTTCAAAACCGTCCTCGGTGAAATGGTTTGAGCAAATGTGTAATTGAGGGTCGAACTGCACAGGGATCTTCTACGCTACGGTATAGACAAACATCAGCCATGCCCGTCGAGTCTAGCCTGGTCCTAACCAGACTCTCGTACATTTCATTTGTACAGAGAGTCTGGGCTCGCTCCATTGACAAGCGTTTACTTCCTTGAAGGCGGGTACTATGTTGAAGTTTAAAACTATTGGATCTGCCCAGAGCCACTCTGATCTGCCATAACCAATCGCTAACGTTCGCCTTAGCCAACTCCTTCACTACTAAACGGAGCTAGCTGGAAAATCAAACAAACCCCGTAGGGATCAAAGATTGTTTTTGCTCCGGCTTTAACTTGTGGATATTCGTCAGCATTGCCACAACGGACCGAATGGCTTTGCTCACATCTTTCTCCACCGCCATTACGGAACTACAACACAAACTAGCGCACGACATCAATGTCATCGTTCTCAGCCACTCCCTCTGTTCGCTGATTGGACAGGTAGAAAGTTAACCGGAGACATCTGACTTACGTGCCTCATGCCCAGACGCAGTACAGAAGCTAAATCTAAATTGAGCGGAAGTACGTAGGAGGGCAGAGCCAGGTTACGTTGAGTCAATGTTAGCTAGACTCTAGCTCATCTGCTTTTTATTAACGCTGATTTGCAAGGAATGCAAGAACAGCTAGATAGCGAAAACACCTAGACTGTAGGCATGTAAACTAGTTTAGCTTGCTAACACAAGAGCATAGGTAGAATGTGTGATGATTTAGACTAGTTTATTGGCAATGGGGCTAACGCGTTATTTCATGTTCCTGACTGTGTTTCATTCGAATAAATAACCCGTGTTATTTTTCTGCAAGATATCTAGCTAACAGAAGCTGAGTTGAATCACAATATAGTTTGGTTGCTAAACTGTAACGTTACCCACCTAAGTCGATCCCGTTTGCTTCGACAACAGAAGTGGAAACAATTAACGTTATCATTTCAAATGATATCTAGTCAATCTGTTGAAAACAGTGTTGTGTAGACACAATAGATTTATTTGCACGTTTCTATTTCAAGTCTCCACCTTCGATCTTTCAGTGAGTGCTGTTGGCCGTGTTGCGTTTCTGCTCCGCAGCTTCACTCGTTGAAAACCAACCAATCAGCGCTTAGCTCATCTATATATTCATGAGCATACCACAGGAAGCACCAGGGGGCATAGAACAGCACCTGGGCCATTCTCAGCCCAACCAATGTTACATACCATATTCGGAGACCTTAAGGAACAGTGTGAAATACCCCAAAAACCCAGTCAATGACCACTTTAAGACAAGAGTTTGGTAAATAGAACAGAATATACAAGGCAACCAATTCAATAAAACATGTTATTATACAATATGTCCAGTGAGAGGGTCAAGTTTGTTTTTAGTGAGTGGACCTGCCGAGCTTTGAGAGCTAGCTGGACGATAGGGGTAGGGTTGCTACACGTCCCTTAAAATACAGAATCGTCCCGTATTTGAGAATAAAATAGCGTGTCCCGTTTTGAATCAATACGGGACGGGGTTTGTCCCGTATTTCCAGAGCTGTCTTCAACGCAGCATCCCATCCAAATCATAACCAATCGCAAGCGTTCGCCTTAGCCAAGTCCTTCACGACTAACGGAGCTAGCTGGAAAATCAAACGAACCCCGTGGAGATCAAAGATTGTTCTTGCTCCGGCTTTAACTTCTGGATATTCGGCAGCATTGCCACAACGGACCAAATGGCTTCGCTCGCATCTTTCTCTGCCGCCATTATGGAACTACAACTCAAACTAGCCTACAACATCAAAGTAATCGTTCTCAGCCACTCCCTCTGTTCGCTGATTGGATCGGTAAAAGGTTTACCGGAGACATCTGACTAATATACCTAAAGACCAGATGCAGTACTGAAGCAAAATGAAAATTGAGCGGAAGTACGTAGGAGGGCAGAACCAGGCTATGATTTACCACCACTGGCACGTCATCGGGCCTGTGGTCATCGTGGCCCCGAGGGGTGTGGCCCCGAGGGGTGTGGCCCCGGCTGCGGCAGGCATCCCTTATTTTTCTGTATTGAAGGTGGCAACCCTAGATAGGGGACCCCTTAATCTGCAATTCATTGTTGCTAGCTTTAATCAGATGTACTAACTAGGCTAATAAGAGAAGACTAACTTTGTATGCCAATGAACACCAATAACTAGAACTAATTTGACAGACTATAAACCAACTGACTTCTGGTTATGATACACATGCTCTCTAGCTAGCTACTGTAAAAGTGTTGCTTACGTTAGATACTAGACCTACGGTCTACCTCTAACTGCATTTAGAATATAACAAGCTATATCTTACGATTTTTAACTGAAGCTGGCTATATAAAATACTAATAATAACAATTAATAAGAGGTCCACCTGAAATTATTAAAAAAATGCAGTTATTTGATCAATTTACCAGCTAACTTGCTTCGGAAACACTGAAAATTAATGGAGTTGAACGTCGAAAATACAATGTTTGGAACTATAGGTCGCAGTATCGCAACTCTCTTTTTATATGGCTCTGCATTGGACATCACAATAATGAGATCTACTGTATGGCATTTTACACAACAATGCTTAATTAACCTTAAAATACATCTTAAACACATTTTTAGCACCAAACTCAACTACAGTTAGGTCCATAAGTATTTGGACATTGACACAATTTTCATCATTTTGGCTCTGTATACCACCACAATGGATTTGAAATGAAACAATCAAGATGTGCTTTAAGTGCAGACTTTCAGCTTTAATTTCAGGGTATTTACATCCAAATCAGGTGAACGGTGTAGGAATTACAACACATTTTATATGTGCCCCCCCCTTTTTAAGGGACCAAAAATAATTGGACAAACTAACATAATCATAAATCTAACTGTCACTTTTAATACTTGGTTGCAAATCCTTTGCAGTCAATGATAGCCTGAAGTCTGGAACCCATAGACATCACCAGACGCTGGGTTTCGTCCCTGGTGATGCTCTGCCAGGCCTCTACTGCAACTGTCTTCAGTTCCTGCTTGTTCTTGGGGCATTTTCCCTTCAGTTTTGTCTTTAGCAAGTGAAATGCATGCTCAATTGGATTTAGGTCAGGTGATTGACTTGGCCATTGCAGAACATTCCACTTATTTGCCTTAAAAAACTCTTTGGTTGCTTTCGCAGTATGCTTCAGGTCATTGTCCATCTGCACTGTGAAGCGCCGTCCTATGAGTTCTGAAGCATTTGGCTGAATCTGAGCAGATAATATTGCCCGAAACACTTCAGAATTCATCCTACTGCTTTTGTCAGCAGTCACATCATCGATAAATACAAGGGAACCAGTTCCATTGGCAGCCATACATGCCCACGCCATAACACTACCTCCACCATGCTTCACTGATGAGGTGGTATGCTTTGGATCATGAGCAGTTCCTTCCCTTCTCCATACTCTTCTCTTCCCATCATTCTGGTACAAGTTGATCTTGGTCTCATCTGTCCATAGGATGTTGTTCCAGAACTGTACAGGCTCTTTTAGATGTTTTTTGGCAAACTCTAATCTGGTCTTCCTGTTTTTGAGACTCACCAATGGTTTACATCTTGTGGTGAACCCTCTGTATTTACTCTGGTGAAGACTTCTCTTAATTGTTGACTTTGACACAGATACGCCTACCTCCTGGAGAGTGTTCTTGATCTGGCCAACTGTTGTCAAGGGGTTTTTCTTCACCAGGGAAAGAATTCTTCTGTCATCCACCACAGTTGTTTTCCGTGGTCTTCCGGGTCTTTTGGTGTTGCTGAGCTCACCAGTGCGTTCTTTCTTTTTAAGAATGTACCAAACAGTTGATTTGGCCACACCTAATGTTTTTGCTATCTCTCTGATAGGTTTGTTTTGATTTTTCAGCCTAATGATGGCTTGCTTCACTGATGGTGACAGCTCTTTGGACTTCATATTGAAAGTTGACAGCAACAGATTCCAAACACAAATACCATACTTGAAATGAACTCTAGACCTTTTAATCGTCTCCTTGTCAATGAAATAACGAACTCCCTTTATGAGGGAATAACATACACCTGGCCATGGAACAGCTGAGCAGCCAATTGTCCAATTATTTTTGGTCCCTTAAAAAGGGGGGGGCCACATATAAAATGTATTGTAATTCCTACACCGTTCACCTGATTTGGATGTAAATACCCTGAAATTAAAGCTGAAAGTCTGCACTTAAAGCGCATCTTGATTGTTTCATTTCAAATCCATTGTGGTGGTATACAGAGCCAAAATGATGAAAATTGTGTCAATGTCCAAATACTTATGGACCTAACTGTAACTAAGCCTCACAGGACCCTTGCTTGTTCCACAACACCATATAAAGAAAAACATACAATACCGTATTTTACGGAAATAAAGCCGTGGTTTATACCCCGATTTTACATTTTTCTTGTGGTGGTGAGGCTTATATGTCAATGCGTCTTATAGCAGGTTTGTATAACAAAACAACAGTAGAATTTTTTTTTTTCGTGAATGCTATTTAACCCGTTAAGGAGTAGCGTCGCACATATGTGATCGTTCTCACAGTGTAACGTCGTATATTCGTCGAACATTCCAACTGAATATTTTCCGATGGACAAAAACTATGCCACAAACGCTTTAGTATGGCCAGAGAATGTTTAATAGGGGAGAACTGCGACTATCGGGAAACTTCCGGGTTCTGAACTGGTTGCAGTTCCACTCTAGTTCCATATGAGGGCGCTAACGGGCGAGTGCAGAATGAATGGAGGTCTATGGAGCTATACCCCTCAAAATCCACCTCTCAGGATATAATTTATCTAGTCATTTGAATTTTGAATTCGAAAGGGGAGACAAAAAATATCATAGATACACATCGTACGACCAGAGATACTGCTTTACGGCAAGCTCTGGTCACTTCCTTTTATCTCAAATACACAATACACATGCTAGAAAGAGTTTTGGCTTGCTAATGTTGTTGTTAATGTTGTTAATGCTCTGACATTCTGGTTCCGCTTTGGATGCCATCAAGCGGGATCTGGTTGTAGTCAGTCCTTCACTAACCAATCAGCATTCATTAGCAGAATGCTAGGGTGTTATGGGCAACAACGACTCACCCTGTAAGAAATCGAAAGGATATAAGTACTCGTTCATTCTACTTTCGACTTTTTTATAATCCATGAAGAACATGCAAAAACTAAAATCAAATCTGAGATTTCTCAACGACAATCAGGCGAAAGAGACCAATGTAGCCGTTTAGCTCCATAGACTCCCATTCATTTTGCACTCGCTCGCGATCACCCCCAGTGGAACTCTGGTGGAACTGCAACCAAATTCGGTAAGATGGGGCTTAATACGGAGTCAACAGGCTCTCTGTAGATGGGCTCTGGTATGGCTTCAAAATGTACTAATGAGAAGGCTAACAAGTAACACTAGCATGGTAGTAGCATTGCTACGAGTATTATGCTAGCTAAAAATAACTTACACTTGTGGGACTTTCGGAAATATTTAGATCTCGCGTCTAAAGATAAATGTTAGTTAATTACCGGGCAATAGAAAACATACATTATGCACTTACTTACTTTCGTTTTCGAAGTGTGTTACACAAGGGCATGTTGTAAGATTGCCTATACTCGTGCATTGCTTAGTATCATTGTTCCCGTATCAAGTGCGGCATATATTCAAGTGCCGTTTATACTCAGATTTACAAACACAAAGTTCCCATTCTGGTGGGGTGCGGTTTATAGAAAATGCGGATTATTTTCTGGGAAATATGACACATACAGACGTTCAGTTTCCAAGAGAAATTGATTAAAACACAGAACATCAGCCAGAAAAACAATGTGGCTGATTGAAGCCTGACCTCAGCCTGGAAGCCCTCAACCAAGATGGCCACCAGCAGGTTAAACAGGACGTAGTTCCCAAAGGTCATGAGGGCTACAAAGTATAGGGCAGCGCAGGGAGAGGTGGAGGCCATGCCGTTATACAGCACCATGTTCCAGTCCTCTTGAGTTAGGATCTACACACACACACAAACACAGGTTAAACCAGCAAAGTATACCCTTTATGTGTATGTGCAAATATGCCAACAGTATGTGTATGTGTGTGTGTGCTACTATGTGTCATGTCACACTAAGCTCTCGTTACCTGAAACACAGTGACGATGGCCCACAGTAGGGAGTCAAAGTTCTTCCTGTCAGGAACAGTGTCTCCAGTGTCCGTCTTCAGACTGAACTTACAGCCGAAGATGTGCATCCCCAAGATACTGCAACACACACACACGGAACACACTCATGTAGTATGAGAAGGATCTGGCTGCTATGCCATTTATTTTGTCACCACACCACCAGCATTATGCTCCAGCATACCACAGCATGTGAAAGACTGGACATAGAGCACTGAGAAGGCCTGGACTATTGTAACCATGCAACACAGTACATTAATTACATTTACATTTAGTCATTTAGCAGACGCTCTTATCCAGAGCGACTTACAGTAAGTACAGGGACATTCCCCCCTAGGCAAGTAGGGTGAAGTGCCTTGCCCAAGGACACAACGTCATTTGACTCGGCCGGGAATCGAACTGGCAACCTTCAGATTACTAGCCCGACTCCCTCACCGCTCAGCCACCTGACTCCCTAATTAACAATGCAACATTTACTTCATTGTCTCTCCATGCTCATCGCCTATCGCCACCCCACCCCGTTCCTCCCTCGCTCTCTACTTCATTCCCTATTTCTCTCTTTCCCTCCCTATTCTTGGACACCATATGTGCACATCCATAATAGACCAGAGTATCTAATGGTGGATAGCCATTTCATTTCCAGTAAAATCCATCACTGGCCTGTTTGGAGGATGACAGGTATAAATCCTCTGATTAGCGAGTGCATTAGCACTGGGTTGTACATGCCTGCTATGCGCTAAAAGCTATAGTGGGAAGATGGATTTGGGAGTAGCTTGCAAACGTTAGCTCACTCTAGCGTTAGCCTGCTCTATCTGTCTCAATACATTTAAGTGGGATTGCTACACTGCGGGGTGAAAGGCAAGCTAACACACACACAGACGCACACAAAGATCACACAAACACACAAGAAAACACATACACAAGGAGGTAGATCACACAAACCTGAGCTGGAAGACAAACAGACATACACACTCCCTCTCACTCTCTCTCTAACTCTCTCTCTCACACAGGGCACAGAGGTATGCTCTATGTTGTGTCTCTGCTCTCTATCAATCTCACTTTGCTGGTTATGAGTCTGTCCTCATGCAGAGTACCGTTGCTCCAGAGAGCTCAATCTCTCTGACTCACACATACATACACACACACACTTTTCACATACCTGAAGATGAAGATGAAAAGCATGAGAAGCATGCAGAAGGTGGCCACATTGTCCATCGTCTTCATCAGCACCACCAGCTGTCTCCTCAGCGCAGGCATGAACCTCACCAGCTTGATGACCCTCAGCAGACGAAAGGTCCTCAACACAGACAGACCCCCGTCCGACTGGCCGATTATCTCACACACACTGGAAGAGTAGAGAGGTATGTGTAGATGTGTGTGGAGAGAGATGGAGGACAAGCATTGGTAGAAGAAGAGCATGTTGAAAAGAAAAATTAAGAAAAGAAAGGTTAAAGTTGAAGATGAAGTAGAATCAGAGGTGTCAGAGAAGATACTTCTAAGATGGTTGAATCCTAACCTGATGAAGACAATGATGCCGTCGAAGATGTTGTAAGGGTTCCTCAGGTAGGCGAAGAACCCGGAGGCCGTCAGCTTGAGCACCATCTCCAGGGTGAACATACTGGTGAACACTATGTTGCTTATCTCCAGTACGTTGGTTAGCTCCTCTGGCTGGGACAGGAAGAGAGGGGGAGGAGAGAAGGAGAGGGGAGGAGAGGGGGGTGGGGATGAGAAGAGGAGGGGTGGAGGAGAGGCGAGGGGGAGGAGAGGAGAGGGGGGGGGTTGTAATAGAGAGCGGGATATAGGGAAAGTGGTGGACCAGGAGAAAGAATAAGGAAGTTTGGTATCAGCAGAGAGTGAGAGTGAGACAGAAGTCACAGCATTTCTATCATGATGGAGAATTGCAATATTGAGTGCAGCATCAAAAGAACAGTGGTATCTGGAAATCTGGAAAACAAAGCAGACCAGATCTTCCTCCTGTCTGTAGAAACCACAACCTAGATTGTCATAGAGATGGAGGGAGAAATGGAAGGAGGTATCATTGGGAAAGACTGTGTTCCCACACTCAAATAGTTAAAGCCTATTCTAAAGACGTGTGTGCGTGACTGTGTGTGTGTGACTGTGTGTGAGAAAGAGAACCATCATGGGTCAGATGGTATTTGTTCTACTCTGGGTGAATCACTGCATTAGAACAGCAGAGATAGCTCAGACTAGACAGGGCAAGGCAACCATGACCCTGTCCCCCCTCTCCTGTAATCCTGTTTTTCTCACTGCCCTCACTCCTTCCCTCTCTCACTCTCTCTCTTTGTCTCATTATCAGGCCAGTCCATCTCTCCCAGATCAATATCACTCCATCGATCAGTGTGAAGAGAAAAACAGGAGGAGAGAATAACAGGAAGCGATGAAAAGCTACTATTCCTCCACTGGAATGACCAATGGAATGAGAGGCTGAAGGGATGGAAGGAAAACGAAAGGAGACACGAAAAAAGAAAGAGAAGGAGGATGGATGAGAAGGATGCAGGGGAAAGGGGCAGATGGCAGATGATGAGGGGTTGAAATAAGGCAAGGATTGAGGGGAATAGACTAATGAGACAAGTTGTGGCCATAGAGAGGAGGAGAGGAGGGTCAGACAAGTGTCATGGATGGGAAATAACAGATGTTGAGACCAGGAGAGCAAGGACACACACAAAGTTTGCTATACAAAAGATCACAATTATTGACAGTCGTTGCTGATAACAACACAGTTAGATTGAGAAAACCAACCCCCATTCTTTCATCCTATATTATCTCTCTCTCGCTCTCACACTTTCCTCTATATCTCTTCTGCCCCTATTTTGCTCTCAATTCCCTTTCATCTCTCTTCCAATCCACCCTCCCATCCACAGACACGTCTCTCAGCTCCCCATATCCCGCCTACTCTCTATTTGCTGCCCTCTTCATTGTTCTTGCATTGCTTCAATCAGGTCCTGTTATCTGAATAAGAATGAGTGAGCTACAACTCATGGCTCTGAATTTCATTTCAGCCGCAGCCCATAGCCCCCACCTTTCCCTTAAAATACAAAGAACAGACATACACAAGTGATGAGACATGCACTCGCATACATAATTTGTGCTCACACATACAATAAATGCAAATAGACCCTATCCCAGCACTGCTGCTGACAGTGAGCTATTACATGAGTGATAAGCACATGACATACACCATGTCACAGCAGCATGCACCATGAACATCTTATGCTTGAACATGTTCAAGCATAAGATGTTCGTTATGAACAAGGTCAAGGTGTTCGTTATGGACAAGCCGTGTCTAGCACAGAAGTCCAACAACAAAACACCGCTCGGGTTCAGATCGGGGGGGCCGTTCCTCCCAATCACGCCCCTCCAGGTCTCACTGTCTTTGCCCACATGAGCATTGAAGTCCCCCAGGAGGACGAGGGCATCTCCGGGAGCGCTTTCCAGCACCCCCCCCAGAGACTCCAAAAAGGGTGGGTACTCTGCGCTGCCGTTTGGTGCATAAGCACAAACAACAGTGAGGACCCGTCCCCCCACCCGAAGGCGGAGGGAGGCTACCCTCTCGTCCACCGGGGTGAACCCCAATGTACAGGCGCCGAACCGAGGGGAAACAAGTATTCCCACCCCAGCTCGACGCCTCTCACCGAGGGCAACTCCAGAGTGGAAGAGAGTCCAGTCCCTCTCAAGGAGACTGGTTCCGGAGCCGATGCTGTGCGTTGAGGCGAGGCCGACTATATCTAGCCGGAACCTCTCTACCTCGCGCACCAGCTCAGGCTCTGGCCCTGCCAGCGAGGTGACGTTCCACGTCCCTAGAGCTAGCTTCTGCAGCCGAGGATCGGACCGCCGAGGCCCCTGCCTTCGGCCGCCGCCCGTCTCACACTGCACCCGACCCCCATGACCCCTTTTGCAGATGGTGAGCCCACTGGAAGGGGGTTCCACGTTGTCTCTTCGGGCTGTGCCTGGCCGGGCCCCATGGGAAAAGGCCCGGCCACCAGGCGCGCGCCATCAAGCCCCACCCCCGGGCCTGGCTCCAGGGGGGGGCCCCGGTGACCCGCTTCCGGGCAGGGGCAACTGGGAACCCTTGTTCTTTTTCTTCATGGTAGGTTTTTGAGCCACGCTTTGTCTGGTCCTTCGCCTGGAACCTGTTTGCCTTGGGTGACCCTAACAGGGGCATAAAGCCCCCGACAACCTAGCTTCCAGGATCATTAGGACACGCAAACCCCTCCACCGCGGTAAGGTGGTGACTCAGGGAGGGGCATAACAATGGATTCTGCCACTAAATGAGTGACTTGGATGTCTGGCCTGCCTCACAGACACCTCCGCCTGGATGACCGAGCACCACCTCCAGCTGAACCTCGCCAAAACAGAACTTCTCATCATCCCGGCTTAACCCTCCATCTCCCACGATCTCTCAATCACCCTGGGATCTGCGACGGTGACCCCTTCATCCTCTGCCAGGAACCTTGGGGTTACCATGGACGACGAGCTCTCCCTCACGGCCCACATTGCTGCGGTCTCCCGGTCGTGTAGATTCACCCTCTACAACATCCGGAAGATCAGGAGATACCTGTCTGAGCGCTCCACCCAGCTGCTAGTCCAAGCACTTGTCCAGTTGGACTATTGCAACTCGCTGCTCGCTGGTCTCCCAGCATGTGCAACCCGCCCTCTTCAGAGGATTCAGAACGCAGCGGCCCGCCTGGTCTACAATCTACCCAGACGCTCCCATGTTACCCCGCTCCTCATCTCTCTCCACTGGCTACCTATCATGGCCCGTATCAGATTCAAGACCCTGGTATTGACCTTCCGAGCAGTGAACGGGACTGCACCCGTCTACATCAAGTCTCTCCTGCAGCCTTACACCCCCACCCGTCACCTACGGTCTTCTTCAGACAACCGCCTGGTGGTCCCACTTTGTAAAGCTCTCTCTTGGAAGTCGCTTTGGATAAAAGCGTCTGCTAAATGAATAAATGTAAATGTATTTCTGGACATACTATCCACAACCGAAGTGTGTTACACAATGCTGTAAGATCGCCTATACTCGTGCATTGCTCTTGGTACCCATAATGCCCTGCGGCAAGCTGAAAAGCTACTAAGTTAAGGGCATTAGCTTAGTTAAATAAGCATTGTTTGTTCTATTGTTGTGTTCGTTCTGTTTTAATATGTGTAATGCTATGGTCTATAGTTTAGATAATTTGAGTGTTCACCCTGATTGGGAATGTTGTCTAGTTAGATCACTATCCAAGCTGTCCGCAGCCATAGCATGAACATGCAGATGATCATTTGTCAGCATTGGGCCACGCAACGGTAACATTGTTTGCTTACAAAGTGCGGCTTGTACTCCAGTGCGGCTTATACTCTGATTTACAAACATAAAGTGCTCATTCTGGGGGGCTTGTACACGCTGCGGCTTATTTACCGTAAAATACGGTACATTGGACATACTTTGTATGAGCACTGTCTCCATGGGAGAGATGTGGTACTGCAAGCTCTTATCTCATCCTACAGGGAGGCAAAGAACTTTGTACTATAGATATAGAACATGAGGATGTGAGGTAACAGTCTAAATTCTACCACAGAACACACACACACACACAGCAGCTCTGCTCCAGCCCTAAGAGACTATTGGTAATGCTTTCGGAGTGTGTGTGCATATGCACTTGTACATTGGGAATATGGAGCTTAAATTGCTGTGTAACTGGAGTCTGACTCTCTCTTTCCTCTTGGTGTTCCTCCAACCTCTGCTCTCCTGTCCTCTACTGCTCTCCTCCTCCTGTCCTCTCCTCTTCTGTCTCATCCTCCATCTCTCTGTTATTTTCTTGGTAGATCAGAAGCAACTCCTCTATATACAGGCAAGGAGTGAGTGGTAGGATGAGAGGGGGGGGTAGATGGATGGGAGACGTGAGACAGGAAAGGAGATTGGTTGGTCTTGAAAGAGGTGAAAGAGATGGAGTGAGAGAAGTGGGATAGAAGAAGAATTTTGAGACAATATGCAGAGTTGCGAGAGAGAGAGGAGAGAGAGGGGAGGGAGAGAGAGTGAGTGAGGGAGAGAGAGGATGAGAGAAGGAAAGATGTGGGACCATTCTTATGCAACATCATGGGCGTGTGAATCTGGCATTACTCTGCCATTCTGCTTCCAGACACCTGCCTCACAAACACACACACACACACACACAATCTCTCTCTCTCTCTCTCTCTCTCTCTCTCTCTGAAGTCTATGGGAGTTAGTAGAAGACTGTGATAATGTTGTGTCTAGAGAGGTAGTTATATTTGAATATAGCTGTTATAGACTTAGATGATTGTCTAAATCAACTAAGGTCTCCCAACAGTTAAATCAACCAGTCAACTAATGAACAGAGATGTGTGTTATGTTGTCAAGCCTTAATATAGACAGCAGGCTCATATTATTAAGCCATGGGCTTCACAAATTATTTGTCTTACACAAGTACTGAGACAACAATATACAATTCATATACTCTGGTGTAACAGTCACTTGTCCCACTGCTGGACATGGTTGATACAACATTACCACTTGGTTGTGGAGAGGTTTTTCTCTACCTGGTTGTGGTGTTCAATGCCCATGCTGATGGTGTTGATAAGGATAGCGATCATTATCCCCCTGTTGAAGTATTTGCTCTCCACAATCCCCCATAGCTTCCTCCTCATCTCGTCCCAGGTGTCTTTGCAACGCCCAAAACATTTCCTTTTCTTCTTCTCCTCCTCCCTCCAATCCTCCAGATGATTCTCCTCCCTGTCTGTCTCCTCCACAGCTTCCTCCTCCTCTCCATTGGCTGAGTTGTCCACAGCTCCCACCTCTTCCCTGAGTGACAGGATGGCAGCACACTGGGGGCAGTCCTCAGGGTTTTGGTTGACGGTCAAGGCTAGGGAGTTGGCCAGGGGTCTGGTTTGGTGCTCTGGCTTGTTCTGGTGAGGACAGTGAGAATCTGGGCAGGGAAGGAAGAAATAAATATTAGTGAGACGACATATGAATGAACCTCTGGGCCATATTTCACAAAGCACTCCATTTGGTTTGAACGTTTTTGGGATACCGCCAGTTACCTGTGGAAAGAAGGTTTTGCTGAAGTCATATTTACCCCCCAAATTCAAAATACCTCACACTAATAATCTGCTTATAGAAACCCTTCCCCCTAGCCTCTCCACCTAGCCCCTCCCCCTAGCCCCTACCCCCTACCCCCTCCTTCCGCCTCTCCCCCACTCACGTCGTGACTGCCTCAAATGATGCCTGTTGCTGTTGGCTTTCCCTCCTCCTCCTCCCCCTCCTCCTTTCCTGTTGGCTCTGCCTCCCCCTGCGGGAAGGGGCCTCCCCCTCAGAGAGTGGTAGAGGGCAGCGGAGCGGCGTTTGGCCTTTCGCAGGACGTGGCAGACCAGCTGGAAGAGCTCCTCGTAGCAGTCTCCTGGCTCGGCCAGGCTAGCCAGCGTGGAAGAGGAAAGGCACTGGGCCCGCTGCTCTTGCATCAGCTGATGCTCTCGCTGCTTGGTCTCCGAGAACTGGGTGGCGATGACCACCAAGCACAGGTTGATCATGAAGAACGAGCCGATCTGAGGAAGAACGAATGGTAGGAAACCATTCGTTGTGACAAACATGAGTTAACACTTGAGAATGGCTAGTGGGCATTGGACACTAAGCAACATGAGGGGGACAGGTTGATCTTGATGAAGGAAGCGAAGCAGACATGATGACAGAAGCTGCACCCTAATACTCAGGCTCCCATACTATTTAGTATGGCACAGAAACATTGAATACATCCAAAATACATAGTACTTCTACTACAGTTTGTAAAAAATACCAGTATGTCCTACTTTTGTGGCATTTGGTAGCATTGTGCAGCATGCAAGCTGGCATGCTTTTCTGGCAATTCTGACTCAAAACCTTTTGTGGAGCTGAAGATACAATACAATAGTGTACCGATAAAGGTACACAGTTAGATGACTAAGTAGTACCCCCAGTTTGTATGCATACTGTATATAACAATACACCAGGCCGGTCAGTTTTTTTGGCCGCGAGGGCCGGTGTTGCCATGGCACTGGGTTGAAACATGGATGCTGTCCCTAGGCTGCCTGCACTCACAGCAGCCCTGCTCTTTTTATTTATTACATTACCGCGGCCACACTCTTTTAAAATTAATTATGTTCTCGCAGCCCCACTCTCAGGGCCTCATTTAATAACAGGATTGCGCCCATTTCAGGCGTGAAATAGTGGGTAAAGACATAACACCGTATTTACAAAGGCAGCGCACTTCAGTAAAAACGCAGATTACCGCTGCTTGGAGGGTATAAGGGAAAAAGTGTGTGTATATTTCTAGCTCCTGTTTGAACTTTTTTTTTTTTTTTTTCTCGAATCACCCATGGTGGCAGTAACATGCAGCCGATTTTTCCCGTCTTTTAGCGGCGCGCTAATTAACACTAATGGGCGCTGATTGCCCGACGAGGATCTGGTTTGATAAATACCACGCAAAATGCGGAAATACACCGTCCGCTATTTGCGGTTGGGCAAAGGCGCAGATTAAGCTGCGGTCGCAATATTAGTAAATGAGGCCCTCAGAGTGCAGCCTGCAGGGTAATGATGACGTGGTTATCTTTTGATTCCGTGGCCCCGCCCCCAACGAGGGCACCTTGCTCAAAATAAAAAACGTCAGAGAACAGAATGCGCAAAGGCGGCGCTGAAAAGGCCAGAATTTAACAAAAAGAAACTAGAAACTGACGCGGCCAAATGTTCTAAGCTGAGTACTTTTTTTTCTCAAAACGACAAATGAAGACGGACAGTAAGCTAACGTTAAGGTAGTTAGGAGCAGTACAAGATGCTAGCGGCCGTGCATAACAACGTTGTCTGCAAACCACCGTTCATGTATAAAACGTTTTCTTGTAGCTCTTCAGCAGCATCACTCTAGTCCTGTTTGCTGCTAACAGTCAAGAGCCAGGCCCAAGCCCATTAAAGTAACGTTACCAAGCTCCAGTCATGAGCCCAACACACCAGAATGGGCAGGTAGGATTGTCATTGTCAGAGGAGTCCAAAGACGGTCTGGACCTTGATAAGTATCACTCCCTCCTTAAATCCTTCTCTGCCCGCATAACTGATGCTAAAACCCACTACTTCTTGAACAAAATTAACTCTGCCTCAAACCCTCACAAACTTTTCTCTACCTTCTCCACCCTTCTTAACCCCCCTCCCCCACCCCCCCCCTCCACCCTGACAGCAGACGACTTCTCCTCCTTCTTTGAGAAAAAAGTTGCTGACATTAGCAGTCGGTTCCCTGAACCCACCTTTCCTATCCACTCACCCTCTATGACTGACCCTACTAAATGTCTAAACTCTTTTTCTCCCCTGTCCGAGGCAGAGATCTCTGACCTCATTCTCTCTCATCGCCCCACCTCCTGTCCCCTTGATCCAGTCCCCTCCCCTCTCTTTCAAACCATCTCTCCCTCCATCATAACTTTTCTTCTCCATGTCCCTAACTGTTCTCTTACTACCGGCACTTTCACCTCTGCCTTCAAACAGGCCAGAGTTAGCCCTCTACTCAAAAAACCCTCCCTTAGCCCAGCCGTCCTCCAGAACTACAGACCGGTATCACTGCTACCCTTCTTTTCTAAAACAATTGAACGCGCTGTGTCCAACCAACTGTCAAACTTTCTCAGAACAACCTGCTTGACCCCAACCAATTGGGCTTCAAGACTGGCCACTGTCCACAGAAACTGCCCTCCTGTCAGTCACCACTGCCCTCCAGTCTGCCAGAGCGGCTTTGAATTCATCCGTCATCATTCTGCTGGACCTTTCTGCAGCGTTTGATACGGTTAACCATCAAATCCTGCTCGTCAGACTTTCTGAGATGGGCATCACTGGCACTGCACTTCAGTGGATCTCATCCTACCTGTCGGGAAGATCCTACCAGGTCTACTGGTGTCAGGCACACGCCAGCTCTCCACTGGTGTCCCATAGGGCTTCGTCCTTGGACCCCTCCTCTTCTCCCTGTACACTACCTCGCTTGGACCAATCATCACCTCCCATGGCTTCTCCTACCACTGCTACCCTGACGACATGCAGCTGTACCTGTCGTTCCCCCCGACTGACCCGGGGATCTCAGCTAGGATCGAGGCTTGCCTCACAGACATCTCCGCCTGGATGACCGAGCACCACCTCCAGCTGAACCTCACCAAAACAGAACTCCTCATCATCCCGGCCAAACCTTCCATCTCCCACGATCTCTCAATCACCCTGGGATCTGCGACGGTGACCCCTTCATCCTCTGCCAGGAACCTCGGGGAGACCATGGATGACGAGCTCTCCCTCACAGCCCACATTGCTGCGGTCTCCCGGTCGTGTACATTTACCCTCTACAACATCCGGAAGATCAGGAGATACCTGTCTGAGCATTCCACCCAGCTGCTAGTCCAAGCACTTGTCCTCTCAAAGTTGGACTACTGCAACTCGCTGCTTGCCGGTTTCCCAGCATGCGCAACCCGCCCTCTCCAGAGGATTCAGAATGCGGCAGCCCGTCTGGTCTTCAATCTACCCAGACGCTCCCATGTTACCCCGCTCCTCATCTTCCTCCACTGGCTTCCCATCACGGCCCGTATCAGATTCAAGACCCTGGTACTGACCTTCCGAGCGGTGAACGGGACGGCACCCGACTACATCAAGTCTCTCCTTCAGCCTTACACCCCCACCCACCACCTACGGTCTTCTTCTGACAACTGTCTGGTGGTCCCACCGCTCAAGAGCGCCCGGTCCCAACACAAGCTCTTCTCCTGTCTGGCCCCCCAATGGTGGACTCAACTCCCCACCTCCATCAGGGACACTGACTGTCTCCCCACCTTCAAGAAAAGGCTTAAGACGCACTTGTTCCGGGAGTACAACGGCACTTAGGAATGATTGGCTGGACCTGATGTTAGTTTCCTCCAGGATCACAATGTCTCTTATTGAGAGACTTGTTGCTTTTGTTGTAATTGTCTTAAAATTATTGTACTCGCCGTGAAATATATTATTGTTGCTTGCTTTTTTCCACAGGTACACTTGCACTTTTGAGGTTCTTGCTGTTTAATTGTAACTTGTCTAACTACATGCTCTTATTGTTCTTCCCTTTGGGACTTATTTGGTTTTCACAATGTATGCATCATGATTGGCTACCCGCAATGTTTGGGGCTATCTCGTTGTTATGATCAGTGACCTATGCACTTTTGTAAAACTCTCTCTTGGAAGTCGCATTGGATAAAAGTGTCTGCTAAATGCATTAATGTAATATAATGTAAATGTATTTGAGTAAATATAAGAATTAGAAGAACTAATGGAAGAGCATGGTGTGTACACCTGACTTGACTTGATTTGAAAGCTTTGTAAAAAGCGGAGATTTGTGGTGAGAAATAAATGTTTACAATTAACTACAAGGCTGCAGAGAACAGTGCACTATTGCAGACTTGTATTCTACGGTTTTAATTACATTATTTTAGTATAGTCAGTCGTGAACTAAAGTGGGCCGGTCTAAGGCATGAAACTTCAGGACTGAAAATTAGTCCCACTCCGGCCCTGCAATACACACAACTTAAGGACAGCAGGAGAGAGGAGGGGAGGAGAGGATAGGAGTATCTTTGTACAGTAATGTACCGCATTTTTCGGAAAACAAGCCGCATTTTCTATAAACTGCACCCCACCAGAATGGGAGCTTTGTGTTTGTAAATCGGATTATAACCGGCCCTGGAATATATGCCGCACTAGAGGGAACAATGATAGCTACCAAGCAATGCACGAGTAGGTTATGCGATCTTACAGCATGCCGTAACACACTTGTGGCTAATATGTCCATGCGGGGCAAAATCCAATGTTATGTCGACAAAATTATTTTAGATATTGTATAAGTTTAGCTATCTTGCAAATCCTAAGGATAGCCTAGCGAAGTTGAATCAGCCAATGTCGTTAGTGATGCTAGCTAACCCTTACAAAAAAGAAGTATACTTCAAGTTTATTTTGTAAGTATACTTAGTATAAAAAGTATACTATTATCATGTTACTTAAAGTATACTAGCAGTGTACTTATTTCTATACTATTTTTGTACTAAGATAACTGAATTGGCCCACTTTTTAGGTCACTTAGTACACTTTAAAGTACAGTTATAGTGTATTTCAAGGTTTACTTTTGAATACTGTAAAGTAGCCTGTGTAGTGCACTTTCAGTTCATCAAGTATACTTCCTAAAGTACTTAAAAGTATACCTTGGAATACTAACCTGTGTAGTGCACTTTCAGTTCATGAAGTATACTTCCTAAAGAGCCTCAAAGTATACTTTGGAATACTTTTAAGTGCACTTTCAATTAATGTAAGTACTTCAAGAAGTAAACGTAATAAATTTAATTTTACTATTACTTACTAATATATTATAATGTTTAGGAGCCCCTCAAATGCCTCAGATTATAAGTCACTTAGCGAGAACAGGGGCCCTTGCAAAGTTACATTACAGTTTCTTAGCTGAAAGAAGCTATTCAATGCGCAAGCGTTGACATTTCAAGAATCCAGCTCTTCTTATGAAACGTAACAGTAATTTAACTCATGGTTACAATGGTAAACCACCACAACAATGACCACGCAACAAAACACTACATTCTAAGCAGACACATTTAAAAAACGAAATTCATGAAGTTACATTTGTATTTCGAACAAATGGCAAACTTATCAGCAAATTTTAACACTATTTACCGCCTTGCATCATGGGAATTGACCAGCCAATGAGCCATGCTATCTTCATTTTTTCACATCATTATTTCGTTCTTCAGTCAGTTTGACAGTATAACCTTCAAATGCATAATGCAACCCTTCTGTCTGCTTCTTTCTCAAGTAGCTTTTTCTTTTTTTCCATTAACACAATTGATAATTATTAGTATAAGATTATAGGGCTCCAGAATGTTTTGGCAGTAATTAAGGTTACAGCTTCAGTACCAAAAAAGATTCAATGTGCAATGCATAAGCCAGGGTAGTCAATGATCTACTGTTAGCTTCTGACGCGGGTTCTATCTCTGTCCTGTGCAGCTTTTGACACGGTGGATCATGAGATTCTCTTGGAACGTATGAAGAACTATGTTGGGATTTCTGGTACGTCACTTCAGTGGTTTAGATCGTATCTATCTGATAGATCACATTATGTCCACTATGATGGCTGCTCATCCAGGAGCTCCACTGTAAAATACGGAGTACCACAGGGTTCAGTTCTAGGCCTCTGTTATTTTCACTCTATATGCTGCCTTTAGGAAACATAATTAGAAGCTCTGGGGTAATTTTTCACTGTTATGCAGATGATACTCAGCTATATATGTCTATAAAGTCTGGAGAATTTCCACATGCTATGGAAAAATGTGCTTCTAGGTTGAGCTCTTGGATGACTGCAAATTTCCTTCTTCTAAATTCGGATAAAACCGCGGTTCAAATTTTCGGTCCTAAAAAAATAAATACAGAAAATGTATCCAATCTGATCTTAGACCTAGACGGCGTCAAAGTCTCTCAAAGCCAGCTGGTAAAAGATTTTGGAGTCACAATGGACCCAGACCTTTCGTTTGAGTACCGTATTAAGCAAATTACCAGAACTGCATTTTTCCATCTACGTAATATTGCCAAAATACGAAAATGTCTCTCAAAGGATGATGCTGAAAAACTAATACATGCATTTGTTACATCCCGATTGGACTATTGCAATGTGTTGTTCTCTGGCCTCCCAATTACCCACCTAAAACATTTACAGCGGGTGCAAAATGCTGCTGCTAGACTATTGACCAGAACAAGAAAGTTTGATCACATAACATCTACTCTTGTCTCTCTACACTGGCTCCCTATCCAAGCCAGAGCTGACTTCAAAGTTCTACTACTAACCTACAAATCTCTGCATGGATTGGCACCACTGTACCTCTCCGGTCTCCTTGCACCCTATTGCCCCGCAAGGACACTTAGATCTCAAGATGCCGGCTATCTGGTGGTTCCCAAAATTAAGAAAAAAACAGCTGGAGGTAGGCCGTTCTCGTATAGAGCACCTCTTCTCTGGAACAAATTACCTGTCTCAATTAAGGAGTCTGATACTGTTTCGACATCTAAAATGAGGTTAAAAACTTTATTGTTTAATCAATTCTACGACTGTTAAAGGTAAGTATGTTACTAGTTGGAGGCAACGGGGGACGGGTTGTTTCCATCCTTATTCTATAAGTATAACTTATTTTAGAGTTCTCTTCCCCTGGAACAGATTTCATGTTCCAAATGGGGGGGGGCTGTCGCTGTCTTGGTGTGTGGGGTTGCATCAAATTCCCCTTTTTTGCTCTGTTAAATTGCTGCACCAGTCCACACTTGACAGGTGGGGATCTCATTCTATTATGACTGTAACTGTTATCTGCTCCTGGCATCCTCTAATCCCTGCTCTCCTCTCTCTGTCCCCCCCCCACACACATCCCTTGTGGTGTGGGGGGTTTGAGTTGTCAGTACCTGCCTGGTCGTCGGTCAGCCAACACTGGACCTGGTCGCGAGTCTCCCGGTCCTGTCCTACATCTATAAAGTTGAACAATGGATTTTGGTGTTTTAAAAACCCACCGACACTGTATGACTATGTTTAGCCTGTGTTCTGCTCCTCTCTCTCACCAACCGTCTCTGGAGGAGGGGATCCCTCTCTGAATTGCTCCTCCCAAGGTTTCTTCCATTTTTCTCCTGTTGAGAGTTTTTTGGGAGTTTTTCCTTGTCTTCTTTGAGGGTTTAGGTTGGTTGAGGGGCAGTTCTATGGGCATATGTGAAGCCCTCTGTGACATGCTTGCGTGTAAAAAGGGCTATACAAATACATTTTATTTGATTTGATAATAGATTTTCATAGACATGAATAATTAGAATGAGATGGATCTAAAAAATGTAATCTGTAATGTACTTTTAAATTATTTTGACTGTTTTTGCTGTATAATAATAGAAAACGTACATCCTACTCCAGAAGAAATGTATACCATTTTCTGTTTCTAAGCATACTTCTTAAAAGTATATCATAAGTGAACTATTTTCTAAGTATACTTCTTAAAAGTATATCAAAAGTGAACTAAAAGTGTACTATCCATATTTTAGTATACTTATAGTATACTTTTATATACTTCTTTTTTGGATGGATGGATACTTTATTAATCCCAAGGGAAATTTAGGTCATCCAGTAGCTTATACACATATACACTTATACACCTCACCGACATACATACATAAATCACATATACATACACATAGGGAGAACATATTCACACAGAGTGTTTCCATATACAGGAAAGGGTCTGACCCTACTGTACAGAGTGCATGATTTTGACAGTGTCAGTGTCCAGGAGGAAAGTGATCTTGTGCTGCTAGTGTGGATAGTGTGTGTGTGTTGAAAAGTGCAAAGAGCAAAGTGATAGTGCAAAATATGTAAGTGGTAAAGCCTGCGCATGGGGCAGAGATGAGATGAGCAGGGGAGGGCAGACTGAGGTAGACTCATGCAGAGAAGTCCATCTCCCTCCCCCTCCCCTTTGTGTGGCATTAAAAAGCTGAATGGCCCTGGGGACAAAGGACTTCATCAGCCTGTCCGATGAGCATGACAGAGACGGAGTCTGCCACTGAATGTGCTCCTCTGTCTGTTAAGAGTACTGTGTAGTGGGTGGTGGTCATTGTCCAAGATGGTCAGCAACCCACTCAGGGTCCTTCTCTCCGCCACTGTAGTGAGGCAGTCCAATTCAGTGCCGACAACAGCTCCCGCCTTCCTCACCAGCCTGTCCAGTCGCCCTGCATCCCTCTTCTTTATGCTGCCTCCCCAACACACCACAGCATAAAAAAGGACGCTGGCAACAACAGACTGGTAGAACATGCGCAGGAGTTTGTTGCAGACATTGAAGGACCTCAGCCTCCTCAGGAAGTAGAGTCGGCTCTGCCCCTTTTTGTAGACTGCATCAGTGTTGGCTGACCAGTCAAGTTTATTGTCCAAATGAACACCTAAGTATTTGTAGGTGTTGACCACCTCCACACTGGCCCCCTCGATCGAGACTGGTAGCAGAGGAGGCTGGGACCTCCTAAAGTCCACCACCATCTCCTTGGTCTTAGTGGCGTTCAGCTGCAGGTGGTTATTCCTACACCACTGCACAAAGTTATCCACCAGGCTCCTGTACTCACCCTCCTGTCCATCCCTGATGCATCCCACAACAGCAGAGTCGTCAGAGAACTTCTGGATGTGGCATGACTCCGTGTTGTAGGTGAAGTCAGATGTGTACAGGGTGAACAGGACTGGTGAGAGCACAGTCCCCTGTGGAGCCCCAGTGCTGCACAACACAGTCTCAGAGACAGTCCTTCAGTCTGACGAACTGTGGTCTCTCCGTCAGGTAGTCAGTGATCCAAGATACCAGGTGGATGTTCACACCCATCTGCTAGAGCTTGTTACTCAGTCTGAGGGGCTGGATTGTGTTAAAGGCACTAAAGAAATCAAAAGGGAGTCAGGTGGCTGAGCGGTGAAGGAATCAGGCTAGTAATCCGAAGGTTGCCAGTTCGATTCCCGGTCATGCAAACTGACGTGTGTCCTTGGGCAAGGCACTTCACCCTACTTGCCTCGGGGAGAATGTCCCTGTACTTCCTGTAAGTCGCTCTGGATAAGAGTGTCTGCTAAATGACTGAATGTAAATGTAAATTCTCACAGCACCTTTCCCCTTGTCCAGATAAGTGTGCCCTGTGCATTAGGTAGACGATGGCATCTTTTTGTAAGGGAACATTGGTTTGCTAGCTGTATATAACATTTCACTGGGTCTTGCAGCTGTTTGATTTACTGAAATTATTATGAAATGTTATGTTCTACTAGCCATTTGCCTACTTTAGCAAGTCACTGTATTTCCAAGCCCTGAGACGACACAGTAAATAATTCTTCTTTCAAGTAATAAGCCCCCGTTCAAGTGTTGTGCATTAAATTAGCTGCACGGTCAATAGAGTTCGAAATATAAGCCGTACAACCACAAGAAAACTGTAAAATCGGGGTACAAGCCACGGTTTTATTTCCGAAAAATACGTAAGGGACGGTTTGTTTTTCACTCTCTGAGGAGCTAGCCCTGAGTCTTTTGCTTTCCCTGTAACCCCATACATGCAAAAGGTCTCAGAAGCCTGGCCATTGTACCTGCTAGAGTGTTATTGGAGTAGACAGAGGAAGCCAACAGATGACTAAAAGCTTAAAGAAAAGATTAATTCTCACTTTCTATAACTGTCTTTGTAGTGAATTAATGAGTAAATGTCACGTTATTTTAAGAAATTGTATTAAGTAAAATTCACGTACTGCACTGGCAGCCAGATGTACTTGCTTTAATCTACCTGGATTCCTAACAATTAGAAAGCTCATAGCTAATCATTTTGCACTAAAACTTAATTGGGTCTTTCAGTGCATAGTATCCTTCCTCTCAGCCCCAGCAAGGGCCAGAGATGGAGAGAGCATAGACGGATCACCGAGTGCATGGAGCCTTTGGCTGACCCCCAGGAAACGATGTCATGCAGTACTGCGGTATTTGTAAAGCTCTCCTGTTTGGATCAATAACTCTTCTGGTCAACTGACCCTAACACACTGAGAAATCCTGACAGCTCACACCCAGTCTGCCAAATGCATGTGCACACAGACACACACAGGCGCAATCTTGCTCTCTCATACACTCATAATCTGTCTCTTTCTCTCTTTCTCCATCCATCCCTCTCTCACTCTCACACACACACACACATATATTCCATATAGATCAAAGTGTGTGTGCGAGCAGGCTGGGGCGTGGAGAAGTATGTATTATATAGAGAAGGAGGAGAGGATCCCATCTGTGGCCTCAGGTCAGGGCTGGACTGCAGGTGTGTGTGTGCCTTTGATTTCCCTCCAGCCAGGCACCTGTGTGTGTGTGCGTTTAAGTCTGTGATTAGTGATTCTGATCAGCTTCCTCTGGCATAATCACTGGGAGTCGGATATCGTTGATACAGATCTTTACTGCATTATGCATAGACACATGCAAGCACACACACAGACTCTGACCCTGTGAGTTAGGGAAACACACACACTCACCTCTCCATCCTATCACACACCCTCCACATCTGCTCGTCTTTCTCTTTTTGACCCTATTGTACTACACAGGCCCCTAAAGTCAGTAGCTGCCCTGGGGAGGGTCAGCATTGAAACACTACAGTGGGATGGTGGTGGCTTAGTGTGTATGGACTGGTGTGAAACAGTGACAGAGCCCTGCTTAGGGACAGCAATGCGTCCTAGCCGTTTGACTGGAGTAACATTGGAGGTGGTCCTCGCCTCACGCCTCTAAGTGCCCTACACCAGAACGCACTTATAGGATCATCTTACAAGCTCTGATTTATGCATTCACTTAACACCGGTGCTTTGTCAGAGGAGTGGGGTAATGGTGGGGGGGGGGGGGGGGGGGACGTTGTTGTCTGCCAGTAGTGGGGTGCCAGCAGGCATCTAGAGTGGGCAATACCAGGCCACAATTCAGATGTGTCAAGGGGACACAGAAATGACAGCACTGTGATGCAATAATGATGAACACATCAAAATACTTCAGGGTTCATTTACAGGTATTGACTGGAGTCGTCAGGTCTGGACACTGTATGAGTAAAAAGATTGGGTAATCCTGGGAGGAGGGTTTGGCTCATCTCCTCTTCATTCCTATCCTCCCCCTACGTCCTTGTCGTCTCATCTTCTCTCCTCTCTCCCCTCCCCTACCGAGACTGAGGCCCATCGTGCCGACGTCAGGAGGTCCTCTCTGATCGCTACTAATTAAATGCTAATGCTAATTCCACCAGCAGCGCAGTCGTCAGATTAAGAGTTGTTGCTAGCCACTGGAAGTTTTGAAATGGCACCCAGATGCTAGAGAATGTGACATCATCCTCTCCCTCCTCCCCCATCTCCTTCCCCCCCTTTCTTTCTCTTTCTCTCTTTCCACATTCCTTCCCATTACTTTCTTTCATTCTGTGTCCTTCTCCCTCTTCAACTCTCTCTGTTGACCGGTCTTTAGCTGCTTATTCTCTTTTATCTCTACCTCGGTCATCCTCACAGCCAATGTACACACACCTCTATCTTCATCCCTCTTACTCAGGGTTGTGAAACTCTCTCTTCTGTGTGTCTGTCACACTCACTCACCCCTCTCCTTCATCATGTCATCAATTTATTTTTGAATGAATTAACAACAGATGTTATTCTGCCCTCCCTTCCTTGTTATTTTTCTCCTTCACTTTTTTCTATCTCTCTCTTACAGAAACACACACGCATGGATGCACACACACATGCAGACATGCACACATATGAGACTCGCACACACAACTCTGTGGAAGAAATGGGATTTCCTATTGTCTTCATCAACTCACAACACACACACTACTTTATCTTAATCCTCATACATCTCTCTCTCCCTCTCTCTCTTTGATGCCTTTCTCCAACAGACAGTGGAAGGCTGCCTCATATTTCTCCTTCCCCAGTCAAGCCAGTCGGCTGCTGGTGTATAGCTTACTATTCACAAACATGTCCACAGAGTAGAGTCTGCCACACTGGATCTGTTTTCTCCTACACTGTATGGGAGGTGTCCGCATGCCAAAGAAAATACACTGACAGTTTGTGTGGGATGATGTGTATTGTTTTAGCTATACAGTATACTCGCCTAGGAAACAGAGGGTATAATTATGTCCATCTTTTGCTTACCCCTGGGTCTTCTTTACAAGGACAGTGTAGCAACCGTCCAGTTCTGTAATCGCTTCTGGGTGCGGGAGATCCAGTTAATGACACGCTAGGTACAGAACCAATGTCCAGACGGAATTCCGTTCGTTTGGGGTGTTCCCGTTTATTAAATATAAAAGGGATAAAAACAGTATGACCTCCCGTCACCCTGGCCTCCTGTCAAATGATGCCTGTGGCCCTATATAACCCAGCCACCACAAACCACACCCAAATGAAACAAGCCCCATTAACCCCATAAGTGCACAATAATGGCTCCTACACACCGGCCCCAATTGTGTAGACAGCACAATTCACACAACACTAAAATAGGAGCCCTTAGTGTGCAGTTCCATTCATCTTCTAATCTCCTTCTCCTCTTCAAACAGCTTCTTGCAGGAGAAATATCTTAGAGATGGGTCTTTGCAGCTGCCCGGACTTAGTCTTTAGTTGTAAAGCCTGCACTAGTCCATCTTTATCCGGGTAAGTGTTGGTAACTCTTCCTAAGATCCAGGAACCGCGAGGAGAAGTGTGATCCATCACCACCACAATGTCTCCAGTGGTATAGTTTCTTTGAGGTTTAGACCACTTCTGCCTTTCCTGCAGCAGGGGCAAGTACTCTCTGGACCATCTCTTCCAGAACAGATCTGAGAGATACTGCACCTGCCTCCAGCGCTTCCGGATGTACAGGTCACTTTCTTCGAAAGCACCAGGAATGAGCATAGGGGACCCTTTCAGAAGCAGAATGTGGTTCGGGGTAAGCGCCTCTAAGTCATTCACATCCTCTGAAACCTTTGTGATCGGGCGGTCATTGAGGATAGCTTCTACCTCACAAAAGATGGTGTTCAGGTTTTCATCATCCAGTGTCTGCTGCTGCAAGACAGAAAACAGCACCTTCCGGACCATTCTAATGAGACCCTCCCACACCCCTCCATGATTGGACGCCGCAGGTGGGTTGAAAACCCAGTCAATCTCCTTTGACAATAAAGCCTGGTGGATTTTTGTGTGGTCCACAGCTGCCCAAGCCTCCCTCAGCTCACGCTGTGCACCAACAAAATTTGCCATTGTCAGACCTCATCTGATGCACAGGTCCTCTCCGACATATAAAGCGTCTGATGGTATTGATGCAGGAGTCAGTTGTAAGGGAATGAGCCACCTCCAGATGTACAGCTCTGCTAGCCATGCATGTAAAGATAACTCCATATCGTTTGACCATACCCTCGTCCTCTCCTAACCTCGATAGGCCCAAAATAGTCCACACCCACATTGGTGAAAGGCGGCAGGTCTGAACAGGTACGCTCCTTTGGCATATCGGCCATCTTCTGCTCTGACTGTTGTCCTCGATAGCGTCTGCAAACAACGCATTCCGAGATTATCTTTCTGCAGGCCGAGTTGGCACCAGTGATCCATTATCTCCTCCTGAGGGCTGAGAGCATATAATTTCTTCCCGCATGTCCAAGCTGATGGTGTATGTGTCGCAGGATAAGTTTAGAAACATGCTGGCCTTTATAGAGAATTACAGGATGTTTCTGCTCTTCAGATAAGGCTGAGCGACTGAGCCTACCACCCACTCTCAGTAAACCATGGCGTAGTACCGGATCGAGCCTATAAATGTCATTCTTGCTCTTGACAACAAATGCTCCACCCTGTAAATCATCAATCTCTCTTCTGATGGCCGCATTCTGACTGTGGCAGATGATGGCAGTTTCTGCTCTGGAGAGATCACTCACTGACAGTATTTGCTTCCCAACCGCAGCTCTGGCTTTCTTCATCTCCTCCTCTATCCTAACAGCTGCAGTAGAGGAGTCGACAGGGGGGAGAACAGACACCAATTCTTTCCTTTTTCTGCTTAAGTCCAGCAGGATGTCCTTTATTTTGAGGAACCAAGCAACTGTGGTCTTCAGTTTGATCCAGCTTGAAAAGTATTGCACCAGACTGGTGGTGGAATCTTCTGCTTGGATACCGATAGCGTTTACCAGGATGTCCCTCCTCACCTCTGGATCCTCAGATGAAACGGGCTGGGATCTAAAGGGCTCTGGCCACTCCTGCTGCGGCATCCTGAGGAAGTCAGGGCCATGTATCCACCTCTGACAGGCCATGAAGCTGTCTGCATTCAGCCCTCTGGAGGCTTCATCAGCTGGATTGAACTTGGAGCCAATGTACCTCCACTGAAACACGTCTGTGGCGTCTCTTATGGCAGCCACTCTGTTTGCCACGAAGGTGTGAAATCGTTTGGTGTTATTATTGATGTATTTCAGCACTGTCTGACTGTCTGTCCAAAAGCAGGAGCTGTTCAGCTGGAGTAACAGCTCCTTCTTCAACATACTGTCCACCTTGACGGCCAGAGCAGCGGCGATGAGCTCCAGACGGGGAATTGTTGTCTGCTTTAATGGAGCCACTCTGGCCTTTCCCAACATGAACGCCAGGTGCACTTCTCCTCTCTCGTCCTGCAGCCTCAGGTAAGACACTGTCCCATATTCATGATTACTGCCATCGGCAAAATGATGCAACTGAGCCTCCAGGGGTCCTTCAAAGCTATTGAGCTTGATGTAGCGCCTCACTTTAAATTCTGCCATCTTCTCCAAATCCTGAAGCCATGCTGTCCAACACTGTGCCATTGACTGGGGAACAGGATAGTCCCAGGACAGATTTTGTCTGCACATTTCCTGCAGCAGCAGCTTAGGGAGCAGAGTATATGGTGCCAGGAAGCCCAGTGGGTCATAAATGGAACTGACCATTGACAAAATTCCACGCCTGGTGTGAGATTTTCTTTCCACTGCGAGCTGAAAGGCGAAAGCATCACTGTCTGCGCACCAGCTCAGGCCCAGAGCCTTCTCCACAGGCAAGCTGTCCTGTTCCAGGTGCAGCAGTCTTGTCGGTTTAGAGCGCTTTTCCTCCGAAATAGATGACAACACCAACCGGCTGTTACTTGTCCACTTCAGCAGCTGAAATCCTCCCTTAGAGCAAAGGTCGGTTAGCTTTGCCACTAGCTGCATTGCGTCTTGCTCTGTGGCCACGGAGTAGTCCACATAAAATTCTGCCATCTTCTCCAAATCCTGAAGCCATGCTGTCCAACACTGTGCCATTGACTGGGGAACAGGATAGTCCCAGGACAGATTTTGTCTGCACATTTCCTGCAGCAGCAGCTTAGGGAGCAGAGTATATGGTGCCAGGAAGCCCAGTGGGTCATAAATGGAACTGACCATTGACAAAATTCCACGCCTGGTGTGAGATTTTCTTTCCACTGCGAGCTGAAAGGCGAAAGCATCACTCTCTGCGCACCAGCTCAGGCCCAGAGCCTTCTCCACAGGCAAGCTGTCCTGTTCCAGGTGCAGCAGTCTTGTCGGTTTAGAGCGCTTTTCCTCCGAAATAGATGACAACACCAACCGGCTGTTACTTGTCCACTTCAGCAGCTGAAATCCTCCCTTAGAGCAAAGGTCGGTTAGCTTTGCCACTAGCTGCATTGCGTCTTGCTCTGTGGCCACGGAGTAGTCCACATAAAAGTTGTTGTGAATGGTGTCGGTCACCTGCTTGCTGTAGCTGTCCACATGATCTGTTGCGGTCTTTCTCAGAGCATAGTTAGCGCAGCTAGGAGAGGAGACAGCTCCGAAGATGTGAACTTTCATACGGTACTCCACTGGGCCGACTGACGTGTCTCCTGACGGCCACCACAGAAAGCGGAGGAAGTCCACGTGTTTCTCTGACACCTTCACCTGATGGAACATAGCCTGGATGTCTGTCATCAGTGCAATGCTCTCCTCTTTGAACCTTGTCAGCACACCAAAGAGGGAGTTGGTGAAATCCGGCCCCTGTAAAAGCTGGCCGTTCAATGAGGTGCCTTTATAGCTCGTTCCACAATCAAAAACCACCCGCAAGGTCCTCTTCCTTGGGTGGTAGACTCCGTGATGGGGCAGATACCACACACTTCCATCCTTAGGCTCAAGCTGTTCATAACGCACCACCTCTGAATAGCCTTTGTCGATCAGGTCAGTGAGAAATGCTGTATACTCCTCTTTATACTGCTTGTTCCTGTCAAGTCTTCTTCTGAGGCTTTGCATGCGCTGCTCCACGATACACTGGTTATTGCGCATAATTATGTTGTCTTTGTTGACGGGCAAGTCCATACAGTAGTGGATGTCTTGCACACATACTGATTTGTCCATAATCTCCACAAACTTCTTGTCCTCAATTGACATCCTCCTGCTCTTGCTCTTGACGAAGGCGGTCGCATTTTTCTATCCTCCCCTCCCTGACCTTCCCTGCTTGGCTGTGTCTGTGTCTTGTCTTGTCTCAAGATACTCTCTCATCATCACTCTCCGAAACTAGAAGCATGGAATTAATTAGCTGGTCTCTCAATGCTATTGACACCATCTTCTCGAAGAGAAGCTCGGGTGCGGGGGAACCCAACTGTCCGGACGGGACGTTCGCAGCTGGCTACACGAT
Source organism: Osmerus mordax (assembly GCF_038355195.1). Lineage (NCBI taxonomy): Eukaryota > Metazoa > Chordata > Actinopteri > Osmeriformes > Osmeridae > Osmerus > Osmerus mordax. The sequence continues at coordinate 11,394,887 of NC_090052.1, forward strand.
GGACGCGTGGGAGAATTGGCGTGTCGTGTGTCTAGCGGCGCTTTCCGTGGAGGACGTTGAAGACATCTTCATATTCGGAACCATGATTACAGGCTTTCTGCTGTTTGGAATAGGCGCTGGCTTTGTATATCGTAAAATCAAGGAAACGGCTGCAGCCGTCAAAAGCCCCGTTAGGCTGCCCGATATGATTGAAGCGGTGGGCAGAGTTGCTGGAGCTCAGTCTGTGAACTTACAACGCAGCATTGATTACAACAGGGATAAGTTTGCGGCTCTGCAGAGGAAGATGGAGGACTTGGAGACCTTCCTGAAGGGTGGACGCGAAAATTGAGTTGCGGCTACTCGTCAAAACAACTACCCCAATCTTATCCTCTTTCGGCCCCGTAACCAGCACAAGGCCTGGCCAAGGTCGTTACTGGAAAACAACTCCCCTGGAGAGCGCTGAAGCGAGACTATCTTGCTCCTCCCTTCCCCCCCCCCCCACCGACATCTGTGGTTTGGTCTCTTCCCGGGGTCATGACCAAGGATGTCTCCTGGCCAACACAATCTGCATAGGGAGAATCGGACTGATTGTGGCCTAGGTCGAGGGCGCCAACCCAGACTTACTCACACATTAACTTTCACCTACTACAGATCTCGCCACCACCCCACCCCCATCCAACGCCTTCGCCTGCTTGTTTCCCCAGGGTGGCTGGCGGTTCTGTGTCCAGCGCCTACATGGCTGCAGGTCCAGATGCTGCTTGTCTACCCCCCCCCCCCACTCGTTGCAAGTGTTTTTGTAAATGTTGTTGTGCTTATGTGCTGAGGTTTTTGTCTGTTCCCACACTGTACTCCTCTAGGAGCATTGTCTGGGTGTTGCCTTTTTCTCTCCTCCTCTCTCCTCATGTTATGCTGTAACTTTCTAGTGGCGCCGAAATTGGCTGCCTAGGTAGGCTCTCCTACCGAAGTAAATTCCTTGTCTGTGCAAACTTTCATGGCGAATAAAAACCCATTCTGATTCTGATTCTGATTCTGATCCCATGCTCCTCTTCCAGTGCCTTCTCATTGAACTCCTGGTTATAGTGAGATACCAACAGCTCCTCCAATTTTACAATTAATATCCTGTTAGCGTGAACAGCTGGGCAGCTTCTCCGACCACCATCTCCACTTCTCAAGGGTCCGTTTATGGCCCAGCCCAACAGGGTCCTCACAGCATAGGGGCCATTGTCTTTGCTATTGATAATCTCCCATGGCTCCATTAACTTTGGCACATTTGTGCCAATAAAAAGCTCCACATCAGCGTCCAATTCAGGGATCTTAATGTCTTTGAAATATTCCCATTTCTGAATGTCTCGCTGACGGGGAACGTTGTTCTTTGAGACTGGTATGGCGTCTTGTGTATACACCTCCAGGAGTGCTACAAAGTTCTCTCTTCGCAGCTCAGAGATCTCCAGTCCTGTGACACAGTGGCTTGGCACCAACTTCTCCTGGCCCATAGTGCGCAGCAGAATGTTGGTCTTTGTACCCCTCATGTTCAGCTGGTTCATGAGTGTGCTGGTGATGAAGGTAGCTGTACTCCCAGGATCTAAGAAGGCATAAGTATGCAACACCTTGCCTCCTTTCTTACACTTTACTTAAACAGGCACAATGGAGAGAGTACCTTCTTGGTCCCTAGCCCCAGTACAAGCATTAGCCTGGTGAAACACAGGTGCACTGCTCACTGGAGGTCCGGGTGGTCTTGCGGGCTGCAAGACCACCCCCATTTTCGTTTAACCAGGTGCGCACTTCACGCATGAATGCGTCGTTTGCGGCCCTTTTAACATGAAACCAGGCATCTTGTATTTGGATTTCGTCCATGGGCAAATTAAAATCCTTTAACAATGCGTCATGTAGAGATTATGCATTTTCACACAATGTATTAAAGCATTTCAGTTGTTGAACTATGGAAACATTTGCATTTGATGGCCATAACTGTTTAAAAACAACACTTCTTTCCTTTTCTAACCGTTCTATGGCTAAAACAATACCCTTTGTCGACAGTTTCCTTTGTCTCTTTTTGGCTTGTATGCCAATAGGCTCCGTTTCAGGGTTATCGATATTCTTATCAGACATTTTCAACTGTGAATGAATGAAAGCCACCACAAGATCACTGGCCGTGCCCGGCAAGCACAAACTCCTGGAATGGGCAGGAGGCCTCCTCGCATCGAACTGCGGTCCACGCTGTAGTAGAATATTTCACAAGGATGACTGCACTCACCGAAGACGTCCTGCACTGTCGTCGTGTTTCATACCTTATTTGAGGAGCTTACTTTGCTGACAGCGAGAGATCCCTGATTGAATGAAGTCCTTTGCTTTGTCATGCAGCTGAGCTAAGCCCAGCTGTCCTGCGCTCCAAACGTTTCCAGGTGAGTAATCCAAAGCGGCTTCTACCTTTTCCAACAGGTAGGGATTTTACTTTGTCCAAAAGGTCGTTGATTTTACTTTGTAGCGACCATCCAGTTCTGTAGTCGCTTCTGGGTGCGGGGGATCCAGTTCATGACGCACTGGGTACAGAACCAATGTCCAGACGGAATTGCGTTCGTTTGGGGTGTTCCCGTTTATTAAATATAAAAGCGGTAAAAACAGTATTACCTCCCGTCACCCTGGCCTCCCGTCAAATGGTGCCTGTGGCCCTATATAACCCAGCCACCACAAACCACACCCAAATGAAACAAGCCCCATTAACCCCATAAGTGCACAATAATGGCTCCTACACACAGGTTAAATGTGAAAACATACTATTGAGATAAGTGACAAATGCTGGCGTCAAGTGTGTCTGTATTGCATGTTTGTATGTGTGTGCTGACCATCTGACTGACCATCGGGAGAACCGGGACATTTACCGGTGGCCTGACAGTTGTTTTGGATTGCCGTAAACTGTCAACTTGATCAGCGATTATAATAGAAGTATATTAATTTATTCCTTCCATATTATAATGATCTATGATTACACATTACAGTGTCTCCCAAACAACGATTCTTTTCTATAATAAAATCTAAAGAACATCATCTCTTGTCTTTAAGGACACCAATAAAGAATGTTTTTTACTTTTAGTGAGAGCAGCGAAACATTTACAACTAAGTGAAAGGCAAACATCTCCACAAGCAAGATAGTCGCAGCAATGGAGAATAGAGTGTGCACATTCACGAAAACAAGGTTTAGATTATGTCAGCAGTAAATTGGTTTTCAGCACGGTGCCTGGTGAAATGGACTGTTAGAAAAGGAAAGGTGTAGCAGAAATTCAGAGAATAAAAAAGATAGAGGCCTTTGCCACAGATGTAGCTAAATGCTACAAAATAAGCAACATGTTATCTAGAAAGGGACCAGGGGGGTATTTCAGGTAGCGGGTTTAACAAACTGTGAGCATAACCCTGAACTCTGAGTTGAAAAGCTGATTTAAATTTGTTCAGACAACTCGGAGTAGGTCCACTCTGAGTTAAACGCGGGCATGAGAATTATTAAAAGCCAACATCAGTGGAGCTCCGATACTAGGATCCACCATGGCACCCGGTGACAAAAAACATTGTCCTACTTCACCAAACTTCAGATATAAGTTTTGTTACGTGTTTATGGTCAATCTGAGCACATATTCCGGAAAAAAGCAACACGGCTGTAGCAGCGTTGAGACAATTGGCGTGGGAGACGATTGGTGCCGACCGTTACGAAAAAAAAGTATATTAAGGTATACTATAGGTATACTACAAAATGATATACTACATTTTTGATATACTTTTAAGAAGTATGCTTAGAAAAATGGTATACATTTCTTCTGGAGTAAGATGTACGTTTTATTTTATTATACAGCAAAAACAGTCAAAATACTTTTAAAGTACATTACACATTTTTTAGATCCATCTTGTATATTCTAATTATTCATGTCTAGGAAAATCTATTAGGCCTATGCATTGCACATTGAATCTTTTTTGTTACTGAAGCTGTAACCTTAATTACTGCACATTTTGAAGCTCTATACTCTCATACTATACAAATAATTATCAATTGGAGTATTAATGGAAAAAACAAAAAAGGTATTTGAGAAAGAAGCAGACAGAAGGGTTGCATTATGCATTTGAAGGTTATACTGTCAAACTGAAGAACGAAATAACGATGTGAAAAAATGAAGATAGCGTGGCTCATTGGCTGGTCAATTCCCATGATGCAAGACGGTAAATAGTGTTAATACAAATGTAATTTCATGAATTTTGTTTTTTTAATGTGTCTGCTTAGAATGTAGTGTTTTGTTGCGTGGTAATTTTCAATGTCAGTGCTTCCCCTACCCTTATATTAGGGGGGCGCCCCGCCCCCCCCCCCCCCCCCCCCAACGGCCCCCCCTGGAAGGTCAAGTTAATTTAGTAAAAAAAAAAAATAGCGCCCGATCACAAAATAAGTTATTTAAGGTTACCTTTCCTATAAAACAGGTCTATAGCTTGCTCTTTTATCAAACTAACTAAATGGCCTTATGTTATTTATCTTACTTACACGACGGCATGTCACCCCCCCCCTCCCCCTCCCCCACAAAGCTGTAAACCTAGGGGAAACACTGATTGTTGTGCTGGTTTACCATTGTAACCATGAGTTAAATGACTTACGTTTGATAAGAAGAGCTGGATTAATACAACGTGAGTGCATACGCAGTAAATAGGTTCTTTCAGCTAATAATCTGCAATGTCACTTGGCGAGGGTCCCGTCCTTGTCAAGTGACGCAAGATCGGTGGCGTTTGAGGGGCCCCTAAACATTTAAATTTATTAGTAAATCATAGGCAATTTACTTCTTGAAATACATACATTAATTGAAAGTGAACTTGAAAGTATTCTAAAGTATACTTTGAGGTACTTTAGGAAGTATACTTCATGAACTGAGAGTGCACTACACAGGTTACTTTTGAGTATTCAAAAATATATTTTGAAGTACTTTACGAAGTATACTTCATAAACTACAAGTGCACTACACAGGCTACTTTACAGTATTCAAAAGTAAACTTCAAATACACTATAAGTGTACTAAATGACCTAAAAAGTGGGCCAATTCAGTTTACTTAGTACAAAAATTGTATATAAATAAGTACATTGCTAGTATACTTTAAGTACTATGATAATAGTATACTTTTTATACTTAAGTATACTTACAAATTAAACTTTAAGTATACTTATTTTTTGTAAGGGTATGCAAAGGTTTGGAAAGGAGCCCAAAGTTTCAGTGGCCTGGGATTGAGGAAAATTCCCAGCCTGAATTATTGTCTCAGTCCACCCCTGTGTGTGTGACTTACGATGATGAGGAAGATGAAGTAGATGAAGTTGTAGAAGGAGTGAGCATCCATGACGTAGTACATGATCTCCACCCAGCCCTCCAGAGTGATCACCTGGGGAGAGACTCACACTGTCACAGTGTGTGTGTGTGTGTGTCACACACACAGACAGACACACACAGACAGACACACACAGACAGACACACACAGACAGACAAGATGTAGGCCTGTGTGTGTGATGTCGTTAGGGAATTGTGCTAGTAATCATCAGGTTGCCAGTTCGATTCCTGGCCGTGTAAAATGACGTTGTGTCCTTGGGCAAGGCACTTCACCCTACTTGCCTCGGGGGAATGTCCCTGTACTTACTGTAAGTCGCTCTGGATAAGAGCGTCTGCTAAATGACTAAATGTAAATGTAATGTGGAGTGTGTAAGTGTGAAACAGAGATCGAGCATGTGTGTGCAAGTGTGACACAGAATGAGATCAAGCGTGTGTGTATATGAGCATCTGTATATGTGTTATGTGCATATATGACCCACCCTCACCACCCCCCAATCCCTGGCCGCTCCTCACCTGAAAGATGACTATCCAGGCGTAGACTATATTGTCAAAGTTGATAGCTCCCTTGTGTGGGTTGCTGTTGCCAGTGTGGCAGCGTTTGTAGTATTGGTTCCAGTTGATGCAGAGCCCCACAGCCTCCACGCTGCTGTTGACCAGCGGGTCCGGGCTGAGGCCTTGCGTCTGGCGCTCCAGGGCGTCCTCTTTGCTCATGCAGCAGATTCGGCCTCCCTCGCGGCGCGCTGGCACATCGGCGCATGACATGATGCCGTTGTCGGCGGCAAGCGAGCAGATGAAGGGCCGCTCGTCGTCCTCCTCTGGTTGGTAGTAGGGGGTGGGCAGGGAGGCGGAGCTGAGGGGGAGGGAGGAGGTTAGTGGAACCAGCTGAGAGAGGAGGTATGGAGGAAGGTTGCGGGGGGGTTGGGGGGGAGAGAAAGATAGAAAGAGAGAGTGTGTTTGTGGTAGGGTTGGGTGGGGGTTGAGGTGGTGTGGATGATGTAGAGTAAACGTTTTGCAGATGTGTGCATCTACACATGAGTTCAGGCACCACATTTTAACACATTTGAGTACCACACACACACGCGCACACACACACACCTCCATCTCTCTCCTTGAGTCCATGCAGAGGTGAAGAGTCTAGAGGCAGTAGAGCAGTGATGGAACAGATTCATTTAAAGGTGACATGACATGCTGTTTTTGGATGCTTTTATATAGGCCTTAGTGGTCCCCTAATACTGTATCAGAAGTCTCTTTCCCGAAATTCAGCCTTGGTGCAGAATTACAGCCACCACTAGCAGTCCCACAAGGAGCTTTCCTCAGAATGCGCAGTTTTGGTGTCTGTAGCTTTAAATGCTAATGAGGAGCGGAGGGGCGGCACCATGCACTAATGTTTACAATGGATGTATTGCAATGGCTGTAACCCTGTTGCTGTAAGATGCCTCGAATTTGCCCATTCTCATCTGATAACCATGGTTTGCAGAGGTACACACTCAGTCATTTCAATGAGGGGAAAGGTGGATATCACGCGCGCCATAACAACAACAGCAGAACGGTTATCCAAATAACAAAGTGTACAACACTCACATTGCAGCATGTGTATTCACACACATACTTGATGCTATCTACCTTTCCATTAACGACAGTAACTCAGCTGTTAGCTGCAGAGCTAATGTTACAGTCACATTCTAAGGGTAGCAAGCTAGGTAACCATATACAGTAAAGCTACAAAATGATATAGCGTTAGTTAACTTACTTGTCTGAGGTTAGTAGCTGGATGAAGGAGAGTTAGTACTGATCCAGAATTTAATTTCAGCAAAGCCAGTTTTGTATTAGCTCAAGTTGAGGAAACAGTCGTGGCTGAAGTGTTTGGCGCAGACATACAAAACAAATGCGCCTACAACAGAAGTTGTGTAGGCGCATTTCCAGAGAAAATAAAATTAAGAAACTGGGTCTTCAGAGGCTCGGATGAAGGATGTAAAAAGATTTTTGTTTTCCTTTGAACATCCAAACTGAGCAAATGTAATGCTTCGTTCGTTTGCAAGCCATGATGTCTCTCGAGGATACAAACATTTGCACGGTCGTAGCTCAGTTTCTTATGGGCGGGCCAGATTCTCTGGGCGGGCAAAGCAGAGAGAAGGGAAGTAACCTTTTGCTCTGTTTGAAAATCTCTTTGTGACGTCACAAAGAGGAGATTTTCAAACAGAGCAATTGAGCCTTCATTTTCTCAAAGGCGGAGAAGAACACCCAGGGCTTGGTTTACACCTATCGAAAATTCTAGCCACTGGGGGACCAAAGGCAGGCTAGGGGAACTCATATTAATGTTAAATAACCTCCTAAAGTTTAGTTTTCATGTCATGTCACCTTTAATAACACAGACAAATCTAAAATCAAACTTTATCTGATTGACATCATCTGAAGTCGACCTCATCAAGTCCTACCATAGCTGTAGAGCTCCCTCCTATCTCCCTCCCTTCTTCACTTTTCTTTCCTCCTTCTCCCTCTGTCTCTCTCTCCTCCTCACTCCCCCCTCACTTGTTACCTCACTTCCTGCCTCCCTTACTCCCTCCCTTCCTCATCCCGATCTTGCTCCCTCCCTTCCTTGCTCCCTCTCTGTCTCACTCCCTCCATCCTCCCTTTCTACCTCTTCCCTATCTCTCTCCCTTCCTTCCTCCCTCCCTCCTTCCCTTTCTCTCTGCCTCCTCCCAGAGTACCTCTCTCACTCCCTCTAACCTGCTCTTCCAACAGCCTCTAGCCAGACACAGCTCCTGATGGGCTCATTTACCGCTATCTGATCTGGATAGACAGCCAGGCTGGAATGTTACATAGTCGCTCATAGAGTTTTGGATGAGGACCTTTGACGTTGGACAGGCCGAAAAAATACGTAACATTATTAGGGTTCCTCCGGTAGGAGGAAACCTATGCATCTGATGCATCTGTTTTCAATCGTTAAAATAAACATTCCTCACAAATACATTTTCGTTGTAGGATTTATTATGACATTACATTACAAGTAAACGATTTGTTGGTGAAATTATCATTACCTGTGGTTTCAAACCAGTGTTGCTCACTGCAACGCTGTAGCCTACGCGAGACACTACAAAAACATCTACACAGATGTTTAGGAAGTCAAACGGCGACAGAACATGTTCGGCACTCCCCTTACTTAAATCAAAAGTCTATCTAACTACTAACCTGAACTTCATTGCCACAGCCAAAACTTTGTCAATCTGTTCGTGAAAATAATAAATTTCAGCCTAAACCGTACAACGGAACGTTAAATCCAATTCAACCAACGCAATCGCTACCAAGACAAACACAGCAGTAGTCTAGTGTACTGTAGTAGTACAATTTACCGGGGCAGCTTCTTTGCGTTGTTACTGACAACCCTTACAAAAAAGAAGTATACTTCAAGTTTATTTTGTAAGTATACTTAGTATAAAAAGTATACTATTATCATGTTACTTAAAGTATACTAGCAGTGTACTTATTTATATACTATTTTTTTAGTTATTTATATACTATTTTTGTACTAAGTAAACTGAATTGGCCCACTTTTTAGGTCACTTAGTACACCTTAAAGTACACTTATAGTGTATTTCAAGGTTTACTTTTGAATACTGTGAAGTAGCCTGTGTAGTTCACTTTCAGTTCATCAAGTATACTTCCTAAAGTACTTCAAAGTATACTTTGGAATACTCTAAAGTAGCCTGTGTAGTGCACTTTCAGTTCATCAAGTATACTTCCTAAAGTACTTCAAAGTATACTTTGGAATACTGTAAAGTAACTTGTGTAGTGCACTTTCAGTTCATCAAGTATACTTCCTAAAGTACTTCAAAGTATACTTTGGAATACTCTAAAGTAGCCTGTGTAGTGCACTTTCAGTTCATCAAGTATACTTACTTAAGTACTTCAAAGTATACTTTGGAATACTCTAAAGTAGCCTGTGTAGTACACTTTCAATTAATGTAAGTACTTCAAGAAGTAAACGTAATAAATTAATTTTTACTATTACTTACTAATATATTATAATGTTTAGGAGGCCCTCAAACGCCTCAGATTATAAGTCACTTAGCGAGAATAGGGGCCCTTGCAAAGTTACACCGCAGTTTCTTAGCTGAAAGAAGCTATTCAATGCGCAAGTGTTGACGTTCTAAGAATACAGCTCTTCTTATGAAACGTAACAGTAATTTAACTCATGGTTACAATGGTAAACCACCACAACAATGACCACGCAACAAAACACTACATTCTAAGCAGACACATTTAAAAAACTAAATTCATGAAGTTACATTTGTATTTCGAACAAATGGCAAACTTATCTGCAAATTTTAACACCATTTACCGCCTTGCATCATGGGAATTGACCAGCCAATGAGCCATGCTATCTTCATTTTTTCACGTCGTTATTTCGTTCTTCAGTCAGTTTGACAGTATAACCTTCAAATGCATAATGCAACCCTTCTGTCTGCTTCTTTCTCAAGTAGCTTTTTTTTTTTTTTCCATTAACACTCCAATTGATAATTATTAGAATAAGATTATAGGGCTTCAGAATGTTTTGGCAGTAATTAAGGTTACAGCTTCAGTACCAAAAAAGATTCAATGTGCAATGCATAGTAGATTTTCATAGACATGAATAATTAGAATGAGATGGATCTAAAAAATTTAATCTGTAATGTACTTTTAAATTATTTTGACTGTTTTTGCTGTATAATAATAGAAAACGTATATCCTACTCCAGAAGAAATGTATACCATTTTCTGTTTCTAAGCATACTTCTTAAAAGTATATCAAAAGTAAACTATTTTCTAAGTATACTTCTTAAAAGTATATCAAAGTGAACTAAAAGTTTACTATCCATATTTTAGTATACTTATAGTATACTTTAATATACTTCTTTTTTGTAAGGGAATGATCGCTACTAGTGAGCTTTTTATGAATGAGCGATTTTCCACTAAATAAATGTCAAGCACACACGAACACAGCAGTAGTCTACTAGTACTGTACCGTAGTAGTACAATTTACCGGGGCAGCTTCTCCACACAGGGCTATATCGCATTTTGCGTTGTTACTGACAATGATCGCTACCAGTGAGCTTTTTATGAATGAGCGATTTTCCACTAAATAAATGTCAAGCTTATTTACGTTTTTGGGGGCATATTTTCAGTTAGCAGATGGTACTGTTTGAATCGCGATTCCATCTTCTACTGCCGGTAACGTCGTAGAATAATCTTCAAAGGGGGTTCTTTATTAATGAATGAATGCAAATATGGGCTAAATGCCTGAAAATATCACAAGAAGGGAAAAACTTAAAAGGACGTTTAAGTCATAGAGATTAGGTCAATTTTTACACCGGTCTGCCAAATTTGTTCGTTTTGATTCAGCTATGAGGCTGCCTCTTGCAGGGGAAATGAGAAGACATCATATTTCATTCTACACTTCACTCGTATTTTGAGTTGTAAATGAGCAGCAAAAAAAATATGCTTTTAAATATATGTAATCTTTATAAATAATAAGTAGGCCCTATGCATTTTTATATAAAATATACAGAAATATCAGTTGTAAAAATGTCATTAAAAAACTGACCCCTGTGCAACCGACGCAAGCAAGCACACCCTACAATTTTCCCAGAAATTGTACCCTCTCTAGTTCCCAGGTGTTTTGCAATTACCTTTTATTTTCTTTGTGACGACACTATATATTATCATTCCAGGTTAAGAATAGCCTACCAATGGAGGCTGCGTTGGAAATCGTTAATCAAACTTTTGTCAGCATTTTGAGTGGAAATTTCATTTGCATTTGTACAGGTGTATTCGTGCATGTCGGGCTGGCCCTCGCTAGCCTGGCTCTGACCTCCTACGTACTTCCGCTCAATTTTCAATTTGCTTCTGTACTAGGTCTGGGATTTCGGTGTATTAGTCGGTTTTCAGAAAAAAAAAATTTGTAGGTCCAATCAGCGAACAGAGGGAGTGGCTGAGAACGATGACGTTGATGTTGTGCACTAGTTTGAGTTGTAGTTCAGTAATGGCGGTGGAGAAAGATGCGAGTGAAGCTATTCGGTCGGTTGTGGCAACGCTGCCGAATATCCATAAGTTGAAGCCGGAGCAAGAACAATCCTTGCTGAGTTTTGTTGGTGGCCATGATTTTGTGGCCCACCTCCCCCCGGGGTTCGGGAAAAGTTTGATTTTCCAGCTACGGCAGCTAGCTCCGTTACAGTAGTGGTGAAGGCGTTGGCTAAGGCGAACGCTAGCGATTGGTTATGGCAGATCAGAGTGGCTCTGGGCAGATCCAATAGTTTTAAACTTCAACAGTGTACCAGCCTTCAAGGAAGTTAACGCTTGTCAATGGAGCGATCCCAGACCCTCTGTACAAATGAAATGTACGAGGGTCTGGTTAGGACCAGGCTCTCGCAGCGGAACAACAGTTTACTGGCCGCTCTGCCCATTCGCGCACCTCACAGTTGCGTATTGATCAGACAAGACACGCTTATCAACTCGATTACTATTGATCAAAACAGAACGAGGGTTCGGCTGTAACCTACTTGAAACATACTATTGAGAACATATTCGCTGACATGCATTGCATGCGTGATGAACACAGCTTCTTTCTTTTTTTTATCGCAGACTATTTTTTTACTTAGGCGCTTGGGATTTGTCATAGGCGCTCGCGAAAACGGCTTGGGCGCATGCCTAAATTTTCTCTATGCAGGAAAAACCCTGATATCAACAACCAAATCTAAAAATGGCATTTGAAATTGCATTTCATTTTAAATGCAAAGGGGCGGGACATAAGCCATTTGATAGAGCTGTCCTCATTGAACGGCAGTGTTTTATGCTTTATAAAACATTGTATTTTCCTGAACATTTGTATATGGCCCTAAAACGTAACCTGTTCATGCCTGGTGTTGAGCTGTAGAATGGTGCTGGCAGCCTGGCACAACCAAAACACACACACTTCTCTGACCCTCTACCTGATCATGCGCTTGCTTCAATAAACGTAACTGAGAACAGGCTACAGGCTTTTTAATGCCACACAGAAGGGGAGAAGGAAGGAGATGGACTTCTCTGCATGAGTCTACCTCAGTCTGCCCTCCCCTGCTCATCTCATCTCAGCCCCATGCACAGGCTTTACCACTTACATATTTTGCACTATCACTTTGCTATTTGCACTTTTCAACACACACACACTTACACTATCCACACCAGCAGCACAAGATAACTTTCCTCCTGGACACTGACACTGTCAAAATCATGCACTCTGTACAATAGGGCCAGACCCTTTCCTGTATATGGAAACACTCTGGGCCCGATCTTGCACCCAGCGCAATTGACTTTGTCAACGACGCAAGTAGTTTGCACTCGACGCACAGCGGACTTTTCCCTCCACAGACGCACGTCGAAATGACCTTGCGCTCCCGTGGGCGGTTTAGCGAAAAAGGAGGCGTGTTCCGGCGCAAACGTTCCCTGGTGCTATTTTGCAGTTTCCGAAAAACAATTCCGCCACTGACCAGGAAAAACGTGGTCGTAAGTCAATGGCGCATTATTCAGATGCTATTTTAAGGGCGCAAGCTTGGTCCGTGCACACTGCTGGCGAGGCCAGGGTCTTCTTTCTGCGAAGCTACGTTACAATGTTTTGATTTATGGCGTGTTACATTTCTTCAATGTTTATAAAAAGATTTTCATGAGAAATCTCTATGTATGTGAACATGATTTGTAACAATTGTGGCAATTTTCTCCCACGCCTGTTTAACCGAAGCTAATTTGGGTGGGTTTCTTCCATCTCCATCAGAATCTGAATCAGAATTCAGTTTATTCGCCATGTAGCCTATGTTATACAAACACGGAATTTACTGTGGCAGGAAGGTGCAAACAATAAACATATACGGGTCTTAAATTAAGTAAAAAAGTACAATAGTTTAACTAATTCCAAGAACTAAACAATTTAAAAAAATAAATTATAGGGTAGGCTATATAAAAATAAGAATAAGAATTTGAATGAACAGCATGAGCGGGCAATTTAGTGCAATGACAAAACTGCTCTGCCTTTCCCATACAATGTCACTTATCTATCTGTTACGGCCCTTACTAGAACGTCGGTCTCCTTGGCTGTGAACCACTCCTGGCGTGCGCCTGGCAAATCCGCCATTATAATAGCAATCCGCCATGGAACAAGCGCTGCTCTTACAGGGAATGTGAGATGACGCTCTGATTGGTTTATTGCACGTTACGCCCAAACCACTCCCATTAGTAATGTAGCTACTTCGGACCTACCCATTTTATATTTGCGCCAGGCGCAAAGTCATCCTGCCGGCAAAATAGCAACCGAGCCGGAGTCCCACCCACAAAGTTACTTGCGTTTGCGTTTTGATACTTGCGTTTCAGATCGTCAAAATAGGGGGGTAGGTGTGAATATCTTCTCCCTATGTGTATGTATATGTGATTTATGTATGTATGTCGGTGAGGTGTATTAGTGTATATGTGTATAAACTACTGGATGACCTAAATTTCCCTTGGGATTAATAAAGTATCCATCCATCCACATGTTACCAATAACATATCTGGTTAAATCGTTTTCAAAGTGGCCCATTTGCGTTTCAATAAGACTGAAACTTGTATGTCTGCTACTTGATTGAATGTCGCATTTAGCATCCCAATCTCTTTTCAAGCTAATGCTGGCCCTCAGGTTAACATTACAGTCCTCCAGCACTAATCAACAAGAGCCCTTCACTGCTGCCTTGGAGCTCTCAGGCTAAACGGAATAAAATGCTGATAATGGCTTGTGTTTATAATGATTCATTAGCTGCACAGGCTAGCAGCCTAGATATCATGAACAAGCATAATCAGGGTAATCAAAGCTTGTGAACAGCCATTCATTCAACGGTATGTGAGAGAATGTATTTTATTGATTCTGTACTACTTACTGTACATACATACTGTATACACAGTATACATACATACGTATGTAGCACCTTGCTAAGATTTCCTTTAATATTGCATTTACATTTGTCTTATTTTTTCTATTCAAATGTTCGAAGCGAATGATGTATTTTACATAATTAGGTTTCAACTGATTGTTAATATTGAGATTCAAATTTATGTAAGCTTATTGGCTGATAAGTTTTATTTGACCTTTGACGTTGTCAAGCTATATCTGGGGAGGAACGGAAGGAGAGGGAGATGAGAAGATGGTGGAGAACGGGTTGAGAGTTCCAGTGTATTTAGTTGAAGAGAATGTCCATATTACATCCTCCTCATCTGTAGGATATTAGATGGAAGGGATGCGAATGAGTTGCCAATTAGGGGACCATAGAGTGAATAAACATGTAATTAGCGGGCTGTCGGACAGGCAACTCAGAAGCAGATTATACGTGAGTACGGGACTGCATCAGATTGGAAAGGTACCGAGGTATCTTCACGCCACGAGGTGGCTAGTGCACCACGTGTTGCCCATCGACTGAGGCAGCCATCTCAACATTACAGGTGGCAATCGACAGACTTTTATTTCATTTTATTTTAAAGTAACCATTGTGGGCAGAAATGAATAACCTTGGGGTATTGATAAGGTTTATTCAAGTGTAATATGTTTGGTTTAAACCAGTGGTGTAGTGGTAAAAATAGAGGTAAACTATGAATTTTATTATTTATTTACAGGGTCGTCAAGCCCCCCCCCCCCCCACAGAAGCTTTCACGTCTGTTTCAACACCTCCCCCCCCCCCACGCATTGACCGGACCGTGAGACACACGCATTTCAGCCCCTTCGCTGAGGCTTGACAACCCTGTTTATTTATTCATTTTTACGTTTCATTAGGCCTATTTGGATGGAACAGGTAAGGTTGGCTTGTATCTGCATCATCGTAATTAAAAGAACGTTATAATAGTAGGCTAGCCGTTTGTCCCTGTCTTAATGCGATGTTGTGCAAACCAAAACAACGTTTACAAACGTGAATTGATCACTCAACTTGAGGCCTTTTGCGGGCATCTGTGGGAGTGGGAGCACTCGATGGTCTCTTCAAAAATCGCATGATATCCATGGCTAATTAATCCATTCCGAACCGGTAAACTAATCCACAACGTGTGTGTACATACTTCGTGGATCCTGATTGGTGTCGCCGCCGCAGCCGCATCGCATTGATTGGAGGGTCACAGACCCTACAGCGCAGATGAAATCATTCAGACTACAGCGTTTATATGTTAAACAATATGAAATTTAGTCTTTGGTGTTTTAAAATTACACCAAATTTATTTCGGATTATTCCAACGGCAGAATACGAGGCGCAGGGAACTTAGATGTGCGTAAACTGCATAAACGCTATTTAGAGGTAGATAAACGCAATTTCTGCAATTTAGAGGTGGATAAACGCTATTTCCGAATTTCGGGAGGTGCGTAAACGGCGTTTACGTGCGTTTAGCCCCCACTACATCCCTGGTTTAAACATAAAGCTTATTTTTGTTACATCAAAGGCATCAAAGGCAGTCAAAAGAACTCAGGGTGCCCTAACAAGTACTTTTGTTAATTTAAGTTATGCCGAAAATCATGAAGGGTACTACACTTACATACATACATGCTGCATACAGTATTTAAATACAGTATATACGTACTTTTACTGTTTACAAATAACATGTTCAATCTCTGTCTCTCTCTCACACACCCAAACAACAAACTCATTCTCTCTCACACACACCTAAACAAGAACCACATTCTCTCTCTCTCTGACGCACACACACCTAAACAACCTCATTCTCTCTCACACACGCACCTTTCTTTGTGTCACACACATTGTTCCACTCACAGAGAGAAGTTCTTCTCGGGGTAGCAGCGGTTCCTCAGAAGCCCCGCCCACAGCTGCACGCCGATGATGCCGAATATGAAAAAAACGAAGAAGCAGAGCAGTAGGACGTTCCCAAGCATGGGCAGCGTGTCCAGCAGCAGGTTCACCAGGATACGCATGCCTGCACACACACACAAACAGGTACACACACACGTACACGCAAACGCACGCACGTACACACACAGAAAATGTGCATGTGATATCATATTGACTGTGTACAGTATGGTATACATAAAGTATTGTACCATACACATGAATACAGACAGAATACAGAGTGCCTAACAATGATCTAACGAGGCAGGATCAGCAAATGAAAGCCTGGTTGGACATGTCTTGCAGTGATGAAATAATCACAAAGAAGCTTATCCACAGTGATGACATAATGGGCGGTGATTGCACACGAGGTCCTGGTGTACTGACAGCTGATTGGTGTAATGAAGGCCTGGTAAGGGTGTAATGACAGCTGATTGGTGTAATGAGCTGGTGAAGTGACTACTGCTGTATTCTCAGCTGGACTCCTGAAACCTAGGGTCTGACACACCACTGAGACTTACACAGGTGTGTAGGTGTGTGTGTATGTGTAGGAGTTGGTGTATACATGTGAATGAAGTAGTGTGTGTGTGCATGCGTTAGTCTCACTGGTTTTCCGGAGGAGAGACACCGCAGGAGGTTAATGCAACTTAAGTACAGAACCCTACAACAACACATCAAAACAGCTGTTTTACAGAGTGACATGGAAGACAGGTGGAGGGAACAACAAAGAGAAAGATGATGAACACAAAGAGACAGCCCAGTAAGATGGGATGTAAACAATTGTGTACAAAAAAAGAACGAAAAAACAAGAGGGGGGAAGAAGGTGAAGGAAAGAAAGAACGGATCAAAGGGAAGATCTCCTTGAGCTTCAACAGTTAGTGTGAATCAATATCACTTTGTTGGTTCTCTTTAATTGCATATATCCAATGGCATACATTTCCCTCTATACAAACTACAAGCCTTTACATGTCCACTTGCAATGTGTACAAGAGCTCAGTCGATGGCGTTGTCATTGCTAATGAAGGTACTTAAGCACAGGACAGCCAAGGGTAACAATTATGTGGCTGAAGACCTACAGTAGCAATACATTCTAGATATTGACATGTTGATAAGTTGTGTGCAGATCAGTGCAGTAATAGCCTTCATTTGCTTAGTGTACCTCGTGGGTCAATATCTGTGGAGGAGCAGGAAGGAAGTTGTGTGAGGGTGAGAGAAAAATTCCTCAATAGGGTTGAGGAAGGGAGAGTATGGGGGCAAGTACAAGGCTGTACATTGAAAAAACTATTACAAGGGCCTGCATACCTACAGATGCGGCTGGTTTAGTCTAATCTGTTCATGTTTCATGGTAATTGGTGTCAATGGATCTCATCTGGGGGTCAGATGGCTGAGCGGTTAGGAAATTGGGCTATTAATCAGAAGGTTGCCGGTTCGATTCCCTGCCATACAAAATGAAGTTGTGTCCTTGGGCAAGGCACTTCACCCTACTTGCCTCGGGAGAATATCCCTGTATTTACTGTAAGTCACTCTGGATAAGAGTGTCTGCTAAATGACTTAATGTAAATGTTATACTGAAACTTTCATGTTCTAATCAAAGGAAGCCTGTCAACCCTGAAACTGATACAGCGCCAGTCTTACGCCAGTGCCCACCCTTCACCCGTCCCAAATGATGACCACAACAATGACTTCCCTGCCACAACATATGCAAGACTACAACTAGTGATGGGAAGTTCAGATCGTTTTACTGATTCGGTTCTTTGAATCTCGTTCAGTAAAATGAACGAATCTTTTTTCGAGTCATTCGTTCATTTCAACGGGGGGGGGGATCATGTTCTCATGTAGATTAGTGCATGACATATGCACCAGCAGATACTATTTTATAAGAAATTCCTGCATTAAAATAATGTATCATGACAGTTTGTATGATTTGGTCATTTATTATCACACCACTAGCATTTAATTATCACGGCAAACAATTACACTGCACTAAACTGTAAGTGTAAATGTAAAGTGAATATAACAAAATCAGTCAGTATGATGACTTGAGCGAATATCATTCATGTCTTACTAAAACAGCGGCCACGCGAAAGGGAATGAGGAAACTGTTTCCTCTACTAAAAAATACAATGCGGGTCACTTGAAAAAAAATCCAAAGACTCGTAGAAAGACCGAGGTGGGAAATGAACGAAT
Organism: Osmerus mordax; assembly: GCF_038355195.1. Taxonomy (NCBI): domain Eukaryota; kingdom Metazoa; phylum Chordata; class Actinopteri; order Osmeriformes; family Osmeridae; genus Osmerus; species Osmerus mordax. The sequence continues at coordinate 11,413,250 of NC_090052.1, forward strand.
CGTTTGTTTCCTCCAGTACAGAGCCTATGCAGGTCACGTGAAAAATGATCCAAAGACTCGTAGAAAGACCGAGGTGGGAAATGAACGAATCGTTCATTTCCTCTAGCTACCACTACAGAGCCTATGCAGGTCACGTGAAAAATGATCCAGAGACTCGTACCCAAAGACCGAGTCGGAAAATGAACGAATCATTTCTGTTTACTTGGATGAGCCTATGCAACAGTCCCGATGCGCGGCCACAAGAAAATGAACGAATCACTCTTTGAGAGGACTCGTTACTCCCAAGTCCTTGTAAGTATTCGTTCAAAATGAACGAATCGTTCACGAATGACACCTCACTAACTACAACCTCCTCAGCATCTTGGAAGTGTACGATTCCCCTCTCCTCAGCCCAATCCCTTTCATGGATTGTTTCCAGAAGGAATATTTAGAAAAGACAGTTTCAGCACAAATTGTAATTTCAAAAACCAACATCGTGTCATTTGGCTTCATTATCTTTTTTTGTCACAGATACCACAGATTCCGCAAGGCGACTATTGAAAGGCAAGTGCAAAACTGTTATGCTTTGACATTATCACAGGATGTCAAAGGAATGTTCTAGTGTGCAATTACAGCGCATTGCACATAAAACGTTTATGTAATTGCTTTCCATCATCTCTCTGCTACACAACCTAGTAGTTGATTAGAATTAATATACTATACCCCAGAAAATAAGACACAATTGTGATCAATCATAAATAAAGGCAATATTCTTGCTTATTTGCCTATAGGGAGAGCTTCACAGAACAGTCATCTGTTTTTATCTGACTAGTTTACAGAAGTATAATATTCTTATACCCAAACTGAATAACTTATTTTTTCTAATTAAAAACGTAAAAAATGTTTTTTAACATACCTTAATTTTCTTATTCTTGTCAATAGATGTCTTTCAGAAATTGATCACCATGGTCACAGAGTTGACCAGAGAGGTGAAGGATCTGAGAGAGGAATTTAAGACCTTCCGCCACTCAAGTTCATGTTGCCAACCTTGGAATTTGGGGTTCTGCCTGAGGCTTTGCCGGTAGATTTGCCTCTGCGCACTATGGAGGGCCTGGACCATGCAGAGGCAAAGCTCCAGCCCCAAGAGGCCAAGAAAACAATGGTAACTAGAGGACTTCAATAGATCTCATGCCAAAACTACTAATGTTTTGCACAGAGCGACACATTATTAGCCTGTATCATCTTTTAAAATGGCTAGCAAAACAGGCCACACACTCATCATGTCAACACACACATACACGCGCGCGCAAACATTTACATAACTTAAAACAGTTCTACTTGTTATATCGACAGGTGTCACACTTCTCTGTAATCGGAGGGACCACACTGGAGGTACGAGTTCGCCGCATGCTCTCCTATGCTCTGACCAATGAGATGCAGTCTTTCGACAGACCCTCCAATCATCACGCGGAAGCCCAGCGTCCAGGCCAGCCCACTCCTCCATTCAACCCCAGAGACGCTGAGCGTCCAAGGGCAGGACATAATCGCAGCATTTATCCAATGACCGTATAGTTTCGAAGCACTGAAAAAAACTGTTCTACGCAGCCCCATTGAAGTCCATGGAAGCTGAGCTTCAACAGGGAAATGCACTGTGGCGCTACGGGAATGTATGAGAAGGAAATCAGTCAGTCGACCTGCTAATATATGTAGCTGATTCTGAACGAACTCGTCTTCGATATAAACTTGTTCTAACGCATTTAAAATGTTAACACAATCGTAAATATTTGACCATTAATATTTTGAAATGTTAGGGGAAACTGAGCTTGAATAGCTTCGGTGACTTTTTATAGTACAAAATCACTGTCAATCAAAAGGAGATGCAGTCTTTCGACAGACCCTCCAATCATCACGCGGAAGCCCAGCGTCCAGGCCAGCCCACTCCTGCATTCAACCCCAGAGACGCTGAGCGTCCAGGGCGGGACATAATCGCAGCATTTATCCAATGACCGTATAGTTTCGAAGCACTGAAAAAAACTGTTCAAAGCAGCCCCATTGAAGTCCATGGAAGCTGAGCTTCAACAGGGAAATGCACTGTGGCGCTACGGGAATGTATGAGATGGAAATCAGTCAGTCGACCTTGCTAATATTGATTCTGAACGAACTCGTCTTCGATATGAACGTGTTCTAACGCATTTAAAATGTTAACACAATAGTAAATATTTGACCATGAATTTTTTGAAATGTTAGGGGAAGCTGAGCTTCCCTTGCAGTCTTAAAGAAATCGCCACTGGTAGGAACGTAGATCGACTGGTAAAAAGAGAGCTTCGCCTTTCGACTCAGCTCCTTCTGTCCCAAGCGGAGGAGTTCAAGTATCTCGAGTTGTAAATGAGCAGCAAAAAAAAGATGCTTTCAAATCTATGTAATCTTTATAAATAATAAGTAGCCTATGCATTTTTATATAAAATATACAGAAATATCAGTTGTAAAAATGTCATTAAAAAACGGACCCCTGTGCAACCGACGCAAGCAAGCACACCCTACAATTTCCCCAGAAATAGTACCCTCTCTAGTTTTACTTTGTGATGTGAAACACAATTGTGAAATGTAATGTAGAATATTAGCTGATATTATTAAAGATCCTGTATAGTAAATTCCATGTTTTGCTTCTAAGTACATTATATACGTGTGAAATGAGTTCCTGAAAGCATGTGCAAAGCACTAAAACTTTGTCACATTGAAATGTGGAGTTAGACCGAAGAACAGTTTCTCTTCCGTTTTCAGATCAGGTTTTAATGGGCGGAGCCAAAAAATGCCCTATCTATGTCATTTCGCCCCATCTACGTCAGATCACTGAATGGCTCCTCCTGCTGTGCTGTTATTGTAGCTTACATCAGCTAGCTAGCTAGCTTCAGGATCTCCAACCACCGCAACTGCATCTTCCCTGGATGCAAGAACTAGCTGCGCTGCAACGCCATTTAAGTTCCCTGTTGATAATGAAAGGAACAATAGGTGGATAGATTTTGTGAAGAGCCACGCTCATGGAAAGCTTTGGATAAACTCAAACAGCCGCCTCTGCGCCAATAACCATTTCATGGCGGACAGTTTTAACATGGACCAGAGACAGACGGGGTTCACCAACACACGGCTTCTCTTGCAGCGCGGAGCCGTACCGAGCATCGCCCCCCCGGCCGTTCATCCTCCGGTCGCACCTGGACCATCCACCACCGCCAGTTCATCACTCAGTTCTGTGTGCTTGTTATAATTATACTAGATAACTTTTCCAGAGGTATTTCTGCTATAGTTAGTGCAAACCGCTAACTTGATATTAGGCTACTCGGTGTAGAATGATGGTATTTTGGTGAAATGGTAGCTAATGTGCTAACAGTAGAAGTCAGATGGGAGTCAGATGGCTGAGCGGTTAGGGAGTCGGGCTAGTAATCAGAAGGTTGCCAGTTCGATTCCCGGTCATGCCAACTGACGTTGTGTCCTTGGGCAAGGCACTTCACCCTACTTGCCTCGGGGGAATGTCCCTGTACTTACTGTAAGTCGCTCTGGATAAGAGCGTCTGCTAAATGACTACATGTAGAAGTAGAAGTTGGAGAGCTCACTATCTGCTGTCTCTGCTGTAAATGTTTACTCCTGTGTTACAGCTCAGGGGAATATTTCATTTATATGCATCTGTATGTTTCACTCATTGAACAAATACATTTTAATTCTATACTGTTTCGTTCGGCTTGCCGTAGCGTCCATTATCTGGGTCGTAGGTAGCTTACTTCAGCTCCTTTAGGCGACACGCCCCCCCCCCCCCCCCCCCCAGTCTCAAACAGAGAAGACTGCTGATTTTCTTACGATTTCAAAGCCTAATTTAACATACTTATCGGTGTTTTTTTTTTATTCGAATTTGGATGGGTAGTTAATAACACATTATTCTGTGGTGTGGTGAACTTGAAATTTGTTTTTAATTCCACTTTACAGGACCTTTAAGGAAGTAGGCCCACATCTACTTTCGGAAACGGTAGTCTACTATTTCACTGAAGCATTAGCATCATGACATTAGCCTCTGTTGCATCCGTTTTCAATCGTTAAAATAAACATTCCTCACAAATACAATGAATACAAATTTTCCTTGTAGCATTTATTATGACATTACATCACAAGTAAACGATTTGTGGGTGAAATGATCATTACCTGTGGTTTCAACCAGTGTTGCTCACTGCAACGCTGTAGCCTACGCGAGACACTACAAAAACATCTACACAGCTGTAGGAAGTCAAACGGCGACAGAACATATTCGGCACTCCCCTAACTTAAATCAAAAGTCTATCTAACTACTAACCTTAACTTCATTGCCACAGCCTAAACTTTGTCAATCTGTTCATGAAAATAATTAATTTCAGCTTAAACCGTACAACGGAACGTTAAATCCAATTCAACCAACGCAATTGCTACCAAGACGAACACAGCAGTAGTCTACTGTACTGTAGTAGTACAATTTACCGGGGCAGCTTCTCCACACAGGGCTATATTGCACTTTGAGTTGTTACTGACAATGATCGCTGACAGTGAGCTTTTTATGAAAGCGATTTTCCACTAAATAGGCCCGCTAGCCGACTTTGTGGAGGAGCTGGACATGCTCCTCAGCGTCCTCCCGGATGATGGAACCCCCCTGATAGTCCTTGGGGACTTCAACATCCACCTCCAAGGAACTCAGGCCGTCGACTTCTTGTCTCTCCTGACCTCCTTCGACCTGACGCTGCTGAGCACACCGGCGACCCACAAGGCAGGCAAACAGCTAGACCTCATCCTGACACGTAACTGTATCACTGACTTAACCTCTGTAACCCCACTGCATATTTCTGATCACTACTTTATCCAATTCTCTATCTCTCTCCCTCCAACTCCTTCTACCTCCCCTCCCCTTGTAACTTTCCGGCGCAACCTCCGCTCCCTATCCCCCTCCCATTTCTCCTCTATTGTAACATCCTCCCTCCCCCCCATTGACGAGTTCTCGTCCCACCCCACTAACACTGCCACCGACACCTTGTTAACCACTTTAACTGCATCACTTGACTCTCTCTGTCCCCTGTCAACCAGGCCTGCACGATCTTCTCCCTCCTGCCCGTGGCTTACGGATGTTATTCGTGAAGAACGGTCCACCCTTCGGGCAGCCGAGAGGAGATGGCGCAAGTCCAAAGGCGGTCTGGACCTTGATAAGTATCACTCCCTCCTCAAACCCTTCTCTTCTCACATAACTGGTGCTAAAACCCTCTACTTTCTGAACAAAATTAACTCTGCTTCAAACCCCCACAAACTTTTCTCTACCTTCTCCACCCTTCTTAACCCACCTCCCCCACCCCCTCCCTCCACCCTGACAGCAGACGACTTCTCCTCCTTCTTTGAGAAAAAAGTCGCCGACATTAGCAGTCGGTTCCCTAAACCCACCTTTCCTACCCTCTCACCCTCCATGACTGACCCAACTAAATGTCTAAACTCTTTTTCTCCCCTGTCTGAGGCAGAGATCTCTGACCTCATTCTCTCTCATCGCCCCACCTCCTGTCCCCTTGATCCTATACCCTCCCCTCTCTTTCAAACCATCTCCCCCTCCATCATAACTTTTCTTCTCCATGTCCTAAACTCCTCTCTCACCTCTGGCACCTTCCCCTCTGCCTTCAAACAGGCTAGAGTTACCCCTCTACTCAAAAAACCCTCCCTTAACCCTGCCGTTCTCCAGAACTACAGACCGGTATCACTGTTACCCTTCCTTTCAAAAACAATTGAACGTGCTGTATCTAACCAACTGTCTAACTTTCTCTCTCAGAACAACCTGCTTGACCCCAACCAATCGGGCTTCAAGACTGGCCACTCCACAGAGACTGCCCTCCTTTCAGTCACCACTGCCCTCCAGTCTGCCAGAGCGGCTTCCAGGTCATCCGTTATCATTCTGCTGGACCTTTCTGCAGCGTTTGATACGGTTAACCACCAGATCCTGCTCGCCAGACTTTCTGAGATGGGCATCACTGGCACTGCACTCCAGTGGATCTCATCCTACCTGTCGGGAAGATCCTACCAGGTTTCCTGGGGAGGCAAACTGTCGGGCCCTCGCCAGCTCTCCACTGGTGTCCCACAGGGCTCCGTCCTTGGACCCCTCCTCTTCTCTCTGTACACCACCTCACTTGGACCAATCATCACCTCCCATGGCTTCTCCTACCACTGCTACGCTGACGACACGCAGCTGTACCTGTCGTTCCCCCCGACCGATCCGGGGATCTCAGCTAGGATTGAGGCCTGCCTCACAGACATCTCCGCCTGGATGACCGAGCACCACCTCCAGCTGAACCTCGCCAAAACAGAACTTCTCATCATCCCGGCTAAACCCTCCATCTCCCACGATCTCTCAATCACCCTGGGATCTGCGACGGTGACCCCTTCATCCTCTGCCAGGAACCTTGGGGTTACCATGGACGACGAGCTCTCCCTCACGGCCCACATTGCTGCGGTCTCCCGGTCGTGTAGATTCACCCTCTACAACATCCGGAAGATCAGGAGATACCTGTCTGAGCACTCCACCCAGCTGCTAGTCCAAGCACTGGTCCTCTCCAAGTTGGACTATTGCAACTCTCTGCTCGCTGGTCTCCCAGCATGTGCAACCCGCCCTCTTCAGAGGATTCAGAACGCGGCGGCCCGCCTGGTCTACAATCTACCCAGACGCTCCCATGTTACCCCGCTCCTCATCTCTCTCCACTGGCTACCTATCATGGCCCGTATCAGATTCAAGACCCTGGTATTGACCTTCCGAGCAGTGAACGGGACTGCACCCGTCTACATCAAGTCTCTCCTGCAGCCTTACACCCCCACCCGCCACCTACGGTCTTCTTCAGACAACCGCCTGGTGGTCCCACCGCTCAAGACCGCCCGGTCCCAACACAAGCTCTTCTCCTGTCTGGCCCCCCAGTGGTGGAATCAACTCCCCACCTCCATCAGAGACACTGACTGTCTCTCCACCTTCAAGAAAAGGCTCAAGACGCACTTGTTCCGGGAGTACAACGGTACTTAGGAACGGTTCGCTTGACCCGATGTTAGTTTCCTCAAGGATCACAATGACTCTTGCTTAGAGACTTGTTGCTCTTGTGGTTAGTGGTAACTGATTAAAATTTTTGGTTCTCGCTGTGATATATTGTTTTATTACTGTTGCTTGCTTTTTCCCACAGGTACACTTGCACTTATAGCTGTTCATGTTGTTTGGTTGTGACTTGTTTAACTACATGCTCTTATGGTTCTTCCCTTTGGCACTTACTTTGGTTGTTCACAATGTGTGCTTCATGTTTTGGCTACTCGCGATGTTTTTTGGCTATCTTGTTGTTATGATCAGTGACCTATGCACTTTGTAAAGCTCTCTCTTGGAAGTCGCTTTGGATAAAAGCGTCTGCTAAATGAATAAATGTAAATGTAAATGTAAATAAATGTCAAGCTTATTTACGTTTTTGGGGGCATATTTTCAGTTAGCAGTTTGAATCGCGATTCCATCTTCTACTGCCGGTAAGGTCGTAGACAGTACAGACGCACTTCGCCCCCCCCCCCCCCCAGAAAAAAAAAACACAATTCTGGAAAAGGTTATATTTCATTTGAACAACATAAGTGAAAGAGAACATTTCTCAATTGGACAAATCAGACAGCATATTGGCACATTACTTAAAGCATATAGCAGTGGAACATAAAACATACATAGGCCAACGCAGAAATGATCAGAAATATTAAAATTACATTAACTTGCAGTTGTCTTGTAGCCTCCCCACAAACACACACACACATACATATGCAAAAACCCACCTGAAGGCTCATGCTGGGGAGAAGTAGAGGCAAAGAGGTCTTCATTCTCAATATCTGATTTTTGTGGAGATATTTGTGTAGCTGAAGACATACAGTTAGGTCCATAAATATTTGGACATTGACACAATTTTCATCATTTTGGCTCTGTATACCACCACAATGGATTTGAAATGAAACAATCAAGATGTGCTTTAAGTGCAGACTTTCAGCTTTAATTTCAGGGTATTTACATCCAAATCAGGTGAACGGTGTAGGAATTACAACACATTTTATATGTGCCCCCCCCCCCTTTTTAAGGGACCAAAAATAATTGGACAAACTAACATAATCATAAATCTAATTGTCACATTTAATACTTTGACTGCAAATCATTTGCAGTCAATGACAGCCTGAAGTCTGGAACCCATAGACATCACCAGACGCTGGGTTTCGTCCCTGGTGATGCTCTGCCAGGCCTCTACTGCAACTGTCTTCAGTTCCTGCTTGTTCTTGGGGCATTTTCCCTTCAGTTTTGTCTTTAGCAAGTGAAATGCATGCTCAATTGGATTTAGGTCAGGTGATTGACTTGGCCATTGCAGAACATTCCACTTCTTTGCCTTAAAAAACTCTTTGGTTGCTTTCGCAGTATGCTTCGGGTCATTGTCCATCTGCACTGTGAAGCGCCGTCCTATGAGTTCTGAAGCATTTGGCTGAATCTGAGCAGATAATATTGCCCGAAACACTTCAGAATTCATCCTACTGCTTTTGTCAGCAGTCACATCATCGATAAATACAAGGGAACCAGTTCCATTGGCCGCCATACATGCCCACGCCATAACACTACCTCCACCATGCTTCACTGATGAGGTGGTATGCTTTGGATCATGAGCAGTTCCTTCCCTTCTCCATACTCTTCTCTTACCATCATTCTGGTACAAGTTGATCTTGGTCTCATCTGTCCATAGGATGTTGTTCCAGAACTGTACAGGCCCTTTTAGATGTTTTTTGGCAAACTCTAATCTGGTCTTCCTGTTTTTGAGACTCACCAATGGTTTACATCTTGTGGTGAACCCTCTGTATTTACTCTGGTGAAGTGTTCTCTTAATTGTTGACTTTGACACAGATACGCCTACCTCCTGGAGAGTGTTCTTGATCTGGCCAACTGTTGTGAAGGGGTTTTTCCTCACCAGGGAAAGAATTCTTCTGTCATCCACCACAGTTGTTTTCCGTGGTCTTCAGGGTCTTTTGGTGTTGCTGAGCTCACCAGTGCGTTCTTTCTTTTTAAGAATGTACCAAACAGTTGATTTGGCCACACCTAATGTTTTTGCTATCTCTCTGATAGGTTTGTTTTGATTTTTCAGCCTAACGATGGCTTGCATCACTGATGGTGACAGCTCTTTGGACTTCATATTGAGAGTTGACAGCAACAGATTCCAAACACAAATATCATACTTGAAATGAACTCTAGACCTTTTATCTGCTCCTTGTCAATGAAATAACGAACTCCCATGAGGGAATAACATACACCTCGCCATGGAACAGCTGAGCAGCCAATTGTCCAATTACTTTTGGTCCCTTAAAAAGGGGGGGGGGCACATATCAAATGTGTTGTAATTCCTACACCGTTCACCCGATTTGGATGTAAATACCCTGAAATTAAAGCTGAAAGTCTGCACTTAAAGCACATCTTGATTGTTTCATTTCAAAACCATTGTGGTAGTATACAGAGCCAAAATGAAGAAAAGTGTGTCAATGTCCAAATATTTATGGACCTAACTGTAGATGGTAGCTCATCCTGAAGGGTTGAGACCATTCCAGGAGAGGCCTCTGTAGCTGATGAGGTAGATGGCTCATCCTGACCAGTGGCAGATGATGCTCCAAAATATTTTAGAAGTGCCCCTGAAATTGAAATCAAAAGGCTGTTATGGCCGATTATGTTCTATACAGCTAAACCAGCCTGGGGTCAAATTGACACCAAACATAATAGGAGGGTTACATAAACATGCCCTTACACGCTAAATGTCTGTTATTACATGCTATATTAATATAACTTTCAGGGAGGAACACTTTTAGTTATGACGTTAAACTATACTTTGTCACGAAATATAGTTGTAGCAAATAGCAAATGTTCGTCTTTGAAACTACCTACAGATTTGAAAATTCCGTTGGCTAATTACAGGGCCTAACCTAAATAATGAAAATAAATAATAACTGAACTTGTAACAGTTTTGTTGCAAAGCACACTATTATGGTGAAATGTTATCTCGTGTTTGTTGAGTTAAAACCGAAATATTGTTGTTGCATAGCAAGCATCATAGCAAAAAGGCTAACAAACGTAAGAGTTAGCCTATACCCACCAATTAACATTAGCCCTTCATTCATGACATGGATACCGTAATAATCATACAGAGACATATTTGCATACCTTTATCTTTTCTCGTTTCTCCTCTTCTTCGAAATTGGGCACCTGATGGCTTACTTGACCTTTTCCTGTCCATCTTCTTTGGCACTCAACAGTCAACAGATTTCCCATCCCCCCAATACTGTCACTCACGACCAGAAGTCAAGACTAAACCAATTCACACAATCGTTGTGTTACATATTTTTATTAGCCATTTCACACAATTAAAAAAAACAAAAATGTGCAGGAACTTTAGGCCTATATTTATAATATAATGAATGAAAGGGAGTCAGGTGGCTAAACGGTTAGGGAATCGGGCTAGTAATCTGAAGGTTGTCAGTTCGATTCCCGGCCGTGCCAAATGACGTTGTGTCCGTGGGCAAGGCACTTCACCCTACTTGCCTCGGGGGAATGTCCCTGTACTTACAGTAAGTCGCTCTGGATAAGAGCGTCTGCTAAATGACTAAATGTAAATGTGCGTTATTTGGAAGAAAGTCGAGGTGCAACTGACTTTATCCCACTAATTTAGAGTATTGCACTATACAGTGGACCCCCCCCTGTCCGTTCCATTTGGGAGACCCAGTCAGGTGAGCTGTCTGTCCCCCTCCCCTTTTTTCACACAGCTTCTGTGCACAGCACCTTCTCAGCAAGCAGGGGTGCCTGCAGCTGCCTGAAGGGGGCGCCAATTTGACAATTCCCCACACAGTGAAATGATAGAAAAGAGAAAACCGCTTCGCTGCGCAGAGATTTTTATTTATTTATTTGATGCTTGTGCGCCCCCCATGTGACATGAAAAAAATGCCGCCCCGGGCGGCTGCCCGGTCCGCCCATGCCTAAAACCGCCCCTTGTCATAGAATAATCTTCAAAGGGGGTTCTTTATTCATGAATGAATGCAATATGAGTAGGCTAAATGCCTGAAAATAGCACGAGAAGGGAAAAACTTAAAAGGACGTTTAAATCATAGAGATTAGGTCAATTTTTTTTACACCGGTCTGCCAAATTAATTCGTTTTGATTCAACTGTGAGGCTGCCTCTTGCAGGGGAAATGAGAAGACATCTATTTCATTCTACACTTCACTCGTATTTTGAGTTGTAAATGAGCAGCAAAAAAAGATGCTTTTAAATCTATGTAATCTTTATAAATAATAAGTAGGCCCTATGCATTTTTATATAAAATATACAGAAATATCAGTTGTAAAAATGTCATTAAAAAACGGACCCCTGTGCAACCGACGCAAGCAAGCACACCCTACAATTTCCCCAGAAATTGTATCCTCTCTAGTTCTTATTGGGTGGCGAGAGCACAACCTTTGTTCTCTCACATATATATTTGGGTGTGCTCACACCTTCGGCGAGCACAACCATTGTTATCTCACATATATATTTGTGAGAAATATTCCTATTGTTCCTATTGTTTTCCTGTTTCTCTTTATTGTTGGAATGCTGCTTCAGCATTCCAAGTATTGTTCTTTGAATCTTTATTCAACTTCTTATTGTGGGGCATGGGGGCTGGGGCATGTGTTTGCTGCAGCTGGCGTTAATCCTACGAACAAACGCTTCGTAACTGGAAAGTTTTTACTTTTAATTGACGATATTGAACACAGATGTTAAGTAAATTGTCTTTACTCTAAATATCCTCTCCGTTTTCAATTTGAAGCAGTAAATGTAACACAGTAGGAATTCTCCCACGACATCCGCTCGCTCTGCTTTGACTAACAAATATGTTCTCAGTCCACCATACATTAGACGAGCTAATTTTCGAGCACTTTCGATACAAGATACAGGCCATGTTAGAGTTGAATTGTGTGGGCAATGTAGAACATAAAGAATGTATAATACATTACAACACATATTCTAGAACTGTAATCACCAGCTGCATATCAGGCACGACACTAACTATGATCCCAGTTATTAATATGTGTGGCATTTTAATCACTGAATGCATCACGGGCACTGTGCACGAGTGAATATAACAACAGGATTTATGAAGGAGGCATGTCTTAAAGAATATATTGTGCTTATTAAAGTTATGCATTGTGCTTATTAAAGTTATGAACTTAGAAGTGTGCCCAGGCTTAAACATTGGGTCTCACACTGAGTGTGGGAAGCAGGCTGTTCTTTGTGTCTATCTTTTCATTTTCAGAAACAACCTTGAATCTGGGTGGAGATGGCACCCGAGCAGGTGGGACGCGGAGGCAAGAACAACTCCCTGATGCACGAGAGAACAAGCTCAACCCTCTTTTCATCTCTCTGTGTTAATTGCACTGTATATTATATGCTGGGGCAGGGAAAGATAGCCAGTTGGACTTCGTGAACCAGCCCAAACTCTGTTGCGGGTAGGGAAACTTAGACAACCCCAGAGCTCTGTACTTGTTGATTTCCAACTGCTGCATTAAAGTTGATATTATCGGACCTCTGCGACTCCAGACCACTCTTTCTAGAACACAGATTTGTGTCATAGAATAACATCATTACTTATTGGAATAGACACAAAAAGACATTTGAATCCTTCAACTGGTGACCCCGACGCTGAAAAGAGGGAGTCCAGAGGGTTCCGGCCCGACCGACGGATCGGGGGAGAGACCCATACACCGGTGCGAGGAGACAGACGTAATCGTCAGAGGCCTCAACATAAAAAAAGGTAAGCAGACACCTGTTAATTCAAAGTACTGCTATTCGGAACTGAGAACCAAATTTAGACGATTACTATGTTTCATCGTACCTAATCAGACCAACAGTGGTGGGAAATCAACCGTGTTTCCTCGTTGTCTTTGTCCAAGGGGAGGTTAGAGTCCTCTCCAGGGGTTAGAGTCCCTAAACTCGTTGTCCTTGTCCAAGGGGAGGCTAGAGTCCTCTCCAGGGGTTAGAGTCCCTAAACTCGTTGTCCTTGTCCAAGGGGAGGTTAGAGTCCTCTCCAGGGGTTAGAGTCCCTAAATTCGTTGTCCTTGTCCAAGGGGAGGTTAGAGTCCTCTCCAGGGGTTAGAGTCCCTAAATTCGTTGTCCTTGTCCAAGGGGAGGTTAGAGTCCTCTCCAGGGGTTAGAGTCCCTAAACTCGTTGTCTTGTCCAAGGGGAGGTTAGAGTCCTCTCCAGGGGTTAGAGTCCCTAAATTCGTTGTCTTGTCCAAGGGGAGGTTAGAGTCCTCTCCAGGGGTTAGAGTCCCTAAATTCGTTGTCTTGTCCAAGGGGAGGTTAGAGTCCTCTCCAGGGGTTAGAGTCCCTAAATTCGTTGTCTTGTCCAAGGGGAGGTTAGAGTCCTCTCCAGGGGTTAGAGTCCCTAAATTCGTTGTCTTGTCCAAGGGGAGGTTAGAGTCCTCTCCAGGGGTTAGAGTCCCTAAATTCGTTGTCTTGTCCAAGGGGAGGTTAGAGTCCTCTCCAGGGGTTAGAGTCCCTAAATTCGTTGTCTTGTCCAAGGGGAGGTTAGAGTCCTCTCCAGGGGTTAGAGTCCCTAAACTCGTTGTCTTGTCCAAGGGGAGGTTAGAGTCCTCTCCAGGGGTTAGAGTCCCTAAACTCGTTGTCTTGTCCAAGGGGAGGTTAGAGTCCTCTCCAGGGGTTAGAGTCCCTAAACTCGTTGTCTTGTCCAAGGGGAGGTTAGAGTCCTCTCCAAGGGTTAGAATCCCTGAACACTGTCTATTTGTGGGGAGTCAGATTGAGTTTAATAAAAATAGAGAGGAGTGTGGTGTGTTTTTTCCTTTGACCAAGAAGTTAAAGAAATCCCGAGGAGAGTTGGAGAAAGGTGGGGGCTAAAAGAGTCAGTTACGTTGAGATCTTACAAAGGTTATCCCAGAGGGTATACCCCTGGTTTATAAATAGGTTCTAATACAATTGGAAGAGTTATACTAGAGCAAAATTAAGTGAATAGACGGTAAACGCTAAACAGCTGTGTTGGTCAAAGAATGGTTTGAGGAAATGTATGTGAAAAATTATGAGGAAGCAATTGGAAAGTTACATAAAGGATTGGTTTAGAGAGGATCATGGAAGGTTATGAAATAAAACAAGAACTTTTTGTGGATGTGAAGAGATGATTGGTTTAAACACTGGTGTTTTGAAGAGGAAACTATGAATATACTTTGAAGGTATATGGGATAACATTTTAAGTCAAAATAGTAAAATCTAGGGTTTTTAAGAGTTTTGATAAAGGTATTAGATATAATTTGGTTAAAAATGAGAAAGAGAAAATAACTAAATGTACTTTTATTTGGAGTTTAATTGTAATTTGGTTTTAAGTTTTATTTGAGAGTTTTATCAGAGCCTGGCATACTGTTTGGGATAAACAGTTAGGCTGTGATAATGTATTATGAAGAGGGTTATTATAACATTCAGTTCTGAAATAATTTGGGAAGACTCATCAAGTCTGATAAATTGTGGTTATGATGGTTTGAGCTAATTGGCTCGTTTTGAACTGCAGCAAAACGAGTTATGAAGTTCTACCTATCTGACCTTTATAGAAAATATAGTTGGGAAAAATGTTTGGTTAATAGCTACATTAAGAACATTATTTGGTTTATATTTCATTTAAGAAGCATACGGATTCAGGTTTGGCATGATGAAAATTGCTTTTATCATATCTTTGATAAAAAGAGGTGTGATTTGGTAAAATAGAGAATCTAAAACAATATTGGTCTTAAACTTAACTGTTTTAAAAGACAGAAAAGGTTTTTTGAAGTGAAAGAAATTAGACTAACAGTTGGTTTTCTAAAGAAGGGAACAAAGAAACAGATTGTAATTTCTAGGCATGACTAATAGGAGTTGACTATCAAATGATGATACTGTCTTATTAGATGCTGTTTCATGTGTTTGCTCAACAATAAGAAAACTGAAGAGTCAATACTGCCTTCTAATTATATAGATATGTTTACAGTGAATTGAAATATTTCCCAGTCCTATACCAGATGCATAACACCATTTGAATTGATTTATTGGAGATCATATGTAATACCACAACTTAAACCTTTCACATAGCATGATGAAGAGGCGAATCAAATGGTTAACCAATTTTATAAAAAATGCTAACTAGAAAAGAGATGTCTTCTGCTAAATTCTGTTCCAGGTGAAGCAGTAAACCAAAGAGTGGAGGAGTCAAACGAGGAGATTGGGTATTGATTAAAGTTATCAATGAAAGGAGGGATCTTATGAAATCTTTAAAATATCCTGTCTAATTTCTGGTTTTTCTATTTGTTTCGAATTTAGTTTATTTTATTACAATTCTAAAAGCTTGGCTGAAGTTGTATGTATGTGGTGAAGGGGGCCTGTGAGCATGTCCAGGTCTGCCGTGGATACATGGATGTCGAATGTCCACTCTGTGGAGTGACGGTGGGTTTTCCCCTATATCATCATTAGGGTTTTCCCACTGTGTCCAGTGTGTCCACACCACTTGGCCATAACGCTGCATAGTCTCATCATTATTGTTGATTTGTATGCCAACATTGTGTAATCAGTAATGGGATATTTTTAAATTTGTGTTTGTTGTCACACCCTAAAAGGGTGTGAAAGGAGGGATTTATTTGAACTTCAAAAATATCCACTTTAAATCCTTAAATGGGTTCTTGATTTCAATATCTGTGTTTAATCATTGGTGTTCGACTGTTCGCATCTCATTTGACTCAGTTACTGCTTGATCATGGGAGATAAGGTGATGCTGGGACTGTAACTCTTTTCTGCTTCAGGACGAGTCAGACCGGCGGGTCTGACTACCTAACCCCTGTTCTAAGGCCCCATTCCCCTGGAGACCCTGCCCCACCTGCCCCTATACATCATCCGATGTTCGGGGAAGCCTGTTGTACATTTATGGACAGGACCATTCAAGGTCATCGAGAGAACCTTGCACGCCCTAAGGGTGCTGGGGAAAGGAAGTACGAGGTACCAGTGGAGCATGTGTTGTGCTGCTCCAGAATCCAGTTGTACGTTGCAGGAGTTGGTGGAGAAGGGCCAGTGAACCTTTTGCTATTGCTACGAATGTGAGAGTCCGGCAAAGAGGGTTACGACTAGGCCAAGAGTGATACTGCTTGACCACACTAGAATTGTACTGGACTAAGAAGGTTTCCGCTATTTTACTTAAGAGTGTGCTATATCAATATCAACATGACTGTTGCTGTATCCCATGTATCAGGTCCCTGTGTAACAGGATCATTGTCTCGGCTGAGGATAAGCCGACGAAGGGGTTCCAAATGCCGTTGCTGGGGCTGGCTGACCAGGACGAGGAGGCGGTGGTTGGTCCGGGCTATGTTGATTGATCTCTGGTGTTTTCAGAGATCAAAAGAGGGATTAAAGAATGTATAATACATTACAACACATATTCTAGAACTGTAATCACCAGCTGCATATCAGGCACAACTAACTATGATCCCAGTTATTAATATGTGTGGCATTTTAATCACTGAATGCATCACGGGCACTGTGCACGAGTGAATATAACAACAGGATTTATGAAGGAGGCATGTCTTAAAGAATATATTGTGCTTATTAAAGTTATGCATTGTGCTTATTAAAGTTATGAACTTAGAAGTGTGCCCAGGCTTAAACATTGGGTCTCACACTGAGTGTGGGAAGCAGGCTGTTCTTTGTGTCTATCTTTTCATTTTCAGAAACAACCTTGAATCTGGGTGGAGATGGCACCCGAGCAGGTGGGACGCGGAGGCAAGAACAACTCCCTGATGCACGAGAGAACAAGCTCAACCCTCTTTTCATCTCTCTGTGTTAATTGCACTGTATATTATATGCTGGGGCAGGGAAAGATAGCCAGTTGGACTTCGTGAACCAGCCCAAACTCTGTTGCGGGTAGGGAAACTTAGACAACCCCAGAGCTCTGTACTTGTTGATTTCCAACTGCTGCATTAAAGCTGATATTATCGGACCTCTGCGACTCCAGACCACTCTTTCTAGAACACAGATTTGTGTCATAGAATAACATCATTACTTATTGGAATAGACACAAAAAGACATTTGAATCCTTCAAACAGCAGACAGATTTTAAATATGATCTTTTGCTATGGCCATTCTAGTGACACTACGACTGTCATCATATGGCGAAACCAGGTCACATAGCTAGCTACGTTTTTCCAGACATAATATTCGTTACCTAGCTACAAACAAATGCTTCGTAACTGAAGAGTATTTACTTTTCATTGGCGATATTGACAACAGAGGTTAAGGAACTTGTCTTTAATCAAAAGATGGTCTCCGTTTTCAATTTGAAGCAGTAGATATGGCTTACTGTAGAAAGTCTCCCATTGCATCCTCTCTCTAGCTTAGCTTCGGCTACAGATGGACGACAATCACTATGCATGCATTATTCACGCCTACGGTGTTAATACAGTCTGTAAAAATACCACTTTGACACACTTGCAAGATGATCCGCTGGTTAGATGTAGCATGATCTTATTTACTACCCACAATAGTAATAATAATTTGCAGCAGCATTTTAATCAGTTAGCTCTAGGTCCTCTCTAAAATACATTTCAGACCAATTTGAAACCTGAGCAAATGACTTTCTACTAAATTTTCAAATTCTTCTGAATTATTTCTCTTTTTGCATTGTTCTTCTCTTTTCTGTAGTTTTATGCCTTCGTCCAGCTCCTGCCCCTTTCAAAAATACCTTTCGGGCGTTTTGAAGCTTCAGCCTATTTCTACAAAATGTTCTTCTTCTTTAGATACTGTGGCAGCAGGTTTCCCCCCGTGCTTACGAGCAGTCTGTGCTGCGGCAACATGTGTGGAAGCAACTACAGATATAGTGCTGGGGTCGCCCTTGGCAGTGATGGTTCCTCACGCAGTAAGTGCTCTTCTGTTACGCACCAAAACTCAACACCTATCAGCCACCAGAGCCACAAAGTATGAATTGATTTTGTTGACTCAAAGTAAAATTACGATCCATAGATGCTCCCCATTGAATCCAGCTTCATTGTTGCCCACCCCTGATGATGGTGAACCACATGACTGTGAGATGGTTTTCGATAAAGTGCTAACACCCAGACCTGATTTGTTTGACAAACCTATGGATAATGCTGAACTTGTGTTGTACGTAGATGGATCTTCGTCCCGAGCATGGGATGGCTCCCTAAACTCCGGATATGCGGTCTGCACGGACAGTGAGACATTCGAATCTGGTAAACTATCTCCACAATGCACTGCACAGCAGGCAGAGTTGTTTGCATTGACAAGGGCATGTTGTTTGTCAGAAGGCAAGGTTGTAAATATTTACACGGACTCGAGGTATGGATTTGGAGTTACTCATGATTTTGGTGCCATATGGCGAGAAAGAGGTTTCATTAACTCCTCAGGTGGAGCAATCAAGAATGGAAAGATGATTGATAATTAGTTATCTGCAATACTACTACCGACAAAGCTAGCTATTGTTAAGTGTGAGGCTCATACTAACAATACAGATGATGTTTCAAGAGGAAATGCTAGAGCTGATTTAGCAGCAAAGGCTGCGGCCAAATCCTCTTTCTGTGTCTCAGCAACCGGAAACACACACTCCCTCTCTTCATGATGTGGCGGACCTTCAAGCCGCTGCTGATAACACTGAGAGGGATGGTTGGTTATCCGTTGGCTGTGTGAAGGATCCAACTTCGGCAATGTGGAGCCACCCCGACGGCCGCATGGTGGCGCCACGTGCATTGGTCCCTTGGTTAGCTCGCATGGCGCACAGTGTACCCATACGAGCAAGGGGGGTATGGTCTCAATAGTAAATACTGATTGGTTTGCACCTGGTTTTTCCACAAAGGCTGAGCAACATTGTGCTCAGTGCCATACCTGCCAGCAGCATAATCCCGGAAAGGGACCAAAGAGAAGAGACGCAGCCCACCCGCCACCAAGTGGTCCTTTTATGCATTTACAAATTGATTTTATTCAGATGAACAAGTGTTGTAATTTTGAGTATGTGCTTGTAATTGTTGACATGTTCTCGAAATGGGTAGAAGCCTATCCATGTCGGAAAGCTGATGCTACCACGGTAGCCAAGATTCTCATGAGAGATGTGATCTGTAGATATGGGATCCCCACAAGACTGTCCAGTGATAGAGGTTCACATTTCTCAGGTCAAATTGTTCAGGAACTTTGTAAAGCGCTCCAGATCAACCAGCATTTCCACTGTCCCTACCACCCACAGTCTGTGGGGGCAGTGGAGAGGCAAAATGGAACTTTGAAAAACAAACTAGCCAAGATATGTGAAGAGACTGGCCTCAAATGGCCTGATGCACTCCCACTAGCTCTTATGGCCATGAGATCTACTCCCCAGCGGAGGAATGGACTTTCTCCACACGAGATAGTTTTAGGGAGACCAATGAGATTGCCTGTCTCTCCCCCACTATCATTGAAACAGATGGATATCCACCAGATGGATGATACAATGTTAAACTTTTGTTATGCCCTAACTAGAGCAGCAAGGGTTGTGCATTCACAGGTGAAAGCTGCCCTGCCTGAACCCGCTGGGGAGCCATGTCATCTTTATCAACCGGGAGACTATGTGTACGTGAAAGTGCACAAACGGAGGACTGCCCTCTCACCGAGATGGACCGGTCCATACCTGGTTCTCTTGGTGACTCACACAGCGGTGAAAGTGGAGGGTCGTCCGACATGGATCCATGCAACACACTGCAAAACGGCCCCTCCACCGAACAACACGGTGGAGGGTCCCGACGGAGAGCCAGGGGCCGGTGGAGGAGCAGGTGCACCTCCAAATGGAACCTCCTCCAACTTGTCATTTGTCTCATCCCCACTGGGTTACTCCTCCGGGAGTACACCAAGGGGGGTGGAGACCCGTTCGCAGCGGCTGATCCGGGAGCAGGTTCCAGTCCAGCGGACCGATTTGAGCCAGAACCAGGACCCCGCCATCCAGCACTCCAATCCAGGGGCGCCGAGAAGGAGGTCCCAAAGAGCACCCACCCGGAGGTGTTGAAGACGTCGAAAGGTGAGTCACATGTGGAGAAAGCCAGAGAGGGGCTGCTGTTGCTACCATGCCTCTCTCCCCCATGTGTGATTCATGAAGCAGATGACAGCACCCAGAACGGGAACGAGAGGATACTGTGGCGGAGGCCCTCGGTTGTTTCAAGGAAACCGAGGCCGCTGCCTGAGCTACGACGAGAGATGACATCCACAGATAAACTGACGCACACACCTGACAGACATTTACTGATACCGGACGCACAAGTCCACAGGTATCGCAGACATGAGCCACTACCAGAGTCATTATTACATGCTCCCAAAGAAACTGATTTGAACATTGACACCCATCACCTTGGAGTACACATGAAGACAACACCTTCCTAAAAACCGCCAAAACGACTGCACGGAAAATGAGAGGAAATGGTTCTGGTTGGGTGTGTGGTATGATTCCCCAACACGCAGGAACCTATCCTTGGATAGCGGTCCCACTCTTTAAGGCAGATATGTGTGAGATATGGAGGTGGCCTTGTATTGGGTTGAATGTGAAAAATGTTACTATACACAAGCGACATATTCCTAAAGGGGTTACCTATTCACCCCCATTGTGGTTAGCCTATGCTCCACCTGCTTGGTTATGTCTGACTCATAACGGGACAGGGAAGGCACTGGGGAACAGCACGTGTAACCATACTGTGTCTACATATGCTTATACAAATTTGTCTGATTTGCCTGTTGAAGGTGAACCGATAAGTATAACAACAGATCAATTTTTAGTGCCTCATGCAGCTAACAATGGCACCATGTGGGTATGTGGTAAGAGTGCTTATTATTTCCTGCCAGCCAACTGGTCAGGAACACGTTGGGTTTATTGTAGGAGCCCTCAGACCTGTAGATGGGTTGCCTCTGCACCCCTTGCCCAAACAATGGTGGCACCGCCACAAGAGAAGTATTATTAATGCAGATGCTAAGAAGCTGGGATCACCTCACGTAGATTCAATAGTACACAGTCACTTTTCACGTTATCAGCTGCCATTCTCCCTGTGTATGGTGTCATCACTGCCTTTATAGATATTAGGAGCTTAGCAGTAGGGTTGGAGTCCATTGGTAATGAGACAGCCGACGCCTTAACTGCGGTTGCTTCTGAGATGAAGGCCATGAGGCAGGTAGTGCTACAGAACCGAATGGCACTGGATTATCTGTTGTCAGCTCAGGGAGGTACCTGTGCTGTGATAGGTCATGACTGTTGTACTTTTATCCACGATGAATCTGCAAATATCACAAGTATGGCTGCTCACATTAAAACATAATTTCAGCTTTGGGGGAACCTGAAGCTTGGAATTTTGCTGACTGGCTGACCTCCTCTGTGGGGGGTTTCTTTTCGACTATCATTCAAATGGGAATCACTGGATTGGGCATGTTAATCGTTGTTGTGCTGATTGTGGTTTGTGCTTGGAAGATGTGTACTGCCTGCTGTGTACAGTGCTGTGCAGTAGGCTCTCGGAAGGCTGCCAGTAAGATTATGGTAGCCCAAATCAAGCCTCAGACAAAAGCAAGCAAGACTGATGATTACTTTATTGCCCTGGGAATGATTGATATGTCGGATATGTAATCTCAAGTACCAAGTGACTATTTTGCCAATGTAATAAAGATGGCCATTTGCCTCCTTCTATTTTCCAACTGATATACAATGCTGTGTGCAATCTGAATAGATCTGTCCTTAACCACAGATCGGTGAACAATAATTAAAGATAGTGGTTACTTTATTACTTTTATACTGTTTGAAATAATCTGAATTTATGAACAGTGTTTGATCTATACCATGCTGTGTTGAGCTCATGAGAGCATGACCCTTGATTATGTCCAGGAGAGAAATATGCCTCTGTTTCTGGTATCATTGATAAACTGTCATAATGCTGTTTGCTTATGAAGTGAATAGCTATAAGCTAGTTCTTTTGTGGGGTCCTAGGGGGTGCCTTTGTTACTAGGACGAATCGGAGGTCACAATATCACCAAAGTGTATAATACCATGCAACTTTGAAGTTGCATGGTAACAAGGAAAATAGAAGGAGCGTTAAGGTCATTTCTGGGTGCCCTAGCTAGAGAGCTAAACATTATGTTATTCACTTCATGGACTTTGTACTTTTCACCTGATGGGTACTACCTAATACTTCTTCAAATCCTATAATCATGTATGCTGTGCTGAGTAGTAGCAGATAAAGTATTGTTTGATTGTTAAGGTTTTGAAATGTTATGAAACTTGTTTGTTGTGTTGACATTAAACGTCAAAAGGGGGGACTGTGGAAGAAATTGGGATTTCCTGTGTGCTTACATTAATCACTAATCAATAGAACTAGTCATTGGATACTAGTTAGTACGTTTATCATGTAAGCTTGCTATTAATAACAGTATATTGTGTCTATGTGTCAGGTTAATAGATGTTCGGGGTCAGGAGAAAGTACTGGCTAAACGGTCCTTGTCATGACTACAAGGAGAGCTCCAACTATGAACTCTAGTGTGAGAGTTGTCATGTGTTGGGAGCAGTGAATCTTTTTCTCTGAGACTGTTGTAACGTCATTCCTGCCTGACTGTCACAATCTATGTTTACATTCTTGTGCCCTATAAAAGATGGTCCTCCGGCTTTCGGAGCGGAGAGAGACCTGGTTGAGACCTAAGCTTGGTGTTGTGTTGTCATTTATGGTCAGAAGACTGGTTTTGTCTCCCAATCTGCAGATTGATAAATACGTATTAAAATCCAGAACTTAACTGAACTTAGTCACTCCGTTTATGAAGGGACGGACAAAACACTTTCTTCATCAACACGCACCACTCAGTCTCTCACACAGGTGATTGGTGCGTTTACTTGACCATGAGAAACCCGTTTACTAGCAATTGTAGGTTTGCCAATAATACGATTACTCTGTTTACATGTGTGATTAGTTATGCGATTACTCAATAAACGCGTCTACATGATTCTTTTTTATTAATCGTTGTATGCTCCACGGACAAAACTTGCACCATCATCCTTCTGCAACAAAGTGTCGCCGTGTCTTCCTGTATCGGCCCTACTGCTGTATGTTTCATTCCATCAACACATTGAATCCTACTAAGAAAGCCGAGTAAACGCACTCAATGGTAGGCTACATCTGCTACTGCTAATACTATCCCAACTATAATTTCATCTGTTAAAACGATAATATTCTAGTTACGACTAGCTAGCCTAGTTCTTCTTCTGTTTAACAGTTCAGCTTTCAGCTTCTCCCGCATTGTAGGCTATTTTAGCTCTTAGCTTTGTTAAGATGATGCAGTTCAGCTTCCACACTGCCTCTTTTGTGTGACTCACACATTTTTTAAATTAATTTCAGCTTTCAGCTTGCGGATATTTTCTCATTTCTCACTTTTATACTTAAATAAATATTAAGGTTTTTGTGCAAATTATTCTCCCTTTAAAAGTAATGGTAAATCCTTTCAAATCATTGTTGGAATGCTGCTCCAGCCCCTTTCAAAAATACCTTTCGGTTGCTTTACATTTACATTTAGTCATTTAGCTTTGAAGCTTCAGCTTATAACTTTCTACAAAATTTTCACTATTTTCAGCTTTTTTAGCATGGTCAGCTATCACCATTCAGGTTTTCAGCATTCTCACTGCTGTTTCGCAGGAACAGCCTTTTCTAGTATTATTTATTGTTTATTTTCGCCCCCCTAAGGGGGGTATCGTTGTATTCCCTCAAGACGAGTCCAACGCACTCTATGACGTCATACCCAGTTATATAGATTCTCCGCCATTTTGAATGTTAAGGAAAAGCGTTTTTTCGTATCTCTTCCTACAATTTTTGTCGAATCTTCTTCAAAATTGCCACAGATGATCTTCAGACCAAGCCTCACAAAAGTTATCCTATGGATTTTTGATTTTCGAAATCGTTTGTTAGTTACAGCCAATCAAATTGATGTGGCCGAATTGATGTGGCCGCCATTTTGAATATACTACAATAGGCAGGATTGTGTGTTGACCAATAACTGTTGATTTGTTTGTCTTATTTAAGTGATTCCTTTGTCTCGTGATGTCTTAGTAGATCCCGTGTCTGACACATTAACTTGTGATACCAGCCAAATTGATGTGGCCGCCATTTCGAATGAATATAAAGTTTTTTCGCTACCCCTCCTATAAAGTTGTCCAATCTTCACCAAATTTGGCACAGATCCTCTTCAGACAAAGCCTCACAAAATACATCAAGTTTTTTAGATTTTCTAAACCTTTTGACTGGAACAGCCAATCAAAGTCGTCAACCAAGCCACCATAAAAGATGTGAGGTCATATCTCAGCACCTCTTTACTGCATTGACACCAAATTTGGTATAAGGACTAGGGACCCTGTTCTAAAGAGGTCCAATAGGTCATGTCATTTCACCTCTAAGGGCGCTGCAATAAGCAAAAATCTGGCACCAATTATCTTCAGATCAAGCCTCACAAACGTTTTCACATGGTTTTTGATTTTGAAAACAGTTTTTCCGTTAAATGATCAAAGTTGGCGATGAAGCCGCCAAAACAGGAAGTGAGATCATATCTCAGGAAATATTTGCTGAATTGACATCAAACTTGGTACAGGTGCTCGGAACCCTGTTCCAAAGAGGTCCACAAAAGGTTGTGTCATCTAACCGCTAGGGGGCGATCCCGTGTCTGACACGTGATACCAGCTGAATTGATGTGGCCGCCAATTTCACGTTTTATAAAACTAACTAACTGAACTAGCGTATTAAATGTAAATGTCCTTAAGATTGCTAAAGTACATCTGAAATCTCACACACAGATACTTACTGGGAACTCTGTTGATGGCTTTGAGAGGTCTGAGAACCCGGACTGTTCTGATGGCTGAAAGGTTGATATTCTGCAGATCCAACGAGTACTCCACCATCCTGAAAACACACACAAAGAAAAAGTGTTGTGGGACAAGGTTTGTAAATGTGTTAAACATTCAAATAACAAAGAGACAGAAAGAAAAGAGAGATATATTGAATTATCAAATATAAAAAGACATAAATGAGTCAGAAGGTTATTACAGTAAGAGAGACAGCAGGAGAACTGTGGTTTAACAGGGATTTTCTTTTACACTGATGAAAACAGAAAGGGAGAGAGACTGGTAGAGAGAAAATGAGGAACAGATAGAGAAGGAAAGAGGGAGAAGAGAGGACAGGGAGAGAGAAAAAGAGAGACAGGGAGAGAAAAGGAGTGAGAGGAAAAAGGAAATAGAGAGAAGGAGACAGAGGGAGAGAGTGAGAGAGAGAAGGAAAGAATGAGAGAGATGGGTCTCTCTAAGTGTCACTTGCAGGATGTTGTGGTTTGGTTAGTCAAACATCTGTTAGCTATTCACTCCCAGCGTGTTAAAGCAGTTTTTGCCTTGCAACGCAAACCACTTTCACAGGAGAATGTTCATAGCATTGGAAACGTGTGTGTGTGCATGTTTCTACTCCCAGAGAAGAGCCCTGCGGCTTACTATATAATCAGATTCAGCGAAACCTCTCACACTTATCAATAGGGCGATGCGTAAATACACCAATACACAGACACACATACTGTACATTTGCTGCAGGCGGAAAATACAGCCTCTATGGTAAGACACATGCAATCAAATCATAGTACAAAAACACGTTGTTTAAGCTTGTATATTTAGGATTCAGGATTTCAGATATGGACTTTGACGTCCTGTTGGTTTTCTATACTTGACTCTTGGGAGAGTCAAGTATTGGTTTGACTGCTTGTCCATGATCCTGGTCTTTTGTTTTACTCCATGTTTAAATGTAACATATACATTGTACATTCCTTTATGTCAGCTTCTTTACAGCATTCAGAACATGACCAAAACCCGGCCAGGATATTTCTCCTGGCTGTACATTCTTTATTGAGAAGTTAGCATGTACCTTGAACTATGTGTTTGGTCATCTGGGCTGACTGTGTTACTGACTTACCGTAGGCTGTACTTCTTTCATATTTTGTACAAAAATGAAAGCCGCTTGTGAAGATGAGGCACTCATTTTTGGAGAGGCCATCTAATGTTATTTTTTTTAGATAACAGGATTTATTCGTAGGTTCTGAAAAGGTTAGCTTGTTCACCTTAGTTATACTGGAAGCTGGAATTTGCTCGGACATAATGGATAGAGATTTCACAGTACGTTTTTTTTGTAGAAAAAAAAAACCACATTACCTTCTCATTACAAATTAGTCATGAAATAAAAGGCGGTCATGAATGTCATGAATGCTTATAGTCAACAGATTTAACATTAGCGTAGGGAGAGGAGGATTAACAGACAGAGAGGCCAATGGGGAACAAGGGAAAAGAGAGAGAAAAGAGGGTGGAATATGAAAGAGAGAGAAAAGAGGGAGGGAGAGAAGAAAGGAGGGGAGATTATATTTTCTGCCTCCAGCTTCACAATAGGGTACATTTAGTCATTTAGCAGACGCTCTCATCCAGAGTACAGGGTACACACAGAACACAGGGCTTCACAATCCCCATTATGTCATTTCCTTTCTAGGCAACGGCCTAATCTGCCTCAACCCTCACATCCCCCCCACACACACACAGACACACAAAATGTCACTTCTATCTCTGAGCAATGGTCTATTTTCCCTAACAAGCAGATTCGTTGGAGAACACAGTGTGCCCCCTGGTATCCACACAGTTGCAAATGTTATCTGATTGGGGGGTGTGGGGGGGATGATGTATATGCCAAACAGTGACTGAGCTACTACTTCATTGCCTCATTTGTTTTGACTGACAAGTAGACTCTGTCAGTCACACATTGCACACACATGTGCATGCACACACTCACACAGCCCCACTTCTAAAAATAAGACACACTCAAACCAGTCCACACCAGAATGTTTAGGATGCAGAGGGTGGCCAGTTGGAGCAGAGTGGCATTTATAAACATGAGAGAAGAGAGGAGGAGAGGAGAAGAGAGGAGGAGAGTCACTTGAACTGTCTTTTGTATCACCAAGAACCAGTAGAATCCAAGATGGCGCCGATGATGGCTGCCTCGGTCGTTAGGTGCGCCCTTTTTTGTCTTGTTTTGTCTGTTAATTCAGTGTTCTGCCAAGATTTCCGGGGTTCTCTAACTAGAGAAGTACTTCTAAACATCAGGACTACAACTCCTGTGGATTTATTTCCCACTTTTCTGCTTCCAGCGGCGGAATTAGTGGGAATTATAGTCAAAGCCACCCTCGGCTTTGTCCTAGCAGCGAAGCGCCGTAGGAGAGGCAAACGAGCCGGTGCTCTGGTGCGACTCCGTCGGCGTGGGGCACGCACAGCGTTACCGGGGATATTTCTCTCCAACGTGCGTTCACTGAGCAACAAACTGGATGAACTTCAGCTACTGGTGTGGAAAAACAGAGACTTTCATTCATCTTCCGTTTTGTGCTTTACGGAGACATGGCTGAGTGAACTGATCCCAGACTCTGCGCTACAGCTAGCAGGTTTCAAACTGCTGAGAGCGGATCGTAACCCTGTGCTCTCTGGCAAAACGAAAGGCGGTGGTATTTGTTTTTACATTAACAGTGGCTGGTGTGAAGATGTGACAGTGATTCTGCAGCACTGTTCTCCTGATCTGGAATCATTTTTTATTAACTGTAGATCTTTTTACTCGCCACGAGAGTTTGCATCATTCATTCTGGTTGGCGTCTACATGCCTCCGCAGGCTAGCGTTAACGAGGCTCAACGTGTGCTCGCCAGCCAGATACTGAGTGTGGAGCATGAAAATCCGGATTCCTTGGTTATTGTGCTAGGCGACTTTAACAAAGGCAATCTCACTCAAGAACTCCCAAAATATAGACAATTCATCAAATGCCCTACCAGAGAAGGAAACACCCTGGATCACTGCTACTCTACAATCAGCAAAGCATACCTTGCGGTCCCCCGAGCAGCACTGGGTCACTCTGACCACGCCATGGTCCACCTGATTCCTGCATACAGGCAGAAGCTAAAGCGCTGTAAGCCTGCTGTGAGGACATCAAAACAGTGGACCAGTGAAGCTATGGAGGATCTGCGGGCGTGCTTGGACTGCACTGACTGGGACATGTTCACGACTGCTACCAATAGTCTGGATGAGCTCACAGAGGCTGTGACATCATACATCAGCTTCTGTGAGGACTGCTGTATACCAACACGCACCAGGGTAAGCTACAACAACGACAAACCCTGGTTTACAGCTAAACTCAGAAGGTTGAGGTCAGAGAAAGAGGCCGCGTTTAGGAGTGGGGACAAAGACAGTTTCAAGGAGTCAAAGAACAGGTTTAGCAAGGCGGTGAGGGAGGCTAAACGACTGTACTCAGAGAGGCTAAAACACCAATTCTCTGCAAACGACTCTGCTTCTGTCTGGAGAGGGCTCAGGCAAATTACCAACTACAAGCCCAGAGCCCCCCACTCCACTAACGACTCCCGCCTGGCCAACGACCTGAATGAGTTCTACTGCAGATTTGAAAGACAATTGGACAGTCTTGAACTACCCCTTCCCACCCAGGAGGCCTCCCACCTCCCCCCCTCTACAGTGACGACTCTCTCCATTCAGGAGGGTGAAGTTAACAGACTTTTCAAGAGGCAGAACCCCCGCAAAGCAGCTGGGCCGGACTCTGTCTCTCCAGCCACCCTCAAGCACTGCGCTGACCAGCTGTCTCCGGTGTTTACCCACATCTTTAACACCTCCCTTGAGACATGCCATGTGCCAGCCTGTCTCAAGTCCTCCACCATCATCCCTGTGCCCAAAAAGCCAAGGCCAACAGGACATAATGACTACAGACCCGTCGCCCTGACCTCTGTGGTAATGAAGTCTTTCGAGCGCCTGGTGCTGGCACACCTTAAATCCATCACTGACCCTCTACTGGACCCCCTGCAGTTTGCCTACAGAGCCAACAGGTCTGTGGACGATGCAGTTAACATGGCCCTCCACTTCACCCTACAGCACCTGGACTCCCCAGCATCCTATGCCAGGATCCTGTTTGTGGACTTCAGCTCTGCCTTCAACACCATCATCCCCGCCCTGCTTCAGGACAAGCTCTCCCAGCTGAACGTGCCTGATTCCACCTGCAGGTGGATCACAGACTTCCTGTCTGACAGGAAGCAGTGCGTTAAGCTGGGAACACAAGTCTCTGACTCCCGGTCCATCAGCACCGGATCACCTCAGGGCTGCGTCCTTTCTCCTCTGCTCTTCTCCCTGTACACCAACAGTTGCACCTCCAGTCATCCGTCCGTCAAACTCCTGAAGTTTGCGGACGACACCACCCTTATTGGGCTCATCTCTGGTGGAGACGAGTCTGATTATAGGTGGGAAGCGGCCAACCTGGTGACCTGGTGCAGCCAGAACAACTTAGAGCTCAATGCTCTTAAGACAGTGGAGATGGTTGTGGACTTCAGGAGGAACACAGCCCCACTCACCCCCATCACCCTGTGTGACTCCCCAGTCAACACTGTGGAGTCCTTCCGCTTCCTGGGCACTATCCTCTCCCAGGACCTCAAGTGGGAACTGAACATCAGCTCCCTCATCAAGAAAGCACAACAGAGGATGTACTTCCTTCGGCAGCTGAAGAAGTTCAACCTGCCAAAGACAATGATGGTGCACTTCTACTCAGCCATCATTGAGTCCATCCTCACCTCCTCCATCACCGTCTGGTACGCTGCTGCCACTGCCAAGGACAAGAGCAGACTGCAGCGTATCATCCGTACTGCTGAGAAGGTGATTGGCTGCAATCTGCCTACCCTCGAGGACCTGCACACCTCGAGGACCCTGAGGCGAGCGAGGAAGATTGTGGCCGACTCCTCCCACCCTGGACACTCCCTGTTTCAGTCACTCCCCTCCGGCAGAAGGCTGCGGTCTATCAGGACCAATACCTCACGCCACAAAAACAGTTTCTTCCCTTCCGCTGTTGGCCTCTTCAACAAGGCCAAGGGACCACACTGACTCAAATGACTTATTGCTTAAAACACACTGCTTTTGCACTGCACCACAACATGGTATCTTGTACATTTGTATTTTTTGTAATATTTGTATTTTTGTATTTTTATATTGTAATTTACGGCAACTTATATTTATCCCACTTAGTACTGCTAGTTTATGTACCCTTAGTATAGTTAGTCCACATATTTAAATTTTAGGTATATGTTTATTGTATGCACCTTCCTGCCAAAGCAAATTCCTTGTCTGTGCAAACTTTCATGGCGAATAAATCCCTTTCTGATTCTGATTCTGATTCTAGAACTCCCTCCAGGCTGTCTAATTGTGGTGGAACCAAATAAAACCTGTTCAGTAGAACTCCCTCCAGGCAGTATGTGTCTTCTACAGTAGTGTTATGGAACCATATTAGAGCTGTGGAGCAAGTATGTCAGCCACACATGCACACACTTAAGCACGTACTGTACATACACACTGAGCTGGAGATGGCACATTCCTCTTGGGTCGTCATGAATATTTGAGAGGCAGATGAGAGGATGGCTTTCTTTCTTTATCACTCTGACTCTTTCCCTCTTTCTTTCTCTACTCTCTCTCTGTTTCTCTGACTCCCTCTATTTACTGCTCTTCTCTGATCCTAGCTCTTGTCGTTCCGACACAACATGATTTCCCTACTTCTCAGAAACATGCTGACTGCACAATGCAAGTTATTGCATCCACATTAAGTGTCAAACACACAACTCAACACACAGCCACAGATTAGAGAACAGGAGTGTGTGTTTATGTGTGTTACTGTAGAAGCAGCTGTTTCCGCACACATCAATCAGCCTGTGTGTTTGTGAGAGTAATTAGCGGCCCGCCGCAGACCTCCTCTCTCTAATTGTTCTCTCTTTTTTACACTCCTTTTTTGCCCCCCCCCCTCCTTCATCTCTCACTCTTTCATCTGTCCTCAGTGTTTCAGTGGTGTCTGGAGGCACAGGACAGCCTCTCTCTGTCTCTCTTTCTGTCTTGCACTCTCGCTCTCTCTCTCTACCTCTCTCTTTCTGTGCATAATATGTGTGAGAGAGACATGAAGAGAGAAACCGAGACGGTGTGTGTGTCTGCAGTATTATGTCCATGATCCTTCTTCTATGTGTAACCCCTGTGTTCCTATCTCCCCGAGAAGTGGTAATCCACAGCAGTGGAATCAGGAGTGAGCAGAGACTGAGTGTGTGTGTGCAGGGGGGTCTTTAAGCCTGGTCTGCACTCTTCTCCATGTACTGTAGCACAGCAAGCAGCAGAATCCTCAGGAAAAAAGGATTGCTCTCACACTCACACACACACACGCACACACATACAGACTCACATTGATCACATTAACACAACAAACCCACAGTGACTGCATCAAGGTCACAGATTTCAGCAGGTTAAAAGATTGAATGGTCATTAGTTCAACCCCATACTACAACTATCCATTATGCTGTTAAAAATGTGATAACGAAACATGCTACTACTTGTAGTAAAGTTTAACAAATGCTTGTCAAATGTTTTTTTGTCTATTCTGAAGGTACTTCTTTTCAGACACGGAAGAGAAATGAGAGAAACGCCAAGCTGGCTAGCAATGTACGGGCCAGCTGCAGCAATGTGCTCTTGCATTAAAGCCAGGTCAAACACTCTTAGCACTGCTTCAGGACAAACTCAGTTCCTGCTGAAGTCTGGAAAAACGTTACAGACACCACAGGGATCAACTTTGGACAGAACAAATAAAAAGCACATACACACACACACACACACTCAAACTAATGAAAAGAGGGTGTAGTGTGCTAACAAATTTTCGATGAAATGGTCTTAACGGAGAGGGAGGAGAGAAAGGTAGACAATCGTCAAGGGAAGATCAAATTAGAAACAGTGTGTGTGTGTGAGAGAGAGGGAGAGAGAACGAGAAAGAGAGATCTAGCTGCGATATGTTAGCATCCTGATGGACGATGGTCATCTGTAATTTGATTGGGCAAAACCTGCACTGGCCTCCAGTATCAGCCTATACACAGGCGTAATGAGGGCACTGCAACTAGAAAACATGCACTGAGGTGTTTTCACTGACATACATACACGCACAGACACATCCCCCTGCTCATCCCTACATCCTGCCCTTTCCACATTCCCCCCTGCCTCTCCCCAGCCAGGGCCTACCCCGCCATGACGATGAAGAAGTCCAGCCGGTTCCAGGTGTCTCCTAGGTAACAACGCTGTCCAAAGATCCCCAGAGCCACCATCTTGACCACCATCTCCAACGCAAAGAAGATGTAGATGAACGCATCGAACGCCTGCAGGAGAGGGGGAAGGAGGGAGGAATGAGGAGAGGTCAGGAGGGAGGGATTAGGAGGACAGGATGGGAGGAATGGGAGAGATGGATATGGAGGGAGGGATGAAAGAGGAGGTTAGACTGTGGGACACAGTCACTGGTGAGTGTCTCTGGGACACTCAGCAACATCAGGCGTCCATGCTGGAAGCTGACGTAATGTTATTTGGAAGCACTGTAGATCCAGGTGCCTGTAATAAGTGTTAGAGAACAGGTAATAAGGTCCCGTAACTTTGTGAATTAGTCTTATTAACAAATATTAATGTTAATAAGCATCTTTTAAGGGCCTTATTACCTATTAACTAACGCTTACTACAAGCATGTTAATGCAAAGTCCTACCTGTTGTTTTAATACTGGAGGTTAGCACACTCTTAACCCCACATTCTGGATAAGTATAGGTTTAAAGAAAAAGCCTAAATCCTTTAAAATGTTTCTCTCAATCCAACTTCGGTGTTTATTAATGAACTCTTAATGTTGACCTCCAGCCAGCCAGAACCACTTGCGGACCACATCTGACTTTTCTAGCTCTGAAGAAAATACATGAACATACATGCAAATGTGGACACGCATGCAATGGATTGTCTCTCTCTCTCACACACATATGCATGCACACACACACACACACACACACACACATCTACCAATACACAATGTATTCTCTGTCTCACACACACACATATGCACACACACATCCCCCAACACGCGCAATGCATTCTCTCTCACTCATTGTCTTTCTCTCTCTCACACACACACTCTTCTGTGATGTTTTTGTCGTGACCCAAAGCTAACCCATCATTTCACAAGTTCCCTCCTAGCTGGCAGAATAAATTCCTGCCTGGCAACAGTGCGTTGTCTTTGCTGAACAATCCCACCATGCTGTGCAGTTCAAACACAACTTTAATGGAGGTGGTAATGAGCTAATAACAAATAGGCGGACTGTCAAGCTGATTGTAACTAGCACCAGCGGCCTTTGTCCTTCTGTGATTGATAGCTGTGGTACTAGTGTGTATGTGTGTGTACTGCCGTGGGTGTGCAAGTTCTTTTTCCACTAATTATGAAGGAATTGATTGCTGTTTGTGTCAAAGTGTGTGTGCCTTTTTCTCCCGCTTATCACACCCTGACAGACAGGTTTTATTTGGTTCCACCACAATTAGACATCCAATAAGGAGCTGTTATTTGCTACAAGATACTTAATTGTCTTTTGTTATTGGTTTGTTTGTCTTCCTGCTGTGATCTGAATGGTCGAGGGAATCATGGGGAGAGAGGGTGGGAACATGTTTTCGGCAGCGTTTCTTAGGACGCAGAGCCAATTAGTTTGATGATGAATCAAGTCAGCTCGCTCATTTGTTTTGGAGTGTGTGTAATACATATGTCTGTATACATGTGTGTGTACGTGTAAGTGTACGTTATTTCCCCCCCAAGAGACCTTTACAAAAGATATTTGCTAGGCAAGAGCTAGGCATTTAGAAACCCACAGTCTATCCTAATCGTCTGCCGAGTAATTTTCCATGCATATCATTTTGAACATGAGACAAGAAGCCTAATCTAATATTTATTCTGCCGTGAATGGGTAGGACCTGACAATTTGTGTAGCATCATTAATTCATAGGGAGAAATTACAAGTGGAGTGGCTTCAGTCAAATTGTGTGGGTGTGTCTGCTCATGTCCATGTATATTTGTCAGTGTGCCTGCAATGTGTGCACTGTACCTTTATATGGGTTTGTTTGCCTACCGACATGAATCCATTTGTTTACATTTACATTTAGTCATTTAGCAGACGCTCTTATCCAGAGCGACTTACAGTAAGTACAGGGACATTCCCCCCGGAGCAAGTAGGGTGAAGTGCCTTGCCCAAGGACACAACGTCATTTGGAGCGGCTGGGAATCGAACTGGCAACCTTCAGATTACTAGCCCGACTCCCTCACCGCTCAGCCATCTGACTCCCTTACATGCACCCTTGTTTGGGTGCATGTATCTATGTGAGTGTGTGTGTCAACCTGCCCCCACCTCTCATTTGCTAAAATCTGGAGTCTCAACTTGATGGTTCTCCCTATTGTGTCACTTACTGTAGCATTGCTAGTCATATGTTGATAAGTAAGGGTCAAGATTTGGTCTGATTGGCTGTTCTTGTGTATAAAAGGAATGGTGAATTATTGTTCTGTGGATTCTTGATCTCCTGAGCCCTTTTCCTCAGCTCTGGCTTGTCCTGCTGTCGTACTCCTTCCTCACATCTTGCTTTCTATCTCTGGTTACAATAATCATGGTAGTGTAGGTAAGAGTTAACCTTCATTTCGCAACATGTTTGCCTTGTAATTGATTTCATTTATTTGCAATGTTATTAAATGTTTATTTCATTTAACCTTACTTTGACCATTCTTGCTCTGATTTAACCCTTAGGGCCCTATTTTAACGATCTGAAACGTAAGTATCAAAACGCGAAAAAAAAATCAGGCGCTGTTGCTATTATACCGGCGGGATAAATGACTCTGCACCTGGCGCAAATCTAAAATGGGTTGGTCTGAAGTAGCTACATTACTCATAGGTGTGGTTTGGGCGTAATGTGCAATAAACCAATCAGAGCGTCATCTCACATTCCCTTTAAGAGCAGGCGCGCTTGTTCCATGGCGGATTGCTATTATAACGGCGGATTTGCCAGGCGCACGGCAGGAGCGGTTCACAGCCGAGGAGACCGACGTAAAAGACAGAGAAGTGACATTGTATGGGAAAGGCAGAGCAGTTTTCTTATTGCACTAAGTTGCAATAAGAAAATGCTGCTCATTCAAATTCTTATTTTTACATATATTTAATTTTTAAATTGTTGTATTTTTAAATTGTTTAGTTCTTAGAATTAGTTTAACTATTGTCCTTTTTTACTTGATTTAAGACCCGTATATGTTTATTGTTTGCACCTTCCTGCCAGAGTACATTCCGTGTCTGTGTAACATACATGGTGAGTAAACCGAATTCTGATTCTGATGGGGATGGGAGAAGAAACACACCCAAATTAGCTTCTGTTAAACAGGCGTTGGAGGAAATTGCCACAATTGTTACAAATCAAGTTCACATACATAGAGATTTCTCCTGAAAATCTTTTTAATCATTGATGACATGAAAGAAATGTAACAGCCATACAATAGATCAAAACAATGTAACATAGCTTCGCAGGAAGAAGACGCTGGCCTCACCAGCAGTGTGCACGGGCCAAGCATGCGCCCTTAAAATAGCACCTGAATAACGTGCCATTGACTGTAGACTATATTTTTCCTGGTCTGTGGCGGAATTGTTTTCTGAAACTGCAAAATAGCACCAGGGAACGTTTGCACCGGAACACGCCCCCTCTTTTCGCTGAACCGCCCCCGGGAGCCCAAGTTCATTCCATAATTTACCGACGTGCGTCTGTGAAGGGAAAAGTCCGCTGTGCGTCGAGTGCAATATAGTAATGATACTTGCGTCAGTGTACAAAGTCAATTGCGCTGGGTGCAAGATAGGGCCCATAGAGTCAAATAACTGTTCTATTGGTATTGGCATAATTTGGTTCAAGTTTCAGTTTCCCATCTTCCAAGAATGAAGAGCAGAGCATAAAGTTATCAAGAATTATGGAACCTCCACGCTCCACATATGAGAAATGTTTAGTTGATCCCTCAAATCTGATCAGACTGTCAGAGGAGAGGCTCATGGAAGGAGATCATCTCTTGTCAATCTGAACTCACATCTTTATTCCTCCCCCCACGTGACATTCAAACAATAAATGGTTAATACATTTATGTATTTATCAGTTTGGATGGATTTAAGGAGAAGAGATAGGTAGATTCTGTAACTACAGTCAGAGAGAGCGAGATAGAGAGAATGCGAGAGCGAGAGAGAGAGCGAGCGAGACACACTGGGACACACTGAGACACACTGAGGGCCAGGCTGGTCTCTGCCTTATCTCTCCATCCAGCACCTGTCACTATGCTGCTCTGGCCTCCAGCTACACCTGGAGGGACACACACTCTGGATCATATGACAGGAGGGAGAGAAAGTGAGAAAGAGAGTGAGGGAGAGATATTTTGATGTAATGAGAAAAAAGCCAGCAAGAAAGAAAGAGTAAGAGAGTGAGTGAGTGAGTGAGTGAGTGAGAGAGAGAGAGAGAGAGAGAGAGAGAGAGAGAGAGAGAGAGAGAGAGAGAGAGAGAGAGAGAGAGAGAGAGAACCGGTCATCTGGGCAACAAGGGATCTATGAGTGTTCTTAAAGAGAGAGTGTGAGCCAGCTCTTCACCAGCAATGGTTGAGAATGATACAGACACATACACACACAAAGACTGACCTGCAGTATCTGGCAGCGATCAGAAGTGCAGTCTATGTTCTCGCAAGGCTGGTACATCCCCAGGGTGACACAGTTGAGCAGGATGACCATAATGCTGATCCTCTCAAACCACGTATGGACAGCTACAGTCAAGGAATACACTCTTGGACCAGGACTGACACACACACATATACACACACACACACTGGGACTAGGACCAGCGCAAACACACAAACAAACACACGCACACACACACAAACACACACACTGGGACCAGGACCAGCACAAACACACAATCCTGTAAATGAACATGTGCACATGTATAGTTTACATAGGATGACTTTCCTTTATGCATTTTTATTTAGATTATTGATACATTAATATTTCACACACACCTACACGACCACACACACATATGCAGAGAACATGCATGCCTCTAATTTACCATAGTTATCTACCATAACCAGCCATATACAAATAATAACTTCCCCTGACAGCTATTGTGATTGGTTAATAGGAGCTGATGACCTGGGTCCACCATGCATTTTTCTGGTTCAGCCGATCACAGCAGTGATAGTTGGAATCCTGCCTTCACATTGTTGAAAATTGATGAGTGTACTTATGTAGATGCGCATTCATAACATTTACATACAACAAACTACGTACTACAAACATGTTTCTTATAAATTATAATCTTGTTTTTATTGTTATTGTCACAATTATTATTGTGTTATCTAGCTCATGAGCATCTTGTATTCGTAAGTGTGTTCATAGGTGCTTCATTACTATTGAACGTTCTTTTTCTGAACTTCCTTCTAGCCTTAGGCAGAAATTAGCTGAATGTGTGTGTGTGTTTATAGTCACCTTAATGTAAGTTATCTTCCATCCTCTCTCAACTTCATTTACCTGTCTTTAGCTCCATGTGGCTCACTTTCTCTGCAACCCCTCCCCCCCCCTACACACACACAAACTTACCCAATTCCTCTTTGTGTCTCTTTCTCTACTTTCTCATTTTCTCCCAAGTGGGACAGAACAAATTATGACAAATCTATTCTTCCCTCTGGAAGAAAACAAGTCCAAACACCCATGGCTGCGTTCAACTGTGTGGGGCTGCAGAATCAATCCAGAAGTAGTTAGGGAATGGGATAGAATTGGTTGTGAGAAGAGTGCAACACACTCACAGTGAGAGTGAGAACCTGTATTCAGGCTGGGCTGCTGTTGCATCCCTACAAGGGCTTGATGATTAAAAAAACTCACACATTCCAACACACACAGTGATGATGATGAAGAAGAAGCACACACACATACAAAGCTTAGTCTGCTGTTAGGATGTGCCCTGTTCTCTGTCCTGGGGCAATCTGACGCAAGGCTGATTGCAGAACAGCATCCGTCTCGAGCCACAGGAAGACCACTTTAATCCCTCTCTTTGTACACCCCATCTCTCCCTTCTCTCTCTCCCTCCTTTTCTTTCTCTTAGTTAGTGTGTTTGCTGCAAGCAAAAACAAAAACACTATTGTTATTCTGCATACTTATTTTTTTTATTATTTTGTATTTATTTATTATTTTCCTCCCACTTTTTTCCGTCGCCTACTCCTTTCACACCGTTTAAGCTAGAAACACTGTTCAAACTTCATTTGATAAAGTCTGAACTGCTCTGTGCTATTACTTTTCTCATTGATAACTTTTAAAGTTTTTAAGGTATTAAAGTTTAAAGTGCTAAAAAAAATGAATGGGTTTCAATGGTTCAGAATGTTCAAGTCAAATTCAATTGTGACGTCATGCACTGACAGAACTGTTTCTCACCGCGTCAATTTTTGACACTGTTTAAATAGGCTATATCTCTTGTTCTATGGAAGCAAATTGTTACCAAAAATCAAATGAAAATGCATTTCCAGAAATGCATTTGCATTTTCAAGAACGTGGCTGCAAAATCGTGACCACAATTCAAATTCAAATGCATTTCCAGAAATGCATTTTCATTTTAAGAACGTGGCTGTAAAATTGTGACCACAATTCAAATTCAAATGCATTGAATGAATCTAATAATATATCTGAGTCTGATGCCCGTGACCGAGTAGAACAAGTCATAGAGAGCTTGGCTGCATACTCTGCCGTCACAGATTTACACATTAATAATAGCTCTGCCACTGTTTTATTCATTGTTTGACATCAAGTTGCTCAGTCTGTGATGCGTCCCCACAGTTGGCATGACCGGGAATCGAACTGGTAACCTTCAGATTACTAGCCCGATTCCCTAACCGCTCAGCCATCTGACTGCCCATCTGATGCTCTTCATCACTATATTTAAGAGCTAGAAACACTGTTCCACTGTTTAAACTGTATTTCTGTTTTTACATCTTTCAATTATTAATACTTTTCAGAATCAGAATGGGTTTTATTCGCCAAGAAACTTCAAACAGACGTGGAAGTAGAATTGCACCATCATTGTCTTTGGCAGGTTGAATTTCTTCAGCTGCCGTAGGAAGTGCATCCTCTGTTGTGCTTTCTTGGTGAGGGAGCTGATGTTCAGTTCCCAATCGCGGAAGGACTCCACAGTGTTGACTGGGGTTGCACAATGGGTTTAAAAGGGTTTATTTATTTTTTCCTTAACATTATGTACAATGAGCTATTATGATTAATGTACAAAAATGTTGCAGACACATACAGCTCTGAAATTGTGTTGAAAATGTTGCACACACATTACTCTAAATGGGCGGTAATATATAATTTGTGTACAGCTTTATGAACTAGATGTTCAACTATTTTTTTATGGTTTTGTCAACTAAATTACTTAATTTCTTTGGTAGGTCTTGTCCTGGGAGAGAGGAAGCTGTGTGTCTTGGGTGTGTTGGTCTCACCCCCACCAAATTCTCTGTGTTTGTTTGAAAAAACCTCACCTTGAACTGAAATAAATCTCTCTTGGTTTGGGTTTTCTTTAAACCTCACCTTGCCAGAAATCCTTTCTTGCAATACGAGAATTATAAATCAACTTGAAATACCAGAATTATAACCACAACTTGAAAGATCTGAATCTCTCTTGGTTTGGGTTTTCTTTAAACCTCACCTTGCCAGAAAAATCCTTTCTTGAAATACCTGAATTATAAATCAACTTGAAATACCAAAATTATAACAACAACTTGAAAGATCTGAATTACTACCCAACTTGAAATATCTGAATTACTACCCAACTTGAAATATCTGAATTACTACCCAACTTGAAGCATCTGAATTATCATTGTTGGTTGAAGAAAAAATTCAGTGTCCGACTGTAAGCATTTGGGTGATATTGTGTTTAACTACACACCCCACACAAGTTTAACAACCATCTTTGAATACTACTGATATATATTTATATATTGCTGAATTCAAAACAACATATATAGATATACACACACAAACTTTATTACTGCAGGCTTGACAACTGTTTAACTTGTCTCTGTGAAATTCCCTGAAAGCCTTTTAGAAATCTCTGACCATCTTTGAGTAAACTATTGTCTTTAGTTTTTTTGTGAATTATAGAATATTGGTTCTTACTGTATTGCCTTAGTACTAATACATCTGTTTTGTTTTTGTAATCACTTATCGAAATATTTCACTGTCATTAAAAAGAAAACTGCTGGTTTAGCATTTGTCATTAATCTCCTGCACAATAATGCTGAGGAAAGGAAAAAGATCTGCAGCCGCAAAGCAGTGCTGGACGAAGTTGGATCTCACAACTGTAAACATGCCAAATTTACAGAATCAGATGCAAGGTCCTTGGAACAGACAACAGGTGTTACAGCACACTCAGTTTGAAAATCTTAAGGTGGGAAACATGCCGGTCATAGCTGTGGTGAACAAGTTAGAGCTGTCACCCATTCCCTCTGAACTCTTTGATCTAAACATACTTGAGAGACACATTATAGCCAAGCACATCCCATTTGCTAAAATCATCACCCTTCCCAAAGGACAACAGAGAGCAATTCATGGTGCTGTGGTTTGTGTACCTTCAGAGGTGGAAACGACTGTAAACTGTTTACCGAGACCAAATAGCCAAAGTCAGCTGATGAAAGTGAAGTTAAAAAGACGCCTGACTGGCACAAGGTAATTTTGTCAATGACACAAGCGATCTGATGGACACTGACAACAGGGATGAAACAAGTAACACAGAAGAACATGGACAAGATGATCTGGAACTTAACTCAGACAAAGAAGGGAATAACCAGACAACTGGTGTTGTATTAGACACATGTTTGCAACCAGCTGACATTGGACAAGAGATATTAAGTGACGGTGTATTTTGTGTTGCCCCTGCCGAAGGAAATAGCCCTGTAAGCTTTTTCAGAGTTCCAAAATTGGAGGCTATGGCTTTCCCAGTTCAGTTCCCTACTGGAGAAAACACATTAGATGAGCTCAACCGAATGAAAAAATTATCACCAAGCAGATATTTCAACTCTAGGCTTTTCTGTGTTGACAATCGTTTTGCCAGGGACACAAATTACATTTTCTTTGCACAGTTTGTGACAGAGATTCACATGGGTTCTTCCAGTATGAGCATACAGCTCCGCAAAGGGAAAGTAAGAACCAGAGATGGACGCAGAATATGCAACAGATTGCTGCAAGACAAACGCGAGGTTCAAAGATTGGTGCAAAACAAAGATGCAACCAGATTCATGATGCCACTGAGAGGGACTCCAGCCTATTGGGATAAAACCCTGAAAGATCTTTTTGCTATGCTCTGGGAACTCCTTTTTCTGTACGTTTAGTGCATCAGAAATGAGATGGCCAGAAGTGTTAACAGCAATAAAGGCACAGCAAGGTGAACAAGTTAACTTTTCAGAACTAGACTGGTCCACAAAATGCGACATACTGAGAAGCAACCCAGTGACAACCATGCGCATTTTTGAAAAACGCGTTGAGGCTTTAGTGAGAGACCTGCTCATGTCACCTGCACAGACCCTGGGACACTTGGTTGACTATTTTTACCGTGTTGAGTACCAAGCAAGAGGGAGCCCTCATATTCATATGTTGGTATGGATTCAAAATTCACCGGTATTCGACGAGAACTATGATCAGGAGGTTTGTGAATTTGTCGATAGGCACATAACATGTCAGCTGCCGAACCCCAACACTGATCCAGAACTTTACAAAATTGTAACGGAAGTACAGACTCACAGCAAAAATCACTCAAAGTCTTGTAAAAAAGGTAATAAACACTGTAGGTTCGGATTTCCTAAACCTCCTGTGAAGAAAACCATGATCACCCGACCGTTGTTAGCGGATGTCAGAGAAGCAAGTGGCGAGGCTGAATCGAGTGCTGAATCGATCATGACCATAGACAATGCTAAAATAAAGGGAGTCAGGTGGCTGAGCGGTGAGGGAATCGGGCTAGTAATCCGAAGGTTGCCAGTTCGATTCCCGGTCATGCAAACTGATGTTGTGTCCTTGGGCAAGGCACTTCACCCTACTTGCCTCGGGGGAATGTCCCTGTACTTACTGTAAGTCGCTCTGGATAAGAGCGTCTGCTAAATGACTAAATGTAAATGTAAAGTTAAAACCAGTGTGGGATTTGCTGACAGACCCTAACCAATCCTTTGAAAACACTGCACAGCTGCTTGCACAGTGCAACTTGAGATATGACGAATACGAACAATGTGTAGAGTCTCTGACCAACTCCAGCGTGGTTGTCATGAAGCATGATCCAAAGGACTGTTGGGTGAATGGATATAATCCACACTTGCTAAGAGCATGGAATGCCAACATGGACATCCAATACATATTGAATCCCTACTGCTGTGTCATGTACATTCTATCCTACATTTCAAAGGCTGAACACGAGATGAGTGAATACCTCAAAACAATAATGAAAGACACGAGTCAAGCCGACACAACTGACCGTGAAGAAATGAAACAGATCATGCAGGCATACTCTAAAAACAGAGAGGTCAGTGCTCAAGAGGCCGTTGCCCGCGTATGCAGTTTGAAGCTTAAGATGTGTACACAAAGTGTTGTGTTCATACCGACGGATGAAAATGCGCTAAAAATGAGTCTTCCGATGAGCAGTCTACATAACAAAACACCTGATTCTGAGGATGTCGGGGTTGACAGATAAATACAAAGCCAGGCCAGAAGGCATTGAATTTGAAACCATGTGCATGGCAGAGTTTGCTTCAACCTACAGGATTATCTACTCAAGACAAACGAACGGTAAAAATGTATTGTCCCTTCTAAATGACATGGGAGCCATTCAAAAACGAACACACGGGAAACCCACAATCATCAGATATGCACGTTTTTCACAGCAAAAGCACCCAGAGAATTTTTACGGCACGTTACTAAAACTGTACGTTCCCTATCGCTCAGACTTGCAGCTGAAAACGGAACGTTTCCCAACGTATGAATAATTTTTAACTGGCGCCTCTGTGCAGCTTCCAGGAACAGAGTACCTGCAGTCTGTGTTTGATATAGTCAACATGAACAGGGCCGAGTACGAAAGGCACAACATGGCAGTAGACAAGGCCATTGAGGAGTTTGAACAAAATGGACCCATTGAGGATGCGTGGACAACACTGGCTCCAGCAACAGAGTTGGTTCGGTTGGAAAGCATTGCAGAACGGGAGGAAGTACACCCTGACGAACATAACGAACAAGATGATGTTCCCGAATATAGCGCTAATGCCACAGATAGAGGAAGTAGTACCGCAGCAATGGAAGTTCCTCAAATAAACCCAGCAGTAATGCGAAAGATGTACCAAAGCCTGAACCAGACACAACACTGTCAAATGCAGAGATAATTATCATTGATGAGGTGTCAATGGTTTCAAAACCTCTTTTTGCATATGTGAATTGGAGGCTACAGCAAATCAAAGGGAGCAAGAAGCCTTTTGGAGGTATTTCTGTGCTAGCAGTGGGAGACTTCTATCAGCTGCCACCTCTTGGAAAGGCTAAACCTTTGTGTGTATTTGAGGAGCACATCCTTGACTTCTGGAAAGACCACTTTCAGATTATCACTCTTACAGAAATTATGCGACAGAGAGAGGATGTTGCTTTTGCAGAACTGTTGAACAGAATCCGTACGAAACAAAAGAAGGCTTTATCAGTGGCAGACAAAGAACTAATTTGCCAGGCTGTGATTGACTCAACAGATTTATCAAAGGATGTACTGCATATTTTTCCTACCAACAAGGAGGTGGACCAACACAATTCAGCCATCCTTTCTGCTCTATATACTGAAATTGTAAACATTGACACAAAAAGGATCCACAAACAGGCCAGATGCAGAGACAAGCTTCACCATTTAAAGGTCACAAAGGAGATCTCCCTGACACACTACAAACTGCAATTGGTGTTTGTGTAATGCTCACCAGAAACATAGATGTGGAGGATGGATTGGTGAACGGCTCATTTGGCAAGATATGTAGAATAGTTACCCGTGTCCAAGATGGCAAGACTGTTGTACAAATGATTGGTTTAGAACTTGACCATTCGG
The DNA here is from genome assembly GCF_038355195.1 of Osmerus mordax. NCBI lineage: Eukaryota > Metazoa > Chordata > Actinopteri > Osmeriformes > Osmeridae > Osmerus > Osmerus mordax. The sequence goes on from NC_090052.1 coordinate 11,457,337, forward strand.
GCGCTGGGCAGAGACACCGCAATAAAATACCTGGGGAACCTGAGAACTTGGTGTACATTGAAAGAACAGAGGAAAGATTGAGAAGAAATGGTGTGGTTTGTCGTCAGTTCTCCATGAAACTAGCATTTGCATGCACTATTCACAAGGTTCAAGGGATGACAACCACGTCTGCAGTTGTGTCATGTAAGCGTATTTTTGAACCTGGTATGGCATATGTAGCACTCAGCCGAACAACCTCACTTGGTGGATTGCGCATCACTGATTTTGATGAAAAGAAAATATATGCCGATCCTGACATCTCAACCACTTTGGAGAGCATGAGAAGAGCCACGATGGACAACGTTATGTCACTTTTAAAGGATGTAAAAACAACCAGCCAGACACCAAAGCTAACCGTCATTCAACACAGAGGGACTCCAATCTCATATCAATGATGTTAAGAGTCATCATGAACTGCTCCTTGCCGACATTTTGTGTTTCACAGAAACTCACTTGTCAGGATCTGTTGTTGCTGAGAATCTCCAACTAGATGGCTATATGATGTTTAAGCGCAACAGGCATTTGTCTTACACAAACTATCAGCATTTTTCCAACAGAAATGGTGGCGGAGTAGCTATGTATGTTAAAAACCACCTCAAAGCACATGTCGTGCAATACATGCAGAGTGTAACCGACCTAGAGTTTCTTGTCCTTAAAGTGGAATCCCCTGTAAGGGCATTAATTGCAACCGTTTACAGACCCCCACATTACAGCCTGACTCAATTCTTGCCAAACCTGCATAACCTCTTGGACTCTATGGAGATTTTGGATCACCACCCAATCATTGTCTGTGGAGACTTCAACGAGGACCTGTTGGCCAACACAAGCAAGCCCATCTCAGACTTGTTACATAGTAGAGGGTTCACACAGCTGATCCAATCTGCCACCACTGAGAAAAATACTCTGCTCGATCACATTTTTATTTCCAGACCACAGCATTTGGTCCATTCAGGTGTTTTGCAGACCTACTACAGTTATCACAACCCTGTCTACTGTGTCATGTCCTCTAACAGTTCATAAAGGTATCAGCTGAGTTTATAGAAAAATGTAAAGTACACTCTTGCACTGTTGAGGTTGATGTTGTTTAATTGTAATTTGGACAAAAGTACAAGATACAAATGTGTAAAGTAGTACAAATTACAATGTGTCTCATTCTGGTACACTAAAAAAATTAGTGTACCAGATTGCCATGATTGTGGCAAACACTTGCCACAATCATGTTTTCTGTCTACATTCCTCCAACAGGTCTTAGAATTGTCAGGTAAGACCAACATCCACTGAGAATCATGTATTTTTGAACAATACCACATTATTGTTAATCTGGGATCATGTAGCTGCTGATGTAAAGAAAACCTAATCATCTGGTTAAAATGCACTGTATCCATTTTTCAATATATATATTGTTGCACAATATCCATTTTCAATCCATTTTTAGGGTCATTTTAAGTGTTCACAGTATTGGATAATATTATGGGTCATATAGTTTTCCAGGTAACCATGTTCTGTTTAGCAACATTTTAACACATTTTGGCCTGTGCATTTATCAGAGTGGGTTTGGGTCAGGGTTGATAAATGCATAGGCCAAAACAGCTGCTGTACACAGCTGCTGACGTTTAGTGTAGCAGACATACATCAGAAAGTATGTGTTCTAGATGTCATACTTTCTGATGTACGGATATATCTACCAGCTGAAACCCCACACTTCCATCCCCATTCATTTCATTTTAATTCTCCTGTGTCCTCTGTAATTGGGTGTGCTTTGCCTTCGGCAAGGGCACAACCTTTGTTCTCTCACATATATATTATTGGGTGTGCTTTGCCTTCGGCAAGGACACAACCTTTGTTCTCTCACATATATATTTAGGGTTCCTCCGGTAGGAGGAAACCTATTGTTATTGGTGGTATTATTGGTGGCCAAGCCGCGAAGCGGCGAAGCCACTTAAGTGTTTCTACCTTTTCTTATTGGTGGCCAAGCCGCGAAGTGGTGAAGCCACTTAAGTGTTTCTACCTTTTCTTATTGGTGGCCAAGCCGCGAAGCGGTGAAGCCACTTATAGTGTTTCTACCTTTTCTTATTAGGGGCCAAGCAGCGAAGCTGCGAGGCACCTATTGTTATTGTTAGTATTATTATTATTATTAGGGGCCAAGCAGCGAAGCTGCGAGGCACCTATTGTTATTGTTAGTGTTATTATTATTGGGTGTGCTTTGCCTTCGGCAAGGGCACAACCTTTGTTCTCTCACATATATATTATTATTGGGTGTGCTCAAGCCTTCGGCGAGAGCACAACCTTTGTTCTCTCACATATATATTATTATTATTTATTTTTATTTTTTTGCCCCCCTAAAACTCAGTAAATACTTGGCCTACATAGACAACGTAGGTGTCAAAAGTTTCGTCTTGGTAGCGATTGAGTTGCTTCTATTGGAATTTACGTTCCGTTGCATGGTTTAAGCGTAAGTTAAGTTTTTGTGGCGAAAAGTGAAGCTAACGGTGGCTAATTTGCTAGCCACAGTCACTGACGTTACTAACGTCACTGCGTCACTAACGTCACGAAAACACGCGTGACTACCTTTGCCAGAACATTCGTTTCACATCTGTTAACTTGGGGGATAGCTAGGCTAACTATAGCTTTACTGCAAGGCAGCTGCAGAAACGCCACAAGAAAAGAGGCCAGGGTGATAACTATTTACTCATTTTAGTTTGTGATATGACACACAATTGTGATGTGTAATGTACAATATAAGCTGATATTATTAAGGAAGTACATCTACTTTCGGAAACAGTAGTCTACTATTTCACTGAAGTATTAGCATCATGACATTAGCCTGTGTTTCCCGGGCAACACATACTACAGTGGTCTATGATGTAGCGTTATCTGTTTTCAATCGTTAAAATAAACATTCCTCACATATACATTTTCGTTGTAGGATTTATTCTGACATTAGAAAACGATTTGTTGGTGAAATTACCATTACCTGTGGTTTCAAACCAGTGTAGCTCACTGCAACGCTGTAGCTTACGCGAGACACACTACAAAAACATCTAGCTACAGTACACAGCTGTTTAGGAAGTCAAACGGCGACAGAAAATGTTCGGGACTCCCCTTACTTAAATCAAAAGTCTATCTAACTACTAACCTGAACTTCATTGCCACAGCCTAAACGTTGTCAATCTGTTCATGAAAATAATTAATTTCAGCCTAAACCGTACAACGGAACGTTAAATCCAATTCAACCAACGCAATCGCTACCAAGACGAACACAGCAGTAGTCTAGTACTGTACCGTAGTAGTACAATTTACCGGGGCAGCTTCTCAACACAGGGCTATATCGCATTTTGCGTTGTTACTGACAATGATCGCTACCAGTGAGCTTTTTATGAATGAGCAATTTTCCACTAAATAAATGTCAAGCTTATTTACGTTTTGGGGGGTATATTTTCAGTTAGCAGATGGTACAGTTTGAATTGCGATTCCATCTTCTACTGCCGGGTAACGTCGTAGAATAATCTTCAAAGGGGTTGTTTATTCATGAATGAATGCAATATCAGTAGGCTAAATGCCTGAAAATATCATGAGAAGAGAAAAACTTAAAATGACGTTTAAATCATAGAGATTAGGTCAATTTTTACACCGGTCTGCAATAATGTCACGAAAACACGCGTGACTACCTTTGGCAGAACATTCGTTTCGCATCTGTTAACTTGGGGGATAGCTAGGCTAACTATAGCTTTACTGCAAGGCAGCTGCAGAAACGCCACAAGCAAAGAGGCCAGGGTGATAAATATTTACTCATTTTACTTTGTGATATGACACACAATTGTGATGTGTAATGTACAATATAAGCTGATATTATTAAGGAAGTACATCTACTTTCGGAAACAGTAGTCTACTATTTCACTGACATATTAGCATCATGACATTAGCCTGTGTTGCCCGGGCAACACATACTACAGTGGTCCATGATGTATCTGTTTTCAATCGTTAAAATAAACATTCCTCACATATACATTTTCGTTGTAGGATTTATTCTGACATTAGTAAACGATTTGTTGGTGAAATTACCATTACCTGTGGTTTCAAACCAGTGTAGCTCACTGCAACGCTGTAGCCTACTGTACCCGAGACACTAGTGTGAGTAGCTAACAACAACTCCTCAGCTGTTTAAGTCAAACGGCAACAGAACATGTTCGGCACTCCCCTTACTCAAAAGTCTTTCAGTAGGGAAACTATCTGACTACTAACCTGAACTTCATTGCCACAGCCTAAACTTTGTCAATCTGTTCATGAAAATAATTAATTTCAGCCTAAACCGTACAACGGAACGTTTAATCGAATTCAACCAACGCAATCGCTATCAAGACGAACACAGCAGTAGTCTAGTACTGTACTGTAGTAGTAGAATTTACCGGGGCAGCTTCTCCACACAGGGCTATATCGCATTTTGAGTTGTTACTGACAATGATCGCTACCAGTGAGCTTTTTATGAATGAGCTATTTTCCACTAAATAAATGTCAAGCTTATTTACGTTTTTGGGGGCATATTTTCAGTTAGCAGATGGTACTGTTTGAATCGCGATTCTATCTTCTGCCGGTAAAGTCGTAGAATAATCTTCAAAGGGGGTTCTTTATTAATGAATGAATGCAATATGAGTAGTCTAAATGCCTGAAAATATCACGAGAAGGGACAACTTAAAAGGACGTTTAAGTCATAGAGATTAGGTCCATTTGTACACCGGTCTGCCAAATGTATTCGTTTTGATTCAGCCTGTCAGCTGCCTCTTGCAGGGGAAATGAGAAGACATCATATTTCATTCTACACTTCACTCGTATTTTGAGTTGTAAATGAGCAGCAAAAAAAAGATGCTTTTAAATCTATGTAATCTTTATAAATAATAAGTAGGCCCGATGCATTTTTATATAAAATATACAGACCCCTGTGCAACCGACGCAAGCAAGCACACCCTACAATTTCCCCAGAAATTGTATCCTCTCTAGTTATTATTATTTTTATTCTTTTTGCCCCCCTAAAACTCAGTCAATATTTGGCCTACATAGACAAAGTAGGTGTCAACAGTTTCATCTTGGTAGCGATTGAGTTGCTTCTATTGGAATTTACGTTCCGTTGCATGGTTTGGGCTTAAGTTAAGTTTTTGTGGCGAAAAGTTAAACTAACGGTGGCTAATTTGCTAGCCACAGTCACTGACGTTACTAACGTCACTACGTCACTAACGTCAAGAAAACACGCGTGACTACCTTTGGCAGAACATTCGTTTCGCATCTGTTAACTTGGGGGATAGCTAGACTAACTATAGCTTTACTGCAAGGCAGCTGCAGAAACGCCACAAGCAAAGAGGCCAGGGTGATAAATATTTACTCATTTTACTTTGTGATATGACACACAATTGTGATGTGTAATGTACAATATAAGCTGATATTATTAAGGAAGTACATCTACTTTCGGAAACAGTAGTCTACTATTTCACTGAAGTATTAGCATCATGACATTAGCCTGTGTTGCCCGGGCAACACATACTACAGTGGTCCATGATGTATCTGTTTTCAATCGTTAAAATAAACATTCCTCACATATACATTTTCGTTGTATGATTTATTCTGACATTAGTAAACGATTTGTTGGTGAAATTACCATTACCTGTGGTTTCAAACCAGTGTAGCTCACTGCAACGCTGTAGCCTCCCCGAGACACTAGTGTGAGTAGCTAACAAAAACTCCTCAGCTGTTCAAGTCAAACGGCGACAGAACATGTTCGGCACTCCCCTTACTCAAAAGTCTTTCAATAGTTGAAACAATCTGACTACTAACCTGAACTTCATTGCCACAGCCTAAACTTTGTCAATCTGTTCATGAAAATAATTAATTTCAGCCTAAACCGTACAACGGAACGTTAAATCGAATTCAACCAACGCAATCGCTACCAAGACGAACACAGCAGTAGTCTAGTACTGTACTGTAGTAGTAGAATTTACCGGGGCAGCTTCTCCACACAGGGCTATATCGCATTTTGCGTTGTTACTGACAATGATCGCTACCAGTGAGCTTTTTATGAATGAGCGATTTTCCACTAAATAAATGTCAAGCTTATTTACGTTTTTGGGGGCATATTTTCAGTTAGCAGATGGTACTGTTTGAATCGCGATTCTATCTTCTGCCGGTAAAGTCGTAGAATAATCTTCAAAGGGGGTTCTTTATTAATGAATGAATGCAATATGAGTAGGCTAAATGCCTGAAAATATCACGAGAAGGGACAACTTCAAAGGACGTTTAAGTCATAGAGATTAGGTCCATTTTAACACCGGTCTGCCAAATGTATTCGTTTTGATTCAGCCTGTCAGCTGCCTCTTGCAGGGGAAATGAGAAGACATCATATTTCATTCTAAACTTCACTCGTATTTTGAGTTGTAAATGAGCAGCAAAAAAAAGATGCTCTTAAATCTATGTAATCTTTATAAATAATAAGTAGGCCCGATGCATTTTTATATAAAATATACAGACCCCTGTGCAACTGACGCAAGCAAGCACACCCTACAATTTACATTTAGTCATTTAGCAGACGCTCTTATCCAGAGCGACTTACAGTAAGTACAGGGACATACCCCCCGAGGCAATTAGGGTGAAGTGCCTTGCCCAAGGACACAACATCAGTGGGCATGACCGGGAATCGAACTGGCAACCTTCGGATTACTAGTCCGACTCCCTCACCACTCAGCCTCCTGACTCCCCAGAAATGCCAAGCAGCGAAGCTGCGAGGCACCTATTGTTATTGTTAGTATTATTATTATTATTATTATTAGGGTTCCTCCGGTAGGAGGAAACCTATTGTTATTGGTGGTATTATTATTATTATTATGTTTTACCCATGGGAGTCAATGGCAGCCCCTAGACCAGTACCGTAAAAAGTTGTGAAATTTGGCATGTTGAAACTGCAGACCATTACTAACTACCATACCAAACATGGGCCATGTGAGACAATAGGTGGCGCTACAGGCCACGCCCCAATATGTCAATTTTCAAATTGATGCCATTTGCAGGCCATAAGTCCCAAAATTCTGAAATTCATTACATATGCCTTATTTCTCATGAGGAACAAAAAAGCCTCGGAAGCTATAACGGCCGCCATATTGGATTTTTCTGTACAATAAAGATTAAGGAAACACGTTTTTTCGCTACTCCTCCTACATTTTTGGTCAAATTCTCTTCAAAATTGCCATAGATGATCTCCAGACTGAGCCTCACAAAAGTTATCCTAGGGATTTCTGATTTTCAAAACCGTTTGTCCGGTAGAGCCAATCAAAATCTGCAACAAAGCAACCAAACAGGAGGTTTGGTCAAATCTAAGCAAATCTTTGAGATATCAACACCAAACTTGGTATGTCACGTGGAAGACACTACAACATGTTACCATGTGCAAAGGCAACTTCATACCTCTAAAAATGATTGATATAAAGCAAATCGAATTTATCGCTAACGCTAAAATAATGCATTACACATCCGCCGGCCAAAAACTTATACTCTGATCCAATCACAAGTTCATATGAAGACTCTTGAGAATGTTTAGTATACAAATCTGAGAAAAAGTTGACTGTAAGATGAAAAGTCGATTTTTTGTGAATATTTGAAACATGCATGCTTGGCTAATTGCTCCCCTCGCCTGCTCCAAATTCTCACACACTCAGCCTTCCCTTGACACACACATGCTTTCTTGAAATTGTGTGCTGACCAAGCCCCCACCCTCGTTTTTTAGCCCCTGTTTCATTTCGCTTCCAATCGCAGCTCGCCATTACGAATATCAATTCTTTTTCGGCGGCCATTGTTGTTTTCAACTGGAGTCCCGTAATAGCCGTGTTGGAGGCAGCCACTTTCGGTAAGTCCTGTTTTTACACATTTTAAGCTAGAATTAATGATTGGGTTTGTGAAAGTACACTACTCTTGAATTATGGTGAAGGTTTAGCACTTTTATACCTTTTAGATCGTGATTCTGAAGTGACGGAAAACCGAACTCGAAAAGTAGCTACTGTAGCTCTAGCTTTTTTCCTCTCTGTTTTTAATTAGTGAGTCATTTTGCATCTCGGCGAATTGTTCATCAAAAAGGTCGAGGAGAGCAGCCTTTAGGAGAAAAAGCAATTCCCCACAGACCTGTCGGCTCATAATTGTGATTTGGGGCGTGAAAGTCTTTGTAATAAGCCTATGCGACAGGGAGACCGCATAGACCGCAGCCTCAGAGTCAGGCTCGGCTCGCCCACTGGCAGTGTGTAAACAATTGTGTATTTCACTCAATTGTACTCCAAAAACGTCAGGGAGGACTGCTTTTTGTAGACAAGGGCCTGCTAAAGATAGTCAGTATATCTGATTTTTCAAGGCGAGCCTGTTTCATTCGTCATATGCCCTGAGAAAGCGACCTACGTTAGCCAGGCTAGTTTTGCCAATTTCGGTAAGTCAGGCTATTTAAAGGTCTCTGACAGTCAGAATCACTGTTTACAAGCAAAGGTCGAGCTGGTCTTTTGTCAGATGTGTATATATTGACCAGTTTAGAGGTAAATACTCTTGCCAGAGCCTGGAATCGATGAGGCCAACACATTTGGATTCAAGTTCAAGTAATGACACTGCATTTCACAGTCAAAACTGAAGTCTGTATCAAGTGTAGATGGGAAAAGCTTCATTTTTCACAACTGACATGGACCCTTTCTTCACTTTGACAGGTCTGGAGGGTCATGCAGAGGCCTGCTCAACAGAGTTCAACAGAGGATGCAACAGACTCGAGGATGGTGAGATCCACACAGACCCCTTGCTGGACTACCCCTCTCTAGCTGGACAGCTTCTCTTCAGCCCTGACCCCAGTACAGCTTCATCCAGCTGGCCTGCCTGCCTGCCTGCCTGCCTGCAGGCCCTGCTTGCCCCTGCCTGCCAGCCCTCCAGAGACAGTCACCCCACAGACACAGTAGCTCTGCAGCCTGCTTTTTTGAGGACATTGATGAAAAAGGACAAGCCAGCATTACTTTGATGAAAGTCTAAATGTTTAATCCTTTCCATGTGCCAGTATGCCAAGCTGCCGACTTTGTGTCTTAAGTGATTAAACTAGTTCAAGTGATAGACTTTTGACCTGAATCCAATGATTATTCATCTGAATAAAAACCACTCAAGAGAAGTACTGCTTCTTGGATCATTTGTGCTCCACATCAGTACATCTCACACATTTGCCTTTGTTTCCATGGGATTCATGGAATTGTTAGTTTCTGCTCCACCATTTCCACCCTAGTGTAATAATAAGTATAATTTAGGACAGCAATTACATTTTTGTGTTATCCTTCCGCATTTGACACATTTAGTCAATGTTCTTAAACTCAACCGATTATTGTCATTTTACCATACTGTTCATATTGAACAGACATCAGTGTTTACTTGGAAAGATTACTGTATATTTCCACTTTTGATTTGTATTTCCATCGTAAGTTTGGTCTTTAATTTCATTTGGAAGTGGTATTAAAAGGTCTTACATTTAACTTGTTTATACCTGTAGACACCCTGTGAAGCCCCCACCCCCCACTCCAGAGACAGTTGGTGACAGAGAGGTGCAGACATTAAGTTAAACATGCCTTAAGAGTAGAGTAACAAATAGAGACTAAATGTGTAAATGGCTGTTGAAACTCAGTTCTCTGAGTTGGTGCATGTCAGTTTAGGCAAAGGTAACCTTTTAAACCTCTGGGGCTGGGTTGCACCAACATGGATTAAATTAATCCTGGTTTAGAGTTAATCTAGGGTTAGTAAATCTATGTTTAAACTGGTTTATAATTAATCAGAGATGTGTTGCACATCTTCATTTTAACATTGGATTAGTTAAACTAGTTTAAACAAGGGTTAAAACAGGATTAGTTTATGTTCAATGTCCGCCATGATGGATTCCGTCGAAATGTAAACAAATTCACAACGTATGTTTAACAAATAGCCTACGGAACTAAATAGCCCTAAATGAATGCATGCGCTCTTTTTCCTATAGCAGCTTTTTGAATAAATGCCGTTACTGATACCGTTAGTTACCGTTTATAGCCTAGGCTACCACTACAGCGGCTATAATAAACTACGTTACAAATAGCCAGCTAGCTAGCTATGGCACGTCAAAGAGGGTCAAACTTTTCAACATTTGAAAAGATGTTGCTGACTGAATTGATGGAGGAGTTTGGGGTAATAATTTAGGACAAGAGGACTGACAGCAGTACTCTAGAAAAGAAGGAGCGGAACTGGGTCCGGTTAGCTGAGTGCTTCAATGGTTCTACCGGTATTAAAGAGACGAGGGACAGGGCGCAACTTAAAGCCTGCTGGAAAAACCTCAAGACTAAAGCCAAAAAAGATGCGGCGGAAGAGAGGCGTAGCCAATTTCAAACCGGCGGAGGACCACCAATCAATGCTACGGATCCTCTGTCAAAGAAGATCATTGATATGATCCCGCAGCAGATTTCCCCCCTCCCCAACCCCTACGACGATGACGGCGCATTAGATGACAGTACAGCCACAGAAGCTGCAAGTAACTACGAACTCCAACGCCGTTGGTTGCAGCAATAACGTGACAAAAATGACGAAAATAGGCTATAATTTTGCCTACAAAGCATTTGTTAGAGCCTATGTATTACTGTACATACACCTCAGATGTTAATAATTTTCTCATTGAATAGCACATCATACTACAGAAATAACAGTTCCATGTTCTCTTTAGTAGCCTATGGTAATTTATTAAATTAGTTATTTCCTGTCATTGGACGTCAGAGACCTCAAGAGTAAAGTGCATTGTGCATAGTTGTAGGTAGCCTCCTAATGTTTTTTATGTTTTTTTGTTTTGTCTAGCTGACACTATCATCGTACTGGAGCAAGTGGAGCCTCATGGAAACATCGAAGCAGCAGCATCACCTGTGAAGCCCCCTGCTAAGCACCCTAAGCTTAGCTCTCACCAGGAGCTTCTCACATTAGAGAAGGAGAGATGCATGCTCGACATATAAAATGCAAAAATTAAAAAAGATGTCCTGTTGCTACAGAAAGAGGTCCTAACTCTTCAGAAGCAGAGGCTACTGGATCTAAGCCAGTCACAAGAAATAGAAAGATTTTTGAATGAATTCTGAAACTGAAATTGTGTAATGTATTTATTTGCAGCATTCTGCACTTGAGCATCTTCCATATCAAGTGGGTGCTCATCCTCCTCGGGTAGATCATCTCCTACTCTCTTCCCAAAGTTGTACAAAACAGCTACTGCAACAATGATGGTCAGGGTAGTGTCCAATTGTGTGCGGAGTCCCAACTGTATACATGGAAATCTCCGCTTCCACACCCCAAACACTCTCTCTATTACCCCTCTTGTTTGAATGTGAGAGTAGTTGTAGTTTTTTTCTGCCTGGGTCCGAGGGTTCAAAAGTGGAGTCATCAGGTATGGGCGACATGCATAGCCATTGTCCCCCACTAGGTGTCCACGGATCTCCCCTCTCCAGCAGTGCACAAAGTTGACCGTTGTCAAAGATTCGTCTGTCATGTGTGGATCCTGGCCATCTTGCAACAACGTGTGTGATCTGGGCCTGGTCATCACACACAACTTGGACATTAATTGAGCAGTAGCCCTTTCGATTCCAAAACAGTTCCCCATTCCAACCACCTGGGTTGGTAATGGGAATGTGGGTGCAGTCGATAGCCCCAATTACTCCTGGAAAACCTGCTCTCCCATAAAATCCAGCTGTTGTCTCTCTCCTTGGTTCAAAGTGAATGTACTGAGCCTTTAAACTTGCAATTGCCTTGGACACTCTGCTGACAATTCTGCAGACTGTGGATTTATGAACTCCGAAAAGATCCCCATCAACCATCTGAAAACACCCTGTAGCATAAAATCGCAAAGCTACTAGGAGCTGGAGAATCGGTGGCACAGCTAAATTCCTCTCACTTCCATGCTTGATTGCTGGTCCAACCTTCCCATTCAGGTATATGACAGACTCCTTTGTAAATCTGTACCGCTGTGAAAACTCGCTGTTGTCATAGAATTCAATTGGGTTTAACCTATCTCTAATTTTCCTGCGAGGAACACTTTCCTCTAACCCCATCCAGCGAAGATATGCAGCCATGTTGTCAATAAAACTGAGATAAACCTCCTCCAGGGGTGGTTTAAATATAACTGCTAATCCAGGTTTAGACTAGGTTTAAAATGACTGGTGCAACAGATTTAAATTTAATCTAGATTTAAATGGAAATTAAACAGAGATTGCCAAAGGGTTAATTAGTAAGAGAGATTCAGTGAATTGTAGCTGCAGTGCGGCCATAGACAAACACAGAATAGACAAGGAGGTCAAACAAAAGCCCAGTGTAAAATGTATGCCGCGCGTGTGTCTACTTTGTGTACAAATCTGACGCACCATGCCGAAACATTCTTACACTTTAGCTTTTAAACAGAAAGCTGTGCAGAAAGCACTCACCACCAGCAACAGATCTGTAGCACGCAAACTTGGTGTTGATGAAATGCACATTCAGGAATGGTTAAGTCAGCTACCTCGCTATATTGTACACAATATGTTTAACTATATCTATAGGCCTGAAAGCAATTGTCGCAATTGCATTACAATAATGTATAATTTTTTTTCAAGTAATGTCTTAATTTTGAATTATATCATTGTATTCAGTATTATTACGTGACTTGATTTTGAAGGCCTTTTGGGACGCTCATGAGTGAGAGAGTCGACAACCTAACAGCAAGCGAAGCACAGACAATTTAATGCTCTGATAAAAGTTTCAAGTTAAAGTTTATTATCATATACTCATAAACATCATTTATAAGTAATGAAATTCTTTGTGCTCAATGTCCGTTCAACTTAGAGAATAAAAAATTAATAAATACTGGAGAATGGAGAAAAAGGGTAGAAAAAATATGAAAAATTGTAGCGCAAAAAGATATTTCAAGGACAGTTCAGCATTCAGATGGCATGTGGGTAAAAACGATCCCTGTATCTGCTGGTACAAGTATTTATGCTCTTCTATCGCCTTCCAGAAGGCAGGAGGGAGTGGCAGGGATGACTAGGGTCAAAAAATGATTCATTTGGCCTTTCTCCTGCAGTGCTGGCTGTAAAGGTCCTGAATGCAGTCCTTGTAATACGCTGTGCAGATTTGACCACTCTTGTAGTGTCTTCCTGTCCTGGGCAGTGCTGTTACAAAACCATGTTGTAATGCCACCAGTCAGTATGCTCTCAATGGTCCGGCGGTAAAAATTGGTCAGTATAGTGCAGTCCGTGCCAAATTTCCGCTGTCACCGCAGAAAAAAGAGCCTCTGTTTCGCTGTCCTTGTAACCACACCAATATGGTGGTCCAGCTCTTCTTGCTGAAGTTGATACCAAAAAATCTGAAACTTTTGACTCTCTCTACAGCTGTGCCCTCGATGTGAATGGGTGCATGTTCTCCCTGCAGCCGCCTGTAGTCCACGATCAACTCCTTGGTTTTTGCTACATTAACCCTCGTGCTGCCTTCGGGTCACATGACCCAAAGGTTCATAACGAACCATCGTTGTGTTTACCCAATTTTACCCAATACAAAAACAAATTAAAATAATTTTCTTTTAACCTTTGCAATGTGGGGGGTCTGAGACAGCCTAGCTGTTAAAAGAAAATGCTTCACTTTGTCTTTGTATGCGGTAAATCTGTCGCAATACGACGGTGGGTCACAATGACTGATGGGTCAGAATGACCCGAAGATAACACAAGGGTTAAGCAACAGGCTGTTATGCTGACACCAGGATGTCATTGTTGCCACCTCTGCTCTGTAGGCAGACTCATCACCATTCTTGATGCAGCCGATAATGGTGGTGTCATCAGCAAACTTAATGATGGTGTTGGAGCTGTTGGTGGCTGCACAATCATAGGTGAACAGAGAGTACAACAGTGGGCTTAACACACAACCCTGTGGGGCACCAGTGCTAGACTAGTGTTAGACTGGTTGAGGTGATGTTACCTAGCCGTACTGCCTGTGGCCTGTCTGTCTGTCAGGAAGTTCAATATCTAGCTGCGCATGGAAGGACTGATGTTCAGGTCCTGTAGTTTCATGATGAGCCTGGATGGTACTATGGTGTTGAAGGCGGAGCTGAAGTCGATGAAGAGCATCCGCACGTATATGTTGTTCTGATCCAGGTGAAAGAGAGCAGTGTTCAAGGCCAAAGCTACAGCATCATCTGTAGACCTGTTTGGCCTATATGCAAACTGGAGTAGGTCTAATGCAGGTGACAGGCAGGATGTAATGTGGTCTTTGACTAACCTCTCAAAGCATTTCATAACAACAGAAGTGAGTACAACAGGGCGGTAATCATTGAGACAGCTCACTGATGGTTTCTTAGGGACTGGGATGATGGTGGCCCCCTTGAAGCTATTGGGGACGACATACTGCGACAGGGAGAGGTTAAAGATGTCAGTGAACACCCCTGCCAGATCAGGAGCACAGGCCTTGAGAACACAGCCAGGGATGTTGTCAGGTCCTGGAGCTTTATGCACATTCACTCTTAAGTGATAAGTTTAAGGTTGTTATAGAGGTTGTTAGCAATCTAAGGAAACCTCTATTCCCTTGTGTACACTACAGCATCCACCAAACAAAGTATGTTGTTTTGTGTCTGTATTTTACTTTGGTGAACGTTATTTACATGCTGCACATGTCATTGTATGTTCATATTAAGCTAACGTGGTCTTTATTTTCTCATTACAGCGTGAATTTAGTTTTTTAACGTTGGATTTGGAGAAGAAGCTTCAAATAAACCTGTAGCAAGTAAGACACTTGTGCCTGCCAGTGCTTCATGGGAATTATAGTACGCTACACATGTGAATTACTTGTGTAATAAATACTGTGTTTTAATTTAAACCAATTAAATAACCGTTTTCTGATTTTTGGGGGGAGGCGTTTAATCGGGGGTGCCATTTATTACACAATGTTCATTTTTGGTGCAGCGTTTATTCCAGGGCAACTTATAATCAAATAAAAACTGTAGTTTTCTTCCCAGCATTGCAAACACTAACAGGCAAAAGCAGTGGTGCCCAGATATGTTTCATAGGACTGGCGAAAAAGAGAAGCACAAAGGTACAACATCCTCCCACTACCATTATCTCAAATTCACTCTCCTGAGTTTCCTCTATGTATATCCGTAACTGCTATAGTATGGGCCTACATGAAAGTTTCAAAGAAAAAGTGTAATAATGCAGAATACAGGAAATGGGAAAAGTGTGCTGGTGTGGAAAGTCCCCACAAACTGCAGAATGGCCAGAAAATATTAGATTTTACATTAGATTGTATCAAGGCCCAATTGCAAAAGAGGTCCAAAGGATATTTACAATTGTAGTAGGCCATTAATATGTTCAGGGGTGTAATTTGTTGGATAAGAAGCCCCCACCCCCAACTCCAGAGTTGTTTTTATCTTTACATATAGATAGACATAAGCTCTACCGTGGTCCAGTTGCCCGCATGACTCTTGATGATTCTAGAGAGAGGTCAATTCAGGATGAGTTCCAATATCCATGGTTTTCAAACCAGTTCCAGGGAACTTTGAAAACCGTATTGCCGCGTGTGGTATGTTTTTTGTAAAGTGTATCCTCACTTTCATTAAGTTATTGTTGTAGTCAAAGCTTTTAAAGGATGGATCTCTGCATGGTGTGCCTGACCAGAGCACAGAACACACTTGGTGGCATTTTGACCCTGTCAGGCCAACATGTCTGAAAGTTGGTACGCATGCCTTATTGCTCATGGGGAAAAAAAAGTCTCAAGAACCCATAATGTCAACAGCATGGATCTTTCTCTACAGTGACAATTTGTGAAAGTTTCATGTATCCCATTAGACCACTCTAGCGCCACCAATGGGTCAAAGTTGGACTTGTGTTTACACACGCAACTTTTGAACCGTATGACTGATTTTCAAAAGCGACCATTGGATTCCCTGGATCAAGACGAGTTCAATGACGTCCATTTCCGGTTATATAGATTTTACGCCATTTCCGGTTTTATCAAAAACCTTTGAAAGCCTACTCCTCCTACAATGTTTGTCATATCTTCTTCAAAATGACCAGAGATGATCTTCAGACCAAGCCTCACAAAAGTTATCCCATGGCGTTTTGATTTTCTAAACCGTTTGTCCGGCACAGCCAATCAAAATCAGCAAAAAAGCAACCAAACAGGAAGTTGGGTCAAATCTCAGCAAATCTTTGAGATATCAACACGTAACTTGGTATGTCACAAGGAAGACACTACAACATGTTACCATGTGCAAAGGCTATTTCATATCTCCAAAAATGGTTGATATAAAGCAAATCGAATTTATCGCTTACGCTAAAATAATGCTTTACACATCCGCCGGTCAAAAACTGATGCTTTGATTCAATCACAAGTTCATATGAAGACTCTTGAGAATGTTTAGTACACAAATCTGAGGAAAAGTTGACTGTGAGATGAAAAGTAGATTTTTGGTGAATATTTGAAACATGCCTGCTTGGCTAATTGCTAATGAAATTTCCAATGTAATGTCTCCCTCTGCTCCTCAGCGCGCGCGTGCTCCACATTCTCACACACACAGCCTTTCCCTTGACACGCGCGAGCTTGGCGAGACGCATACACAACATTTCAGGCAATTGTGGGCTGACCAAGCCCCCACTCATTCCTTGGCTTGAAGTGAAGGTCCTTGTGGATCTTGATGGTAATGCATTTTAGAAAAAGTTCTCAAAATCCTGAAACATTGATAGTATAGGCCAGGAGTAACTACCACACCACAAATGACGCACCATTATCCATAGGTGGCGCTACGGCCAAGCCCCAATTTTCCATTTACAAAGTGATGCCATTCGCATCCCATTTGTCCCAAAATTCTGAAATTCATTAGATATGCCTTATTTCTCACGAGGAACAAAAAAGCCTCAATAACCTATAACGGCCGCCATATTGGATTTTTTTGGACAATAAAGATTTAGGAAACACGTTTTTTTGCTACTTCTCCTACAATTTTTGTCCAATCTTCCCCAGAATTGGCAGGTATCATCGTCAGAGCAACCCTCACTGAATTCTTCAACAAATTTTTGAATTTCAAAACCGTTTGTCTGGTACAGCCAATCAAAATCGTCAACAAAGCAACCAAACAGGAAGTTGGATCAAATCTCAGCAAATCTTTGAAATATCAACACCAAACTTGGTAGGATGACTCGGAACCCTCTTCTGAGGATGTCCAATCAATTTGATGTCATGTGATCGTGTCATGTGATCGGCGTG
Organism: Osmerus mordax; assembly: GCF_038355195.1. NCBI lineage: Eukaryota > Metazoa > Chordata > Actinopteri > Osmeriformes > Osmeridae > Osmerus > Osmerus mordax. The sequence goes on from NC_090052.1 coordinate 11,474,635, forward strand.
GCCGCAGGAACCAAAAATGTGTTTTGGCCAATAACTGTTGATTTGTTTGCCTTAGTTCATGAAAACTCTTGAGAATGTTTAGTACACAAATCTCAGAAAAAGTTGACTGTAAGATGAAAAGTTGAATTTTGGTGAATATTTGAAAAATGCATGCTTGGCTAATTGTTAAGGAAATTTCCAATGAAATGTCTCCCCTGCTCCTCAGCGCCCACGCTCCACATTCTCACACACTCAGCCTTTCCCTTGACACACGCGCAAGCTTGGCGAGACGCATACACAACATTTCAGGCAATTGTGGGCTGACCAAGCCCCCACTCATTGCTTGGTCTTTAGCAAAGGCCCATGTGGATCTTGATGGTATTGCATTTCCGATTTTGTATGCAATGGTAAAAGGTTCTCAAAATCCTGAAACATTGATAGTATAGGCCAAGAGTAACTACCACACCACAAATGGCCCAATATCACCCATAAGTGACGCTACAGGCCACGCCCTGATACACAAAGATACAAGGCTTTCTGGAATGGGTAGGCTCACCAAGCCCCCTCCCTTCACTCCTTGGCTTGAAATAAAAGCCCTTGTGGATCTTGATGGTATTGCATTTCAGATTTGGATTCCCTGGATCAAGCCAAATTCAATGCACACCATGGCGTCAATTTCCGGTTTATAGATTTTCCGCTATTTCCGGTTTTATCAAAAACTTTATTCTAAGGATGTCCTCCAAGAATTGTGTCATGTGACTAAAAGGGGGCGTGGCCAGAAGCATAAACGTGTTTTGACTAATAACTGTTGAAGTTTTTACCTTAATAAAGTAATTTATTTGTCTCTTGATGTCTTGTGAGATATCAAGCCTGACCATTGATAACTTTTCATAATAACCGAATTGACGCGGCCGCCATTTTGGATTTCATGGAAAAGTGTAAAAACCTTTTGCACGCCCCAATTTTTTTCCAATGTTTACCAAATTTGGCAAAGATGATCTTTAGACCCAGTTTCACAAAAGCAATCAGATGAATTTTCAATTTTCAAAAACGTTTGTTCGGTAGAGACGATCAAAAGCGGTGGCAAAGCCGCCAAACGAGGTGCAAGAGCATATCTCAGCAACCATTTGCGCGATTGTCACTAGACTTGGGTTCCATCGTTCCCATGAGGAGCAGAGGAGGCCTGCAGTGTTATACCAGAAAAATAACTTTGAACTCTCAGTACTCTTGAACGCAAACATATATTTCAACCAAACTTGGTGTGTTGCATGAGTGCAACAGGTTGTTGTGACTTAATTGTTGCACAAGTGCTATGGAGGCCATGTCCTGCTCTGGACTGCTTGGCCCCTCCATTGCTGCTTGCAGCTATATTTATTATTGGGTGTGCTTTGCCTTCGGCAAGGGCACAACCTTTGTTCTCGCACATATATATTATTATTATTATTATTTTTATTATTCTTTTTGCCCCCCTAAAACTCAGTCAATATTTGGCCTACATAGACAACGTAGGTGTCAAAAGTTTCGTCTTGGTAGCGATTGAGTTGCTTCTATTGGAATTTACTTTCCGTTGCATGGTTTAGGCTGAAGTTAAGTTTTTGTGGCGAAAAGTGAAGCTAACGGTGGCTAATTTGCTAGCCACAGTCACTGACGTTACTAACGTCACGAAAACACGCGTGACTACCTTTGGCAGAACATTCGTTTCGCATCTGTTAACTTGGGGGATAGCTAGGCTAACTATAGCTTTACTGCAAGGCAGCTGCAGAAACGCCACAAGAAAAGAGGCCTATTTACTCATTTTACTTTGTGATATGACACACAATTGTGATGTGTAATGTACAATATAAGCTGATATTATTAAGGAAGTACATCTACTTTCGGAAACAGTAGTCTACTATTTCACTGAAGTATTAGCATCATGACATTAGCCTGTGTTGCCCGGGCAACACATACTACAGTGGTCTATGATGTAGCGTTATCTGTTTTCAATGTTAAAATAAACATTCCTCACATATACATTTTCTTTGTAGGATTTATTATGACATTAGTAAACGATTTGTTGGTGAAATTACCATTACCTGTAGTTTCAAACCAGTGTAGCTCACTGCAACGCTGTAGCTTACGCGAGACACACTACAAAAACATCTACACTACACAGCTGTTTAGGAAGTCAAACGGCGACAGAACATGTTCGGCACTCCCCTTACTTAAATCAAAAGTCTATCTAACTACTAACCTGAACTTCATTGCCACAGCCTAAATGTTGTCAATCTGTTCATGAAAATAATTAATTTCAGCCTAAACCGTATAACGGAACGTTAAATCCAATTCAACCAACGCAATCGCTACCAAGACGAACACGGCAGTAGTCTACTGTACTGTAGTAGTACATTTTACCGGGGCAGCTTTTCACACAGGGCTATATCGCATTTTGCGTTGTTACTGACAATGATCGCTACCCGCAAGCTTTTTATGAATGAGCGATTTTCCACTAAATAAATGTCAAGCTTATTTACGTTTTGGGGGGCATATTTTCAGTTAGCAGATGGTACTGTTTGAATCGCGATTCCATCTTCTACTGCCGGGTAACGTCGTAGAATAATCTTCAAAGGTGGTTCTTTTTTAATGAATGAATGCAATGAGTAGGCTACATGCCTGAAAATATCACGAGAAGGGAAAAACTTAAAATGACGTTTAAGTCATAGAGATTAGGTCAATTTTTACACCGGTCTGCCAAATGTATTCGTTTTGATTCAACGATGAGGCTGCCTCTTGCAGGGGAAATGAGAAGACATCTATTTCATTCTACACTTCACTCGTATTTTCAGTTGTAAATGAGCAGCAAAAAAATCTATGTAATCTTTATAAATAATAAGTATGCATTTTTATATAAAATATACAGAAATATCAGTTGTAAATATGTCATTCAAAAACAGACCCCTGTGCAACCGACGCAAGCAAGCACACCCTACAATTTCCCCAGAAATTGTACCCTCTCTAGTTGTGAGAATGCTGTTAAGCATTCTCACTATTGTTTTCCTGTTTCTCTTTATTATTATTATTATTATATCAACTTCTTAGTTCTTCCGCCGTTTTTTGTCCTTTAACTAGTTCTGCATAGTTTCACCGATTCCTACAATTTTTGTATTAAAAAGTTCAGCTCCTTCAGGAGATGTTGGCTATGACTTTTGGTATTTCTCACTTTTATACTTTTTAAGACATTAAGGTTTTTGTGCAAATTATTCTCCCATTAAAAGTAATGGCAAATCCTTTCAAATCATTAAAAAGCTTCCTCCTCTTTCAAACGTAACTACTTCAGCATACTTTCAGCTAGAGACACCATTCAACCTTTAAAATGTTCACAAGACATTCAGCTATTCCCAAATGATTCAGCTTTTTCAAATATTCAGCCAATTTTGAATTATGACAGTTTGAAATAAATTAAAATGTTTGCTCCTTGATTTTTATGAATGAGCAGCAAGCAGAGTGGCACACTGCTGGCTGCTCTTTTTCTGATATTCAACTAAATTGTCAAACAAATTCCTCTAACGTTCATATAGTTTAACGTACAGAAACAAGTTATACCTTAAAATGTAGGAAAAATTGTCCTCTTTCAGCCAATGTAACTACTAAAGAGCTCACATTTACAGATTTTCAGCTATGGGCCTTGAAGCGAGAGCAGCCTTTCAAATTCTCTCACTAACTTCAATGGAGAGGTGGGTAAAATCCGTCAGAGAAAGCAGGAAGGAAGACGATTTCGAAACTGCCGGTAGAGACATATTTCTGACCGCACATACATATAAAAGAATATCTCTGGTTTCGGCAGAGTCTTGGGTCTCGGAAAATATCCTTATTTTTTGGATTGGACGTACAGTTTTGGGTCAAGGTTAACTTGTTTGAGGTGTGGATTCTAGCTACATTTCTGTTATTCTCTACCCTCAGCGCGTTAGCAATCATAGCTGCACCATCACCGTAACGACAGACAAAAACATCGACACTACACAGCTGTTTAGGAAGTCAAACGGCGACAGAACATGTTCGGCACTCCCCTTACTTAAATCAAAAGTCTATCTAACTACTAACCTGAACTTCATTGCCACAGCCTAAACTTTGTCAATCTGTTAATGATAATAATTAATTTCTGCCTAAACCGTACAACGGAACGTTAAATCGAATTCAACCAACGCAATCGCCAAGACGAACACAGCAGTAGTCTAGTACTGTACTGTAGTAGTACAATTTACCGGGGCAGCTTCTCCACACAGGGCTATATCGCATTTTGCGTTGTTACTGACAATGATCGCTACCAGTGAGCTTTTTCAGCATATTTATATATAAGCATATTTTCAGTTAGCAGATGGAACTGTTTGAATCGCGATTCCATCTTCTACGGCCGGTAACGTCGTAGAATAATCTTCAAAGGGGTTAATGAATGAATGCAATATGAGTAGCTAGGCTAAATGCCTGAAAATATCACGAGAAGGGAAAACTTAAAAGGACGTTTAAATCATAGAGATTAGGTCAATTGTAACGCTGCCAAATGTATTCGTTTTGATTCAGCTATGAGGCTGCCTGTTGCAGGGGAAATGGGAAGACATCATATTTCATTCTACACTTCACTCGTATTTTGAGTTGTAGGATAAATGAGCAGCAAAAAAAAGATGCTTTTAAATCTATGTAATCTTTATAAATAATAATTAGGCCCTATGCATTTTTATATAAAATATACAGAAATATCAGTTGTAAAAATGTCATTAAAAAACGGACCCCTGTGCAACCGACGCAAGCAAGCACACCCTACAATTTCCCCAGAAATTGTACCCTCTCTAGTTTCCATTAAGCCTACTGCCAGCAGGCACATTTAAAGAAATGTGATCTGATTGGGGTAATGAGGCACTTAAGATGAGCCTATACATTTCCCCAAAACTTTCGCATTTATAGCTTATCGGCAATTTTTTGCCAAGCTGCTTGTCTTGCTCTGGCAGCGGCGGTGTTTGACTTAGCCATGATAATATGCTTATTGTCTTCGTAGAGACTCATTATAATAGTTTGCTCGAGAGGCAAAGAGGCGAGAATAGCCTATCACCGCTCTCTCTTTCGTCTTTTCCGCCATCATACCGTTAGAAAATCACGGTTTTGGTGATCGACCTTTCCTGCCTTTTGAAGTAGGACGTGCACGTGCAATTTCCCTGATAAGTTTAGCCGGATTGAAATTAACCACATGATTTGGATGCGGATCAGCCGTTGACGAACCGATATTTGCTGTTCTCACTCATTTCAACGCCTGGAAGTGCAGCCTTTTTCCTTTCGGCGCCCGTGTTATCAAATTAGACTGGCTACGAAGCGTCGCGCTCAGCTCGCGCTCGGCAGCGATCGTTTCGGCAGATGGTCGAGCTTGGTGACCGGCGCAGAGAAATGTGTCTAGTGTGAACAGCCTTGCGCCATTCGTAACCGATCGTGGCGCTTCTGGGCCATTTATCCGCGCCGGTCACCAAGCCTTTCAGCTACTCTGAGCTTTCCTTTTCACATGTAATGCTGACATGGTACATTAACACGGCATAAGCTATATTTAGGAAACGTGTTATTCCAACAGCCGCCCCAACAGCATCCCAGCATTGATCCTTATCTACGTTGTCCTTGTAAAATTGGTGCTGGGGGTCATACAACTCCCTGTGCTTTTCAACTTTGAGAATTAATTTGATGTCGTCCATCTCCTTGAATTTATCCGCTGATTTTCAAAATCGACTTGGGGGTTCTCTCTCGGTATGTCTGCATTTGTTTCTCTCTGCCTGGTAACACTTTAGAATAATGGTCCGTTGTTTATGAGTAGCTATGCAGGAAGTAATAGGTAGTACTACATTAACACGGAACTTAATACTATTAACTAATATGTAACCAAGATTTACTAAGCAGTAAGTAATTTAGTACAAAGGTAGTTCCTTGGTAGGTATTTGATTATTACTAAATAAATATATCTTCATTGAGAACTACTTGTGAACTATGACCAATTAAGAAAGAATAACCAATTAATTACTAATCACAAAAGTAACATGTCTAAAAACTGAAACATTAACATGGTCATAACATTTCAGAAGCTTGTGCCTCAAATGAGTTCTTTGTGGAAACCAGTTTATGAATATTAACGTTGTAACACGTCACCCCCAATATTTGATCATAGTGTGTGATTAACCCTATCTAGCCGGCCCATTCAAATATGGGTCGAAAAAGACCCATAAGACCCGCCTTAATATCTTTGCCGTCCAATCACCGATTTTATTTCTGAAAACTGCCAGATACTCATGACAAGTTAAGCTCAAAGTACATATCATTGGTTAAGGGGTTACTGGGAGGGGAAAATAAATGTATCGTCTGCAACGGCAGCCATTGTTTTTCGAGGCGGAGCCAGAGCGGAGACCATGGGAGATTGCCTACAGTGTTAGATTTACAGCTTCGAATTGAAATCTGAGACGATATTCTGAGTAAAGACAAGTTTATTAATATGTGTTGTCAATATTGTCAATTAAAAGTCTAAACTTTTTACATACGAAGAATTTGTTTGTGGGAGTGATGCGAGTTTTTTCCAGAAAAAAACTCGCGTTCTGCCGTGTCCGGCAGGACAGGCAGTAATGACGTTAGTAGCACTGTTTAGCCTCGATTTGAGCAGATTTCTAAAAAACTTAGAAAAACAACATTAACTAGCTAGATTATATACACTGTAAGCTAAATGTACATGCCTTGTTTGGCCAATTCGGTCGATTGTGGAAGAAACTCCAACGTTTTTTAGTTATCGAGAGGAGTATCCAGCCATAGCGCTAGCTACTTTTGGGGCAGAGAAATGTAGGTTTCCCCCATGTTTCCACGTGTTTCCATGTAGTCACTAGAATGGTCATAACTTTTAATCAGAATATGATATTTCTAATCTGTCTTCTGTTCCACATTGCCCACAGATGTGTGGATATTCCACCTGCTCAAAGTTTTCCTCCATCTTGTAATTAAAGTGGTTAAAAATGAAGTTGTCTGATGAGGTATGGTGGATGGAGAAGTTTTTGTAAAAAATGGCTGCCTGAAATCACCTTGATAAAATATGATTTGCCTTAAGTAATCATATATTTATTCACATCATAAAAATCCCCTAGTTCTGTTCTTCAATATGGTGTCAACAGTTAAGGTGTATGATTTAATATGAAAATTCATAAAATTTGCATATTAATATGAATATCATATTTCAACAGCATATGGAATGTTTGGAATGTTGGCTTAGGCAGTAAAAGGCGGGCAATTTCGATGTGACTGCTAGTACGTCTTTCTGCAGCTCCGAAAATATCAAATCCCGGCCGGTCCATTTTCCAAATCCAGTCGACTTGCCTTACATTATACATTAACAAAACCTATTTGTCCTGAAATCCATGTCATGTATAACCTTTGTACTCTTATACACCGTCAATGAGTGAGTTTGGAGCGCAAAATCAGACAGACATTTGGCAAATTTTTAGGGGTGGTAAATATCCAGTATTTGGCTAAAATAATCCCTTAGATAACGACTAGGTGAATTTCACTAGAATTTCGAATGCAATACTATACAGCTTGTAATGGGACTTTTTACAAGCTAGACGACAGCTAGCCTGGCTTTACAGCTAGCAACAACTGTAGCTAGCGTTTTGGGCCACGTTCCTGTTCTCTGAATTGGGTTATATCTAGCAAGTCCTGACATTTGTTCTTTCGAAGGTAGGAACCCTATTGTAATTGTTGGTATTATTATTATTAGGGTTCCTCCGGTAGGAGGGAACCTATTGTTTTTGTTAGTATTCCTATTATAATTATTTTTCCTCTTCTCCGCTAAATGGCTCAATAGCTCAAAAAGTCCTCGACCCGATTTTTTCAAATTTGGCCCAATGATACAACAGGTCACTCACTAGTGCCAGACAGCTAGTGGCCCACGTACGCCCATAGGTGGCGCTATAAGCCATGCCCAAAGTCTACGCCTTGTTTGTCATGGGAACAAAAAAGCCTTGAGGACCCATAAAGTCCGCCATGATGGATTTTCCTGTACAGCGACATTTTGCAAAAACCTTCAAAATCGATCTCCTCTTAAACAAAAGCTCTAATTGACTTGAAATTTTGTAAAGATATGTATCATTGATGTATTTAAAAACGTTACTTAAGACAGTTGAATCAAATACAAAATGGCTAAAAGGGGTGTATTTATGTTTATGTCCACATTGCCTCAATATGTTTGTGTCACTAAATCAAATGTCATTTTAAATGATGGTTTTTCAAGCTAATAGGCTTTAAGATGACACCCCCCCCGAAGTACCCTGCAAAGTTTCACCTTGACATGTGAAAATATGACTGAAATATGACTTAGTGCTGTTTGAGCTTGGACCAAATCTGACAATGCTTGCCATAGGAGAAACGTCTTATTTTATTATCCAGTTACTGAACACAGCAAAGTCCAGCTCTGGGAACGGCTCAATTGGATGAGATGTTGTGCTGGTAAACGAAGGGTTGTATATGTTCAAAACCAGTCAAAGGCAATTTTTTGGGACAGAACGGTTTCTAGTCCTCCGGTCAATCCTCCGGTTGTAATAAAATTGCCATAGCAATGAGTGTTTATTTGAGCCCATAACAACACTCCGATCATCTGTTTAGCGAGACTGTGTAAACCACTGCAAAACATGCCAGGTTTACCACAGTAGTTAGCTACTTGGAGTCTATGCATGGTAGTGTCAGATTCACAACCGAGTTAGCTTTAATGAAGTTTCTTATATACTAGTGTAATAATTGGACCAATACGCTGTTCCTATTGGTCCAGAAGACGTTCTCAAAAGTTATGAATAAATCAAATTTATTTGTATAGCCCTTTTTACACGCAAGCATGTCACAGAGGGCTTCACACACGCCCACAGAACTGCCCCTCAACCAACCCAAACCCCCAAGGATACCGTTTATATACCTCCCGAATGTTCGCAGAGGTAAATAAACGGTTTTATGGACCTAGCAACAAGCGGTTGCCTTGGAGATGTAGCCATTGACCTTAACAACGTAGCATCTGCTCGGCAACAAAGTAGCCTAAGTTGCCTAAAAAAAACCTCAAACAACCAAATATGGTTTCTGCACAGGTCCGCAAACGCCCCGCAATCGCTTCGTGTTTTAAAAAAGTATCTGAAGCAGACAGAAGACGAATTGATGTTGTTGATATGTTGCCTTGGAGGTGTAGTGACGTCACCAGTGCAAGTGCAGCTGATTGCTCTGACAACATGGCGTCTGCTCCAGATTCGAGCTGTTTGATTTGGGATCTTCCCACGTATTGTTGTAGTATATAAGAAACCAAATGTTTACTCCTCGACAGGTCAGCAAACGGCTTTGTCGCCTCGATTTGTTAAAACAATTTGTTTTAACCTCGGTTTGAACAAATCTCGGTTTACAAAGGCGTTTGCAGACCTGTCGAGGAGTAAACATTTGCTGTATATTGATTGTTCAGGTGGATTCCTTGCCTGTTGCGCAAATTCATTTCAGTTACCTAAGCCAGGACAAATCGCCACTGATGCTAGCCATAATTTGAAATTCCATGACAAGTTATGGCACCCAAAACAACATTTTTAAAGCACTACGAGTAATCTATTATTTACAGCAGCAACCAGTCATCCCGTTGTCCCGTTTTTATTTCCCATATATAAATAGGAATAAATTACAGCTGTTAGAATTGTAACCAAATTTGACAATGCTTGCCATTGGAGAAATTTCTTATTTTCTGATACAAAAACTGAATAATCAAATGTCTAAGTCTGTGAATGGCTTAGTAGGTTGAGACGAAGTGCTGCTGTGCGAAGGATGGTGGGTTCTAATCCAGTCGGAGGTCTAAAAATGTATTATTATTTTATTCTGACAAAAATGACAGTTTCAAGTCTTCTGGTTATTCCCAGTGTAACTATCTATTATGTAAATTTTACAACATTTTGCCATTTTGAAGGAGGAATCCACCATTGCTGCTTGAAGCTATATTTTAGCCATTATGTTTGACTCAGTTTCTCATCACAGTTTGTTGAATGTGTTGAATGTTTCATTCCAAAATACAGAATTTGTTTAAATGCTAGGTTTCATCATTGTGCCAAACAAAGAATGTTTAATTCAGACATATTTTACAAAGTGCTTTATTCTTGCATGCCCATGTGGATTTTTGCATTATATAGGATTTTCTTTTACGATTTCATGGAAATCTTCCGGTGCATATAATAACAAAAAATGTTAGACCCAATCACTGCAGTTGTTTTATGCTGTAGTTCTTACGGGGTGACATGTTAGTGAGGTTTTAACATGTTTTTCACTTTGAAATAATGGTCCACATCACTAGTAGTTCCTGCAAGATCGCTTGAGTAATTAGTGAGGAATTAACATGTTTTTCACTTTAAAATAATGGTCCACATCACTAGTAGTTCCTGCGGGATCGCTTGAGTAATTAGTGAGGAGTTTACATGTTTTTCACTTTAAAATAATGGTCCACATCACTAGTAGTTCCTGCGGGGTGACAAGGTAACCCTTGAGTAATTAGTGAGGAGTTAACATGTTTTTCACAAGTAATATAATAAGTCATTTAATTTTATATTTGACACATACTGTACAGGCATACATTTCTGTGAGGCACTAATGATATTTTAACAAACATTGTAATCTGGAAGATGTGGTTTTGCGCTTATCGCAACATAAATGCAGACCATGTCTTCATTAAGGATGCAAATTGTATTTTGACAAGATAACATCAATGTTTAAATTAATATCCTAAAGAGAATTCCTCCTCAGGCGGCTACTATAACATAAAGGTAGGTCTTTGGAGTCTGAGACATATTGAATTGACACTCAAGAGCTCATAATAGTGAACTAATCCAACCAGCTTGTCAGCATCACTTCCTAATTATTACATTTTTTAAACAAATAATCATTATTTGTATTATTCTATGTTTAAGATTGAAATAAACAAAGAACATACGTCCATCCTTTGGTAAGAGTACTAGTCATAATCTCAACCTGTAGGTAACGTATTTTGGGGGGTATAATAGTCATAAACTGGTTTCCACAAAGAACCCATTTGAGGCACAAGCTTCTGAAATGCTATGACCATGTTAAGAGTAACAAAAAACAAATTGTTAACTTTTTAGACATGTTACTTTTGTGATTAGTAATTAATTGGTTATTCTTTCTTAAGTGGTTATAGTTCACAAGTAGTTCTCAATGAGGATATATTTATTTAGTAATAATCAAGTACCTACCAAAGAACTACCTTTGTACTAAATGTGCTATTACTTACTGCTTAGTTAATCTTGGTTCCATATTAGTTAATAGTATTAAGTTTGGTGTAATGAATTACTACCTATTACTTCCTGCATAGCTACTCGTTAACAACGGACCATTATTCTAAAGTGTTACCGACAGACTGTTCAGAAACAACTACGGGCATGCTGGCTCAACAGTCATTCGTTTTTATCAGGGTAACTACATAGAACGGCCGCTCATTACCAACATTGTGTAGTTAGGTTTTATATAGGGTGAATATTGTAAGTAGGTAGGCCTCCAAAGTAATATTAAAATTAGTGGTGGGCATAGATTATTTTTTTTAATCTATATTAATCTCACTGTAATCTTGGCATTAATATAGATTAATCTAGATTAAAATGGCTCATTTGAATTCCGCCAAAGGCATTCAGAATATGTGTGCTACCCAAATAATGACTAAAAGTAAGTCTTTGAGAACAGGTTTCTCAAGATAGGTGGCGCATTAGACCAGGAGCTCATCTCCTGTTTCCAAAATGAATCACAAACTGCTTGAGAAAGCTGTTGCAGTATGATAATTGGTGATGAAAATAAATTATGTTCAATGAGATGTACTTGTGTTTATTAACTGTTTATTAGATTAGTTAGCTTGGCTGATAGAGCTGTGCTGACGGGCTTGCCTCGGTTGCAGTCTCACGTTAACGCAGCGTGTTAACGCCGATAACGGCCCACCACTAATTAAAATATATAATTATGAAGTCTGCAACTTAACAAATGTCAACCGTAGTCTACAATTAATGTAGTAACATCTTAATAACATGTTTTTGAATTCAAATATATCAACTAATATGGTGTATTTTATCATCCTGCAGCCGATTTCATAAGCATCTCGTAAAATGTTTTGCCCAGCTGCCGTAAAGATCGCTGCAGAGCGCGAGCAATCGCAGCGTGAGCAATCGCGGCGCGAGCCTGTGTGGCTGGTCCAATTTCATAACATGGGCACCGAAAGAAAAAGGCACCGAAAGAAAAAGGCGCCTCTTCCAGGCGCATCGCAGCGCTTCGTAGCCAGTGTGTGCCAGGCGCAACTCTCGGCTGTTGAATTTGCATGGTTTAGGAGAATACAAAGTTTTTGTGTTTTATGTTACAGGTGCCAAGTTTACAGTTTTAACAGATAATAACGCAGTTGCCCGTTTAAAGACTGCAAAGCTTGGTGCTGTGGAGCAGAGGTGGGTGGCTCAGCTGGCCTCATTTGACTTTGAACTGAATACAGGCAAGGCAAGGAGAATTCCAATGCAGATGCACTCTCTAGGTGCAAGGAGGTCTGGGAGAAGTACCATATGGCTGCGGCACATGCTGGGCTAGAGAGGACCCTATCCCGCCTACGGCAACACTTCTTCTGGCCATGCATGGAGGAAGAGGTACGAGGATTCCAATCAGGGTGTGTAGACTGCAGTTTGCAGGATAGGGCAGATTCTAGGGCCCCTTAGAACCCTGTATCTTTACCCTACCCCCTAGAATTGATTGCCCTTGATTTCCTTTCTTTGAGTAGACCCAACGACTCCTACCAAAATATTTTGAGTCATGATAGACATGTTTACTCACTATGCCTGGGCCGTTATTACGCGGGATCAGACCGCCAAAACTACGGTCAAGGCTATCTGGTCCCATGTCATTCAGACATTTGGCTGCCCGTCTTGGTTTCATTCTGATAGAATCCCCAACTTATGAAATGAAGTAACGAAACAACTTTGTGACTTGTATGGCATCTCTAAGAGTAGAACCACCTCTTATCCTGCTGCTGGAAATGGTAGGGTAGAGAAGATTTCCCCACAGTGGAACAAATAAAGGATTATCTTATCTTAAGATGAACCAAACCCTGCTTAATATGATGAGGACATTGGAGGCAGAGAGGAAGAGTAGGTGGCCAGAATATCTCCCTGAATTACATCAGACCTACAATAACACTGTCCACAGTGCCACCAGGTTTGCCCCATCATATCTTATGTTTGGCGGACATATTCACCCCCTCCCAGACAAAATGGGACACAGCCGGGTGGGTCAGAGATCATCACCAGAGGTTGATCTTGGCCTACTACATTGCCAGTAAAAGGATGGCTGAGGTAGCCATACAGTACAGGAAAAAGCACCGTCCCAAGCAGCCCCTATTGTACCCGGTAAGCGAGTATGGGTGCATGACAGAAATAGGCAAGGAGAAGGGAAATTACATAGTTGGTGTGACCCACAGCTGTATGTGGTGGTTGGTCTGGAGGGTGAAACGGGGTAGCCTACAAGAACAGGTCAGAAAGAGGGTGGAGTGAAAGTACCCAACATAAAAATACCCTAAACTTTGTACAACTCCTGTACATTATCAGACCTGCAAACTCCTCAGAGTAAAAAAGGTGACAGTGACGCGGGGGGTGGGCGTGCCCCCGGCTCGATTCTTTTGTGATTTTAATATGCAAATGAAACATTTCTGAGCGTTACTTAAAGGCCATTTTGCAGGTTAAACATCACTGATGATAAATGGGTACATGAAGCACTCAAGATATGTATATCATTTAAAAAATCTCCAAATGGTGTCTCTAAATGGTGTGAAAGACCAGTTTTTGTCATTTTTGGTGTTAGCATTAGCATATTAGCGCAATTTGGTGATGACGTCACGTTGGGGAGACGTGGAGGAGACAAGGCATAGATATCCATAGACATAATATAGATATCTATGGAGACTAGCCTCAGATTAGTACTAGAACTATGGCGAATGACTGCAACTCACTAGGGCGCTTCACCAACTCCACTCATTCTCCTCGGACCATCTAACTACATAAAACATTTACACAATTTCTCTAGAATGAAACACTTTCTGTTGGAGCTTCGTCCCAAGATCTCTATAGACCATGCAGCTAATTTAATGCTCAACACTTGAACACATGGGCTTATTACTTGAAAGAGGAACTAGAGATGGTACAATTTCTGGGGGAAATTGTAGGGTGTGCGTCGGTTGCAGATGGGTCCGTTTGTTATGAAACAAGCCGAACCCCCTTTGAAACTAGCTATTCTAACAACGTTGTCACCAGCAGTATTTTTAAGATGGAATCGTGATTCAAACAGTACCATCTGCCAGTGGCGTTTTTATATGTAAAAAATTGGTGGGGCACAAACCATTTCAAAATATAGGATACATACCATTAAAGCTACAAAACTCCCTCTTGCTACTGATGTGTTTATTTAACACATCAACAAACAGCGTGGCTCCACAAAACACTTTTAACGACAGAGCGGCTTGGTTCTACCAGGTGTTGTAGTAGCCCACACAGGCCTACTTGATAGACCTTCTTGTGTAATTGCTCTCCTTCTCTCACACACACACATGTAAAATTACCACTGTCACATTTGCAAACCTAAATTAGGAATGCAACCAAGCTCAGAACCAATTTGCCTACAGGGCCATACCCGAACAGCAATGAGCTCAACACCACTGACAGCCCCAACAAAGCGGTTTTGACTAAAGGTTCAATAAACACTAAAATAAACACTGAAACACTAAACACTAAAATAAAAAAAAACTGAATTTTCAGTCTATTAGTTCATGTGTCAGGCTTCACAGGGTTAAGCATCTGGGGGCTTGTTTCAATAACTATATGGGGCCCTACCCACATAAAACATAATAGAGCAGAAAGCGCAAGGATTCCTGTTGGTTTGCATCAATTGTTTATTATTTAATTATGTGCACTTTCATCTTCATGAACAGGCAACTAAACATAGAAATAATCCAACCTTATTTGATTAAAACGATATACATACAGCGTTTTATGTTGGAATAAGCCTCGCCCTTTTGGTAACTTCACTGCTTAGCTAATTGATTAGCGCAGTATATTTTCAGCTGTCTGGGCTGACTCAAACATCCCCTCAACTTGAATTATTTAACAAAAGCAAAGAAGAAAAAGTGTCTGACTGACACTGAACCGAATTTAGACTACTGGTATCATAAATAGCAACGATGGGCTCTGCGTTTCAGCACGGTGGACATGCAGGTCACCGGGCGCAGGGTTAGAGCTAGCTCTACAGATACTGGACCAAAGAAAGAGGTCACTTTTGGTAAACTGAATAAGCTTTTCTTTTGTTGTCCGATATGTTCAGCACCACTGGCATATGTACGTTTCATTTCTTTTCCTGCTCAAACTAACATTTTAACCTTCAGATCGCTTAAACCGGTCACGGGGGTGGTAAACGTCGCCATGGTAACCGCGAGTTCGACCAATCAGAGATATCAGTGTTGTTTTGCTTAGGATTTTGGGTAGTGTAGTATTTCAACAGAAGATAGCAAAAAAGGACTACTCGCTCTTCTTCTTGCCGACTAATGTTGGCGCCAGACAGACAGACAGCCAATCAGGTATGAAATACAAGATGACGCTGTGGTGGGGCTACCGGCTCTCTGCCCCACTTGGCATCAAATTCGTGTGATCTACATTGATGGATTAGAATTCTGAGCATGCGTATTACAGTTTTTCTGAATTGCTAAAACACTAAAACCCATTGGCTGAACAAAGTTCTCAGTTGCCTGAACTCATGTAGCTAATTGTGCCTGTCTGTTGTCAATACCTTAAACCATTTCACATGGTAAAACACAATTTGCAAATCTCGCATAGACTTTTCAGCAAAACTCTAAACACATTCTCATTCTCAAAACACATTATGCACTCTAATGCACATGTCATCCATACTGGTAAACACAAGTGGCAACAATCAAATACAAATAGAGAACACATGTCATTGATTAAACACAACCACTCAAAATTGATTTCATTGATGTCAAATGATGTGACACAACCAATATAAGGCAGTTTTGAGAGCAAACAGGTTGTTGAAGGTGGGAAGGAGAAGGTCTGAGAATGGATGGAAGAAACTATGTGAGAGGACGAGTGCGTATTCGAGGTGGGCGACGAGGAGGAAGAGGAGGAGGGCAAGTAAGAGGAAGAGGAGGACAAAGAGGAAGAGGAAGACAAAGAAAATATCGGATGAAATTAGCAACAGTCATTGACCATGTTATAGTCCATGGATTGACAATGAGGGAAGCAGGACTTAGAGTGCACCCCAATTTGAGCCGATTTTCTGTGTCCACCATAGTAAGGACATTCAGAGAAGAGAACAGGTATAGTATACTACTGTATTTTTGTAATTGCAGATTTACTGTACTACACTATTGCAGCTGTTTCAATAGACATTTTTAAGTTCATCACTGTATGTATTGTACTGCATGAATATTTTTTGTAACTGCACATCTACTTTTTGTAGAACTACAAGGCTGCCACATGCAGGTGGAAGGACAGCTATATTCACTCCGGAGCAAGAGACCATTATAGTGGGCATGGTCCTTCAAAATAATTTGATACGACTCAGATAAATCCAGGAACGAGTCATACAAGACAACACACACTTCCAGGGAATCGACAGTGTGAGCATATCCACAATTGACCGTGTCCTCCATCGTAACAGCATACGAATGAAACAGGTATACCGAGTACCTTTTGAGCGCAACTCACAAAGGGTGAAAGAATTGCGAGCTCAGTATGTGCAAGTAAGTGTACATTCAGACACATTTACTGTAATCCAGATTGTCTACAGTACTGCCACATACTATGTGAATGACATTACTCTTCAGTACATACAATGTATGTGAATCAGAAGTGCATACGGTAGGCCTAATTGAACTCTACAATATAACACTGTCTCTGTACGACTTACAAAATTCTACATACAGTATATTGTATTCCTACACGGACAATATTTGACTTGGAATCCTTGGAGAGACCCCATGAGTTCATCTTTGTCGATGAAGCAGGCTTCAATCTAACGAAGAGGAGAAGGAGAGGCTGAAACATGATTGGACAGCGGGCCGTTGTTGAAGTCCCTGGTCAACAAGGTGGCAATGTCACAATCTGTGCTGCTATCAGCAACCATGGTGTTCTACATCACCATGTTACACTCGGGCCATATAACACCCAGCATCTTCTCAGATTTCTTGCCAATCTAAGTGATATTTTATTTTAGCAGCGGGTTCAAGAGCAGCAGGGTCAAGAGCTAAATGAGAGTGACATTCCCACCTATGTAATAGTGTTGGACAATGTCAGTTTCCACCGAGCTGCTCTGGTAAGGGAATGGTTCAACATCAATGGTCAGTTTATGACCTTGTACCTCCCTCCATACTCGCCTTTCCTGAATGCGATTGAGGAGTTTTTCTCCTCATGGAGATGGAAAGTGTATGATAGACAACCCTACACCAGGGTAAATCTGCTGCAAGCCATGGAATTAGCCTGTGATGACATAGGTCAGGAATCATGTCAGGGCTGGATACGGCACACAAGAGGCTTCTTCCCCCGCTGCCTCAGGAGAGAAAATATTGCTTGTGATGTCGACGAGGTGCTCTGGCCTGACCCAGCCCAAAGACAAGAAGAAGCACATTGATGACATGATGACTCCTTTGATTTTTGTCCCTTTTTACTTTTACTGTAGTAGCGCATACTGTAGTAGGCCTACAGTGCATTGTAGGCTGTATAATGTACAATAAAGAAGTTGTATGGCCCTGAACATTGTGCTTTCCATTTGTTACAGTAACAGTACTGACTGCTCAATAGATTTTGACTGGTTATAGGTTCATATCAACAAAGAACAAGAATGAGTTGTGAGTAGTGAGATGCAGGGTACCGTACTGTATAGGGGTACAAGGAGGAGAAAGAACCAACAAAAATGAGAGCAAAGCAGAGTAGTAATTGCTGATACATTTTTAGCTACTATACTGTAGAGAACATGTTTTCGTTCATCAAAGACAATGACGGATAAATATGAAATTTGTTTTGAGATAAAAAATTTACTTCTCCCTGAGAACTATATGTTTTGAACAATGTGTTTTCTATTTTTTGGTGTATTGTTTACTGACTAGTGAATAGTGTATAGTGTATATCATTTTGATCACTTTGTTTATGATTTGAGAGCAGTGTTTGATTTTGAGCACAGGTAAAACTGTTTTGAGGCGAAAGTTTCATTTTGCAAGAGAATTCAGAGGTTTTGTAACTAGTGCTTGAAGATGAGGTTTTGTGTTTACAGTTTTGAGAAAATGGGTGACTGTTTCAAGAATGTGTTTTAGCAATTGTGAAAAACTGTAATACTTTTCCTCGTCCAATGTACATTGCATTGTGAGAGAGGGGCTAGCCCCACCAGAGCCCCACCTTCACGATTAGCCTCTGCTAACTCAAATTGGCAGAACGCAGTCTGAAGCAGCAAGGCAGGGACCAATGAACAGGAAATAAACTCCTAACACAAACGAATGAAACTGAACAATTTAGGAAGATGCTATATTTATTATATAGATAATAAATTATTCCAAGTAAACGAAAAAAATAGAGAAATAAAAAATAACATAATTTTGTTGCAGTTCTTTCTGTTGATAACAGGTGGGGCACTGCCCCTAATGACCAGTCGCCACTGCCATCTGCTAACTGAAAATATTCCCCCAAACACGTAAATAAGCTTCATATTTATTTGAGGGAAATGGCTAATTCAAAAGAAGTTTGCTGGAAGCGATCATTGTCAGTAAAAAAAAGCCGACCATTTGGTCTAAGTCTAGAGCCCTGCATGGAGAAGATGCATGAAGAAGCTACGAGCCAGCGTATTTGGGGTTGTTTTCGAGGCAATAGCCGTATTTTCCACGACATCACAGCTCCTTCTGACACCACATATTAAAAATTCTTACTAAGAACGTCGCTGCTAACCCAGACAATACGCGTGACACAACATGGAAACATTCAATTCCTATGCGATTTTGTGTAGCCTATGACTGAGTGTTTCTTCGCTATATCTTTTGAAATCAATTAATTTCATAATTGTATATTCTGAACAAATGTAGTGAGCACTACATTACAGCCATTCACGCCATAATAAATGGAACTCCAAATACGTGATGAGTAGCCTACATTCGGGTAGTGTCTACGGTAACTAGTTGATTCAGAAGAACCAAAACAACATGTTGCCTGAAGGCCAACGTAGTTAACAAATTTGTGACTGAATTTCTAAATCACTCGTCTGCTTCAGTAGCTCGCGGTGTAATGCACCGGATTATATCAATGCACGTGTTTTTGCTCGTGGGATCGAATCCCACTCGAATCTTTTATTTTCTTAGCTTCCATTTATTATGGCGTGAATGGCTGTAATGTAGTGCTCACTACATTTGTTCAGAATATACAATTATGAAATGAATTGATTTCAAAAGATATAGCGAAGAAACACTCAGCCATAGGCTACACGAAATCGCATAGGAATTGAATGGTTCCATGTTGTGTTACGCGTATTTTGATCGTATTGTCTGGGTTAGCAGCGATGTTCTTAGTATGAATTTTTATTATGTGGTGTCAGAAGGAGCTGTGATGTCGTGGAAAATACGGCTATTGCCTCGAAAACAACCCCAAATACGTGCATAGTAGCCTACATTCGGGTAGTGTCTATGGGAACCAGTTGATTCAGAAGAAGCCAAATCAAAGTGTTACCTGAAGGCCAACGTAGTTAACAAATACGTAACGATTTAGCTAAAATGTGTGAGCTGGTATAGCTCGCGGTGTAAATCAACGGACTATAGTACGCATGTATTTTTGCTCTAGTGCGATCGAATCCCACTTCATGCGAGCCTGCAAATGTTTTATTTTGTCTCCATTTATTTTGTCGCGAATGGTAGCCTAATGTAGTGCGCATGTAGCCTATAGGCCTACATTCATATTTGCCGCAGCAAATATGAGATCTGACGTGAAAATTGCCAGTAATATGTTTGTGAATTTGTGACGAATCTGGTGATAGAGGCAGACTGATAGGTGCACGCACAGCTGGGGAACCAGTTAAATTGGGAACCAGTTGGGACGTAACACCGGAAATGAAAAACGTTTCTTTTGACATAACCTAGTTTAGCCTGTGGCATTGAAGACAGCGACACACCACACAAGCTTGAGTTTAAATAACTACATTATTTAATGTGACATTACTTACTTCACATGCAAGTCTTGAATTGCTTAAATGTATGATGCTGCCAGTACACCACGGCACTAGTACTAGTAGTACTGTGCAACAGTCTATCCCATATAGTGCTAGTTCAATCCAGCCTAGCACATATATGCACGTCGTATCTACTGCGTCATCTCAGTTAAACTATCAGGGCTTGGAAGTACTGCGACTTGCTAAACACACAGCTGCCTGCAAGACCCAGTGAAATGTTATATACAGCTAGCAAACTAACGTTAGCTAGCATCGCTAACGACACTTGCTAACTCAACTTCGGTAGGCAAGCTGACCAGTGCAAGTAACAGTTGAAGCTGTGTGCTTAAAGATTCTGACGCAAGTGCTAAGATTCTGATTGGCCAAGAGAAAAAGTGATACGATTCCGATTGGCTCAGAGAAATGTCAATTATAAGAATTATCCAATAGTGTATCGCAATTCTAAGACTGCATGGCATGCAGAAGAAGGGCAGCCTGATTATGCGCCGGATCAGGAACAAGCACCTAGGGTAGAGGTTGTAGTAAAATCCTCACTGTTCAGTACTTCATATGTCCCTTATACTGCAAATGGGGCAGCCCCCATTCTATGGTCTTGTGCCAGTGCCTGCAGTTGTTGGACCAAAACACAATATAGGCCCACCTGAAATAGAACTGAACAGAGGGGAAGGGGTTCTTAGACGCTCCGCCCAAACCAACCTGGGTCTGCCACCTGGACATTACGGAGACTAAAGAATTGTTGCCAGGTCCTGGCAATGACAAAGTCCAGGGCTTAAAGTATTCTAGCACCGTGCCTGATGTCTGGCGTGCGGACATGAAAATTATTTTGGGGGGGAATTGCGTGCAATTTAATATTTTCAAGTCAATTGATTTCACCTACCAATAAAGGAACGTTCTAAGAGCGCTCTAGAACACTCTTAGAACGTTCCTAAGAAGCTCTTAGCGTTAAGAGCTTCTTAATGAATCGGCCAATATGAGAGGAACGCAGCTATAACTAACGTTACAAGCCTATCAGAAGCAGAGCAGGGCGGGTCCTGGCAACACAGTCTGAATGAGATCCATACATCACGTTAGTTTGTTGGTGAAAGCATGGAGCGCAAATTCATGAAGCCTGGGGATGATGGTAAAGGACTCAAAAATAAATGGCGCTGGTCATGGATAGAAGGTAGAGACGGCAAGCCTTTTGGCAGTTGGTGCAAGAAACTGAGAGCCTGGTGCTTGTTTCTGCACGTTTTTCTTGAGGAAGCTACGATATCGAAAGTGCTTGCTCGTAAGTGCTTGCTCGTCAAGAGTTAGACCCCGGTCACAGAGCCGCTGCCCGTGCACTCAAACTTACCACGACGTTGCCGGGAGCAACTGTTACAGCTGACATGTCTATGACTGACCGTGTCTGCGACTTAGAAATACGTTTGTGCAAATTTATTGCGGAACATGACTTGTCATTCACAATTTCTTAGCTACTGGTCACCCAGTGTAGAAAACCAGCAGAAGACAAAAAAGCATTTCTCTCCATAGCCGTAGAGTTGCTGTGTATTAATTAACCGTTGACTTGTGCCCTCTCTGAACCACACAAATTGACAATGACCGACAAAATGAGCGGCCAAGGAGAAGTGTGGGTGTCGGCCTGTGGGACCAATGGGAGTAGGGTCGTGGTGGGACATGTTGCACCTTACCAAGTGGTGGAGTGACAAACGGAGAAAGGCGAGCCAAGCCAATGAAAGAACGCCGCAGTCGAGGGACGTACAAACGACGATCGACATACTGAAAGCGCCAGACAGGTGAGATCCAGGGTTGTCTATACTGGGAAGCTTGTCAGTGTTCCCCTGTCTAAACAGTGCCTAAGAATTACGGAGGAGTGGAACTGGAACGACGGATAGCAGTTTGGACGCATAGAGACTCTGCGAGGTTGAGAGCCAACATTGCTACCCTAGAAACTACAGGCTCACGAGATTATCGAAAGCGAGTGCGAGTGAGATTAAGGGTGGCTTTTACTAGGCGAGCTTGCCAGTGTTCCCCTATATAACAGTTCCTAAGGACTACTGAGGAGTGGAGCTGTTGTGCCAGACAACAGTGCAGACGCAGGATGACTCTGCGAGAGCCAATGCTGTTTTCCCGGCCACACGTACGCATCTGTGTGTTTCATTCCTGACGTCAACGCTACAGGATCTGTCTCTTTCACTGTGATACGAGGGACACAATGCCTCTCAGTGTGACATACTCAGCCTGTGCCTGTCACATCTCCCAAATGGACCCCCACAATCTGTCTCACACACTCCATCACACACATACACACACACAGACAAACATATCTGCTTAGCGTTACAATTCTTATTCTGATGTTCAATGACATCCTCTGGCTTTCTGTCTGAAATGATTGGGTGTGTTTCATGTTTGCTGTCTTCAAAATGTATTGGTTTGTCATGTCCAATCAAATCACTCTCATAGGCATGGGAGGAGGGACATGTCCATCAGCTGGGGTGACAGCCAGCTCAGCCTATAGTCAACTGTGTAATTCATTCCCACCCCTTACTGACCCTTGCAGGTGTTTTACGATAACAATTCTCCCAGAATTTATGTGCTTTCGCTCCTTGCCTGTTTCTTCAAATCTCTCTCTCTTTCCATGTATCTCCCTCGATCCCTCTCTCCATCCCTCCCTTCCTCTCTGGTTTCCCTCAGAACTCTGCTGGTAACATACAGCGTGATTAAATATTCTTGGTTTCCTTACCTGTAATGAACTTGGCAGGGTTCCCACCTCAGACTCTGCACTTACATACCTCCCTCCATGCAAGGACGCGTCCGTCGCTATGCCGACCTTAAATTCCGGAGATGGCTCCACGCGCTAGCGGGAAACTGTCCTGGTTGCTATACTGGTTGTTAGGTAGGCAGTTTTGTATTTAGGCTTATTTAAACCATTTAGCCTACTCTACGATTTTAAGTTTTCACTCGTTCGATAACTAGTCTTTGTACCTTTAGTGTAGGTAGACCACTTATTTAAGTTAAGATTCCTATATGTTGAATGTATACACCTTGCCAAAGTAAATTCCTTGTCTGTGCAAACTTTCATGGCTCACGATTAAAACCCATTCTGATTCTGATTGTGAACCCTGCGTGCAGTATGTATTAGCGTGTGTGTGTGTAACATGTGTCAGACTCTCTCCATAATAGCTAAAACAGCAGGTGGTCTTGCTTCACTACATTCCAGAGCCCACAGTGACACCGCAGGAAAATCTAACAGCACTGACAAAGAGAGATAGAGAAAGAGACAGAGAAAACTGTGGGGCTAAGAAGGATCCAGTATATGTCCCTAAGTGAGTACAGGGAATGTCCCTGTACTTACTGTAAGTCGCTCTGTATAAGAGCGTCGGCTAAATGACTAAATGTAAATGTAAGTATAAATATTAGAAAGGTTATAAACAATCATGGAGAAATAATGGTTTGGAGCAATAAATAAATGGGCCCTGTGTGTGTGTGTATGGGGGGGGGGGGGGTTCTAGTGTCACCATCTTGTGTTGTTCCCATTTAGCACCTGAACAAATCGGTGTATGACAACCCATTCACTTACAGGGAAATAATAAAAGAGGAAAAAGTGGAAAATGAGAGTGAGAGAGAAAGGGAGAGGGAGGAATACCAAGAGAAGAAGAGAGAGAAATAGAAAAAAGAGAGTGGGGGAGATAAAGAGTAAGGGAGAGAGGGAGAGGCGAGGGAGAGAGAGGCAGAGAGAAAGAGAGGGAGAGAGAGGCAAAGCGAGAGAGGTGACAGGACAGGAGGTGACATCCGTCTGGGAACCCTGACTCCAGTGTGACGACAGGCATCCTCAGCAGCCACACCAGCCTCCCTCCAGCCATCTGTCGCTTTCTCTCTCCATCTTTTCTACATCTCATACCCCTCTCCTTCCAAATCCTTTTCTAGGCCTATCCTTCCTCCTCTGTCTCATTGTCTTTGCCTTGTCATTGCCTTGTCATTTAGTGTGTGTGTATTGGTTCATGTATGTGTGTGAATCCTTCTTCTAGTGTGCTAACGGATGGGACTGACACACACACAGTGAGTGTTGTGCAAAGATCTGCAATGACACAGAGCTGACCATATGGACCAGGGCCCCGTTTGTCGTAAGGGTTGAAGCTAAGTTAATCAATTGTCCCTTTAGCCCGTTAACATTAGCGAGATGAGTGAGAATAGCAAATATCGGTTCGTCAACGGCTGATCCGCATCCAAATCATGTGGTTAATTTCAATCAGGCTAAACTTATCAGGGAAATTGCACGTGCACGTCCTACTTCAAAAGGCAGGAAAGGTCGATCACCAAAACCGTGATTTTCTAACGCTATGATGGCGGAAAGTACGAAAGAGAGAGCGGTGATAGGCTATTCTCGCCATCCGAGCAAACTATTATAATGAGTCTCTATAAGACAATAAGCATATATTATCATGGCTAAGTCAAACACCGCCACCGCTGCCAGAGCAAGACAAGCAGCTTGGGGAAATGTATAGGCTCATCTTAAGTGCCTCATTACCCCAATCAATCAGATCACATTTCTTTAAATGTGCCTGCTGGTATAGGCTTAATGGAAATTAATAATCGAATGAGATCTTGCTAGCGAAAATAATGATCTCAACTCTTTCAGAATAAGTAGGCTAGATAAAAACAAGGCCAAAGAGTATCTAATTGATACGAATTCATAGACAATTATGAGGATATACTGCGCTTATATCATGTAGGCCTACTATATATGTGCATGTAGGCCTATGTGTAAATCCCTCTTTGATTTCATTGACTGGGACATGGCCAGGGAATATGATGAATTGATTCATCTGCTGGTTAAGCGCCAAGTACACTTTTCTTACAGCAACGCATGCTGCGGCTTTGCCAATGTTTTCTGCATCGCCTATACTGTATAAAAATGTAGCCTATAGCCTACCTGACGCAAAAAATCTCAAGGCTATGCAGTCTGAAGCACAGTTAAAGTTTCAAGTAGCTTTATTGTCCATTTCTTCACATGTCAAGACATAAAAAGGAATCGATATGACGTTTCCCACTCTCCCACAGTGAAAAAGCACAGGCACAACAGATAAGACAAGACATTTTGTAAAACATAGCGTTACATATTCACATACAGCAGCATAAGCTCATAATAAAGCATAAAGCTTGCTGCGGCGTGTGATATTTGCAATGCACGGCCCGAGAAGGTCTTGCAAATAGTCGGCTGAATCGATATCGCTCAAACAAGAACTCATCCGTGTGAAATGAAGGATCTTGGCAATCGCGAAGAACTCTATTGGTATGGAAAGCTAATCGAACTAAAATATAGCTCCTTGGTCAACTGGGTCTCTCAAAAAGGGAGCTGCCATGTTATTTTCCGGGGGTGTGGCAAGCTTATCCAGCTACACTTACGTTAGCCTGCTCTGGAGCAGGTTAGTGCTAATTGATATGTTACTATGGTGATTTATCGAAAGTTGCTTCCACGAACCAAAAAGAGGGGCGTTTTTTATCTTAGCCTGAAAATTAGCTCGCTAAACCGCTTAGCGAGCTACGACGAATACCCCCCAGATGGCTGGTTGGTCGGATCTTGCTGAAGGTTGCAAGTTCACATTTCACATGGGTCAGGAGAAGAGTCCATAGGAACATGTGAGTGTGCGGCGAGGATGAAGTACAACAATAAGCACATCTATCCTAAACCATGCATGCCAAAGTACAGTTGCACAGCAAATATGAATAGTTCATATAACATCTCTCATCTCTCCCCTTTCTGGATAGATGGAGATGGAGGGTGAGAGAGGCTGTGTGAAGATCTTGAAACTCTACAGCAGTCTCATCCCATCATCCATATTTCAATAATAGACTAATGGGGCACCATGATCCCTTTCTGCACAGAGATGGAGAGAAAGACAGGGAGAGGAAGAGACAGGGAGAGAAGGAGAGGGAGAGAGAGACAGGAGAGCGAGAGGCAGAGAAGGAGTGGGAGAGAGATAAGGAGAAAACCAGGGAGCAAAGAACAGAGCAAGAAGGAGAAGGAGAGAGACAAAGCAACTGGAAAATAATTAGAGGGAAGGAGACAGAGGGGACAGAAGGTGGAAAGGAAAATCAATGACGAATAACAGGAGAGTGAGGGAAATGATCCTACAAATACACACACAGACACACCCGTACTATCTTAGTCACATAGCCAGCCGATTCCTCCCAAATATGGTCATTAGCGACTTCCTACTTCTCTGACAAAAATAAACGTTTTCACAATGACATCACAGTATGTGTAAGCATGTAAAATATCAAGATAATAAATATGGACCCCTCCTCCTCCTTTACTTCCTACTCCACTCCATCCTACGCTTCCTCCTTCTCCTCTCCCCCTCTCCTCCTCCTCTCTTTTCCTCTTCCGATCCTCCTCTGCCTCTTCATCTCCTCCTCTTCTTCCTCTCCTCCTCCTCTCCTCCCCTTCTTCTTTTCCCCCTTTCCATCTCCTCCTCTCCTAGACGTGACTGGGGCCTTGCTCTAGAATGGGGGCATCATGTCTGCTTGCAGGGCTTGCTAAACCAGGCCTTCTAAAGTGCATGGAGAACATCCTCTACACTAAGTGCTCTTGGATTTCAAGCCCCTCTCTGGTCTCCAGAGAGGGGCTTGGGTGACCAGGGGTCGGTTGCACAAAACACCTTAAGTTAAGATTTTCTTTAAAGTCAGAGTTAAGATTTCCTTGAAATATAATCGGTTGCACAAAGCACCCTTAAGTCTTTTCCTTAAGGTTTCCTTAAATAGTCCCTTAAGTATTTAAGGTTTTCTCCTTATCTTGATCTTATACTTAAGGGGAGGTACTACAGGTGAATAGGAAAAAGAAAATCCTGTTCTTCTATCAGAATGAAACTTTACCACATGAATACCCTTGTATTGTGACTTTGTTTTCCCCCCAAGTATGCAAATGATGCATTTTCTCATTAAATATGCACTAATTTGCATACAATGTAGAACACGGCAACTACATCATAGATGAAGTCAGAACGTTTTGGTTTGTTTTAATGGGATCAATAACTAATTGATTAGAATTGTTAAGAGGCTTTTGTCAAAATAATGTTTTTTCAGTTAATTATGTTGAAATGCACTTCACAAGTGCTAAAAAACAACGTTTTCGCCTCTTTTCAGAATCAGAATGGGTTTTATTTGCCATGAAAGTTTGCACAGACAAGGAATTTGCTTTGGCAGGAAGGTGCAAACATTAAAGATATAGGAATCAAAAATTTAAATATGAGGACTAACTATACTAAGGGTACATAACTAGCAATACTAAGTGGAATTAGAATTAAAATAAACTAAACAATAAAATATAAAATATAAGTTGCAGTAATTTACAATATACAAATACAAAGAATACAAATATTAAAAAAAATACAAATGGTACAAGATTGCTTAGTGCAGTGCAAAAAGCAGTGTGTTTTAAGGACATTAAGTCATGAAGTCAGTGTGAACCCTTGGCCTTGTTGAAGAGGCCAACAGCGGAAGGGAAGAAACTGTTTTTGTGGCGTGTGGTATTGGTCCTGATGGACCTCAGCCTTCTGCCGGTGGGAAGTGACTGAAACAGGGAGTGTCCAGGGTGGGAGGAGTTGGCCACAATCTTCTTCGCTCGCCTCAGGGTCCTCGAGGTGTGCAGGTCCTCGAGGGGAGGCAAATTGCAGCCAATCACCTTCTCAGCAGTGCGGATGATACGCTGCAGCCTGCTCTTGTCCTTGGCAGTGGCAGCAGCGTACCAGATGGTGATGGAGGAGGTGAGGATGGACTCAATGATGGCTGTGTAAAAAGTGCACCATCATTGTCTTTGGCAGGTTGAATTTCTTCAGCTGCCATAGGAAGTAAATCCTCTGTTGTGCTTTCTTGGTGAGGGAGCTGATGTTCAGTTCCCACTTGAGGTCCTGGGAGAGGATAGTGCCCAGGAAGCGGAAGGACTCCACAGTGTTGACTGGGGAGTCACACAGGGTGATGGGGGTGAAGTCCTGAAGTCCACAACCATCTCCACTGTCTTAAGAGCATTGAGCTCTAGGTTGTTCTGGCTGCACCAGGTCACCAGGTTGGCCGATTCCCACCTATAATCAGACTCGTCTCCACCAGAGATGAGCCCAATGAGGGTGGTGTCGTCCGCAAACTTCAGGAGTTTGACGGACGGATGACTAGAGGTGCAGCTGTTGGTGTACAGGGAGAAGAGCAGATCCGGGGTGATCCGGTGCTGATGGACCGGGAGTTAGAGACTTGTGTTCCCAGCTTAACGCACTGCTTCCTGTCAGACAGGAAGTCTGTGATCCACCTGCAGGTGGAATCAGGCACGTTCAGCTTGGAGAGCTTGTCCTGAAGCAGGGCGGGGATGATGGTATTGAAGGCAGAGCTGAAGTCCACAAACAGGATCCTGGCATGGGATGCTGGGGAGTCCAGGTGCTGTAGGGTGAAGTGGAGGGCCATGTTAACTGCATCGTCCACAGACCTGTTGGCTCAGTAGGCAAACTGCAGGGGGTCCTGTAGAGGGTCTGTGATGGATTTAAGGTGTGCCAGCACCAAGGGCTCGAAAGACTTCATTACCACAGGTCAAGGCGACGGGTCTGTAGTCATGTCCTGTTGGCCTTGGCTTTTTGGGCACAGGGATGATGGTGGAGGACTTGAGACAGGCTGGCACATGGCATGTCTCAAGGGAGGTGTTAAAGATGTAGGTAAACACCGGAGACAGCTGGTCAGCGCAGTGCTTATATATTTGGGTGTGCTTTGCCTTTGGCAAGGGCACAACCTTTGTTCTCTCACATATATATTTTTATTATTATATATATATATTTTTTTTCCCTAAATCTTCGTCAATATTTGGCCTACATAGACAACCTAGGTGTCAAAAGTTTTGTCTTGGTAGTGATTGAGTTGCTTGTATTTTTATTTACATTCCGTTGCATGGTTTAGGCTCAAGTTAAGTTTTTGTGGCGAAAAGTGAAGCTAACGGTGGCTAATTTGCTAGCCACAGTCACTGACGTTACTAACGTCACTACGTCACTAATGTCACGAAAACACGAGTGCAGAACATTCGTTTCGCATCTGTTAACTTGGGGGATAGCTAGGCTAACTATAGCTTTACTGCAAGGCAGCTGCAGAAATGCCACAAGCAAAGAGGCCAGGGTGATAACTATTTACTCATTTTACTTTGTGATGTGAAACACTATTGTGAAATGTAATGTACAATATTAGCTGATATTATTAAGGAAGTACATCTACTTTTGGAAACAATACTCTACTATTTCACTGAAGCATTAGCATCATGACATTAGCCTCTGTTGCCTGGGCAACACATACTACAGCGGTCTATGAGGCATCTGTTTTCAATCGTTAAAATAAACATTCCTCACAAATACATTTTCGTTGTAGGATTTTTTATGACATTAGATAATAAACGAAGTAAACGATTTGTTGGTGAAATTATCATTCAAACCAGTGTAGCTCACTGCAACGCTGTAGCCTACGCGAGACACATTAGTAGCTACTGTAGCTAACAAAAACATCTCCACAGCTCTTTAGGAAGTCAAACGGCGACAAAACATGTTCGGCACTCCCCTTACTTAAAGGTGAAATGACATGCTGTTTTTGGATGCTTTTATATAGGCCTTAGTGGTCCCCTAATACTGTATCAGAAGTCTCTTTCCCGAAATTCAGCCTTGGTGCAGAATTACAGCCACTACTAGCAGTCCCACAAGGAGCTTTCCTCAGAACACACTGATTTGGTGTCTGTAGCTTTAAATGCTAATGAGGAGCGGAGGGGCGGCACCATGCGTCAATGTTTACAATGGATGTATCGCAATGGCTGTATCCAGCGTCGGAAATACACGAGGGAAAAGGGCAAAAATGCCCCTAAGGAATATCATTTTGCCCCTGATATCACTAGGAGAGGCCCAAAACAAACGTTTTGTAATTTTTTTAATAGATCCAGTATTTGCTTCAAAAACAACTTAAATGCAATGTTTGCTCCGGAGGCAGAAGCGCTCATTGCCACAGGCAGCAGCACTCGCTGCTCACTTTGTGACGCGTTTGACGTCAAACGCGTCACAAAGCAAGGGACTCAACAGAGGAGAGCCCAGGGGTGCGTTTCCCGAAAGCGTCGTAAGCCTAAATTGATCGTAGAATCCATCGTAGGACGAATCTTAGTTTTACTGGCCGTTCCTAAAGACATCGTAGCTAAAGTGTCTCTTGAAAATGTGTAACTCTTGAAAGTGCATAGATTAGCCTACTCCTTACGAGCATGTTTGGGAAACGCACGTAAGAAATATCGATGGTTTCGTTTTTTGCTCGATCGTTTCTACGATCCATCGTTATCGGGAAACGCAGCCCAGGCTGATAAGCCGAGTGCACCAGCTGGGCGTAAAAAAGTTGGTCTTAACTCCTACGTCGGTCTTAGCTACGTCCGACTTTGTGATTTGAATTTACACCAAGTGCACCAAGCTTGACAGACCACGGTCGTAGCTACGCCTGGTTTTAAGATGC
This sequence comes from Osmerus mordax, assembly GCF_038355195.1. Lineage (NCBI taxonomy): Eukaryota > Metazoa > Chordata > Actinopteri > Osmeriformes > Osmeridae > Osmerus > Osmerus mordax. The sequence goes on from NC_090052.1 coordinate 11,505,391, forward strand.
ACGTCCTTGTTGAAAATGCGAAAGCGTCGATTGTTGCCAAGCAACACATTTAAGAGCCTATCCAAAGCGCACTCTATAGCTGGCCTATCTCCCTTCAAAACAAGCCATGGATTAAAAAAACAAAACAAAAGAAAATAAATTTCTGATAGAGAAATTAGAAAACTTCTAGAGTTGTTTACTCAGAATAGAAGCGTGCTCACTGGGAAATTTAATAATAGGCTATCAACACAAACAGAAACAATCAGCTTGGAAATCGATCACCAATCAAATTAACAGTGGATTTGTGCGATGACGGACGAATCTTTCTCGCCTTAATGCCCTTTCCATATGTTGCCTATAAACAAGACGCGTTGCATGTGCGATCAAACTGTTGTACATTATAATTACCATGTAGCCTATATTAGTCAGATTTTCCAACTTACTTCATTACTTATTACTTCTAAATATAATAAGTTATAATTATAAAAAAAATATATAATTATAACTTAATAGTTGTAAAAAAACAAAACAAATATGACTGTCTGATTTTTTCTTTGTAAACAGAATCTAAGAAAACACTTTGAATCTGTAGACTACTGCTTAAGTCTTATTTTTGCCATTTGGTGACAATTGCTCATATACTATTAGCCTAAATAAGCATATTTATTATCTTGAACAAAGGTTAAATGTTATTTCACAATTTTCAAAAAGTGCCCCCAATTATTTATTTTTATGCCCCTGGATTTCAGTCAGTGGGGGCAAGAATTGCCCCCCAAAAAATATGTAAATTTCCTACCCTGGCTGTAGCCCCGTTGCTGTAAAATGCCTCGAATTCGTCTCATCTGATAACCCTGGTTTGCAGAGGTACACACTCAGTCATTTCAATGAGGGGAAAGGCGGATATCGCGCGCGCCATAACACCAACAGCAGAACGGTTATCCAAATAACAAAGAAGTGTACAACACTCACGTTACAGCATGTGTATTCACACACATACTTGATGCTATCTACCTTTTGTGGCATCACGAGAGGACGTGTTGTAGAGGGGCGGTACGTTTCCCTCTGCGAATGGCTACCATGCCACAAGATGGCTGACGCAAGAACTACACCTCCCAGAATGCACCACGCCGACAGCTGCAAATGCCTCAGTCCTCTGATTGAGGCAGGAGCACAGGCGGGGGAGGGAGAGAGGACAAAAGGCACGATACAGAGACCAAGAGGAAGAGAGCGTACCTGGCATAAGCAGAGGTCGGTGCCAGACTTCTGAGTGTTTGATACTTGGTAGGATCCAAGGCGCGGAGCAACGTTTTTGTGTTTGATGGAACTTTTTGTTTTGCTTCCTGACCTGTTTTTGGTAAATAAACCAGTTACTTTTGTTTGAACCCAGTTTAGCCTGCTCTGTCTGGTTTTTATGCACTGCCCTACACCCCGCATCGTGGTCTAGCCTCTCATGATACCACATGTGGTGGAGAATGCGGGCACTTGGGCGTAGGTGCGAATGAGCCGAGAAATCGACGAATTGGTGGAACTTTTTGTAGGACTCCACACCGCAGATTCCCAAGGCCTAATGGAGCGACTGTTGCAGATGCTGGTGGAGGGCCAGAAGGCTCAGCAGGAATTGACTACGGCTTTTCTGCAGCAACAAGCCAGGGTGAACCAACTCAAGGAGCAGGAGCTTCAACAAGCAAGGGCATCACCCCGGGCAAGCCACTTCATTTCCAAGTTGGGAGAGACAGATGATGTGGAAGCTTACCTCCATGCATTCGAGGCCACAGCCGCTCGAGAGGGTTGGGCCAAAACACAATGGGTAGGGATCGTGGCTCCTTTTCTTTCGGGTGAGGCTCTGAAAGCATTTCGGGATGTAGAATCAAGTGTGGGGCAGGACTATGACAAATTAAAGGAAGAGATACTCAGGCCTTACCAAGTTTGGGTTGGCTCAACGGTACCATGAGTGGACGTTTACCCCAGGGGCAACCCCACGTTCCCAGATGCACAAGTTGACGGGAGTCACAAACAGGTGGCTAGACCCGGGGAAAAACAGCCCAGCGGCCATTGTAGAGATCCTGCTCATGGACAGGTTTCTAAGGGCATTGCCGTTTGAGGCTAAAAAAGTTATCAGCCAGCAGAAGCTAACAACCACCATGCAGTTAGTGGAAGCTGTAGAACCGTATCAGGCGTCCATGGATATGCTTCGTCTCCCCCGGAAAGAACCAACCGCTCCGGCTCCTGTCCAACGTAGCGGAAGTCGCCCAGGAGGGGCGCAACAGGCTGGTTCCCCTGCTAGCTCACAGAGAGGAATGAACAACCTGTTTCAACAGCCACGGGGGGGAAGTGTGGACTGTCGACCGACCTGCCCCGTAACCGTTAATCAATGTGATGTAGAAGCCTTGCTCGATTCGGGAAGTGCCCGAACCCTAGTCCAGGAGTTTGTGCTGGCAGCATCGCCTCTGATTCAAAGTAAACATGTGCCGGTCGTGTGTGTTCATGGAGACACTTGTGAATATCCAACTGCCTGGGTAAGGCTGACGACTACCAAAGGCACGTTCGATGTCGAAGTGGGGGTGATCAAGGCCCTCCCTGTCCCCATCCTGATCGGTCGGGATTGCCCCGCCTTCTCCATGCTGTGGAAAGAGGCGGAGAAGAGGCGTAAGCGAGCGCCCAGAAAACGTAAGTCTTCAATCACAAAAGTTAATAAGTCATGGGTCGCTCCTGCCAAGCCGTGCATTCCGCCATCTGTTGTAGCTCAAGTGTTTGCAGCAGACTCCAGTGGTGGGGATTCCGAACCAAAAGAGACTGCCAACTCAGAGCTGCAACCCGGGCCCAGTGAGGAGGAGGAGGGGGACGGGGAAGCAAACCCCCCCCTGAAAGGTCAGTTTGGAACGGCCCAAATACAAGATGCTACCCTAACTAATGCTCTACAAAATGTCCAGGTTGTAGAGGGAACCCATGTGGGACCTAGACCGACTCTGGTATTCCCCCACTTTGCCATCAAGAATGGGCTCTTGTATCAGGTCATTCAGTGTAAAGACGAAGTAGTGGAGCAACTCCTGGTACCAAAACTTCACCGACCCACAGTCCTGCAGTTAGCCCATACGCACATTCTCGGGGCTCACTTGGGCGTGGAGAAAACCAAAGAGAGAATACTGCAGAGGTTCTTTTGGCCGGGTATTCACTGGGAGGTAGAGAATTTCTGTCGCAGTTGCCCCGAGTGCCAGGTCACCGCTCCGAAACCAAGGTACAAGAGTCCTCTCGTTCCGTTACCCATTATCGAAACTCCTTTTGAGAGGGTGGGGCTGGATATCGTGGGTCCGCTACCCAAGAGCGCTCGAGGCCATCAGTACATCCTTGTCCTGGTGGACTACGCAACCAGGTATCCCGAAGCCATCCCCCTTAGAAAGGCTAACGCTAGACAAATAGCCCACGAGCTGTTCCTCTTCAGCACCAGGGTAGGTTTGCCCAAAGAAATACTGACAGACCAAGGGAGTCCTTTTATGTCCCGGGTCATGAGGCAGCTGTGTGCTCTGCTACGAGTGAAACAGGTCCGTACCTCTGTATATCACCCCCAGACCGACGGATTAGTGGAGAGGTTCAACAAAACACTTAAGGCCATGCTACGGAAGGCCATCGGCCAGGATGGACGAAACTGGGACCAGCTCCTCCCCTACCTCATGTTTGCAGTTAGAGAAGTTCCCCAGTCCTACACTGGGTTTTCGCCCTTTGACCTTCTGTATTCTCACAAACCCCGAGGGCTGCTAGACATAGCCAAAGAGACTTGGGAGGAACAACCATGTCCCCATAGGACTATGATCGAGCACGTGACGGCAATGCGCAGGCGAATGGCTGCCATATTTCCCATTGTGAAGGAGCACATGGAGAAAGCACAGAGAGATCAAAGGACTGTGTATGACCGAACGGCCCAACCCAGGGAGTTCCACCCCGGGGACAGGGTCTTGGTACTGGTACCCACCGTAGAATGTAAATTCCTGGCCACCTGGCAAGGACCCTGCAAAGTCATCGAAAAGGTGGGGGCAGTTAATTACAAGGTACGACAACCCGGAAAACGTAAAGGGGAGCAAATATACCATGTTAACCTCTTGAAGAAATGGCATGACAGGGAGACATTGTTTACCGCCTTTTCCCCAAGGGAGCCAAGAGGATTAGCCCGGGAAGCAATGTGTTTTGGCCCTGAACTGTCCCCTCACCAGCTACAGCAAGCCAAGGAGCTGGTAGACCGCAACCAAGATGTTTTCTCCACCCTCCCGGGCTGCACCCACCTGGTGGAGCATGAAGTCCAAACCCAGGCGGGAAAAACGGTAAACCAAAGGCCATATCGGGTACCAGAGGCCCGCAAAAAAGTAATAGAGGAGGAGGTAAGCAAGATGTTGGAATTGAATGTGATCGAAGAGTCAAAGAGTGCCTGGTCAAGCCCTATTATCCTTGTGTCCAAGCCGGATAACACTGTACGGTTCTGTAATGACTTCAGAAAGCTGAATGCTGTGTCTGAATTCGATGCCTACCCCATGCCTCGGGTGGACGAACTCATTGAAAGCCTGGGTAATGCCCGGTTCATAACTACTCTCGATCTTACAAAAGGCTATTGTCAGGTTCCGTTGGCAGCAGAGTCAAAGGAGAAAACGGCCTTCGCCACCCCGGGAGGGCTCTGGCAGTACCGGATGATGCCCTTCGGTTTGTGTGGAGCTCCTGCGAGCTTCCAACGCTTAATGGATCAGGTACTGAAACCTCATAAAGACTGGGCATCTGCATACTTAGATGATGTGCTGATCCAGAGCCCGGATTGGGATAGTCACTTACCTCGGGTGGAGAGCGTCCTGGAGTTCCTAAGAGAAGCAGGCTTGACAGCGAACCCCAAAAAGTGCAAGCTGGCTTACAGTGAGACAAACTACCTGGGGTATACCATTGGCAGAGGCCTCGTCAAGCCACAGGAGAAAGTTCACTCAGATACTGCACTAACTATCCACCCTCTCTCCATTCCTCCTCACTGCTCTTAAGGAAATCGCTAACTAGCAATCTGTCTGTCCTCCTCTCATGGCCTCTCAAAGAAAGTGCCAATCATCCATCCCTTTTCTTTCTTTTATCTGTCTCACACCATCCATCCCTTCCCCCTCTTCCTTTTTTTGGGGGGGGAGGGGGCGGTGATAAATCTTGCCTACGGTGCCAAATGTGCTAGGACCGGCACTGATTACAGCTCATGTATTTCCACCCAGGGCACAGAGCTTCTTTCATTTCCCTCAGGTGGGATCCAGAGCCCGGATTGGGATAGTCACTTACCTCGGGTGGAGAGCGTCCTGGAGTTCCTAAGAGAAGCAGGCTTGACAGCGAACCCCAAAAAGTGCAAGCTGGCTTACAGTGAGACAAACTACCTGGGGTATACCATTGGCAGAGGCCTCGTCAAGCCACAGGAGGCGAAACTTGCTGCCATCCAGAAGTGGCCGAAGCCTTTGACCAAGAAGCAGCTGAGATCATTCTTAGGCCTTGCAAATTATTACCGACGGTTCGTTCTTGATTTTGCTGGGATAGCTGCCCCTCTCACAGAACTTACCACAAAGAAGCACTCGAGGATGGTGAAGTGGACCCCGGAAGCCGAGGAAGCATTTGGCAGTCTCAAGAGAGCCTTATGTTCGAAACCAGTCCTCATGGCTCCCGACTTCAGCAAGGAGTTTGTGGTCCAGACAGATGCCTCTGAGGTGGGGCTGGGGGCTGTCCTGTCCCAGGTCCAGGAGGGTGAGGAACATTCAGTTCTTTATTTGAGTCGGAAGTTGCTGCCAAGGGAGAGGAACTATGCCACGGTTGAGAAAGAGGGTTTAGCGATAAAGTGGGCCCTGGACACACTCCGATACTATCTGTTGGGAAGGAGGTTCACTCTAGTAACGGATCATGCTCCGTTACAGTGGATGGCCAAGAACAGAGTCTAACAGTAGAGTAACCAGGTGGTTTTTAGGGCTCCAACCTTTTACCTTCTCTGTCGTTCACAGGCCCGGCCGTAGTCATGGAAACGCTGATGAACTATCCCGCCTTGATGCCTTTTGGTCCTCGTTCGTCCTGCCGAGGACGTCAGGCTGCCTTAACTCAAAAATGCCAGGGCCGGTTTTCGGTCCTGCCATTAGCGACAGTAACTCAGCTGTTAGCTGCAGAGCTAATGTTACAGCCACATTCTAAGGGTAGCAAGCTAGGTAACCATATACAGTAAAGCTACAAAATGATATAGCGTTAGTTAACTTACTTGTCCGAGGTTAGTAGCTGGACGAAGGAGAGTTAGTACTGATCAAGAATTTAATTTCAGCAAGGCCAGTTTTGTATTAGCTCAAGTTGAGGAAACAGTCGTGGCTGAAGTGTTTGGCGCATTTCCAGAGAAAATAAAATTAAGATACTGGGTCTTCAGAGGCTCGGATGAAGGAACTTTAAAAAGATTTATTTTCCTTTGTACATCCAAACTGAGCAAATGTAATGCTTCGTTCGTTTGCAAGCCATGATGTCTCTCGAGGATAAAAACACTTGCACGGTCGTAGCTCAGTTTCTTATGGGCGGGCCAGATTCTCTGGGCGGGCAAAGCAGAGAGAGGGGAGGTAACCTTCTTCCTTGTGACGTAACAAAGAGGAGATTTTCAAACAGATCAATAGAGCTTTAATTTTCTGAAAGGCAGAGAAGAACACCCAGGGCTTGGTTTACACCGATCGAAAATTCTAGCCACGGGGGAACCAAAGGCAGGCTAGGGGAACTCATATTAATGTTAAATAACCTCCTAAAGTGAAGTTTTCATGTCATGTCACCTTTTAAATTTCAATCTTTATGGTCTTAAAATGTCTTAAAAAGGTCTTAAATTTGACTTACTGAAACCTGCAAGAACCCTGTAAAAAGTACTTGTTCAACCTCCACATCCTCTAGTCAATCATCATAAAATTAATCTAATTATTTTGAACAAATTGTCAATGCTCTGGTACATTGATGCAAATAATCATGTAGTCTACAATTGTCTGCAGTTTCCTACGTTATCAATTGCTTATGTTTCTTATGTCTGTTCCTGTGTTTCTGCCAGTGTTCCTTTCTATCTCGCTTCCTCTTGCTTGTACCTGTGTGTTTGTGTGTAAGTGTTAGTGTGTCTTGGTGTGTGTGTAAGTGTTTGAGTGTGTGTGTACTTATAGGTGTTTGTGTGTGTGTGCAGTAGAGGTCTAAAGTTGCAGTCACCAGAGCAATAAGAGCCTCCATGTTCCTCCTTCCTGTCTGCGGTCGACAGGCACATAAGCACACACACACACCATAACTATCCCCCTGCCATCCTGTCTGCGTTCGACAGGCACTGGGCGAAAGTTCACTCAGATACTGCACTAACTATCCACCCTCTCTCCATTCCTCCTCACTGCTCTTAAGGAAATCGCTAACTAGCAATCTGTCTGTCCTCCTCTCATGGCCTCTCAAAGAAAGTGCCAATCATCCATCCCTTTTCTTTCTTTTATCTGTCTCACACCATCCATCCCTTCCCCCTCTTCCTTTTTTTGGGGGGGGAGGGGGCGGTGATAAATCTTGCCTACGGTGCCAAATGTGCTAGGACCGGCACTGATTACAGCTCATGTATTTCCACCCAGGGCACAGAGCTTCTTTCATTTCCCTCAGGTGGGATCCAGAGCCCGGATTGGGATAGTCACTTACCTCGGGTGGAGAGCGTCCTGGAGTTCCTAAGAGAAGCAGGCTTGACAGCGAACCCCAAAAAGTGCAAGCTGGCTTACAGTGAGACAAACTACCTGGGGTATACCATTGGCAGAGGCCTCGTCAAGCCACAGGAGGCGAAACTTGCTGCCATCCAGAAGTGGCCGAAGCCTTTGACCAAGAAGCAGCTGAGATCATTCTTAGGCCTTGCAAATTATTACCGACGGTTCGTTCTTGATTTTGCTGGGATAGCTGCCCCTCTCACAGAACTTACCACAAAGAAGCACTCGAGGATGGTGAAGTGGACCCCGGAAGCCGAGGAAGCATTTGGCAGTCTCAAGAGAGCCTTATGTTCGAAACCAGTCCTCATGGCTCCCGACTTCAGCAAGGAGTTTGTGGTCCAGACAGATGCCTCTGAGGTGGGGCTGGGGGCTGTCCTGTCCCAGGTCCAGGAGGGTGAGGAACATTCAGTTCTTTATTTGAGTCGGAAGTTGCTGCCAAGGGAGAGGAACTATGCCACGGTTGAGAAAGAGGGTTTAGCGATAAAGTGGGCCCTGGACACACTCCGATACTATCTGTTGGGAAGGAGGTTCACTCTAGTAACGGATCATGCTCCGTTACAGTGGATGGCCAAGAACAGAGTCTAACAGTAGAGTAACCAGGTGGTTTTTAGGGCTCCAACCTTTTACCTTCTCTGTCGTTCACAGGCCCGGCCGTAGTCATGGAAACGCTGATGAACTATCCCGCCTTGATGCCTTTTGGTCCTCGTTCGTCCTGCCGAGGACGTCAGGCTGCCTTAACTCAAAAATGCCAGGGCCGGTTTTCGGTCCTGCCATTAGCGACAGTAACTCAGCTGTTAGCTGCAGAGCTAATGTTACAGCCACATTCTAAGGGTAGCAAGCTAGGTAACCATATACAGTAAAGCTACAAAATGATATAGCGTTAGTTAACTTACTTGTCCGAGGTTAGTAGCTGGACGAAGGAGAGTTAGTACTGATCAAGAATTTAATTTCAGCAAGGCCAGTTTTGTATTAGCTCAAGTTGAGGAAACAGTCGTGGCTGAAGTGTTTGGCGCATTTCCAGAGAAAATAAAATTAAGATACTGGGTCTTCAGAGGCTCGGATGAAGGAACTTTAAAAAGATTTATTTTCCTTTGTACATCCAAACTGAGCAAATGTAATGCTTCGTTCGTTTGCAAGCCATGATGTCTCTCGAGGATAAAAACACTTGCACGGTCGTAGCTCAGTTTCTTATGGGCGGGCCAGATTCTCTGGGCGGGCAAAGCAGAGAGAGGGGAGGTAACCTTCTTCCTTGTGACGTAACAAAGAGGAGATTTTCAAACAGATCAATAGAGCTTTAATTTTCTGAAAGGCAGAGAAGAACACCCAGGGCTTGGTTTACACCGATCGAAAATTCTAGCCACGGGGGAACCAAAGGCAGGCTAGGGGAACTCATATTAATGTTAAATAACCTCCTAAAGTGAAGTTTTCATGTCATGTCACCTTTTAAATTTCAATCTTTATGGTCTTAAAATGTCTTAAAAAGGTCTTAAATTTGACTTACTGAAACCTGCAAGAACCCTGTAAAAAGTACTTGTTCAACCTCCACATCCTCTAGTCAATCATCATAAAATTAATCTAATTATTTTGAACAAATTGTCAATGCTCTGGTACATTGATGCAAATAATCATGTAGTCTACAATTGTCTGCAGTTTCCTACGTTATCAATTGCTTATGTTTCTTATGTCTGTTCCTGTGTTTCTGCCAGTGTTCCTTTCTATCTCGCTTCCTCTTGCTTGTACCTGTGTGTTTGTGTGTAAGTGTTAGTGTGTCTTGGTGTGTGTGTAAGTGTTTGAGTGTGTGTGTACTTATAGGTGTTTGTGTGTGTGTGCAGTAGAGGTCTAAAGTTGCAGTCACCAGAGCAATAAGAGCCTCCATGTTCCTCCTTCCTGTCTGCGGTCGACAGGCACATAAGCACACACACACACCATAACTATCCCCCTGCCATCCTGTCTGCGTTCGACAGGCACTGGGCGAAAGTTCACTCAGATACTGCACTAACTATCCACCCTCTCTCCATTCCTCCTCACTGCTCTTAAGGAAATCGCTAACTAGCAATCTGTCTGTCCTCCTCTCATGGCCTCTCAAAGAAAGTGCCAATCATCCATCCCTTTTCTTTCTTTTATCTGTCTCACACCATCCATCCCTTCCCCCTCTTCCTTTTTTTGGGGGGGGAGGGGGCGGTGATAAATCTTGCCTACGGTGCCAAATGTGCTAGGACCGGCACTGATTACAGCTCATGTATTTCCACCCAGGGCACAGAGCTTCTTTCATTTCCCTCAGGTGGGACCAGGATCAGAGATACAGCTCCAGCTCTGCTCTCATCACAGAAAATTAGGAGGCGCCTTTACAGTGACCTCTCAACTCCAACCTTTAATTACAAAGTGACCCTGCTATTTAATATCTTGTGTTGAGACTGAGTCTGTGCTAACACCAACTCATTCTTAGAACGTTAGCGTAGTTAACTACCTTGCAAATTGCTAGTAATGCTACTTTTATGCTTTTAATACTATACATGCAAAACGTCTGGTTTCCATGAAGGTATTCGAGATAGGATATTAGTACAGACAATAGACCATACACTATGTTGCCTTTGGCAGGAAATGTTGTTCTGTACGGTACAGGAGCAATTACCTTTCTTTTCTTTTTTTGTGTTCTGAAAAATAGTGTGGCCTCTGTATGACTATGAACAGCTATGTATTTCAAACTAGTCTCAAATATTATTTCACCTCTGTCTCTCAATGTCCACTACCAGTCTGTCCTTCCTGTCTTTTGAGAATGTAATTGACCATCTCCAGACTTGTAACCTCGCAGGTTTAATCTGACTGAGTCTATCACTGTCTGCCACCCCACACACTCGCAGGGCCAGTTAGGGAGTCACCAGGTTAACTGAAGCCATCATGTAACCAGTTTAACAACATCACTATTCTGCCTGGTTTCTAAGGAGGTCTTCAGCCTGTAAATAGAAGACATGCAGACAAACACCAGAGCCTAGCACAAGGACAGAACAGGACACAAGCAAACAAACACCAGAGCCTAGCACAGAGACAAAAAAATGACACATAATGACAAAAGGTGTTCACACACATGCACCTGCTGATAAAATGAGCAAATACGTTTTTTCTTCTCCATCTATCTCACCCATAGCTTGACATTCCGCCATTAGAAACCTCATCAGATCTCAATAACACTTCCTGTATCACACCACTATGTGTGTCTGTGTGGCTGGGGGTCCCAGGAGAGGTTCAGCAGGTGAGTATACAGACTCAGGGTCACTTGTAGCTACTCCTGTCTGTCCAAGACAACACAGGTGTTAATGGAGCCCAGCTTGAGAGAGAGGTGATAAGGAAGGAAGGAGGGAGAGTGAGGACGAGAGAGCGTGGAAGGGAGAGGAACAGCGTAGAGAAGGTGAAAGAGCATAGAGTTTAGGGATGGTGGTGTTTATTCACCTTAATTTAGACAGGGAGTGTTTCTGAAATCAATCTCTCTATTTAGCAGAACACAACATAGCACACACACAGGGGTACAAGAACAATTGATACAAAATACAAAGAGAGAGAGAGACAGAGAGAAAGAAAGAGAGAGAAAGAGAGCCACAGGTGCCTGCTGTAGTCACAGCAGTAGTTAGAGATAAGTATGTAAGCTGTGTGGCTATCCGTGACAGTCGCAGTAACAAGCTGTCAAAGACAGAGAGGATCATGGGCTGCAGAAGCCGGTCACTCTCCTAGCACACCCCGTGAGACAATCAGACGGCTCTGAGACAGAGGGTGAGGAAGAGGATGGATGGGAGATGGTGGAGAGACAGGCGAGGAGTTACAGAAGGATAGGTGTCTGAGCCAGACATCTATCATTATTATTCTAACCCAAAGAAGATATCTTATAAACTATTGAACCAATAAAGTATGTCCAATTCTATTAGACATCGTAAAGTTGTTAGTTGTCCAAGTTAATGTCAGTTGTTCCTTTTGACGTACAATCCAAATGATCTATTGTCCTTCTAAAATACTCTTTGAATACATCTTTGAAAACATAACGGGTTATAATTAAATCTTTTTGTCACTTTCAATAGGCAATCTCATCAAGCGCAACTTGAAGAGATCAAGTCTGAGAGCATTTTACCTCTCTATTTAAGTCTGTCACCTCTCCATATTAGTCTATTGAGCATCATGGATGAAGATGACCTATTTCCCCAGTAGGAGTGACATACTAGGTCGGTGTTGAGCCCTGTTTTTACAGAATGAAACATGCTTTGAAACAATGAAATACCTGTTTGTAGGTCATCAAATGACCCTGTATAGATAAACACTGTTTGTGTGACTGGACTCTTGACCTGAGATGGGCTAATTGCTCTTAGAAACCAACTTCAGACATGAGAAGACATCATCAACTTCTGTAAAGAGAATCTTAGCTTAGAAGGTTTCCTGATGTCAAACAAGCATACTGAATAGAATAGAAAAGGGTTCCCACCATGACCCAGAGTAGACTTGGAAAGCAATCATAAAGGCAACTCAGAACAATGTATGAAGTTTTTTTAAACATATTTTAATCTTATAGTCATTGACAGAGTTAGATCATGCATGAAGAGAATACTGATATAGGATGCAAGTGTTAGTTTCCAGACTAGAGTTATTTAATGCTTATTTTCTCTCATGCTATACAGCAGGGCTGCAAGTTTATTATATTTGTGAATGTGTATGGTGTATGTTATGTCTCTCTCTCATGTCTATTTAAGTGTGTGTGTTTTCAAGTGGGTGTCAGTTCCCCAACTCTCCACAGTGTCTGGGCATCAGGGGTTGGAATTGAATTATCTTCTTAGACCACCGACAATCCTGCTCACATTGACACCGAGATTGACGTAGAAGTGTGTTTGTGTGGCATAGTTATGAATCTATTGAAGGTGACTTGGCATGAGACGAGACATATCTAATCTCCAATCGCTCACAATCCCTGCAGTGAGATCTGTCCTATCTGTCGTGTCAATACAGACCCAGAGAAGAAGTCCGTTAGGCTAGCGGCAGACAACAGGGAATACGGTAGGACAACCATAAACACAAAGATGGGATAAGACATACGTACACACATACAGGCACACACACACAGGTTACCTATCTACAGGTCAAATACAGGTTAAAGCAGAGATGTCAGCTGTAATCTAATTCTCATTAACATCATCGCCAAAATCATCATCCCCATCACTTACAGTTTTTCTCAAATGCTAAAACACAAAAGCCAATCGTCTAAACTAAATGACCAGGGGACTCATTTACAAAACTGTGCATAGGATTCTTACTAAAAGTATACGTACGCCCAAAAGCCTAAAATGGCGTACGCCCCCAAAAAATCCGATTTATAAAACCGTGCGTACGCACACCTGTAAGCAATTTTCCCTTTATAAATCACAGACTACCCACAAGTGTGCGTACGTGAATCTGCATTTTACCTCGCCCTGAACTCGCCATTTTTAACCATAAATGGTCAATGCAAAGCACCTCATGAATGCTAATCCAGTATATTAATGACCCTGGCATGCGATTGTTCTTTACGGTGAATCATGGCGCATGACAACTTCTCAGACACTGTTAGCCTATTGGTGGAGGCCCGAAAACCACATTATTTGGTGGCCGGTGGATCACTAATAAAAAAAAACTGTGCGAGTGGCGTCAACTGATACCGCGAGTCGAGATACAATTTGAAAACAAAAGCGTTTTGTTATTGAATAGTTGTCTATTGAAGTCTGGACTGATAACAAGGACGTAGAGTGTAGCGATTGCGCAGGAGCTTAACGACTGTATTTCCAGTTTTTGACATATGATGATATATGCACAGTATTAAAGAAATATATTTAGTTATACAATGTGTTATGCAGTTTTCTAAAGGTAGGATATGTGATGTTATCCTCCTGTATTCCATGCAGTCGGGCTCGGGCATCTCTCCCTCCTGCATTCCCGTAGTGGACAATCTGATGGTGAGACATACAGCGCTGAATTTTGATTTAAAATTTGAGTTGGATTTTACAAGGTGTTTATGGAACAATTATCACTCAATACAAGCGCAAATAACACTGCTGGATTTATTCTTCATGATAATAATGAAATCGAGTGAAAAAAAACGTGTGAGGAAAACAAAATATATAATATTACGAGTAATCGTTCTTCCCACATTTACTTTCCGCAGTCTGACTACAGTACGGTCATCTGCATCGCCAATTCCATCTGTTTCCAAAAATGTGCGTAGGCCATCTTTGCGTACGCAAGCTTTATAAATGAGACCCCAGTTGTCTAAACACATTTACTAAATCTAGCCATCATTTTCCAATATCATAAACACATTTCACATGAAGACACAATTCACAAAACACAATCCTCCGTTCTCATAAATCTTAACACATTTTTCCTTGTTAAAACACAAGTTGCAAAAGAACTCTGCTCATATTCTCAAATGAAAGCTCATGTGATGCAAAATGCTTGCCACAGTCAGCAATATTTCAACACAATGAACACACCTGGCGTCATTCATTACACACAACGACTCAAAATTGAAGACACCTGTTGCTAATGCTGTGATCATGTACTCCATGTATAAAAGCAAGTTCAGAGTGCACAGTTTTCTGGAGATTCCAAACAAACACAATGGATGAAGGCAGAGTTAGGGGAAGAGGATTTCGAGTCAGAGGAGGGAGAAGAGCTGGCCATGGAAGAAGAGGAGGAGGCCAACAAGGGAGAGGAGGAGGCCAACAAGGGAGAGGAGAAGGTCCAGGAGGGAGAGGAGGAGGCCAACAAGGGAGAGGAGAAGGTCCAGGAGGGAGAACAAGACAACCTCGCACCATCATTACGGACGAGATGCGAGCAACAGTCATTGACCATATCATTGTCCATGGCATGACAATGGCTGAAGCAGGACTAAGAGTCCGTCCAAACCTGAGTAGGTTCACCGTGGCTACCATTATCAGGGCATTCAGACAACACAACAGGTATTGTACTCTATTGCTTTCTTTGTCACAATACAATTTTGCAAGCCTGTGAAAGTAGTCTATTGGTTTCAAATCAGTTGTTACTGTATTGTAAAACATGTCAATTGACAACACATGTTTCTTTCTTTAGAGTTGAAAGAATGCCACAGAGGTGGGAGGGTTGCCATATTTACAGTGGCACAAGAAACCCTCATTGTGGATATGGTTCGTGAGAACAACCTCATCAGACTCCGGGAGATCAGAGACAGTCATTGCCGATAATGTCAACTTTGAGAGCATTGATGATGTCAGCTTGGCCACAATAGACCGAGTTCTCCGGCGCCAAAAGATGCAGATGAAACAGGTCTATAGGGTTCCCTTTGAGCGCAACTCTGCGCGACACAAAGACCTCCGTTACGAGTATGTGCAAGTAAGTATACATCCATGTTCACAGTACAGTTAGTGGACATACTGTGTTGCTCAGTGGCCTACATGACTTCTGGACAATACTGTGCTACCTGATTGACTGTTCTGAACACCTGTGCATTTTCACAGAGGATATTACAGTTGGATGCGATGGCCAGACCTCATGAGTACCTCTTCCTGGATGAAGCTGGCTTCAACCTGCAGAAATGAAGGCAAAGACGCCGTAACATCATTGGCCAAAGAACCATCACTGAGGTTTCTGGCCAACGGGGGGGTAATATTACTCTTGGTGCGGCCATGGGTTTGGAGGGGCTTGTCCACCGGTATGCTGTCCTTGAGTCTTGCAACACCCAACGTCTCCTCACCTTCCTAGAGGAGCTAAAAGACATCCTCCTGGACCGCCAACAACACCATTCTGGGCCTGCACATCACATTTGTGATCATTTGGGACAATGTACGTTTCCACAGAACAAACCAAATCAGTGGTTCACCACCAACAGTAACCACTTTTTAAACGTCTGTCTGCCACCCTACTCCCCTTTCCTGAACCCTATAGAGGAGATGGAAGGTTTATGACAGACAACCATACTCTAGAGAGAACCTCCTAAGGGCAATGGAGCTGGTCTGTGTTGACATCCCAGTGGAGGCCTTCCAAGGATGGATGCGCCATTCCAGGGCGTTTTTCCCGTGGTGCCTGGCAAGAGACAATATAGCCTGTGATGTGGCCCGATGCAGCTCAGCGACATGATGCCGCACAGTGATTGTGGTGTGAATAAAGTAAAAAAAAAAAACTTCACACCCTGATCATGTTTTCAAGACTATTGTGTGAAATAGATTCTGTTTTTGCATTGAGTTGTGTTACAGTAATGTACATGCAGAATTTACTATAGATTTATACTCTTCATATGAAACTCACCAATCTAAATGCCTAATCCTCTGCAGAGATCTAAGAAGATCCATTACTGTAAAGTTTCTAAAAATATGCATTGGCAGTTATGAAACAAAGAACCTTCTCACAAATTGAGCCTTGTGTTTTCAATTGTTTTGCTGTAGTGTGTAGTGTTTACATTTTTGAAAGCTTCGAGCTGCTCTTTTGGTGTGAAAGTTTGAGTTTTGAAGTGAGAAGGTGTGGTTGTGTTTATGTAGCTTTAGAAAAGGGTGTTGTGTTTAGACATTGGGGAACATGGAGGAAACGTTTGTGAAATGTGTTTTAGCATTTGAGAAACTGTAATATGACCATCACCTACAATCGCACCAGTGGCGATGACTTAGAAAAGACAAGCAAAATATTGGCTTACCAACTATACAAACTCCTTGATTACTATAGTAAGTCCTCAGAAGAGCTACTAAGAACTACAAGTTCTGGGCCCCGTTCGTCGTAAGGGTTGAAGCTAAGTTAATCAATTGTCCCTTTAGCCCGTTAACATTAGCGAGACGAGTGAGAACAGCAAATATCGGTTCGTCAACGGCTGATCCGCATCCAAATCATGTGGTTAATTTCAATCAGGCTAAACTTATCAGGGAAATTGCACGTGCACGTCCTACTTCAAAAGGCAGGAAAGGTCGATCACCAAAACCGTTATTTTTTAACGGTATGATGGCGGAAAAGACGAAAGAGAGAGCGGTGATAGGCTATTGTCGCCATCCGAGCAAACTATTATAATGAGTCTCTAAGAAGACAATAAGCATATTATCATGGCTAAGTCAAACACCGCCACCGCTGCCAGAGCAAGACAAGCAGCTTGGCAAAAAATTGCCGATAAGCTAAATGCGAAAGTTTTGGGGAAATGTATAGGCTCATCTTAAGTGCCTCATTACCCCAATCAATCAGATCACATTTCTTTAAATGTGCCTGCTGGTATAGACTTAATGGAAATTAATAATCGAATGAGATCTTGCTAGCGAAAATAATGATCTCAACTCTTTCAGAATAAGTAGGCTAGATAAAAACAAGGCCAACGAGTATCTAAGTGATACGAATTCATAGACAATTATGAGGATATATGTAGGCTACTGCGCTTATATCATGTACTATATATGTGTATATGCATGTAGGCCTATGTGTAAATCCCTCTTTGATTTCATTGACTGGGACATGGCCAGGGAATATGATGAATTGATTCATCAGCTGGTTAAGCGCCAAGTACACTTTTCTTACAGCAACGCATGCTGCGGCTTTGCCAATGTTTTCTGCATCGCCTATACTGTATGAAAATGTAGCCTATAGCCTACCTGACGCAAAAAACCTGAAGGCTATGCAGTCTGAAGCACAGTTAAAGTGTCAAGTAGCTTTATTGTCAATTTCTTCACATGTCAAGACATAAAAAGGAATCGATATGACGTTTCCCACTCTCCCACAGTGAAACATATAAAAAGCACAGGCACAACAGATAAGACAAGACATTTCGTAAAACATAGCGTTACATATTCACATACAGCAGCATAAGCTCATAATAAAGCATAAAGCTTGCTGCGGCGTGTGATATATTTGCAATGTACGGCCCGAGAAGGTCTTGCAAATAAATGAGTCCTTGTCGGCTGAATCGATATCGCTCAAACAAGAACTCATCCGTGTGAAATAAAAGATCTTGGCAATCGCGAAGAACTCTATTGGTATGGAAAGCTAATCGAACTAAAATATAGCTCCTTGGTCAACTGGGTCTCTCAAAAAGGGAGCTGCCATGTTATTTTCCGGGGGTGTGGCAAGCTTATCCAGCTACACTTACGTTAGCCTGCTCTGGAGCAGGTTAGTGCTAATTGATATGTTACTATGGTGATTTATCGAAAGTTGCTTCCACGAACCAAAAAGAGGGGCGTTTTTTATCTTAGCCTGAAAATTAGCTCGCTAAACCGCTTAGCGAGCTACGACGAATACCCCCCTGAGCCTACCTCCAACAACAAGATGAAAACCTTATTGGTGGACCAAGGGGTAGCTCTAGAAAAGCATTTAACACTATGGAAGACAGAAGAACATGCAGTGCAATTATCACCAGGAGAAAAGATGGGGCAGATGGATGAAAAGGATGAGAGGGAGAGAGGAGGAGGTTCAGTAGAAGGTCTTCTCTGTTGTAGGCAGGAGTGGGAGAGCATCACCTGCTTTTTTATCTCCGCTATGGATGTGTGTTTGTGCATGTGTGTGCGTGCGTGTTATGAAGAGCCCCTCACAGCCAGTGAGCCCTGGACAGCACCAATTATTACTGCGTCCTAGGTCTACACACAGATGTACACACAGAAAACGGACGCAAACACAGACACAAATATGATGTACATCACGCTACCAACACACACTCATGCACACATTGCGTGAACAATCTACTGTACTTGTCTTGTTCTTGTGTAACAAACAACCTTTTTGACAGAACAGAAGCACTCCAAACACTCTTACTAAAGTCCTACACACACAGCACAGCCCCAGCCCACACATAGACACTCCAGATCACACAACACAAACACACACACACATGCATAGGTATTCTGGCATGAGTAAAAACCACTCCTGCTGTATAGACAGTACACCTCGGCTCCATTGTAGCATCTCTTCTCATTAAAACCAGCAGGGCATCAAGCCTGACTGTGTGTGTAAGTGTGTGTGTATGTGTGTGTGGTGGGGTTAAGGCCGATATATGCTTCTGCGTTTTTTGAAAAACACACATGGGAACGCCCTCGTCTCCGTGGAACGCCCTCTACGAGCTCTCCGTCAGCCCTAGGAGAGCCCCGGAGAGCTTGACGTGCACCTCCTGAATTTTCTAACTATCCGTCGTAATTTCGGAGAGCTACGGAGACCCCCTTGGCTGTGATTGGTCAGTATTAAGAACCGCTTGCGTCAGGGGCGGGGTTGCCGTGATAAACAGGACGAACAGAATCCTTTGACCGCCATTGCTGTAAGTTTTTACCATTCATATTTCAGCTAAACAGTACATGTAAATCAGCATCTGAATTAAAATGTGACGAGAAATGGGCAGTGTAGTTGCTGAAAATGTGCGTATTTTATTGATGAAACGGCTAATTTGTAAATTTGCTCCGACTTCTCGATAACCTAGGTAAATAAACACTCTACGACGACTTACAAAAAACCGTTGCACCACCTACTCTTCTGGTGGTGAATTGTTTTCAGCACCCACAGCCTACAGAGAACCATAAACAAAGTCTATCCGTCCGTATCCGTGCGCCCGCCCATCCGTAAACGGAGGGCCGAAATATGCTTCTGTGTATGCTTATGCTTCTGCGTTAGTTTGCGTGTGGGAGTCGGTGAGTGCGTGTGTGGTAGGGCATGTTTGAGTGTGTGTGTGTTTGTGGTCGGGAGAGTATTTGAGTGTGCGTGTGTGGTCGGGCACGTGTTTGTGTGTGCGTGTGTCTCTGTGTGTACTCAGACGCATGTTTTTGTATGTATGTTTTGTGTTGTAAGCATTGTGTGGTGTGACTGAGAAAGTAGTCAACACGTGTGAGAGTGTGCATTGTTGATTGCTAATAAAACCCTGATATGTCCACCCTACTGTGATACTGGCTAACACTGTCCATTTTTTTAAATCTTTGCTGTCAAATGTAAACATTCCAATCCACACCAGGCCCTAACAAATAAAATATATAAAAAAGTGTGTGTTTGTGTGTACACGTGCAGTGTTGGGGAGTAACGGATTACATGTACCGGCGTTACGTATTCAGAATACAAATTATCAGTAACTGTATTCCGTTACAGTTACAATTTAAATAGTTGGTATTTAGAATACAGTTACATTGTTGAAATCAATGGATTACATTATGATACTTATCTGTTTCACGAGTTTATTCACTTTCTAAATAAATTAAGGAAACTCCATGCATTTCCCTGAACTTCTATCTGGTGGTTTCTACACTTTACGAACACAACTACATCTATCGCTCCCATGTCATTGCCTCTCATTCTTTCCTTCTGCAATACTATTGGCTAAGCCAATGCATGGCCATCACATGCATGGGGGATGCAAACTCACATACCATGATTGGCCAAAGCATGCCTTTCATCCACTCTCAAGTAGTTCTTAAGAGACACGTACGAGGGTTCTCCTTACGAGCATGTTTGGGAAACGCACGTAAGAAATAACGATGGTTCGTTATTTTGCTAGTAGAGAACCCTCGTAACAACTAAGATCCATCGTTATCGGGAAACTCAGTTTAGTAAGCAGGATTTGATGGCCGCATTACTGCACTAAAATGCAATTCAATGTGGAAGTAATCCAAGTATTCCGAACACGTTACTCAGATTGAGTAACGTAACGGAATACGTTCCAAAATTAATTTTTGGGCATGTATTCTGTATTCTGTAACAAAATAAGTTTTGAAAGTATCCTTCCCAACACTGTACAGGTGTAGTGTGCATGTGTGTGTGTGTTGGTTTATAGTAGTGTGTGTCACAGTGAAATTTGATATGCCACATGCTCATGATGTACAGCCTCTACATTTCTCTGCACCTCTTCCCCTTACTCCAGATTGGTTCACATCTGAAGTGGGAGGGGTCTGCAGAGAAGCAGTGGCACACTCTACCAAAGATGTGTGTGTACATTTAGTGCGGCTGTGTGTGTGTGGGTGTGAGAAAATGTCCTTCTGGTTAGTTCACAGCAAACTCCAAACAACAAACCGCAACAACAACAAGCCCAACCTCCCCCATACCCAAGCCTCCCTGAACCCACACATCCCCAAACCCATCCCTCCCCTAAACCACACCTTCCAACCCGAAGCTGAGCTTATCTCTCCATGGTTAACGTGCTTACGCTCTGAGTGTAAGCTGCCTGCACCCCTTGGCCAATGGGATGCGACGGGAGCCCAGGCGATGTGAAATAAGATTTGGCTCTCTTTCTGTAGCCAGCAACAGAGAGAAAGAGAGAGTAGAAAGAGAGAGATGAAGAGGAGAGAGCGTGAGAGAGAGAGAGAGAGAGAGAGAGAGAGAGAGAGTGGCAGGACATTGGAACTTGTGCAAAATCCCTCCAAACCCCTTTACCCACATCAAAAGAAAAGGTTAAAGAACAGGGATGAGTGAGAAGAAAGGAGCTTAAGAGGGATGAGGAGTGAAGAGAGAGAATATGTGTGAAAGAGACAGAGAGAACATAGAAGACATAAAAGAGGATGCAAAGAGAACATAAGTTGTGCAAAACTGCCTGGTAAGAAGGTTAGATGGAGGGTTGATAAGGGAGGTTTTAAAGAAAAGTTGTGTATTATAGTTATGTTACTGTATCAGTAAATGGTTGGGTGATATCTATTCACTGGTGGCTTCCTAGCACACTTATAAAATATAGAAAACTCATGATGTGAGGATGATGAGGGCAGTTACAACTGGGCTTGGACAGAAAACATACAGAAGGATAGCCCTCCAGGAAGAGTGTTGGCCAGTCTAGGGGTTAGAGTTAGGGGTCAGATAGGGGTCTGGGCTTGGGTTAGGGTCAGACAGGGGTCTGGCTTAGGGTTAGACTAGGAGTAAGGTGTCAGAGTTAGGGGCTAGGATAATGGTTTAGGTCTGAGGGTTTAGGGGTTTGTGTCAAGTATGTATCAGCAGTAAAGGATAGGGTTAGGTGTGTTTCAGCATTTAAGGATATGGGCTGGAGACCATTCGAATGCACCAGCTGCGTGGACAGGTGGTCTGTTTGAGGCAGAAGAAGACCACAGGCGCCAGTTCTGGGAAGGGGACCACCAGGGTGCTGAAGTCACTTCTTGCATCGTCACCAGGCCCTGCCTTTTCAGCGATGTCATCAGCCTGCAGCGGACCGTAGTCCTCACAGAGCCCCACCCCTACTTGGGACAAGCCCGGTGGTACGGGACACTCCTCACTCGTCATGGTAACGCAGCAGATATCTGGGGAAGGGAAGCAGGGGGAAAACGGTGAGACAACATAAACATTTTCCATTTTCAAACAATAAATTACAAACAGTGGTTTAGTAGCAAATAAGACAGGCTCGTCAAGACTAATGTATCATATTTATTCATCGGTGGCTGCCTAGCACACTAAAGGAAAAAAAATATTGTGATTTCCTCATTTTAGTTTTTTTCATACAGAAAATTTAAGAAAGACACACACACACTCTGATCTCTACCCAGCTAAATCAATATCAACTTTTTCACTCCCATAATATCTCTCTGTATGGCTTGCTTACTCCAAAGGGAAACAAACGTAAACATTTATTCTTTTACATCCAAGAAAAGGAAGGAAAAAAAAGAGGATGGGGAGAAAAAGCACAGAAAAGGAATAATAAAAATAGTCAGAGATACCACCTTTTCTGCTTGCGAGTGCTTGTGAGTCATTGTGTGAAGCTAGCAGGGCTATGCTTGCGTAAGCCTACAGGCGGCAGCAGCCAAAGTTTAAGTGAATGTCTAACAACATATTGGGCCCCAGCAGTTCTCTCTGTTTTACCTCACAGCCCAGGAAGACAGCCAGGCAGAGGCAGGGTGCCAAACAAATGCTACAGTCTCTCTCTCACACCTTCACACACAGACTCTTACAATCCAAACATGCTTAAGATATAAATTGTAACCGGCTGAGAGAGAATAGATACATCTGTGGGTTCTATTGTCTTAGTGTGTGTGCGTGTAAATGTTGATTTGCTACCAGAGAAACAGGCATTGCTCTTCTATTATAATGAAACTAGAGAGGGTACAATTTCTGGGGAAATTGTGGGGTGTGCTTGCGTCAGTTGCAGATGGGTGCATTTTTTTTACTTAAATTGTGTAATATTTGGGTAATTTAAATAAGTATGTATACTTATTATTTATGAAGATTACATAGATTAAAAAGTTTACATTTGTTGCTGCTCATTTACACCTCTAAAATAAGAGTTTATAATGAAACAGTGTTCTCTTCTCACTTCCCTGAGATTCTTCTCATACCCTGCAAGAGGGGATGGTGAGCAAAACGTAGCACAGCTGCCAGCTGTAGGTATATGCAGGTAGCAACGCTAGTGCTAAATGTACCGGAGCTAGGTATGAATCTAGGAGCAATAACTATTTAGCTGGTCATGGAGCCCATGACGCCGGGTAAGTAGGGCTTGTGAAACTGCTCATCAAAAGAACGAAGGGCAACCCACTTGTCTAGTAGATTAAGACATGTCCGTAGGTAGCTAGTGTCGTGGGAGATTGATTATGGGGTGGCAAGGCAAACTAGAGAAGGTTACCCCAGGCTAGGTTCTGGGGCCTAAAATGGCTGACTCCTAACTGCGTAGGTGAAAATCACTGCGCAGTTGATAAACTCCGCTTGAAACTTCTCCAAACCAAAGAGAATGTCTGGTGGGGGACTTGAATTGGAAAAATTAAATGTGGGAAAGGAAATGATAGTCTGAAGAAAATAGGCTGTTATTGTACAACAGCCTATGGTGGGGTCGTTAGGCTCAAGAGGGCCTGTCAAGAAAGGAAGGGGGAGTAAGACTGGGGGTAGAGAATTGGAGAAAGGTTACCAAGAATTACGTCTCAAGGGACCAATGTCATTGCCAATAGTGATCGATTGTGCTGAACCAGGCCCGAATTAGGAGAGATAGAGAGAGAAGCAGAGTCTGTTATGATGGGATCCAAGGACATAGGACTGGGACATTGGAGGGGGAGTACGAGGAAGATGGGGGATTCAGCTGTTGAGAAGTTCATCAACATCCTCACTAGCCAAAGCAATATACGCAAGGTGGAAGGGGGTTGAGGAAGTTAGGTTACCAGAAAGTCCAGAACTTTCCAGTATAGTGCCGTCATTATTATGCAGGGCGGGGGATTATTATAATTTAGCCTATAAAACATGAGTTTTGGGGCATTGGTCTTTGTCTTTTTTGTATGTCTTGTGAATGCGCTATTGCCTTGCCGAAATAAACAATCAAACTGCCTTGAGCTGTTGAAAGGTATTTTGTCTTCGACTCCTTTTTCTACTACCTTCTACGGACGTCTTGATTTCCTACAACACTAGCGAAAAGTAGCCTCAACTTTCCTAGACTTTTAGCTACGGTACTAATGCTGAGGGCTCGCTGATATCGCTGTCTGTCTTACTAGAACTGCGTCGATGCTAACGTAAGTAGCATCGACATAAGCATAAGTACGATTTTGTGAGGTGTGCTTGTGGCTGATGCAAAAACTTTTTTTACAAGGCTATATCACCTCAAAACCTAGTTTAAACTAATATCAAATGTCCACACATTTGAGTTTGGACATTTGTTGTCAGACAAGAGTTTTCATAGGTGTACGTAAAAAATCCAAGACAATTTTACAGATGAGCCAATCAGAAACACCAGCATCAAACCCACAAACACACATACACACACACGGTCTCCCGGACACCTGACAACGTACCCAAAGGTTGACCCTATGGTAATCTCATGCTAAACTTTTGATAAAACTTGAGAGCCTTTTGTTAATGTCAACATAGCAAACACCCCTTAGGCAGAACTATACATGCAAGCACTGTATGGTGAATTAGGCCTACAACTACCGTATTTCTTTGAATAAACGCTGCAGCGTTTATTAAATAACGTTCATTTTTGGTGCGGCGTTTATTCGAGGGCGCCGTTTAATTAGTAAGAGAGATTTCGTGAATTGTAGCTGCAGTGCAGCCATAGAAAACTTAGTTGCTGGCATTGTGACAAATGGAACATGCAGCTAAAGACGCAGGTTTCATTTACTACCGCTGACCTCCTTGTCTATTCTTTGTTTGTCTGAGTGTGGCAACTCCCTTTCTCATTGGCTATCCATTAGGTGTCCGTTGGTCTGTCTCAAATACAAGTGTTCTACATTGTGTAAACATCTGAAGCAGCATGCCTAAACGTTCCTACACGTTAGCTTTCAAACAGAAAGCTGTGCAGAAAGTTATGTACATGTGTAATAAATACTGGGGTTGAATTTAACCAATTAAATAATTGTTTTCAGATTTTTTTGGTGCAGCGTTTATTCAAGGGCGGCGTTTATTACACAACGTTCATTTTTGGTGCGGCGTTTATTCTAGGACGGCGTTTATTCGAAGAAATACGGTATAACTTCTGTTATGAACTAAAGGTCTAAAGGACAATTTAACAGAGAACCAATATAATACATTATGATCAACATAACATAAGCAATTTATAATGTAGGAAACAGCAGACAAATGAAGGCTACATAATCATTTGCATGAATGTACCAGAGCTTTGGCAATTTGTTTAAAATAATGGGAAATTGCTTTTATGATGTGCATAAGTGAATAGAAAAGATTATGTGGAAGTTTAACAAGCACTCCAGAGATGACTGACAATTTCAGTTATTATCTGAGACATATATGTACCAAAGCCACTGACAAGAACTGTCATCACCAGCCGCATCACGGGCACTGCGCTACCTATCTATAGATCCAGGAATCTAATTGTGTGTGCCACCAATTTTATCATGGGCACTATGCACTCTCTATAGGTCAAGTCATCTGTATTTGTATGGTTCACTGACATCTTAATCACTGACTGCATCACTAGTAAAAAGCATAAAACATACATTTGTTTCAGCTTATTTACACTTAAAAATACAAAGAGTGAAAGTGTAGAATGAAACAGGGTTCTCTTATTTTCTTAGTGCAGGAGGTAGGCTAATGGTGATGATGGAGCCTCTCGTAGCCTAGCTGAAAGTTGCATCAAAACTGAGGAAAAAAAGGGCAATTCTGCCAAAATATTGTCCTTAACTACTTTACTGTGCAAATGTTTTAGACAGGTGTGAAAAAATAAAGTAAGAATGCTTTAAAAAATAGACATGTTAATTGATTATATTTATCAATTAACTAAATGCAAAGTGAGTGAACAGAAGAAAAATCAACATCAAATCCATATTTGGTGTGACCACCCTTTGCCTTCAAAACAGCATCTATTCTTCTAGGTAAACTTGCACAAAGTCAGGGATTTTGTAGGCATATAGTAGGTGTATGATTAAACAATTATACCAAACAGGTGCTAATAATCATAAATTCTATATGTAGGTTGAAACATAATCATTAACTGAAACAGAAACAGCTGTGTAAGAGGAACAGACAAACTCAGCTAACAAGGTGAGGTTGCTGAAGACAGTTTACTGTCCTGTCAAAAGTCATACAACATGGCAAGACTGAGCACAGCAACAAGACACACATATTGCATCAGCAAGGTCTCTCCCATGCGGAAATGTCAAGGTAGACAAAGTTTTCCATATATGCTGTCCAAGCTCATTTGAAGAAGCACAAAACGGGCAACCTTGAGGACTGTAGCGGTCGTCCAAGGAAACTTACTGCAGCAGCTGAAAGACACATCATGCTTACTTCCCTTCGCAATCGGAAGATGTCCAGCAGTGCCATCAGCTCAGAATTGGCAGGAAACAGTGGGACCCTTGAACACCCATCTACTGTCCGGAGAAGTCTGGTCAGAAGTGGCCTTCATGGAAGACTTGTGGCCAAAAAGCCATACCTCCGACGTGGAAACAAGGCCAAGCGACTCAACTATGCACGAAAACACAAGAACTGGGGTGCAGAAAAATGGCAGCAGGTGCTCTGGACTGACGAGTTAAAATTTAAAATATTTGGCTGTAGCAGAAAGCAGTTTGTTCACCGAAGGGCTGGACAGCGGTACACGAATGAGTGTCTGCAGGCAACAGTGAAGCATGGTGGAGATTCTTTGCAAGTTTGGGGCTGCATTTCTGCAAATGGAGTTGGGGATTTGTTCAGAATTAATGGTCTCCTCAATGCTGAGAAGTACAGGCATCATGCAATACCATCAGGGAGGCATCTGATTGGCCCAAAATGTATTCTGCAGCATGACAAAGACCCCAAACATACAGCGAAAGTCATTAAGAACCATCTTCAGCGTAAAGAAGAACAAGGAGTCCTGGAAGTGATGGTATGGCCCCCACAGAGCCCTGATCTCAACATCATCGAGTCTGTCTGGGATTACATGAAGAGAGAGAAGCAACTGAGGCTGCCTAAATCCACAGAAGAACTGTGGTTTGTTCTCCAAGATGTTTGGGCCAACCTACCTACCGAGTTCCTTCAAAAACTGTGCAAGTGAGACTACTGGGAGTTATTTTATGGTTATATGCCCAATCAACTTAAAAATACATAATACAGTTTAAAACATGTTTTGGTTGTTAGGCCAGGAGTTTCTGTAAAAACATGTATCTCCACTGTATCTCCATTAGTGCATGGGGGAACTGTCAGGGCCCTCTAGGCACTCAGAGAGGGCCTAATATATTCTACAAATATATATATTAAAAGTAATCTGTTCTAATTTTATTTTATCAATTCATAATTTGAAAGACATTGTTTCTGAAATAAACCCTTCAATCCTGCCTATTCAGATTGTGTTGGAATCAATCCCCTTTTGTCACCCTATCAGAATTTTGCTGCCTCCGTTGTTGGGAGGAAAATGCTATGCACCTCTGTGATTGGTGGTCCAGCTATGAATTTACAGAGAGACGATTAATAGCAATTCAATGAAAGACTCATTTCCATTGACAGTAAAATTGACCAATCATATCTTCCCTCTAAATGGGTGGTCTTTGTTATCGCTAACTTTATGACAAGTTCCGCCCGCTGTGGGGAACGCATCACAAGCTAATAAACTTGCTCACTTTAGCTTGTTTGTTCACTTCACAATGGAAGCCACGAGTAATGTCCGGCTGCTGCTGCCACTGTTTTGTAGCCCTAGCCTAGCCTATATGTTTTAGTGTTGCGCAGAATGCCCGGTTAATCTGTAGGCTAAATGTACCAACGCAACGTCATAATGCACAATTACCATAAATAGTGCCACAAGGGCTGGCTCAAATAGTGCGTAATGACCAACACAATTTCATGTAGGCTTAATACTGTGTGCGCGCTGTATCATGTTTTTTTCCGACGAATAATTGGGGTCAGAGGGCCAAGGTTTAAGAGTCACGGTTCGCTACTGCATTAGTGTTATCACAATACCAAAGATTTTACTTTGATACTGTAACCAAGTATAGAATCGCGGTCCTCGATACTGAAATGATTTAAATGAAATTGAGTAATAAAATAAAATATATACGACTGTCCGAACAAGAGAATGCTCCTGAAGAACTAGGCATTGTGTGTAATTGGTTCTAATTGGGATACATTACTGTAAATCACAGTAGGCTATTTCTCAGAGTGAGAAATGTGAGATATACAAGGTTTATATATTCACTAAAAATAATACACAGGCGTGGGCCGGTCTGCGTTTCAAAGTCCCGGGAAATTTTTTCAGTCCCAGTCCTGACCTGGTCCCAATACTAAACATCCAAAACATCCACCTTTAGACCTGCGAAAATCTACAATTTTTGTGTGGTCTTGTTGGGTGTGATTTGCCTTCGGCAAGGGCACAACCTTTGTTCTCTCACATATATATTTATTATTATTGTGAGAATGCTGATAAGCATTTCAAGTATTGTTCTTTGAATCTTTATTGGGTGTGCTTTGCCTTCGGCAAGGGCACAACCTTTGTTCTCTCACATATATATTATTATTATTTTTATTTCCTTTTGCCCCCCTAAAACTCAGTCAATATTTGGCCTACATAGACAACCTAGGTGTCAAAAGTTTCGTCTTGGTAGCGATTGAGTTGCTTGTATTTTTATTTACGTTCCGTTGCATGGTTTAGGCTCAAGTTGCTAAGTTAAGTTTTTGTGGCGAAAAGTGAAGCTAACGGTGGCTAATTTGCTAGCCACAGTCACTGACGTTACTAACATCACTACGTCACGAAAACACGCGTGACTACCTGTAGCAGAACATTCGTTTTGTATCTGTTATCTTGGGGGATAGCTAGGCTAACTATAACTTTACTGCAAGGCAGCTGCAGAAACGCCACAAGCAAAGAGGCCAGGGTGATAACCATTTACTCATTTTACTTTGTGATGTGAAACACAATTGTGAAATGTAACGTACAATATTAGCTGATATTATTAAGGAAGTAGGCCCACATCTACTTACAGAAACGGTAGTCTACTATTTCACTGAAGCATTAGCATCATGACATTAGCCTCTGTTGCCCGGGCAACACATACTACAGTGGTCTATGATGCATCTGTTTTCAATCGTTAAAATAAACTTTCCTCACAAATACATTTTCGTTGTAGGATTTATTATGACATTACATTACAAGTAAACGATTTGTTGGTGAAATTACCATTACCTGTGGTTTCAAACCAGTGTTGCTCACTGCAACGCTGTAGCCTAGACGAGGCACACTACAAAAACATCTACACAGCTGTTTAGGAAGTCAAACGGCGACAGAACATGTTTGGCACTCCCCTTACTTAAATAAAAAATCTTTCAATAGGTGAAACTATCTGACTACTAACCTGAACTTCATTGCCACAGCCTAAACTTTTTCAATCTGTTCATGAAAATAATTAATTTCAGCCTAAACCGTACAACGGAACGTTGAATCGAATTCAACCAACGCAATCGCTACCAAGACGAACACAGCAGTAGTCTAGTACTGTAGTAGTAGAATTTACGGGGCAGCTTCTACACACAGGGCTATATCGCATTTTGCGTTGTTACTCACAATGATCGCTACCAGTGATCTTTTTATGAATGAGCGATTTTCCACTACATAAATGTCAAGCTTATTTACGTTTTTGGGGGCATATTTTCAGTTAGCAGATGGTACTGTTTGAATTGCGATTCCATCTTCTACTGCCGGTAACGTCGTAGAATAATCTTGGGGTTCTTTATTAATGAATGAATGCAATATGAGTAGGCTAAATGCCTGAAAATATCACGAGAAGGGAAAACTTAAAAAGACGTTTAAGTCATAGAGATTAGGTAAATTTTTACACCGGTCTACCAAATTTATTCGTTTTGATTCAGCTATGAGGCTGCCTCTTGCAGGGGAAATAAGAAGACATCATATTTCATTCTACACTTCACTCGTATTTTGAGGTGTAAATGAGCAGCAAAAAAAAAGATGCTTTTAAAGCTATGTAATATTTATAAATAATAAGTATGCATTTTTATATAAAATATACAGAAATATCAGTTGTAAAAATGTCATTCAAAAATGGACCCCTGTGCAACCGACCCAAGCAAGCACACCCTACAATTTCTCCAGAAATTGTATCCTCTCTAGTTGGGTGTGCTTTGCCTTCGGCAAGGGCACAACCTTTGTTCTCTCACATATATATTATTATTTTTATTCTTTTTGCCCCCCTAAAACTCAGTCATTATTTGGCTTACATAGACAACCTAGGTGTCAAAAGTTTCGTCTTGGTAGCGATTGAGTTGCTTCAATTGGGATTTACGTTCCGTTGCATGGTTTAAGTGGAAATTAAGTTTTTGTGCCGAAAAATGAAGCTAACGGTAGCTAACTTGCTAGCCACAGTCAATGACGCTACTTACGTCACTAACGTCACGAAAACTCGCGTGACTACCTCTAGCAGAACATTAGTTTAGCAGCTCGTTAACTTCTGGGAGATAGCTAAGCTAACTGCTTTACTGCAAGGCAGCTGCAGAAACGCCACAAACAAATAGGCCAGGGTGATAACTATTTACTAATTTTACTTTGTGATATGACACACAATTGTGACGTGTAATGTACAATATAAGCTGATTTTATTAAGGAAGGACATCTACTTTCGGAAACAGTAGTCTACTGTGTCACTGAAGTATTAGCATCATGACATTAGCCTCTGTTGCCCGGGCAACACATACTACAGTGGTCTATGATGCATCTGTTTTCAATCGTTAAAATAAACATTCCTCACAAATACATTTGTTGTAGGATTTATTATGACATTAGATTACAAGTAAACGATTTGTGGGTGAAATTATCATTACCTGTGGTTTCAATCCAGTGTATCACTGCAACGCTGTAGCCTACGCGAGACACTACAAAAACATCTACACAGCTGTTTAGGAAGTCAAACGGCGACAGAACATGTTCGGCACTCCCGTTACTTAAATCAAAAGTCTATCTAACTACTAACCTGAACTTCATTGCCACAGCCTAAACTTTGTCAATCTGTTCATGAAAATAATTAATTTCAGCCTAAACCATACAACAGAACGTTAAATCCAATTCAACCAACGCAATCGCTACCAAGACGAACACAGCAGTAGTCTAGTACTGTACTGTAGTAGTACAATTTACCGGGGCAGCTTCTCCACACAGGGCTATATCGCATTTTGCGTTGTTACTGACAATGATCGCTACCAGCGAGCTTTTTATGAATGAGCGATTTTCCACTAAATAAATGTCAAGCTTATTTACGTTTTTGGGGGCATATTTTCAGTTAGCAGATGGTACTGTTTGAATCGCGATTCCATCTTCTACTGCCGGTAACGTCGTAGAATAATCTTCAAAGGGGGTTCTTTATTAATGAATGAATGCAATGAGTAGGCTAAATGCATGAAAATATCACGAGAAGGGAAAAACTTAAAAGGACGTTTAAGTCATAGAGATTAGGGCAATTTTTACACCGGTCTGCCAAATGTATTCGTTTTTATTCAACGATGAGGCTGCCTCTTGCAGGGGAAATGAGAAGACATCTATTTCATTCTACACTTCACTCGTATTTTCAGTTGTTAATGAGCAGCAAAAAAAAATGCTTTTAAATCTATGTTATCTTTATAAATAATAAGTATGCATTTTTATATGAAATACAGAAATATCAGTTGTAAAAATGTCATTCAAAAACGGACCCCTGTGCAACCGACGCAAGCAAGCACACCCTACAATTTCCCCAGAAATTGTACCCTCTCTAATTATTATTTAAATTTTTTCTCAAGACCAACTGCACGGGTTTTAATGACAACACAGCTATTTCACGATTGGCCAGACTCACACACGACAACTTTGACGTCTGTTTTGTATTTATTCTGACACCTTCAGTTTCGCCAATGCTCAAATCCAGACGAAACAGTACAATGGAATTAAATATTTTCCTTTATTGACAGACTAATGTCTTGTTAGTGATTGAATGGTAATGCAAGCTAGCTAAAAACAATGTTAGTTAGCTTGGCTAAAGTAGTTTTCATAGCAACAGAAATCAACAAATCAGATTAATTGAACTTTATTCAGAAAGGGGGGGTGGAGGGAACAAGTGTAAGGTACAGTAAAAGTGAAATGGAACGCGTCTTTCTGCCATGAAGCTGCGTGCGCATCCTCATTGTTTGTAAATACAGAACCCCATCTATATGTAAAGATAACATCTAAGCTAACAATTTGCCAAATCTGACTGCAGCTTTGTATACCATATCTACTGTGTTACGGTTGTTTGAGTTAAACAACTTGCTAAATGAACTAGAGAGGGTACAATTTCTGGGGAATTTGTAGGGTGTGCTTGCTTGCGTCGGTTGCACAGGGGTCCGTTTTTGAATGAAATTTTTACAACTGATTTCTGTATATTTTATATGAAAATGCATACTTATTATTTATAAAGATTAAATGGATTTAAAAGCATTTTTTTTGCTGCTCATTTACAACTGAAAATACGAGTGAAGTGTAGAATGAAATAGATGTCTTCTCATTTCCCCTGCAAGAGGCAGCCTCATCGTTGAATCAAAACGAATAAATTTGGCAGACCGGTGTAAAAATGGACCTAATCTCTATGACTTAAACGTCATTTTAAGTTTTTCCCTTCTCGTGATATTTTCAGGCATGTAGCCTACTCATTGCATTCATAAAGAACCCCCTTTGAAGATTATTCTACGACGTTACCCGGCAGTAGAAGATGGAATCGCGATTCAGACAGTCCCATCTGCTAACTGAAAATATGCCCCCCAAAACGTAAATAAGCTTGACATTTATTTAGTGGAAAATCGCTCATTCATAAAAAGCTCACTGGTAGCGATCATTGTCAGTAACAACGCAAAATTTGATATAGCCCTGTGTGGAGAAGCTGCCCCGGTAAATTGTACTACTGCGGTACAGTACTACTAGACTACTGCTGTGTTCGTCTTGGTAGCGATTGCGTTGGTTGAATTGGATTTAACGTTCCGTTGTACGGTTTAGGCTGAAATTAATTATTTTCATGAACAGATTGACAACGTTTAGGCTGTGGCAATGAAGTTCAGGTTAGTAGTTAGATAGACTTTTGATTTAAATAAGGGGAGTGCCAAACATGTTCTGTCGCCGTTTGACTTCCTACAGCTGTGTAGATGTTTTTGTAGTGTCTCGCGTAGGCTACAGCGTTGCAGTGAGCAACACTGGTTTGAAACCACAGGTAATGATAATTTCACCCACAAATCGTTTACTTGTAATGTAATGTCATAATAAATCCTACAACGAAAATGTATTTGTGAGGAATGTTTATTTTAAAGATTGAAAACAGATGCATCATAGACCACTGTAGTATGTGTTGCCCGGGCAACAGAGGCTAATGTCATGATGCTAATGCTTCAGTGAAATAGTTGACTACCGTTTCCAAAAGTAGATGTGGGCCTACTTCCTTAATAATATCAGCTAATATTGTACATTACATTTCATAATTGTGTTTCACATCACAAAGTAAAATGAGTAAATAGTTATCACCCTGGCCTCTTTGCTTGTGGCGTTCCTGCAGCTGCCTTGCAGTAAAGCTATAGTTAGCCTAGCTATCCCCCAAGTTAACAGATGTGAAACGAATGTTCTGCTACAGGTAGTCACGCGTGTTTTCGTGACGTAGTGACTTTAGTAACGTCAGTGACTGTGGCTAGCAAATTAGCCACCGTTAGCTTCACTTTTCACCACAAAAACGCAATTTCTACTTAAACCATGCAACGGAACGTAAATAAAAATACAACCAACGCAATCGCTACCAAGACGAACCTTTTGACACCGCCGTTGTGTATGTAGTCCAAATATTGACTGATCCTTAGGGGGGCGAAAATAAATAATAAAAATAATAAATATATATGTGAGAGAACAAAGGTCGTGCTCTCGCCGAAGGCTTGAGCACACCCAATTAAATGTGTGATAAATGTCAAATCCAACTATAAATGTATAAAAGAGAGTTCCAGTCAAAAAAATTAATAAATAAACCTAGATATTTAAAAAGCTACCTTTGCCCTAACTGACATGCACCAACTCAGAGTTTCAACATCCATTTACACATTTAGTCTCTACTTTTTACTCCACCATTAATGCATATTTTTTACTCTACCAGTAACGCATGACTATGTTTAACTTAATGTCTGCACCTCTCTGTCACCAACTGTCTCAGGAGTGGGGGGTGGCTTCATATCCAACAAATTACACCCCTGAACTTTTAAAACAGATCTAATGGCCTACTACAATTGTAAATATCCTATGGCTTCTTCTCCAATTGGGCCTCTACACTGCCATCTAATATTTTCTGCCCATTCTGCACAGTTTTAAGGGACTTTCCACACCAGCACCCTTTGCCCAGTTCCTCTATTCTTCCCTACTACATGTGTTTTCCAACTCCAGTTACAATCAACCCTGGGTTATAGCCCTTTACCATTGCATGGTGCCATTCATTATTTACAGATCACACCCATCAAGTCAAACTGAATAGTAACTGGTCCAACTCCATGTCCAAGTCCATGGTATCTGTGGAGGAATATATAACTTTCGTGTAGGCCCAGCAGTTTGCAGACATACAACACAGATGAGACTCAGGAGAGTGAATTAAGGCCGATATATGCTTCTCCGTTTTCCAAAAAACGGACACATGGGAACGCCCTCCTCTACGGGGAACGCCCTCAGAGAGCCCCGGAGAGCTCGACGTGTACCTCCTGAATTTTCTAACTATCCGTCGTAATTTCGGATAGTTACGGATACTCCCTTGGCTGTGATTGGTCAGTATTAAGAACCGCTTGCGTCAGGGGCGGGGTTGCCGTGATAAACAGGACAAACAGAATCCTTTGACCGCCATTGCTGTAAGTTATTACAATTCATATTTCAGCTAAACAGTACATGTAAATCAGCATCTGAATTAAAATGTGACGAGAAATGGGCAGTGTAGTTGCTGAAAATGTGCGTATTTTATTGATGAAACGGCTAATTTGTAAATTTGCTCCAACTTCTTGATAACCTAGGTAAATAAACACTGGACGACGACTTACAAAAAACCGTTGCACCACCTACTCTTCTGGCGGTGAATTGTTTTCAGCACCCACAGCCTACGGAGAACCATAAATGCAGTCTATCCGTCCGTATCCGTACGTATCCGTAAGCCCGCCCATCCGTAAACTGAGTCGGAGAAGCTTATTGCGGCCTTTAGAGATAATGGTAGTGGGAGGGTGTTGCACTTTTCTGTTTCTCTTTTTCGCCACTCCTATGAAACATTTCTGGAGCGCCACTGCTTTTGCCTGTTAGTGTTTGTAATGCTGGGAAGAAAACTATATGACAACAATAGTGTTTAATGTAACTGGCCTTTCTAACAGTACAAATGGCCCCAGCTTGGCCACCCATGGTCTACAACATCCTCTAGTTGCAAATCAAATCAAAAGCCTTTTCATAAGGCCCAGTGGCGGACTCACGCTGTCTGAGGCCGTCAAATGTCAGCACTCAAGGAATGCCTCTTGTCCGATGAAAGTAGACCTACTTGGTTGTATGTGGACAAAGCCGCCCTCCTAAGTGCATTCACTCTTATTTCCATAGCTATTGTGGTCTCAAACTAGCATAACTACATATGTGGCTTGCACATACAAACCGTAAGTTAATTGGAGTCATGGTTCAAAAGAAGATATTAGCACGTTTTTCTAAATGTTCACCGTACATGGCAGAATGTATGGGTCAACACTGTATGGTTTCCCATGATAAATAAGGCATGTATAGTCCGACATTTTAGACTGATGGAGTGGAAATGAGAATTTGAGAACTTTTTACCATTTGTAGCGGGGTATACACGTTTAAGATTAGCAATACTTAATTTATAATAAAGTATATAGTTCTTGGGGGCACCACCTCTTAGTTGTTAAAGGGACAGAGGAAACCTTATTTAACCTTATTGAATAATAGCCTTCGTAATAATCAGTCTAATCTTACGTAGTGAATTCTATGAAAGTAGAGCAGATCAGATAACGTGAGAGATACGAGTATTATACACAATGATTTATTTAGGAAAATATAATTATAATGAACAAATACCAGATAAGTTATGGGTTAGTTTGGCTAGAGTAGTACAGTAGGCTTAGATTCTAATGGGGGCGAGCTACACAATGGCTGTGTAGAGCGCGTGGGGAGGGGGAAGGGAGAGAGAGAGAGAGAGAGGTAGAGAGGAAGAGGTAGGCCTCTAGCAACAATGGACGCTCAGTGGTAACTGGCCTAACAATGGGTAGGCTAAATCATTTGTAAAATACGATCAAACATCAACAATTAAATCACAACATGCCAATATGTCAGGCCCTCGCCAGCTCTCCACTGGTGTCCCACAGGGCTCCGTCCTTGGACCCCTCCTCTTCTCTCTGTACACCACCTCACTTGGACCAATCATCACCTCCCATGGCTTCTCCTACCACTGCTACGCTGACGACATGCAGCTGTACCTGTCGTTCCCCCCGACCGATCCGGGGATCTCAGCCTTACACCCCCACCCGTCACCTACGGTCTTCTTCAGACAACCGCCTGGTGGTCCCACCGCTCAAGACCGCCCGGTCCCAACACAAGCTCTTCTCCTGTCTGGCCCCCCAGTGGTGGAATCAACTCCCCACCTCCATCAGAGACACTGACTGTCTCTCCACCTTCAAGAAAAGGCTCAAGACGCACTTGTTCCAGGAGTACAACGATACTTAGGAATGGTTCGCTTGACCCGAGCGTTTCCTCATTCAGTCATTGTTTCCTCAAGGATCACAATGACTCTTGCTCAGAGACTTGTTGCTCTTGTGGTTAGTGGTAACTGATTTAAATTTTTTGTACTCGCTGTGATATATTGTTTTTATTATTGTTGCTTGTTTTTTCCACAGGTACACTTGCACTTATAGCAGTTCATGTTGTTGAATTGTAACTTGTTTAACTACATGCTCTTATGGTTCTTCCCTTTGGCACTTACTTTGGTTGTTCACAATGTGTGCTTCATGTTTTGGCAACTTGCAATGTTTTGTGGCTATCTTGTTGTTATGATCAGTGACCTATGCACTTTGTAAAGCTCTCTCTTGGAAGTCGCTTTGGATAAAAGCGTCTGCTAAATGTAAATGTCACGAGTAAGAACTAGAGAGGGTACAATTTCTGGGGAAATTGCTTGCGTCGGTTGCACAGGGGTCCGTTTTTTAATGACATTTTTACAACTGATATTTCTGTATATTGTATATAAAAATGCATACTTATTATTTATAAAGATTACATAGATTTTTTTGCTGCTCATTTACAACTGAAAATACGAGTGAAGTGTAGAATGAAATAGATATTTCCCCTGCAAGAGGCAGCCTCATCGTTGAATCAAAACGAATACATTTGGCAGACCGGTGTAAAAATTGACCTAATCTCTATGACTTAAACGTCATTTTAAGTTTTTCCCTTCTCGTGATATTTTCAGGCATTTAGCCTACTCATATTGCATTCATTCATGAATAAAGAACCCCCTTTGAAGATTATTCTACGACGTTACCCGGCAGTAGAAGATGGAATCGCGATTCAAACAGTACCATCTGCTAACTGAAAATATGCCCCCCAAAACGTAAATAAGCTTGACATTTGTTTAGTGGAAAATCGCTCATTCATAAAAAGCTCACTGGTAGCGATCATTGTCAGTAACAACGCAAAATGCGATATAGCCCTGTGTGGAGAAGCTGCCCCGGTAAATTGTACTACTACGGTACAGTAGTAGACTACTGCTGTGTTCGTCTTGGTAGCGATTGCTTTGATTGAATTGGATTTAACGTTCCGTTGTACGGTTTAGGCTGAAATTAATTATTTTCATGAACAGATTGACAACGTTTAGGGTGTGGCAATGAAGTTCAGGTTAGTAGTTAGATAGACTTTTGATTTAAATAAGGGGAGTGCCGAACATTTTCTGTCGCCGTTTGACTTCCTAAACAGCTGTGTACTGTAGCTAGATGTTTTTGTAGTGTGTCTCGCGTAAGCTACAGCGTTGCAGTGAGCTACACTGGTTTGAAACCACAGGTAATGGTAATTTCACCAACAAATCGTTTACTAATGTCATAATAAATCCTACAACGAAAATGTATATGTGAGGAATGTTTATTTTAACGATTGAAAACAGATAACGCTACATCATAGACTACTGTAGTATGTGTTGCCCGGGCAACACAGGCTAATGTCATGATGCTAATACTTCAGTGAAATAGTTGACTACTGTTTCCGAAAGTAGATGTACTTCCTTAATAATATCAGCTTATACTGTACATTACACATCACAATTGTGTGTCAAATCACAAAGTAAAATGAGTAAATAGTTATCACCCTAGCCTCTTTGCTTGTGGCGTTTCTGCAGCTGCCTTGCAGTAAAGCTATAGTTAGCCTAGCTATCCCCCAAGTTAACAGATGCGAAACGAATGTTCTGCCAAAGGTAGTCACGCGTGTTTTCGTGACGTTAGTGACGTTAGCAAATTAGCCACCGTTAGCTTCACTTTTCGCCACAAAAACTTAACTTAAGCCTAAACCATGCAACGGAACGTAAATTCCAATAGAAGCAACTCAATCGCTACCAAGACGAAACTTTTGACACCTACGTTGTCTATGTAGGCCAAATATTGACTGAGTTTTAGGGGGGCAAAAAGAATAATAAAAATAATAATAATATATATGTGAGAGAACAAAGGTTGTGCTCTCGCCGACGGCTTGAGCACACCCAAATATTGCAAATCGCAGTTACTTTTGTCGGTTTGAATAAATGAGTCAATGGTTCGTTATGTCCAACGAATAGAAAGCGAAATCTCTCGTCAAAGTTTCGGGCGCTCAGTGAATTTGCAAGTTAAGAGGAAAGTCAGAAATGACGTGTTTCACTTCAGTTATTCCTACGAACAAGCGGGGGTGATATACGCTTGGGGGTTTTATACTCCAAAGAACAGGGGGGTATCCATGTGAAGGTGAACTCAGTCATTGGCCAGTTATTCCCCACCTGGGCGTCATCCTGAGATTTGCCTAGAGGTGTGAAGTGGCTGCTAGATTTGAGTTCCGTTATTTCAACTGTCCATCGAATGCTTAAACTTCAAAATATAACAATACAACATTCATAAATGGTTTTGTTAGTATGGTACAATCAGGGGCTCAATCTTTGATATAAAGATTGACTGACTTAACTATACCTGAAGGGAAGTTATAATCAAACATCAATTAAACAACTTTCTAAGTAAATGAGAAAAGCACACATTATAACACATCAACTACTGTCATTGAAATAGTGTCCATGAGCCATCTAGTCCTTGAGAATATGTTTGTAAATCCAGAACAGAAAGTTCTTCCTCAGAAATCCTTTGTCTGAATTCAGAGAATACTGTGGGCCGTGTGGCCTCTGTTTCTGACCCCATGCTGGGCCAGAAGCTTTGAAGCTTCTCCTCTGGGAGATAAGGACAAAAGGGGGAAGACCCTTTCCTTGTCGGGGGTAGGAGAAGGTGTGATGGTACCGTGCTTTGTCTGTTGACTGTGCTACATATTGCATACAAAATCAGAAAAATGCAATTACACCTAGGTCCACAAGAGCCTATGCTACAAACCAAGGAGTGTGGGTGGGGGTATGGTCAGCCCACCCTTTGCAGAAAAGCTTGGATGTGTGTGTGTCTTACCAAGCTTGCGCATGTGTCAAGGGGCCAGAATGTGTGTGTGAGAATTTGGAGCAAGCGCGCTGAGGAGCAGAGGGAGATATAATTTTTTTTAAAAGCCCTAGCAATTAGCCAAGCATGCATATTTCAAATATTCACAATAAATCTACTTTTCATCTTACATTCAACTTTTCCTCAGATTTGTGTATTGAATCAGAGTATCACAATTTGTATTGGCTGTACCGGACAAACGGTTTTGAAAATCAAAATTCCAGTGATAACTTGAGTGAGAGTTGCTCTGACGATGATACATGCCAATTCTGGAGAAGATTGGACAAAGATTGTAGGAGGAGAAACGAAAAAACATGTTTCCTTAATCTTTATTGTACAGAACAATTCAATATGGCAGCCGTTATAGGTTCTTGTGGCTTTTTTGTTCTGCATGAGCAATAAGGCATATATACAACATTTCAGAATTTTGGGACAAATGGGATGCAAATTTCTCTACTTTTTACAGTTCTGGTCTAGGGGTTGCCATTGACTCCCAGAGGACAAGAATAATAATTCCACCAATAACAATATGGTTCTCCTACCGGAGGAACCCTAATAAGAAAAGGTAGAAACACTTAAGTGGCTTCGCTGCTTGGCCACCTATAAGAAAAGGTAGAAACACTTAAGGTGGCTTCGCAGCTTCGCTGCTTGGCCACCAACAATAGGTTTCCCCCTACCGGAGGAACCCTAAATACCATCAAAAACAATAGGTTTCCTCCCACCGGAGGAACCCTAAATATAGCTGCAAGCAGTGCTGCGGGTTCCTCCGCAAAATGGCAAAATATTATAAAAATGTACATTGTAGAAGATCAAGAGTTGCACAACAAGAGAGCAAAACTACTTAATGTTTGGACAAAAACAACTGACAAGAATACTAACAAAAACAATAGGTCTCCTCCTACCGGAGGAACCCTAAATACTAACACAAAAAATAGGTTTCATCCTACTGGAGGAACCCTAATATCAATAGGGTCCTCCTTACGGAGGAACCCTAAATATTAGGGGTGCAAAACCAAACCGCAAAAAAACGAATTGTTCAACACACAAACCACGGCTCGGTTTTTACATGTAAGCCATGGTTTTTCGGATCTACGAGAAAACACAACTTAAAACCCTTTGTCCTTTCCCGTACCCTTTCCCGGAGAGTACTAAGAAAGCTAAGTATATAAATCTTTTATATAATGTTATTTTATTGTTAACGTTTGAAATTCATTTTTGCAATTAACATTTAGATGCGTTAGTTCTAAATACTTCAGATGGTCCGCAAGTTATTTTCCCGAAACGGTAGCTAGCTAGCTTTAGTTAGCTTTCAGGCTAAATTACCTAGCATAATACTCATACCAATACTACTACCATGCTAGTGTTACTTGTTAGCCTTCTCAGTAGTACATTTTGAAGCCATACTAAAGCGTTTGTCACAGTTTTTGTCTATCGGAAAATGTTCAATTGGAATGTTCGAAATTGCATATATGCGACGTTACGCTGTGAGACCCGCATTCAAACGATCACATATGTGCGATGCTACTCCTTAATGGAAGGAAAAACAGAGATTGAAGAATTGTTAAGTTTGCTTTAAATAGCCTGAGTAAGATTTGCTTTACAAATAATGTTGATTTCATATGTTATCAAATCTCTGGATGCATAGCTGCCAACTCTCCCATTTTTCCCGGGTTTCTCCCGTTTTCTGATCCATCTCACGCCGCCCTCCCATTTTGTCATTTCTCCCGGTAATCTCCCGTATTTTATGAGGTACAAATATGTAAAAATGTGTCCAATGTTCTAAAGTTGCCAGATCATGTATGAAACGCAATCATGAGAGGCAATGCAAGCATCAGCCAATCAAATTGCCTTTCATGCAAATAGACAGCACAGGCTCTAGCCAATCAGATCACGTTTATGGTCATGTCTCAAGAGCGCAAAGCTCAAAACAAAAAGATGCCGGACCAAACTCTGTATCGGATCAACACATTGCAATGCATACAGAGTGTACACAATAAACACACTATACCATTTTCAACCAATTTGTCAATCTGACAACCTACATTCTATTGCGCAGTTGTTATTTCTGCGCAAAGTTGATATTTCAAGGTGACGGAAAAATGGCAGAAGCAGGTGTACCACCGAAGAAGGTTAAATGTATGTGTACATTTAAGTCTTGTTGGACAAAATAGTATCCATATCCAACAGTCACCTGGGTGATAGTCATGCTTTTTGCAAAGCTTGTCGTGTTGATTTCAACATAGGGCACAGCGGTAAGAATGACGTCCGTCAACACGTAAAGTCTCAGAAACATGTCCGTGCTGCCGAGGCACAAAAGAGCACTCAGGCAATATCGAGTTATATCACCAAGGGACAGATCGAACAAGAAGAAGTGCTCCAGGCTGAACTGAAAATTGCAATGTTGGTTGCCAAAAACAACATTTCGTTTTCATTTTGTGATGAGTATTCAGCCACTGTGGCATCGATGTTCCCGGACTCCGCAATTGCCAAAAAGTATTTGTCTTGGAGAACGAAGACAACCCAACTTCTTAAAGGTAAGTTATCATTTATTTCTCCCAATTTCCATAAAACGGTGGTGTATTACTTTATTGGTTCAGTGGCGTAACATGGTTACGACGGGCCCAAGTGCAGGCTATTATGACGGGCCCTAGTCAGTGGCGTAAGGCAGTGGTTCCCAAACATTTTACAGTCCCGTACCCCCATTTTGGGGGGTACGGGACTGTACCCCACATTGACGTAGATATGTCTATGGCCCACGACTATGGGCCCCCAATACCCACGGGCCCAGGTGCAACCACACCTGCTGCACCCCCTATAGTTACGAGAGGATGAGTGTGTATTAGGCGGCTGCAGATATGAAAAAACAAACACCTAACCCTAAAAAAATTCTAACAAAAGGTTTCTCAGCTGTTTTTTGTAGTATTACGTGTCCTTAATAACATACTAAAAGTTTACCAAAGTTTGACCACTACAAAGGTGTAATTTTCAAGATGGCGTCCAAGATGGGCTGGAAGCCCTTAAAATATCCTAACTCCTTCATTATTTGACCTAGCCAAGTAATTTTGGTGTCTAACCCCATGTTTTCTGGGTCTATGAATCCATTGGACTTGTCTAAATTGCACTGACATGATTACATAATTATGGAATACATGATTTTGTGAGATTACTGTAAGGTAATTTTTGGGTTGTTTGGGGTGAACCAGAGGTGTAAACGATTAAGCCTATGTCATGTAACTCCTACTCAGTATGTGTTTTTGGACACATACCCTTTTTTTTGCTAAAATATAGACTTGACATTCAATGTAAAAGTTCATTCTGAATTAGCCCGAACAGAGGCCTGTGTGTGAACCCTCTAAAATGGTCACTCATTTCAATTTGAATAAGGTAATACATATGTAATGCATCCTAGATGTTTTTGAGTATATAGGTGACATTATACTAAACACAACAAAACTAAACTCACAATTTCAGCAATTCAGAAGATGGTGAAAGAGAATACTGACATTAGATATTGCTTGCCTCAAATGTTGTTGGCAGCACAGTGTATACCATTTTGCTCAAACAAAATTCATCCTTGACTACGTCAACCACCCCCCCACCCATCCTCCCTGGGAACAGTCATTTTCCCGCAGTCTTGCAACAGGAGGGGCTCCACCATCAAAGTTGCCCAAGACCGAATCATTAAACCTCCTTTGCTGTTCCAATGGTTCCTGATCATGTCGAAAACTGAACAGTTTTCACTGGAAGTTGTAATGAGCTATGAGCTCATTTCCTGCAGCCCTGTTCGGAGGAAAGGGAATATTCCGTATAGCCAACAAGCCCTAACTAGCGCAGGCAGTCACTGAGTTCTCAAGCAAGAAATCTAACAAAACTGTCCTGGATTCCATCCCACCAACTGAGTCCAATGTCCTTGACGGTAGCTCCCTGGTTCACCGCTTGGCATGGAAAAAGGGTGACAGTTACGGTGCCATTGCACAGTCATATGTAGACTTTACCATACACCATTATGGTAAAGCAACAGTTGTTTTTTAAGTTATAGCGAAGGTCCTTCCATCAAAGACAATACGCATCAGAGACGTAGTGAAAACACTCACCCCATCGTTAACTTTAATGCAGAGACTGAGTTTGTGGGAAGAAAGGATGATTTCCTGTCCAGATCTTGCAACAAACAAGGATTTATCAATCTTTTGACCGAGGAGCTGGAGAAGAAGGGCTGCACTGTTATCAATGCATTAGGTGATGCTGACTTGGACATTGTCAAAGCTGCAGTCAATCAAGCAAGGAATGTCATAGAGGACCATGGGACCAAGGCA
Source organism: Osmerus mordax (assembly GCF_038355195.1). Lineage (NCBI taxonomy): Eukaryota > Metazoa > Chordata > Actinopteri > Osmeriformes > Osmeridae > Osmerus > Osmerus mordax. The sequence goes on from NC_090052.1 coordinate 11,549,405, forward strand.
ATTGCAGTGTTGTTTGGCGGAAAGAGTGCCAATTCACTTGCCTCTTTGCGCTACAACCGTTTTAGCAAGAAAATCGTTACCGCCAAATAATTTGTTACCCCAGAACATCTGCCTCCAACTGGGTCCTCCACCAAATACCACTGCCAAAGAGTTTACTTCCAGATCGTGGTGTGAATTGGAAAGGTGGCACCCCTGTTTTGACTAATTTTACAATAGTATCACACAGTTCTAATGAATGTATTCTTTATTGGAATCAAAAGAATGGTTATGAACCACAGAAACCACCAACACTAGGCAAAACGATATGAGAAAGGAGAAATATGCAATTACTTGCGGGAAATTGTACTTTCGCATAAATATGCTTGTTATTGCTTTAATATACAATTGGGTTTGCTCAAGCCCTCGGCGAGAGCACAACCTTTGTTCTCTCACATATATATTATTATTGTGAGAATGCTGTTAAGCATTCTCACTATTGTTTTCCTGTTTCTCTTTATTGTTGGAATGCTGCTTCAGCATTCCAAGTATTATTCTTTGAATCTTTAATCAACATGTTATTTCTATTTCTTCCGTGGCACCTTTCAGCGCCTTAAAATCTTCAGCTATTAAAACCGTTCAGCTATCAAAAAATTCAACAGTTTCAGGCCATGGGTGCTCTGACTTTTCAGCTTTGTACCTCTTATGCTTGAATTAATATAAATCAATATTCATAATATTTTTTACATGGGTTTCCAATGGAGTTTTCTTTCAAATCCTCTCAAACTTCTTTAAACTTCTTCAACTTCCTAATCCTTCTTCTTCCTCAATCTTTCAGCTACAGCCACCATTTAAACTTTAAAATGTTGACAAAATCCTAAACTATTTTCAAATAATTCAGCTTTTTTATATCTCTTCAACTTTTTTTTATATCACTGATTATGTTTCATGACTTTTTCAAACCGTTTCTGAGATTTACATGGGTGTGTACGTGAAAGCCTAGAGTGCAGACTGAAACGCTTAGAGTGGAGTGGAGCTTCGGATGTCGTTGAAAAAATATTTCTAGTTTGCCAGCATTGCCACAATTTTCGCTCTTCATGCTTCGTTTTTGGATCAATAGATAGCCAATTTTGTGCTGGTCGTAGACAGTTGTCTGTTGAATCCAACAGACGTACACATTTGTTCAGAGCCCCACGAAAGCGAGACAAGGTCCAACTCTCGCCCCATAGAGACCAATGCAAATCTGGTGACAAAATCGTCAGAGAAATTCGAAAGTAGAAGTTTTTTAAACTGCCGGTAGAGTCGTATTTCTGATTGGACGTATAGTTTTGCGTGTAGGTTAACTTGTTTGAGGTGTGGCTGCTAAGTAAATGTTTGTTATTCTCTCTGCCCAGCTCGTTAGCGATCACAGCTGCGCCATCACCATGGCAACCAAACAGACACGCATAGTGATGGGAAGTTTGGATCATTTTACTGATTCGGTTCTTTGAATCTCTTTCAGTAAAATGAACAAATCTTTTTTCGAGTCATTCGTTCATTTCAACGGGGGGGGGGGGGGGGGGGGCTATCCGTCCACTGCAAACATGTATTATATTCTCATTTAGGTTAGTGCATGACATGTGCACCAGCAGATACTATTTCAAAAGAAATTCCTGCATTAAAATAATGTATCATGACAGTTCGTATGATTTGGTCATTTATTATCACACTAGCATTTAATTATCACGGCAAACAATTACACTGCACTAAACTGTAAGTGTAAATGTAAAGTGAAAATAACAAAACCAGTCAGTATGATGACTTGAGCGAATATCATTCACGTCTTACTGAAACAGCGGCCACGCGAAAGGGAATGAGGAAACTGTTTCCTCTACTAAAAAATACAATGCGGGTCACGTGAAAAAAGGATCCAAAGACTCGTACAAAAACCGAGTGGGGAAATGAACGAATCGTTCGTTTCCTCTAGCTACCAGTACAGAGCCTATACAGGTCACGTGAAAAATGGTCCAAAGACTTGTAGAAAGACCAAGTCGGGAAATGAACGAATCGTTCCCTCTAGTGCAGGGGTCACTAATTGGCGGACCGTGGCCCAGGTCCGGACCCAGGCGGTTCCCTATCCGGACCCGGACCTATAACCGATAATTTATTATGGAATTAATTCATTTTGATGGAACATTTCCATTTTAACCGGCACATCTTTTTGTTCCAACTAAATGTGGTTTCTATCTTACTTGTCCAATACAAAGGTCCAATCAGGAGCTTTAATAACTGTAATCACCATGACAACTCACTCACTGAAAGTTGGCCGCAACCTCTGTGGGTCAGGTTGTTTGTGTCATTCGCAACAACGCAGGCTAATCGATTTGCTAACAGTACCTGTTTCTTCCTTAGCGAAAAACATGGCGTGCTCTAAACCCGGCGAAAATTTGATTCCAAAAAGACCTAATTTCAGACGAGTATGCATTTGTGCTGCCGGTGGGGAGCACAAAACCAACGTGTTTAATGAGACGGTTGCCCTTGTCAATAGTGGTAGCTAATGTGAAACGTCACTATAATGGCCGTGGGAACTAGGAGTGCTGTAGCACCCCCTGACAGCACGAGAATTTCCAATGATATGACTTGAAAATTCACCACCGAGGCCCAGCCCCGCATTAGCGGACTGGCCATCGGGAGAAGAATAACAATGGAAAACCAGGCTAAGAAACGTAAGGGTGGGGCTGAAAAATTAAGAGACAAAAAGACATCACCTTCACTAGACAAGGTTTTACCAATTGAAAAACAACTATGTTCATTTTACATAAAGCTCCAAAAACTATTTTGTGCTCAAATTAAAGCAAAAAAAATAGTCTTGCGCACCACGAGCGCTCGCATTAAGTATCCTAGCGTTCTCACAAACTAGCATTACATTAAACATAGAATGTGCATGCCTCATTTTTACTCCCAGTATTTTCACTCCCTACCGCACCGCAACATTAAGCACCCCCCCGCAGCAGCACCCCCCTGATAAAATAGCCTATGTTCCCGCGGCTATGGTCACTATGACACAAAGCATGGACACTTTGAACAAAATTACCCCCAGAACTCTGAGGTAAGGGCCAGAAAAATAAACCAGAATTGTTCCGGACCCTGGACTGGATACAAATTTGGTTAGTGGACCTTTTGGGTTTCTAATTGAGTACCCCTGCTCTAGTGTTTCCTCTAGCTACCACTACAGAGCCTATGCAGGTCACGTGAAAAATGATCCAAAGACTCGTACCTGAAGACCGAGTCGGGAAATGAACAAATCATTTCTGTTTACTTGGACGAGCCTATGCAACAGTCCCGATGCGCGGCCACGAGAAAATGAACGATTCACTCTTGGAGAGGACTCGTTACTCCCGAGTAAAATGAACGAATCGTTCACGAACGACACATCACTAGACACGCACCATGAAAGCAGAATTGGGTACACGTTTTCGAAACTGCCAAGAGTTGTATTTCTGACCGCACAGACATATAAAGGATATCTATGGTTTCGGCAGAGTTTGGGTCTCGGAAAATATCCTTATTTTTTGGATTGGACGTATAGTTTTGCGTCTTGGTTAACTTGTTTGAGGTGTGGATTCTAGCTACATTTCTGTTATTGGGTGTGCTCAAGCCTTCGGCGAGAGCACAACCTTTGTTCTCTCACATATATATTTATTTATTATTATTATTTATTTTCGCCCCCCTAAGGATCAGTCAATATTTGGACTACATACACAACGGCGGTGTCAAAAGGTTCGTCTTGGTAGCGATTGCGTTGGTTGTATTTTTATTTACGTTCCGTTGCATGGTTTAAGTAGAAATTGCGTTTTTGTGGTGAAAAGTGAAGCTAACGGTGGCTAATTTGCTAGCCACAGTCACTGACGTTACTAACGTCACTACGTCACTAACGTCACGAAAACACGCGTGACATCCTGTAGCAGAACATTCGTTTCGCATCTGTTAACTTGGGGGATAGCTAGGCTAACTATAGCTTTACTGCAAGGCAGCTGCAGGAACGCCACAAGCAAAGAGGCCAGGGTGATAACTATTTACTCATTTTACTTTGTGATATGACACACAATTGTCATGTGTAATGTACAGTATAAGCTGATATTATTAAGGAAGTACATCTACTTTCGGAAACAGTAGTCTACTATTTCACTGAAGTATTAGCATCATGACATTAGCCTGTGTTGCCCGGGCAACACATACTACAGTGGTCTATGATGTAGCGTTATCTGTTTTCCATCGTTACAATAAACATTCCTCACATATACATTTTCGTTGTAGGGTTTATTCTGACATTAGTAAACAATTTGTTGGTGAAATTACCATTACCTGTGGTTTCAAACCAGTGTAGCTCACTGCAACGCTGTAGCTTACGTGAGACACACTGCAAAAACATCTACACTACACAGCTGTTTAGGAAGTCAAACGGCGACAGAACATGTTCGGCACTCCCCTTACTTAAATCAAAAGTCTAACTACTAACCTGAACTTCATTGCCACAGCCTAAACGTTGTCAATCTGTTCATGAAAATAATTAATTTCAGCTTAAACCGTACAACGGAACGTTAAATCCAATTCAACCAACGCAATCGCTACCAAGACGAACACAGCAGTAGTCTAGTACTGTACCGTAGTAGTACAATTTACCGGGGCAGCTTCTCCACACAGGGCTATATCGCATTTTGCGTTGTTACTGACAATGATCGCTACCACTGAGCTTTTTATGAATGAGCGATTTTCCACTAAATAAATGTCAAGCTTATTTACGTTTTGGGGGGCATATTTTCAGTTAGCAGATGGTACTGTTTGAATCGCGATTCCATCTTCTACTGCCGGGTAACGTCGTAGAATAATCTTCAAAGGGGGTTCTTTATTAATGAATGAATGCAATGAGTAGGCTAAATGCCTGAAAATATAATGAGAAGGGAAAAACTTAAAATGACGTTTAAGTCATAGAGATTAGGTCAATTTTTACACCGGTCTGCCCAATTTATTCGTTTTGTTTCAACGATGAGGCTGCCTCTTGCAGGGGAAATGAGAAGACATCTATTTCATTCTACACGTCACTCGTATTTTCAGTTGTAAATGAGCAGCAAAAAAAAAAATGCTTTTAAATCTATGTCATCTTTATAAATAATAAGTATGCATTTTTATATAAAATATACAGAAATATCAGTTGTAAAAATGTCATTCAAAAACGGACCCCTGTGCAACCGACGCAAGCAAGCACACCTTACAATTTCCCCAGAAATTGTACCCTCTCTAGTTCTCTCTTATAATCGAGCTAGCGCGATGGCTCTCCATAACTAAAAACGGTTCAACTTCTTTTCCACAATCGACCAAATTGGCCAAACAACCCTTACAAAAAAGAAGTATATTAAAGTATACTATAAGTATACTAAAATATGGATAGTACACTTTTTGTTCACTTTTGCTATACTTTTAAGTATGCTTAGAAAATAGTTCACTTTTGATATACTTTTAAGTATGCTTTGAAAATAGTTCACTTTTGATATACTTTTAAGAAGTATGCTTAGAAACAGAAAATGGTATACATTTCTTCTGGAGTAGGATGTACGTTTTCTATTATTATACAGCAAAAACAGTCAAAATAATTTTTAAGTACATTACAGGTTACATTTTTTTGATCCACGTCATTCTAATTATTCATGTCTATGAAAATCTATTATGCATTGCACATTGAATCTTTTTTGGTACTGAAGCTGTAACCTTAATTACTGCCAAAACATTCTGAAGCCCTATAATCTTATACTAATAATTATCAGTTGGAGTATTAATGGAAAAAAAGAAAAAGCTACTTGAGAAAGAAGCAGACAGAAGGGTTGCATTATGCATTTGAAGGTTATACTGTCAAACTGACTGAAGAACGAAATAACGACGTGAAAAAATGAAAACAGCGTGGCTCATTGGCTGGTCAACTCCCATATGCAAGGCAGTAAATAGTGTTAAAATTTGTTGATAAGTTTGCAGTTTGTTCGAAATACAAATGTAACTTCATGAATTTCGTTTTTTAAATGTGTCTGCTTAGATTGTAGTGTTTTGTTGCGTGGTCATTGTTGTGGTGGTTTACCATTGTAACCATGAGTTAAATTACTGTTACGTTTCATAAGAAGAGCTGGATTCATAAAATGTCAACGCTTGCGCAGTGGTTAGCTTCTTTCCGCTAAGAAACTGCAGTGAAACTTTGCAAGGGCCCCCGTTCTCGCTAAGTGATTTATAACCTGAGGCGTTTGATGGGCTCCTAAACATTATAATATATTAGTAAGTAATAGGAACATTTAATTTACTAATTTACTTCTTGAAGTACTTACATTAATTGAAAGTGCACTTAAAAGTATTGCAAAGTATACTTTGAGGCTCTTTAGGAAGTATACTTCATGAACTGAAAGTGCACTACACAGGCTACTTTAGGAAGTATACTTGATGAACTGAAAGTGCACTACACAGGCTACTTTACAGTATTCAAAAAGTAAACCTTGAAATATTCAGTTTACTTAGTACAAAAATAGTATATAAATAAGTAAAAAAAATAGTATATAGTTAAGTACAGTGCTAGTACAATGCTAGTATACTTTAAGTAACATGATAATAGTATACTTTTTGTACTAAGTATACTTAATAAACTTAAAGTAAGTATACAAAATAAACTTGAAGTATACTTCTTTTTTGTAAGGGAAGGTATGTACATTGAGCTTAAAGTGTACATAATCTAGCTAGATCGTTTTTATTTTAGCAAGTTTCACAGAAATCTGCAAAAATCGAGGCTCAAGACTGTCATAGCTGACCGTCACGAACAGCCAAACCGGGGCTGGGATAAGTGTTTGCTGCAGCTGGCGTTAATCCTACGAACAAACGCTTCATAACTGGAAAGTTTTTACTTTTAATTGACGATACTGAACACAGATGTTAAGTAAATTGTCTTTACTCTAAATATCTTCTCCGTTTTCAATTTGAGCAGTAAATCTAACACAGTAGGAATTCTCCCACAACATCCGCTTGCTCTGCTTTGACTAACAAATATGTTCTCAGTCCACCATACATTAGGCGAGCTAATTTTCGAGCACTTTTGATACAAGATACAGGCCATGTTAGAGTTGATATATATATAATTGTGTGGGCAATGTAGAACAGCAGACAGATTTGAAATATGAGCTTTTGTTATGGCCATTCTAGTGACACTACGACTGTCATCATATGGCGAAACCAGGTCACATAGCTAGCTACGTTTTTCCAGACATAATATTTGTTACCTAGCTACAAACAAATGCTTCGTAACTGATGAGTATTTACTTTTTATTGGCGATATTGACAACAGAGGTTAAGGAACTTGTCTTTAATCAAAAGATGGTCTCCGTTTTCAATTTGAAGCAGTAGATATGGCTTACTGTAGAAAGTCTCCCACTGAATCCTCTCTCTAGCTTAGCTTCGGCTACAGATGGACGACAATCACGATGCATGCATTATTTACGCCTACGGTGTTAATACAGTCTGTAAAAATACCACTTTGACACACTTGCAAGATGATCCGCTGGTTAGATGTAGCATGATCTTATTTACTACCCACAAAACAAAAAAAATAAAATACATTTCAGACCTTTTGAAACCTGAGCAAATGACTTTCTACAAAATTTTCTAATTCTTCTGAATTATTTCTCTTTTTGCATTGTTCTTCTCTTTTCTGTAGTTTTATGCCTTCGTCCAGCTCCTGCCCCTTTCAAAAATACCTTTCGGGCGCTTTGAAGCTTCAGCTTATAACTTTCTACTAAATCTTCACTATTTTCAGCTTTTTTAGCATGGTCAGCTATCCCCATTCAGGTTTTCAGCATTCTCACTGCTGTTTCGCAGGAACAGCTTTTTCTAGTTATTATTATTGTTTATTTTCGCCCCCCTAAGGATCAGTCAATATTTGGACTACATAGACAACCTAGGTGTCAAAGTTTCGTATTGGTAGCGATTGCGTTGGTTGTATTTTTATTTACGTTCCGTTGCATGGTTTAAGTATAAATTGCGTTTTTGTGGTGAAAAGTGAAGCTAACGGTGGCTAATTTGCTAGCCACAGTCACTGAAGTTACTAACATCACGAAAACACGCGTGACTACCTGTAGCACAACATTAGTTTCGCATCTGTTACAAGCCCCCACCCCTCGCCCCTCAGCTTGAAGCAACGGCCCTGGTGGATGTAGGTGGTATTGCATTTCTTGTTAGACTTCCGGCTCTTCTGGTCATTTTTATTCTATTAACTCCAGTCCACATTTACAAAACTATCTTCCCCAATAATTTTAGTTCGATTCTCGAACCTGGCTCATACTACTAGCTTTTTCATAGAATAATTTTTCATTTGAAACCAATCCGAAATGGGTAAACTAGCACCCTATGTATTTGTTTACGTCAATAAAAGTTGCCTGCAAATGTGCTCGTGGATACTAACAGGGCACAAGCACAAAAGTTCACATTGGCCGATAGCCGATTTACCTGCAGCTGAAAGAAATGGCTTGAGTTGCCTGCCCTGTTGTAGCAAGTTTAGCAAATGGTTGTCACACATAGGCCTTCATGAAATGTTGTTAATATAGTTTATTCCCATCCATCCATCATCTTCCGCTTATCGGGGGTCGGGTCGCGGGGGCAACAACCTAAGCAGGGAGGCCCAGACTTCCGTCTCCCCGACCACTTCCACCAGCTCTTCCTGGGGGACCCCGAGGCGTTCCCAGGCCAGCCAAGAGACATAGTCCGTCCAGCGTGTCCTGGGTCTTCCCCGGGGCCTCTTCCCAGTGGGACGTGCCCAGAACACCTTACCAGGGAGCCGTCCAGGAGGCATCCTTATCAGATGCCCGAGCCACCTCAACTGGCCCCTCTCGACGCGGAGGAGCAGCGGTTCTACTCTGAGCCCCTCCCGGATGACCGAGCTTCTCACCCTATCTCTAAGGGAGAGCCCGGACACCCTGCAGAGAAAACTCATTTCGGCCGCTTGTATTCGTGATCTTGTTCTTTCGGTCACTACCCTAGTTTATTCCCGTTATTTTAAAACAGATTTGATTTTTCGTAAAAACGTTCATGACATGATGGCAAATATTATATTATGTTAAGCGTGAGCATAGATGGTTGACATGTCTATCTGGAGCAAAGACGAAGATTAATACTTTAACTGATAACCACAATAGGAAATTATATATATTTAAATAATATTAGTCTTGCCTTCAGAAGCTTTTGTTAAACACTCATTATTATTTTTTTGATCGTGTCATCAAGCCAAACTGCTTTTGTGGGACACACTCGACGTACTTACATTAATTGAAAGTGCACTTGAAAGTATTGCAAATTATACTTTGAGGTACTTTAGGAAGTATACCTAATGAACTGAAAGTGCACTACACAGGTTACTTTAGAGTATTCCAAGGTATACTTTTAAGTACTTTAGGAAGTATACTTCATGAACTGAAAGTGCACTACACTGGTTACTTTACAGTATTCAAAAGTATACTTTGAAGTACTTTAGGAAACATACTTTATGAACTGAAAGTGCACTACACAGGCTACTTTACAGTATTCAAAAGTAAACCTCAAATACACTATAAGTGTACTTTAAAGTGTACTAAATGAGCTAAAAAGTGGGCCAATTCAGTTAACTTAGTACAAAAATAGTATATAAATAAGTGCACTGCTAGTATACTCTTAAAGATCCTGTAAAGTAAATTCCATGTTTTGCTTCTAAGTACATTATATACGTGTGAAATGAGTTCCTGAAAGCATGTGCAAAGCGCTAAAACTTTGTCACACTGAAATGTGGAGTTAGACCGAAGAACAGTTTCTCTTCCGTTTTCAGATCAGGTTTTAATGGGCGGAGCCAAAAAATGCCCTATCTACGTCATTTCGCCCCATCTATGTCAAATCACTGAATGGCTCGTCCTGCTGTACTGTTATTGTAGCTTACATCAGCTAGCTAGCTAGCTTCAGGATTTCTCCCACCACCCGCAACTGCATCTTCCCTGGATGCAAGAACTCCAGCTGCGCTGCAACACCATTCAAGTTGATAATGAAAGGAAAAATAGGTTGATAGATTTTGTGAAGAGCCACGCTCATGGAAAGCTTCGGATAAACTCCAACAGCCGCCTCTGTGCCACTGACCATTTCACGGCGGACAGTTTTAACATGGACCAGAGACAGACGGGGTTCACAAACACACGGCTTCTCTTGCAGCGCGGAGCCGTACCGAGCATCGTCCCCCCGGCCGTTCATCCTCCGGTCGCACCTGGACCATCCACCGCCGCCAGCAGTTCATCACTCAGTTCTGTGTGCTTGTTAATATTATACTAGATAACTTTTCTAGAGGTATCTCTGCTATAATTAGTGCAAACCGCTAACTTGATATTAGGCTACTCGGTGTAGAATGATGGTATTTTGGTGAAATGGTAACTAATGTGCTAGAAATAGTTGGAGAGCTCACTGTCTGCTGTAAATGTTTCCTCCTGTGTTACAGCTCAGGGGAATATTTCATTTATATGCATCTGTATGTTTCACCAATTGAACAAATACATTCTAATTCTATACTGTTTTGTTCGGCTTGACATGGCGTCCATTATCTGGGTCGTAGGTAGCTTACTTGAGCGAGGCGGCGCCTTCCAGCGAGGGGGCCGAGCTCCAGCTCCTTCAGGCGACACGCCCCCCCAGTCTCGAACAGAAAAGACATACTTGTCGGGTTTTTTTTTCATTCAAATTTGGATGGGTAGTTAATAACACATTCTTTTGTGGTGTGGTGAACTTGAAACTCGTTTTTAATTCCACTTTACAGGATCTTTAAGTACCATGATAATAGTATACTTTTGATACTAAGTATACTTACAAAATAAACTTGAAGTATACTTCTTTTTTGTAAGGGTCTCCACACAGGGCTATATCGCATTTTGCGTTGTTGTTGACAATGATCGCTACCAGTGAGCTTTTTATGAATGAGGGTATGTTTAAGTCATAGAAATTAGATCAATCTTTACACCGGTCTGCCAAATTTATTCGTTTTTATTCAACTATGAGGCTGCCTCTTGCAGGGGAAATGAGAAGACATCTATTTCATTGTACACTTCACTCGTATTTTGAGTTGTAAATGAGCAGCAAAAAAAAAATGCTTTTAAATCTATGTAATCTTTATAAATAATAAGTATGCATTTTTATATAAAATATACAGAAATATCAGTTGTAAAAATGTCATAAAACGGACCCCTGTGCAACCGACGAAAGCAAGCACACCCTACAATTTCCCCAGAAATTGTACCCTCTCTAGTTGTCCTTGTAATCACTTATCTATCATGCAATTATGCTCATTAGAATATTACATGGACAAAACATGTATCAGGCACCAGTATTCCTGGTTTAGGAGGAATACAAAGGAGTAATGGTCATTTTAATGACCTGGCGGCCGCCATTTTGAAAATGGGGCCTTTCTTGGAGTCAAACTTTGGTAAACTTTTAGGATGTTTTTAAATACATCTGATACCACTGTAAACCACTGAGAAACATTTTGAGAAACAAACTAGCCTCCCGTCACTGATAAAGTAGATAACGGTTCTCTCTCTTTCTGTCTCTCTCTCACACACACACACACACACACAAACTCTCTCTCCCCCTGCCTTGTTTTCACAAAATCATAAAACCTGCAGTTTCCCTGAGGGAATTACACACTTACACACACAATACACGCACATCCACAAACACACACATCTGCCTCTACATGAAAATGCATACATACACACACTCATGCCTACTTGGAGAGACACGGTTTTGCTACATGCTTAAAAGGCAAACATACAGTAATTCATAATTACAATCAATAATTATTTTCAGAAACATCAGACAGACAAATATTCAGCTTTGTTGAACTGTGAAATTATGTTGATTGTTATGCCGCACAAATTATTCACAATATATCATACGCACACACAGACACACACACATACACAGGCCTATGCATATTAAAAAACACACACATAGGCTTAATAAAAACACACATCCACACAACATCACACACACAAAGAGGCTAGCACCCAAATGAAAAGCAGATTGCGTTCATCAAAGGCGGGATTCACCTGATGATCTTCAAAGCCCTTTTTTTTTGCATCTCTCTCTCCATAGGAAGTCAGGTGGCTGAGCGGTTAATGAATCGGGCTAGTAATCCGAAGGTTGCCAGTTCGATTCCCGGTCATGCCAACTGACGTTGTGTCCTTGGGCAAGGCACTTCACCCTACTTTCCTCGGGGGAATGTCCCTGTACTTACTGTAAGTCGCTCTGGATAAGAGCGTCTGCTAAATGACTAAATGTAATGTAATGTAAATGTAATATGGTTCCGGCTACTACTTCCTTACTTGCTTTCATCCTTCCTTCCTGCTTACACTCAATTATTTCACTTTCTTTCTCACTCTCTTACTCTCTTTCTATCTCTCACTCACAATTTTGCTGAATCTCACAGTCCTTTCTCTATCTCGGTCTCTCTCTCTTCATCTCTCTCCCTTTCCCTCCATCTCTCTCTCTCTTTTGCTTCGTCTCTTTCTCTCCTCTCGTAAGCTCAGTGTCAGCATGTTACTGCTGTATGACTCATAATCTTCTCTTTGTCATTCTACCTCTCTCTCTCCTTCAGAACCCTCTCTCCTTCTACCCATCCTCCCATTCCCTACCGCCACCTTTTCTAACAAGGTAGCAACACAGCCTAAAAGGGTGGGTAAGAGAAAAATAACAATTCACAAAAAAAAACAATTCACTGGATGTCTCCACACTCCTGGATGTATTGGCTCTTCTGTATCAAGCCCCATTGAATGACACAACCCAGCAAACTGCTGTGCACGCCTTGCACCAGCACACATGTGGTCTGTGTCTGACTTTTAGTTTGTTGTGTTTGACAGATAGAGAGAGAGGGAGCGAGAGAAAAAGATAGGGAGAGATAGGGAGAAAGATAGGGAGAGAGAGCGCGCAAAAGAGATGAACAGAGAGAAAGAGGGAGAGAGTGCTAGAGAGTTGTAGAGATGAACAGAGAAAGAGGGTGAGCAAGAGAGAGATGGAGTTAGAAAAAGAGAGATTGTGAGTGAGAAATTGTGTGTTAAAAAAAAGACTGTGTGTTTGTATTCCGCATCCCCACACGTCTTCTGTGGTTGTGTGAGGGAGTGTGTGTGTGACACTGCAGCCCACAACAGAAGAGGTTCCTGAACAGGCAGATGCAGCAGTGGATCTTGGTTAGCAGCGTGTGGATGGAGTTTCAGTGAAGGGTGCTGGGGTTGGGGGAGAGGGAAAGAGAGGGAGATGGGGAAAGGGGGAGAGGAGAGAGGCATCTGCATATTCATTCATCTGCCTGGCTAATAACCCAGAAAAACACTGAAGAGACGCTCTGGGACCCTGATTATCATCGCCACGGGACAAAGACAGGCCGACAGGCGCACACACATACATTTAGTCATTTAGCAGACGCTCTTATCCAGAGCGACTTACAGTAAGTACAGAGACATTACCCCGAGGCAAGTAGGGTGAAGTGACTTGCCCAAGGACACAACATCATTTGGCACGGCTGGGAATCGAACTGGCAACCTTCAGATTACTAGCCCGACTCCCTCACTGCTCAGCCATCTGACTCCCTACAAATATACAAATTGGCACACGCACAAAATAATCTCACATACGTGATTGGCCCACACTAACAAGCTGACAAACATGTGTGTGTGTGTGTGTGTGTGAGTAGTATCAATGTTTGTTTTTCATGTTTGTTTTAAATCCCTCAAAGAACCCTCTTATGGTAAAGTGGTTTCTCCCAGACTCCCACATATCACAGAGACATGGGTTGAGGGGGACATGGTAAAAGTTTAAGCATATCTTCTTTGAGGTAGAGGGTAAAATGGAGATTTTACCTATGAACACACTCTTTTTTTCATGTGGACGCACACACAAACATACAGTACAGTATGCTGGTCAGTGCTATTCAACGAGAACCCAAAGTGTGTGTGTATGTACAGTTAGGTCCATAAGTATTTGGACATTGACACAATTTTCATCATTTTGGCTCTGTATACCACCACAATGGATTTGAAATGAAACAATCAAGATGTGCTTTAAGTGCAGACTTTCAGCTCAAATCAGGTGAACGGTGTAGGAATTACAATACATTTTATATGTGCCCCCCCCCCTTTTTAAGGGACCAAAAGTAATTGGACAATTGGCTGCTCAGCTGTTCCATGGCCAGGTGTATGTTATTCCCTCATAAAGGGAGTTCGTTATTTCATTGACAAGGAGCAGATAAAAGGTCTAGAGTTCATTTCAAGTATGGTATTTGTGTTTGGAATCTGTTGCTGTCAACTCTCAATATGAAGTCCAAAGAGCTGTCACCATCAGTGAAGCAAGCCATCGTTAGGCTGAAAAATCATAACAAACCTATCAGAGAGATAGCAAAAACATTAGGTGTGGCCAAACCAACTGTTTGGTACATTCTTAAAAAGAAAGAACGCACTGATGAGCTCAGCAACACCAAAAGACCCGGAAGACCACGGAAAACAACTGTGGTGGATGACAGAAGAATTCTTTCCCTGGTGAAGAAAAACCCCTTCACAACAGTTGGCCAGATCAAGAACACTCCAGGAGGTAGGCGTATCTGTGTCAAAGTCAACAATTAAGAGAAGACTTCACCAGAGTAAATACAGACGGTTCACCACAAGATGTAAACCATTGGTGAGTCTCAAAAACAGGAAGACCAGATTAGAGTTTGCCAAAAAACATCTAAAAGAGCCTGTACAGTTCTGGAACAACATCCTATGGACAGATGAGACCAAGATCAACTTGTACCAGAATGATGGGAAGAGAAGAGTATGGAGAAGGGAAGGAACTGCTCATGATCCAAAGCATACCACCTCATCAGTGAAGCATGGTGGAGGTAGTGTTATGGCGTGGGCATGTATGGCTGCCAATGGAACTGGTTCCCTTGTATTTATCAATGATGTGACTGCTGACAAAAGCAGTAGGATGAATTCTGAAGTGTTTCGGGCAATATTATCTGCTCAGATTCAGCCAAATGCTTCAGAACTCATAGGACGGCGCTTCACAGTGCAGATGGACAATGACCCAAAGCATACTGCGAAAGCAACCAAAGAGTTTTTTAAGGCAAAGAAGTGGAATGTTCTGCAATGGCCAAGTCAATCACCTGACCTAAATCCAATTGAGCATGCATTTCACTTGCTAAAGACAAAACTGAAGGGAAAATGCCCCAAGAACAAGCAGGAACTGAAGACAGTTGCAGTAGAGGCCTGGCAGAGCATCACCAGGGACGAAACCCAACGTCTGGTGATGTCTATGGGTTCCAGACTTCAGGCTGTCATTGACTGCAAAGGATTTGCAACCAAGTATTAAAAGTGACAATTAGATTTATGATTATGTTAGTTTGTCCAATTATTTTTGGTCCCTTAAAAAGGGGGGGGGGCCACATATAAAATGTGTTGTAATTCCTACACCGTTCACCTGATTTGGATGTAAATACCCTGAAATTAAAGCTGAAAGTCTGCACTTAAAGCACATCCTGATTGTTTCATTTCAAATCCATTGTGGTGGTATACAGAGCCAAAATGATGAAAATTGTGTCATCATGTCCAAATATTTATGGACCTAACTGTATGTATTTGTGTGTGTGGTTTCAACCTCTAAATGCTAGATCCCTAGGGAGAAGAAACATTGTCAAAAATAGAAGCCATTCTAGTCCATTTCACTGGAAGTCTCCAACAACAGCCATTAATACATTTCCACATTATTTTACTGGTACTGTTAGACAGGGATGGGACTGGATATCAGTGGACTGGATATCAGTACGTTATGAAGTATTGATTGTTTATCAATTAAGTCGAGAGCATCAACCGGCTACTTGTTTATAACTCATCAATTCCTCAACTGACATAGGTCACAGGTCACATATACACATACTATCAGTATCCATACGTGTATCAATGCGCGCCGCACATAAACTAGTGCCATTATAACACACCCTCTTCCCTTTTTCTTCCTCTCTTCTCGTGTCCAGTGCAGCCCAGTTCAGAGCCTCATTAATTGAATTCATAAAACCACAGAGGGATTGATTGGTAAATGAGCCATGCAAGGCCAGCGTAGAAATTAATTACTAGAGCAGCACAACCTGTCCACTTATCAACAAAGAGGGACCTGTGGATCGGGAACACTGTGTGTGCGTGTGTCACATGTTTGTGTGTGTAAGTGTGTGAGGGTTAGTGTACGACACACAGACCCTATTAAGAAGGATGAAATTGAGAAACGTGGTAGAGGGAAATCTAATTACTGGAATCCTTGAAGAAAGTGAGTCGAGTTAGTGTGTCTGAAAATCCATCCAATGGTGTCCAGATTGTGTGTGTGTCAGTATGAATTTGTTCTTGAAACATTTCAAGAGTCTGTACAATACACAAAAGTGCGTTCACCGAGACACATTTTAAACCAGGTCCATGAATCATAGGCTAGAGCAGTGGTTCCCAAAGTGGGGGTCGCGATATGATCTCAGGGGGTCGTGAAATGATTTCCAGAAATCAAGGAACATTTTAAAACAAATAGAAATAGCATATTTAAAAATAAAAAATAGTAGTTAAATTAATGCATGCAAATAAAAAAGCCATCATCCTTTTGATTGTCCATTCTCTGTACGGCAAATCATCTGACATCCGACCAGGAGGACGCATTAGTTGAACTGTCAAGCGACCGAACGTTAAAGGCAGTGTTCTCAGCCAAGACACTGGCTGAGTTTTGGATTTCAGTGGAGAGGGAATACCCATGGCCACCGGAACTATGGTGCTGAGAGTGCTGCAGCACCCCCTGACAGCACGATAATTTAAAACAATATGACTTGAAAATCCACCACCGCGGATACAGCCCCGCAGTAGCGGACTGGCCATCGGGAGCACCGGGAGAAGAATAACGATGGAAAACAGGGCTAAGAAACGTAGCTAAGGATAGGGCTGAAAAATTAGGAGACAAAAAGACCTTCACTAGACAAGGTTTTACCAATTGAAAAACGGCTATGTTTATTTTACACGAAGCTAAAAAACTATTTTGCGCTCAAATAAAGACCTAAAAATTTGCCTTGCGCGCTGCGCGCTCTCGCATTAACTATCGAGCTCCCGAACTAGCATCACATCAAACACAGAATGTGCATGCATTAACAGGTTAACTGTGGTGGCGTATACTGGGGATGGTTCTGGTGGGACGGTCTGGATCAAAGTCCAGGGCATATTTTTACTCGTATATTTACGTAAACCACCTCTGTGGATACGGGGGTCGCGAGTCACTGGCACCATTATTTTAGGGGTCGTGGGCTAAAACGTTTGGGAAACCCTGGGCTAGAGTCATCTGCTGTGGGTGTGTCCTTGAGTTAGTGTATGTGTATTCTTTTATTGATCAAGTAATGTGGTAGTGTTCACACAAGCTACATTTTCCCAAGCATTTATGAAGTTCAAGCTCAAGTCTGAAAAACAACTTCTAAGGATCACACACCCATCGCCAAACCAAGCTAATCCTCACAATTCAGTACAGCAGGGTTCGTCAACTAGGTTTGGCCTTGGGCCAATTTTTTTCTGAGCTATTAGTTGGTGGGACAGAACATAATTTGCATTTAATATTACAGTGTTTTCTCAGGTAAGAGTTTATTGTTTAATAAACAATTAAAATGAACAATTTTGCATGCCTATCTGTTTGACTGACAGTTTTATTGATCACTGAGATAGCATTGACTTGGAATTAAGTTGGTTCAATATTTAAATAAAAAATGGCTTAGATGTAGTAAACTACTTTTGCCATGTTGCTGTAGCTTAGCTTGCTACATTTCCTTGGGGGTAGCTTCAGCCTCAATTTTATGTTACTTTGTAACTATAACATTGATAAGATCCCTGCAAAATGATCTGCTTTTCATAGACAAGTATTGTTAGAGTGGTTGTTAAACATAATCTTCCCCCTCATAGGTAGTTCATTTGGAACATCCATCCATCATCTTCCGCTTGTCCGGGGGTCGGGTCGCGGGGGCAGCAACCTAAGCAGGGAGGCCCAGACTTTCCTCTCCCCGGCCACTTCCACCAGCTCTTCCTGGGGGGACCCCGAGGCGTTCCCAGGCCAGCCGAGAGACATAGTCCCTCCAGCGTGTCCTGGGTCTTCCCCAGGGCCTCTTCCCAGTGGGACGTGCCCAGAACACCTCACCAGGGAGGCGTCCAGGAGGCATCCTTATCAGATGCCCGAGCCACCTCAACTGGCCCCTCTCGACGCGGAGGAGCAGCGGTTCTACTCTGAGCCCCTCCCGGATGACCGAGCTTCTCACCCTATCTCTAAGGGAGAGCCCGGACACCCTGCGGAGAAAACTCATTTTGGCCGCTTGTATTCGCGATCTCGTTCTTTCGGTCACTACCCACAGTTCGTGACCATAGGTGAGGGTAGGAACGTAGATCGACTGGTAAATGGAGAGCTTCGCCTTTTGACTCAGCTCCTTCTTCACCACGACGGACCGATGCAGAGCCCGCATCACTGCGGGCGCCGCACCGATCCGCCTGTCGATCTCGCGCTCCATCCTTCCCTCACTCGTGAACAAGACCCCGAGATACTTGAACTCCTCCGCTTGGGACAAGATCTCCTCCCCGACCCGGAGATTGCACTCCACCTTTTTCCGGTCGATAACCATGGCCTCAGATTTGGAGGTGCAAATCTCCACGGCTTGTTGGACTTCTGTGCTAGACACGGCTTGTCCATAACGAACACCATGTTCAAGCATAAGGGTGTCCATATGTGCACTTGGCACCAGGACACCCGAGGTCTCAGTTCGATGATAGACTTTGTAGTCGTGTCGTTGGATCTGAGGCCGAATGTCTTGGACACTCGGGTGAGGAGAGGGGCGGAGCTGTCAACTGATCACCACCTGGTGGTGAGTTGGCTACGATGGTGGGGGAAGACGCCCGTCAGGCCTGGCAGGCCCAAACGTAATGTGAGGGTCTGCTGGGAATGGCTGGCAGAATCCCCTGTCAGAAGGAGCTTCAACTCCCACCTCCGGGAGACTCTGATCGGGGCCAGAGTTTGGTCCGCATTGCCGGTAGTAAGTCGAACTTGTTCCCGGTGAGGGTTGGACTCCGCCAGGGCAGCCCTTTGTCACCAATTCTGTTCATAACTTATATGGACATAATTTCTAGGCGCAGCCAGGGCGTTCAAATTAGGTGTGTTCGACATCGTCTGCGGCTGCTGCATGAAACGACCGGCGAGAGTTGACGCTTGCAGTCGGGGAGGAGTTAAAAACAGCTTTGTCAAGTCGTATATTCCAGCTTCTCGTGGTTTGCTGCGTTGACGAACTACATGGTCGCAAATTTTATTGTTTTTGCATTAGAACTTGCATAAAACCAATGCACTGAAATTTGTAATTGTATGTATTGGGCTATGTTAAACTCTTTCTCCAATCTGCAGATTGATAATACAACCAGAACTCAATTAAACTTCCGTTAGTGAAGAGGCGGACTAAAACCCTTTCTTCATCAATAGTAGGCTATCGCAGTCTGTCAATAAACGCAAATATTTCTTTCAATTGTACTGTTTGGTCTGGATTTGAGCATTGGCGAAACTAAAGGTGTCAGAATAAATACATAACACGCGTCAAAGTTTTTGTGTGTGTCTGGCCAATCATGAAATAGCTGTGTCGTCATTAGAACCCGTGCAGTTGCTCTTGAGAGAATGTGCTCGGCTACACAGCCGGCAGTTCTCGAATTGGTACTTTGATGCATACGTCACAGTGACCTAGCCTCTGCGCCGTCTCAAGTCGGACAAAAAGTCTAACCAGAATTCACTGCTTCAAGTCAGCCGGCTGCGGTGCTGCATGAAGTTGAACACACCTATTGTAGCGTCAGCGCCCTTGAGTACCCAACATGCAGTGCGGCATGCCAAACGAGTTGTGGAAAATAGTTCGGTTACAACAGCCGTGCGAGGTATTTCAATTGTTGTGTTCACTCAGTTAAATGTGTGTAATGTTATTGTTTGTCAGTTAAGATAATCCTGTTGGTCACCCTGATTGTACATGTTGTGTAGTTTAATGGGACCAGAGAGTCTGACCATGAAAATCTATTGTCAGGGTGCTGTACTATGTCAAGGTACACTCGCAAACAGCTGAACATGAACTCTGCCCTAGCCAAGTTGCCCACATGTCTCTTGTCAATTGTGCTATGAGATTCTAGAAAGAGATCAACTCTAGAAGAGCTTCAATATCCATGTGCTTCAAGCCAGCTTCGGGCAACTTAAAAAAAAAAATCACATTTAAAGTGTAATGATTGCGGAAGGGATGTTTTTGGGCTACTTCTAAACCTCATGCGGCCACATTTCTGCCTTGGCGTGACCTGCGCTGGGACAGAGGAAAACAGCATGGATGGGAATAGTGTGTGGGCAGAGCAAGCAGTAATAGTTCATAACCTACACACACTTATCCTTTCATAAAGTTATTGTTGCTCCGTGTCTCTGTTCGGTGGTTATAGGAAGCCGCATGATTAAATAATTTGTTGTAATGAACCAATGAAACGTGAGGATAGCAGAAAACAAGAAAAATATTAATCCACCAGTCGTTTTTACATTTTAACTATGGAGGCATCCATTGGATACATGTGTAAACTCCTCTGTTGTACACCCAATAAATATTGGGCTAGTGTTCTCTGCATGATGGGCCTGACTAGAGCACAGGTGGCCTTACAGAACAGGCTTCAAAGTTGTCACTTTTAAAAGGATGGCATTTCGACCCATCTGGCCAAGATGTCTGAAAGTTGGTATGCATGCCTTATTGTCATGACTCAACACACAGTGTTGAGTAGTGCCCTCCAGGACAGCAGAGGGCACTAAGGAGTCGGAGCAAGGCCGGCTCAGCCAAGCTGGTGAGGAATTGAGCAGCCATGCTTAAAAGGAACCCTGAATTGTTTGTCAGTGCTCATTCATGGTTTGCATGCTACAGGTGCTACTTCGCTTGGAAACTTCTCTTGGAATTACTTAGAAACTCTTTTGGATACGTGAACTCTTTATCTGTGCTTGACCCTGCTTGCCTCGACTTCGGATTTCGGATTACGTTTTGGACTGTTTACTTGGACTCTCTTTGATTCATGGTATTGAACCCCACTTGTCTGAACTTCCCTTTGTCTTGCCCTATCTGGATACCTCAACTTTGCTGGCTGCTCTGTGTACTCTGACCTTGGACTGTGCCATGACCTGGATTTTGGATTACCCTCGAACAAACTGTCTTGATTGCCTTTGCTTCACAAGTGTAGGGGGTTAAATATTGGCCAAACAACCAAAACGAATTCCCCTATGGTGTAAAGGAAGATGGGAAACTGAACAGTGTATTAGCATGAACCAAATAATTCCAATACAAATAGAATTACAGTTATTTGACTCTATGGGTTAAATCAGAGCAAGAATGGTCAAAGTACGGTTAAAGGAAATACGCATTTAATAACATTACAAATGAATGAAATCAATTAAAAGGCAAACATGTTACAATATGAAAGCTTTAAATCTTACCTACTCTACCATGATCATTGTAAATCAGAGAGAAAGCAAGGAGTAGGACAAGGGAGAACTGAGGTAGAAGGTCTCAGGAGATGAAGAATCCACAGAACAATGCATTACAATTCCCTTTATACACAAGACCAACCAATCAGACCAAATCTTGAATGGGGTGTGAGGGCCAACAAGTTGAGACCGTCCAGAAACTCCAGACTTTAGCATATGAGAGGTGGGGGCAGGTTTGACACCCAACCTTACAATCCTCCCTCTTGGACACAAAAGCACAGGCAAAAGCTGCAGTGTTCATCATGTGATAACCTGCACCCATAGGAAAAAGGAACTTGATTGCAGACAGGTCAGCATTGAGATTCTAATGGTCATGGCTGTTTGCTCAGAGGACCACTTTTGGATCATGGCTATTGCTCAGAGGACCACTTTTGGATCATGGCTATTGCTCAGAGGATCACTTGGAATAACCTTTGTATTGGCATGCAGACGTGCCCTTGGTTAGCATATTCCTGCTACTTAAGTTCTTGTCCTGTTACAGCAGAACACAATTGGAGCACAGCACTTGGTTAACAATGAAAATTGTAAAGTTTGGAGTGGTCTGGGGTCTGAGAGTTGGATTGGATACAAATGGAAATTAGTGAGACAGTGTCTTAAAACTCAAATGGAAAAAATAGGTGAACAGTCCTCCCCTTTGAGAGATGAGAGGTACACAAACATATCATCTAGCATAGATGAAAATGGCAATTAAAACAAAAGTGTTCTTGGGTCCAAAATAAACAAAACATAAATTACACAGCAATAATAAAACTAGAGAGGGTACAATTTCCGGGGAAATTGTAGGGTGTGCTTGCTTGCGTCGGTTGCACAGGGGTCCGTTTTTGAACGACATTTTTACAACTGATTTCTGTATATTTTATATGAAAATGCATACTTATTTATAAAAATTAAATAGATTTAAAAGCATTTTTTTTTTTTTTTTTTTGCTGCTCATTTACAACTGAAAATACAAGTGAAGTGTAGAATGAAATAGATGTCTTCTCATTTCCCCTGCAAGAGGCTGCCTCATCGTTGAATCAAAACGAATAAATTTGGCAGACCGGTGTACCTAATCTCTATGACTTAAACGTCATTTTAAGTTTTTCCCTTCTCATGATATTTACTCATTGCATTCATTCATTAATAAAGAACCCCCTTTGAAGATTATTCTACAACGTTACCCGGCAGTAGAAGATGGAATCGCGATTCAAACAGTACCATCTGCTAACTGAAAATATGCCCCCCAAAACGTAAATAAGCTTGACATTTATTTAGTGGAAAATCGCTCATTCATAAAAAGCTCACTGGTAGCGATCATTGTCAGTAACAACGCAAAATGCGCTTCTCCTGTGTGGAGAAGCTGCCCCGGTAAATTGTACTACTACGGTACAGTACTAGACTACTGCTGTGTTCGTCTTGGTAGCGATTGCGTTGGTTGAATTGGATTTAACGTTCCGTTGTACGGTTTAGGCTGAAATTAATTATTTTCATGAACAGATTGACATGGTTTAGGCTGTGGAAATGAAGTTCAGGTTAGTAGTTAGATAGACTTTTGATTTAAGGACAGTGCCGAACATGTTCTGTCGCTGTTTGACTTCCTAAACAGCTGTGTAGTGTAGATGTTTTTGTAGTGTGTCTCGCGTAAGCTACAGCGTTGCAGTGAGCTACACTGGTTTGAAACGACAGGTAATGGTAATTTCACCAACAAATCGTTTACTAATGTCAGAATAAATCCTACAACGAAAATGTATATGTGGGGAATGTTTATTTTAACGATTGAAAACAGATAACGCTACATCATAGACCACTGTAGTATGTGTTGCCCGGGCAACACAGGCTAATGTCATGATGCTAATACTTCAGTGAAATAGTAGACTACTGTTTCCGAAAGTAGATGTACTTCCTTAATAATACCAGCTTATATTGTACATTACACATCACAATTGTGTGTCATATCACAAAGTAAAATGAGTAAATAGTTATCACCCTGGCCTCTTTTCTTGTGGCGTTTCTGCAGCTGCCTTGCAGTAAAGCTATAGTTAGCCTAGCTATCCCCAAGTTAACAGATGCGAAACGAATGTTCTGCCAAAGGTAGTCACGCGGGTTTTCGTGACGTTAGTGACGTTAGTAACGTCAGTGACTGTGGCTAGCAAATTAGCCACCGTTAGCTTCACTTTTCGCCACAGAAACTTAACTTCAGCCTAAACCATGCAACGGAACGTAAATTCCAACAGAAGCAACTCAATCGCTACCAAGACGAAACTTTTGACACCTACTTTGTCTATGTAGGCCAAATATTGACTGAGTTTTAGGGGGGCAAAAAGAATAATAAAAATAATAATATATATGTGAGAGAACAAAGGTTGTGCCCTTGCCGAAGGCAAAGCACACCCAATAATATATATGTGAGAGATCAAAGGTTGTGCCCTTGCCGAAAGCAAAGCACACCCAATAAAATACAAGTTATACCAATCTACATTTACAGGTCAGGAACCATTGTGAGTTTAGCTAAAACCTAGAACATTTACCACCAACTCTATAAAACACACAAGGTACATACTGATCCACAATACCCAATACTCAACCACACAAACCAACATAGGAACTCATGGATGGACAAGCCATATGCACTATGCATATGCAGCTAAAGGACGCTCTGGATAAGAGCGTCTGCTAAAATGTAAAATAAAGGAACTGGGGCAGCAACAAATAAACTGTCCCCAACGAATCTTTGAACTACAACAAAGACTAAACACGGGTAATACAGTAGGAATGTAGCAATATCACAATTTGGACCTGAATTAAGTAAACGTAAAAGATAGTTGGAATTGCATGTAATCACGTTAAAAAGTTTAAGGTTTGTTTGTCTTGATAAAGGCTCAGCTTATGCTGCATGAAAAATGGGGGAGGCCTACCCTTTCCCAGATCCCAACATTTGGACTCAGTGTGACCACTTCTTAGACAAGCATGACAAAATCTAACTTTGTTGTTAGCATAAAACAAGCGTGTTGGTTGAATAGGCATATTTCTACCAAGATCCCAACATCGCATTTCAGTGTGTCCTTGTCTTTTACAGAAGTTACACTGTATATGAGGGGGCTGCTGGGGCTTGGGTTTTACCTCTGTCGCCATTTTTATGGCAGCAATGCGTGGCGGATCAGGAGCACGACGGTTCCTTGTAGAACGCCGTTTGGGAATTTGCGCACCAATTCCACTATCTGTGTCTGAACACTCAGTAGTAGAATGTGAGCCAGCATGGTTGGTCTCTTCACTGCTGTTAGCGGTGTGTTGCCTTGTGGCACAAAAAGGGGTCGCTGCTTTGAGGACAGAGTTGAGAAGACATTTGCCAATTAAATGTACACTAATCTTCAATGTTTGTTTATTTTCTGCTTTCTTTTTATGGACTCCTGCAGTTCGCCAATGTTCAATTATTTCTGCTAGCGTAAAATCAGTTTTAAGACCGTTCTTGTCTTTCTTGCTCAATTCAGATAACGTTCGGTTAACGCTAACTTCTTCCCATAGGTTAAGTAATTTGTTAACTTCATTTACCCATTAAATTTTTTTGTTCTTTTTATGCAGGAGCTAATATCAGAAACTAGTAATAGGCTTCTACCAACAGAACCAGGCGGAACACAATTAATGTACATTTGTAAATGCTTACTCACCGCACCATGGTTTGAAACGCCGGTATACCAAACTGTAACTGAATTGCTCGAAACATATCACGTAGTCGGGGTCACCAAAATTGTAGGTTGGGGAAGATCTCGTAAGGCCGGAGACGCTTGGTGTTTGTCCCCGGCTTGGGAAACCCAATTCAATTCTGGTTAGATGTTCAGGGAGATAATTGACTCGTTAATATCTGATTCCAATTTTAGAAATGTGCACAAGTGCGTTACCTGTAACCTTGAGCGCTAAACAGTTAATGACATGAACTCTGGCATAGGTAAAAATCGTCTGCTTGATCAGAGCATCGACCCTAAAGTATGCGTGTTCACTAATCAGTCGTTTATCATTACTATAATATGGATTTTAACCATAGTAGACCTAGTATGTAAACCAATCACTCAGAGGCTCCGGTAAATTCCTTCGGAGCGTGGAGATCCACCGTAAGTGACTCAGAGGCCTTAAGTTAAAACCTACTTCAAAAGTCTATGTTTATAATCAGTATTAGCCGCATCAACCAGACTAGATCAAAGTTTTCACCGCCGTAGCGTGATAGATACGTTTCAAGGAGAACAAGTAACTTCAAATGCACATTAAGTTTATTATCTAAATAGTAAGATAATCAATACAATGATAATTAAATATCATCAAATACAAAACATACCTTCAGAGCAATGGTTAACAAAGGTATTCACAACAAAGACTAGGCACCTAACGCACCGGAGCTTGTATCGTAAACAGAACTCAGTGGTAAAACGTCTTCCTATATACACCCAAACCTGACTAAAATGGGGACACCGGTCATATGACTGAAAAGTTGTCTAACGCATACAAATTCAAATTGGATCATTAATCAAGGCTGCAGTAGACCAAGTGGTGCCCTTGCAAGACAAGGGAACATGTTAAACACATGTTGGTCTGCTGCAAGCCCAAACTCTGTAAACCATGTACATATTACAGTATTAAAATTATGACTAGAATGTAATACATAAAATAAGAAACAAAATCATATCAAACATGACATTAAAAGCTGTTTAGAACTATATTTACAAGAACACAACTTTTAATGACTTCTTGCTTAAAACACACTGCTTTTTGCACTGCATTACAATAATGGTATCTTGTACATTTGTATTTTTTGTAATATTTGTATTTTTGTATTTTTATATTGTAATTTACGGCAACTTATATTTTATTTTATTGTATATTTAATTATATTCTAATCCCACTTAGTACTGCTAGTTTATGTACCATTAGTATAGATAGTCCACATATTTAAATTTTAGGTATATGTTTATTGTATGCACCTTCCTGCCAAAGCAAATTCCTTGTCTGTGCAAACTTTCATGGCGAATAAACCCCATTCTGATGATAATTTCAGTCTTCCTCGGTCCATCTTCCTCTTCAACTGTTGAGACCACCTTTCCAGAGGTGTGTCGTTAAGGTGTGATTGTCAGTTTAGCGTTCATGCAAATCAACGACTGTCCCAGACGAGTGTCTGGGTGACCAGTGACAAAGGGGCTGCCAAAACAGCCTAACAAGTGTGACTTGATCCAGTGTGTGGTCGTGCTTTAAAATCCTGTCGGCTGAATCGATATCGCTCAAACAACATATGTTACTATGGTGATTTATCGAAAGTTGCTTCCACGAACCAAAAAGAGGGGCGTTTTTTATCTTAGCCTGAAAATTAGCTCGCTAAACCGCTTAGCGAGCTACGACGAATACCCCCTTGGTATTATGACTCGGAACCCTCTTTCGAGGATGACCACACAATTTGGTGTCATGTGATCACTGGGCGTGGCCGCAGGAGGCAAAAATGTGTTTTGGCCAATAACTATTGATTTGTTTGCCTTTATTAAATGATTCCTTTTCTCATGATATCTTGGGACATCCTGTGTGTGAATCATAATCATTTGTTATAATAGCTGTAATGATGCGGCCGCCATTTTGAATTAATTGAAAAACGTTTTTTCTCTACTCCTCCTACACATGTAGGAGGTTATCTTCTTATCTAGTTAATCTTATCTAGTTAAGATTATCTTCAGACCAAGCCTCACAAAAGCTATCACATGTTTTTTTGATTTTCGAAACCGTTTGCCCGGTAAAGGCAATCAAAATGTGCCGTTAAGCCAGAAAACAGGAAGTTGGGTTGTATCTCAGCAAATCTTTGATGGATTCACACCAAACTTGCTGTGTGTACTTGTTACCCTCTTCTGATGATGTCTAAAATGTTTTCTGGGTCATTTGACTGCTTGGCCACCTCATTGCTGCTTGCAGCTATATTTGGATTTGGTCAGATTTGATATCCCATTGGTAAGTCTGCAGCATGGATTTTTCTATACAGTGACAATTTGTGAAGAATATACATTTTTCAATGGTTCGCAATGTTTTGGAGGAATCCGCCATTGCTGCTTGCAGCTATATTTCTTATTATTATTGTTTATTTTCGCACCCCTAAGGATCCCTCAATATTTGGACTACATAGACAACGTCGGAGTCAAAAGGTTCGTCTTGGTAGCGATTGCGTTGGTTGTATTTTAATTTACGTTCCGTTGCATGGTGTAAGTAGAAATTGCGCTTTTGTGGTGAAAAGTGAAGCTAACGGTGGCTAATTTCCTATCCAGTCACTTACGTTACTAACGTCACGAAAACACACGTGACTACCTGTAGCAGAACATTCGTTTCGCATCTGTTAACTTGGGGGATAGCTAGGCTAACTATAGCTTTACTGCAAGGCAGCTGCAGAAACGCCACAAGCAAAGAGGCCAGGGTGATAACTATTTACTCATTTTACTTTGTGATGTGAAACACAATTGTCACAAAAGCATCATGACATTAGCCTCTGTTGCCCGGGCAACACATACTACAGTGGTCTATGATGCATCTGTTTTCAATCGTTAAAATGAACATTCCTCACAAATACATTTTCGTTGTAGGATTTATTATGATATTAGTAAACGATTTGTTGGTGAAATTACCATTACCTGTGGTTTCAAACCAGTGTAGCTCACTGCAACGCTGTAGCCTACCCGAGACACTATTGAGTAGTTAACAAAAACATCTCCACAGCTGTTTAGGAAGTCAAATGGCGACAGAACATGTTCGGCACTCCCCTTACTCAAAAGTCTTTCAATAGGTGAAACTATCTGACTACTAACCTGAACTTCATTGCCACAGCCTAAACTTTGTCAATCTGTTCATGAAAATAATTAATTTCAGCCTAAACAGTGTAACGGAACGTTAAATCCAGTTCAACCAACGCAATCGCTACCAAGACGAACACAGCAGTAGTCTAGTATTGTACTGTAGTAGTACAATTTACCGGGGCAGCCTCTCCACACAGGGCTATATCGCATTTTGCGTTGTTACTGACAATGATCGCTACCAGTGAGCTTTTTCTGAAAGCGATTTTACACTAAATAAATGTCAAGGTTATTTGCGTTTTTGGGGGCATATTTTCAGTTAGCAGATGGTACTGTTTGAATCGCGATTCCATCTTCTACTGCCGGTAACGTTATAGAATAATAAGGGGGTTCTTTATTAATGAATGCACTATGAGTAGGCTAAATGCCTGAAAATATCACGAGAAGGGAAAAACTTAAAAGGACGTTTATGTCATAGAGATTAGGTCAATTTTTACACCGGTCTGCCAAATGTATTCGTTTTGATTCAACTATGAGGCTGCTGATCACCATTCCCTCTTTCAGGGGAAATGAGAAGACAACGATTTCATTCTACACTTCACTCTTAGTATTTTGAGTTGTAAATGAGCAGCAAAAAATATATATAACCCTAAATATAGCTGCAAGCAGCGATGTGGGTTCCTCTGCAAAATGGCAAAATATTATAAAAATGTACATTGTAGAAGATCAAGAGTTGGACAACAACAGAGCAAAACTACTTCATGTTTGGCCAACAATAATAGGCTGAATGGGGATTTGAACTCATGAGCATAAGGTTAAAAATCAGCCTCTCTATCCTCTCTGCTACACATGAACTGGTGCGTTTATATGAATAGAAAGGGCAGTGTAATAGCTTTGGGACAACGTTTGAGCAGCTGTAATTGTAATGTTTTGACATATCAAGGTGAAATTGCGCATGGTACTTCAGAATGATGTCATCCTGTTTAACTAAACAGATAATCAGAATTATGACAGGCCCAAAGGCTGTGGCTGGATTTGAACATATGAGCTTGCAATTTGCAGTACACCGTCTCAGCCCATTGAGCTATTTGTAGGGTTGGGATTTGCTGCGGTCAGTTACCATTTTAACCCTTGTGTTATCTTCGGGTCATTCTGACCCATCAGTCATTGTGACCCACCATCGTATTGCGACAACTTTACCGCATACAAAAACAAAGTGAAGCATTTTCTTTTAACCGTCGGGCTGTCTCAGACCCCCCACATTTCGAAGGTTAAAAGAAAATGCTATTTATTTGTTTTTGTATTGGGTAAAATCAACGATGGTTCGTTGTGAACCTTTGGGTCATGTGACCCGAAGGCAGCACGAGGGTTAAAAAAGTAAGCCGTTTCTCCTTTGGCAAGCATTGTTAGACTCTGCCCAAGTTTAAACATCTGTAATTCAGTCATCTTTTGACATATCAAAGTGAAATTGTGCACGGTACTTCAGAGTAATGTTCTCTTGAAGTCTGTTTGGTTTGTAAAATCATCAGTCAAAATCATTTGCATTATTGACACAGATATTGAGGTAATGTGGATATTTACATAAATAAACTTTGTGCAGTCACTTTGTATTTCATACCTTATTCCTGATCACCCTATAGGAAGACTTGTATCCTACACATGAAAAGCCCTGACTTTAATCAATTGGACTTATGGTTCATGAGGAGAGGTTTTTGAGTGTTCACTGTACAGGAAAATCCATCATGGCGGACCTTATGGGTCCTTGAGGCTTTTTTGTTCCTCATGAAAAATGAGGCATGTACATGAAGGTTCAGAAGATTTGGAGTTATGGTATCAATGTGCCAAATTAGAACATTTTTGGCCAGGGACTTGAGATATTAGGGCGCAAGGAGAAGAAAAATAATAATAGGATTATTGGTAACACTTTATAATAAGTCAACGCTTTTTGGCATTTACAAAGTGTTAACTAATAGTTAGTTAATCCTTTATAAAACATTTTGAAACATTAACAATACATTATTAAATAGTTAATAAGCTTATTATTAAATGCTATGTTAATCATTAATAAACACTGTTAAACATTATGGATTTGATTCATAATACAATTCATAAGGTGTTTTATAACTGCATTACCATACTTTATAGACAGCTTGTTAATATAGTTGCAAACCAGTAGTTTATAATCTGTTAATGGTACATGAGCTGGTATAGAAAGCATTAGCAAATGGTGAACAAACCATTACCTTTATAAAGCATGAGTAAATAACTAACACCATATTTACTTATGTCTTTAATTAATGTACGCCAAGTCGAATACATGATGTACACTAATACTTAGCAGATGTCTTAACAACTATTTTATAAACACTTACTAATGATGCAACTTGTGATTAGTAATGCAAGTTATAAAGCATTTACTAACTGTTAGTTAAGGCTTTTGTGTTATTTATTAAGGTGTTCTTGTCCATTCTCAAACCTCACATTCACAAAGGTATCATAACAACTATTTTATAAACACTTACTAATGATGCAACTTGTGATTAGTAATGCAAGTTATAAAGCATTTACTAACTGTTAGTTAAGGCTTTTGCGTGACCTAATCTAAAGTGTGAACTATCTATGCCTTATTAAACATTTATAAGTTATTTATTAAGGTATTCTTGTCCATTCTCGAACCTCACATTCACAAAGGCTGAACATACGTTTCTCAAAAGGAAACAGACACAACACAATGTGATACACAAAATTACTATTTTATTGAAGTAATGACAGGCATGTGTCTTACTAACTACAGTACTTAGCTCTACTAGCCGAGAGTGACAGCGGTCGATACGTTATAACCTCAGTTTGATATTTCCCGGCATGACCGAACGGTCGAGGTTAGTAAGTTGTTTATTATATGCCATTTTTAGCTCTTTTCATTTAAAACATGTCGTTTTGTTCAGCTCTACTCAAGTCTTCACACGGTGTGTTTCAGGTGTTAGCACCTACAGTACCTAGCAACCAATCTGAAATCTGAGCAACCAAACCTAGCAATCTGCCTAGCGCTTGTCGTTTATCTCTCTGTGTTCACACTTTTCTGCTCTTTTAGAAAGTTAAGAATTTCCTCGTCGCTGTTGATGTCTTCATTGTCATCTGGATAGTAAAACTCCTCGATCTCGCTCATTTTGAAGATGACATCAGCGGAGGGCAATAAGAATACGTATCAGACCGCAGGTCAATACGCGCATAGAATATAAAGACTTAATACGCGTCTGGCATGACTACCCATTAGCCAATCAGAACACTCGTACTGTTGTTGCAATTGAACCAATATGCTGTTCTTATTGGTTCAGAAGACGTTCTCAAAAGAGTTGTTGATATGTTGCCTTGGAGATGTAGTGACTTCACCAGTACAAATGCAGCTGATTGCTCTGACAAGATGGCGTCTGCTCCAGATTAGCCGTGTTTGATTTGGGATCTTCCCACGTATTGTTGTAGTATATAAGAAACCACATGTTTACTCTTCGACAGGTCAGCAAACGCTTTGTCGCCTCAATATGTTAAAACGATTTGTTTGTTTGTAACCCTCGACCTACGGTCTCGGTTAACAAACGTTTTAACAAATCTCTGCTTTCAAAGGCGTTTGCAGACCTGTCGAGGAGTAGCTAAACATTTGCAGTTTATTACAGCCATTTTTTGAAAATAAAATACAGCTTTGGGTAACCAACTTTTATACCAATTCTCCTGTATCGCTTCTTAATGGAAATAAAATACTATTTTATTAACCAGGTAAATAAATTATCAGCAGTTTCTTCAAAAAAACAAAAACACAACATCTATAGGCCTATAGTCTTTCTATAAATGCTTATTAAGGCATAAATAGTTCACACTTTAGATTAGGTCACGCAAAAGCCTTAACTAACAGTTAGTAAATGCTTTATAACTTGCATTACTAATCAGAAGTTGCATCATTAGTAAGTCTTTATAAAATAGTTGTTAAGATATCTGCAAAGCATAGTGTACATCCTGTATTCGACTTGGCATACATTAATTAAAGACATAAGTAAATATGTTGTTAGTTATTTACTCATGCTTTATAAAGGTAATGTAAATGGTTTGTTCACCATTTGCTAATGCTTTCTATACCAGCTCATGTACCATTAACACCTTTTAAACTACTGGTTTGCAACTATATTAACAAGCTGTCTATAAAGTATGATAATGCAGTTATCAAACACCTTATGAATTGTATTATGAATAAAATACATAACTTTTA
Organism: Osmerus mordax; assembly: GCF_038355195.1. NCBI lineage: Eukaryota > Metazoa > Chordata > Actinopteri > Osmeriformes > Osmeridae > Osmerus > Osmerus mordax. The sequence goes on from NC_090052.1 coordinate 11,582,036, forward strand.
ACAGTGTTTATTAATGATCAACATAGTGTTTAATAATAAGATTATTAACTATTTAATAATGTATTGTTAATGTTTCAAAATGTTTTATAAAGGATTAACTAACTATTAGTTAACACTTTGTAAATGCCAAAAAGCGTTGACTTATTATAAAGTGTTACCGGATTATTAACAAACACAATAGGAGGAGGGAACCTAAATATAGCTGCAAGCAGCAATGGTGGGTTCCTGCTCAACATGGCACATTTTTGCAAAATTGACATCATACAGACATGTATTTCATAAATGTACACAACATTTCAAGACAATTGGTCATTTTTTGAAATTCTTCACAAATTGTCACTGTAGAGAAAAATCCATGCTGCCGACATTATGGTTCTTGAGAATTTTTTGTTCCCCATGAGCAATAAGTATCAGGTTGGAATGAAGAGCACAGTCGCAGATGCAGTTCAGAGTTTTAATAGTTCTGAGTGACTTTAATAACTTACAAAGTGGTAAACAGAGTAATAAGGCAAAGCAGGATTTTAAAGCACGACCACACACTGGATCAAGTCACACTTGTTAGGCTGTTTTGGCAGCCCCTTTGTCACTGGTCACCCAGACACTCGTCTGGGACAGTCATTGATTTGCATGAATGCTAAAATGACAATCACACCTTAATGACACACCTCTGGAAAGGTGGTCTCAACAGTTGAAGAGGAAGATGGACCGAGGAAGACTGAAATCAGAATCAGAATGGGGTTTATTCGCCATGAAAGTTAAGTTTAGCCTAATTGAAATTAACCACATGATTTGGATGCGGATCAGCCGTTGACGAACCAATATTTGCTGTTCTCACTCATCTCGCTAATGTTAACGGGCTAAAGGGACAATTGATTAACTTAGCTTCAACCCTTACGACGAACGGGGCACAGGTTTGGTGTTGACATCTCAAAGATTTGCTGAGATATGACCCAACTTCCTGTTTGGTTGCTTTGTTGCCAATTTTGATGTACCGGACAAACGGTTTTGAAAATCAAAAACCTTTTGATAACTTCTGTGAGGGTTGCTCTGACGATGATGGTTGCCAATTCTGGGGAAGATTGGAAAACAATTGTAGGAGGAGTAGGCAGGGCCGGGGTGGGTAATCGGGAGAATCGGGAGACTTCCCGGTGGGCCGCTTCACCTTTGGGCCGGTCGAGGATTTTTTCTTTTTGGACATTTGTCACGTTAGTCTATCTTCTCTTAAAGTAGGCTACACACGTTCTGCATTCTGACACCACAACCTCTGGTTGTACCATGTGAGGGAGTTCTCCCCTCCCAAATAGAGTTGGTTGGGTCCATAGCGCGTCTTTTCCTAAAAGTTTTCTCAGATCGGCTACCGATAGCTGAGACGGGCGGCCCTACCGTAACGATACGCGTCATGGAGGATGGATGGGAGCAGGGCCGGAGTGATGGCATCACAAGACAAGGTTTTACCAATTGAAAAACGTCTATTTATTTTACATAAAGCTCAAAATTATTTTGCACTCTAATAATGGCTAAAAATTCGCATTAAGTGTAGAAGTGCCTATTTGCATCACATCAGACCCATACTTCCTAGGTTGGGGAAAAGCTCAGAATGTTTACAACGTCTGGCTCCGTGCCTGATTAACACTCGCATTGTTAAGCAGTCTCAAAAATGGTATCAATATAAAAAATAATAAAATCCCTTTCTGTAATCATGATACCCCCCAGAAAAGTTCACTGCACCCACAGTCAAAGCAGGCTGCATCCGGCCCTGTTTGGTATACAAAAAAAAGGTCTTGGGCCTGAAACTCCCGGGCTGAAAAGTAGCCCCACTCCGGCCCTGGGATTAGGCTTTCAAAGGTTTTTGATAAAACCGGAAATGGTGGAAAATCTATATAACCGGAAATTGACGTCATAGGGTATGAATCAGAATCAGAAAGGGTTTTAATCGCCATGAAAGTTTGCACAGAATTTACTTTGGCAGGAAGGTGCATACATTAAACATATAGGAATCTTAAAAACTTAAATATGTGGTCTAACTATACTAAAGATAAATAGTCCAGAATTAAAATAAAATATACAATAAACTATGAAGCAGCCATAATTTACAATGTGAAAATACTAGTGGTGGGCATAGACTTTTTTTTTTAATCTAGATTAATCTCACTGTAATCTTGGCATTAATCTAGATTAAAATGTCTCATTTGAATTCCGCCGAAGGCATTCAGAATATGTGTGCTACCCAAATAATGACTAAAAGTAAGTCTTTGAGAACGGGTTTCTCAAGCCAGGTGGCGCATTAGATCTCCTGTTTCCAAAATGCATCACAAACTGCTTGAGAAAGCTGTTTTACTATGATAATTGGTGATGAAAATAAATTATGTTCAATAAGATGTACTTGTGTTTATTAACTGTTTATTAGATTAGTTAGCTTGGCTGATAGAGCTGTGCTGACGGGCTTGCCTCGGTTGCACTCAAACATCGTAGTTTGACAACGACTCTTCCCCTGCGCTAGATCAGTGCTTGGCCCGGCATCTTCCGCATTAGCTAAGGGATGCTTTGCGTTTAGGTGGTATTTGAGACTGGGAGAACTCCTACAGTAAACTAATTCTGCATAGCACAAGGTGCAAACAACCTTAGTCTTGTCGAGGTTTCCATTGGGAAGCTTCTTAAAAATAAATTTTCCCTGAAGCAAACCAGGCGGCTTTATAGCTGCATCCATGTTAGCACGTCACATTTGATGTGATAATTTCATACACAAGGCATACACACAGGTTCGTAGACTCGTTCTCGCCCCCTACAGTGAAATTCGGCTAGGTATACATCCGCGTGAAAATATCAAGGTGAAAGTCATCAGAGCTTGCGTAGTATATACCTAGCTCCCAACCCAACTTTGAGAATAGATTAACGGCAATATTTTTTTTATCGCCGATAAGAGTCACCACTTGAAAATAAAAATAATAAAAATAATACAAAATATACAAATTGTGTAATATAGTGCAAATTTCAATGTGTTTAAAGTCATTAAAGTCAGTGTGAGTCCTTGGTCTTGTTGAAGAGGCCAACAGCAGATGTTTTTGTGGCGTGTGGTATTGGTCCTGATGGACCGCAGCCTTCTACTGGAGGGGAGTGGCTGAAACAGAGTGTGTCCAGGGTGGGAGGAGTCGGCCACAATCTTCCTTGCTCGCCTCAGGGTCCTTGAGGTGTGAAGGTCCTCAAGGCTAGGCAGATTGCAGCCAATCACCTTCTCAGCAGTGCGGATGATACGCTGCAGTCTGCTCTTGTCCTTGGCAGTGGCAGCAGCATACCAGACGGTGATGGAAGAGGTGAGGATGGACTCCACGATGGCTGTGTAGAAGTGCACCATAATTGTCTTTGGCAGGTTGAATTTCTTCAGCTGCCATAGAAAGTGGCCCGCCACGGCTAAATTTCTGCCGCCACTGTATCAGAAATAGGTCTGTACAAAATTGTAGGCCGTCTATCAGCAGTCATTGAGTGCATGTCGGAGAATAGCACGGACACGCGCTTCACACCGCAGTTGAGATTGCGTGTGTGCGTCCTTGAGAACTGTAAGTCGTATAACTTATGTTGTCAGTTCATTTAAGCCTGTTATTGTATTAGTCTATAGTTCTTGCTAATTTAAATAAAGTTAACTGGTGATTTTCGTTGTTTGTATTCTTCCCCTGGCTAGCTAAATTGCACATGTCTGATTCGATAGCTATTGCTGCCTTTGCTCACGTTAGTATTTTAAGTGCATTATTATGCATAAGCAATTTTAATTAATAAATAGTGGGTTTATTGTTATTATTTGCTACAGAATGCTTAGCCTATCAAGATCAAATGAAGCAGACAGTGTACATGCTTTTGAGTACCTTAATCGATAGGCTACTGACCATTTACAATACGTTGTTACGTCAATTATTAATTGGCAGCATTTGCCATTTAGCACATACTTTATGAGTGGAAGGTCACTTTAAGTAGCCTAACCTTATTGCTTTCGGGGAAATAAGACGAAAGTATGTGCAATATGACATTAGCTATTAGCTATTAAACTATTACATGAACCTGCTCCGAAATATAGGGTTAGAAATTTGTGTGTGTGTGTGTGTGTGTGGGGGGGTCAGACAGACCTGCCCCCACTGCTAAAAAAAATCCTAGAGGAAACACTGGAAGTACATCCTCTGTTGTGTTTTCTTGGTGAGGGAGCTGATGTTCAGTTCCCACTTGAGGTCCTGGGAGAGGATAGTGTTCACTGGGGAGTCACACAGGGTGATGGGGGTGAGTGGGGTTGTATTCTTTCTGAAGTCCACAACCATCTCCACTGTCTTAAGAGCATTGGGACTCATTCACCAAATGTTAAGAAAAAATGTGTTCTTAAATCCCACTTACGCAGTTTTCACGAAGATTCTGGCATTCACCAATGTTTTCTTATTTGGGATTTGTTCTAAGGTAAGAACAGAATTTACGCGCACACAAGAGCACTCTTACACACAATTGAGAGCTGACATGTTTGCGCAAAATAAGTAGTTATACCGTTTTCGTCCGTCCTTTATAATTTTGCAACTAATAATTTTCATTATTTTACACGTTTGTTTGTTTTAATAAATACACACTATGCTTACACTTCTGCTCATTTGTAAAGCACTTACTTTGAATTGCCATTGTGTATGAATTGTGCTATAGGCCTATAAACTAGCCTTGCTTTGCCTTCAATTCACATCAATTATGTTAACGGGGAACCTTGCCATCCAATAATAAGTGACTTATCACAGTATTTATTGGTCCAAAGTAGGCTAATTCCGCACACTAGGACTACACCACACAATGGCGTATTTATTGCTGCTGCAAAATATTTGCTGATCGTGCCCTGAGGAGGGAACTCATCTTCCGTGACCATACCGATTTATTTGCAGAGTGACGAGTACCTGTTGGGACGCTTTAGGCTAGAGCAGTCCTCATGGATATTTGTACCAGTCAACTGTCTTCTAGGCTATGTTTTGAAATATGTGTTTTTGCTTCAGAATTCAGATTAAAGTTAAAACATTTCTTTTTCACTTCATCAACTCTGCCCCAGCTAACACATGACGTTGCGGCAACGTTGCCAGTAAGTGCTCAGATGGTAACCCGCGACATTCTGACAACGTTGTGGCAACGTCGTAGCAACGTTATAAAGGGAATGTTGCCAGTTGGTCCCATGGACAACGTTGCCACGACGTCGTACCTTGGTCGGCTGGTTACGTTATTTTTAGACCCTTGGACAAAGTTGCAGCGACGTCGTACATTGGTCGGCTGGTTACGTTATTTTTAGTTCCATGGACGTTTCCGCGACGTCGTACCTTGGTCGTACCTTGGTCGTACCTTGGTCGTACCTTGGTTGGCTGGTTACGTTATTTTTGGTCCCGTAGACAACGTTGCCGCGACGTTGTACCTTGGTCGGCTGGATACTTTAATTTTGGTACCAAGGGTTACGTTGCCGTTACGTCGCTCTTTGGTCGTAGGACAACTGATCTCGAGTGCATTATAAGTGGTTTATCCAGAGATGGAGAGATCACACTGGACTGCTCTCAGTTCTGACACTTTTGTAATGTAGCCATAGTCTACATGAATTTCAAACACACAATATTAAATGTTGCATCCCAGCACGTATAAATGTAGACAATGCATGTCATTCATGTGCAGCTCAGCCCCAGCATGTCATTGGTCATCAATTTTCTCATATGCAGAAACATAGCTTTAATAAATAAAATACTTCACTGATATAATTTAGTCTTTCATTTTTTACTATAAACATGTACAAAAGCAATTAATGTGTGATGTGTAACATGATTAAGCAAACATTCTTTGTATAGGACACCAAAGCTGTATGACACACAATGCAAATTTGTGCTCCAATAATTTTGTAATACAAAATTGTTAAATGTGACCAAAAGGTAAGCGACTCTTAAGAGTTTCATTTCCAAAGACAAGTCATCACAGAATATTACAATTCTTTTTTAGCAAACCTGCCCCTGAGCAACAACTTTGCGCATGCCCATTTCAACGCATCGCTGAAACTGGGGTTTCAGAAGAGATTTTGCAGGGCTTCAACCGTCTTGTACGCATTGGATTTCAACTGGAAATTAGCTACTTCAAAGGTGAGTTTCTATACAGAAATAGTTTTAAATATATAAACATATTTTCAGAAATTGGATGGGGCATGCTATTACGTATATGTTTGAAATTGAGGCTATTTAGCCTGTTTATGTGCTATCAGATTCACATTGTTTACGTTAGGATTTCGCTAGCTAGAGGATAGCTAAACCCTCCAGAAAGTTATGTTGAAATACTGAAAATGCATAGGCCTACATGTTATCAAGGTTTAGCGTCTCACAAATCACCCACAATAGAATCAGTGAAAATAAACGTTCAGAACTGTTAGGAAACCTTGTCCCAAAATAGTTTATTTAGCCCAGAACTTTCAAAGACTGTGGAGCTAGCGCGTGGCTGATCACGTTCCGATCACATCGGTCATGGCATGCACAGCAATGGCGTCTATTAAAGTATCATGTCACTAATTATTCCAATTTGTACATGACATCGGTTTTTGGGTAAGGTTATTCATTTTAACCTTTAGATGCGTGAGTTCTAAATATTTCCGACGCTTCCACAAGTTATTTTTCCAAAACGGAAGCTAGGTAGCTTTCATTAGCGTCTGTTACCTAGCAACCTAGCATAATACTCGTACCAATGCTACTACTTGCTAGTGTTACTTGTTAGCCTACTAATTGTAAATTTTGAAGCCATACTATAGACCTTTTTTGATGAACATTCTAGAATTTTAATTCGTCAAGTTTGGCCCTTGAAAGCTTCCGGTTTTAGACGCGCGAATGATTGTTTTGATGGAAGTCAGTTTAGAAGCATAAGTGAGCAAGTTACTGTGGCAAAAAAATGTTGCTGTGTTTGGCTGTTCGTCGAGATTGGGGAAGAACAAGTTGTCAACAAGTTTAAATTTCCTATAAAAACGGGACGAGTGGGTTGCTGCTGTAAAGAATAGCTTGTTGATCTTTCAACGTTGTTTCAATAGTAATATTGGTGGAAATACCGTTAGAATAGCGTTGATTTTGGTTGGTTTTTCAACGTTGTTTCAATAGTAATATTGGTGGAAATACCGTTAGAATCGCGTTTGTTTTTTAACGTTGTTTCAATATTAAATAAGGGTGCAAAATGATGATGGGTCAACATCAGAGTCTGACGTTGTTTCAATGAAATTAGCGTTGAAATCGGATGTTGATTCAGCGTAGTTTCAATGAAGTTTGCTATCTGAGTTAGTGCTTTAAAAAGGTGGTTTGGGGTGTATAACTTGTCATGGAAGGGAATTTCCAATCATGCCTAGCATCAGTGGCGATGTGTCTTTCAGGGTTCTTGCAGGTGTCAGTTAGTCAAATTTAAGACCTTTTTAAGACATTTTAAGACCATAAAGATTGAAATTTAAGACCTACACGACGCATCACCCCAAAAAATATTCAAATCAAAGAAATTCTGAAAAAAACATTTTATTTCAATGAATTCAGTCATTGAAAAAGCACACATTTAATTTACAGATAAAACAATCACATTAGTAATTTTTGAATATTTTTTGGTCAAAGTTTGCAGCCAGCGAGCCTTGTACCTGGAGCTGGGTACCACTTGTAACCAACAGCGGAAATCGCTGTGATCTAGCCATGTCTCGTTGAAAGTACACATTTTCCACACGTAGCCGAACTTTAACAAACTCTGTGGAAGCGCAGATGTATTTCGCGGGCAGGTATTGCATTTATAACAGGATTTGTAGTTTTATCACCGTGTACATACCAACACCAATATCCCCCAGAAAGAACTACAACACACCGGACCAACGTTCTGAGGTCAGCGTTCTGCTGGTTTCGTTTGTAGAGCTCCGCTTTGTAGGCTGCGACTCAATACTTTTTTGCTACTTTGTCATAACTTTCTGCGGCCAGCGGTTCTGGAAATGAACGAGGGTAAAACCTTTTTTAGACCTGACTAAATGAAATTTAAGACCTCGGATGAAAATCTGGCCGTTTTTAAGACGTTTTAAGGCCTTAAATTTAAAGTTCCGAATTTTAGACTTTTTAAGACCCCGCGGGAACCCTGGTCTTTTCTTAGGTTACTGCAATGAATTTGCACAACAGGCAAGGGATCCACCTGAATAATAAATATACTTCAGTAGAGATAACTCGATTGTGGATCTGACACTGCATGCATAGTCCTAGGCTATGGCTAACTCTCATATCCACCTGTTTTTTTTTACCCTTGACCATACACTGGGTTCAGAAATGACAGGTGGTTGATGTAAAAACAGCAGATCATATTGAACATTTATCGGTGTGTTTATTAATTACTACAAATTCACAGCAGTTATTAAAGTTACCAGCAGATAGCCTATGCTGCACACCTCCCCGATCACAGCTGGTCTAGGTCTTTTTAAGCCGTCATGTCTTAATATGTACATTGTTTGTTGACCCATTAAAAAAATAGTTGTAGGTATCAGACTTTTATAGGCTCCAATAACCTCTCCTGACTGTAAACGCACTCTACCAAATACTATTTGGTAGGCTAATGTAGCTATTTGAAATAGTGGTACGGGTTAGATGAGCTCTAGCTCTACCTTAGGTAGGCTATCAATTTCAGATCAGCCTAAAATAAATTATAGCATAAAATAAATAACGTTCTGATCCAGTGGATCGGTTAGGGGACACTATTCGATTTCGATGTATCGCTGCTATATCCACAGCCAGTTAATTGATGGTAATATGCGCTAGTCATGTTAACTCGATGGTAAAGTAGCTAGCGATAATGTAGGAAACGCGCTAGCCGGATGTAGTTCAGGGCCTTGCGTTCTAAACTGATCTGTTATTGTTTACGTTCCAAAAAAGGTCTATAGCGTTTGTCATATAGTTTTTTTTCTATCGGAAAATAGTCGGTTGGAATGTTCAGAATCACACGTGTGACGCTACGCTGTGGGGCCCTGCTTTCGAACGATCACATATGTGCGGTGCTACTCCTTTAATATCAATATGCTAATACTATGTACATACATAGGATGGATAGTTGGATAGTTTGGGCTAAATCGTTACGTATTTGTTAACTACGTTGGCCTTCAGGTAACACTGATTTGGCTTCTTCTGAATCAACTGGTTCCCATAGACACTACCCGAATGTAAGCTACTATGCACGTATTTGGGGTTGTTTTCGAGGCAATAGCGGTATTTTCCACGACATCACAGCTCCTTCTGACATCACATATTAAAAATTCATACTAAGAACGTTGCTGCTAACCCAGACAATACGATCAAAATATGCGTAACACAACATGGAAACATTCAATTCCTATGCGATTTCGTGTAGCCTATGACTGAGTGTTTCTTCGCCAAATCTTTTGAAATCAATTCATTTCATAATTGCATATTCTGAACAAATGTAATGAGCACTACATTACAGACATTCACGCCATAATAAATGGAAGCTAAGAAAATAAAAGATTTGAGTGGGATTCGATCCCACAAGCAAAAACACATGCCTTGGTATAATCCGTTGCATTACACCGCAAGCTACTGATGCACATGTGTTACGGGAATTCAGTCACAAATTTGTTAACTACGTTGGCCTTCAGGCAACATGTTGTTTTGGTTCTAGTTCAACTAGTTACCGTAGACACTACCCGACTGTAGGCTATACTCATCACGTATTTGGAGTTCCATTTATTATGGCGTGAATGGCTGTAATGTAGTGCTCACTACATTTGTTCAGAATATACAATTATGAAATAAATTGATTTCTATAGCGAAGAAACACTCAGCCATAGGCTACACGAAATCGCATAGGAAACGAATGTTTCCATGTTGTGTTGCGCGTATATTGATCGTATTGTCTGGGTTAGCAGCGACGTTCTTAGTATGAATTTTTAATATGTGGTGTCAGAAGGAGCTGTGATGTCGTGGAAAATACGACTATTGCCTCGAAACAACCCCAAATACGTGTATAGTAGCTTACATTCGGTTAGTGTCTATGGGAACCAGTTGATTCAGAAGAAGCCAAATCAAAATGTTACCTGAAGGCCAACGTAGTTAACAAATACGTAAGGATTTAGCTAAATTTTGTGAGCTGGTATAGCTCGCGGTGTAAATCGGCGGACTATGGAGCGCATGTATTTTTGCTCTAGTGCGATCGAATCCCACTTCATGCGAGCCTGCAAATGTTTTATTTTGTCTCCATTTATTTAGTCGCGAATGGTAGCCTAATGTAGTGCGCACGTAGCCTATAGGCCTACTTTCATATTTGCCACAGCAAATATGAGATCCGACTTGAAAATCACCAGTAATATGTTTGTGAATTTGTAACGAATCTGGTGATAGAGGCAGACTGATAGGTGCACGCACAGCTGGGGAACCAGTTAAATTGGGAACCAGTTGGGACGTAACACCGGTAACGTCGTAGAATAATCTTCAAAGGGGATTCTTTATTCATGAATGAATGCAATATGAGTAGGCTAAATGCCTTAAAATATCACGAGAAGGGAAAAACTTAAAAGGACGTTTACGTCATAGAGATTAGGTAAATTTTTACACCGGTCTGCCAAATTTATTCGTTTTGAATCAACGATGAGGATGCCTTTTGCAGGGGCATTCAAATGAGAAGATCTATTTCATTCTACACTTCACTCGTATTTTCAGTTGTAAATGAGCAGCAAAAAAAAAATGCTTTTAAATCTATGTAATCTTTATAAATAATAAGTATGCATTTTTATATAAAATATACAGAAATATCAGTTTTAAAAATGTCATTCAAAAACGGACCCCTGTGCAACCGACGCAAGCAAGCACACCCTACAATTTCCCCAGAAATTGTACCCTCTCTAGTTAACGTTGCAGTTACGGACTGGCAACGTCACAAAATTACGTTACTAGGAGGTCGCGGTTACGGACTGGCAACGTCACAAAATTACGTTGCTAGGGGGTCGCGGTTACGGACTGGCAATGTCACGAAATCACGTTGCCAGGATGTCGCGGTTACGGACTGGCAACGTGATTTCGTGACATTGCCAGATACCAACTGGCGTCTTTCACTTCCACCTTGTCGCAACGTCGCCAAAGACGTTGCGGAAACGAATGTTTGGTCATAGAATGACGTTGCGGCAACATAAGGGCAACGTAACTGTGTTAGCTGGGCATCTCTGGTTTCGTCAGTCTGGGGTCTTGGAAAATATCCTTATTTTTTTGATTGGACCTATAGTTTTGCGTCCATGTTAACTTTATTTAGGTGTGGATACTAGGTAAATGTATGTTATTCTCTCTGCCCAGCTCGTTAGCGATCACAGCTGCGCCTTCACCGTGGCAACCAAACAGACGTGCATGATGCAGTCTCTCACACAGGTGATTGGTATTAGCTTATTAGTGGAGTCACAAGACAGAGCTTTTCAGTCAACTCGTCTCATTAAAAGACTAAGAGCACCACAACACAACTACTACCACTACTGATACTACTAGTGCTGATACTAGGACTGGACCTGCTGCTATATTTACATTTTACATTTAGTCATTTAGCAGACGCTCTTATCCAGAGCGACTTACAGTAAGTACAGGGACATTCCCCCGAGGCAAGTAGGGTGAAGTGCCTTGCCCAAGGACACAACGTCAGTTGGCATGACCGGGAATCGAACTGGCAACCTTTGGATTACTAGCCCGACTCCCTCACCGCTCAGCCAACTGACTCCCTCCCGCTATATATTGCCACTACTACAACTACTAATTCTGCAGATGCTGCTAATATCTCTTTTACTACTATTGCTAATGGAACTGTTTTGTTCTACTACGCCAATGCGTTCTACTACGCCAATGCGTTCACTTGACCGTGAGAAACCCGATTACTATCAATTGTTGGTTTATGCAAATAATACGATTACTCCGTTTACATGTGTAATTAGTTATGCGATCACTCAATGATCACTCAATAAATGCGTCTACATGATTCTTTTTATTAATCGTTGTATGCTCCACGGACAAAACTTGCACCACCATCATCCTTCTGCAACAGTGTCGCCGTATTTTCCTGTATCGGCCCTACTGCTGTATGTTTCAACACATTGAATCCTACTAAGAAAGCCGAGTAAACGCACTCAATGATAGGCTACTACTGCTATTACTATCCCGGCTATAATTTCAGCTGTTAAAACTATACTATTCTTGTTACGACTGGCCTACTTCTTCTGTTTAACAGTACAGCTTTCAGCTTCTCCTGCATTGTATTTAAGCTCTCAGCTTTGTTAGGTAATGCAGTTCAGCTTCCACACTGCCTCTTGAAATTCAACTATTTCTTCGATTGCTTCACAACGTTCAAACTTATGCTACACACTTTTTATTTACATTTAGTCATTTAGCAGATGCTCTTATCCAGAGCGACTTACAGTAAGTACAGGGACATTCTTTCCGAGGTAAGTAGGGTGAAGTGCCTTGGCCAAGGACACAACCTCATTTCACACTGCCGGGACTCGAACTGGCAACCTTCTGATTAATAGCCCGACTCCCTAACCGCTCAGCAATCTGATCCCCCAGTAGTTTGTTAACGCTGGTTTGCAAGGACATTACAACGTCATTATCTTACTGTTTCGTAACTTTCCTTCTAATGCCGACTAACAGTCTAGCTCGAGTCATTTGCTAAGTAAGGTAGCCTATGTTGATATGTATTTGAAATGTATTTGAGACATCCCAACCTAGCCCTATACCTAGAAAATCTTCCACCAGACGGATAAGACACATCTACTGAAAATAAGTCACATGCAGCATTTAAAATGAACAATTATGTTTTCATGAAACAATGCACAACATTACTAAGATTGAATATTTATTGCAACAAATAGGCTAACAATTCAGAGCTGTAAAAAACAACTGAATAAATAACTATAAACATAATTACAATGAACATTTAAAATTTATTTATGACAATAAATAACTATATACACAATTCCTATAACTATATACACAATTGAACATATAAATAAAAAATATATATATATTAAGTTTTTTGCCATTTCCTGCACCTTGTTCCCTATTAATTTAATTTTGACTTTCATCCCGGGTTCAATAAACCACTTCATGCTGAAACTTAATTTACCTCGACCACCTCGCCCTCCACAGTTATCATGCCCCTCGCATCCCTGCATGTGGAGAGCGGAGTCAGTGGAGAAGGGGGATGGATCAGCGCTTCAGCTAAACTTTTTAGCTCTGCACTTAGCGCTATAGGAGCTCTACGGAAGAACAACGTATCTTTGCATACATTGAGCTGGTACGTCTGTAAGTTCATTCTGAAATATGAAAATACACACAGTGTTAAGAATAAGCTATGTGCATAACGACATACAAGCAACATCTTACAAAATAAATAAAAGTTAAAATGTTTCAAGCTATTAATTATAGCCTAACTGTCTCATCATCTCATCAGCAATCTCATCATTTGAGCATAAGGCCTACGTTTTAAGCATTTCATTTATCATTTGAGAATTTCATTTATCATTTGAATTTTGACAGGAATAATCTTACATATAGGCTACTCCCTCTGATGTGAACAGAAATGACCGTTTAGTGGGCGCCTCTGACTTGAGCGAGAGTCTCCTGCTCGAGAGGACGTTTTCGAGCAGTTTTGTAACCAGCACTCGAGTCAGAGGCGGCTAACCCTAACCGACTTTTATTTGAGATCTGAAAACAGATATGGCCTCTTTGATGTTGTCACTTTCTTATGTTTGTCTATTTATCCGTGTATTGAACGTTTCTTGGTTCCGTGTTAAAGTGTACAAGTGGCTATGAACAAATTATTGTACAAAATCAAGTTTTCACCCACTTCTGTAACATGTTAGACATAAATTGACCAAAAAATATAAAGAATTAGGCAAAGTAAGAACTTTTCAAGCTGTATAATGAATAAAACTATTTATATGTATCTAGTAAAGGATGGTGGTAGGCTATACTGTAACAAGAGTCCATCCAAACCTGACACATTGTACTACAATTTGTAGCTAGCTGCAACACGTCATTAGATATCATCATTTAATATTAAATATCCCAAAAAGTATCATATAGTATATTTTTCTATTTAAATGGACTCACCTGATAACGCCAACTGCTCCCTTTAATGACCGTTAACAGGAATGACAGTTGAAAAATGTGAGCGCCTCTTACACACAGGCGCTGGATGGGTGCGTGAGTAGCCTATTCCCGCGGCCAATTCAAATTGTGTTGTTTTTCATATTTTGTGCAAGTATGATTCAAATGTTAGTACAAACTACAAATGCTGGCATATCAAGAATAAGATACACACCAAAATTATCCTTAATTTGTTTTATTGAAAGACAACAGAAAAAGTTCTAACCCACAACTCCCAACACTCAAATAAACTGGTCCAGATATCGCCATAATTTGGTCGAAATATGCCAATTCCGCACAGCCAAAACCTAGCCAAATCTGGCAATCTATTCTGGGCCATAGCCGGCTCAATTGAAGCGATCCGATGCCACAGACGAGTGCGCAGACACTTAACCGCAATCGGCCCGATTCAGATTCAGCTGGCTACCTGGGGTGGGACAGGGAGCAAGAACAAAAAATAGTTTCCGCGTGCCCGCGTCTTCTGAATTGAGGGAGCAACCGTTACGTCCTCAATTCTACTTGATGATTTATGAGCGGAGGCTAAACTGAACTACAGTGAAAGGAGGTGATTTCACATAATATTAAATCAAATATTTTCCATTTAACTTAGGCATAGTAATGTAATAACCCTGAGAACATAATATACGTCTGCTTTTTAACGGCCTGGAAAGGCAAGATTTGTGGCCTTGATGTTAGCTAGAGCTAGCCAAACACACACATTTTTAGGCTTTCTTTATCATCTCTGGATTAAAAATTATATTATGAACGTAAAGGTAGTGCCTTAGTTTTTAAAACGTGACCGCAATATTCGTTTTTTATTTCATATGCCACCGAAACTTGACACCACCCACCGAACACGATGTAGGTAGTCTAGCTCTAGCTAGCTAGCATTAGTTATGGTAGCTACAGTATAATGCTACCATAACTAGCTAATGCTAGCCAGCCTACCTATATCGTGTTCAGTGGGTGGTGTCGAGTTTCGGTGGCGTATGAAATAAAAAACGAATATTTTATAGTATTTAATATATATATTTTAGAAGTTACTTTTAGTTTGTTATTCAAACTGTTAAGTAATGGATGCTTTTCTTTTGTCTTACAGGTTTCCTGCTGTCCAGCATCTGTCCTCTATCATATTGGCTCTCTGTCTATCCTATACCTTCTATCCCACTCTGTCTAAATTGGATAACTCTAGCTTTCCTGGAAACTCTAGCTTTGTATCCCTCTTCTATCCCACTCTATCTGTATGCAGAACCTTGAAAAACCTTACTTTTTTGAAACTTGAACAAACCCAATTGTTGGTTACCCATGGTTATTGCAACCTGTCTGAACAGAACTCTGAGAGTCTCTCATCCCTCACAATCTCTGTCCCTCCTCTGATCACTCACTCACTCAGGTTATTGGTACCTGATCTACCTCCTCTGATCGCTCACTCACTCGTGTTATCGGTACCTGATCTACCTTTTTGAATGACCTGAGAGATTGTCTTCTCTCACTCTCACCTCTTTCCATCTCCTATCAACACATACATTTATTGAATACTGTCACTGAAAAATAATACCCCAACATGCATTGTATTGATTATTTAAATTCATTAAACATTTTTTCCATATAAACTTACATTGTACATCGTACAGTGTATACCAGTGTTTTGTTTAACCTGTTAATACTGAAATAAAACACAGACGTCAACAAGGAGGAAGTGGATTCATCAGGAGTGGCTGTTTCCTGCAGATCCAACTTTCTTCGGAAGCATTCATCTGTCATCACACTCCCACAACAACTGTTCCTGATTTTGAATATAAACTGCAAATGTTTACTCCTCGACATGTCTGCAAAGGCCTTTGTAAACCGAGATTTGTTAAAAAGTTTTTTAACAGAGACCGTAGGTCGAGGTTTACAAACTAATCGAGGCGACAAAGCGTTTGCTGACCTGTCGAGGAGTAAACATTTGGTTTCTTATATACTACAACAATACGTGGGAAGATCCCAAATCAAACACGTTGAATCTGGAGCAGACGCCATGTTGTCATAGTAAGATCATTTTCTGCTGGCAAATTGACATCCAAAACATTTGTGTCACAAACAGCAAATGTTTACTCCTCGACAGGTCTGCAAACGCCTTTGTAAACCGAGATTTGTTAAAACGTTTGTTAACCGAGACCGTAGCTCATACAAAGAAATCGTTTGAACAAATCAAGGCTGCTGAAGATAGCCAGTATCTAGGATTTTTCAAAGCATGTTTCCCTCTTCATTTGCCTGAGAAAGCGACCTACGTTAGCCAGGCTAGTTTCACTCGGTCAGCCTATTTAAAGGTCTCTGGCAGTCAGAATCAGTGATTACAGGGTCGAGCTGGTCTTTGGTCAGATGTGTATATTGACCAGTTTAGAGCTAAATACTCTTGCCAGAGCCTGGAATCAAACCTGTGTTCTGAGTGACTTTGCATGGGTCTCAATCAGGTCAACACATTTGGATTCAAGTTCACGTACTGACACTGCATTTCACAGTCATGTCTGTATCAAGTGTAGATGGAAAAAGCTTCGTTTTTCACTACTGACATGGACCCTTTCTTCACTTTTACAGGTCATGCAGAGGGCTGCTCAACAGAGTTCAACAGAGCATGCTGAGAGCAACAACAGAGGACGCTCGGTGTAACAGAGGATGCGACAGAGGATGCTGAGAGCAACACAGACCCCTTGCTGGACTACCCCTCTCTAGCTGGACAGCTTCTCTTCAGCCCTGCCGCCAAGACAGCTTCATCCAGCTGCCCTGCCCTGCCTGCCTGCCCCTGCCTTGATATCTCAAAAGATCACTGAATTACAGCTGTTTAAACTTTAGCCACATCTTACCATTGTGGTAACTGACCAAAATGGTTCTCAACACTGAGAATAGCTCAGTAGGCTAAGACAGTGCACTGCAAGGAGTAATTTCACAGGTTCAAATCCAGCCACAGTCTTTTGGCCTGTCATAATTTTGATTATCTGTTTAGTTAAACAGGATGACATCATACTGAAATACCATGTGCAATTTCACCTTGAAATGTCAACCGTTTCTTAACCTTTGTCCCAAAGCTGACCAAAGCTAATACTCAAATCACACAGTCGGAGCACAGCTAGATAATCAGCGTCAGCGCCCCTTGGGTACCCAGCATGCAGTGCGGTATGTCAAATAGGCAAAGACTTGTGGAAAATAGTGCGGTTACAACAGCCTTGCGAGGGATTTCAGTTGTTGTGTTTGTTCAGTTAGTTGTTTGTAATGTTATTGTTTATCAGTTAATATAATCTTGTTGGTCACCCTGATTATGCATGTTGTGTATTTTAATGGGACCAGAGAGTCCGCTGCAGTACTGCTGTAAGCTATTCTTGCAAGGAGCTGAACATGAGCTCTGCCCTAGCCCAGTTGCCCACATGACTATTGTTAATTGTGCATTGACTGAAAGAGATCAACTCAATCTGTGGTTATTCAGCCATCTTGGGGAAAGTTTGAGAGTACTGTGGTTAAAATGTGTCAATTGTGGGAGGCATGTTTTTGGACTACCTCTAAACCTCATGCGGCCACCGCAGAATTTCTGCCTTGGCATGACCTGTGCTGGGAGAGAGGGAAACAGCATGGATGGAAGTTGTGTGTGGGCAGATGTCTTTATATAGGGTGAAATGGAATAAGAAATGCAATACAAAATGGCTGAAAGGGGTGTATTTATGTAAATGTCCACATTGCCTCAATATCTTTGTGTCAATAAATCAAATATAATTTTGACTGATGGTTTTTCAAACCTTATTGGCTTCAAGGTGACATCATTCTGATGTACCATGGGCAATTTTATGCAATTTTACCTTGAAATGTCAACCGTTTCTTAACCTTTGTTCCAAAGCTGACCAAAGCTAATACTCTGCCCTGTCTACTCATACAATCACAACAGTTGGTGTGTAGCAGAGAGGATAGAGAGACTTACTTGTAACCTTATGCTCATGAGTTCAAATCCCCATTCAGCCTATTGTTGTTGGCCAAACATGAAGTAGTTTGGCTCTCTTGTTGTCCAACTCTCCATCTTCAACAGTGTACATGTTTATAATATTTTGCGGAGGAACCCGCATCGCTGCTTGCAGCTATATTTATACATTGAATTGTTTTTAACCCAAAACTGAGTTAATGTATCATTCATAAGTGCTTTTGATTAATAACAGCAAACAGGTTTAATCAATTTTTAGATCCTGGTTCGTTAATGGTAATATTCTACTATTTGTATTTTATTCAATATCTTGTATAACTTTTGTGGTTTTGAAACACAACAACAATGCCAAGGAAGAGTAAGAGGTCACAAGTTCAGAGCCTGCGCCGGCAGAGGTCCAATGAGACTCACTGTGCAACAACTGAAGGAGCAGAATGTGTTGGTCCTGAGAGCAGTGGAGAGGTAAAGATGTCTGCAGAGTGTAAACGTGTGAAACAGGAAGGTCAGCCTGATGCTTCATGTGTACCACAGGTATCTTATACAAATATTGTAAAGAGAGGACAACACAGTGATGATCCATGTGTAGCAGGGCCTTTGAATGTGAAGCAGGTAAACCCCAGAGGTCAAAGTGATGCGTCATGTGTACCAGAGGTATCTAATGCAGATACTGTAAAGAGATGGCAACACTGTAAAGATCCATGTATAGCAGGGCCTTCTAATGCAGACTGTGTAAACCCTGGAGATCAGCCTTCTGAACAACATGTCTGTGCATCCCGCAGCCAGGCTTCTATAAAATACGGCAGATCCAGAAATCGGCAGTGTACCTGTAACTCATTGACCTTTCTTGCATTCCTTCATGAGAATGAAAACATCACCAGAGCAGACCTGGAACTTGTTTTGGATAAAGGTAACACAATGTATAGAGAGACCAGGAAACAAGTCCCTAATCACATCTATCTGACAACCGATGAGCTCACTGATGAAGTTCTTGCACGCAGGTCTACATATTACCCCGACATGACAAAACTTTCAAGGTATGGCACATTAGGAGAACCTTTACCTGGAGCTGTGGATAGCTTTCTGGACCTGGAGTCAGGACTGAGCTGCTTGTTGTCAGATGTGAAGTACGCTCTGCTGTTGATGAGACTTATGTATTTCAGTATTTAGAACCAAGTCGGACCTATATGGTTTCTTTGATACACACTGCAGAGCAGCCAGAGGCTTGCCCCTATGCCCCGGTTCATGCACACCAGGTACTGCTGTCATGGTGACATTCACACGTCTCAGTGACATGATTGACAGTCAAGAAGTCCTACAGAATGATGACCACGCAGTACTCCTGTAACTATGAGTTGAAGCCTGTGGAGTCCTACAGTGTGAACACAGTCAACCTGAACGATGCTCTCCCAAACACAGACTGCAGACCTACAGCTGTACCTTTGGAGGAACCTCCTCTGTTGGATGAAGCTGTTAATGACTCTAACTCACCTACTCTAAAGGCCGAATTATACTACTCCAACTCCGTTACGGACAGACAGACGGACGGAGTTGGACAGATTCGTTGAATTTATAGTACTCCGAAAGCTGTGGGTGCTGAAAACAATTCACCGCCAGAAGAGTAGGTGGCGCTGCACTGCGATGCTAGCTAGGTTATTGAAAAGTCTGAGCAAATTTTGAAATTAGCCATTTCATCAATAAAATAAGCACATTTTCAGCAATTACACTGCCCATTTCTCGTCACATTTTAATTCAGATGCTGATTTACATGTACTGTTTAGCTGAAATATGAATTGTAAAAACTTACAGCAATGGCGGTCAAAGGATTATGTTTGTCTTGTTGGTCACGGCAACCATAGATATATATATCTATGACGGCAACCCCGCCCTCGCCCCTGACGCAAGCGGTTCTTAATACGGAACAATCACAGCCAAGGGGTATCCGTAAAATGACGGACGGACAGACGGATAGTCAGGAAAATCAGGAGGTGCACGTAGAGCTCTCCGAGGGGCTCGGAGAGGGCGTTCCACGTCGGAGAGGGCGTTCCCTGTGTCCGTGTCCGTGAAAACGGAGTAGTATAAATCGGCCTTAAAGAGAAAACACAGCCACTGATCAGACCATTTCATCTGAAATGACTCCTCACACTCCAGCTGTAAAACAGCCAGAAGTGCTCATCACAACATTGCCATCACATGATGCTCCTCACAATGAATCAGAATCAACTGCTCAAGTGATAAACCCTGTTCTCAAGGATCCCTCTGATAACATATTGGCAGGAGAGTCCAGTGACATCATCTTTATATCATCGGTGAGACAACAAGAGGTCATAGTCCCTGATAACCCAAATGAACCAGAACTGTCAAGTCAATCCAGTTTCCTTTCATCACATGATGCTTCTCTCAATGAATAAAATATTTCTTCAGTAGTAAATACTGTTGCCAGTGATGTATCTGATATTCTATTACAGGGAATCTCATGTAAATTGACAAAGTGTAATAAAAACCAAAGGACAAAAAGAGAAGACTAATGATCTCAGAAAAAACTCCACAAAGAAAATAGTTTGAAAAAAAAAGGAAAGAGAAAAGTATGCTTCAGATAAAATATATAAAGCCAAAAAAATATCTCATGCAAGAAGGCAATATCAAAACAATCCTGAATTCAGACAAAATAAAATAAATTACACAAGAGACAATGTTGACTTACAGCAAAAACGGAAAGAGTACATTTCCTCTTGGTACAGAGAAAATGCTGAATTTAGAGAGAGAAAAAAACAAATCTTGGTTTCTCGTTACAGAAACAATGCTGAATTTAGAGAGAAAAATAAATAAATCTTGGTCTCTCGTTACAGAAACAATGCTGAATTTAGAGAGAAGCACAAACAAATCTTGGTCTCTCGTTACAGAAAACATTGCTGAATTTAGAGAGAGAAAAAAACAGCACTTTACGGACCACTACAGAGACAATGCTGAGTTTAGAAAGGGAAAAAAACTGTCCTTCACTGCTTTTTATAAATACAGAATCGATTTTAGACAAAGGACATATTATTAAGCATCATTTCCGAACCAAGTGAAAACTTGTAAAAGGTTAAACTATGTAAAAAATCCACACATGGTTGCAGTATGCCTGACAGGAAAGTACGTCCATGTTTGTGATGATGAGTGTAGAGATGAACAGCAGTGCAATGTGCCTGATGAGAGAAGGGAAGAGTGGATTTGTCACACCTGTCATAATCATCTTAAAGATGGAGTCATGCCAACACTTGCTGTAGCTAACAACTTGGAGCTCGCTGACATTCCACCTGAACTGTGTGACCTCAACATATTGGAGAGACATCTCATAGCTAAGTGCATAGAGTTTGCAAAGATCATTCCTCTTCCCAAAGGAAGGCAAAGAGCAATACATGGTAACGTGGTTTGTGTCCCATCTGAGGTTCAGGAAACAGTTGAAGCATTACCCAGACTGAGAAGTGAGTCTCAAGTGATGAGAGTAAAACTGAAGAGACGATTGTGTTACAGAGGTCATCAGCTGTTCCAGACTGTCACCTGGTCTAAACTAGTGCAGGCGCTGCATAAACTCAAACGCATTCATCCACAATATCAGGACATAACTATCAGAGATGAAGCTGAGCTGTGTGACCCAACACTTCCTGATGATGATGAGGATTATGAGGATGCAACTATGGATAAGAATTACTATGATGATGCTGATTTAAAGGAAATTGACGTGTGAGAAAAGTGCAATGTGTGAGACAGAAACGGAGATTGACGGAGAGCAGGATGTTGACATGTTGTCTTTGGAGGTGAACAACCAGAGGAGCAAAGAGATGATGAAGAACAGGAAGGTGACATGCCTAACGGTGGTTTTGCTCTAGAATCATGTCTTCAGCTATGTGATGTTTCAGAGGAGATTTTATGTTTCAGTGAAAGTATCTACTCTGTTGCCCCTGCAGAAAGTAACAGTCCAGTTGTTTTTTTCAAAACTCCTAAACTTGAGGCGATGGCTTTCCTTGTGCAGTTCCCTACAGGTCAAAACACACTTGATGAAGGTAGACGTATTAAAGTAACACCCAGCAGTTATTTCAAAGCAAGGCTTTTCTGTGTTGATGATCGTTTTGCCAGAGACACAAACTATTTGTTCTTTGCACAGTTTGTGACTGAAATACACTTGGCTACATCCAGCATGACAATACAGTTGAGGAAAGGAAAGCCAATGACTCGAGATGGACGAAAAACAACTTCTGGCATGTTGCAAAATAAACGAGAGGTTGAGAAACTGGTGAGAAACAAAGATGCAGTCAGATTCATGCAGCCGCTGAGAGGGACACCAGCCTATTGGGAGAAAACCACAAGAGATCTTTTTGCCATGATCAGACAGTTGGGAACTCCCACTTTCTTTTGTACGTTTTCTGCAGCTGAGATGCGTTGGCCTGAAGTGATTGAAGCAATAAAAAGACAGCAAGGTGAAGAGTTACATTTTGAAGGACTTGACTGGTCAGCAAAGTGTGACATTCTGAGAAGCAATCCTGTGACAACAATGCGCATGTTTGATAAGCGTGTTGAGGCCTTATTCAGAGATCTGCTCTTATCTCCTGCACAGCCTCTTGGCAAAGTTGTTGACTACTTTTACCAACCTGAGTTTCAGCACAGAGGAAGCCCACACATTCACTGTCTCATATGGGTAGAAGGTGCACCTGTGTTTGAGGAGGATGATGATCAGACTGTGTCAGATTTTGTGTCCAAATACATCACAGCTCAGCTGCCTGACCCACGCACACAACCTGAACTACACAAGAAGGTCACAGAAGTGCATATTACACAGCAAAAAACACTCAAGGACATATTTCAGAAGTCCCAGCTCTGGTTGCAGATTTGGATTTCCTAAACCACCTTCCACAAAGACAATCATATCAAGACCTGGTGAGGGCGTTGATCCACTGCAAGTGCAAATAGCAAGGTCAAAGCTCCAACCACTGAACTTGTTGCTGAATGAACCTGAAACCGCCTCACTCAGTTTGCAGCAGCTCCTAGCTCAATGCAACTTAACACTCTCCATTGTCTCCATTTCAAGGACTTGGTAACCAACTGGATGAAGTCCGATCAGAACTTTTAAATGCTGAAATCCTCATCATTGATGAAGTGTCCATGGTGTCAAAGCCCCTGTTTGCTTATGTGGATGCGAGACTGAAACAGATCAAAGGTAGCCCCATACCCTTTGGAGGAATGTCAGTAATAGCTGTTCGAGACTTTTATCAGCTACCACCAGTTCGACAGTCCAAGACCCTCTGTGTGTACGAGCCGTTTGAGTTTGATCTATGGCAGGAGCACTTTCAGACAATCACCCTGACTGAGATTATGCGGCAGAAGGATGATGTGCCTTTGCAGAGATGTTGAACCGGATCCGTGTGAAAGTAAAGTCAGATGAGTTGTCTCAAGCAGACAGAGCCTTGTTGTCACAGACTATCACTGAACCATCACTTTGTCCACCTGATGTCCTGCACATCTTTGCAACTACTAAACAGGTTGATTCACACAACTCAGTAACATTAGCTCTGCTCCATTCTAATATCACCAAGATCGATGCAGATGACTACAAGAAGGACCCACAAACTGGAAGAATGGCTCGACAATCCCAACCATACAAAGGAAACAGAAATGAGTTACCCGATACACTAAACCTAGCTGAAGGTGCTCGAGTCATGCTCACCAGAAACATAGATGTGTCTCAAGGATTGGTGAATGGATCATTTGCTACACTTGTCAGGGTGATAACCTCAGAACAGAGTGGTGTTGCACACGTCACTATGCTCGGGCTAAAGATGGATGATCAAACTGCTGGAAGGAATTACCGTAATAAAGCACCAGGCGGCCCTGATGATGTGGTGTACATAGAGAGAGCGGAGGATAATCTGAAACAGAAAGGAGTGGTACGCAGACAGTTTCCTGTTAGACTTGCATTTGCCTGTACGATACACAAGGTTCAGGGTATGACAAGGACATCAGCTGTAGTGTCACTGAAACACATTTTTGAACCTGGCATGGCTTACGTAGCTATCAGTAGAGTGACCTCTCTCAGTGGACTGCACATGCTGGATCTGGATGTGAGTAAAATCTATGCCAACCCAGAAATCACTGGAGCCCTCGAGACCATGAGACAAGTCAACTTGGATGACATGATGCCTCTTCTTCATATTACACAGACATCGAGCAGACGTGACACTCTGACCATTGTTCACCATAACACGGAAGGTTTGCCTTCTCACATCAATGACATCAGGAGCCATCATGAACTGTGTCTTGCAGATGTTTTGTGTCTCACAGAAACTCACCTTCAAGGTTCCTTTGTTGCAGAGAGTCTCAATTTAGAGGGCTACAACATGTTCAAACGCAACAGACACCTTTCCTACACAAATGTTCAACAAATAGCCAACAGAGGTGGTGGTGGAGTTGCTGTTTATGTGAAAAGCCACATTCAAGTGCGTGAAAAACAGTACATACATAATGTAACTGATCTTGAGTTTGTGGCTCTGAAGGTAGAAGCCCCAGTGAGTGCCCTGATTGCAGCTGTGTATAGACCTCCAGACTACAGTGTGAGATCATTCCTGTTTAACCTGGGGAGCCTGCTGGACTCATTGGAGATCATGGACTGTCAGCCCATCATTGTCTGTGGTGATTTCAACGAGAATCTCTTCTCCAACACTACTAAGCCAATCCTTGAGCTCTTCCAGTCCAGAAGATATGCACAAATCATTACTAATGCAACCACTGATAAGAACACACTGCTGGACCTCATTTTTTATCTCTCAACCACAACATTGTCTCCACTCTGGTGGGATGAGAAGCTATTACAGTTATCACAACCCTGTCTACTGTGTCATGTCCTCTAACAGTTCATAAAGGTATCCGCTGAGTTTTAAAGAGAAAGTAAAGTACTTGTGAATTAAATTAAACTAATATTGTATACACTGATTCAATACAATCTTCCACAATTATCCAGAGGAGGGGGATCCTCTGTGCAGGCATTTTTATCTCTCTACCACAGCAGGGCCCTCATTCTGGTAAACAAAAAAAAAATCAATTGTCATGTTTTCTGTCTACGTTCCTCCAACAGGTCTCAGAATTGTCAGGTAAAACCAAAATCCACTGAGAATCATGTATTTTCTAACAATACCACATTGTTGTTAGACTGGGATTATGTAACTGTTGATGTAAAGAAAAACTAATCATCCGGTCAAAATATATTCTAGCACTGTATTTAGTTAGTCCTGTGTCCTCTAATGTTAAGTTTCCTTTCTGATGGACTGGAGACACAGTTCTCATGTGTCCTCTGTAATGTTAAGTTTCCTTTTGGATGGACGGAAGACAGTCCTCCTGTGGGTAATATGTAAGGACCCGTGCCGGTCTTGGCCTGGAGCACCATCTTAACTGTTCATCAACAGTGGACACATCACTGCTGGACCACAGAGACACATGTTCTCCCTGTCAGTGTCAAGGTTTCTTCACAACAGATAATAAGGTATTGTTTTCTTATTTCATTTCATATGTGATTCCTAATGTTTTGTTTCATTCATGTATTCATGTTGTTTCAAAGCAATAGTTTTAATGACACTAACTGAACATCTAATATAACATTGTAATTTATATCAACTTCCTTCTTGTTTGATCCCTCCACTTCACAGTGAAGACACTCAGGACTGCAGAGAGGGCTAAATACATAAAAGAAGCTGAACATCATGCAGCTGTATTCAGTTGCACTGGACATACAGTACATGTTGATCTGCCCTGCAGCAGAAAAGAAGGTATTTCATTATTGTGAATTATAAACCTTTTTAGCAAGTTTAGTTTCAGACTTTAGTTTATAACAATAACTTCCTGTTTTCTCTTGTCAGGACCAGGGGCCCGTTCTCCTACGTCGCTAACTCAGTTAGCTGGATTTGATTGTTTACGATTTGTCATTATCTTGGATTGTTCGGTTCTTCGAAGCTCATTCTGGACTTGCTGTCATAGCAACAAGTCCTTTAGCTTAAACCTGCTCGGGAGCAGGTTTATTTTATGTAAACAAGATTTGATTGCGACTATATAAGCAGAGGTGATACAGGAAGTCTGTCACAGATTTGTTGAAACCACATTATGACATTAAAGATGATAAACAAAGTATGAAAATAAAAAAACCTAGGCCTAGCTTACTGTAATAAGCGATAAAACATCAAACGTGGTCACTACTATAAATTTAATTTGGTCTGCTACTTTTTGCCAACCCTCTTTCTTGAATTTTTCAGACTGAGGTGTTCCCTGGCGTTCTGATTAAATTTTCAAATTCGGAGTAACCTTCGAGCAAGCTGTTGCTCTGTTGGCTCTGTTGTGGAAAAAACGGGGCGCTCTTTTTGGCCATGGTGAGCAGCCATACACTTACGTGAGCAGCCAATAGCAGCGTTGCTGATCAAGGTTTCTACTATCGATACATACCCCCTTTTAGACCAACGTATAACTCAATCCAGCTATACTAATCATAAACAACAAGTGTGTTCGAAGAACCGAATTAGCCAGATCATGATAAGCAAGATGATGTCATTTTGGATGTGTCACTTGATCTCGGATGTAATAAGCGACGTACGGAGAACGGGCCCCAGCTCTGTCCTCCTACCCCCCATCTCCATTTGTGCATCCATTGATGTGCACTGTTCAGTTCAGTAGAGACTAACTACAGTTGGTTCTTAAGTGAGAGATCAGGTGTACGACTGCAAGGAAACAAACTGCTGCAGATCAGACATCTGTCAATCATCACTGTCACAGTGACAGCCCCACCTTGGTGCAGCATCAAGCTCCTCCCTAAACCAGCTGTAAAGGTAACAATTGTTATCAAGTCCTTTGTATAATATCTCTCTTTGACCACAACAAAAAAAATCACTGTTGGTCTTACTACTTGTATTTATTTATTCATGTAAGCTTACCCTTTTCAGTCAGTTTTTTAGCAGATATATAAAAGATGAAGGATGGAAATGTGTTTTTGTTGTTGTTGTTGTTGAAAAGTGTGTTTGTTGCTGTTGTTGAAATGTGTTTTTGTTTGTCAATTGTTCAATTGCAACGTGCATATGAACTAACCTTGAAGAAATTACATATTTGTATCATAAGTTCATAAACAAAGGCTGCAACAAGTGGAACAGGCCCAAACGGAGACAGCGTGGTTCACGGCCTCAGCACTGACAGGGCTCCAGACTAACTTTTTCCCTTGGTTGCACTGGTGCGCCTAACTTTTTTATTTAGGTGCACCAGCACAAAATGTAGGTGCACCCAAATTTTTCCTTGCGTTGCCACAATTTCAAGGTCACCTTTTTATCACGCTCCATATACATTCATATATATTATGTAAATGACCTTAAACAAGAATAAGGTGTAGGTAAATATTGGTTTTATTTGATGCACAATTAAACTGTATCTAAAGATATTTTAAGTGCTTCACTGAGCTGCCAAACTAAAACATTGCAAGCAAAATAAAACATTTTAAAATAGAAAGTGCTACTGTTTAAAAGTGCTTCCCTGAACTGAGACCTAACATTTCATGGCTCAAAGTCTTATAGCGGGTCCCCCCTTGCTGTCGCATGCCCTTCAGATGGCCGACACCTGTAATTTGGCTTTCTTGCCCTTTGGCCTTGGCTAAACCAGCTTGCCACACTCTCCCTAGCATCAACATCCTAGCTCCATGGGTTAGCTCCATGGCCCAGCTCCGTAACTCAGGGGTGGGCAATTAATTTTGACAAGGTGCCACATGAGAAACCTGAAATGTGTTGGAGGGCTGCATCAACGATAACTTGAACTTAATTCTGCTCACTATTCATTTTCCCCCATTGTAAAAAGCAGTAAAGTATATATTTTGATTAGCTGCTACTGGTTATCAGAAGAATAAGGATATTCTGTAAATATTTATATAAATATTTTACATGTTGGTCAACTAGGAAAAGACTATCGAAGTAACAGTAAAAACTAAAATAATCATTACATCAGTGTTTCATTTTATTTGTAACTAGTTAATCTTCACCAACACTGAAAAGTTGTTTTGCAGTATGTTAAAGATATGCAATTGATCAACTTTATACAAAAAGCAATACTTTTTTGCAGTTCATTTTGTTATGTGAGAGGAATCCAGTGGGCTTGAACAAGTGCATTGAAATCTGGCTGAATGTCTGAGGTGGATATGCGAAGGACAGCTGACAGGTGATGATCCGAGTGTGCAATTTAACTAGCAAACCATCAGCCCGCGCCCACTGAATCAGTCAAGTTCTTATTATGTCCGCGTTTTTTCTTGAGTCCCTTAGTGCCGATTCAAATTGTAATCCTTCAACACAGCGACCTGTTCTCCAAAACTAAGAACACAGCTTTGACTTTGACCTCAGTAAACAGATACTTAGAAGTCCATGTCTTGTTAAAAACTCTACATTCTGTATCAACCTTTCGTTTTTCATTTTCGAGGGCTAAGGTGAGGTTGCGCAAGCGCACATATGTAAATTGCCTGATCACTAGTGTTTCAGGAATACATATTTACAACCGCTCAACACATTTATTTATTTTTTATTTTAGATTTACCTCACGCGGGCCGGATTGGAACAGCCTGTGGGCCGGTTGTGGCCCTGCGGGGGCCGTACAATGCCCAGGTCTGCCATAACTGATTCTCTGGTGCTCAGGTCGTAATTTCAATCACACAGCACGGAGCAGTGTAGGCCTACATGAATATCTGGACCACAGCCAATCAGAGGCAAAGACCCGCCCCATCTCTGTCTCTGATTAGTTTAGACCACGATATGATCCAACCATGAGTGCGAGTTCCGTCAAAGAATAAACAAACGCTTCGTTCCTGGAGAGGCAGCGGATGCGAGGAGGTTAGGAGCATCGGTGTGACCTAGTAAAAAATGTTGTCGCACCCGTACAAATTTTCGCATATGCGACCAAATTGGTCGCACTCTAGAGCCCTGACTGAGGTCAATGACAGTATTTGCGCCCGCTTTTTCCATGTCATGCGCATCTGGCAGCCCTTTCAAGGGTGGCACTGTCACCACCTATAGAGGGCGCACACACTGAAAAATCAATAAATCATTCAAAATAAAATACAAATTAATGTGGCTCCTACACACCGGCCCCTAATTGTTCTCTATAGAATAAATTACTTAAATTAACATGAAAGGAGCCAAAAGAGGGGCAGTAAAGTAGATTAGACAAGCACTTAATGCTCTTAGAAGTATGTAAGGCATGATGAGAGAAGGTATGAAATCGTGTATACATTACATTCCTTTCTCTTTGGCTCTCGACGAAGGCGGTCGCATTTTTCTCTCCTCCCCTCCCTGACCTTCCCTGCTTGGCTGTGTCTTGTGTCTTGTCTTGTCTCAAGATACTCTCTCATCATCGCTCTCCGAAACTAGAAGCATGGAATTAATTAGCTGGTCTCTCAATGCTATTGACACCATCTTCTCGAAGAGAAGCTCGGGTTCGGGGGAACCCAACTGTCCGGACGGGACGTTCGCAGCTGGCTACACGATGGACGTGTGGGAGAATTGGCGTGTCGTGTGTCTAGCGGCGCTTTCCGTGGAGGACGTTGAAGACATCTTCATATTCGGAACCATGATTACAGGCTTTCTGCTGTTTGGAATAGGCGCTGGCTTTGTATATCGGAAAATTAAGGAAACGGCTGCAGCCATCAAAAGCCCCGTTAGGCTGCCCGATATGATTGATGCGGTGGGCAGAGTTGTTGGAGCTCAGACTGTGAACTTACAACGCAGCATTGATTACAACAGGGATAAGTTTGCGGCTCTGCAAAGGAAGATGGAGGACATGGAGACCTTCCTGAAGGGTGGACGTGAAAATTGAGTTGCGGCTACTCGTCAAAACAACTACCCCAATCTTATCCACTTTCGGCCCTGTAACCAACACAGGCCTTGGC
The DNA here is from genome assembly GCF_038355195.1 of Osmerus mordax. NCBI lineage: Eukaryota > Metazoa > Chordata > Actinopteri > Osmeriformes > Osmeridae > Osmerus > Osmerus mordax. Next base: position 11,612,061 of record NC_090052.1, read on the forward strand.
CAAGGCCGTCGCTGGAAAACAACTCCCCTGGAGAGCGCTGAAGCGAGACTATCTTGCTCCTCCCTCCCCCTCCCCCCCACCGACATCTGTGGCTTGGTCTCTGCCCGGGTCATGACCAAGGATGTCTCCTGGCCAACACAATCTGCATAGGGAGAATCGGACTGATTGTGGCCTAGGTCGAGGGCGCCAACCCAGACCTACTCACACATTAACTTTCACCTACTACAGATATCACCACCCCCCCACCCCCATCCAACGCCTTCGCCTGCTTGTTTCCCCAGGGTGGCTGGCGGGTCTGTGTCCAGCGCCTGCCATGGCTGCAAGTCCAGATGCTGCTTGTCTACCCCCCCACTCCCCGTTGCAAGTCACGTGTTTTTGTAAATGTTGTTGTGCTTATGTGCTGAGGTTTTTGTCTGTTCCCACACTGTACTCCTCTAGGAGCATTGTCTGGGTGTTGCCTTTTTCTCTCCTCCTCTCTCCTCATGTTTTGCTCGTCCTGTCTACCCCCTTGTGTCTGTCATGTTTGTGTATTAGAAACTGCAAGTGGCAGCTCGGATCTAAGATGGATTCGAGAGACCGCAGATAGAGTGCGGCTAGTTTGGTTTGTTAAACGTTTTAGATCAACACTTGTATTATTGTTTTTGTTGATTTTATGTAAAGCACTTTGAGCTGCAATTCTTGTATGAAAAGTGCTATATGAATAAAGTCTTACTTACTTACTTACTTACTTACTTCTCAGGAACCCTGGTCACTCCTCAGACTCGAGGATTTGGCACAGCTTGGTTATGGGCCTCTCAAGGACTTAACCCTTGTGCTGCCTTCGGGTCACATGACCCAAAGGTTCATAACGAACCATCGTTGTGTTTACCCAATTTTACCCAATACAAAAACAAATACAAATAATTTTCTTTTAACCATTCCAATGTGGGGGGTCTGAGACAGCCCGACAGTTAAAAGAAAATGCTTCACTTTGTTTTTGTATGAGGTAAATTTGTCGCAATACGACGGTGGGTCACAATGACTGATGGGTCAGAATGACCTGAAGATAACACAAGGGTTAAGTCTTTGTCTTGAACTTCACTGACCGCACCAGACCCCTTGCATCAGGTTTCGTCTCCAGCACTCTTCCTAATGGCCAGGACCCTCGAGGAGCAGTGGGGTCAATGACCAGGACAATGTCTCCGACACTCAGGTTCCTCTTTAGTGAAGTCCATTTCTGCCTCTCCTGCAGCAGCAGAAGATATTCTTTGGTCCACCTTTGCCAGAAAAGATCGGCCATGTACTGGACCTGTTTCCAGCGACGTCTGGCATAGATGTCAGACTTCAAGAAGGTTCCAGGGGGTAGGATTGGCTTGGCTTTTAATAGCAGGATGAGGTTTGGGGTCAGTGGCTCTAGGTCATGTGGGTCTGAGGACACTGTGCAGAGAGGACGATTGTTCAGGATTGCCTCCTCCTCAAAAAACAGCATTTGGAGGCCTTCATCATCGATGGACTGTTGATGGAGAGTTGAGTTCAGCACCTGGCAGACAGATCTTATGAGCCTTTCCCAGGCTCCGCCATGGTGTGATGCTGATGGTGGATTGAAACTCCATTCGATTCCGTCTGGAAGCAGGGCATCTTGGATTTTCCTCTCGTTCAGTGACATCAGGTCCTTCTTGAGCTCTCTGTGTGCACCCACCAGGTTCGTTCCATTATCAGACCTGATGTGCTTCACCTGGCCCCTCCTGCAGATGAATCTCCTCAAAGCATGAATGCATGCGTCTGTGTCCAGTGTAAAAGCAACTTCCAAATGAATAGCTCTACTAGACATGCATGTAAAAAGAACTCCATACCTTTTGATGGCGGTTCTCCCCCGTTTCACTCCAAACGGGCCAAAGTAGTCCAACCCGACGTTGGTAAATGGAGGGAGGTCAGGTAGGATTCATTCTAACGGCAAATCCGCCATCTTCTGTTCACTTGCTTTGCCCCTCGAACGTCAACACATGACACATTTTGAGAGCACTTTCCTGGCAACTGAGTTACCTTTTATAATCCAGTACTTTTTCCGGAGCTCCGATAGCGTGTGGTTTCTGCCATTGTGGCCACAGCGTTCATGCATGTGTCTTAAGAACAGTGTTGAGATGTGCGAGTTTTTGGGCAAGATGCAGGGGTGTTTGGTTTCCTCAGGCATTGCAGATTTGTGCAGTCGGCCACCTACTCTCAGAATGCCCTCGTCTAGGACAGGATCAAGCCTGCAGATCATTACTGCTCTTGTGCACTCTAGGTGGGGTCATCTCCAGTGTTGCAATTTCAGCACTGAATGCTTGTCCTTGGGTGTATGTGATGACTGACCTTTCTGCTTCTGCCAGATCTTCAACAGTGAGGAGCTGTCCACCAAGGTAGGTCCTGAAATCTTCAATTTTTATCCTCACCTTTTTCCTGCTTGAGCGGGTGCTGATTTAAGTAAGTAAGTAAAGTTTATTTGTATAGCACCTCTCGCAGATAAAATCACAAAGTGCTTCACAACAAAATGCAATATAACACTACAAATAAAGAATACAGAACATTTAAATAGAAATCGAAACATGACAGACAACCATACAACCATTTGAGATGAGGGCTACTCCTTTCCTCTTTTCACAATCAGCATCAACATCTTTTTCAGTCTGAGATACCATGCCACTGCTTTAAGTAATCTCCCCCAGTCAGAGAAGAACGAAATAAGCTGGTCTGTGGGTGTCGCAGGGTTCAATACTGCTGCCAATACAGTAGCACTTTTCCTGACCTCTGGATCGTCCTGCGACACCGGGTCCAATACTTCCTCCACTGGCCAACTTTCCTTTGTGTTCCATAAGAATTCAGGGGCATGTATCCATCTCCTTTGCTCCATGAATCTTCCTGCATTCAATCCTCTTGATAAATCATCAGCAGGATTGTCCTTGCAGCTTACGTATCTCCATTGGGACAGGTCTGTATTGTCCCGAATCAGTGAGACCCTATTAGCTACATAAGTCTTATACCTGACTTGGTCATTTGCAATGTACTTGAGCACTGTTTGGCTATCAGTCCAGAAACATGAAGGCATTACTGTAATTTTCGGGCTATAAGGCGCACCTGAATATAAGCCGCAGCAGCTAAATTGTGTAATAGTGTACATATATAAGCCGCACTGGACTATAAGACGCAGGTGTTTTAATGTTTAATTACCAAATGTAAGGGTTCGTGCACAGAGGGGATTGTCGGGAAAGAGATGGCTGCTTGAGGAAGCTCCCATTTATTAACATTTCAACAAACAAGTTGCATATTTGCATAACGTGTTCAATCCTCATCTCCGTCTTCTTCCTGCGTAGTAAAACCACCAAAGTCCCCATCTCCAGTGTCGGAAACGAACAGGCTCAGGGTGGCTTCGTCAGCCACTCTCCTTCATTGTCGCTCTCAAAACCAACGAACTCCTCTTCGTCACTGTCGGAATCGAACAGCCTCTGAAGGGCCTCAGCTGTGGCGGCGTCCTCCTCTTCATCACGCAGCAGTCCAGCCTTTCGGAATCCGTTGATGATCGTGGATGTTTTGACACTCCTCCACGCTATCAGGATCCACTCGCAAACTTTAGCGAAAGTTGCTTTTCGCATGCGACCAGTTTTGGTGAATGATTTATCGCCGCTAGTCATCCACGCCTCCCACTGAACGCGTAGTGCCACTTTGAACGCACGATTGACACTGATGTCGAGTGGCTGCAGATGCTTCGTTGTGCCCCCAGGAATCACAGCTGGAATTGAGTTTGTGCTCTTGATGGCTGCTTTCACAGGATCTGTTATATGGGCCCTCATGCTGTCCAAAACGAGCAACGCTTTTTTTTGGCGAGAGAATCCTCCAGGGCGCTTGACGTAGCACTCATTCAGCCACTCCTTCATCCACCCTTTCTTGTTGACTTTAAAGGAGATGCCATTCGGGATCTTTTCTTTTGGCATTGTAATCCGCTTAAAAATCACCATTGGCGGAAGCTTTAATCCAGATGCTGTTCAGCCAAGAACACAAGTGAAATTCGTTCTCTCGTGGCCAGTGGTTCTCAACGTGATGGATGATTCACCTTTCTTGTTAACAGTCCTAGTGAGAGGCAGGTCAAACGTCAAAGGCACTTCATCCATATTTATGATCTGGTCCGGTCCGATGGAATATTCCTCTATCTTTCTTTGTGTGAATTCGCCGAAGTCTGTTATTTTTTCCTTGTAGTCGGGAGGGAGTTGCTGACACACAGTCGTCCGCGCCCTGATGGACAGTCCCTTTAAATTTTCATTTCGGTGGCGACTGTTTTGGCTTTCAGTCGGATCTGCACGGTGGAAACACCTCGGAGCAGAGCACCGTCTGCTCTCTGTGTGTTCACCCAATCTTCAAGAAAGTCTTCAAGTTCGGGCCATCTGCTTTTATTACCTCTGAAAGCTTTTTTTGACTTTTTGCATTGAGACAGTTCTTCCCGCTGGCGTCTCCAACATCTCACCATTGACTCATTGATGCCAAGGCTACGTGCAGCAGCTCTATTTCCTTCTTTTACAGACAGATTGACTGCCTTTAACTTAAAAGCTGCATCATATGCATTTCTACGTTTGTTTTCCATAATGAGGGTTTGTGCATGAAAACCTCCTTTGCACAAACTGTCTCGCTCTCGTAATGTCTGTCTGTCTTGCTTCCGTTCTGTCTCTCGTTCTGTCTCTCGTACCACTCTCGGTTCCACTTAGTGACCGTTAGCTGTAAAAATCCATAGATTAGTCGCACCTTTATATAAGACGCAGGGTCGAAAAATTTGAAAAAAGGCGCGGCTTATAGTCCGAAAATTACGGTAGGTCAAGGTGTAGCTCTCTTCTCAACACTGTGTCTACCTTCACCAGCAATGCTGCAGCTGCTAGCTCCAGTAGTGGCACGGTGATGTTCTTAAGGGGAAGGACTGGACTTTCCAAGAACCAAAGTGACGTGAACGACATCCTGCTTGTTCAATCGTCTGATGTAGCTGACTGAGCCATAGCCGCTCTCACTGGCGTCAGCGAAGTGATGAAGCTCGGCACAGCTTGTCATTCCATAGCCCTTTGGTTTCAAACAGCGTGGCACACTGAAGCCTTTGATCCTATCCAGGATGTTGGTCCATTCCATCCACTTTTCAGACACTGGCTGGGGCAGAGGCTCGTCCCATCCGAAGCCTCGGTGGCAGAGCCCTTGTAGCAACTGCTTAGCTGGAAGGATGAGAGGAGCAAGAAAGCCAAGTGGATCAAAGATGGAACTAACAACAGAGAGTATGCCTCTGCGGGTGTGTGGCTTTTGGCTCAGGTTGATGTTGAATTGGAAATTGTCAGACTCCACGCACCACTGTAGTCCTAGTGCTCTTTCAATGGGCAAACTGTCTTTGTCGAGATCCAGTGTTTTGATTTCCTTTGCTCTGTGTTCTTTGGTGATTGATACTAAAACTGCCCTGCTATTGCTGACCCACTGAGTGAGTTGAAACCCACCTTTGTTGCATAGTGCAGTGACATCTTTCACCAGCTGGATGGCATCCGATTCCTTGGCCACAGACTTGGCACAGTCGTCCACATAAAAGTTGTGCCAGACTGTTTCAGCTACTTGAGGGGGAAAACAACTCTCGTTGTCCGCAGCAGTTTTTCTTAATGCAAAGCTTGCAATGCTAAGGACACTGCACCGAATACGTGTACAAGCATACAGTGTACCTTGGGTGCTTGACTAGTCTCACCTGGTGGCCACCACAGGAATCGCAAGTAATTGACATCAGATCTGGCTACTCTAACCTGATGGAACATTGACTTGATGTCAGACATGATTGCAACAGGCTCTTTGCAAAATCTCATGATGACTCCAATGAGGGAATTTGACAGGTTAGGTCCCTGCAGCAGTTCGGTGTTAAGGGATACACCCTGGTAAGAGGCAGCACAATCAAAGACTACTCTGAGCCTTTTCTTTTTAGGGTGGTACACCCCGTGATGTGGCAAGTACCATACTTTTCCTGTTGACTGTGCAAGTTCTTCCTGTGGGACCTCCTCTGCATAATTACTTTCAAAGAGAGTCATTGAAAAATGCAACGTATTCCTGTTTGTATCGCTCATCCTTTTCCATTTTCCTTCTTAGGCTCTGGAGGCGCTGTTCCGCAATTTGGCGATTGTTTGGCATACAGACATCAGCCTTTCTGAGGGCAATTTCAGATTGTAATGTACGTCATTCAGGCCTGGCTCATTGGCCGTTTTCAGAAATCCTTTGTCCTCAATGGAAACTTCAGTTGTCTCCTCAGAGGCAACTTCAGAAAAATCCTGATTGTACTGTGAGATCAGAAGCTCCTCTAGCCTTGCCACTGAAATCCTATTCACCGTAACACTTTTTGTACTGCCAGTTCCACTTCTAAGTGGCCCATTTACAACCCACCCCAATAGTTTTCTAGCTGCATAAGGGCCCCCATTTTGGCTATTAACAACCACCCACGGCTCTATCAGAGTTGGAGCATTTGTTCCAATTAACAGCTCTACCTTTGCACTAATAGAGGGGATGTTGACTTCACTTAAATACGCCCACTACGCTAAGTCACTCTGTCTTGGGATGTTGTTGGTGGTTACTGGCATTTCCTTCTGAGTGAAAGTGTCAGATGGTTGAGCGGTTAGGGAGTCGGGCTCGTAATCTGAAGGTTGCCAGTTCGATTCCCGGCCATGCCAAATGACGTTGTGTCCTTGGGCAAGGCACATCACCCTACTTGCCTCGGGGGGAATGTCCCTGTACTTACTGTAAGTCGAGCCGAGTGTCTGCTAAATGACTAAATGTAATGTAAGTGTCAGGAAGAGATGAGAAGTTGTTGCTGTCCAATGCTGAAACTTCAATTCCTGAGACAACATGTGTGTTAACAGAATTTTCATTGTTCGTAGAAGGATTTATGTTCTCCTTCCTTTGAGACTGAGATGTGTCATGAGCTCCTCTGAGCAGAAGGTGGCAGAAGACCCTGGATCCAGGAGAGCATACACATAGACTTGGCTGCCCTTTTCTGCCTTAACCTTAACTGGGACGATGGAAAGTGCGCAATCTTGGTCTCCGGACCCTATATGACCACAAAACTCTGCTGATGCACTGCCTGTAACACCAGAGGGTTTTTCTGCTTCTTTAGCTGTGCTGTCGTTAATCTCAATATGCAAGACGCTTGGGTGAGTTTTCTTGCAAACTTTACATGTGAGTCGCTTTTTGCACTCTTTGCTAATGTGGCCTGCAGAGAGACATCCAAAGCATATGCCCTTGGTCTTTAAGAAACTGATCTTGTCTCTATGCATTTTCTTTGAGAAGTCTTTACACAAGTCCAATGTGTGCTTTGAGCTACAGAGGGGGCAAGAGGGTTCAGGCTTTGTCTCTGTTTGGACAAGAGCAATACTAGTGGCATAGCTACTGCCAGATGCCTTTGAGGGCTGTGACAAAGTAGGGGCTCTAACCTTAGCTCTATTAGTTGGCTGGTCCTGAAGGTCACCAAAAACTGGATCAGCTGCTATGCGGGCTTGCTTTTTAAAGGGGACATGACATGAAAACTTCACTTTAGGAGGTTATTCAACATTCATGAGTTCCCCTAACCTGCCTTTGGTCCCCCAGTGGCTAGAATTTTCGATCGGTGTAAACCAAGCCCTGGGTGTTCTTCTCCGCCTTTCAGAAAATAAAGCTCAATTGCTCTGTTTGAAAATCTCCTCTTTGTTACGTCACAAGGAGGAAGGTTACCTCCCCTCTCTCTGCTTTGCCCGCCCAGAGAATCTGGCCCGCCCATAAGAAACTGAGCTACGACCGTGCAAGTGTTTTTATCCTCGAGAGACATCATGGCTTGCAAACGAACAAAGCATTACATTTGCTCAGTTTGGATGTACAAAGGAAAACAAAAATCTTTTTACAGTTCCTTCATCCGAGCCTCTGAAGACCCAGTATCTTAATTTTATTTTCTCTGGAAATGCGCCTACACAACTTCTGTTGTAGGCGCATTTTGTATGTCTGCGCCAAACACTTCAGCCACGACTGTTTCCTCAACTTGAGCTAATACAAAACTGGCCTTGCTGAAATTAAATACTGGATCAGTACTAACTCTCCTTCGTCCAGCTACTAACCTCGGACAAGCAAGTTAACAAACGCTATATCATTTTGTAGCTTTACTGTATATGGTTACCTAGCTTGCTACCCTTAGATTGTGGCTGTAACATTAGCTCTGCAGCTAACAGCTGAGTTACTGTCGCTAATGGAAAGGTAGATAGCATCAAGTATGTGTGTGAATACACATGCCGTAACGTGAGTGTTGTACACTTCTTTGTTATTTGGATAACCGTTCTGCTGTTGGTGTTATGGCGCGCGCGATATCCGCCTTTCCCCTCATTGAAATGACTGAGTGTGTACCTCTGCAAACCAGGGTTATCAGATGAGAATGGGCAAATTTGAGGCATCTTACAGCAATGGGGCTACAGCCATTGCGATACATCCATTGTAAACATTAGCGCATGGTGCCGCCCCTCTGCTCCTCATTAGCATTTAAAGCTACAGACACCAAAACAGCGCGTTCTGAGGAAAGCTCCTTGTGGGACTGTTAGTAGTGGCTGTAATTCTGCACCAAGGCTGAATTTCGGGAAAGAGACTTCTGAGACAGTATAAGGGGACCACTAAGGCCTATATAAAAGCATCCAAAAACAGCATGTCACGTCTCCTTTAATGAAAGAGACAAGATCCAAAATTCTTACCCTGCGCTTGTGCTGTTCTTGTAGCTCATAAGCCTTGTTACGCCATTTCTTTTTTAGCTTGAATGGCAACTTGAGGGCAATGCTTCTCATGTTGGATATGGTGTCCAGTTCCTGCATGTAGTCCATTTCCTCCATAGCGTTGCAGCAGCTCCTGAGAAACATGGCATAATCCTGCAGCAGTTTGGAATCCTCGGATTTAATTTGAGTCCAGGATAGGACCTTTTCCAAGTATGCACTAGATATCTTGTATTCATTTCCAAAGTTTTCCTTCAGTAATTGCTTTGCTTTCCGATGGCCTCTATCCGGGGACATGTGCTCACAACTTTTGACTAGTCTTTGTGCTTGGCCCCTAGTGTACTGAATAAGAAATTGTAACCGGTCTCTATTGTTATCTGTTTTCTGTTCACTCATGTTTTCAAACGAGTGAATGAATGATTTGTACTCTAGAACTTGTCCATCAAAGAGTGGGATATTTCCTTGAGGTAGTGTAGTCAAAAGTTGCTGTTTCATGAGCATCCTGGTTAATTCACTTTGATTCTCCAATACTTTCATCACATGATTGTCCTGCGATGAGCTGGTCGAAGAGGTAATTTGCTTGTATGTCACAGTGGACCGAGTGGCTTGATCTGAGCTAGCATATGACTGGGAAATGACAGGGGGAATGGCAGAGGCATAGCTATGTGATGAGGTATATCGGGCAGAGGGAAAGCTATGTGCTGAGTGTTGGGCAGAGGGATAGCTATGTGGTGAGGTATATCAGGCAGAGGGAAATTGAACGTTGGCACCTGTCTTAGTCCTGACTGCTGGAGCAGTGCTATCATGAAGATGAAGCGAATAGTCTGGCCTTTTAACAGAAGGCACAAGGTTCAGGCAGGAAGACTCAGTATGTCTTTACTTCTACTTTATTGCACACTACACAATACATGATTGTACATTTGATTTGGCATTGTGGTTCTGCTTGCATCGGCTCCCTGCCGCACCCAAGGAGACACCGTCTCGACCTCCGAGCAGAGAGCAGCACGCATTCCCCCTACAACAGGAAACAGAACCAAGGGTGGAGGCTGGGGAGGCGGAGGCAGCAGGCTGACTGATGTCTATGTCGCACTAGCAATGCATATGCCGGGATACCCCGCCCTATTAGGAAGGAGTACACTGCAGCATAATATGACGCGTTGCTAGTGACGCGCTATGTCTCGCGTCCTCCTTCATGGACCAGCTCCGCTTTATTAGATACAGCAGTGTTAGATTGCATGGGGTTAGATGGGGTTTCAGCTTCTTTTAGATAGTTGATTTTTACAGTAGCAGCTTAAATTTCTGCATCCAAATCCAGTGTTTCCTTCTTTTTTCTTAAAATTTCTTCCTGTGCTTCTATTGCATGTTTCTCCTTTAATTTCGAAGCTCTGGTAAGTAAAGCTAATCATTCTGCTTCTGCATCTTGTCGGTATCATGTTCATCATTTCCACAATCAACAGGTCCAGCCAGAGAATCTGGCTCTTCCTTTCGTACACCAGAAGACGATGCTTCACCTAAGCTAGTGTCATGAGGGTTTTCTATTTGTGAAATCGATTTATCCACATTTGCAAAAAAAGCATTTATCTGCGCTGATTGCGGCTTACACCACTTCTCGTCATCAACTTTGCGTGATTCCTCATCCAAGCACTGATGAACGTAAATTGAATTTGAAGTTGTAAACTCTTCCAAGATCTCATAAAACGTAACCATGTTTCCTTTCACTTCATCAAGGGATTCTTCGTCAATCATCAAATCGTTCACAATATTCATTCTCCTTGTTACATGAGACATTATTCCTGATCTAGTTGCGCGCAAACGCGCGGCCTGCTCACTCATTGTTGGAAGTCACTTTGGCCTCGTCGTAAGACATCGTACCCAAAAAAACCATCAAAAGAATGGTATCTTCAAGCACATACCTCCATTGAAGCGTTTCTTTGTTTCAAGTTCACCATGTGTTAGGCCGACTTTCCTGCGTCCAGCTTGCGTGAATATCTTCGGGGAAAATCCAAGCAACGTCATTGACGAATTGTAGTGGCAAAGACAGTTTTGAGTTTTTTCCTTTAAACCCCTAGATCCTATTCCTATGTCCTAGTTTATTTTACCACCATGGAGAAAGCAGGAGAAGCAATGTCAAGACTCGCAGGTCTGTCCAGTAATCCAGGGTTTTTCCTGCATAGAGAACATTTTGGCGAGCGCCAAAGCCGTTTTCCCGAGCGCCAATGACAAATTCCGAGCGCCAAAGGCAAAAAAAGTCAGCGATGAAGAAAAGAAAAAAGCTGATCATCACGCGTGCAATGCATGTCAGCGAATATGTTCTCAATAGTATGTTTCAAGTAGGCTACAGCCGAACCCTCGTTCTGTTTTGATCAATAGTAATCAAGTTGATAAGCGTGTCTTCTTGTCTGATCAATACGTAACTGTGAGGTGCGCGAATGGACAGAGCGGCCAGTAAACTGGCGTTCCGCTGCGAGGGCCAGCCTGACGTGTACGAATACAACTGTACAAATGCAAATGAAATTTCCACTCAAAATGCAGACAAAAGTTTGATTTACAATTTCCAACGCAGCCTCCATTGGTTTGGCTCCATTGTTTCCTCTATGGCTAAATTTCTGCCGCCACAGTATCAGAAATCAGGCTGTACAAAATCTTAGGCCGTCTATCAGCAGTGATTGTTAGACTGCATGTCGGAGAATTGCACGATTGCTGCCCTTGCTCAGGTTTGTATTTTAGGTGCATTATTATGGTGAAGTTTTAATTAATAAAAACTGGGTTTATTGTTATTATTTGCTACAGAATGCTTAGCCTATCAAGATCAAATGAAGCAGGCAGTGTACATGCTTCAGAGTGGCCGATAGGCTAGGCTACTGACCATTTTCAATAAGTTGTTACGTCAATTATTAATTGCCATAATAATGCCATTTAGAACATACTTTATGAGTGTAAGGTGTCTTTAAGTAGCCTAACTTTATTGCTTTAGGGGAAATAGGACGAAAATATGTGCAATATTACATTAGCTATTAGACTATTACATTAACCTGTTCCGAAATATAGGTTTAGTTTTGGCGGGTGCAAAACACCTGGGAATAAATACATTGATTAGAAAATAGAAGAAAAAAAAAAAAATATATATATATATACCAGGCTACCTAAACCCTGCAAAGGAATGTAAATCCAAATACAAGCAAAGCAATCGTGAAAAATATATATATACATATATATATATTTTTTGGAGCACCGAAGACCCATTTTGACCCAGGAAAAACCCTGTAATCCAATGCAAAGGGAGTTTGACTGTTCAATTGTGCCGGTTTTATTGTAGTGAAATTATGTTACAAAAATAAGGATGCAATTGCAGTTTTAAAGTCCAAATAATTAAAGTTCATAAACAAAGGCTGCAAAAAGTGGAACAGACCCAAACGGAGACAGCGTGGTTCACGGCCTCAGCACTGAGGTCAATGACGGTATTTGCGCCCGCCTTCTCCACGTCATGCGCGTCTGGCATCCCTTTCAATGGTGGTACTGTCACCACCTATAGAGGGCGCACACTCACAATTCCACAAAAAGGGGAAAAATCAATAAATCATTCAAAATACAAAAAACTTAAATGCGGCTCCTACATAGTGCAATATGGCAAGGTGTCTTGTGCAGATAAAGTGATAAGTGGTCAAGTCAGTGTGAGTCCTTGGCCTTGTTAAAGAGGCCAGCAGCGAATGGGAAGAAACTGTTTGTGTGGAGTGAGGTTTTGGTCCTGATGGACCGCAGCCTTCTGCCGGAGGGGAGTGGCTGAAACAGTGTGTCCAGGCTGGGAGGAGTCGGACACATTCTTCCTTGCTCGCCTTAGGGTCCTCGAGGTGTGCAGGTCCTCGAGGGTAGGCAGATTGCAGCCGATCACCTTCTCAGCAGTGCGGATGATACGCTGCAGTCTGTTCTTGTCCTTGGCAGTGGCAAAAGTGTACCAGATGGTGATGGATGAGGTGAGGATGGACTCAATGATGGCTGTGTAGAAGTGCACCATCATTGTCTTTGGCAGGTTGAATTTCTTCAGCTGCCGTAGGAAGTACATCCTCTGTTGTGCTTTCTTGGTGAGGGAGCTGATGTTCAGTTCCCACTTGAAGTCCTGGGAGAGAATAGTGCCCACGACTTCACAGTGCGGAAGGACTGGGGAGTCGCACAGGGTGATGGGGGTGACTGTCTTAAGAGCAATATATTGCAATGCATAACAATGACAGATATACTTAACACTGTCTCACCATTTTGGTTTCAAAGCAACATTCATACTGCTAACATACTTTGTTTGGTATGATATTGATAACTGTTATGCAATATACTCTTCATCATTCTATATTTTCTAATTTTTCTAACTTCAAACTTTTTTTTTTCTCAGTCTTTCATTCTTTAATACTTTTAATGCTTAAAAATATATGAAAGTCAATAAGATACTCTTTTCATCACTCTTTTTTCTCCTTTTTCTACAGTAAGAAAATATCGCAATGCATAACAATGACAGATATACTTTTAATACTTTTTCTCACCATTTTGTTTTTAAAGCACATACCTCTTTTTAAATCTTTGTAAAACCTTCTACATTATTCAAGCCATCAAAACAAAATTGTTTCAACTGCATTCAGCAAACACACACATTTTCTTCAGGAAATTTACCTTTCCAGTTTTTTTTGCACTTTAAACTTTAACATCTTAAAAACGTTAAGTGTTATCAGTGAGAAAAGTAATAGCACACTAGAGCAGTTCAGACTTTATCAAATGAAGTTTGAACGGTGTTTCTAGCTTAAACGGTGTGAAACGAGTAGGCGAGCAAAAAAACGTGTCCGGAAAATAAAAAATAACTAGAAAGTGCATTTCCTGCAGAAAAGGCGTTGGAATGCTGATTTTTTTTTTTTTAATTGCTGAAAATACAGAAATGAGAAAATACCCGCAAGCTGAAATTAATAAAAAAAAATTGTGAGTCACACAAAAGAGGCAGTGTGGAAGCTGAACTGCATCATCTAACAATGCTAAGAGCTGAAATACAATGCCGGAGAAGTTGAAAGCTGAACTGTAGAAGTAGTAGAAGTAGTAGAATATTTGTTTTAGTAGCTGAAATTATAGTTGGGATAGTAATAGCAGTAGCAGATACAGTATCAGTGGCGTAGTCGAATAAAACAGTTCCATTAGCAATAGTAGTAAAATTGATATTAGCAGCATCTGCAGAATTAGTAGTTGTAGTAGTGGCATAAGATATAGCAGCAGGTGCAGTAGTAGTAGCAGCACTAGTAGTATCAGTAGTGGTAGTAGTTGTGTAGTAGTGCTCTTAGTCTTTTAATGAGACAAGTTGAATGAATAGCTCAGTCTTGTGACTCCACTAATAAGCTAATACCAATCACCTGTGAAAGAGAGTGACGCGTGTCTGTGTGGTTGCCATGGCGCAGCTGTGACAGTTAACGAGCTGGGCAGAGAGAATAACAGAAATGTACCTAGAATCCACACCTCAAACAAGTTCACCTAGACACAAAACTATACGTCCAATCCAGAAAATAACTCTGCCGAAACCAGCGATATCCTCTATATGTCTGTGCGGTCAGAAATACGACTCTACTGGCATGTTCAAAAACGTGTACCTTCTGCTTTCTCTGAGAAATTTGTCACTAGATTTGCATTGGTCTCTATGGGGCGAGAGTTGGACTTTGTCTCGCTCTTGTGGGGCTCTGAACAAATGTGTAAGTCTGTTGGATTCCACAGACAATTGTCTACGACCATCACAAAATTAGCTATCTATTGATCCAAAAACAAAGCATAAAGAGTGAAAATTGTGGCAATGCTGGCAAACTATAAATATTTTTTGAATTAGATTTCGAAGCTCTCCTCCACTCTAACGGTGCTTGTCCACTGCAGCGACGCGATGCGAGCGACGCGATGTTTTCCATTCATTTTCAATGGAGCCAGGCGAATCGCTTGCGTGGTGCATTGTGGGTAGCGACGTGACGCGATTCAAGCGATTCGAGTTGAGATTTTCTCAACTTGATGCAAATGAGGAGCGATTTTCGCTAGCGATGGCCAATCGGATTGTTTTCCTGTTTCTCGTAACGTAGCAACCATGGTAAACATTTCTAGCTCTCAGTTTCAGAATGGAGGAGAAAATAATTGCTTGTGTAGCTGCTTACCCGGTGTTGTACGACACATCTCTGTATTCGTACAGAGATGTTAATAAAAAAACGATGCATGGCGCAAGGTTGCCGAAGTTGTTGGTGCTTGTACTTTCAAATTCAGTCTAGTCACATTACGTAACTTCGTTCTGTGTTAACTACAGTAGCTAGCTAGCCCGGCTGGAACTCCCTATTGTATCGACAGATTAGCAGACTTTGAGTAATATAATAAAACGTTTTTTACACATGTCAACATTTATGTCTATTAAACAGTTTTGTATTTTGTATACAAGTTGTATTTTGATCGATTTTGCGAGTACGTAAACCCAAGTCTGCACACTTGGCCATGACAACTACAACAGTGACTTTAGAGAACTACCTTCTACATTAATCTGTTTGAAACGCCCCGGAGCGTGGTGAACTGTGGGAAGGCGAGCTATGGCGGGGTGGAGTCAGGTGGCTGAGCGGTTAGGGAAGCGGGCTAGTAATCAGAAGGTTGCCAGTTCGATTCCCGGCCGTGCCAAATGACCTTGTGTCCTTGGGCAAGGCACTTCACCCTACTTGCCTCGGAGAGAATGTCCCTGTACTTACTGTAAGTCGCTCTGGATAAGAGCGTCTGCTAAATGACTAAATGTAAATGTATGGCTCTCCACATACACACCCATGTAAATCTCAGAAATATATAATACATAATCAGTGATATTGAAAAAAGTTGAATAGATATCAAAAAGCTGATTTTTAAAAATTGTTTAGGGTTTTGTCAACATTTTAAAGTTTAAATGGTGGCTATAGATGAAAGATTGAGGAAGAAGAAGGATTTGAAAGTTGAAGAAGTTTAAGAGGATTGAGAGGATTTGAAGAAAAAAAACTCAATTGGAAAACCATTTTAAAAATATTATGAATATTGATTTATATTAATTCAAACATAAGAGGTAGAAATCTGAAAAGTCATAGCCTGAAACTGCTGAATTTTTTGATAGCTGAACGGTTCTAATAGCTGAAGATTTGAAGGGCTGAAAGGTGTCAAGGAAGAAATAGAAGCACAAGATGAAGAAGTAGAATAAAGATTCAAAGAACAATACTTGGAATGCTGAAGCAGCATTCCAACAATAAGTATGCAGAAAAACAATAGTGTTTTTGCTTCCAGCAAACACACTAATAACGAAACGCAATATGTGGCGGCCGGTGTTGATTCTGTGGCGCACCACCACAAATTAGTCTATGTATGGGAAACACTGCATTGTTTCCAGTACCAAAAAAAGGAAGAAAAAAAAGATCTGAAAAAAAAAACGAAAATACAGTACAGAAAATGCTATACATCATCTCTCCGCCTAGCTAGATCTGACCAGAGAATTTCATCTACATCACAGGCAATATCCTCATTGGCAAGGCAACGTGGGAAGAACCGTCTGGAATGCCGAATCCATCCTTGTACTGCCGCATCGTCAATTTGGTCATAGGCCTCCTCCATGGCCTGAATGAGGGGTACCTGAGCCTGGGGCCGGAGATCGTACACCTTCCACCGCCATGCAGAGAAAAACTCTTTGATTGGGTTAAGAAACGGAGAGTATGGTGCTTAACTCACGGCTAGCTGTCATTAATCTGGACAATATTCTGTGTCTGTCAGATGCAAGGCTTGACATTAACTTTTTGAGGCACTTACGTTCCATGCACAAAAGTCACTTGTCCAAGACCTTTAAATAGCCTTACCTAGTGAAACGGGCAAAACTAGCCTGGCTAATGGAGGTCGCTTTCTCAGGCAAATGACGAATGAAACAGGCTCTGTTAAAGAAATCCAAGTCTGGCTATCTTCGGCAGGCTCGTATCTACAAAAACCTTCCTGATATTTTTGGTGTAGAATGGAGTGAAATACAACATTGTGAACACTGCCAGTGAGCGCCCGAATCTGACTCTGAGGCTAACATCAAAACAGTGTAAAGGGGGACCAAGACATAGCTGCCGCCTACTATGCGGGCCACGCATTCTCACTCGAATTTCAAGACTTTTGTGACCCAAATCGAAATTCTAATGCCACAGAACAATGGGGAATCGCGTTCTCTCTTCAAGGCTGTCCTCCTCAACCTTTTGGTGCAGAATTCACCAAGATGAAATGATCAACTTCACCGAAACACAGAGGAAAAAAGCTAGCAACTTTAAAATCGGTTAAATAGACGTAATGAGTGGCACTGCACATAACGTTAAGTAACATGGCATTTTATTATGTTTGAGGTATAACTTGTCCAGTGGGGCAAGTACATTTCTCTTCCAGTTGCCCTACAAAAAAATCCACTTGTCCCGGACAAGCGGATGAGATGTGTCGAGCCCTGAGATGTGTTTATACTCATTGGAAGAACATGAAGGGAAGGGAAACAAGGCCTACAGAAGGTTTACAGAAGATCTCTGACTCCAACTATTATTATGCTATCCATTATAACAATAGTAGGAGAATTTGCCTTTAAAGACGAAGTTGGCAAGCTTCTGGTCACTTATTCCATGAAGCTAGACCCCGAGGTCCATCCCATGGTAAAACCTGCACGCAAAATACCAGTGCCAATGCCAGATAAGGTCAAAGCAGAATTGACCCAGATGGTCAACTTAGGTGTGATCACCCCTGTCACAGATCCCACTGAATGGATTTGGTCTATGGTCGCCACTCACAAGAAAAACTCTGATGACATCAGACTGTGCATTGATTCAAGGGATCTAAATAAAGCCCTGAAACGACCACACCATCCTATGCGTACCGTAGAGGAAGTAGCTGCACAAATGCCCAATTCCACAGTCTTCTCTATCCTCGACGCAAAATTCTCATTCTGGTAGATCTCACTTGATCACAAGTCATTCATGTTAACGACGTTCAGCTCTCCATTTGGCAGATTCCGCTTTCTGAGAATGCCATACGTAATCAACTCAGCCAGTGAGGTATTCCAGCGTGCAATGGAGCAGATCTTTGCTGGATACCCCTGCGCTGTCATTGGGGACGACATAATCAACGGCGGAAAAGATGAAAACGAGCATGACCAAAACCTCAGAAAAGTGCTAGATCAATGAGATGCCCATACCGGAAAACGTCACAGCCCTTCAGCGCTTCTTAGGGATGATTAACTATTTAGGAAAATTCATTCCTAACTTCAGCGAGATCTCAGACCCTCTGCGTGAGCTTACATGCAAAGACATTCAGTGGTGCTGGCTGAAACATCACCAGGAGGCATTTGATGCTTTGAAACAGTGCCTGTCCAGTCCACCCACTCTGCGCTACTACAATGTCAAGAAACCTGTCACACTCACCTGTGACGCCTCACAGTACGGACTCAGAGCAGCATGTCTTCAGGAAGATGCTCAGATTGCCTACACATCCCGGACGTTGACACAGACAGAGATGCGCTATGCGCAAATTGAAAAGGAACTGTTAGCAGTTGTTTTTGCATGTTCCAAATTCAATGATTACATCTATGGGAAGCAGATACAGATTGAGACTGATCATCAGCCATTAGTCACAATACTCAACAAGCCCTACACTCAGCTCCAGCCAGGTTGCAACGTGGCGATGCTGAGGCTGATACCCTGTCACGTTCCCCCAGAACAACAGAGCAGCACAACAACGAGACAGGTGACTATGAGATCCTGTCAGTCCAACACATCTCATCCTCCAGACTGACTGAATTGAGGGAAAACACTGCTTCAGATCCAGTTCTACAGAAACTGAGCGGTGTCATATCAAACAGCTGGCCTTCTAAACAAGCTCAGTTACCTCCAGAGATCCGCCAGTACTTCCCCTCCAGAGATGAACTGGCAGTTGAAGGTGTCGTTATGAAAGGCCTTCCCAAGTCATTACAAAAGGACTACATTACCATTCTCCACAGAGGCCACCCAGGCTCAGAATCCACTAAACGCAGAGCGCATTGAATAGTGTTCTGGCCCATAATCACTGAGGACATCGAAAAAGAAACAACTACGTGTCCACTGTGCAACAGTACAAAACCTCACCAACAAAAGGAGCCACTCAAGCTACACCCAGTGCCTGACCTACCCTGGTCAACAGTCGCAACCGACATCTTTGAGTGGAATGGTCAACACTATTTAGTTATAGTTGATTCCTATTCAGGTTGGTTTGAGATTGACCTACTTCGTGACCTAACAGCCAACACTGTGATTACAAAACTAAAAAGGCACTCCTCTGTCCATGGCAGCCCGCACATTCACCAGCCAACGCTTCACAGACTTTGCCCTAGCCTGGGATTTCAGTCATGTAACAAGCAGTCCAGAATACCCACAAGTCAACGGGCTAGCTGAACGTGCCGTTCGTAGTGCAAAACAGCTAAGAACGGCTAAAGGAAAGATTGAAGAGAGACGGAACCGATGTCTTTTTCAACCTGTTCAATCTTCGCAATGTGCCACATGAACACATACTTGGCTCCCCAGCCGAAAGGCTGATGTCCAGGCAGACACAAACCACCCTACCTGTGAGTAAGAGACTGTTAGTCCCAAAGTCCAAGAACAACACAGTTGTCAAGGCAGGGCTCGTTCGTAAACGCCTATCACAAAAGGAATGCTATGACAAGTCCAGCAGACCTCTTCGTCCCTTACATCAAGGCGAAGTTGTGAGGATGCAAACCCCTCATGGGCATGACCGCCTAGGAACCATCAATGATGTCTGCAAGGAACCCAGGTCATACATCGTCCTATCAGAAGGAGGAGAATACAGACGGAACCGCAGGCATATCCTCCCCGTCTCTGAACCTCCACCACAACAGGGAGACCCCCATGATTTCACCCCTGCATTTCAGTCACCCACCTCCCATCCTGAACAACACACACTAGGGCTGTCAAAATTGCTCAAAAATGACGTTCGAATATTCCTTTAAAAAAAACACATATTCGAATTTCTGGTTGCCCATTAGGCGCGTCAATAACAGGACAAATTAATACAACGAGATACAACTACTTGTACACTGTAGGTAGGCCTAATTTATTTAAGTTTAAACATATTTGACAACATATAACCTACACAAAAAGAAGTAAATTAACTAATGGCCAAGACCGCAGACCTTGGCCTCTCGCTCGCACACACGCACTCTTTCTTTCTTTCTCTCTCCTGCACCGTCGCGCTCTCTGCGCATAGCGGTGTAAAATGAACGACAACAATAAACAAATGCTGAGTTCTGATCAAGAGTTTTGTGCAAGCAATTTAAGGTCGCGATTCTTGTCCCAAATATGGCAGGCTTCATTCAGTGATTGAAACAAATATTATTAACATTAATGGAAGTTTTACAGTATAGAACCGACATTGAACGCTCCGAGCGAGCTGTGCTGTGGTAAACATGGAGATGTAGCCTCAAGTTTCTAGTTGTTGAATGGTAAGCTAACTCTAGCTTACATAGCTTACACACTACTTTAGCTGTAGGCTCAACAAGTTTACCATCAAGTGACTAAAATCCGAAATATTTCCAGACATCGCTCTTTAGATTTTTTGGGGTTACAATCACTTTCTCTGCTGCGGTCAAGCTGGGTTCTGCACTTTCTACCAGCTTCCACGCAAGTCAACTGTCAGGCACGTGCCCACCCGCAAAGCAGACAGACGCGCCGCTGCTGCCGCGGTTGTGTTTAATTTTTTTACTTTAAAAAAATAGTTAAGCTGATTTGAGCGAAAAGCGTTTAAAGAGTTTTATGTAAAATAAACATAGCCATGTTTTCAATTGACAAAACCATGTCTAGTGAATGTGATGTGTTTTTGTCTCTTAATTTTTCAGCCCCATCTTTAAGTTTCTTAGCCTGGTTTTCCATCGTTATATTTGGGTGTGCTTTGCCTTTGGCAAGGGCACAACCTTTGTTCTCTCACATATATATATTATTATTATTTTCTTTTTTTCTTTTTGCCCCCCTAAAACTCAGTCAATATTTGGCCTACATAGACAACCTAGGTGTCAAAAGTTTAGTCTTGGTAGCGATTGAGTTGCTTCTATTGGGATTTAAGTTCCGTTGTATGGTTAAGGCTCAAGTTACTGTTTTGTGGTGAAAAGTGAAGCTAACGGTGGCTAATTTGCTAGCCACAGTCACTGACATTACTAACGTCACTACGTCACTAACGTCACGAAAACACGCGTGACTACCTTTGGCAGAACATTCGTTTCGCATCTGTTAACTTGGGGGATAGCTAGGGCTATATCGCATTTTGCGTTGTTACTGACAATGATCGCTACCAGCGAGCTTTTTATGAATGAGCGATTTTCCACTAAATAAATGTCAAGCTTATTTACGTTTCGGGGGGCATATCAGTTAGCAGATGGTACTGTTTGAAACGCGATTCCATCTTCTACTGCCGGTAACGTCGTAGAATAATCTTCAAAGGGGGTTCTTTATTAATGAATGAATGCAATGAGTAGGCTAAATGCATGAAAATATCACGAGAAGGGAAAAACTTAAAAGGACATTTAAGTCATAGAGATTAGGTCAATTTTTACACCGGTCTGCCAAATGTATTCGTTTTGATTCAATGATGAGGCTGCCTCTTGCAGGGGAAATGAGAAGACATCTATTTCATTCTACACTTCACTCGTATTTTCAGTTGTAAATGAGCAGCAAAAAAAAATGGTTTTAAATCTATGTAATCTTTATAAATAATAAGTATGCATTTTTATATAAAATATCAGTTATAAAAATGTCATTAAAAAACGGACCCCTGTGCAACCGACGCAAGCAAGCACACCCTACAATTTCCCCAGAAATTGTACCCTCTCTAGTGTTACTAGCTAGCTTTCGATGTGTCAATCCCACTGTTGTGTGTAAACAAGACTATAAGCTACGACAGTGACACCCGAAGTGGGTTCCTTATATCCAGTTTAGGCCTATTCCATAATTTAGTTTGATTGCTGTCACGGCAGAAAATCCCGCTTGATGTTGGAAATGGAAGCAGGGTTTTCAGTGCTTTAGTGGCAATCTCAGGATAGCCTTCATCCAAAACACCGATAGAGTTGTTGTCTCAAACAGGCTTCATTGAGTGGTAACTATCACTTGTCATGTGTCAAGAGGAAGAGACACGCATGATACCGCTCAATAAAGCCCACAAACTTGCTAAAAAATTAGCTTTTTTGCTCAGGGGAAAAGGCCTGCGGAGAAGGAGAGAATCCGGTCATTTTTCAGAATAAAACATCTTTCAGACTCTGATAATCATTAAAAGGAAATAATGTTATTAATTATTTTTTGTGCGGCCCGGTACGAAATGACCCACTGACCGGTACAGGTCCGTGGACCGGTGGGCACCGGTTGGGGAACGCTGCTGCTAAAATGCATTTGAATTTGAATTGTGGTCACGATTTTGCAGCCACGTTCTTGAAAATGAAAATGCATTTCTGGAAATGCATTTGAATTTGAATTGTGGTCACGATTTTGCAGCCACGTTCTTAAAATGAAAATGCATTTCTGGATTTTCAAATTTTACATTTCAAATTGAATTTTGGTATCTATTTGCTGGGGCATATTTTGAAAATTAAATCTCAAATGTCTATTTCTTTTTCATTTTAATTAAGTGAAAGATTGAGCACTCTTGAAGAAGAAAATTAAAATGCAAATAGGATGATTGATTACTAATTTCATTTATGAGTCAAATAATGCAGCCACATTCTTAAAATGAAAATGCATTTCTGGAAATGCATTTTCATTTTGGTCACAATTTGCTTCCATAGAGCTGTTGACTAGCTTTCTGAATTAGCTAAAGTAGATAGCAGCTTTTACAGTGAATACCGCGGTGGTGTTGTTTCTGTTAACTGGTACAACAAGCAAACTATTTGCAAGCTAGTTCACTCCTGTAAAGTAACCCATGTTTAGTCCTTCGGTTGCCATGGATACTACAAACAAACTCAGTGTTAGAAACACTCAAGTGTTAGAAAGTGAAGTAGCCTAATGCAATTGACATTTGTATGAACATTTAAAATGAATGCCTCCACTTGTCACTAAACTAACTTCGCAAGCTAGACAAACAAAACAAACTAGCAGAAAGTCTGTGATAGTAGGCTACACAACATATTTTTCGTTTGAATCGTTCCTTCATGGTATATGTTAATGGAGATTGCTTTACAGCCACAGAATAAGCCTAGCAATTCTGAAATAGCTATTTTACATTGAAACTGTGCATAGCCCCTAGGTAGGAGTAACATTTAACAGATTAATTATTTAAATTTACCCACAGAATTTATGGACTGAAGCATCTCAGACAGCATTGTCCAGAAGCAAAAATTTGAGAGGCTCAAATGGCACAATAACAGGCTGAGTAGAGCTGCAATAACAGGGGGAGATGCTTTAGTACAAAATGTACCCACATTCTGTGGGTACATTTTTAATGAAAAATATGTTGTGTAGCCTATTGCATTAGGCTACTTAACTTTCTAACACTGAGTATTTCTAACACTGAGTTTGTTTGTAGTATCCATGGCAATCCATGGCAACCGGAGGACTAAACATGGGTTTACTTTACACAAATGAACTAGCTTGCAGAAACAATTTCATATTATATCACAAATAGTTTGCTGGCTGTACCAGTTAACAGAAACAACACCACAGTGGTTTTCACTGTAAAAGCTGCTACCTACTTTAGCTAATTCAGAAAGCTAGTCAGCTCCCTCATCAAGCTCTGACAACTTTTTTTATGACAAAGTTTTGTCTGAGACTGACAGAGGTTTTTCTGACGGCGTTTGGTTTGACGGCGTTTGGATTGACGGCGTTTGGTTTGACGCCGTTTGAGTTGACTCCATTTGGTTTGACGCAGTTTGGTTTGACGCTGTTTGGTTTGACGGCGTTTCACGTGAGACTGACGACTTTTGGTCCGAGACCTGATGCCTTTTCGTTTGAGTCTGACACTTGAGTCTGAGATCTGAGGATTGTCCTAAAATGAACACCGTACTTCCCCCATTACACAAAGAGATTTAGTGAGTATTAGTCTAGCTACACTGTATGTAACATACTGGATGTTTCAGGGCGTTAGTTTCAGTTGCTTGCCAGATTTTGTTTGGGATAACGAGCCAGGCCACATAAAGCAATGTAGCTAATGATGAATGTACAGTTATGTTACATCAACGTTAACTCATGTCAGCTGCATGCCTGATCCCAACTTAATAACGTTGAGTTAAATGCCGCGGTTCAGAGCTCCTTCACTTGGGTGAGAGAGAGATGTGAAAGCAGAGGCCGAGTATTAATGCGCCTCTAAAATTATTAATTTTTTAAATAGGCTGTTTGACTTGCCATAAGCACATGGCACTACTTTAAGAGTGCACATTTTTTGTTCAAATATACTTTACAGATCCAATCTAACTTTTTACCTCGTCAAACCCTACTGCTTGTGTATTTTGAGTGGTCTGGGGCCTCATGTATAAAAGATTGTGCAGCTTTCATACCAGAAGATGGCGTACGGCCAAAACTTGAAAAGTACCTACGCACAGAAATATTCACATGCATAAAACTGGTCGTACGCCAGGTCCTGCGCACCTTTACTTTATAAATCACAATCAACGTGAGATTGACCGCACGTGAACGAGCCACTTACCCTGCCTTGCCTCCTCCCATAAATGAATATGCAGATGGACTATAATGCGCTCCTGAGGTCATTTCTTTGTCTGAATTAAAATGTCTAAACACGCAAAAATAAAAATTTCACAGACTGTGAGATCAAGGTTCTAACAACAGAGGTGGAGGCGAGAAAATGTGTCCTGTTTGGCGACCTGTCATCAGGTATTAGCAACAAAAGAAAGTCGGCGGAGTGGAAAACTGTCACTATTTGTGCCCTTTCTTGTTTTTAACCTGTAGCACTTTGAGATTTAGCTAAATATAAAGTGCATTACAAATAAAAGTATTATTATTATAGGGCCGTAGATGCCGTGGGTTCGGTTCGGTCCGATGTAAAACTCAAAATTAAGAAACGAGTGGTGGCGCACCGTAAGAACATAGCAGCTATATAGGGTTAGCGTGACATGCATTTCAATCAGGAGAGACCTTGGATGAGTGAAAGATGTTTATTACAGACTAATAAATGTACTATGGTGTTTGGAGCTTGAACCCCACGGGGAATTATATAGATCAAAGGGCGCCTGTCCAACGCCCAAAGAAGAATCCCCCGCGGAGTCCAGACACTGGTGGCGGTGGCGGCAGCCGACGACCAATCGAGCCGAAGACTGAGACGGAACCGGGCGGCGACGGGGTGGTGGAGGGTCGCGCACTTGATAGCATGGACAAACTACACAGGGAGAGAATCATATTTAAAAGGCACGGATCATGTGACACCATTAATTGATAGCGGGAGCGCTAATCGACCTGAACCCTAGTGACCGCCCGACCAGGGAACGGGGGAAGGTAGGGCGTTCTTAGCGGGGGGAGTGAGTAGTGTACACTACGATTAAGCCCGAGTGCAGAGATCGGTCTTGCCTGACTGAACTTGCGCAAGCTTCATTTCAATCAGGAGAGACCTTGGATGAGTGAAAGATGTTTATTACAGACTAATAAATGTACTATGGTGTTTGGAGCTTGAACCCCACGGGGAATTATATAGATCAAAGGGCGCCTGTCCAACGCCCGAAGAAGAATCCCCCAAAAGTAAAAAGGTAGGAAGTTAAGACCAGAACAAAAAGAAAACATACTCACCAACAGGAAGGAACCATGAACCGCTGGGGAATAAGCAACACAAAACACAACACGGAAAGCGACCGACACGGGTGCACCGCACCGATCGGAGCGACCGTGATCAGTACGAGAGCGTACAGAAGGACCTAGGCTAAAAGCATACATACCCGGGCAGGAACCCGCAGGAGATGGCAAGCCATGCACGGACAGATCCGTAGACATGTTCCTATACCGAGAACCCAAAGGACAGAGCAGCAATGATTGTAGGCAGTAGCCTTTTGGCCAGAGGCCGATGCCATAGTGCATGAATGAGTTATGTGCTAGAGGGCCGACCCCCTCATGCTGTCGGTGTTTGCCTAGGCTGGCTGAGGCCCGACGCCCTCAGGAGTGAATGTGATAGCCTTTGCGGCTTTGGTCGGCTAGAGGGCCGACGCCCTGGGTCTATGTGAACAGCCTGAGCCGGCTGGAGGACCGACGTCCCCGCGTACATGACCTATGTAGGCTAGTGGGCCGACGCCCTTGAGTCTATGTGAACAGCCTGTGCCGGCTGGAGGACAGCGTCCCCGTGTACGTGACCTATGTAGGCTAGAGGGCCGACGCCCTTGAGTCTATGTGACAGCCTGTGCGCTGGCTGGGGGACCGGCGTCCCCGCGTACGTGAGTCTAAGTGTGCTATAGGGCTGACGCCCTTGAGTCTATGTGAACAGCCTGTGCCGGCTGGAGGACCGACGTCCCCGCGTACTGATGACCCTATGTAGGCTACCGGGCCGAACCCTTGAGTGTGTGAGCAGCCTTTGCCGGCTGGAGTGCACGTGAGCCTTTGTTGGTAGGAGGACCGACGCCCTCGTGACTTGTGCTAGCAAGAGAGGCAGGAACCAGGGACCCTCTGTTTGCATACAGAAATCAAGTCGCTGTATCCGCAGGCAACGGTAGCATCGAGCCTGTAAACACGAGACAGTTTAACGAGAGACACAGTAACAACACCGACCACCAGTTGTTTGCAAGTACTCACAGAGAGCCGTTAGGGCCGTAGCGATCTTTGGGCCTCGATGATGGCAGCAGAATCTGGACGGACGTACGAAGAGTACGCTGATGAAGACCAGCGGCCCAGCTGCTGCAGAGACGCAGTGGACACCCCTTGCAAAGCAGCGGACGTTGCAGCGCCTATTCTAAATGAATGGCCTGAATACCGTCCAGGGGGAAGGTTGCATTTGGCTACGACCTGTGCTAGATGGTGGCTGAACCAGGATTGTGACATAGGATTATTGCTAGGGGTTAAGAAGAGGGGGGAGAGTGGATCGGAAGGGCACCTCCTCTTTACGTACCTCAGCATGGATAAGAAAGGACAGAAAGGACCACCCGTGTTAGCAATGATGATTGAGCAAGAGCCTCCGGTTTTGGAATGTTTGAGAAGCAGAATGAAGAAATCAGGGTGAAACGTTAAGTCAGAAAAACACACATCAGTGGCAGGATTGAACACGTTTGCCCGAGTTGTGAATTCCCCGCACCGTAAGAACCCATAGAAAGCCATTAAAAACGTGCAATCCAAGAGGGAATCGATGTAGGGGGAAAAGCAACCGCGTCTGAGCACCGAGAGCATGGCGTGCAGAATAGACAGAGTGAAAGGGAGTCTATCGTCCACCTTAGCGGGGAAAGCTTTGCCTATGCCTTTGAACAGGAGTTTGACTGCGGGATTAGTGAAAAGGCTGGGGAACGAAGGATCATGGCATCTGGCATTGAATTGAATACCCGCAACCAGACCTTTAATATAGCGTGGCTGGAAGTGGCGAACATCAGTGCAGTGACACACAAAAGCACACACCACGTTAACACACACGGGTATCAGCGGGACAGACAAAGACAGACAGAACATAGCGTACGTTCTCCAGGCGAAATCGTACGATCGAAGGGTAGAAGCAGCCAACCCCTTCCTCATATAACCCTTGGCTACCTCTAAATATGCCTGCAAGGAGTGCTCTTCTAATCTAGGACCAGTGACGCGAGGGGGGGGGGCGGCCAAGGGCCACTGGCTGGCGTACGGGCACAGATCCCTGAACACCTGAAAATTGAAACGGGACAGGGAATCAGCTATCACATTATCGTGGCCCGGCACGTGACGTGCTGTGAGAATGAAATTATGAGTAACGGAGAGCCAAGTGATGCGTCTCATGAATGACATTATGCGTGGGCAGTTAGAGCGCCCCTTATTTATGATGCTCACCACAGCCTGATTGTCGCACAACACAGCTATGCGCTTACGACGCCACGACTGGCCCCACAGGTAACAAGCGACCGCTACGGGGTAGATTTCGTACAGGGCGGAAGAGGCACCGGGCGCGGCGAAGTCATGGGGCCACGGGCTGGCGAACCACTGCTCCTGATAGAACCCCCCAAAACCAACGGACGGCGCGGCGAAAAACCGCAGAGAGTCCGAAGACCGAACGACGTAGTCGTAAAAGAACGACACGCCGTTCCAACCCTCGAGCAATTGCAACCAGAACGATAAGTCGGACCGGCAACCTTCGTCCAAGCGCACCGGATCGAGCAAACCAGACACGGAAGACGCCAGAACGAGCAACCGGGAGATGAACGAGCGGCCCTGGGGAATCACGCGCATGGCGAAATTGAAGTGCCCGAGGAGAGACAGCAGCTGCCGCTTGGACATGACGGAAGACGCCACGAGCGACCGGGCCGTGCTGCAAGCTCGCTCGAGCTTCTCAACCGGCAGGGAAGCCTTCATCTCTACCGTGTCCAGCGTGATGCCCAGAAACTCCAGGCGAGTGGCCGGCCCGAGAGTTTTCTCGTCGGAAAGGGGAACGCCCAGTCCGCGGAACAGATTTTTCAACAGCAGCAGGGAAGCGCCGGACGCATCGGACGGAGGATCCACCAAGAGAAAATCGTCTAAGAGGTGGAGCAACGCGGGGACCCGGACCCGGTTTAACAGGATCCAACAAAGGGCCTCGGAAACCCGGTTGAAAATGGAGGGGCTGCTCCTGCTCCCGAACGGGAGACGCACGGCGAAATAGAACCGGTTATCCCATTTCATCCCGAGCAAGTGCCACTGGGACGGGTGAACGGGGACGATCTTGAACGCGTCAGTGATGTCTGCTTTGGAAAGCCAGGCACCGGACCCCGCTAGCTTTATGAGCTTAATGGCGTGGTCCACGGTGGCATAGTGAAGCAAAAAAGGCTCGAGGGGAATAAGCCCGTTAATGCCGGGAATCGGACCGGAGCGCGGAGCAGACAGGTCCAGGATAAGACGTTTCTTACCGGAATACTTCCACGTAGCGACGCCGAGGGGACTACTGCGAAACAGTGGAAAAGGGGACGAGTCGAACGGGCCTATCACGTAGCGTTTACCACACTCTCTGGCCAGCAGCTGGGAAACGACAGCTGGCTCCCGCACCGCTGACTGGAGATTGCTCAAAACAAGTGAAGACGACAATGGACATGAAACCCCCACCCTGAATCCTTGAGTCAGCCCCGTGAGTAGATGATCAACGAACACGGAATCGGGATGGGACGAGAGTTCGAAAGCCAGTGCAGACACATTTATTGGAGTGGAAGGGTGCTCGGCCGTTAGTTCGGACCACCACGACGCCCTCGCTGAGGGCGGCCCCGACGTGGACACACCGACCACGGATGGGCTTCCTGACAGCCGCTGCAAACATGAAGGAAATTACAATTGCCGTAGGAGCACACACTCTCATTGAAATTATTGCAGATGACCCTCCTGGAAGCAACGTGCACCTTGCGGCCACGAACGTCCACGTTAGCCTTTCCGATGGCAGCACCAAGCCCGCGAGCGCGATGCTGG
This sequence comes from Osmerus mordax, assembly GCF_038355195.1. Classification (NCBI taxonomy): domain Eukaryota; kingdom Metazoa; phylum Chordata; class Actinopteri; order Osmeriformes; family Osmeridae; genus Osmerus; species Osmerus mordax. Next base: position 11,641,348 of record NC_090052.1, read on the forward strand.
GCCCCGGGATCCCCCGGGAGAAACGGAACCAGTGGACAGAGAGGAGCAGCATGCCCCAAGCCGCCGCACGTGCCGCAAGACACGGCCTGGGAGCCCCCGACCAGCATAACCAGCAGCTCGGTATCCAGCACGGACCAGTCCAGCAACACGTTCGAGCGGGAAACGTAGAGAGCAGCCTTGCTCGAAAACTCTTTGTGGTACTGGTAGAACAGGTTTCTCCCGTAGCGCAGATTCAGGTCCCCAATCAGAGCCATGTAGCCGTCTAGTTCCTGCCGTCTAAGGGGAAACACGGAGCACACCACATCGCGGAATATCCCGAAAGCTACCAGAAACTCCCCGATAGACAGGTCCCTTGCCAACCTGGGGTCAGCAGAACGGAGCACCGTGCTGTACTGATCGCTGGAGGAGACGCTCGCGTCACACTCGGGTGAGGGGAGGATCAGACGAATCAAATTGATATTCCTGCCTTGCAGGATGTGGGATCTTAAGCGGGGGGTAATGTCAGCCCCCGAAGGGATGTAAGGCCTACCTGCTGACAGAACAGCTACTGCGGAAGCCAGGGTGTGCAGTGGCTCCTCCATGGGCACGAGGGGCGCCGAGGCTGGGAGCGGCGCAGCCACGGGAGCGGAAGCCCCGGCGTTCTCCAGAGACCGCAGGCGGGCATCGATGGATTGAAGGGAAGACGCCAGGACCAGAAGGGTAGAAGAGAGGGCTTCCCCGGGCCGATCGGAAACGGGAACAGGCAGAGGAGCGACGGCAGGGCCGGTAGACGGCCCAGCGACCGAATCAAGCACCTCCGGACGGCGCGACTTCCTTGTACGCTTCCGACCTTGAGCAGCGGAGGAGACAGGGGGAGCCTCGGGCGACGGGACTCGGCAAGGAGACACGCAGTCCACCCCGACGGCCAGGGCGCGGAGTTGGGAAAGCCCCAACCCGGGTGCTGGAAGGACACCCACGGCGCGCAGACCCGCCTCTAACGCAGACCCGTCGGAGCCCCGACGAGCCGCGAGCCGGGAACTGCGTCGAGCAGCGGGGGAGGCGGAACCCGGAACCGGGACGACCTCCTCGAACAACTCCAGCTCGAAATCCGACATAGCCTCCAAAAAAACAAGACAAGGGAAGGTCCAGCCACACGACACATCAATAGCAATCGCGCACTTGATAGCATGGACAAACTACACAGGGAGAGAATCATATTTAAAAGGCACGGATCATGTGACACCATTAATTGATAGCGGGAGCGCTAATCGACCTGAACCCTAGTGACCGCCCGACCAGGGAACGGGGGAAGGTAGGGCGTTCTTAGCGGGGGGAGTGAGTAGTGTACACTACGATTAAGCCCGAGTGCAGAGATCAGTCTTGCCTGACTGAACTTGCGCAAGCTTCATTTCCTGAGTGATTTTGTCGTTCGTTTGACACCCTCAAGTTTAACAGAAGTTGTGGTGGCGGATTAAACAGTATATAGCATTTCCCGTTTGTGTTTTGGCATTTTGATGTGATCATCCACATTAATGATCAAACTTTTATTTGTATGTTTTTTTAATAGTCAACGTCATAGACGTATGACAGTAACTGTAGTGGAAATTTTATTTTTAAATGTTTGGTGATTTTCGGCACTGTTCAGTTAGAATTCGCCACGTTACAGAGCCAGACAAGACTTTGCGGACGGCCCGCACATTCTCACGTTTGCTCAAAAGTTTCCGTGACTGCCCGCACATTCTCACGTCAAGTTAATTTTTATACATCACACCGTGTGCGTGAAAACCAGCTTAGGCAAGCTTTGCGTACGCAACATTTATACATGAGGCACCTGGTCTCGCCATGTCTAGGTCTTGATCTTGACTCAGTATCGCCCTGCCTTGGTCTTGGTCTTGACTAGGTCTCGACCGCTCAAAGTCTTGGTCTTGTCTCGGTCTCGATAAACTCTGGTCTTGGTCATGACTTGGTCTAAGTTTAGGTGGTCTTGACTACAACACTGAGTTTGGCGTTATGGCGACTAACGGACACAAACTATTTTTTTTTAATTACGTAAAAAGCCAGTGTGCCTAGTTTGTGGGGACTCAAGGAAAACCAGCGACGAGTAGCCTTAGCAACTCTACCATCTGACTTCAGATGCCTTGCCAAAGTCAAAGAGAAGCTGGTCCAGCTCTCGCATTAGAGGGATTAGTGTGATATATTGTATACGTGGCCGTGGTTGTAGGGGTGCTGTTATTGATACAAATAAATAAAAACAATCAAATGTATTAAGAGTGAGACAAATTAGTTTGAATTAATGCTGTCAAACGATTCAAATACTTAATCGCATTAATGGAATAGTTAACTCGCGATTAATCGCAATTAATCGCACATTTGTATTTTTTTTCTAAATGTCCCTTGATTTATTTTTGTCCAATTATTTTTTCTCATTTTAATACTCTTATCAACATGGAAAAGTGGATCAGATTGCTTGGTGCAAATGTTTTTTTAAATTGAAAACAACATAGCAATCGCCTGGCTTTGACGAGGGGGCGAAGAATTCGCATCAGCTGTGTGCTTGGCCATCAAGTGGTATTTCAGACTGGACGTGCTGCGATGATAGCTCAGTTCACAACGACAAAACACACAGATCACTTTGGTCTTGTCAATGGAACTATTTGGCAAATTTTTAAAAGTATTCCATTCAGAATCTTATTGGCATCCATTTCGCCGTCTCGCGCTCGCCATCCACTCAAACGTAACGTTAGCCAAGTACTCTTTAGCCGGCTCGCAAGCCCAAACAAGTGTGTGCGGCGTGCCTGTTGTTTTGTTTCCGGTCTAGCTAGATCCAGTGTGGTGTTGTAGTTTTTCTAACGTCAGTAGTTGTTGCAACAGCATGTGAAAAAAACTACAACGTTTGCTAGACCAAAAAGAACGTTAATCGCGCAAAAAAAAATGTACGCTGTTAAAATGGGTTTGCGTTAACGCCGTTAATAACGCGTTTAACTGACAGCACTAATTTGAATATTCGCTTTTCATATCAAGGTTGGCAATGAGCACCACGAACTGCGTAAACGTAGCCTACTCCACATAGTCAAGTTGCAGCGGTAGGCTATATGATCAATGATGCTAGTTGAGCATCTACATGCGCACTCATCTAACCCCCACTCCCACCCCCCTCTTTCAATACTTCAGTGTGGCCCTTGAAGGATCTTATGAACGCTAAAATGACCCATGATGGGAAAATGTTTCCCCACCTCTGGAGACTACAAGGCACCTCGCATAGAAGCTCATGTTGGTGGCTGCCATTTTGTGCGAGGAACCTTGTTTATTGTGCTGCTCCTGTGGCTAGAAGATCCTTGCTGATTTAATCACAGGGACACTTTGTACAATACTAACCTTTTGTGCAAACAAAGGGAGTTAGATTAACTAACTAAAGTTCGGGAGGAAGATAGCGCACCAAGACTCCTCCTATACTCCAATCAAGCAAATTGCAAAAGCACGGAAGAATGCGCACCAACTCCAATCAACTTCATACGCATCAGCCTAGAGAAAGCACGGAAGAAGGACTCTCCGCCACACCCCGAGTCCATAACCGGTAACTATTCATGAACCATCCACATCACCTCCACGGTAACTATACATGCACCATCCACATCACTTCCACCATCTCTGCATCCCCTAATCACACTCTCATCCTCCCAGGAACCCAGGCCCGGCTCTGCTACCTGCCTCTATCAGCACCAGGCTCGGCCCTGCTACCAGCCTCCACCCACCGCCTCAGGCTCGGCTCTGCTACCAGCCTCAGGCTCGGCTCTGCTACCAGCCTGCGACACCCTGCATTAGGCTTGGCTCTGCTACCAGCCTCAGGCTTGGCTCTGCTACCAGCCTGTACCACAATGCATTAGGCTTGGCTTTGCTACCAGCCCAGCTTCAATAAAAGCTATCTATTCAATCGATGGTGTGATTACTGAACTCGTGAAGTTAGATTTTAGGGATGTCGTGACAGACCTACAGCTATACTTTGTAGAGAGGGATTTTCAAATGGCTCACAACCAAAATGACAAACCATGCTTTGTTTAGTTGTAAGAAGTCAACTACTGGTTGTAGCATCTGGTGTATCTTGTGTTGCCCCGATTGAGGCTGTAGTATGTTCCTATTTGGAAAATAAACATCAAGCCCTGGCTATGGCCTGCTCTTTCACATGCAGGAGTCAGCAGGATTTGGGATAAAGACAAGTGATAGATATCAGACCTGCTGGTTCCAGGCTCTGAACCCCTGCTTAAATCCTGGGTCAGGTAGGATTTGGAGCCCGCAACATCACATTCTAAAATGGGATTTTTCCTTATCTTACTGCTTTTTGAAATCTATACAAAACATGCATAGCCTTTGAAAATCAATCTCTTTGGTGGCTGGGACAATAGGCAGGTATGGGAATCCAAGTGGTCAGAGGCTAATCCAGCACATGACAAACCCAGTCACAATCGAGGAAGGGAGGACAACAGCAGTCCGCCCAGACAGCCGGGCCCTGTCTGCTGCTGTGAACTTAGTAGTAGTCAGGAATAATTAACACCTTCCTGACTGGGGCTGTCAACATGGATTAGAAACAGGTGGATCTGAATGTCGACCCCAAAGACACACACACACTTGTCACACCTGAGCACCAACTGTGAACGCATCTGTGATATGTAAGTTAAACACAAAGACACATACTGTACATTAGTGTATTCACTCATACACAAAAAAAACTCCTCACCCCAACACACACACACCTAAGCAGCCAGTGTTATACACCCCGGTCTGAATCATGTGCTTTCACCAAAGCAGCAGGTGTTTCTGCACTGTACACCATAATACCCTGGTGAACACACTGAGCATATGACACACACATGCACACGCGCACACACAAACACACACTGACTGCAAACTGTCATCACTGGGGGCGAGGTGATACTCAGAAAGAGTGAGGGGTGAGAGATCCTTTGAGGGACACGTTTGCTACTCTGCAACCAGCCTGCTCCATGGTCTTTTCAGTGAGAAACATTTGCAGACACTTCAAATACATTTTCATATCTTATTCAAGCTGATTTAAGTGTTGAACATGAGATTAGAATCATTCCAGCTCATTGTAGTGTATTAAAGTATACACTGTTAGCTGTATTGTGTGTGTGAGGGACAGAGAGACAGAGAGTGTTTTTGTGAAGAAGAGTGATAGATTTGTGTGTGTGTGTAACTGTCTGTGTGTGTTTGTGTGCGTAACTATGTGTGAGTAACTGTGTTTGTTTGTGTGTGTAACTGGGTCTGTATGTACAGTATGTGTTGGTGTGTGTGAGTGTCTGTGGGTAGGAGTGGGGATGGATGTCAGGAGAACAAGTCAGAGAGCTCTAGCCGTGTTTAGACTCCTAGCTCTGTGTGTTTACAAATAGATCCCATTAGCACCAAAATTAACATTGGTTCTGACCACAGGCCATTTCTCGTTGGATGACAATGACAAATTCCCTTTCTCACACACACACATGTACTATCACTCCTATTCTCCTTCACAAAAACACCCTCTCTCTTTCTCTTTCCTACTCACACACATACACATGATGTCCATGAGTGACTCAACAGCCTGGCCTGCTGGTTGCCTGGCAGTGAGTCATGTTTACAGGAAGGCTACAGAGGCTGGAGAGACATGCCACTTGGCTGGGTTAAGGGAGCCCTTCTCTGGGCACTATGACCCTTCCCCCCCCCCCCCCGTCCCCCCGTCCTCCAGAGCCAACCGGAGGGCCCTTAGCTAGATTATACATATTTCTCTATCTACATCTCACCCTCCCTCTCTCACCTCTTTTTTAATTAATCTGCCTTCCTCCATTCATTTGAATATTTACCCTTGCTTTGCTCTCCATCATACAGTATTGAGATCATCTATGCCTTTCCCGTGAGCTCTTCCTCTCCTATTTTCATTCTCTTTCCTCTCTCTTCACTTTTTTCCCTCTTCATTCTCTCTTTCCTCTCTTCATTCTCTATTTCCTCTCTCTCCACTCCACATTTACTCACAGATTACATTTCACTCTCTTTGTCTATCACTTTCCTCTCTTTCTCATACTCTCACAGATTGCATCTCTCTCTTTCTCTTCCCACTGGTTACAATATTTCCCCGCTTTGTTCTCCATCATACAGTATTGACAGCTCCACAGTGACCCCCCCTTTTTGGCTCTCTATCTGGCCTTCAATGGGGTCTCTCAAGGCCCTTTGTGGTCTGCCTGCGCTCTTCAGTTGCCGAGCACAAACCGATCGTTTCTCAACTGAATAATTTCAGCGTTTCCTCTGTAGCACCCGGCTCTCTCGCTCCCTCCCCCAGCCCTCTCTAACTCAACATGGCTCACCCTCGGTCAATCTTATTCCCTCCATCCTCACCCATTCCCTGTTATTTCTGCTCTAATTTTTTTATTTTCTTCATCCTCATCTATTCTCTCTGTCTTTATCTCTCTCTTTGAGTGCCACCCACCCCTACTTTCAGGAGCCATCATGAGCTAGTTGTACACATAGTAGGGCTGGGTGGTATGGCCTAAAATGTTTATCATGATATAATTCGTAAGCAAAGACGGTAACAGTATATATCACGATATATAAGTTATTCTTAAAATGTCATGACAATGCAATTCGCACCGCAGTAGCTAATCTACCGCACTCGGACGGATTTGGATTGGGTAACTCCGGTGTGTCGCATGAGTTGAATTTTCCAACTTTTGCAGTGCTTTGCCACGGAAGAGCGACTTTAGCATTCAACAGTAGCCTACCTTTATGGGATCGCAAGAAAACTGTTAAATATTTGTAGTGAGATGGCTATAAACAACTATTACATGGCTGAATACTCAATTCTGTTATGGCCTTTATGCTGTAAAAAAAGAAAAAAGGAGAGAATTGTCATTTTTGGACCATGATGCTATCAGCACTTGGTGCTGAACGTAGTGGTCCCTGCTTCCCTTTTCTAAAAGTGATGACAAGAGATGAGCTCCACATCAATAACGAACTGCAGGCTCGCAACAAGTTGAGCGGTTGACATGTGTTGTTTGTATGGCCGCTTTGTCTAAGGAGAACGAGATCATTTAGCGAGAAGAGCGGGGGCGGTCGGTCCTGCAAGATCAGACGCGGCTGCCAGCGTTGTCTGAACAGGCACGTTTTGTCAGAACGGGAAACGGGAGGCACAGGCGATTCGAAAATGCAGAGGAGATGATCGTGACGTGGCATTTGCAACGGATGCTGATCTTCCTCGCGCTGCTTGCAGTGGTGGCATTGCACAGTGTGTGTGTGTTTCTCACCACATTAACTGTAGAGCACTAAATTGAAGGTCAGCATGCGGTAGACTATATGCGCCGAACTCAAATGGAATGCCATGAAGTTGGGAGATTTCAATAGCATAAAGTCAGACAGAACACAAACATGGCTTTATTCTATAGTTAACATGCCGTACAAAGACAAATGAACTGTCCATAACCTTAAAAAGTATGATTCAATAAGCATGGTTAGATGCCCCTATCAACAAGATAATGCAAAACCACGAAGATGAAAAATAGGGCCTCTTTGGTATTCAGAAATTAAAATGCACAAGTAGGTATGGCCTGTGCGGTGTTGTCATAAGGGAAATTATGTGGATTTTAAAGTAAGCTGTATAGCCCACCTCATATTTGGCTGATTATGTAGTCCTGGCTGTCTCAGTATTTTAAGTATACAGGTACTACAATAAAACTGCAGGATTAGTGCATCCTCGTCAACGTATAGTATGGGCCTACAAGTCATATGCCTCAACACATCTTACAGAAGCACATTTTTTACACGCAACATTTTACAGTGGCCTTCTATATTCACAAGATAAGGGTAAAAGGGATAATTATACTTGTCCATTGTCATGTTGAAGCAATGAAACACAGGCTGTATTAGATTAAATGATTCTGCCCTTTTCGTCCACTGACCGTGGGTCAGAAGCTTTTCTCCAAGACACCGACTTGTCAATGGCAAGCTTGCAGACCAAGTCCAGTGGCTAGAATGCAAACCAATCACAAGACTCTGAAGTAACGTACAAACTTAGCTTACCTTGTCTGACATCAAAAAGGTGTGTGCAGGTTCAACGCTCGGTTCTCAGAAAGACCTGAGGAAAAATCAATATCCACAAGTTAAAAATCGAGTCAATGTGTCCAAAGGCATTCTGACGACAAAAACGTAGATCTATCGTGTATCTTCAATTTGTTCAGCTATATTGTGCGATGTCTACTTTACTAAACAAAAAACATGGTTGTCTGTGGTTGGCGAGGGGCTCTGTAGCCTTGGCAACTCTGTCTCGAACGGACTGTAAGATTAACATTTTGACAGAGCACGAGGTGTTTTCGCTCACTGATCCGACTGGAAGTAAATTGACCCTGCGACATTTTTCACATCCAAGTTCTTAAGAAAACGTCCCCTGAACATAAACAAAAAAGAATAATCCAAAAATGTCAACCATATATTTATGAATTTAGATTTAGAGTTGGAGAAAAGAAAATTGAAGACATACATTTAAGAACATGTCCATTTATCTGTCATGTTGAATGAGTACACTTTTCTGTAAATCGTTTGAAACGGATCTATGGATAAAAATGTGTGGGTAGCCTACTCTTTTTTGTCACATTGAAAAGCACTTCCAGAGAAATGTTTAAGAAGAACTAACCTATAAATCCGAAAGATTGTTTCCAAATGGAGTATTCCAATGCAACAAAAACAACTCTCGAAATGTATTTTCATATTGCTATTTTATGTAAAGACTTCACATTGCGTTTTCCCCAGTCCCCATTCAGTTGCAATGCATCCTGGAAGCGCATTCAAACCAACCATTGAATAATCCACAGACAAAATACAAAAACAATTTATCTTCCACCGAACGTCTTATGTATTCTATCATCAAATATGAGAACTTCTCTGGCGTTCCCAATCTCAGTGAATCTCAGAGGTGCTCCACGGTTCAAGCAGGTATTTCCTTCTCCATATCGGTTTTCTTTTGGGATAGCGCTTCAAAAACCTCGTCTTGCGGGCGAAAAAATCTCAGAAGCATAGAGTTCTGAAGAGTGAAGCGACGCGAGTTACTTCCGTTCTAAACCACTCACCTGCGTCTCACAAGACTGCGACTCGGAGGATTTGTGATTTGGCTGGCGGAAAGCGGCTGCTCTTTGAGCGTGCCCTCATGAGGAATTCGTTCCATCGCTCTCCTGGGTTATAGAGTCACTAAATTCTGTAGAGCCATCTCTCTCATTATGGAAAAACGAACAAGTGGTCTTGATGGCGCACATTTAATTTATATGGATTATGTACGGAAAAAATTGTTGTGGTGCTGGTGCTGTGTAAACTCACCAGTTCGTATATTGACAACTAAGGGTTAAAATAACCGGACATTTTCAAGATAAAGGCGCAGCATAAAGGCGCGCGCACAAGCATGCGCAATGTCTCTCTCAGACTCACACACGCACGCAGAGAGAACAGGGACCTGCGGGATGCAGGCTGGTAGCGAATCAAGGTGAAATTCCTTCATATGATCAGACAAGCGGACACACCAGCGCAGCGTGCAAAAGTCACGCATGAACTGTCACCTTAACACACGGGTCCAGGTGGGCAAATTTATTTTGTATTATTGTGACACGTACAAGTACATTAAAACGCATACACTGTGATTGGTCTGCATTTGCAAACAAATATAACTATATATTTCACACAGTTTTCTTTACAACTACCACTACCTTTGTTTAACTTTATCCCAACTATATAAATAATATCAATTCAGAACGTGGCAATGTCCTGATTGCACACAACGCCACAGGGACCATGGACTGCGATTTAGAACGCTGTCCAAGGTGCTGAAAACTCACTACTCGGCAAGGATCAGGCCCGCTTTCCTTATGCTCCAACGCAAATCGTAATCGAATGGGAAAGATTGGAGATCAATTAAACATGAAAATCCTTTCATCCTATTCCGCAGAGGCAACACTAGCACAATGAGTCAGGTGGCTGAGCGGTTAGGGAATCGGGCTAGTAATCAGAAGGTTGCCGGTTTGATTCCTGGCCGTGCTTAATGTGATTGTACTTACTGTAAGTCGCTCTGGTTAAGAGCGTCTGCTAAATAAATATACAATGTTTCACAGAACCATGCAAAACGTTTTGCATGATGTTGAATACATCATGCAAACCATTTTATCGACGTTGACCCGACGTAAATGCTGATTGTGGCGCTTTCCCGTATTACAAAGTGGTCGAGGGGAATGAAAATTGTATGTTTGGCATTGGAAAGCTATGACTAATTTAGGCATGGAGGTATAAAAATACCCCGTCGCCAGTTCTGGTAATGTGCGTTATTCATAAGACGTGAATAATTGAGCTTTGAGGAGGTTGAACAGAGGCGGGCATTATTTGCTGACTCGGCTAAGAGTGCATTCTCCAATATGAGGACTAGAGTGCAAATCAAAACAATTAGCCACATTTAACAATGAAACAATACCCAACATCGACAGATGGTCCTCTCGCTCTTCTTGATTCGCAGTGCATATCGGAAATGCTCCATTTAAATGTAAACAATAGCCTATACGACCCATCCTTATTGCAGGATTTTTATTTTTTATTTTTATTAATTAAGTTTATTTCACACACTGAAAGCACTTCCAGAGAAATGTTTAAGAAGAACTAATCTATAAATCCAAAATGTTGTTTCCAAATTAAGTATTTGAATCAGATTAATACATAACCCAGTCTGGGAATATAGACACCCTAATCCAGGGTTCTCCAATCCTGGGCCTTGAGGGCCGCTGTCCTGCATGTTTTAGATGTTTCCCTGCTCCAGCACACCTGATTCAAATGAATGGTCATTTCCTGGCTTCCACAGAGCTTGATAACAACCCATTCATTTGAAACAGGTGTGCTGGAGCAAGGAAACATCTAAAACATGCAGGACAGCGGCCCTCGAGGACCAGGATTGGAGAACCCTGCCCTAATCAGTGAACAGCTCTTTGTCAGCTACCACAGGTGTGTTGTTGTCCTACTCAAGATGGAGAGTAACACCAGACAGGGTGCACCGTGTTGGCCAAACTGTGCCAACCAGCATATAATTAAATCTTCCTGAGTTTGGTATTGGTCTGAACTGTCAGAATCCCTCCCAAACACTTCTGGACAGACAGAACTCCATGAGCTCAAGCTTGGCTAACCTTGATGCATTTCCCCTAAAGAGAAAATTGCCCTGGGGATGTTGTAGCTTAAGTGTAACAGATATACAGACGCTGTATCTGAAGGCAAATAGACTCTAGCCAGTCATGATCCAGGGGGCATGAAGGGGAAGCTGAGGCCACAGGTGCTCACTCTCTCTGGGTATAGATAAGAGAGACTCCTCCCTGGAGGCTCTGTGGAAGAGGCCGATTAATATTATATCACCTGCCTCGGGCTGTGCCTTCACCTCATCATTCTTTGCCTGATGGATGGCTGACTGTCTGTCTCTCTCTCTCTCACACACACACACACACCGGAACACACACGAGTACAATACCGTCAAAACATTATAGTGTAGGCTACACTAAAATACACAAGGTATATTACTAACATATACAGAGACACACACATACACTTTCACACAGTCTTTCAGTCTCTCTCTAATCCCTTCACATTCCCACACACATAAACACACACAGCACACACACAAACTTCACCTGAATCTCAGAGTTTCAGCTCTGGCCCAGTCCAAGAGTGGTTAGCAGAGTAAAACTACTTTCCCTTGTGAGGGGGGAGAGCGTTGGGCGTGCTTCCGTGGTCTTACCTGATATATACTTCTTCTTATGCCCTTTGCTCCTCTTGGGTGCATAGGCCATTGACAAATGTCCTCCATTTTGCTCGGTTGTTGGCAGTTCTTTCAACGTCTCCCCAGTTGAGTCCTTTCCCAGCCATTTCTGCCTGGACACTTCTCCTCCAGCTGTTCCTGGGTCGACCTGGTTTTCTTCTTCACTGTGTGTTCCATTTCAGGGCTTGCCAAGTGATGTTTGTGGCCGGTTTTCTGAGGGTATGTCCAATCCAACTCCACTTTCTCCTGAGAATTAGCATGTCGATTGGATCCTGGCTTGTTCTTTTCCACAGGCCCACATTGCTTATTCTGTCCTTCCCCCAGATGTTCATTATCCTTCTGAGGCAGGTGTTGATGAATGTTGAATGAACCCTGATACAGTGGGGCAAAAAGTATTTAGTCAGCCACCAATTGTGCAAGTTCTCCCACTTAAAAAGATGAGAGAGGCCTGTAATTTTAATCATAGGTACACTTCAACTATAAGAGACAAAATGAGAAAAGAAAATCCAGAAAATCACATTGTCTGATTTTTAAAGAATTTATTTTCAAATTATGGTGGAAAATAAGTATTTGGTCACCAACAAAAAAGCAAGATTTCTGGCTCTCACAGATCTGTAACTTCTTCTTTAAGAGGCTCCTCTGTCCTCCACTCATTACCTGTATTAATGGCACCTGTTTGAACTCGTTATCAGTATAAAAGACACCTGTCCACGACTCCAAAGTCCACAATGGCCAAGACCAAAGAGCTGTCAAAGGACATCAGAAACAAAATTGTAGACTTGCACCAGGCTGGGAAGACTCAATCTGCAATAGGTAAGCAGCTTGGTGTGAAGAAATCAACTGTGGGAGCAATTATTAGAAAATGGAAGACATACAAGACCACTGATAATCTTCCTTGATCTGGGGCTCCACGCAAGATCTCACCCCGTGGGGTCAAAATGATCACGGTGAGCAAAAATTCCAGAACCACACGGGGGGACCTAGTGAATGACCTGCAGAGAGCTGGGACCAAAGTAACAAAGGCTACCATCAGTAACGCACTACGCCGCCAGGGACTCAAATCCTGCAGTGCCAGACGTGTCCCCCTGCTTAAGCCAGTACATGTCCGGGCCCATCTGACGTTTGCTAGAGAGCATTTGGATGATCCAGAAGAGCATTGGGAGAATGTCATATGATCAGATGAAACCAAAATAGAACTTTTAGTACAAACTCAACTCGTCGTGTTTGGAGGAGAAAGAATGCTGAGTTGCATCCAAAGAACACCATACCTACTGTGAATCATGGGGGTGGAAACAATGCTTTGGGGCTGTTTTTCTGCAAAGGGACCAGGACGACTGATCCGTGTAAAGGAAAGAATGAATGGGGTCATGTATCTTGAGATTTTGAGTGAAAACCTCCTTCCATCAGCAAGGGCATTGAAGATGAAACGTGGCTGGGTCTTTCAGCATGACAATGATCCCAAACACACCGCCCGGGCAACGAAGGAGTGGCTTCGTAAGAAGCATTTCAAGGTTCTGGGTCTCCACATCTCAACCCCATAGAAAATCTTTGGAGGGAGTTGAAAATCCGTGTTGCCCAGCAACGGCCACAAAACATCACTGCTCTAGAGAAGATCTGCATGGAGGAATGGGCCAAACTACCAGCAACAGTGTCAAAACCTTGTGGAGACTTACAGAAAACGTTTGACTTCTGTCATTGCCAACAATGGGTATATAACAAAGTATTGAGATTAACTTTTGTTAATGACCAAATATTTTTTTTTCCACCATAATTTGCAAATAAATTCTTTAAAAATCAGACAGTGATTTTCTGGATTTTTGTGTTTTCATTTTGTTGAAGTGTACCTATGATGAAAATTACAGGCCTCTCATCTTTTTAAGTGGGAGACCTTGCACAATTGGTGGCTGACTAAATACTTTTTTGCCCCACTGTATATACTGCTTTAATCTAACCCTTCACACACCACAAAGCTCTCGACCATGTGTGTGTCCATGTATATGTGTGAAAGAGAGAGAGAAGGAGAAAGACTGTCTGACTTCAAACCCAAAACCTTATGAAACATTCAGAAGCCTTTCCGACTTTACATCTGTTTACCTTTGTGTAGATAGGACTGTCCTCGCCAGCGATCTGCTAAACATCACATCAATCATGCTGGAGCTCTTCTGGACTGGTCCCCTTGTGCCCATTTCACTCTATAGCTCTGGCTTACTTGAGACCGCCTGTGACTGAGGGGAGAGTGACAGCGAGATGGAGATGGATTGTTACGAGGGACATCTGCATGAAGAGCCATTGGAGAGATATGATTTTATATGTGAACAGCTGAATGTGAACGACACACACTTTACTTTCCACGGACACAGAGAAGAGAAGCCTACTTGTACCTCAGTCAAGACCTTTTAGAGTACAGTCACAAGTAGTTGACTTCGGCTGAAACATGTCAGAGCAATGTGTTAGTTTCTTGCATAGCTTGCTTACGAGGCTTGATACTTAAATTCATAAGATAAGTAAAACCATCAATGCAGCACATAAAATGCAACACAAATGCTTTCTTTTTCTGTTCAATTGTATTATTGAAAACAGCTGACATGGGGGTGGGGGGGTTTCTGCATGGAAGGCCTCATAACAGTATTGGTGGATTCAATAACCATACACAGTGCGCAATTAGTTTGAACACACTCTTCCTCTTCGACAAACATGTCTGATTAGTTTGCTTGGAAGTGCTGCCACCAACAACAAATTTCTATACTTCGTTAAGACTTTACTGTTCAAGTTTGACTGGTTACCCGGGGTAATAGGGCAAACCAAACCAGGAAGCCTGACTTGGCAGGTGTCTAATCACGTTCTTTGCCCTTTACTCACATGACCCCCTCCAGCTTTCTTCCTCATTCCGAATGAGACCGATAGTAATGTCTGCAAGTCTGTACTTTGGAAGAAGCTAAAAAGTGAATCTATCTGAGTTGGTCTCTGCACACAGGGTTCTATTTACCTTGCCCAAAGTTACAGACTAATTTTCAGTCTGGTCTAACCACTGTCAGGGATTTTAAGAGACAGTAAAGTAAATCTAGTTTTTACTTTCCATTAGAGGGCCTAATTACACTAACCTGCTTCACTGTTATTGATCGACAAATCCAGTGGAGGAGGAGGGGGGATGAAGAGTGATTACCCCAACCGGAGGCTGCTGTGGCAAGGGGTGTAGATGGACATTGCTGAACTGGCAAGCAGGCTGGATCTTACCACCCAGGAACAGATAAATATCTGTGACACAATCACAAGATGCACGTGTGTGTGTGTTATGTGGGTTTGTGTGTGTGTGGGGGGGTTAATGTGTTATATAGTAAAATATTAAAATAGGTGTTGTGTGTGTGCATGTACTTGGTTTTGCACTTACAAACTCGTGTGCACATTAACCTACATTGCATGTGTCAAATAGTGTATGCTGCAAGTGTAGGCATATTTAATTCAAAATTACATTCTGTCAGTTGGACAGAGGACTGTGACCTAAAAGTGTCAAACACACAGACACACACCAATAGTTGTGTAGAATAAAAGTGATAGCTCCAAAAGGTAAGCCGTTGGGCCATTATGACAAAAACTATTTTGAAATAGGGAAGGAATTGATAGGGAATTAATTGATCATTGAGTCTATGACACATACTGTAGTTAACAAAATAATGGAATATGCAGCAATAGAGAACCGAAAGGTGTGAGAAGGACAGAAGAATTCCGGAAGAAAGATGAAGAAAAGAGAAATGGTTGGATGGTGAGGAAGGAAGGAAGGAAGGAAGGAAGGAAGGAAGGAAGGAAGGAAGGAGGGGAAAGGGGGGAAAAGGCACTTAACCCTTGTGCTGCCTTCGGGTCACAATGACCCAAAGGTTCACAACGACCCATCGTTGTGCTGCGACAACTTTACCCAATACAAAAAAAAGAAAATACTTCAGTTTATTTTTGTATGAGGTAAAGTTGTCGCAACACGTGGGGGTGGTCACAATGACTGAAGGGTCATAATGACCCGAAGATAACACACTGTACCTTCAATGTGTGATACAAAGTCACACCAAATCATCAGTCTAGACCAGTTTCCCAACCGGGGTGCCGCGGCATCCTGGGGTGCCGTCTGATGAGAGCAGGGGTGCCCTGTAAAAGTCCTTCAACCAGTAGCGTACTGGCCATCGGGAGCACCGGGAGAATTCCCGGTGGGCCGAGACACGTCTGTGCCTTATAATTTTTTAAACTACTAATAAAATGTCGGCAGAAGATTGAGCGACACGGTTGGCCATGCCCCATTTCCCCAAGGACAAATGAACGTCTGTGCAGCCATTACCGCACACCCTTTGTCTCGCTTACACTCGACAGTGACACTGAGATCGAAAGCTAGCTAGTACAGACTATATAACGATCGAAAACCAGGCTAAGAAACGTAAGGGGCTGAAACAAAAAAACATCTTAACTAGACAACGTTTTAACAATTGAAAAACGGCTATGTGTATTTTACATAAAGCTCAAAAATCTATTTTGCGCTCAAATAAAGGCCAAACAATGTGTTCACAGTTCATGCGAGCTCGCACAAATGTTCCTTGTAGCTGGATGAGTCGACTGACATTAGTGTCTACACACGCTCAGCTCCTGGCAAATGTTCGATTCGTAGATGGCGACAGCATAAGAGAAACTTTTTTATTTTGTAAATCAATGCCTGACAAAACAACAGGAGAATAAATATATTGTGCGACAACAGAGTATCTTGAAGAGGGGGGGGTTGAATTGGAAGGATTGTCACGGTTTATGTACTGACGGGCCGCTGCCATGACTGGGAGTACGAAGGGCTTCATTTGCAGAGTCAGAGCACAAAACCCACATGTGAAAGCCACTCACTGCTTTTTACATAAGTAGGCACTGGTACCAAAGACGCTCCCGAAGGAACTCTGATGTACTGGAAAGTGCAGTAGATATAGGCCTAGTTAATTTTATCAAGGCACGCCCACTGAAGAGCCGACTATTTTCGATTTCAGAATCAGAATCAGAAAGGGATTTATTCGCCATGAAAGTTTGCACAGACAAGGAATTTGCTTTGGCAGGAAGGTGCATACAATAAACATATACCTAAAATTTAAATATGTGGACTAACTATACTAAGGGTACATAAACTAGCAGTACTAAGTGGGATTAGAATAGAATTAAATATACAATAAAATATAAGTTGCCGTAAATTACAATATAAAAATACAAAAATACAAATATTACAAAAAATACAAATGTACAAGATACCATGTTGTAATGCAGTGCAAAAAGCAGAGTGTTTTAAGCAAGAAGTCATTTGAGTCAGTGTGGTCCCTTGGCCTTGTTGAAGAGGCCAACAGCGGAAGGGAAGAAACTGTTTTTGTGGCGTGAGGTATTGGTCCTGATAGACCGCAGCCTTCTGCCGGAGGGGAGTGACTGAAACAGGGAGTGTCCAGGGTGGGAGGAGTCGGCCACAATCTTCCTCGCTCGCCTCAGGGTCCTCGAGGTGTGCAGGTCCTCGAGGGTAGGAAGATTGCAGCCAATCACCTTCTCAGCAGTACGGATGATACGCTGCAGTCTGCTCTTGTCCTTGGCAGTGGCAGCAGCGTACCAGACGGTGATGGAGGAGGTGAGGATGGACTCAATGATGGCTGAGTAGAAGTGCACCATCATTGTCTTTGGCAGGTTGAACTTCTTCAGATGCCGAAGGAAGTACATCCTCTGTTGTGCTTTCTTGATGAGGGAGCTGATGTTCAGTTCCCACTTGAGGTCCTGGGAGAGGATAGTGCCCAGGAAGCGGAAGGACTCCACAGTGTTGACTGGGGAGTCACACAGGGTGATGGGGGTGAGTGGGGCTGTGTTCTTCCTGAAGTCCACAACCATCTCCACTGTCTTAAGAGCATTGAGCTCTAAGTTGTTCTGGCTGCACCAGGTCGGCCGCTTCCCACCTATAATCAGACTCGTCTCCACCAGAGATGAGCCCAATAAGGGTGGTGTCGTCCGCAAACTTCAGGAGTTTGACGGACGGATGACTGGAGGTGCAACTGTTGGTGTACAGGGAGAAGAGCAGAGGAGAAAGGACGCAGCCCTGAGGTGATCCGGTGCTGATGGACCGGGAGTCAGAGACTTGTGTTCCCATCTTAACGCACTGCTTCCTGTCAGACAGGAAGTCTGTGATCCACCTGCAGGTGGAATCAGGCACGTTCAGCTGGGAGAGCTTGTCCTGAAGCAGGGCAGGGATGATGGTATTGAAGGCAGAGCTGAAGTCCACAAACAGGATCCTGGCATAGGATGCTGGGGAGTCCAGGTGCTGTAGGGTGAAGTGGAGGGCCATTTTAACTGCATCGTCCACAGACCTGTTGGCTCTGTAGGCAAACTGCAGGGGGTCCAGTAGAGGGTCAGTGATGGATTTAAGGTGTGCCAGCACCAGGCGCTCGAAAGACTTCATTACCACAGAGGTCAGGGCGATGGGTCTGTAGTCATTATGTCCTGTTGGCCTTGGCTTTTTTGGCACAGGGATGATGGTGGAGGACTTGAGACAGGCTGGCACATGGCATGTCTCAAGGGAGGTGTTAAAGATGTAGGTAAACACCGGAGACAGCTGGTCAGCGCAGTGCTTGAGGGTGGCTGGAGAGACAGAGTCCGGCCCAGCTGCTTTGCGGGGATTCTGCCTCTTGAAAAGTCTGTTAACTTCACCCTCCTGAATGGAGAGAGTCGTCACTGTAGAGGGGGGGGAGGTGGTAGGCCTCCTGGGTGGGAAGGGGTAGTTCAAGACTGTCCAATTGTCTTTCAAATCTGCAGTAGAACTCATTCAGGTCGTTGGCCAGGCGGGAGTCGTTAGTGGAGTGGGGGGCTCTGGGCCTGTAGTTGGTAATTTGCCTGAGCCCTCTCCAGACAGAAGCAGAGTCGTTTGCAGAGAATTGGTGTTTTAGCCTCTCTGAGTACAGTCGTTTAGCCTCCCTCACCGCCTTGCTAAACCTGTTCTTCGACTCCTTGAAACTCCGGTCTTTCTCTGACCTCAACCTTCTGAGTTTAGCTGTAAACCAGGGTTTGTCGTTGTTGTAGCTTACCCTGGTGCGTGTTGGTATACAGCAGTCCTCACAGAAGCTGATGTATGATGTCACAGCCTCTGTGAGCTCATCCAGACTATTGGTAGCAGTCGTGAACATGTCCCAGTCAGTGCAGTCCAAGCACGCCCGCAGATCCTCCATAGCTTCACTGGTCCACTGTTTTGATGTCCTCACAGCAGGCTTACAGCGCTTTAGCTTCTGCCTGTATGCAGGAATCAGGTGGACCATGGCGTGGTCAGAGTGACCCAGTGCTGCTCGGGGGACCGCATGGTATGCTTTGCTGATTGTAGAGTAGCAGTGATCCAAGGTGTTTCCTTCTCTGGTAGGGCATTTGATGAATTGTCTATATTTTGGGAGTTCTTGAGTGAGATTGCCTTTGTTAAAGTCGCCTAGCACAATAACCAAGGAATCCGGATTTTCATGCTCCACACTCAGTATCTGGCTGGCGAGCACACGTTGAGCCTCGTTGACGCTAGCCTGCGGAGGCATGTAGACGCCAACCAGAATGAATGATGCAAACTCTCGTGGCAAGTAAAAAGATCTACAGTTAATAAAAAATGATTCCAGATTAGGAGAACAGTGCTGCAGAATCACTGTCACATCTTCACACCAGCCACTGTTAATGTAAAAACAAATTCCACCGCCTTTCGTTTTGCCAGAGAGCACAGGGTCACGATCCGCTCTCAGAAGTTTGAAACCTGCTAGCTGTAGCGCAGAGTCTGGGATCAGTTCACTCAGCCATGTCTCCGTAAAGCACAGAACGGAAGATGAATGAAAGTCTCTGTTTTTCCACACCAGTAGCTGAAGTTCATCCAGTTTGTTGCTCAGTGAACGCACGTTGGAGAGAAATATCCCCGGTAACGCTGTGCGTGCCCCACGCCGACGGAGTCGCACCAGAGCACCGGCTCGTTTGCCTCTCCTACGGCGCTTCGTTACTAGGACAAAGCCGAGGGTGGCTTTGACTATAATTCCCACTAATTCCGCCGCTGGAAGCAGAAAAGTGGGAAATAAATCCACAGGAGTTGTAGTCCTGATGTTTAGAAGTACTTCTCTAGTTAGAGAACCCCGGAAATATTGGCAGAACACTGAATTAACAGACAAAACATGCGAGGAAATGAGGGCGGAACATCAGAGCTTGTTATTACATACGGCCGTTCGATGGTTATCACACGGCAAGGTTTTGTCACGACTCTACGAACTTTTTTTTTTTTGGGGGGGGGGGGGGGGGGGGGCACTGAATTTTGAAACTTTTCTAAGGGTGCCATGACTGAAAAAAGGTTGGGAAACACTGGTCTAGACAGAACAGCCTCATCACAGTGCAGGAACAAGAGAGAAAGTGGTGGAGTTTGGCTGTCACAATAACTACTTATTGTGGTGCGATATATTGCACCAAAATTAATTGCAATAAACGATATTATTGTAATTTTCTGACCATTTTATGCCACTGATTACATAATGACCCCCCCCCCCCCCCCCCAAGGCGAGTTTTCACGCCTGTTCTCGAGTCTATGTCGCTTCACTCCGTGAACCTGCGCATCGTCCGTTATTGTTTACTACGTTAACAGGGCTACTTGGTTGGTGTTGCCTTTTCAACGTGAGATATACCAGGTGTGGCGTGAGAGCGTGTGAAATGGTTGAAATGCGTGAGAGTTGTCAGCCATGTGTTTGTCAAAAGTTTGCAGCATATTTGTAAATGCTGGTTTTTCGACCGTGTTTAATGGCTGCATCTCTTTGGCTATATAGCGAGTTACGCTATCCGTGAGTGTGCGCCATTTCGCGCTGTCACGTTTATATTTGCACTGTCGGGAAAAGGCATCTGTAACAGATAACTGTGTAGTGAGGTCCGCAAGACCACACGGAGCCAACATCTTGCCACACCTGAAGAGTGATTCAATCACATCAGACAAACATAATCAGCCCTTGTGACACCCTCAGTATGCTGATTACCCACCAAACGCCGATGCAAAGGAACCATAGAATTGGGGGGGGACCTCCCCAATCTACCTAATCAGCCCTCCTGCTAGCTTGCAAGCTTCAAAGGGCCTGATTTAGACAACACGTCTCCAGCGACCATTTGCTATCCGTTTCGGCGGCGATTTGAACAAAGAACATACCTTGATCAGAACTTTTGAGGAAAGTTCTTGAGACTTCACCTTTACCACAAGAGTACAAGGTGGAGAATTATGAGAGGGATATTTGTGTTATGTTTGTTACTTTGTTTTAATGTTGTGTTCACTGAAATCTTGATTCTAGTAACAACTCTTTCTTCCTGAAAGATAACCACGTCATTCTTGGTATCTACACGAAGCTATCATAATAAAACAATCATTCAACTATATTTTGTAACTGTACCAAGATGTCCAGAACAATATTTGAACCATCGAATGAACCAGCCAGAGATCAGATCACACCTTTGGTAGGTGTGAAGGAAGGAGGGGGGAGTTGAGAACCCAGCTTCCCCCAATCCACATCTGACCCCAGACGGGTCCTCTCTCGAACTGTATAAAGCCCTAAGATGACCATCAATTTCTGACTCCAGCGAAACCGACCATGGCATGAACGCCATCAGGATTGGCGTTCCAAAGGACGTCGCCAAGCTTCTCCTGAGATTCAACTTCATAGTGAACGCGTCACTATCTGGACGTTTCAACAGAAGAACCAAAAACGCAATTCCAAATGCGACTTCACTGAGATCCCGCAGACTCAGTCACATGACCCAGCGCAGCCGCGCTTTGACTTCAGATTCTTCAAATGGACCTTTGGCGCAAACCGCCCTCAACATCATTGATCAACCCCTGATCAAACGTAACTATGGCTAACGCTCTTTCCTCCTCGACATGGCATTGGCGTGAGCTCTGTTTATGATTTGTAAGGATGTAATCATTGACTGTACAATTTCTGTCTTTCTTTAAGTTAGACCATTTCATTCTGTTCATTGAAACCAATCTCTCATATCAAACCCATAATCCAACTTGTTCATAAGATCTGTTTACCTTACTTGAATAAATTCATTGTAAAGATATTTTGACGTGCGTGTTCACTGATGTTACGATTGGCTCTACACTTAGAACGAATTCATTCCTAAAGATGAGACTGATTATTACATATTAAACATAGGATTCCCTAATGTCCTAAACCAATATTAGGGTGGTGCCCCAAACTTGATGATAAATTAAGTATTTCTATCTTTAAACGAGCAAACCCCGCTACAACTGTATGGAAGACCCCTTTCCAGCTCTAGCTGCAGTTGTTATCACAGGTTGAACAACTGGGTGGGATAGTTATGTTTTAGGTGAGATGTTAGGTTAGTTGCCTCTTTTCGTTTCCACTGTTTTCAAACAAAGTCGACATACCGGCTCGTTCACGTTAATTGGCTCTCATCTCATTCGGCTTAAAGACAAAATGTTCCCACACCGGAGCTGAAGATTACGGCTTTGAAACCAAGTCCATTTTTACCTGTTCTTCCTAACTAGCTGTAGATGTCACGAAACAGAACACTTTATAACACAGTGGGTTCACGCCTTCTCTTCACCTGTCGGTGTCCACTCTGAGTGTGTGTGTGTGTGTGGAGATGCTAGTCCCGCCTACGCTTTTGACACAGAAAGCAGACAAGATGAGAGGCAGCCGGATCGACTAAAATGTTGGTGATATTCGTTTTTATGTAAAATTGTATATAATCATATTTTTTTATAATAAAAATAATCAGTTGCAATATATCGCGGCACCAAAAATGATTGCGCTCATTTCCATATATCGTGCGATAAGTCAATATATTGACTATCACGACAGGCCTAGTAAGAGCTACCTTTGTAATCTGAACACTTCATTACATACAGTTTTTAGTTTGATCCATTTAACGATACTACAACTGCCACACATGGACAGACTGACAGCCTTGATGTCAAGGTTGACTCAAATTTAGACTCAAATTTATAGCCAGGAGTGAATAACCACTAAAGCTGTAAGACTGAATTATAGAGAAAGAAAATAAATAGGGAGGAGGGAAAAGGTAGGGGTGGTATCTGGGCATCATGCCATGTCCTATCCCATCCCTCTGTTTGGCGCATGGTGCCTAGTGCCTGCCCCCACTGGATGAACTATTGTCCTTCAGGACACGGTTAGGATTCAGTGCTCCCCTCTAACACACATGTGCTGTGAGGTCAGGACACAGTGTTGATATGCTGGATTATCCTGCTGGATCAGGAACCCAGGAAAGACAGGTACCAGTGTGCAGAACAAACACAAACACCTCATAAGGAAAAGTGTTCTCTCTTTTTCATACAGAGGTTATTGAAAACGTGGGATCTGCAGAAGGGTAAGAGAAGTTGCTGTTTATGGTGGACTCTTGGAGCACAAGCACACTGACACGCACACACACACACACACACTTCAAGTCGTGGGAGAAATGTGTACCATTTTGAAATCCAAACATATACAAACTGATGCCCTAAGCAGTTCAGAGGCCTGTTCCATAAAGCGAGTTTACCGAATAAGCCAGACTTATGTCAGTTAGTCGGACTCATTTCTAGTTCATTTGGTTCCATAAAGCTAGCTCAACGTAGTTCAAACTCGGTTACTATGGCAACTTAGGCTGCGAAACTAGTCTGGTCCGGGGCAGGTTAACTGTCAGGCTTAGCGTGACTTGGTGCTTAACCAGACCTTCCTGTAACACTGACCCAACGGGAAAACGATGATTTACCACGGATAGTCTCATTTTCTTATTCTCATCAGTTCAATATGTTCAACATTGATAGAAAATCAACCTTAATAGCCTACATAGGCTACAACATTTAGCCTAATGTATTAAATAATGATGAACAATGATTTGATACACGCCACGTTAAACGTAGCCTATGGCTAGCCTAGTTTGTGATTTCAAATGTTTAGGCATCAGGGATAGGCCTATCTCAATCTAAATTATCTAATTATCATAGCTATATAGTTGTTAACAGTAGTCTACAATTGCTTAAACAAAACTAAATCCATAGGCTACATCTATATCCTCCATTTTCCCGACACAACCATGATAAAAAGTTAGGCTACTGGGTAATGTATTGATTAATAGAAGGCTATTTATTTAAAACAATGTCAAAAAAGTAAATTTAGATGTGTTTAGAGGGTGCCTGTTTTTTAATCAACGAAGTAAAGGTCTAAAAAAGGACCTCAGCCTACGTAGCCAATCGTTCACGTCAATCATGGCGTGTCGTTTCATTTTGATGAAGCAGTGGATGAGGGAGCTGTCATAGTACAAGGCTTAAAGGGAACGTTCTTTCTGGAAGAAGTCACGTGGCCGTGTGCATTGCTTTTGCCGTGGTGGATTGTATGATCCATGTTTTACCTCTCGAGCTGCTTCAGAATAGGGTGCACGCGCAATTAGCTTGACTACTTAAATCTGACTTGAATTAGTAGGACTGCGTGAGCTGAAATTGGCCTTTATGGAACCGCTTTAGCCCCGTTTGACTTGTTAAGCTAATTCAAGTCTGGTTTGGGACTTTAAGTCCAATTTATTTGAGCGGCCTTTAAGGAACAGGCCCCTGGAGTGCTGTGGGTGTATACAAGGAAAGGAAAATGTTCAATGGAATCCTTCTGTTGAAATGTTTGCCAAATCCATGTTCTTATTGATATGCTTTTAGATACTGGCATATGGAATTTAAACTTTTTCTACATTCTACAGAGAGAGAGAGATCTACTGTTTACAGCACATTTATAAGTACAATGTATGTTGAGTGCATCTCTTGGCCTGCTGTTAGAAGGAGTTATTAGTTAAATTCCTGACTTTTCACATTGTGGTGTTTCCCTCTCTACCTTAGAAATACTCGGACCCAGCTTACTGTGACTAGACGAGGCCAATCATAACATGAACCCGCCTTCTTTTACAATCTTCGCTGCTCTGAAAACTGTGAAAAGAAAGGTAAGGTTTTTTTGTAGTAGTAGAAGTGCACACAGCAACGCTAACTACTGCGGGACTGCTAATTGCGGAATTGCTAACCCAAAAATAGGGACCCACTTCTTTTTGACACATTCAGAAATGCGAGGTAGGCTCATTGGCACATACAAATACATTGGTGCTTAGCAAAAATGATTTTTGCTAAGCTGTCTGGTCAGGTAAAGAAACATTATGGTGAGCTGAACATAAAGCTAACGCTACAGATAGACACAAGTGAGGCTACAGTAGAGTACAGAGCAGTGAGGGTGGGCCCACGCACACATCAATGTAGCTGAAAGCGTTGGTACAGAAATATGTAGTCATGCATGCTCTATATTTAGAGGCTTGTTTTATGTAAGCTGAGGTGAATCACTTTGTTCACCATCCATTCCTCTCCTTCACACGTTGCACAGTGTAGTGTATACACATTTAAACAATGTGTCAGAGGTCACGTTATGGTGATCGCTGTGGCACTGTGGGAGCAAACACTTGGATGATCAGATAAATCATAGTCAGTTAACAGCTGACACACTACAAACACCACCCTATGCCTGCTGTTATAAATGTGGGTTCTGTTCGCATTCAAAAGGCTGCAGTTTTTGTGTGTGTGCGTGTGTAAGTTTGAGTGTGTATGTGTTGTAAGCTTCCCCAGGGTTTACTATTTTGAGGGTAATTAGTGGGTGTTAATCAGATCCTTTACAAGATGGATTAGACAGTTGTGTGTGTGTGTGTGTGTGCATACATATACAGTACATATACAGTACATTCTGATTCTGATAAACAAAAGTTTTGTGACACCTACACATTACACCTACAGGAGCTTTTATGACATCCCATTCTAAATCTGCATTAATATGGGGTTGGTCACCCCTTTGCAACTGTAACAGGTTCCACTCTCCTGTGAAGCACCTGTGGGTATAATGTGTAGGTGTCCCAATACTTTTTACTATTTAATGTATGTATGCATGTAAAAATATCAGAATCTATCTAGGTTGTCTAAATAAAATGTCCCTAAAATGTACCTCCCAGAAATATCTTGTCATCAAATTCTGATAACATGACTTAATCTGGTTTGATTCTATTTCCACCTAAAATATTATCGACACACATGGACACACATACACATCTCCTGCAGGCTGTATGTCTCGCCCTCTACGTTATCATTCTTATCAGTCCATCATAGAGCGCCTGGTCTCCAGAGTCAACCTATCAGTAACTTCTGTGAGAGAGAGATGGAGAGAGATCCATTTCTACCAGGGGTGGTCATGTTTCTTGCTCTCTTCCTTTCTCTCTCTCCCTCTTTCTGCTAATATCTCTCTTTCTCTATCTCCCCTAGTAATTACCTGTTTTGCTGAACAGTGGATGATGGTCATCTCTCCATCCCCATTGCTCTAATCTTTGTTTCACCATCACTGCAGTCCAAGGCAGCTAATTGAGGAAGTGGGAAAATAAAGATATAGGTGAAGAGATAGAGAGATAGTGAAAGATAAAGATATAGAGAAGAAGAAAGTGAAAGACAAGAGTGAGGGAGAGAGAGCCATTCACAGGAATGGTTAGAGAAAGGGGTGCAGAATAAAGGATAGGGAGAGGTATGGCGAGTGTAAGTGCCAATTTGAAGAGTTTTTGTTGTATAAATTAATATTTAGAATATTGTTTATTTTAAATCTGTAAAGTCATAATTTCATGTAGGGAGATTTTTTTTTAAATTTCATAGCTGTAGAGTATATTGATTGGATAAATGAGTGGAATGTATTACTATAGAGAAATGTGGTCATGTGAATTTATACTTGTTCAGTTGAGATGGTCAGGTTACGGAAGCAACAGTTTTCTGACCGACGACACGACGATGACACCACGAAGATTATTGATGTACCGATTTACTGTTAGATCCAAAGAATTCATGTTTGTTTTGTATATTAAGTTTTTTCCGTCAGTAAAAGTTTAAAACGAAGATTTGTTTTTGAAGATTGAATTTTTGTCACGTCATACTTGTTGCTAGAAACCTGCTCCATAAGTGGCATAATGAACAAGGACTGAGTGCCACTTACATAATGTCAGAAAACTTGCTTCACTGGAAGAGAACAGGAAACCCAGATTTGGAGCAAGAATAAGATAGCTTGAAGAGTTCAAGTGGAAATCAGAAAAGAAGTTGGAAAAGGTGAGCTAAAGCTGAAGCTATCCTGCGCTAGCTAACATCGGCTACTGCCACGGGGAGTGCTGAGTCATACAGCGTAATTGACGTGTTTGGTTAACATACCGAAGTTCGGATTCATCTAATGCTTGATAATCATTGCGATTGAGGAAAACATTGAGACATTAACATTTGCTGTCGGAAGACTATTTTGGAGAGATTTGTTAGTGAATTTGCATTGATTAATGAAGATGCCAGAACTTTCTGGAAGTGAATCGACAACCGATGATGTTAGACAGAAGAGGGCGCCAAAGCTTACTGAAAAGGCTACGCTAGAGAAACTGCGTAGGCTAATGGGAAACAGGAAAACGAAATTCGGCCAGATCACTGCTAAAATGACACAAATTGATGATCTTAAGGGAAATGAGGATTATCTTTATACTGTAGTAAATCTTTTACAAAATAATTTGTGCAACTTGCATCAAGAATTCTTAGAGCTCAATGAATCCATAATACAGTTGATGGATGAAGAAGAAAGAACTGAAGATAAAAAATGGTTTGATAATAACTTGACATCAGTTAAAGAATATATGGAAACCTCACTGACTTGGGTCTAGGAGGAGATTAAAACAAAAGAAAAGGCTTCAAGAGCAGTGTCAGATGTTCCACCAGAACCAGAGGAGGTACAAGCTGATGATAGTGTCTCAAGTTAATTTGAAAGACTGCAGACCTACAAGTAAACATGGATCAGTTGTTTCCAATGGATCAAGAGGATCCTCACGGAGCTCATTGTCTACAATACGCGTCAAAGAGGAGGCAGAACATGCAGCACTCAAAGCACGAGCATTAGCTTTAGAGCAAAAACAAGTTCTTGATCTTGAGGAAGCTAAGCTCAAAGCTAAAAGAGAGAAGTTGGAAGTTGATGCAGCACTTGCCGAGTCTACTGCAAAACTAAAGGTGTGTTTGAGTCATATGAAGAAGATGGCATGAACAGTTACATTTCTAAACGGTCATGTAGAGTGAAGTTGGAAGATGAAAAAGAAGATTGCCTGCAGTCACCACCAGGGAAGGCTTTTCAGAGTTCCAGACCTTTGACACACCAGCCAACAATGAACATGCAGAAACCTGCAAACCAAAACGAAAGTGATAATAGAGAACTCCATCAGGTGTTACAAAAACAAAGTGTCATCACAGAAATGCTTGTTAAACAGCATAACTTATCGAGGTTTGCCACGCAAAGAGGTACCTGTGTTTAAAGGTGATCCTCTCACTTACAAAACATTCATCAGAGCATTTGAACATGTTGTGGAGAGCAAAGCTGATACCTACCAAGATAAGTTCTACTATCTGGAGCAATACACCAGTGGCGAACCACAGGAATTAATCCGAAGCTGTGAGCATGTCTCCTGAAAGGGGCTACGAGGAAGCAAGGAGGCAACTACAGAAACATTATGGCAACGAGCTTAAAATCACTAATGCCTACATAGAGAAGGTGTTGAATTGGCAAGTCATCAGGATGGAAGATGGCAAAGCTCTCAATGCTTATGCGTTGTTCCTGACTGGCTGTAAGAACACAATGGGTGATTTATAGTTCATGGAGGAGATGGACAATCCAACTAATATGAGGACTGTTCTGTCTAAGCTTCCTTATAAATTGCGTGAGAAATGGAGAATGACAGCTTTTGACATTCAAGAGAAGGGGAGAGGACGTGCAAGATTCTCAGAACTGGTTAACTTCATTGACCGCCAGGCGAAAATTGCCATGGACCCCCTATTTGGAAACTTGTCTGGATCTCATGGGATGAAGGAAGAAAGGGATAGAAAAGATCAGAAGTTCAAGAAAAGTATCCACAAGGAAAGCAGCAGCTTTGCTACAGGAGTTGTAGCTCCACAAGAAGAAAGGGAACAACAGGTGACAATTAAAAAGGCTGCTACTATCGCTTCAGAGAAACCCTGTGTTTATTGTCACAACAAACACACTCTAGCAGAGTGTAGGAAATTAAAGGATTCCCCATTCAAGGAAAGATTGGATTTCTTAAAATCCAAACACTTATGCTTTGGATGTCTGTCCCCAGGACATCTCAGCAAAGACTGCAAAAAGAGAGCAAAGTGTCAAACATGTTCACAAAGACATCCAGACTTGTTGCACATTGTCAAGAAAGATGACAGTGTGTCAGCTGACAAGCAGGAAGAGGATGGTTCTGAGAGCAAGGAAATCTCCAATGCATGCGTCTCTCTGAGTAAAGAAGCATGTGCCTACACTGGGGCCGGAGAAAAATGTGCATTAGCTGTTTTGCCTGTTAAGGTGAAGTCAAAGATGAGTGATAGATATGTGGAAACATGCGTTTATGGATCCTGGCAGCACAGCAAGCTTCTGCACAGAAGATCTCGGAAGAAAGCTGAATCTCAGGGGTAGACGAACACAGATTCTGCTTAACACCAAGGGCTGGAGCAAAGCAGATGATGGTAAGACTTTGAAGATGCTTGTCTTGACAGACTTAGAGATGTGGAAGAGGATACTTACATAGACCTGCCCAAGGTATTCACCCACGGCTTCATTCCAGGTCATAAGGATAACATTCCCAAGCAGGAAGACATTGCAAAGTTGTCTTACCTGAAAGATGTGTCACTACCTCATATCGACGCTGAAGTGGGTCTGCTCATTGGCACCAATGTCCCAAAGGCAATGGAGCCATGGCAGGTTATACACAGTGAAAGAGATGGTCCCTATGCAGTCCGAACGGCCCTAGGTTGGGTGGTAAATGGACCAATAAGAGGTTTACAGATGAAGAGTGACACCAATGAGAGCCACACAGTCAATCGTCTTTCAGTTGTGGAAATTGAAGAGTTGTTACGACAGCAGTATAATGTGGACTTCCCAGAGCGTGGCTGTGAAGAGAAAGAAGAATTGTCACAAGAGGACCACAAGTTCATGACTCTGGTGGAGAGTTCAGCTAAACTGGAAGATGGGCATTACTGCATAAGTTTGCCACTGAAAGATGAGTCAAGGAAAATGCCAAACAATCATTGCATAACAGAACAGCGTGCCATTAGCCTGAAAAGGAAATTGAAAAGACATGAGAACTTCCATGAGGACTATAAGGCATTCATTTAGGACGTCATTGAGAATGGCTATGCAGTCAAGGTCCCCAAGGAACAACTGTTGCACGATGATGGCAAGGTGTGGTACATTCCTCACCATGGAGTGTACCACCCCAAGAAGAACAAGATTTGCGTAGTCTTTGACTGCACAGCATCATACAGAGGAGTCTCTCTGAATGAACAGTTATTGCAGGGTCCGAATCTTACCAACAAGCTTATTGGTGTTATGATCAGGTTCCGACAGGAGTCAGTGGCGTTGATGGCGGATGTCAAGGCTATGTTTTACCAAGTAAAGGTTCCCGAGAAAGATGCAGATCTCCTTTGTTTCTTGTGGTGAAGAGAGTGAAGAGATGGAAGAGTTTAGAATGACGGGTCATCTTTTTGGTGCTACGTCTTCACCGAGTAGTGCATGTTATGCCTTGAGGAAAACAGCAGAGGACAACAGGGGAACAGCTAGCCAAAAAGCAGTTGAAACAGTTCTCCACAATTTGTATGTGGTAAGTTCTGCCGTTCCGTTCTAAGTTCCAGCCGTTCTGCCTGCAAAGCTGATCTTGAGGGCGCTCTGTGAAGAAAAGTGTTGCTGGGATCAGGAAATCATGGAACCACATGCACATAGATGGCAAGAATGGTTGTCTGAGTTGAAAATGCTGGAAGGATTCACAGTAAGTAGGTGTGTGAAGCCATTGACATTTGGATCTTTGCAGTCAGCACAACTACACCACTTCGCTGACGCATCTGAGATTGGTTATGGTACTGCCACTTACCTGCTGTTGGAAAACAAAGATGGTGAAAGATGTTGCACTCTTTTGATGGGAAAGGCAAGGGTAGCACCTTTGAAATGTGTGACAATCCCACGGTTAGAGTTGACAGCCGCAGTGGTAGCTGTGAGAATGGATCAGATGCTGCAACATGAGCTGCAGGTGCCACTCCAAGACTCCATCTTTTGGACTCACAGCACCACAGTTCTGAGATACATAGGAAACAAACACAGTCGCTTCAAGACTTTTGTTGGAAACAGGGTCACAATGATCAGAGAACATTCTCATCCCTCACAATGGCGTTATGTGAAGTCAGCGGAAAATCCGGCAGACCAAGCTTCAAGGGGAATGAGAGTGAGGGACTTTGTAGAAGGCAAGACTTGGTTGCAAGGTCCAGGTTTCCTCTTACAATCTCAGGAAGATTGGCCGGAATTGCCTTACATGATGGACATATCCGTAGATGACCCTGAGGTCAAGTCTTGTGCAGTAGGAGTTGAAGAGGATGCTCCTCAACGAGAGGCCTTGTCTCTGAACAAGCTCATAGCAAACTTCTCAGATTGGACACGCATCAAAAGAGCAGTTGCTTGGTTTTTAAAACTGAGAAGAACACTGTTAGAGTTGAGAGAGGAGAGAAAGGTTTTCATGGATAAAATCAAACAGTCAGAAATCTGCCCAAACCAGCGGGATATGTTGGCTACAGCACACATGAGAAAGTTCAGGTGGACGCTTAAACCAGCTTTGCTTGACATAGAAGACTTGGAAGGGGCTGAAAAGGAACTCATACGGGTTTGCCAGATTCAGACTTACCCAGAGGAGATCATGGCTCTTCAAACGAAGGGATATGTGAGGAAGAACAGTCCAATCTACAAATTGGATCCCTTGCTGAAGGATGGAATCGTAAGAGTAGGTGGTCGACTCTCCAGGTTGTCATTGCCAGAGGAGACAAAGCACCCTGCAATTCTTTCCAAAGTGTCACCAGTGGCTGCTCTTATCCTGCAACATATCCATAAAGAAATTGGACATTGTGGGCGCAACTATATGTTATCCAAGCTGCGCACAATGTATTGGATACCTCAAGCAAGCTCATTGATCAGAGGCATCATTTCAAGATGCACAGTCTGCAGACGGATGAACAGTAGGACTGGAGAGCAAAAGATGGCTGATCTGCCATTGGATCACATCATCCCGGATCAGCCTCCTTTCACAAATGTAGGAGTGGACTTTTTGGGGCCTTTTGAGGTCAAGAGAGGGTGCAGCCATATTAAAAGGTACGGAGTACTCTTTACTTGCCTCACCACAAGAGCTGTCCACATTGAGATTGCCCACAGTCTGGACACCGACTCCTGCGTAAATGCGCTCCGCCGCTTTACATGCAGACGAGGTCAGGTCAAGATCATGCGCTCAGACAATGGGACTAATTTCATTGCTGCTGAGAGAGAGATACGCGAGGCACTTCAAGATCTAAGCCAGAAAAGGATTGCTGATGCAATGATGGAGAAAGGTGTTAAATGGATCTTCAATGCTCCTGCAGCCTCTCATCACGGAGGTGTATGGGAAAGACAGATCCGTACAGTCCGAAAGATCTTGAGGTCAATCGTCCAACAGCAGTCCCTGGATGACGAAGGACTGTTAACAGTCATGTGTGAGGTGGAGTCCATCATTAACAACAGGCCTCTCACACTGGCGTCAGACAATCCCAACGATCTGGATGTCTTGACACCCAATCATCTGTTGCTTTTGAAGGCACAACCAAGCATCCCTCCTGGAATTTTCTCCAAGGATGACCAATATGCTCGAAGACGATGGCGGCAGGTTCAGTATATTGCAGATCTGTTTTGGACCAGGTGGCACTGATGAAGAAAGTGTTTTGTCCGTCTCTTCATAAACGGAGTGACTAAGTTCAGTTAAGTTCTGGATTTTAATACGTATTTATCAATCTGCAGATTGGGAGAGAAAACCAGTCTTCTGACCATAAATGACAACACAACACCAAGCTTAGGTCTCAACCAGGTCTCTCTCCGCTCCGAAAGCCGGAGGACCATCTTTTATAGGGCACAAGAATGTAAACATAGATTGTGACAGTCAGGCAAGAATGACGTTACAACAGTCTCAGAGAAAAAGATTCACTGCTCCCAACACATGACAACTCTCACACTAGAGAGTTCATAGTTGGAGCTCTCCTTGTAGTCATGACAAGGACCGTTTAGCCAGTACTTTCTCCTGACCCCGAACATCTATTAACCTGACACATAGACACAATATACTGTTATTAATAGCAAGCTTACATGATAAATGTACTAACTAGTATCCAATGACTAGTTCTAATGATTAGTGATTAATGTAAGCACACAGGAAATCCCAATTTCTACCACAGCACCTACCATCACTTCAGAATCGACAGAAATGGTCAAGACCAAGAAGGAATCTTCAAGAAGGAGATGTCGTCTTGATTGCAGATGAATCTGCCCCGCGGAATTCCTGGGTAATGGAACGGATCAGTTAAACTTTACCAGACGGTAAAGTTGTGGTAAGGAGAGCTATTGTGCAGACGAAGACCAACAAGCTGGATAGACCAGTCAGCAAGCTTTGCTTGATACTAGAGTCAGGATGAAAATGGCTCCGGGACTTTTGAATGGGTTTCTTGAACTGTATAGTTTTGAGTATTGTTAGTAAGGTTGAGTATCCTATGTGTAAGGCATGAGCATATGGTAAGATTACAGTGTTTGGCTCTTGTTTAAATAAAGAAATTTGAAGAGTTTTTGTTGTATAAATTAATATTTAGAATATTGTTTATTTTAAATCTGTAAAGTCATAATTTCATGTAGGGAGAAATATTATTTAATTTCATATCTGTAGAGTATATTGATTGGATAAATGAGTGGAATGTATTACTATAGAGAAAGGTTGAGATGGTCAGGTTACGGAGCAACACAGTTTTCTGACCGACGACACCACGAAGATTATTGATATACCGATTTACTGTTAGACCCAAAGAATTAATGTTTGTTTTGTATATTAAGTTTTAAACTAAAATTTGAAGATTTGTTTTTGAAGATTTTTTGTCGTGTCATACTTATTGCTAGAAACCTGCTCCATAAGTGGCATAATGAACAAGGACGGAGTGCCACTTACAGCGAGATAGAGGGATTCAGAGAGAGAGACAGATCAGTTGAGAGAAGGGAGGGCAGGACGTCCTTACAAAAATATCCACATGGATAACAGACACATTCAGGCTCACAAGGCACAGGCAGGCTAACACAAACGTACACACACACACACACACAGACAGACACACTGATAACAAGTACAGCAAAAAACTGATCTTATTGAAGATCTGAGATCGAAGATGAGGTATTCAATCTGATGAAAGAGAGAGAGTAAGAAAGAGTGTGAGAGAGAAATGAGAGGACAAAATTAATGGAGGCCGAGGCTTACAAGAGAGACAGAAACCTGGTCATCATGGTAGCCAAATCTCTTCAGTCGCTCCCTCTCCAAGGGGACGACCTTTGACATTGCTGGCTAGCGTTGTGAGCAATGATCACCACACACACATACTAATTACCATTCATTCACCCAAGACTCAACCTGCTTGCCACACACAAACTCAAACCAAAACTAGAACACACATAAAAAACTAAAAAACATAGTCGACACACATCGATTTATACAAGTAATTGTCACCTTAAATGCTCCCAGTCACCCTACAATCAGAACTTTCACAGCGTACTTCATTCCCTCTATCCTTGTATCTCTTCGTACCCCTTCTGAAGATTTTTAGCAGTTACAACACATTACATCAGATTATAATAACAGATAACTCACACAAACACACACACACACAAGAAAAACAAATTAGGCTCTCACACCCTCACATGAACCTGACCTTTATAGATGGTAACACTGAGGTGAGTGTGTTTCTGTGTGTTTGCTAGTCTTTACTTCACTTTACTATGATTCATTTTGTACAATTCTTGCTGATTCAGTGGTTATGTTATAAATGCGTAACGCCCAGTACCCTGAACCTTTTGAAATAATCTAATATATGGAAATGTAGCTCCACCTTGTGGTTATTGTAGTTTTCCAATGACTGAAGCCAACTTGATGGTCTTGTATGGCTGGGTGTCACCCTGCCGCCATCTCTCATATGCTAAAATCTGGAGTTGCTGGACGGAGTCTCTATTTGATGGGTCTCACAACTCATTGTGTAACTTACTGTTGCATTTCTAGTCATATGTTGATAAGTAAGGGTCAAGATGTGGTCTGATTGGTTGTTCTACAGATAATAGTTGGGTATAAAGGGAACTGTGAAGCATTGTTCTTTGGATTCTTGATCTCCTGAGGGCTTCACTTCAGCTCTGGCTTCTCTGACTCCTCCTTCCTCACCCCTCACTGTTTCTATAATCTGTAATCAATAATCATGGTAGAGTAAGTAGATTTAAAGCCTTCATTTTGTAACATGTTTGCCTTGTAATAGATTTCATTAATTTACAATGTTAGTATCTATTTCATTTAAACTTACTTTGACCATTCTTGCTCTGATCTAACCCATATAGTCAAATAACTACAATTCCATAATATTTGGGTAATATTAACCAATTACTAACCAAGAGTCATGCTGGGAAATATTCTCGCAACCAATCTGAAATCTGAGCAACCAAACCTAGCAATCTGCCTAGTGCTTGTCATTTTTCTCTGTGTTCACACTTTTCTGCTCTTTTAGAAAGTCAACAATTTCTTTGTCGCTGTTGATGTCTTCATTATCATCTGGATAGTAAAACTCAGCTGACTCCTCGATATCGCTCATTTTGAAGATGACGTCAGAGGGCAATAAAAATCTGTATCAGAACGGCGAGGAGGTCAATACGTGCCTGGCATGACTACCCATTAGCAAATCAGAACGCTCGTACTGTCATTGCCATATAATAATAATGCATATTCCTTCCTTTAAACATAGGGAAATAGTTTTGATTGTTTGGCCAATATTTAAAGGCCCTACAGTCCTGTTACTCCCCTTGTACAAATCCACATCAGAAAATCCACCAGACCACTCGGAAAGTTTACTTTGACACAAAAAAAGACTTTGAAAGATAGTATTTTCCTTTTTTATTTTTTATATTTTACTATTGTCAATGCTTTATTACAGTGATGGTTAAGTGTGATAGGAAAGGCAGGGGAGGGAGAGAGGGAAAGAGATGCAGTTAAAGTCTCGGGACGAATTTGAACCCAGCCCGCTGCAGTAAGCCCCATGTGGTATGCGTTGCATTTAAGCTTCTATACTGCTCTATTTGGAAAATAACCAGATTGCAAGGTAAGTGCAGAGCATGATGTCAGACTCATTATATTTACTTCACAACTGTGGTAAGTGACACATTTATAAATGTTTACAATTAAACTACCTCAACAAAATCTCTTCACCCCAAACATTCTACTCTCCGGGCCCTATCTTGCACCTAGCGCAATTGACTTTGTCAACGACGCAAGTATCATTCCTAGTTTGCACTCGACGCAAAGTGGACTTTTCCCTCCACAGACGCATGTTGGTAAATTAGGGAATGACCTTGCACTCCCAGGGGCGGTTCAGCGAAAAAAGGAGGCGTGTTCCGGCGCAAACTTTCCCTGGTGCTATGTTGCAGTTTTAGAAAAACAATTCCGCCACAGACCAGGAAAAACGTAGTCTAAAGACAATGGCGTGTTATTCAGATGCTATTTTAAGGGCGCATGCTTGGCCCGTGCGTAGGGATGGGTATCGAGAATCGGTTCCCAGTGAATCGATTCCTTGGAATCGTTAGCAAAATTCCTTAACCCTTGTGTTATCTTCGGGTCATTCTGACCCATCAGTCATTGTGACCCACCGTCGTATTGTGACAAATTTACCTCATACAAAAACAAAGTGAAGCACTGTCGGGCTGTCTCAGACCCCCCACATTGGATTGGTTAAAAGAAAATTATTTTTATTTGGTTTTGTATTGGGTAAAATTGGTTAAACACAACGATGGTTCGTTATGAACCTTTGGGTCATGTGACCCGAAGGCAGCACGAGGGTTAAGGATTCTGTTAACGATTCTCTGTGCCGTTGCGCATGCGCGAACTTTTATAGTTTATTCAGACAGACTGCAGCAAACATGGCAACTAGGAAGAATCGTTCTAAAGTTTGATTGTATTTCACACGACAAAATGACAACAACGCCACTTGTAACGTGTGTAAAAAGTTTATTTCGTCGAATGGAGGAAATACTACAAATATGAAGAAGCATTTGAACACACAGCATGGACTGAAGTTACTGGAACGTCATGTGTTCGATGCATGCAGCAGCGCAGCTAACGTTCGTGCTTCATCTCTAACTATCTAAGGTAGAGCTAAACTGCTCAAAAGTGATCACAACCACTTGTTACTGTGTGAAGCAATTTGCCGTTATTGTGTGTAGTCGATCTAGTTATCTTCTGTCCCATTGTTTGAAGCATACATTTTAGCTCCGGCATTCGTCTCCCATTAGTATTGATCTTATTGATCATTTCACGTTATCAGGGCGGCGTGTGTTATCAGCAAACGTTCGCGTTTGCTGATAATCCATTATTAAACTTAGCATTTTAATTGTTTAACCTTTTAATAGTCTTGTTAAATGTGCCTGAAAACGCCTAAACAACATACCCAAAGTACATTGAAAGCTGTTGTTGAACCATTTGGAGTACGTAAATGGTCTCTTTTGAAAGGTGACACTGAAGTTATTTCCCCTGTTGTTAGGACGCCTGTAAGTCCTACTGGTGTTGAGTAATAGACACAAGGAAACTGAAAGTTTCTATCTCCGACTAGATTTTGTTTTGAAAACAGAGGCCTGAAAAGGCCTAGAGGTGGTAGGTATTAGCTCATTTCAGAGCCAGTCAAAGCCAGTTTGAGAAATTCGTTTAGAACGAGTGTGTGTGTGGGGGGTGCAGGACGCACAGACCTAGTTGGCTGTAGAGGGGAGAATCGATAAGGAATCGAATCGATAAGGAATCGAATCGATAAGGAATCGAATCGATAAGGAATCGAATCGATAAGGAATCAAATCGATAAGCAGGAATTGATAAGGAGTCGGAATCGTTAAAAGCTTATCAATAGGCATCCTTACCCGTGCGCACTGCTGGCGAGGCCAGGGTCTTCTTCCTGCAAAGCTACATTACATTGTTTTGATTTATTGTATGGCTGTGTTACATTTCTTTCATGTCAATGATTAAAAAGATTTTCATTAGAAATCTCTATGTATGTGAACTTGATTTGTAATTGTGCAATTTCCTCCCACGCCTGTTTAACCAAAGCTAATTCTTCTCCCATCCCAATCAGAATCAGAATCCGGTTTATTCGCCATGTATGTTACACAAACACAGAATTTACTGGACATTCCCCCCGAAGCAAGTAGGGTGAAGTACCTTGCCCAAGGACACAACGTCATTTGGTACGGCCGGGAATCGAACTGGCAACCTTCAGATTACTAGCCCGACTCCCTCACCGCTCAGCCATCTGACTCCCTAACATATCCGGGGACGTAGTTATGTCCTCCACAATAAGATATCATGCTTCAACATCTCCAAACTATGCGATAAAATCAACTCAATTTGACTGTATAATAAGTTTGCTAGCCCCACATTCCTTCCTCCCCTCGACTACAGATCACGTCACACATGATCGTGTATCTTCATTGGCAAGACAAAGTAGTGTTA
The DNA here is from genome assembly GCF_038355195.1 of Osmerus mordax. NCBI lineage: Eukaryota > Metazoa > Chordata > Actinopteri > Osmeriformes > Osmeridae > Osmerus > Osmerus mordax. The sequence goes on from NC_090052.1 coordinate 11,679,809, forward strand.
AGTAGCAGTACGATGACAACACAGACACACTTGTCAGAGTAAAGATCGTCGCCCAAGCGTCGCCCGAGTACCGCCGAGTGGTCTTTCGGCCAAAGTAACTTTCCTATATTATTTTGACATGTAAACGTCCATATTTGTTCATGAAATTTTACACGTAGATTGTTTGGTATGCCTAAAATAATACTACTTACACGTTGCTGGTGGTAGCAAAAGAAAATGCTGGCAAAAAGACCAGAAACTGAGTGTCCAAACCCCGTTCGGGTTTGGACAATAGTAGTTTACAGCGGTCGGGATTGGACACAGTGACGTTATCCCATACAAATTAAAATATTAGCCTTTTGGTTTACAAAAAAATTGGGCCGTTCTTGGGCCTGAAAGCAAAATATTACATTTAATTAAAATATTAGGCTTTTTGTATCACCCAATATATGATACAAAAAATAAAAGTGGGCTGGCCTTGGGCCTGAAACTCCTGGGCTGAAAAGTGGCCCCACTCCGGCCCTGACATTGGTCCAAATGAGTGATCAGTTTTTTTGCTTCCCGTTGGGAATTTAGTGTAAAACTTAAGTGTTTGTATCCCCCAATCCCTTTTTCCCCACTGTGAAGCGCATTGTGTGTCTCCTGGTATGAAATGCGCTGTATAACATTTTACATTTACATTTAGTCATTTAGCAGACGCTCTTATCCAGAGCGACTTACAGTAAGTACAGGGACATTCCCCCGAGGCAAGTAGGGTGAAGTGCCTTGCCCAAGGACACAACGTCAGTTGGCATGACCGGGAATCGAACTGGCAACCTTCGGATTACTAGCCCGATTCCCTCACCGCCCGATTCCCTCACCGCTCAGCCACCTGACTCCCTATGTAAGGTTTGATTTGATTTAAACTACCAGCAACTGACCAGTTGGGATACATAAACAACACCTTGCATGTTACAAGCACATAAGCTACATCTCTCTCTAGTTTTAACAATGTAGCTTGCCTTTGTATGTGACAATCCACAAGACCCACTAATACTTCAGGCCCTGGTTACAGTGTGCGAATTATTATACAATGACAATCGGGTGGGTCAACTCAATGACCCCCCCCCCCCCGGGGCGAAGTTCACCCCTGCCGCCGCCCCAACCAAGTAAACGGCACGACAATGGCACACAAGAACGCACTACTAAAACTACAAACACTATTGTTTGTAGTCATTTCTTTCTGAAATAAAAAACCCAGACCTGTGGTTTTTACCTCTTTTGGGGGGGTCCGAGCCTTAATCGGGGGGGTCAGACGCCCCCAAACCCCCACGTAATTCGCACAATGCCTGGTTAAAAATATCTTTAATAATTTGTTGTTGAACTTCAATCAAAAGTACCACATCCAGGCAGATTTGAAACTGCATCCTCTTCGTTTGTGGGTCAGCGCTTTAACCACTATGCTATAACCCAAATTGTTAAAACATTTTAATATTGCAAAAAGAGCCAACAAACGCTGAGTCTTAACAGCAGGTACAATCAACGTCTTTGTCCGAGCACAAAAATTTCAAGAACGTGAAAAAACATTTTCTACTGACCTAATAAGGCTCAGAGCTGTCCAGTTATTCAAAACATCCCAACAAAAATGGTCTGGTTACATTCCCAAAGGTCCAAACTATCTAACCATGTAAAGTATATAGTCCAAAACAATGTATTACATCCATAAATAGCCATGATCTCTTGTTGCATCATGCTAAGTTTGCCGACAGAAGAAACAATTGGTACACATAAAAGTGGTCATAACTCCGGTTTGCTTTGGAGTATTTACGATATATTGGTATTATGCCACTACACTCTGACCTTTCGATTGATCTGTGCGTCCTGCCCCCCCGCCTCTTTCTTTGCTAACAACTGAAACTGGCTTCAGCTGGCTCTCAATAGAGCTTGTTAGCCTTATAGCCAATGCAATTCTGCAGACGCCAATACCCATACATTAGGGGTAACTTTGGAATTTTCAAAATAAAAGTCCAGGCGCAAAGAGGCTGACAGGCAGAGTTCTTTCTGCGTCAATCCTGGTGAATCAGATAAAGCACTCCAATGTGTTCATGCTTCAGTTTTTGTGTTTCATCAATACTAATGGGGGATTTAGCTATAATATATGATAGTTCTAAGTACCACCTTTCATTAGAGATAACAATTATGAAAAATAATACCTTTTTATCTTAAGTATTTGACCTTGGTTACCAAGGGTCCTTTTGGAGTCTCCACAAAGCCCTTTTAGAAAACGCCTGGATGTACTCTTAGAAAAACGTGTCAAATATGAATATATTGTCGTATTATATTTTACTTTTGACTTGAATTAGGTAAGGCTTCATGCTGTGGTCCAATTTTGTCTTCCAGCTAATACCTACCACCTCTAGGCCTCTTCAGGCATGTGTTTTCAAAACAAAATCCAGGCGGAAATAAAAACTTCCTATTTCATTGTGCTCAAGCTTCTATTACTCAAAACTAGTAGGACTTACAGGGGTCCTGACAACAGGGGAAAGAACTTCAGAGTGTCACCTTTCAAAAGGCATTTGTTTAGGCATTTTTAGGCAAATTTAAAAGGATTCTTAAAATTTAAGAAGTAATGTTGTTTATACTAAACCAGGGTTTATGAAAGCACACTTTTGATATGCAGGCTCCCCATCAAAACATTTGGCACAACCTTCATTTAGTAAATCAATTACGATTGTGAGACTAATGTCTCGAGGACATCCCTTCAATCACTCGATACAGTCACCATACTATGAATTCACCAGCAGATGTCCCTGTGGAGAAGACGAAGCCTATCAAACGCTCAGAAAAAGCGATACTTTTCGACACAATAGGGGTTATGCGCAACATTCTTCCGGGTTCTACAAAACAGATGTAACTACTTCCGGCCGGCCGCTACTGAGGTAAACACAGCCCAGTAATGGCCACCTTCGGTGTTTACAGGAGCTACCCTTAATTACAATTTCCTATGTACACCGTATTGCCAAACGGACGTCCAGAGCCCCGAGTACTCTGTTAGACAAGGTATTTAAGTTTTACGCCTCCTCATTTATTCATAATTATAAAAGTATGTAATATATGTAGCTTTTGCTAATGGCATCGGATATAGCGATAGTGTTAGCCTAGCTAACTATCAGTAGTTAGTTTAGACTTGTATGCTATCAGTAGTTTAGTATTTTATTTTTGCTCGCAGACGATTAAAACAGTCAAACGAAGACTGCATTTTAGTGATGGGGTTATAGTACCAACAGTATAATTACTACGATGTCCTGTGTGTTTATGCTGGTCAACCGTTATGTAATACATCTGACTGTAGGTGTAATGTGTCGACTGTAGGTCTAATGTAGACTGCTGTTCTGGCAGGTGTTTCAGATTTCTAAAATATTGTTAAAATAATGATAAAAGCACTGAATGGATGAATGCTGTATCTTCTTGTCCACCAGTTTCAAACAGGTTGACCGGTACTATCAGTGTCAGAGCAGCTTGTCACAGGTCCATGCAGCAGAATAAAAAACCACACAGCTTGAGAGTAGGCTAATGTTTAGGGATGGGTTTGGGTATTCTGTTCAATTTTGCAGTCTGTTCCAGTTCAATGACTGCAGCATAGCATGCATTCATCATGCGTACATTACAACTGCTTTCATTTGACCATGAGCATGTTCTCGACTATGTAAACATTCTTCTGAGACACTTGATAAATGGCTATAGTCTACCTGTTAGTGGAGAAATAAGGTAATTGGGGCGAAGTTGATTGACAGTAAATCTTTCTATTGCAACATATTTGGTATGGTATACCTCACCTCGTCTTGTAATAGACTTGTAGGAAACCCCTTGTCAACAAACTTACCCCAGCAACTTTACTAGGCCAATTCTTAATTCAGCGGTATCTGAATAGTAGCAAAATTCACTTCAGAAACACTTCAAAGGATACATCAGTATCAATGTTTGTCTAATTGACTCTTTGTGTATTTTACACAGATAGTGCTACGTGATTCAGAACCTGTCGTCATGACCTCCAGTCAGTGTTCGTGCAAAGCTGGCACAGCAGTGTGTAATGACACTGCTGCACTGCTCTTTCAGACAGCTCATTACTCAGAACTCAATATCCAGGTTGTCCCCCCTGTTCATGCCTGCACAGAAACTGAACAACAATAGCACAAGCCCAGAACTACAGTAAGGGTTGAGGCAAATGTACTGTATATGTATGTAAGAGTTAGGCTATGTATGCAGCAATAAAAATAGTAAATTGCTAAAAGAAAGTATTGTGATCTAAGGTCAGAAGCATTTTGAGGTGCAGCGTTATATAGTGGAGACTCAGTTTATTTTCTGAGCGGTAAATGGGACTGCACCCGTCTCTCCTCCAGCCTTACACCCCCACCCGCCAACTACGGTCTTCTTCTGACAACCGTCTGGTGGTCCCACCGCTCAAGAGTGCCCGGTCCCAACACAAGCTCTTCTCCTGTCTGGCCCCCCAATGGTGGAATCAATTCCCCACCTCCATCAGAGACACTGACTGTCTCTCCACCTTCAAGAAAAGGCTCAAGACGCACTTGTTCCGGGAGTACAACGGTACTTAGGAATGGTTTGCTTGACCCGATGTTAGTTTCCTCAAGGATCACAATGACTCTTTCTTAGAGACTTGTTGCTCTTGTGGTTAGTGGTAACTGATTCAAATTTTTGTACTCGCTGTGATATATTGTTTTTATTATTGTTGCTTGTTTTTCTACAGGTACACTTGCACTTATAGCGGTTCATGTTGTTTAATTGTAACTGGTTTAACTACATGCTCTTATGGTTCTTCCCTTTGGCACTTATTTTGGTTGTTCACATTATGTGCTTCATGTTTTGGCTACTTGCAATATTTTTGGGGCTATCTTGTTGTTATTATCAGTGACCTATGCACTTTGTAAAGCTCTCTCTTGGAAGTCGCTTTGGATAAAAGCGTCTGCTAAATGCATAAATGTAACTATCCCTCCAACGTCAACAGCTGCAAAGTTCAATAGTCTTCGGGTCTTTTACCAAATGATGGAGTGGAAAGGGGGAAGTGAACGTATGGACCAAAAGACTGGGGGTGGCATGTTTTGGATGGGAGATTTATGCCAATAATGACCATCAGGTCATTGGCAGAAGGATGATTGGATGAAGATTGGGCCGATGTATTTGTCATATGAATGATGTTTCTGCCAATTCAAATTAGAGCATATTCAATAAGTGTGGAGCTCATGTGCATATTCAAATTAATTTCAAAAGAAACTTGTAATACAAAAAAAGTTACTTTTCATGTATACTTTTACTATGTTAAGTTTTATTGTGGTAGGAGTAAAGGAAAAAAATAAGCCTAA